>NC_136072.1:555286118-557844293 GCF_964261635.1 Lissotriton helveticus | reverse complement strand
ACTCCACCCTTCAACTCCACCCTCCAACTCCCACCCTCCAACTTCAACTCCACCCTCCAACTCTAACTCCACCCTCCATCTCCACCCTCCAACCTCCACCCTCCAACTCCAACTCCACCCTCCAACTCCAACTCCACCCTCCACTCCAACTTCACCCTCCAACTCCACCTCCACCCTCCAACTCCAACTCCACCCTCTAGCTCCAACTGCACCATCCAACTCCACCCTCCAACTCCGCCCTACAACTCCAACTCCACCCTCCAACTCCATCTCCACCCTCCAAATCCACCCTCCAACTCCACCCTCCAACTCCACCCTCCAACTCCAACTCCACCTTCCAACTCCAACTCCACCCTCCAACTCCAACTTCACCCTCCAACTCCAACTCCACCTCCAACTCTACTCTCCAACTCCAACTACACCCTGCAACTCCAACTCCACCCTCCAACTTCAACTCCACCCTTCAACTCCATCCTCCAACTTTACCCTCCAAAATCCACCCTCCAACTCCACCCTCCAACTCCAACTCCACCCTCCAACTCCAACTCCACCGCCAACTCCAACTCCACCCTCCATCTCCACCTGCACCAGTCAAGTCCACCCTCCAACTCCACCCTCCAACTTCAACTCCACCCTCCAACTCTAACTCCACCCTCCATCTCCACCCTCCAACTCCACCCTCCAACTCCAACTCCACCCTCCAACTCCAACTCCACCCTCCAACTCCAACTTCACCCTCCAACTCCACCTCCACCCTCCAACTCCAACTCCACCCTCTAGCTCCAACTGCACCATCCAACTCCACCCTCCAACTCCGCCCTACAACTCCAACTCCACCCTCCAACTCCATCTCCACCCTCCAAATCCACCCTCCAACTCCACCCTCCAACTCCACCCTCCAACTCCAACTCCACCTTCCAACTCCAACTTCACCCTCCAACTCCAACTTCACCCTCCAAACTCCACCCTCCAACTCTACTCTCCAACTCAACTACACCCTGCAACTCCAACTCCACCCTCCAACTTCAACTCCACCCTCCAACTCCATCCTCCAACTTTACCCTCCAAATCCACCCTCCAACTCCACCCTCCAACTCCAACTCCACCCTCCAACTCCAACTCCACCGCCAACTCCAACTCCACCCTCCATCTCCAACTGCACCAGTCAACTCCACCCTCCAACTCCACCCTCCAACTCCACCCTCCAACTCCAACCTCCACCCTCCAACCCACCCTCCAACTCCACCCTCCAAGTCCACCCTTCAACTCCAACTTCCAACTCCAACTCCACCCTCCAACTCCACCCTCCAACTTCACCATCCAACTCCAACTCCACCCTCCAACTCCACCCTCCAACTCCACCCTCCAAATCCACCCTCCAACTCTACCCTTCAACTCCACCCTCCATCACTCAGGAACACCACCACATCCCTCAGGGACACCACCACATCACTCGGGGACACAACCACATCATTCAGGAACACCACCACATCACTCTGGCAACACCACCACATCACTCAGGAACACCACCACATCACTCTGGGACACCACCACATCACGCAGGGACACTACCACATCACTCTGGGACACAACCAATTCACTCTGGGACACCACCACATCACTCTAATACACCACCACATCACTCAGCCCAACCACATCATCACTCAGCACCACAACAGCACTGTCCTTGCTTGCCACCAACAAGCATTGCCTAGGCCAATAGGACCCTCCAACTCCACCCTCCAACTCCACCTCCAACTCCACCCTCCAACTCCAACTCCACCCTTCAACTCCACCCTCCAACTCCACCCTCCAACTCCAACCTTCAACTCCAACTCCACCCTCCAACTCCACCCTCTAACTCCAACTCCACCATCCAACTCCAGCTCCACCCACCAACGCCACCCTCCAACTCCAACTCCACCCTCCAACTCCAACTCCACCCTCCACCCTCCAACTCCACCCTCCAAACCCCACACTCCAACTCCACCCTCCAACTCCAACTCCACCCTCCAACTCCACCCTCCAACTCCAATTCCACCCTTCAACTCCACCCTCCAACTCCAACCTTCAACTCCAACTCCACCCTCCAACTCCACCCTCTAATTCCAACTCCACATCCAACTCCACCTCCACTCACCAACTCCACCCTCCAACTCCAACTCCAACTCCACCCTCCAACTCCAACTCCACCCTCCAACTCCACCCTCCAACCCCACCCTCCAACTCCAACTCCACCCTACAACTCCACCCTCCAATTCCATCCTCCAACTCCAACTCCACCCTCCAACTCCCAAACCTACAACTCTAACTCCACCCTCCAACTCTAACTCCACCCTCCAACTCCTCCCTCCATCTCCAACTCCAACTCCACCCTCCAACTCCAACTCCACCCTCCAACCCCACCCTCCAACTCCAACTCCACTCTAAAACTCCACCCTCCAACTCCAACGCCACCCTCCAACCCACACTCCAACTCCACCCTCCAACTGCAACTCCACCCTCCAACTCCAACTCCACCCTTCAACTCCACCCTCCAACTCCACCCTCCAACTCAACCCTCCAACTCCAACTCCATCCTCCAACTCCACCCTCCAACTCCAACTCCACCCTCCAACTCCACCCTTCAACTCTACCCTCCAACTCCAACTCCACCCTCCAACTCCACCCTCCAACTCCAACTTAACCCTCCCAACTCCACCCCCAACTCCACCCTCCAACTCCAACTCCACCCACCACCCTTCAACTCCACCCTCCAACTCTACCCTCCAACTCCACCCTCCAACTCCAACTCCACCCTTCACCATTCAACTCCACCCTCCAACTCCATCCTCCAACTCCACTCTACCCTCCACCTCCACCATCCAACTCCACCCTACAACTCCAACTCCAACTCCACCCTCCACCCTTCAACTCCACCCTCCAACTCCACCCCTCCATCTCCACCCTCCGACTCCAGCTCTACCCTCCAACTCCACCCTCCAACTCCAACTCCACACTTCAAATCCACCCTCCAACTCCAACTCCACCCTCTAAGTCCAACTCCATCCTCCAACTTCAACTTCAACCTCCAACTCTAACTCCACCCTCCAACTCCAACTCCTCCCTCCTACTCCAACTCCAACTCCACCCTCCAACTCCACCCTCCAACTCCACCCTCCAACTCCACCTCCACCCTCCAACTCCAACTCCACCCTCCTATTCCAACTCCACCCTCCAACTCAGCCCTACAACTCCAACACCACCCTCCAACTCCAACTCCACCTCCAACTCCAACTTCACCCTTCAACTACACCCTCCAGCTCCAACTACACCCTCCAACTCCAACTCCACCCTCCAACTCCACCCTCCAACTCCAACTCCACCTTCCAACTCCACCCTCCAACTCTACCCTCCAACTCCACCCTCCAACTCCACCCTCCAACTCCAACTCCAACTCTGCCCTCCAACTCCAACTCCACCCTCCAACTCCAACTCCACCCTCCAACTCCACCCTCCAACTCTAACCCCACCGTCCAACTCTACCCTCCAACTCCAACTCCACCCGCCGCCTCAAACTCCAACTCCACCCTCCAACTCCACCCTCCAACTCCACCCTCCAACTCCAAACCTACAACTCCAACTCCAACTCCACCCTCCAACTCCACCCTCCATCTCCAACTCCAACTCCACCCTCCAACTCCACCTCTACCCTCCAACTCCAACTCCACCCTCCAGCTCAAAACTCCACCGTCCAACTCCACCCTCCAACTCCGCCCTCCAAATCCAACTCCATCTCCACCCTCCTACTCAACCCTCCAACTCCACCCTCCAACTCCAACTCCACCCTCTAAGTCCAACTCCATCCTCCAACTTCAACTTCACCCTCCAACTCTAACTCCACCCTCCAACTCCAACTCCTCCCTCCAACTCCAACTCCAACTCCACCCTCCAACTCCACCCTCCAACTCCAACTCCACCCTCCAACTCCACCTCCACCCTCCAACTCCAACTCCACCATCCTATTCCAACTCCACCCTCCAACTCAGCCCTACAACTCCAACACCACCCTCCAACTCCAACTCCACCCTCCAACTTCACCCTTCAACTACACCCTCCAACTCCAACTACACCCTCCAACTCCAACTCCACCCTCCAACTCCACCCTCCAACTCCAACTCCAACTCCACCTTCAAACTCCACCCCTCCAACTCTACCCTCCAACTCCAACCTCCAACTCCACCCTCCAACTCCAACTCCAACTCCGCCCTCCAACTCCAACTCCACCCTCCAACTCCAACTCCACCCTCCAACTCCAACCTCCAACTCTAACTCCACCGTCCAACTCTACCCTCCAACTCCAACTCCACCCGCCGACTCAAACTCCAACTCCACCCTCTAACTCCACCCTCCAACTCCAACCTCCAACTCCAACTCCACCCTCTAACTCCAACTCCCCCCTCCAACTCCAACTCCTCCCTCCAACTTCAACTTCACCCTCCAACTCCACCTCTACCCTCCAACTCCACCCTCCAACTCCACCCGCCGACTCAAACTCCAACTCCACCCTCCAACTCTACCCTCCAACTCCAACTCCAAATCCACCCTCCACCCTTCAACTCCACCCTCCAACTCCACCCTCCATTCCCAACTCCACCCTCCAACTCCAGCTCTACCCTAAAATTTCACCCTCCAACTCCACCCTTCAACTCCACCCTCGAACTCCACCCTCCAACTCCACCCTCCAACTCCAACTCCATCCTCCAACTCCACCCTCCAACTCCAACTCCACCGTCCAACTCCAGCTCCACCCTCCAAATACACCCTCCAACTCCAACTCCACCATCCAACTCCACCCTCCAACTCCATCCTCCAACTCCAACTCCAACTCCACCCTCCAACTCCAACTCCAAACCTACAACTCCAACTCCACCCTCCAACTACACCATCCTACTCCACCCTCCAACTCCAACCCAACCTCCAACTCCAACTCTACTCTCTAACTCCACCCTCCAACTCCAACTCCACCCTAAAACTCCACCCTCCAACTCCAACTCCACCCTCCAACTCCACCCTCCAACTCCACTCTCCAACTGCAACTCCACCCTCCAACTCCACCCTTCAACTCCACCCTCCAACTCCACCCTCCAACTTCAACTCCACCCTCCAACTCCTAACTCCACCCTCCATCTCCACCCTCCAACTCCACCTCCAACTCCAACTCCACCTCCAACTCCAACTCCACCCTCCAACTCCAACTTCACCCTCCAACTCCACCTCCACCCTCCAACTCCAACTCCACCCTCAGCTCCAACTGCACCATCCAACTCCACCCTCCAACTCCGCCCTACAACTCCAACTCCACCCTCCAACTCCATCTCCACCCTCCAAATCCACCCTCCAACTCCACCCTCCAACTCCACCCTCCAACTCCAACTCCACCTTCCAACTCCAACTCCACCCTCCAACTCCAACTTCACCCTCCAACTCCAACTCCACCCTCCAACTCTACTCTCCAACTCCAACTACACCCTGCAACTCCAACTCCACCCTCCAACTTCAACTCCACCCTTCAACTCCATCCTCCAACTTTACCCTCCAAATCCACCCTCCAACTCCACCCTCCAACTCCAACTCACCCTCCAACTCCAACTCCACCGCCAACTCCAACTCCACCCTCCATCTCCACCTGCACCAGTCAAGTCCACCCTCCAACTCCACCCTCCAACTTCAACTCCACCCTCCAACTCTAACTCCACCCTCCATCTCCACCCTCCAACTCCACCCTCCAACTCCAACTCCACCCTCCAACTCCAACTCCACCCTCCAACTCCAACTTCACCCTCCAACTCCACCTCCACCCTCCAACTCCAACTCCACCCTCTAGCTCCAACTGCACCATCCAACTCCACCCTCCAACTCCGCCCTACAACTCCAACTCCACCCTCCAACTCCATCTCCACCCTCCAAATCCACCCTCCAACTCCACCCTCCAACTCCACCCTCCAACTCCAACTCCACCTTCCAACTCCAACTTCACCCTCCAACTCCAACTTCACCCTCCAACTCCACCCTCCAACTCTACTCTCCAACTCCAACTACACCCTGCAACTCCAACTCCACCCTCCAACTTCAACTCCACCCTCCAACTCCATCCTCCAACTTTACCCTCCAAATCCACCCTCCAACTCCACCCTCCAACTCCAACTCCACCCTCCAACTCCAACTCCACCGCCAACTCCAACTCCACCCTCCATCTCCAACTGCACCAGTCAACTCCACCTCCAACTCCACCCTCCAACTCCACCCTCCAACTCCAACCTCCACCCTCCAACCCACCCTCCAACTCCACCCTCCAAGTCCACCCTTCAACTCCAACTTCCAACTCCAACTCCACCCTCCAACTCCACCCTCCAACTTCACCATCCAACTCCAACTCCACCCTCCAACTCCACCCTCCAACTCCACCCTCCAAATCCACCCTCCAACTCTACCCTTCAACTCCACCCTCCATCACTCAGGAACACCACCACATCCCTCAGGGACACCACCACATCACTCGGGGACACAACCACATCATTCAGGAACACCACCACATCACTCTGGCAACACCACCACATCACTCAGGACACCACCACATCACTCTGGGACACCACCACATCACGCAGGGACACTACCACATCACTCTGGGACACAACCAATTCACTCTGGGACACCACCACATCACTCTAATACACCACCACATCACTCAGCCCAACCACATCATCACTCAGCACCACAACAGCACTGTCCTTGCTTGCCACCAACAAGCATTGCCTAGGCCAATAGGACCCTCCAACTCCACCCTCCAACTCCACCCTCCAACTCCACCCTCCAACTCCAACTCCACCCTTCAACTCCACCCTCCAACTCCACCCTCCAACTCCAACCTTCACTCCAACTCCACCCTCCAACTCCACCCTCTAACTCCAACTCCACCATCCAACTCCAGCTCCACCACCAACGCCACCCTCCAACTCCAACTCCACCCTCCAACTCCAACTCCACCCTCCACCCTCCAACTCCACCCTCCAACCCCAGCACTCTCAACTCCACCCTCCAACTCCAACTCCACCCTCCAACTCCACCCTCCAACTCCAAGTCCACCCTTCAACTCCCACCCTCCAACTCCAACCTTCAACTCCAACTCCACCCTCCAACTCCACCCTCTAATTCCAACTCCACCATCCAACTCCACCTCCACTCACCAACTCCACCCTCCAACTCCAACTCCAACTCCACCCTCCAACTCCAACTCCACCCTCCAACTCCACCCTCCAACCCCACCCTCCAACTCCAACTCCACCCTACAACTCCACCCTCCAATTCCATCCTCCAACTCCAACTCCACCCTCCAACTCCAAACCTACAACTCTAACTCCACCCTCCAACTCTAACTCCACCCTCCAACTCCTCCCTCCATCTCCAACTCCAACTCCACCCTCCAACTCCAACTCCACCCTCCAACCCCACCCTCCAACTCCAACTCCACTCTAAAACTCCACCCTCCAACTCCAACGCCACCTCCAACCCCACACTCCAACTCCTCCCTCCAACTGCAACTCCACCCTCCAACTCCAACTCCACCCTTCAACTCCACCCTCCAACTCCACCCTCCAACTCAACCCTCCAACTCCAACTCCATCCTCCAACTCCACCCTCCAACTCCAACTCCACCCTCCAACTCCACCCTTCAACTCTACCCTCCAACTCCAACTCCACCCTCCAACTCCACCCTCCAACTCCAACTTAACCCTCCCAACTCCACCCCCCAACTCCACCCTCCAACTCCAACTCCACCCACCACCCTTCAACTCCACCCTCCAACTCTACCCTCCAACTCCACCCTCCAACTCCAACTCCACCCTTCACCATTCAACTCCACCCTCCAACTCCATCCTCCAACTCCACTCTACCCTCCACCTCCACCATCCAACTCCACCCTACAACTCCAACTCCAACTCCACCCTCCACCCTTCAACTCCACCCTCCAACTCCACCCTCCATCTCCACCCTCCGACTCCAGCTCTACCCTCCAACTCCACCCTCCAACTCCAACTCCACACTTCAAATCCACCCTCCAACTCCAACTCCACCCTCTAAGTCCAACTCCATCCTCCAACTTCAACTTCAACCTCCAACTCTAACTCCACCCTCCAACTCCAACTCCTCCCTCCTACTCCAACTCCAACTCCACCCTCCAACTCCACCCTCCCAACTCCACCCTCCAACTCCACACCTCCACCCTCCAACTCCAACTCCACCCTCCTATTCCAACTCCACCCTCCAACTCAGCCCTACAACTCCAACACCACCCTCCAACTCCAACTCCACCTCCAACTCCAACTTCACCCTTCAACTACACCCTCCAGCTCCAACTACACCCTCCAACTCCAACTCCACCCTCCAACTCCACCCTCCAACTCCAACTCCACCTTCCAACTCCACCCTCCAACTCTACCCTCCAACTCCACCCTCCAACTCCACCCTCCAACTCCAACTCCAACTCTGCCCTCCAACTCCAACTCCACCCTCCAACTCCAACTCCACCCTCCAACTCCACCCTCCAACTCTAACCCCACCGTCCAACTCTACCCTCCAACTCCAACTCCACCCGCCGCCTCAAACTCCAACTCCACCCTCCAACTCCACCCTCCAACTCCACCCTCTAACTCCAACTACACCCTCCAACTCCAACTCCTCCCTCCAACTTCAACTTCACCCTCCAACTCCACCTCTACCCTCCAACTCCAACTCCACCCTCCAACTCCACCCGCCGACTCAAACTCCAACTCCACCCTCCAACTCTACCCTCCAACTCCACCCTCCAACTCCAACTCCACCCTCCAACTCCACCCTCCAACTCCAACTCCACCCTCCAACTCCACCTCCACCCTCCAACTCCACCTCCACCCTCCAACTCCAACTCCACCCTCCAGCTCCAACTCCACCATCCAACTCCACCCTCCAACTCCGCCCTCCAACTCCAACTCAACCCTCCAACTCCATCTCCACCCTCCAACTCCACCCTCCAACTCCAACTCCACCTTCCAACTCCAACTCCATCCTCCAACTCCAACTTCACCCTCCAACTCCAACTCCACCCTCCAACTCTACCCTCCAACTCCAACTCCACCCTGCAACTCCAACTCCACCCTCCAACTTCAACTCCACCCTCCAACTCCATCCTCCAACTCTACCCTCCAAATCCACGCTCCAACTCCACCCTCCAACTCCAACTCCACCCTCCAACTCCAACTCCACCCACCAACTCCAACTCCACCGTCCAACTCCAACTGCATCGTCAACTCCATCTCCAACTCCACCCTCCAACTCCACCCTCCAACTCCAACCTCCATCCTCCAACCCACCCTCCACCCTCCAACTCCACCCTTCAACTCCACCCTCCAACTCCAACTTCACCCTCCAACTTCACCGTCCAACTCCAACTCCACCCTCCAACTCTAACTCCACCCTCCAACTCCACCCTCCATTTCCACCATCCAACTCCACCCTTCAACTCCACCCTCCATCACTCAGGAACACCACCACATCCCTCAGAGACACCACCACATCACTCGGGGACACCACCACATCATTCAGGAACACCACCACATCACTCTGGCAACACCACCACATCACTCAGGAACACCACCACATCACTCGGGGACACCACCACATCACTCAGGGACACTACCACATCACTCTGGGACACAACCAATTCACTCTGGGACACCACCACATCACTCTAATACACCACCACATCACTCAGCCCAACCACATCATCACGCAGCACCACAACAGCACTGTCCTTGCTTGCTACCAACAAGCATTGCCATAGCCAATAGGATCCTCCAACTCCAACTCCACCCTCCAACTCCAACTCCACCCTCCAACTTCACCCTCCAACTCCAACTCCACCCTTCAACTCCACCCTCCAACTCCACCCTCCAACTCCAACCTTCAACTTCAACTCCAACTCTACCCTCCAACTCTACCCTCCAACTCCAACTCCACCATCCAACTCCACTCCACCCTCCAACTCCACCCTCCAACTCCAACTCTAACTCCAACTCCACCCTCCAACTCCAACTTCCACCCTCCAACTCCACCTTCCAACCGCACCCTCCAACTCCAACTCCAACTCCACCCTCCAACTCCATCCTGCAACTCCAACTCCACCCTCCAACTCCAACTCCAAACCTACAACTCCAACTCCAGCCTCCAACTGCACCCTCCAACTCTAACTCCACCCTCCAACTCCAACTCCACCCTCCAACTCCAACTCCACCCTCCAAATCCACCCCCAAACACCAACTCCACTCTAAAACTCCACCCTCCAACTCCAACTCCACCCTCCAACCCCATCCTCCAACTCCACCCTCCAACAGCAACTCCACCCTCCAACTCCAACTCCACCCTTCGACTCCACCCTCCAACTCCACCCTCCAACTCCACCCTCCAACTCCACCCTCCAACTCCAACTCCATCCTCCAACTCCACCCTCCAACTCCAACTCCACCCTCCAACTCCACCCTCCAACTCTACCCTCCAACTCCAACTCCACCCTCCACCCTTCAACTCCACCCTCCAACTCCACCCTCCAACTCCAACTCCACCTTCCACCATTCAACTCCACCCTCCAACTCCAACTCCACCCTCCAACTCCACCCTACAACTCCAACTCCACCCTCCAACTCCAACTCCACCCTCCAACTCCAACTCCACCCTCCACCCTTCAACTCCACCCTCCAACTCCACCCTCCATTCCCAACTCCACCCTCCAACTCCAGCTCTACCCTCCAACTTCACCCTCCAACTCCAACTCCACCCTTCAACTCCACCCTCCAACTCCACCCTCCAACTCCACCCTCCAACTCCAACTCCATCCTCCAACTCCACCCTCCAACTCCAACTCCACCGTCCAACTCCAGCTCCACCCTCCAAATACACCCTCCAACTCCAACTCCACCATCCAACTCCACCCTCCAACTCCATCCTCCAACTCCAACTCCAACTCCACCCTCCAACTCCAACTCCAAACCTACAACTCCAACTCCACCCTCCAACTACACCATCCTACTCCACCCTCCAACTCCAACTCTACTCTCTAACTCCACCCTCCAACTCCAACTCCACCCTAAAACTCCACCCTCCAACTCCAACTCCACCCTCCAACTCCACCCACCAACTCCACTCTCCAACTGCAACTCCACCCTCCAACTCCACCCTTCAACTCCACCCTCCAACTCCACCCTCCAACTCCACCCTCCAACTTCAACTCCACCCTCCAACTCTAACTCCACCCTCCATCTCCACCCTCCAACTCCACCCTCCAACTCCACCTCCACCCTCCAACTCCACCCTCCAACTCCAACTTCACCCTCCAACTCCACCTCCACCCTCCAACTCCAACTCCACCCTCTAGCACCAACTCCACCGTCCAACTCCACCCTCCAACTCCGCCCTACAACTCCAACTCCACCCTCCAACTCCATCTCCACCCTCCAATTCCAACCTCCAACTCCACCCTCCAACTCCACCCTCCAACTCCAACTCCACCTTCCAACTCCAACTCCACCCTCCAACTCCAACTTCACCCTCCAACTCCAACTCCACCCTCCAACTCTACTCTCCAACTCCAACTACACCCTGCAACTCCAACTCCACCCTCCAACTTCAACTCCACCCTCCAACTCCATCCTCCAACTTTACCCTCCAAATCCACCTTCCAACTCCACCCTCCAACTCCAACTCCACCCTCCAACTCCAACTCCACCCGCCAACTCCAACTCCACCCTCCAACTCCAACTGCACCAGTCAACTCCACCCTCCAACTCCACCCTCCAACTCCCCCTCCAACTCCAACCTCCACCCTCAAACCCACCCTCCACCCTCCAACTCCACCCTCCAACTCCACCCTTCAACTCCACCCTCCAACTCCAACTCCACCCTCCAACTTCACCGTCCAACTCCAACTCCACCCTCCAACTCCAACTCCACCCTCCAACTCCACCCTCCAAATCCACCCTCCAACTCTACCCTTTAACTCCACCCTCCATCACTCAGAAACACCACCACATCCCTCAGGGACACCACCACATCACTCGGGGACACCACCACATCATTCAGGAACACCACCACATCACTCTGGCAACACCACCACATCACTCAGGAACACCACCACATCACTCTGGGACACCACCACATCACGCAGGGACACTACCACATCACTCTGGGACACAACCAATTCACTCTGGGACACCACCACACATCACTCTAATACACCACCACATCACTCAGCCCAACCACATCATCACTCAGCACCACAACAGCACTGTCCTTGCTTGCTACCAACAAGCATTGCCTAGGCCAATAGGACCCTCCAACTCCAACTCCACCCTCCAACTCCACCCTCCAACTCCACCCTCCAACTCCAACTCCACCCTTCAACTCCACCCTCCAACTCCACCCTCCAACTCCAACCTTCAACTCCAACTCCACCCTCCAACTCCACCCTCTAACTCCAACTCCACCATCCAACTCCAGCTCCACCCACCAACTCCACCCTCCGACTCCAACTCCAACTCCACCCTCCACCCTCCACCCTCCAACTCCCACCCTCCAACCCCACCCTCCAACTCCAACTCCACCCTACAACTCCACCCTCCAACTCCATCCTCCAACTCCAACTCCACCCTCCAACTCCAACTCCAAACCTACAACTCCAACTCCACCCTCCAACTCCACCCTCCATCTCCAACTCCAACTCCACCCTCCAACTCCAACTCCACCCTCCAACTCCACTCTAAAACTCTACCCTCCAACTCCAACTCCACCCTCCAACCCCACACTCTAACTCCACCCTAACTGCAACTCAACCCAAATCCAACTCCACCCTTCAACTCCACCCTCCAACTCCAGCCCTCCAAACTCCACCCTCCAACTCCAACTCCACCCTCCAACTCCACCCTCCAACTTAACCCTCCAACTGCATCTCCACCCTCCAACTCCAACTCCACCCTTCAACTCCACCCTCCAACTCCACCCTCCAACTCCACCCTCCAACTCTACCTCCAACTCCAACTCCAACCCTCCAACTCCATCCTCCAACCCCAACTTCACACCTCCAACTCCACCCTCCAACTCCACCCTCCAACTCCAATAACTCCAACTCCACCCTCCACCCTTCAACTCCACCCTCCAACTCTACCCTCCAACCCCACCCTCCAACTCCAACTCCACCCTTCACCATTCAACTCCACCCTCCAACTCCAACTCCATCCTCCAACTACAACTCTACCCTCCACCTCCACCATCCAACTCCACCCCTACAACTCCAACTCCACCCTCCACCCTTCAACTCCACCCTCCAACTCCACCCTCCATCTCCACCCTCCGACTCCAGCTCTACCCTCCAACTCCACCCTCCAACTCCAACTTTGCCCTCCACTCCACCCTCCAACTCCAACTCCACCGTCCAACTTTAGCTCCACCCTCCAAATACACCCTCCAACTCCAACTCCACACCCCAACTGCAACTCCACCCTCCAACTCCAACCAACTCCACCCTCCAACTCGACCCTCCAACTCTATCCTCCAACTCCAACTCCACCCTCCAACTCCAACTCCAAACCTACGACTCCAACTCCACCCTCCAACTCCACCCTCCAACTCCAACTCCACCCTCCAACTCCACTCTCCAACTCCACCCTCCAACTCCAACGCCAACTAAAACTCCACCCTCCAACTCCAACTCCTCCCTCCAACTCCACCCTCCAACTCCACCCTCCAACTTCACCCTCCAACTGCAACTCCACCTCCAACTCCAACTCCACCCTTCAACTCCACCCTCCAACTCCACCCTCCAACTCCACCCTCCAACCCCAACCCCAACTCCACCCCAACTCCACCCTCCAACTCCACCCTCCAACTCCACCCTCCAACTCCAACTCCACCCTCCAACTCCAACTCCACCCTCCAACTGCACCCTCAACCTCCACCCTCCAACTCCACCCTCCAACTCCAACTCCAAACCTACAACTCCAACTCCAACTCCACCCTCCAACTCCACCCTCCATCTCCAACTCCAACTCCACCCTTCAACTCCAACTCCACCCTCCAACTCCACCCTCCAACTCCAACTCCACTCTAAAACTCCACCCTCCAACTCCAACTCCACCCTCCAACCCCACACTCCAACTCCACCCTCCAACTGCAACTCCACCCTCCAACTCCAACTCCACCCTTCAACTCCACCCTCCAACTCCACCCTCCAACTCCAACTCCACCCTCCAACTCCACCCTCCAACTCCAACTCCACCCTCCAACTCTACCCTCCAACTCCAACTCCAACTCCACCCTCCAACTCCACCTTCCAACCCCAACTTCACCCTCCAACTCCACCCTCCAACTCCACCCTCCAACTCCAACTCCACCCTCCAACTCCAACTCCACCCTCCACCCTTCAACTCCACCCTCCAACTCTACCCTCCAACTCCACCCTCCAACTCCAACTCTACCCTTCACCATTCAACTACACCCTCCAACTCCAACTCCATCCTCCAACTCCAACTCTACCCTCCACCTCCACCTTCCAACTCCACCCTACAACTCCAACTCCAACTCCACCCTCCACCCTTCAACTCCACCCTCCAACTCCACCCTCCATCTCCACCCTCCGACTCCAGCTCTACCCTCCAACTCCACCCTCCAACTCCATCTCCACCCTTCAACTCCACCCTCCAACTCCACCCTCCACCTCCACCCTCAAACTCCAACTCCAACTCCACCCTCCAAATACACCCTCCAAATCCAACTCCACCCTCCGACTCGAACTCCCACCCTCCAACCCCACCCTCCAACTCCAACTCCAACTCCACCCTCCAACTCGACCCTCCAACTCTATCCTCCAACTCCAACTCCACCCTCCAACTCCAACTCCAAATCTACAACTCCAACTCCACCTTCCAACTCCACCCTCCAACTCCAACTCCACCCTCCAACTCCACTCTCCAACTCCACCCTCCAACTCCAACTCCACCCTAAAACTCCACCCTCCAACTCCAACTACACCCTCCAACTCCACCCTCCAACTCCACCCTCCAACTGCAACTCCACCCTCCAACTCCACCCTTCAACTCCACCCTCCAACTCCACCCTCCAACTCCACCCTCCCAACCCCAACCCCCACTCCACCCTCCAACTCCAACTCCACCCTCCAACTCCACCCTCCAAATCCACCCTCCAACTCCAACTCCACCCTCCAACTCCAACTCCACCCTCCAACTCCAACTTCACCCTCCACCTCCACCCTCCAACTCCACCCTCCAACTCCAACTCCACCCTCCACCCTTCAACTCCACCCTCCAACTCCACCCTCCAACTCCACCCTCCAACTCCAACTCCACCCTCCAATTCCACCCTCCAACTCCAACTCCACCCTCCAACTCCACCCTCCAACTCCAACTCCATCCTCCAACTCCACCCTCCAACTCCACCCTCCTACCTCAACTCCACCCTCCAACTCCACCCTCCAACCCCACCCTCCAACTCCACCCTCCAAACTCAACTCCACACTCCAACTCCACCCTCCAACTCCACCCTCCAACTCCACCCTCCAACTCCAACTCCACCCTCCAACTCCAACTCCACCCTCCAACTCCACCCTCCAACTCCAACTCCACCCTCCAACTCCACCCTCCAACTCCAACCTCCACCCTCCAACCCACCCTCCACCCTCCAACTCGACCCTCCAACTCCAACTCCAACTCCACCCTCCAACTCCACCCTCCAACTTCACCGTCCAACTCCAACTCCACCCTCCAACTCCAACTCCACCCTCCAACTCCACCCTCCAAATCCACCCTCCAACTCTACCCTTCAACTCCACCCTCCATCACTCAGGAACACTACCACATCCCTCAGGGACACCACCACATCACTCGGGGACACCACAACATCATTCAGGAACACCACCACATCACTCTGGCAACACCACCACATCACTCAGGAACACTACCACATCACTTGGGGACACCACCACATCACACAGGGACACTACCACATCACTCTGGGACACAACCAATTCACTCTGGGACACCACCACATCACTCTAATACACCACCACATCACTCAGCGCCCAACCACATCATCACTCAGCACCACAACAGCACTGTCCTTGCTTGCTACCAACAAGCATTGCCTAGGCCAATAGGACCCTCCAACTCCAACTCCACCCTCCAACTCCAACTCCACCCTCCAACTCCACCCTCCAACTCCCAACCTTCAACTCCAACTCCACCCTCCAACTCCACCCTCTAATTCCAACTCCACCATCCAACTCCAGCTCGACCCACCAACTCCACCCTCCAACTCCAACTCCAACTCCACCCTCCAACTCCAACTCCACCCTCCACCCTCCACCCTCCAACTCCACCCTCCAACTCCACCCTCCAACCCCACCCTCCAACTCCAACTCCACCCTACAACTGAGTGTCCACCCTCCAACTCCATCCTCCAACTCCAACTCCACCCTCCAACTCCAAACCTACAACTCTAACTCCACCCTCCAACTCCACCCTCGAACTCTAACTCCACCCTCCAACTCCACCCTCCATCTCCAACTCCAACTCCACCCTCCAACTCCAACTCCACCCTCCAACTCCACCCTCCAACTCCAACTCCACTCTAAAACTCCACCCTCCAACTCCAACGCCGCCCTCCAACCCCACACTCCAACTCCACCCTCCAACTGCATTTCCACCCTCCAACTCCAACTCCACCCTTCAACTCCACCCTCCAACTCCACCCTCCAACTCCACCCTCCAACTCCAACTCCATCCTCCAACTCCACCCTCCAACTCCAACTCCACCCTCCAACTCCACCCTCCAACTCTACCCTCCAACTCCAACTCCACCCTCCAACTCCACCCTCCAACCCCAACTTCACCCTCCCAACTCCACCCTCCAACTCCACCCTCCAACTCCACTCCACCCTCCAACTCCAACTCCACCCTCCACCCTTCAACTCCACCCTCCAACTCTACCCCTCCAACTCCACCCTCCAACTCCAACTCCACCCTTCACCATTCAACTCCACCCTCCAACTCCATCCTCCAACTCCAACTCCAACTCCACCCTCCAACTCTACCCTCCAACTCCAACTCCACCCTCCAACTCCACCCTCCAACCCCAACTTCACCCTCCCAACTCCACCCTCCAACTCCACCCTCCAACTCCAACTCCACCCTCCAACTCCAACTCCACCCTCCACCCTTCAACTCCACCCTCCAACTCTACCCTCCAACTCCACTCTCCAACTCCAACTCCACCCTTCACCATTCAACTCCACCCTCCAACTCCATCCTCCAACTCCAACTCTACCCTCCACCTCCACCATCCAACTCCACCCTACAACTCCAACTCCAACTCCACCCTCCACCCTTCAACTCCACCCTCCAACTCCACCCTCCATCTCCACCCTCCAACTCCAGCTCTACCCTCCAACTCCACCCTCCAACTCCAACTCCACCCTTCAACTCCACCCTCCACCTCCACCCTCCAACTCCACCCTCAAACTCCAACTCCAACTCCACCCTCCAATTCCAACTTCACCGTCCAACTTTAGCTCCACCCTCCAAATACACCCTCCGACTCCAGCTCTACCCTCCAACTCCACCCTCCAACTCCAACTCCAGCCTTCAACTCCACCCTCCAACTCCACCCTCCAACCCCACCCTCCAACTCCACCCTCCAACTCCACCCTCCAACTCGACCCTCCAACTCCAACTCCACCCTCCAACTCCAACTCCAAACCTACAACTCCAACTCCACCCTCCAACTCCACCCTCCAACTCCAACTCCACCCTCCAACTCCACTCTCCAACTCCAACTCCACCCTAAAACTCCACCCTCCAACTCTAACTCCACCCTCCAACTCCACCCTCCAACTCCACCCTCCAACTGCAACTCCATCCTCCAACTCCAACTCCACCCTTCAACTCCACCCTCCAACTCCACCCTCCAACTCCACCCTCCAACCCCAACTCCACCCTCCAACTCCACCCTCCAACTCCACCCTCCGACTCCACCCTCCAACTCCAACTCCAACTCCACCCTCCAACTCCAACTCCACCCTCCACCCCAACTCCAACTCCAACTCAACCTCCACCCTCCAACTCCAATCTCCACCCTCCTACCCCATACTTCACCCTCCACCTCCTACCCTCCAACTCCCAACTCCACCCTCCAACTCCAACTCCACCCTCCACCCTTCAACTCCACCCTCCAACTCCACCTCCAACCTCCACCCTCCAACTCCAACTCCACCCTCCAATCCACCCTCCAACTCCAACTCCACCCTCCAACTCCACCCTCCAACTCCATCCTCCAACTCCACCCTCCAACTCCACCCTCCTACCTCAACTCCACCCTCCAACTCCACCCTCCAACCCCACCCTCCACTCCACCCTCCAACCTCAACTCCACCCCTCCAACCCACCCTCCCAACTCCACCCTCCACTCCACCCTCCAACTCCAACTCCACCTTCCACCATTCAACCCACCCTCCAACTCCTCCCCCTCCAACTCCACCGTCCAACTCCAACTCCACCCTCACTCCAACTCCACCCTCCACTCCGCCCTCCAACTCCAACTCCACCCTTCAATTCCAACTCCACCCTCCAACTCCACCCTCCAACTCCAACTCCACCTTCCAACTCCAACTCCACCCTCCAACTCCACCCTCCAAATCCACCCTCCAACTCCAACTCCACCCTCCACCCTTTAACTCCCACCCTCCAACTCCACCCTCCATCTCCAACTCCACCCTCCAACTCCAACTCCACCCTCCAACTCCACTCTCCACCAACCTCAATCAACTCTCCAACTCCACCTCCAACTCCAACCCCACCCTCCACCCTTCAACCTCACCCTCCAAGTCCACCCTCCAACTACACCCTTACAACTCCAACTCCACACTCCAACTCCACCCGCCAACTCCAACTCCACCCTCCAACTCCAACTCCACCCTCCAACTCCACCCCCCAACTCCACCCCCCAACTCCACCCTCCAACTCCAACTCCAACTCCACCCTCCAACTCCACTCTCCAACTCCACTCTCCAACTCCACTCTCCAACTCCGCCCTGCAACCACTATTCCCCCCTCCAACTCCAACCTCCAACCCAACCCTCCACTATTCAACTCCACCCTCCAACTCCACTCTCCAACTCCAACTCCACCCTCCAACTCCACCCTCCAACTCCACCCTCCAACTCCACCCTCCAACTCCAACTCCACCCTCCAACTCCACCCTCCAACTCCAACTCCACCCTCCAACTCCTCCCTCGAACTCCACCCTCCAACTCCAACTCCACCCTCCAACTTCATCCTCCAATTCCAACTCCACCCTCCAACTCCACCCTCCAACCCCACCCTCCAACTCCACCCTCCAACTCCACCCTCCAACTCCAACTCCAACTCCACCCTCCAACTTCACCCGCCAATTCCAACTCCTCCCCCCAACTCCAACTGCACCCTTCAACTCCACCCTCCAACTCCACCCTCCAACTACACCCTCCAACTACACCCTCCAACTCCAACTCCACCCTCCAACTCCAACCTCCACCCTCCAACCCACCCTCCACCCTCCAACTCCACCCTCCAACTCCAACTCCACCCTCCAACTCCAACTTCCATAGGGCTAACATGTTTCATCCGAAGTCTAGACAATTTTTTAGTAGTCACTTACAGAAAGGGAGTGTTACTTGATGAAAATGTGAATCCCCACAGTTTCTGATCTAGGCCAATCCTTTTATGAAAACAGTAACTTAAGGTCTGGGTTTTAGGGATGAGAAGTGAGGAATTCTTTTGTACAGCACATTGCAGTGAAAGTGTTTCCCCATTCTATTTGGCGAAATGATATTGAAATATTTTGGTATTTGGGGATTTAGTATAACAACAGCATAGGTGAGAATCACGTTTTCTTTTCTCCTCTCGCCTCCCCTGAACTGAACCCTGGATATGGAGATAATGTTCTTTCTCTTATAATCCGTTTTAGACATCAGAAATTATTCATGTTAAAAAATAAGGTCGTAGTTCACAGATCCGTCTTGAATCTCCAGTGTTTATAAAGCATATATTGTATACTGTTTCCTACTATGGGAGGCTATGCCACTGATCTCCGACTTTCACAGTTCATGGAATCCTTTGCTCTAAAATTATTGTGACAACTGAAGTTCTTGACTCAACTCATTACTTTTCTTTCTTGATTCCTAGTTAATTGTCTACAGTCTAGTTGAGTGAGCACCATCAACCACAGTTGAAATTTGAATTTTACTCGATTCAGGATGTCCAACAATGTGAGTTTTGATTTCATGCCTGTAAGTGTAAATGAGGTATTATGCTTACTTGTCATTATCAGGGTTTGAGTTTCTGAAATAGAGATGAGTACTGCTATTTGAGTGATAATTCACATGTTAAGTCCCGATTCTAAAAGAAGGTGCAGGTGAACAAAGGTAAACATAAGACATGCAATGTTATAAAACAGGAGAGGAAACAATATAGTGTCACCTACTAAAAACACAGGGAGTGAGAACAGTTTTTGTAGTGACCTTTGAACTATGTTTTTGTTTGATGACTGAGAAAGGATCGGACGTAAATATATGGGAGCAGATTTACAATCCCCATGTGCCGCGGTGCATCTAGTTGCATGAGGCACTTGTGGCGTAGCCTGCTGAGTGATATTTACAAGCACAGGTAAAGTCATTCTGCGTGACTTAACTTGTGCTCGTAAGTATCGCCCCAGTTCATGCAACACTTTGCGTGTTAGAGGCGGGACATGGGTGTTGATATGGGTGTTCCCACGCAACACCCATGTCCACTGATGCATTTCCAGATTTACAAGAAATCGTAAATCTGGAAATGTGTCAGAGTGTCAGAAGGTGCCCCTTCCTGCACAAGAACAATCTCCCCATGACGCAGGCACCCTTGCACCACTGTGCAAGGATGCCTGCGCCGGCGCATGGCAGCTGTTTGTGTGCCAGCGCAGGGGGAAGCAGAGAGATGCAACATACTGTTGTAAATAAGTTGCATCCCTGTGCTTTGAAACTAACGCAGTGCAGCACAGCAAAATGACTTGCTTCATCGCGCTGTGTTAGTTTCTTATAGATCTGCCCCACGGTTTCTTCCCAACTTACAATGTTAGTTTAAAAGTTCGGGAGGATAAGTAGTGAGCAAATTATAGTGCCTTCTTTAAAGATTTCACTTTCATGAAAAGAGTTGTCATTTGAGATGTTCTCAATTTTGTTGACAATCAATTTAGTTTCTTAAAAAAAAAAGTAGGGGTGTGATCTCTTTCCCATAGTTGTACAAACATCATGTTTAGAGCTCGCTCCACTACAGGCCTTCAATGTGAAGTAAAAGAGTTACACTTGGTGAAACAATTTACTTCCCCTTCAAGGCAGGAGTGAGATATAGGGCAGCTCACCGAAGAGGCTCATAGAACGTGAAACAACACCGAATCAACCCCAGCCCACAAAACTACTCCTGACCCACCCACCAGCCAACAAACCAACCCGACCTACCCCCTCCAGCCGGCAAAACAAAATCTGACTCAACCCAGCCTATAAAACTACCCCAACCCCACCAGCCTACTAAACTACAACAAAACAACTCCCAGCCCAAAACTACACCCAGCACAAATAAACTCACCGCTTCCTGCAAGGTCTTCTTGCTTCTATCCGTAGCAGGTAGCAGTTAGTATGCATATTGCCTTAACCACACATATGCGTGCTTAGGGCATATGTGTGGTTAAGGCATGTGCTTTAGATCTAGTGGAGTTGGAACACTCATGGTTTAGACCACAGTGTTCCGACTGTTTCCCGACCATGGCATTTGAATATAGCGGATTCCCTTCAGTAGTTAGCTACTACATTTCAACGAGAAAATGGCTGAGCGGCACAGGGTGTAACATTGTATATCAATATGATGAAATGGTGAAATCTGGTTTTAGAGAGAAAGACCAAATGATTCTTTCTGTTTCTCTTGTAGTTCCACATGCGAGTCCGCCTGAGGGCAGTAATCTGCTGCTGCAGACCAGTCCCTGAGGGAGGTAAGTGGTCGAAAGCAAAACCCCTCATTACCTCATGCCACTAGACATAAATGTACTCTGAGGGGCAGATTTACAAGCCCCTTGCCACACCGGTTCATCATTTTTTGTGTTGTACCGGTGGCGCATGGTAACGCTCTATATTTACAAGGACAGGAAAAGCCACCGTGTGACTTTGCTTGTCCTTGTAAATATGACCCCTTTACACGCAGCACTTTGCATGAAAGGGGCGTTCCATGGGTGTTGCTATGGGTGTTCACACGCAGCACCCATGGAACCAGACACATTTTCAGATTCACAAGGAATCATAAATCTGGAAATGAGTGTGAATTCTACGCTACCCCAGCGGAGGCGTAGGGAGGCGCAACAATAAGAAATGTATTAATTTCTCCTCGTTTTCTTTTCCTCTTTCTATGTGTGCTGCATTTTGCAGTACACATAGAAAGAGGAAATCACCGCTAATGATTGTTTATGTACAGGAAGGGTTCCCTTCCGGCACATCAAGAATCATTGAAACAATGCCGCTTTTCAACTTCTATGGGTGCTAATGCAGCACAAATAGAAGTTGAAAAACGGCATTTCCAATTGTTTTTGTGCAGGAAGGAACCCTTCCTGAACAAAACCAATCTCCCCACGACGCACGGCGCACGGCAGCAGTTTGTACGCCAGCGAAGAGGGAAGCACTGAGATGCGACATATTGTTGTAAATATGTTGCATCCCTGTGCTTTGAAAGTGACTCAATGTGGCTTGCATTAGGCACTGAGGGGCATATTACCAAGAGCAAGTATCAACCCTTTTTCGGCGAATGGTGCCGAGAAAGCGGCGATACTGCTAGAGCCCTATTAACAAAGGCATTTTAAAGCCTGGCGCAAGCCCACTTTGCATGTCGGCGATAAACATCACTAATGACATGCAAAGTGGGCGTTCCCACGTCCAACCACATGTAAAATGTGGTTGGAGGTGGGAACACCCTATTACCGAGGCAGGCGTTGGGAGAGGGAGACCCGCAATAAACTCGTTTATAGCAGGTCTCCCAACGCCTGCTCTGACCAGGTGTTAGGGCATTGATAACATGGGGGAGTGGATCATAAAGCTGAATCCACCCCCCATATTATCAAGGAACACATTAGCGCGTGAAAACAACGTTTGTTTTCATGCGCTAATGTGCCATATCGCCGACTATCGTCAGATTTCAAATCGCCTACGTGATGCGCATTGATAATTGCGCGCTAATAAGGTGATGAAATCCGGAGATAGCCGCGATATGGGGATGTGCATTGTGCGTTTACTAACGCACTTCTTGGTAATATGCCCCTGAGTCACTTTCTTGTAAATCTGCCCCTGAGTGTTCTCCTTTTGTGTGAGTTCTTTGATTGTTTATAGTGTTAATGAAATGAAGGGATGCAGTACATTTTCAGCACAGAACACACTGTCCTTGAAGCTATTATGTAATAATATAGTACTTGAAATGCAGGTGAATCAACCCCTCAATATTCAAGTACATGCAGATATGGAGGCAGCAGTCACTCAATGTTACAATGTATGGCGCCGGCATTGATCATTTAGTATTTCATTTCTGAGCGTGTTGGGCCATCAGTCATTGTGGTGGGAGGTACTGGCTGTGTTTCAAATCCTGGCACCACCTCGGCAGAATGGTCATTCAACAACCAAACACAGCACTGACAAATTATTTGAGCCTTATGGCATGTGTGTGGTAGGCTTGGAGGCCACTGGATCACCAGGCAAGACGGTCAAAGACGTTTTAAGGCATAGGCAAATTAGGCAATTGCCCAGGGCCCCCACCTTCCAAGAGGTCCCATGGGAAAGTGAACTTTCTCACTATTTGATCTTTGACTATTCTGTTTCTCTATTAAAACTTTCTACCTCATGCCACTACTGACTCTTTTGACCGTATGGCATTTTAAGGACTTTTGGGATCCCAGTCAGGACATATTTATTCTGTTATTGTGTGCTCCTGTTATAGTGTGACATATGATTTAGTATTGTTTGGCATCAAGCAGGATTGAAATAGTAGGAAATGGATAATACATTTCAAATTTGTTCTGTACAGATGCCCTTAAATTATGTCTTACCCACGGCCCCCTAAATCCTTATGAGGACAATAAAGATGATCAAGTGTAGTGTGGGCTGTGAACATGTGCAGCCAAATTCTGCTGGTGGACGCAGAGGTACGTTAGACGGCAGGTGTCTTTGGAAGTACCTGGCTCACAGAGACCGAGGGACAGTGTATGCTGATGGTGAAAGGAGAAGCCTGGGCTCCCAGCAATCCTCGCTCACAAATGGAATCTTTATTCAGTACGGAGAAATTATTAAAGAACTCCTAGGTTGTGGATAGGAGGTACCTAACCCCAGAAATATAAAGCAAAATAAACAGTTGTAGGCTGGGCCACCAAAAATGCAGATATTTTAGAACTTTCATAGATGTGGCAAATAGCTTCATAAGTTATTGTCCAAAACAGTGACCTGGAGAAAATACATTCCAATGGGGAGCATAGGAGCAGGATCACCACTTGTAAGCCTCACTAACAAAATGCAGTGATATGCTACATGGGCACATTAGAAGAGCCTGCCATAGCAGTGCCTTCTAAATCTATATATATTAATCTCTCATATTTGATACAAAAGTCACAAACAGCTGCACCATTCCTGGGTAAAAAAAACCTTATCATAAATTCACACGTATAGTCACTTAACATGAACAATTGTTCAGGTGTATCTGAAGTCTAACATAGATGAGTTGAATTGACCATGCATGGTCCCCCATCACCCATCCTGACCGAAATATTCACATTTTGCAAACAGAGAAAGGCAGGCAACAACTATACAATTGGATGAACAGGGAGACCCAAGTTGGAGGGCCTTTTTCACCAGGAGCATTACAGGACTGGCAGTGAAACGTGTAGCTACCGAGTTTCAGGACATTTTTGTATCCATCTTTAAACTGATTAGTTTTCAAGCAAACATGGCATTTAAACTCTAGTAGATTGATAAGTTATGTTATGTTATACTATGTTATTATATTTTATTTAATGTTATAATATTAAGCAGCAGCATTAGAAACTTAGAGCTCCTGAGGCGGTCAAGCCGGGAGTTAGGACTCACACACACTCGCACCTGTTCTCCCCTGCTTCGAGGTAGTGAGAATTTAAAACCACGCATTTCTTGTGCTTTTTTGTTATTTTAAATCACTCGTACCTGACTTATGCTCTTGTGTCCCTGATATTTTCGAGCAGTTCTCCATTCTCCCTGGGCAAACCGAGGGCCGATTTAGGGCTCGTATCGGTGACAGGCAGCTTCCCCTGAGGCGCAGACTTCGGGCGCCATCTTCGGTGAAGTGCGGGTTTAGCGCACTAGTGTTCGGGCGATTGGCGGCCCGGGCGCTATAAAATGAACGTCATCTCCCGTCCGCGCAGCGGGCGGGCGCAGTGGGCACGCCGTTGGCGCGCCGGAGTCACGCCGGAGGCAAGCCCGTCTGGGCCCGTCCGGGCCAGACCGGGCCTAGGGCCAGTTACTCTGCCCGGGACCACTGAACAACAGAGATTATACTCTAGGGAAGACCTTATTAAGCTACGATATAAGGGAGGCTCACTATGTAGCCAGTATGAGAGTTTTGATAAACAATACAGGCGTTGTAAGCTGTGTCCCAATTCCATCTTAGTGAAGGAAACTGGCGAGCAGGTTCAGAGTGAACTCTGTATGGCACTCTTGAACTGTAGGTCCTTACCGAAGCCCGCCGTAGAGATTAACCTCATGATTCAAGATGGCAATCTCGATGTATTGTTCTTAACTGAGACATGGCTATCTCCTAACTCCGAGTTCGATATTGCTACTGCTTCCGGATGGATTCCTCATCCAATGTCAACATAGATCACAAGGGAAAGGAGGTGGACTTGCTATAGTCTACAAAGACAAATTCACCTGTAGAATTGAAGACTGCTGTATATCAGACTCGGAAAGCTGCCGCTTCAGTATCCAAATAACGCCTAATAACTCTCTCTCAGGACTTCTTATTTACCGCTCGCCAGGCTGCGTAAGACAGTGTATAGGATCTCTCCTGGACACTACTTTAGCCGCAGCTGCGTCATCATCTAATTTTATGATACTAGGAGACTTAAATCTACATTTTGATGACCTGAATGATAAAATGGCCACGGATCTCTGCTCTGATCTTAAATCTTTCGAGCTGAATCTCATGAATAAAGAGCCCACCCATGTTAAAGGTCACCTTCTTGACCCGATATTTTCAAACATTAGTCCGATCATTTCCTAGTACCATTCTCTTGGAAAACCTGTACGGATGTACGACGTGTAGCAGTACCTCACACTTTAGAGAGGGCTTGGCCCAAGCTATCCCTGGAATGTTTGACCCTCACGCTTGAACAAACTGCTCCTTCGATAGAGCCAGATCCGTTGGTGGCAGACATAAGCTTTCGTAACTGGCTGAACAACTCCCTGGATGCGGTATTACCCCTTAAAAAGGTAACAAAGAAAAGTAGTATATTTAAATCACCGTGGTACACCACAGACCTTAGAGATCTCAGGAAAATATGCAAAAAACTGGAACGCAGATGGAGGAAAGATTGGGCCGTTAATAACAAAGCGGCCTATTGTTCTGCCCTGAGACTCTACAACATTTCTCTGAAAAAGGCCCAGGCGGCATTCTTTGAAAACAAAATCAAATTGTCATCCAATTCATCTAGGGAAACTTTTAAAATAGTTAAACAACTCCTTAAGATACCCTCTCCATTAAGCACCCAGGAATGCACAGAAGTAAGATGCAATCAGCTAGCGGATTTCTTTGACACTAAGATACAAAGAATCCTTGAAAGTCTACCACATAACGCTCCAATTCTTGATGTTGACACTCACCTGGCGCCTACTTCTGGTCCCTCGCTGGACTTCTTCAGCTGTATTTCCAGGGAAGACTTCTGTAAGGTTCTATCATCCTTGAAGAGTGGCTCCCCGTCTGATCCCGCACCCATGTATATCCTTAAGCGGATTGCAGACACCATTGCCCCTTTAGCAACTGAGCTTCTTAACGCCTCATTCACCTGCGGGGTCATTCCACCTAGTTGGAAACAGGCCATGGTCAAAACCCTTCTAAAAAAAACGGGGCTGGATCCCTCTAACCTGGCCAATTTCCACCCGATCTCGCTGCTACCAGGTCTTGGCAAAATTGCCGAAAAAATTGTTAATCAGCAGCTCTCCGGGTTTCTGGAAAATAATAAGCTGCTGCGCAACTCCCAAATGGGCTTTCGCCCAGGGCAGGGCACTGACACAGCCCTGATAGTGGTGGCAGAAGAGGCAAGGTGTATCTTGGATTCAGGAGGATCCGTTGTCGTGATCCTCCTGGATCTAAGTGCAGCATTTGATACTGTGGACCATGAAATCTTAATACACCGTCTCGCGAGACTATGCGTAGCAGGCATGGCCTTGCAATGGCTTACATCTTTTCTGAATAATCGATCTTTTCAGATCTGGGAAGGCAGTGCACTGTCCAAATCTACCCTCCTCCAGTGTGGTGTCCCCAGGGCTCTTCTTTGAGCCCTACTCTTTTCAACGTATATATGGCCCCACTGGAGGAGGTGGTTGTTCCTTTTGGGATTAAAATAGTCACCTACGCGGACGACACCCAACTAGTCGTCTCGCTAACCCAACAAGAGGGTTGTTGGGACAATCTCTCTGCCTGCCTTGCCGGAATATATTCCTGGGTGACCAGTTCGCGGCTCAAACTAAATGGAGCAAAAACGGAGATTATGCTCCTGGGCCACCATTTTACATCTCTTCCCAAATCCATCTGGCCCCCCTGTCTAGGTGAGTTGTCCGCACCTAAAGATAAAATTAAAAGCTTAGGGGTGTGGTTTGAGCCCGACCTGACCTTTAGGACGCAAGCACAGAAAACCGCAGGCATATGTTTTGGCCTACTCCGGTCTGTGCGGAAAGTTCTTCCACTCCTGCCTCCCCACTCCAGGAAATTACTAATCCAGGGGCTAATACTATCCAGACTGGATTATAGCAACGCCCTGTTCTTAGCAGCTCCTGAAGCAACCATCAATACCCTTCAACGGGTTCAGAACGCAGCAGCTAGGCTGCTCACTGGCGCCTCAAGAAGATCTTCGGCTAGACCGGTCCTGAGAGCACTTCACTGACTACCAATACGCGAAAGAATCACCTTCAAATCGCTATGTATTACCCATAAGGTTCTTCAGGGTAAACGACCCCCGATTCTCAGGAGTTTGATCTGCCCCTATAAGTCCTCTCGGGCTCTCCGGTCTGACCTCGGAAATCTGGCCAAGGTTCCCAGAGTCAGGAAGGTGCGCACAGGGGGATGCCGTTCCTCGGTAAATGCGGCAAAGCTTTGGAATGCCCTCCCTGGCTGGATTCGAACGGAACCCTGTAATCTCAAATTTCGAATGTATCTTAAAAATTTCTTTTTCCTAATGACCCCTAAGTAACGGTACCCCCCTCAGTTGGCTCTTTGTTCTTTTTCGTTAGCGCTGGGACGCTCTCGGGCAGCCATGCAATTTACAAATTAAATTTCATTTCATTTCAGCAACTTGGGCCATGAAGGGAGGACCATCTGAGGAGCCACTTTCTTCAGTTTGTGCAGACATATTGGACTTTGTAATCGAAATTGACATTCAATCTAAAGATACTTCTGCCCTCAAACTAACCCAACTTTCTGACCGAAGGCACTTTGTGATTAGAAAATGCCATTGGTGTCCTTTTGGATAGGTTAGAAAGCTCCTGGATATGCTGTCTTCTATGCCGGGGGCTTTAACACAAGCAAAAACAACAATTGATGGACGGAATGTTGCACAATGGCAAAACATTCACCCACCTGGCTTGGCAGTTCGGGCTGGACTGTTCCAATGAGGCACAGGGTCAAGACTGATTTGCATATGGCCATGTTTGAACTGGGGTGGCTTGGTGAGCAAAATAACGATGGATTAAACCCAGATCTGTGACTGGGGGTGAAAGTTTTGCCATTGTGCAACATTCCGTCCATCATCTTGTGTGTTTTGCTGTTCACCCTATGTGGGAAGGGTATGCCCAGACGTGGGTCCCGTGCTCACTAAGCCACTGGAGTCAAGCTATCCTGACTGAAGATGGCTGATAGCCAGAAACCGGTCCTAGGATGATTGATTCCGGTCCAGGGAAGACATGGCTTGGCAGTTCGGGCTGGACTGTTCCCATGAGGCACAGGGTCAAGACTGATTTGCATATGGTCATGTCTGAACTGGGGTGGCTTGGTGAGCAAAATAATGATGGATTAAACCCAGATCTGTGACTGGGGGTGAATGTTTTGCCATTGTGCAACATTCCGTCCATCATCTTGTGTGTTTTGCTGTTCACCCTATGTGGGAAGGGTATGCCCAGAAGTGGGTCCCGTGCTCACGAAGCCACTGGAGTCAAGCTATCCTGGCTGAAGATGGCTGATAGCCAGAAACCGGTCCTAGGATGCTTGATTCCGGTCCAAGGAAGACCTGGCTTGGCAGTTCGGGCTGGACTGTTCCCATGAGGCACAGGGTCAAGACTGATTTGCATATGGCCATGTCTGAACTGGGGTGGCTTGGTGAGCAAAATAACGATGGATTAAACCCAGATCTGTGACTGGGGGTGAATGTTTTGCCATTGTGCAACATTCCGTCCATCATCTTGTGTGTGTTGGGGGCTTTAACACAGCATAACATTTGAGGAGTATCATTATAAAAATGGAGACTAACAGCTCTAGAATTTATCATGATAGGCACTTTTATTACGTCTGCATAGTTATGGAAGCTTTGTTGGGAGTGCTAATTCTCTTTACATTTCCCTCCGTAGGCTTCCTCACGTGTAAGGTGTAGTTCAAGCAGTTAGATTTACATAGAAGTAGGATACAGGAAATAACCAAACCTGAGCAAGACAGTCTACCTTTCTCCCACAGAATGCTCCAAAATAAAATCAAGCACTCTATCACATAAATTCAACACATTCAAAATGAATCTATGATCAGTTATCATGGGGGTCTCAACTGCACTTAGGAAATGCCACACAATTCCAACAGAACACATAAGACGGAACATGTTTGACAAACTCAACACAGACAAGATATGTAATTTAGCTGGCCAGCATGTGAGTTACAGTAGCCCTACTGATTATGAAACTCAGAGTTCCACAACATATTAAATAGAACACCACCCACATATTCAGCATGCCACACACTGCAGGCATGCAGTATGATGGCTATCACAGTAGCTCCTCCAACAGAAAACATTAGCATACATTGAACACAGATTCAGATACACTATACAACCAAAAGCACCAACATTACAAACACTACACACACAGCACATACACAGAAGCACATGCACACCTATACTTAGCTATTTGGAGAATGTATGCGCTGTTGGTGAACACATACAGCCTTAACCCTTAACTATCCAGTTCACCCAAAGTATGACCAGCCCACAATACCAATAACACATCTTTATTCCATAAAGCAGACTTGCATCAAGTGGAAAGCCACCAGATTGCGGACAGCACCATAGGACAAAGCCAAAGGCAAAATGTGCACTATGCAAATGCTTGAAATATAGTTTAACATGCAGATAAACTAAGCCGTCGCTGATACATGTGAATAAATATAAAATATGAGACAACCTATAGAGCAATGATGCAAAATACCAAACATTTAGCTTTGTATCTCAATGTAGGTTTTGAGATTAGAAAAGGTTGATATATGGAAGCTTTTAAGTAGATCATTGGAGTTGATCATCAACATTTATTAGAAGTGAGCAAATAATTCCACCATTATTTTGCTATATCATTTGGTCCCCTTTCCACATATCTGTTTTCACCTTTTAGGCCTCGCCCCATTTTTTTGGTACCTACTGGTTCTGGGTGAGGTTAAGCGGATATATTTTGTCAAGTGACCTGGTGTTCACTTCTTAGACAGGACCTACTGTCCCCCCACCTGACCTAATTGTTGCTTTCTTCTTAATGAAATACTTGTCATTTGTCAACCTGGATATACAGGGCCCTCGGGGAGCTCACCTACCTGCACATTGTCTAATGCTGCTTTATCTTACTGCTCTTGTTTTCAGCATCTGTTACCCCTTACACTACTTAACTTCTGTTCTGACAATTTTGACTTGACTTTTCTGATCCAAATGAATTATCAGCCCACTTTCGTCATGCAACCGCTATCCTCAAATTACCCTTTACACTTCATGGTGACTTGCCAAGGTAAAATGAGCACTGTGCAAAACTTCCCAAACAGATTGAAGAGATGGCTAATTGCTACCCACCACTGAAAGCTCTATGGTATGCATATGGCATGACTCCATGGCATGCATATGATAGTATGCCATATGCCAGCCACTTGACTGATGCATCAGGTAAACATTTCAATTGGTTGTTCCCCTTGCCCCATAACCTAGAAAAGAGAGTTTGTATGACACATTCGGTGTGGTACTTTGTTTAGGTCTCTTTAGCTGTGTATTGTTGAAGACATATTGAGCACTACAAAACATTGAGTAGTCTTTGCATAAGTTCCTTGCTCCTGATTTGTTGTTTTTCTCACTTCCCTGATACTGCTTTGATAGCTTTCCTAGCTATTCTTGTGATTGTCGCTCATCTGATCCTTTTCTTCTCACTCTGTTTTGATTGCAAGACATGACCACTTTCACCACAGGCATCAGATCTTCCATTGCAATGCATATGAAGTAGTATTTTCTCTTCTCCTCTATCTCTCTCTGCTGCCACATCTTCGGCCACCACACTTTGTTCAAACTACCCCATCAGCACGTTCTTGGCTCTGCAGAAACCTCGGGCTCTTAGCGCAGCTCACTGTTTTGCTGGCAGGTGGTTATCTTAAAATGTTTTCTAACCATTCCAAGATGGCTGCCGGTGCTTGCATATGCACATGCATGCATGACAGACATTTCCTAATGGATTTTTGATATGCTTTAAGAAAATCCATTTTAAATGGCTGCCATGGATGTGTGTGCATGTGCCGGGATCATCTTTGAATGGATTTTATTAAAGCCTCAGAAAATGAATCCAAAGCCGACTGAGCTGTGAATTCTGCATCCATAGAAGTCATCTAAAAAAGAATTGGCAAAACCAATTGGTTCAGGGGTAGGGTTGCCACCTAACCGTTTTTTTACCGCCACCACTGGTATTTTACTGTCTAAGTTGGTACAAAAATATGCTAAATTACTAATGCCAAGAATACAAAGAGCAAATATAAATAGAAAACACTTTTAAATTTGCTCTAGACATGAGTTATGACATGACAAATGATTGAAGTAAATAAAGCCAGAAGGGGAATTTTACACATGAAGACATACAGTTTTGTTTAAAGTCTCATTTCGTATCACATCCGGGCCTTTGCATACTCTTAAAACAACTACAAATGTCCGATATTTTTCTCTTGGAAAGGTGACAACCCTATTAAGGGATAGAGATTTATTGAAGTTGCCAGTGCCGGCTTTACCAGTAGTTTTAAGCACATACATCAAGAACATTAACACTTTGTTAAGTTACGTTTTGCTGATTAGTTTATGGGGAATTTCATCCGCTAAATGCACTGTACAGAGTTTTGATGCAGGTATCTGCTGTTGATATATTCTGTCTAGTCCTGGAGGTACTGTTGATTTCATGTGTAATTTTCTATTTCACTATAATCTTTGCTAAATACAGGAAATGTTCTACCATATTGTTCTGCTGATTCTCGAGATTGTACAATGCTGGAATTTTGATGTACCTGTATGGATTTCCTGATGCCGGATGGTTTAAACTCTCAATAAATAAAAAAGTTTTTAAAAAAAAGAGAATTAATGAATGAAAGAATTTAAAATGTATATAGCGCTCGAATGCCCAAGGGCATCTCGGTGCTGCAGCGGAGGAAAATGCTGGAGATGAGTAATAAATTTAGGTGGAGATAAAACAGGTTTTCAACGCCTTTCTAAAGGAAAGTAATGTTGGGCATTTTTTTATGGGTAACGGAAGTGTGTTCCTCAAATTGACAGTGTTGACGAGAAAGCTACTTCCTCCCCAACACACTCTCCTAAATTTGGGCTTCCGAAGGAGTTTGCTCTGAGCTGAGCGAAGTGTTCTGCCTGGAAGATACCATAACAGATGCTGTTTCAGGTATTCGGGTCCTGTCCCCTGAAGAGCATTGAACGCTAAACAAAAGGCTTTAAATTCAGCTCTCTTTTTCACCGGTAGCCAGTGTAATTGTTTTAGGCCTTGGGACACCGACTGGAATTTAGGAATATTCAGCAACATCCTGGCAGCAGAGTTTTGAACCTGCTGCAGTTTAAGCAAGTGCTGTTTCTGAAGGCCCAGATAAAGAGCGTTTCCATAGTCCAGTCTGGCCAATGCCAAAGTTGTTACAAATGTTTTTACTGCAGCTGGGGGAATATAAGGTTTCACCTTCTGAATTAGTTTTAGAGTTAAATGGTTTGATGTTGGAAGGTGAGACTGTCATCGAAGATGAAGCCTAGATTTTTAGCTTTATGCACTGGGGTGGGAAGTATTCCCATAGCTGGGAGCCACCATTTCTGAGACCAAATGGTGGAGTCTAAGCCCAGCAGAAGCACCTCTGTTTTACTTCCATTACGCTTTAGGCACTTTGCCCGCATCCAGTGATCCATACAGGTCACACACTGATTAAAGCTGGCCGCCGTTTCTTCCAGATTGCCTGAGATGGATACTACAATCTGGGTATCATCGGCGTAGCACACTAGCGAGAAGCCAAACTGCCTGATGATATCAGCTAGGGGGATGACATACTGATTGAACAGCGTAGGGCTTAAAGATGAACCCTGCGGTACCCCACAAGGAAGTGAAAAAATGTTTTGAACAAGAATCATCAATCTGAGCCTACTGTCGCCTATTGTTAAGGTAGGATTTGATTAAGCTTAGTGCTAAGCTTGAAACTCCCAAATTCTGAAGCCTTAGAATGAGGATGTCATGGTTCACGATGTCAAAGGCCGCTGAAAGATTCAAAAGGATCAAGGCGGCTTTTGCACCGGAAACCAGCATAGAGCGAAGCTCCTCTGCTGCCATGACCAAGGCCGTCTCCGTACCATGCCCTTGCCGGAAGCCGTATTGTGAAGAGTCCAGCAGATTTTCTGAGGAAACAAAGGCCGTATGTTGGAGATTTATGATTTTTCCAAAACTTTAGCTGGGAACGGAATCCTTGCAACGGGTCGATAATTATTGTGATAGCTGGTGTCTAGGTTTTTCAGCAGGGGGAGGATGGAGACCTTCTTCCAAGCCTCTGGGAAAATTCTGGACTTAAGGATCTCGTTGAAAATCAGACAGAGTTGCTCGCTGATCTCATCAGCTGCCTTTTGGAATATTTTAGGGGGGCAGGGGTCGGCTGGAGCCCCTGCTTTCACCAATCTGACTATCTGCGAAACCTGTTCTACATTTGGGGGGACAAAAGCATTGAAGCCATGGCCAGGATGTCGCGTAGGTGAAGAGGGTTGATTCACTTGAGGCTCATTGCCTTTTCCACTGAAGAAATCATAGATAGAAAGCACCTTGTCCCTAAAAGAATCTGCGAGTTGATTGCAGAAAGTAACATTGCTATTCAGTGCTAGTGGGGTGGGAAGTGTCACTAATTCCTTTAAAGTTGAGAAAAGTAATTTACTTGAGTTGCCCGCCTGCTCAATTTTTCAGAGAAATAGCTGCTTTTTTTCTCCAGAATCATCTTTTTATATTCCGTCAGTGACTGTGTATAAACCCGTTTTTTTGGCTTCCATATAAGTTTTTCTCCAGAGCCTTTCAGCTTGTCTGCATAGTTGCTTCTGGATGCGCAGTGAGTCACAGACCAAGGTTCAGATTTCTTCAACCATTTGCTAGTAAATGTTTTTTCTGGAGCTAGAATATTTACTGCGGTTGCTATCCAATTAGTAAAAATATTGGTGGATGTATTTACTTCGGGCATTAGTGTCGGTTTAGAGGCAGCTAATGTTAATTGTAGCTGTGGGCTGATTTCCTTCCAATTTCTCCCTTTAAAAGTCCTAAGAGCAGAATGAGGACGAGTAAGATGATGGGACGAGGTAAGTACCAACCGAATGGCCTTATGATCAGACCATGGGATTGGCAACCTCTCCTGCAATTTCAATTGAGGATTATATATGAATATTCCATCTAGGGTGTGTCCATCCTCGTGGGTAGGATGCTTGATCAGTTGTTCCATCAAGACACTGGCCATCAGCTCTAGAAGCGAGATTTTATATTGGTCATTTATATTTTCCAAATGGTAGTTGAAGTCACCTGAGATAGAAAATTCCTGAAAGTCAACACTAGACTCGATGATATGACCTATTGTCTCTACAATCCTAGCCCCTGGTGGTCTATACAGCAGTATGCCGTTAAATATATAGTTTTCACTGATGGTGATGCTAAATGAAAGCAGTTCACAATCAGGACCGCTTCCTGAAGTAGAGCTTTTCACCGACAAGGTGTCCTTGATAATACTCGCTATTTCCCCTCCCCGCTTATCCTGTCTGCCAATCCTGATTGATAAGTATCCTTGGGGAATGGCTAATGATAGCTCAGGATCAGATATTCCATCTGCCCACGTCTCCGTGACAAATGCCATGTCTATATTGTGAGCTTCCAGCAGCTCGGCGAATTCAATGTTGTGTTTAATTAATTCAGGAGTAGGCCCTGGAGGGACTTTTGCAAAACTGTTTGCGTGTAAAGGACTTGATGCGAGTTAAAGCTGCATTTTGTTTTGGTGAAGAGGAACTTCATGTCACACAGAGGGCACACCTTATGCTCTTTCAAAGGATCGAGTTGCGGACAGGAATCCTTCATCTGGGGGTTAAGACTTACAAGAGTATCTCTTGTATATTTTAAACTTGGGCCCAAGATCAGTAAGGAACGGACAAGGGCGGTGGCCCTGGGCCCGATCCAGGCGCGGATAGGCGCAGACGGGCTTGCCTTTGGCGTGCCAGTGGCGCGTCCTCGGCGCATCCGCTCTGGCATGCTGCTTAAATAGCAGTGAGTCAGGCGTCTCGCGCACACATCAGTTGTTTCAAACCCGGAATACTAGTCAGGTATGTCCGGTCCCTCAGCCCTCCGCAACAAACAGCACAAGCCACGTCAGAACGGGCGGGGAGGGAAGATCACAACAGCTGCCACCCTGATTAGCAAGGTAAAACGAAGTGCCGGTAAGCATGTGGAATGAGGTACAAAAACCAATTACGATCCTAGCAGGTGGAGTAAAAGTCTAAAATGAACACAAAGTGTCAATCTCAATGCGGTTTTAAAAAATAGCAGCAGGGCAAAATGATAGGTGACAAGACCTACCGCTGGTGTTCTTGCGTCCGCACCGGCATGCTGCTTAAATAGCAGTGAGTCGGGCGTCTCGCGCACACATCAGCTGTTCTCAACCCGCAAGTGCTAGTCAGGTATGTCTGGTCCTTTAGCCCTCCGCAACAAACGGCACAAGCCGCGGTGGAACGGGGCGGGGACGGAAGATCACAACAGCTGTCACCCTGATTAGCAAGCTAAAACGAAGCGCCTGTAAGTTTTGTGGAATGAGGTACAAAAACCAATTCTGATCCTAACAGTTGAAGTAAAAGTCTAAAATGAACACAAAGTGTCAATCTCAATGTGGCAAGACCTACCGCTGAATTCCAGATATAATCAATCTGTAAGAAAATAACATGAAACATAATTTGCACAAGCACCAATGCATCTTGGACAAGTGTCCTTTCTTTAATATTTCATGCAAATTTTGCTGCAAGTTAAAAATATCTTGTGACACTTTTTTCTAAACTTCTAAAAAATGTCAAGTAACCTCTGTTTGGGCATTATTTGTACATGTGTCTGTTTCTCTGGGTTGTCATTACAGTTCGACTGATGGAATCTGTCCGGCGCATGGACATAAACATCCTTAAGACTTTTTTGCATACATCTGCTTCCGCAAATTCAAATGAGAACATCTTGTTATGTTGTAAAATCCTGGAACATCGAAAAAAGGTAACTCTGATTCTCCATTGCTTTACCGTGCTTTCTAGGGAATAAGAGGCAATGTGCTTCATTTAAACATGAGGTTGTCTCATGGTATGATATATTATGTATGTGAGAATTTCAGAGTATTATATGATATGACAGTAGAAGCCTTATCATGGAATACAGTCACAAAAACTGTCTTGGGTCCAGTCAAGCTTGTTTGTATCACATTTGTTCAACCCTGGGTATCTGGGGCTTCGAGCAGCAAAGCTTGACAAAGGAACTTAGTGTAAATCATTTAACAGCACCAAACAATGGAATAAGAAAGTCACACAAGCGATACAACAATACTTTATGAAAATAGAACATATTTTTATACATTTTTAGAATCCATGTTCATCAAATTTCATTGGAGGTTCCAGAGATATGTATTTTGAAAATAATAAAAAAAACTTTCAATACAACCACAAAACAGCACTGGTCAACAAAAGTTCGTAATTTTTTTAAATGTTTAAAACAGTTAGGGCCAGATGTAGGAAGCGTAATTCCGGTCTGTAACGGCCGAAATTACCAAATTTCGGACGTTACCGACCGGAATTAGGCTTTTCATATGTAGTTGGCTTCATTTCAGATTCGGTAATTTACCGAATCTGTATTTAAGAATTCGGTAAATTACCGAATCTGAAATGTAGGGAGCACTCAAATGAGTGCTTTTCCTATCTTTGGATTCGTTATTTACCAACAACTAGAAGTTGGTGGTAAATAATGAAAACCTTAAAAAAAGCATTTTGTTTGCTTTTCGAACAGTGCCATGTTGCAGATATACATGCCCTTAGGGCATGTATGTCTGCAACATGTGCACCCATGCACATTTGAGGGGTGCAACAGGGTGTCAAAGTGACACCCTGCCACCCTTCAATGTTTCCCCCATTTACCGAATCGGTATTTACCGATTCGGTAATTGACATTCATTCCTCTGGGCCACCAGGCCCATAGGAATGAATGGCAATTACCGAATCGGTAAATACCGATTCGGTAATTACCGAAACTTACCGATTCAGTAATTATTTAAGAAGAATTACCTACATCCCATTTGCCTGTTCTTAAATACCGAATCAGTATGATTCGGCATTTAAGAATCGGTAATCTGGGATTACCTACATCGGGCCCTTAGTTTGTCAACTTCAGCCTGACTTAAGGTCACTTTGGGCAGTGACCTGGCCACTAGACCCTTTTTCAGTTCAGTTCCAGCCTTTAGAAAACAACCACCATAGAGAACAATGAAGTGGTTCCTATGTTATGTTATGTTATTTTATTTTTATATAGCGCAAATTACCACTGGTCTCTAAGTGCTTCAGAGAAGGAGCAGGGCACTGCATGACTGCAGGGCGGAGGATTACACAGATGTCAGTGTTTCTCTAAACAGGTGGGTTTTTAGCAGCTTTTTAAAGGGGAGCAGGGCTGATTCCTTGCGCAAGAACTCTGGTAGAACATTCCAGATCCGTGGCAGGAGGACCGAGAACGCTCTGTCCCCTTTGGTCTTAAGGTTGTATCTGGAGGAGGCTAATCTGCAGGTCTCTGAAGAACGCTGGGGATGCAGGCAGAAAAGATGTTCAAATATCATCCTGGAGCTGTGCAGTCGACAAGGGTGAGCTGTGGGTGATTCCTTGGTGCATGGGTGAGGTGGGGCAACTTTGGCCACTGCATGTGAGATCCCATGGCATCCTCTTTGTGACAGTCGAAGGCCAGCAGCGGCTGGGCTACTGTTCTCCCGACACAGCAATCACTGCGAATATCCTTGGTAGAGGCTAGTGTCCCTCTAAGGCAAGAAATTCTTTGATAGCAGTCCTGGGTCCAGCAGACTCGAGTGCAACTTTTGGCTACATCGGAGATGTCTCTCGGAGCACCCAACAGCAGTCAGTAGTGATTCCTCCGAAGAAGATACTGCTTTGCCGGTTACGGCTTTCTCAACTTTGGTATCCATGGTGCTATTCCAGGGGGCCAACCAACTAACCCTTGGAGTCACTGCTTCAATCTGGCTCTGGGATCAATGTTTTCCCAAGCCGGGAGCCGCAGGCACAGTCCGAATTTTACTAGTCCAAAGTGCAGTAGGTGCAGTCCTTCCAACAGTGAATCCGCTCTTTGTACTATTCCAAGGGCAGGAGGACAGTCTTTGTTGGGTTCTTTTTCCAAATCCAATGTGTACTGAGGTTTAGCATGCCAGGGGTGCCTATTTTATCCTGGGAAAGTGCCTGGTGGGACAACGTGGTCACTATCCAATGAGCTAGTAGGCCCACTCCTTTTTTGCGACAAAGTTCAAGTTATGTGTGGCATTTCACAATCCAAGAGTGCAATATTCTTGCTACTGTCAAGCCCACAGGAAAACAGGTTTGAGGACAGTGTTTTCCTCTCCGTCCCTGCCTCCAACTTGTCTGCAGGAACAAAAGTCATCCTGCTCGGGTGTGTTGTCACCCTTTAAAGGGGGCATTACCTTTGAGCCTGCCTTTTGGGCTAACACCTCAGTTGGCCTTTCTGGGAGAGGAGGTGACACCTCACTCTGCGGCAACTGCCTTTGTGCTTAAGCCTTGGAGTTGTTCACATGTCTCCTCAGGTGGGCAGAAAACTGTCTGTTGGCCCGGGCCTGCACAAAGCCACTGGACTAGCTAGGGCACAGAGTGTCAACTTTTTAAAAGCTGCTTAACTTTAACAGTGACGTTAATTTCGATTTGGGCATCAAGTTGAATTTGATGTAAGGTAGTCCCATTCAGAAGTTAGCCGGACTAACTTTCCTCATCAAAACAACAACTTTAACGGTTTTGCTGCTAAGGCTATATAAACGTATATGTCTTGCTTAACAATATACAGCTCCCTGCCATAGGGGTCTATATGGCTTCCTTAGGGGTGAATTACATATATCATTAAGGGAACGGGTGGCTTTGCCATTAATGGCAATGGCATAGTCAAACTAGCATTGTGAACACTACCCTTCTAGTCTGCAGTGGGAGGCTGGTAGCCTTTTTGTCTTTTGTCACACTCTGCACCATATACTAGGCACTCACAAGTAAGTTAGTGCTTGCAAATGGGGGTCATCCAATTCAAGAAATATTTTATAATGGGTCAGTACACTGGCACTGGGGTCAGGTTAACAGGCCTCAGTGCACTGAGTCGAAAAAACAGCAACTAGTACTCAAATAGGGGCAAGAACTGGGGCGGGAACATGCAAAAAGCCCGTTTCCAGACAGTGTAGGGTTGTAGTGTGATGTTTTTGGGCCCTACGGTACTGCAAAGGACTGTGTGGTGTGAAGTAGAGTTGTATAAGGTTAGGTTGTCATGGCTTGTAGTGCAATGCTTTGCTGTAGTGTACAGAATAAGTAAGTTACAGTGTGGTGTTGCGGTGTTATATCATATTTTGTGCAGTGTACTATAGTCTTGTGTAGTTTGTCAGTAGTTTGTCAGTGTCATGATGTGCTGTAGTGCAGCTATGTGTGTTTTGTGGTGTTATGTTGTAGTATGATGCAGAGATGTATTGTAATGCATTACATCGCTGTGTTGTGTTGCAAGTGCCTGGAATGACAGCTTTTCATCTAAAGCATCCATTAAGTATACATATTGATATCGTACTTCATGGATGAGTCATTAGAGAAAACAGTATTGTAACCTTTGTTTGAACATTTCAACTCTGTTCGGTCAGAGACTGTGGGAGAAAATGGCAGACACTAACCTCTCACCGAAACATGTCATGGCAAATTCTTTCTTGGAGTGAAGAAAGAACAGTTACACTGCTAGTTTGCTGTAAAAATACTACAACCTAGAACCAGAAAGACTGAATCATGCCAGGTATTCAAGATATCCCTGTAAAACAAATGTACATAACCTCATCGAAAGGATGATCGTTTAACCACTCTGGTTAATCCAGAAATGTAACCAGAATCTTGCTTTGAGGGACTTATTGTGAAATACCCTGATCCCGATTACAGTAAATCTGTGAATGGAAAGCTCTCATGTCAGCTACTTTTGTCCTTACAATATTATGTTGAGTGTCATCTAAAGGAGCCATTTGTGAGACGTAAGAATGCATGGCTAGTTTCTACTCTGGATAGGGATAATTGATAAAAATGTGGCACAAGGAAAAGGTCAATAATTACAGGTCAAAAAAGACTATCATCCCTATTCACAAAAATAGAAATACCTGCAAACGTGCACATTTACTCTTAGACTTTGTAGTAACTTTACTGCTTTTGGCTATTCACCGTTTTCACATGTAAAGTTACAACACAGTGGAAATGTGCATATCCTCGATCCCTGAAACTAGAGGGTGGAGGCAAATTTATAAGTGACTAGTTGCCACTGGTAACGTTTCACACTTATTTCACCAGGGCAGAGTTCTCCCTATGGTATAGTATTGGGGAATTTTAATCTTTAAAATAAGTTAATTAAAATATTTTAATGTATTTTATATTTTTTTTAAACCTAAAAGAAATTGAAAATAAATTCTACAGCAATACTATCTTGAAAGTATGTTAAAATATTTCCTGTAAATATAATAAGCTAATACAAAATTATTTATTTAAATATTTATTTTAAAAATCAACCAGACAGTAAAATGTATATTTTTATTTAATCTGAATTAAAAATTACTAATTGTTTGTTGTTAAATGTATTTAAATTATAACTGTAATTCGTATACATATTTATATATATATATATATAGATATAGATATTATATATATATTATATATATATATATATACATATTTATATATATATATATATATATATATATATATATATCATACCCAGTTGCGAGACATTTCGAAAGCTGTCACAAAAGCGACCCAAGCTTGCTTCGATACTATCTAATAGACTCCATTTTACCACTGAGAAGGGGAGGAGACAGAGACGGAACACTCCGTCTTCTGGAAACACGTTACATCCTTGAACTCAATAGTAAGCAGCCTGGGGGACTCAATGCCAGTGAGGACCTGTACACTTGCCTTTCACTATTAGAAATGTTCATGAATGATGGTAGCAAACAACCGAATACATCAATATACAAGAAAATAAGAAATGATGAACAACATAAAATAGAAATGATGCCTCTATGGCCTGATAAAACAGATTGGGCAGCTTGTAATAATAGATTTTAATATTTTTTTTTTACATTATGTAATGTTTATCACTTGCACTTTAAATTTGGTACAAAACTTTTTTCCCATAGAGAGGCAATTGGGCAGAATGTTACCATAATGAGTTTGGTAGGCTGGTACTCAACTTCTGGATAACCCACTGGGGTGTCATTGAAGTATAGATGTTTAACGGACAATTTTGGGAATCATGCAGGCCATAATAGGACTGTCAGAAATGTGCATGTAGTTGGGAACTATAACTCTTTTTATGTGTAAATATATGAATTGTTGTTGTTTTAATGACATTTTTATTATTTTTTACAACGAAAGCATTTAAATATTGAAGCAACATGAAATATTTATATTCCCCTTTTTCTTCCCCTTCATGCCAGTATATTATCAGATACAACATATCTTGTTCCCAATACTTAAAGAACACTATGTTCTATATTACTAAAACAATGTCCGTTTAATTCTGTAAAACTTCTTTTGAAATTGTATCAGTCTACTATTGGTTACCTGCACTATAAATGCCGTTTTCTATCTCCTTGACATGACATGTGATCAAGCCTCGGCTGAGGTGAAACGCGTCATGGCGACTTGTGGGCTTACATCTATGCACAAATAAACGCACTGAAAAGATCAGCACGGAGTTGGTGGTTCTATTCAACTTTTCGTCTTTCCTTGGCTCGCCTAGGTTTTTCGAAACTCTTGGAATATATATATATATATATGTGTGATCAAGCTCCCTAGAGGAGTGAAATGCGTCGTCGGATGGACATTTGTCCTTTAATTTAAAATAAAACTTTACTCTGCTACCTATTTGAGGATTTGCATCTTCCTTCGGATGATTTATTCGCTGCAGTGACGAGGTTGGTTTGGGGGTCCGCACCAGGTGTGCTTCCGTCTTCCATTGGCGGAACAGGAACATTTCTTTCATATATATATATATATATATATATATATATATATATACATATATATATATATATATATATATATATATATATATATATATATATATATATATATATATATATATCCCTACAAGTTTCCCGTCAGTTCCTCCGAACTCACAACTGGTGCCCTCATTTAGCGGGGGTGAGACCCATTTCATTCAACAACCAAAAAAGCAACTGTAACACTCCCGGGGCATTCAACATAACTTTATTGGCCACATACGCTTTTCAGCAATCAGCCTTCATCAGTGTGGCAAAAGTAAATGTTCAACATAGGCAGAACCATGAGAATTTAAGCAATTTAATGTCACAATTGGCTATTTTCTATCCAATCGGGAGACAGTAGTTGAGCAAGTAGGCAGATGGTGAACCGACATCTCCGTTTGTTATTTTAAGGACTGTGTGACTTGTATGCCCAATGGAAAATTTGAGATGTCATCAGTGATGCCATCAGTGATGTCACTGAGCATGTCATGAGTGATGTAATATGTGACATCATCAGCAGTGCATTGCATGGGCACGAGTTAAAGTTAGGTCTACTGACTATTTCTATGGTTTTGTACGAGTGAAATCTCCAACTAACTATAACGTCCCTGAAACCTATGGTACATCCAGTAAGTGACACAGTGGAGCTTGCCTCTGATTGGCTGCCAACACTTGTAACCAGGAAGTGTTGACAGCCATCTTGTCACTTGGCATGAGGAGAAAGAAAAACGATTAAAAAAGAAGAAAAGGGGCAGGGTAAAAGCACCCTGACCGCATAGGCCTGATCAGAGGGTCCCACAGGGCCAAAAGAGCATTTTTTGGGGGGCTGGATTTTCACACCCAGCGTGACTCTGGCTGAAAATATTTTAAAAAATGAAGCACGGGAGCCTCATGTATGTGGCTCTCCAGAAGGTGGCAGACCAAAGGGTCCATTAAGAGAATAGAGAGGAGAGGAGATAAAGGGCAGCCTTGCCTAGTCCCCCTCAATATAGGGAACAAATCCATGAGGGAGCCATTGACTCCCAGGCGTGCCACAGGATTAGGATATAAGAGCATGACCAAGGAGATGAGCGCGGTGGGGATTCCCAGTTTGATCAGAGCTTCTTTCAAGAAGGGCCACTCCAAGGGGTCAAACCTCTTTTCGGCATCCAATAGGGTAACTACAGCAGGTGTTTGGCAGGTGAACCTGTTGACCACTGCAAAGAGATGTGGGTGGCTTGTTGTTTGAAAGCTTTATAGAAAGCTCTCATAAGGCCATCAAGGCCAGGGCCATTGGACCTGTCTAAAGAGTCGATCATCTGGATGACCTCCTCGCAAAAAATCATCTTGCTAAAAAATTGTCATTGGCCATCAGTGTGCCAGACCTATGGCGATCTCCACAAAGTATGATGGGATCTCTTGTGCATTGTCAGGCATGCAGGATGTATAAAGGAGTTCATAATAGCATTGGGACTCTGCCAGAACATCTTCGCCAACAAAAACAGAGGACTCCGAGACGGTGCGCAATTCATCGATATAACTACCTAGGCGATTAGGGTGGATTATCCGCACAAGAGTGCGGTCGGGCGTGCCCCCTCAGCATAGCACGGAGCCCTAATGTGTTTCCCTAGATATGCGATTTCCCTATCAGCCAGATCGCGAAATTCAGTCAACAATACTAAACGTCAATGGAGTTGGAGGCCGCCGCCTTAGGAGGCACTTAAGTCTATACTTTGGAGGTTTAAAAGCATTGTGGTTGGGAGTGGATATCTCATAGGATACTCAGATGTTTGGATATGCACACCCCACTGATATATGCTTTAAAGGCCTTCCAGAGGGTTGCCTGTGTGGAGACCATGACCGAGTTCATTGCGAAGTAGTGGACGATGGAATGAAGGAGTTCGCTACAGAAGACAGGATCATGTAGAGCCTAGTGATGGATACTCAAGGTGCGCTCTGACCTACATCCATAGGGGACCTATAGGGTTAGGAGAACAGGGCTATGATCTGATAGAGTTTGCAGTAGAAGTTTTACCTTTGTAGTCCAGAGTGAAAGATTAGCGGACAAGAACCAATAATTTAGCCAAGTCAAAATATCATGTGGGGCAGAGTAAAAGGTATAACCAGGTGTGGATGGCTGTTGAGTACATCAGATATCCTGTAGAACTTAAGCCTCTGCAATATAAGAGTGCTTCCCATGATTGGGGATAACCACTCAGCTGGGTACTAGAGTCAAAGCTAGAGAATGTACCATGTTGAAATCCCCACCCAGAAGAGCAAAGTTGGCATCTGCATGTCCTATATGGGCATAAAACTCCTGAAAGAATTGTGGATACTCAGTGTTCGGGCGTATATTTTGATTAATAGAACTCGTTTCCCAGTGAGGCTGCGTGGTAGGATTAAATTGCATCCATTCGGGTCCGAGTGACATTTATGGAGGGAATATGTGCTACTTTTATGTATGAGGGGGCAGAAGCCACAGGAATAGGAGCCGTGACAGGAGAAATAGCGAGGGGCCCCCAAGTAGTCGCATATGATTGGGTGCCATTGGGTAGGAGACGTGTTTCCTGAAGGAAGGCTATGTCGGGACAGATATGAGAGGACTTGTTTGCCTTTACGTGGATTATTGATGCTTCATATCTTACATGTAAGGGAAGTAATGTCTATCACCTCTCCAGGCCCTGTCTGAGATGGAATAGAGTAAACAGGTGTGAAAAGAACAGCGCCATGTCATAAGCTGGCATATAGTGTACCTGTTGTGCAAAGGGTATCAAACAAAAACAAAACTGAAGAGAAAGCAGAAAGGGCCCACACCTACCCCCCCCCCCCCCACTATATAGGAAAACATCCAATAAAGCCCAGAAAAGGAGAAATATAGAACTAAACAATCCCAAGGAGGCTACTGCAGTGTTCTCCATGGGGGAGAGTTGACGTGTTTGCTTGGTGTGGCCCGTTCCTAGAGGAATAGCTGAAATAGAAAGGAAGAATCAACCACATATAAACAGCATTTGTATGGAAAAGTAATAAGAAGGCAATGATGAGCAAAGCATACTGTCTGAGGCAGTCCACAGGTGTTATGCAGAAGTAGTCCCTATTTTGAGGGAGAATCCAAATACTGCTGGCCATATCAGCACTAAGGGGACTAAGGAGCAGGAGTCGGTGATCCAGTACTTAGTAGCGTGTTCTGTCTAGAAGAGGAGGACTTGAAAGCAATGTGTTTGCAAAAGTCGTTTGCCTCTGCTGGGTTGTCAAAGGAGCGAGGCTTCCCATTGACCGCAACTCATAGCCAGGCAGGGTAGAGCATATCATATTTAAAGCCCAACTTGTGGAGAGAGTTCTTAACATCGCTGAATTTCCACCACTTTCAAAACCTTCAAGGTGGGGAGTCATACCCTGGGTAAGGTCCCAGCTTTCTCTTACCTGCTGGTGCTATTTGATGCTAATATGAGTTTTAAAGCCTTGGTTGAGGGTAAGACTTGTGATTTGGTCAAGACCACGGGGACTGTAGTTAGCATTGCACAGAGGTTGAGCTCATGTTGAATGGACCCTCTAGTTAAGATTTTTTAGTCCAAGTGCATCTCCAAGGAGCTATATGACAGTGATAAAATTTAACTCACAGAAAATACATATTAAGGTGTATTCTGCGGGTCCACAAAGTACCCCAGCTTTTTTTGTTAGTTAGAAACTTTGTTTTAGATACATTGGTGACCTTGTTGCTCTCAGACCCTTGCTGTGCTGGATCAAGATATAGACTGGGGAGGGATGCCAACTAAATAGACTGATTTTGTCTGATTGTCTGACCCTTGACAACATGCATTAAATCCCTTGGATTGCTTATGTGAAGGCAGCTTTTAACAGCATGGGTTGGGTGAACATATACTGCAATTATCACTCCCCGTACCCCCTGGAACTCAAAAGAGTGAGAGACTTGTTTCTCAAAAGTCCCTTTTTACAACATGAACACATAGAGCTTGTGAAACCCATTGTATAGGGGCATTTATTTTTAAAAACTGTTCAGTGCATGGAGCCTTCCTTTCTCTCCTATCTAATGAAAGGGATAGATTTCTGTTGGTACGATTCAAGGTTAACGTGCTACATCATCTTTTGGCCACATCTAGTGGTCAGTCTCTTTCAGGCACTGAGGGCCCTGTGGATGCAACAATATGTCTCAACAGGCTACCCTACATTTTGTTTTGCAGTACCTTTTTCCGTTACTGAAAGTTCTGAACTTCTCACAAGGATCCCTGGCACTTATGTATCTGCAGCTCCTGATGATCAAGTATTATCTTTTTGCTGTTTCATGCTTTCTACATGCTGCTTTGAGATCAAGACAATCTAGGCCTGATTAACCTTGATGTGATGCATGAGATTATATAATGTATTGTTACTGTTGACACATTCGTATTTCTTTAAAATATGTTAAGCCTACTAGTTTTTACTATTTTATAAACATATGATTTTATGTTCTTGTATGGTTGTGATTATAGCTTAATAATTTTTTGTATGCTGACAATATGTATATATAGATGTATGCTATGTTACCTACTGACGGATGCCAGTAGGTAGTTATAGTTTGGACAATTGGACCATGTTTCTATAGGAAAAGGGGTTTGTAACTTGTTTATATCTTTGCCGTAGTTTGACGAATCTTCGCTATAAGTGGGTGTGTGAGTGGCTTTATTGATGAGTAAGTGGTTGTGTGAGTACTTGTATGGGTCTGTGAGTGATTGTGTGAGTGTGTGAGTGGGTGCATGAGAGGTTATATAGGAGTGTGAGAGGGTGTGTGAGTAGTTCTGTGGATAATGTCATTAGGGAAGTCCTCAGTGATGTCACTGACCATGTCATGAGTGATGTAATATGTGAGGTAATAAACAGTGCATTGCGGACCTGTAAGTTATAGTTAGATCAGATTTTGTATAAGTGGAATCTGAGCCTAACTATAACGTTCCTGTACCCTTTGTTTTTATAATGAAGAATAGATTTATCTATAGATCTATCCACTCTCCATATTCACTTGAGCAACAAAAAATGGCCAGAGACACTGCACGGCTTGAAATCTGAAGAGACAATCATTGCAAGAACGACTGAGAGTATAGGGATCCTTTGTTTGTTTATTTACATATATTTTTAAATCACCTACTGGCAGTTGCCATTAGGTAGGAGGACCCAAAACAACTTTTCCTCATGTAATTTCCCATAGGAATTTTGAACGTGACTATAGCCCGAACTGCTGAATGGAATTACACCAAATTTGGCAGAAAGCATGCTCTCGTAATTTGGTTTAAATCTGCTCAGCAGTTTTTAAGTAAAACAAATATAGATGTATATATAGAGACGCAGAGGGTCTGCAGATCCGACAGTTCTCATAGTGAGATCTGATTGGCTGCCAACACTTCTACTAGAAAGTAGAGGTAGACATCTTGGGACTCGGCCCGACTCACAAACAAAACGGAAAAAATGCAATGGGGCAGGGTAGGAATACTCTGACCTCCTAGGACTGGTTGCGGGGGGGCCCAGATAACCGTGCCTGGGCAAAAATGTTTAGATTTCAATTTTCTCTGATTTTCCAGAGGATCTGTGGCCAAATTAAAAAAAATAAACAAGTACAGTCTCATGTGCTTGTTTGCTTTAAATCCTTAGGCGGGTAAGGTCCTGTGTTTTTTTTTTTTACAGTGTTTTATATAGCGCGAACTTGACCCGAATTGGGTATCAAAGCGCTTTACATAGTACCAGTTGTATTACTTGAGGGCACACTCATTTTTGTATATGCATATAGGTCAGGGGCATACGTGACCCACTTCCCAAGGATGAGCCAACCCTGATGTCCCCATTTCCCGGGGCCCAGCTTTATAAAATATTGAGAGGGCAGCACGTAGGCCCCTTACCGTTTTCAGACTCGGACCTCATCTTCTGGGGTACAGATATAGGTAAGAAGGGTGAGGGGGGCACGCAGACCCCCTCCTCAGGCTGATTTAAGCCCTGGGGACCCCATTCCCCATGGTCCGGCCCTGGTACTAATAGGGAGTAACTATACCTTGTGCCCTAAGGCAACTATAACTCGCAAGGTCACCATGCACCTCACATTTTACTTCACTCATGACATCTTCTGTGACATTATTGATAATAGCAGTGCAACCTTTGCTGTCAGATTGTTGATGAGATAACAGTACATGGCGGGGTTGAGTTATAGTTACTTGAGATAACTCTAGCTATATCTGTTGAATTTCTATGGTTTTGAGTGTGGAAAATCTGAACCTAACTGTAACCTCCCTATAACCTTTGGTTTTTAATGAATATATATACCCAATCTACCTTTCCCTAAAGCTCTCCCATTTAGTAATAACTAATCCCTGTTTTCCAGCCACTCACTCCCATCCCTCCCACAGGTAGTACAAAATTATAGATGTATGTGTGGGGTAAAGATCTCATAGTAAAGATAAGAGAGGTGGAGGCAGAGGTCTTCAGACAAAGGTTTTGGGATAAGCATTTTTCAGTATGTTGCAGTTTGTGAATAAGTTCCTGATTGACTCTGTTAATCACATGTATGAAATGTACTTTTTCTTCCAGTTAACACTCCTCCAGGAACTAGCCATTGTACATTGTATGTATACTACCATCACTCAAAGGGAGGTGACAATGAGCAACATGTTGATGACTGCTGACACTCTGGATAGCATCTTGACGGACTCGGTAAGCAACAGGTTCTCACCGACAGATGGTGATCGTTCACTCAGTCTTGGAAAACCTCAGAACCTTCAGGGCAAAGCAGAATTACTTCTGATCATTCAGTCAGAACTTTGGTATTCCAGATAGTTCCATCATGGTCTGCAGCCGGTATGGAAACTAGCAGTGTTGCGATTGAATGGTTAACAGGGTTATACAGATGGCTCTCTCAGGGTATCTGAAAAAATTTGCACAGGATGATTAACTTGTCGCCACAATGGATGTGAGTAGAGAGCCTGGCAGAAGTAGTGCATGGGAGACTCAACGGGGCACAAGAAAAACCAAGATATTACTGTTATGAAAAAGTCTAATCAGTTACCCAAAGGAAATAGAAGGGAATTTGTTGGATTGGGGATATCATGGGAGCTACAAGAAAAATAGCAGCTCTTATAACGAGAACACTGTCTTAGTTTTACAGTGGGTGGGAATGTAGAAATCAACAGAACTATATATCAGAATATTACATATAGAATATCATTTGACAGAGGCAAGATGGCGGCCGCCAGCTCAGGCGTGTGAGCTGGTAGCTCCTGTCCTCCTACACCCGTGAGGAAGATGTACTGTGGATAGTGAGAGGACGAGAGGGTGAAAGTGGGTCTGAGCACTTACCGAGGTGTGCGAAGCTTAGTCCTGGTACTATTGGAATGTTCAGGTTTGCTGCGACAGCTATTTTTCATTATCTCAGCAAAATCCGATTTGGATACAATGTAGCCGCAAGGCGCCGAGTGTAGACGCCGAGCCGAGAAGCAGCAACTGTTGCAGGCAAAACTACTGGAGAGTCGAGAACAGGATATCGCAGAACACCGATAATGCCGCCTAAAGGAGCTAGAGGGAAAGCCCAGACCCTGGCTGATGGTGCTACCGCTGCTGCTACAGTGGCAGCCGTTGGAACTGTCTCCGGAATGGTAGGAAAAAACGCGGAGCCGCTGAGCGGTAAGAAAGCCTCTAATCTCAATGGTAAAACAAATAAGGGCGAGATCTGTGCCCGTGGTAACCCTACGGGCATGGTCAGTCCTGCGAAATGCACTATCCCGCAAATGTTCTCACAAGGCAAAGGTGGGAAGAGTGGGTAAACGGGGATCCAGGGTATTCCGAATCCCCAAACAGACAAACTCCTAGGAACATTGGGTGTTGAAGCTGTTGTTGGTCCCCCCGGTCATCATGAAGGAGAGTTCAGGTGCTCAGCAGATTTTTCTGTATGCCGTGGACAATTTAATATCTGGCAGCAATATGGATCTAGCTAACGGCGCTGGTAAAAAGGATGGGCACAATCCTGCAGGAGTGAACAACAGTGAGATGAACCCCTGGAACTGGGTTGCCAAGATACTGAACCAGTTGTACCACAGAAGCTTTGTAATGATAATAACATTGTGGTTAGAAGCGAAAATGTCTCGGTTGGCTTGGCTGGGGAAGGAGGCGGAGTTGGTGGATCTTGTGGATAAGTTCTTGTCATTATCAGATCATTCGGATATATCCAGTGAGGAGATGATGAGAAATGGGAAAACGCCTATGGCTCAACATTGGGATGAGCTGAGTGAGCAAAGTACTACACCCCCTGAGGATACGGGAAGGGATTCATCAGAGGGAAGCCCCCAGACAATGCGGAAGAAAGGGGCTTTTACAGAGGAGTCTTGCTACTTTGCCAATTCCTCTTTACCGGTGCAAAAGTAAAGGGTTAGAACCCCGGATAAATCTGACCCCTCTGTGGTGCGAAGAACACTAGAGCCATCAGAAGAGGTATCCTTGAGTCTTATATATCAAACAGTAATGACTCACAGGGAGGAAACGCGATTAGAAAGCCAAAGAACACAGAATGTCTCTCGTAAATTACAAAATTCAGTACGGCGCATCGCTAAGACTTGCTCAGAGTTTACTGCAAGAATTACCGAGGCAGAAGCCTGTATTTCGTATTTGGAGGATAAACTAGCTTCACAAAAGACGATGAATGAGACTTTACGTGCAGTGAAGGATGATATGCTATGGAAGCTTATTGATTTGGAGAACACAGCTCGGCGGAACAATCTGTGAGTCTATCAAATTCCTGAGGGGGTTGAAGGACAGGAGCCTCGTAAATGTATTATTGAATTGTTTACTGAGGCGTTTCCAGAATGAACTCAATGGGAATGGCAGACAGAGGATTCAGAGGGCTCACCGTTTTCCCTTTTCTGTCCGGGCCCGGCCAGGTCAGTCGGCAGAAGTGGCTAAACCAAGGGCCATACTGATTTCATTTAACAACTTTTTGGCACGAGAAGCAGTTTCTGATCTGGCCCGCCCTGACAGGAAAAGAGTTGGCAAGGGGGTTACATTTTTTGTCAGGCCAGATTACGGCCATCAAACGGTAGAGAAACGCTGGCAATTACCTCAGCTTATTCTACCATTTCAAACTAAGGGGGCCCAAGCTTTCTTACTACAACCAGCCAAACTTAAAATCATCCATAAAAGGAATACTAGGTTTTTCACCTCTGAAATTTTGGCGAAAGAGTTTCTGCAAACACTCAAAGAAGGATAAGGAGGGATTAGGCTTATAGAATTATTATCAAATTTGCAGCTTCCTTTTGTGCTCTTATGCTTAATTATTTGCATAACTCTTGTTTATGAAGTTGTATACCCCCCAGCTGTTGCAACAGGTTGTGTCATGGGGGAAGAGAATGAGTATGCGTACTGTTTGTGGCCTATTGATCTGTAGGTTAATGGTTTTTTTGTTCAATTGTTGGGGGACTTCAAGGGTGTGGGAGGCACTTTTGAGTGTAGGGAGCATGTCACCGCTAGGACTAACAGTCCTAATGCCTCGAGGTAGTGGGGCTGTGGGGGTGGGGTTGGGGGGGAGGGTGGTGGAGAGGGGAAGGAGGAGGGGGGGCGTAAAAGTAAAAGAAAAAGGAAGGAAAAAGGAAGATTCATAGCAGCAAAGAAAAGTACAGAGGGTTCAAAAGATTCGCGTATAAGCCTGTAGGTATGGCAACCTTGAATTTATGGCAAATGTAGGCCTTCGAATATGCACACTGAATGTGTGCGGGTTGAATAATCATAATAAAAGGCAGAGGGTCTCCAGAGAGCGTCGGGTGATTCAGCCCGATGTGGTGTATCTGCAAGAGACGCATATTCCATGGGCAAGACGTAAGGTTTTAGCAGAACTAGGCTACACAGTATTAGTAACCTCAAGGCAGTCAAGCATGACAAGAGGGGTGGCGATTTTAGCAAGACCTTTTATTCAAGCTACTGGGCATATTTTGGCAGATATGTTTGGACGTTGGGCCTTTGTGGAATGTAGGACAGGCGGGGTTATATTTACCCTCTATACAATATACGGCTCTAACCTTGATGAAGCCCCAATATTGGAATATTTGAATGGGGAGCTTACTACATGGCCCATTCTGTTATTCTTGTGTGGGGATCTTAATATAAATTTGACCTCTGAAGATTTTCGAAATTGGGGGAGAAACTATAAAGGTAGGAAACCCCGGGTCAGCAAGGCTCTATTTCAATAACTAACTGATCATGGGCTATTGGATGTGTGGAACAGTTTGCATAGGCAAGACCCAGGATATAAATTGTATTCACAGCCCCACAACAGGCTTGTACGTCTTAATTATTGTTTTGTACCTACATCAGTGTTTACTGGGCTAAAAATCTGTGTATACCCAAGGGTGATCTTGGACCATGCACTTGTGGTAGTTGAAATCCCGGCACTTGCTCGGTGTGTAGCCCCGAGAACGTTTACATTTGACAGGAAGCATTTGATGGATGAAAACTTTATTGGGCACATGAAGGTGTGGATAAAGGAATTTTTGCAAATTAATCGACACTCCGCGTCCTGAGGGACTGTATGGAATACATCCAAAGCTGGATTTAGAGGCGAAACACAGAGCCTTGGGTATTTAAAATGTAAATTAGCGAAACAGGCATTTCAGGTTTTATATGATGAACTTAAGATTGTCGAAGAGGAATTAGTTAACGGGTTAGCTGCAAGATATAACACCACACCACTTCAGAATAATCTAGCGAGATGTAAGGCCAAAATTAATCTTGAATGGAGCAAGGAGAGCGCCATAAAATATCAAACATATAGAAAAGAGTGTCATGAGTATGGCGAGGCCAAGGGCCGATGTTTAGCCTAGAAATTGCAAATATAAGAGGACGAACAAAGAACGGCTGGGGTTATTGTGTCTGATCGCTAGGAAATTCTTAAAGTGTTTCATGATTTTTATACAGAATTATATACAGAGAACGATACTGGGGGATTTTTTCTGACGGATATGGGACTTCCAGCCACTTTATGGGGCCAATTGGCTCAAAGGGACGTTGAACCTATTAGGTTGGGGGAATTAGAGCAGGCCATAAATTCTCTTGCAGTAGGGAAAGCTGCGGGACCAGACAGACCCCCCTTGGAAGTATTTAAGATCTTTTTTCAGGAGATAAAAAATGATATGCTTAAAGTTTATCAAACTTCACAAAAAGGGGAGATTCCACGAACCTGGTCCGAGGCCAATATATTTGTGTGTTGAAGAAAAAGGGGAAACCATCTGCATTACCGGGGTCTTATCGTCCAATCGCTCTTCTTAATGCCGACGGTAAAATCTATGCAAAAATCTTTGCCACACGGTTGGCAAAAATTATACCATCAACAGTATTGTTAAAACAACACAGCTTTATACCTGGGAGAGGGGCCGTAGACCATGTGCGTAGAGCAATTACTCTCCTCGATATCGCACAGGTAGAATCTCGAGAACTTGGCCTGATTTTACTCAATGCCGAAAAGGCGTTCAACCGGGTTTCGTGGCATTTCCTGTGATGGGGACTGCAACAAATGGGTTTCGGGCAGGGCTATATACGTGCTTTAAACGCCCTTTATCATCTCCCCTCAGTGAAAATTTGCTCAATGGGATATCACTCAGAGACCATCGCGATTTCTAGAGGCACACGACGAGGCTGTCCTTGTTCACCACTTTTATTTGCGCTGTATATTAACCCTTTTATTCTTATGCTAGATTTAAGTAGAAAGATTTTGCCTTGTATAGTACAACAAGAACAGTATTCTGTAATGGCTTATGCCAATGATATAGCGATTGTTACTCCTAATCCCTGTCTCGCTATACCTGAAATAGAAGCCCTGGCGCAGACTTTTGGGGCAGTTTCTGGGTATAAACTTAATACCGCTAAAACCCATATTTTATGTACAAGTCAAGCAATGGATGGGGATGCTAGGTGTGTTAAGGAAGCTACCTATCTGTGTATTGAGATCCGTACCTCTGTTAAAGAGATCGTTCAGGTTAATTGGGGCGATATTATTTGGGGAGTAAAACGCTCACTTGAAAGGTAGGAGAATCTCCATCTGTCATTAGTGGCAGAGCTAACGTTCTGAAAATGAATGTCTTACCGCGAGTTATGTATTTTTTTAGGGCTGTGCCCCTGGAGGTATCCTATAAACAAATTCAATATTAACATATTTACAATCTCTCTGTACTAAGTTTATGTGGGCCCCTTGGAAACCTCCTAGGGCTGCTCGATATATGACTCCTTCTCGAGAAAGAGGAGGATGGTCTATCCTTGACTTTGCTTTGTATTACTATTCCTGTATTTCTGTTAATGCACGTATTTTATGTACTGGAAAAGAGATTAGTAATCTGGCTAAAGCCCCCTCAATTTATCAGATGATTCTAGGGTCAAAGGTCAAGCATTGCCTATTCAAAAGAGTGGACAGCAGTTATTTTAAAAGAAGGCACTTCAAGGTATTAAATGCTGTGTTTAAAGTCTTGAAGACTGTACGGAAAAGCTTCAAGAATCCAGTACTTTCCATGTATACCCCCACTGATGCCACAGGAGTGCTGCCCCGATCTTCTGGGACCAGGTGGCCTTAGGCTTGAGAAGGAAGGGGATTACCTGACTTGGTGACTTATATTATGATGATGGGCGATTACACTTATATGCGGAGTTGGCAGATAAATTCCATCTACCCACAACTCAATTTTAAAATACTTACAAGTAAAGGACTTTCTGGGAAAACAACCTATTTGCATTATGAAGTTTAAAATTGTGGAATCTATTAGACAGCAAGGAAACATCGAGCTAATTTATAAAACACTGTTACAGGGCAGAACGGATGATCTGGAAAAATATAATATGAGATGGAGAACTTGGTTGGGGAACCCCGAAATCTAATTGGAAAAATCCATTGGTTTGGCTGGGAGGATCTTTCCTGCAGCCAGCCTTAAAAGTCAACATTATAAAATGTTATTCAATTTGTATCAAACCCCTCTTAAAATGATGAAGTGGGGGGGGTCAGCATGATGGGAAGTGTTGCCGCTGTGGAAAGCATAGTGCAGACATTGTGCACGTGTTTTTTGCATGTGCGGTATTGGACTCCCTGATAGAATCTATAGAGAGGTTTTTGTCAGAAATAACCGGGGACTGTGTTAACATTTCTCAGTCTATGATGTTGCTTGGTATTGGGGAAGATTTCCGCCAGGGGCAGCTACTATATGACCACCGTTATCCTATTTTTATGGCCACGGTGGTTGCTCAGTTGGCAATTGCCTCACTCTGAGATGTGGCGGGCCAAGTTTCTCAATGAGTACCACATGGAATACAGTTTATATGCTGTTAAAGGATAGGAAAAGGGAGATTAGGGTTAATGATTTGGGGGGTGGTGAGGGAGTATATGGCCGGGTAATTAAGTCTATTATGTATCATATAGTTTGTACCTCATGTACCTCATGTTAACTTGATGTTGAGGGCATTGGTTAGGATTGGGGCTTAAAATGGGCAATGATGGATGTCTTGATGTATGAGTTCAGTTATGTATTATTTATTTTGCTGCTATGGAATTCTAATAAAATTAAAAAATAGTCGATCATTTGACATAAATATCATGTCCTAAATGTGGTAATAACGTTTATGAACAATGTTTAGTAAAGAGTATTATTTCAGTCAATATTCTGACCATTCTACTCAGGTACAACACCTTCAATGGAATTTGACAAAGGATGACAGATTTAATAAAATAAGGGATGTTAGCAGGAAAATCAGTAGCGCTCAGACAGGCTGATGTACCGTATGAAAATCCAGTATGTATGGCCACATGTTGACCTTGCACTTGGGGCCGTTCATTGAAGGCAGAGCAGAAAAACTCTATGTACAGTACTGCATTGACACCAGCTGCAACTGTGTCATAACATTATGTCAGATGGACCTATATGATAGATTAGGCGCTAGTTCAGCTGTGTCTGCAGCAAGAAGTTATATTTGATTTCACAGAGTTTGAATTTCAGCCATAGTATTTCTATTTCAATTAAACTGCAAACACTTAACGTAACACTGTATCCATACAAAATATTTTTACAATGGCCTTAGTAAGTTTAAGTAAGTCAGTTTTATTTGTAAAGTGCATAGTTAATTAAAACCATTGCACAGATAAAAAAGTAATTAACTATAAAGTATGGCATGTTCCAAACAGTTTTGTTATGTACACACAGGTTTCTCATGTATTTCCATTAAGAATTCTTTAGGAAGGAGTAAAATGCAATGTGCTGATCATTTTAACTACCATCTCTGATACTATTGTGGGTGCAATATTCAATTATGCCCTTTTAAAAGTTTTAGTAAGGAGTTTCTCTGCTGTTAGCACTCAAAAGACAACAGTTAATTTTTTGTTATCTAGTGTTTGAATGTTATGTTTTTTATCATTCCAGGTCATTTAGTTTGGTGTAGTGGTACTTTAGAGTTGATAGTGATGAATTATTATATTGATATTAAGGAGTGCCCTGAGGAAGAAAGAAATAGTGTGCCTTAAATGGTCTGCCTGTAGAAAATGAGTGTACTGAACATCATTATGCAATGCACATTAGGGTAAGCATGACACTCTCATACTTTTGTAGGGATATCTGACACCACCAGCTCAACTATAACCTGCATCTACACTGTACTTCCATACCACACCTTCACTACCTAAATCGTACATGAAACCTACATCCCAATGTTTGATGTTCGACACTCCTGCATCACAAAATACATCAATTACAACTAGCTAGCATATACTTCCTTCCCCATCACATTCAGCCTAGAGTTCAATTAGCACTCTTTAAATCAGGAGTCTCAAACCTTTCCTGAGCTACTGTCTAATATCGGAATTTGATAAATGCACACAGAGGCCAAATAACTTAAACACTGCCCCTAGAGTACCCTTAAGTTCTTCATTCTAGATACAGGGAGCATAAAGTATTAATAGAACAGAAGCTGTAACGCAAAGGTTTACAATTGGGGTTCCTGAGGATCAGTGTTGTCCCTTTGCTCTTGAAACACCTAAAGAGAGAGAAAGAGAGACAAGCATAAGAGAGGAAGATAAATAAAACAAAAAGAAAGAATGACAACATAAAGAAAGAAATCAGGAAAGAAATCAGGAAAGAAAAACAGAAAGAAAGGAAGAAAGAAAGGAAGGAAGAAAGAAAGGAAGGAAGAAAGAAAGAAAGAAAGAACGAAAGAAAGAGAAATATAGGAAAAGAAATAACAAAATAAAGGAAAAAAACAACGAGGACAAAATACCCAGAGAAAAGAGTCAAATGCAGGAAATGAAGGAAGAAAGCAATTAAGAAGACATGAAAGACAAAGAAACAAACTAGGAAAGGAATGAATGAAAATACAGGAAGAAAGAATGCATGGTAAAAAAGAAGTAGGCGAAAGAATGAAGAGCACAACAGAGAAAGAATAAAGGAAGAAGGTGAGAGAAAGAAAAAGACAGCGAGAACACAATGGAAGGAAAGAAAGAAAAAAAATAACAGAAAAAAAGTAGAAGAAAAAAGAAGGGAGAAGATCAGGTCAGAGGTGGAATTAAGAAAAGATCCTTGTGGATGAATAAAGGAAAAAAAGAAAGAAACAGAACAATAAGTAATAACACCAAAAGGAGAAATACAGAAAAAGAATAACAGAGGAGGGGAGATGAAGGCAGAGAAAACAGATAAGACTGAAAAAAAGAAGGGAGAGAAGGAAACAATCAGAGAAAAAAGACATTGAGAAAGATGGAGATAGGACAAAAGAAAAGAAGGAGAGAAGGGAGAAAATTAAGTAAGAGTAGAAGAAAGAATAATAAACGAAGAAAAGAGAAAAACAGAAATTGGAGAAAAAAGAAAAAATGAAAGAAGAAAGGAAAGAATTACTGAGAGACACAAGATTGAAAAAGAGAAGAAAGAAATAGTAAGAAAGATACAAAGAACTGGAAAATGGAGGAAAAATTGAAAATAGAGGTTGAAATGAGAATAAAAGAAAGAAAAATATCAAGAAGAATATTAAGCCAATAAGAAAAAAAGAAAGAGAACTGAAAAAGAATGCACAACAAAGGGGGGAAGGAAAGAGATAGTGCAAACAAATAGGGGGGAAGCGGGAAAGAGGGAAAAATAAAGAAAGAGGACAGCAAGAAAGAGAGAATAAAATACATTGAGAAATGAAAGAGAGAGACATAAAAGCAAGGAAAACAGAAAGTCATGTAAAAAGAGGCTAGAAAGAAGTAGAAAAAGAAGAAATTATTTTCAGAAAAGGGTAGTCTGCATCCTCAAGCACTGTCAGTGTTTGAGTAAATCATAGGACCGGGAGCTGTGTTTTAAATAGCTGTGTTCTCAGGTGGGCACCTGTATATTCTCAAGCTTGTTGACAAGCAATTATCATATGCAAGCTACTCAATGGCAGTCTGCGAGCTGCTAGTAACATGTGATTGATTAGTTGGAGACCATTGCTTTTAATCCACCAATAGGAAACACGCCGCTGCCTACTCTTTAGGTCTCTCTTACTTCTGTACCTACATTCCTCCTCCTTCGGTGCCCTACATTAACACCTGCACCAGACATCCTATATTTTTAATTTTTTTTTTAAAACAAATTTTATTAGGTTTTCATGCAATGCACAAACAATTCACCGATACATGCAACTTCCTTACCTTAGTCTCGCAAAACACTTGACCAATAATTGTATCCCAATCCAGATTTTGCCTCGCCCCGCCGAGTCTGTGTTAGTCCATCCATTTGTTCCACATATAGAGTGAAGCCTTTCTAATAGCAAGAGTTATATCCCAGTGAACCCGAGACACAGTTCTTCAGGGCTAAATTGTGTTGCTCTTAGCATTCAGGTACTGTCAGCCTTTATGTTTCAGCACGGATAATAGGGAACAAAATCCCCCCCCCTTCAACTCAAACTCCCCGCCCTCTAACCCCCCGAAACCTACCACCCACCTCCCCTCAGACATGTCCCTTTCCCTAGCCGCGCATGTAATGCTCATAATGTGTTCTGCATACTCCACCCTAATCCTATGTCAGTAGCCCACATCTCTGCCGGAGGGACACTCCCACTTCCACGCTCGCTCCTCCCATTCTCTCAACTCACTACCTGTTGTTGCAGTCTCATATAATAAAGAGGGCACCCATAGCCGGCGAGGTCAGTCATCATCCTCAGTCGGATTCTTGAGCAAATCCACCAACGCCACCCAGGCTATCGCCGAGTCCCACAATTTGTCGTTGTCAGTCCTCCGAGGTAATTGGAGGCGGACCGTCCCCTCGCAATCCGCCCACTTAGTAAAGTCACGTAGCCAGTACGCAAAGCTAGGGGCCATGGCCGCCTTCCAATGGCTAGTGATTTCACGCTTGGCTAGAACTAACCCCAGGTCTAGGAACTTACTGGTGGTTTTGTTGCGGGAAGTGTGGGGAAACCAGTGCAACAGGCACACCCCTGGAGTATTCAGCAGGTCCCTCTCCATCACCTCCGTCAGTTTGGCCAGTACCTCTCCCCAGAATCCCCGAAGCAGCGGCCAATCCCAGAACATGTGTATGAATACCACACCCTCCAGTCTGCATCGTGGGCAGGTAGCGTGGGAGCCAAAAAACTCATTAATTTTGTGAGGCGTAAGATACGCCCGATGAAACACATAAAATTGAATACGTTTGAATCTCGCGTTTCGGGAACATTTCCAGACCCGTTCCATTAACAATTCCCAAGGTTTCTCCTCTATAGGCGTTCCCAGGTCAGTTTCCCACTTAATGCGCAGTCCCTACAGAGGTGTCCTCAAGCCCTGCGTCAACCTCCGATACAAGCACGTCACCGCCTTGATCCAACCTACAGAGGTGACCACATACTGGCAGGGAAGGAAGACCCGTGGTTCCTCTAACCCTTTTTTCCAGTGCTTGTGCACAGCAGCTGTTATGCTCGCGTGCAAGAGAAAGTCTTGAGCAGGAAGTTCGTGCCTCTGCATGAGGTCTTGAAATGGTAAAAGTGCACCATCTTCATACAGATCTCCAATGGAGGAGATCCCCGATTCCTCCAAGTCATGTAGCCGCTCTCAATCTCCTCCATGGGGGAGCTCCTCACAGAACCACACCGGGATCTCAGGGGCATATGCCAGGCTCCCTTTATTGCGTCGTATATCCCTATACCAACATTGCCTCAGGACCCATAGATCCCTGGATACCTCACATTCCCGCATCTGGAGCTGTAGCAAAATCCGACTTAAGTGACGAAGCTCTAGGTCCCTTCTTCTCTGGTTTGTCTCCATTCCCAGCTTACCTGCCAGCCGTTGTGTGAACCATTGGAACTGGGCCGCATTGTAGTAAGCCTCAAAATCCGGCACTGCAAAGCCTCCCTCCCGACGCGGGCGCATCATGGTCGGCAGAGCCACTCTTCTTTGTCCCGTTCCCCACAGGAAGCTCGAAACCATGGAGTTGAATTAGGCAAAGCACTTTCCAGGTATCCAAATCAGCAGGGTAACAAAGTAATAAAGTAAACGGGGGAGGGTTATCATTTTTAATAATGCCACAGGCCCGCAACCGACAAAGGCAGGGAGGCCCAGAAGTCAAGGTTACTCCTGGTGGAGCACAGAGCCCTCCATATATTACCCTCAAATAAATCAACTGCCTCGTGGTAAATTCTAACCACCAGATCAGACATCCTATAATTTATACCTACATACTGACCAACAACTCTCACCACCACTGTCACTCTCAATACCCGCCAAATCATAAGTCTCACAAACTTTACTCTATACAGCTTATCTCAAACATAAACACAACATCCCACACCGATTCCCATAAAAAATGCAACAATAAAACTGTTCTGCTTTATCTCTGATTGTATTGCAAAATAATGGTATACTTGGTTGTGATTTGTGTAACTATTAAATACATTTTTTGCATATTGTGTTCAAAGGTATTGAATTATGAATACATCTAACACACCTTATACATTAGAAAAACATTAAACTGGTCAAACGGAAAAAGTCATAAAATCTCAAATGTTATCCACTCTATTTTTTCTGCACATTGACAGTAAAAGAAAGAGAGGTTTATTTCACAACTAACGGCAAAAGAAAGCTGTAAATACATAGATCACTTAAAATGTAAATGAGCATTCATCAAAGTTAATTTTTCTTTGTAACAATATGATGCTCAATATATATCTAGGAGAGAAACCGATGGATTTCAACGCAGGTCTATGATTGTTTCACCTCTTTATATATTTTGCAGAGCCTTTAATAAGACTATAACAAACATTAGGCCCCTGATTTAGAGGTTGGCGTACAGGTTATACCGTTGCAAATATGACAGAGTACCCTGCCCTCCAAGCTTTTGTCCACCTGCCTTATTTACAGGTGGGCAGACTACAACTTTTCAATCAGTGGATTTCTTGATGGCTCAGTCGACCAAAGCCTAGAATGATTTTCTTTTGCCCATCACTGCAAAAAAACTTGCCTGTGAGGGACAGGAAAAAACAATAATGATCTCCACACCTTGGGAGAAAACTCCCAGAGTGTGGAGGTCATGAATCTTTTGTTTTTCAGAAACTGACGCTTCATGGGTTTCTGAAAAAAAAGTTAAATAGTTGGTCAACGTCTGTCAAACCGAGGATGGCCATTCACCAAACCTTTTGTACCTTGATGGAAACCGCTGTGACAGTGGTTCCTTTCAAAGTACAGAGCTGATCACTGGGCAAGAGGTCAGCTTGAAACATAACAACTCAAATACCATTGGGGTGGCGGACGCAATGTCCTCTGACACCCTGGAGGACACTGCTTTGCCTGTCAAATACAAAATCAGGCCCCAAATTCCATATTTTCACTCCTAAAGAACTTCTGAAATATCTTAACAAAGGTAGCAATATTGTAACACCGAGATTCGGATTCTTCTTTACATTCCACGGGTAGGCAAGGGCTGAGAACACAAAATAGAGTCAATCTGTGTATAACAAACTAATAGATTCAAAGGTAAAGCTCTCTCATAGATCTTGATTTGTATTTTGTAGAATGAATTGCCTATTTTAGAACCTGATTTGCACACAGAAATGTGTGTGCATGTCTGTACTGGTTTGTGTGTGTAGTTGTTTATGTGTGTGAGAAACTGAGAGAAGAGAGAGTAAGAAAGGGGATGAGAGTTCGGGGCTGCACTCATTTAAAATCATGGACTATATTGGCAAAAACCACAGGAGGTAGGTGGTGTTTGTTTTGCAGCAGATTCTGCCAAGGCATGTGCTGGACCTTTTGTAACAAGCATTGTACTTGCACCCATTTCACCCCCACACTGTGTCAAGATGCATTACACCATTTGCTAGGAGGCTAGGGCCCATACAAATGAGGGAACACTTTTGTCCAGGTGTTTCTGTCAAATTACTAAGCACTGGCAAAGGCAAACTGGATCGCAGAAGATATCTAACTCTAAGGGAAGCGGTGCCAAGGTAGCACACCTACCGAGGCACACTTTGGGAGGTGCTACGGAGAGTCTCAGAAACCCAGTCATCCCCATGAAGATGAAGGTAAGTAATATACCCACCTCCATATGTGTCCCGATATGCTGGCAGTACAAAACAGAACAGCAGCTTGGAAGTGCCACACATCTTTCACTGTTGCACCCTCTCTGGCCTCTGAGACTTCAGGACTTCACTAGCAAGATCATGTTTTTATCAAGATATACAAGGAGATGAAACAACTGTAGACCTATTTCATAATACACCACATTGTTATTAGCATGTAGTTCATGTATTATACCATTACAGTACTGTTGATTTATTGACATTGTGCTTTATCATGTATTTCCATGTATTTTTATCTAAGACAGTCCATCCTAATTAGAGTGTTTAAAATACATTTGTGTTAGTCTTAAAATAGGTAAAATATTTGTAAAAATAATCATTCAGTGTTTTTAAAGTCAGTTTACCTTTTGTTCCGCTCAAAAAGAAATTGCAGTCTCTAAGGCCAGTATTGTGTTGAAAAGAGGTTAAATATTTCATAAACTCATTTCCCTAGTACAGATATTTTATAAGTAGAAAACACTAAGGTAATCCAGGTCTAGAGAATAGCCAAATAGAATTAATTATTTCTGATGATATATGCCCCATGCCAATATAGAAAGCGACTAGGTCGAATAGCTCGCACCTCTCAGCCTGTACCAAGCAATACATTTGGTGCACATCCTAAATGGTATCAGTCACTTTTGGATACCTCTGCAGAGCAGAAAGACATTCATTTATAAAAAAGAAAAGTCTTTTTGATGTGAAATTAAGAAAAGACAAGAATTTCTGATATTTTGATGGACTTATTTATTCATTCATTGGGGGTACCAATATATTTATAATTTTATTATGACCCATTTTTATCCTGTAAACTTTCGTGATGCTAGGGGTCAAGAAATCTCAGGCTACAGCCTTATTTTCAATCTGTTTTGGAAACTGCTGGTTCTACTTGGTCTATTTCAAGGAGTGATTACATTGTTGTTATTTGCTCCGCTTCCATCTTATTGTTAATTGAGTCTTAGGGCCTGATTAGGAGTTTGGAGGACCGGTTTACTCCATAACAAACGTGAGGGATATCCCGACCTCCGTATTACAATTCCATTGTATCCTATGGATGGAACATGTAATATGTCGGACGGGATATCCGTCACGTTTGTGACGGCGTATCCCATCCGCCAAACTCATAATTAAGCCGTTATTGATTTGTTCAGGCATCTCCTGTTTCACAATATTCCCTCTATACCTGATCCATGGTACTTAATACTTGTTTTGGATTTGTTTTTCTCCTCTTGTTCGTCACAAATGTTTCAAATTACCAATATTTCCTATTTCTGCATATTTAGGAGAATGCGCCTGAACTTGAAAGGATGGCTTTAATGTGTCAAATTACTCTTACCAAGTGGATACCACAGTCAATATCTTCTAAGATTGTAAATCTGTTTACGGTGCCTTCTATTCCAGAGGAGATTGTGTTTTGGGCCATTCATCAAATGACAATTCAATACGGTAATTTGAAAAAATGCTATGTTGTTGTCAAACACTGTGCATAGTTAAAACAATTAATTTTTTAAGGAAGTGACAATTAATTGGAAGGAAATACAACAGCACCACTATGTGTTGCAACCCCATGTCATAATGTCAAATTCAAATAAGCTCTGAAACGATTACTTTCTGTACAGTGCTAATTAAAGAAACAAGCAACTCCGTGCTTATGCCATCAGAAGGCTTCAAAATATGGAACTCCAGCAAGAGGCCTTAGAAGTGAATGGTTGCATCTTAAATACAGGTCCACTGACAGCCACTTTTGAAAGATGCAAATGTATTGCTGCTATTTTGGTTATTAAGTTCAAATGATACATATTGTTTTAGATTTGTTGAAATTTAGTAATTTCACATTGTAGATTCACATTTTAGCACCACATACCAGCACCAGGTGTCCCTTACAGGTTTTGTTTCATTATGTCTCTTGAGGAAAAACTGTTAAAAACTGAAACAGCTCTATACCAACCAGCTACTTAACTATAAGCCTTTATTTGTACACGGATTTAAAATTTCTGTAAATGCAGCAACTCTGCTATAATGCCGAACTCCTTCATCACGTCAGAAAATGGTGCGAGTGAATCCTGGGAAAAGACTATGTGAAACGTTCTTTAATGCTTATTGCATTACGTTTTATGTTCTGCTGGGTGGAAAATATACAAATCCATGCATCAAGATTTTTTTACAATATGTTTCATGACCAACACCACCTTTGCAGCACACTCATCATCTTAAGTTGGTATTAGTCTTTAGTTTAATTAATATTGTTTATCCTATTTTCTCTTACAGGACCGGAAATGGAACCATATTTAGATCTGATTCTCAGAACGTTCTTTCCTGTAATGAAGACTGCTTCTACAATCAACCAGAAATATTGGTTTAGCCTTGGTGTGCACCTGCGCTGGTGGAGCGGTCGGGTTCGGTTTGATGGTTGGGAGAGTCGGGGAGAGGACACCTTTATTAAGTTCACTTTTGTAACATTTCCTGAGAGCACCCTTCATGCAAAGACATGCCATTTTTTATGTCTGATTGGTGCAGAGAATAACAGTCCCCATTCATCCCATTGTTTTCAACAACTGATTACTTATCTGCATTGAACTTTCATTTGTGGCACAAATCAGAACTCAACTGCAACATTGGTCTGCATAATGTGTAACTCCACTACTTTCTAGTACATTTGCCAATTGAACTGGCATGCTGAGCTGCTGTGTCAAGTTTGCCATGTAATGACTGGAACACATCTCTAGTCTGTATAGTGCACCTCCGGGAAACACCCCATTCTTTTCAGTAATAAAAAACTAAGGGCTTGATTTAGAGTTTGGTGGACAAGTTGTATCCTATTGTATGTGTAATAAGAGGGACGGGCTATCCCATCACGTTTGTGATGGGATACCCATCTACCACAGCCTGAATCAGGCCTTATGTTGTGAACTTACCTCCCATGGAAGTGGAGCATTAAAACCTGTAGAAATTGTACATCATTTCCCAGAGGTAATTTTTCACTTCAATGGCACAGACATCTTGTTGCAACCTAGAGCTCGCACAATTGCAAACTAGTCACCGTGTTAAGTAAAGATTTAGGTTGGTGCAAATCATGGAGTAAATATATTTTTACCATTTTTGCCTCTTGAAAAATAGAGAATGCAGGTAGCAAGATTTGCTCCCAACTAAACATTTTCAATATTAGGACAGAAAGATGGGCAATGTGATTTCACAGGTTTTGCTATGCTTAATATAGGAAATTGAATGAATCAGTGTTTACTTAGATGTGAGATTAAAACCAGTGTAGTGTCTTCCTGCCTGATTAGCAGAATAGTGCAAAATCATTACACCACTTTTTTACTCTGGTGATATCTGAACCAGCACTTCTTTGTAAATCACATAAAATGATTCACAAAATTACTGATAAGGAATGCTCGGATGCATCATCTTTTATAATTTTCACATACTTTTTTTTATTTTGCCAAGAGGGCAAATATCGTCATACAGTAATACCTTTTGCAAAATCTGATTTCTCTACTCTTATTTCATAAACAACAAAACTGTACAAACTAAATTGCTTTGTTGCTAATTGAATGTAAAAAGTACTCTGGTGACACATATTCTGCATTTCCTTCATTTTAGTTTAATACAATGAGTTGCAGTAATGTGGAATTATTACCATATATTGTCTAGAATGCTTCAAAAGTGCAATAGGATGCGTGATCGAAATGGATACCATTACAGTATCTATGAGAGTCAGAGAATACCTATGTGAATTGAGTCTAATACCTGCTAAAAATAATTTCCTATCAGCAGACGCATTGCACTGTTTTTGCTCAGTATGTCCTATGCACTACCAGACAAGGTGGTACATGTGTAGATTAATGCAACACTTAAGCCTTTGAACTTAACTGTAATTTTTTTATTTTTGTGCAGTCATTGAGATATTATCAGGCCAGTTTGCTTCCAGTGTAGACGCTCCTCTAGTCACACTTTTCTTTGAAGCCTACTCAACCTGTAAGGTATTTCTTCTTGAAACCATCCCCAGTCTCCAGGAGGTGAGTTGATAAAGTGGGGAAAGAACAGAGTGCAGTGGATGAAAGTTTATAGCTGTTACGTTTTGTGAGATAACTGATGCATACACATTGACTGCCCCTTCCTCTGCCTTTGCATATATACTTCATTTGATGAAATACAAAAAAATATGAAATTAATTCTCTTGACCCAGACTTGTGATCTCTATTTATGTAGCTGAATAAAATGTGTAAAAACCTTTATTGTACCCGACCACGTATCAAATTCCTATCAGGTCAGATATATAAAACAAAATCAAAGCTAAAACATGCTATAATACTTAAGTATTAGGGAACAGTAAGTGTAATAAGTATTTTTGAAAAAGAAAGTGACAGAATTAGATTCTAGGGCAATTTAATAAAATCGCAGCTGCAGTAGTGTATTTTCTATGTCTACCACAAGCTGTCCATGAATAGGAGGCAGGGGAAATATATTTTTTTAAAGAGCTGGGGAGAGGGAGAAAAGAAAATAGAGAGAGTGGGTGGGGAACCCTCATCCAAATAAGACAAGAGCGAAACAAATTCATGGATAACATTTCTATTTTAGAGAATCAGTTTTGTCTATTGGAATATTCTGCCAGTGAAACAAACCACTGCCTTTGCATGACAGAATCACTTCCTAGTGAACAGATGTCAAGTGCAGCTGCCTCTCCAGGGAACCCTCTACTTCCACATGTGGCTCATCTTTTCTTGGTAGTTAATGTCTAGTGCGTGGAACTGAAAACCTGGTGTAATTTATCTTAACAGGTCTGGGGGCAAGTCATCACCACTCTGGGACATTTGGCCTCCGTTCTGCCAGAGGAGCAACTAGATAAGGAGCTTCCTTGGTTGGTCAATGAATTTGAAAGGCTCCAGCCCCAGCTGCCTGCTGATATGGCATTTCGTTTGCTCACGGTGAGTGTGACCTTTATTTGCTGTCCATGCTTGCCACTTCAACCAATCCCAAATGATCCACTCATAATGAACACTGTATCCCATAATGAGAGATTAACTGCAATGAAACACTATATTATTGAGAAATGAGGGTTGAATACAGAACTACAGGATTCCATTGGTGAGTTAGTTACACCCAGGTGGAGTTGTGAGATGGTTCAGGCCTCCATCATGTGTACATTGGGCCAACATATTGGCATTCCGCTCCCGACAGTACCAATGTTGTGGGTATCAGAAATTTTGGGATGTAGGAAAAATTTATGATTCCAAGTTTGCCCCTTAGGTACCCCTGAGAAATAGAACCACCACACCAATTTGGACAGTAATTCCCCACTATTTGACACATTCACGCCTGGTAATTATTTCAGTTTTGAGCTGCTGTATTGTTTTGGGAGATGAAGGGATTACAGGGAATATAGTTTTCCAACATTAATTCCAAATACTGAACCAGCTCAATTGTGATTAGTACACAATCCATGAAGGCAGCCAGAGAAGCAAAATGCGCATTTGTATTTGTTACATATGAAATCGGGATTAATAAAGGAGAAATGTGTACCAAAGCAATTGTGCTAGAATTTAAATAAACATCAACAGTGCTGAAATTTGCTTCACCTGTTGTTGTGATACTGGGTAAGTAAAATTGGTTATGGAAGTGAAATTGAGCATACTGACACTCCATCTTGATGCGTTAATCATAACAAAACAGCAGATCTTTAGTCACTAGAGCCCTGACATAGGTCCCAAGCAGTAATTGTGCTTACTAAAGCCCTAGTGACCTCTTATAACAAACAGTGTGCCATCGCATTTTCTCTGGTCTGAGAGGCTTCTTACACCCAGTGAAATACAAGTAAATTTACAAATGACCTTCACTAAGGAGCCCCATGACTTTGCATTGCACTCCTGGCGACCGAACATACAGGTAAAACAGTGAAGTCTTAAGAGGAGCACTGGAAATGTATCATGTTGGTAATCAATAATGTGTTGGAATTATAGAATACTACTTTTAGTTGCTATAAAAACAAATATTAGCAAAGGAAAGAGTCAGTAGTTAGAGACGTGCGAACTGTATTAGCTGAAAAAGCAAGAGTGACGTAGACCTTGGTGGACACACTATTAGAATCATTACGTCTCCAATCTGCCAATTTTCATTTCCACAGAACTATTGTTTTTGAGGCTTGAGAATTGTAGATTAATGTTGAGGCTCTAAGTGGAACAGTTTCTGCTAGGTCTGAGCACTTACAGTTAAAAGGACAGGATGTTCAAATTTCCTTTAAAGTCCTTCTTTTGAGAGTCTCCACTTGTAATAAAAATTTGAATACCAGCTACAAACATAAAAACATGACAGAATTTTGTTGTATGGCATATTGACCATATACATAATTTGAGGTTGTTCCCCCAATGAGTCTTACAAGCCTTCATTGCAGGTGATCATTCTCCTCATTAGCATCTGTGTAGCTAAATGTGTTCCTAAAACTGCTTTTAGTCGTCACCCATCTTCTGTTTTGCAGCTCCTGCCTCCACGTTGCCTTTGATTCTCATAAGCAAACACTATCCTTTTAGGCTCCTCTGTACTCCCATGGTTCACAGTGTGCAGGGGTGCAAGAGGGATATTGAGCAATCCTGGTCCACAACTGTTAATAGTGAAACAGATGTAGCGGCGCATACATGGATCCAGGTTTTAGAGGAGCACCCCAATTATGTCTGTATTTTACTATCTAACAGGAAAAAAGGGGAAAATGTATTTCCAATAGTGTTCATCCACCCATGCTACATCCAAGTGTGCCCTTTGGCTTGAGGGTGTATTTTGCTGACTTTGGATGAGACTACATTAGTGGAGTGTGGATCCCTTGGAGAAGCAGGCAGATAACTAGAGGACCTGTAGGATGAACAGGGAGAAACAGGAGGGTGAAAGGGAGGTCAAACAGAGGAGGAGGACAAGGGAACAAGACTCTCCAAAAAGTTCAGTACAACTGAATGGCGAAGGAGGAGCAAGATCACTAGCAGGATTAGGAACACACGGAACTGGATTTCCAAGATAATGAAGAGAAAGCAATAGCAGGAGGACCATGGGAAAAACCTGGAGGATCAGGCAGCCAAAAACCACAGTCGACCTGGATGACTGAGACCCCAAGGACATAAGGCCCAGCATGCCCAAGACAAAGATGAGGATCAGTAAAACCAGGAGAATAAGTAGAATGAAGTAGACCAGAAGGACCAGAACCAGGAGGCCAAAGAGGAGAAGAAGTACAAGTAGCCACTTTATTAAGCGCCATAGAAGCCAGAAACGAGCTGACTTCAAACCCTTTCGGTGGTATAACAATGAATGTATGCAAGCAAGAATTGCCCTTGACAATGCTATCAGGTTGGGGAAATGGGTACTGTCCGTACTGCAAGATATGAATACAAAAAAGCTATCCATAAAGCCAAGTGCCTATGGGATGAGTTTAGATGGCAGGACCTAAAAGTAGCTAGTTTGCAGAATAATACCAAATTATTCTGGAATATCATTAAGTGAGGCAGATGGGGTCAACCTGATCAGCCCCTAAGTCATGTCTCTAATGAAGGATGGGTTAATTACTTTAGGCCCCAATATGTGCGTAACCCTTTAGATGATCAAATGAAAGAAGTTAGTTATGTTTTTTATACTGATGAGGCTTTTAATGACAAAGAAGTTTTAGCAGCTCTTAGTGCAGTTGCTGGAGGTAGAGCACCAGGACCCGATGGTGTCCCTGCGGATGTGCTCCTCTACGACAAAATACGATGGGGTAGATACATCTTGTTGATGGCAAATGCAACGGCCCAGGGTGCCCGATCCCGGTTTCCTGGAAAGGGGCCGTGATAATTCTAGTATATAAAAAAGGAGATAAAACTCAACCGGGGAATAACAGACCTATCAGCTTGATAGATACGATTCAGAAGGTAGTTGGGAGGTTGATCCTGAACAATATCTTAGACTGGATTGAAGAGAATAGTATATTGTCCCCTTTCCAAGAGGGTTTCCGTAAATACACTAGCACCATTGATCAAGTCATTCATTTTATTCTTTTATAGTGGAAGACTGTGACGTTGGGCAAGGGCAGCCTTTATGCTGCCTTTGTTGATCTACGTTCAGCTTTTGACCTTGTCCCCCTTTCCCGGTTATGGGTGACGTTGAGGGAATTAGGCCTTTCGGACGACATCCTAACCTTCGTAATGAGGCTACACGAGGGCAAACAAAGCGATACAAAAGGGGGATGATGGATGGAGCATTTGAGCAAATCAAACACTCACCCCCAGTCAACTGATCTGGGTTTAATCCATCACCATTCTTTAGCCCACTCAGCCACCCCATTTCAAACATGGCTATATGCAAATCAGTCTGACCCTGTGCCTCATGGGAACAGTACAGCCCGAACTGCCAAGCCATGTCTTCCATGGACCGGAAACAAGCATCCTGGGACCGGTTTCGGATTCATAATCCTCATCAGCCAGGCTATCTTGAATCTAGTGGCCAAGTGAGCAAGGGACTCACGTCTGAGCATACCCTGCCACACTTAGGGCGAACAAAGCGATACAAAAGGGGATGATGGACGGAGCGTTTGAACAAATCAAACACTCACCCCCAGTCAACTGATCTGGGTTTAATCCATCACCATTCTTTAGCCCACGCAGCCACCCCATTTCAAACATGGCTATATGCAAATCAGTCTGACCCTGTGCCTCATGGGAACAGTACAGCCCGAACTGCCAAGCCATGTCTTCCATGGACCGGAAGCAAGCATCCTGGGACCGGTTTCGGATTCATAATCCTCATCAGCCAGGCTATCTTGAATCCAGAGGCCAAGTGAGCAAGGGACTAACGTCTGAGCATACCCTGCCACACTTAGGACGAACAAAGCGATACAAAAGGGGATGATGGACTGAGCGTTTGAGCAAATGAAACACTCACCCCCAGTCAACTGATCTGGGTTTAATTCATCACCATTCTTTAGCCCACTCAGCCACCCCATTTCAAACATGGCTATATGCAAATCAGTCTGACCCTGTGCCTCATGGGAACAGTACAGCCCGAACTGCCAAGCCATGTCTTCCATGGACCGGAAACAAGCATCCTGGGACCGGTTTAGGATTCATAATCCTCATCAGCCAGGCTATCTTGAATCCAGAGGCCAAGTGAGCAAGGGACTCACATCTGAGCATACCCTGCCACACTTAGGGCGAACAAAGCGATACAAAAGGAGATGATGGACTGAGCGTTTGAGCAAATGAAACACTCACCCCCAGTCAACTGATCTGGGTTTAATCCATCACCATTCTTTAGCCCACTCAGCCACCCCATTTCAAACATGGCTATATGCAAATCAGTCTGACCCTGTGCCTCATGGGAACAGTACAGCCCGAACTGCCAAGCCATGTCTTCCATGGACCGGAAACAAGCATCCTGGGACCGGTTTCGGATTCATAATCCTCATCAGCCAGGCTATCTTGAATCCAGTGGCCAAGTGAGCAAGGGACTCACGTCTGAACATACCCTGCCACACTTAGGGTGAACAAAGCGATACAAAAGGGGATGATGGACGGAGCGTTTGAGCAAATCAAACACTCACCCCCAGTCAACTGATCTGGGTTTAATCCATCACCATTCTTTAGCCCACTCAGCCACCCCATTTCAAACATGGCTATATGCAAATCAGACTGACCCTGTGCCTCATGGGAACAGTACAGCCCGAACTGCCAAGCCATGTCTTCCATGGACCGGAAACAAGCATCCTGGGACCGGTTTCGGATTCATAATCCTCATCAGCCAGGCTATCTTGAATCCAGTGACCAAGTGAGCAAGGGACTCACGAGGGCAATCATGCTAGAATCCGCAGGGGAGGGGAGGGTAGGGTAGGGTCCCCACCCAGTTTCCGGTTGAACGAGGGGTACGGCAAGGCTGTGCCATGGCACCAACGTTATTCTCTTTGTATTAATTGAATGGAATAATGGAATAATGGAATGGTATAATTACTGGAATAGTGGACCGTTTGTTGCCAGTGAATACAGATGCCCCTTCTCTAGCAGGTGTAAAAATTTCGATTTTAATGTTTGCAGATGACACATTAATTATTTCCAAGACTCCTAATGGCCTCCAGCGAGCTCTATCAATTTTTGAAGATTTTTGTGCTGCTCGAGGCCTGGAAGTTAATGTGTCAAAAATGAAATTAATGGCTTTTAATCCGCATCGAAGTTTTAAGGGGAGGGTTTTTATGAATAAACAACCACTTGAACTGGTCAGGGCTTTTACCTATTTGGGTATACAGTTAGAGAAGAACCTTAAGTGGGAATGCCATATAGATTTAGAAGCACTGAAACATCGACAAGTTACGGGAGCTTTAAGTCTGGAGCATAAAAGGTCTCTAACAAAACCAATTAGACCAGTCCTCCAAGTTTATGAATCTAAAGCTGTTAGCTCCGCGCTTTATGGCGCCGAATTATGGGGGTTTGAGAAAGCAGCTCCTTTAACTCTTTTTGAAAATAAGTTCCTCCGTAGCATTACCAATCTCCCACAAAGCGCCCCTCTTAAGCCACTTAGATATGATTTGGGTAGAAAATCTATTATTGATGTCGCCAAGTTGCGTCCGATTTTATATTGCCGCAGGTTGTGAACGACACCTGAACTCTCATCATATGCCTCAGGTTTTCTGGATGTAATAAAATCTGATGCCTTCCACAAAATCGGTTGGTTAAGAGGTGTTAGGAATAGCCTGATTGGCCTGGGAATGAGAATGCTATGGGAGAACCCATTAGAGGCTTCTTTTCCCTCTAAAAACATCCTAAAAGAGAAGTATTGGGAGTGGGCTGCTTTTAATTCTTGGAGTAACTCTGACTCATCTTCTATGGTGGGAATCTTCTTAGAAACAAAACTCACACCCAGATTAGAATCCTATTGGGATAATATCACCAGGCCGAGAGATAAGAAGCTTTACTTCCAACTCAGGGCAGGCTCCTTACCTTTAAAGTCCCTTATGTCCAGGTGGACTCCCACAAGTGATAACCTCTGTCCTGCCTGTGGGAGTCATAGCGAAACAGTTGCCCACCTGCTTTTTGCCTGTCTTGCCTATGCACTCCCTAGGCGAGTTTGGCTGGCTCCAGTGTGCAAACTACTTTTCACATTTAGGAGCACCGAAGCGGAAAGGCTTATGCGCACCAGCACTTTACCATTTATCACAATAGCGGTAGCCAAATACCTAGGATGGGCGTGGGCTATAAGGCTGAAACCTAAATCTGGGTAATTCTTTGGTGAGCATTAGTTTTAGCTTCCCTAGCCTGGCCACTGAATGTGATTGATTATTTTAACTGGGTGTAACTTTTATCTTGTCCATTTGCTCTGAGATCTAAGTTTTATCAAACATTTTTAACTATCCAGCCAAGGCATTTTTAACTGTATCTAAATGTTGTTTGTTTTGTGCTTTTATGTGTATACTTCGAATAAAGCTACTTTGGAATGGAATGGAATGGAGAAGAAGGATGTGCAAGTGGAAATGGAGGGTCATCAGGAGGACCAGGACCACCAGAACAAGAAGGAAGAAGATGGGCAGGTCAACATGGAGATCCCACACCACTGTGAAGACTGTACACAGAATGAGGAGAAGGAAGATGGCCATGAGGATGAGTAGAAGGGTAGGTGAGGGTCCAGGACAGCCAAGAAGTTTAGAAACTCCAGGACCACAAGAAGGATTTGGAAAACTTGAACCAACAGGGGACCAATACCATGTCCAAGAACTAGGAAAACCAAGAGGATCAAGACCAGGAAGAATAGGAAAAGGATTTCTAAGAGGACTAGGAAAATAAGGAGGAAAACCAGGAGGAGGGAGACCAGTAAGAGGAAGAAGACCATGAAGAGAAAGCGGAGGCTAGGAGGTCCAGAACAGCAGCCACCACCATGACCACCATGAAAAACTGAGGGCCAACACCAGGATTGCTAGGAGTAACAGCACCAGAGGATCCAGAGGACCTTGGAAGAGGATGACCAAGATTAGATGGACCATAAACATAAGGACAATGAAGATCATGAGGACCAGCAGAACTGGGACCAGAAGAATGAAAAGATTGAAGAACACCAGGGCAAGAGCACCAGAAGAACAACTAGGAAGGACACAGCAATAAGCACCATGGTAAATAGAATCCTTTTAACAGAAGTAGGATCTCACAGGGGATAAGGGCTACTTATGGCCAATGGCCAATACCTAGAAGACCAGGACCAAGAATATGTAGATAAAGACCAGGAGGAAGATTTTGAGGAAAATATGAGTTGACAGAAGGGAAAGAAGAATAAGAGGATGATCAGGAGGAAGAGACCTAGAAAAAGGAGAACATGAAAATCAATAAGAAGATTAGGAGAACTATGAAAAGGAAGACCTGGTAAACCAGGAGCATGAAGAGGAAAACCTATAGGTGGAAGACCAGGAAGAGGAGAATGACCAAGAGGAGTAGAGGGACCAGGGCAACCAGGAAGTCCAGGAGCACTAGGATTACCAGGTCCACCAAGAGGACACAACTATCAAGGGAATCACAATGGGACACGCATCAGGAGAACCAGGGACAGGAAAAGCAAAGGGAGAATGATGATTTGAAAAGGAAAGAGAGATCAACAAAACTGATGGGTACCATTAAGACCAAGACCAGCAGGAAGACCAGGAGCAGGAAGACCAAGGCCATGAAGGAAGGGACTAAGATGGCCAAGAGGATCTAGACAGTGCCATAAGAAGAAGGAGTGTTGTACAAGACAGGGGACCCTAGTTATTTAGGATCTTTGGAAAAAATAGAGATATACTGAATAGTATATAGCCTCTGTCCAGCCGGACAGGAATTTATTAATTATATTGTTGGTAATAGTTCCTTTTTTCACATTGATACAAAAAGTGGGCACGACCTGTGACCCACAGAAAGCAAGACAAAACAAGTGACAAGGGTTCATGTGGAAAGCGCACAAGGCGGTCTGCACTATTACTCAGTAATACAGACTCAGATTCATTTCTAGCAACCCATTGTTAGCGACGTTATTGTAAATTCATAACAACATATGGTGCTTTAAAGTCGACGACGTTTCGATGCAATTCAAAGATACATGCATCATCTTCAGGACAAAGTCATTTAAGTCATGTTTGTCTTAGAGTTAATTTGTACATTTTACATAACCACTCGGTGGACTAGGTCAACCCGGATAGGGCTGAAAACCTTGGCCGTATTGCAGCAATGGCTTGATTACGAAAAAAACGTGGTGGCCTCGGGAGTTTTGCGGCATTTAGTGGCGGTCAGCACGGGGAATTAACTGCAAATTGAGCGATCACCGCCAGAACCCCATTCGGCCGGCCATCGAGCAGGACCAGCTACACGTTCCAATTTCGGAAGCCCGGCAGCACCGCGTTGCAGTACTAGCCATGCTAGCCATCAATTTGCAGTTAATTCCCCGTGCTGACCGCCACTAAATGCCGCAAAACTCCCGAGGCCACCCACGTTTATTTCGTAATCAAGCCATTGCTGCAATACGGCCAAGGTTTTCAGCCCTATCCGGGTTGACCTAGTCCACCGAGTGGTTATGTAAAATGTACAAATTAACTCTAAGACAAACATGACTTAAATGACTTTGTCCTGAAGATGATGCATGTATCTTTGAATTGCATCGAAACGTCGTCAACTTTAAAGCACCATATGTTGTTATGAATTTACAATAACGTCGCTAACAATGGGTTGCTAGAAATGAATCTGAGTCTGTATTACTGAGTAATAGTGCAGACCGCCTTGTGCGCTTTCCACATGAACCCTTGTCACTTGTTTTGTCTTGCTTTCTGTGGGTCACAGGTCGTGCCCACTTTTTGTATCAATGTGAAAAAAGGAACTTTTACCAACAATATAATTAATAAATTCCTGTCCGGCTGGACAGAGGCTATATACTATTCAGTATATCTCTATTTTTTCCAAAGATCCTAAATAACTAGGGTCCCCTGTCTTGTACAACATATTACCGCCCAAGGACCCTAGTGCTATTCCTTCGGGTTTCCCTTGTCTCAAAAAACAATAAGAAGAAGGAGTAGCAGAAAACCAAGAGAACTAGAACCACAAAGAGAACTAGGACAACCAAGGCAAGGGCCATCATCAACAGTGGCTAAGAATACAGGGCCTACGATGACAAGTGAGTCTAGGCTACATGTGTTAGGGCATGCCCATGTTAAATGCTGAACATGTTCGCTTCTGGTTCCTTGATGGACTAAAATCCAATGTCTGACTCCAACAGATAACCTCTACAGAAATCACTATGTGGATCTGAGAGATCTTAAGGCACTGTGAGTCAAGAAAACAGAGCAATCAGGAAAGAAAAAAATGGACATAAGCACGGTCATCTGTCAAAATCTACTTGTGGTCATATGTATTTAGAATTAGTACACAAGAGAGCTCATTCACACACCAACTCACTCTTGCATTCAGACAGAATTTACACTATGAAGTTTGTAATTCACCACTGACCATCATCATTTGCATAAACTGCCCTTTGGCCTCATCTCAATTTTCTTATCTCCTTGCAGACCCTTGAGTTATGCATCAAGGCAGCTGTTACTAAGAGTTGCAGAGCGCTGAATGGAACTGTGCCAACCGTGCTTGCCGTCCTACATCACCTGGTAAGTATATACATGAGGACAAACAAAGTATTTCAGTGGGAGGCGACAGACATTTCCTGTCTAACATATTGTAACAAATAAAGTTTCTACCTTAAGCCAATTTATAGTAGGAGTGTTTTTAAAGGGCAACATTTGGGAACTCTCTTGCATAAAATATTAAATTATAATCCATAAAAATCCTATATGAACCAATTTGCTTCTAGGATGCAAAGAAAGAAGACAATCAATCAATCCATCAATCAATCAAAGTATTTATATAGCGCACTACTCACCCGGAGGGTCTCAAGGCGCTGGGGGGGGGTCCGCTACTGCTCGAACAGCCAGGTCTTGAGCAGCTTCCTGAAGGCGAGGTGGTCTTGGGTCAGGCGGAGGTGGGTCGGAAGGGAGTTCCAGGTCTTGGCGGCCAGGTAGGAGAAGGACCTTCCTCCTGTGGTGGCTCTTCAGATGCGGGGGACGGTGGCGAGGGCGTGGCTGGTCGATCGAAGCTGGCGTTTGGGAGCGTGGAAGTTGAGGCGGCTGTTGAGGTATCCTGGGCCTTGGTTGTGTAGGGCTTTGTGTGCGTGGGTGAGGAGCCGGAAGGTGATTCTCTTGTTGACCGGGAGCCAGTGCAGGTCTCTCAGGTGTCCGGAGATGTGGCTTCGGCGGAGGATGTCCAGGATGAGTCGTGCTGAGGTGTTCTGGATCCGCTGGAGTCTCTTCTGGAGTTTGGCGGTGGTTCCGGCGTAGAGGGAGTTGCCGTAGTCCAGACGGCTGGTGACGAGGGCCTGGGTGACCGTCTTCCTGGTCTCGGTGGGGAAGCATGCGCAGGATGTTGAAGCATGATGAGGAGACGGCGTTGACTTGTCTGGTCATGGAGAGGGAGGAGTCCAGGATGAAGCCCAGGTTGCGTGCGTGATGGATATAAATCTGTCAGTGTTGAGAGCTCCTCTGCAAGAACCCCCATAAGTCTGCCTCCCGGCAGCTCTGGCTCTGATAATAGGTAACAGAGGAACAGAGTGACAGGGAAAGGGAAGGGACCCAGGGAGAACACTAAGGATGGAGACCTGAAAGGAAAAAGCTATACCCAATAACAATGGTTTACAACAGAGACATAATACTAACAAAGCTTATCTCGGAGGTTCAATTGTCCAGTTAGGCTTTACTATATAACATATATTGGACTCTTCATGACATTCCCAACAACAGTACACCCAATCTTAAATCTATATATTTAATAATAATAAGGCTATATCATATACATTTGATTAATGCCATCAATCAAAGGAAATTCAGTATTTATCCCACTAAGGTTCCTAAAGTCAATATGTGGAGAAACTACCCCACAATTTCGTTAAAATAATCCAAATACACAACATTTCTGGAATATCCTTACAATCCAAACTTGAAGCATTCAAGACCTCAGTCCACATATAAGAAGGCCCTCTGAAAACAGGTGCACAACTTGATGGCCATAAGCATGAAATTCCAAATAGCAATGCTGGCATGTGGAATCTGGAATGAATGGGAAACAAAAGACAAGCATCTCTGATGAGGACCAAAGTGCGAGAACTGAATGCCGGTAAAGAAAAACAAATGAAGTGGTACAGCAGAAACAGCGAGTGGTGGTGAGAACAGAAAAAGGCCCTAATGAAGCCACCAACAGAAACACTCGCTCCCCACTCTGCTGACTAGAGACCTGGGACGCAAAATGGGCAAAAAGTGAAGCAAAAAAGGCCTGCTCTGAAAAGCATGCAACCCACTATGCTGGCCAGACACCGTAGGACGCAAAAGGGGAACAGCTTTACCGTCTCCAGAGATGAACCAAGATGAAGTGTAACAACAGCCTTCGTCTTGATTACGTTGAATAGCCGCCACTAGTGCCAGCTTTGTTAAAAGCATTAGGTACCACTACCTTCTGCAATCTCGCCAGACCTCTGAGTCTACAAACTATCCAAAAACCATAGGAAACTAAGGCATCCATATTAGAGTGGAAACTGAGAATTTGCACTTCCACCAATATCGGGCACCCTGAATATGCTGTATTCCACACAATTAATTTTTCTGTAGCGTGGTATGGATCATGGCCCCACAAGTCCTGACAAACTCCTATGCTGTCATTCCCCCACTGGAAGTTATTTGCTGTCTGGATGTATGGGATTGGCTTTCAGATAGCCTAGCTTCCATTATTATTTATTATGGCTTTGTTATTGGCAGATCTGCACACCCTCAAGTAGGGTTTCCGATGAAACAGAAGAGCCACTCAAGTTGTCCACGGCTATTATCCTGTCACTGGGTGAGTTGGTCATAAATGTATGTATGTATATATTTGTGATACTGCAAGTATATATTGGCCTTTACTAGGGATCAGGTCCTCTGTAACATTAATTTCTGTACACTGCCCTGCATGTAACTTGATCGTCTTAAAAGCTACTATTGCTTCAGTATTTATCTCCCCCCCAGTACACTGGTTGGCTTGCTACTGGAATATGGTGCCCAGTTTACTATATACAGCTATAGTAGTCACGTGAGTACCGTGTGCTCGTAAGATCATCATTAAATGTTGCAGACCATTGATAACATAGCTCCTGGACATGCGTTGAAGAATGGCTTTGATGGGCTGCTCCCCAGCGTTGAGTTCGTTCTTGCATAATTTTATGTTGTGTTATTTTTCAATTATGTCTATTTTTTCACTTTACTCTTGCAGCCCATTCTCACTCTACTGAGGTCCTTAAATATTTTGAAAGTAGCTTGATGCAGATAGGTGCAGAGTCCCGTGCCACAACATTACAGCTGCTCTGCAAGCTCCTTTCGGAAACTGGTAAGACTGTCAGTGGGTGGGTGGCAGTGTATGAGTTAGGCAGGGAAAATAGTTAAAGGGATATAATGCTTGTCATAGAATCCGGAGCCCTAAGTTGTATTCCCAACTTACTCCCTTACTTGTCCAACATGGTAAAGCTATAAGCAAAATACTTCAATTTTATATTCTTCAGCTACATTAACTGCCAACTTTTCCGGGTAGAGCACTGCAATTTACGAATAAAGTCTTGCTTACATCAACTTCAATTATGTGAATCATGGTGAAGAAATAACACAGTGAAAACCGATCCTGACATAGACACTGGACAGGAACAAAAAGGGAAATAAAATATGGAGCAGGTCGACACAGACACGCTCAGTGGTACATGATGACACAGACATGCACGGCGAAACAGGAAGGCATTGATAGCCCCATGGGGCTCACAGTCACAGACTCACAAACCAAAACTGAAAGACAGGACCCTAAGGGTGGTAATCACAGTTGATAGATGAAACTTCACTACTTATGTATTATTCTTGATCTTACTAGACAAAGTCAATATCTATGTGTTATGAACATTTGGTGTATGGCTTCATTTTATAGATTCAGAAGGTGCCTTTTATCTGGATGCTGTCCGTCACGTGCTTGAGGATGACAATCGCAAGGTACCATCAAGCTATTATACGTGTGTGAAAGCACTTTTATAATTAGCAACTCAATCTAATTAATGTTATGCAGTTTTTTCATAGTGCAGTAGTCCTACTTACATGGACTCAGAGCTGTGGTTTGCACAGCACAATCTGTTGACTTTCTCCAAGGCAAGTCTTCAGTGGAGGTGTTGGGTCATGCAACCTCCAGCTATTTCTGTCAGTTAGTGTGTCTTTTGTTCCATTGTCTCCCTGTCCAAGTGGACATATCCCAGTTTTCCTGCCCTAGTCTGTGTCAATGCATTATTTTCAGACCCAATCCCAGAGGTTGCTGATCCCTAATTGTTTAATAAATGTGTGTTAAAAGAAAGTTTGTGTATGCTGTTAACATATTTGGTCTGTATTTCACATTGAGTTGATCTGTAATATCCCTCACTGAGGAGGAGAATGTTGATGATCAAATAAGGGGTTTTGAAGTTCAGAATATTAATATCTCCTCAAATCTTTAACAACCGTGGTGTAAGGTATTTCAAATGTCTCTACCAAGAATAATATTTGGGCTATGTCTCAGCGAAATCTCACCAAACGTGGATCGATAATACAGGATAATATTCAATGTGCACGTTTGAAAAGTCTGATTGTGATATAAAAGATGTATTTTATGTAGAAATTGGAATATATGTGACTTTCTTGATGCCATGTATGTCCACAATGTGCCTGACTTCAGTGCCATGGAGAAAGCAAGTAACTCAGTATCAGAATCACCATGTTCTGCATGTTAGCAAGCACAGGACATAAGCACAAAGGAAAATCAACAAAGCTGTTTTCTGCTGATAACGAACAAAAGGCTGTATTGCCATAACTTTTTCTCTATTGGATTCTCTTTGAGAGGTGTATTGGGTTTGTCATTTTTAACCTCAGGGAACAATATAAATCAAGTTATCCTTAGATATTTTTCAGTTTAAACCAGGAACATCAGAGACAGGACTCTGCTAGGAATGTTAGAATCACAGAAATCAAGCATGGATGTATTCTTTGGCAATTGAAGCCATTGTGGCCAGATTGTGCAAATATACAGCGTACAAAACCATGTTAGGGATGTGAATTTTAACTCAATACTGGATACAGGCGACTGTGACTATTTACGGTCTTGAGCCAAAACGACTTCTTGAAAGTGATATGGATCAACCAAACAACAAGGTGTGGGACAATGAACTCTAAGTACTGCAACCCATTTGTTATCTGCTGTCCGTGTTGGGATGTCTGCTCAATCTTACAGGTGGAGTTAGACAGCGGCCATCATTCTTCCCACAGACGACTCTAGTTTTTTTAAAATTCCCTCAGCAGTGGAATCCACAGCCTATTGAATTCTCATTTGCATTTTTGTAATCAATATCAGGTCCTGAGAGCTTTTTTGTTGGTTGTAACCTACCTAGGCATATTTTGCAATGTTTTTTTTTAATCTTTTATCAAATCTCAGGCACCTATAGAAGGTGTAGCCCACCTGGAATATTTGAATATTCCCTCAATCACACTTCAGTCAGACACTCTGTAAAAACAGTTTAATTACATTGACTCTAGTTTCATTCTCAGAGTGTCATAATAGCCCTTTTTGCAACATACTTTAAAAGGTTGTATCCAGGTACTGGCTTTCCACACATAAAAATGTATATCTGTCTACTCTGTGGACAAAAGGAAGGCAAGAATGCATTGTTTTCTCACACTCCCTTGCTACTTTCTCACTGGAATGTGTGATTTTCTCCTATATATACACCAAAAGGGTTTCTCACTAACCATGCTTAACTTTTTTCTTAATTACAGGTTATTCTTGCTACTTTAAGTTTAATGTTCAGTTTAACAGCCAAAGGTTTTTATGATGTGAACGGAAGAGCTGTGATGGATTATGTGCTTAAAAAAACCAGCCTCCTTATCAAAGAGCAGGTAAGTGGCAGATGTAGATATTTGGGTAGGTGAATGTGTTAGGGAACAGCAACAGTAGTCAGCATACAAGAAATAAGTGGACCTTTTAGCCCCCTTGTGCCCCAATGTAGTTACTTTGCCATATAATATACATCGGCAGTGTCACATATTTGCCCCTGGTGGTGGAATATAGACCTCATGTCCCTCTCGTTAGTTCCCATAGTCTCACCTTGACATTCTATGTTCTTCATTTGAGCTTGATGTTCCCTACTTCCACTCCAGTGCGTCTTTCTCCCTCCGTCACTTTTATGGGTGTCCCTTATCCATTTGTCTGCCTACATTTGCACCTGAAATTCAGCAGCTGCCCATCAGTGCCAACACTGTACATGCCTTTTCTTCATGTCTTGTTATTCCAGGGTGCCCATGATGCGAACTAAACCACTCAAGTGAATTTACTTATAGCTTTCACTTCAAAAATCATTCTTCCAGTACACCCAATCTATGGTTTTTCCATTATTGTGAAAAGTTTAACCTAGTGTACTCTTACTATTGTGGGGTCTGAGTTAGTGATGTCAAATGCAAGTGGAGTCGTTGTCCCGAAGTTCAACTATTGCAGCTGGTTTGATTCATACTGTGGCACTTCTGGCAATTTTATAACTTTTATCCTGCTCTTATGTTGTGCAAAATCGTCCACTGTTGTGAACAACGAGTTTCAGAAAGTGGTCTGATAATATCCTTTAGTTATTCTCTTTCTCCTTCATTGCCCTCCTCTTCCACAGGCCTCATGTATGATTTTGTATTGGGCACTTCTTCTGTTTCTTCTCTTTTCTTGGACCATCTCAAGTCGTTTGGGCACTTACACTTTGATCCTATCTCTAGTAGCTGGAGGAAACACCTGTCATCTGACTAGGGGCCAGGAATGGGTATTGGATCAGTACTCTTCACTGGTGCTTGTGGGGCTGCAGGTGATATGAGGCATGGGCAATGACAGGTGGCACGGTGTCTGAAAACTGCAGTATTCTTGGCTTTGTCAGTGTCTCTGGGAGAGTAGGCCACAGTGGCTTATGGTCTCAGCAATTCCTCCATAACAGCAGAGGTGCCATGACCTTCTTGATCACTGTGAACCAGGTAGGACTTCCTCAAGCTTGGCCAATGCATCCATGTTACAGAGTAGTTGTACCAAGATGCACAACTCAAGTCCATGCTCAGTAATATGTGTGGGGATTGGGCACCACTGATGACATCTGGTATCCATCTCCTTGGGGCATGACCATAATCCAGAGTGTCTGCAGACCATGCTTAGTCTTACTCTTGGGTTCCCATTAAGCTCAACTAATAGATGAGCCAGACACTGTCCATAGTTTTTTTTACCACAGGCCAGAGGCATCATGCCATGAACAATTCAGATGCCTGTCCTTATGTTGCATCGCATTGTAACAATGGTGCTTGAATACCTAGATCCCTTCTTAGTAACCAGATGCACATGTTGACTGGCATGAGTGCAAAGAAATAAGATGCTCAGACACTGTGAGAATGGGACTCGCTCCATACACGTCTCAACAGCAGTGCTCCCATACAGTACATAGGCCTACCACACAATCCAGCCTATGTGAGACAACTGGCCCTTAGACTTTGCCGGGGCTAACTGGGAAATTTCTTGGGTGATTGGGCAAGGCACATGGGCATTCAGCGAATGCACTGATAAGCTGTGTTTTTCACTGATAATGGATTATCTAGTGGGCTCCTTTCTCTTACATACCCCGCTTTATCGTCAAAATGCCTAACAGGGCAAACTACCAAATCCTAAACAAAGTAGCACAAACATACTTCAAATCAGTATTTCATATCAACACTGCCTCCCAAAACCCTAGTTTATACCCCATACGTTTCTTGCAATTGCTACTGCTGATACACGGGCCATACAGACCCGACCCAATTGTCACTGTTCCCCTATCCTAGACTTCCAATGCTGTTGGTACAAATTGTTATTTATATGTCTCATGATATGGTCGGTATTGTGCAATATCAAAATGCTAATAAAAACAAGTTTAAAAAAAAAAACAACACTGCCTCCCAAAAATGCAGTTCCCGGTTTTGTCTTATTGAGTGTAAGAAGTACCATAATGTAGCACATACTTCCCCATCAAGCAGCAAGGGGAGGGCTCATGGGGCATCACAATCTTTGTAGTGAGCAAAAGAGACTACCTTGTGGTGCCAGAGGTACAATGTCTCAGATGTAGTGCCCAGTGCATCAGAACCTTACATATTATAAGTGAGTCCACCGGTATTTTGACTGTATATGACTGCTATACACTTCTCCGCCAAATGACCATATACTTTTATTCTCTGTAGAGTGGAGCATGGGTGCATAACCTCATTTATACATTTTTATTTACATGTTTGCGGCTAGTGGTTTTAATTTCACATTTGAATTTAAGCCAAGAGGTTCTCTCTGTGCTTACAACCTTGATTTGAAAATTGTGATGTTTTCACTCTCAAATCTCTTGAACCTCCATGAGGAGAGAAAACACAGTGAAAATGATGGGAAAATATATGTTACTTTACTTCTCTTGCTTTTCCACATTTTCACAGGGCACTAGTCACATGGATCCTGAATCTGATGTTGAAGAAGAGACCATCCACATCCAAATCTCTCAGCTCCTCAATAAAATTGCATTACGCCATAAAAATACTGACGAGGTAAGTGAGAAGGATGTGAAATAAGGTGGGTCAATAAACAAGAAGTGTACACAATATAAATTGCAGAATGTCCAAAGACTCCTCAATCCCCAGGTTATCTTCATTATCCTCTAACTCACATAATAGCATGTTTTAGTAAAGCTCTCTCTGCTGCAGGTTTGTATGTGGGAAATATGCACATAGTGATCTGAACCATGAATGCATGTTTAAAATGAATTCCTTTTCCACCCAAGTCGTTACCATGATTTGCCTTCGGGAAAGCACTGGACTTTGGAATAGTATTTACTATTCCAACTCCAGTCTGTGCAATTGTAGAGTAAGAGTTGGACTTAAAGTACAACATTAGTCCAACCACGCTTTCCTTCAGGGAAGTGGTTGTATTGGCTTGCTTGATAAAGGAATGCACTGAAAAGACACATTAGGGCACATACAGCAATTACGAGTCTTGCAGGGTAATGTGTTGGGATCTTAAATACCTTAAAAACATCTTGTCTTTCTGCCAGAAGCTGCCAGAAAGACAGTGGTCCAGTCTTTAATCATGTTGAGACTGTATTACTGCATTGTTCTGTATCTCGGAGTGTCACAGACATGATGAAGAAGACGACAGTGGGTGCAGAATATGGCAGCTTGGCTGCTATTTCATCTGCCGTCTCACCATCAGCCCCAGCTCTACCAATGCTGCTCTGGCTTCCGTTAAGGCATTGGGTATATTTCAAAGCCATGTGCTATTGTCACAAGATTCTCAATCATAAAGGCCCTAAATATCTTCACCTCTGATCACACCTTATCTTCCTAAAAGAAATCTGAGATCAGCTGATGCCTCTCTTGCATCTACCCCGAGAATCAAAAGTGCTCACATTGGAGGCCATTCCTTCAACTACTTGGCAGGCAAGATGTGGAACTCCCTACCACTTTGGCTTAGGCAAGAAAAATCTGAAATACGATATTGTAAGAATTTAAAAACATGTTTTTTCACGCTAACTTAGATTAGGGGAATTCATATTCTTACTCTGTATAATAGGACTGATACCCCAGTGCTGGGACATGCAGCTGATGCAGCTATGTGCTTTATAAATCAAATATTATTATTATTAGTGGTTTGGACCAAGTTGTTAAGGCACAGCGTGATTTGAGACACGATGTTAAGTCTGTTTCCTCTGCTGCAGGGATAGAGGTCTACTGTCCCATGCAGTCCTCATTCGCAGCATTTCTGGCATTCATAGAAGATTGTCGAATCCTACCTCATTTTTTTTAATGAGGCAGGAGGTTTTCCAAAATATTCTAAATAGCCACTTTCAAACGAGATTGAATGGCACATCAGTCACAATGCAAAACATAGCTACGCAATCTGCATCTCCTATTTGCTACTTGCCCGATGATACATCAAGCACCAATATTTCATATCAACAGGGTTGTTCATTCCCAGCCATAGCTTTGCACACTCTGGCACATTTATAAAGATAGTTCTGTTTTGTGATTGTTATGAGGATAACAGCAGATAATGAGATAATTTACAAAGCAGCTCACTCGCAGGGTTTTTGGAGAATAAATGTTGCACTCATTCTCTGCAAATAATTGCTCGGATATAGGAACACGGATTGTAGCATTGAACAGGGTTGGTGCTACATCAGTGTAATACCAGCAATCTGTCTTGGACCCCATCAGCAAGGAATGGTATCAGGAAGGGGATAATTCAAATGTAGCCCCATCTCCAGAAGACCCACCAGAAACCCTCCCACCGGCTATGACTGTTTATCTGTGGGAATGCAGCCTTATTAAATGCTAATGATACTAATAACACATTCGCTGCTCTTTCTTGCAGGGATTTTGGAAAGAGATTTTGAGCTACATGCTGGAAGATGACTATACTTCATCTGTGCCAGCACTGTGCCAGATGCTACTTGTTGTAGATAAGAAAGCAAGCATCAACTTTCATGAATGTGGTGAGTCTTAAGCATCCTACTCATTGACACAGTGGGATCTACCATTGAAGGGGTTAATGATTCCTCCTCCACTCCCCAGATCCCCTCTTACTTTGTCATGATCAGGCATGAGTTGAAGAACCAGTCCATTAGCTCAGGATGTTATGGTTGAGTAACTATAGAATGTGGGTGTCAATATTTCAAATAACATTTATTGCTCTCCTTTTAGAGATATATATGTCTGTGCTGATGTTGCTGCTCACTGTGAGCCTTATTCACAAGGAATTAACTAATTGCTGTGCCTCAAGCCATTTGGCTGTGCCACGCTGCGTTAATTCCGAAGCACCAGGATGCTTCATATCTACAATGATATAATGGCTCCCTTTGCTCTCCCAGTGCTGGTGCATAATTAGCTGCCATTCACCTAGGAAGGCACCCTTGTACCATGGTGCAAGGGTGGCTGCATCACAGGGATGATTGTTTTTGTGCAGTAAGGCATATCTTTGTTTTTATGCACTTAGGCATACCTTTGTGCACAAAAACAATCGCAATAGGTAATTTCCTCTTCCTAAATGTGCTGCAGTATGCAGTACGCGTAGAAAGAGGTAAACAACAAGGAGAAATAAAAATATTTGTTCTTGTTGCACTTCCCTATACCTCCCCCTGGGGAGGTGTAGCATTCTGACACATTTCCAGGAGTACTATTTCTTGTAAATCTGGAAATGCGGCAGGAGCCTTGGGTGTTGCGCAGGAAATCTCACAGCAAAACCCATGGCACAACTGTTCCACACAAAGTGTTGCATGTAAAGGGGCCATATTTACAAGGGCATTAAAAGCCACGCAGGGTGGCTTTACCTGTCCTTGTAAATATGGAGCAGCAGGTTGCACTGCTGGTGTGTGTCAAAAAGTGATGCACAGGTGGCATAAGGGGCTTGCAAATAATCCCTATATACTTTTTGTAGTTTGCCAGACATAAAGTTACTTTACTGTTTGTTTCAGCTCTTATTCTGGTTAATGCTCCTACCCCCTAAATGCAATGTACTAACTGTCCCAGGTTTCCACACACCATGAGGCAACTCAGGGCTCTAATGCTCCTCTTCAAACCTTGGAGTATTCTTGCTCTCCATGATGTTACTTCTGTCTAGTATGTTGATCATGCCCTGCTGGGTATGGTACCTATTTATGTGTTGTTACTTTTGCCGACCGCAACAGGGATGTATTTTATTTCTCCATGGAGTTACTTTTAGTTATGATATTTGTCTCTGCAATGTTCCTGGTTCAACATTTTGGACTTCAGCTCCATACTAAAATGCTAGTTCTTGGCCCTCATTTGTAAGCAGGGATGCATGCTCAATGATGGTAAGTGAAAATAAATATTTTGACTGACTCCAAGGTTACGAAGGAGATTCGCATCTGGTGGTGAATACCTGTAATTGCTATAATTCCAGGGTTCCAATTAGCTCTCCCTGCTCAACTTTCCAGTGGATGTGTTGATAAAGTGCAAGTGACCTGGGCAGATGGGATCATAGTCTATTTATTTGTCACTCATGTTAGGAGTCCTGAGCAGAATCGAACAGGCAAAATATGTGCTCGTTCTTCCTTGCCCCAGGTCGTTAACCTTATTAAAAAATAGATATGCAAGAACATGTTCTGGAGTCCTCTTTTCTTCTGGCGTATCCACTGTCAGAAAATGGCTCCCATTTTTCGATGGTCCTTCAGGATGTAAAGCACGTCCAGGGCTCCTGACGCATCCTCTCTTATCTCACTGGAGTCTTCTATCCCTCAATGAAAGCTGTAGCAGCAACCTGTGCATGGCAGCTTAGGTAGCTCCTCCTCCAGCTTTCATTCCGTGACAGCAACCGCTAAGGGAGGGAGGAAGAGAATTGCAGTATAGGCTGTCAAGGTACTGTACACCCCTGGGCGCTCCTTAGTGGTAGGGGTGCCTTTGCCAGTATTTGCAGGAATTTCAAAGCATCCTCATGACCGCTAGAGGCTCATTGAAATGCCACCCATCATCTTCTTTACAGGTACTACTGGGTGTCTGAAGTGTGTGTGTCAGCCATATGTCTTCCTTTGGCAAGTATTGCTCAGTAATTTATGGATTGAGTATGACATGTCTGCGTTCTTTTGTACCTAAACAGCTAAAGAAATTCCAATACACAGACTCTTCATAAGATTGCTGGTGAGTATCACATTCCACCCCCATCATATTCCACCAGATCCCTCTTCCCAAGTTGTTTGCTGCCATTTCTATGCAACCTGCTAATAGAGATCTTAAATTCAACTCTGCTTTTATCCTTTTGAATTTGATGGTTTTATTTCCAGTCAATTGGTTATCAGTACGACATGCTACTTACATTGTACAGAAACAGCCAAAATGTGGTTGTTACTAAGTACTACGTAGAGAACAAGGTAGCATTTCCGGACGTTTTAAAGGCTAGAGAATAGGAACTCATGAAAGAATCACTTTCTGAATTCTTTGTTGTGGGTTTTTAGGTAATTTCTTCATATCCTCGCGGGGATGTCGAAAGGGGAACTTCAGTCTTGGCTCTTCTCGAGCGCCTGATTCCTGCAAATTACCCATTTCTAGCAAAACTCCTCAGAATGAAGATCCCCCAGCTGATAACATATTTAGAAGGTGAGACCACAAAGCATGAACCAGTGAGCACACAATTTAAACAAGTATTAATGGCATTTCAAACAACCATTGACCAATGACAAAGCCATTAAGTCTGGTGTTGGCTGCTAGCTTTTAGACCTTGTCCACTCATGTTTTTTTCACAGTTTTTATAAACTTGTATTGTGGGAGGTGATGCCAGGTACATACCAATATAAAAAATACTGTTTTGGTCTCAAAAGGTCACATTCTTATTGTTGTCCCTGGAACTAAATGAAAATAATTTGTGTGTGGATGTGCTCCTTGTGAAAAAGCAGAACGCCATTGTTCACAGTGAAGTTAGCCAACGGCAGAATTGGCCCATGATGTATGCTGTGGAGGACAGAAGAGAATGTGAATGATAGGACACGTTAGACCAGCAGATGAGGAGGTCTGGCTGAAGGCTTGTATAAGTAAGCAAAAAAAGAAATAGTCACAGTCTTTCTTTGTAGCTGGCCGAATCCATGCTCCAAACCGAATGAGGCAATAACAGAAACGGAGTCAGGTATCTTCTTGCAAGTTCTGGGTTACTTCCGCATATAACAGAAAGGCAGTTGACACATTGGTTTGCCGAAAAAATCAGTTTAATACAAAGCTTCTGCCATGAAGCGCTTCATCTGTCAGACGCAGCCTTGATCACATAAGAATGCGGCATCTTGATTCAGTGTTTTAAAGTACATATGTGCCAATAAATTCCATAAACATAGAAAAAAATATTTCTTCAGTATATCCAAGGTCAACATTATTTTAGAGCACTACCTGTTTTGGCACCTTTTCTTTTATTTCAATTGTGACTTATTGTAACAACTCAGTAGCACCAACTCTTCTAATGACTAAACTTGAAACAAAGACCCCTGGTGGCCTCAATACAGAAGAGATTTTGCACACACATTTATAAACACCAAATGCTCTCTCTGCGTTTGTATTAGAAGTAGGTATTAGTCAGGGTACAGGGTAGGTTAGATTAGTCTACTCTGGCATAACATTGTTTGTGTGATGACTAGGGATGAACAGGGTATTTCACAGCAATTAAGATGAAAGAAAATGTTAGAACTCTGGTACAACCATATGTTGCAGTTAAAAGTAATGTTTTAAATGCTGCATAATTGAATCCTACTATGTGAGAAGTTCACATCGAGGAACATTTAGAAAAGTTGGTGATATTATGTTGTTAATAAATTGATTGATACATATTTCTGTAAGGTTAGACACCCTTGTTTTCTGAAAAACAAGATTTATATTTCAGCCTGTGTAGCAGATATCATGCGGAAGTGTTTTATTGTGTTTTAAGGTAGAATTAATTGCAAATTATAATGTCACTTATGTAAATTAGTCGGGTAGTTCCTACAAATCTATAAAGGATCTCCACGTTTTAGACAACATAAACTAAGGGATTGGTGTCCAGACTGATTCCAGACACCCCCAAAGGATATGTTAGTATATAGACCAGCTAGCTCACAGTGCCACTATAAGCCCCACAACCTTACCAAGGAAAGAATAGTTTCTGGCAACTATCGAACATGAGAACCCTGACCCCTCAGGGATCATGGAAACAGTACAATACTTTTTGCTTGGTCACTTGTGCTCACTTTATCTCAGAGAGATACACAGACTAAATGGTGGGGGCGTTTTCAATAAGTATTTATTGAACCAGAGTCATTCTAGCATAAAATACATGTGCTGCAACAACCACAAGACAGAAACAGATATAGATGATTACAAGCACCAGTAGAGTAAATAAAAAGTAGAATTCTACCATGGTGCTAAAATAGTGAATATATGCAGACATATAAATACATGAAGTTAATAGTGTGTACTCCTATGATGCAAACCCTAACTAGATGTACCTAAGTGTACCTAGCATGTATGTTGGTGTATAGCCAAGAACCTCCTAGGAAAGAGCAAACCCCAATACCTGATGTGAGAAAGCAAAGGACCCCATCTTGATCTCGAGTGGACAACCCACAAGTAATGTCAGACGACTGCTAACTGGAGTGTCTGCATGCAGGGACCTCAGCGTTTCGTGTCAGCATGTCAGCATAGAATCTTTTTCTCCTCCGGCTTGCCCAGTAAAGATGTGGTACTTATATACCTGAAAGGTACCATCAGGGGTTCTACCTAGATGTGCCATGGTACTGTGGTCATGTCAGCCAAGGATGACGACAGTGGTGACCCTTATACAGAGTTATTATGCAGAAGATTGTAATCGTGCTGTGATACTAAGAATCCTCATGCATAATAAATTAGGCTAGTTTTTTTTTTAAAAACCACACATCATTTATGCAGCACCTAACTAGGTAAAAGGTCAGGGCCAGAACTGTTATGTAGAGCAAGGTAGGACATATGTAGGTAAAAGCTTGTGCAACTACCTAGGACTATATTGGGGTACATTGGGTATTATAGCAAATTAAGAAGTGTTACAAAATATTTTGGTCTTTGTTATAATAAACGAGTATTTTTCTATGTGTATGTAATTTTAGAGCACATATGCACTTTTTTACTCTGAACCACAACGGCGATCCCCTATGTGATCAAGGCTGCATTTGACAGCTGAAATGCTTATTGGCAGTAGCTCTGTAATAAACTGATTTTCTGCAAACAAGTGGTGTGGTGACCTTTCTGTTATATAAGAAAGGAAACCAGAATATATAAACCTAAAATTACAACCAGATATAAGGAGCTAAGAGTGACATCAAGGGCACATGAACAACTAATGACCTTGAACTCAATTCCCAGGACAGACTGAGTAAAAAAAACACATTTTGCACACTTTGAATTGTGTGAATCTACTTCTGCTCGTGCTTGGTATGTAAGCACATTGCCTTTGAAATGTTGCTTGCTATTCACTTTTACTTACATATATTTCTTTTTTACCAACTACTATTTCAGCTTCCACGGAAAGAACCTTTGACTTGGCAAAGTGGAAATGCACGCTTGTTTCAGTAAGGATGAATTGCTAATGAATGTCACACATGACGCTTGTCTCTTTGTTTTCCATAGCCACTCATTCAGTGTGAATATATGCAGATATTAAATTCATCCCATCATAGTGCTATTCTGCTATGAGGTTGCAATATTCTCACCATATCCCTATTATTTCTATGGATTATGATCGTTACTATGACGTTGATTATGATTGGGCACAGAGGGGGAGCAGCTGTACTCGGTACATAACATTTCCCTAATATGCAATATTTACCAGAAGCATTAAAAACCTTATTGGCCCAAGTTGACACTCATAAAACTGGAAACTGCATGCTTACGACACCTAGTTCTACATCTATCAGAGTCTATCTGCATGTGTTACCCAGGTAAATTACAGGCTCTACAGTGATCATTGCATTACTCATAAATCTGACTGTTGTTGCACAGGGCTACAAATGTAGCCCCTTACTGGTAATTGTTTCCTCCGACTCTTTTTTATCCCCCAGGATAGTCACACTAGCACACCATTCTTATTTCCCTGGATTGTCACACTATCACTCTTCCCGCTGCATTCCACATTATCAGTAAGATAATATTCTGCAATTGGATTGGCACATGATCCATGCTCCCTATCTTCATTTGAATTGTCACTCTGTCACTGCATGTTTTGCCAGACCATCACACTCCACTGAGCTTCTATTGTGCTCCTGAGATGCAATTTTATGTTCCTTGTGTTCAGTCTTCACCCTTGTTAACAAAAAATGTACATTCTGCCCCCATGCTGGAGACCCAAAATGTATTTGCACTCTGCTTCTAAGTATGTGATATTGTTGCATAGTCCCAATGTGTTTTTTGTCTGAATGGCTGCACTGTTGCTCTTTTCAGAATAATTTGTGAGCAGCATGGTTTTGTTGCATGTGTTTCTATGTAAATCACGGCCACTGTCAAGGCCTCCTGTTTCTTCTGAGCACAGATATCACACCACACTATTTAAGCATTGCTGTATGTGTTCTCTGGTTCTTCTGTCCAAATATAATTTCGTCATTACAGAGGTTGTTAGCTGAAGGTTGTTTACCCTTATCTTCTCAAAATCACTGCAGACGTCAGCCGTGGATACTGCATTTACGTTTCTATTACTGCATTAAAGTCTCTCACTGTTTTCCTTGCAGTTCCTGGGGACTATTCTAAAACAAGCCCCATACAGAGAATGGCATGTCTCTTTTATGGAAGAACTCACCGAACAGATTGACAGTTTTGCCCATCATGTGAATGAGGAGGTTAGTGCTCTCAAGGGTCAGTATTGAACCATTGGGGAAGTCAATTTAACACAAAGTCAGAGAAGGGTAGAACTGTGTATTCCATTAGTAAAGGTAATTTTTATAATATGGGTACACAGCATTGGGCTTAGCCTGTTGGGAAAATCAGGTATGGTTCTCCCACTCCCTGGAAGGACTGACGTACTAAGAAGCAGATGGAGATGAACTCCCTGAGGTAATCCTCTCCACCTGAATCAATAAAAGCCACAACATTTCAGGGCTATACTCATTTCCCTAATGGATCTCCTTTAGCCAATAGGTAGTCTTCATGTTAGAGCCAATCCCCATTCAGGGGATGTGAGGCCATATTCATGCAAAAAGCAATGGAGGTATTGTTCCTATCAAAAAGCAAAGAAGAAAGGAAGGCGTGCAAAGAAGGGGGAATCTTAAGGATTATTTCTTGGTGCCCTCACACATCACTGAGGATGTAATGCTTCATAGTGGGCTTGCTTCTCATAGGTCCAGCGCTATAATGCCCTACGGGCCCCACGAAGGGTCACTTTAGGGGAGATCTTTTTATTTTTGCTGTCTGAGGAGAAGTGCTTGTGTAAGGGCATTTTGAATGTGAGGGGTGGAGTAAATCTGTACAGTGAAGTAAAGGGAGACTAAAACTATCTAAGAGATACCGAACTGAACTGTAATGTGATGGTTCCCTTGGTAGGATTAAAAAAATATAATTTGGTTGGGGCTAATACAGGGGCGTGATGTACCCAAGTGAACTACATCTGTGAGTGTGGTCAGGTTTCGATGGCCTAAAAAGGTTCCACAATGATTCGTCAGGACCAAAAATATGGGGGATAGTCCGACCCCACACCTAAGACATGATATGCTGCTAAGGTATTCCTTTAGAAGAAAATACCTGGTTCAAAATGTTTAGAATTGATCATCTAACCTAGAAAATAAATGAAAAAATAAAGAAAACACTCAGTAAACAAATGTTTTGTATGTTTGGTTCAATGTGTAACCAGAATCGATTTTCCAACTCACTGTATCATAGTGCCTATAAAGGTAGACATGCCCATGCTATTTTTGGCGCTGACCAGTCACCACAACGTGAAAGAAGTGAAATACACACAAGTACATATAATATAACAGAATAAGCAAGTGAACATACATGAAACAGACAAAATAAACCAATCTGTGTTCGTGTTACTCAGCGTATCATAAGTGATTGGTTGTCCTCCATTGTGAGTGACGGGTCTTACCCTTTGGATCAATTAATTATGCCCTATAGGTCAAAAGTAGAGGGTAGTGCTCAGCTGCTGACTGTGGAAAGAGCTATGATGGTCATTAAAAAGAAACAGTAAATCAAGGGGCCCCAAATGACTTAGTGTTAAAAGAAAAAGAAAAAGTTTTCTAGAGAAGCAACCATACTCACATGGTTTCTGCACGGAGAACACAAGAGACCTACCCTCCTCTGCTCGCCTGGCTCGAGACTGAGCAGAGAAGAAGACCTGTCATTGAAGGTACGAGCAATTGGAGCGATTGTCCTCAGGTCTGGCGTGGGCAGCAGCTGGAAGGAGTGATGATCTAGTGGACAATGAAGAGAGGAGAGGAGGGGAGGGGCGAGCTTGAGCCAAAAGGAGTGAGCTTCTCACGTGCTGATGTAACAGAGGTATCATGCCTCAGTGGCGCCTATCTCAGAGTGTGCAGTGGTTAAAAGCTGGGCATCCCAAAGTCATCCATGGTTTTTGTAAGGTGGTGTCTAAGTAGTAAACTAAGACAGTTGAATGTTTTGTTAGTCAAGGGTAATGGTAAGAGAAAAGTATAGTAAACCTAAGTACTCTTGCATATACAGTGATGGAGAGCAAATCAGGTGCACATAACTCCTAGCGATCCCTCATGGTGGAATCTAGGCATATTGGCATCTGTGTTCATGTTGGAAATCTAGGCCACCTCATGTAATAAGTAACACGAGGCAGCCAAGTGGTCTATTCCCAATGGATTAGGATGCTTGGTAAGCACTATTGGGAAATGTCAAATGAGGAGAAGAGGAAAGAGAAGAGGTAGGCTGGAGCCAATAGGAGTAAGCCTCTCATGTGCTTGTGTAGCAAAAGTATCCTCCCTCCGTGGTGGACATCTTGGAGTGTGTAGCGGTCAAATGCAGGTCGACCAAAGTTCTCAATGGTATTAGTAAGGCGGCTTCCGATGGATACATCTGCCAGTGGATTCCTCACCTTGAGAATATCCCCCTGCGTCATCAACGTTCGGAAAATTCTTTGTAGCTCGCCGGCGTGGACGACGTCACAGGAACGCATGACATCGTGCACGGCTTCGCTGACGTCACCGACTCCATAATAGGCCTACACCGGCGTGATGACATCAGTTCCCTTTTTTCCACGTCGTCGACGCTAACGGTTTCGGGGAACCTCTGTAGCTGTTAGTAACTTTGTTACTGTTTTTCTCTGTTTGGTGTCTTCTTGCTTCTTTGTTTCTCACTGAAGATGTCGTCTAAGAAGACCGGGTTCAAGCCATGTGGGGAGTGCGGCAAGCTGATGTCGATTACGGACCTGCACGAGGATTGTATCTGGTGCCTGAGTTCGGACCACGATGTCAAAGGCTGTTCTTCGTGTAAGAAGATGAACCCGAAGGCTCTTCGAGAGAGGGAAGCGAAACTTCTGGTGGCAAAGTTGAAAGGTAGAAAGGAGAAGAAGACTTCGAGATCGTGTTCGAGTAGGGCGAGGTCGAGGTCCCGCACGGCGTCGCCTTCGAGGTCGTCATCTGGTCATGCTTCGAGGTCAACGAAGAAGAAGCATAAGAAGTGAAGGCATGGATCTCAACATCACTCCGGTAAGGACTCGGAGTCGAGACCGAAGTCACCTAAGAGGAGGCATAGAAAAGATGAGGTGTCTCCTTCACCTGGTGTTCCAGAAGGTAAGGCTTCCCCCTTGGAGTCGCCAGTGCGTTCTCCGGCTCCGGTATAGGATCCCTCTCCGGCGCCGTCCCCGACTCGAGAGGAAGAAGAGGCTCCATTACCTGAGGGCTCGATGACTCCAGTCCATCCGCCTGTGGAAGAGGAGGCAAATCTGGAACCTCCGAGAGAGCATCCTGTGGGTTCTTACCCGCCCTTCCCAGCTCCAGGTCCCAATCAGATACTCTCTTACTATGGCTGGATTGACATTTTCTTCATACATGGGTGCTGATATACCATATCACCATTGACACCATGTCACATATGGAATGCCCGGCTATGGAGTCCCAGACACCACACTAAGCAGTGCTTATGATAAGCATTTTTCGACTTGGCATTGGTCTCTTCTCAGTAACACAAACGATTCTGTTGATACCAATGAGGTGGTACCCTCCAATAAGAAACCATTTAACTGTCTTTTTTTTTTTTTATTTATATTTTTATTATTTTCTGGCAGAGGTAATACATACAAGGACATGACCAAAAATGAGGAATCAAACAAAATTCTTTACAAAAAAAAACAACCATTGTGCGTTTCAAATCCAATTATCAATTGGTAGCCATAACTTCCGGCCAAAAGTCTTCTTTTTGAGTCCTTTCAATTTATAAACTGCTTTATCCATTCTATAAACATTTAGCAGCTTTCCCAACCATAACTCAAAAGTTGGAGGATCTACATCCAACCATCTAGAAGTAATACATGCTCGATAAATAGACATTCCGATAAACAAAAAATGTTCTTGATCTATAGTTAAATCCCGAGAAGGAAAATAAACACCAAAAATAATAATAGTAGGATGAAGCGTAATCCGTACATGTAACAAATTAGACAAAAACTTTTCAATCTTCTCAATGTATACGGCAAGTTTAGAACAACTATGAAACATGTGAATTGAGTCGGCTGCTAAAGTTCCACAGCGGCTACAGTTAATACCTTTTACAGCTTTCCATTTTACCAATTTTGCAGGTGTATAGTAAAGATCTAGAGTGGACATAAAATGTTGACTCTTAAGAGAGCTATTAATTAGTGTCTTATTGCTCATCTCAAACACTTTTACCAAATCGATCCCTTCAATACAGAGCTTCCTCTCCCAATTCCGGGTATGATGATCCAAATCGTTCTGCATCCTATTATTCATTAACTGGTAAATAATACCAATACGACTGTTCTTCCTAGAACTTTCTAGAATATCGATAGTTTCCATGGTATCAGTAAATAAAGCATTTTTTTTTTCCAGGAAGCTACGAATCTGTAGGTATTTAAAAAACTCATTCCTAGATAAACCAAATGTCTCTTGTAATTTAGAAAAGGACATAAGGGACCCGTTTTGGTACAATTGGCCAAGTAGATAAATCTGTCTCATGTACCATCGGTGAATTACCATGTCTTGAAAAATTACGGGTAATAACTTATTATCAGACAAAGGTGTATAATAATTCAATTTTGGGATTATACGTAGAATTTTGTTCATTTGCCTCCAGATTAAACATGCAGCGAGGACCACCTTGAACTTTGTTTTTTTATAATAACTGGGTTCAATGACTTTCAACAGACATTGGTACCTAGGAGCATTTCAAAAATAGAGGGTGACATGGCTGGATCTGATACATAATCATGAAAAAGCAAAACCCGAAAAGTTTTCAGAGCAATAGCCCAGTAATACATTTTAAAATTCGGAAGCCCCAAACCAGCACAATCTAATGGGAGAGTGCACCATTTTAGAGATCTTCTAGCACGGTGGTATCCCCACAAAAACCTAGACACCATTCTATCTATTCTGTTAAAAAGAGACATTGAAAAAAATAGGGGGATAGTACGAAAAAAATACAGAAATTTTGGAAAAATCATCATCTTAATAACATTAGTTCGACCATATAATGACAAATGTAAATTATTGAATCTTTCTAACGTTCTATTGGAGGATATGAGCAAAGGGTCTAAGTTTAATGCAACAATATCCTCAACCTTGGAAGATAGAGTAACACCAAGATATGAACCAGTGGTATTTAATGGGATATCAGTGGGTTTACCCGTTTCCGAATGAATGATCTGAGTTTTTGTGATGTTTAACTTATAACCGGAGACCTTCCCGAACTCGTTGGCCAGATTGATTATTGTGGGTAGCGCAGAGGAGACGTCAGAGGTGACAATTGCAACGTCATCTGCGTACGCTAGAACTTTATGGTCTACTTCAAAAAGACGAACTGGTGGAATATTAGGTTCCAAAATAAGTCTACTCAGATAAGGTTCTAAGTATAACGCAAATAAAAGCGGGGAACAAGGGCACCCTTGTCTAGTCCCTCTCGTAATTGGAAAAGGTCTCGAATAGTCCGTGCCTAATCTTATAATACCCTTAGGACAGGAATACAATGAACGTACCGCCTGAATAAATTGTAAGGGAAACCCCTTCCCTTCTAACACAGTCCAAAGGAATCCCCAGTCTACTCTATCAAACGCTTTTTCAGCATCGAGTAAGATCACCCCGACTGGGGATTCCTTTGCCTGTGCCCAATCTAGAAGTGTAATAACACGTCTAACATGATCGGTAGTATCTCTACATCTGATGAAACCGTGTTGGATGTTAGACACTAAACTGGACATTACCTGATTAAGTCTATTTGCAAGAATTTTAGAATAGATCTTGCTGTCTGCCGTAATAAGAGATATAGGTCGATATGAACCTAATTCTTTCGAATCCTTGTTCTTCTTCAAAAACACCACTATAATAGCGGTGGACCAGGAATCAGGTGGTTTCCCTTGAAATGCAGAGTTAAAGATCTTTACAAATTCTGGTTTCAGCATATGTCTAAATGTCCGATAGAATTCGAGAGGTATCTGATCAAATCCCATGGCTTTGCCTGCAGCAAGACTCAAAATGGCTTGCTCAATCTCATCCCAACTTATTGGACGTCCAAATAAATCAGTCTCTTCACATCCCAATAATAATTGATTAGTATTGTGAAAATAATTTACAGGATTCAAAGTCTTATCTACTTCATTGTTGAAGTCATTATACAATGTTTTATAAAACTCCAAGAATGACTCTAAAATTCCTTCCCTACATTCGTGATAGTCACCATTCATATCATTGACGCCCTGAATTTCATTGATAGAGGATTTCTGACGGAGACGCTGTGCTAGAATTTTACCGGTACGCTCACTATATTCATAACGTTCGGTTTTGAATAGCTTAAAATCTAATGCTACTTTATCAGCAATATGGGTCCGTAGACCAGAACGTTCAATTACTAGACGTAATTGCGCATCTTCTATACCGATGTTATTTTTACAAGCCGTCGCAAGATCCATCTCGGCTAACCTGATCTTATTTAACCTCTCCTTAAATTCTGTTTGTATTTTTTTTCTCTTAAAGTTTGCAAAACTAATTGTCTCTCCACGTATGATTGATTTGAATGCGTCCCACACCACTGGTAGGGAGGCCGAATCATTATTTGTTAAAAAATAATCATTGATAATAGTCGCCATAAATTGCAAATAGTCCTCATCTAATACCAAGTTTCTCTGAAATGACCAAGATCTACTTGAGTTCTGAGATTCTGTAGAAACCTCGATCTCAGCAATTATGGGATCCCGCACGGCGTCGCCTTCGAGGTCGTCATCTGGTCATGCTTCGAGGTCAACGAAGAAGAAGCATAAGAAGTGAAGGCATGGATCTCAACATCACTCCGGTAAGGACTCGGAGTCGAGACCGAAGTCACCTAAGAGGAGGCATAGAAAAGATGAGGTGTCTCCTTCACCTGGTGTTCCAGAAGGTAAGGCTTCCCCCTTGGAGTCGCCAGTGCGTTCTCCGGCTCCGGTATAGGATCCCTCTCCGGCGCCGTCCCCGACTCGAGAGGAAGAAGAGGCTCCATTACCTGAGGGCTCGATGACTCCAGTCCATCCGCCTGTGGAAGAGGAGGCAAATCTGGAACCTCCGAGAGAGCATCCTGTGGGTTCTTACCCGCCCTTCCCAGCTCCAGGTCCCAATCAGATACTCTCTTACTATGGCTGGATTGACATTTTCTTCATACATGGGTGCTGATATACCATATCACCATTGACACCATGTCACATATGGAATGCCCGGCTATGGAGTCCCAGACACCACACTAAGCAGTGCTTATGATAAGCATTTTTCGACTTGGCATTGGTCTCTTCTCAGTAACACAAACGATTCTGTTGATACCAATGAGGTGGTACCCTCCAATAAGAAACCATTTAACTGTCTTAGTCTACTGCTTGAGATGAACAAGTTACTTACCTTCGGTAATGCTTTTTCTGGTGGATACAGTATCTGCCTGTGGATTCCTCACCTTGTGAATATCCCCCTGCGTCAGCAACGTTCGGAAAATTCTTTGTAGCTCGCCGGTGTGGACGACGTCACAGGAAGGCACGACATCGCGCGCGGCTCCGCTGACGTCACCGACTCCATAATAGGCCTACGCCGGCGTGATGACATCAGTTCCACCCCTTTTGTCCGTGCTTCGAGGCACACGGACGGACCAACAACAATAGATATATACACAGTATACACAGTACAAACTAGTCAAGGTAACACACATAGTGTGAATATAACATAGTAAATCATGTACAAGAACACACTTCCTTTGAGGATAACATGTATACATTAAAAAAACATTACCAGAAATTCAGGTATAGAAGAGTGGACAACGGGGAGGCGGGTGGGCATGTGAGGAATCCATAGGCAGATACTGTATCCACCAGAAAAAGCGTTACCGAAGGTAAGTAACTTGTTCTTCTGATGAATACATCTGCCAGTGGATTTCTCACCTTGTGAAAAGATTCCCACAGCAGTCCTCACTCCCGGAGGACGGTGTCCACTCCTCTATACCATAAAGTCCTGAAGGACAGAACACGCAGAGTGGCCGTCCCTCCTCACTTCGGTATCCAAGCAGTAATGCTTCGCGAAAGTGTGGAGGGAGGCCCAAGTTGCCTCTCTACAAATGTCCTCAACAGGAACACCCCTAGACAAAGCAGATGTTGATGACTTTGCTCTAGTAGAGTGAGCTCTTATACCCTCTGGAGGTTCCTTATCACCCAGGGCTTAGCAGATCTTGATGCATAGAATAATCCATCTCGAAAGTGTGCGCTTGTGCACAGCTCTTCCTTTTCTACAGCCAGCAAATCCAACAAACAACTGGTCATCCACTCGATAGTCCTCTGTCCTATCAAGATACATGCTCACCATCCTCTTAGGGTCCAGACGGTGAAGCCGTTCTTCCTCCTTGGAAGGGTGAGGGGGAGGATAGAAAGTAGGAAGGGTAATAGACTGTCCTAGATGGAAGGGAGTTACCACCTTAGGCAGAAAAGCAGCCCTGGTCCTAAGAACCATTCGTTCAGCATGACTGGTCAAGAATGGGGGCTTCGAACTAAGAGCTTGAAGCTCACTTACCCTCCTTGCTGAGGTAATAGCAACCAGGAAGACCGTCTTAAAAAACAAAAGTCTCAAGGGACACTTGTGCAAAGGTTCGAAAGGAGAACCCATCAGAAAAGTAAGCACCAGATTCAAGTCCCATTGAGGTATAATAAAGGGAGTAGGAGGAAATGTATTCGTAATGCCCTTTAGAAATCTTAAAACAACAGGAGACTTAAATAAGGACGGCTGATCCGGCAGGCAGAGAAATGCTGACAAAGCCGAAAGATAACCTTTGACTGTAGCAACAGCAAACCCTTGCTGCGCTAAAGAAAGAGCAAATTGAAGTATATCTGATAAACAAGCCCTCAAAGGATCGATGGATTTCTCTCCACACCAGGAAACAAACCTAGACCACCTATAAGAATAGATAGACTTGGTGCAGTCACGTCTGGCCGATAGAATGACATCCACCACATCATGTGGGAGAGAAAAGGAATTCAGGTTGCCCTGTTCAATCTCCAGGCATGAAGGCGTAAGGTCTGGAGGTGGGGGTGTAGAACCTGCCCCTCCATCTGAGAGAGGAGATCTGCCCTGAGAGGGAGACAGAGCGGCGGGCACGAGGAGACGTGGAGAAGATCTGTGTACCACACCCTTCTTGGCCAATCCGGGGCGATCAACATGACTTGGGCTCGGTCTTGGCGAATCTTCCTCAGAACCCGAGGAATCAAGGGTATGGGAGGAAACGCGTAAAGGAGTTGTGAGCCCCAACTCAACTGAAACGCGTCCCCCAAAGCTCCCTGCATCGGATACTGGAGACTGTAGAATGACAGGCAGTGAGCATTCTTGTGAGTGGCGAACAGGTCCACCTGAGGAGTTCCCCATGTCCGAAAGACGTGACAAACTACCTCTGGATGAAGCCTCCACTCGTGGTCGGCGAAGAACTTCCGACTGGGACTGTCTGCACGCACGTTCAGAACTCCGGCCAGATGATTTGCCATCAGACAAATCTGATGGTCCTGAACCCAGGACCAGAGACGCAGAGCCTCTCTGCAGAGAAAACTGCAACCCCACTCCTCCCTGTTTGTTGACATACCACATCGCGGTGGTGTTGTTCGTCAGGACTTGAACCGACCGCCCGCGAAGGGAAGGGAGAAAAGCCTTGAGTGCTAGACGTATCGCCCGCAACTCTAGAAGGTTGATGTGAAGCAACCTTTCCTCTGGAGACCAAAGACCCTTGATCTCCAGATCCCCCAGATGAGCACCCCACCCTAGAGTGGATGCATCCGTTATCACTGTGGCAACCAATGGAGGTAGATGGAAAGGCTTTCCTTGAGACAGATTGCCTTCCACGCTCCACCAAGATACATCCGCTGCAGCTTCTCTGGAGATCCTCACAGACTCCCTGAGATCTCCGTTGTGTTGATACCACTGCCTGCGGAGACACCACTGGAGTGCCCTCATGTGCCAGCGTGCATGGTTGACCAACAGAATGCAGGAAGCCATCAGACCAGGCAGGCAAAGGACCTTCAGGACTGGAACGACCGCTCCATTGTGAAATAAAGGAATCATTCCCTGTATGTCGAGAATCCTATGGGGTGGAGGGAATGCTCGACATACAGTTGTGTCCAGTACCGCACCTATGAACAGGTTGTGCTGGGAGGGCACCAGGTGAGATTTGGGTACATTTATTGAAAAACCCAACCTGTACAACAACTGAGTTGTGACTTGCAGATGGTGTAGCACTGTCTCTGGAGATTCTGCTTTGATCAACCAATCACCCAGATACGGGAATACAGGTATCCCCGACCTTCTGAGATGTGCTGCCACCACAGCCATCACCTTGGTGAAAACTCGAGGTGCAGTAGTAAGACCAAATGGAAGGACCGCAAACTGGTAATGTTGCGATCCCACCGTGAAACGGAGATTTTTTCTGTGCGACTTCAGGATAGGAATATGGAAATAAGCATCTTGCAAGTTGATCGACACCGTCCAGTCCTCTTCCAGCAGCGCCTGAAGAACCTGAGCAAGGGTGAGCATCTTGAACTTCTCCTGTTTCAGGTAAAGGTTCAAGATCCTAAGATTCAAGATTGGATGAAGTCTGCCACCCTTCTTGGGAATCAGGAAATACTGGGAGTAGAATCCCTGACCCCTTTCCTGCTCCGGAACCACCTCTATCGCACCCGTTCGTAACAGTGACAGGACTTCATCCTTCAGGAGAAGTAGGTGGTCCTCTGAGCAAAATCCTTGGCAAGGAGGGTAATCTGGAGGAAATTCCCGAAAGGGAAGAGCATACCCATTCTCTACGAGATTGAGAACCCAAAGATCTACGGGATTGGGAATGTAACCGATTCCCAAACCCGTAGATAATGGGTAAGCCGACCCCCTACAGGACCCGCATTATCCGGAATGGCGGATCTAGGGCTGCTTTGCTGATGGTGGAGGGGGTTGGGAAGAGGAGGAGGAAGAGGAGGAGGAGACTTGACGTCCTCGAGGACGAGCTCTTTGTTTGCCCCTGTAGGATTTATATAGTGGATTTTGCTGTTGCTGCTGCTGTTGAGTTTGACGGTAGGGACGAAACGACGAACGTCCAAAACCTTTATGCCTCTTAGTCGCAGAGCCTCTAGACTGCAGCCCCAAAGATCTGGCAGTAGCCCTACTGTCCTTAAATCTTTCCAAAGCTGCATCAGCTTTTTTGCCAAATAGTCCAGCACCATCAAATGGCAAATCCAACAAGGCTGCCTGAACGTTCGCAGAAAAGTCAGATGACTTCAGCCAGGCAGCCCTTCTAGAGGCAACAGAAGTTCCCATAATGCAAGCAACTGAATCAGCAGTTTCAAGACCACTTTGAATCACTTGACGTGCAGCCGCCTGTGTATCGGCCAACACCTCATTAAAATCCTTCCTGCTGTCCTCAGGAATTTTAGGAGCCAACTGTTGTACAGAGTCCATCAGGGCATGTATATATCTCCCCAAGAGACATGTGGCATTGGTCGATTTTAGAGCCATACTTGCCGAAGAGAAAATCTTCTTCGCAGTCTGATCCTGTTTCTTGGACTCCTTATCCCCAGGCACTTGAGGGAAAGCACCAACAGTCTTCTTCGAACAGGCTGCCTGTATAACCAGACTTTCAGGCAACGGATGCGAGGATAGAAACTCAGGCCCACCAGGTGCTACCCTATACCTCCTTGCAACACCCTTAGCCACTGCAGGAGCTGTAAGAGGCCTGTTCCAAACCTCCAATATAGGCTCCGTCAAAGCCTCATTAAAAGGAAGCAATGGTTCCACAACTGAAGATGGGGAATGGAGGACCTCAGTCAAAAGATTAGACTTGTATTCAGCTGTAGGCAAAGTCAAATTTAAAAGATTTGCAGCTTTTTTGATGACCACATGGTATGGTGCAACGTCCTTTGAAGGGGCATCAGATACAGAGGACAGCTCCCATTCAGGGGAAATCTCCAAACCACTAGCATCCCTCAAATCATCAAAATAGTCCTCCTGAAGCTCACCTTCTTCCACCTCAGCCTCAGCCTCTCTAAATCTTTGCTCCTCTATAAGGCACTGAGCTTCTCGCCTCAATCTCTCCTTCAAGAGTCGCGCCGTCGGATCCGTGACCGACTCCGACGGAGCCGGTGCCGGCGTCGAGATCGGATCCGGAAGCACAGGTCGCTGCTCATGAGGTCGAGTCGGAGCCGGTGACGATGGAATCGGCGTTGACGACCTCAGAGGCGCCGAGAAATGCCAAGGCGGAGCCGGCGCTGGCATAAAAGGAGCTGGAGCATAGGAGTGGGGAACTCCTAAATTATATGCCAATGGACCCATGGGACCCGAAGGTGCACCAGAGGGATACAAAGCCCTCGAGTAGACTCCATACATTACAGCTCTTAAGAATACCCAAACATGGCTGGCAGAAAATCATCTTAAATTGAACGCCCTCAAGTCCAAATTCCTACTAATAGCTCCGCCAGCCCAAATCCCGAAAATGCAAAACTTGATCAAACATATCACGGCGTTTAACGTACAACCTACCATTGTGGACTCGGCGAAGTCACTTGGAATGACTTTAGATAGTAACCTTAACATGCAAAAACATATCAGCATTGCTACAAAGGGAGCTAACTTCCAGATAAACACTTTAAGGAAACTGAAACCCTTCCTACCACATAATGACTTTCAGCAGGCAGTTCAAGCTCTGGTTATTCCAAGAGTGGAATACGGTTGTGTCTCCCTATGTGGCCTACCCAAAGCATCAACTGCACCTCTCAGAGCCTCTATCAACGCTGCAGCAAGACTCATAACTGGATCTAAACGCAGCTCCCACATCTCACCGGACCTTCAATCCTTGAACTGGCTACCCCTTGAGGCGAGAATTCATTTGAAAATTGCGTGCATGACACACAGAGCCCTACATCAAAAGACACCCAGTTACTTGGCACAGAAACTTACGATCTCTGGTGGGGCCAGATCCTCAAGAAATGCAGAAAAATTACTTCTGAAACCACAAAAATTCCAGAAGAAAAAAACTTATAACAGATCCTTCTCTGGGATGGCACCCAGAATTTGGAACGCCTTACCCCCAGAAACCAGACTTAACCCGTCCTCTACTTCTTTCAAAAAGGAAGTTAAATCCATCCTCATGGCCCAATACACATGACTAGGGTCTGCTGAATCCCTGTAATGAGATGCTTTCGCGCTCTCAACTACAAGACACTTATTGATGCTAAATCTAACTATGCTGCCTTTTACTACATTTTATGTACATTTAATTTTATATATTTCTGTTTCCTGTATAAGTAACATTTTTTTTTTTTTTTTATCCTCATTTGCCTGGCCCACTCTTATTCAGCCTCCAACTGCCATACGTGTACTCATAGTGCAAGGTATCCCCTGCCCCTGATAACACGATTGGTGGGAACCGGCAGGAGATGGCCCGAAGAGTATCATGGGTAGTGACTCCGAACTTGATGTTTTGATCAGTTGAACTAGCCTTCGGAGCCGATTGAGGGGGCCTAGTTCTTGGAGTTCCAAGGCATAATCATAGGACCGGGAAAAAAAAAAAAAACCCTGGTTACTATCTCCAAAGAACTAAAAAGTTCCAAAAAGCCCGACTGCGTTCACCACCTGATCTCGACATGTCTGTTTTAGAGGTTGCATAGAGAGATGATAACCAGTTTGCGTGTGTTGGTGCTAGATTTTCAGTCCAAACCTTGCATATCTCTCTTCTTGCAAGCAATATAGCATAGAACAGAAATGTCCTTGCATGGCCCTTTATGCTGTTGTCCCATCCAAATATAATCAAGGAAAGTGTGATGGAGATCGAGATGTTAAGAATAGAGTCCAGAGTTGCTTTCACTTCGTTCCAAAACTGTGATATGTTAGGGCATTCCTTAAACATGTGGATATCTGAAGCTGCGATATGGCCACATTTGTTACATTTCTTACCTGGGATAAATTTAGATAGCTTTAACGGTGTAAAATATGCTCGATGCATTGTAAAAAAATGATTACGCCTGAGCCATGCAGGTTTGACACACTTAACAAGTAACATTTATTGTCTGTACAGCGCTCTGATATCCGCTAGGATCTTGTTCGCGCTTTATAAAACTCTCCAAATTGTTCTTTCCACAGTTAGCAGCTGAGTGCTACACTCTGCTTTTGACCTATGGATCACTGATCCAAAGGGTAAGACCCTTCACTCACTCCTGAGGACAACTTGTGATACACTGTGTAACATCAACACAGATTGGTTTAATGTTGTCTGTTAGCTGTATGTCCACTTGCCTGTTCTGTTATATTGCATGTTCTAGTGTGTTTTTTACTTCCTTCACATTGTGGCGACTGATCAGCCATAACAATAGCATGCACATACAGTGTCCCGGAAAAGCGATCCTGGAGACACATTGGCCCATACATGCAAAACATGTGTTTACTGTGTGTTTTCTTCATTTTCTAATTTTTTTTCTAAGTTGGACGATCAATTTTAAACTTTTTGAACAAAGGTATTTTCTTTTAGGGGATTACCTACACTTCTTAGATGTGGGGTAGGGTTAGCTCTCCCTTTTTAGGTCCTGAAGAAGTGGTACAGATACTTTTTGGGCCAACAGGCAAGAAACACGTTGACCTGACCACATTCACAGATTTAGGCTACTTGGATACATTAGCTCTCTGTAGTCGCCCGTACCAAATTATGTTTTTTTTTTTTAAACCTGCCAAGGAAACCATCAGTTTAAAGTCCAGTTGAATACCTCTTTTTAGTCTCTCTTCATTTCACTATACACATTCACTCAACCTCACACATTCAAAACGCCCTCACACTGGCACTTTCATCAGATGGCAAAAATAAAAAGATCTCTGCTAAAGCGACCCTTCGTGGGGCCCATAGGGCATTGCATTGCCAGCCCTATGAAGAACACCCTTGATGAGGAGACATTACATGCCCATGGATTTGTGAAGGCACCAAGAAAAAATCCTTAGGATTCCCCTTTCTTTGTCCGCCTTTCTTTCTACTTTGCTTTCTGAAAGGAGCAGCATTTCCACTGGTTTCTGCATTAGCACTTTCAGAGCCTAGGTACTGGACCTTCATTGGCTCACATTACCCCTCACTTCCTTGTTTTGAGTCATATTCAGGGCCATATAAAAATCTATACAATGTCCAGAAGATATAACTATACTATACATAAGATAACAATCATTTCACTCAACTTATTAAGTGCTATTTGAAAGTGTGAGACAAATATGTGTGTAGAGTGAATCAAAGATGAATACTCCAATATAAGTAAGACTTTCATAGAGTGAGCAGGAGATGCTGTTTATTCTTAACAGACTGTCTTTAATTCACTCCCATATTAGGGTTTTATTTTCCAGTGCCTTGGTAAGTGCATGGCCTGCTGTGATGATACTGCACTGATCTTACCCTTTCTTCGAAGCATGTTCGAATCTACTAGGTTCATCGCTACGCCTTACCATGCAGTAAGTATCAAGTGCATTTCTTACAATTATCATAGATTTATTTCCCTAGGGTTATTCACCCTGTACAACCACAACAAAAACAAGTTGAGAAGGTAGTCATATGGGGCTGTGGAGCATCTGGATGTACATTGGGTAGGTTTGTAACTTCATTCGTAGAGCCTGATGGTAAATTATTGATGACCGGTGAAACATTCCTCACTCAGTACTTCCTCTCACCCAAAAGTGTGATTTTGTACTCCGTGTGCAGCCAAATTATATTAGAGTGAAACCCCTCTACAGAGTAGATGAGGACTAAGTTAGCAGAAACTAAATGTAGAGCTCCTTTTTTCAGGTCACTAATAATGCATTTCATCAGGGATAGTTAGGAGCCTCTTTAGGTGATCTCTCTTGATAGAAGCCAGTGTTTGAACAAGATAAATCAAGTTTAATCAATGTAGCAGATAAAGCGGTGAAAGACATAAAGCTATGTGAAGGCTTTGAAATGACTCTCTCAGAAAGGCCTTCAAAATAGACAACAGTAGACATGAGGAAGAAAGGATAAGCACCCCTTCTAAAGAAATCGCACTACTTTGTTGTAAAGAAGGCTTGTGTATTGTACTGTCCTTGCAGTTCCTTTATGTGAAAAACCAGAGAGAACAAAGTGACAGAAAACAAATAGTGACGAAACTCTCATCTTATTGTCCAAAGATGCTTTTTAAGTAGCATGGTAAAGACCCTCCAGCATAGCTGTATAAAGGTATCCTTAAATCATGCTTTCAGGCCACTGAATATATTTGCTTTACTAGTTGACAATCATTCACCAATACCAGCTGTAAACACTGAATGTGAAATCAAGAACCATCTTTATCCTTTCTTTCTAATATGAAATCTCTTGTACTTAATGTCTGTGTTTGGTTAATGTCTATTGTCTCACTGATGCTGTGAGTTGTCTTTCCCTATTTGCAGGGCATAGTAATTGGTTTCCAAACATGTGCCAAAGTTCATCCTTTCGCATGCCGGCAGGTACTTGAAGCGTACAAGGGTTGTCTTTCTGATATTGAGCTGGTAAGAACCATGCATCTCTTTCTGTCTCATATTTCAAACTTTCCTCAGCAGCGGCGGTTCATATTTATTAAATGTATTTTACAATTAGATAAAAGTTTACAAGAAAGAAAAGCTAAAATATGTCTAAAGACGTAGGCAGTCTACAATTCCGAAAACAAAACTGTATCAAATAAATGGCCAGTGCAGCTTCCATTCCTCATGTGTAAATAACGTTTGTTGAAGAAATTTAGAAATTTGTTTAGAACATTTATTTTGAAGGGGCTTATGATACCAAATGCAACAATCTCTTAAATTTACCATTAAAACAAGTCATTCAACCTTTACTTTCTCCTTTGATTTACTCATGACTTCAGAAGTAATAGAGCACCAACGGAAATGCCACCCTCCAAGACAACTTACATTTAGGAATGTGGGTGTTCCATACAAGACGGGGTCTAATACCAGGCCCTGGACTCACGGGGGAAGTGGTACTCAATATCAAACAACAGGCCTGGGCTCTGTATCTACAGAATACAGTTACATTGAAGAAAGGTATGCGGCTGAGTTCATATTCTATAGCACACAGCTTACTGTGTTCTAAACTCCTACTGAAATGGTGACTGGCCCGGGCCAGGAGGCAACCGGCACCAGCACTGGTGTGTTGTGTTACAGGACTACCTCTTCTGTCTGAGGATGGGTCTTCATGAGGCCAACGTGAACAACCCGCCTTGACACATGTGTAAGGCAGTGTGATTGCGTAGGGGCAGAGAACCACACATATCCCCTATGCCTAGGACAAGGCCTGGGAGGATCATTGTATTTGGGGGCTGGGTGACACTGAGGCCAGGGTTGATTTAGGCAACCGGGTAAGGCAATATTCACTGGATTATTGGTTTTGCAGGGCATTTTCTTCGTGGCCTTCCTGCCGCCTTTGAGGTTGTGTGTGTGTGTGTGTGTGTGTGTGTGTGTGCGTGTGTGTGTGTGTGTTTGAATAAGAGTTAGGGTAAGGGTAATGGTACACATTAAAGTTAGGTGTAGAGTTAATGTAAGCATAAAGGATGGAGATTGACTTCAGGTTGTGTATATTGTGCCAGTTACGGAACAGTTCTTGTTTATTGTTAGTCTTAGGGATAACTTTATGGCTAGAGATGAAGTATGGGCATGATACAGGGTTAGGGTAAAGAATATTGTTAAGCATACTTTGCCGGAATGAACTAGGTACATAATAGTAATGGGCAAGTGATAGTGATAGCATTATCGTTAGGCATAGGATTTTGGATTTGTGTACCTTACAACAAGAATACAATCCTATAAAATCATTTTCAGATACTTATACAGCATTAACATTTGAAATATCAGTTTCTCACTTTTCTTTTTGTATTTTTTTCCTCAATATTTAATTTCAAAATTTTAACCTAAATACCACTGGCAGGGGACAAGTGTCTTTTGAGCAGACAGGTGCATGAGGTAGTGCTGCCCAACAGTTCTTTGACACCATAATTCAACTTTGAGTGAATAATTTATGTTGCCTGCGCCACCCCAATTGTCTAGCACAGAAAAAGAATTGTGTTTAAACTTTATCATAACCAACAGCCATTACACATCCCTCACTTATTTCACAGTACATTGAGTACCAGGGCAAGTGGAAGCTGCACTCCAATAAATGCGCCAATAGCTATGACAAAAAATGTGTTTGTTAAGGCATGAAACCTATGAGCTGCACCCTTTAAATGAAATAAAAACAAGCTATATACGTTTATAAATGATATTAAGTGTGATGGATCGATATCTGAAATTTAGGTTTTCGTTTGAAGTTTAGCAGTGCCCAGAAGCTGCATGAAGTCGTCACTAGATGGATGAAATTACTTTTTCCGACAGTTCAAAGATCCACTTTCTGGCAAAGCTCTTAACTTACAAAAGTGGTTACTTCATAGGTCTTTGCTCTAGACAGCGCGTGTGCGCTGCTCTAACCAGCCTGCCCATCGGCTTCCCTTTAGCTGCCCCAATCGTCACTCCATTCGTCCGTGGCATGAATACATCATGCCTCTTCCTGTATTGACCCCCCCTCCTGAAAGCACCAGCCAATTACTTATGTGTTAACACAGTGGCCATTTTAGGTACTCATTTTGAGAATACTTTTTCCATTGGTTAGAACTACTGTGCACGGTGGTTACAGGCGCACTCTCTCGATGATCTTGGAAATGCTTGTTTTTTTATTGTTATCTTGTGCTTTTATCTTAACACATTATTGGCTCAGGTTTGTTTTCCGTTTGTGGTGTTTTTGTTGTTCACCAGGTCCCCCTTTATGGCCGCTGCTTCATTGATCTAAGGGGTATCGCAAAGAAATTGGAATTTCAACAGCACAATGCCTGTCGTGTAAAAAGCTGTTTTTCTGTAGTGAGAACATAATTCTGACAATGCCCAATGCTGTGTTGGCTAAAACACCGCTTCTCAGTTGTGAAAATCAAATAGGAGCGCTCAGTCAGATCACATTGGAAGCAAGCCTGCCTATAGGACCTGGCAGTAAGATCATAGATGGGACCAAGCAAGATGTGAAAACATGGGGTACACTCTGCATAGCGCTGCAGTCTTCTCTGCAGGTTTCGTTCTCACCCAGCAAAAACATTCAGTTTAATCGTATACTTTCTTTCTGCTCTCCTCCTTCTGACTCTGCACACATGTTCATGTTTAACAGCCTGAGCACCGTAATAATAATAATGTATGTTTTCATTTATAGCTCATGTAACTGCATTTTTGTAGTTTCATAGCATTGCCGCACATCTTGCAGACAATGTTTTTAACAACCCAGGCACAAATAGATATCACATAGGCCGAGGGCTTTAAGTGGGCTGGTTCTTGCTGGTGCACCAGCAGTTCTAAAAAGCAAGTGCTGGGACGGGTCCTTAAGGAGGTCTCCATTTTTGCCCGCACCCTCTAGGCAGAAATCTCCGTTTTGTCTGATTCCTGTATTTGCTGGAATGTCTGCTCTGATCCCGCTGCTTAAGGGAAATAATGTTCCTTGCTACAGTGAAGCATGGGTCTTTTACCATTGCAACATACTCTGCAGAACAGCAATATAATGTAGAGTACATTATTACAGTGTTCACTACAAATTACATTAACTGTCATCGTCCTCTACTAGGGAAGGTTTCTGCCCTTCATGTGCTTGTATACTTCTGCAATTAAGGCAACGATTATGCTTACATGCTGTTGTTTCACAAAAGGACATATGACTAGCCAGGCCACACCAAGGTCACATTATGCTTTTTTCTTTCTTTTTTTTCTGGCAGTTTGTATAGTGTAAACTTGGCCCTAGGGCACTAAAGGGCTTAACATGTAAACTGTTCTGCAGGAAGAAATGCTTTGAGTGTGTAATCGAGGTATTGAAGCATATATTTTGTTAAACACCAAGGTTGTTAAAAATAAGTTGTGCAGGAAAAAACGTTTTGAGAAAAAGGCAAGGGCTTTACTTGGATATCCTGCGTTAAACTCAGGAAAAATAGAAGATGGCCTATTTAAACTAACCTTTGCAAATCCTCCCTTTGATAACCAGCCCCCATTGAGAGAGAAAAGACTTAAAAGGAAACAAATTATTTGAAAAGGGCATGAAAATGTTCACCCTCAGATATAGCCAATGGAAATACACACCATTGACAAAGCTGACAACCTGGGCTTGTTGTATCAGCCATGTACCTTGCTGTATTATATATCTGGGTGCAATGACAGCATCTCCAAAATACTAGTGGGGAGGCACACTATACAGAAGCACATATTTTTTGCTTACATGTTTTAAGTCACATCCGTAATCTTCTTGTCACGCCCCTTTGAGGGACCCACCAGTTTTTTCATACCACTTGAAACCCTGCATAGGCCTTTCGTCGTAGGCCAGGGTTTATTTAATGAAGCATGCTACAAACAGTAACTTGCTACATTTAATTTTTTTTCTTTCTGAGCATGATGAGCTGCCAACTGTGGTAGACTTTTATGTTTATGGTAATTCAGCATTAGTCGTACCATGTTGGAAATTTGTATAACACGCCTTCAAATTGCTGGAATCTCTGTTTCAATTATTTTCAGGCTAGTCTTGTTCATTATTCTATGATTCTAACTCCTGTGGCCTTGCACCCCTCACACTGCAGTGGAATTGAAAGTGTGAGCATTTAATTGTCCCTTGCCACCGCCCACCTGGGCTCTGCAGGTAGGGCCTTTTCCTGCACAGTGTGGCCTGCACTGAAGTGGCCTCCCACTCCGTGCACTGCCTGGTCAATAAAACATGAACATTGACTATTTTTCTCAGAAAGTAGGTCAAACGGTTAGTATGAGTATGGAAATGAGTGGCAAACTGTAAGGTACTACACAATAAACATTTTGGTAACTGTCAAAGTAATTTTACACTCATTATCTGATGGGATGAAACCTGTTACATATGTTTCTGTTATTATATTGATTATACCGTAATTGCATGTACATGTGATTTTTCTAGGATTACCTTCGTGGGCATTCTACCAAGGGCAGGATGACATATTGAACATTTAGTGACACCCATATTTTCTGCATCTACAAATCTGTCAACTGCCCCCACACCGTGGTCAAAACACACACAGCCATTTTGTTTGTCGGGAATGCTGCTACCACCAATTCATAAACTACATTGTCTGCTTGCTCATTCAATGTTGCTCTCTGTCTCACTCTGAGAACACGGAAGACAACACATATGCGCTTGTACAGGCAAAGCATTGCAGCGCTATTTGGTATCTCTCTGATGGTAAACCACGCAGCTCGATAAAGTCATGTTTTTTAGGCCTCAGCTCTAGACGGAGCATATGGGCTGTCTTAAACCGAGACATGCTGCATCTACTGGATGGGCTTTAGCCTGCCCATGGGCTTCCCATTTGCTGCCACCATCATCACTCTTCAGTTATATCCACATATTCCAGAGCACACCATACCACATATTTCCTCTACACAGCTTCACACCATGCCATACAATTCCACAACAAACAATTCCAATCTAACACTTCACTCCCTTGCACTATCATCAACCCTGTCATCACTTCCCTACACACCCACTGCCTCTCTCATCTCTCCCTCAGACTCCCAATACCCCCTCTCATCTTACAATACCGCTGATCTCTCCCATCCCTCCCTCACGCTCCCTGTCTTCTCTCTATACTGCCTGCTCACATCCGCTACCTTCCTGTACCTCCTCATGCTCTTCACTGGTCCACCTCTCGCCTCCCCCCTATTATTGGTGCCCCTTCCACTTGTACCTCTAGCTCTCTCTCTCTTACTCTCTCTCACTGCTCTCTCTCGCTCTCTCATGCACTCTTCCCGCCTCTCTCATACGGTTCACTTGAGTTCTCAAGCACAGTTTACATACCATGCCTTTTCACAAATTTCTGTCCCTCAAACCCACACTCTCCTCTTATTCTTTAAGTGTTTTACTTTCCTGCATACATATGTGCTCTCACTTTATGCATCTATGGCCTGCTCTCCCCTTCTTTCTCACATACACTTTCTGCTCCTCTATCTCAAATTTCTGTCCCTCACACCCACAGTCTCCTCTTATTCTTCAGGTGTTTTCCACATACACATGTGCTCCCTTTTATGCATCTGTGGCCTTCTCTCCCCTTCTTTCTCACATACTCTTTCTGCTCTTCTATCTCAAATTCAATCACCATTTCCTGCACAAACTACCTATCCCTCTCTATCATACATTTGTATCTATTTTGTGCAGCTCTCACCCCTATCTATTCACAAAGCACTGCAATTCCACTACACAAATACACCACACACTCCCACCCCACACAATTTCACAACTAACAACTTGAATACAACCAACATAATTCCACTGGACACCACATATATCCACTACACTCCGAACCAAAAAACAAAAGTAAAAGACATTGTCATTTACCTCTATAGCTCTAACCCGTGCAAATTCGAGACCTATTGTAAAATCATGCAAGCTAATGTATGTGAAGGTCTCTGCTCATTGGCTGGGGGTATGACAATGGTGATTAAGATGATCAGTGGCTAACAAAAGCAAGACAATGAAAGGCTCAGATTAGATGAATAGTTTAGAGAAATGCAACAGCACCAAAAAAGTGGGAAAAAGGTGTCTACTTCAACCAATAGTTTTTGAACCAGAAACATGTAACATGATTCTCTTAGAATATGTCAGTGACAACAGCAGTCCCAGCTCTAGCTAGATACTCTAACACTTTAGACTGATATTTGCATGTATGTATGCATAGATATTTCTATAATCTGAACTTTAGAAATATTGGAGTGTTGATAGATGGGCCAGACCATCAAACAATGAACTCCATTTGGGCAGGGCAGTGGAAGCATGTACTCCACTGACCTGGTAGCCATACAGCTCACCGTATTGAGGGATTTCTGACAGCCTGAAAATCCCATGCTAGTTTGTAGGACTTCAGTCAATAATATTAAAAGTTGGGGAAAAGTCCAGCTGGTACAACTGCAGGGTCAGCTTTGACAGCAAAGTGAACAGATTGGTTGAGTTTTATTACTGCAATGTTACCCTGGTTAAAGAGCAGTTATTGCGCAAGAGGAAATTCTTGTTGATTTTTCCTGTAGCTGGATAGTAATTTCTTTACTTTTTGAAAATTCTTTTTATTGAGTTTCAACACATTTAAGATCATACTACTGTATCACTGCATAGGACTCCATCCCATGCCCCCCTTGCACAACATCCCATTGAGTTCTGGAATACCATGAAGTAGACGTCAGTTAAGTCTGCTGCTACCAATCCGGTTCACTATAGATGGATATGTGCCATGGACAACTGTGCACTTTCCACCAAGAACTTCCTATGGGTGGCCAGCTTTGGGTGTTTTGTGCTGCACTTTCCACTGTCCCTAGATTCTATCATACTTTTGTGGTTACCCTCTGGATCTGTACACTGCTTCCGCAGCTGAAGAGCAGTTATACCATCCCTCCTGGCTACTTTGAGATTGTGGGGGGCCTGCATCTCCAATGGCCTGCTTTGTGACGTCTAGCAAAAACACAACCGGTCCCAATCATCAGTTTTTGTCCCCTTACCCATCCCATCCCAGAAATACTTCTATGATAGCCAACATGGGATTGTGTTCTATCCGAAATCGGCATACCCTTTGTAGGTTAGGGTAAAGCAGGATCCAATACACCTGAATCACCTGGCATTTCCATACCACATGCATGAAGGAGCTTCTGGCCTGTCCATAACGAAAATATTCAGGGCAGCTGTCCCTCCCCATCCTTCATAGCCTCTCAGGGGTTTAATATATTCTTTAACCTGGTCTAATCTCAGGTGAGGCAATATTACCCATTTTCGGCTGCCATTGTTTGCCTTAATCCATTTGTCATCATCCAAGGGCTGCAGGTCTGACTCATATCTTTCCTGCAATTTGTTTGGCCGGTCTGGGACATTTAGCAACAGAATTCTGTATAAGCAAGAGCTGCCTTTCCTACCAATAGCTAACATCATGAGTCAGATTTCTAATGGACTGTACTCTTGTGAGCGCTGTTATGTGGCCTGTGTGCCTAACCAGTGCATGTCCGCACAGTAGGTAAATAAACAACTGGGATCTCTGTAAATCCTCTTTAGCTTCAAGTTGGTCATAGAACATCATATGGTATGTCTGCCAGATGTCTCCCTATTTACAGATCCCAAACTTATCTCAGTGCCCTGGAGCCCTACTGTTTCCGTTGGGCATGTACCCATGCACAACAGCTTCTTCCTAGTGGGCAACCTCCAGTTAATCAATGGAATGGCTGGAACGGCTAAAATGGCTGGAATAGTGGGCAGGAGAAACTCCCCATACAGCCAAAACCCTGGTGCTTACCCGGTAAAGGGAGTCTGCTTAAGTTTCGTGGCTGGGTCCCCCCGGTCCCCAAAGATCCAGTCATTAACCGCCAGCAGCGGAGCTAAGCTGCCCAGTATTAAAGTCTGATGTCTACTGCCCCTAGTCCGCCATCACAAAGGATTGAATGCACTCCTTATGATAGATTCATGGCACCGGTCCTCCCTACTTGTAGCTATTGATGTTGAACTGTAGGGTTGTAAACCAATGGGTAAGGATTTTCTGGAGGTAGTGTGGCAAAACATACACCAGCTGTGGCAATGCCACTGTTTTGAAGAGGGCTATACAACCTCATCATGGAAGGAAGCAACAGTGGTCTCAATCTTTAAAGAAAGGTGCAAAAAGTGACCTGGCATGCCAAAGGCCCATTTAGTTGATAGATGCCACAGATAAGGTATTGGGCAGAGTCCTCCTTGCACGCTTGAAAGATGGTGCATCAGAAAATTGGATTCGGTCCAATACTCAATATGGTTTTAGGAGAGGGCGGGGTACAACTGAACAATGTCTTAATTTATCTTTAATCATTAATAAGCACAGAAGGTCCTTGAAGAGTTCTATCCATCTGGCCTTCATGGACCTATCTGGTGCTTTTGACACTGTCAACCAAGATAAATTATGGGCTATGTTGGAAGGTATGGGTGTGGAAAAAGTGTTAGTAACCCTACTCCGCAGTCATCACTCCGGTACCACAGTCATAGTAAGATATGGCAGTAAAGGGGAAAAACACATACTTAGATACCCATCAGGTTTTAGCACATTACACAGAAAAGGTCAGTAACTTGTCATACTTGGGCAATCTTTTTAGCAAACTGTTGAGATGGGAACTTCTTGTAACCATAAGAGCACAGCAGACAAGTAGGGTGATGGATGCACTATTCCGTTTTGCTTCTAAATTGGGGACAACTTTTTGTCTTTATTGCATTGTCCCTAGGGAGCTGGGGGTCTTGTCCTTTTACCTGTTTGGAAATTAATAAAAGATTTAAACCATACATTGGAGCACAAGCCTGTGAAGGAACTAATTACCCTTTATAGCCAAAGGTCTCTCTATGGCCAGGTATGGAGCTGGGGTTTGGGGCTACGCTAAAAACCAACAGTTTGTAGGAATCGAAAATAAATTCATGAAAAGATTACTGATGCTCCCAAAAAGTGTTCCTACCTCTTTTGCCATACAGAACTTAACTAGAATTTATGGAAGACCGTATAGGCAGTGCCCCTTTTCTTCTATAGCGGTACAAAAGGGGGTGGTGATGGACGGAGCATCTGAATCAATCAAACACTCACACCCAGTCAAAAGATCTGGGTTTAATCCATCACCGTTCTTTAGCCCACTCTGCCACCCCAGTTCAGACATGGCTATATGCAAATCAGTCTGACCCTGTGCCTCATGGGAACAGTCCAGCCCGTCCTTCACCACCCCCTTTTGTACCACCTTTTCTTCTATAGGCCAAGATAGGGACATCTGAGGATTTAATATTTTCATGTGATGTTATTAAAGATTCCCAAAAATCAGACAATGTTTTAAAGGTTCCATGGTTTTAATATTTAGAGAGGATTTACCATGAGATTGGTCTGGAATACTTTATTGAAAACCCTGAAGGAATTCCCCTAAATGCCAAAGGAGTTTTTAAGGAGGCATACTGTTCCAGGGGCAATAGGCTTATTAGTTACCAACATGACAATATTGAAGTCCCCTGTTTGCTTCCTGCCCCTGCACAATGGCATCTATTAATTTCTACTAAGTTCCAGTTCTGATTTTATCTAACCAGGTTCTGTTTATGCACTGTGCACTTTGTTGCCGGCATTTCCTCGCCAAGGAGGGTGGTCAAACAAGGTTATGCTCTGCCCATGTGATAATGTCTCAGTTTAAAGAACTATGGACTTTGTATTATTTTGCACATTGTATAAATCAGAGAGAACTAGATTTCTGCTCCCATTACTAAGAAATACTCACTCTTGCTAGAATTGATGGTTTTAACTTCTTACCGTCTTTGGCTACAGCTGAAATCTGTATTGCTGTAGCTAATTACATAAGAGACTCCATTGCGATCAGATAGCCTTAGGAGTAAAATCTGTACAGAGATTTTACCTTTTTATGATGAATTGTGTATGTATTGGATTTTAATCATATTAATTTGTAAATCTTTTCATGGTTCTCTGAGCTGAAATAAAGTTATTCTTGACTTGACTGGCTCTATACCCCATCATGATCGGGGGGAGATCTCTTTCACCATATTTCCCTTAATTTTGCGTGTCAACGGGGTCATATTCCTGTCCCAGCTTTCCTATAGGTCTCATGTGTTAGAAATTGGGTTTCTGGTTGGTCAAAGAATGCAGCCTGTCCAAGCAGAAGCGGTAATCCTAGTCAGGGTAAGCTAGATCCACACTAAAAGATAACCTGTGTTCACCCTCTGGTAGCTTGGCACAGAGCAGTGAGGCTTATATAAAGAGGCAACGTGTAAAGTGTTTGTGCAACACACAAACACACAGCAACAGAAAGAATACCCCACAAAAAGACTCCATACAGGTTTAGAAATACTAACACTATTATAAACAAAACAAGACCAAAATGACAAAAATCCAATGTATAGAAGTTGAGATATTAAATGGTAAAGGAATACATGCAGTAAAGTGCTTAGAAGCAAATAGCATTAAAAAAGTTACTTTACATCGTGCTGGACCGGGTCAAAGTCAACGTTCAGGCTGACCGCGTGGAAGGGTAGGCCAGCTACAGGACCCATGCAGGACCAAGTGACAAAAGTACCTTTCCTGGTCACAAACAGTGAGCTGGGTCGATCTGTTCCAAGTAGGGATGGCGATGTGTCAGTTCGGAAGATGGGTGCTGGAGTCGAGAGGTGTTGAGTGATGTGCCTCACCAGATTCTGCCACACAGTCGAGGGGATGCCTCGATCTCACCAAGCTGCTGTGGCGGAGATGCGCTGTCCGATGCATTCATCTCTAGAGGCAAAGTGCTTGTTCAAATGTGATGTGGCAATTAAACTCCAGCAACAGTGTTGATCGCCGGTTCTGTTACACACAGACTGGAGATGCGCCACATTCCATGTTGCAAGTATCTGGGCCACTTCCAGTAAGCTTCAAACAACGAAAGAGTGTAAATCAATAAATGTATAGAAGCACAAAAGGAGAGAAGATGAGTATGCAAGTCTTATTGGATTTGTATAGGAAGCCCTCACTCACCACCCTGGTTGGTGACATGCTTCATCATCGGTCCCACCGGGAGAAGCCGAATGCCTCCCCGGTGTGCTACAACGCCAGGATTACTGCGGAGCTGGTTAGTTGTGAAGATTATGTAAATGTGAAAAGGGTTTAAAAATGTCCAGATTGTGTCTCACATAAAAACTTTATTCTGTGGCCAATCTGACATATTAAAAGCAATGTGTTTAGGAAACTACCAAGTTAATTGTTTGGCTATTTCCACTTAAAGTGGGGTCAACATGTTTCTGCCCTTGATGTGTGATTTACTGGGCATTCGTCAGAACCATGGCGAGTGTACCTCGGCGGTTTCGGCACGCTAAGGCCCTCCCTGACCAGAGGACGTGAAAGTTAAAAATCAGTGTAAAAAAAGGTGCAAAATGAGCAAACCAACAAGTTGTGGGAAAATTACCTCATAGTCAGAGGAACCTGTATAGTTTGAAAACTAAAAGATCCACGCCCCATAGGTCTCGGGAGGGGGGTGGAGGCGAAAATGGCACACCGCCTGCAACGCTTGGCACCCGTTCGATACCTGCGTGTAGCCTCTAACCGGACCACTTCCAGTAGGTTTAGGCACAGGAGCAGGGGTAAGGACTTTGATATCCCTGAGTCTCAAGCAACAGGAGGCAAGCCACAAGCACCTGGAGATCACTTGGCGGTAAGGCAGAGTCAAGCTCTCCTTCAGCAGAGTCCGAGAGCAGCAGACAGCAGTGCAACACAAGATAGAAGCAGGCCTTTCAAGCTTGCAGTTCTCAAATAAGTCATTTGAGCACCACAACAGTCCTTCTGATAGATTCAGTTCAAGATCTAGAAGTGTCTGATTTTCGGGGTGGGGGTCAAAGACCCAGTACTTATACCCAAAAGTGCCTTTGATGTGAGGGTGTGACTTCAAAGCAGCCCTCTGAAGTGCATAGGTTCTCCTTTCAGCTCAGTCCTGTCCATAAGGATAATCTGTCCTTTTTGTGAGGACAGGACACTGCCTATTCAAGTGACGTGTTAGACCCTCCCTTCCACCCCGCCCAAGCAAGGCCATCAGAATGCAGATATATTTAGATGGGTACTCAGATCCATCTATCCTTTATGTGTTGTGGCGGTCTTGTGGGAATGCACAAAGTGTAGCTGTCACCCACCCCAGACGTATATTAGAGATGGGCTGTCACGCACAAAAAGCAGTAAGTGCAATGTCTACTTTCTAATAGTGCTGTAAATAAATAGAGCCTAAAAAGAGCCCGTTTGACTAGGGCCTGTGCAATGTGTCTTGCATGAGACGTAGTATTGTGACCTAACTCAACCCTAAAGTACCCAACTTTTCCCCCAACTACCCTCTAATCAACACTTCTAAAGAGGAAGCATCTGTCGCCCCAAAAACAAGCAACCGGAATAGGAACAACATACAATACAACGTAGTACTCTATCGAAATAAAGTAATCATCATAGTCTTGTGTAGCAGGGAGTGATTTGCCACAAGACAGTCCCTCTTTACAGATGCAATGTATCTCTTCTTTGTCAGCGAATGAGAATAAACGTGTAGCTCTACATGGAAGAAAGGAAGGAAAGGGACCAAACTCCTCCTCTATACCACTGAATAACATTTCATTATCCACTGGTAGGGTCCCCTCCCCCATGATCACCAGAGCTCTCTGAGGAGGATGCCCTATGTCTGTCCTCCAGTTGTGACCACAGTTGGCCTCCTATCAGTCTGCTGAGTTTCCTTCTAGAGTGGGATGGTTGACCCCCTTCGGCCTCCCAAATTGTCATTGGCTCCTTAGTTGATATGGGCAGTTATTTCCTCTCCGCCGCTCAGTCCTAGAGCTCTTCCGGACTCTTAAACAGAATGGTTCTCCACTGATACATTACTTTCAGTTTGGCAGGGTACATCAGTATTTATTGAATGTCCTTAGCCCTGACTTTTCACTTAACCTCTAAGAAAGATGTAAGAAGGGGCTGCACTTTACCTGCGTAATTGGGGGAGAGCGTAACCATAGAGTTGGTGCAATGGACGTTGTTGTGCCTGCCGCAGGATATAGTCTGTCCATAAGGTACCGTATACTGATGGTAATGCCTCTAGGCGGTCTCCCTGGCTGTGGCCTTAGGGTCAGTGCCCTGTGCGCCCTTTCCAGAATGAGGTAGGAGGATAGCTCACAATCCATGATGCAGGTTCTGAAGTCTTCTGTGGGGAATTTCTTTCATGTTGCCCACCCCCTCTTTTCTACTTTGCGCCACCAAATCAGCAGGGCTGTCACAAGCCCATGGGGGTGCTTAAAATGAAAGGTGGTCCCTACCACTCCCCTCCCATGTGGCTGTATCCTCTCCCTTGCGAGTCAAGAGTCAATGCAGAGGTAGAGGTAAGTCGCTGCAGTGAGATTGCAGCTCCAGGTTGTGTCTGTTGGCGGTATGTCCATCTCCCGGCAGGTCGTTGTTTGCCTAATAAGTTTCTCTCATCCCCGACTCCCTACATGGGCTTAGGTTGGCCAAAGGGGACAAGTGTAGCGGGCACCACATGGATGTTTGCATCCAAGAAAAGGTTGCCCCATAGTTGGCTCACCCAGGCTGCAGTTTCAGTCCTAGCCGCGTGTGGTGACCAGTCCATCTCCTCCACTCTAAGGTGCCCGTTACATTGTTACGGGCCACCACCTGGAAGTGAAAGCAGCAATGTGCCACACCCCAGCCACTCGCCTGTCTTCTCTCCCTCTCACACTCCAGGAGTCGATGCAGAGAGGGTTTGCCACTGTGGGTTCACAGCTCCAGGTGGTGTTTGCCTCTGGCAGGCCCATCTACAAGTAGGCCGTATGCACACCCAGGCCGTTGATCGCAGAAATTGGCTCTTTCATCCAGGGCTCCCTGGATAGGTTCTTGTGGGCCAAAGGGGGTGATTATAGGGCCACTGCACTGGTGCCTGCAACTGAAAATAGGTCACCTAAGGTTCGGATTCAGCAAGGTTCTAGGAGCTGGCATGTAGCTCGCTCAAAATGCAGCTACCATCAGTAATTTCTTTCTTCATTTCTTTACTTTTTTTTTTTTCTTTTTTTTTTTTTTAAATATTTTTATTGAAGAGTTTTCCCCCCTTTTCCCCTTAAGACATGGGCAGGACACAATAGCATTCAATGTAATACAGCACAGATTCATATATACAATAGGAACATATACAAAAAAAAGGAAAAGTATGATACCAAATCATGCCTAGTTTTTCCAAATAAATCATATATACAGTAGATACATAAAATTCTATACGCTACGTTCTCAATTCCCCCCCCCCCCCAATAATCCAATAATCAATGATCAGGACCTTGTTTCCATCGAATGAGGGGCTCCCATATTTGCAGACCAAGTTTCTTACCTTTTTTCCCCCTCCTAGCATATATAGCAGATTCTAACTTTTGTATAGATAATACCTTGCCCAGCCATTGATGATATGTGGGAGGATTAGGATCCAACCATACCGAAGCCACTAACAGTCTGAAAATAGCCATTACAACAAATACAAAATTTTCATTATTCACATGGCCCTTGGGGTTAACTCCTAGTAGCATTACCGCTGGATTCAATTCTATTGTAATTGATAGTGCATTTTGCAAAAATTTCTCGATATCCTGTTTTATACTATCTAATTGTGGGCAGAGTGAAAAAATATGTATTAAATCCGCCTCCGAACTACCACACCTGAAACAGGTGGTTCCCGAGAGACCCCCCCATTGAGCAGTTTTCCCAGGCGTATAATACAAATGATATAGGATCTTTTAGTGTTGAGCCTGTAAAGATGATGAGCACAACAATTTTATTCCCATCTCTAATGACTCTGAAAAGATCTCATTGGCTATATCCAAATCTTCAGACCACTTATTGATCCATTTCTCCATATCATCTTTTTTTAATGCTGTCATCTCAAAATAGAATCTCTTTATAGTACAATCGGTGGCTACTTCTATAAGGTCCATCAATACATTTCTATCAAACCCCAAAGGCCCTCCTTTCCTGTTTATTAAACAGCTCCTTATTTGGAGATATTTAAAAAAATGTTTTGTATCTAAAGTATATCTATCCTGCAGTTCTACAAATTGTAATATACCTTGGGGGCCCTGAATATCTCCAATCTTTCTTATCCCCCGCCTCTCCCAATCTTGAAATACAGCTCCTGAAAAAACCATACTAGGGAGGGAAGGATTATTTTTAAACCTAGTATAAAAATTGTATTTCCCAATTCCTATCTTTTTCGATATTCCCTTCCAAACGTTATAAGCAGCGATTATAGTCTTGAACCGTGTTTTTTATAATAACTTTCCTCAGTGAATCTCAAAAAAATATTTTCCACATTTTTACCCAAGAGCAAACTATAAATAGCAAGTGAACCAATATTGTCCCATCCATCCACGTCAGCCCCCCCAACCAATCCCAACATATTTTGGAATGCAGCAGCCCAATAATACACTCTTAAATCTGGTAAAGACCAGCCCCCACGCTCCCGCGGTAGAGACATGTATCTCAATGCCCTGCGTGTCTTTCCTCTAGCCCATATAAACCGATTGATCATTTGTTCACATATTTTGAACCATCTGTTATCAAATAAAAGTGGAATTGCCCTAAATATATACAAAAATTTTGGCAATATCATCATTTTAATAATGTTGACCCGACCTACTAATGATAGGTGTAAATTTTCATAACGATCCAAATCTTTCTTTGTTTTGCTTATTATTGGAGCGATATTGTTTCCCACCAAATTATTTATATCAGCTGAAATATTTATTCCGAGATAGGTCCCTGCCTGGACCACACGATTATCGTCACACATGGTCACTGAATTTTTAATAATCTGAGTCTTAGAAGCATTTAGGGCATACCCCGATATCTGTCCAAATCTACGGGCCTCTTCTTCTATAAAAACAGTTGCCTCCGTGGGGTTTGGAGTAATCCCCGCCACGTCATCAGCGTAAGCCAATATCTTACAGGGTCCCAGCAGTGTTGGTAACGGAGTTATCTCTGGACATAGATCTAGCTTACGGATCAGTGGGTCCATATACATGGCGAATAGTAGGGGGGAACATGGGCACCCCTGCCGTGTACCTCTTTTGATCAAGAATTGACCCGTAGCGCCCCCATTGACTCTTAAAGCAGCAACCGGTTCTTTATATAGAGTTTGTAAAGCTTTTATAAAACCGCCCCTAAATCCAGATCTTGCTAAAGTATACCACAGATAGTCCCAGGAGACCCGATCAAATGCTTTTTCAGCATCCAGCAGCATTACTGCCATCGGGTCTCCTGTGACCTCGGCGGCATCGAACAGTGTTATAACTTTCCTAGTATGGTGGGTTGTTCCTCTACCAGGAATAAAACCGTGTTGAGTAGAGCTGACTAAAGCACTTATCACCTCAGCAAATCTCATTGCCAGAGCTTTTGAATATATTTTGGTGTCATTGTTCATTAATGTGATGGGGCGGTATGACCCAGGCTCAATGTGCGGCTTACCTTTTTTTTAAATTAAAACAATGTCTGCACCCCCCCACGACTTTGGGATAGACTCACCGAGCTGGGCAGCTTGGATCACTTTAGTTAACTCTTGAGCCAGCATTCCCCAGAAAGTTTTATAGAATTCTAAAGGTATCTGGTCCGGACCAGCAGCCTTTCCTGAGGGGAGTCTACCCATAGCTTCCTTAATCTCTTCCACCTCTAACTCACTTTCTAATCTATCTGCATCTGCATCCAAAACCCTCTCAGTTGGGATATTCTCCAGGTACTCCCTAATCTCTTCATTACTACAAGGATATTGATAATCATATAGGGTCTGATAATATTTCCTGAATACTTCCCTAATCTCTTCCGGATCTGTTTGCAAATTACCATTTCCATCTCTAATTTCCCTTACAGTCCCTTCTGCCGCTATCTGCCTGGTACGCATAGCGAGTACATGCCCAACTTTTTCATTCTATTCATAGCACTTCTCCCTTCGGATTGTATAGTATGCTGCCGCTTTTTTTGCTAGTTCATCTTCAGCTTCGCTTTTAACTTTTATTAGATCTAATATATATTGTTCAGCTGGTTCCCCTCTGATAATGCAGTTATTAAGTTGTTCTTCTACCTCTGAGACAGATCTCTCTAACTCCCTTTGCCGGAGCCCTTCCATTTTACGTTTATAAATGCTATAACTACATGTTTCACCGCGAACACCCGCCTTATAAGCGTCCCATATGACTCCCACCGACGTGCTTCCTTTATTGTGTTAAAAAAACTCAGTGATCCATTTTGACATATGTAATATGTAGTCTTCCTCTAGGAGAAGCCTTCTTTCAAATGTCCATACCCGATTAGATCTTATTCCTCCTTCTAATTTCATTACCAAAATTACTGGGTTATGGTCACTGAGAATTCTTGGGAGCCTATCAATCTTAACCCTTGACATTAAATTATTAGAAATCATAAAGTAATCCAGTCTAATACAGACTTGATGCGGCGCAGAAAAATAGGTATATCCTTTTTGTTCTGATCTAATTGTGCCCCAGACATCATTCAGGTTATTGTTAATCAGTAGATCCACAAGAGCCTTGTGAACTCTTTTCTTGCGTCCTTTATAGCACCTATTTTGTCCTGTTCCTAACCCTTCTGCCCCATTAATATTCAAATCTCCTCCTAAAATGACCTGCGGGGACCAGACAGCTAACTCAGAGTCTAGGAATTGTAATACCTCCGGATCATCCTGCGTGGATCCGTAAACTGCCACCATCGTTGTCCATACATCTTCTATCTCGATCTCTACCATGGCCCACCTTCCCCATTTATCCTCCAGTTTTTTCCCTATTATCAAGTTTTTACTCCTTGACAAGATAGCGACCCCTCTATTTTTTGCACCTTGTTTAGAACTGGCTATAAGATGAAAGCCCAACTGGTTGAGGCAATACTCCTGCGTACTCATTATATGTGTCTCTTGCAAAAAAATAAAATCTACATTCATCTGGAGTAGTCGAATACCTATCTTATGCCTCTTTTGGACATCATTTAAGCCGCACACATTCCATGTTACAAATCTAAGTGTCATAGCTAGATTTTCCGGGACCGTTGACTATCTGTTCACTTGTATTTCTTATTTTAGCGAGATTATCCTCCATTTCATCAACTACAAACAAAACGTAGTTTTTGGTTTCCAAACTCCCTTCCTTGCAACTATGCTGTTCATACACTTGTTTCGTAATGTACCCTACGCAATCCCAAAATATTTCAGTACCATTGTGCCCTGTCCTTGTGTTCTCCCTCCCCCACCCCAGAAGACCCTCCCTCAGAGACCCTCCCCCCTATGGGCAAATAGGTCCATAAGACCTATGTCTGACCGACGCGTGCCACCGGGATGTCTCACCCCCCCCCCTGATTTTCCTTAATTATATGCATCATTCGGAGTGCTCACCAACATAGCAAAAAGAGCTAATCAAAAACTCTGTCTATCAAAATATTATCTGATACTGCCCGTTTAAACAACAATATAACACTAGTACAACATATCAGCAGTTTTGAGCGGTATTTAGGGAATTAAGCATACCCAAAATCTTAAAAATAGATATATAGCAAAAAGAAGAGAAGAAAAAGAAATTAGCATGCACATATGTACAAACAGCCTTCACTTAGACTTTCTGAAGGAAAAAATCTAGCTCCTACTAGTACCCTACTTTTCCATAACGGATTTTCCCCTGTCCTCTCCATTTTTTTATTTTTTACTTTTTACTTTTAACGGGGTATGCTTCTAACAGACCCAGTTTGTGAGTCTTGGACCTCCGGGACTTTATGTTGAGTCTTTTGGTGGCCTTTATTCTCTCTCAAGAAGCTGAGATATTCTTGCGCCATAATTTCAGAATAAAAAACTCTGTAGTTGCCATCTAAACCGACTTTTAGACGCGCAGGGAACATAAGAAAAGCCTCATACCCTAAATTTTGGAACGGGGTGATAAGTTGCCTCATCCGCCATCCGCCACCTTCTTTCCACGGTGGCGTGGCAAAAATCAGGACGAGCGAAAAATTCAATTTCCTTATAGGAACGTTTAGACTGTGGTTTTGCCTTATTAATTATCTCTTCGCGCAGAAGAAAATTCCCGACATATAACAATATTGCACGGGGTTTGCCCTGTGTTCCCTTTCGAGTCACCGGGAATCGGTGCGCTCTTTGTACCTCATGTTCCCAGTCCCATGAAGCCAGCTCAGGGAATGCACCTTTCAGCAAATCAATAACGAAAGCTCACACATCCCCACCCTCTTTTCCCTCTTGAATTCCGATTAATCTAACATTGTTCCGCCTTTGCCTGTTTTCAAAGTCCTCTAGCTTCCAAAGCATGTCCGCAGTTGTCTTATCCTTATCTTCACTGGCGTCTTTCATTTTAACAAAATCATCTTCCAATTTACCCGTTCTGGCCTCTATCTCAGATACTCTCCCGACCATTTCCTCATACATTTTGTTCACCTTATGTAGGGAGGATTGTATCTTTTTATTTGCATGTCTGGCCCTTCTGCTTGCTCTCTGGCTCTCTGCACGAGCCTCACTTTGAATTTGCTTTAAAGTCGAAAATAGAACTTCAAAATTTGAGGCACCTCTTTCAGAACCCCCCACGGCTCCCTGAGAGCTAACCTCCTGAATACCTGTTTCTGCAGTTACAAGTGCCCCAGTCTGAGTTGTTCCGCTCTCTGCTATATTGTCCCATACTAGCCTTTTTACAATTGTTTTGGCATGTCTTCTGCGAGGCTCTCTGGATTGGTTCTTGCGTCTTGGATTCTCATTTTTGGCCTTACCCTTATACATAGGGTTACTATCTTTTGCAGCCTTCAACACCTCTTTTGAGGTTTTTTTAACTTTTGTTCTTATCACCTTTTGTGCAGTCTCATGCTCAGCAGATTCTGTAACGCTGTCAGAAATATTTGAGACATTATCGAATTTGGATAGGTTGGTTTCTGAGCCAGAGCCTGCCACAGAGTCTGAGGTGCCCAATTCCGAATCCATATCCGAAGAATCAGAACTGCTAATTTCGCTTCCATCAAGCTCATCTTCTTCGTCGTCGTCTGCCTCGTCATTCCCGGTGAAGAAGATCTCCTCACAAGATGATGCCAAAGTTGATTCAGGGATACTTTGCATAGTTTTTATATTAGACACGCTTGTGTCTTCCAACGTGTAACTGGTTACCTCCAGTGCCTCCTGTCCCTGCGCCTGCTGTACTGATGTAGTCACCATCTCCATCCCCTGTATCCCTCCGATTGAATATTCGACTACAATCTCATGAACCTTTCCGTTATTACCAGGGGGGACATTGTTTTCAGCATCAGGATCACTCCCCCTAGCCATAGATAAATCTTTTGTCTTATTCTCATCTTCTATTAAATCTATTAAGTCTTCATGGAGCTCCTGGCCCTTTAAACCTACGGCCCCGCCCCCCGCTGCTGCCGCTGAAGAGGCGACCGCTCCCGCGGGATCTGTAACGTCATTCTGACCAGTTGGAGGCTCCGCCATGCTACCTGTGCTCCCGGCGTCTCCCGTACCTTCCGTGGCTCCAGCGGTATCAACAGCGGCATCAACAGCCCCAGCGCTCTCCAAATGAGCGCAATCCAGCCTCTCTCCACAAAGCGCCGCCAGCGCAGGGACGACGAAAGCCTGCCGCCCTTCCGACTGTGCGCTCACCACAGCCCCTACCGCAGGTAAAAAAGATTCCACTATAGTGGTTTGCCGATAGACTGATTCTTTTCCCACTGTTTCACTGGCAGCAGACTTTGACTCAGTTTTTCCTTTACCTAATCGAGCATCTTCCACTTTGCCCGTGTCCTTTTCCCGTAGCTTCAATGCCTTAGCTTCTTTCGCCGCCTCACGTCTCAGCTGTGCTTTTGTCCTCGATTTAGCTCTAAAATTGCTGGTTAGAGCTCCAGAACCATCTGCAGATATTTCCTCTTCCTCGGAGGGGATTTGGTCATGACGTTGCTTGGTCGAGCGGTGGATTTTAGGGGCCATTGTCCTTAAATAATATGTGCGTCCCGCCTGATAGGACCTTTCAATTAAGGCAACGAAGGTTTCCAGCAGAGTTCTTCCCTTACTTCGATCCTTAGCTTGGGGGAAGTCTTTTATCAGCGTAGGCAAGCCCGTTAAGATTCCGAGCATCTCATCCACAAGGACTAAAGAATATGTTGCTGAGCCACCTTTGATTACTAAGTATCGCTCCTCTCAATACAAGCCGGGCCTGCTTTAAAGTACAACTTGAAGCTCGGTTCACCAGAGTATTTGTTTGAGATCGAGGTGAGCATTTCGTTTCCATCAATCTGTCATCATCAGGAGCAGAGTAGGGTGCGACCTTCCCCTACGGCGTCTCGGCGGCCATCTTGCCCCGGCGTCTTCATTTCTTTACAATGTAGTGGAGGTGAGTGATCTGTCAATGGTAGGCGAGCCCTTTGGGAGCCAGGATGGTATTTATCAGATAAGGTAGAAACTGTATTGTTTAGAAAGAGCCATACAAGATTTCTTAGGTAAAGAGCAGAGGGAGCACTTATGGTAGCAGCACACGTATACACTGCCAAATCACTATTATTCACTGTTACTGCATCTTTGATCCATTACTCACAAAAGCAATATTTCACTCACACATATGTTCTGCTTTTAGGTGATGACGAGTACAAGGTGCTAAGGATGTGAAATGCCAAAATAGGAGTGAACATAGTATGCTGTTTCTTGTACATATGTTTTTATTTGCTTGAGGTGTGCAGCCATTCATGACTTTCATCTTCAAGACTCATGACAGTCTACATTTGTTTACAACGGTCTTGGTAATGCTGATCTTTTTTATTATATTTTCAGGATCCATATAATCTGCTTGAAGAAGTACCACCACCAGAATACAGGGATGACTTCCACATCCCCAACTTTTCACCTGAGAAACATGTGAGTTTTCTTTAAAATACCATACCATCCTGTTCATGTGCCTTCTCTCTCAAATTCTGTTTCTTCCATACCATCTTCACAAACAAACTACATCCACATGATATCTCACGAATAACTTCCCATGGAAACAATACTCCATTCTCAGAAACACAACGAATTCTTTACGTTATTAAGAAGGAGTGAATGGTGTAGCAACTCAATCCGTCTCTCATCCACTGGTACCCTTAGAGAGCTAGAGCTTATTTCTTAACTTCAAAGCTGGTTTTAGTGCACAGTGTAAATGTACAGAGGTGGATTATATCTCCTGAAGGAAAAAGAGATTATTTAAAACAATTACCCTTCTGACTACTAGACTAACCTCTTCTGTGAAACAAAATACACTGAGGTTGATCCAATTTGTGGGCGAGCAAGGATCTATGGGCTAAAAATTCCCTTTCACACTAGAAGCAAATTCAGCTTTTTCTATCTTCACTTCTAGACTAGACAAAGAATTTGGTTGGCCTTGGCTTTAATGAATGGAGAAAAAAGATCCTATTCCTTGGGGTTAACCTTTTACTGGCAATGCCCACAATTAGCGTATTTTGAGAAAAATAAGTCAACTGTTATACATGTTGTCCTGTCTAAATAGCCTTCTTGTTTCCGTTCTCTCTATCTACCAGCTTGAGAACATGATCAAAATGATGAAAAGCACTCTCAGGCTGTGCGAGTTCATACTTTCTAAGTAGGGTGAGGTAAGATTTTGATGCTTTTTTCCTGTCAATGTGAGTGAGAGTGTGAGTACTATCAGACTAAAAGGGTCACACAACAAACCATCACTTATCGATGGGGGTCACTGGAATATAATATAATTGTAGGGTGGATTTGTAGAGAGCTGCTTGTCACCCGTGAGGGTCTCCAAGCACTTCTTCCATACAATAATGGGTTTACTACACTTGCCAAACAATCCATCCTATGCTACATAGTTTACAGCTATTTTACAAATAAATGTTTTGCTAGTTAAGAAGAATCAAAAATTACACATGGTGTTGCTCTGTGGAAAACGTTAACTACTCACCTGAATTTATCACCCATATGTTATACCGGTACTAGAGAGGCAAAACATTTTGCGAGAACAGCATTAATATTTGATAAAACAGCAAAATAGTATTGTCACAGAATGTACTACATTATGCTGCATAATTTGCACTGTGTTCCATAATTTGGCCTTCCTATGTGTCTCATGAATAACAATATTGTGGGACACTAATATCATTGATAGAAAAATCAAGAGACAAAATATTAAAAGGTAAGTATGTAAAGATTTTCTGTACCTAATTCAACATATGTGTACCAAAATACATATACATATATCTTTATTTATTTGGAGTTAAGAATGGCAAATGTATATGTCCCTTTGTGCATTTACCCTTTAATATTTTGTCCCTCGATATTTTGTCCACAGTATTACTGTGCCACGATATTCTTGTACTAGACGTTCAAGAGTACAATCAGCCCTTCTTAGTCTCATAATTCCAGAGCCACTTCTAATATAAGGTCTTGGGTTACTGTTTTAAATTACATTACAGTTATGAGGGTTGAAAAGGAACGAAATACATAGGTTTTCAAGAGCCTAGGGAAATATGTAACCAACAATGGAACTAGCGAGACTGAGCGATCACATCCCATTGGTGCTGGAGGAGGAGAGATTTCGGGGTAGGGTTGTCCAAAGCACTCTGAATCATAAAAGAAACACCTCTATTTTGGGGAAGATTGGGTGTAAAACCTTTTAGAAGAGAACTACTTTACCAATTAAGAGATTCATCATGTGAGAATAAAGCCACCAAGAGCTTGGCTGTAATTCCTCTATGGATGCTTTGTGATTGCACAGAAGAGAAAAATTATTCTGCAAATGTGGTACAGATGCAAAGGGGGGGGGGCCATGAGTAAGCATCGTTATCTGCCCCCTTGAGTCCGCCCAACACTGTCATGGAAACATGGACTGACCGACCTCTAGTTGGCAGTCCAGACCGCCTAATTACGATGCAACCACACATGGTGCGGTCACATACTTACATTTCCCTATGGGAGCATGTGTTGTTGCTATAAATCAGCTGTAGCACAAGCTCCCATAGAGAAATGGGAGGCTGTGTTCCTCCCTGCACCATGTGGCAGGCACCTCAAGGTGCCTGCCACACAGTGCTGGGATCAACGTACCCCCTTGGACCCCAACCGGAGGCCGCAACTGAAGGGGCCCTGCTAGAGGCCCCCAATCACGCTTTCCAACAGACTTTCCATGTCGGTAGCCGGCATGGAAAGTCTGCCCCGGAAACCGTGCATCATAATTAGGTCTCACGGTTTTATTGTATTTATTATTTGAACATTTCCGTCTGTATTTGTCCATATTTATTTTTTGGCCAGCTTATTGGTATTTATCCATATTTAATTTGTGTTAAATAGATGAGGTGATAACTCGTGTATTTCTGCATTTATTTAACAGATACATGTGGACTCATACTTAAATGCCTGTCAGGTTTTAGCACATTACACAGTAAAAAATATTCTAATGAAATGTAAGCGAAGCCTACATGCGGAGTGCACTGTTCCTAGAGAGAAAAATTCTCACAATTTCTCACAAATTTCGTATTCTAAATAATATGTGATCAGCCTTTTTCTTTTCCCAAGAAACACATTTATTTACAAAAGGATATATTCTGACCTGTAACCATTATTTTCAATTGGTTCTGGTTAGCTGACAGAATTTTTTTATACAAGACAAAAACTTCTTTTGAATGCCTTAGTTTTAACTGTACATGACTTTTTAACATAAATGTATGTAACCACTCATAGTGTTCCTTTGTACATAATCATGTAGAAACGTTACATCATTTCAATACTCGGTCACTAGACTTGCGAAGAAGCGTCGCCCTATGCATTTCGGGAAGCCCTGTTCCCTTCTTCGGGAGCGAGTGTCTTCAACCCCGTTATTGAGGGCTATATGTATTTTTGCATTCATCAAGTCTGTTCTAGCTCCAACGTGCTCGCGGAGATATGACACAAACTCAATGCGAAAGAGTTTTGGAGGAGTAGACACAGATTATAGCCGATATTGGTTGATGACCAGAGGCTTATAACAGCTGTATCACCACAGAGTTTATTCTGCTTAAACAAGAGGCACTAAGGATTATTTGTGTCATATCTCCGCGAGCACGTTGGAGCTAGAACAGACTTGATGAATGCAAAAATACATATAGCCCTCAATAACGGGGTTGAAGACACTCGCCCCCGAAGAAGGGAACAGGGCTTCCCGAAATGCATAGGGCGACGCTTCTTCGCAAGTCTAGTGACCGAGTATTGAAATGATGTAACGTTTCTACATGATTATGTACAAAGGAACACTATGAGTGGTTACATACATTTATGTTGAAAAGTCATGTACAGTTAAAACTAAGGCATTCAAAAGAAGTTTTTGTCTTGTATAAAAAAATTCTGTCAGCTAACCAGAACCAATTGAAAATAATGGTTACAGGTCAGAATATATCCTTTTGTAAATAAATGTGTTTCTTGGGAAAAGAAAAAGGCTGATCACATATTATTTAGAATACGAAATTTGTGAGAAATTGTGAGAATTTTTCTCTCTAGGAACAGTGCACTCCGCATGTAGGCTTCGCTTACATTTCATTAGAGTATTTCACACACTGTGCAGCCAACACAGACTGCAGAGAGCACCCTTGGTATATAAGCAGATTAATCTTGACACATTGAGTACTAGAGTGCTCCTCTTATTCCCCCTCTTTGGACAGTAAAAAATATAACATAATAAACCCACATTAAAGAAATAGTGTAATAACACATATACATGTTGAGATATGCAGTAATTTAAGGACATATCATTGAGTTTTGTAGCTCCCCTTGCTGTCATTATGTACAGCTACTGGCCTGAAAGTGATTAATCTCAGCATGATGAATCACTCAAAAGAAGCTAAATTATCTGTATTTTTCCACTTTCAAAAATAAATACAGACAGGGGAGACAGTGTTTTCTGTCTGTGTTTATCTGTAAAAATCAGACAAAGCGGAAATCAGGGAACCCTAATCATAATATGGACGGTATAAAAATGCGTCCACATGGATTACGGGCCAGACTCCGACAGGCCGATGGGCTCCTTGAGCCTGTTGGAAGCCAGCTGGAATGACTGGCCAGTTTCATTTCCGACAACCGAAATTGTAGTTAGGCGGTCAATAGTGAAACCAACCATCTCGGTCGGAAAGCTTCCGTTTCGACCGAGATCGTAATCGACCCCTAGGACTGACATTTATCAGGCCTGTTTCACATTGTTAAAAATAATCTGTATGATTCCAAAACACCAGGGTGTGACACTGGAGAAGACAAGAGGCCCCTGCTGGAGTACAATATTGTATGGCAGCACATTTTTATAAACTGCCTTACCTCTTGTCGTGTTTGAAGAGTCACAATCTCTTCAGTGCTGACTCCCCCGTCACCTTGGTTAACGTTATTCAAATTCTTTGCCAGCCAAAGTTGGACACAGAGCAAAATATATTTTATGAGCTCCTGGTGCCTCCATTGCTTGCTGGACTGTGAGGATGGGCAATTGCCTACTTGACCTGTCTGACCTTGTACTTTTCAACTTTCAGGTTTCAGCCTACTTACCATTTCTTTGGCCTTTGATTCGACCACTGCGACTGATACCACTGACAAAATGTATTGAGGATCCCTAACCATCTAACTTTCTCATAAACATTCATTGCTGAAACACAATATCCCATCAGAGGACATCCAGAGAACCTTTAGAAATTGTTGAACAGTAAAGCTACACCAGCCATAGAGAAACATGAAGATTTGACTTTTGTGATTTGGCGAAGGACGACAACCGCATCTCAGGAGTATGGCTGAGGATCACTTCGAATGATAACGAAGTACTACTTCCCCCTGGTCTGGTGCTCCTACATCAAATTATTCACCAATATCATCCATGACATGCTCATAATAATTTGAGAAATATTAAGCAGTTGTTCAATAGTCACTGTACAGCCATGGTGAATTTTAAATTGCTTACTATTTGTAATGTAAATCTTACTGTTTAACATGTTTGTATTGCAAATGCTCTTGTGCAAACTCTCGGAATGTGAACATTGTACATTATTTTATGTAATTTAATTTAATTTAAGGGCCCTTGGCAGTAAATAAAAATGTTTTAAAAATTAAATCACTCTTGTCTTTAATGATGACTCTCATATATTCTTGGCTACATGACTGGCATAATCCTTCAAGACAGAGTTTCAAAACTAAGTAGGTGTGGGGCATGTTGCATCACAATGCGTCACTCTTGAAAAATCACTCTCAGCAATGTCTTTCTATGCAGAATTTAGGATTTGGATGGAACATGCTTCTTCAATCACATTCAAAAGTTTGAAACACAGAGACCCACTGGTCTTTGTCTATTAGTTCGCTTGGCTCAGATCTGTGTAAGGGAAGCAATATGAAAAAAACAATTCTGTTCATTAGACTAATTTGTAGGCCTGGGCGATAAACTCTGCTACCCTTGAGGAGTTTGTGGACTTTTCTAACTCTGCACTCCGCATGGACCACAAAGCTTCTAAAAACTCAGCATATTGGTGTGCAGCAGACAATGAGTATTCATGCTTGTTGGACCTGCGATGGGCAAGCCCAGCACAAAGGGGGTAGCTTGGCTCAAGTGACAAGGCAAGTGAAGGCTGTAGTGTTAAGCCGGCTCTGACCCAATAATAACTCCTTGTACATCCACACCAAAAAGAAGGACACCACACCACTACTGTAGAAAAATACGATTCCTTTATATAAAAGTTCTTTGTTGTAAATAGGGTTGACTGGGAAAGCACATATACATTTCTTTTGGTCATACAGTTCTGGTAATAAATAGTATTAATAAATAGAATAACTTCAGGAATGAGTATCACAATAAATATCAGAATAAATATCAGAATAAATATCAGAATAAATATTGGTACATTTAAATAAACAACCACATGTTTCTTCTGGTATCGCTGCCACCAATTAAATACTTTAGAATCATTACATCTGCAATACGTTTCAAATGGGAAAGATAACTCTTACAGTTTATGCTGTGTTCAATGACCAGGTATACGGCTTCTCTGAGCACAAAATAAGGTTTGGGACTCTTTAATAATCACTCAAGGCGTATGCGCGTATATCTAAAAGGCAAGGAAACACAGTAAATACATCATTTGCACTCGGGGGTCACCGGGATAGGATCTCTGCTTTGCCGGTGAAGTCTATGCGCGCCTACGGGCTTTAGCACCACTTGAGCACAGGTGGCACCAGTTCAAAGTCATTAGACTGACGAACGGGCTGCCGGAGAGGTCACACAACCTTCGCGCATTCTCTATGAGGAAACGGGCCCACCTCACATCGGCTGCAATTCAAGATACGATTCAGTTGGGCACAGCACTCCTCTCGTTAGCGACGGGGCTCTCAGGGGCTCCACGAACCTCCCTCCGACTTCCGCATTCTGGGTGGTTCCCGCCCACAGCTACAGCTCCCGGGTCACTGGGGAGTGGCAGAGACGCTAGTCCCACCCAACGAAGGCCGGCCTTTCCTCGCCCCGGCGCACCACCTCACCTTCTATCTGCGCCGGAAGCGCTCTACGCTGGTGGGGCTCGGAGACGTCCGAGCTCCCCTCTAGAGGCACCTGACGCGAAGGGGGCACAGCTGACGATCGCGGTCGCGGCGAACTTGCTCTCGCCTCGCGACTCGATAAGTCAATCACAGTTCACCACCGGGGGGGGGCGGAGAGGCACACGAATCTGGCCACAGTCTTTGGGGGCAATGAGGTACTCGCTGGGCAGGCGCTGTAGGCGCTAGATCACTTCTCACGTAGCTGACTGGAACGCCAGTCAGACACAACGCCAGCAACCCTTTGCTGCTCTACTGCCTGCGCTACCAGCCACCTCAGGGGTCAACAGGGCAGGTGTCAATCTGGTGTCAAGTCTGGAATCTCTTAATCCTTCATTCAATCTAAAATGGCCGCCAGGGACTGGGCCTTATATAGCCAGTGCCCTGGGGTACTGGCACGAGCCAGAAGGTTCTAGAACCTTCTCTGGCTGTGACAATGACAAGGCACTCTTGACGGGTATTTAGGACACTCACAGCCACCGTACTGGGGTTCTAGAGCAGCCATTTTGTGTACCTGAGGAAAATAAAGTAATTCCTGTCAGAGATGCGCGCCAAACAAAGGGCGCCAAAACCTCAAGAGGCCAGGGTTCATGAAGGCTCCAATGGGAGTCACTTCACATGAGAAAGAAAGGGTGCCCATCATTTTAAGTTCATTTACACAGGTTGACAACCCCAGCTTGTAATGCCACAGGTTTGGGCCAGACGCCTTGTAAATAGGTGCCACAAACCTTGTGAGCAACTGGGCGTCAAGGAACATCTAACCCCATGAAACAACACATAAAAAGTCCTGGTAGACAAATAAAAAGCGACAAATTTTGGGAGGTACAGGGAAACAAAAGAAATCATAGTGGTGAGGGGACTCTCAGAAGCAGACGGGTCTAACACGCTTCCCCCCCAGCTGAAAGTGGGGAGAGCTACCCAACCCCTTGGGAGTCCTCAACACTAAGGCGGAAATACCTGGAGAGACCGTCTGCATTGGCGTGGTCAACTCCGGGCCGGTGTTTCACCCGAAAGTCTATTCCCTGTAGGGAGATAGACCACCTCAACAGTTTGGGATTATCCCCCTTCATTTGCATGAGCCAACGAAGGGGTCGGTGGTCTGTCTGAACAAGGAAGTGTGAACCAAACAAATATGGTTGCAGCTTCTTCAGTGCCCAGACCACCGCAAAGGCTTCCCGCTCGATGGTACTCCACCTCTGTTCCCGGGGAAGCAGTCTTCGTGACAGAAAGACCACGGGCTGATCCAGACCCTCTTCATTGAGTTGCGATAGCACCACCCCAATGCGAATGTCGGATGCATCTGTCTGGACAATGAACTCTTTTGAAAAATATGGAGCCTTCAGGACTGGAGCTTTACACAATGCTTGTTTCAGAGTGTCGAAGGCTCGCTGGCAAGCCTCCGTCCAAATTACTCTCCTGGGTTGCTTTTTGGCAGTGAGTTCTGTAAGGGGTGCCACGATAGTGCCATACCCCTTCACGAATCATCTGTAGTAACCTGTGAGGCCCAGGAAGGCTCGGACCTCAGTCTGGGTCTTGGGGGGTTTCCAGGCCATGATTGCCTCAATCTTCGCCTGAAGGGGCTTCACCGTTCCCCGGCCCACCAAGTGTCCTAAGTACACTACCGACCCCTGTCCAATCTGACATTTGCTGGCCTTGATCGTCAAGCCAGCCCGTTCCAGGGCCTGGAGAACGGCTTGCAAGTGCTGCAAGTGATCCTCCCAGCTGCTACTGAAGACAGCTATGTCATCCAAGTAAGCAGCAGAGAATGACTCCATCCCAGTGAGGATCGTGTTCACCAGCCGCTGAAAAGTGGCAGGAGCGTTCTTGAGCCCAAAGGGCATGACGCAAAACTGGTAGTGTCCATCAGGTGTGGAGAAGGCTGACCTTTCCTTGGCTCCATTAGACATAGGAATCTGCCAGTACCCTGCAGTGAGGTCAATGGTACTGAGATATTGGGCAGCTCCCAACCGGTCAATCAATTCATCCGCCCGAGGGATCGGATGAGCATCCGTTTTGGTTACCGAATTTAGTCCTCGGTAGTCCACACAGAATCTCAATTCTGGTGTGGTGCCAGGTGGGGCAGCTTTAGGAACTAACACCACCAGGCTAGACCAAGGGCTACTTGAAGGTTCGATGACTCCTATCTCCAGCATCTTAGCTACTTCGCTTTGGATACTGGCCTTCACCTTGTCAGGCAGCCGGTAAGACTTTGACTTCACAGGTGGGCTGTCCCCTGTGTCCACGTCATGGGTACACAGGTGGGTCTTACCCGGGACAAGGGAGAACAGAGGAGCGAATGACCCCAAGACCTGGCGACATTCCTCCTGCTGCTCAGGAGTCAGGGTTGGCGAGCGTTTCACTCCGTCCACTGACCCATCCTTTTCTTGAGACGCAAAAAGGTCAGGGAGAGGCTCCGTGTCCTCTTCCTCCGATCCGTCAGTCACCATAACCAACATGACTTCGGGCCTCTCGTAGTGGGGCTTGAGGCGATTGGCATGTAACACCCGATGCAGATGCCGAGGGGTCTTTACGTCCACCAGATAGGTAGACTTGCCCTTCTTCTCCAATACCTCATAGGGGCCTGTCCAACGGTCCTGGAGGGCACTCAGCTCTCCAGGCTCCATCACCCACACCTTCTGGCCAGGCTCCAACTCCACTGGGTGAGCGTTGTGGTCATACCACGCTTTCATGACTGCCTGACTGGCTTCCAAGTTGTCAGAAGCTTGCTTCCACAACTTAGCCATTTGGCTTTGGAAGGCCAGCATGTAGCTCACCACATCCTGGGGAACTTTCCGGGGAGACCTTTCCCAGGAGTCCCTCACCAGGCTGAGAGGTCCACGCACAGGGTGCCCGTACAAAAGCTCGAAGGGGCTGAAGCCCACTCCCTTTTGCGGCACTTCCCTGTAGGAAAAGAGCAAACAGGGTAGAAGGACGTCCCATTTCCTCCGCAGGCTTTCGGGTAGACTTCTGATCATACCCTTCAAGGTTTGGTTGAACCTTTCCACAAGACCATTGGTCTGTGGGTGATAAGGAGTGGTGAACCTGTAAGTCACTCCACACTCCTTCCACATGGCCCGCATATATGCTGACAGGAAGTTGGTCCCCCTGTCAGACACAACTTCCTTGGGGAATCCCACTCGGGTAAAGATCCCCATCAGGGCCTTGGCCACTACTGGTGCAGTAATGGTTCTCAGAGGACTTACCTCTGGATACCTTGTGGCGTGATCCACCAGGACCAGGATAAACCTGTGACCGGATGATGTAGGTGGATCTAGGGGCCCAGCAATGTCGATGCCCACCCTTTCAAAGGGGGTGCCAACGACGGGAAGTGGTTCCAGGTGAGCCTTCAGCTTCGTCCCTGTTTTCCCACTGGCTTGGCATGACACGCACGACCGACAGTATGTGTCGGACGCCACCCTCATTCGAGGCCAATAAAAGTGGGGGACAAGCCGGGCAAAGGTCTTGTCCTGACCCAAGTGTCCTGCCAAGGGAATCTCATGAGCCAACTCTAATAGGAAGGCTCGGTAACACTGTGGGACTACCAGGGCCCGTGACAATCCGTGCACTGGCGCCCTGGGTTCACTGTAGAGGAGACCATCCTCCCAGTAAACACGATAGTTCCCAGACTCGTTACCTGCTGCCTGGGCTTCAGCCTGTTGCCTCAGACCCTCGAGGGTGGGACATTCCCTTTGTCCCTTGCTCAGTTCCTCCCTGGATGGTCCTCCTTCCACTCGCCACTCAGCGGGAACCATGTCCTCCTCCGCGGACTCCGGGTCCACCTCCACAGGTGGCCTATCCGTCTCACGGGGCATGGACCTCGAGGCAGGCTCTTCCTGTCCTCGAAATGTTCCCTCATTAGCAGCTGGGTGGGCCATTGTTCCAGGCTCCAACCCACGCGACTTCTCCTCCCGAGCAGCCGCAGACCTGGTACTCACACAGGCCCAATCAGGTGTACCCAGCATCTCAGTATGAGTCCGGTATTCCACCTCCTTCCAAGCATTGTGCTCCATATCATTGCCCAGCAGACAATCGACTGGCACGGCGGGGCTTACGGCAACTCGAAGTGAACCTGCAACCCCTCCCCACTCAAAGGGAACCTCGGCCACAGGATAGTGGCCCATTCTGCCGCCAGCCATCGCGGCTGGATGAAGTACGCCAGGAATCACCTGCTCTGAGGACACCAGATGACTCCTTACCATAGGCATACTGGCTTCTGTATCTCTCAGAGCTTCCCCTCTATGGCCATTGATGGTGACCCATTGCCCATACTTGGTAGTATTTGAGGGCACCTGGATCTTTGGAACCACCTCCCGATCACCCAGGGACACTAAGGTGACACCCGCCCACTCCCCCTACTTAACTAAGGGCATCTCCTCCCCGAGCGCTACACTAGCGACTCCCGGGGCCTTTCCTCCAGTGGGAGGGGGTGGTCTCTTTGGGCATTTCACATCTCCCTTATAATGTCCAATACCACCGCACTCATAGCAATGGATAACCCTTGGCTGCTGACTCTGGCCAGGATTAGGGTTCTTCTGCGGGTTAGCCTTAGAAGTGGAGAATAAACTTTTCCCCTTAAAGGTATTTTGGGGGCCTTTTGGAGAACTCCTGCTTCTTGTTATCTCCCCCCTCTTTCTTCTGGGGAGCGCCCTGTCCGGAATTCTGAGAATCTCCTCCCGTCCCCTTCGTGGACACTCGGGTGCTTGCCAAATGTCCGCCTCCTCAGCAAGCTTACGGGGGCAAGTAAATTTGCTGTCTACCAGGTGCTGCCTCAGCTCGGGAAGACATTTCTCGAGTAGATGTTCCTTGAGTATCAGGTCGTACAACCCTCGATAGTCCTCCACCTCATTACCTTGGACCCTCCCATCCAGGGCTTTCTTGGCAAAATCCAGGAAGTCAACCCAATTCTGTGAGCTCAGCTTGTGGCTGCCCCTAAACCTTTGCCGGTATTTTCCGGGGGTCAACCCAAACTTCCTGATGAGCGCCACCTTCATGGCGGGGTAATTAACCTGTTCCTCCCGGTCTAGGGCCAATAGGGCATCCCTACCTGTCGGAGGCATGTACCGGTATAATCCACCACCCCAATGCTTCTCATGGATCCCATGGGCTCTTAAGGAGACCTCATAGGCTGCCAGCCACTTGGCTATATCATCTCCAGCGGTATAACTGGCGACTACGTCCTTGGGTAAATGGGGCCTGGGCTCCCTGGCAAATTCCTTTGACTCGACACCCTTCGGAGTGATGTTAGGGGCCTGGAATTCGAGTTCTCGTAGCTTGAACTCGTGTTCCAACCTCCTCCCCTCCCTCCTTTCTTCCAACTCCATTTTTGCTATTTCCCACCTTAACAGTCTTTCCTCTCTCCTGTCAGCTAACTCGGTTTCTGACAACCCTCTCGATGACACACTGCTGCCCTTCCGTGAGGTTGCCTTGGGGCTGATTGACATCTCACCCACCCCCGGGGGACATTCCGCAGTCCTATCAATGACAGTACCTCTGTCCGATTCCTCCTCCTCCACCGTTCCCTCCGTGTGTGCTTCCACCCATGCTCGCAGACTAGTACGGAGCTCCTCTCTTTTGGCCCCTCGCATGACAAACACTCCCCTCTCCTGACAGAAATCCTTGAGCTGTGCCACAGTATAGGTCTCCAGTTCTGACATTTCGATTTCCATCTTGTCAGTGAAAAGTGTGGACCACCACCCCGAAGTAGGTGACCAGGATAAGAACTTTGAGGGTCACTTCCACCCACCTCCAGGAAAGAATTTGGAAAAAGCAAAATGTTGAATTTGAGGGCCGCTAGGAGAAAACTCCGGGTGGGTACCTGTGGTGCACACTGAATTATTATGGGGTTCAAAACAAGCACGGCTCGCAATCCCACCCGCTGAGCACCAATTTTATGTTGGACCTGCAATGGGCAAGCCCAGCACAAAGGGGGTAGCTTGGCTCAAGTGACAAGGCAAGTGAAGGCTGTAGTGTTAAGCCGGCTCTGACCCAATAATAACTCCTTGTACATCCACACCAAAAAGAAGGACACCACACCACTGCTGTAGAAAAATACGATTCCTTTATATAAAAGTTCTTTGTTGTAAATAGGGTTGACTGGGAAAGCACATATACATTTCTTTTGGTCATACAGTTCTGGTAATAAATAGTATTAATAAATAGAATAACTTCAGGAATGAGTATCACAATAAATATCAGAATAAATATCAGAATAAATATCAGAATAAATATTGGTTCATTTAAATAAACAACCACATGTTTCTTCTGGTATCGCTGCCACCAATTAAATACTTTAGAATCATTACATTTGCAATACGTTTCAAATGGGAAAGATAACTCTTACAGTTTATGCTGTTTTCAATGACCAGGTATACGGCTTCTCTGAGCACAAAATAAGGTTTGGGACTCTTTAATAATCATGCAAGGCGTAGGCGCGTATATCTAAAAGGCAAGGAAACACAGTAAATACATCATTTGCACTCGGCGGTCACCGGGATAGGATCTCTGCTTTGCCGGTGAAGTCTATGCTCGCCTACGGGCTTTAGCACCACTTGAGCACAGGCGGCACCAGTTCAAAGTCATTAGATTGACGAACGGGCTGCCGGAGAGGTCACACAACCTTCGCGCACAGTCAAATAAATGCCGGTTCACAGTTCCTTCACAACGCTGCATTCACTATGAGGAAACGGGCCCACCTCACATCGGCTGCAATTCAAGATACGATTCAGTCGGGCACAGCACTCCTCTCTTTAGCGACGGGGCTCTCAGGGACTCCACGGACCTCCCTCCGACTTCGGCATTCAGGGTGGTTCCCGCCCACAGCTACAGCTCCCGGGTCACTGGGGAGTGGCAGAGACGCTAGTCCCGCCCAACGAAGGCTGGCCTTTCCCCGCCCCGGCACACCACCTCACCTTCTATCTGCGCAGGAAGCGCTCTACGCTGGCTGGGCTCGGAGACGTCCGAGCTCCCCTCTAGAGGCACCTTACCTGAAGGGGGCACAGCTGACGATCGCGGTCGCGGCGAACTTGCTCTCGCCTCGCGACTCGATAAGTCAATCACAGTTCACCACCGGGGGGGGCGGAGAGGCACACGAATCTGGCCACAGTCTTTGGGGGCAATGAGGTACTCGCTGGGCAGGCGCTGTAGGCGCTAGATCACTTCTCACGTAGCTGACTGGAACGCCAGTCAGACACAACGCCAGCAACCCTTTGCTGCTCTACTGCCTGTGCTACTAGCCACCTCAGGGGTCAACAGGGCAGGTGTCAATCTGGTGTCAAGTCTGGAATCTCTTAATCCTTCATTCAATCTAAAATGGCCGCCAGGGACTGGGCCTTATATAGCCAGTGCCCTGGGGTACTGGCACAAGCCAGAAGGTTCTAGAACCTTCTCTGGCTGTGACAATGACAAAGCACTCTTGAGGGGTATTTAGGACACTCACAGCCACCGTACTGGGGTTCTAGAGCAGCCATTTATTTTGTGTACCTGAGGAAAATAAAGTAATTCCTGTCAGAGATGCGCGCCAAACAAAGGGCGCCAAAACCTCAAGAGGCCAGGGTTCATGAAGGCTCCAATGGGAGTCACTTCACATGAGAAAGAAAGGGTGCCCATCATTTTAAGTTCATTTACACAGGTTGACAACCCCAGCTTGTAATGCCACAGGTTTGGGCCAGGCGCCTTGTAAATAGGTGCCACAAACCTTGTGAGCAACTGGGCGTCAAGGAACATAAAAAGTCCTGGTAGACAAATAAAAAGCGACAAATTTTGGGAGGTACAGGGGAACAAAAGAAATCATAGTGGTGAGGGGACTCTCAGAAGCAGACGGGTCTAACAATGCTGTTCAAATAGGAAACAGCCATAACCAGGCGAAAGTACAATATAACCCTTTCTCTCCTAAGGAGAGGGAGAAAGGCTTTCTAGAGAACTGGGAGCAGTACTTGTCCAAAGGACATCCCATCTGATGAGGTAGAGGCCATTCTTGGGTCGTAAAAAGGAGTGCAGGTGGTTTTACATAGCTTTGATTATCTGACAACAATGGTAGGCTTGAATTCACTAACAAAATATAATATTTAGTATTTTTATTCTTTTATCCCAAATTTATTGTGACATTGTTAGTACTGATCTTGTTGAGATGACTGTTGTAATACTTAGATAATACTAGAGGATAGGATTTAATAAAAACCCATTATATTAATTACCTATTGCCTGTATAATGAATTGAGTAGACACAATTGGGGTAGGCACATCATGGTTCCTCCAACTTCTCTATTAGATGTGCTCAAAAATGGGCTTTCTTCTAATGTGTATGGTCCTCGGGGACGGGTATGAGATGACTGTGTGCTTTCCCTTACCCGCAGTAATGCACACATATTCCTACAGCTCTGGGAACTAGCAAAACCTAGCCAGGTGCGCCTTTAGAAAGGAGTGATATGAACCAGTGGTACCCAATATTGGCCAGTTCACTGGTTGCTCCAAATTTGAGTGACATACTAATGTGTGTGGAAGACCCATGTGTACTTATAAATCTTCCATAGAACCAAGTCCCCTTATCCCTTAGGGCTTTTTAAGTGTAACAGATACAAAACAAACCTGAGATAAGAACCAGTACCTGAATGTTACTAAATTATGGCTGATGAAGTAAATATTCCACAGAAAATGCATCCTGTGGTTACTATCTACTTGACAGGGAATAGAGATCCTGCTGACAGAAGAAGAGGTCTCATTCATTATAGGGACATCTTCACTCGTTAAATCTATCATTAATGAGTAGCTGTAGCTGCAGCTGACAGTAATACCTGATGAAAAAAAATCACTTGCTATTACACCTGCCCAAAATCTTCCTTACTAATGCAAAGAGCTTCTCTTAGCATATTCAGAGCTCAGAAAGTAATACCAGGGTGGGTTACCACATATCATGGAGCCAGGGTGGGTGAGTCTATTAATGCTAGCAGTCAGCAATGACCAGCTTTAGTGGAATACACCTCTCACCTAGCAAGAGACCAACAGTAATTAGTGATCAGCAAGAACATTTTACTAGAGGTTATAAATGTTTACTGACAGCTGAGACCATATGTATTCATGAACTAAGAATGCAGCAGGCCTACCTCACTTGTTACTCCTACTCCGATTAATTCATTGACTATAACGGTTACAGGGTACAATGAGATTTTCAGGAGTCACAAATTCAATTACAAAGAGTACCTGGGGCATCGGCATGCACCAGTTTAAAGCTGCACTGCATACAGACAATCACTTGTCTCAGTAAAAAATCCAGTAATCTTATGAGTAATCCTTTTCATCTATTTTTATCTGTGTTCAATTTAAAGTTCAGACAGATAGAATGTGATTTCAAACCTTTCAATGCTCCAAGAATGCCCGTCTGGGCCTTGTCCAACAGCTCCGTGTATCACAATTTAATTTGAGTAACCAGATTTAAAGTCCACCCAATGCATTTTATCGTCAGGGGTAACTGGAAATTTAGAACAACCCATCAGAAACCATGTATAAATTGTTAAACTCTACTAAATTAATGTAAAATGTTATGCATATTGTACTCAAACATATATTTTATCAAGTCCATAAGAGACTATCTGGACCTCAATGACAACGACGAAGTGGAGAAAAGCACTATCTGGGATGCCCTAAAGGCAACTATCAGGGGGAAACTAATAAACATCAAGGCCAGAATGAACAGAAGCAGGAACAAGAAGATAAAGGAACTAGAGGAACAAATTGACCTCCTCGAGAAAGGACACTGCGCAAACATCACAGACAGAAACACCCTAACAACCTTAACAAAGAAAAAGTACGAGCTTAACAAGATCCTGAGTGAGAGAGCAGGCACGTGGATAAATAAATTCAAAGCCATAAACGTATGCTCAGCCAACAAGGCAGGGAAACAACTAGCATCATACCTGAAAGCGAAGCAGAGACAGCACTCAATCGCAGCCATAACTGACAAAACAAACAAATCGCAGACGACGAACGAAGGGATCCTAGAAGTCTTCAGACAGTTTTACCAGGAACTATACAGGGCAGACACAAACCTGGACGCAGACGGAGGGGAGAAGTTGCTGAGTAGAGTCAATCTGCCAGCACTAACATCTGCACAAAGGGAATTACTCGAAGAGGACATAACAGACGCGGAAATCGATGCAGCAGTCAACCAGCTGAAAGCGAACAAGGCACCGGGCCAGATGGGTACACCGCAACCTTCTACAAAAAATTCCTCGAACAGCTCAGATAAATCATGGCAGAGACATACACACATTGTATCCGCAAAGGAAGGATGATGGACTCAATGGCAGAAGCCAACATCATCGTGATACCTAAAGAAGGGAAAGACCCGCAATTCCCGCAAAACTACAGACCCATATCACTCATCAATGCGGACTGCAAAATTTACGCAAAAATACTGGCAAACAGACTAAACAGAGTCCTGCCGCTACTAATCCACAACTCGCAAGTAGGCTACATCAAGAACAGACTATCCCAAGACAACACGCGACTGCTCTGTCACCTCATCAATCAAACAACACATAGTGAAGAACAGGCCGTGATGATAGCACTGGACGCTGCACTGGACGCCGAGAAAGCGTTTGACAGGGTTTCCTGGCCCTTCCTAGACTCATGCATGGAGAAATCCGGTCTGGGCACTAAATACAGAACAATGGTAATGGCCCTGTACAACAAACCAAGGGCCAGAGTTGTGGTGAATGGAAGGACATCAGAACAATTAACGCTGGAAAGGGGAACAAGGCAAGGCTGCCCCCTATCACCAGGACTATTCCTGCTAGCACTTGAACCCTTACTAGCCATGATAAGAGACAACAACGACATAACCGGCGTCAAGATTAAAAACAAAACGGTGAAACTCGCAGCGTACGCAGATGACGTCCTCATCACAACTACAACACCAGCCACATCAATCACAGCCCTAATGGAGACCATAGGAGACTACGCAGCCACCTCAGGGTATAAGCTCAATAAGGATAAATCCGAGTGCAAGCCGATGAACATACACACTACAAGAGCAGAACTGGGACAGTCAGGCCTGGCATGGCAAACAAAACCCCTAAAGTATCTAGGACTACTGTTCGGGAGAGACCTAAAAGCAACCCTAGAACACAATGAGGAAGCAACCTTGAAAAAGATAAAGGAGAGACTAGATCTCTGGTCACCCAAATACATCAGCTGGTGGGGAAGGGTTGAAACAATTAAAATGATGGTGACACCAGTCGTCAACTACACACTCAGCATGCTGCCCCTAGCAATGACAGAGAGCTTCCACAAGAAACTTGACAAACTAATAAACAGATTTATATGGAGAGACAAGAAACCAAGAATCAGCCTGCAGAAGCTGAGACTAACGAAAAACCTAGGCGGGCTGAACATAACGAACTTCAAACACTTCCAACCAGCATGCCTAGCCAAGCAAGGAATCTTCTGGGTCACAAACACACAAGACTATGAACCGGAGTGGCTGCAAGTGGAAAAGAACATTCTGGGGGGGATACACCCAATTGCATTGCTCAAAGCGAACAAACACCCTCACAGACTAAACCCCATCATCAAACACACCAAAGAAGCCCTAATGAAGGTGGACAAACTTATGGAACAGAGGATCGGGGGAACCAACTGGGAATCAATCTGGTATAACTCAAGGATACTATACCAGGGCAAGACATTAGACAACGAAACATGGATGAAGAGTGGAGTCACCACGCCAAACCAACTGGTAACGAAAAACTCCCCTATCACCGCCCAGAATCTGAAACAAATCCACGGCCTCCCTGACATAGAACTATACACATTCCTAAAAATAAAAATGGCCACAACGAAGGCGAACCTAAGCAAAACACCACCGACCATCATCAAATATATGGACAATCTCAACGCCACAGGCCACCACACAGCAAAAATCTACAAACTACTGTGCCCCAAACATCAACGCTGAACAAGAAAGTGATGACCACATGGGAAGCATTGACAAAAAGACAACTCAGTGACGAAGAAAAAAGCAAACTGTGGAAGTCAGCCACAACCAACAAAGTCACGCCGCAATTGGCGCAAACAAAATTCTGGCTCCTTCATAGAGCCTACTGGACACCGGCGAAACTACACAAAGCAGGCATAAGGGACACTGGAACATGCTGGAACTGCGACTAAGAGAATGGCAGCCTGGAACATCTCATTTTCGAATGTCACAAAGTCAGGAACTTCTAGAGGAATGTGTACAATTTCATCAACGCCGTCATAGGCAAAGATATACCAATTAGTTTTGTTAGCCTCGCAACAGGGTTCATGACGGACTGCCTAGGAAACAAGGAGGAAAGAGACCTAGTAGACATCCTACTGACAGCGGCAGTGAAAATCATACTAACAAACTGGAAAAACACAGCCAAAGCCACTTTCAAAAACTGGATAAACTGGGTCACCTTCCTCAGAGGCGCGGATAACATCACTGGTAAATTCTCAAAGGAACACAACGCCAAAAACGACATGTGGGAAGCCCTCGACGCACACTTGGAAACACGCCGGACCTAAATGCCACCACCACCCCCTCTCCCCCCTTACTTTCCGCTTTCTTTCTCTCTCCAGGGGGGGTAATGGTATATAATCAAGGACAAGCCAAGCATATACGTCAAACATGTATACAGAGCACAACCTGTATGTATACCCCCCCACCCTGCATTGCTCTGTAATGTTTGTATCTTCTGATATGCAAATTTATATTTTAATAAAACTTTTGAAATCAAAAAAATATGTGTGCCTATTATCAATTACTTAAAATTGAAAATTAGTGAAAAATTACCCATGCTGTTCATGTATTACACCGCAAAATTAATAAAGCACCAAAAAGTGAATGAAACAAAAAGTGAATAAACCCTGTGTTAAAATCAAACACTATTTATAAAAAACCTAACCCAAACACCCAGCTCAAGAATTCTATAAACGTTGTTTTTAGTCATCTCTGACTCAGTCTTACACCCCTCAGTAGAGCCGCTTAATAAATAGTACATGCCTGTAATGCATTGAAAAAATAACCTTTGGGCCACAAGCGCAGAACGGACCACAGTCAACTGTCAAGCTGTGTGAAAAAGGCTGCTTTATTGAAAACAGGTGCATCTTACAAAAAACATAACCTTGGCCTTTGCATCCCAAAACTAAACCTCTCTATACATGCTTCATCTACGTATCCCCCTCGACCACCCCTAAGGTTTCTAATCCCTTCTCCTTTCTTTGCAACTATTTAGCAACCCCAACTCAGTCAATAACGGTTGTCCCTTTAAACCCTGTAACCTCTTCTCTATCTGTCAAAAGATCTACCTAACTAAGTATCTCCTATCCTACTCTTATTACCTGCTCCTGGAGTAACTTGTTCCCAACTATAAAGTGAACTGTAAAATTGCACAGAACTAGCTCCCAGACGCCATGAACCGGCTTCAAGTGACAACCAATTACAATGCATTTTCACTCCCCCGATGCACCTGTACTCAACAAATTCGGCCATCCATCCCATAATAACCAAAATAACCCCCCCATCTTACCTTCTAAAGGGTCGGTAGCAGGGGATCGGAAACTGTCCCTAACTGCCGGCTGCCATGTCACCTTACAAAATGGTAACAGAGCCTCTAAAATTTCCAGCTAAAACATCCAAGCACATAGCCCAAGTGCAGCCCATAGAGAGCCCAATTTGTCGCAGGCTGCACCAACGCCCCAAAAACCCTGGGGGTGCAAGCCGCCCCAAAGCCCCATTGGGCCACACGCCCAGAATGGACCACAATCAAATCTCAAGATGTGTGAAAAAGGACACTTTATTGAAAACAGATGCATCTTACAAAAAACATGACCTTGTCCTATGCCTCACAAGACTAAACCCGCTATAAATCTTTCATCTACATATCCTCCACCCCCACCCCTAAAGTTTCCCCGTCCTTATCCTTTCTTTGGAACTATTTAACTACCCCAACTCAGTCAATAACTGGCGACCCTTTAAATCCTGTAACATCTTCTCTACCTGTCTAAATATCTACCTAAATAAGTATCTCCTATCCTACCCTTATTATCTGCTCCTGGAGTAACCTGTTCCCAACCATAAAGTGAACAGGAAAACTGTACAGAACCAGCTACCAGACGCCACTCAGAAACAGTCCCTATAACTTTTCTGTCCCCCCCCCCCCATAACCTAGGCTATTCTTGGGTATCTTCTTATGTATAGTGCTTTGTCTAAAACTTCCTTTATTTGTATATCAGGTAAATCTCCATCCCGTAGTGAGACAAATGAACGCCATCAACCCTGAAAAAGTACAATGCAGCGTATCTTAGTTCTGGTTGCTCCACTCTACCGAAACCTGACTCACCACAAAAGACCCTCATGTCCATATTTATCTTCCTCCTGGCTTTATCAATGGCGGCACCCTCCATTGTCTTCCAGGGATGAATTCAGTCCAAACGACAAAGCATCCCGACCACTGCTGCCTAATCTCCCTCAAGTCCCTTTTCATTTGCTTTAGTATGGCCAAACCCTTGTAAACCACTAAATCATTCTCCCCGAAATTAATTATTAGAACATTCGGGCATCAATTTATTCAAACTGGGATTGAGCGTGTGCCAGCGCAAACCCCCTTTACAATGCCAACTTATTTTAAACAAGGCAGGTTCCAATCCTAAGTTAACACCTTTCCCTTTTTGAAGCTAGTGTCTCTCTGCCAACTTGACAAATGAATGCCCGACTATGCAAATGGCTAGCGCCTCCGACTCTGGCCCTGCTACTGCACCTGAAAAGACACATGTCCATGTTTGTAATACGTACCCCCATCGAATGGGACATATCAAAGCCTCTTCATTGGCCCCTAGTAATACTGTCTTCTACACACCCCTTTGGTCCATCTTCGAGTGCTTGAGGAGGATCATGACCGCTTCACTCCGTGTACTTCCCTCAATGAAGGCCTGCAATCCATTTCCTCCCCAACAACTCCGATACTCTGAATGCTCTGAAATACAGCCATTACATTAAGGCAGCAAATAAATCTGCTTCCTGTAAGCTAATGCATATGCTGGGTAGCTCCTCTATCATCCTGCTTAATAATGCTTTTGACACCGGCATCCTGGCCCACTGTCCTTTCCCTGCTTGCCTGGCCCAACCTTCCAGCATACACTTTCCTAATTCACCTGCCGAAGGGGCATATCCCCACCGGGAAACAACCTTTACAACGCAACTTTTACAACGCACTACCATTACAACGAATTTTTTACAACGCAAAAACCATTACAACGCATGTATTTACAACGCATGTTTTTACAACGCAGGTACCTTTACAACGCATACCATTACAACGTAAGTATTGGTAAGTATATAATTATAATTAAAATGTTATATATTTGGGGTTTTTTTAGGGGTATTTTTATAATTATATTTAAAATGTTATATTTGGGTAAAGGGGTATTTTTAAGGGTTCAGGGTCAGTTTTCAGTTTTTGGGTAAAGGGGTATTTTCAGGGTTCAGGGTCAGTTTTCAGTTTTTGGGTAAAGGGGTATTTTTAGGGTTCAGGGTCAGTTTTCAGTTTTTGGGTAAAGGGGTATTTTTAGGGTTCAGGGTCAGTTTTCGGGTAAAGGGTTATTTTTAGGGTTCAGGGTCAGTTTTCAGTTTTTGGGTAAAGGGGTATTTTTAGGGTTCAGGGTCAGTTTTCAGTTTTTGGGTAAAGGGTTATTTTTAGGGTTCAGGGTCAGTTTTCAGTTTTTGGGTAAAGGGGTATTTTTAGGGTTCAGGGTCAGTTTTCAGTTTTTGGGTAAAGGGGTATTTTTAGGGTTCAGGGTCAGTTTTGGGTTTTTGGGGTACAGGGGTATTTTTAGAGTTCAGGGTCAATTTTGGGTTTTTGGGGTCAGTTTTCAGTTTTTGGGTAAAGGGGTATTTTTAGGGTTCAGGGTCAGTTTTCAGTTTTTGGGTAAAGGGGTATTTTTAGGGTTCAGGGTCAGTTTTGGGTTTTTGGGGTACAGGGGTATTTTTAGAGTTCAGGGTCAATTTTGGGTTTTTGGGATTCAGGGACACAGGGTAAAAATAAAATATAATTAAAATAAATTTAAAATAAATAATTAAATAAATTAAATTTAAATTAAATCAATTAAATGAAATAAAATTAAATTAAATGAAATAAATGAAATTAAATTAAAATAAATGAAATAATAAATTTAATTAATTTAAATTTAAAAAATTAATATATATTAAATTAAATAATATATATAAATAATATAATTTAATATAATTAATTTAAATTAAATTAAATGAAATTCAATTAAATTACATTAAATTAAATTAAATAATATTAATATTAAATAATAAAAAATTAAAAATTAATATATACTAAATTAAATTAAATAATATATTTAATTAATATAATTTAATATAATTAATTTTAATTAAATTAATTCAAAATAAAAAAAATTAAATTACATTAAATTAAAATAAATAATATTAATTTTAATTAAATTAAAATAAAAAAATTATTATATACTTAGCAATACTTACGATGTAATGGTATGCGTTGTAAAGGTACCTGCGTTGTAAAAACATGCGTTGTAAAAACATGCGTTGTAATGGTTTTTGCGTTGTAAAAAATCCGTTGTAATGGTATGCGTTGTAAAAGTATGAGTTGTAACGTCATACATCCATCCCCACCACAACTTGTCCATGAGTGCTATCCCCACTAGCTTGGCAGCAACAGTAAACTTCACCAAATCCCTATCAGAGACATAATGAACTGTATGACATCCTCCTCTCCGGCCCAAGTCCCTTTCCTCCCCCTTGCCCCTCCTGTTATAAAGGCCTGCCAAATCCTGGCCATATGCCTGTCTCGTAGAAACTCCTAATGACCCTACCACCAGTTGCAGCATCATTTGTTTCCTACGAACCACATCCCCGCAGGCAACAGGGTCTTCTGAAACTGCCTCTCCGCGGCCAGTCCATGGAACCTCCCCCACTGCGAACGAGACAAAGCATCTGCAATGTCATTGTCCACTCCCGGGATGTGCTTCGGCCGCAACTGTATATCACACTTCAGACAACTTAGAATGAATACTCTCATCAACTTCAGTACCTGCTCATCTCTTGCTGACTGCTTGTTGACCACCTGCACCACTGCCATGTTAACCACCCCGAAAATTACCTTTCTATGTGCTAGGCTCTGCATCTTCTCTGGTGCCAGGAGCACACCTAGTGCCCCAATGAGCTCTTGGAAATATGCCAACTGTTGCCGACAGTCCAACGAACCAGGCGATCCCACTAGGAAGAAGTCATCAAGGTAGTGTGTCACCGTCTCTTTGCCTGTTTTCCAAGGGAAGACCCATTGCAAGAAGGAACTAAACTTCCCGAACAAGGCACATGATATTAAATAACACATGAGAAACTCCTTATCCACAAAGATGTTCCCATCCACTTGGATGCCCAGCAGCTGAAAATCCTCTGGGTCTACTGGCATCAGATGGAAGGCAGCCTTAATGTCACACTTTGCCTTCTAGGCACCCCTGCCAATGTGTTCCACTAGGTCCCTCGATTTGTCCCCTGATGAATAGGAAACTAATGTCAGGTCCTCGATATGAAATCATTCCCTAACCCTCCCTGTGGCCATGACAATTTCTGAATCAACCAATACTAACCTGGTTCTTTCTTTGGCACCACTACCACCATAGAAATAATCAAATCCGTTATTGGGCTAACAGCGAATGAGCCCTCCATGCGTCCTGCTTTAACTTCCTTTTTCAATTTTCCCCAAACCACTGATGTATGAGCCACCACTGACTTCAGATTCTCTGCCCATCTTGCTGTCCGAGGGGCCTCATACCCCAATTTAAAACCTTCCCTGAAACCCTTACTCAGTAACTATGCATCCTGCTCCTGTGGGTAGAATGTCAGCCAGGCATCCAAGCAGTCATTCTTAATGGATGTATGAGCATTTGCCCATGTAACCCTGCGGCCCTCTTCCTCCCCTGCCTCTCAGCCCCCTGTTGTCCCTGCTGTCCACTATAAGCATTCTGTTGTTGGAAACCTTGCCGCCCTTGCTGTCCCCTTCCTGCATATTCTCCCCGAAGCATTGCACCAATGGGTGCCTTCCTGCGCATTTTGAGCATTCATGACGAAATCTATAATATACCCGCGTACAGGTTCCTTTATTGTAATCCCAACATACCCCCGGACACCCCCACCTCCTTCGGTGTGTATCCTACCCCGCCCCTGGTGGGGCGATTTTCAAGGGGCGGTATACTAAATGTAGCCCACTGGTCATATACGTTGTCTTCCCAAAGTTGACTGCCCCATCCTCTAGTGATACAATACCTTCCCAATTTGCCTTGTGATCCCAAACTAGTCTGGCTCGGAACTCTTTGTAGTAGCCCAACCATGCATAACCCTGTATGTCAACGGTGCCGTCCTAACCACGTCCATGTATTTAAACAAGGACACACACCTGTCTGGGTATTTCTCGCAATATACACTCGCGAAAATCAGAAAAGCTGCTGTCCAGTTTTCTATGGTCCTCTTTCGATCTCTCTTTGGGCCGCAATTCCCTATGCTGGAGCTTTAACATATCCACATAGTCTGCCTTCCAAATATTTTTTTTTGTGGCTAACATGATGTATGCTCCCAAACGTTTAGTTGGTTTCATTGGTTTAGTTGATGTCATGCAATCAGACCTCTGTGCTCTCTTTGGCCCCCATCGCTTGGCTTTTTCCTCCATCTGTTTTGCCATCTCCTGTGTCATCCATCTCTGTCACTGCTGTCTGAGCTTTCCCGCCTACCTTCCTTGTCTTTCCACTAGACCCTGTCTCCCCCTCTGTCTTCCGCCCTTCTGTACCTACCCCTGTGTCCTGCACACATTGTCCTTTGCGCAGATTGATCTCCCCGTCCTCCCCTCATGCATCAGTTCCCGTGGACACCTTCCACCTTGGACTAACTACCCAGCCATACCCCCACTTTCTTCACAGGCTTCAAGGTTGTCATCCTCACTGGATCCCGCTGCTTAACCAGTCCTGCAGAGGGTTGAGTTGCATGAGGCTTGGCCGGGACAACCGCTTCCTGCTCTGTGTTCTGCAACATACTAGGCACAAAATTACTTGTCCCCTCCTTTCTTCATCTACTATCTCCCCCTCCTCCATGCTATCTTCTTCATAATCCAATGGTATTTATTCCCATAGCCCCCATCTTGCTGTATTTGCTCCCCCAAATGTGCCTTTGCACACTGTCGCATACGCTGAATAAATTTCTCCAAATTGTGGTCCACATGTGGCTGGAGCTTTCGCTGCCGTTCTGCCTCCTCTTGCTGTCCCTGCATTGACCATGTCACCGCGGAGCTAGAGGCCGCATCGGCCCAACCGGGCTGTCACCCCAACGTGACCATATCAAACCTCCACTTATCACTGAGTCCGTAGTCCCTGGCCATGGTCCGGCTGGCCTTCCAAGACCCTGTCATCGCTTCCACTTGGTACTGCGAAGCAGCATCTGGCTGACCCGAGGTGTGTGCCTCTCGCACCCGTTGATCCTACAATGAAATGGCAAGGTCCGGCGGGCAGGGTTTAGTATCCCTATCCGTCCCTCCCTCCCATTGGGCCGGGCACAACTGCTAATATCCCCTGGACCTGTACTGCTCTTCAGGTAACTGTCAGTGCCCCCTCACACCCCTGGCCCCCCAAACCATCTGCCTAAAACCTCCTCTACTCGTTCCCGCAGAGTACCCACTCCTGTTTGCCTGGGGCCCTACCTTTGACCCATACGCTCATATAACCTTACCAGAAACTCTTGATTTCAATCTGCCTCACTACCATAAAACTAAAATGTAGATCTCAACGTTTGGAAACTATGATCGAAAACTGTCCCTAACTGCTGGCTGCAGTGTCAGCTTACAAAATGGTAACACAGCCCTTAATATGTCTGGCCTAAAACCCAAGCCGGAAGCCCAAATGCAGCCCAAAGAGAGCAGAATTGGGCCCGGGCTGCACCCATGGCAAAAAAAAAACTAGAGTGTGAGCCTCCCTACTGGACAGCCACCCCCCCAAAGCCCCATTGTGAACACCGCACGTGCAACCTTTTCAAACCTGCCGTGCAACTATCCTAAAGTGTGAGAACCATGTGACTTAAGTAATCATTCTTAAACTAACTTAGACAAAATAGATCTGCTAATAAAAATAAAATAAATCATGCTGTTTACACCAACAAAGAAGTAATGCAAATCAAGCAATAAACCAAAACAAATGTGTGATAAACACATCAAGGAATAAACCGAAACAATTTTGTGAAAAACACATTTTTGTTTTTCAATAAAACACAATGTTTGTTATCTTAATATGGCTGCTTGGTTACCTCAAATAGCCTCTGAGAGGGTGCGTTTTCCTTTAAAACATATGGGGTGCAAACATTGTTCATAGGTGAAAGGTGAGAGGTGGAACCTCTGGGTTCTTTTTGTGAAGAAGGAGATGATCCATCTGAGCGCGTCCCCTTAGATGCCAAAATGTTAGATCCTTTCGATCAGAGTGTCGTGGGACACTGTGTAGAAGGCTGCTGAGAGGTCGAGGAGGATCAAAGCAGCTGTTTCTCCATAGTTGAGGAGGGTTCGTATGTCATCAGTGCTTGCGATTGTGCTGTGATTGCTGCGGAAGCCAGATTGGGAGGAGTCGAGTAGCAGGTGTGCCAAGAGTTGATTGTTGATAATCCTTTCCGGTACCTTCATTGGGAATGGGATGGGAGAGATTGTCCAGAGGTTTTTGAGTTTGCTGGGGTCAGCGGAGGGTTTTTTGAGTAGTGGTCTGACATCTGCATGTTTACAGGTGTCTGGAAATGTTGCGGAAGTGATAGAGGTATTGAGTAAGATGGTGAGTTCCTGGCTAAACCTTTGCTTTATGAGGTTGAAGGTTTGGTGCAGGCATGGGTCTGTAGGAGCTCCTGAGTGCATGGATTTCATGGTGGAGGTGGTGTCATGGGTTGAGAGGATATTCCAGATGGTCAGTGTGTGGTTTGCGTCAGTTACGGTGGTGTTGTATCTGTCAAGGAAGTCCGTAGGTGTGGGTTGGGGTTTGAAGTTCCTGTATAAGGTTGTGATCTTGTTAATGAAGAAGTGGTTGAGGTTGTTGCACAGCTCCTGTGATGGTGTGATGTCGTTTTTGCTGGCAGACAGGTAAGAGAATTCCTTAATAATGTTGAAAGGTTCCTTGGTGTTGTTGACGCTGGTTTCCATGTGTGAGGCAAGAGCTGTCTCCTTTGTTGCCCCCAGCAGGTGGTGGTAGAGGTTGAGGGAGGGCTTGAAGGCTGCCCTGTCCGAGGTGTCCTTGAACCATCTTCTCTCCAACTGTTTGCTGTCTCATTTAACTGTCCTGACTTCTTGGATGTGCCATCTGGCCTTTTTGGAGGATATTCTCTGGATGTTACTGTTGAGAGGGATGATTCTGTCTGTGGAATTTGTGATCCATGCATTAAAGTTTTTCACTCACTGTGCGAGGTTGGTGTCAGTAGTAAGCTTGGAGGTGTTGAGGGCATTTGCACAGCGGGTCTCAGAGATTTTGTTCTACCTCCAGTGGGTGGTGTTGGTCATCTTGGGGGTGATGGTGCGGGGGCTGGAGATGCTGATGTGGATGATGGAGTGAGCGGTCCATGTGAATTCTATGACATGGCTGAATTTGATACGGTTGCTGAAGGTGAAAATTGGGTCCAGTGTGTGTCCGGCAGTGTGTGTAGGGTGGTGGACAATCTGGGTCAATCTGAGGCTGCTCATACTTCGAGGGGTGCAGTGTTTTTGTCATTGGAGTCGTTGATGTGGAAATTTAGGTCGCCGAAGGAGAGGGGTGCATTGTAGTCGGCGATGGTGCTGCAGAAACTGGAGGCAGGGCCGTGGGTCAGAATGTGAGGGTACCTCTGATAGTTGTCTTGTCATCCATGTGGAGCATGAAATTGAGATGTTCCATGGGAGTGGTGGTGTTGTCGGTGGTGCTAGTACACTGTATGGTATTGTTGTGGATAATGGATGCCCAGTGTGAGGGTGGCGATGAGGTCCCATAATTCAAAAGAATGCTTGCATAGTAAGCGTGGGTCGAGAAGGGCACATGCGAGTTGGTGTTTTGTACAGGTGGTGTCTGTGATGTGTTCGGGGTAGGGCTGGTTGGTGTGCTGGTCTTTGTGCCGAGGCTGGTAAAGTAGCAGTGGGTGCACATGAAAAGTCCTAGTTCTAACATAAAAATCTAAACAGTTCATACAATTGAGAGCAAACAAATAATACAAAAAAAAAAGCAATAATCGCTGTGTGCTGAGACTCATAGAACTAATCTATGCCGCTCCTCTGAGAAAGGTATAACATAGCTCTAAAATGAAAGTTAGGGCATTAGCCCTCATTGAATAAGTGGTGGGTGCAATTTTTATTTGTACTCTTTTAAGTCCATCTATTCATCCTCAAGTAACTGTGATAAGGTGGATCGTGGATAGTCCCCAATGAAATTCTCCCTGGGTGACATTACATTTCTATCTTTGTTGTTCCTCAGGCAGATCAAGGCTGTGAGTGCCAGTGGAACATGAGGGTATACAGACATAATATCAACCACAAAATATCGAGGTAGCTAAATATCGAGTTTAAAATATCGAGTAGACAGAATATAGATAAGAAAGAATATAGACTACAAAAATATTGAATAGAATGACAATAATATCGATTCCAAAATATAGAATGGACAGAATATCGAATCGACAGAATATAGACAACAAAAATATCTAGGGACAGAATATAGACAACAATATCGAATTTTAGGTAAGTAAGTAAATAAATTTATGTTATTTAATTTTTGCGTAATATGATTCTGGAGCGGGTTGTGGGTTTATAGGGGAATAGGGTGGGAAGTAATTTAATTATAATAAATTAAATATTTTAATTTTTTGGTATTTATTTACAATTAATTGCTAATTAATTTTTAATTGCCAATTAATTAAAATATAATTGGTAATTAATTTTTATTAATTGATAATTATGTTAATTTTATTCATTCATTTTCTGGAGCGGGTTGTGGCTTTATAGGGAAATAGGGTGGGAAGTAATTTAATTATAATTAATTAAATATTTTGATTTTTTTATTGGTATTTATTTAAAAATAATTGTTAATACATTTTTAATTGGTAATTAGTTACATTATAATTGGTAATTACATTTTTTTAATTGATTAATTGATAATTATGTTAATTTTATTTATTTATTTTCTGGAGCGGGTTGTGGGTTTATAGGGGAATAGGGTGGGAAGTAATTTAATTATAATTATTTAGGTATGTTAAATTATTTATTGCTACTTATTTACAATTAATTGTTATTTATTTTTTAATTGGTATTTCATTAATATATAATTGGTAATTAATTTTTATTAATTGATTAATTGATAATTCTGTTAGTTTTATTTATTTAATTTTTGTAGTGGGTTGTGGGTTTATAGGGGAATTGGGTGTGAAGTCATTTAATTGTAATTAATTAAAATTTTAATATATAAATTGGTATTTTTTTGAATTAATTGTTAATTTATTGTTATTGGTAAATATTTTGTATTGATAGGTAATTATTTTTATTATTTTTAATTGAATAATTATTATAATATCTTAAATTGGCAATTAATTTTAAATAATTTGTCATTGGTATTAATATTTAATTTATTTTAAATTATATATGAAATATTTACTTTCCCTACTGTTGCTCTATTTGGAGTGGCAATAGTAATTTTTAGCTTCCTGCTATCCGACACTTTCCCTACTGTTGCACTCACTGGAGTAGGAATAGTAATTTTTACCCCTACGCTATCCAACACTTTTCCTACTGTTGCACTCACTGGAGTGGGAATAGTAATTTTTACCTGTATGCTATCCAACGCTTACCTTACTGTTGCACTCTCTGGAGTGGGAATAGTAATTTTTACCCCTACGCTATCCAAAGCTTTCCCTACTGTTGCACTCACTGGAGTGGGAATAGTCATTTTTACCTCTACGCTATCCAACGCTTACCTTACTGTTGCACTCTGTGGAGTGGGAATAGTAATTTTTACCCCTACGCTATCCAACGCTTTCCCTACTGTTGAACTCACTGGAGTGGGAATAGTAATTTTTACCTCTACGCTATCCAACGCTTACCCTACTGTTGCACTCTCTGGAGTGGGAATAGTAATTTTTACCCCTACGCTATCTAACGCTTACCCTACTGTTGCATTCTCTGGAGTGGGAATAGTAATTTTTACCCCTACGCTATCCAACGCTTTCCCTACTGTTGCACTCTCTGGAGTGGGAATAGTAATTTTTACCTCTACGCTATCCAACGCTTTCCCTACTGTTGCAGTCTTTGGAGTGGGAATAGTAATTTCTACCTTCCCGGTATCCAATGCTTTCCCTACTGTTGCACTCACTGGAGTGGGAATAGTAAATGTTATGCCTACGCTATCCAACGTTTTCCCTACTGTTGCACTCACTGGAGTTGGAATAGCAATTTTTACCCCTACGCTAGCCAACGCTTTCCCTACTGTTGCACTTTCTGGAGTGGGAATAGTAATTTTTACCCTTACGCTATCCAACGCTTTCCCTACTGTTGCACTCTCTGGAGTGGGACTAGTAATTTTTACCCCTACGCTATCCAACGCTTTCCTTACTGTTGCACTCACTGGTGTAGGAATAGTAATATTTAAACCTACGCTATCCAACGCTTTCCCTACTGTTGCACTCTCTGGAGTGGGAATAGTAATTTTTACCCTCCCGCTATCCAACGCTTTCCCTACTGTTGCACTCTCTGGAGTGGGAATAGTAATTTTTACCCTCCTGCTATCCAACGCTTTCCCTACTGTTGCACTCACTAGAGTGGGAATAGTAAATTTAACCCTCTCGCTATCGTATGGTGAATATATTGTATATTTGTTATTAATACTATGTTTATATATATATATATATATATATATTCACTGAAAAAACCATAGGTTATAGACCATATATAGTTAGGAATTAGCATTTACAAAACCTTGAAAATTCACTGAAAAAACCATAGGTTATAGACCATATATAGTTAGGAATTAGCATTTACAAAACCTTATTTTACTCACACAAAACCATTGAAATTCCATATATAGTTAGTTGCACTAACTATATATCGCGCACCCGCAATCCACTGCTGATCATGTCACATATTACATCATTCATGACATGGTCAGTGACATCACTGATGACATCACTGATGACATCTCAAATGACATCACTGATGACATCACTGATGACAACATCCAGTGACTGTATTTTTCTGTAAAGTTAAAATATGTCTTGAGTGGATGTATAAGTGTCTGGATGAAGGATTTAGTAGGTGCATGACTGACTGTATGAGTGAGTGATTAAATGTGTCTCACTGAATGCATGGGTTAGTGACTAAACTGTCTTAATTTGTGCATCATTATGTCTGTTGTTCTGTAAACTGCTGCATGTGTTGATCATTAGCTATACGAGAGGCTATATGTGTTATTAATTGGTTGCCCAAGTATTTCTATGGGAGATTGAGTTTGTGTGGGGGTGGCTGGAAGGTGTGTGACTCTATGCATAGATGTGTGAGCAGTTTATTCACTAGGTGTATGAGTTCAAGAGTGCATGTGGAAACAGCTACATGGGCAGTTGACTGTGTGCATGAGTGTATTGATGAGTGAATGGATATCTCAATGCTACATGTCATAGTAAGTACATATGTAAAACACAGTACATGTGAGAGTTGGCATATATAAATAACTGTGCATGAGAGCCACTGAATGAGTGAGTGGTTGTATCGATCATTGTGAACTTGTATCAGGGATTGTATAAGAGAGTAAATATGTGTTAGTATATGTTTCAATAAGTAAGGTGTGTTTAACTGTATAGTTGAAGAAATGGAGGTGAGATTGTTTCTTTGCATGACTGACTGGGTGTGTGAGTAACTCCATGGATGAGTGGCAGTGTGTGAGTGTCTGTATACACTGAGTGTATCTAAGGTTATATTAGAGTCTGAAGAGGTTTATCGTATTAGCACAAGAATGATGTCAAATGAGATGTCATCAGTGATGTCATCAGTGATGTCATCAGTGATGTCATCAGTGATGTCACTGACCATGTCATGAATGATGTAATATATGACATGATCAGCAGTGGATTGCGGGTGCGCGATATATAGTTAGTGCAACTAACTATATATGGAATTTCAATGGTTTTGTGTGAGTAAAATAAGGTTTTGTAAATGCTAATTCCTAACTATATATGGTCTATAACCTATGGTTTTTTCAGTGAATTTTCAAGGTTTTGTAAATGCTAATTCCTAACTATATATGGTCTATAACCTATGGTTTTTTCAGTGAATTTCATTGGTTTTTTAACAGCTAATATCTGTAGCTGTAAAATGTATTCTTCTTTAAATCCAAAAATATATTTTATATGTTTATGAATAATTTTTTTTTTTAAATATTTTTTTTCTTCGTTCCCGCTTCGCGAATCGGGAAGCTTCCCGTTAGCTGACCTTGATGCCGCGAAATAGACCGCGAGCCGGTAAACGTTTCTTTACCGCAACTGCCGCGTTAGAAAACAACATCGTGACGCCTCCCGTCCGCATGACGTTTCACGTTGTCGCGTGATACGTCATATGACGTGCTACGTTAGCGAACTGGTACGCGAAGCGAGTCGCAAAGCGCAGGTTTCTGGAAGCAAACCGGGAGGCCCTGCAAAGCGCTTAATGTAAACACAGCAGGTCATGTGACTTGGTAATAACACTTTTCATTGGTTCATTTCAATTTTGGTTTCCTAATGATGTAAGACTAGGTCATATAATCTAAAATGAACACTTTTCATTGGTTAAGAACTCTTGTTTTTCCCAAATGATGAAAATCCCTCCTTCTTTCCTCACTCTGACTTTCATCATTGTGAGAGAAAGACCCTTTGTGATAACTGAGCAATGGCTTCTTTAGTAGCTTCAGCTGGTGCTTCCCCACCACCTCCACCACCTCCAAGGAAGAGAGGACCACCTGCTGAAGTTATAATTCAACAAGAAGAAGAAGAACAAGACCAGGAGGAAGAGCACGAAGAGAGGCAGTTTTTGCCTGAGCAGCCCAGGACGTCTCGCCGGAAAGAAAACTTCATTTGGCAATTCTTTAAAATTCCCAAAGGTCAGAAAAAGGTAAATGCAAGATACGTATTTTGCCTTATATGTCAAGATAGACTGTCCAGAGGAACCGACAAAAAATACAGCTTCGGAAACTACACAATGCATCGCCATATGACTAGGTGGCATCCTAACAACTACAGTGCTGCACAGTTTCGGAACGACCTAGATAATCTCCCTATTATGGCCAGAAGATCTGTTGTACCGGAAGTAACGGGACCAGAGGGCAGGGAGATGGTGCCAAATATACAAATGAGATTTGGTGATGTAAAACACATCTGCGCATTTTGCGATGGATTCATTTCCTACGGAGAAAAAAGCATCACTCTGATCAACAGAGCTATTGACTATCATATGCAAGTTTGTCCGAAACGCCCAAAATAATAAATACTTCTTTTTTTTGTTTTGTTGCTCCTGTTGAGCCCTTTACAATGAATCGTTTTCATTGCCCCCTCCAAGAAAAACCCCAAAAAATATAAAACTGTTCCGAAAAATTCAAAAACAGTAAAAAAATGTTCAGAAAAATAAAAAAAAAAGTTCTTTTCAGAACTACCTCCCCGTTATTAAAAAATTGGTACAATATTTGGAACTGTGCCAACCTCTATTTCTCTTAGTTCGCTTCCCAGTTCGCTCGCCGGTACGCGAACCGGAAGCGAACCAAAAACAGTAAGTATAAGGGAAGGAAACAGACACTTATGTTAAAAGAAAGACAGCTATAAGGGAGTAAACTAGAGATACCATTACCCGTAATCCACTGCTGATGATGTCACATATTACATCATTCATGACATGCTCAGTGACATCATCAGCAGAGGATTGCGGGTTTTTTGGCAACATGCCTTATCCACGGTTTAATAACGCTGCCTTTTGCTTTATATAAGTTTTCAAATTGTATGAAATATATACCAATAGGTCGTTATGAACCTTTAGGTAGTGCTTTTCTTCATGAGGTCTGGTCGCTTCCATACACATACAGATGTTTCAAAGATGATCAAGAAGTTTATCTGAATGGAGAGGAATGCACTGAGACGCCAGATCATTCACTAATGTGTAGGCACATACAGTTACACGGTTCATGCAACAAACACCGACCAAATATGGCTTGCGTGTTGCAAGGCACGCCAGTTCCTGCTATCATCCCCACGTTCAAGTTGTTGGAAAATGGTAGTTATTTGATGCTCAATAATGAAGATTGTTCTGAGTTAATTAAAAGTATTCCTTTTATCGTAACAGTAAGTGAACGGGTTATTTGCTGCAGAAATGTTCTATTTCCTCCCACACATGAACATAGGGAGTTTTCAATCTGGCCACAAATACCAACCTTGAGACACGTTTCAACGGCATGGCAAGAATAAGAGCTCTTTTGTCTCAGAGAGAGGTGGCCTTGAGTTCGGCCCGTGAAACTTTCGTACTTCACATAGCGAACACCCATACAGAGGTGCAAAACCTTTTTCAATTAACATTTGCCTTTCAATTTCAGCAACATGTTTCCGACTATCTTTAACGCATCCTCCACAAAGTCCCTGGCGCACTTTTTTAAAGTTGTTACCAGTGGTCTTGTGACTTCATTTGAGAAAATCTTTGGAGTCATCCCTGCTTCCTTTGATTCTATTTTCTGCACTCTGGTTCGTGGATTGGCATTTTTACTTGCATTACCAGCGGACGCTCTTGTGCTTTTTTACATTTTTAAATATGGATGTCCCTCCTATGCAACCTCCCACCCTGCAGCTGCTGACACTGTTCCGCAATCGCATGCTAGAATATTATGGCACAATGCCGTTGGCGATATTAAGCACGGCATATGGATTATCTTTTCGATTCTCCTACTTCACCTGTGTCCAGCCTGTATTTCACTGCCTGACCTATGATTTCGATTGGGCCATTGATTTGTGTCTCTGCGGACCGGTTTCTCCTGACGTCGACTTTAATCAGCTGATGACTCCTATCATTACTCACGAGTTGGTTTGTCCTGGCGAAAGGATTATGGCTGTGGCATTGATGCATGGACTACTTGGTCCCTGGAATTTACTGGCGGCAGCACAGTCTTTCTTGGAACAGAGCTTTCTTGAAAACCCACCGAGCTGTCCTCTGATGGTGATAGAGGATCCGGTGCTGGGAGAGCACGTATGTTCTTTTCCGCTTTTAAATTGGATGGCTGAACTGTTTTCGGATGAAGACGGTGACTTCCTATTGGAGGCTGTTGCAGCTTATTTTGCATACACAGTTATGTCATAGACCTTTTTCATGTTTGATATGCTGAGTACTAGCATTTCATTGACAATTCATTGACTTATTTGTCAAGTTTTTATTATTTACCTTGCCTATTGGCTTAAGACTCGATAAAGTACTTGGCTGTTTTATTTTTCTTTAGCATTCAATTTTCCTAGTTTTTAATGCTTTACCTTGCGGACCGTCCACATATAAACTTGCAATCTGCTCTCATGAGATGGCACTTCTATTATCTTATTCAGTTCGTTTCCGGATCATGAGGAGGTGTCATCTAGGTCCTGGATATCTTTACACCGTGTTAAGTTAGCATGGGCTCTTTACCGGTTTAAACGCCATTTTTCCTTTTTTGCAACTTCTGCACACGACACTTAGTTGTTGCTTTAGCTTTCCACCTAGTAGTTCATCGTGGTTTACATGAGAATAATATGTTATTGGTCTACTATCTGCTTTACTTGTTAAACTATATCTGTACAGCGAGTGCTAAAGTTTCAAGAACAACACGATACAGAATTGTTATGAGGTCTGATCTCCACGACTTCATACTCATAACATAAGTGCAACTTCTGCCAATTCTGGGCATGAGGCGGGTTTTATATTGCTTTGCCGAACACACATACACAACAGTTGATGCGGTTCACATGAAGAGAGAGCTGGTGTATGCTGATGTCATTCCTTCAAATCTAAGACACTAAAGTATGGGCACGCCCTAAACCAACACAAAGAGACCTTCTTAGCAAATAATATAATATGTGTATTAGGGAGGGTGAGATATAAGCAGCCGCGGGCCGTGGAGGGAGTTACGATGGGGCAGGGAGGCGGGGAGGGGGAGAAGCAGGGTGGAGCCCTCTCTACCTTGCCCCTCCCCCTCCCCGCCTCCCTGCCCCACCGTAACTCCCTCCACGGCCCGCGGCTGCTTATAAGTGTTGCTAACTCTTATTCATTTACAGCATGTTAACATACTGTCACCATTCGCTTTTTATGTACTAGTAACTATGCTGGTAATTTTGCTACTGATAATATGTGTACTTTTATTATCTAAGGTACTACGCCTGAGAAGACGGCATTAGTAAATAAACATTTCAAATACACATCTGTTCTTCTTAACTCCATGTTCTGGTTTCTAAGAAATCTATAACGACCGACTGTTCATGAGTTCCACGTATCCTGAGGTACTATAAGTTCATATTCTGGATTGTCTAAACATTGAGAGTTTGTTATATCCAATGTGACACTGTACCTAGCTTGCTAAGGAGTTTTTGATTACTAACGTGAGTTTTGGGACACCCTAATTCGCCGAGGTTCCAATCCTCTGTCCACAGTTCTGTGTGAGAACAGAAACCCTGCGACAGGGGCACCCCCGACCCTTGCTGGAGCTTCATCACACTTGCGATAAAACTCCAGCAATGCATTCGCCGAGGTTCCAATCCTCTGTCCACAGTTCTGTGTGAGAACAGAAACCCTGCGACAGGGGCACCCCCGACCCTTGCTGGAGCTTCATCACACTTGCGATACAACTCCAGCAATGCGCCACCTTTACGGCACAGATACATCACGCATCTGTGCTGTTTTTGCCCCATGATGCGCCGCATTGTAAATGCAGCACACCATAGGTGACGGAACAGCGGCACAGAATGACTAACACATCCCTGGTGATGCGCCAGTCATCATAAATGTATCCCTATGCTTCTTATCTTGTTAGAGATGAACCGCCATATGTATCATCAAAGTTTTTTGCATTTCCTAAATAGCGAACTTTAAGGAATAAATAGCGATTCTTTACCATTCCTAGTTTGCGATGAGCTATTTGCTAATTAGCCGAATGTAGCCCAATGAAGCCCAATGTAGCCCAATGTAGCCCAAAGATGGCCGCCAGACACACAAAAAAACAAATGTAGCCCAAATATCAGCCAGATGTAGCCCAACTATAGCCCAGTGACAGAATGACCAATCAGCTTCGCAAACCTCCGTTACGCGAAGCGGAGCGCTGTTACAGATATATATCTTTTTTTGAACGTTAATTTCTCAAAATCCACTAGAGCACATATATTGAGACCTAGCAAAGGCACATCGGGCTACCAGTCCCTAATATTTTGCCAAGTTTCGTGCAAATCCATTCAGCCGTTCGATTATTATTATTATTATTTTTTTTTGCCCCGCGGGGCCCTTTTAAAACCTCCACATCAAACCTAGGGGGTCAGCGAGGATCTACTATGCCCCCTTATAGTTATTTCCCCCTTTGTTTTGACCTCCTCTTGTCTCTCGATCCTACCGAGAGACAAGATGGCGGCCGCTACAGACTGTTTGGAATGTTGACAGACGCCGGAGAACCAATCAGCTTCGCTTCACAAAGCTCCGTTGCGCGAAAAGTCCGCGAACCAGAGCGCTGCCCGGTCCGCTGTTACAGATATATATCTTTTTTTAAACGTTAATTTCTCAAAATCCACTGGAGCACATATATTGAGACCTACAAAAGGCACATCGGGCTACCAGTCCCTACAATTTTGCCAAGTTTCGTGCAAATCCATTCAGCCGTTCGGGCTAAAAGTGAGGCCAACCGCCCTATGGAAATTAACATGGGAAAAACGCGTTTTGGGACCCCCCTTTTTTCTCGGCCCCCCCTTGACGAACCCCCCCAAAATTTTCAGGGGCTGCTCAGAAACAAAATGTGCCATTTTCCTGAAAATTTCAGCCAATTCCGTCCACAAACGCCAAAGTTATTAGACATAGAATTTTCAAAAAACCCATAGAGAAAAAATCCTAACTATATATACCTACTGGCGACCGCCAGTAGGTAATATATATATATATTTTTTTTTTTATTTATTTATTTTAATGTATTTAAAAACATTATTTTTATTTATATTAATTATTTATTTATTTTAATGTTATTAAAGTATTTTAAGTATGTTTAAGTTAGTTATATTTATTATTTCATTAATTTAAAATTACTGTTAACTATTTAAAAAATTTGATATTTTGACTATCTATATTTTTGTAGGTCTATATTTTGGATTCGATATTTTTGCACTTACCTGTTTGAAGATAGGAAGTCGATATTTTGGCATTCTATATTTTTTACTCGATATTTTTGTAGGTCTATATTTTAGCCATCGATATTCTTTCAGTGATCCGAACATGAGACCTTATTGAATGTTGTGTTTCCTACCAACCCAACAAGTGAGATCACAGTTGCTCTGCCTCAGCCCAGTGATGTTGCCTCAGACCAAGCCTTCTGCATGTGGTGCACCTGCCCCTTCCTGACGAAGACAGGTAGCACCACCATCAACGATGAGGAGTTTGCACTCTGCTCTCTGGTTGTGTTCCATTGAATTTTCACTGGGGCAATCTTTCTCGGACCCAAACATAACCCAGTCACCCAAACAACCAGCCTATCATATGTCGCAGCAGTGACCAGGACTGAGGCCACCACTGATTCTGGGGAGTGGTCTGACCTAGTGCTAAGCTGCCTTGGGCACTTTCAGATAAGGCTGTCAAATGTGATCACGATTTTCTCAGTTCCAATTAATCACAGGCTCTACGTCTCCATTGGGAGGGATACCACAAAATACATTTGTGGTATCCCTGGGTATGTCTCAGCTACAGAAGATACTTTCCTGGACACAAAGCAGTAATGCTGGGGTCTCGAAACCTCTCTGCACAGCCTGATGTGCATATACTTCTCTGTTTAGCAGCACACAGCTCCAAGTTGTTCCTCTCCCAGTTCCTTACAGTTCACTCCTTATAGGTATGATCTTCTTCAGGCAAGAGTACCTCTAGCACTCTTCCTCAGCAGTCAGCCAGCTGCATTCTTCAAGGCAGACTCCAGCATCTCTTTTCCTGACAGATCACAGAGCACAAATTTCCATATTTCCACCCATGACAAAGGGTAGCTGGCATTCAGCAGCCCCAACCTTCAAGTAAAAAATCATTTTTGGGGTGTGGCCAAGATGTGCATACCCATGCGGCCTGTGTTTCAGGAAAGTGGTCTAATCAGGCGTAAGACTTATGAGCTGCCGATTAATGTGTATAGTCTCTATCACTGGGGTGATGGCTCCGCCATACGTCCCTGATCCCACAATCCTCCTACCACTCCCTGACATAGATCCTGCCCCCCCAGTCCTCGGGTTAGAGTGGTCCATCCTTGCATCTATGACCAAATTTAAATTGCCACCCACCACAACCAAGGAGTCGGCGTGTGGAGAACCTCGGCCAGGGCCTCAGTCAGGAACTTCTCCTGATGTTTGTTTGGGGAATAGATTGAGGCTATTGTGAGGTTTTAGGTGCTGATTTGTAGCCTCATCTCAAGGAGGTGCCCCTTAATCTCTGCCACTGAGCCCTCTATGGAACCTCTAAAGCGTTTGAAAAACAGGATGGCCTCCCCACCCTTCTTAATCTTCCCTGAAGACCAGAACTGCAAGGGTAACCCCCTGGATTGCATACGGTGTCTATCTTTGTGAAGTAGGTGGGTTTCTTGAAGTAAAAATGTATCCTCCTCCGAATGCTCGAGTAAGGAGAGCACTGCCCTCCACTTGGTAGGATTGATAAGGCCTCCGACATTATAGCTGACTACCTTAACTTCCATCAGGTTGTAAAGAACTATGGGGCTATGTGTCTTATGCTATGGAGCCGAGAAAGGGGGAAAGACCATGGAAGGGACCACACAGACAGATGTGACTGGATGGACCCTCCCAAAAGGGCCACAAGTAAAAAGCTCACCTGAGAGAGGACCCCCAGCCAATAAAAATATAAACAAACCAGAAAACAATAAACCACCAGCAAAGGCAAGCACACAAAGTCCATCTCAACTTTGCCGCCACTTGATGATCAGCAGGCTTTGGCAAACAGTTTTTTCTTGTGCTGGCAGGTCACATCCTATATTTAAGGTTGCTATATTTACTGCAGAATATATTAGGTTACTTGATAGGCATCTTCAGTAACACATCACTTTCTTTGCTCACTGATTAACCAGTTCTATTTTGATGGAGCAGTGGCTAGAGAGGCTACCATGTAAGCAGCACCCACCTCTAATAATTCAAGAGAATGCTCTAAAGTGAGCATAGCCAGTAGTGTCATTTTCACTTGGTGTAGAATTCTCTCCTTAGTTTTTGCGATTAGCAGACCTGGATTATTTCAGCTCAAATTTCTTCATCTGTGTGGTCTAGCTCAGGTGTGCTGGCAGGATTGCACAGGCGAGCATAGAATGAGATTATAGTTTTGTCCAGACCTTGCTTAGTTTGACAATGAACCTCTCGCAGTCAGATTTTGACTGTGTGCTGAGCTGCCCATTTATGGCTGCTATTGTGGCATTATAATTATTGCCCCAAGGTTTGTTTGGAAGAGTGAAGAACATTTGTGCATTTCTCCCCCACTAGGTGAAGTGGAATAGGCCTTTTGGTGGTAGAATAGACCTATTGGATAGATCTTTCTCTTTATTAGCCGACAGGTAATTTTTAAAATGAGCTATCGAGATGTTCCAGCAAGAGAGTATGTCAAAAGGCTGGATCATCATATCTGCACTGTTCAACATGATTCCAATTCTGGAGTACCAATTGTTGGCTGAAGTACGTGAGAAGACAATAGAAATGCTCCCTCATTGGTCTTGGGTGTCATGACTGAGACTCGTCCCTCGAGAATGTCTCTCAGTGCTTGTTTTACTAGCTTTGAGCAAGTCACGTCAGTCGTAAAAGAAGCAAAAACTCAAACAGTAGCAAGAAACACAGCCAAAAACAATCATTAATAAAAGGGAATAATTTCTTGACTAGAATACCCGTGCTTCTGGAGCCTGAGGTGAAGTCTGAGTGCACCGCCATCGCGTATCCCCTTCTGTCCAGCGCTTTGGACGCCCCCCCAGTGAGGTGTGTTTCCTGCAAAAGTACTAAAGCCGGGCCCTGCCTCTTCACTGCGTGCAGTACCACTCCTCGCTTAATTTTGTCCCCCAGCCCCCGTACATTCCAGGTCATAATGCGAAGGGGGGCAACTGATGACCTTGGTACCCCTGAGTCCCACATCCCGAGTGTGTCGTCCGTCCCAGGAACCTGCATCACTTGTGTGCCTTAATGAGTGTCTAGCCCTAACCTGCAAAACCTGTATATCAACAAAACTGCCCCCCGTGCCACCCCCCTCCCTACCTCCCTGCTTAACGGACCCGAAACTGCCCGCCCCCCCAACATAGCAGAGTGCTTTACCCATCCCATTAACAGTGTACTTGCTTGCTGGGGTGAAGTATCCCCCGGAGCAGGCGGCTCCCCTGCCCTCTTTGGAGTCTCCCAGGTCAGTGTCCACGCTGAGTCCCACCGTTCAAGTGGCTATGAAGTAACACCATCTGGTGTACCCGGAGCACACTATTCCGCACCGTCTTCTGCTTCAAAGTGTTGTGGTAAATAAATAATTAATTACCGGTTCTATTTTTCGGGATACTCATACAAACGGGTAGCTCAATAAATAAGAGTCAAGATTCGAGGTAGCTAGAGTGTACAGGCTTTAATCAAGCATAAAAGGACAGGAACAGGACAGCCTGCATGGGAATAGGATAGCAGGGCCCGGCAGGGCACGACGGGGGCCCGACAGGGCACGACGGGGGCCCGACAGCTGCCGGGCAGGATCTGGGAATGATGCGCATAAGGGGTAACTTTTAATAACAGTACATTAGTATATATAGTTAAACAAAATACATTGCATTCAATACAGTAGGCGTAGCAGTAGGCGGAGTTTGTAGCAGTCGCGAAAGATAAGGGCAAAATGAGGTAACAAGAAGGCGTGTATAGGGCGTATACATAGACATGTGATGTAAACGTAACAGAATATGTCATAAACGGGGCGGAAACATGGAGGGGGCTACCTGAGCAGCTGGGACCTCTAACCTAGTGGTGCGTGCAAACTGACAATGACGTGTTACTAGGGAGAACTGGGGGGCTATGACTTCTGCGCTAGAAGAGGAGACTAAAGTCTGGAGTGTCAGAGCGACATGTACCCAGGCATATCTAGTATCTCGTGTTTAGAGTACGTGTTGATAGAATCCAAAAGTTATCAGAGTAAAGGCTAACAGACATTAAGACTGGTGCATACATAATTCTACATGTAGTGCGTGTGCGGGGAATATTCTATGAATATTAATACAGTATTTCTCTTACATGGAGACATAAAGGCTAGACCATGACGGAAACTATTGATGCGATTCAGTAGCTTAGGAATGCAGAGAAGGAGGGTTGGACTGATAACTAGAAACATAACATATTCTTGGCAGACTGGGAGGCAGAGCCAGGCCGAGCCGGGCACTGCGAGGCATGAAAGTAAGCTAAGGGTCAGGGATACAGGTGGGGGCTGTATCGCTCCTCGGAGAGGGTTCAGGAAACAGGAGCTGAATCTGAGTCCGGGCCCTTTTGAGGCCTAGAAACGGGGATAATTCAATGAATTAACGTGCACACTGTAAAACGTGGCAACGTAGCTTTACATAGGCCTGATATTCGTTGTATTCACGAAAACTGGAAACTGGCATACTAGAGATGGACACAACTGTAATTGCGTCTTTAATCGATCATAGGGGAATACATGCATATTGATCATGCACATATGACATAACATGGGGAACACGTAGGCACATATAACATGGCAAAATTTACTTTTCCACATTCCCTCCTTGTGCCCTACGTTTCCATCAGGAAACATCTATATTCATGATACCATCTATCATTTCATACAGCATCATTTGCTCGTCTCGAATTGTCTTGGAACGGAACTTAGGACTAGGAATACAAGAGGTAGCACAAATGCCGCAAATCGCAGGGCCACATTGTATACAGAGGCAGCAACTGAATATGATCATTACTGCAATACCTAGGAATGACAATACTTTCCATCCCCAGGCAGATATGATACTCCATAGCCAACCGGACCATGTCCAGGTGCCTGGATTCTGGTGTAACTGATGGGCAATTTTATGAAGTCTGGTTATAGCTGAATAAACAGACGGTGCGTTATTAGGAATGAAAATGCAGCAACTAGATCCGATGACTCTACATGCTCCTCCTCTATCGGCTAGTATGACGTCAAGAACGAGACGATTTTGGAGCACGACAAATCTCATAGCAGATTGCTCTTCGGTTAAGTTACCTAGAGCAGAAGTAGTCTCATTCACTACTGCTTCAAGGGTTCTGGTTAACCTACGGATTAACTTACTATTCTGGACAGGTCCTATAAAGAAAAAGAAACCTCTATTGAAATCTGTATACTGTTCTAGAGCAGTTTCAGTTTGATCGACAATTGGGGACTCAATCTCCCTTCTATGTCTGACGTGTACTAGATGTGTGTTTCTGTGATAATCAGATGGGGCTAGAAAAACTGGTGGCAGTAGGAAGGCAATGTAACATGTTCCATCCCAATCGAGGGGCAGACGAACATATGCGGTCTGACCACAAACAAAATAAGAATGACGTGAAGCTTTGAAAATAGATTTCCCACTGTCACTATACTCGACAGTAGTAGTACAATCACTATGTCCTACATGTGCGGAACCATTCTTTCGGACACATAATTCGCCTTTGACTGGTAGTACTGAAATAGCAGGTAAGTCTGGAGTAGTATCAGACTGAACATTCAGGACCATAAAATTCGAAGAATAATTACCTAAATTATAAACTTCATTTTCTAGATCTAACCCTGTTCTATGGGGGAGACCTTGCTTGTCTGGAAAACATGTTCTATTCAGAAGGGACATATCATTTGAAGATGACGTTAACATGGACCATGCTCCACACGAACCATTATGTGAAAACGGATAAGGAAAGAGTGGCAGAACTCCCTTCGGTGTCTGGAAAGGGGGGAGTCGACCACACACCCAACAATTAGTAGCATTGCTGGTCTGGTGTGAATAATGTAACATTCTGATGAATGTATTATTTCTCATAGCAAGACGATAGGATAACTCGTGAGGAGGCAGATCACTAAATGTGTGCTCTACTGTAGCATTAGAAAACTTATTGACATGAGAAATTGGAAAACATAAATGCAATGCATAACTTGTGCAGGTAACCATCAGACTTAGAAACAATAAGAAACTTAGAAAAACGATACATCGGATAGAGTTTTGACTAACTCTCTCACTATGGGGGTCTATCTCATACATGTCAGATACCTGTCTAACCGTTTCACCCGAGAGGGACTTAGACAATTAAACTGGCTGACTTATTTTACTAGACCGGAGCTTCAACTTATACTCCTGTTGTGGAGTTTTCTCTAACAGAGGAACTTTCAGTTCAGGATTCAGATCAATGTCTGGTTTCAGGCAGTCTTTAGAAATGGAACAGTCCTTAGAAATGTCCTTTAAAAATGTTTTATTCCGGACTCCATGGAATTTCTTTATATGGGACAGATGGACCCAACCCTTGCGGCCTTCCAACTTCACGGCCGTACGGGTGGTCAGGAGGACAAGTCGTGGCTCCTTCCAACGAGGCTCCAGCGGACTTGAACGATCAAAGTTCCTTACAAGAACGAGGTCGCCTGGAATGACCTCATGCGGTTTCACTTCAGTATTGTCAGGAAATGCGGCGGCAACCTGTGAACGACAAGAGTGTAGGGCAGACATCAAGGAAGCTAGGTAATCTGTCAACATATTACTGGAAACATCTGTAATACTGCGGGGTCTAGGTGTACCCCACATGTTTGGGGGGCGGCCGAATACGACCTCATAAGGGGACAGACCTGATCTGGAGTGTGCGACCATTCGCATAAAGAATAAAGCAACTGGCAGAGCAACTAGCCAGTCTACACCTTTCTCTTTACATATCTTGGCAATACGGATTTTCAGGGTCTGATTATGTCTCTCTACGAGACCGGCTGCTTCAGGATGGCGCACACAATGGAACTTCCACTGGTACCCTAACAAGAGGGAAACATGTTTCATTAACTCGGATGAGAATGGCTGGCCGTTATCAGAATACACGACCCTAGGGAGTCCATAACGGGGGAAGAATTCACGAACCAACTGCTTGGCAGTGGTCGCGGCTGTGTAATCTGGAACTGGATATGCTTCTGTCCACCTGGACAAAGCGCATACAACTACAAGAACATACTTGAAACCTCGACATCGCTCCATCTGAATATAATCCATCTGGAGGACTTCAAAAGGGTGGTCAGGAGGTTGGAATCCACCTTGTTCCACCGGGACACTTTTACCTGGATTGAATTGACAACATATCATACAAGTACAGACTTTCTGCTTGGCTGCAGCTCGTAAGTGCTTGTTGAACCAAAGGTTCTGAATACTGTCTAACATGGCTTTTTCTCCTAGGTGTGCTGGACTATGTGCGGTATTGATAATGACTTGAACCATAGAGTCGGGGAGAAACCATGTGGCTTTTCCCTTCGTCAACCATCCCTGATCTGTCTGGACCCCTCCTTGTTCGGACCATTTCTTGATTTCATCGGGAGTAGCATGTAACTGTATGTCTATGACATCTTGTGTAGGGTCCTTAACTGTCATACAAGTAGTCTGTTCTGGAGTGGATGTCTGTGTCTTGTTAACTGGAATGTCTGGTGTCTGAGCTGTAAGCTTGGCTGTTCGATCTGCTAGATCATTACCTTGGGAAATGATGTCAGTAACTTTCGTATGTGCCTTGCACTTCATTATAGCGATAGCTGTCGGTAAATGTATTGCATCTAACAGAGCTTGAATGAGGAGACCATGCTGAATCTTGGTTCCATGAGAAGTCATGAAACCTCTCTCCTGCCAGAGCACTCCGAAGTCGTGTACAACTCCGAATGCGTAACGTGAATCTGTATATATGTTTACTTTCAGGTTCTTGGCACGTATGCAGGCTTGGGTCAGAGCAACTAGCTCTGCTGCTTGAGCAGACAGGGTGTCAATACGGTGTGTTTCAATAACTTCAGTGTCAGTAGTCACTGCATACGCGGCTACTAGTTCTCCTGTACTAGTTCTCATACATGAACCATCCACATAAAGTGTCAGGTCGGGATTAGGTAATGCAATGTCTGTCAGGTCTTGTCTTGGCTTAGTCATAGTATTAATGACTTCCACACAGTCATGTGTGGCAGGATTTGAAGTAACTGACGGTAACAGAGTAGCAGGATTTAGAACGTTGCAGCGTCTGATTTCTATGTGTGGCTGGAACAATGTCAGTTCATAACCTGTTAAACGTGCAATGGTCAAGTGCTGAGTCTGTGTTCGGTTTAAAAGAACTTCCACGGAGTGTGGAACTTGTACTGTCAGAGAGTGTCCTAATACTATGGAATCACTTTGTCTGATTGCTAGAGCTGTAGCTGCAACTGACTTGAGGCACGCAGGCAAAGCCTGGGCTACTGGATCTAATGTGCTCGAAAAATAAGCACAAGGCTTATAATGTCCGGCTTGATCTTGCGTGAGAACAGATATTGCAGTACCATCACGTTCTGTGACAAAAAGTGTAAAAGGCTTACTGTAGTTCGGTGTAGCTAGAACGGGTGCTTGGCATAAAGCTTTCTTTAACTCATTAAAACTAAGTGTATGTTCAGATGTCCAAGGGAGGACAGTCGATACGGCTGCTTCCTGTGTCGTTAACTGTATCAGTGGCTTTGCTAGAAATGCATACTGAGGAATCCATTGTCTGCAATAAGAAGTAAGGCCAATAAAAGCACGTACCTCCTTCTGTGTCTTGGGCTGTGGAAGACTCGCTATTAACTGGATACGGTCTGGTGTCAACTGCCTACCCCACTTGGACAGTAAGTGGCCTAAGTAGATCACTTGCTGGACACAGAACTGGAGCTTCGAAGGGGACACCTTGTGCCCCATCTCGGCTAGGAAATACAGAACTGTAAGTGACGCTCGCTCGCAGTCACGTTCAGAACGGGCTGTGATCAGTAGATCATCTACATACTGGAGCAGGGCAGTGTCAGTTGGCATGTGAATATTGTCTAGTTGTCATTTAAGTGCTTGACTGTAAATACTAGGACTTTCTGTGAAACCTTGAGGAGCTTGTGTGAACTTATAGCTCCTTCCATTTAAACAAAAACCGAAAAGGTACTGGCTGTCTGGATGAATCGGAACACTGAAAAATGCATTCTTGAGGTCTATAACAGTGAAAAATGTAGCTTCAGAATCAATAGCTGTCAATAGAGATGAAATATCTGGGACTACTGGATACTGGGGTATGATACATTTATTAAGTTCTCGAAGGTCAATCACTAATCGATATACTGGAGGTGCATTTGGATCAGTACGTTTCATGACTGGAATGATAGGAGAATTACATACATTGGAGTCAGTTTCTACGACCACTCCTTGAGCAATGAGCTCGTCAATAATTTTGGATAAGGCTGCTACAGCCTCAGGTGGCAATCTGTACTGTCTGATTCGTGGCAGGACTATACCTTGCTTGAGGGTCACACGATGGGGTGTGATTCGCATAAAACCTACATCAGTTGGACCTTGCGCCCATAAATGCTGTGGAACATTGGACAATCTTGGATCAAAATCACGTAATACATAGTGACCTTTAAAGTCTCTGAAAAACAATCGTATTCCTTCTGGAGAGCAGCAAATAACTGCACCTAATTCCTTCAATGTTTTAATGCCTAACAAATTTTCTGGACATGACTTCGTAAGTGACAAATCAGTAGTTCAGGACAATGGACCAACTTCTAGAGTAACTGGCTTTGAAATCTCGTTAACAATAGGCTTTCCTGAAAATCCAAGGGAAACATTTCTAGAGCCTGAGAGCGGAGCCCCTGGAACCTCGTCATGACTGATAGTAGTCCTACTTGCCCCTGTATCAATCAAAAACTTTCTGTCTTTCCCCAATACTTGACTGTGTACATAGGGACCCTCTTGATCTACAGGTATCTCGATGAGAGGCAAGCCTACCTCCCTCTCTAGGCTGTTTCATGAATACGGTTGATACTCTGGATACTCTGTCTGGGCATACTGGTACATCTGCTGTGTAACATGCTGTGTTGCAGCAATAGGCTGCGGTGCTGGAACTGTCTGTTGTGCATTCTGTGGTGGCTGAGAAGTCTGTGAAACTTGCTCTTGTCTAGGCGGACGTGGTCTTTCTTTAGTCTTACCAGTAGCTATGTTGTGTTTCAGAACTGCACACTCGTTTATAAAATGACCTGGCTGTTTACAATAATTGCATGTCCCTTTAACGGGAGCTGCAGGATGACTGACTTGATTCGGACCCCTCTTCTGACTGTCTTGTGGAACAGATTGTGCAACTAGTACTTTCATTTTCGTGTCTTTCATACGTCTCCTTTCGTGTTCTTGCTCTTCCCTGATTCTATTCTGGTGATACTGGAGCATCTGGAGCATTTGGGACGGGGTACTAGCTTGCCAGGTACTTTCGACTTTCAAAACTCGATTTTTAACTTGTGGGCTTGAATTCTCGACTAGTTTAGTAACAAAAAGATGAGGGTATGACTCGCTACCTGTCTTCAAACCACTGTTAATAATAAAACATTTTTCAAATCTAGAATAAAAATCACTAGTATCTTCATCCGGTTTCTGTTTGCATGCTGAGATTGCATCCCAATCTTCCTTTTTCGTGGCTAATAACCTTGGTAAAACTTGTATCAATAATTTGGGCAATTCTTTACATTTGTCCCCAAGACCGGTACCTGGTACTCGTATTTTATCTTCAGCTTCTAGAGCTGTCCAATCAATCTTTTTCTCTCCCACCTCCCATTCCTTTTCCTTGAGTTTTTCATATACCCCTGCGGGCAACAGGACCTTTAACATTTTAATGATATCTGGATACGTGTATTCTCCCATACGGAGCATGTCTTTTAATTCTCGATGGAACCCTGCTGGATCTTTGTCGTGACAGGGAATTAATTTCTTCATCTCTAAGAGTTCCATCTTTGTGATAGGGGTGTAAACAAATACTCGTTGCATTTCACCACCCGTTGTCCTAACTGGGTGTACTTCTCGTAACGGATGCTGTCTATCTTTGTAAAATGGTTTACTTTCTGGAGGTGAGACGTGAACAAAATGCGGGTTCAGAAACGTTCTATATTTGTGGCGCTGTTCTAGAATGACACTAATTAAATCGGTACCTAAACCTTTCCATTTATACTGGAGTAACTCGTTCAGAACATCATGTAACGGACCTGGATCAGAATGTTGTCCCTCATACAATGTAATGAGGTGCTGGATCATATACATACCCACCAGTCGCTGCTCGGCTGGGGGCAGTTTCAGAAACATTTGTGCCACTATTTCGTCTGGAAAAGTGGTAGAATCAGTAATCCATCGGACTGCTGATCGGGCTAGTTCTTGTTCATGCATGGTACTAAGTTCACTATAACCGATTCGTGATTTCAGAATGTGATCGGTAGCTTGAAATACTTGTTCTAGAGAATCTTGTTCTGGTGCTGGATGATGAAAGACTTTCTTGTGTTCTAGGCGTGAATGTCGGTCTGGAAATCTAGATTTACCTACATACGCTATTCTGGCGGTATTCTCGTCTTCTACTTCTTCAGTATCAGTGTTATCTTCTTTCTCGCTTACTTGTGCTGCTATGCGTTTCTCGTGTAACCTTATTATTTCCTTACGAATTTTCTTGTACATACTTTCTATACTACTGAGTGTCTTGTGTCTTCCCTCGGCTATATGATCACTCCACTTTGTCAGAACTTTCATTTCGATCGGATCTTTATCTGGATAATCTTGTTCCCTTATTAAACAATTAATCAAAAACTGAGTCTCAGCTTTCCTTAGAGACATAATTTCGCCAATACTTTCTGGATCATCCCCTGTACGGATGAAACGATATATTCTGTCTAGATCTTCTTTCATATTCGGTAGGGTGTCCAAATACTCGGTCACCCGTCTTACACGCAATGAATATATAACCATATTATCATCGCCTGGGACTGGATCATAACGGCATTCGGTAAGAGCTCGCTTGATATCTGCAACGGACTGATGTTTGGGCGTACGCTGTAACGCACGTTCATGTAACTCGACTAACGTTACACGTTTGTGTGGCGGCGGGGTACCAGGAGGACCTCCTCCCGTGGCCCCTAAACTAGAATCGTCGACTGATACTCTTCGTGCTGGCAGAGTGACCGATGTAGCGGGTACTTGTACTACGGGCTGGACCGGGGGTACCGTAACAGGCGCTGTAACAGGTGCCCCGGTGGCTGGAGGAACAGGAATTACATTATTTACTGGAGCTGGCGGAGCAGGATTCGCATATTCTGGGACTGTGTCGTCCAAATAGGACGAGAGAAAAATATCAGCTGCGGTCGGTTTGTGACGTAGCTTAATCGGAACTAATGGCGGCGGAAAATTACATGGTGCTTCCGGGGTTGCTTTTGGCAAGCCCTCAGCAAGAAGAGGATACATACCCTTAATGAGGGCATTTCTCTGTCTGTCTGACTGTTCGGCTTTAACTCGTTCACCTACTTCCATTAATTCCCTTTCTTGGGCTCTTTCTGAGGATTCCCTACTTAATTCAGACTTTCTGATTTCTTTTTCTGTTCTTTTATGAGATTCTTTGCGCCATAACTCGATGGCATCTTTCTGGGACTGTCTGGCTTTCTTTTTCCATAATGCTTCTTCTACTCGCATGATGCACTCGGCATCCCACGTACCTGATACGGGCCATCTATACTTTTCCTCTAATTCCTTGGTGTACTCCACCCATAAATCTAGATATAATATGGCACTTATGCCATGCTTTTGATACATAAAATGACCTGGACTGTCCCTAGGCGGGACAGGAACTGCTTCCTCGAGCAGACCTTTTCTAGTTTTTAACTGACGTAACTTTGAGAACAGAGGCATAACTTAGACTGGAGTCTGGACACAATACAATACACGATAAATACAATAATAACTGAAAAACGAATCATTCATACCACGACATTAAAAACACATGAAATAACATTTTGGACAGAATATTACCTGAAATACTGAAAACAGAATACATGAATTTCTCGAGAACAGAACTTACTAGAACAGAAACTTACTAGAATGACTGGTTGCACTGCTAAAACAGTACGAAACTTACCGGTCCCATAAAGAGACACGTCAGGACCCGCATCCACCTAAGTGGACACTTCGTGTTGGATCTGTGTACCCAAACCCACGGACCAGAGACAAATCAATTGACCCTGTCTAGATACTACCCCAGCAACGGTACTCACCGGGCAGCAAGAACGGAAGGCCTCGGACTGGACTGGACTGCTACGACGACGGACGGACGAACTTCGGACTTCAGTTACAGGCGGGCCTCCGGATACCTCGGACCTTGGACTCTCGGCTTGGGCTCTGGTCGGGACTCGCCGCGTTCCTCCACCGCCTCGTCTGGACGCTGGACCGCAACCTCCGTCTCCTCCGTGGGCCTGAGGGATACTTGAAGCAGAAATATCTGCACGTGCACGGTATGGTTCCGTCACGGCTGCAGAGGATCAGGGGGCCTGCGTGGCTTCTCCGGCGCGTGGGGAAAGGGCAAGTTCCTGTTCGGGCGCCATTATGTGGTAAATAAATAATTAATTACCGGTTCTATTTTTCGGGATACTCATACAAACGGGTAGCTCAATAAATAAGAGTCAAGATTCGAGGTAGCTAGAGTGTACAGGCTTTAATCAGGCATAAAAGGACAGGAACAGGACAGCCTGCATGGGAATAGGATAGCAGGGCCCGGCAGGGCACGACGGGGGCCCGACAGGGCACGACGGGGGCCCGACAGCTGCCGGGCAGGATCTGGGAATGATGCGCATAAGGGGTAACTTTTAATAACAGTACATTAGTATATATAGTTAAACAAAATACATTGCATTCAATACAGTAGGCGTAGCAGTAGGCGGAGTTTGTAGCAGTCGCGAAAGATAAGGGCAAAATGAGGTAACAAGAAGGCGTGTACAGGGCGTATACATAGACATGTGATGTAAACGTAACAGAATATGTCATAAACGGGGCGGAAACATGGAGGGGGCTACCTGAGCAGCTGGGACCTCTAACCTAGTGGTGCGTGCAAACTGACAATGACGTGTTACTAGGGAGAACTGGGGGGCTATGACTTCTGCGCTAGAAGAGGAGACTAAAGTCTGGAGTGTCAGAGCGACATGTACCCAGGCATATCTAGTATCTCGTGTTTAGAGTACGTGTTGATAGAATCCAAAAGTTATCAGAGTAAAGGCTAACAGACATTAAGACTGGTGCATACATAATTCTACATGTAGTGCGTGTGCGGGGAATATTCTATGAATATTAATACAGTATTTCTCTTACATGGAGACATAAAGGCTAGACCATGACGGAAACTATTGATGCGATTCAGTAGCTTAGGAATGCAGAGAAGGAGGGTTGGACTGATAACTAGAAACATAACATATTCTTGGCAGACTGGGAGGCAGAGCCAGGCCGAGCCGGGCACTGCGAGGCATGAAAGTAAGCTAAGGGTCAGGGATACAGGTGGGGGCTGTATCGCTCCTCGGAGAGGGTTCAGGAAACAGGAGCTGAATCTGAGTCCGGGCCCTTTTGAGGCCTAGAAACGGGGATAATTCAATGAATTAACGTGCACACTGTAAAACGTGGCAACGTAGCTTTACATAGGCCTGATATTCGTTGTATTCACGAAAACTGGAAACTGGCATACTAGAGATGGACACAACTGTAATTGCGTCTTTAATCGATCATAGGGGAATACATGCATATTGATCATGCACATATCACATAACATGGGGAACACGTAGGCACATATAACATGGCAAAATTTACTTTTCCACAGTGTTCCTGTGTGGGTGACCAGGCCACGCCATCTCTGCCTGATGTCTGCATTCCTGCTTGGCTGTCTCCTCGTTGGCTCCGGTTAGATCTGTTGGAGCGGCGGGGTAATCCTACTTGTCTCCAACCCTCCAGCCAGTCCCGGGCCGCGTCCGGCATGTCGAAGAACCATACTTTACTCTCTGCTACTACTCTTAATCGGCCCGGAAACAGCATAGAATAGGACAGTTACTTTGCTCTCAACTCTTTCTTAACTTCAAGGAAAGTTCTCCTCCGACGTGAGACCTCCGCTGTGTAGTCCGGGAAGAAGGCGAGTGTGGAGTTTTGAATCTGGATCGGCGTTGCCACCCTCGCCGCCTGCAGGATGGCGTCTCCATCGCAAAAGTTAAAGAGCTATATCGCCAGAAGCCCAGATTTCTGCACGCTAGGGAGGCGAAAGGGCGCCAGGAGTACAGTGAGAACCGGGACCAGCCCAAGGGGGGCGTTCCTGGAGACAAGACAGAGGGGCACCGGCAAAAAGGGTGTTATCAGTGGGAATTATGGCAGGCAGAGGCCCGAAAAACAACTCAGCGCAATCCAGATTGGATAAATTCGCCTACGACAAACATCATCCCTCCCAAGTGGAACCTCGTACGTCCACGGGGAAAACACCTGATGGGGAGGGGCCCAAGAAAGCGACGCTTGAAGACGTAATGAGAGCACTGGCGCAGGTACAGGCAACGGTGGGGTCTACGGCCACGGAAGTCACCTTATTGCGTGCGGACTTGCACGAAATGGGCGAGAGGGTGAAGCAGGTCAAGGTGGTCACAAAATCCTTGGTGGAGGACGTGTCGGAAATGCAAATAGCGATGGAACGTGTTGAGGCCGAGAACAGGTCGCTCAAGGAGAAATTGGACGATCAGGAAGGGCGCTCGAGAAGGAACTACGTCAGAATTCTTGGGATTCCGGAATCAGAGGGCAACCGCGCAATGGACCTCCATGTGGAAGAACTGATCAAGACGCAACTTAAACCGAAGGGGCTCTCGCAGTTCTTCTCAGTGGAAAGGGCGCACAGAGTTCCCGGTGGGAAGCCCATACCTGGGCCCCCCCCGAGACCAGTACTGGCGAGGCTCTTTAACTTTTGCGATGGAGACGCCATCCTGCAGGCGGCGAGGGTGGCAACGCCGATCCAGATTCAAAACTCCACACTCGCCTTCTTCCCGGACTACACAGCGGAGGTCTCACGTCGGAGGAGAACTTTCCTTGAAGTTAAGAAAGAGTTGAGAGCAAAGTAACTGTCCTATTCTATGCTGTTTCCGGCCCGATTAAGAGTAGTAGCAGAGAGTAAAGTATGGTTCTTCGACATGCCGGATGCGGCCCGGGACTGGCTGGAGGGTTGGAGACAAATAGGATTACCCCGCCGCTCCAACAGATCTAACCGGAGCCAACGAGGAGACAGCCAAGCGGGAATGCAGACATCAGGCAGAGATGGCGTGGCCTGGTCACCCACACAGGAACACTTTGAAGCAGAAGACGGTGCGGAATAGTGTGCTCCGGGTACACCAGATGGTGTTACTTCATAGCCACTTGAACGGTGGGACTCAGCGTGGACACTGACCTGGGAGACTCCGAAGAGGGCAGGGGAGCCGCCTGCTCCGGGGGATACTTCACCCCAGCAAGCAAGTACACTGTTAATGGGATGGGTAAAGCACTCTGCTATGTTGGGGGGGCGGGCAGTTTCGGGTCCGTTAAGCAGGGAGGTAGGGAGGGGGGTGGCACGGGGGGCAGTTTTGTTGATATACAGGTTTTGCAGGTTAGGGCTAGACACTCATTAAGGCACACAAGTGATGCAGGTTCCTGGGACGGACGACACACTCGGGATGTGGGACTCAGGGGTACCAAGGTCATCAGTTGCCCCCCTTCGCATTATGACCTGGAATGTACGGGGGCTGGGGGACAAATTTAAGCGAGGAGTGGTACTGCACGCAGTGAAGAGGCAGGGCCCGGCTTTAGTACTTTTGCAGGAAACACACCTCACTGGGGGGGCGTCCAAAGCGCTGGACAGAAGGGGATACGCGATGGCGGTCCACTCAGACTTCACCTCAGGCTCCAGAAGCACGGGTATTCTAGTCAAGAAATTATTCCCTTTTATTATATTAAGCACAAAAATCGACGACCAGGGCTGTTTCGCAGCAATCCAGGGGCAGTGGGAGGGGAAGCTCCTGAACGTTGTCTCAGTGTATGTTCCTCCGGCACTGCACTCCGTCACATTGCCAGCATTAGGTGACTTTCTCCTGTCGCTGCCAGCGGGAGATATAATTATTGGAGGAGACTTTAACGCACAGTAGAGGCCTTAGCGGATAGATTCCCGGTCATGACCCAGGCCCCCGGGCCCTCTCGCTTTCACAGCTTCTTGGCAGCCCTGGGTTTAGTAGACATATGGAGGCACACGCATCCCAATGCGAAACAATACACATATCACTCCACAGTGCACAACAGTTTGTCGAGGATAGATTACTTTCTGGCTTTAGGAAATGGCTTGCAGCAAGTCGAGAATATCGACATCCTACCTAGGGGGATATCAGATCCCTCCCCAGTCGTTATGACCCTATCCACTCAGGAGAAGACACGTAGAAGGATCTATCCCATACATGCATCGTATCTCAAGGTCCCCAAGGTCCGAAAGGCACTCAGGAAAGCGACTAAACACTATTTTGATGAAAATACGGCATCAGTACAGTCTCCCGTTATTTTGTGGGAGGCGTATAAGACAGTCTTGAGGGGCCAGGCGATAACGTCCATTACGGGCTATAAGCGCGAGCGGCTACTAGAATTGTCCCAGTTAGCAGTACACGAGGCAAACGAGGCGCATATGGCGAAACCAACGCCAGAAACGTCGAACACAATACTCCCACGTCAGCAGCAGTATAAGGCTCACTTACAACATCTGACGGCTGAGCAGATTACCGCGACTGCACATGACACTGTATGACATAGGGGATAAGGCGGGGAAAATGCTGGCCTGGCTGGACAAGAGAGGGGGAAGCGCTAAAGGGATACAACAAGTACACGACTCGGAGGGTATGGTGCAGACGCGCCCCGAGGAGAAAGTGCGGGCCCTTGCAGAGCATTTCGCAGCTGTATACACTCCAGATATTGAGGTGTCGGCAGACACGGCACGAGCGTCGCTCAGCCACATTGTCACACAAACACTGACGCCGGAGGCAGTTGCGCAGCTGGAGGCAGACATTACGACTGAGGAAATCAAACATGCCATACATGCAGTGAAATCAGGGAAAACACCGGGTACTAATGGCATCCCAATAGAATGGTATCAATCTATGTCAGAACAGCTCAGTGGGCCCTTACTAGATATGAATACCGAGAGTCTGGCTAGGGCTGAACTTCCGTTAGACCAGCGGACTGCCACGATAGTGGCCATCCCCAAGCCCGGAAAACCTCCTGCGGGGTGTGCCTCAGACCCACCCATCTCCCATCTTAATGCGGAAACCAAAATTCTGGCAAAACTCTTGGCCGCCAGGTTAATCCCCCACGTCCCACATCTGATAGACCCAGACCAGTCGGGCTTTATGCCCCACAGAAACACAGCCCTCAATTTGAGACGAGTGCATGGGGTGCTGGCCAGAGCTACTACACACTCTGCCCCAGCGGCCATACTGGCACTCGACGCAAAAATGGCTTTTGATTTGGTGAAATGGCAGTACCTCTTCGAGGTGCTGTCACATATGGGGTTTGGTCCCAATTTCATAGCCTGGGTTCGGTTGCTCTATACTAACCCCATTTCACATGTCGTGGCGAATGGACATATTTCCCCTGTGTTCCCATTAGCGCGAGGCACTAGACAGGGATGCCCCTTGTCTCCGCTACTTTTTGCGATAGCACTGGAACCTCTGGCGACGCTAATACGCTCCACTCCACTACTGAAGGGGATCTCCTGGGTGGAGGGGTGGGAGGACCGTCTCTCGCTCTACGCTGACGACATGCTCGTATACCTTTCAGATCCGGATCGTAGTATACCGGAACTTCTGGCCCTATGTGATACACATGGGAAAATCTCAGGATATACTATATACTGGGCAAAGTCCGAACTGTATGTGTTGCAGGGTCCACCTCCCATTCTTGCCGCCGATTGCCCCCTGCGCTTCGCGGGGTCCTCTTTCAAATACCTTGGCATACATGTCACAGGAGACCCACTGGAATTTTTCGATAAAAACCTGAAACCGCCATTAGACCGGTTGAAACACGATGTTAAATATTGGGCGACTTTACCTCTGCCTTTGCTGGGCAGGGCGGCGCTCTACAAAATGATGGTGTTGCCGAGATTTCTCTATGTCTTCGATAACACACCTTATCCAGTCGCACCCAGATAGTTTGGGCAGGTATCAGCGCTGGTATCCAATTTGCTCTGGAGTAATCTCCCGGCACGCATTGCGCAGGCCAAAATTAACAGGAGTTGGTACGATGGGGGAATTGCGTTGCCGAACCTGCAATTGTACTACTGGGGGGCTCAATTGAGACACATAAATCAGAGGCTGCACGCTCCCCAAGATGAACCAGCCTATAGGGCTGACAGGGCGCAGATGGGCGTCAACAGTATGTTGGCACCCCTTTACAACAAAAGCCTCGGGAATAAGATGGTGGGGCCGACAAGACTTACGACTACATTGTGGCATACAGCACAGACTAAACTAGGGTGGAAAGGGCGAATCCCAAACTCACCCCGCTGTGGGACACCAAAGCATTGGGGAGCCTAAGACACTGTAAGGGCTTCACACAGTGGGACAACATTGGTATATCAACGGTGGGAGACTTATGGGACAAAGGCACAGTGATACCCTTTACTCAGCTGCGACAGCAATATGAGTTAGGGGCAACAGAGTCGTACAGATATGTGCAGATTTGACACGCCCTGCTCACAGCCATACTACCTGACTCGGTGGTCCCGAAGGCATCTCCCCTCGAGGACCGCCTCCTTACGGATTTCATGCAACAAAGGGCTACCTCACTCACTTATCGTAAGTTGCTTAACAACCTACCGGACCCCACATTAAAACTGAGAGAGAAATGGGTGGCAGAGGTAGGGGATATGGATGAATCTGAATGGAATGGGGCACTGGCTTCACCGAAGGAGGTGGGCATATCGGCTAAATTCCGTTTAGTGCAGCTCAAGATCCTACATAGGGTGTACTACACAGGAACGACCCTGCACACAATACAGCGGGCTCAACATCCTTACTGTCTACGAGGTTGTGGGGAGGAGGGTACATTTCTGCATACCATTTGGGATTGTCCTCGGATAGTGGAATACTGGAGACGAATAATGCGCACCATCTCACAGATTCTAGGGCAGTCCCTGGTCCCTGAACCACGCAAATGCCTGCTGAATGTGTGGGAATGGAACGATCTCTCCAGGCATGGCCAAACGTGGTCCACGATAGGCATGCTCATAGCGAAACGAGATGTAGCGCAGAAATGGGGAGCGGCAGAGACCCCTACGCTGGCACAATGGTGCTCGAATATGGATAGGGTGATGATCACGGAGAGGGCGGTATACACAGCGAGGGCCTGCCCACGCAAATGGAATAAAATATGGACCCATTGGAACGTATTCAGGGGGGAGATCTGCGAACCACTGCAGGAGGACGAGCTAATGACATCGGATGATGAGGAGGAGGAGGAGTGAAAAGGGAGGGGGTGGAGTGGGCTGGTACAGCGACCCTGACATACAACTCGGAAGTGCAGCACAGTAGTGGGGGATGGGGGGTCTGTCTGCCTAATCCGCAGTGGCGCCCGAGTAGGGCAACCCCCGAGGATGTGTTACAAGCTAACCAGATTGTTGTGAGAGACGCTTGTTTACCCAGGGACATTGTGTGTCACACACAGAACGAGATGGGTGAAGTGCTCGAATCGATGTTGATTTATATTTTGTTACTATGTTTATTTAAGTTGGAATGTTTCTCAAAACAGAAAAATGGACCTATATGCTAGCCGGTGTAAGAGTGCAGGTTCTACACACACACTACTCTGTAACGCCGCCGACCCCTCGGGTTGTCGGCAAATGGGCTGTGTTAATCCGAAGGTAATGCAATGGAACTGGTATTTGCTGCGGCCGGCCCAAAGGGTTGTAGGCTATGTACTGTGTGAAGTTCAGAACTGTACAATAAAGGTCTTTAAAAAAAAAAAAAAACAATCATTAGATTCTTCATGTTTGCACCTGTTACCAGTGTTACTTCCGGTTCTACGATCGGAGAACAATTGGCCCAGCTGCAGTCTCACCTAGGGAGAACAGATGTTCATCACATATCAGATAGTGAGATGAATAGAGGAGAAAAGCCAATTGTAGCTGAGAATCACCGTGGCATCCAGTACCTCCTCTCCCCTTATAGGCAAAATCAGACATGACTGCAGGTTGTGCCTTGGCACTTCTGATGTGTTAGCCTCATCCCCTTTGCTTTGATTGCTGCTTTTATCATTCACAAATGGCGTTTTCCATCTTCACAGGAAAGCCCGGTCCAACCATGTAATCTGAGTGGGACTCCCAATCCAAGTACAAAAAATTAGCAAATTGTGGTGTTCTGCGCCTAGAATGAGCGAGCACACACAAGGTCAATTTGGTATCCTTGTCAACAGCTTTGGGTTCTAATACTTTACCATGGTCATGGGTTTCATAGGTTGACAGCATATCACAGCACAAGATCACACAGGTTCTTAGTCTCAGCTTGCACATGCAGAATTCCACACATGCCCATACATTTGTTTTAAACATATGTTGTTGCACAGAGACCATTTTGAGTGGGCTCTTAATGTGCCAGTATCCTTGTAAGTGAGACCCCTCTCAACTGTAGACCTATGTACATAATAGTTGTCCAACAACGGGCAGACCTCTACAGACCTACTACAAACAGAAGAAGGTGGTACAAGCTCTCTTTTCTTTGGGAGGTATGCAGAGGGATGCCCAGAGGGAAGTTGAGAAGGCAGACAAGATGTCAGGTAGTGGTTTAATAAATCTGATGGACCCCACATTTTGTTTAATAAATTGGAACTGAAAGTGGTCAGATAAGCTGATCCTCTCCCTTCCCTTGTAAGAATGCATTATTACTGCTAACCGCCACTGACAAGCTCTTACCATACTATGTATGTACACTTGCACGACCTTAAAAGAGACGTTTCTGATGCTCCATCACCTCAGGAGACCAGTATAAGAAGTGGATTATTATTTGAGGAGGGCAGCTGCGCATTTCAAGGAATAATGACAGTAACTGGCTAGGGTAAACCATAAAGTCCCTAAATAAACCTGAACTCAACCACCTGGTAGTTGTGGCACAGAGCAGGCAGGCATACCTTAGGGTAATGTGTAAAGTACTTATGCAGTGCCAAAACAGGTGAACCAGAAGAGGTCATGAAACCTCGCTGTGACCACAGACATCCTAAGTCATACACACTCTGAACCCATAGTAACTGTCAGAGTAAATGGTGACTTGTGAACCTTCTGAATTATAGCAAGCTCTTGTCAGGGCAATCAGTTTGGCTACTTGTGCAGAAGTTACATGGCACAGGTAGGACGCTTCCAAGACTCCACTCAGAGTACATACACCATAAGCGGCTCTTAAGATACCATGTCGGTCTCTTAGGCAGTACACATCAACAAAAAGAGTGCGGTCAGATTCAGGAAGAGGTACATATAGTTTGTCAGGTCTCGGTTTTGTGCAAAAACTTGGTGATGCTAGCACAGTTGTGGTAAAATTTGCCCTCATCATCTCCCTCTGGATTCGGCAAAAGATAAGATGGGTTTAGTGTGTTACATCTCTTGATGGAAACATGTTCTGCTGCCAAAATGATTTTCTCATAGTGAGTTAAGTGGCAATTTGTCAAATGCTATCTGTGGGAATGGGTAATGATGTTCTCGATCGGGGTTCACCGCTACAACCACTTTGAGACAACTGTTGTGGAAAATGTGAAATATGAAAACATAGCGAAACAACAAACACCAGCAGAAAGCATTGCACAGTCATACATAGTGAAAGAACCGTGTGTGCCAAAATGTCGTACAGACAAGAGAGAGGCGAAGAGTTTGGGAAACAGCCATAACAACGCATGCCTTAAATCGCATTCCTTTACAATGCGGTTGTTACAACAACCGTGTTGTTCCAACGTGAACCATTACATCGCAAGTTGTTTCAACGACTTGCTGTAGGGGGCGCACTGGTGTTGGATTTAGAATCCAACACCTTCCCTGCTGTTGCACAAACTGGAGTAGGAATAGTAAATTATACTATTCCTAAGTCCAGCCCGCCCCCACAGCAAGTCGTTGAAATGACTAGTGATGTAATAGTTGGTGTTGTAACAACGCGGTTGTTGTAACGACTGCGTTGTAAAGGCATGTGATGTAACGCATGCGAAGTAAAAGAATATATTCGAAGAGTTCACTTGAGGACATAATATAATAAATAACTTGAAAGCGATGCAGTTAAAAGGCAACTCGTGTTTAACAAGCATAAAGAACTGTATGGCTTTAGCACATTGGTTTATTGGCACTTAGGGGCCGATTATGATGGCGGATGGACCCGAGTCCGTCCGCCACCATAGAGTAGGAGGGACCATCCGCAGGGGCTGCGGAGGTCCCTCCGTGCAGATTAGGATGTGACCGCCAGGGCGGCGGTCACATCCTCAATCTTTAACATTGCGGCGGGTGCAGCTTCAAGCTGCACCCGCCGCAATGTTAAAAAAGCATGCACGGCATTTGCGTGCACAAAGCAGCAGGCACCGCGCGGTGCCCGCCGCTTTGTCCACGCAAATGCAGGGGGGTACCATAGGTACCCCCCATGTGCACCCCCCCCCCCCTCACCAAGGGGGCTCGCAACGGGCCCCCAAAGGCAATCTCCGTATGCTTTTCCACGGCGGAAAAGCCGCCGTGGAAAAGCATATGTTTTCCGCTATCCTAATATGGCTGGCGGTGTCTGACAGACACCGCCAGCCAGTTAGGGCTTTTCCCCCGCGGTCGGAAGGCGACTGCGGCGGAAAAGCAGCGGACGGATTTTGAGACCCACCGCCATCCTAATTTGGCGGTGGGTCTTCTGTGCCTCCGCAGCAGTTTTCCCGCATCATCCGGGCCGGCGGTGGCTTCCGCCGGCCCGGAGGATGCGGGAAAACCGCAATCCTAATCAGGCCATGATTTTGTGTTTCCAAATAGATTGAAGCTTGACTAGACAGTGAGAGCAGGAGATAAAATTACTTAAAAAAAATATACTAAGGTCTTGGGGCATGATGATAAAGCACACATAACACTAAAATTGTATTTACCACAAATATACATGCATTCAAGAATGAAGACTGGTTAGTTTGTTAAGCATTGTTGGAAACTTCAATAAAGACTGGGTAGAGGATTAGTTTTGAGTTTGAGGTTATGGGGCCACGTGCATTTCAATGCTTTCTACTTTCAATCTGTAACTACTAAGCCAATTATTATTTGATGGTCTGTAATAAAATACTTTCTTATTTTGTATATAAGAAGCTGACTGTGAAACAGCAAATTGAGACTGGCTGCCTGCCTGTGTGAGCAGGGTCGATTTCCTGGTCACAACAGTAAAAAGCTGTCTTTACATTGCAAAAGAGGAGTCTGTCTTTTTTAATTTTGTTAAGTTTTAAAGTCACCCTGCAACAGTTAGCAAGCCAGCCTGGAAGTCCCTCTAGCCCTCACCTGGCTGCTAAAGCCGTAAGACCACCTACCCCTGCTGCATAGATTATTGCACACCTTTTGATAAGGAAAGCAGCCACTGTGTTCTCTGAATTTCTGGCTGTACATGGGGGACTGGTAGGATTCAGAGATTGCCATCTTTTTAAGGTGAGGACAATGCAGACAATGGTCCTTGTTTTTGTATATATTGTATCAGTAGTTTCCCTTGGCAATAGTAAACACAGATGTAGATATACGAGATATAAGGTTATAAGAGACATAAGGGTATTGCATGCAAGATTGTGTACATGTGTTGCACAATGTCAGGAAAGGCGCTACAGAACTGGTTACCTTGTTAGTCCCAATATAAAGTTGGAATTGGTCAATATGGGAAATTTGAAATTGGAAGGTGCCAATATTTGTTCCAATGTTTGACATACAGGGACAGATGCAAAGCTGATGCAGCCACACTTTACCTCCAGGTACGATCTGAACACGCAAATTACTGCCCTGGACCTTATGTCCAGAAGTCATTCGATAGACTAAGAGATACATGGTTTGAAAAGATTATCCTCTCTGAGCGCAGAGGCAAATGACCGGTGGTTGCCAGGTGTATTTATCGTTTACAATAATGCTGATTAACATTTAGAAGTAGTTGAAGTGTTCATATTTCTTATGCTGACGGTGAGTGCATGTGTGTGTGTGTATAAATAAAATGTGGCCTCAGTATGATGTGGTGTAATGTTGCATAATGTTATTTTCATGTGTATTGCACAATTGATAAAGGCAAAGTTGGTGAATGTTCTTGTTTTTAAAAAATGTGTGCATGTTTTAAAGTAAGAGTAATATTTGACCAGATAGATCAAAAAAATTACATTGTAGAAGAATTTGAAATACGAATAATCATGGAGACTCCCTTAGTGCATATAGAAAAGATATTTCCAAATGATCAGAGATAATTGCAAAAATATTATTTAGAACGGTTTAAAGCCTCTCAGAAACATACAAATCCCAGGCCAAAAGAAGGGAGACTTGACGACAAAATACTAGAGCATATTGGTACACATCTCAGAAGTAAATATGCAGGAGCCAAATTACAGAAGCGAGAAGCCACTTTAGCTTTATGGCAAGCTTTTTGTGAGAAGCCTAAGAACCCCTCGAAAGTTGATATCCATAGTACCCCGTCTATTCCCCCACCCCTATATGATCCTATGAACACCTCTCCCAAGTTACCTGCTATTTATTCACTGGTGCAGCTCCAGGAAACCTCAGTGGTATTTGAGAACCCCGACATTGAGACCCCTTTACAATCCCTAAAAGTTACCTCTAATGTTACTCTACAAATGCCAAAGCAAAAATATGCAAGTATATCTAGGCAGCAAGTAAGGGTAGGTGACTACCAGTTCTCAGGACATCTAGAAAGACAGTTAACACTACATTTAGATCCAGCTTCTCCCCAGGAAGATAGAAGCAAACAGCAAAGGCCATGAGATAGTGATGACCAGTTACATGTTTCATCAGCAACATCGCTTTTGTTGCACAGAAGAGACACACAAGGGCAGTTAGGAAGCAGATGTCCACCCACAGCAAAGAGATGGAGATGATGTTTGATATAGTGACTAGTGTATAGGGCTGTAGGTATGGTGCAATGGCCAGTATCCCAAGAAAGGAATAGGACTGAAGGTAGTCTACTAACTTGGCAGTAGGGGAACGTAATAGTTTCACCATAAAGTGTTTAAGAATGGATATTTTAATTTAATTTAATTGCGGGTTTATAGCGCTAGGAATCGACTCCCGGAGGAGTATCTCCACGCTTCGAACGCTGGGGAACCCGTCCTGGCTCACCCTGAGAGATGGTCCCTGATGGGTATCTCTAAGGTGCGACCAAGCATCCCCGGCGGTCTGGGGGGCCGTTGTGAAGATGAGGCAAGCTGATGCCCAGAGTTGCCGAGTGTGGTTTCTGACTAGAGTAGGCACCGAGGCGAGAATTATCGAGTCCGCTGACCCTGGTCCACGACCCTGCCGCGTCGGGAATCGAACCCTGGTCCCGGGCTGTTCTCTGCTTACGGGTCTGCTGCCTCTAACCAGTGAGCCACACTTCTCCATATCACGAAGTGAGAGTAGAAGAGAGGCAAGGGAAGTGAGGAGAGAGGGATATCACAATCATTTTTCAGGACAGATTCAGGGAAGACTTGGGCGAATAACAAATGGAAGAGTATATACATAAGTGTGTGGATAGTATGGATGAAATGCTTCAACCACCAAAGGCTAGGCACCTTACCTATGATGTTAATATTCAAGAAAAAACCCTTATCGATTTGGATCACACAAAGAGTGCAAGGCCATTGCCTAATCATCTTGATATTAAAGAAGGAGAGCAGAAAATGCTTTCTAGAGTTAGGAAAACTTGAGCAACAGAGATCAAGCGATTGCAGTTTCAGGGAACACATGGCCACCCAGACCTCAGGATGGGATCTTGTGCGGCCACTGCAGGATTGACACTACATGATAGACCAGTACAGCAAATTCATTTTCAATATGTTTTGCACAGCACAGATCTCACCCCTAGTGAGATAGTCGCTGAAGGAGAAGAAAATAGCTGGCACAGTGGTGTGCCATATGGGGATAATTTAGTAGATGGGACTGAAAGGTTAGCCTCACAGATGAATCCATGACCACAGAAGGGAAGGCTTGTTTGATCCATATGATATGGCGAATGCTGAGGATTGCATTCTTATTAGTGAGGGAGATCTAGAAAGGGATTATCCCTACATGCTGAAATGTTCCTTTGTATGTCAGAAATATGCTAGACAGCACTATCCCCAGCGTTCTACCACTCCCTTACAGATGCGCCCTGATAAGCAGGGGACCTGGGGCACCTCGTTCTGTTCCTTGGACCCAAGAAATGACTACCGCTGCTTACAGAGGGAGCAGGGAAATGGATTAGAGCTTTCGAACAGCAAACTGGAGGTATCACCTTGGCAGTAGGCTGCATAAAGTGTCTTCTTAGCTCGCTTATAGAAGATGAAACAGACATTGATTTTCGAAAAGCTGGAGTGAGAAACGTTGCCCTCACTGACACCAGATATGATTGGTCTCCATTTGATTTGGTTAGAACAGTGGTTTGGGATCAGCTGAGGAAAATGTATCCTGATAGGCCAGACATTAGATCGCTCATGGCTCAATCAATGTTGCAAAATGAGGATCCCGCGCAGTTCCTTGATAGGATGAAAGAAAAATGGACAAACAAGAGGTGACATAAAAATCAGCAGCTAAATTGGTGCAGCAAAAGTTGGCAAAGAAAGGAGCAATAGAAGGAGCTTAAGTGGCAGTCACGACTCGGATGGCTGCAATATCTGTGGGATTGGTCCCAGTGACTACTCGACAACAGTACCCTCAACAACAGGATAATGTAAGGATAAAGGGAAGTATTAGAGGAGGACAAGGAGGAATAGGAAGAGGTAGGCTACGGCATCAAAGTATGGATCAAGTAGGTCATTATTGTCAGAGGTATGGACATTTCATTAGAGACTTCAGAACTAAGAGATGGGATGAGCAAAATGGAAGAGTAGGAGTTTACAGTCAGCCAGGAACCACAATAGTACAGCCACAGCCAAATCTGCAAATCCTTTATGTGCCTCAGACGCCATCACACAATATGCAGCCACCAGTAATGCCTCAAGCACAACAGGTGCCGCCTTAGCAAAACTACCAAACACTCCCAATGGTGACTCCACCTCAAAGTGAACAAGTAGGTGTCATTGTGAGAGGAGGGAATCCTTTCCAGATTAATTCTGTGTGAGGAAATACACAAGGTAGGTAACCACAGAGTATTTATATGTTTCCATTATTGTCAGTGACATACAGGCCAGATGGGGAACCCACTGTGACAGTAGCTCTCAATGACAAAAGGTATGTATTACTCATAGATACAGGAGCAACAAGATCCTTATTAGAGAGGGAGACCCTGTGATTTCCAACAGCTCATTGGACACTCAAGATTGAGGGTTCCTTTACTAAACCAGTTGAGGTGGAAGTAGGAGGGAGGTACATCAATGGCTGTTTACTGTTCTCGCCAGCTGCCCTAGCCAATTTGTTTGGGAGAAATCTTAAGGCCAAGTTAAATATGACTATTCATTTTGAATCTGATGGTACCATGATTTGTTCTACCCCTGGAGTGCTACCTTCCAGGATCATAAAACAGTAGGGTCCTACTGGTACGTGAGCAATGACAAATGCAACATTTAATTAGCACTTAAGGCGAAAACCTACCATTCTTGAAAATTGCTAGGGGAGAATGTACATTGATTCTACACCTCCCGCATCACATGGAGCGTTTGCACCATTGTGAGGTTGCCCTACATTTCATCGCACTTCTCTCTGTCCTGACGAAGACCGGTATGCTAGGATCTAAGTCACCTTGTTCAACAGTCGGGTCTAAACGTTGACTTTTTTAGACTAACGAGCCGGGACTGATTAGTAAACAAGGAGAAATAAGAGACCGTACTAAATCCTGTAGACAGGCTACCTTTGTATTAATCATTTCTTCACCTTCTCCATATCACTGCGCACTTCAGCACCATCTGAAACACATCTTTTCTTTTTGGAGCAACCGTTATACAATAAATTTGATGTATTCCTTTGCTGAATTATAACTAATGAATCTTGACACAAAAACTGAATCCCATTGTTTGACTCTTCATTAAGTGCATTTCATTTATGTTGTTGCCTTTTGTGTTTGAATTTGTTTTGTGCTGACCTAAAGCTCAAATTAAATGTTGTATTTGTCATTGCTCATGTACCAGTAGGACCATACTGTTTTACATACCACATGTTACCCAGGTCCTATGAGTTTTACCCACCAGTAGAAATTGACGAAGCCCAGAAATCTTTGGATTTCCTTGACTGATTTTGGAGCTTCCCAATTGAGCATGGCTTGCACTTTTGAGTGGTCCATAGAAATCCCATTGGGGGAAATGGCCTACCCCATAAATGTGATGGTCATGGCATGAAAAACATACCTTTTCAGTTTGACAAACAATTGGAAGACTGCTCAAACGTGTTCTATGTGTTCCTCCGTGGAGGAAGAATAAATCAGGATGTCATCTATGTAAGCTGTTATATAGATGTCAAGGAAGTCCTGCAGCACTTCATTGATAAAAAAGACTGCAGGGGTGTTGCACAGACCTAAGTGCATCACAGTGTATGGCAAGAGCCCGGATTTGGTCTGAAATTGTCAAGTTTTGGCATAGATAGGGTAAGGACATATGAAGAGAGCGCGTTGTGGACTACACCTCCCATAATCCCAGGGAGTGCTTCAGTACTACCTCTTTTCTCTTTCCCTACTTAAGCACTGCCTATTGAGAAGCCGATGCTTGTCACCTGTGATTATTTGGATTCACCCTGATGGCCGCCGCTATTTCCGCTTGCTGCTGATCTCGCTGTTTGGAGAACCGAGCCCTTGTCTCCGTTCTGCCGCAGGATGTACTCGCAGGCGGAAGAGACTGCCGTGGGTGGGTTTCCCTAGGTCACAGTGAAGAGCAATCAGCCTTTATCTGCCTGCATAGTCTGTTTCAGGACACTCACTCTGAAGCGCTGTTACGAGCCGTAACCGGCTCGGAAAGTTTCCCTGGTGGCCCTGCAGATTGGTGGCGCTAGAATGCAGGTTTCTTTTGCCCCTGCAGTTTTGTGGCGCTGGAACGCTGACAACTGTACCCTAACTATGAGAGACGTTGAGAGGCTCGGAGCATATTTTCTTTCCTGTTTTTGGCCTGCCTGCCATTTAAACGCGCTGGAACATCGTGTTGTGTGAAAACAAACCTTTCATTTGTTTCTCTCTGAATTTCCTCACAGACACTGAAGGAGTGCACCGTGTGAGCTAAGTACAGTAACTGTTTCATCTTGCAGGATGGCATAGGCTCAGTGTCTTGCTGCTCATTAGGCAATACTTTTGAGAACTTGTCATTGAAACAATGCTTTTATTTTCTTTTATCCTTATTTTTGTATTTTGTGCCTTTTTGTGAATAGGGATAAGTGTGGCAAATTTAACGTAAGTGCCTTCTCACATATAGTTATATTGTTGCAGGTACATAGGGTGGTGACTTCATATGTTTTATGTTGTGTCTCATTTACAGGGAACACAGGGCTTCCATAAGAGTGAAGTCTCCAACTCCAGAACCTTTTCCCTTTCCCCTACAGTGTTGTGGCCTGTGGAGTGCTTATACTCGCAGGTGCTTCCATACAAGGGGAAAAGGTTACTTGGCATCTTCCATCGCTCCCGCTGTATCTGGCTTCCAAGGTCAGTGGTTACCCTTCACTATCGTGATTAACCCTGGGTGTAGTTTGCGTAGTAGCGCTACGCGTAGTGCACTGTGCAAAATGCTGTTTGCACTTATTGCACAGTGCTGGATGCTTGTCCCCACTGTGCAACCAGTGCAAACTGCTTCTTGCACAGTGCAAGCGGTCGTTTTCAGCCGCTCGAGTAGATTTCTACTCGAGCGGCAGCTTGCTCAACGTGGTCTGGTAGTTTCTTATCGCGAGCGGTCGTGAGCATATGCGACCACTTGCAATGAGAAACCTGACCTCCCCGCATTGAGAATCTCGCTGGAAGGTTTATTTTCCACGCTCGCGATCGGCAACTTGATGTTGCTGATCGCGAACGAGGAAAAGTCTCACCGGGATGTCATTTTGCTCGCTCGCAGTCGCCAACTTGACTTTGAGGACCGCGAGCAAGTAAAAAATTACCGCTACGCTTCGCGTGTTTGCACTGTGCTACGTGCAATTCGTGTAGTGTGAAGTAGCACAAACTTCGCAAACTACGTGAGCGTAGGGTAGTGGGACCTTTCACTATTTAAGTTTTACAGACGGTACAGTTGCCTCTTGCCCCTCCCAAGAGATTCTTTGGAGACCCTAAGAAATGTGAAATATTTTTGGGTCAATGTAAACTGCACTTTATGCCGAAGCCTGCGGTGTTTCCTAATGACCAGGCAAAAACGGCATTTGTTATGTCCTACCTAGGAGGGCATTACACAAAAGGTTTTTTTTTACCCATGCAGTCACGGGGACCTGGGCGCTATGTGGTACATAAGAAACAGGGGGTCCCCGCAAGGAAGAAGAATACAATACGAAGTTTGCAAAATACAAGAGTCAAAACAATTACACGTAATCATGCAACTTTTGCACAGTATTGCAATGTATTAACAACACTGAACATATCAAATAATGACAACTACTGGATATAAATCAAGCAATTTAAGAAGCCCCGAGGAGGGGAAAGGGAGGAAAGGAAAGAGGGGGTGCTCATAGGAGTAAATTACAGAAAAGATTTAGTCATATTAAGTCAGATAAATCAAAATATTAACATACAACAATTGAACATTTCAGATGCAACAACCAGAATTTAAGGACAAAATTGATGTACTTTTTAATGGAGACATTCTACGGTATGAACCACATCAATGGAATTGTCAGGGACATGAGCCGGATGTCTGGGTTTAAACACAAGCCTTCGACGTTTCGACCCCTGTATTGTAGGTCAAGTTAGGTCCTTAGACGGCGTCTTCATCAGGACAAAAACGGGAAAGGAGGTGATGGGGCGCCAATATCTGGAATTTAAAGAATGGGGGGGGGGGTTAGACATTCACTAAAAGAGTACAACTATTGTTACACATATGCTAAAGACGTCGTGACAACGGCGTCAAAGTGTTTTATTAACACAATTACCATGGGCAACAGGCCGTAGAGGGCTCTGCTGTAGGAACTCGGGTACACCACTCAGTCGTAGGGGAATATCCGCCGCGAAACCCAAATCGCGAGCTATACAAGAAAAATAAATTAAAAACAGAGGAGAAAGATCATTAATGGACTTGAAAGGGAAAAACCTAGTTATCGAGGGCTCCCTCTAGTATCAAATAGGTGGAAATATGCAAGCCTATGGTAGGGATCAAAGAAGGGACTTAGAAAATATACATGTCAATGAATAACTCTAGTATCAAATTGGTAAAGTTATGAACCTTTGAATTCAGAAGATACACATAGGTAATCCTGAATATTGATTCATAATAGTTTCCCGATGGAAAGGTCTGACTAAGTAAAGGTGGTTTAAACAATTCGTACCAACACATAAAGGTGCCGTAGTGCTCACCTTAGTTAAAAACACAGATGGCCTGGGATAACTACAGAACCTGGCTGTAGAAACGGATATCCTAAACACGGTAGACAGAATTTGTCAATATCTGTATCATTTGAAGAGGGGGCATAAGTCCAAATAAAACCGCTGTGGGAAAAAATTGGTCAGTGAACTGGGGTAGCGTACCAAACTTATATTCTAAACGTAAACAGCACTTACTAATCTGAATCGGGACGGATGGACACTGTAGGTGTGCTGGTTTGGGGGGGGTTGCGTGCGGTACTGCAAAAACAAGGTAAGAAAGTCACTAATTCGGCTGACTCGTTCGGTGGTTCTGCCAGAGACCACAATTGCAACGGAAAAAACACTTACTTGATCCTAAATATAATTATAAACAGGACCAGGTAGGGCAAAATTGCTCGATATGTCTCGAACGTCGGTCGCTATGCGGGGAGACAAAAATCGAAAAAGCGGATCCGTTATTCATTACTAGGATCGGCTTACAGACAAACAAGATGCCTCATCACTCATCAGCAGGGGAGGCGGGAGAGGAGAGAAACTCACGGTTAGTCGACTCGAAAGACGCCGTCCAGCGAAATGGCGAGAAAGAGGGCGGAGTAGCTTTGACACTACGCGTAGTTTTGGATCACGTGTCCGACATCCCATGAAGAGTGAAGAAATACTTGGCCTGTCACGGCGATCCAATATTATCATTAGTCATACCCTTAGTTGTTGAATATGTTAATTTGATCAATGATATTAAATGAAATAGGAGCAATCATGGGGTTGTGGACATTTACGGTGATGTGCAAATTTAGTCAAAATTCCATAAAGAAATAGAAAAACCGCAAAATTTCTAGAATGACCGTGCAATTCTCAAAACATGAGATTGTAGATGGATTATTTTTCAAAACATGAATTATTAGGCACTCAATATCTTGCAAAGACAGAAGGTAAGTATACATCAAATACTTATTCAATGACAGTAGATGACCTGTTGGGTTGAAAAAGTCAGACATAGACTCGGGCACTTCTCTAACAAGAGAGTGAAGCCGAGTAACAGTATCTTAGTTCATACATTATAGGGTCCAATGAAAATGTTACAGGAGAGATTATTAGCCAAGTGCTGCCAGTTGTGAAAGGCTGCTATCTAATTCATTAAGGCCATTTTTAATCGTATCCAAAAGTGACATCCATTTAGCTTCACGTGTGTTCAGTATGGTCATTAAATTGCCCCCCCTCCTGCTAAGGGTTACTTTTTCAACAACCAACCACCTCAGGTCACTTACTTGATGGCCACTTCTTTGCCAATGGTCCACCAAAGGGGCCCCTGTCACCTTACACCTTATTCTACTGCTATGGGATGAGATCCTCGCTTTGACCTTTTGCTGGGTCTGGCCGACATATAACTGTTTACAAGGGCACATGACGATGTAAATTACACAAGCCGTGTTGCAATTAGTGTAATGCTTAAGGTGATATGTGCGTTGACCATGTTGAAAACTTTTGGTCTGAATAGTTGTCTCACAGGCAGTACATGTCCCACATCTATAGTGCCCTACCAAATTGGGTAAGTTCCATAAGGTAGTGATGGTGGGTTGACTTGCAGGTTCCAAATAGGAGTGAACTACCATATCTCTTATGTTCTTGGCCCGTTTGAAAGAGTGGAGAGGTGGATTCAGGTGTCCAATTTCTTCTGCCACAAGGTGCCAATTCTTATTGATGATTCGCTTAATCTCATTACTAAGGGTAGAGAAGGTCGTGACACAGACTATGCGATCCATTTCCCCTTTGTTGGTCAACTCTGGATTCAACAGGATGTCCCGTGGGTTGTACCACGCCTGTTTTCTAGCTCGTTTGACCATCCGAGCAGGATATCCGCGAGTGATAAGGCGATCACACAACACCTCAGATTCTTGGATGTAATCGCTTCTGGTCGAACAGTTTCTCCTCAACCTAAGGAATTGGCCAATAGGTAAATTGTCTTTAAGGCCCCTAGGATGGTGGCTACCATATTGCAGCAGAGAGTTTCGCTCGGTGGGCTTCCTGTACAGGGTTGTCTGCAGTCGTTCATCATTGACATATATCGTGATGTCCAAGTATGGGATGCTGGCATTGCTAGATTCCATGGTGAACTGGATGTTAGGATTGCACAAATTCAACCATGAATGAAAGGCACACAAGTGTTCTTTATTGCCATCCCAGATGCACAAGACGTCATCTATATATCTTACCCAAAGTGTAAGATTCTTCTGGAATGGGTTGTCGTTGGAAAATATAAATTGTTGCTCAAATGATCCATGAAGATAATTGCCAAATTTGGGGCAAAGGTGGCCCCCATCGCCACTCCCTTAGTTTGTAAAAAGAATTTGTCTTGAAAAATGAAGTAATTCTTCATCATAGCAAGGCTCAGTAATTCAATGATGAAATCCGTGGGCACCGCAACCGGGGCTGGTCTTTTGTCCAAGGCTGAACGCATGACCTCTAATGCGTCCATTTGTGGTATACTGGTGTACAGTGACACTATGTCACACGTTACCAGAAGTTCTTTTGTGGAATTAAAAGGTCTCTCATCAATGAGATTAATGGTTTGAGTGGTGTCTCGTAGGTAAGATCTGGTTTGGAGTGCAATCGGCTTTAAGAAGAAATCAACATACTTGCACAGCGGTTCAAGCATTGATCCACAGCCAGAGACAATTGGTCTACCTGGGGGATTGGCTAGGTTTTTATGTACTTTAGGAAGTGTGTATATCGTCGCTAATCTGGGAAATTTCTGATTCAGAAATCTAAATTCTTGTTCGCTCAAGAAACCCGACTCCAGACCTTTCTGTGTGACAGTTAAAATATTGTTGGCAAGGTCACGGGAAGGATCACTAGTGAGTTTACGATAGCTGATGCCGTCATTCAGTTGTTTATATATCTCCTGTTTGTATTGGGTAAGATTTTGAATGACAATTGCCCCGCCCTTATCGGCGGGTTTGATGACAACCTCTTTGTTGGTGCTGAGTCCAGTTAGGGCCCTTTTCTCTCCTTGGCTAAGATTCAGCTTGGAAAATTTGCGCACATCCAAAGTTTATATCCACTGCAGAAGTCACAATTTCTTCAAAGGCCAAAATGTTATGGCTCATCGCGTAGGTAGGGGGGAAGAAGATGGAGGGTTCCCGTAGTCCAGTGGTGGATCCAGGCTGTCGGGTACTTTGATTATGGAAGAAGAATTTTAGTCTTATTTTCCTAAAGAAACAATATAGTTCCGTCTTCAATAAGAATTTATTGGCTGGAGCTGTCGGGACAAAAGAGAGGCCTCTGCTCAGGACTTTCTCTTCCTCTTCTTTTAGGTCATAGATAGAGATGTTAATCACCGGGTTGGTTGTGAGTAAACCGGGGTTTTGGACTTCTGGTGCTGGAATGATATTCGGGGTGGCAAAGGGGTTCACCAACTGTAGGTGTTCCTGCGAGTAGATATCTCTCCGTGCACTTCGGGACGGAATGTGACCCGTTTCTGGGACTTCCCTCTGTTGCCCTCCCAAGCTCCGGGGTTCTGTTGCTGTCCCCTGGTTTGCCCTCTGGTCCAATTGCCTCGTCCTCGTGGAGGCCGCCATTGTCCGCGACCCTGTTCTAAAAAATGAGGAGGGTATTGTGGAGGATACTGTTGGTAAACAGGTTCTTGTGGTGGGTAATTGTAAGATGTACTGGGCCCAGGTTCACTCTCACTGCCTGAGTTATATGAAGAGTCTGAGAAGGTTGTGAAGTTCCGTCTGTCCCGATAGCCCCCGCGATTGCGGTTAATGAACCGGCCCTGGTTGTCTTGTTTATAGTAATCAGGCTGCAGGTATGGATATACGCTCTTTTTATCAAAATTTCGCAGATCCCTGGCTAGCTTCTCCAGTTTTTTGGTTTGGGCTGTAAGATCGAAATCCTTTATTGTGGCTTCCAGAGTGTCCAAGGCCTCTTGGGCTTTAGTGAGGGTGCTATCTCCCAAGATTTCTGCTTTGAGATCTGCAATTTCCTTGCTCAGAGTGACAACCTGTTCAGCAGCAGTCTCGACCCCCAGCACCATCCAGTGCCGGGAGCAATTGTTGGCCACGTAGCTGAACCCCTCTTTAAATTTCGGGACGTCTACAAAAATAGCGGGTTCTATCTTAATTTGCAAACCAACCGGTATTATGTTTTCTTGCAGATACCTCGTGAAAAGGTGTCCATGCAGCCTCGTCCTGATTAGTTTCTTCTCTAATCTCTCTAATCTGGATATCTTGTCTTTTAGGGAAAAGTCGATAGTAGGAACGGAGGTGGATAAGAAGGTTGTGGATAAATCTTTGGTCAACTGATTAATATATTCCTCTGTATATGATAATAGTTCTTGTTCCGCCATGGTACATTGGAACTTAAATCAACAGAAAAACCTCGCAGGTCAAAACCTGCTCAGAATGCATTACACAAAAGGTTTTTTTTTACCCTTGCAGTCACGGGGACCTGGGCGCTATGTGGTACATAAGAAACAGGGGGTCCCCGCAAGGAAGAAGAATAGGAAGTTTGCAAAATACAAGAGTCAAAACAATTACACGTAATCATGCAACTTTTGCACAGTATTGCAATTTATTAATAACACTGAACATATCAAATAATGACAACTACTGGATATAAATCAAGCAATTTAAGAAGCCCCGAGGAGGGGAAAGGGAGGAAAGGAAAGAGGGGGTGCTCATAGGAGTAAATTACAGAAAAGATTTAGTCATATTAAGTCAGATAAATCAAAATATTAACATACAACAATTGAACATTTCAGATGCAACAACCAGAATTTAAGGACAAAATTGATGTACTTTTTAATGGAGACATTCTATGGTATGAACCACATCAATGGAATTGTCAGGGACATGAGCCGGATGTCTGGGTTTAAACACAAGCCGTCGACGTTTCGACCCCTGTATTGTAGGTCAAGTTAGGTCCTTAGACGGGGTCTTCATCAGGACAAAAACGGGAAAGGAGGTGATGGGGCGCCAATATCTGGAATTTAAAGAATGGGGGGGGAGGGTTAGACATTCACTAAAAGAGTACAACTATTGTTACACATATGCTAAAGACGTCGTGACAACGGCGTCAAAGTGTTTTATTAACACAATTACCATGGGCAACAGGCCGCAGAGGGCTCTGCTGTAGGAACTCGGGTACACCACTCAGTCGTAGGGGAATATCCGCCGCGAAACCCAAATCGCGAGCTATACAAGAAAAATAAATTAAAAACAGAGGAGAAAGATCATTAATGGACTTGAAAGGGAAAAACCTAGTTATCGAGGGCTCCCTCTAGTATCAAATAGGTGGAAATATGCAAGCCTTTGAAGCCTATGATAGGGATCAAAGAAGGGACTTAGAAAATATACATGTCAATGAATAACTCTAGTATCAAATTGGTAAAGTTATGAACCTTTGAATTCAGAAGATACACATAGGTAATCCTGAATATTGATTCATAATAGTTTCCCGATGGAAAGGTCTGACTAAGTAAAGGTGGTTTAAACAATTCGGACCAACACATAAAGGTGCCGTAGTGCTCACCTTAGTTAAAAACACAGATGGCCTGGGATAACTACAGAACCTGGCTGTAGAAACGGATATCCTAAAAACGGTAGACAGAATTTGTCAAAATCTGTATCATTTGAAGAGGGGGCATAAGTCCAAATAAAACCGCTGTGGGAAAAAATTGGTCAGTGAACTGGGGTAGCGTACCAAACTTATATTCTAAACGTAAACAGCACTTACTAATCTGAATCGGGATGGATGGACACCATAGGTGTGCTGGTTTGGGGGGGTTGCGTGCGGTACTGCAAAGACAAGGTAAGAAAGTCACTAATTCGGCTGACTCGTTCGGGGGTTCTGCCAGAAACCACAATTGCAACGGAAAAAACACTTACTTGATCCTAAATATAATTATAAACAGGACCAGGTAGGGCAAAATTGCTCGATATGTCTCGAACGTCGGTCGCTATGCGGGGAGACAAAAATCGAAAAAGCGGATCCGTTATTCATTACTAGGATCGGCTTACAGACAAACAAGATGTAAGTGACCTGAGGTGGTTGGTTGTTGAAAAAGTAACCCTTAGCAGGAGGGGGGGCAATTTAATGACCATACTGAACACACGTGAAGCTAAATGGATGTCACTTTTGGATACGATTAAAAATGGCCTTAATGAATTAGATAGCAGCCTGTCGCAACTGGCAGCACTTGGCTAATAATCTCTCCTGTAACATTTTCATTGGACCCTATAATGTATGAACTAAGATACTGTTACTCGGCTTCACTCTCTTGTTAGAGAAGTGCCCGAGTCTATGTCTGACTTTTTCAACCCAACAGGTCATCTACTGTCATTGAATAAGTATTTGATGTATACTTACCTTCTGTCTTTGCAAGATATTGAGTGCCTAATAATTCATGTTTTGAAAAATAATCCGTCTACAATCTCATGTTTTGAGAATTGCACGGTCATTCTAGAAATTTTGCGGTTTTTCTATTTCTTTATGGAATTTTGACTAAATTTGCACATCACCGTAAATGTCCACAACCCTATGATTGCTCCTATTTCATTTAATATCATTGATCAAATTAACATATTCAACAACTAAGGGTATGACTAATGATAATATTGGATCGCCGTGACAGGCTAAGTATTTCTTCACTCTTCATGGGATGTCGGACACGTGATCCAAAACTACGCGTAGTATCAAAGCTACTCCGCCCTCTTTCTCGCCATTCCGCTGGACGGCGTCTTTCGAGTCGACTAACCGTGAGTTTCTCTCCTCTCCCGCCTCCCCTGCTGATGAGTGATGAGGCATCTTGTGTGTCTGTAAGCCGATCCTAGTAATGAATAACGGATCAGCTTTTTCGATTTTTGTCTCCCCGCATAGCGACCGACGTTCGAGACATATCGAGCAATTTTGCCCTACCTGGTCCTGTTTATAATTATATTTAGGATCAAGTAAGTGTTTTTTCCGTTGCAATTGTGGTCTCTGGCAGAACCCCCGAACGAGTCAGCCGAATTAGTGACTTTCTTACCTTGTCTTTGCAGTACCGCACGCAACCCCCCCCAAACCAGCACACCTACGGTGTCCATCCGTCCCGATTCAGATTAGTAAGTGCTGTTTACGTTTAGAATATAAGTTTGGTACGCTACCCCAGTTCACTGACCAATTTTTTCCCACAGCGGTTTTATTTGGACTTATGCCCCCTCTTCAAATGATACAGATATTGACAAATTCTGTCTACCGTGTTTAGGATATCCGTTTCTACAGCCAGGTTCTGTAGTTATCCCAGGCCATCTGTGTTTTTAACTAAGGTGAGCACTACGGCACCTTTATGTGTTGGTCCGAATTGTTTAAACCACCTTTACTTAGTCAGACCTTTCCATCGGGAAACTATTATGAATCAATATTCAGGATTACCTATGTGTATCTTCTGAATTCAAAGGTTCATAACTTTACCAATTTGATACTAGAGTTATTCATTGACATGTATATTTTCTAAGTCCCTTCTTTGATCCCTACCATAGGCTTCAAAGGCTTGCATATTCCACCTATTTGATACTAGAGGGAGCCCTTGATAACTAGGTTTTTCCCTTTCAAGTCCATTAATGATCTTTCTCCTCTGTTTTTAATTTATTTTTCTTGTATAGCTCGCGATTTGGGTTTCGCGGCGGATATTCCCCTACGACTGAGTGGTGTACCCGAGTTCCTACAGCAGAGCCCTCTGCGGCCTGTTGCCCATGGTAATTGTGTTAATAAAACACTTTGACGCCGTTGTCACAACGTCTTTAGCATATGTGTAACAATAGTTGTACTCTTTTAGTGAATGTCTAACCCTCCCCCCCCCATTCTTTAAATTCCCGATATTGGCGCCCCATCACCTCCTTTCCCGTTTTTATCCTGATGAAGACCCCGTCTAAGGACCTAACTTGACCTACAATACAGGGGTCGAAACGTCGACGGCTTGTGTTTAAACCCAGACATCCGGCTCATGTCCCTGACAATTCCATTGATGTGGTTCATACCGTAGAATGTCTCCATTAAAAAGTACATCAATTTTGTCCTTAAATTCTGGTTGTTGCATCTGAAATGTTCAATTGTTGTATGTTAATATTTTGATTTATCTGACTTAATATGACTAAATCTTTTCTGTAATTTACTCCTATGAGCACCTCCTCTTTCCTTTCCTCCCTTTCCCCTCCTCGGGGCTTCTTAAATTGCTTGATTTATATCCAGTAGTTGTCATTATTTGATATGTTCAGTGTTGTTAATAAATTGCAATACTGTGCAAAAGTTGCATGATTACGTGTAATTGTTTTGACTCTTCTATTTTGCAAACTTCGTATTGTATTCTTCTTCCTTGCGGGGACCCCCTGTTTCTTATGTACCACATAGCGCCCAGGTCCCCGTGACTGCATGGTTAAAAAAATAACTTTTGTGTAATGCATTCTGAGCAGGTTTTGACCTGCGAGGTTTTTCTGTTGATTTAAGTTCCAATGTACCATGGCGGAACAAGAACTATTATCATATACAGAGGAATATATTAATCAGTTGACCAAAGATTTATCCACAACCTTCTTATCCACCTCCGTTCCTACTATCAACTTTTCCCTAAAAGACAAGATATCCAGATTAGAGAGATTAGAGAAGAAACTAATCAGGACGAGGCTGCATGGACACCTTTTCACGAGGTATCTGCAAGAAAACATTATACCGGTTGGTTTGCAAATTAAGATAGAACCCGCTATTTTTGTAGACGTCCCGAAATTTAAAGAGGGGTTCAGCTACGTGGCCAACAATTGCTCCCGGCACTGGATGGTGCTGGGGGTCGAGACTGCTGCTGAACAGGTTGTCACTCTGAGCAAGGAAATTGCAGATCTCAAAGCAGAAATCTTGGGAGATAGCACCCTCACTAAAGCCCAAGAGGCCTTGGACACTCTGGAAGCCACAATAAAGGATTTCGATCTTACAGCCCAAACCAAAAAACTGGAGAAGCTAGCCAGGGATCTGCGAAATTTTGATAAAAAGAGCGTATATCCATACCTGCAGCCTGATTACTATAAACAAGACAACCAGGGCCGGTTCATTAACCGCAATCGCGGGGGCTATCGTGACAGACGGAACTTCACAACCTTCTCAGACTCTTCATATAGCTCAGGCAGTGAGAGTAAACCTGGGCCCAGTACATCTTACAATTACCCACCACAAGAACCTGTTTACCAACAGTATCCTCCACAATACCCTCCTCATTTTTTAGAACAGGGTCGCGGACAATGGCGGCCTCCACGAGGACGAGGCAATTGGACCAGAGGGCAAACCAGGGGACAGCAACAGAACCCCGGAGCTTGGGAGGGCAACAGAGGGAAGTCCCAGAAACGGGTCACATTCCGTCCCGAAGTGCACGGAGAGATATCTACTCGCAGGAACACCTACAGTTGGTGAACCCCTTTGCCACCCCGAATATCATTCCAGCACCAGAAGTCCAAAACCCCGGTTTACTCACAACCAACCCGGTGATTAACATCTCTAACTATGACCTAAAAGAAGAGGAAGAGAAAGTCCTGAGCAGAGGCCTCTCTTTTGTCCCGACAGCTCCAGCCAATAAATTCTTATTGAAGACGGAACTATATCGTTTCTTTAGGAAAATAAGACAAAAATTCTTCTTCCGTAATCAAACTACCTGACAGCCTGGATCCATCACTGGACTACGGGAACCCTCCACCTTCTTCCCCCCTACCTACGCGAAGAGCCATAAAATGTTGGCCTTTGAAGAAATTGTGACTTCTGCAGTGGATACAACTTTGGATGTGCGCAAATTTTCCAAGCTGAATCTTAGCCAAGGAGAGAAAAGGGCCCTAACTGGACTCAGCACCAACAAAGAGGTTGTCATCAAACCCGCCGATAAGGGCGGGGCAATTGTCATTCAAAATCTTACCCAATACAAACAGGAGATATATAAACAACTGAATGACGGCATCAGCTATCGTAAACTCACTAGTGATCCTTCCCGTGACCTTGCCAACAATATTTTAACTGTCGCACAGAAAGGTCTGGAGTCGGGTTTCTTGAGCGAACAAGAATTTAGATTTCTGAATCAGAAATTTCCCAGATTAGCGACGATATACACACTTCCTAAAGTACATAAAAACCTAGCCAATCCCCCAGGTAGACCAATCGTCTCTGGCTGTGGACCAATGCTTGAACCGCTGTGCAAGTATGTTGATTTCTTCTTAAAGCCAATTGCACTCCAAACCAGATCTTACCTACGAGACACCACTCAAACCATTAATCTCATTGATGAGAGACCTTTTAATTCCACAAAAGAACTTCTGGTAACGTGTGACATAGTGTCACTGTACACCAGTATACCACAAATGGACGCATTAGAGGTCATGCGTTCAGCCTTGGACAAAAGACCAGCCCCTGTTGCGGTGCCCACGGATTTCATCATTGAATTACTGAGCCTTGCTATGATGAAGAATTACTTCATTTTTCAAGACGAATTCTTTTTACAAACTAAGGGAGTGGCGATGGGGGCCACCTTTGCCCCAAATTTGGCAATTATCTTCATGGATCATTTTGAGCAACAATTTATATTTTCCAACGACAACCCATTCCAGAAGAATCTTACACTTTGGGTAAGATATATAGATGACGTCTTGTGCATCTGGGATGGCAATAAAGAACACTTGTGTGCCTTTCATTCATTTTTTTTTTTTTTTAAATATATTTTTATTGCAGAATCAGGAATAAAAACATCCAACAAGCCAACCCATACACCAACAGTACCCAGCATATAGTACGGTAGTAACACAATACACAGCCGATTGGCCCACATCCCAGAGGCTGGGCGGCGCGTCAATGAGTCAGTTCACTGGAGGTACTTCGGTGCTTGCCCCATTCGGGACACAGGTCAAGTGTAGCACTTCGCTTCTGCTTTTATCCCAGATCAACCAACCCACCCTCGCCATCCAATCCTAGGCCACTCCAATGTCATATTACAAAATCAACACGACTACCTTCCTGGGCCATCCGGTTCCGGGAGGTCGCCGCTGGCCGGCAAACCACCCCCTCCTACGACACCTACTCTGAACCTTCCCCCTCAACTGCTGCTAATGCGGGTTCCACCATCCCCCTCCTGCTCCAGGGTGACAACTATCAGGAAGTTTTAATAAGCAAGTAGTCACACGGAATCCCTGCTCATAATTGATCAGTGTCTTCGCCTTCAGTTAGGTGGTCCCTTAATGCCTGCACCACCAACTCCCATGACCGTGCTAGGTCCAAGGTCTTCTCATTACCCGTTCTAGTCGCCTGGCGCATTCGTGACACACTCTCACAGCCCGACCACTTCACCAATTCATTCCTCCACCTCCGTACAGACGGCCCCTCTTTAGACTTCCAATGCCAAGTGATTTCTCGCTGTGCCAGCATCAGTCCCAGGCCAATGAATTTACTCGTAACCTTGGTCTTTTTGGTATGCGGGAACAAAAGAAGCAGGCATGTGGCCATATCAAAGTCCACCTCCCGATCCGTGACAGCATTCAAGAGGTCCCCCACCTCTGACCAGTAGTCCCCCAATTTCGGGCAACTCCACAGTATGTGGTCAAGATCCGCCTCAGGTTCTAAACATCGCGGGCACATGGCATCAAGCACTTGGAAGTGACGACGTAACCTCTCCGGGGTCAAATAAGCCCTATGGAGCACAAAATAATGCACTTGTTGGAATCTCGCATTCCTACTCCCCTTCCAGGCCCTGTGTAGCACCTGGCCCCATACAGAGTCCGGGATTTGCCTACCGATGCTGGCCTCCCAGCGCGACTTCAACTCGGCCAACGGGGCCAGACCTTCGTCTAACATCCTATTGTGTAGGCAGGTCACCGCCTTGACGGTGCCCGCTGCCATCACCACATATTGGCATACCTCCGTCACCTCCGGCTCAGCCAGTCCGCCCCCCCAATGCTTCTGCAGAACCGCGATAACCGCCGCATGCAGCAAGAAGGTACCACTCGGCAGGCCGAATTGCTCATGCAAGGTCTGGAACGGGGCCAGCGTCCCGTCCACATAGAGGTCTCCTACCATCTGCAAGCCCAGGTCCTCCCATTCTAATAATTGGGACCAATCACCTCCGTGCGGTAAGGCAGTGAGCATTCCCAACGGAATCTCCGGGGCGTATGGCCGGCGCTTCCCAGCTCTCTTCAGGTACCTGTTCCAACACAATCTGAGTGTCCATTCCTCCATTGTGACGTCCTTACTGGCCAGTCTCTGTTGCATCACGATAGACGACAAGACATGTCTCTGAACGCCGACCCCCCGGCCATCCTCGGGCCCCCTGAATTCTCTGGCCACGTTCTGCGTCAGGACCTGGAGCTGCGCTGCCAGATAGTATAACTCATAGTCGGGGACGGCCATCCCCCCCTCACACTTGGGCCTCATCAGGGTGGTCAACGCCACCCATCTGCGACCGTGGCCCCAGAGAAAGCCAGTCACCAACGTCCTCAGCTCCCTAAAGATACCCTGCGGGATCCACACCGGCAGCATTCTAAAATAATAGAGGAGTCTCTGGAGTGCCACCATTTTCAACAGCGCCACTCGGCCCAGTACAGACAGCGGAAGAGAGGCCCAGAAGTCCATACTGCCTCGCCCTGATACAGCGCCCCACATTCCCCTCAAGGAGGTCCGCCGTGTCAAGGTAGATGCGCACTCCTAAGTAAACAAAACAAGAGGGTTCCCACACTACCGGCCTCGTGAGCTGCGGGCAGAGCGTGGTCTTCCGCAGCGGAAACACACAAGTGTTAGTCCAGTTCACCCGGAGGCCCGAAAGCCTCCCGAACCTGCCCAACATGTCCACCGTGCCTTCTAGAGCCCTTCCAGCGTCCGCCAGGTACAGTAACAAGTCGTCGGCGTACAATGATATATAATGCGAGTCAAGTCCCTGCGCAATCCCGTCAAAAACAACTCCCGTTCTTGCCTGCGCCGCTAATGGTTCCATTGCTAGAGCAAAGAGCAGAGGGGATAGCGAGCAGCCTTGCCTCGTGCCCCTACAGACCGGATAAACCGAGGAGACCAATGTCCCTAGCCGCACCCTCGCCTTAGCCGAAGAATAGAGCACTCTTGTCCAGCCCCGGAACCCCTCCCCAACCCCGAACTTCAACAGCACGCCATCCAAAAAGTCCCATTCCAAACTATCAAACGCCTTTTCAATATCAACCGTCAGCACTACCGGGCCCGGTTCCGCCAATGCAGCACTATCAATGACCCCAATCAGCCGACGGATATTCATCGAAGTGCTCCTAGAGGGGATGAATCCCGCTTGATCCCTATGCACCAAAGAGGTCATCAGTGGCAGGAGCCGGGTGGCCAGGATTCGGCTCAAAATCTTATAATCCACAGTCAGCATAGACAATGGGCGAAAAGAAGAGACATCTAAAGCATCTCTGCCCGGTTTCAGCAGGGGCACAACCAACGCCTCCGTCATAGAGTCAGGCAACCGCCCCAATTGTTTCGCCTCCGCGTACACAGCCTGCAGTCTGGGCACCAGCACGTCCATAAATTTGACATAGAACTCGATCGGCAACCCATCTACCCCAGGGGTTTTGTTCCGCGCCATATGGCTAATCGCCCCTCTGATTTCGGCCAGGGTGACAGGGACCCCCAGATCCTGGGCCTCCTCCTCATCCAATACCGGCAAAGGGATCTGATCTAAATAATCGCCAATGTCCGTGGCTTCCACTTCGAGGTGGCTGGCATACAGACCCGTGTAGTAGGATTGAAAGCGCTCCAGGACCGCTGACTGCGAGCAAACCACCACCCCATCCCCCTGTCGCACACTCATAACCGGACAGCCTCTAGGGTTCGGATCAGCCAGCTTCGCAAGAAGCGTGCCCACTTTATCACGCTCCTCATGCACTTTCACCGCATACAACTTGTAATCATAGCACCGCAATCTCTCCGTCTCAGTGGCCACCGCCTCCTTAGCACGCAACAGGCTGTCCTGCAGCTCCGGCTTCTCTGGTCTCTGCCGTTCCACCCCTCTCAGCACTTCCTCCGCCTTCGCGAGGTCATTCAGCACTGCTCCTCGCACAGTCAAAAACCGGCCCATGCATATCCCCCTCACCACCACTTTCATCGCATCCCATTCATTCGCTCTGGTCGCAGTCGACCCAGCATTGATCGTAAAGTAGTCGTCTATGCCCTGCCGGACCGTGTCACAGAACGCCGGGTCATCCAGCGTCTCCGGACGAAGTCTCCATGTGGGGACCGCCGATCTCGCCAGCTGCCATTGCACAGAGATCAGCAGTGGATTATGGTCCGAGATGGTCCTAGACAAGTACTCAGTGTGCATCACCACCTTCGCCAGAGACTCACAACACAGCACCGAATCCAATCGAACATGCAGATCATGCAGCGCTGAGAAGTAGGAGTAATCTCGAGTTTCGGGGTGCTGCGCCCTCCATACATCCACCAAGCCCCACCTCTCCTGCCATTCCCGTCTATGGGTCGCAAGTCTGCGCACCGGGGAGTCTATCAAAGGCGGGTGTGACCTGTCCAACAGCACATCCGAAATGGAGTTAAAATCCCCCGCCAGCAGGATAGGGCCTGCCAAATAATACGCCAGTGAACGCGACAAACCCTCAAAGAAATGTGCTTGCTCAGCATTGGGGGCATAGATGTTACACAGCACTACTTCCCTTCCACACAGCCGTCCCTCCACCACTACATAACGACCCTCCGGATCTATCTTCTGACTCGTGACTTGGAATGGCGTGCCCGCTCTGACCCATATTAACACCCCCCTGGCAAATGCTGAGTAGGTCGTGCCAAACACCTGACCCCGCCACCTCCTCTGTAATGCCCCACATTCCTGCTGTGTCAAGTGAGTTTCCTGCAGCATTGCTATCTGAACGCCCCGCCTCACCAAGTAGGCATGCACCTTGTGGCGCTTAACCATATTTCGAATACCCCGGACATTCCATGTGACACATTTCAAATTAGGTAACGTCCCCATAGAGCATCAATCCCAACAGTGGCGCACGCCAATAAATGTGACCCGCATCGCAGCAATTGTACAACCCCTTCAAAACACACCCCACAACTCCCACCCTCCCCCTCCCCAGGACAGGGCCTAATAACCCAGCTTCAGCCCCGTTCCAAACCTCAAATACCCAACACATCACACTAATCTGTGGTCGACACCACAGAAGACCGTAAGGGTCTGATGGGGACTATGGAGCCCCGAACCAGGACGACAGAGCAACCACCCCGCGCCCATAGCCCCGTACTGCTGATGCAGCCCCATACCTGGCAGTCCAATAGAAGTCAGGAGCGTCCAGGCCTTACAGAAAGTTCAGCGGCCACAGGCTTCACTCATTAAAGATACCATCCGACGTTTGTGGGGTAACCTCCGGCCCCTGTGCTCCCCCCGCCTCCGAGTCCTCATCGCCAGTCTTCTCACCTTCACCTCCCGAAGCTGAACCCCTGGAGGCGTCCTCTTGCTGCGAGCCCGTGATGTTCGCCGTGGCCTCCAACGCACTTCGCCTATCGGCCAGCATTTGCGCCTCTCGCTCGGCCCGTTGGCGCCTATTCCGGGAGCGGATGCGCTGCGACTTCCTGACCCTGACCGGTTGCTCTCGATCCCTGGCGGGCCTGTATGCTCGATCCGTCCCCGCCCGATATAGTTCCAGCCAGGACCAGGCTTCATCGGGTGCTTGGAAAAAGTGAGTCCTGTCATCGACGATGATCCGCAGTTTGGCTGGAAAAAGCAAGGAGTATTGAATTCCCTCCTCTCTCAGCTCTTTTTTCACCGACAGAAAAGAGGCCCTGCTCCGCTGCACCTCCTGCGTATAGTCCGGAAATATTGTCACCTTGCTGTTGTCGACTTGGAAGGGCCCACGATCTCTCGCCTTTTGGATCAGCAGATCCCGATCTTTATAGTGCAGCAGCCTGGCCACCAGCGGTCGGGGCGGTCGGCCCTCCAGGGGAGGCTTCGCGGGCACCCTATGCGCTCTTTCCAGGGAGAAGAAAGGGGAAAGGCCCTCCGGCGCCACCACTGTGCAGAACCAGTCCTCCAAGTAGGCCACCGCATCACCCTTCTCAATTTTCTCCGGAAGCCCCACCACCCTCACGTTGTTCCGGCGGTTGCGTCCTTCCGCGTCCTCCACTCGACGCTCCAAAGTCGCCAGTCGATGGATAACGTCATCAAGTTTATGTTCCGCCGTGACCACCGCCGGTTTCAACTCCTGGAGTAGTTGTTCGTTGGATTTCACACGGTCAGAGAGCTTGGCGTGTTCCGCCCTCAGCAGGCCAAGCCCGGACGCCACCTGCGCAATATCCTGGTGCAGCTCATCCTTCGTGGCAGTGATCGCGGCCAAGATTGCGTCAAGGCGGAGGTTTAGCCTCTGTTCTTGTGTCGTGGGCTCCGTTGGGAAACCGCCACTCGTGTCCTCCAGCCTCCGGCCACCCCTTTCAGGCGGGTCGGCGTCGCCATTTCCCTGTGCGGCCATCTTGTGTGCAGGTATTCAGCTACTCGAGCAGCCCCCTCGGACAACGGCCAGGCCCACCGAAACGCCCAGCGGAGTATCCCAGCCAGCGCGGCTCACCAATCTCCAGGTCAAGCGGGAATCCGCGGCGCCAGCCGTACCCCACTCATGGTCATCCGACAATATCCAGTCCGGAAGTGCATTCTGTGCTGCCCCACAGTCATTCGTGGAACGCCCGCAAAGCCCACCAGAGCCAGGGGGAGCAAACTCCACTGAAGAGGCGGCCAGTGACTTAATCGAGTTCCTGGGCAAGCTGAACTCACGGCCCCCGGCAACACTGGCCCCCGTGACGCACCATGCGCGTTGGGGCCCAGCACCACGCTGTCAGCCCGGTGTATCCTCGCCCTCCACTGGGCGGGTCCCCCGCCACTGATCGGGCCGATGGCCACCTCCTCGTCAGCCCGCGTCCCGGGATGCTCAGGCGCCGTGGGCGGCCGCCCCCCCAGCGCCCCACCAGCTCACTGCACCCCTCCTTGACCAGTTGGCCCCTACTGCTGTTCAGCCAGTGGGTGGGCGGCCTCACCGTCCAACAGTGCCTCCGCCGGCGTAGCGCAATGCCAAGCGCCGCTCTCCTGCAGTCCCAGGGATCGGGTGGGGGAGGGGCGCCACTCCCGCCGGTAACTCCCCGCCGACCTACTGCACAACTCGGGGCCCGCTCCTATGGCCCACCGCTCTGCTCGCTCGAGGGCCCCGCAGGAGCCTGCAGCTGCTCCGGCACCGCACACCGCTCCGTTCCCGGAGCTTTCACGCAGTCGGCGACGCCATCTTCCTTTGTCTGCTCTCCAGGGCGAGCCGAGCAACAGGCCCTCCCGCGCTCATCAGCCAGGATACCGCCCGGGGTCAAACGCTCCCCAGCAGATCAGCGGCCCCTCCGGACCACGATTCCAGCCGCCAGGCGACACGGGGCGACGTTTAACAGGAGAAAGACGGGACACGGCGCGGAGCAACTCGCTCACGCAGCCATCCCGGTCGGCGCTGTAGCCACGCCCTTGTGTGCCTTTCATTCATGGTTGAATTTGTGCAATCCTAACATCCAGTTCACCATGGAATCTAGCAATGCCAGCATCCCATACTTGGACATCACGATATATGTCAATGATGAACGACTGCAGACAACCCTGTACAGGAAGCCCACCGAGCGAAACTCTCTGCTGCAATATGGTAGCCACCATCCTAGGGGCCTTAAAGACAATTTACCTATTGGCCAATTCCTTAGGTTGAGGAGAAACTGTTCGACCAGAAGCGATTACATCCAAGAATCTGAGGTGTTGTGTGATCGCCTTATCACTCGCGGATATCCTGCTCGGATGGTCAAACGAGCTAGAAAACGGGCGTGGTACAACCCACGGGACATCCTGTTGAATCCAGAGTTGACCAACAAAGGTGAAATGGATCGCATAGTCTGTGTCACGTCCTTCTCTACCCGTAGTAATGAGATTAAGCGAATCATCAATAAGAATTGGCACCTTGTGGCAGAAGAAATTGGACACCTGAATCCACCTCTCCACTCTTTCAAACGGGCCAAGAACATAAGAGATATGGTAGTTCACTCCTATTTGGAACCTGCAAGTCAACCCACCATCACTACCTTATGGAACTTACCCAATTTGGTAGGGCACTATAGATGTGGGACATGTACTGCCTGTGAGACAACTATTCAGACCAAAAGTTTTCCACATGGTCAACGCACATATCACCTTAAGCATTACACTAATTGCAACACGGCTTGTGTAATTTACATCGTCATGTGCCCTTGTAAACAGTTATATGTCGGCCAGACCCAGCAAAAGGTCAAAGCGAGGATCTCATCCCATAGCAGTAGAATAAGGTGTAAGGTGACAGGGGCCCCTTTGGTGGACCATTGGCAAAGAAGTGGCCATCAAGTAAGTGACCTGAGGTGGTTGGTTGTTGAAAAAGTAACCCTTAGCAGGAGGGGGGCAATTTAATGACCATACTGAACACACGTGAAGCTAAATGGATGTCACTTTTGGATACGTCAGGACCTGGAGCTGCGCTGCCAGATAGTATAACTCATAGTCGGGGACGGCCATCCCCCCCTCACACTTGGGCCTCATCAGGGTGGTCAACGCCACCCATCTGCGACCGTGGCCCCAGAGAAAGCCAGTCACCAACGTCCTCAGCTCCCTAAAGATACCCTGCGGGATCCACACCGGCAGCATTCTAAAATAATAGAGGAGTCTCTGGAGTGCCACCATTTTCAACAGCGCCACTCGGCCCAGTACAGACAGCGGAAGAGAGGCCCAGAAGTCCATACTGCCTCGCCCTGATACAGCGCCCCACATTCCCCTCAAGGAGGTCCGCCGTGTCAAGGTAGATGCGCACTCCTAAGTAAACAAAACAAGAGGGTTCCCACACTACCGGCCTCGTGAGCTGCGGGCAGAGCGTGGTCTTCCGCAGCGGAAACACACAAGTCTTAGTCCAGTTCACCCGGAGGCCCGAAAGCCTCCCGAACCTGCCCAACATGTCCACCGTGCCTTCTAGAGCCCTTCCAGCGTCCGCCAGGTACAGTAACAAGTCGTCGGCGTACAATGATATATAATGCGAGTCAAGTCCCTGCGCAATCCCGTCAAAAACAACTCCCGTTCTTGCCTGCGCCGCTAATGGTTCCATTGCTAGAGCAAAGAGCAGAGGGGATAGCGAGCAGCCTTGCCTCGTGCCCCTACAGACCGGATAAACCGAGGAGACCAATGTCCCTAGCCGCACCCTCGCCTTAGCCGAAGAATAGAGCACTCTTGTCCAGCCCCGGAACCCCTCCCCAACCCCGAACTTCAACAGCACGCCATCCAAAAAGTCCCATTCCAAACTATCAAACGCCTTTTCAATATCAACCGTCAGCACTACCGGGCCCGGTTCCGCCAATGCAGCACTATCAATGACCCCAATCAGCCGACGGATATTCATCGAAGTGCTCCTAGAGGGGATGAATCCCGCTTGATCCCTATGCACCAAAGAGGTCATCAGTGGCAGGAGCCGGGTGGCCAGGATTCGGCTCAAAATCTTATAATCCACAGTCAGCATAGACAATGGGCGAAAAGAAGAGACATCTAAAGCATCTCTGCCCGGTTTCAGCAGGGGCACAACCAACGCCTCCGTCATAGAGTCAGGCAACCGCCCCAATTGTTTCGCCTCCGCGTACACAGCCTGCAGTCTGGGCACCAGCACGTCCATAAATTTGACATAGAACTCGATCGGCAACCCATCTACCCCAGGGGTTTTGTTCCGCGCCATATGGCTAATCGCCCCTCTGATTTCGGCCAGGGTGACAGGGACCCCCAGATCCTGGGCCTCCTCCTCATCCAATACCGGCAAAGGGATCTGATCTAAATAATCGCCAATGTCCGTGGCTTCCACTTCGAGGTGGCTGGCATACAGACCCGTGTAGTAGGATTGAAAGCGCTCCAGGACCGCTGACTGCGAGCAAACCACCACCCCATCCCCCTGTCGCACACTCATAACCGGACAGCCTCTAGGGTTCGGATCAGCCAGCTTCGCAAGAAGCGTGCCCACTTTATCACGCTCCTCATGCACTTTCACCGCATACAACTTGTAATCATAGCACCGCAATCTCTCCGTCTCAGTGGCCACCGCCTCCTTAGCACGCAACAGGCTGTCCTGCAGCTCCGGCTTCTCTGGTCTCTGCCGTTCCACCCCTCTCAGCACTTCCTCCGCCTTCGCGAGGTCATTCAGCACTGCTCCTCGCACAGTCAAAAACCGGCCCATGCATATCCCCCTCACCACCACTTTCATCGCATCCCATTCATTCGCTCTGGTCGCAGTCGACCCAGCATTGATCGTAAAGTAGTCGTCTATGCCCTGCCGGACCGTGTCACAGAACGCCGGGTCATCCAGCGTCTCCGGACGAAGTCTCCATGTGGGGACCGCCGATCTCGCCAGCTGCCATTGCACAGAGATCAGCAGTGGATTATGGTCCGAGATGGTCCTAGACAAGTACTCAGTGTGCATCACCACCTTCGCCAGAGACTCACAACACAGCACCGAATCCAATCGAACATGCAGATCATGCAGCGCTGAGAAGTAGGAGTAATCTCGAGTTTCGGGGTGCTGCGCCCTCCATACATCCACCAAGCCCCACCTCTCCTGCCATTCCCGTCTATGGGTCGCAAGTCTGCGCACCGGGGAGTCTATCAAAGGCGGGTGTGACCTGTCCAACAGCACATCCGAAATGGAGTTAAAATCCCCCGCCAGCAGGATAGGGCCTGCCAAATAATACGCCAGTGAACGCGACAAACCCTCAAAGAAATGTGCTTGCTCAGCATTGGGGGCATAGATGTTACACAGCACTACTTCCCTTCCACACAGCCGTCCCTCCACCACTACATAACGACCCTCCGGATCTATCTTCTGACTCGTGACTTGGAATGGCGTGCCCGCTCTGACCCATATTAACACCCCCCTGGCAAATGCTGAGTAGGTCGTGCCAAACACCTGACCCCGCCACCTCCTCTGTAATGCCCCACATTCCTGCTGTGTCAAGTGAGTTTCCTGCAGCATTGCTATCTGAACGCCCCGCCTCACCAAGTAGGCATGCACCTTGTGGCGCTTAACCATATTTCGAATACCCCGGACATTCCATGTGACACATTTCAAATTAGGTAACGTCCCCATAGAGCATCAATCCCAACAGTGGCGCACGCCAATAAATGTGACCCGCATCGCAGCAATTGTACAACCCCTTCAAAACACACCCCACAACTCCCACCCTCCCCCTCCCCAGGACAGGGCCTAATAACCCAGCTTCAGCCCCGTTCCAAACCTCAAATACCCAACACATCACACTAATCTGTGGTCGACACCACAGAAGACCGTAAGGGTCTGATGGGGACTATGGAGCCCCGAACCAGGACGACAGAGCAACCACCCCGCGCCCATAGCCCCGTACTGCTGATGCAGCCCCATACCTGGCAGTCCAATAGAAGTCAGGAGCGTCCAGGCCTTACAGAAAGTTCAGCGGCCACAGGCTTCACTCATTAAAGATACCATCCGACGTTTGTGGGGTAACCTCCGGCCCCTGTGCTCCCCCCGCCTCCGAGTCCTCATCGCCAGTCTTCTCACCTTCACCTCCCGAAGCTGAACCCCTGGAGGCGTCCTCTTGCTGCGAGCCCGTGATGTTCGCCGTGGCCTCCAACGCACTTCGCCTATCGGCCAGCATTTGCGCCTCTCGCTCGGCCCGTTGGCGCCTATTCCGGGAGCGGATGCGCTGCGACTTCCTGACCCTGACCGGTTGCTCTCGATCCCTGGCGGGCCTGTATGCTCGATCCGTCCCCGCCCGATATAGTTCCAGCCAGGACCAGGCTTCATCGGGTGCTTGGAAAAAGTGAGTCCTGTCATCGACGATGATCCGCAGTTTGGCTGGAAAAAGCAAGGAGTATTGAATTCCCTCCTCTCTCAGCTCTTTTTTCACCGACAGAAAAGAGGCCCTGCTCCGCTGCACCTCCTGCGTATAGTCCGGAAATATTGTCACCTTGCTGTTGTCGACTTGGAAGGGCCCACGATCTCTCGCCTTTTGGATCAGCAGATCCCGATCTTTATAGTGCAGCAGCCTGGCCACCAGCGGTCGGGGCGGTCGGCCCTCCAGGGGAGGCTTCGCGGGCACCCTATGCGCTCTTTCCAGGGAGAAGAAAGGGGAAAGGCCCTCCGGCGCCACCACTGTGCAGAACCAGTCCTCCAAGTAGGCCACCGCATCACCCTTCTCAATTTTCTCCGGAAGCCCCACCACCCTCACGTTGTTCCGGCGGTTGCGTCCTTCCGCGTCCTCCACTCGACGCTCCAAAGTCGCCAGTCGATGGATAACGTCATCAAGTTTATGTTCCGCCGTGACCACCGCCGGTTTCAACTCCTGGAGTAGTTGTTCGTTGGATTTCACACGGTCAGAGAGCTTGGCGTGTTCCGCCCTCAGCAGGCCAAGCCCGGACGCCACCTGCGCAATATCCTGGTGCAGCTCATCCTTCGTGGCAGTGATCGCGGCCAAGATTGCGTCAAGGCGGAGGTTTAGCCTCTGTTCTTGTGTCGTGGGCTCCGTTGGGAAACCGCCACTCGTGTCCTCCAGCCTCCGGCCACCCCTTTCAGGCGGGTCGGCGTCGCCATTTCCCTGTGCGGCCATCTTGTGTGCAGGTATTCAGCTACTCGAGCAGCCCCCTCGGACAACGGCCAGGCCCACCGAAACGCCCAGCGGAGTATCCCAGCCAGCGCGGCTCACCAATCTCCAGGTCAAGCGGGAATCCGCGGCGCCAGCCGTACCCCACTCATGGTCATCCGACAATATCCAGTCCGGAAGTGCATTCTGTGCTGCCCCACAGTCATTCGTGGAACGCCCGCAAAGCCCACCAGAGCCAGGGGGAGCAAACTCCACTGAAGAGGCGGCCAGTGACTTAATCGAGTTCCTGGGCAAGCTGAACTCACGGCCCCCGGCAACACTGGCCCCCGTGACGCACCATGCGCGTTGGGGCCCAGCACCACGCTGTCAGCCCGGTGTATCCTCGCCCTCCACTGGGCGGGTCCCCCGCCACTGATCGGGCCGATGGCCACCTCCTCGTCAGCCCGCGTCCCGGGATGCTCAGGCGCCGTGGGCGGCCGCCCCCCCAGCGCCCCACCAGCTCACTGCACCCCTCCTTGACCAGTTGGCCCCTACTGCTGTTCAGCCAGTGGGTGGGCGGCCTCACCGTCCAACAGTGCCTCCGCCGGCGTAGCGCAATGCCAAGCGCCGCTCTCCTGCAGTCCCAGGGATCGGGTGGGGGAGGGGCGCCACTCCCGCCGGTAACTCCCCGCCGACCTACTGCACAACTCGGGGCCCGCTCCTATGGCCCACCGCTCTGCTCGCTCGAGGGCCCCGCAGGAGCCTGCAGCTGCTCCGGCACCGCACACCGCTCCGTTCCCGGAGCTTTCACGCAGTCGGCGACGCCATCTTCCTTTGTCTGCTCTCCAGGGCGAGCCGAGCAACAGGCCCTCCCGCGCTCATCAGCCAGGATACCGCCCGGGGTCAAACGCTCCCCAGCAGATCAGCGGCCCCTCCGGACCACGATTCCAGCCGCCAGGCGACACGGGGCGACGTTTAACAGGAGAAAGACGGGACACGGCGCGGAGCAACTCGCTCACGCAGCCATCCCGGTCGGCGCTGTAGCCACGCCCTTGTGTGCCTTTCATTCATGGTTGAATTTGTGCAATCCTAACATCCAGTTCACCATGGAATCTAGCAATGCCAGCATCCCATACTTGGACATCACGATATATGTCAATGATGAACGACTGCAGACAACCCTGTACAGGAAGCCCACCGAGCGAAACTCTCTGCTGCAATATGGTAGCCACCATCCTAGGGGCCTTAAAGACAATTTACCTATTGGCCAATTCCTTAGGTTGAGGAGAAACTGTTCGACCAGAAGCGATTACATCCAAGAATCTGAGGTGTTGTGTGATCGCCTTATCACTCGCGGATATCCTGCTCGGATGGTCAAACGAGCTAGAAAACGGGCGTGGTACAACCCACGGGACATCCTGTTGAATCCAGAGTTGACCAACAAAGGTGAAATGGATCGCATAGTCTGTGTCACGTCCTTCTCTACCCGTAGTAATGAGATTAAGCGAATCATCAATAAGAATTGGCACCTTGTGGCAGAAGAAATTGGACACCTGAATCCACCTCTCCACTCTTTCAAACGGGCCAAGAACATAAGAGATATGGTAGTTCACTCCTATTTGGAACCTGCAAGTCAACCCACCATCACTACCTTATGGAACTTACCCAATTTGGTAGGGCACTATAGATGTGGGACATGTACTGCCTGTGAGACAACTATTCAGACCAAAAGTTTTCCACATGGTCAACGCACATATCACCTTAAGCATTACACTAATTGCAACACGGCTTGTGTAATTTACATCGTCATGTGCCCTTGTAAACAGTTATATGTCGGCCAGACCCAGCAAAAGGTCAAAGCGAGGATCTCATCCCATAGCAGTAGAATAAGGTGTAAGGTGACAGGGGCCCCTTTGGTGGACCATTGGCAAAGAAGTGGCCATCAAGTAAGTGACCTGAGGTGGTTGGTTGTTGAAAAAGTAACCCTTAGCAGGAGGGGGGCAATTTAATGACCATACTGAACACACGTGAAGCTAAATGGATGTCACTTTTGGATACGATTAAAAATGGCCTTAATGAATTAGATAGCAGCCTGTCACAACTGGCAGCACTTGGCTAATAATCTCTCCTGTAACATTTTCATTGGACCCTATAATGTATGAACTAAGATACTGTTACTCGGCTTCACTCTCTTGTTAGAGAAGTGCCCGAGTCTATGTCTGACTTTTTCAACCCAACAGGTCATCTACTGTCATTGAATAAGTATTTGATGTATACTTACCTTCTGTCTTTGCAAGATATTGAGTGCCTAATAATTCATGTTTTGAAAAATAATCCGTCTACAATCTCATGTTTTGAGGATTGCACGGTCATTCTAGAAATTTTGCGGTTTTTCTATTTCTTTATGGAATTTTGACTAAATTTGCACGCCACCGTAAATGTCCACAACCCCATGATTGCTCCTATTTCATTTAATATCATTGATCAAATTAACATATTCAACAACTAAGGGTATGACTAATGATAATATTGGATCGCCGTGACAGGCTAAGTATTTCTTCACTCTTCATGGGATGTTGGACACGTGATCCAAAACTACGCGTAGTGTCAAAGCTACTCCGACCTCTTTCTCGCCATTCCGCTGGACGGCGTCTTTCGAGTCGACTAACCGTGAGTTTCTCTCCTCTCCCGCCTCCCCTGCTGATGAGTGATGAGGCATCTTGTTTGTCTGTAAGCCGATCCTAGTAATGAATAACGGATCCGCTTTTTCGATTTTTGTCTCCCCGCATAGCGACCGACGTTCGAGACATATCGAGCAATTTTGCCCTACCTGGTCCTGTTTATAATTATATTTAGGATCAAGTAAGTGTTTTTTCCGTTGCAATTGTGGTCTCTGGCAGAACCCCCGAACGAGTCAGCCGAATTAGTGACTTTCTTACCTTGTCTTTGCAGTACCGCACGCAACCCCCCCCCAAACCAGCACACCTATGGTGTCCATCCGTCCCGATTCAGATTAGTAAGTGCTGTTTACGTTTAGAATATACGTTTGGTACGCTACCCCAGTTCACTGACCAATTTTTTCCCACAGCGGTTTTATTTGGACTTATGCCCCCTCTTCAAATGATACAGATATTGACAAATTCTGTCTACCGTGTTTAGGATATCCGTTTCTACAGCCAGGTTCTGTAGTTATCCCAGGCCATCTGTGTTTTTAACTAAGGTGAGCACTACGGCACCTTTATGTGTTGGTCCGAATTGTTTAAACCACCTTTACTTAGTCAGACCTTTCCATCGGGAAACTATTATGAATCAATATTCAGGATTACCTATGTGTATCTTCTGAATTCAAAGGTTCATAACTTTACCAATTTGATACTAGAGTTATTCATTGACATGTATATTTTCTAAGTCCCTTCTTTGATCCCTACCATAGGCTTCAAAGGCTTGCATATTTCCACCTATTTGATACTAGAGGGAGCCCTTGATAACTAGGTTTTTCCCTTTCAAGTCCATTAATGATCTTTCTCCTCTGTTTTTAATTTATTTTTCTTGTATAGCTCGCGATTTGGGTTTCGCGGCGGATATTCCCCTACGACTGAGTGGTGTACCCGAGTTCCTACAGCAGAGCCCTCTGCGGCCTGTTGCCCATGGTAATTGTGTTAATAAAACACTTTGACGCCGTTGTCACGACGTCTTTAGCATATGTGTAACAATAGTTGTACTCTTTTAGTGAATGTCTAACCCTCCCCCCCCATTCTTTAAATTCCAGATATTGGCGCCCCATCACCTCCTTTCCCGTTTTTGTCCTGATGAAGACCCCGTCTAAGGACCTAACTTGACCTACAATACAGGGGTCGAAACGTCGACGGCTTGTGTTTAAACCCAGACATCCGGCTCATGTCCCTGACAATTCCATTGATGTGGTTCATACCGTAGAATGTCTCCATTAAAAAGTACATCAATTTTGTCCTTAAATTATGGTTGTTGCATCTGAAATGTTCAATTGTTGTATGTTAATATTTTGATTTATCTGACTTAATATGACTAAATCTTTTCTGTAATTTACTCCTATGAGCACCCCCTCTTTCCTTTCCTCCCTTTCCCCTCCTCGGGGCTTCTAAAATTGCTTGATTTATATCCAGTAGTTGTCATTATTTGATATGTTCAGTGTTGTTAATAAATTGCAATACTGTGCAAAAGTTGCATGATTACGTGTAATTGTTTTGACTCTTGTATTTTGCAAACTTCGTATTGTATTCTTCTTCCTTGCGGGGACCCCCTGTTTCTACCTAGGAGGGGACACAGCTAGTTGGTCATTTCCCCTAATAGAGAGAGAGACGATCCCGTTTCGCACAACTTTTCTACCTTCTGTGAAGAGATGCGCAAATTATTGGATAGGAAGGCACACCAGCTCTCATTAGATAGGGAACTCCTTACGCTTAAGTAGGGCACATAAGACCTACTCACGTACATAACCGTTTTTAATCGTCTCATTGTAGAAACCGATTGGCCCACGGAAAAAAGAGCTTCCTTATATTATCAGGGGCTGCAAAGTGAACTGAAGGATGTATTGGGTCAAGTTGTACATATGCCCGCCACCTGCGACAAACTTATCAACCTCACCGTTCAACTGGATCATCACCTTCAGGAGAGAAAGGGGGATAAACAGCGTACCGACACAAAGTTCTTGCTTCCCCGACCTAGAACTATGGCGGCAGAGAATCCACCGGCCACTGATGGGACGCAACCAATGCAGATAAGTGGCATACGAGGGCCATTAAGCCAGGATGAGAGGGAAAGAAGATGAAGACAAAGATTATGTATGTACTGTGGAAAGCCCGGGCATTACATAAAAGATTGCAAGACCAAAACCAAGTTGATGTACAAAGAAAACAAAGGACCCAGGAATGTGCCTGTGGTGGAGAACCTCTCCGAGAACCCGGGAAACTGATGCGCTCAAACAAGATAGAGACCGCTTGTTTGAGGTCAGTAGAAGAATAGGTCTTTCGGCTGCGGCCAATATGGTTCAAACTTCAGTGGCTCATATGAATGTGTGTGTTATCTTGGAGATACCTGGGTTGGGGCCCGTAGTTGTGCATGCTCTGCTAGATTCGGGGGCCAAAGGTAATTTTATCGACCAGCAATACGCACAGGAACTTGGTGTACCCTGGGTACGAAAAAAGGTACCAGAACCCATGAAAGCAGTGGATGGTACGGCATTGACGTCGGGTCCTGTGCAGTTCAACACCCAACGGATTCTAATGCGGGTTGGGATGAACCATTTCGAGCACATACAATTCCATCTTATAGACGCACTCTATTTCAAACTCATTTTGGGGATGCCTTAGCATACACAGCTTGATCACTTAGTTAAATGAGCGGCGCACACAGTCACCATGAACTCCTCATTCTGTGCAGAACATTGTATCAGAGAAAAAATCCAAACACCTTACCAGACAGAGAATCCAGCAGAACTGCTTGCTAGTGGTTGTAGTGCACAGAGTGTGTGCTAAATCCCCACGCTACCTGAGGAATACAATCAGTTCCATGTCGTATTCAGTGAACAAGAAGCATGCATGTTACGCCCGCACAGAGATTATGATTGTAGGATTGACTTGGAGCCCGGTGCCAGCATACCATGCAGTCGCATATACGCCCTAACTGAGGCTGAAACCACCTATCTGCAGCAATATCTGGAGAAATGACTGACCTCCGGCTTTATCCGTCCTTCCTCCTCTACCGCTTCCTCGCTGTTATTCTTCATTCTGAAGCGTGAATGGAGCTTAAGGGCTTTTATTGGTTACAGGGCAATCAACAGAGTGACCAAAAAGAACAGGTATCCTCTTCCTTTAATACCCGGTCTGCTGGACCAGTTGAAGAGAGACAAAGTGTTCACCAAACTGGATCTCCGAGGAGCATACCATCTGGTACGGGTGTGGCGAGGGGACAAATGGAAAACAGCCCTCTGTACTAAATTCGGGCTGTATGAATATTGGGTAATGCCCTTTGGACTCTGTAACGCCCCCGCCGCATTCCAGTTTTTGACGGACGAAGTACCGAGAGGATTGTTGGAGGTCTCATGTATAGTGTATATTGACGACATCCTGATATACTCGGCTTCCTAGAGATGAAGACATTCTTCATGTGTCAGCCATACTGGAGCGGTTGCTGCGGTTCGCTCTCCACGCCAAGCTGGAGAAGTGCCTTTTCCACGCCACATGAAGTGGAGTTTTTGGGGTATGTGATCGGACCAAACGGTCTCTGCATGGTTAAAAAGAAGATACAAGCCATCACCCATTGGGAGTCACCCTCCAGCGTGAAAGCCTTGCAAAGTTTCCTGGGCTTTGCAAATTTCTATAGGTGATTTATCAAATAATTTTCCAGGATCATTCAGCAGTTAACACACCTTCTACAGAAAGGAGCTAGCTTTCTCTGGACGGAATCTGTGTAACAGGATATCCAAACACTTAAGAATTGCTTTACCAGTGCTCTGGTGTTAAGACATCCTGATCCCAATCAGCCGTTCATGGTAGAAACAGATGCATAATACTACGCTATTGGAGGGATCCTTTCCCAGCGGCATCCAGACACCGGCCAACTCCATCCTGTTGCCTTCTTTTCCAAGAAACTGTCTACATGTGAGGTGAACTACAGTCTCACCGATAAGGAGCTGCTGGCAATAAAGAGAATGTGTGAAGAATGGAGACACCATTTAATGGGGGCCAGACACATGGTGGAAATATACACCGACCACCGGAATCTGCTCTTTATGAAGAGTGCTAGAGCCTTAACCCATCGCCAGCTCTGATGATCACTGTTCTTCTCCGACTTCATCTTCGCAATCAAATACCGACCAGGAACACAAAACGGTAAGGCTGATGCACTATCAAGATCCGCTCTTACTCCTGAACTCAGCCTACCACCAGAAGAACCCCTTTTATACTCCAGAAGGCTTCCTTTCCGACAGAAATAATGGCGTTGACCACAACTTCTGGATTCCTAGAAGACGTAATGAAACAAACCGAGAGACTAGATGACCAGGCATGGGTTGCTGAAGAACCACAGCACAGTTCCTCCCAGAACAAATTGCTGTTCTACAATGAACGGCTATGCATACCGAAAGGTCCCTTACAACAACAAGCCCTGCACTGGATCCATGACTCCACATTGGGTGGACATCAGGGAACACAGAAAACTCTACAGTCGATGTCTGGATACTTTTGGTGGAACACTCTAAGGAAGGACACCTTAAAATACATCTCTGAATGTTCCATATGTGCACAGGCCGAAGCACAGCACCAATGGCTTAGCAGATTGCTTAGACCCATACCCACACCTCCAGCCCCTTGGCACACAGTGTCTATGGATTTGATCATGGAAATGCCTTCCAGCTCAGGTCATAACACCATACCGGTCATCATCGACTACTTGACTAAGATGGGACATTTCATTGCACTGACCAAATTACCTACATTGGGGGAACTGGCAAATTCATTCTTGCAACATGTAGTGCGCCTGCACGGAAAACCATCAGTCATCATTACGGACAGGGGCACCCAATTTACATCGAGGTTTTGGAAGGCGTTATGTGCTGTCATGAAAGCTGATGCCCATCTCTCCACAAGCTACTATTCACAGACAGACGGCAAAACAGAGAGACTAAACCAGACCTTAGAGCAGTACCTAAGATGCTTTACAATACAACTCGAGGAAGAATGGAGCACTCTTTTATGGACAGCCGAGTTCGCATACAATAATGCGGACCATTCCTCTTTGGATTGTTCCCCCTTCTTTTGCCTCAATGGATACCACCCTAACATGTTGCCCTTTGAACAGCCGGTTGTGTCTAAACACCCCACATTCCAAGAATATCATGCACACCTCAAGGCGGTATTACTGAATGCCAAAACACACTTAGAACTAGCCCATGATAAACAATGTGCAGATAAAAAGAGAATACCAGAGCCTTCATATAAGGTAGGAGATAGGGTGTGGCTCAGCACAAAACATCTGAAATTCAAGGGCAACACTCGGTTACAACTTAAATTTGTGGATCCCTATCCTATCACCAGAATAGTCAACCTGTTGCCATGAAGTTAACTCTCCCTTCTGCTTGGCATATCCACCCTGTGTTCCACGTTTCACTCTTGTGACCCTGCCTCCCTCAAACCAGACTGCTTGTTAGACCAAGGCCATTGGAGATTGAGGGGGAGGAGTAATATTAGGTCAAGAATATTCTTGATTCCAAACTTGTCATAGAACTGGTGCATTACCTCATTGAGTGGAAGGGATATGGTCCTGAGGACCACTGATGGGAACCGTATATTAACCTTCGCTGCCCTGGGCTTCTTCGACGTTTCCACTCCCAGTTTCCCACTAAGCCTGGTGGACCGCCGAGACATCAGACGTTGAGAGGGGGTCTGTCACGTTTAGGCATAGATAGGGTAAGGACATATGAAGAGTGTGAGTTATGGACTACATCTCCCATAATCCCAGGGAGTTCTTCAGTCCTACCTCTTTTCTCGTTCCCTACTTAAGCACCGCCTACTGAGAAGAAGGTGCTTGTCACCTGTGATTATTTGGATTCAGCCCTTGTCTCTGCTCTGCACAGGATGTACTCACAGGCGGAAGAGACTGCCGTGGGCGGGTTTCCCTAAGTCGCTCTGAAGAACAATTGGCCTTTATCTGCCTTCACAGCCTGTTTCAGGACACTCACTCTGAAGCACGGTTACGAGCCGTAACCGGCTCAGAAAGTTTCCGTTGGGCCCCTGTACTTTGGTGGCACTGGAATGCAAGTTCCTTCGTGCCCCTGCAGTTTGTTGGCACTGGAACACTGACAACTGTACCTTACCTATGAGATCCGTTGAGAGGCTCAGAGCATATTTTCTTTCCTGTTTTTGACCTGCCTGCCCTTTAAACACGCTGGAACAGCGTGTTGCATGAAAACAAACCTTTAATTTGTTTCCCTCTGAATTTCCTCACAGACACCGAAGGAGTGCACCGTGTGCGCTAAGTACAGTAACTGTTACATCTTGCAGGATAACATAAGCTCAGTGTCTTGTTGCTCATTAGACAATACTTTTGAGAACTTGTAATTGAAACAACGCTTTTATTTTATTTGTTCCCTATTTTTGTATTTTGTGCCTTTTTGTGAATAAGGATAAGTGTGGCAAATATAACGTAAGTGCCTTCTCACATATAGTTTTATTTTTGCAGGTACTTAGGGCAGTGACTTTATATGTTTTGTGTTGTGTCTCACTTACATGAAACACGGGGCTACCATAGGAGTGAAGTCTCCAACTCCAGAACCCTTCTCCATTGAGTGTTTTCACAGCTGCACCTTTATTGTTTCATGTATCCCTTTTTTCCCTTTCCCCTACTGTGGTGTGGCCTGTGGAGTGCTTACATATACTCACAGGTGCTTCCATACAAGGGAAAAAGGTCACTTGGCATCTTCCATCGCTCCCGCTATATTCAGCTTCCAAAGTCAGTGGTTACCCTTCACTATCGTGACAGGAATGCCATCTTCCATTCATTCCCTTCATTACAAGAATCAAGTGGTAGGCCCCCCTTAAGCCGAGTTAGGTGTAGATAGTGGAGTTGCTCACTTTGATTTAAAGGACTGGTATAAGCAGGAGAGGGTATCGGTTCTTTACTGTCACCTTATTTTCGGCGCTTAAATCAATACAGAGGCACAGCTTGCCATTTTTCTTCTGCACAAAAAACAGAGGGGACGACACTGGTACTATTGAATGGTGAATGAAACCTTGGGCCAACAAGTCATTAAGGTATTCTAGTAAGTACTGGCTCTGTAGCTCATAAAAATCACATACCCTTCTGCACTGCAGCATTCCCCTGGGCTTAAGTGTATATGGCAATCATAAGACCTATGAGGTGGTAGCTGCATGACTTTTTGCTTGCAAAAGACATCAGGAAAATAGTGGTATATTTCCGGTATCATCTGTGCTTCCGAAATGTAACGAGGATGTGTAGACATGCAATGAAGAGTAGTCACCAGGTGAGGTGTTTCCTGATAACAAGAATACCATTAGTGCTTAGAATCCAGTGTTAACGTTCTGGTTACCCAATCTATTTTTGGGTTGTGCTGTTGTAGCCATTGAATGCCTAATATGACCCCAAACTCTGTGGTGTCAATGAGGTCGAATGTATGTGCTAAGTATGATTATTAGCACAAATCATAGTCAGAGGACTGGTCTGTTGTAAAATGGGCCCTGAAGACAATTCTGAGCTGTCCATGGCTCAAACCGGTTCTGGGTTGCTCTTTCGTATCATTGGTATCCCTAGGGTCTTGGCTAGGCCGAGATCCAGGAACTTACCTTTGGCCCCAGAGTCAAATAGTTTGGGAAGGACCCTGTGTGCCTGTGGAGATAGAACTAAGGTCATCACTAATGTGAGATGATGGGGCACTGGGGTCATGGTATTGGCCAAAAGATGTGAGACCGCATGTGTTGTCTTGTTCCATAAGGTGGTCTCAGTCCTTAGTGAGCCTGGAAGTTTTCATCTGCTCTGTACTGCTGGGATCTGGCCCTGTTACTGCTCCTACCGCCTGTTTAGGGGTGTGGGCTTACTTATGCTTTCTCTGGGAAAATGCCCAGCTTTGCCACAATATAGACAGAGATTTATCTTTCGCCTATGGTCCTTCTCATCCTTGGACAATCTGCATGGGTTCAGTCATGTCGTGGGCAGAAACGGATGAATTCTTCTTATCCGTCTTTACGACCACAATGCATTTTTCTCCATGTGATTTCTCTTCTTTACGTTCTCCCAAACGATTATCTAACCTAACTACTAGGCCTTTGAATTCTGAACACTCAGTGGGAGGTTCCGCTATCTGGGCTAGAATGTGCTTAATTTTATCTCAAAGTCAAGAATGGAAAATAGAGGAGTGTTTTCTCTAGCCATTTGGTTTCGGCAAACAGTTGGTTAAAAAAGGTTATGTAGGACAATAGGTGTTTGTTGCCCTGATGCAAGCTCAGCAACTCGCTATTGCTGGCTTAAAAAAAACAATTGTTTAGTAAAGAGCCTGCGCATGGCTTCCTTAAACCAGCCACAGGTATAAAGCAAGGGTCATTGTGCTCTACCAGAGGAATTGATCACGGCGCAGCATTCCCACCCAAGTACAAAATGACAAAGGCCACATTAGCGGCATCATTTGGGAAGTTGGTTGGGCGATAGAGGAATTGCAACTGGCACTGGTTCATGAAGATATTATCCTTGGCACTATCACCAAAAAACCTTTCTCGGGGAGGTAGGGGAACAAGCATTGGTGTGTTGATGATCAATTGCATGGGTCGTGATGCAGTGGTCGTAGCAGTAGTGGAATTAGTCAGAAGTGTGGTTCGATGTGGAGAAGTCAAACCGGGAGGCTGCACGATGAGTGCTTTCTGTTTAGGTCTAATAATACTGTCCCAGGATTTATCTCGGGACCTTTGCAGTTTGCACTGCAAGTCCTGGTTTTTCTGCCTAAGGGATGACACCTTCTGCTGTAAACCCATTAAGGCCCTAGTTAGATCAAATAAGGAGGGAATTTTTTCGTCAGCCTGTAAAGCTTGTGTTAAACCCACAAATTACCCTCCCAGTGAGTTAATCACCCAGGAAGCCTTGAAGTTTGTGGCTTGGCTTTATGTTGTGGCGCAGCCACTCACCTGATGAGCAGGACGTCTGCAGGGGCAATGAATGCCCCCTGCCTCCAGGCACACCTTTCAACACTGTTGATTTATCACAAGAGTCTCGGCAGGTGTCCCAAAAAGGAGAAGGGATTGGAAGAGTGAAATTACTCTACTAATCCTTGTAGCCTGGTCCTACAGTGCACCCAGTTTTTCTCAAGTACAGTAGGTCATCGTCAGTTTTGTTGCTGGATGTGTCTTTCTGGAGATGTGTTTTTCTGGAGACAGAAAATATGCATTTTATTGAGACAGTATGCTTACAGAGAGACCATGAGTACTATGTTTCACAATTTTAAGCCACATAATCACCTGGCACTCAAGCAAATATCTCTTAGGGTTATCTCTATCTTCACATCAGTTATTCTGTAGGCTGGGACAGATGATACCTTCTCACCGGGGCTGATTTTACTCCGATGAATGGTTGGCTTCCTTCTGAGGAAGCTCACTCAAATTTTCTCACTCAAGGGACTTTAGACTCGTACTCTCTCCTTGGAATCTTGGTAGCTTCCCTTGACAAATTATAGCCAACTATAACAGAAAATAAACAAGGAGGTGGGCACAAGACCTTTAGCAGGTGACCAACACTCGTAAACCAAAGGTAGAACTTAAACTGAAACAAAGGGAAACAGACTTCAGGTGTTTGCCACTCTCATTCATACAGCAGGCTGTGCACTTCCACATCATTTGACAATAGGTAATATCCACTGAGCAATAGAATCACTGTTAAAAGGTGAGTTTATTCTCAAGTTGTCAATGCAGTCTCAAAGTTCTATCTGTCTCTGTGGAGTTTTCAAGTTCAAAAGCACTAGTGTGATTCTTATGCATCTAAAGTGGAGGCCGAAAGCACCCAACTGTCTTTCAGGAAGCGCACTCCATTTATTTTTCAAAACAGCTTTGATGGTCTGTTCTGGCTTTTCCAGATCTGGAATCCACAGTTCAGGAAACACTAGGTTCAGAGGTGGGGTTTCTGAAGAACTGACCGGCGAAGAGAGGAAGACTCGACGGGAAGGAAGGAGTCAAGCACAGATGTCTGTGAGGCGTGGGTATTTATAGCTTATATGGATTGTCATTGGGGAAACATGTGGCCAAACACTCCACTGGTTGGAGCAAGGTGGCAGTCGCCAAGAAACAGAGTAAGCAGCCACCTCAGGAATGTGCAGAGCACACAAGCTGTAAACCCTGAAACAAACATTGGCAAAGGCAAGTGTGTTGGATAAGGCAACAAGCATTGTCCACAGCATAATACGGCAATAACCATTGGTAGTGTACAATACAATTAGTATCACACATCACAGTGCCACAACCCAAAACAATTGGCAATGTGCAATAAGGTGCTCACACATCACTATGCAACAAGCACATGATTAACCAAGGACCCCTGGGGATGGTGACATATTATACTGGACTGGGGATTCCTGACAGTAGAGTGGAGTTGTGAAGAGAAGAGTGCAGTGACGCAGTGTGGAGTGGAACAGCTTAGTGTGAATTGGTGCAGAGTAGAGTGCAGTGGCACCAAGTGGTGCAGAGTAGAGTGGAGTAGGGCAATGTGGAGTATGCATGGTATGGTAGCATAATACCATTACAGACAACCCATCTTTAATTGAAATGACCATTATATGTGTACTCACAGACAGTTTTACTGATAAAAGTATACTTTGCAAAAATGATGTGTGGAAATATTATCACCCAATGTATTGATTTGATCGTTCATTTACAGCTATTTACATTTTGCTGTATGCTAGAAAGAAACTGCATCTGTACAGACTTCCTTAAGCAGCCCCCACTAGCAAGCATGATTGCCACATAAATTCTCTCACTTTGAAGTTAGAGAAAGAAAAATAAACACCAAGCTGCCTGCAAGACACAGCCTGACAATTGACCTCTGTCTTTTAATTCACAGCAAAAGTGACAAGATAAGAACAAGATTAGCAAGATGGCGGAGTGAAGACGCCACGGAGAGAATGCTCCACAGTGAACTCCTGACCCTCGAGCCTGAAAATACTCGAATGAGCGTTACAAATTTATAATTGAATGGGCTATCGAGTGGAAGATACTGAGGCGCTGTCATTAAAATGTCATAGAAGCTGTTCACGGCCTTATCGGCTACAAGGCTTTCAGCTAAAGGGATTTGCGGTTTGACATTATACTGGCGTGATACAATAATGAATCAGCAGAACGTACCTGTGAGCCATCTGTCTGCCTGGCTCGGAGTCTGAGGAGTCTGAGGTCTGCGGAGGTCAGCAGAGACGTGGGACTGGTGGATCGGCGCGTCTGGTAGCGGCAGTGGTAACCGAGTGAGCTGAGGAAGCTGGAAGGAGGAGGGGGAGGAGCGGTCGCGCACTCCGAACGCCGAACGCCGAACGCAGAACAGGGACGGCAGCAGCGGAAAAGCAGTAAAAGCAGCAAAAGAGTCTGTTTGGAGGAGATGTAGCCATGGAGCCCGGTTTGGAGGATCTAGGAGTTTCACTAGTAATCCACGGGGGGGTAATCTTTGAAAAAAAAATTCTCGAGATGTTTTGAAGTAGTGTGTCCCAGGCTGCTTGAAAAACCGTTGGGGCTTATAAAAGGGACCACGCCACTGCAAGGAACTGGTTTTGAGACTTTGTTTTGCTTGCTGAGCACTGAGCGCCAAGTGCTAGGGTTAAAAAAGGGGAAAGAGCAATACATACAGGGCCCCTTTATCTCTTTAGATCTAGCTCCAGTAACATCGCCACAGCTGCTAGCTGTTAGGGGCTCAGTTACATCTGGAACATCGGTATTACATTGAATTATTGTATACTGAGCCAAATCATCGTGCCAATGGCTCCTAAAAACATCAAGAACAAAGCAACCAGAGGCACTCCCATGGAAGATGGGCTTGATGAAGGGGTCTCTCCAGTATTTAAACCAATTTCACCAGCAGTGGTAGCGAGGATGCCTCACCAGGTGGATAAACAAACTGGTAAACAGCAAGCTATACAATTCAATATAAAAACTCCTAATAAAGTTAATACCACTGTTGCTACTGCTGCCAAAAATAAGGATAAAGGAAAGGATAAAAATGAAGTTGCAGAAATATATGACAATAATTCTGAACAACCTATGGGAAACTTAGCTAAAGACTGTAAGGGAGTGCTAGATTCAGCTGGCAAGAGTGCTGCAGCTAAGGTGGACAGCGCAAGCAAGACTGAGCACTATGAGATCATCACGACTGATACTCTCACCGCTCCTACCGCAGATACAGCAGACGCTGCTATTGAACTACACTCTAAGTCCCCCCCAACTTTTACCGGTTTTAGATCTAATTGAAGCAGACGAGAGAAGTTCTGGTCATCGTAATGTTACTGATGTGATTGTTGTTACTGATAGCGAGACACATCTAGAGGCTAATTCTGACGATCCAGAGTATGAGGAGATGGTCGAAACTGGTGATATTGAGAGTGGCGAAGATACAGGTGCGGACATAGAATACACCTCTGCACAATTAAAGGCTATCAGATCCTCCGCTTTAAAAAAAGGGGGAAGACAAAAAATAAAGTTAAGAAGGGGGGGAGAAATTTGACCCCTGCAACGTTATTAAATACATTGATACCAACTATTAGCGGGGGGAAGCTGCTTACAGATCAGAGCCCACTTGGTAAGTGGTTTCAGGCTCAAAAAAGAGAGGCCAAAATTCCTCCACCAAGTTTATCGGGAGGAAGCACTATGGTAGGGGTGAGCCCGAACTCACAAGCTACTCCGTCCAATAGTGACACCTTACTTAACGCGGATGTAAATAGAGTTTCTGAACTGCCAATGTCGTCTTTCTTAATTGATCCCTCTGCTCCTTCAAACACACTACCTATCGGTATGACCAGGATTGATAACACTGCTACTGTTATTGCTACTGTTATTGCTGGGGACTCTCAGAAAGACAAATCTATTGCAGCTACTACCCCACACTGCGGGTCAATAGTAACACCTATTATTTCCATCTCCTCTCCACCGGCCTCTGTTCATGTCAACGCTGATGCTAATGCTAATGCTTCATCTTTGGATTTAATCCTAAAAACATTAATGGATCATCGCCAAGAGGTACAAGAGAACTTCCGACAACTAAGAGAAGACAACACTAAAATGCACAGCTCCCTCCAGGAAGTTACTAATAAACTAAGTGGCGTGACTAAAGAAATCGAGGAACTACAGCAAAGAGTTGTGGAAGTCGAGGAAACTCTCGCTACTACTTCAACTTCAACAGATCGTCATAACGAGGAAATAGGGACTCTGCAGAATAAAGTTGAGGATCTGGAAAATCGACAGAGGAGGCAGAACCTGAGACTCTTTGGGATACCCGAGGGATCCGAGGGAGCAGATGCAAGGGCCTACATGGTAAAGATTTTACAGAGGGCATTCCCGGATTTGTCAGATTGGGACTGGGACTCACAGCTCCAGTGAGTACATAGACTTCCTATTACCCCTAGAACCCAAGAGAGCAAATATCCACGGCCCTTCCTAATCTATTTTGGTAACTATCTGTTGTGAAAAGCAGTCTCAATGAAAGCTAGGCAAAATTTTCCAGTTACAATTGATAATGTAACCTTTTTTGTTAAATCCGACCTCAGCAAGATCACTATGGACAAAAGATGGGGGCTACGTAAACTGATCGATTCTTTTAAGTCCCACGGAGCAATGGCCTATCTACAAGAACCTGCTTGCCTCAAAGTTATTAAATCCGGACATAGTCACTTCTTTCATGATGTCAAAGAAGCGGAGCATTTTCTTTCAAAAATGGACTTAAAAACCTAACTAAGTTAACCACGAAAGCAAATGGGTTAGAAGGAAATAGAGGCAAAAAAAAAAAATAATAATAATAATAATAACAATAATCTGGTATGGGTACTACTGCTGTTTAAAACTTACTAGTCTTATTTTCTTCCTTCTTATTTTTCTATTTTACTTTTTGGCTGATGGCCATTCCATATGACGGCAATACAGAGGGCTCGGGTTCATGTGGATTCCTCTCAGGGTGGCTGCCCCTCTAACGGCAGCAGAAGATAGAGGGAGGCTTCCGGGTAGGCACTGGGGGAGGGTACCAGTGGGATGGAAGGGAGGGAAGGGTGGGGGGGAGGGTGGTTGGGGGGAGATAAAAAGAAAAAGACAAGGCAAGGTCTAAAGTGGTTAACATTAGAAACTGTAGACAAGGAATGTTATGGCAATTAATGAGAGGTGCAGAACGCTTTTTCTTATCAAGAATTTATAATGCTGCAATTTAAGTGTTTAGCTTGGAATGTTTCGGGCTTGAATAATAAGAACAAAAGGCGTATGGTGTATGAAGAACTTAAAATGTATGATCCACATTTAATTATGGTAACAGAAACACATATTTGCTTTAAAGACAAGAAAATACTGAGTCAATTGGGATACAAGGTGGTGGTGTGCACTACTTTTAACGCTCCTATTAGAGGAGTCGCAATTTTGAAAAAAAAACAACCATGGGGGGTAGTGACTAAAACTGCCTCGGACAATGGAGGCCGGTGGGCCATTACTCAAATGCAGGTCGAGAACCGTAAATTTGTTTTCTGTGCTATATACGGACCAAATATTGATGACCCACGTATCTTTGATTGGTTAAATATTGAATTGCTTTCGTGGGAGGGGGAACTTATCATGATGGGGGATTATAACTGTGTACTAAACTATGAACAGGATGTGACCAAGAGAGGCCCATTTAGACGCATGCGCAAAACCAGGGCGGCGATATTAGAACTAGCTCGGATACACAATGTAAAAGATGTATGGAGGAGCTTGTATCCAGATCAACCTGGCTACACATTTTACTCCTCACCCCACAAACTGTATTCACGTATAGACTTGGCGTGGGCATCTGATGAGGTAATTGAGGCTGGACGTATGGAGATCTTTCCAAAGGTCTCGTCGGACCATAACCCAATTTTATTGTCATTTAGTATAATACAAAGGGACCCGAAAGTTAGATTGTTTACTTTTCCTAGATATATATTGGCAGATGCAGTTTTTGTTGGAACGTTGAATGCACATATCAAAGAATTTATTGAAATCAATTTAGGAAGTGCATCACTTTTATCAGTCTGGGATGCTTGTAAAGCCTCTATCAGGGGGCATGTGCAACAGTATGTATATAAACAAAACGCAGAACGAAGGAAAAAGGATAAGAGTGTAACAAATGGTATTTTGCAGTTGGAAAAACAATTAGCCGATAATTTGAGAGCTGGGGGCTTGGGGGCGCAAGATATCGAACAATTAGAAACTAAATTAGTGATTGCACGTTCAACTCTTAAATGTGCTTTAAGGGAAAATAATAGCCGAAAGCTGCTTAAATATAAACTGGCACAATATGAATGTGGGGATAAGGTAGGAAAGGCCCTGGCTTACAAGGTGGCAGATGACCGAGCTACAACATTAGTCAAATGCATTAAAGGCCTTAATAATATTTCATATACTCAGCCAGTACAAATAATGGATCAGTTTGTAACATACTATAAAGAACTATACACTCCAGAGGGTAGCTGTACAGAAATGCAGATACAAACGTATATTAATAAAAATCTTCCAGCCCGTGAATACTTAGATTAAGAATGTGTTAATGGGCTAGAGGAAGAAGTTACGTTAAAGGAACTGCACCATGCTGTTACTTCTCTACCCTCTAATAAAGCCGCCGGTGAGGATACCCTCCCCATAGAATTATATAAAATTTGCGCAGATGAAATCTTACCACTTTTATGCTCAGTTATTAATTTAATTGGTGTTACTGGGCAGGTACCAGAATCGTGGAATACAGCTAAAATTATGTTTTTTCTTAAGAAAAATAAAATACCAACGGAATGCGGCTCTTATCGTCCTATATCAATGATTAGCGCTAACGCTAAAGCGTATTCTAAGATGCTAGCTCTTCGCATGGCCCCACTTATGCCACTGCTGGTAAATGAACAACAACATGGTTTCGTAGCTGGGAGGGACACAACTACCCATGTAAACATGGCGATTACCGCCTTTGATGTTGCAGCAACTAACCACACCCCACTCGGGATGATACTTTTAGACGCAGAGAGGGCGTTTGACTGAGTAGGGTGGGATTACTTATGGGGGGTGATGAAACAATATGGCTTTAAAGGACGTTTTTTAAGAAGTATACAAGCTTTGTATAGAACTCCTAATGCTAAGATCAGCTATGCAGGGGCCGTTTCATCTAAATTTTTAATTTCACGGGGGACACGGCAGGGGTGCCCTCTGTCACCCCTACTCTTTGCTCTTTCCATGGAGCCGTTTATTAATGCCCTTCAAGAGCAAGCCAAAATAAAACCCATGCATCATAAAAACAAAACTTTGAAAATTACCGCTTATGCCGATGACCTAGCCATCTACACCACCGATGTGGCAAAAGCATTGGTAGGGATCTCAGAAGAAGCCAACAACTTTGGGGCTATCGCAGGTTACAAACTTAACATAAATAAATGCAAGTCATAATGAATTATCAGTCTAATCCTCAAGTTCCAGGATATTGCCTGGCCGCGGTTTATTTAGGGGTTAAAATTTCTTCAAAGATCTCGGATATAAACTCATTAAATTATGAACCTTTATTGAAAGAAGTTGCAGCTCTTCTAAAAAAATGGCATAAGATCCCTCTTAACCTGTTGGGACGATTGAATCTGATTAAAATGAATATCCTGCCTAAATTCTTATATCTTTTTCGCTGTATTCCTCTGCGCGTTAATAATTTGTTTTTTTTTTAAAATGGATAGCATTATTAATAGCTTTTTGTGGGGCTACAAGAAGCCGCGAAGATCGATGGCAATCCTGAAATTACCACTGGAAAAAGGAGGTCTTAACTTCCCTGATTTTAGAGCTTACTTTTTTGCTTCTTTTTTGAACCGGCTTCGCAGCCTGTTTATTAGCTATAATCAATTTTTTTTTCAGCAATTTATGCTTGGCAGAGAGGCAAAATAATTTCTGGCAAAGGTGCAGGACCCGAATTATTTTAAACGTGTAAAATTTAAGACTGCACGGGATGCAGTACGTATCTGGAATATGATGATGATCAATTGTGAGACTTCTTTTTTTCACACTGACCTGTTACTTTGGGGTAATCCTGGACTTCCAGGGATTTTTAATGATAATACGGGACAAGAGTGGGCTAAATATGGTATTCTAAAACTGGGAGACTTATATGGTTCAAGGGGCTTCTTACAATTTGAAACTTTGAAACTTTTGTTCAAATTACCGGAATCGATGCGCTTTAAGTATATTCAAATAAGGGTCTATTTAATCCGTAAAATGAACCGGATATCCGTAAGTAGCTCAGATTTATGGAGTTGCTTTTATTCAACAAATCGAAAATCCTTAATTAGTCTGGGATATAAGTGTTTAAACCAAAACAAATTGGATGAAACTCCACGATTAGCGACAAAATGGACTTCCATATTAGGATTTAATGTGACAACTCAGAATATTACAGCCGCTCTAGTAAACATCAATAAAACGACTCATTCATCTAGTTTAATGCTTCAATCGTACAGAACAATATCTCACTTATATTACACACCACTGAGAATTTCTAAATGGGCACAAAACAATTTGAACAGTGACCGTACTAAATGCCCTAAGTGTGGGCTGGTGGCTGCAGCTATTGTACATATGATCTATACATGTCCGGTATTAACAAGGTATTGGTCGGTAATAGAAAATATTTTATATAAACAAAAAGTGATCAGTTCTTCATTATCAGCAGCCTCAATTTTACTTGCTATATATCCACCTAGCACTACCAACACAGATTTGTTAAATATACTTTTGACCAGTGCTAGATTGGTTATTGCGAGAGCTTGGATCTCCCCGAACCCCCCTCATACAATGGAATGGTGGGCGTTAGTTAATGAGATCTACACTATAGAGGGTTCAATTGCAAGGAACCGGGAATAAAAGCAATTGGGAAATTTGCCAAAATTTGGGGCACCTTTTTAGAATAGTACATGACTATAGAAGATACTAATAGTAGTAAGCCTCAGGGAATATATATCTGTGTTTTTCTCACTTTTTCATTATTGATACAAGAATATACACTATCCCATTTGCTTTTTGTTCTATCTCAAGGTTATGTTTGAAAGATGGGTAATGTAAAGTGGATGGCGTTACTTTATTTGTATTTTGATCTGTACCGATATTTGATTTTATATCATATGTTTTGTTTAAAATGTATTTGTTGATCATCTTGCCCTGCTTGTCAATAAAAAAATAAAAATTAAAAAAAATGAAAGATAAGAACAAGATTTAAAGGCCTGTTTACAGAAAGCAAGTTTTGTGAAGAATAGAGTAAACTAGGTTTGGGCAATGAGATGAACAAACTTGCGCTGGACAGCCAAAAGCAAATAAAGACAGCAAATAGAAAGCCAGAAAATGTGAGTTACAAACCACAAAGGGAGTGGTAAGCAATGGGCAGAATGACTTCCTAGCTCAACTTTCTGAATGTGCCAAAAATTTCTTTAGCCACCCAGAAAGCTGTGCTGTCTGGTAGGCTGTGATCTAAAAAGGGGAAACAGTCTTTACAAAACAGCATTTACTATGCATTGCCTTTACCATGCAGGTCTTTATCATACATATGCCTTTACCACGCATGCCTTTACAAGGAAATGGTAAGTATATATATCAGGTAAAGGTAAAGGTATACGTGCACACATCTATAACAATACTATATATATGTTGCCCGGTTGAAGGCACAAGCCAAAACGCATAGGCATCCTGTGTTGGGTGTTGCTGCACTGTAGAAGCAATAAACAGTATTGAGAACTTGGACAGCGGTGTGTCATCTTCATGGACACAGGGTGAGAGTGCGGCTGATCATCCTTGGAATGAAGGCTTTCGAGATGGAATATATATGTACCATATAGACACTCATGTACCTACTCATCAACCCATGTAACCACTTACACACTACACGACAGACTGATACACACATTCACACAGATTAGTCACTCGCCCATACAATCACTAAGACAAGTTTAATCACTCAGTTATAAAGTCAGTCACGCACCCACTACATCATCCATACAGACACTCATACACCCACTCATTCTTCAACAGACACTCATACACCCACTCATTCTTCAGTACACCTTGGTGTGTGTGTGTGTGTATATATATATATATATATATATATATATATATATATATATATATATATATATATATATATATCCAGAAATAAAGTTTGCCACTTATTTGGGAGAGCCACACACAGGTAGGTTCAAATTTCCATTTATTTCAAGGTTGCAGCAAGTTGAAAGGCAATTTTACAAAGAAATGTTCAGTCTGACGTGTTTCATGCTCTGCGAGCATTTCCTCAGAGGCATCTCATTAGCATGCACTGCGTAAATGGCAGTACTTATCTCAAAGATCACCTGCCACAGTGGGCGTTGGCTCGCGCTGAGCCCTATGGTCCGTGTAGTGCCATTAATCAAACTCCAGTGAGCCGCTTGTGCAATGCTAATCAATTGAGTTAAAAAAATTAATACCACAGTGGGTTTTTGTAAAAGTCCTTCCACGCCCAAGTTGCACTGTGTACCCCGTGAACCACGACCTCCTGTCCAACAACTGGTTGCCAAATAGCTCCAGCCTGGTCCATAGCAGCATGGCGGGGATCTCCTACGACCGAGCCGGCCGTTACATATCCAGAAATAAAGTTTGCCACATATTTGGAGAGCCACACACAGGTAGGTTCAAATTTCCGTTTATTTCAAGGTTGCAGCAAGTTGAAAGGCAATTTTACAAAGAAATGTTCAGCCTGACGCGTTTCATGCTCTGCGAGCATTTCCTCGGAGGCATCTCATTAGCATGCGCTGCGTAAATGGCAGTACTTATCTCAAAGATCAACTGCCACAGTGGGCGTTGGCTCGCGCTGAGCCCGATGGTCCGTGTAGTGCCATTAATCAAACTCCAGTGAGCCGCTTGTGCAATGCTAATCAATTGAGTTAAAAAAATTAATACCACAGTGGGTTTTTGTAAAAGTCCTTCCACGCCCAAGTTGCACTGTGTACCCCTTGAACCACGACCTCCTGTCCAACAACTGGTTGCCAAATAGCTCCAGCCTGGTCCATAGCAGCATGGCGGGGATCTCCCATGACCGAGCCGGCCGTTACATATCCAGAAATAAAGTTTGCCACATATTTGGGAGAGCCGCACACAGGTAGGTTCAAATTTCCGTTTATTTCAAGGTTGCAGCAAGTTGAAAGGCCATTTTGCAAAGAAATGTTCAGCCTAACGCGTTTCATGCTCTGCGAGCATTTCCTCAGAGGCATCTCATTAGCATGCGCTGCGTAAATGGCAGTACTTATCTCAAAGATCACCTGCCACAGTGGGCATTGGCTCGCGCTGAGCCCGATGGTCCGTGTAGTGCCATTAATCAAACTCCAGTGAGCCGCTTGTGCAATGCTAATCAATTGAGTTTAAAAAATTAAAACCACAGTGGGTTTTTGTAAAAGTCCTTCCACGCCCAAGTTGCACTGTGTACCCCTTGAAACACGACCTCCTGTCCAAGAACTGGTTGCCAAATAGCTCTAGCCTGGTCCATAGCAGCATGGCGGGGATCTCCCACAACCGAGCCGGCCGTTACATATCCAGAAATAAAGTTTGCCACTTATTTGGGAGAGCCACACACACAACATTTCTTTGTAAAATTGCCTTTCAACTTGCTGCAACCTTGAAATAAACAGAAATTTGAACCTACCTGTGTGTGGCTCCCAGTGGGGCGGGATCAATACCTTTGAAACCCACCTGAATAACTGAAAGCGGGATCTTCTCTCCTTCAGATGCGCCACGCCACAGATGAAGGGAAACACTGTTCCGAAACGCGTATGGCGAAGATGGTGCGAAATTCACGTTGAGATGGACTATCTTTCTTTGCTGCTGCCTCCCAAATAAAGAAGGTGAATGAAAACGTTGTGCGGGTGTCCTCATTGCGAGAGCAACTGTTTCGAATAAATTTGTGGCCTGCTCCGGTCACGAGGACAACCCCACTGCTCCCAAGCTGATCCGTGTGTCTTATCTTACAGGGCACAACAGCGGAACAACGTACCTGTTTGGTTTGGCACAAGTCGAGCATCAAGGAGGGCTGGTCCAGTCAACGACCCAACGGGAGCATATTATGAAAGGAGAAAGAGAGCGAAACATATAGCATAGCAAAACATAGCATAGCATACCAAACACAACAAAACATAGCATAGCATAACAAAACACAACAAAACATAGCATAACAAAACAAAACATAGCATAGCAAAGCATAGCATAACAAAACATATAGCATAGCATACCAAACACACCAAACATAGCATAGCATAACAAAACACAACAAAGCATAGCATAACAAAACAAAACAAAACATAGCATAGCAAAGCATAGCATAACAAAACAAAACATATAGCATAGCAAAACATAGCATAGCATACCAAACACAACAAAACATAGCATAGCATAACAAAACAAAGCATAAGAAAGCATAACATAGCATAACAAAACATAGCATAGCAAAACAAAGCATAGCATAATAAAACACAACAAAACATACCATAAAAAATATAGCATAACAAAGCATAGCATAGCAAAACACAGCAAAGCATAGCAAAACACAGCAAAGCATAGCATAACAAAACATAGTATAGCATAACAAAACACAGCACAGCATAGCATAACAGAACAAAGCATAGGATAGCAAAACATAGCATAGCATATCAAAACAAAAAATAGGATAGCAAAACAAAACATAGTATAGCATAACAAAACATAGCATAGCAAAACATAGCAAAACAAAGCATAGCATAACATAACAAAGCATAGCAAAATAAAACATAGCATAGTATAACAAAACAGCATTGCATAGCAAAACAACAAAACATAGCAGAACAAAACATAGCATAACATAAAGCATAGCATAACACAACAAAACAAAGCATAGCATAACAAAACATAGCATAACAAAACGTAGCAAAATACAACAAAACATAGCATAGCATAACAAAACATAGCATAGCAAAGCATAGTATACCAAAACAAAACATAGCATAGCATAGCAAAACATAGCATAGCATAACAAAACACAACAAAACATAGCATAGCATAACAAAACAAAGCTTAGCATAGCATAACAACACATAGCATAACAGAGCATAGCATAACAAAACGTAGCATAACAAAACAAAGCATAGCATAATAAAACACAACAAAACATAGCATAACAAAACATAGCATAGCATAACAAAGCATAGAATAGCAAAACACAACAAAACAGCATACCATAACAAAGCATAGCATAACAAAACAAAGCATAGGATAGCAAAACTAAACATAGCTAGCATAACAAAACCAAGCATAGGATAGCAAAACAAAACATAGCACAGCATAACAAAACAAAGCATAGGATAGCAAAACAAAACATAACATAGCATAACAAAACATAGCATAACATAACAACACATAGCACACCAAAACACAACACATAGCATAACAAAACAGCAAAATACAACAAAACATAGCATAGCTTAACAAAACATAGCATAACAAAACATATCATAGCATAGCAAAACATAGCATAGCATACCAAACACAACAAAACATAGCATAACAAAACATAGCATAGCAAAACAAAGCATAGCATAATAAAACACAACACAACAAAACATAGCATAGCATAACAAAACATAGCATAGCAAAACATGGCATAGCATAACAAAACATAGCATAGCATAACAAAACACAGCATAGAATAACAAATCACAGCATAGGATAGCAAAACATAGCATAGCATAACAAAACAAAACATAGGATAGCAAAACAAAAAATAGCATAGCATACAGCATCACTTAGCACCACCACAGCATCACTCACGGGCACCACATCATCACTATGCGCTACCACAGCATCACTGAAAGCCACAGCAACACTTGTTCGCCACCACAAAATTACTCAGCGCCACCACAGCATCAATCTGTGCAACCATTCAACAACAACTGTTTCAAATATGTTCTCTAAATGTTTCAAGCTTTATTACAAATGTCACAAAAAGATGTTAATATCTCACTTCTGTACTTGGATTTCGTCATATATATATATATATATATATAAAACATTCTTAAACTTTTTGGAAACACTCAGTCACTGGATGATGTCATCAGTGATGTCATTTGAGATGTTATCAGGGATATCACTAACCAGTGCATTGCGGGGGCGCGAGTTACAGTTAGCACAGCTAACTATAACAGCTGATTTTCTGTGGTATTGTAGGAGTGAAATGTCAGACTAACTGTAACGTCCCTGATACCTGTGGTTTTTTCAGTGAAAATCTAAGGTTTTTTAAATTCGAATCCCTAACTATAATGTCTCTGAAACCTGGCCACTGTGTAGCTTCACATAGGAGTCACAAACGCTGACAGGAGTTCAAAAGTCTATTTTCAACAATACTGGTATTACCTTTTAAGAACATACCACTTCTAAACACAGCACTGATTTGAGAAAACTTACTTTAAAACCATATCACTCATATATAACTTACCATTTCATACTTTAAAAGCATAGTTAACTTCCAACCCTTCCCCATTCTGCTTAATACTAGTTTCCATAGTAACAGTTTCTGCAACATGCAACTCTACTGCCAGGTCACAAGTTCACCATATTTTCAAGTTCAGCACACTAATTTACAAATGCATACAGCAGGTGTGGTTGAGTCTTGCAAATATTAGCTCATACTGTCTACTGTATCGTTCAAAGTGTTTTTCTATACCCAATCAGAAAGATGCTTATTTTACAAAGTAACATACATCCTATTTTTGACTACAGAATGTTTATGAAAAGCCAATCAGTTATCTGCTTTTCAAAAACAGCATCTTCTCCATGAGTTAAATACCTCTCATTCTACTAACTGACTTACTCAGCTACAGAGCTTTTTGTTAACCCCTGGCGGAGCTGCCGTAGTGGGACTACGCGGAGGTCCACGGAGTGGGGAACAAACTCCTTGCAATTCTGCTCTGCTCCACCACCGACTCCACCCCCCCTAATAAAAATGAATTATAGTTTAATAAAAATGAAAAAATAAACACTGCGGCGTCCCCGGGCTGCTCTCCTCCTCTTCCTTGCCGTCTCCCTCCTACTTGGGTCAATCATCTTGTGAAAACTGAGCATGTGCTGCGGAGTCAGAATTTTGCCCTATACTCCGAATTCTCCGCAGAAAGTGGAGTAGGCAAATCTCCGCACCCTCCGCTGGCTGAGTGGAGTTCTCCTCCTGGACTTTTTTTTCGTATCCCTTCCACTCATCCCTTCAAAATGCTAACAGTATGGATTGTAGGACACAACTATGTTTTGTGGGGCAAAAGGTATGCTGAACACAGAGGTATTGACAAAGGCCTAGGTTCGCAAAATGTGGATCTTAAATGGTTTGCCAAGAGAGGATTAAAGTGGCACCAATTGCTGCCTTTGGTTAAAACGACTTGCATCTTCAAACTCCTGACTTCAAGTCAAGTCAATTTAGCTTTATTCGATTTTGTTTAAAAACCATAAAAGCATACATGTTAAAAAATAAAATAAAATAAAACATTCATAACAAAAATTTCATACAAAATGCATAGAATGACAGGAGGATAAAACATTTGTATATGCTGCATTAATAAATTCTATTCTTTAGCAGTCATTGTTTCCCATGCCCATGTCCAGAGTACATTTTTTCGGGATGATTAAGGGCGGGAAAGCCATGGCCACCGGGTACACGGGTAATTCTGCCCTTCGGATGAACTGACTCGGCCCTTGGTTTTAGGCGGGTGATATATGCCATACTTGGGTAAAAGTCACGAAGATCCCAGACAGATATAGGGCCAACACCTTCACGGGGGTGCGAAGTTCGCATGTAGGGAACGACTAAACTGCTTCTAAATTTAATTAGAACAAGATCACCATCAATGTCTTTTTTAAGGGGACCTAGCCAGCCCACCCTTCTAACGGCAATGATGGTACCGTCCAATCCTAAGGGCAGGGGCCTGTTTTTAGTTAGCCAGTGCGTGGTTTTGTTACGTAAATCTTCGTCCCGCTCAATGTTCCCACGTTTGAGTGCTGGAACTCCCGCAAGAACACACACAAAGGGTGCAGCCTCCGGGGGTAACTGTATGTGTGCTGTATTATTTGGCTGTACTCTTGTAGCTGTATGTTGTGTAGGGCCGGATTTGGGGTTAGCTTTAGGGGCATTGGAGGGTAAATGGATAGGGACTACATGGTGAGGTTGATTGTTACTGGTTGTAGCAGATGGATTGGGAAAAGTTGGTGCTAAAGGTTTATCGGCACATAATTGGTTGGACTTAATACATTTCTCTATGCCCAGCAACCTATCCTCTGGGGTGGAAATCTTAGCAATCAATGGAGAAATAAGTGAACCGACCATTTGTTCAATCCGAGACAAAAGATTTGAGTTAAAGGTTGTTACCAATTGTTCCATTTTTTCTTCCAGTTTTAGAAAGGGGTTAGTTGGAATTAGTGGAGAGCTAAAAGACAATTTTTGTTGTTTTAGTTTGTTCCCTGTAAGGTTAAGCCCATCCCTCTTCCTTTTGCTAGTTTCGGACTGAGGGTTAACTGTGGTTGGTGTATTAACGTTTTGGGTTTTTGGAGGATGTGCCAGAGGACTTGGGATTGGTGTTGACATAACAGGGCAAGGTGAGAGAATTTTAGTGTCATTTCTCGGTACCACAGTGGCATAACTAGTTTTGCAAAGAGAATTTAGCTCGTCCAACAACGAGAGTTGCACTATACCATTAATTGGATCTAGCGACTGATTAGTGAGTATGCTAGTCATTGCAGATACGTTCGTTAGGGTAGTAGGTGGAGATGGCATACAAAGAACTTGTGACCCTGGGAGCAACCCTCTATGGCTGATGGGTTTATTGGTCATTCCCTTGTGAGACATAGTAAAATATGCAACGTTAGGCTCTAACAAGGCTGCAGTAAAAATCAGAAAGTGTAAGAGCAATTAGCAACTTAGGTCCAATGGCCAATCTCTTGCCGGAATGTCAGGTAGATCTACCAGTTATTACTTTGGCAGTGTATTAGGGTCAAAGGGGCTGGCCCCGTCCCGTCCTCCACGTGCCTCTGAGGGCCACAGAGGGCCCGCCCTTTGCCCGGGCTTCGCCCGACGCCGCCCGCGCGCGTCCGACGAGGCGAGGCTCCCAGGTGTATTTGAGTGCCACCGGGCGCCTGGACAACGTAGGCGGCGTCCTGGCCGCAAGATCTACCGGGTAATGTAGTCCCTTGGTCCCGGAGTAGGCGGGAGGGGTCAGGAGCAGGAGCACGGACTGCCTGGTGGTCCGGGCGGCAGAACGCAGTTTGCGGGAGCAGCGTCCTGCAGGTGAGTGCCCCCAAAGACTCTGGCAATATCCCCGCTTCGCCAGGGCTCCCAGGTGCATTTGAGCGCCACCGGGCGCCTGGACAACGTAGGCGGCGTCCTGGCCGCAAGATCTACCGGGTAATGTAGTCCCTTGGTCCCGGAGTAGGCGGGAGGGGTCAGGAGCAGGAGCACGGACTGCCTGGTGGTCCGGGCGGCAGAACGCAGTTTGCGGGAGCAGCGTCCTGCAGGTGAGTGCCCCCAAAGACTCTGGCAATATCCTGACTTCATGATTGTGCACTGTGGTGGCAATGACCTAGGCACATTGACTGGAGTAGAATTTGAAATCAAAATGAAGAATACCTTTGCACAACTGATTTTGCTTTTCCCTCACACTGTCTTTGTATACTCTAGCATATGCCAAAGACAGAAATGCAGTGGTCAAATCAATTCTGATCATAGATTGAGAAGGCTAGGAAGAATGTCAATAAAGCTGTTTCTGCTTTCCTCAGAGACCATAACTTGGGCTCTATCTATAACAACAACCTAAGTTTTCACATGCATAACATCTACAGAACTGAAGGAGTTCACTTCACAGATGAGTGTTTCTCAACAAGCTTAAGCTGTGCATCCGCACTTACATATAGCTGCAACAAAGCCAACAAAGTCATAATAAACACAACAGCTCTTCTTAGGGCCACCCTATAACCCAACAGTGAAAGTTATATATTTTTAACATATCTACTTATTTATTTTTTTCGGATTCGCGAACCCATCGCGAATTTGCAAAACAAAACACAAATTCAATGTACTACAACACATATAACCTTTCAACTTTAACTTTTATTTTACATTTTTAATATTATATCAAACTCTGACAATTTTAATTTGATTAGGAAGTTCACAACTATAACATTACCTTCTGAACTAGATAGTATTTAAATATTAATTTAAGATTGATTTGTGAATCCACCACGACGTTACACGAGGCGGTGAGAGCCGCGATAGGGTCGCGACTCATATCACAAGAGAAAAAAATTATACCCCCCAGTTCCATACAGCTATTTCACCCTGGGGACCCCGTCCCCCGGGGCCACAGAATTTTCATTATTTAAAAATGTATTTTAAGGAGGGGGACTGTGCGGCCCCTCCCAAGGCTGATTATGGCCCTGGGGACCCCATCCCCTGAGGCCCGACCATTCCTTTTATTTTGGCCCTCCTGGCCATGCTCTAAACTGGGACCCCATCCTCCGGGGCATGGCCATCTTTAAAGAGACTCGGTTCAACCGAGTCACTAGATGGCTGCCTGGTTTGAAGTGTTGGCAGACAATCAGATGTCAGAGTCAAGATCGGGAGGGTTCACGGGTCCTCTGAGCCCACAGTTGTATATCTGAAAAATCTTTACATTTCTCAGGAACTACTGAACTGATTTACACCATACAACTAAAAGGGCGCTTTTTGAACCAAAAGCTACCTTTTTGCCAAATGTGGTGTAATTACGTTCAGCAGTTCGGGCTGTAGCTGTGCCTAAACTTTCCCATGGAAATGAACATGGGGAAAACACGTTTTGGAACCCCCCTTTTTTCTCAGACCCCGCTTGACAAATCACCCTGAAACTTTCAACACCCCAGCTAAAGTGATTGGGCCATTAGGTTTGAAAATTACGTGAAGATTCATCAAACGGTGCCAAAGATATTGGCAAAAGAATAAATGTATGTATATATTGCCAGTAGGTAGTTATAGTTAGGACCATGTTTCCATAGCAAAAGTGTTTCTTTTACTTGCGAATATCTTTGGCACCGTTTGACAAATCTTAACAAAATTGCCCCAAGAAAGGGTGGCAGTGATTCTTGTTGTGCATGTAAAGTTTTAGGGTGATCTGTCATGCGGGGGCTGAGAAAAAGGAGGGGTCGTAAAAAGTGTTTTACCAATGTGATTTCCCATAGAGATTTTAGCCAGAACCATTGGATGGAATTAAACCAAATATCGCAGAAAGGTAGCTCTCAGTCAAGAAAGAACCCTTTTTCTCATTGTATGTATATTAAAGGTAATGTATATATAGGGACACCAGATCCTCTGAGGGTTCAACAGTCCCTGTGCTTAAATGTGGTTGACTGCAAACACTTCAAGCATGAAGTGTTGACAGCCATCTTGGGACTCAGCTTCAATCGAGTCTCAACAAAAGATGTAAAAAAAAGAAAAGGGGACAGGGTTGGACTAACCTGACCACCAAGGCCTCCTGGGGGAGTCCCGCAGGGACCCTAAAGTGCAAAAAAAACATTTTTTCAGCGAGAGTAATGCTGGATCCATGGCTCCCACCCAAAAATTAAAAAAAAGAAGTGTGGCCTTTCGCGCTTCTCTACTGTTTAGCCTCTAGGTAGGCCACATCCCAGGGGCATGCAGGAAGAAAATGGAGGGGGCACACGCACGGGCACTTGACCCCCCACAACCCGGGGACTACCACCTCCCTGGGGCAATATACAAAACATTTATTTGAGGGGCCATGCAGAAACCCCACACCCCCCTGCCCCAGTGATACTACCTCCCTGGGGCAAAAATACACATATTCAAGAGGCCATCCGTGTGGACCGCCGGTCCCGGGGACCAACACCTTCAATGGGATTTCTATTGTTTTTAGGAAGGGGGGCCGTGTGACCCCCCTCCTGGGCCATTCTCTGTCCCGGGAACTCCCATCTCCCCAGAGTAGGCCTTTAAAAGTGAAAAGAAGGGGCCCATGCAGTCCCCTCCATGAGCCAATTATGTTCTTGGGGACCAAGGGCTGGCTCCTGCTTTGTCCCGGGGTGCCCATGCTCGGTACATAGCTGTTTGTTGTGACTTGGTGGGAGCTTTGACAGCTCCTGCCAAGCCACAGCAAACACTCCGCTACCAGCAAGCGAGAGTGGAGAAATACTCTTGCTAAATGGAGTCAGAGCTTTTGTTTGTTTCCTTGCCTGATGTCAAATGGGCTGGGAAACAACAGACAAAAAATTGTTCTCAAAGACAGGAAGCTGCACGTTTAGTAGCTCCATGTCTGTGAGCTGGCATGGGCCGTGGGGGCCTTGAGGCTCCCCCTGAGGTCCTGGGGGAAAAGAGGAGAAGAGACAAAATAAAGGTCAGAAAAAAACAGAAAAAGGCAGAATAAAGGCCAGAAACTAGCAGAAAAGGCAGAATAAAGGTTAGAAATAAGCAGAGGGAGGCAAAATAGAGATCAGAAATGAGCAGCAAGAGGCAAAATAAAGGTCAGAAATGAGCCAAAAGAGGCAGTATAAAGTCAGCAAAAAGCTTAAAGAGGCTAAATAAAGTTTAGAAACAAGCAGAAAGCGGCAAAATAGAGGTCAGAAATGAGCAGCAAGAGGCAAGATAAAGGTGAGTCACAAGCAGAAAGAGGCAGAATAAAGGTCAGAATGAAGCAGAATAATGAGTAAAAATAAAGGTCAGAAAGAGGCAAAATAAAGGTCAGCAATTAGCACAGTGAGGAAAAATTAAGGTCGGAAATGAGCAGAAAGAAGCAAAATAAAGGTCAGAGAGAGACAAAATAGATATCAGAAACGAGCAGACAGAGTCAAAATAAAGGTCAGAAACTAAGCCTGGGTGAGCGGAACTCCGCAAAGTGGATACAAACCTCCACTAGGCTACGTGGAGCTCCACAAGCAGAGGAGTTACTTTAGATAAATGCCGTTTGCTGTGATTTTCATTGCCAGGTGTTTGTCCGCACTGTGCGTTCATCACGAATGACACCATGCACTGCGCAAGCGGGCACTGCTTCCTTTCTGCCGCTCAAGTAGATTTTTACTCGAGCTGCAGTTTTCTCAAAGCGAATGGATGGTTTCTCAATGCGAGCGGTCACGAGCATAGGCGACCACTTGCAATGAGAAATCTGACCGCCCGCGTTGAGAAATCTTGTTGTGAGGTTGATTTTCCATGCTCGTGCTCGCCAACTTGATGGTGACGATCGCTAATGAGGAAAAATCTTGCCGGGAGGTGGATTTTCCTTGCTCGTGCTCACCAACTTGCAGTTGATGAATGCAAGTGAGGGAAAAAACTCCGCTACGCTATGTGGGGTGGAATTTTTCAGAACATCGGGAGCTCCACATAACGCAGAGTGTGTAAAACTCTGAAAACTCTGCGAGTGGAGCAGAGTTCACCACCCAGACTTATCAGAAACAAGCAAAAAGAGGCAAAATAGAGGTCAGAAACAAGTAGAAAAAGGCCCCCAATACTCACAGCAGCCACAGGGACTTCATTCCCCAACCAGTGGTGCACCAGGAGGCCCTTTTGCAGAGTGGCTGAGAAAGGGGGTGGGGCTTCCAACAAGGTCCGAGCAATCTCGCTGTGGGGGACATACTTCTTGGCCTCCAAAGGGCTTCAGCAACCAAGGGGACTTCATCCCCAACCAGTGGTGCGGGAGGAGGCCCATTTGCAGAGTGTATAAGAAAGGGTAAAAAACCAAATAAATCTGGTGCTTGCACCAACATTAAGTAGAGTTCTTAATAAATCGAGGTCGAGACGATCTTCCTATCTTCATTTATTGTATAGCACTTCTTCATAAGCAATCCTAGCCGCCAACACGTGTTTCGTCTTTAGTGGTATAAGCCACAGACTTCCTCAGGGCTATTAAAAAAAGTAGAGTCTTATGGTAAAGTCAAAGTGTCAGAAGGTATACACATAATCACAGATATTGATAGGCAAGAAGGTTCATGGCAAAGTAGATCAAACAAATGCAAGTATTCAAAATCGAAGACAGCAGCTCCAACTAACCTAACAAGCAGCGTAGTCCGGCATGAATATCGGGAAGTGGCGTGTTGTATAAGAGAGGGGATGGGGCATCCGATGAGGTCACAGCAATCACGCTGTGGGGGACTTACTTGTGGCAACAATAAGGGTTCTTGGCCCCTAACGACCCTCAGTAGACAAGGGGACTTCATCCCTCAACCAATAGTGTGCCAGGAGGCCCCTTTGCAGAGTGGTTGAGAAAGGGGGCAGAGCCTCCGATGACGTCCCAGCAATCCTGCTGTCCGGGACTTACTTGTGGCAACAATAGGGGTTCTTGGCCCCCTAATGACCCTCAGTAGCCAAGAGGACTTCATCCCCCAACCAGTAATGTGACAGGAGGCCCCTTTGCAGAGTGGTTGAGAAAGGGGCGGGGCCTCCGACAAGGTCTCAGGAATCCCACTGTGGGGCACTTACAGTTAGCAACAATAGGGGTTCTTGGCCCCCAATAACCATCAGCAGCCAAGGGAACTTCATCCTCCTACCAATAGTGTGCCAGGAGGTGAATTTGCAAAGTGGTTAAGAAAGGGACGGGGCCTTCAATGCGGTCCCAGCAATCCAGTTGTGGGGGGACTTACTAGTGACAATAATAGGGGTTCTTGGCCCCCAATGACCCTCAGCAGCCAAGGGGACTTCGTTAGGGGTGGCCGAGCAATACTCTGCACCGCTCACGGAAATCCACAGAATTTGGCGGAGTTTTTTGCGATTAGAATTCGGACTAATGAACGAATCACTGGGTAGACTTTATACTTATATAAAGGTGTGGTATCGAATCAAGCAAAGCGCTAGTGAAAACAACCTCAACAAATTTCTATGTCAGGAATTGGAAACGCAAACAAAATCTCAGGCTAACAAATTCCTGACCAGTGCACTGGAGGCAACATGTTCTTCTAACCTCTGGAATAAAAATTTGCCTTTCATATCATTCAAGCAGGTATTAAATAGAGCTGCCAAACTACATTTGTTGCTAATAGATAAAGGTATTTTTTCTCATCGCTCCCATTCTTGGACTGTGATCAACAATTATAAAACTCTTAAACCGGCGGCCTACTTAGACACAACGTTCTCTATTTAAATAAAAAAGCGACTTATGGCCTTGCGCTTTGGCAAACTTCCAACCTTAGCCGACGAACCATCTTGGAGGCATATTGAGTCAAAAGAATGCCGTCTCTGTGGAAATGGAAAGGAAGATTTCATCCATCTAATATGCCATTGCAAGAAGCTGCACTCTGAGTGTGTAACCTTTTTGAAGAAAGCCTTCCTGGATAGGAGAATACGTACGTGCAGAACTGCCATTATTAGGGGCCTGGACCCAACTGACCCCCAATTGAACTGTAAAATGATAAAATTTCTGCAAGCTCATGAAAAACATTTGGAAGCAAGCGAGTCCATAATGAATTAATTTTATCAAGACCCTTTAGCTCTGTGGACTAAGTCAGAAGGACGTCTCTTATTTACACATGAAAACACCATTTAAGAATTGCTTTTTTAATTTTTAGGAAAATTCACGAATATGAAAGTAATTTTATTGAAATCAAATTTTTACTGTTTTTCGTTGCTTCGGTTGTTTTAAGCTAATATTTGCCAAATGCTGTAAAGAAAATTGTTACGGTTTATTATTACTATACAATAAAACAAATATATATATAGGATGGTAGCTCCGCAGAATTCCGCTGAATGAAACCCAAAGAACTCCACCCAGACCTACAGAAAATGAGCAGAAAACAAGCAGAACCTACTTAGGCTCTTATGTATCTACTCATACAACAACTCAGACACTACTCACAGACCCATTCACTCATGCACTCACTACCAGATGAACTCATATATGTACACCCACTCACAGACACAGGCAGACACTCATGCACCCACTTACAGAATCAATCATACTCTCTCATGCACACTCACAGATCTACCCAGAGACTCATGCACCTACTCACAGACCCTCTCAGACACTCATATACGCACTTACAGCCCCACTCATGCTCTCACCCCACTTACAAAAATACTCACGCACTTATACACCCACTGAGACATTCATTCACTCACTCACACAATCAGTGTCAAAGGTTACTGGTTACAGTTTGGAAATAAAGTTAAAAAACCTTACAAATTCACTTAAAAAATCAAAGGTTAAAGGGACCTTTCAGTTAGGAAATATAATTTTGAAAAACCAACAGAAGTGACAATGGCTTACATTAGACTACACAAATGAAAATAGCTACAAGTAAACAAATAAACATCCTGCTAGAGGGGCCCCTTTAACAGATAAAATCAACCCACCAAAGGGTTGCAATGAAATAGCAATTATGAGTAAAAAGTCTAAATTATGAGTACAACGCCCAGTAGTCAGTGCACCTGCCCACTGGAGGGCACGACATGGTAACAAAAAGCAGATCCAAACACTGAGAAATTATCATTGTAAACCGTGAAATATTGCTGGGTCACTTTTGAGACTGAATGCTTATTACTTGAATGAATTTGCAATAGTCTAAAAAGACTAATGGGGCTGTAATTTTTCTATTGGAAGCCAATAAATGGAATATACACTTAATACATAAAGCACTTTTAATTCACGTTAAATTTGCACGCAGTGCACATAGCACGCACACTTAATAAAAAACTACAAATCCATGTCATCTGGAGGAAGTTACAAAGCAAAATATATGTATAAAAGTGTATAAAGACTGCTAGAAAAATATCCTGTGAGCAAGGCCCCAAGAGGGCGTTGTCCAAGTCAATTTTTCTGCTAATTGAATAATGGATATTGGAATCCTAATCTGTGAGTGTGACTCGTTTTTTATATTGGATGAACTGCACTTGTGGCAAAGATATTTAGTGGCATGTTCCTGCCACAACTGAGGATGCACCACCTAGAGTGCCATGGCACCTGCAACAGCGGACCGTGGAGAGCTTACTCCATGCGAAATGAACTAGTGTCGAGCTGCAAAGAGACTAGCAAAATGGGAAATTGGCTGTCTCCACGTAAAGGTTTTTTCAAATGCAGCTCATGCCGAGCTTGTATATTTGGCACAAATACGACATCATATGTGACCCCTTTTTCTAATATCCCTATTACTCTCAAAGCACATTACACCTGCCGTACTGAATTTGCTGTGTACGTCTTGAAATGTAGTTGTAATAAGTACTACGTAGGCAGCACCAAGTTACAGGTTCATGTACGGATATTACAACACTTGAGAGCAATTGTAAACTCCGATCCGGCTTACCCGGTTGCCCAGCATTTCAAGGCCATCCATGGAAATTACCTAAACCGTTTACAGTATTTTGTCATCGATGCGGTAGCACCCACCAAGAGAGGGGGCAACAGGGAAAAATGTTTACGCCAACTGGAGTCAAAATACATTGTCAGTTTAGACTGAAAAGCACCGTTAGGGTTGAATATAGGGGTAGATCTTTAGGGGGATTTCAAATCAAGTTCAGTTTAATGGTTTTTAGCTCATTTGCCGTGTGATGTGATGTGATATGCATCAATAGCTGAAATCTTTAAACATCATGGCCAAGATTTTTCACGATGAAATCCACTTGATCAGATCATTTTAACGATATACATTGTCTCCTACCTGGGGCCGACATCTTCGACTGTTTATGGTTCAACATAAATACCATGTATGAATCTCTTGCTATTCATAGTACTATTTGTAAAAATAGCTCCTACATTTTCTATTCACACATAGTGGGTATAGATGATACCAGTAACTTCCATTTGAAGGACAAGCGTATATAACACTTTAGTGAGTAGAAGGGACATTTACACACTGTATTGCGAATCAGAGGTTCCGCTGTCTTCGTTCCATTTTTAAGCATTTAATATTTCTTAGCAATCACCTACTGTTTTCGTATTGTTTTAGGCACTGTGGTATTATACACTTTATTTTATAGCACTATATTATCTATTTCACGAAATTTAGGGTTCTTGCATATGAAGTTTAGGAAAAGAATTATTCAGCCACTTATAAATACATTCGTCCCTGACATAATATAGGGTCCGATTCACAGAACTAACTTAAGACAAAATCCTAAACTTACTACTTTTGCTATTTACAGAAGTTAGGATTTTGTCTTAAATTTGTCTTAAAACAGACTTAAGACGGACTTGAGACAAAATCCTAACTTAAGTCTGTCTTAAGTCTGTCTTAAGACAAACTTAAGACAAAATCCTAACTTCTGTGAATACCAAAAGTAGTAAGTTTAGGATTTTGTCTTAAGTTAGTTCTGTGAATCGGGCCCCATAGAGTCTATTGTGCTTTTTAAATTTATTTCTTATCCATGTTTCTCTGCGTATTTGCACAGCAATCATTATTTGTACATGACGATTCAATTGATAAGTATTTGCAAATATACACTTCGTGTATTAGTGATCGGTTTTGTCCTGATTTGCGGGTCACCGAAGAAACGGGTAATTTGTGTATAATTTGTGTATAATTAGCGTATTGGTACAACTATGGCTATTTTGATACTTATGTCAACTTCTGCGGTTTGTGCACATGCAATATTTAGCACATACATATTTACGACTAACACAAGTTCACTCTCAGTTTACAAAGCATTGTTCCCATTATCTTTTTTCAATCATCATGTATAACAACATACAGGGGTTTTTAAACATTATTTATGCAATATATATTAAGATTAACTATATATTTATAAACGGTTTTAAATTGCCTTTTCTTAAATCCAATTGTGTTCGTTTAGGCACCTTGCATTTTTGTATTTAAAGCAATATCCTATGAAATGCTGATGGGGCTATGCGACGTTCAAAAGGAATAACATGATATATAAATGTGTTCAAATTATAGCGATACATTGAAATGTTGTTTAACGTGATCAGTTACCATTTTAAATGTTGCTGATGAGTGCATTTATGAATTCCAATAGATTTGTTGCATTCAATGTTTCTTTCCGTATGTAACTCAGCATGACCTCATGAGTCTGTTTTCCAAGTCTATCCCTTGTACCCGGTTGGCGCCAAAATGGGTGTTTAAATGTATGTTACTGCCTCCCCGTCTGTTGAGTGGGCAAGGACACAGCCCCATGTCCGAAACGCGTCTGAGGCTTGCACCGTTCCACCAATATATGATAAAAATAAAATAAAAACCTGATATCAGCGCATTTGGAGTCCGTGTTCCTGTTTGTGAAGCGAGGCACTTGGGAAGCCTGGAGTGGATAAATATATATATGCTGTTTATATTAAAGCCTCCTAAATTGGATTCCCTGTGTGGCCTCTTTCTTTTGCTGGCTTGCTGAAGGGTTCCTGTGCAACTTTTCGCGTCTACCAGAGGCGTGCTGAGAGGCCCCATTTTCACTAAGTGGCTGGCTGCCATTCTGGTTTCTGCATCTGCAGTTCTCCGTTCGTCCAAGGTATTGGATCGGTGTCAGCCCACCTCGACGTGTGAGCACAGCAAGGGGCCGCCGCTAGGGACGGCTTGTGACTTCACAAGGAGCTTTGATTTATTATAATTGGAACTCACGGCCCGGCGTGCTCATTGCCAAGGGGTTGAAAACGTATGCAGGGACCTAAGGAGGCTTTTGGGACTGTTATATATTCAGGCACACAGCGCCTTGCCCTCCAGGACTCCTGCCCACATGGACATCATTTTTGTTGTCTCGACGCAATACCTGCCCAGCACTGATGCAATCTGGGAGATGCAGTGCTCACAGTGCTCCATCTGTAGGCGCCCACGTGATTGGAGAGGGATTTCTGTTTCACCAATGAGGGAACAGCAGGAGCATTATGAGGCGCAAAGTTGGTGGTGCTGTTTAATTAGCAGAGGGCGTCTGATGAAGGCCTTTGGCCGAAATGCATTATGCCTGAATGCTGTTTATATTAAAGCCTCCTAAATTGGATTCCCCGTGTGGCCTCTTCCTTTTGCTGGCTTGCTGAAGGGTTCCTGTATATATATATATATATATATATATATATATATATATATATATATATATATATATTACCTACTGGCGGTCGCCAGTAGGTATATATAGTTAGGATTTTTTCTCTATGGGATTTTTGAAAATTCTATGTCTAATAACTTTGGCGTTTGTGGACGGAATTGGCTGAAATTTTCAGGAAAATGGCACATTTTGTTTCTGAGCAGCCCTTGAAAATTTGGGGGGGGGTTCGTCAAGGGGGGGCCGAGAAAAAAGGGGGGTCCCAAAACGTGTTTTTAACATTGAGTTTTCCATAGGGCGGTTGGCCTCACTTTTAGCCCGAACGGCTGAATGGATTTGCACGAAACTTGGCAAAATTGTAGGGACTGGTAGCCCGATGTGCCTTTTGTAGGTCTCAATATATGTGCTACAGTGGATTTTGAGAAATTAACGTTTAAAAAAAGATATATATCTGTAACAGCGGACCGGGCAGCGTCCCAGGACGCGTACTTTTCGCGCAACGGAGCTTTGTGAAGCGAAGCTGATTGGTTCTCCGGCGTCTGTCAACATTCCAAACAGTCCGTAGCGGCCGCCATCTTGTCTCTCGGTAGGATCGAGAGACAAGAGGAGGCGAAAGCGAAGGGGCAAATGACCATAAGGGGGAATAGTAGATCCTCGCTGACCCCCTAGGTTTGATGTGGAGGTTTTAAAAGGGCCCCGCGGGGCAAAAAAAAAAAAATAATAATAATAATCGAACGGCTGAATGGATTTGCACGAAACTTGGTAAAATATTAGGGACTGGTAGCCCGATGTGCCTTTGCTAGGTCTCAATATATGTGCTCCAGTGGATTTTGAGAAATTAACGTTCAAAAAAAGATATATATCTGTAACAGCGCTCCGCTTCGCGTACTTTTCGCGTTACGGAGCTTTACGAAGCTGATTGGTTCTCCGGCGTCTGTCAACATTCCAAACAGTCCGTAGCGGCCGCCATCTTGTGTCTCGGTAGGATTGAGAAGGGGCAAATGACCATAAGGGGGCATAGTAGATCCTTCCTGACCTCTTAGGTTTGATGTACCATTTTGCCAAGTTTGGTGTAATTCCGTTCAGCCATTTAGGCTGTAGACGTATGTAAATGTCCTATGGAAAATTGCATGGGGAAAACACATTTGAAAGTGTTGAAATTTAGAACCAATTAAAATGTTACTTTGGTTTTGTATTTGTGTGTGATGAAAGTTAATTGGTTATGTATATATGTCAAATGAGAGGAAACCACAGCCATTTTGTGATACTACTGTCTGAGGTACATTTGTGAGGAATTTTTGGTGGTGAATTTCTGGTGTTTGATTTACACAGTACTAACACTTCTCCTACTTTTAAAAAGGTGAGTTGTTAATTTGTAAGGGGAACTATGTTGTACACTTGAAGATAATTTGAAAAATGTTTTCTGTTATTTATTTGCAGTCCTTCTGTTATACTAAATACTTGATAAAGTTAGTTTTATATTATGTATTACTAAAAACGATAAATGAAAGTGATTATTTTTTTCTGCAATTTACAGCAAGCAATTTCAAAATAAAATGGCTCACAATGAAGAGACCGTGGCAATTTCTTTTGAATTGTCCACTACATTGATTGAAATTGAGAGCACCAATAATGAAATATTGTCACAAGGAGGACATGACTTGTATGATTCCATTAGATTGATTGAAATGGACAGCACCAAGAATGAAATATTGTCACAAGGAGATGACTTGAATGATTCCACTACGTTGATTGAAATTGAGAGCACCAATAATGAAATATTGTCACAAGGAGGAGATAACTTGTATGATTCCATTAGATTGATTGAAATGGACAGCACCAATAATGAAATATTGTCACAAGGAGGAGATGACTTGAATGATTCCACTACATTGATTGAAATTGAGAGCACCAATAATGAAATATTGTCACGAGGAGATGACTTGAATGATTCCACTACATTGATTGAAATTGACAGCACCAATAATGAAATATTGTCACAAGGAGGAGATGACTTGAATGATTTTTTTGATCAATCTCTTGATGGCGAATTTATCGAGTGTTTGGAGACCATAGAGTTACAAGAATCATTATTGCAGACTTTTCATGAGGACATTGCTGATGAGGACATGTTACTAGTTCTTTCAAATTTAGAAAATTCTTAAGAATAAATTTATATTTAGAAATCAAAAATTGTTTGAGACATTATTCATTTTTATTTTTAATTTATGAGGTTGTAGCGAAGTGATTGTAGTATAAAATGAGACTTATAGTATAGAGTGCAACATTTTTATGTTACATGGTAAGTTTACTCATATTTACTTCCCTTCTGCCACTATATTATCTCCAATGTGTATTTGACATCTCTTCTTCATCTCCGGCCTCCTTTCTCTCACTGTGTGTCTCCGATGCATCTTATCGCTGCTATTTTGTGTAATTACAGAAGAGAGTAAAATAAAATAGTTCGGAACGTGAAAAGGGGGCAAAGTAGAGTACTCCTCACCCCCTAGGCCTTTTTAGGCGGTCCCAAAAGGATCAGTTTCTGCTTTCCTGAGAGATTATGGTATGAGTTCCATATACCACAATAACTTGCATTACAACATGCAAGATATCTATCTCCTATTACCAACTTTTGGAGATATTCGCGCTAAGCGCGAATATCTCCAAAAAGTAACACCTGCCCTGAGCAGTTCTTAGCCATGTTATCCAATGGGAGGTGGATAACATGGCTAAGAGCATTAGCTCGGTAATGTATGAATATCGCTGAGTTTTTAGCGATATTCATGCATTGCGGCCGTTTATTATCGCATTTGCGATAAACCTTGATAATAGCAAGGTTTATCTTCGATAATTTCTGACGATGCTTAGCGGTAAAAAATTCGTTGGTAAGCATCGTTAGCGATAAATATCGCTTAACTTTGGTAATATGCCCCAACGTCTGTTAACGTTCGATTCGAAGGAAATGAGGAAGTGTTGAAAAACACTGTCTGCGCCATCTTGCCTTTTTTGAAATGCCACACTTTTGTCGTGCACGGCAGCCATTTTAGATGTCTTGACCAGACCCACTCTCTGCACGCTGTCGATTCGTAGCATGGCTCCTCACCCTCGCAAGCATCTTCCCCAGGCACTGGTCACCACCGCTCTCTGTCTTATCCATGGGCAATAAACCTCCCCCCATCTGCGCTGCTCTTCCCTGAGAATCACACTCTGTGCCCGCCCGACACCTCCCTTTCGCCCTATTCACTACCGCACCCTCTGACACTCCTCTTCCTCTGTGTCCGATTGTCCAGGCTATCAGCTAGCCCTGCAGATGTAGTTTATGGCCCCAGCTGTAAAGAATCACCCCTCTTCAAAGGAGTTATAGTAGATCAAGGCCCACACCCGATGAGATCCGTCACACCACACGTGTTCCTACTATCTGAAAACCATCCTGTATTGTGATTGGGGAGGGGACCGAGCCGGAAGCGGAAGATTCCAGGAATGACTCTTTGTACATCAAAGTTTTTACAATTATGTGTCACATTAAAAATATATAGCACTCCAACAAAGTAGTAGGAATATAAAACTTTAATAACATATAAATATATACAACAAAACAAAAACAGTAAAAACATTTAAACAACGAAGAGACCGTGGCAATTTCTTTTGAATTATCCAATAGATTTATTGAAATTGACAGCACCAATAATGAAATATTCTTGTCAGTAGCGGTCTGTTGTGCGAATAGTCCCAAGGCAGCAGAACGCGCTGAAATCTAGATGGCACGAAAGTGATGTCTAGCAAGTTGCCGCCCAGCAAATAACGGCGTGGGGCGCCGCGGGGGTGAGTGAGTCCAGTAGGCACCACAGCTATTCTTACCGGCATTGCAGAATTACTGCTGGGGACAATGCCTGTGCTGTAGCAGGGTCACAGCAGAAACAAAAAGGATTCTGTTGAAGATGTTGTTGGTTTTCAATTTGAAAACAGTTCTGGTGTCAACTGCTATGCTAATGTAGTGGTTAATGTTTTGTTTTCTCTAGAAAATGTAAAGGAGGGGGAGGCAGTCCAAAGTTCCGTTAAAAGGGCAAAGGAAAGGATCGGTGGTTTGAACTATCAGTCAAAAAGGGGAGGGGGTGCAACAATTTTTCCTACCGGGTCACACTGTGCTTTCACCGGAAGTGAGGTCTGCAGGATTCTAGTAATTCAAAGTGAGGCTGGCGCCAGCATGGGAGCGCCGACGTCCCGCGGATACAGTTTCGTCACTCCACGGGTGATCATGGCAGTCATTCCCCATCGGGGGTCGGAGACTCCCGCGGCTCCTCTAGAATCTTCAAGGTCGTGGAGGACTACGGTGGTGGAGTCAACCAGTGACCGGGCCATTTCTTTATGCTGGGCCCGCTCTTGCCAGGTCGACCGCCATTTTGAGAGTTCGGTAGCTACTGGCGATCGCGGGGTCAAATGAGCGGACGGGCTCCACCCTGCCGGGCGAGACGTTGCAGCATGGCCACAGTGGAAGAACCCTTTTCCGGGCGCCTGGAGCGCTGAGGGTGCAGCTGGGAAGCCTCCACCTGGGGAAGCGGGAGAGGCCTGTTCGCACCGTCTCTCCCTCCCAGTGCACCCCACGGCGTCTCGCTTGAGATTTGTTATGGCCGGACCAGGCGATGAGGACGGGGGGTGGGGGGGTCGGAGGCATGTGCAAGACATCCCCCCCCAGTGTTGTCGCAGCCATTATTCATGAAAGAAGAAGTGTCCCGTCCGTCTTCGGGCCGGGCTTCCGGTAGATGTCGGCCGGACGCCCCTGGCTCTGGCCCCATGAACGGGTTTCTTGGTTTATCGGCTGCAGCCGGATCCCGTCGGCCTCGGCCCCCCGACCGTTGGTGGCCGGACCGGAAGAGCATGTGGCGGGACTACCTGCAACTCTCAAGGGCCACCGCGGCCGGACTGGGAGAGAGAGGGGAGGGTCGAGGAGACATTCCCCCCCCCTGCAACTGTTCAGCGTTGTAAAGGCAATCCCCTGGCCGGGTCCCGCTGGCCTCGGCCTCTCCTCCGGCTACACCCTACGTTAGGATCTCCTGGCCGAGGCGTGGCAGCAGGACCTGCCTTATATGGGCTGCTCCCGGCTGGGCGTAGCCGGAACCCTGCCCCACCTTGGAAGTTTCCAGAGTGGGGGCGGATGTTCTACTGACTTGCATTTTCCCTAGTCTATCGATTTTTTTGGCGTGGCAGGCGGTGGGACAGCGAGGGGTGATTTGGTTTCTCTTACTGTTTTTCTGGTCTCTCACCACTGGCATATTTTAACGTTTTCTTGTTTCTAGGACATTAATAGGTTTTATCATTACGTTATGTTATCGTTTCTTTGTTCGTTGTTTAATAAAAGTTCATGTTCATCAGTGGCCTACTGATTTTCGTTTTCCTATTCTTTTCTTTCCAGGTTGTATCATGCTAAAGTTTCTGTTAACAGGATACAGTGATCACTTCGTTATTATTGCATATGTCCTTTTCACTAGGGGTGCTCTCTGGTCGGGCCAGATGACGTATGTCTAGTAAATGGGGGGAGTAGATAGGCATGACAGATTACAACGGGGGAGAAAGGTCCGCATTACGTACCCTTTCACTACTTGCAAAGATTTTCCTACGTTTATTTGCAAACAGGGAATACCTCCAAAAAGAACTAATTCCCAAACAGTCAATGTTCGGACAATCAATCAATCAATGAGGAATGAAATAGGTACGATGTGTTAAAGGCTTGCGTTACCTACCCTTCACTATCTGCAAAGGGAGAGAGAATATTCCTATTCTTCCTCGTTTGCAGGCAGAGAAGATCCTTAAGAGAACCAACTTCGAACAATTCAATGCTCGATTCAATCAATCAACAAGGGGTACTGTGAACACAAATGAACGCCGCTTATGTACATACGCATTGCTATTTTCAACAGGTTGTTCCTAATGTTTCTATTTTAGCGAGGTCAAAAAGAGATTCCATTAGTGGCCTACTGATTTTGCTTGATTCCTTTTGGTTTTTTTTTACACGATTTTTCGCTATCTGCAAAGACTAAACAGAGTATTGCGACTCTGTGCTTGTTTGTAAATAGAGAATGAACCAAAGAGAACAATCAATCAAATGGAGAGAGAAGCAGGCACGACGGATTACAAAGGGGGCAAAGGGCTGCGTTAACTACCCTTCACTATCTGCAAAGAGAGAGTACTCCTAATAGAAATGAGGGGTGGGGGGCAGCATTCAAAGCAGATCAGTGTGCATAAACACGAAAATGTTTTTACTTACCACGTACTTGACATTCGACAGCTTATGATATTTGCTATTAAAAAACCATTGAAATTCACTGAAAAAACCATAGGTTATAGACCATATATAGTTAGGAATTAGCATTTACAAAACCTTGAAAATTCACTGAAAAAACCATAGGTTATAGACCATATATAGTTAGGAATTAGCATTTACAAAACCTTGAAAATTCACTGCAAAAACCATAGGTTAGAGACCATATATAGTTAGCTGGACATTTTATTGACATAAAACCAATGAAATTCCATATATAGTTAGTTGCACTAACTATATATCGCGCACCCGCAATCCACTGCTGATGATGTCACATATTACATCATTCATGACATGGTCAGTGACATCACTGATGACATCACTGATGACATCTCAAATGACATCACTGATGACATCACTGATGACATCTCATTTGACATCAATGACCACATCACTGATGATATCATTCATGTGACAATACAATGCATCTCCTCACATTTTAATATAACCTCTGTTTCACCCAGTGTTAAAAAGAGTATAATTTTTGAAACCATTGACACACCAATACTAGTTACTACATACGCACTCACTGATTGCTACGTCTACACACACCTTCACTCATTCACCCATACAATCATTCATACATACAATCACTCATCTTTACAACACTATCATATGCACTCATACACCTATACAGACACTCACAGTCTGCCACTCATCCATGGAGTTACTCACACACCTAGTCAGTCCTGTAAAGAATCAATGACACTTCCATTTTCTTGTCTATACAGTTAAACATAGAGCACCTTACATTTTCAAACATATACTAACACATACTTACCTTCTTATACAATCATTGATACAAGTACAGATTGATCTGCACAGAGTCACACACCTCCCAGCTAGCCACACACACACTCAGTCTCCCATACAAATACTTGGGCAATCAATCAATAACCCATATAGTTACTCATATAGCTACTGATCAACACATGCAGCAGTTTACAGAACAACAGACATAATGATGCACAAATTAAGACAGTTTAGTCACTAACCCATGCACTCAGTGAGACACATTTAATCACTCACTCATACAGTCAGTCATGCACCTACTAAATCCTTCGTCCAGACACTTACACATCCACTCATTCTTCAATATGTAAGACATATTTAAACTTTATAGAAACAAAAAATCACTGGATGTTGTTATCAGTGATGTCATCAGTGATGTCATTTGAGATGTCATCAGTGATGTCATCAGTGATGTCACTGACCATGTCATGAATGATGTAATATGTGACATCATCAGCAGTGGATTGCGGGTGCGCGATATATAGTTAGTGCAACTAACTATATATGGAATTTCATTGGTTTTATGTCAATAAAATGTCCAGCTAACTATATATGGTCTCTAACCTATGGTTTTTGCAGTGAATTTTCAAGGTTTTGTAAATGCTAATTCCTAACTATATATGGTCTATAACCTATGGTTTTTTCAGTGAATATATATATATATATATATATATATATATATATATATATATATATATATATATATATATATATATATATATATATGTGTGTTCAGTAATGATACATACTGTCAACATCATCAGTATTGCCACTGTGCAGAATTACGCTTCTTTCCGTTCAATTTGACGGTTACAACTGCCTTGTTAGAAAATGGATGGTTTTATTAGGTATCCATTGGAATATGTACTACACATTGTTACATCACGTTTTCTATCAAGTTTCCTTATATAGACAAATTTTTCAGGAAACTGCATTATTTTGATGCTAATTAGGATTACCGATGTTTCACATTTTTTTAAACTTGATTATTTAAGTTTATTAATGTACAGGCAGTTTTGACTTAATTTAGCAAATTTTAGCATTGTTCAATACATTGTTCTGATCATTGCGTTTTTTGCACAGTATTTTTACTATGTCTATTGATAATTACTCTGCACTGTCACTTTAAATTGTCTGCTCGTAGGCTGGCAGTTTGTCATGTGATCAAGCCTCCTTGGAGGCGAAACGCGTCATGGTGGCAGCGCTGGCAATTATAAAATAAATGTACTTATTTGCACCAGCAACGTTTGGGCCCACTCTTCGTCATTTTGGATTGGAGCAGTTTGAGTCTGCAGTGTGACGATTTTCCAAAAATATATATATCTATATCTATACTAATATAATAAAGAGAGAGCCCAAACCTTTGAGGCGGGTAATCTCAGGAACCACAGCACCAATCACAACACCCAATACAGCGTTGGGAAGGGCAGTTGCAGCAGAAGGACATAGGCTATGCAGACACCCACCATATACATTTAAAAGGTAAAAGAACCGTGCCAGCAAAGTAGTCCCATGTGGGTGTGTCTGCGTTGTGCTGTGGGCGTGTGCTGGGGGCGTGACAAACGCTGGGGGCGTGTGGTACGTTCCGCCCTTCATGCTATGTCTCATATCGTGTGCTAATCCCACGCTGCTCCCTTTAAATACCCCTGCACCCCATAATCATAACCCACCCTTACTCCTTAAAATACCCCAACACCCTTAAACACTAACTCATCTTAACCCTATAAATATACCCTGCACCCCAAATCCCAAACCTATCCCTAAACCCTAAAATACCCCTGTACCTCAAAACCCAAACCTACCCCTGAACACTAAAAATACCCCTGTACCCCAAAACCCAAACCTAGCCCTGAACCCTAAAAATACCACTGTACCCCAAAACCACCCCTGAACCCTAAAATACCCCTGTACCCCAAAACCCAAACCTAGCCCTGAACCCTTAAAATACCCCTGTACCCCAAAACCCAAACCTAGCCCTGAACCCTTAAAATACCCCTGTACCCCAAAATCCAAACCTACCCCTGAACCCTAAAAATACCCCTGTCCCCCAAAACCCAAACCTAGCCCTGAACCCTAACAATAACCCTGTACCCCAAAACCCAAACCTACCCCAGAACCCTAAAATACCCCTGTACCCCAACACCCAAACCTAGCCCTGAACCCTAAAAATATCCCTATACCTCAAAACCCAAACCTAGCCCTGAACCCTTAAAATACCCCTGTGGCCCAAAACCCAAACCTACCCCTGAACCCTAAAAATACCCCTATACCCCAAAACCCAAACATAGCCCTGAACCCTAAAAATACCCCTGTACCCCAAAACCCATACTTATCCCTAAACCCTAAAACTACCCCTGTATCCCATAACCCCAAACTATATCTGAACCCTTAAAATACCCAAACACCCGAAAACATATACCTCAATACCCAAAATATATACCCCTATACCCATACTTACCTTATCCAAACATTACAAAAAAACATGCTTTTACCATTCATGCATTTACAACGAATTTCGTTGTAAATGTATGCATGGTTAAAGCATATAAAATATAATGCCATGCGTTATAATGGCATTGCGGAGTCATGGTACTTTCGTAATGAAAGTATGCGGAGTGATGGTATGCGGAAAGAAAGTTGCGGAATAATGGGTGTTTACCCTCCCCCGGTAAGTACATTGGTGGCACGGCGGCCCACATCTCCAGCAACATACTCATATTTTTTCACCACTCATTTGAAAAATGCACAGGTCTCTCCCATTGATGGCCAGCACCAACATACACTTTTAGACACACCTCCCGCCACAAGTTCTAGAATTGCGAACTTTAGAGCTGGGGAGCTACGTTCGAATCTCGGCATCAGCTCAACATCCTGTGATTCCAGGCAAATAGCTTTATCTCCCCGTGCCTACCACAAATGAATGTGTTCTTCTGTAATGTAAATTGTGCTTATGCCATGTTGTTGAGTTCGCGCTATATAATGTTGCAAGGAAAAATAAAGTAGGGAAACTCGAGTTCACACACTACTGAACGCGCACTCTTAAGTGCATCAGCAGTGCACTGTGAATCGGAGCGTTTCACAGGCCTGTCACAGATAAGAAATGCTATCAAAACGAAATCCTACAAAACAATATACTACTGGCCGTCAGCAATTCATACCCGGACAACGTCGGGACGGGCTGCTAGAATATATATATATATATATATATATATATATATATGTTTCACTCACCTGATATGTACTTACCATTTCTTTGTAAAGTCATACGTGGTAAAGGCATATGTGTGGTAAAGACTTGCGAAGCAAAAGGCAAAGCAAGGCAAAGACATTGCGTTGTATGTAAAAACTGGTAAAGGCATGCATGGTAATGGCATGCGTTGGTCCTTTGTGCATCCTGTAAAAAAGAGTTGGGATTGATCTACCTTAACCAACTCAGTATATCACATAAAAAATTAGGTGTGCAAAACCAAGTAATATTTGATGAAACATTTTTTGAAAATTATTTACAATTATGAAAAAATTGTAAACGACCCAAATTGTTTTTGCCTGTATTACATATGAAATGTTCACAGAAGGATTTACCACACATAAAAAGTCCTTCAAGTTACCAGTAGGTTTGAGCAGAAAATGTCTCTGTTTAGAGGTAAAAATACACAAAATTGTGCAAAGCAAAACTTTGTAAATTCCACCAGTTTTGCTTAATATGAAATTCATGAATGTTGCAGCTTTTATGACACTAATTAACATTTTGGGATGGCTTAATCAGAATCAGTGCAAATTGAAACTGTTAATCTAGTATGTCACATTCTGGGCCAATAATTCTGTAGCAGCATCAAATATGGCTGAATATAGGGATCATAGTGAATGCTTGCCATTATTTATCTAAACAGCCAATTCACGAGGATCTCCCCAGTCCACCATCAATATTGGTGAAAGTTCACAATACATCTAATTAGAATTGCTGTACCACACTCTTATTGATACGTATTATATTAAAATCATATTGGTCTGATATCTTTCATGAGATTGACTTCACTGCTGACTTTAAATCTCAAAATATGACCTTATTTATGTTATTATATTATTATGTAAATGTATTCAGTTTGAACTGGAATCACATGGAATTGATACTGTGAGCGGTATGAAAAGCTAATAGAGGCATCCTGAGACCCAAGCAATCTACCTTTATCGATGATATGATTCAGTACCTGTGTAAGTTGAAAGCTATTATTAGATTTAATGTTTGTGACTATTGTAAAGTGCAAGATACAAAGAAAATGAGTACAAATTTTGTACACATTTTGTTAAAATAACCTCTATTTCAAAGTGAAACTGCTATACAAATAGAACACAATTTGTGGTGAGTCTGAATCCCTTTATGCTGGAAACATTTATCTGCTCATTTTGATTGATCTAATCTATTTATCTTGCAGTGTAGCACCTTTAATTCATTCTCCTTTTTTCATTTTTAGTTCTATATTTAGTCAGGTCCTGATTTACATGTTGGTGTTAATCAGAGTCTGCTGCAATGGAAAAACATCCCAAGAAGTGCGAAATCGTATTGTGCAACATTGTTCACGATTGAAAAATAAGATCCTCACTGCCCCAATGGTTGAACATTCTACAACTCTAAACCACAGATTTGATGATTTTACATGGACTGTATTATCATTCATAATTAAGAACAGCCAAAGAGGTGGCGATCCAGAAGTATTACTGGCACTGAGGGAGGCATTCTTAATTATGAAATTCAACACTGCACTGCACAGCCTCAACGAGTTGTCTGAAGTCACAAAACTCTAAAAGGCAACAGTCTGAACAACCATGAACTTCATGTCCCACAATGCCCGGAGGCACCTGACCTCTCAGTTCCCCTTCCAGGTTGTATTAAAGGGACCAGTTTTGCAATGGCTGCATTGCTGTTGGTTTGGAATCAGAGTAGCATGTTGAATTGATATTTCCCGCAGTATAGAGAAAGAATTACAGGCGAGTGACACGCTGCCACTGGGGGAGGAATAATTGCACACATTCATTCAGAATCTTACTGAAATTATGTTTCCTTTTCATAGGAACAGATACGATTTGAGAGCAGCTGCTGTTTAAAAGCGTCCGCATCAATTATTGCTTTTTTCGATTTTAAGGTAACAGTGCAGTTGAGTTAGTTTTGCATTGTCACACAGCACCATGCGCGCACTGAATTCTTTTCTCACAGAGCGCTCACAACCATTCCATTCATTGTTTGCAGATAATGGACTGACACCACTGAGTTGTCCCACATGTCACATACATTTGAAGGTAGAATCTCTTCCCTTTGGTCCTCTGTTGCACGAAGAGCTGTACCATTCAGTACATTTAATTGTTAATGCCCTAATGTTTAACCCTCTGTAGCTTCGATCACAATATAAGATTTGAAGCAACGTTTCTGGACATCAGTTCCTGTAGAACAACTCCACACCACAAATAATGTACCTAAAATATTCCCTGTCTGTAAAGTAATGGTGGTACACGGGGTGTCAGAATGAAAACCAACAATATTTCTTTAATTATGCAGAGCCAAAATACCAAGTCCAAGTCCTGAAGAAAATCCCAGATTTGTTAGGGATTCGAAACGCGTTGGCTTTGAGTATGGGGGACTATTGATGGAGTGTGTCATGAGGAATGTTAAATAATATTTCCCTAAGCAGCTTCTGACAACACCCACCAGTAGGTTAGGTATCCCTATCCTCTCACAGGCAGGACAGGAAACATGTGTTTCGAAAATAAGTAACTGTCCGTCTGGTGTTAATACGAATGTAGGACTGGTTTAATTTCAGGTGAGCACACATGAGTTATTGATGTTTATCTTATGATTATTGCTTTGTTGTTATTATTTTTTTGCAAAAACGTTCCATATATTGTTATTTTTTCTCACAACATTTTTTTTTGCACTAAGTAAATGTTGTATATAGTTCTATTTCAAACGTTTTTGAATTGTGTGATTTACTAATGTGGTGTTTCTTTGAAAAGACATGCTCTATTTATGTATGAATGTCTTTGTTGAAATATCAAAAATAAGCGAAATAAACCTTGAAAACTTTGGAATTAATCGTCTAAGGTTTATCACAACTCTAATCAAACTAATCCCCCCAGACATCCTGTAACACAGCAATGCTCTCGCAGCCACAAAAACAGTGTGAATTTGAAAAAAAGACAACTGGTAGCAATACAGATGAAAGAAAGCAGCAGATCTCTATGTTCAAGTTCTTTTTCAATGATGTTTTAATTGGATCCAAGCTCAGCCGACACGTGTTTCATCGCGTTAAAGTGGAGTCAACACGACTCTTCAGGGCTAGTGGATAGCTTCAGGCATCCACGGTTAGATGCGGGATATTCAGCGCGGTAGATGGCGTGTCCTGATAAGATATTGGCGAGTCTGCCAATATGACTAATCGATCAAGACCCTGGTTCCGGGTTGACAAGTATGTCTTACACAGGTAAAATAAGAAGTAAGCACACAAATTGTTGCACGTCTGATTTCAAGGAAGACTATGCACGAGTGCGTGAATAGCCGTACCGGGAGGGGACCCGACTGCTGGAATTGCGAGGTGAGATTTTAGTATAGGATTCTTCGCGGGTAGCTTCAGACTGACAGCCGGTGTCCCTCCTCCGTTGGTTCCCGGTCGCCGTGTTCCAATCCCCCCAGACATCCTGTTTGCCTATTTCAATATTGAGGTGGTCCAGTCTGGGGAGTTACGGACACGAGCCTTGCTTGATCACATTAGTAGTAATAGAGCAGACGCAGGTCTGAAAGGCTACTTCTCTCACAGTTTCCTAATTATATACATTCAGTGTTCCCTAGCCAGCCTGACCAGGCGTACTAGGGCAGTTGTTATGTCAGAAAAGGAAACACTATCCTTTAGCGAGGATAACATTCAAAAACTTATTTCTGACCCCACCATGTTTGCCTCGGTTTCACTAAGCAATACTGCTAAACAACAGAATGCGTCAGAGAAAATGATTAGATTATAAAAGAAACATATTCGAACAGAGCTTCACGGGCACTTTTAGTAGAACACCTAAAAGCCAGTACCATTCCCTTGGGCCTTCAGGTCAAGAATGTCCTGGTAATCTTCACAGAGGACCCACAGTACAAAAAAGGCTTCAGCTACATCAGTACGAAGTTCAACCGTGACTTGATGATCCACTCTGTGGAAACGGCACACAGGAATTGTAAAAAGGAAGCAGAAGAAATAGAGGAGCAGCTGCAGGCTATAAAAGAGAACCAGACACCAGCAGAGGCAAAAGCTCTTATAGAAAAAATCGAAAAAGTCATTGCTGTGTTTAAAGACCACATCATCAATTTCAAGGTGAACATATTTGAGAAGGATAAAAATCCTTCAATATTGAGAATGTTTATACGTATCTGAAGGAGGACTTCTACAATAAACCAGACTCCAGAAGGTTCCTAGCAGAATACCAGGGGAGATCTATGCGAACATTTTTGACCTTTTCGAATACGTCATCTTCCGAGTCAACAAGTGACTCCGATCCAGGAGAGGGATCGTCCGGTCGTAACCATCAGAAGAAGCCTTTTTTAGGGGACGGCCAACAGAAGCACCCAGGGAGATACAAACCCCAACCCTGGGAAATGAGAACACGGAGACAGTACTACAAATCACAAGGAAATCTGCGATCATCAACCTTTCGGACATAGTACTTTCAAAGGAACAGACAGAAGTCTTGGAATTGGGGCTTTCCTTTGTTCCTGGGGTCAACATGGATTTCACAAAGGTCAAGATGGAAATTTTAGAACTGTTCCGCAAGATTCGGCTAAAGGCAATTTTTATGAATAAAGAAGAGACGATGCGCCTAGAGGCCTCTGGATTACGCAACAAATCTTCATCCTGCCCACCAGCAAATAGCATACCAAGGAACATCTAGGCATTCGAACACTCTGTGCTGTCTTTACTAGATGTGTTGGAAAGGAAGAAAGTTCACGTGACAAGAAATACCTCGCAAGAACAAAAGAAAGCTATAGCTGCACTAAAGGATCAACAAATAGCAGTTATAAAACCAGCGGATAAGGGTGGGGCGGTGGTTCTCTGGTCCCAGCAGGCATATTTAGTGGAAGGAGAAAACCATGTACAGAATCCCCTATGGTACCGGAGGATTCCACAGAACCCTACAAATGAGATCGCACAAGAAACTGCAAATGCAGTCACTAAAGGTACGGAGCATCAATATTAGGGCCAAGAGAGGCGGAATATCTAACAAAAAAAATGCCAGGGTGCCCATACTTTATTTTCTCCTGAAGGTACACAAGGACACAACTAATCCACCGTGCCGCCCAATTGTTTTTGGGTGTGATTCCATTTTGGAACCACTGTCCAAGTACGTAGACGTATTCTTAAAACCATTCTTGCAGGAAGTTCCATCTTACCTACGCGATACCATGGATTTAATTAACAAGATCAAAGGTTTTCCTTTTGATCCGGATACCAACCTATTAGTCACAATGGATGTGTCATCATTATACACACAGATTCCCCAACAAGATGGCCTTGATGCAATGGAAGCATTCCTGGAAGCAAGACCCAGACCCCATCGGGTGCCGACGGAATTAATTCTTAAATTGGCATCTATCTCAATGAGGAGGAACTTCTCTAAATTTGACAATGAATTTTTCATCCAAGTCAAAGGCGTAGCCATGGGCTGTCCTTTTGTGCCTGAGCTGGCAACCCTGTACATGGCGAAATCTGAAGATCGATTTGCGTATCACAACAATCCATACAGTGCACACTTAAAAAGGTGGCACAGATATATTGATGACATTTGGTGCCTGTGGGAGGGGCCCAAAAACATTGTACAAGAATTCCACAGATGGCTTAATGACCGCAGCCCAGATATTAAATTCAGCCTTGAATACAGCAAACATATTCTTTCATTTTTAGATGTGAGTGTGAAAACTTCACCCAGTGGTTTGATTACCACATTACATACAAAACCCACGGACAAAAATAATGCCTACCCTGATGGCCCAACGGAGTGAGAGCCATCAGAGAACTGGCTATAGGTCCTCCCTCCCTATTTGAATGGGCGGACATACAGATCTTTTTTACTGCCCGTCATCGCAGGAAAACCCTGGCAGAAAGGGGCAGTGAAAGACAAACATTCCCCACACGCTGTGAGAGATGACCCCCATGGGGAGGGAAGATTTGCTTTTTTATTTTCAAAAACAAAAACCTACTTTGAGGTTCTGTTTTTAAAGAAAAATGCATTCACAGCAACTGCCTTGGCGACAATTTCTGTGAATACTTGAAATGTCCTTTGAGCTGAGAGACATTTCAGAATTTGGTGTTTGGGACCTCCACTTGGGTGACTGAGTAAATTACTCCATCGCCCTAGCGGAGAACGGCCCAACTGCCAAATTATATATAGGGCCCTTAGTCTGTATTTATTTATTGATCTTATTTTTGTTTGTTTGACTGGGTCTAAGTCAGAGTGTTGGTAATTCTTATGAAATTAGTATGCACAGGTGACTATATGTAATGTTTTGATTTTGTATGACCTTCCTGCTACAGCACTTGTTAATAATACTATAGCAATAAGGATAATGTTTATTATGTTTAGCCTTCTGTTGTATTTGTGAAATTGATATGCCATGTATCTTTTTAAATAAATAAATAATTAACAATAAAATGCAAAAGGAAGAGCTGCATCAAAGACAGATCTACTTCGTCAAAACTGCTGGCTGGTGATTCCGGTATTCTCCGATTTCTGCAAATATTTGAGTTGTGTTCATTAGCCCTCCCTTCATATAGTTCACCACATTATGAGGCATTTCAATTTATAATAAATGGCTCTTTATTTCTTTGCTATTCTGTGGTATTCTCTGCACCCAAATCCTATACGTTTACCATTAGATGTTTATAGTTTGTAGGATGAGACATAAAATTGTCATATTATCTGATGCTTTGCTCTTGGGTGTGATACAGAATTCTCAGCCATTTATCTATTTATAATTGTAAGGCACAGAAAACTATGGTAAAGTCGTACATGAAACCATGCTTTTAGAGTAATTTTAGGGTTGAGTTTTAGCTGGCTTTGTGGTAAGCGAATCATGCTATTGGCTTCCAACCTGCAACACTGTGGTAGAATACTGCCCCATGAATTTGGGCATAAGTGTCAGAATGCCATTCTTCACAGTGTTTTTAAAGCCTTGCTACTTCAATCAAATGTAAAGTCATGGAAATGTCAGTTTTACTTTTAAAATACCGTGCTACAACAAGAATAGGCTCCTGTAGCTCTACTTAGCAAAGAGTGGAGGGGCAGTATGAAATCGGATATTGTACTTTTAAGTCACTGAGAGTATGCCCACGTCCCCCTAAAACCATCCAGGGATGTAGCTACAGGGGTGCATTTAGGATGTCACACACCCCTAAAATATGCATTTTCCAGTTGAAAGTTGAGTTCATGGTAGGGTAATCAGATTTTGAAAAGCAAAAACTGAGACATGCTACAAATAAAAGTAGGACTAAAGCCTTTAGTCTAACTTCTATGTCTGGTCCCAAAACACATTTTTCCCATGAAATTTTCTATAGGGGTTTAGACACAACTACAGCCCGAACCACTCAACGGAATTACACCAAATTTCGCAGAAAGCTAGATCTTGATCCAGAAAGAGTGATTTTTGTAATTTACTGTAAACATGATTAGTAGTTTTGGAGTTATTGAAGAAAAAAGATTTATGTACATCTATAGACGTGGATTCACCAATGTGGATCTGCAGATCCACGCACCAACAGCAATGCCGCGATAGGTTGGCCGCAACCTGAGAGAAAAGTTGCCACTGCCAATTTGTCAATTGGGACATGGTTTGCGGGGTTGGGGGGAATAAAGTATAAATAGTATATAAGTGGTCAGGATAGAGGTATCCTGACCCCATGGGACTGATGGAGGGGTCTGTGAGGGACTCCTCATGGATAAGAAATTGTCAAAAATGTGTTATTATTGGCGTGCAAGGATCCTTGGATCTATCATGGCACTCAGTGTGGCCCTCTGTGGATCCATACCGGATTAAAAAAACATATACACCCACTCACAGATCCACTCACACACTCTCTCATATACCCACTCATCCAGTCCAACATTTATACAGCTATTCACACACCCACTCATAAACCCATACAGTCACTCACACATTCACTCAGAGACCCAGAGAACCACTCACACACCTATTCACAGACCCACATAGGCACTCACACAACTACCCACACACCCATACAGCCACTCACACACCCACTTAGTGACCCAGAAAACCACTCACACACCCACTCACAGACCCACACAGGCACTCACACAACCAATCACACACATCTACAAACAGTCACACACCCAGTCACACATCCATGCAGCCACATACACACCAATATAGCCACGTACACACCCATTCACAGACACACACAGCCACTTACATACCCACTCACACACCCATACAGATAAACCATTTACACACTCACACACCCACACAGACACATATATACTGCTCAGACACTCACACAGCTACTTACACACCCACACAATCACTCACACATCCACTCACTCACACAGCCACTCACACACCAACTCAGACCCGGAAAACCACTTGCACACCCATACAAACACTCACAAACCTAGTGACACATCCATTCAGTCATTCACACAGCTTCTCATACACCCATACAGTCACACACCCACCACACACTCACACATACACTTACACACTCACAAAACCACTCCCATACCCACTCATACGCCCATTCAGCCAGTCACACACCCATACAGCCACTCACATACCCACTTAAAGACCCAGAGAATCATTCACACACACCACTCACAGACCCACACAAGCCCTAACAGAACTACCACACACCCAGTTACACACTCAAGCAAACAAAGTTTACAGACATCTTTTAGTTAGGAAAGAGCATTTCAAAAACATAGAAATTCAGTGAAAAAAACAATGGTTATAGAGACAATATATTTATGAAATTTTAAAAAACCTTAGAAATTCACAGAAAAAACAAAGGTTACAGGGACATTATAGTTAGGTTCCGATTATGCACACACAAAACCATAGAAGTTCAGCAGTTATAGTTATCTCAAGTAACTATAACGCATGCTCTAAGGTAACTCGCGTCCTCACCATGCACTGCTAATTCCCCATATATTACATCACTCATGACATTTTCTATGAAATTATTAATAATATCATTGTAACATTTGCAGTTAAATTATTGATGAGAAAACTGTGCTTTACATAACTATAACTGCTGAATTTCAATGAGTTTGTGTGTGTAAAATCTGAACCTAATTGTAACGCCCCTGTAACCTTTGTTTTTTCAGTGAATATACATATCTATACACATACACACATATTTACAAGGCTATGTTTACTAGTATAAGCTGGGTTAGGACCTCCACCCTGAGCTCACCTGCCCTCCACCCTACTCTGTCTGTCTCTGTCTCGCCTCTGCTGGGAGCCTGCCGCCGACCTGAACAGGAAAGAACCAAATAAACTAATTCAGACAATAAAGGGGCCAAAGGAAAGAAAGCATATGTTTTAAATTGTCTGCTTTGTACATAAAACGAGGACTTGCATTTAAAATTAAGAAAAGTCTCAGGACACTCGGAAAGTACTGTGAAAAACAGAACTGTCCAGGGAAATCTGGGACAGCTGATCACCCTCTTCAATGGGCACTAAGTTGAGTGTGTCAGTGTCTGCGTCAGGTTAATTTTGGTCTTATTACAGCAGAGACCCTTTTAACCCAGAAAACTCACATAAAATAAAGTAAATGACTCTCAACATGTGCCACTGACGAGGTCAAATAGAGCATCTTCAAAACCCTACTGTGATGGAATGTGTGTTTAATACATAGACTGGGAATACTCATACAGACAACTAGTAGGTCAAGATAAATATCTTGATCAAATGACATAAATAGTTACAACACATCAAAAAATATTTTGAGGCCTTTTGGAACTTGCAGGAGTGACTGAAAGGCAACTCCTGTGAGTTACAGTCAGCTATTCGTGTACAGTGTCACACATAGCCAGGTTTTTTTTTTGTAGCACTATTAGAAATGGGGGTCTCTGGCTGGCAAGGGCTTGCACCATTGTCCAAGTAGGGACCCTTCTTCCTAGTCAGGATAAGGGAGTTACACTCCTAAAATAACCCCTGCTCACCCTCTTGGTAGCTTGGCACGAGCAGTCAGGCTTATCTCAGAGGCAGCGTGTAAAGCATTTGCAAATAACCAACAGTAATACTAAGCACTACAAAAGGACACCACACCAGTTTAGAAAAATATCCAAAATTGTTTATACTTAAAACAACCAAATACGATAAAAAAATCCACCATACAGTTCTTTTAAAATAGTTAATTCGCAAGATGTCTTTAAATTGCAAAAATACATTGAAAACACAGTTCGTACGAGTCGGTAGCTCGATCCGAGCCTACAGCAATGCTGAAAACAACAGAGTCTCGCAGTTCCAGCTGACCGCATCGGGACGGGCCAGCAACAGCGTGAACAGACTCGTTAACAGTGCCTTCCTTAGTGCGGCTCACAAGGAGGTGCGAGTCGGTCTTGGCATCCGTTGTGGTTGCGATGCAAAATGAGAGCGGTGCAAGGTGTGGTGTCCTCTCGATGCGGTGCGAGCAGCGGCTCGGTGACGATTGGTCAGATGGCATCGGTGAGACCAAGGCGTGTGGTGCAGGGCGAGACAGTGCTCGATGCGGTGCTGGCAGGTTGCCGTGCAGGTGACAGAGCCGGTCGTGGCGTCTGTCGCGGTTACGGTGCAAAGTGGAAGAGGTGCAGGGCATAGTGTCCTCTCTATGCGGTGCAGGAAGCGGCTCGGTCACGATTGTCCAGACAGTGTTGATGAGACCAAGCCGTGCGTTGAAGGGTGAGACAGTGCACGATGAGGTGCTGACAGAACGCGATGCAGGCGACAGAGCCGGTTGGCGGAATTGGCGCTTGCCGAGCCGGACAGCTGTGCATGATGAGGCGCCACGGGTGTTAAGCCAGCGTCGATCGTATCGGTGAGACCAGGCCAGCGAAGTGAAGCGAGGCAGTGCGGGCTGCGGTGGCTCTCCATGTGGTGCAGGCAGCGGCTCGGTGACAATCGTGCAGACGGCATCGGTGAGACGAAGGCTTGCGGTGTAGGGCGAGATTGTGCGGCCTGCGGTGCCTTCAGGACACCAGGCCAGGGACGGAGTCGGTGACAGAGTCAGTTGCGGTTCCCTCTTCTCTGTGGCAACTGAAACAACGGTTTCAGGAGCAGTACCCAGAGGTTGGTGAAGTCTTTGCAGTCCCTGAGACTTCTTAACAGGAGGCTAGCTCGGTTTCAGGCACTTGGAGATACTCAGCACAAGTAGAGAAAGTTCCGTCCAGTCCTTTCCCTACCCAAGGCAGAAGCAGCAGCTGCAGGCCAACCCAACAAAGCAAAAACACAGCAAAGGGGCAGTACTCCTCCTGGCAGCTCTTTCAGCTCTTCTTCTTGGCAGGTTCCTTGATTCCAGCGAGTTCTAACATCTTGGGGTCTGGGACACAATATTTATATGAGCAATTCCTTTGTCCTCTGAAGGCAGAGGGGCCTGGACCTAGTTCAAACCAGTTTTGGGTGCATCCTGCCAGTGTGTACCTTCTTCTTTTGGCAGTGTGGGCCAGGGTCCTCAGACACTCCACAGGAGGTGGAGCCGGCATTGTGGAAGGTAGGCCCAGTCCCATTCAGAGCCAGGTGCTACTCCTCCCACCCATCTATGTGCAGATAGGTCTATTCAGCCCTGTGCTGACTCACCCTGTCTCCTGCAGTCTCCCCCAGCCCCTGTCACTCACAAACCAGACATCTAATACAGGCAGGCTTGATGGTTAGGTCAGAAAATACCTACTTTCTTAAAGTGGTATTTTCAAACACAGAATGTCAAAATCAACTTCACTAAAAGATGTATTTTATCATTCTGAGTTCAGGCATACTAAACTCGAATTTCTACTATATTCCCTGGATCAGTTAGGATTATAGGATGTTATAATCAAACTGCCCATTCTGGCCTACGGGGAACAGGTAGCCTTGCAATAGTGAAAAATGAATTAGGCTGTAATTCACTATCAGGACTTGCCACACACACCAGGGCATGTTCTACCTTTCACATGCAATGCACCCTGCCCATGGGGGTACCTTGGGCCTACCTTAGGGGTGACTCACATGTAGAAAAGGGGGAGGTTTAGGGACTTGAAAGTGTGTGCACTTGCCAAGTCTACATGGCAGCTCCAGGCTGCGCACAGGCTCTTGAATGGCAGGCCAGAGTTACACTTTACGGGCTGTTTGTGTGGGTGGCACAATCCAGTGCTGCAGCCCACCAACAGCTTTTGATTTATAGGCCCTGACACTCGCAGTGCACTTTACTAGTGACTGACACATAAATCATATTGGCCAATCATGGAAACACCAATCCATAACACAGTTTACACAGAGAGCATGTGCACTTTTGAACTGATTAACAGTGGTAAAGTGCCCAGAGTCCTAAAACCATCACAAACAGGTCAGGAAAAAATAGGAGGAAAAAGAAAAAAGTTTGGGGATAACCCTGCAAAAGGGCCATTTCCAACAAGCACCTTAAGTTATGGTACATTGCAAAGATGGGCAGAAGTCTTATTGTCAGTATTCTTGTGGCATCCTTTCTATTGGACTCATTATCATCAGAGGCAAAGCCCACTGTTAAAAACAATGAGCCAGTCCACTGTGCTATCATATTCTGCAGCTTCTACACAGAGCTTAATTTGTAAAAAAAAAAAAGAGAGAAGTGCCAGGGCCCTCCTTAGGAGGCCACTTCAGCTTGCACCACCCATTGGCCCTGCCAGTCCTGGCAATAACAGACCAAACACAACTGCTAACAGTCACACTACTATAAGAGTGACAATTCCAGCCTCCCAAAGCTATGAGGATGGCTTGGGCAGCAGGTGTTAGTCCTCTTAAATGTTTATTTAATTAATAAAGAACTGTTATGTGCTCATCTTCAATGTAGATAATCAGTACCACCATGTGGCAGACTGACATAAGTACTGGTGTTTGGCAATTAAGTGCCGGTGCCGAGCATCTGAAACCACCGGCTCTAATTAAACACTGCTTCTACATCACTTTCCTGTTGGTACTTTAACTTAAAATTCCCCAAAGACTAAAGAGGTGATTTGCTGCATTGCATTGTACAATGAGGAGAAGGTAGTGCAGAGGCATGTTTATTAAAAATAGCCCACTACAGTTATTTTTTGCGATGGAATACCATAAAGGCTTCCATGCACCATGATGCAGTGGTGTGTGTGCTGTCTAACACAGGATTTGTACTGGAAGGATATAGCATTGCTTCTTGTCAGCTCCTGTTTCAAGGAGACATTAATGTTTGACACAAAGTCCAACCTGGTTTTGATTGTAGAACAGGCTTTGTGGCAAAAACTATGAGTGCTTACACAAATCAAACCAAGCAACAACCAAGTTCCGCCACTTTGACACGAGCGCTGCACTGTGAAACGGGATATCGGTAACTACCACACACTTAAACCCCACACTTGACTTTACCATGCATGCACAGTGAATACACTTACAACGCATTCACATCAAACCAATTAGTTTTACCAGTACCACGCAACACACAGACATTCATATACATTCCATTATTTCACATATATGCACCCACACATATATGTGTTTATATTTATTTACAATTCATATATATATCTATATATTTGCATAAATGAATATAAATATAAAAGAAATTTGACTCCTAATATCAATGTTCCCTCTAATTATTTTCCTCTGTGTGCGGCAGTGTAAGGTCTCTGTGCACTGCAGCTCAAGCTTGTCAATGAGTTGCCTTACACAGTGTTTGGTTAAAGTTAGAACACCCTTTCAAGCAATAATACAGTAAATTACCTTTCAAAACCAAAGGGATTGCCGCCCATGGCAGGTAGTGGCGGTGGGGGGTGGGGGGGTGGTGTCTGGGGAAAAATGACGGCGAGCAGCAGGGGTGGATTGGCAAGGTTTAAGTTACGATGCCACTCCTACTCCACTGCATAAGAAAGAGCGTGAAACTGCGGCGCAAGCATAGAGCAAATCTCGAAGGTCAAGTCTCAGTTGATGAAGGCCCACCAGCACTAAAATGGTAGCTAAACACATAAGTAAATGTATCCCTTCCTCCTCTTTACACCACTTCATACTTACCTACTCCTACAAGACCACAGCAGTAAAACCGCCCACTAGACATCAAGCACAACACCAACACAAATCCCACATAGGTCACACTCTACACCCACACTCTACCAAACAACAACAGTATTTAGAAGCATAAGCATAGCTATAGCTATCTCCTTTTTGCTCCACTCCATGCATGTCATTTAAGACACTCCCCTCAGGTCCTTATGCATGAAACCAATGTCACATTGGCCACACTATACACATTAATTCTCGAAAAGGCCACTGAAGTTGCACAGCTAGATAGCAGTGCTCCCAGGCCTTCCTGCTCTGTGGGTAGTTTCAATTTAGAAAGGAGAAGTGATACTCTGCACCATTCATTATTTCAAATTAGATCCCCTGGAATGGCATCCAGCATATGGAAGAGACTCTTGGATCTGGGAATTGGTAAGTTTGAGAAATAGTACAGTGATCTTGACAGCATCACTATTTTAGTCAGGTATGCAACAGACCTATTATGTCTGCTGTTAATGCAGAATTAACCTCTCTCCTCCTATCATCAATGAAATCAGTCCTGCTGTCTCCTGCTGGTACCTCAGTTCATGCAGCATGTCACACTGGTACTTATGCTCCTGTTGCATCTACTGCTGGTATAGCTGTTTTATAGCATCTCACACTCGCCCCAATGTAATTGCTGCATCTCCCACTAAAGTAACTGGTCCTGGTGTCCTTGGTTTTAACTATCCTTCATCCACAGTAGTAACTGCAGTTCAAGCACACTGAACAATGTTGAAGGCTATCCTTATGCCTCTCTTAGGTGTCAGCAACATTCCCTTCTTCTGTAGTACCTGCCTTTAACTACGGCTGGGTGGTGGGATGTGTGGTTGGTATTGTGGTCACAGCCTCTTTCTTTCTTTTTATTTTAGTTTCATCTAGCACAAACTCGACCCAAAGGTATTAGGGCGCTTTACATGAGCACCAGTTGCCTTACAGAGTGACACATTATTTGTTAGGAAGGGGGAGATTTAGTCACTTGCTCAGAACCACAGGATGTTGACTGTCCCTGCCCAGACCCGAACCCGGTTCCCCACCTTCAAGGTCGACGCTCTAGCCATTAGGCCATATTCTCTCCCCTAGCTATGCAGCTCTCATTGCTTATCAACTATGGCTCGGACTCCCTAAACAAACCCAAGAGTGGAAAAACACAAGTATAACAAAGATAAGCAAGCTAAAACAAAAGGAAAGGTTGGTGGTACCAAAGTAGACATCAAAATAATATCCAGGTAAGCCGGAAAAAAGAACAAGGAGAGTGAAAGGAAGGGTACTAAGAGGATTAAGGGAGAAGAAAAGAGAAAAAGTAAAAGATTACGAAGATGGGAAAGGGGAAAAAAAATAAAAGGGGACTTAGAGAAAACCAACTAAATAGGGTTTCTCTGAACAGGTTGTTCTGGCACTATCTGTCACTCCAAGCTCCACTTTCAGACATTGTTAGTGACAGAATTCAAGCGCTGATAGAATATTTAAATGCACACATTCTGCTGTGCTGCACAAGTTAGGTTGGATAACTGAGGGAGAGATAGCAGGTGTTCCACAGACTTGAGTTACCCTGCAAGAGTTGCGACTCGGGCACATCTTTTGCGAGCACCCCCTCGGCCATTTCCATTACCATTTTGCAGATCCTGTACCAGACATTCCAAGATTCCTGCCAATAGCTGAGGGGACTGTCAGCATGTCAGCATGAAATCCTGAGGACATTCAATTGCTTCTCTAGATCAAAGAAGAGTTTGCTGCTCACGTTTGAAAATTGGGATTTAAGTAGGAGTACCTCAAAATACATCATGTGGACCCAACACACTCACCCACATACAGATCCATGTGCATTGTCTCTTAATGCGGTGCATTGTTCTACCACGTCGTGTGCAGAAGGCAGGATATGCTCCAGAATAAGGAGGCAAAGTTCTATGACCTCATGGTGATCCTTCAGAAATTTGAGCCATTCCCGTCTGGCTGGCAGGTATCTTTGGGTCATTGTATGCATGGCTATCTGGTCCTAAGTATAGGTGTTGGAAATCTGACTGCTGATCGCAATTGTAGTATATGAGCAGAGTCAGCATCATTCAATATCTATAATGCAATCTACTTATGTACATACTGAGCAGATGGTAAATGCCAATGCAGAACCCTGATTGGCTGGTGTGCTTGACAGTGGCGAGCTGTAGGAAATAAAATCTTGTGTAGGAAGATGGCATCTACAGACATGTGCAATTTGGCCCCACATGAGGCAAGATCATACTAGGCAATCAGGGGTGGCTTCTCAATTTGAACGGAGGAGCGTCGCCCCAAAAGACCCAGGGTTGAAAAATAAAATGTAATAAAGGTTATTTATTATTGTTTTCTTTTTCAGCAACCCGTCCCTTACTAAATGTCAGGATCAGGTGAGGCTGGTGTTGCTGAGTGTCAGCAGCAGGGAGCTGTGCGCTTTAAAATGTGCATGTCTGTTTGACTGGCTGTCTTGATACGGCCAGCCAGAAATGCACATTTTAAAGATCTCTAACCTATCTGTTTTAGACAGCTGGGTTAGGGAAAGTGCAGGCCTTCAGTGCTCTTAGGAATGCTGAGAGAGCCTGCTCTATCCAATCCTGGTGCAGCTTTCATGCTATGAAAGCAGCGCCAGGATTGGGTAGTGAAATTTCCTGCATCCGGAGCGTCCTGGAAGACACCCAAGGGATTAGGACATCGCACTGCGGAGGTAAGTGTATTTCTTTTATTTTTTTTATTATTTTTTTTTACCCCCACACGCCCTCGGTACAAGCCAGCCGCCACTGGAAACAATAGTAGGAATATGCAAAGAAGAAGTCATCATTAAACAAATTACAGAAAATAGACCAAGGCTGAGGAGTCCAATAGAAAAAAAAATGTCCTGAAGAAAAGAACAAGCCCGTTGACCGTTCAGATAGAAGTTATAGCGCTCAGAGTGGACCATCCTACTTTAGGTGGAAACATACCATGCAAATTGGTAAGCCAAATGACAAACTTGATAAAAACAGGTTGAAGAATAAAACTACCTGACAAAATGCTTTCAGGGGTGACTGCGCTGGAAGAAAATGGTCTACACACTTGGACACCCTGCCATATGTCGGCGGTCATTTAGTGAATTGCATAACTCTTTTCATTCACAAATAGACTAAAAACATAGGAGCATCTATTGAAAATCTCAGGTTTCTCTTCCGCCATTACAGGGCTCTTCGACCTCCAATAGCCTCAACAGATGAGGAAGGCTTCTTAAAAAGGATAAAAAATTACAAGGGTTCTATAGGGTAGGTTTAGGGATGAGTTTATCCGAACAGCAAAGGAAGAACTTGAACTTTCAATAAGAAATTAAGCATATCCTAATCAGTCAACTCACTGCTGCTCTAATAAAGATATCACTGGTTTCCTGGATGCAGTGGCAGCTGGTTGTCTTTGAAAGTGATGGAGTAAAATACTTACACTGAACTCAAGCGAGCGAGTCTGACTTCTTGTGGGGACTTTGTGGTAGGGTTTATTTACCCTGAAAAATGTTTTAAAAAGCGGGTTTAATAGTGCATTTTAAAGCAAAAAAACAAATAGGTTCTATAGGGGCGATGATGAAATATTCCAGTACTTTCAGGGTCTGCCTCAGCCCCCTCAGTCATCCTCCTGTCAGCTTCAGAGGAAGCTAGTGATCTGAAGCAGACACTGGTGGCCTGATATGCGCACTGCAGTGTTTCTGAAAAATCCATAGTGCCACGAACACTGATAATGAAAATGTAGAGAAAATATGAGCATTGGGCAGGGACAAAATGTGGTGACTTATAGGTGGCAGGCATTGACATTAGTTGGTCCTTACAATTGCTTCTGCAGAAAATTAAAGTGGCCTCTACTTTGAATTAAAGTGCTGATGCCTCCAAGCAAGGAAAGCAAGTGAGCCGAACCTTCAATAGAGCAGCTTCCTTGTCTCTGCCATCCATGCACCTATCTATTCAATCTTTCACCCTTCCATCTACCTACTGGCATCCACTATTTCACCTTTAGATTGTATCATCCATTCATTCTTTCATCCATCATTTTATGTTTCCCCATTCTATCCATCCATCTGCCCATCCATACAGTCTAAAAACCAACCATCCACTCTGCCACCCATCGATCCATTCACTCTGCCATCCATTCTCTTTGCCATCCATCCTCCACTCTGTTATCTTACCATCACCTCTGCCATTCATCGATCAACAGCCATCCTTTCAACAATTCATTAACTGTTCCATTCATCCACTCGATCATCCATCAGCCTACTCTGCCATCCATCCACCCTCCTATCCTTTCTTCCATCGATCCATCAATCCACTCTGTCATTTACCCTCTCTGCCATCCACTCTGCCACCCATTCACCATCCATCCACTCTGCCACCCATCCATTCATCAACTCTTCTATCTATCCATTCAACCACCCATCCACTCTGCCATTTGTTCATCTATCAATCCATCCACTCTGCTATTCAACCACCCATTCACCCACTCTGCCATGCATCAATCCCCTCTGCCATCCATCCACTCTGCCATCCATCTGCTCATTCATCCATTAATTCATCCACTCTGTCACGAATCCTGCCATTCATTCATAAATCCATTCACTCTGCTGTCCAATCATGCATTCAGTCACTTTGCCGTTAATCCATTCACGCTGCCACGCATCCATCCATTTACTTTGCCATCCATCCAATCTGCCATCCACCCATACATTCATTCACTTTGCCATCCATCTATTCACCCTGCCATCCATTCATCATCCATCCACTATGACTTCCATTCACAGATCTTTTTGCCCACTCATTCATCACTTTACTCTATCCTCCTTTCAGATGTCCCTCCACCTATACATTCACTCAATGATTTATCCCTTTGCTCTGCATCCTTTCACTTGTCCATCCACCTATCCATTCACTCACTCACCCATTCCTTTACTTTACTATCCTTTCATGTGTCGATCCATCATCATTCACTTCTTCTTTCACCCACTCATTCATCCACATATCCATTCATCCTCCTACTCCCTACTTCCTTTTTTCACCTTTTTCTTACAACATTCCTTCTTTCTTTCCCTGTTCTATTTACCCAGCTGTCGCTTTTCGTCGCCCCTGCTTGCTCTTCTATTCAGGCTGTATCCTGCAATAAGGATGAACTTTTGACTGCCGAGTGGTAGACAGAAGTTGCCCATAAAGAACGACAGCCGCGAGTGTGTGGGGTGTACATCACATTCAGTGACTATGTGCCCAAATGAAACCTGGGCTGGCCACCAGTGCCACGCAGCTACCGCCTGCCGCCATCAAAATTGTGCCGCCTGGAGCGGACTCCCCCCAGCTACGTCAGTGTGTTTGACCCTGTATTAGTTTTCCTAATAGTGCGTGGCTGAATGTGGGCCTTTGGGATAGTATTCTTGTTAATTGCAGTGCACACCAGCGCTGCAATTAACAAGAATACTATCTCACAGGGCCACATTCAGCCCCACAGCTGCCCACTTTCAGCTAAAGAACTGCTGGGTCAAACACGACGTGTGCTTTCCGATGATTCTGAAAGCACACGTTGTGTATGACCCTGCATTCCTTTTGCTGATAGTGCGGGGCTGAATGTGGGCCTTTGAGATAGTATTTTTGTTAATTGCAGCGCCCCTATGCACTGCAATTAGCATGAAAACTATTTCAAAGGCCCACATTCAGCCCCGCAGATACCCACTATTAGCACAGGAAAGCAGAGTCAAACACGACATGTTTTTTCAGAATCATCTGAAAGAATACGTCACCCTTTAGATTGCCACATTCCTTTTCTTAATAGTGCACTGCAGGCCAGATTATGGGCCTTTAAAAGTATTCATGTTGATAGCAGCGCATGATGGCACTGTGATTAACATCAATACTTTCACAAAGGCCCACAATCTGCCCCGCAGTGCACTATTAAGAAAAAAAAGCAGCAGGCGCCACTTGCTCGTAAACCCAAGCCTTCAATAACCATGCAGGGCATATGGGAGACACTTTCCTGGCTCGGCTGTGTCCTCTTCACTGTCGTTTCCAGCTCTGCCTCCTGCAATCCGGAAATTACCATTTTTAGCGCCGCTCGCGTTTTAAAAGTGGCGCCGCGAAATGTCTTATGGCTGTGTTGGGTGTCTGCGCTCTACAATTGGGACACTGCGTGCTCGTGGTGACTTCAGTGTGCGCGCGCGCACCCACGCACGTTCTAGGGAACAGTGCCTAATACTATCCTTCCTTAAAAACCCTTCCTGCCCATTCCACATTCCTAAACATCCATTAATACCGCTTAAGGCGTAAAATATGGCAGAATATAGGGATCATAGTGATAGCTTGCCATTATTTATCTAAACAGCCAATTCCTGTGGATCTCCCCAGTCCTGAATCAATAATGTCTTACTACCCCTTAATGGTACCCTTTTCCCTGAACCCTAAAAACCCCTCATGACCTCTTAACACTACCCTTTACTGAACCTTAAAACTCTTATCACCCTTTCATGCTATACTTCCCTTAACCCTAAAATCCACTTACCAATCCTTAATGCTAACCACATCTGAACCCTATAAATCATTTACTACCTCTTAACAGTATCTTTTGTTGATCCCTAAAAAAAACGTTGCTGTCCATTACTGCTATTCTTTCCTGAACTGTAAAAACACCTTGTTACAGGTTTACACTGCCCATCTTTGAACCCTAAAAAACCCCTTCCTACACTTTAATGCTGCCCTTCCTTGTTCCCAAACAAATCATTTTTACCATTTGCCACTATCATCCCTGAACCCTACAATCACTCACTACACTTTTACACTAACCTTCCCTCATCCATAAAAATCCCTAACTACGCTTAAACTCTAACAATCCCTGAACTCTAAAAATCCCTTTTTTGCCCTAAACACCACCTAACCCTGAGAGCTAAAATTCTGTCCTACCTCAAAATATAGGGCTCTACCATAGGGAGATATTCACGCTGGTGGCAGAGATCTCCAGTGGTTGGCTATGTGTGTTGCTGGACTTACTTCAGCTCTGAGCTGGAGGAAATTACTAAATTTTGAGTCCCTGTTTGGCTGTAGTAACTTTGGAAGCGGAATTTGTGAATATGTATGGGATTACTCTTTTGTGGGTGGGTACACATCCCTCCTTAAATCACTGCTGACCATCCCTTAACCCCTTCCTACTCCTCCCTATTACTCTCCAGTAGTAAGTATTCCCCATTTTCCAGCCACTCCCATCTGTCCTACCCATAATTACTAATAAAATGTATAACTCTGTGTGCGGTAGACTCCACACTTTGGGAGGAGATCTCCGCACATAAAAAGATAGGAGAAGTGGAGGTGTAAACTCCACAGGTAGGTTTGTGAATAGCATTTTGTAGTACATGTCATACGTTCTAAAAAGGGGTTTTGAACAAGGACTCTGAGCTTTCTAACACCTGACAACAATAAGGAAAGAGGTCTCCAAATGTCCACCTTTCTTCCTCCGTATCCCTTGCAAGTCTAAAAGCAAATCCATCTGTCCCTTGGCACACTGCTAATTGTGGACTGTCAAAGTCAAACAATTTTCTTCCTTTTAAAAGAAATCATCCTAACTTGAAACAATACAAGTTATTTGACATTGCAAAGCATTCATTGAGGCCATGATGGTCCCTTCATTCAAATTTCGATATCAGATACAATACATTTTCCTCCCAAATGCTGAATATAGCATGGAGACAGGCTGAAAGATCATCTGACCATTACTCAAAACAGTTGAACTACATAATCCTTAAAAAGTCCAGGATACTATAAAAGCAAGGAGTTCCACTACCTATCTCTTGCTAAGGCTAAGAAGTCATAGCTAGGTAGCTCAACCAAGACTGCTCCTTTTGGAATGGAGTCAAACAAATTTAAATAAAGTTGATTCTTCCTGTAATGGCACATGGTAAGTGGTAAATCATAAAGCAGGCACATAACGAAGAGCTAAATCATTTAGAAGCACCACCTCAAGGATTATCACTACCCTGCAGAGGTAGAACAGTCCACAAGCCCTTTCAAACAAGAGATCACTGACCGGTTTTGAGATGATCTGAAAATCAGTCACTGGGTTGAAGTGGAAGGTGAATTGTGATCATGTCAGGCTTCAAGGATCTAGAAATCACCAACAAATACAGATAATACTCTGACTCCACACCCTTGATTAATCTTGTTACAATCCTTACTCCAGAATACCTCTTTTAAAGTTATACAGTTTGCTTTTTACTGTCCATGGTTGCCACAATCCTTACATTTAGATTTCTTTGCTATTTGATCCAGTCTCGCTAACTTCCAAAAATGTCATCTGAGTCTGACATAGGGTCTGAGGGGAAAGATTGTGGCTGGTGTAGTTTATACTTCCTGTAGGTAATATTATGGTGCTATAATTTTGATAGGCTATAGTATATGGTGCATAAGTGAGGTAGTGTTTGAAGTGGTTGAAAGAGTAAGTGGTGTAGTTTAGAGACGGCATACAGTGTTGTGTTCATGTGGTGTTCTGTAGATGAAGGGGCTTATTTATGAGATGCTTGCGCTGCCAAAGCATCACTTTTTCTGATGCTCCAGTGGCGCAAAGCTCTCAACCACATCTATGAGGCCACGCACAGTCACTTTATGTGGTTTTGCACTGCTTCATAGATATGGACTGAGACAAAGCAGTGCAAGCTGCTGAGTTGCCTTACTCGGCGCCAGAGAGACATCCCATAGGCGTAACGGTGGATTTTCCCACGGAACACCCATGGATTTTGACGCTGCCCCAGATTTACTTAATCACGCAAACCTGGAGCAGCTCCAAAACCTTGCGCCTCTCCAGAGAAGGCGTAACAAGGAGAAATAGTTCTATTTCTCCTCATTATTTCCTCTTTCCATGTGTGATGCATTTTGCAACACACAAACAAAGAGGAAAATGTCTCTCTGGATTGCAGTAAGCTGCACAAAAACAATCCAGTATGCAATGCAGACACCCTTATACCATGGTGCAAGGGTACTTGCATTGGCGCTAGTCAGCAAACGGTGCGCCAGCGCAGGGGGAAGCACGGGAATGCACCATATTTCATATATATGGTGCATTCCTGCCTTTCACATTGGCAGAGTACAATGCAACAAGAACACTTGTGCCATTGCCCTCTGCCAATTCCCCACAAATGAGGCCCAGTGTATGTTGTTGGTGGTGTACAGTGCGGGTGGTGGTATAAGTTGCAGATGGTGTAGAGTGTAGTGGGTGGTAAGTGGTGTAGGTTGTGTGCATGATATAGAGGTGTAGATGATGTGCGGTGTAAGAGCAGTAAGCAGTGATGAATCTGTAAGGTTTAATAATATGAGGCGGCAAAGTAGCTCCTTGCAAGTAGTAGTGCTGTTTTAGAAAATGGAATGTGTAGTCTATGGGTGGTTGCACAGGGTGTATGGGCGTACATGGTGGTGTAAGTTATAACATATGGTGTGGAGTTATGATCTTGTTGGTGTCACTTGCAGGTGATATTGGTGTATGGTGTTGGTAGCCATTTTGGTGTAAGGTGGTAGTGTTGAGGAGCACATCTTATAAAGTGAAATTCCGTGATGTAAGTTGTGGGTGGGGAGGCTCAAAGAGGAGTTGGTAGGCTAGAAGGTTAACGATATTGGCGATGCCTGTAGGATGAAGGAGGAGAGAACAAAATCATTTACATTTACCCAGCCATTGTGCCATCTGTCTCTTGTACAAAAAGAAGTTGAGCAAAGCTGTCAACAGATTTGAGACTAGAGCACATGCTACGGAAAGTGTATGGCCTGCAGGTGTGCAATTCTAATACCAATGAGACAACACTGTTGAGGTGTAACTCACACGTATAGTTGTAAATCTGATCCTAAAGTGTTTCTACCTCTCTTGAGGACAGATTAGGGTATATGAAATCAATAGATTCTCTGCAAACGTTTATGAAAATTACAAGAAACTGCGTGACATTTTGTGAATTTAACATGGCAATACCTTGTGCTAAAATTGTTCTTGAGTGCATATCTCATGTTCCAAAGTCATAAGTTCTAAGAAAAGATGGCAGCCATAAGAAATGCTGAACTCAAACAATCTATGCACCCATTTTATCCAGGGATATTTTTTGAAATTTTGCAAAATTCATATTTGTGAAAGTTGCATGTGTAATTACAAATTTCACACTACCCTAGTGCGAACAAACAGACCTAGTTGCAACTTTCAGTAATTCTTCCCAAAAATTCATGAGTACACTTTGTCATTGGAATTTTGAGATTTTTGCATGCAAAATTGTACAATGTGTACAATTGTTGAAATGCCAAAACATTTATGTAATGGCACAATTATTTGTTTCTCCAGAGCAAAATTAGTTTTCACCGTACAACCCCTTCACCTATCCACTCTTAAAGTTTTTGGGATGTTCCGTTCTGCTTCCCATTATGGAAAGATATGTACTACTGACTGTGAAAGGGACATTTACAGGGTGGAAAAGGCTTACAGAGGAATTTGTGAATACCCATGAACTCACACATTTGTGATTACTGACAAACTTTCAAAGCGATACATGCCTTGAAATGTCCACTTCCAGTCTCATGCATTTTATTCCTGTGCACTATTACACCATCATGGGGTAAGATTATAGGAGAGTTAAAGCCATTAATGATTGCAATCTCAGCTTTCCTGAACTCCTTTCTGTCATAACTCAAGCCATTTGCTAATTTATTAGTCTCAATGGCTTTTGTAAATTGGGCCCTGGGAGTTTGCTGCCCCAATCTATGTAACTTGCAGGTAACAGATTAAAAGGCCAGTAAAAAGCTTGTGGGTTAATCATGTGCTGAACATTGTGTGTGTGTGTGTGTGTGTGTGCGTGTGTGTGTGTGGGTGTGTGTGTGGGTATGCATGCGTGTGTGCGTATGCATATGTGTGTGTATGTGTGTGGGAGAGAGAGATGTACAGGTATCTACAGCACAGACATGTACATGGTCCAGCTGAAGAAGATCAATAAATCTAAGGGGCTGATTTTGAGTTTGGGTGGTGGATGGTACTCTGTCTGGAAGGAGGAAGACATTGCCCTCACCATCTCCAGGGATCTCCGCCTGCCAAATCTAGAGTTGTCCACCTGTCCCGCAGACAAACTCTTAACAATGACATCCTCATCATCAATTTAGAGGCTGGCGGACCTTGAATTTGGAGGAGAGGATACACCTTTGCCATTGCGACGGAGTACCCTGTCTTCCAAACTCAGTCAGTCAGTCAAAGATCTTTATTCGGCTAATTTAGCCACAAAAGAGCAATAAAAACATTTGAATAACATGATTATACATAATAAAATTCATCTTTGACAAAATCAAAACACTGGAATAATTTTTTAACAGTTTTACGAAGCTGAACTGCAGAGGAAATATACCTATAAATCATTAGGCAGGTAAATTCATCGTTTAAAAGAAGTAAGTGACATAGCGCAGATTGGCACTTTCTAATATTTAAGAATCTTAGTAATGGTTTTAAAAAAGTACGTCTCGGGCCACAATATACTTTACAAAAAAAACATAAAATGTAAAGTGCTCTGTGCAGAAAAAGAAATACATGGGCACAATTCTAGTTTAGTATCGTAGTATGCATCACATTGGTACGACACCAGGAGATGAGCAATGCCCATCCTGCATCTGATCAAATAAAACAGTTTAGCCTAATTGAAATGGAAAGAGAGGTACGGTTCAATTTTTGTGGAGCTGACTAATAATGAGTGCTCTACAACCCTTTTTTTTGCCATCTCTTTACCGTCTCTTACATGCTTCAAATAAAGAAGAATATCCCTTTTCAGATTGTTTTTTGGGATTTCAGAAATGTCACCCGGGGTGCTGTAACAATTCTCCATACCCAGTTTCCCTAACTGTTCTTGAATATAAGATAGCCTGGGAATCTTTTTTACAAAATCTAATTTCAAGCAATCCAAAATGATATCGCGATTCAGGACTGGTTCCTCCTTGGTCCATATCTTATGCCAGAGCTTCAGGGGAGCTAGATGCGTATGAAAAGTCAACGGTGTTAAACGTAATTTGTTGTGGCACATAATGATAGGAGTACTTTGAGGTAATATCAATGTGCGTTTTAACAACGTATTTTCCGCTCTCTGAAGCCCCAGAGTATTAGTGAAGCCCCAGACTCCTGCTCCATACAAAGCGACGGCACATGTCCGTGCTCTGTAGATGTCTGTTATGGCTTTAATTGGGCGGTAGCCTAATTTCTTTGTGAATCTGAAGATGGCCTCTGCGTTTTTATTAAAGCTACCAATCCTTGTATCCACTAGATATGTCCATGAATTTACTTCATTCAAAAGTATGCCTAAGTAAGAAAAAGTTGGTACCCGAGACAATATTTCATTATTTATATAAAAAGTTTTTGTTTTTGTCGGAAATTTACCTATTACCATTACATGTGATTTTGCAACATTGGTTTTTAGGCCAAGGTCACTCACAAAATCATTAAAACCAGTTAAAAGCGTTTGTAATCCCACCCCAGTCCTCGACATTAAAACAGAGCCATCAGCGTATAATAGGGCCGGTAGAGACCTGTTACCTACTGATGGTGCATCTATATTACCAGTTCTGATCTCACTTTCTAAATCATTTATATATAAGAAGAATAAAAATGGAGCAAGTACGCATCCCTGGCGGACCCCACAATCCATCCTTATTGGAGGCGACAATTCACCAGCTGCTCTAAAACGTACTCTCCCTGTGACTCCGTGGTGCATTGCTACTAGGTAATTGACATTGGATGGACTGATGCCCATAAGCAGCATTTTCTCCCAGAGTCTCCCCCTCTGCACCCAGTCAAAGGCAGAGGTCAGGTCCATAAACCCAAGGTAGATGGTCCCTGGCTTCGCCATGGTGTATTTGCCGATGACCCGGTGCAGATTGAGGCACTGTTCAACAGTGCCCAGACCCTTTCTAAATCCATACTGAATATTAGAAAATTTCCGATTTTCTGCCATCCAGACCTCCAATCTCTCCAATATTATTCGGCCCATTATTTTACAAGAATAATCAATTAGGGAGATTGGTCGATAGCATTTAGGGTCTGATCTGTCTCCCTTTTTATATATGGGCACTATTATTACCGATCTCCAAGAATCTGGTGGACCCAAAGCCGCATAGCAGCATAATATATTTGTTAGCACTGGTAACCACACGGTTGTATCTGCTAGAAATAAATCCGCAGGTACCCCATCAGGCCCGGGAGCCTTGTTCCTTACAGTCTGGCAAAGTGCCCTATCTACCTCATCTAGGGTCGGCGGCTTCAGGGGAAATGCCTCATATTCAGAGTCAAAGCCACTAGTTGATTCAGGAAACAACCTTTACAATGCAACATTTACAACGCACTACCATTACAACGAACCTTTTACAACACAACATCCATTACATTGCATTTATTTATTAGTATTTTGTAGAGCGCCTGGTTACACTAGCAAGTGTGTCCCTGCGCTGTAAATGCTAATAAGGATGTTCATTGCTGATGCTTCCTACGATTTTAGTTTTTAGGGAAGAGTATTGTTTTCAGGTCTTTCCTGAATTTTGACTCTAAAGGTTCAGTGCGCAGTTCCACTGGTAGTTGATTCCATTTCTTGGCCGTTTGGACTCTGAAAGATTTCCCCCCCATTTTGGCTGTCTGGACCCTCGGGACATGCACCTGTCCTGTCCCACATGATCTCGGTTGTCGGGTGGGTTCATACCATTGCAGAAGACCGCGAAGGTATCTCGGACCTTTGTCATGCAGGATGCAATGACCTGTACATAAGGCCTTAAAAGTCACCCGTTCCCTGATCGGGAGCCAGTGGAGGGTTTTCAGGGCTTTTTTTGATGAAGCTCTCCTAGGTAATTGTAGGATCAGACGGGCCGCTGCGTTCTGTATCCGTTGGAGTCTGGAAAGACTTTTTTCGTTGGCTCCAAGGTACAGAACGTTCCCGTAGTCCAGTCTAGATGTTATTAGGCTGTGCACTATGGTCTGGCGCACTGATACAGGCATGAGGTCAAGCGTTTTCCTGAGGACTCGCAGTATCCCGAAACAGGTTCCTGCTACCTGTTTGGTCTGGTGGTCGAGCGTGAGATTTTTGTCTATCCATACCCCTAAGTTCTTTACTAAATGGCTAGGTGTGGGTAGATCACCCAGCTCTTCTGGCCACCACGCTGAAGTCCATACTGATGGAGCTTTGCCTATGATTAGAACCTCCGTTTTATTGCCATTCAATCGTAGGCAATTGTCTGCCATCCAGAGTGCCACCTTCTGCATACAGGCTGCAAAGTTGGAGGCGCTTTGCTTGCCATTACAACGCAACCATTACAACGCATGACACTACAACGCATACCACTACAACGCATGTCATTACAACGCATACCATTACAACGCATAGCATTACAACGCATAGTACCCTTACACTATCCAACACTTACCCTACTGTTGCACCCCCTGGAGTTAGAATAGTAATTTTTACCCCTACACTATCCAACACTTACCCTACTGTTGCACCCCCCTGGAGTTAGAATAGGTATTTTTACCCCTACACTATCCAACACTTACCCTACTGTTGCACCCCCCTGGAGTTAGAATAGTAATTTTTACCCCTACACTATCCAATACTTACCATACATGCAATGTAATGTTATGCGTTGTAAAGGTATGCGTTGTAAAGGTAGTATGCGTTGTAATGGAATGTGTTGTAAATGTAGTTTTTAAAAATTCGTTGTAATGGCATGCGTTGTAATGGAATGCGTTGTAAAAAATGCGTTGTAAAGGTATGCGTTGTAAATGTAGTTTTTAAAAAATTTGTTGTAATGGCATGCGTTGTAATGGAATGCGTTGTAAAAAATGCGTTGTAAAGGTATGTGTTGTAAAAGTATGCGTTGTAACGTCATACATCCGTTGATTCAATGCTGTAACCATAAAGGTCACTAAAATGTTTCACCCATGTTTCCGGCATAATAGTTACATCAATAATACTATTTTGTGTGTCACGGAAATATTCCTCATTAACCGTCTGCCAGAAGAGTCTGGAGTGTTTGCTCTGTGACGCCTGATGTAGTTTACCCCATGCATCTTTCCTGATTTCCATCTTACGGTGCTCAAGAGCACTTCTATAGTCTATGCGAGCCTGCTGAACTGACTCCTTAACCGCTACCGCGCTAGCGGGTTTTCCCGCTGTGCGCTGAAATTAAAAAATCGCGCGGTTTGTGACAAAGCCAGCTCGTCATCCGCGTAGCGCAGGTAACGCCAATGACGAGCTGGCTTTGTCATCCGCGTTGAAGGGGTTAACACGTGGTGTAGTTTTTAAAGTTGTAGTTAATTTATTATGCATATGGGAGCATTCTCTATTGAACCATCTTTTATTTTTTGTTTCCCGTCTCGCTGACTCTTGGTTAAAAGTTCCCTAATCGTCTCGTTTATAGCCTTTTATGATTTAATCATGACTGGGATATTTAATTTTACTTCCAGCACTCCAGAACTTGCTCAAGATTGCACTTTATTATCTCTTCTATAACGAGGTCTGGGTCAATAGTGGACCATTTCCTTATTAACCCCTTGTTTTTAGACTAGGACAGAGGTGTTACTCTTTGTTACATAGTTGGCTCATCGCTTGGGACCGTCAGAGTCAATATTAGTCCAAAATCTAAATTGGCACTAACATGTTACTGGGACCTTACTAGACCATGCCACACAATTAGCTTACATTACACATGTTTGCAGGCTCCAAAGTCAAAATGTACATGTGTAGTATAGTCATAAGGAAAACTATGTAATGCTTCCTGTTCCACTCTTCCACTGCCCAAGAATAGAAAAAGGTGTCTTCCAATAATGGCAGAATGGATTTTTCAGATGAAAAAATAAGTAAAATAAATACAAGGGATCTATACACATATATCTTACAAAGATCTGACACATGGTTTATCTAACCAAAGAAAGGAAACTGTGAAGTGTGAATATATATATATATATATTTGTTTACGTAGGAGAAGGCGATGGAGTAAATTGCGACATAGGTGGCAGCTTAGGTAGTAGAGTGCTTGTAGGTGACAAGGTAGGTGTTCGCAGTAATGCGAGAATATTGTGGTGGTATCGGGAGGGACTAGAAAGTGCAGGTGATGGTCTGTGGTGCATAATGTTGTGGGGTGTATAGGTAACAGTCCAGATATTGGTGTAGGGCATAAGTAATGTCGTTTTAGGAAGAGCTTCCCCTTTGGGAATTAAGTCAGAGGCTCCATAAGATGGTTTCCCAGATGATTTCCCACTTTCTATTGAGTGGGCGGGGCTGCGTCGGTCGCACCCGCGAGGTAGTGCTCCCGTCGGCCAACGGCTGACGGGACCATGGAACGGGTTAAAGCAGCACCTGTCCATTTAAAGGACACAAGCTGCTTTACAAAACGTTTTGCTAATTTAAAAATACAAATACAGGAACAGAGATCTGCTGTCTCTTGCTGGATGTAATTTCTCAATTTGCTATCAATCACAGGGGAGGGCAAATTGCGACTACCCTCATAGTCCGTGTTGCAGTCCTCTGCAAATGAAAATGTTTTGATTGCATCGATTAGTACATTGGTCGCATTGCAAAACGGCATATATTGATCAGACCCCTGTACTTTGGATAAACAGTAGACTACTTTTGCTGCTTTTTGAGGCAGCAGCTCTGACGTCAGTGCTCTTATGGGATGGTGGAAAGTTCATCACACCTTGATCCCTTTGGAAAGTTCCATTGGTACTATTTTTAGAACTGGAAAATGCTTGTCATACTCTTGTCAAAAGAAAGTTTAGTAAATCACTAAAAGGCATGAAAGATATCCACGTCACAGGTGTCTCTGGCACTAAACAATAATGTCTGATGGAAAGCTTAACATGCAGTACTGTTGAAAACAGAAACACTCAGCACACCTTTTGGTCAGCAGGTTCTGCATAAACAGGCTTCCGTTAAGCCCAACAGTAAACTCCTCTAATATATGAATAAAAGTCCTACCCTTTGGCAGTGTGTCTTCAAGTAAAAGCAAGCATTGGCAAAGAAATTAGGTCTGGTATTTGCTGCCAGCCTGCTGGATTTGTCCTTGCTTGTGTTGCTTTGTCATAGTTTTCACAAAACTTTATTGCTGGGGAACTGCAGGACTCTTATCCATATAAAGTCCAGAAAGCACTGGCTAAAAGCAAAAATATGTTTTAGTCTCTAAAAGAACACGTTGCCATAGTAGTTCCTGGCACTAAAGAGAACTACTTTGTGTGTGGATATGTTCCTTATGGAAGGACAAAAACAAAATGCCGTCACTCACAGTGGCGTTAGCCAATGTCTGTTATGAGCTGACTCACTGCCCACTACTGTATGGGACAGAAGAAGGATGTGAATGACACAACAGACCAACAGATTAAGAGGGCTGGCTGAAAGCCCCAAAAAATAGGAAGATTAGTCAATAATTTTAGAAAAATAAAAAGGTCTTGGCTAAACCTAGCCCTAAAAAAAGGGAGTTGCTTGTACATGGAGTGGTAATTAGTGAATATTCAAGGTCTTCTTAGAAAAGGCCCTATATGCCAGTTACATGGAGGAATTTGCGTCCTAAAATAGATTTATACAAACTCCCTTTGTTCTTTCAGTCTCAGAAAATTCTTACAGGGATTGTGGCCATACCATGCTACAAATTAGCCTGCGTCTAATCTAATCACCTCTGGCAGAGAAAGTCAGATAAATGTATTGCTGAATTGCACACATTTGCTAAGACTTTTGTCTTGCACTTTGCCAATAATTTTCTGAAAGTGCAAAGCATGCAAAATTACAAAGCTTAATTAAGCATTAGCAAAGCAAGATGCCTCGCCTTTATAATGTGGGTGACAAGCTCTTGGCTTTGCTAGTGCTTGTCCGTAAGGTATTGTTTAAAAAACAAAGAACAAGAAAAAACATTTCAAAATTTTGGAGGAAAAGCAAGAACATATTGAATGGTATTTCAGAACTGTACATTGAGTCAATGTTTTTAATCTATATAAATTTCCTCATTTATTTTTCAAACACTTTTCACTCAAGAAACCCTGAACAGAATTAATAAAAAAATAATAAGGATTTGTCAGAATGTAAAGGGAAACACTTTCCAGGCTTAATTTATTTTTCATACGATTTAGCCATTTGGTCTTCTGCATTACCTCAGGAAGCAGATTTATGGGCCCCAGGAGATGTGTCATGCTCACTACACCTTCTTCCTCAAAGACCAACTGACACTTGCCTCAGCACCATAACCGCCTTTGTGTGCCTAAGCCTGTGTTTTCATACAATGTGTGGAAAGCAGGAGATAATACAAAAAATAAAACACTTAAGTCTGCTCTTCAGCCCTATCCCTAGCAAAAATATCCCTGTTGCTGTGCTTTTACAGATAAGCTGTAAGGGGTGAAAGCAGGCATGGTGGTATGTTTTAGGTGGCGAATCAGCACATAAAGGAGAGAGATAGAAAACACATGCATTCTTATGGAGTGCTGACGAATATTAACAAAGTAGTCCCCTAAATGTGAACAGTAGAAGGATACAAGTCAGACAATCAATTACAATGACTGTAAAGAGGTTAAACTCCAGGGCAATGACAAATACAAAAAGAGGAAACCCAGCAGTCAAATAAGAAGCATGGAAAAGAGAGTGACAATACAGCACACCACTGCTAAGCAATCTTTGGGTTGTAAGTCAACTGTAAGTTCCCAAAAGGTCTTTTGCAACCGAAAAGCTTGCTCTGTCAGGTAGGTTAGGCCTAAAATAGGTGTGGGTTGTGTGTGGGGTAGTTGGGGTAGGGTGTATGAGGCTTTCTAGTGTATAGCTATGCACTGGTTAGATGGTGTTGTAAGTGTAGGGTGGTTGTGTGGGATTAGGTAGTAGTGTAAGTGTTGGACAGGCCGCATGTTCGAGCTGTCCCCCCTCCCCGCAATGGGACCAGGACCCTGGCTCTCCCCGCATCCCCAGCCAGAGTCCACAAACGACCACCCGAAGTACCCTGCAATCCCTCCACTACAAGACACCAGCTCCGGACCCAGCTGGCCCGGGTCACCATCTACCCCACGACATCGACCCAGCCGCCATCTTGGGGCACTGCAGCACGAGGCCGCGTGGCCTCAACTCGACCCTAACCCCGGGCCCGGCCGGCCCCGACATCGAGGCCCCACCATCCTCCCAGGAGGCAGAGTGATCACTTGGCGAGTCAATGGGAGAAGGAATCGTCAACGGCTCTCCTCCGCCAGGTGTCGATCACCCCAGGCCGCCTGGGCGCTGGCTCCACCCCCCTGCTGGGTGTCTGGACTCCCTCATCCCGGACCTCCCGGCCCCCAGGCGCAAGGGTCCGGACATCAAAGGGGACCAGACCTATAACTGGGGCAGGGCCAGACCAGGAAGGCAGTTGTATCCTGGAGTCGAGAGACCCGAGAAGAACTCATCGTCTTGGCCTGCTGGCGCTGCCGCGGCCCTCTGCCTCGTGAAACCATCGTCTTGGCCTGCTGGCGCTGCCGCGGCCCTCTGCCTCGTGAAACCATCGTCTTGGCCTGCTGGCGCTGCCGCGGCCCTCTGCCTCGTGAAACCATCGTCTTGGCCTGCTGGCGCTGCCGCGGCCCTCTGCCTCGTGAAACCATCGACTTGGCCTGCTGGCGCTGCCGCGGCCCTCTGCTTTATGAGACTATCACCTAGGCCTGCTGGCGCTGCCGCGGCTCGATCCACAGACCCTCCAGCTCGAGGATTGTGAGCTCGCCTTTTACCACTACCTGTACCGATCCGGTACCAAGACTGTCCCGCTACCCCCTTTCCCTACAGAGACTAGAAGTGAGAGGACCCCCGGGTCCAAGTTATCCTGTATCGCTGATATCCTTGCCTTAAGAACCTTATATAAAGCCTTGAACTCGACTTGGTGTGGTGCCTGTTTGTGGGGAGGGAGGGTACTTGTCTGTACGATCGCCGGAGACGGTCCCCCTCGGGGATCTCTCCCTCGGTATCCGGCCGACCCTCAGGGTCCCCGTCTAACATTGGTGGCCAGCGACGGGATCCGAACCTACGCATAATCGTACAGAAAGTCACTCGCCCCACCACACACAACAACCATGTCAATAGAGAGCGGAACAACGGAAAAATTTCAGATGGAAAAATTGGAAGACTACAACCACCGGGAACTGAAGCAATATTGCATAGAACTTGGACTTCCAACCACAGGTCTTAGCACAAAGGAAGACTTCAAACGAGCCCTAGAAGCTTGGGCAGAAACAGGTACGGCCGTACCCCGAACACAAACAACCGAAACGAGCCCCGCACCAACTAAAGAAAGAGCGGATCTCTCCCTGGAAGAGATCCGAGAAAGAGAAAAAACCAGACTCCACGAATTAGAACTTGCCCGACTTCGCTTGGATGGGGAACTCAAGCTGGCAGAACAAAAAATAACCCTGGAACACTTACGGCTCAGGGAAGAGCGGGAAGACAAGCAAAGACAGAGGGAGCTAGAGGAAAAGAGACTAGAGTACGAACATGAGCGCAATCTCAAAGCACTGGAGATTCAGAAACAGAATAAAGACCTCGGGCTCCCCGAACGACCGACCCCGTCTGCCTCGACCGAGCCCAAGGTTCACATCCCCAAAGATGTCATCCGGGAATACCACAAGAACGATGATATCCAGCAGTGGTTTAAAGCCTATGAGGTGGCAATGACCTCCCACCGGATTCCCCGAAGCGATTGGGGAGCCGGATTATGGGGGAGGTTTGTCAACGAAGGGCGGGACGCCCTGCTGCAACTCCCGGACCAGCTGATGACCTCCTACGACCACATGAAGGCCGCCCTCCTCACTCGATACGGGCTCACACCTGAGATGTACCGCCAACGGTTCCGCGACTGCAAACGGATTCCGGGTACAACTTGGGTGGAGTACGTGAACTTTTTTAGCCGAGCCTTCGAGGGGTGGATCAAGGGCAACAAAGTAACCACCTACGAACAACTCTTTGACCTTATCGTATGGGAACACCTGTCGAACAACTGCTTCGTGGAGCTCCGGCAACACCTCCTGGACAGCAAGCTAACCGACCCTCGACACCTCGCCGCCGAAGCCGACCGGTGGGAAAGCACCCGAGTTGGCCGGAGCGCACCCAGCGAAGTATCCAGATCGTATCGCCCCCGAGGGGGAGGAGGAAGTCAGGGTCGGGGGAGAGACCCCGGCCCCTCGTCACCCCCCAGAAACCCCTCGACCCCGGTTGGCCGGGGAAGCCCTGCCGTCCGGGCCGGTTTCCGGGCCAACATTACGTGCCACAGGTGCCAGCGACCCGGCCACTACGCCAGTGATCCCAACTGCCCAAAGAATCCGAACACGACTCCCCGCCAAGTTGCAGCGGCGGCCCTAGGGGAAGACATAATCCCGGAAGACCAAGAGGAGTACGAGACCGATCCCTCTGAATGGGCACCCGCCGCCAGGGCACTGGTCTGCTTAGGGGAGAGAGACATGATTCCGCGGGCCCCCCTTCCCGCCAACACACAGAAGTACGGTCAATGGGTTAACATCAATGGCCGCCGGGCGGAAGCCCTCCGCGACACCGGGGCCAGTGTAACGGCGGTCCGACGCCACCTCGTCACTCCAGACCAAATCTTGCCGAACATTCTTTGCCCTGTTCGATCAGCCGACAACTCCGAAAGCCTATGCCACATGGCCTGCGTCCCCTTCGAGTGGGGAGGAGTAACAGGGATGTTAAAAGTAACTGTCCGCGATGATGCCCCCGTGGACTGCCTCCTAGGAAACGACCTTGAAAGCTCTCCTTGGGCAGCTGTCGAACGGAGGGAGCACCTGGGGATGCTTGGCCTCCCCGAATGGGTCTGCGTCACGACCCGGTCCATGACCGCCCGCGCGGTCCCCAGCCCAGAAGAGCCCGAGTGGCCAGAACCTCCTCCCGCGCTCATCCCAGAGGAGGCCGCCCCAGAAGCCATTCCTTTGACCCAAACCGAAGAAGGACCCGACCAGCTTCGGGACGTCCCTGACCTGGCACAATGGCGGCAGGAGGGAGGCCCCACGCAGGAACAATTCCGGGCCGAGCAAAAAACCTGTCCTTCTCTCGAAGGACTCCGGCAGCAAGCCCTGGCCCAGAGCACCAGGGATACCTCGGGGGCCCACTGGATCTACTGGGACCAAGACCTGCTCTACAGCGAGCAGAAAATTGCAGAACTAGGGGCCAGTCGGGTGCTGGTGGTGCCCCTTCGCTTCCGAGACTTCCTCCTGAACTTAGCCCACGATGCCCCCCTTGCCGGACACCTGGGGCAGGATAAAACCTACGACCGCCTGGTGACCCATTTTTTCTGGCCCCACATGCGGAAGGATGTCACCAACCACTGCAAGGCCTGCCCCACCTGCCAGGCCAGCGGAAAAAGTGGCCGAAAAATCAAAGCACCGTTACAACCCTTTCCTGTCGTCACCACCCCGTTTGAACGAGTGGGAATAGACATTGTGGGGCCCCTCGACCCTCGAACAGCCCAAGGACACCGGTTCATCCTGGTCCTTGTAGACCACGCCACCCGCTATCCCGAGGCCATCCCTCTTCGGACTGTGACGGCCCCCGTGGTGGGCCGGGCCCTGATGGGGATCTTCTCCCGGGTGGGGTTCCCCCGGGAGGTCGTCAGTGACAGGGGCACGAACTTTATCTCCAGATATATGAAGTCCCTCTGGCAGCAATGCGGGGTCACCTACAAATTCACGACCCCCTATCACCCGCAAGGAAACGGACTGGTCGAGAGATTCAACCGCACCCTCAAGGGGATGATTATGGGTCTAGAAGAACCCCTTCGACGCCAGTGGGACGTACTGCTTCCATGCCTCCTGTTTGCCTATCGGGAGGTCCCGCAGAAGTCCCTCGGCTTCAGCCCCTTTGAACTACTGTACGGGCACCCCGTCCGGGGCCCCCTCAGCCTAGTCAAGGAAGGTTGGGAGCAGCCTCCCCAGAAAACTCCCCCGGACATCTACCGGTATCTCCTGGCTCTCCGCAACCAGACCCGGCGGTTCCGAGACACCGCCAAAGCCAACCTCGAGGCCAGTCAGGAGGACATGAAGAGGTGGTACGATCAGCACACGTCCTCCATTGAGTTCGAACCTGGACAACAGGTCTGGGTGATGTCCCCGGTTGAGCCCTGTGCCCTCCAAGACAGATGGTCCGGGCCCTTCAAGGTAATCGAACGCAAGGGGCCCGTCACCTATTTAATCGACATGGAGACTGCCCGGAACCCCCTACGGGTCCTCCATGCCAACAGGCTCAAACCCCATTTTGTGCGATCCGAACTCAGCCTCCTGATGGCTACCGATACTGGGACAGAAGAAGACTCCGAACCCCTTCCGGACTTACTGAGGGCCCTCGAGCAGGATGGCTCAGTGGAAGGGGTCCAGCTCTCCGAGGCCCTGTCCCCGGAGCAACGCCAAGACTGCCAAACGCTCCTGAGGCAGTTCGCCTCCCTGTTCTCCCTCACCCCCGGAGTCACCCCCTGGTGCCTCCACGATGTGGACACCGGGGACAGCCCTCCTATTCGACACCGAGCATACCGCGTACCAGACCGGGTACGAGCCTGCATCCAGACCGAGGTGTCCAAGATGCTGACCCTAGGAGTGATCGAACCCTCAGACAGTCCCTGGGCGAGCCCAGTCGTCCTGGTTCCCAAGGCAGCTGCCCCGGGCGTTGCCCCTGAGCTCCGGTTCTGCGTGGACTATCGAGGGCTGAATGCAGTTACCCGGACCGACGCTCATCCCATCCCCCGGGCAGACGAGCTAATTGACCGGATGGGGGCCGCCCGCTACCTGAGCATCTTCGACCTAACAGCGGGCTACTGGCAGATCGGCCTCACCCCTAGGGCCCAAGAACGATCCGCCTTCTCTACCCCAGACGGGCACTACCACTTTAAAGTCATGCCCTTCGGCATGAAAAACGCCCCGGCAACGTTCCAACGGCTGGTAAACCAGGTACTGGCGGGCCTGGAAGACTTCAGCGCCGCCTACCTGGACGACATTGCTGTGTACAGCCACCAGTGGACCGACCACCTCCGCCACCTGCGGGAGGTTCTACACGCCCTCCAGCAAGCCGGGCTCACCATCAAGGCCAGCAAGTGCCAAGTTGGCCAAGGGTCCGTGACCTACCTGGGACACCAAGTGGGAAGCGGGCTGGTGGCCCCTCTCCAACTCAAGATTGCTGCCATCCAGGCCTGGCAACCCCCTACGAGCCAAACGGAGGTCCGGGCCTTCCTGGGGCTCACCGGATACTACCGGCGGTTCGTGAAGGACTATGGCAGCATCGTGGGGCCCCTCACAGAGCTCACCTCCAAAAAGAGCCCCAAAACCGTCAACTGGACCCCGGACTGCCAATCAGCCTTCGAGAAGCTAAAGACCGCCATGTGCACGGCCCCCGTGCTCCAGGCTCCCGACTACAGCCGGGAATTCATTGTGCAGACGGACGCCTCCGATCATGGTGTGGGGGCCGTCCTCTCCCAACTCAACACCGAAGGGGTCGACCATCCGGTGGTCTTCATCAGCAGACGCCTCTTGCCCCGAGAACAGCGCTGGAGCACCATTGAGAGGGAGGCCTTCGCCGTAGTCTGGGCACTCAAGAAGCTCCGGCCCTACCTCTTCGGCACCCACTTCCGGGTGCAAACAGACCACCGACCCCTGCAATGGCTGATGCAAATGCGGGGGGAGAACCCGAAGCTGTTGCGCTGGTCCATCTCCCTGCAGGGGATGGACTTCACGGTGGAACATCGTCCAGGCCAGGACCACGCCAACGCCGACGGCCTGTCACGCTTTTTCCGCCTCAGCGAGGAGAGTCCCCAGGAAGATGGCTGACTCTCCCCGCCTTCAGCTGGGGGGGACGCATGTTGGACAGGCCGCATGTTCGAGCTGTCCCCCCTCCCCGCAATGGGACCAGGACCCTGGCTCTCCCCGCATCCCCAGCCAGAGTCCACAAACGACCACCCGAAGTACCCTGCAATCCCTCCACTACAAGACACCAGCTCCGGACCCAGCTGGCCCGGGTCACCATCTACCCCACGACATCGACCCAGCCGCCATCTTGGGGCACTGCAGCACGAGGCCGCGTGGCCTCAACTCGACCCTAACCCCGGGCCCGGCCGGCCCCGACATCGAGGCCCCACCATCCTCCCAGGAGGCAGAGTGATCACTTGGCGAGTCAATGGGAGAAGGAATCGTCAACGGCTCTCCTCCGCCAGGTGTCGATCACCCCAGGCCGCCTGGGCGCTGGCTCCACCCCCCTGCTGGGTGTCTGGACTCCCTCATCCCGGACCTCCCGGCCCCCAGGCGCAAGGGTCCGGACATCAAAGGGGACCAGACCTATAACTGGGGCAGGGCCAGACCAGGAAGGCAGTTGTATCCTGGAGTCGAGAGACCCGAGAAGAACTCATCGTCTTGGCCTGCTGGCGCTGCCGCGGCCCTCTGCCTCGTGAAACCATCGTCTTGGCCTGCTGGCGCTGCCGCGGCCCTCTGCCTCGTGAAACCATCGTCTTGGCCTGCTGGCGCTGCCGCGGCCCTCTGCCTCGTGAAACCATCGTCTTGGCCTGCTGGCGCTGCCGCGGCCCTCTGCCTCGTGAAACCATCGACTTGGCCTGCTGGCGCTGCCGCGGCCCTCTGCTTTATGAGACTATCACCTAGGCCTGCTGGCGCTGCCGCGGCTCGATCCACAGACCCTCCAGCTCGAGGATTGTGAGCTCGCCTTTTACCACTACCTGTACCGATCCGGTACCAAGACTGTCCCGCTACCCCCTTTCCCTACAGAGACTAGAAGTGAGAGGACCCCCGGGTCCAAGTTATCCTGTATCGCTGATATCCTTGCCTTAAGAACCTTATATAAAGCCTTGAACTCGACTTGGTGTGGTGCCTGTTTGTGGGGAGGGAGGGTACTTGTCTGTACGATCGCCGGAGACGGTCCCCCTCGGGGATCTCTCCCTCGGTATCCGGCCGACCCTCAGGGTCCCCGTCTAACAGTAAGTATAAGTGGCGATGTTGGTTTCTGATGACACTTATGGCAGTGAATAGGTAAAACCTTTCCACTTAGGAGAAGTGCCTCAGCTCCTTACTTGAATGTTTGAGGGTAATCCATCAAGTAGGGGTGCGAAAAAGGAAGGTTCTCAAAACACTTTCTCCCTATGCAATTACCATTCGGAATATTAGACAGAGATACAGGAATAAATAGCCGAACAGCATTGCACCAAATTTCGCAGAAAGTCAGATCTTTACTCCCTTCGCCTCTACCCAGCCCTGTTTCCTAAAGTTAGTCTTACCACCCTCTACTCATCCCTAAACCCTAAAATTATCTTGCCTCCCTTTACTCTTAGCAACCACTAAATCCTAAATTCATCCTTACCTCTACCCTCACTTTAACCCTTTATTTTTTGTATATGTGTGGAGACTTCATGCATGGCAAAGGCTGTGTGGTAAAGGCTGTTTCCACTAGAAACTAAATCTAGCAATTTAATCTCGCTTATGTTAGAGAATAAGTCTAAGTGAGTATAGTCTAAAGATATTCTGTATTCGGCTACCGTTTTAAACCTATTCATGGTTTTCTTTGAAGATTACGCTCAAGGAAATTACCTCAGAATTCTGCTCATTTGTGTCTGAAGAATAGGCCTGGGAGAAACTTTCATTACACTGGCAAAAGTCATATTAATCCTGAATTTCGTATCATGCAAAATTCCTGGAATTACTTGAAAATTTGAATCATGCATTTTCTCCTATTATTTGTGCACAAGACTAATTTGTGCAAACAGTATTTTGTTTAGCTTTATCTTGCCAGTGTCACAGAAGACTTTTTCATCCGAAGTGCACGCTAGTGCAAATAGTCACATGACATACCCGCAAACACAGCAAAAATGTAATTTCACACTGTCTTTATGGAATTTCATGAAATTTTACATAAGGAAACAATTACACTATTTCAACTGTCTTTCCTCAAGCGATTGAGATCTTGATCAAGTTGACCAAATTCTTCCTTGGGGTGTTGCCCATCTAAACTAAAAGTTTGTTGTGAATGAATGAGGGACCAAATGTTTTTAGGGCAGGCCATACCGTGTTGATATCCAAGAGCAGACAAGGTGCCTTGAAACAATTCTGAAAATATCCTACGGGAGTTTGCAAACTCATCAGTATTCTGAGAACTGAGTAAACATTTCTCAAAAAACTGCCCATTTGCAGCACCTCTTTTTCCTAGGTGGATGCAAATGATATGTGAGGCATTAATTCATGTATAGCTTTACAAGGTTCACCTCTTCGGTAGGAAATGGCCAGGTTAGACAACATTGGATCTCAACTTTTAGTGCCAATGTATGAAGCACTAGTCACCAAGGATGTTCACAATTCTTTCCTACCAGTCATAAATCTAATTTTCCTAAAAGCATGTACATCAGTTGTTTCAGAGGATCTGCTTGGTTTATATAATTTGAACTCTAAGTCAACCATAGGGAAGGGGTTCGCCTACTAAAATCCCAGATGATAATGACCGTGTCTTTAGTCTGGAGATTAGATCTCATCACAGCAGTGATAATACTACATAATATGTTTTTCAGAGGTCATTTTACAAAGTACTTTGGTACATATGACTCAGGTCAATGCAAGTATACAATCAGAGGTTTTGTCAAATGTGTGGGTCTGACAGACCACTTATGAAATTACAGTGGAAAGATCATAGATCAAATATTCTCTCCAAAAAAGAACAACTCATCTATCGTAAGGCACTTCTAGAATTTCAGCATAATTTACATCAAATAAAATATATTAGATGTGATATCATCCCCATGCAGGGGAGGAGACATATTAAATGTCATGCAAGGACAGGAATGTAAATAGACGGCCAACCTAGAAGTAATGATCGAGAGCGGGGTGAGCGAAGAAAATAATTTCATATTTAAATTGTATTGGGAACTACTTTTAAAACTAAATAAGATGTCATAATATACAATAATCGAACAAACTATAAATCAGATTTAATCTCATTCCAAGATTACACTTCACAGATCATAAAGAGAGAATGTTACGGGGATAGTCATGGGACACGTGATGACATGGCTCACATCATCAGTAATATAAACATTATGTGACAGGAAGTTGATCAGTTGGACACCTTGCTGCACCAAAACAATCCTGAGAGGAATGTTCCTCTATCTTTGTGTGGTGAAGAGTGCAGCATACATAGGAAGAGAAAGAGTAATGAAGAGAAATATAGATATCTCTCCTTATTATGCCTCTTCTGGGAAGGAGTATCTTGTTGGCGCATTCCCAGGTTTACCAGTTCTGGTAAATATGGGAATGCATAAAAAACCATGGGAGTTGCTTGGGAACACCCATGCAACACCCAGGGTAGAATAAGGCAATGAAGAGATTTGTGCTGTGCTGTCTTCAATACCGAACTGGCTGTACAGGGTTTCAGGTGTTTTCCCCTGGAAGCTGGATGGTTCTGGGGCGCTTATGTTACTGGGGGCCGGTTTTGAAGGAGTGCAGCAGCTTTAAAAGCATGGCACTGGCCCTTGTATATCATACAGTTTTCAGGCAACAATAAAAGTGCCAATATAACTGGTGATTAATGTACCTGCTAAAGAGAGATCAGAGCTTTGTCTAGTGGCAGTTTTGACTAGGGTAGCACAGAGGGTTAATATGCCTGCTGCAAAGAACGTGTACTATGCAGATTACAGAACAGTATTTTATGTGCATAGCTCAGTGGGTTACTACTTTTGTCACGGAGATTATTTTGTTACTGTGCAGTTAATTTTGTTACTGTGCAGTTCATCGTTACAATAGAAATCTAGGTTTTTTCCCAGTCTTCATTTTTCTAATTTTTCTAAACAGAGTTTGTATGGGTAGAAATACATTCTTATTTGCGAAGTCAACCCTAACCACTGGGTTATGTTCTGAATCCTGAGTTTATGCTTCCCCAGACCAAACACTCTAAAAAATGCCTACCCTATATGGATGACATGTGAGTCCTATATCTTGAACAAAGGTATAGGACATGTGAGTCCTATACCTTTGTTCCCCTTTGTCTTATGTAACATTTTCTATACACTGATTTACACATCTATGATTCGTTGTCTTTGTATGTGTGTGTGATGTAAAATGCTCCCACACTCTACACTAGTATGAGAGGCGCTATAAAACAAATGAAATACATGTGAGAGAGGGGTTATGGAGAGATGAGATGCAATGTCAAAGGGGGATAGTGAGGGAATCGTTGAAGAGCGCTAACATAAAGATTGCTGTATCCTGATGTACTGTGAGGTCATTATTTATATGCTTTAGAAGTGAATACAATTGAATATATAATAACAAATGTGTTGTGGAATGCACCCTTTTTGCCATTTCTTTACAACTTTTCTTGAGGGTGCGAACCCCCCTAAACCTCCTTGTAGTGGTCAGCCTTGCTTGCTGCACTCTTTCGCTATGCCCCAGATGGGGGGTGGTCTGTCAAAATTTGCTACGGATGCTTTTGGTTCCCTGTCTGGTCCTGGTTGCCTTACTCCAGATTTATGGAGCCACTCAGGGCCACGTAAAGTGGCCTTGCATGGTTTCATAAATCTGTCCTAAGGTTTGTGTCACTCTTGCAGCACAATGTGTGGTGCAAGAGCAACTCAAGCCAGCTCGTAAATTGGCCGGCATTCTTTGTTGCTTTACTAACATGAAAGCTGTGCAGACTTGCGTATACTGTTCAGGTCAACAATCTTTTTTTGCTTTATTTTTTTAATCTATGCTATTTAAAAATGGCATCGCTGTGTTGCTCAAATTACTGAGTTCAGGAAACTCAGCAAATGCGTAGACAAAATTACCTTAATTTAACCGCATGCGCGCTAGCGGTTTTCCCGCTGTGCGCGGCGGTTTTGAAAAAGCCGCGTTACATGACGAGCTGAGCTCATCATGAGCGTGCGAGCGGCACAACTCATGACGAGCTCAGCTCGTCATGAGCGTGGAAGGGGTTAAGTTGCGCTGATTTCTCTGCAGTGTGCGTGTTAATCCACTGAACTGTCTATCTATGAAGAAGTAGTGTCTGCATTGGGACCTCGGCGGCTTCATTTCTAGTGTTTGACTGGTCTGACTTGGGTATGGAACCGACAGTGTGTGGCAATGGTTCGACTCTGCACCCCCATGAATATGCGGAGTGCTGCAGTTGCTGGTTCAGCTGTTTCACCTGAACTATATCTGACCGGGTTAACATCAATCCCCTGCGCAACAGGTTGCAGGGGGTGTCTAGTGCCGCACCATTTTTTCAGGACAAGAGGGTACACTGAGAGCAGGATAAGCAGACATCGATATTGATCGATACATAGGGTGATAGCTCAGTAGGAAGTCTGCCTGTAGGACCACTACTTCCGAATCTCTGCCTACTCAGTCTTTCATAAAGAAATAAAAAGGTCATTGCAACTACTAGGAAAGTGTCAAGGGGCAATTACCAATGCAGTGTGTGCTGTACACAATGATAGCAGCTCATTAAAGTCAACAGCAAAACCCCAACCATACTATACTATGGCAGGCCAAACCATAACATACCATAATATGCAATGCTAGCCCATACAATACCATATAATTACAGGCCATACATACCATACCAAACAAGGGCGTACCACACCTTGCCATACTATACAATGGCAGCCATACCATAGAATGAATGACTGGCTATGCCATGCCATACCCTGCAGGTCATACCACAATATACAATGACAGGACATATATCAAACAATGACATACCATAATATACCATACTATACAACGACAGGCCATACCATGTCATACCATACCATAACATATCATTCTATACAATGGCAGGCAATACCATACCATACTATACAATGACAGGCCATACCAAACCATAACATACCATACCATGCCATACAATAACATAACATACTATGCAATAGCGGGCCATAACATACCATACTATACAATGGCAGGCCATAACATACCATACTATACAATAACAGGCCATACCATACGAAACTATACAATAACGAGGCTCCTTTAAGGGCTACACTGAACCCAGCTGCAAGACTCATCACAGGATCAAGAAAATGTGATCATATCACCTCAGATCTAATACAACTCAAATGGCTCCCTCCCAAACCAAGGATTCAGTTTAAAATAGCCTGCTTGACACACAAAGCTCTTCATTATAAAACTCCCATTTACCTGGCAAAGAAACTCAAACTACCTTGTATGAGTCGGTCCCTAAGAATTTCAAACTCTCTACTGTTCAAACCACAGAAATTAAAAAAGAAGATATAGCCGCTTCTTCTCTGGTCTTGCCCTGAGAATATGGAACGTACGTCCTCCTGAAACCAGAGCTGACCCTTCGAACTACTTATTCGAAAAGAAGTAAAATAGTTGCTCCTAAATAAATACCTTCAACAATAGACCTGAAGTCACTCAAATTGACTATTATTTCAAGTATACAGCCCTGAACTTCCAATCTACTATGCGATTTTGTTACTATATATCTACTATGTTTCTTGTTGTTTCTTTTCTCATTGTGTATGGTTAACCTGCTGTTATATGTATAATATTTGCTATTTGTACCTATACTTGTTTAACATGTCTGCTCCTTTGTACAGTGCTCTGTTACCCTGAAAGGTCATGTTCGTTTTATATGAAACTTCTCTAATAAAATAAATAAATGAAATAAACAGGCCATACAATACTATACAATGACAGGCCATACCATACCAAACAATGACATACCATACTGTGCCATACAATACTATACAATGACAGGCCATGCTATACCATACAACAGGTCATACCATAATATACAACGACAGGGCATTCCATATCAAACAAAGACATACCATAACATACCATACAATATGACAGGCTATACCATACCACACTATACAATGGAAGTCCACAGCATACCATACTATGCAATGACAGGCCAAACCCTACCATATCATCCCATACCATACTACAAAATAACAAACATTAACATACCATACTTTACAATGGCAGGCCATACCCTACCATACTATACAACGACAGGCCATGCAATATTATACAATGACAGGCCATACCATACTGAAATATGACATACCATACTATAAAGTTCTATACAATGACGGTCCATACCATATTATGTTATACCATACCATACTATTCATTGACAGTCCATAGCATTCCCTACTATACAATGACAGGCCATTCCATACCATACTATACCATACCATACCATACTTTACAATGACAGGCCATACAATACTATACAATGACAGGCCATACCATACCAAACAATTATATACCATACCATACCATACAATGATGGGCCATACCATACCATACAACGACAGGCCATACAATACTATACAATGACAGGCCTCACCATACCATATTAAACAATGATAGGCCATAACATACCACACCATAGCACATCATGCTATACAACGACAGGCCATACAATACTATACGACAGGCCATATCATACCAAACATTGACATACTATACTATACAATGACAGTCCACCTCATACCATACCATAATATACAATGGCAGACAGTTCCATGCCATGCAATGACAAGCCATACCTTACCATACACAACAAAAAAACACAGACAAAGTCAATATATCTCGCATAGGTGAGACCTATTGCCTTTTTCCTTGCTTGTTTAACAGAGGTTTCACCACAGCCATTTTAAACATATTGAGAAATAGGTCAGTTGTTAAAGATTTGTTTAAATAGTTAATAGTGAATGCTGAAATGAGGAGGTCATGTAGCAGGTCCCAAATTGAGCAAAGATCCTGAAGAGCACCTACTCCTAATAGCATCCAGAAGTGGTTCTATTGAAAGAGTGTCAAAGGCTACTAGACTAAGGAGACAAAGTTCAGAGGCACTCTATGTACGACAAAATGATCTGGAATTGATTCCATTACAATTGAAACCCTGATGACAGAGATTTTGTAGAGGAAAAAAATCTATTTTGTTACACAAAGATTCAGATGAAGGAAGCTCCTTTGGCGGAAGTAGCGGGAAATTATTTTCAATTGGCAAGCTTGGACGAAATCAAGTATTGCTTTATATATTGATGTATTGCAACACTTTCCTCACATCACGATAACTGTATTTTTTTTTACTTATGCTCTGATATGTTCAACTTCAGTGGCTTTCACATTTCAAAATTGTGAGCTGCATGGGAAAGAGGAGATGGGGTTTTTCTCTACCATAGTAGCTAAGGCCACATTGACCTGAGCCCTAGATTATTCAGACAATACATTGTAAAATGGTATATATTCTGACTGGCACACTAACGTGCTTTTAAATCTCTAGTGCCTTCACTTTGCATTAAAAAATGTCATCCAATCTTCTGGTGATGGGCAAGGACATCTTTGATGCCTTAGCTATTGTTTATATTTCAGGAATGAAACACTGTCTTCAAAAGGCTTATGTGTATAGCATTCTATTTTATTGTAGCCTTACAGCCCGCCGTAGAGGGCTATACCGGCTATTAAAGGCCCTCTCCAGCGTTAAAGGCCCCGAGCCGAAGGCGAGGGCCTTTAACAAGGGAGAGGGACTTTAATAGCGGTATATCCCATCTACGAAGGTCTATAAGGCTATTAGAACATTCTGTCACTAGAAAACAGAATGTTCTAACAAAAAAAACAAAGCCTTTTGGGAGCGTGAGGGGATTGGAATCCCCTTAGGTTCCATGAAGCCTTTGTTCACAGCCAGAGCTGTGAACAAAGAAACGTTGGAATGTTGGAGCTCCAGGCTTATACCAGCCATTATAAGCCCAGAGCACTCCATTGTTTTCAATGGAGCTCCCAACATTCCAATGTTCTAATTAACTTCATAATACACCAGTGTATGGCAAGTGTGATCATAGTCTTTAATTAGCAATAATATGGATTAATTTATTAATGCTCCATGTTTCATGATCTTTGAACAAGCTCATACTTTAAAGTCTCTGTAATCTGCCTTACCAATCATCCTAATTATCCTTGCTAGGTGTAAACCGAACACGATCTCTGCCTAAAAAAAACATCTATACCTCTAATAATTGGTCAATGCATTATAAAAATGTTTTGCCTAAGTTGGCATAAGAACTCTTCATTTGGAATAATATTTGCTTGTCTTTTAGGATTCCAGTGAACCATTTCTGTGACTGAACTAAACACATTCTTAGGTGTAAGCAATATCTCAGAGGAATCAATACATTTCCCTACACTCTTTACTGATAACTGCAAAGGACCTGTGTAGTCCTCTCAAAACATCCCTTGTAATCAAGTTATCTTCTCTCTTTATTTCAGTTCTTACTGCATGCTTTCTCTTTACATCAGAGATGTGGAACTTCATTAAACAGTGTTACTAGAATGTGTAATATTTTTAATTCCTCTGGGCACCATGTACTAGAAAATCTATCGCTCGTACTATAGCTTCTATGTGGAGGATGAGATCTGGAAAAGTGTGCATACTTTTTCTAATCACCCGAGCCCTATATGGATACTGATATATAACTCTACAACCTTAAACAATATTCTTGCATGAGGCCCTTTAGGATGTTTCAGTACTATGACCAGATTCTATTGTTAATTCAAAGTGTATTTCTTCATGATTTGTAACTCTAATGAGGTCCACCAGAAGAAAATACCACACATACATAATACAACATCAGGGTAATACCATGTACAGTAACAACATAAAATCAATAATACCATGAATAGTAACATCATAAAATAAATAACCCACCATAGTACAGGCAATTTCATTATCTAAGACTATAAGATTATATCCACAAATTCAATTAAAATTTAGGAATCCTTTAAAAAGGTAACAGAAAACTAGGGAAAACATACTAATATGGCGGGGGGGACCTCGGCAGACGGAAAGACCGTCAATATGGTGGCGGACACCGCCAGCCATATTATGATGGGCATTTTTCAATGCCGCCACGGAAAGGCATGCGGAGTCCCCCTGCGGGGGCCCGTTGTGGGCCCCCAGGGACTCCGGGGGGTGGGGGGTGCACATGGGGGGTACCTATGGTACCCCCCTGCATTTGAATGCACAACATGACAGGCACCTCGCGGTGCCTGTTATGTTGTGCATTGAAATGCACAACGTGCATTTTTAGCATTACGGCGGGCGGTGCTGAAAGCACCGCCTGCCGCAATGCTAAAAATGCGGGAAGCACCCGCCACTGTGGCGGGCGCATTGCAATCTGTAGGACGGGACCCTCGCCCTTATGGCGGGTGGTCCCATGCACCGGAAGGATGACGGGCGGACTTTGTCTGCCCGTCATCCTAATGGACCCCTATGTGTGAGTATTCTTCCATCATAAACGCCCTGCCAGTGTTCCAAAAGATGCCTGGAGAAGAGAGATCCTTCTTATGCATTCTTCCAGCTTGTGAGAACTGCTACAATGATCCATACATTTCAGAGACCCAAACTATCCAGGGAGCTGCGCCTATAAGGACACTGCCGTCTTTTGCAGGCAAAGCTGAGAGCTGTTTCGAGGCTGAGTACCTCTGTCTTTGCTACATATAGAATATATACCACCAAATATAGTACTTGGGTTTTGTATCCTACATGCTGTCTTTATGCATGATGTTGCTGATATATTTGTGATGTTTGCCACTATAAGGCCTCATATACTCTGTACTGGGTTGGTATACAGTAAAGAACTTCATCATACATATCTATATGTCTTGTGCTAACTTTGGAAGCTGGCTAAGGGAAATCCACCAAGAACCAGCTGGCTCTACTTGTACCTGGTGTGGTCTGAGGCTAATGGGCCAGGGACACCAGTCTGTTTCTTTTACTCTTCGGGATGTATATAGTATACCTTTATGACAGGAGGGCAAGAGGAATCTGCTGGGTGTGTCCACAGTTGCGTCACACTTTAAGTTGTCTCACCACATGTCCTCCTCTGTCAAGGGGAACTGGAGATTTCGCTTGGGATAGATAAGCTGCAAGAGGTCCTGGGTAACAAACTCAAAAGCTACCACAAAGGCACAACTTATAAGGGCATTCTGAAAGACATTGAAAAGAATATTGTTCCTTGCCAAAAATCCCTCTGAGCTTGAAGACTCGAACCTGACATATTTGCCTCTCTATCGCAACTGTCATGCATCCTCCATCAACTCATCACCAACATTCCAATGTTGACATCACGTGGTGCATCACCTACAGCACTTGATCATCCTGCATTACAGATAAATGGTTGTATGACGTTACAACGCATACTTTTACAACGCACACCTTTTCAACTCATTTTTTACAACGCAACATCCATTACAACGCATTCCATTACAAAGCATGCCATTACAACTCATTTTTAAAAACTACCTTTAGAACACATTTCATTACAACGCATACTACCTTTACAACGCATACCATTACAACGCATAACATTACATTGCATGTATGGTAAGTATTGGATAGGGTAGGGGTAAAAATTACTATTCTAACTCCAGGGGGTGCAACAGTAGGGTAAGTGTTGGATAGTGTAGGGGTATAAATACTATTCTAACTCCACAGGGTGCAACAGTAGGGTAAGTGTTGGATGGTAATGATATGCGTTGTAATGGTATGCGTTGTAATGACTGCATTGTAATGACATGCATTGCAATGGTATGCGTTGTAGTGTCATGCGTTGTAATGGTTGCGTTGTAATGGCATGCTATGTAATGGATGTTGCGTTGTAAAAGTTTTGTTGTAATGGTAGTGCGTTGTAAAAGTTGCGTTGTAAAGGTTGTTTCCCCAGATGGATACACAGAACCTTGATTTCACATAAACAACAGTTTAATCCATAGTAAATGTTTTCAGAATAAGTAAGCAGCCCAATGCTGCCTTAAATGAACCCCGCCAAGCAAAATCAGAGACGGCCTAGTGCCCGGAATTCACTCCACCAAACAGGTATCATACACTGGACCCTCCTAGGAGGTGATAAGGCTGGGGACAGCTGTGTTTGTTATTAATAGGAAGTCAGCCAGATATATAAAACCAAAGCTCATTGGGCTTAGAATTAGAATTTTGAATCAACATATTTGAATCGAAAATGCTTCAGTCTCTGACAATAACCCAGAGATGAAACGACCAGCATCAGGGCAGAAACATTGAGGACAATATGTGTTGATCGTCCTATGGCTATGTGATCTAAAATTACACAGGGCACAGGTCTGCGCTAAGCACAGTCTCATTGCATATACCTGGCACAGACTGGCGCCTTGTCATAATATAAAACATTAACCCCTTCGACGCTCATGACGAGCTCAGCTCGTCATGAGTTACGCCTCTCGTACACTCATGACGAGCTGAGCTCATCATGAACCGCGGTTTTTGAAAAACTCAGCTCACAGTGGGAAAACGGTTAGCGCGCATGTGGTTAACGTGCTTTCACCAGCGCTGGCATGTACTCAAGAGTACAGTGCGCATCAGTAACACACAGAACGTCAGTTTCAAACCACGGATCCACTTTACATTGCAGAACAATCAACGCATTGAGACAGTTATCTACAACAAGGTGGGTGCACGGCTAACTGCACCTGCCTGTTGGGGAGAATCTGGGGAGAGGGTTGTGGCCCCCCATACCATCTCCAATGAGGTGACACAGAAGCCACTCTGTGTGCCGCTCCCTTGGTGGCTTACAGTCTGTAATACAGCGCAGGCACGGATGCAAAAGTATTCCCTCATTTGCATGGATCCTCTGTGGCTCCTCTATATGAAAGTGCCCCAGGGGCCCAAAAAGAGTCAACAAATACTTGTTTTGACTCTGGTTTTTCCTCTCCAGGACTATTTGCTATGACTTAGCAACTGGTGCTCTAATGGCTGAGAAACACTACGTTGCTTATATGCCTAACACGTCTGGAAAGCACCTGCTCCTCTGCAATGGCAGAGTAGTGTCCCCCCCACTGGCTCAGAACCAGCAGCTGAAAAATAAAATTATATTTTTCACTGTTGTTTTATTTTTCAGCTGCTGGCTCTGAGCCAGCGTTTGCTGGGAGGGTGGTCTGGGTCATGGGAGGGGGGAGGAGTAGTAGTAAATGTGCACTTTTAAGTGTGCATGGCAGTTTAGCCGGCCGTTTCAGGCAAGCTAAACTGACATGCGCACTTAGGTTTCTTCAACCTGGCTATATTGTACAGCCGGGTTGGAGAAACAGCACTGACTTCCTGAGCGTTAATTCAGCTGGCTCAGGCCAATCCCCATGTTGCTCTAGTGCTTGAGAGCAGCGTGGAGATTGGATGGGGAGTCCGATGCTGTCCCAGGACTGATGGGACTAGGAAGGTAGGTTGTGTGAGGAGTCCGGCAGCAGTCACAGCACCAGGTAAACTTTTTTTAATTATTATTATTACCCTCACCACACTCGCCCCTGCGAGCTTCCTGCCCGCTCCCTTTCCCTCCCATGCCCCCTCCACCCGCCTCACCTGTCTTTATATCTGTTGGCCGCCACTGAGTCCGGACAGGAGGAGTTGGGAGCAAATGTAGTGGCAAATTCGTCATTGGTATGATTGGTTACAACATTATAAGTCTTGAAGATTTGCATAATAATACTTCTCTCTGCATGTGTTGGCTAGTGCAAATTAGTGGAATGGATGAGCATTGGTGGTAGCTGACCTGCGCACACTACCACAGGAGGCATACCAACTTTCTTGCACATCCTTCCAATCTTGTCACTGCTCATGTGCATAATACGATAAAGACAATATCGGAATTACAGTGGGCAGGGAAAGAGAGGCGCCAGGGATTCTGAATACACAATCATCATCATGAATACAGGTGCCCTTAATAATAGGAAGATGGAGGGCAAGGCGCAAAGAGGTCCTAGCTGCCTTCGCACTCTGCCACCCACTTTCATACAATCACGCAAATGAATAGGAAAAATTTATCAATAAGAAAGTGTCTTAAAATACACATTCTCACAGTCCAAATATCAATCTAGTGCACACCACAGATGAAACACATGAACTGTTCACCCATGTAGCACATGGAGAATCCCCCCACCTCTTGAAAAGCCCTCACTGGGCCTAGTGTCTTTGTCTGTTGTGAGGTGGGCAATCCAAGTGAAATATTAGAGGCCATCTGCAAATTTTGTAGCAGGCAGGTGTACCTATTACTAGTACAACAGCTGCACTGGCATATGGCCAGGAGTCTTTAAGGACCCACTGCCTCCCGATTATGGCCCTATTTGGTACCAAAACATTGGTGTGTGTGGGGAGAGGTTTGCTAGCTTGCACCAGGGTCCCTTACATCGTTGCTACACCACAGTAGCTGGGCCCATATTATTTATTATATACCACTCACTGTATAGGCAGCTTAAACCTATGTCCATAGTGCTCTTCAAGGCCTCCTGCCAAAACCAATATTGTATCTTAGTGTGATTGGCCAGCAAAGCGTGCACACTGGTTCAGAGTGACATTCTCAGGAAGTAGGCAAATGTCTGCTTTGTTGATTAAATATAAAAGAGAGCAAACAAGGTTGTAGTGATAAGAAGTGTGATATAGGTACAAGGAAAGTTCATGAGAGAAAAATAGGACTGGCCAACAAAAAGACCAGTAGATAGTACACAGGACTGGTGCAAATCTAACTCAAAGGCTAATGATTACTATGGTTTTGCGCTGTCACAAATTGACACAAACTGGCGCATTGGTATTTGCTTCCTAGCATGAAAGTTATTTTGCACTGGAAAAGTGCCCTTTACTGAGTGCAAAAAGCACTTTGTGCTTCTGTGCATTAAGAGGTTTTTACTGGCACATTATTTGGGAGTTACTTGGGTAGATCATCGGAAATACCCAAAGGTTTTGACACAAAGCCAGGGACAATGAGATAGCCAGACTGAGCTTTGCCTAAAAAAATAATGCCTCCTTGAAGCAGGCGTAAACAAGGGGAAATGTGTTTATTTCTCCAAAACTTCCAAACAGGCAGCGCACACGCACCTTTGAACGAATGTAAGAGGCTATGCACCATGCACGCCAGCCTTATTAGAAAGCAAGCCCAGGAAATGACAGCAGCAGCAGGTCAATCTTAGTAGTATGCTCTGCTTTCTATTTTTCCTGCTGCTTGACTCGTAGCAGCAAATTTGGTTGCTGTGCTGTGTTAAATGAAAAAAATGATCTAGCCCTTAGGCCCTTATTGAAGGTAGTCTTTCTTCTCTCTGTCAAGGTGATAGAGGACATTACATCTGCCACTGTGACAGATAGAAGACCACCATATTTAGAGATCACCCCTGGCCAGAGGTGATCTCATTCCCTTGAGAGTGAAGGTATGGTGGTCTTTTTCTGTCCATCAAGGTGATAGAGGACATTACATCTGCCACTGTGACAGATAGAAGACCACCATATTTAGAGATCACCCCTGGCCAGAGGTGATCTCATTCCCTTGAGAGTGAAGGTATGGTGGTCTTTCTTCTGTCCGTCAAGGTGATAGAGGACATTACATCTGCTACTGCGACAGATAGAAGACCACCATATTTAGAGAACACCCCTGGCCAGAGGTGATCTCATTCCCTTGAGAGTGAAGGTATGGTGGGCTTTCTTCTGTCCGTCAAGGTGATAGAGGACATTACATCTGCCACTGTGACAGATAGAAGACCACCATATTCAGAGATCACCCCTGGCCAGAGGTGCTCTCATTCCCTTGAGAGTGAAGGTATGGTGGTCTTTCCTCTGTCCGTCAAGGTGATAGAGGACATTACATCTGCCACAGCGACAGATAGAAGACCACCATATTTAGAGATCACTCCTGGCCAGATGTGCTCTCATTCCCTTAAGAGTTAAGGTATGGTGGTCTTTCTTCTGTCCATCAAGGTGATAGAGGACATAACATCTGCCACTGTGACAGATAGAAGACCACCATTTTTAGAGATCGCCCCTGGCCAGAGGTGATCTAATTCTCTTGAGAGTAACTTCCATCACAGCAGTATCTCGAAAGGCACCACAAGTTTGATGCGCCAAAGTCTTTTAGGCAGCCACGCACCAAACTTTTTTGTTTTTTATAAATTAACTTCCAAAGCAGGTGTTTGTTTCTAAAAAAACAAAACAAATCGAATGACTCCCACACCTTGGGGATTAGCACCCTCTGTCCGCCAGCGTTTTCTTGAAAATACATCAGACATCCGCACTAAATATTGTAGGCAGTCTGATGTCCTTATTAGGACTACTAAGTAGGTCCTTCGCAGCACATAAAACTGACGGTCCACCCAAATCAGAATAGAGCAGGTGGACGGCCAATGTTTTGTGGCAGATTACCCTGTCCGCCAAACCGAAATCAGACCCTACAACTCTTTTGAGAGGCTTACTAACTTGCGACTGACTCAGCCCCAGGCCCTACCGCTCCCACATAAAATATAACAGTTCCTGTGAATGCTAGTACATATTTGACTAGAAATTGCAGAACTTCAAGTGTTCTCGCCAAGCATGCGAGTTTCTAAATCACAATTTGAACTCAAACGTTTCTTGTTTTAGAACACATAAACCGTAAACGTTTTCAGATACATCTACTTAGTACATGCATAACAAGCTATGAGGATTTTTAACAAGTCCCGTTGGAGCTTTGCGCCGCCTAATAATGACCCCCCTCCTGCTTCCACGCCTCATCAAAATAGCAGCCTGTGACACAGATGTGGTGGATTCCCTGCACAAGAGGGCACTTGCATAAGCTCCACTTTAAACAACGCCTGTACCTCGTTGGGAGAATTCAGTATATTTTTTGGTGTACCCAAGATGTTTGTGTAAAGTCAGCCCTGGCTCCCCTGTCTATTTTTAGACCTATCATCAGACAGACTGCAGGTCCTGGCAGGCTGTCTGGAGGTGATGCTATACTTTCTGTTAAAGACTAGGTTGGTTCCTTAGAAAAGCATTTTCCTCTCTCTAATTGCTTACCTCTGGCTCTGAAAATAACTATAAACAGGGTCGGAGCTCAGAAAAGGCTGTGTTTGTAGAGGTATGCAGAGAGAATGGCTTTTTCTGAAGTATCGTGGCCTCGTCGACTTTACTCTCTTCATTGCTACTTCTTTTTTTCATCAATATTTTTTGGATCTGCTCAATCCCACAAATTTACATAGATGGGGAAAGGCCTGCTCTTTTTGTGAGATGCCAAAAGCCATTCTTTGGATGGAACCAACAGAGAATTAGGCATTTTTTGCACTGTTTGGATTAAAGTGAACCAGTATGTCTTGCAGTAAAAAAGAGTAATCACAAATTATTACTTTCTTTGTATACAATTCGTGTCTGCGATACAGTATTGAATGTGACAAAAAGTGTGATGATGGAATGCACCTTTCAGATGTAAAACAGTCCCTCACACATTCCTCTGGAAGCCGGTAGACAGTGTGTCAAAAAAAACGCATCTGTTCTGTTCCAAGATGTGATTGACAAATGTACAAGCCAATAGTTGAAGAGGGCTCCTCCAAGCAAACCAACGGTTCATCTGGGGCTGACCCAACATTCACTCTGTGAACTGAACACAAAATTTTGGCTTCACTAAACCCAAAAATCACACCTTACAGTAACCACATACACCGACTGACAGATTTTTATTAAACTCTTCTGAGAGTTCAATAACACATTGCTATGTGGGTTACTAAATCTTTAAATAATTAGGGGCTTCGTGAATCACCAGACTAACATTATTATCATCCCATGAGTCCTAGTTGTAGCTAAAAATGGATTCGATTTTTTTTATGAATTAACTTTAAAATCGTTTTTCTCCTGATTTTTAAACTGAGTGGGTGTGGTAATGTTTTAGTTTTTATTAAACAACATAAAATAGATGTGAAAGTCCAAATTTTAACGAGAAAACTCACATGCAGAAAACTATACAAACTACTTGTAGTATTCCTGTATTCACAACAATTGCAGAAAGTTTGAAAGAGAAAAACTTTGCAACTTTGCGCCTTCCTGGAATTCTTCACTGCAGGTTCAGGACTACAAAGGCAAAGAGGAGGGCACATTTCAAATCAGTGAACCACATGAGTTGTTATGCGGGTTTTTCCACACAGACCTGAAAAGAAGCAATGCATTCCAATGTCAGACAGCATATTATGCTTGATTTTGATTTAGGGAAATGTCACTCTCTGTCTGTCATATTTGTGGGCGGTGATTGGCTGATGATGCACTGGCTACAGGTATAGGAATGTGAGAGAACAAAAGAAATGTCACAGGCATCAAGGCATTATGGCTGAGATGCGGGATACAGATGGTCAGTGCCGAAGGCTGAAAATGAATAATAATAACACAACAAATCCTCAGGTCTGTGATAGTGATGTGTGGCAAATCCTTATAAAGGTATGTGTTCTGACACCAATTCTCTCTAGGGGAGAGATCCCTTTAAGGACGAATACCCTCACACACCATAGGTGACATGCTTCATCATATGGGTTTCTCCTCCCAGTCGAAAACCTAGTTCCATTGAGGGCTACAACTCCCTCAATGTGAGGAAGAAGCTCAGGGATGTTTTTAAGTAGAAGATGCTACACCTACGGGGATCCTAAAATCCAATGGTCGATCAGGTCAAATGAAACACACAGTGCAAAAAAGACAAAAAAGTGAATTAAAACTACCTAGTGGAAGCAAAACAGACAATCTTTATTCACTTGCTTGCACTAGTAGGGTTAAATAGCAGTGCAAACAGCAGTATGGAATTAAACTGCTGGATTTTGACACAAGGTCGACATGTTTCAGCCCAGTGATTCAGAATAAGTAACTGGGCTTTCGTCAGGACAAAAAATGAACTACAAAGCTGCTGCTCAAAGTGAAAAAAATAATAGAATGTATAAGAAAGAGATACTAGGCCAGTGACCCAGTATTTTTTTCGGTATTACTGGACATACCTACAAGGATATAAGCCGATACAAACATGTACCAAACCAGAAGAACGTTACGTCAGAAGAGACACAAATCATGAATTTATAAAAAAAGGATTAAAAACATATCGAGAAGCAACCATTTGTAATAAGGCAGAAGGACTCACCCAAATCTTTGGATATTCACACTCAGCTCTACCTGGTGACAGCTCAGGGAAGGGGTCCTTCTCTAAAAGAAATAAGGTCATGTGTCATGTATTGGTGTAGTCATGCTGACACTGAACTATATAGAAAAACATACAATAGAATAACACAGTGTAACCATTGCTCTGCAGACGGATAATAAAGTCTAAAAAGCAGATACGAGGTTTTCATTCGTTAACTATTATGTAAGTATAGTTTACGATGTAAATCGGTCATCGTAAGTGAACCGATAGTGTGCCCAATAAACATGACGGATTGTGTCAAAATGTGAGATCAAAAAGGACTAGCCTATTTGTGAATTTACATAGACTCAAGACTGTAAGACAGGGTACAAACCCTTTGTTTGTTCATAAAGCCCACACCCAACAACCTGGTTGGTGGCATGCTTCATCATCAGGCCTACCCAGTGACAGCGAGTGTGTCCCGGGTGTGCTTCGACGCCTGAATAGAGCGGAGCAGGTATGTTTCTAAGTGTGCAGTGTAGTGACGTGAAGGTGAAAATTTAAAAGCTATACAGGGGTGTAATGGTTTCCAGTCTGGTTCTGCAGGAGCATCAGGAATCCGGAGAATAATCCTCAGCCTTCCCCTACGGCCTTTCGCCTCTATCAGACTCTAGAGTACCGAATGGCTCGCCAGGGGAAAACAGGGAAACAAAACAAGGAAAGGTTGGGGAAGACTGTAGGTCTTGACTGTGGACTTCAGAGTGGACGTTTTGGTGAAACACAGGCTGTAAAGGAAGGAAGATATTACCATCTACACTTCATAACGGTGCAATGTGGTTGCACAAAGTCTAACACATAATTAAGAATATCACCTACCACATCTTAAACATCTGTACTGTTGGATATGGTGGAAGGGTAGTAGAAGGTGTTCGTGTTTCTGTGTGCAATAAGACAAAAGATAATCAAAACTCCTTTCCAACCTACTTATTGTGTAAAAAAGAAAATAGTGTAGAGTTCTCACTGTGCTAGTTTCTGGATAACTCTGGAAGAAAATTCACTACGTCTCCTCTCAGGGCTGGATACGTGAATACGAGTCTTTTCCTTCCAGTGTGTACAATATTATCTGCCACATAAGATACACAATAGTTATCAAATCATGTAACTCCCCCTGGAACAGAGTAATGAAAGCAGCACCAGGCGCTGTTACTGTGTTTCTTGCAGATGGGTCCTGAAAATCACACCACACTCTGGTCCACGCAAGTTTTTTTATTTTATTTATATATTTTTTATTTTTTTATTTTAATTTTATACCGCGCCTAATCACCTGCAGGTCTCTAAGCGCCAGGAAAGATGGTACAAGACAAGGCAAGTTCCCCGAAAGAATACCAACAAGAGGGGTAATTGGTGTGAGGAATACACAATGGGAGTCAGCAAGGTCAGGGAACCAGAACACTATTGCTAGGCAGTGCCCGGCCGGATGGCGGGGAAAGACCCGGCCGCCGGACGGAGCACCAGGAAATGGGGGTGAGTATGGAGTTGCAGTGCCCGGCCGGATGGCGGAGGCAGACCCGGCCACCGGGCGGAGCACCAGGAAATGGGGTGAGTATGGAGTTGCAGTGCCCGGCCGGATGGCGGAGGCAGACCCGGCCACCGGGCAGAGCACCAGGAATGGGGGGTGAGTAAGGAGCGACTGTGCCCGGCCGGATGGCGGGGAATAGACCCGGCCGCTGGGCAGAGCACGAAATACGTACACTGATACGAAACAAAGTGACAAAGACAAATAACACAACAAACAACTGACTGTAGGACGAGAAGGGACAGGGCGGCAAGGACTGCAGAGGAATCGTTGCAAAAAGCCGCCAAACGCAACCACCCACACGGAGGAGGTGGACGGGAACAAACAGGATCGAAGGAACAACGAGAAACCGGTAGTCAGGCAATCTGAATCTGGACAGAAGTCAGGCTAGACGCAAGAACGCAAAGCGGCGTTCTGATAATCTCAGCGTCTTTTATAGTGTCGATGATGAAAGTTACAGTACGAGTGGGACATCGGGGCATGGCAGTACACTCCCCCCACAATGCACCCCCCCGGGTTTGGGCTTGTCGGGATGTCTCAGATGGTACAATCGTACCAGCCGCGGGCGTGCACATTATGAGCTGGCTCCCAGGTGCGTTCCTCGACTCCATAACCTTTCCAATGAATCTAGTACTGGAGGTTTTTTCCCACTCTACGAGAGTCCAAGATAGCTTCGACCTCATATTCCTCATTATCTTGAATGGTTATAGGAGCGGGTTTCTTAGGCAATCTGGTACCTGGTTCAACCGGCTTTAAAAAGGAAACATGGAATACTGGGTGGATTCTGAATGAAGGGGGCAATTCTAGCTTCATGGCCACCGGATTAATCATCTTGATCACCTTATAGGGACCTATAAATTTGGGGTTGAACTTGCGAGGACCACCAAGCGAAATGTATCTCGTGGATAGCCACACCTCATCCCCGGGTGAATAAATAGGTTCCAACCTTCTGTGTAGGTTTGCTCCCTCCGTGTATCTCACTTTAGCCATCTCTAGACTGTCTAATGTTTTCTTATGTATCCCCTGTAGTCTCTCAACCAGATCCGCAACTGCTGGAGTAGGACTGTCTGTAGGGATCCCTGAAGGCAGTAACTTGGGGTGATAACCATAGGAACAAAAGAAAGGGGTGACATTAATAGAGGTATGTGGACTATTATTGTATGACAATTCAGCCACCCATACAAGTTCGTCCCAATCTACTAGGGACTGTAAGACTTGATTTCTTATGTACTGTTCAAAGCATTGATTGACCCTCTCTGTCTGCCCATCTGACTGAGGGTGGTGACTAGAGGACAGTTGAACGTCTATCTGGAGTAAAGTACATAAACACCTCCAAAAACGGGACACAAATTGGGCCCCTCTATCAGAAATCAAGACAGAAGGGAAACCATGGAGACGGACTACCTGTTGCATAAACACCGAAGCCAAGTCAACTGCTGTGGGTAGACCTCCCAAAGGTACAAATTGGGCCATTTTCTTGAACAAGTCTACTACGACTAACAAAGTATTGTTCTTCCTCTTGGTGAGTGGCAACTCTACTATAAAATCAAGGGACACAGTATGCCAAGGGCCAGGCGGGGAAGCTAAAGGCATGAGTAGGCCTACTGGGTTTTGGTGAAATACTTTGCTCTGAGCACATATGTGACAAGTTTTAACAAAGGATTCTATGTCCTTCAGCATAGTAGGCCTCCAAAAACGTTCCAGCACGGCTTTGGTTGTTCTCTTGATTCCTGGGTGGCCTGCCACTGGATGTGTATGGTACCACTTCAAAACCTGTTCTTGTAACTCACGGGATGGCAACACCACTCCACCCTGTACACATACATAACCCCCTATCGTAGAGGTCTCCTGAGAACCCACTAAGGCTTGCATGTCTACTGTGGCCAGACTTGTCTTGACCTGATTCAAAAAATCCTCTTCCTTGAATATCCTCCCTATGATGTTCTCCCTAGGAATGATATGGGGTGCTCTATCAATTCTGTTGGGTGATCGAAACCCAGGCGGGACAAGGCGTCTGCCTTGCCATTTCTTTTCCCTGGTCTATAGTGGACGGAAAAGTCGTATTCACTGAAGAACTGGGACCAGCGTAATTGCCTCATGGACAGAGCTTTGGCCGTCTTGATGTATTGAAGGTTACGGTGGTCCGTGTACACCACTGCAGGATAACGGGCGCCTAGTAAATATTGCCTCCACTTCTTGAATGCCTTTTTTATTGCTAGGAGCTCTTTGTCCCCAACTGCATAATTGTATTCAGCAGGGGTAAACTTGTGGGAGTAGTAGGCTACAGGATGACACTCTCCTGACACAGGATCCGCTTGAGATAAAATGCCTCCCACTGCCACTTGGGAGGCATCCACCTCCACCACAAAGGGCAAGGCTGGATCCGGATGACGCAAAACCGGGCCCCGGTAAATGCAGTTTTTAGGAGCCGGAACGAACGTTCTGCCTCTCCAGACCATACGAATGGAACCCCCTTCTTTAACAAGGCCGTAATGGGTGTTACCAGAGCCGAGAAATTCTGAATAAACCGTCTATAGAAATTGGCCAGACCCAGGAAGCTTTGGATTTCTTTTATGCCCCGGGGTGCTGGCCACGAAAGGACGGTATCTACCTTAGCCGGATCCATGCTGAGGCCCCAAGGAGAGACACCATAACCTAAAAAAGGGACCTCCTGAGTATGAAAAGTGCACTTCTCCAATTTACAATACAAGCGTTTATCCAGTAAACGCTCCAAAACGTTTCGGATGTGTCGCACATGTTCTGTAATATTAGGGGAAAAAATCAGCAGGTCATCGATGTACGCCATTACATATACATCGAGCATGTCCTTGAGCACCTCATTTATAAAAAATTGAAACGCCGCAGGGGCATTACAAAGCCCAAAGGGCATTACAAGATACTCAAAAAGACCAAATTTAGTGCAAAAGGCAGTTTTCCATTCGTCCCCTCCTTGACCCGCACAAGATGATAGGACCACGCAGGTCTAACTTAGTGAAAAACTGAGCATTGCGCACTCTGTCAAGGAGGGAGGCGATGAGAGGCAAAGGATAGCGATTTTTTATAATGACATCATTCAACTTCCTGTAGTCAATACAACAGCGGAGACCCCCCTTCTCGTTTAGGGATAAAAAATAAAGACGAAGAAGCAGGGGATCGAGAAGGCCGAATGAATCCTTTCTCTAGCATGACGTCCAAATAGTCTCTTAGATAGATATTCTCTTTTTCTGTGAGAGCATACACTCTACTACAGGGGATCCTTGCCCCATCTCAAGATCAATCCGGCAATCGTAGACCCTGTGTGGAGGAAGAGTCTCAGCTTCCTTAGCGTCAAAGATGGAATGTAAATCCTGATAACAGGACGGTAAACTTGAGAGGATATCTTTCTTCTCTATTATGTTAGGAACCATTTCAACAGCCGCCCCTACGAGAAGTGGACGAGTAACCGGAGGAAACGTTACTGTAGATGTTTCCCAATCTATGTCGGGGGTATGAGTCCTCAACCACGGGATGCCTAGGAGCACTGGAAACTGTGGGGCACAGATTAAGTCAAATTGTATGTCTTCTTGATGATCAGGTTCTATCCTCATGTGCAACTGAACTGTACAATGAGTTACAGGTCCAGAGACCAGAGAGCTGCCATCAATTGTGGTAACATTAGTGATCAACTCCTTCTTAGTAAGGGGTATCATGTTTTCTTTTGCCCACTCCATGTCCATATAGTTCCCGGATGCACCGGAATCTATCATCACTTGAACATGCAGTCCATACTGTTCATGAGTAAGGTATGCCGACACATATAAATGATTAAGAGGTTTTATGGTGAAATTGGAGGAAGAGACTGTAAGACCGGAACTACCCGGGATCCTCGTCTCACAGGATCCCAGGCTTTCTAGTTTCCCGAGTTCTTTGATTGTGTGGGCTTAATGGGACATGTCTTAAGGAAATGGCCTGCTTTGCCATAATATAAGCAAAGTCTGAGTGTTCTCCTTCTCTGTCTCTCTTCGGGTGTGAGTGGACCTCTTACTATACCTATCTGCATGGGCTCACTGTCTTTGTTTGTTTTCTCAGGAGTGCTCTTTTTATCCTTCATAGTGACATACCTGGATTCAAACTTCCCTCTCTCTTTTTTCTTTCCTGTATTCGATGCTCAATTTTAACAACCAAATCAATAAGATCTGTACAGGACTCAGGCAGGTCGACTATTTGTGATAAGGCATCTTTCAGGTCGTCTCTCAAACCCCTGTAAAACAACGTACTGCGTTTCTCTTCAGGCCAGTTGGACTCAACCACCAACCTGCGGAATGATGTTATGTACGCTACGAGATCCTGATTCCCCTGTTTAAGGCCCAACAAACCAGTGTCAGAGGAATGAGTATACATATGTTGATCAAACAATTTACGAAATTCCCTCTTGAATGCTGGAAAACTATGCAACAGTGGATCGTCTCTGTCCACCAAAGGAATGGCCCAATCAGCCGCAGAACCACTCAGGTATGATATAACGAAAGCAACTCTGGCCTGGTCAGATGGAAAACACTGAGCCTTACATGAAAAATGCAGCTCGCATTGATTAAGAAAAGCTGCACACCAGGCCGCTTCTCCGGAAAACCTTTCAGGGGTGCTAAAGGGATGGAGGGTGGGGTGGTGACTTGTACCACTGGGGGTCCTACACTCGATACGTGAATACGAGTCTTTTCCTTCCAGTGTGTACAATATTATCTGCCACATAAGATACACAATAGTTATCAAATCATGTAACTCCCCCTGGAACAGAGTAATGAAAGCAGCGCCAGGCGCTGTTACCGTGTTTCTTGCAGATGGGTCCTGAAAATCACACCACACTCCACGCAAGTTCCCCGAAAGAATACCAACAAGAGGGGTAATTGGTGTGAGGAATGCACAATGGGAGTCAGCTAGGTCAGGGAACCAGAACACAATTGCTAGGCAGTGCCCGGCCGGATGGCGGAGGCAGACCCGGCCAGCGGGCGGAGCACCAGGAAATGGGGTGAGTATGGAGTTGCAGTGCCCGGCCGGATGGCGGAGGCAGACCCGGCCACCGGGCGGAGCACCAGGAAATGGGGTGAGTATGGAGTTGCAGTGCCCGGCCGGATGGCGGAGGCAGACCCGGCCACCGGGCGCAGCACCAGGAATGGGGCGAGAAAGGAGAGACTGTGCCCGGCAGGATGGCGGGGAATAGACCCAGCCGCCGGGCGGAGCACGAAATACGTACACTGATACGAAACAAAGTGACAAAGACAAATAACACAACAAACAAATGACTGTTGGACGAGAAGGGACAGGGCGGCAAGGACTGCAGAGGAATCATTGCAAAAAGCCGCCAAACGCAACCACCCACACGGAGGAGGTGGACGGGAACAAACAGGATCGAAGGAACAACGAGAAACCGGAAGTCAGGCAATCTGAATCTGGACAGAAGTCAGGCTAGACGCAAGAACGCAAGAACGCAAAGCGGCGTTCTGATAATCTCAGCGTCTTTTATAGTGTCGATGATGAAAGTTACAGTACGAGTGGGACGTCGGGGCATGACAAGGGGTCCCAGTACCCAAGGGTATTATATTTTGATAACTGGGTAACTGTTAGCATTAAAAAAAGGCTGTTGGATGTTATAGGAGTGTTACTTAGGGTCTCTTACATCCAGGTGTGGTCTACATTTTTCAGCCAGGCCTTTATGATTAACACTGGCTTTCCTCGGGACCAAAAGTGTGTAGGTGCAAATTACTTGATTTTAAGTGATTGTGTGATTTTGAAAAATGTGTAGCACTCGCTAAGGTGCTTTACATGTGTGAGGGGGATTCCCTCTTAGAGCATTACTGGACATACAACAAGTACGACAAAACACACATATACAGGGGAGAGTCTTAGTATAGTAACATATTCACAAAGCAGTTTGATTGTCGATATGTATTGTGCTGTGTAGACAATACATAAGCAGCAAATGGTGTAGCCATATTGGTGGTATGGCTAGGGGGAAAGTTATCATATATACATGAATTTTTGTGGTGGGCTAAGCATCGTAAGCGCATCAACACAAAAAACCGGTGCTAAGTGCATGAAAGGAAGATTATCCTCATGTTGGCTTGTTGCCTAATTTGCCCCATGGAGTAGTCCGGCAGAGGAGTGGACCGAAAATTTCGCTCAGTGTCTGCGTTGAACCTCTTGTTGTCTCTGCGGCCTCCGTAGACTGTCCTGGGCCGTGTTTGTGCCTTAAATGCAGTCTGCATCATTCGGATCACCTGTGCGGGGAAGGACAGAGAAAACAGACTGTGCATGGACACGCTGAGTCATGGCTATGCTGCGCATGTGCGGGAGAGTAGTGTATCCTGCTGTGAGCATGCCCATGTGTGGGAGAGTAGTATATCCTGCTGTGAGCATGCCCATGTGCGGGAGAGTAGTGTATTCTGCTATGAGCATGCGCGGTACCGATTGTTGGCGCCTGCGCATTGGGTGTGGCTGTGTAAGCTGTACCCAGTGCACACAGATTAGTGTACAGGTGTAGTAACATGAACGGTTGAGAAATAAAGAGCGCTAACTGGGAAAAAAGGACTTAAAAAGCGCTGTGGGGTTAAGTTGTGAGGCCAGGTGTATTAAAACTGGCTAATACAACAGAGGGACATTTAACACGGAGAGAAATCAAGAGTAGTGTTCCATGTGAGGAGAAAGAAATTCATGTTTTCAGTGAGCTCCCGGGTATGGAGTCATTCAAGCCCATCTCTGTTCTTTTGTATGAAGGATCCGGTCTGTTTGGTTAATGTCAAATTGTTCAATGACAGTCCAGGACATGTCAGTGGGGGTGTGGTGTGCCGTGAGGTAGTGCTCTGTCAGTCTGCTGATGTTTTTGCCACACCTGATCGTGCTTCTGTGTTCAACCACTCTAGTCCTGATTTTGCGGGTCGTCATGCCCACGTAACGGAGCCGACAGGGGCATATTATGACGTACACAATGTTGCTGGAGTTGCAGTTGGTGTGTTGGCATTGTGTCCAAATTTTGCCAGGTTTAAGGTTGAGAGTTTTCATTGGTTTGGTGAGATGGCACACACTGCAGTTGTTGCATGGATACTAGCCAGTGACTTTGGAGAGGCCCCAACAGTTGAGGACTCTATTGTCCATAGATTTAGGACTGGCACGTGGTCTTGTTGACACTAGTTTGTCTTTATGGTTGTTAGCACGTTTAAATGCAAAGCGCGGGATCTCCCAATCTCTGGTGCCTGAATTCATTATCTTCCAATGTTTGTGGATGATACTAGAAACTTGATTTGATGCTGTATTATAGGTGGTCACACAGGTTATGGGTGGTGGTTCCTGGTCTTTTGTCACCATTTCCAGTAGCGATTCTCTGTTTATATTGCGGGCCCTTTTGCTGGTTTTGGAAAAAATGGAGTTGGGGTATCCATGTTCCTGTAGTTTGTGTGATAAGGTGCGGGATTGTCTTTTGTAGTCCTCTAGGTGGCTGCAGTTTCTGCAGATCCGCAGGAATTGCCCAAAGGGCAGGTTTTCCCTTAAGGGTCTGGGGTGGAAACTGTCAAACCGTAACAGCGAGTTCCTAGCTGTTGGTTTGTAGTAGGTGGTAGTGCGCAGAGTCCCTTGTTCTGCTCGAATGTTGAGATCCAGAATGGTCAGCTTGGTGGCACTGGAGTTGCAAGTGAATCGTAGGTAAGGGTCACGCTCATTAAGCCAAGTGAGAAAAATGTTTAGTACATCCAGTGTTCCCTCCCAAATCACGAAGATGTCATCTATATACCTGTGCCAAGTCTTTATGTTTTGTGAGTATGGGTTGGTCAGTGGCATGATGTATTCCTGCTCGAAATAGTGAACGTACAGTCCTGCCAAGCTAGGAGCAAAAACACTACCCATAGAGGTTCCGTTAGGTTGCAGGTAGTAAGTGCCTTCATACTCAAAGTAGTTTTCTTTGAGTGCTAGGGCTGCGCAGTCAAGGATGAATTGCCGTGGTGTATGGTACATCCAGGGGTTTTGCATCAGTACATCTTGTATTCTCCTCTAGAGAGCCCTCTCCTGTAATTACAACCCCCTGCATTGCATCAAACAGCTCCCCCCTCACATTCGAAAGGCTCTCCTCCTCCCTCAGCTTAGCCAAGATGCCACCAGCCATACATTCGGACGAATACCCATGCCTAATCCCGAACTACCTAACTCCCCACGGTCAAACCGCTTTCGCTATTTCTTGCCCCCACAGACTCTCTGTTAAAGCAAAACAACTCCTTAAACTCAGACAATTCCCCGAAACACTAATCATAGACACGTACCACTGCCCATCTAGAGGGCAGCTAAAAATTGACTTCATCTTTTACACCGACAGACCCGACCACTGGGTCAACAGCCTTAACGCTCACCTCCTAGTCTCCAAAACCACCATCATAGTTCACAGTCGTAAACTAACTATCTCCCTACAAAAACACCAGACCCTTACCGGCTTCATTTCCACAACCATTTTCGAGAATGGCACCATCCTGATACAGGCAAAAAATGAGAACCTTGAGTTCTTTGACTCCCTTTTCCTCACGTCCACATCCCTTATCCTACCACAGGCGTAGAACGATCTACCGGGCAAACTCCAACTCCTAGCAAGTCACAGGACCCGCTTGAGCCCTCACCCTGAGCCCCACCCCTGCCTCCCAATGACAACGGCCACCAAACGTCCCCCGCTATGAAGGTGCCAACCGCCGCCCAACTCTACCCCTCCTCCATTCAGATTCAACACCCCACAGTAGAGCCCCACTCCCATCTCCATTCACAATGGCCCCATGGCCCGTCCCCTGATACTCCCACAGCCCAGCCAATCACCCAACTAGAGAGAGCTCCAACAGCCGCCCAACTCCACCCCACCATCAATCATAGTCAGCACACCAGAGTAGAGCCCTATTCACATACCCAGCTAGAGAGTCCTCCAACAGCCGCCCAACTCCACACCCCCAGCAACGATAGTCAGATCACCAGAGTAGAGCCCCATTCACATTCCCACCCACAATGGCTCCTTGGCCCACCCCCCCAACCTCCCACAGCGCAGCCTATCACCCAACTAGAAATAGCTCTACCATTTCCCCTGATCCCCACTAGAAATAACGTTACTTGCGTCTCGCCCTCACACATCCTTCAAGACGAGTCTGCACACTCCTCCCCAACGCTGAACAACACCCTCCCTCCCCCTCCCACCCACACTAATTACCAGACGCATCGCTCATCCTGAAACCACAGAGTCAATTCCCCCACGTCCTCCGTTCCATATCAGAAACATCGCTACAAGTGCACACTCACCACCAACACAGAGCACCATCCACCTTCCTCCTCCCACACACACAAACAACATCTCGTACTGCCTCACCCTTCTGGTAGCTCAGCTCGAAACCCTGGTCCGAGGCCTGAACGAAACCCTTTCCTCCGTAGCCAAAATTGATGTGTCCACCCAACAGCCCACTCACCCCCCTACCCCTGCCCTTCCAGACTGCCCAAATCGCCTCCCCCCAACCTGACCCTCGCTCCCCCAGATCGTTTCCGCCCATCACTATACCAGAGTCAGAGAAGCGAGCAGACAGACCGAGAAGAGTGAAACCCTCCCTTTCCCCCCAGGAAGCGATCACACTCGCCTCATCTTATGACCACCCCGCGAACCCCGCGAACCCCGACCACAACACCTCACAGCATTCACAGAGAGGGATTCCACCTGCCCTAACACAGGACCCCATGTTGATCTCCTTACCCAAGTCCATGTGTAAAAACGCACTTCACATACATGACCTTATCACAGAAAGAGAGCTAGACAGTCTATTTATCATCGAAACATGGTAAAGAGAATGGTCCAAACATGATATTGTATACGCCTTACCCCCTAGTTTCTCTATTCAGTGGCAGGATAGACCAGCACAGCGAGGCGGAGGGCTGGCAATTATCTACAGAGACTCACTAAAATGTACTATTACGGAGCTTATTGAGATTAAAGGAGCTGAAAGCTTAGGTTTCTGCATTCAAGCGTGCAATACTTTCACCTTCGCAGGTGCGTTGGTGTATCGCCCTCCAGGTCAACCGACGCAGTTTCTGGAAAGTATGGGGGAAGTTCTTAGTGACTTGACCCTTAAGTTTGCATATTTTACACTACTGGGAGACCTAAATCTCCACCTGGATAACCCTAACGATTATCATGCTTCCTGTTTTAGAGAAAACATGCATGTTTTGGGGCTGACGACGCAAATCTCAGAACCTACACATTTGGCAGGACATACGCTGGACTGTATTAACTCTAATGTGGATACGATAAAAGTGGAACCCCCGACCACACAATCCTGGATAGATCATAAATTTATTGAATTCAATCTCAGGGTAGATAGCGACAAGATAAAAAATAAGAGGGGGTTATCCAAAAATGGTAAACCTATTCCACGCTGGGGCAAAATTATTGAACATCCGGACCTCCATGATTGGGTGAAGAGGAGCAAACCCATCCTTTCAGGGAACACCACCACTGATACCCTGAGATTTGAGGGATGGATGACTGCTATAGGGAATAGGATAAAGTTCCCAGGTATAAGATCTAGACCTGGGCAAGGTAGGACATCCGCACCTTGGTTTTCAAGTGCATTAAAAGAAACGCTGGGAAAAGTCCGAATCTTAGAACGCAGGTGGCGACGCCATTATGGCAATGAGGAACAAGAAGCGTACAAGACAGCTAGGAGGCACTATCATGCCTCGATCAAATGTGCAAAAGCTGAGTACTACATGTCTCAAATCGAAGCCACCAGTAATAAACAGAAGGAAATTTTCAAAATTATTAACAGTTTTAGAAACCCTAAGGTGCTATCACAGGAGATTTCGCCTTCTCAGAGCTTATGCGATGAGATAGCTAATTATTTTGAACATAAAATAAATAACCTCACGAAAGACTTTCCTCAGACTGAGCCAGCGGACTCGGAGGCTAGGGCTAATATAGACACTCATAAGCCCTGCTGGGAGACTTACATCCCGATTAGCCTGGAGGATACTTATGAGGCGATATCCTCTATTAAGTCAGGATCTCCTTTTGATCCTTTCCCCCCAACTTTGCTAAAAGCGATAATAGAAGAGGCTAACCCCGAAATAAAATCTATCATCAATTCGTCCCTTCTATCAGGTGAGATTCCTCCGCAATGGAAAGTTGCAGCAGTAAGACCTCTGCAGAAGAAAGCACTGCAGGATCCTACGATCCTGACCAATCTGCGCCCTATTTTGCTTCTCCCAGATCTTTGTAAACTGACGGAATCTTGTGTGAATAAACAGCTCATGTCATTCCTAGAAGAGAATGATATTCTTCACCCCAATCAAGCAGGCTTTGGGCCCAGCACTCAACGGAGTCGGCATTATTGTCCACAACTGAGACCATTCGAGCTGCATTGGATCAGGGCAAGAAGGCTGTCCTGATCCTATTAGATCTTTCCGCAGCGTTCGACACGGTGTCCCATGCTATCCTTTTACATTGTCTGGCTAATGCTGGCATAGCATGCACCGTGCTAGAATGGTTTAGAAATTTCCTGACTCATAGGCGCCAGGTCATCACGTTGGGACAATTTTGCTGAGAGGAGAAAGTGTTGAAGTCAGGGGTTCCGCAGGGCTCAAGTCTGAGCCCCACACTTTTCAATCTATATATGGTCCCCCTGATCAAACTGATCTCATCTTTCGGCATTAGCACGATTGCCTACGCTGACGACACACAGCTGGTACTTGTCCTCGATAAGGACTTGACCAAGGCTGAACAGACTCTGAATGAATGTCAATCGGCGACGTTCATGTGGATGCCCAACAATCACCTAAAGTGTAATTCCGCGAAAACGGAAATCCTGCCATTTAGACTTAACAACCACTTTTCTCCTCAGTCATGGTGGCCAAAGGAGGCAGAGGTTCCACCTAATACTATAAACACAGTACGAAATCTAGGGATCAAATTTGAGGATCCCCTATCCTTTAAACAGCAAGCCAGGGAAGTGGCCGGTACATGCTTTAATATCATCAAAGGCCTTCGAAAATTCTTTGACTTGCTCCCGCTGAGTGCCAGACGGACGGTCGCAGTTGCGTTGATAACCTCCAGACTGGATTACTGTAATAGCTTGCATGCAGGGTCTAATAAATCCGCCCTGCACAAACTGCAGATGGTCCAGCATGCGGCCGCCAGACTGGTACTCAGATGGCCAAGAAAATCTTCGGCCTCTGCTGCATTGGATGCCTTGCCTTGGCTTCCGATACACAAGCGTATTCTGTTTAAGGTCCTGACCATCACATATAAGGCTTTTCATCACCAGGGCCCGTTGTACCTGCGTAAATACTTCAAGCAATACCATCCACCTCGTGTACTCGGGTCATCCACAGCAAACCTGCTCATCGTCCCCAAATTTAGGCTGGCGACAAAGTAAGGTAAATCCCTAGCAGTGATTGGCGCAAAAACATGGAACAATATGCCTCACCATCTGCGTGAGGTCACTACGGAGCAAAGGTTCAGAAAACTGCTGAAAACGTGGATCTATACCCTGTCAGACACAGGATGTAAAGCACTGATATGATCTTCTCCTAGGGTAAGGACAGTCTAGCTGGGTCATCTGCTGGCTTAAGGGAAGTCACAGCGCCAAGATGCTCCTTGGAGTGGTAGTGCGCTATATAAATGTCAATTTGCACCACACATCACAAGTCCTCAATTCAAGTAATCACAGGAGTGGGCAGGGAACACCCCCCCTAGAATCCCCAGACCCCCGGCACACCTAACCTCCCTAACTAGAGCCCAACCCAGCAAGTCGAGGCCCGATGAAGAACCCCGCATCAAATGCATGCTCATCAACAGCAGATCTGCCTCCAAACATGCAACAGAATTAGCAGAAGCTATCCTCTCCCATGACCTAGATGTAGCTTTTATCACAGAAACCTGGCTCAACACCCTGTCAGTCCCCATCATGGACATACTGGGGCTGCCTGGATTTTCAATAACCCACAAAGACCGTCATAAGCAGAGAGATAGAGGTATAGCTATCATTCATAAAAGTAATCTCTCTATCACGGAAAGCTCATTGTGCCTGTACAGCTCCTTCGAATGCCTCTCGATCAACATCAAATCATGCACAAATAGTTCGATTCTATGCCATCTCCTCTACCACCCACCAAGCAATTCAAAGGAATTTGGAGAGTAGCTCTCTGACCTAATCACCCACTGCGCGCTCAACAACGGCAACAACATAATCCTAGGCGATCTCAACATAAGATGGAATGAAACAAATAACCCGCTCATCCAATCCCTCAATATCCTTCTGATAGAAAATGATCTGACACAACACTGCTCTGAAGAAACGCACCACAGAGGAGCGATAATCGACGCCATCATTGCGGACAATAACACTATCACTATTGACTATATCATTCCAGTAGACTGGTCAGACCACCACTTAATTCTTTTCCATATTAACCAACCAGCGCCAACTCAACCCATAAAACAAGCTCCTCCCAAATGGGTCAGGAATACTGCCCAAGTCCCACGGAACAACCTTTAAGAAGAACTAAGCACGCTCCTCCCGAACACGACGGAGCACCTCTCAACCACAGATCTCACCTCTCTCTACCATTCCAACATGACGGCCACCCTAGACTGCCTGGCACCCTTGAAACTAAAAAAAAACAGAAACACCCCATCCAGATCTTGGTTCACCTCTGACATCAATGATGAAAGAAGACTTCTCAGATCCCTAGAAAGAATCTGGAGGAGCAATCCCTCCGCCCATCACCGCAAATAACTCAAGGCAGTACGCAGAAACTACAACAAACACATCAAGGACAAAAAATCTTCTTTCTTCTGCTCCGCTCTAGATAGTGCTAAAAACTGACCCAAAGAACTCTTTAGCATCATCAGAAGCTAAACATCCAATTCAAATACATCCGAGTTAGTGGCCTCCAAAGAACAATGCAACAACTTTGCTAGCTTTTTCAACGAAAAAATCACCAAGATCGACCTCTCTCTCAGCATAAACCCCTCCCTTCTTAGGGATACCAAGACACCATCATTGATTGTCAGCACCCCATTAAACCCACCCACTCACTGGTCCGTCTTCACGCCCATTCAGGAAGCAGAGATAGTCACTCTGATCGCCAACGCCAAACCCGTCATCCCACTCCCTGGATCAGCTTCCTATGAATCTGGCCAAAGACCTGAAACACACCCTAGCCCCAATTTGGTGCAAGATCATCAACAGCTCGCTGAGCTCGGGAAATATCCCGGATTGCCTCAAGGTCGGCCAAGTCACGCCGTTACTAAAAAAAACAGGGCTAGACACGGAAGATATGAGCAACTTTAGACCCGTGTCGAACCTACCTCTCTTATCCAAAATACTGGAAAAATGTGTTCTGCCACAGTTAACCCAACACTTGGAGAACATCAAGCTCCTCGACCCACACCAATCGGGATTCAGAAAGGGATGCAGCACTGAAACTGCAATCCTAAACGTCATAGACGATCTACACAAATCACTTGACTCAGACCAATGCTGCCTTCTCGTTCTCCTTGACTTATCGGCTGAGTTTGACACAGTTGATCACACATTGCTCCTCAAAGTCCTTCAAGAAAGAGCAGGCATGGAAATGACGGTACTAAACTGGTTCTCCTCCTTTCTACACAATCGCTCGCAAAGAGTAAAAATTAAAAACTTTGAATCTGACCCCCTACCCGTCATCAGAGGAGTCCCACAAGGGTCAGTACTCTCTCCCCAACTCTTCAATATCTACATGGAACCCCTCACCACACTACTCAGGAATTCCAACGTCCCCTTCCACCTCTACGCTGATGACACGCAGCTTTATCTGGAAAATACCTCCATGGACGACATGCTCGAAATTAATGACACGCTCAAAGAGGTTCAACAATGGCTCTCACAGAACCACCTGAAACTTGATCAAGAGAAAACTGAAGTTCTACTCATCTCCAACAGAGACGAAAACCCCCAAATCAAAGAATGGCTCAAAGCCGTCGATGCCCTCAATGGCACCCTCAAGCCGAAGGACTCGGTAAAGTCCCTAGGTATCACCCTAGACCCCAAACTTGACATGAAAAAACACATCGCGGGTTCCGTCAAAAGCGTGTTCCTCAATCTGAAACTTATCTACAAAATAAAACCCTTCCTTCCTCCGAAAGACCTTCAACAGGCTACTCAAGCACTGGTGCTCTCCAGAATTGACTATGGAATCGCAGCCCTGACCGGATCAGCTAAATCGCACTTAGGCCCCTTGAAAACCACCCTCAATGCCGGAGCTAGAATGGTCACAGGAACCAAGAAATTCGATCACATTTCTCCCGCTCTCAAGGAACTGAAATGGCTCCCTATTGAACAACGAGCCAACTTCCGAACAGCATGTCTTACGCACAAAGCCCTTCACACAGGCAAACCAGAATACCTGGCTGCGAAACTCAAAAGGGCCGGCCAGTCCAGGAATCTCAGAAGCTCCAACACGCTCCTTCTCATTCCATTGAAATCTCGGAAACGCAAAACTACAAGTAAATCCTTTACGGGAAATGCACCCAAGATCTGGAACGCCATCCCCCCCACATTAGAATGACCTCCTATTTCCCGAAATTCAAGACTTTACTCAAAGCCCTCTTCCTTGAGTGCACCTGAACTGAAGGGGAAGATTATAGCACCCCCCTGTGGACCTAATGATCTGTATGGTAATGTTATTTGCAATGCTCATAAGTTGTCCAGATGTGGATTCTGCCTTCGCCGCTAAGGCACATTGTTGTACCTGATGTGAAGCGCTCTGATACCCTTGGGTCCAGCTAGCGCTATACAAAACTTATAATAAATAAATAAATAAATAAATAGCTGTACGCTGTTGACTCACCTATCCGTCGGTACCCCGTCGCAGCACAAGAGCTACAACCGGAGATTCCGAATGGACGGCGTAGCCAGTTTTTAGGTCTTGCCTACGCAGCGCACATGCGCTGCATAGGAGACCTTTAGCCGTCGTTCTGCTCTTTTTCGAAGCACATACTATGCATGTGGCGGCATCCAGCTTGCAGGAGCGAGCAGGAGCGTGCCACAAGCACAAGTATGTGCTTCAAAAAAGAGCAGACTGCACACGCGCGCACGCACCACTCCCGGGCTCACCTGCTGCTCCCCCTCTCTCTCACACGCATTCCTTAGCCGTGCTTCCTCTTCGCACTTGAGGCATGTGGTACTCCACCAAGAACCCATCAATCTTCTTCCAACAGATGATATCTGCACGAATTAAACAGCACACTCGTTAGTCCTCTGGTGCGCCCCATTCTGGACCTAGTTCCTATGATTTAACAGTTTTTGATACAGTTGTAAATCTTCGGAAAGTGTCACTTCATCGCAGGTGGGGGCGGGGTCAACATTAATTGAAAACTTGCCAAGTCCAGAGGATAAGTGTGTCAGTTATGCTCAGTTGGTCGGCATTCAGCTGCTTAGGCTACCTTCTAAACCCACTGCTGGCTGTGTTTGTTTTTGTTCAGCAGCCTGTAAATTCATAAGCTTCTTGAGTTAATGCAAATGCTGCAGAACTAACATTTATTTATTTATTTATTACAAGATTTATAATGCACATGGCTGCCTCAGCGACGAGGCATCCCAGCGCAACCAGAAACCTAATCAGAACAGGAGAACATAGCAAGCAAGGGATATCACAGTGTGGGGAACAGCCAAGTCTTAAGGGACTTGCGAAATGGCAGAAGATTGGGAATGGCACGAATGCAAACTGGAAGAGAATTCCACAGTTTGGCCACCAAGAGGCCAAACGACCGGCCCCCCGCCCTTGCTTTCCTAACACGAGGGACACAGACCAGACCTTGATTGGTCGATCGTAAGGCTCTACTAGGCAGGTAAGGCTTCAACAGGACCAGTAGCCCCGCTGAGGCTTGAAGTCGCAAGATTTTGTGCGCAATACAGAGCACCTTGAACTGGATGCGAGCTTCGATTGGCAGCCAATGCAGTTTCACAAGAACGTGGGCCACAGAGTGCGATTTAGGAAGAGCCACTAACATACGTGCGGCTGCAATCTGAACCCTCTGCAAGCGTTTGATGCTAGTTTTGTTAGCACCAAGATATAGGGCATTGCCATAGTCTAGCTTTGCCAAGCTGGAAGCTTGCAGGATGGTCTGACGTACTCCGGGAGGGAAGAAACCAAGCAAGGGTCTCAACCCTCTCAGAAGCCCAAAACAGACAGAAGCTACAGCTTTTGTCTGCTTATCGAAAGTCAGACCGGTATCGAACCAGACGCCCAAGTTCTTCACCGTCTCCTTTGGTACCGGTGCGGGCTTTAAATGGTCGGGCCATCATTTCTCTGACCAGAGTCCCTGGTTCTTCCCATACAACAAGATCTCGGACTTGCTGGCATTTAGTTGAAGGTAATTCACCTTCATCCAAGCCGAGATAGCTGTTAGATCCTCCTTAAAATTTTCCAGATTGGTCCTACATTTTTTGGAGAAGGCAATCACCAACTGGGTGTCGTCGGCATACAACACCAAAGTCAGCCCTCTGTCTCCGGCCACTGTCGCCAGAGGTCCCACATACAAATTGAACAGAAGGGGACTCAAGATAGAGCCTTGAGGAACCCCTCTGCCCAGAGCATGTACATGCGAGTGGAACGGCGGCACGGACACTTGGAACAACCGTTCAGACAGAAAGGACCGAACCCATTCCAAAGCAGCATCCCTACTACCAATCGTCCAAAGACGATGAAGGAGAATCTCATGGGATACCGTGTCGAATGCGGCACTTAGGTCCAATAGGATCAAGGCCGCTGATTCATCCGCATCCAACCTACTTCGAATCGATTCCGGAACTGCCAAAAGGGCAGATTCCGTGCTATGGCGGGGGCGGAACCCATGTTGAGATGGGTCGAAGATGTTATGCTCATCAATGTAGTTGGATAGGATGACATTAACGTGGGCCTCAACCACTTTCGCCATAAACGGGAGCTGTGATATCCGGCGATAGTTGCCCGGATCCTCAGGGTCTAGAGATGGAAGTTGGTCAGTCACAAGCGTCAAGCCACCTGCTTGGCGTTACATCCTTCCATGCCGAGGTCGATAACATGAGTTCAACTGAGCTTGGGTATGGCTGGCAACGGCATTCGCAGGCAAAGCACAAGTAAACGATAACATGCGTTATTATTGGGATGGATATGATTCTCTCTACCGGCACAAAGGATTGAAAAGGCTGCTTTTGATTGAAGAACACTTACTTTATTTCCTTTCCACCATACTCACACATTTATGGGATCGCTCCCTATAGAATCACTCGACATCGTGAGAAAATAGCTGATATTTTCAGGTACAAAAGCTAGTTATTTATAAATGCAGCGTGCTGTATCAATAAATACAGGTCAAAGAAGCAATGTTATATAATTATTACATTTTTTTTTAAATGAATAAAATGATTAGGAAAGGCTCAATGGTGCCTCGAAAGATACGGCCTTCTGCCATAAATATGAAAAAGAACACAAGAAATAGTGTCAAAAAGGTCAGTGGGTGTATCAAGCCTCGGGATGCAACCCTATTTATTTGCCAGCCGGCGACTTGAGATCATATTGTATTTTGCTCTAGGAGTTGGAAAGTGCAAAAAAAATACAAGCATCCAGTGCTTAATTTGAGCCAGTGTTTGGGGGGACAGGCACTTATTTTTTTCTTAGCAGACATTTTCCTAAGTGAAACAGAAGGAAAAACGCACCAACGGGGAAGAATGGAGAAGAGAAATACTGAAAACCAGTCCTAGCAAGTGGATTAAAGCCTTGAGGTGGACTCAGGTTTACCCAGCCTTGGTATTCCGCTCTCTGACACTTAATAGAGCCAACTGGTTTTCTGAGCAGCACTTTGGGCAACTGCACTCATTGTTTTTCAAATTAAGCACTTCGAGCTTCGGCATGTCAACACAAAGAGAACAGTTAGATAAACCGCAAACATGATCTTCTTTGAGGGAAACCAAGGCAAAACCAAGACTTGTTCAACAAGCATAGCCAATAGGTCTTGCTTTTGGGACCTTATAAGTATTTAGTTATGCAGCACAATATTCTTGGTGCAACAACATCAACTGTTGCATGACTAAACACTTATAAGGTCCCAAAGGCGAGACTATTAGCCATTCCAATGCTTGTTATGTAGTAGACAAAGTTTGGTGCTCAAGCGGTGCACCTGTGGATACACTGTGCGTAACGGGACCGATATAAGTATTCTTTGACCGGACCCTCACCCAACAGCGGCTCATTATTTCTATCTCCTGTTCTGCCACCCTCACAATATGGGTACAGAACTGTAGAGTTGTCTGTTCAACTATAACATGAGCTTGACACTGCTTAGTATACTAGGTTGCTTAGACTTACGGCTTTGTTTTTCCCTAACTGGAGTGTCTCTGTTTCATGTCTGAATCCGTAGACATTTGCCTATGTTTTTCTATATGGTTCAGTGTCAGCATGACTACACCAATGCATGACATATGACCTTATTTCTTTTAGAGCGGGCCCCCTTCCCTGAGCTGTTACCTGGTAGAGGTGAGGGTGAATATCCAAAAATGTGGGTGAGTCCTTCTGCCTTATTACAAATGGTTGCTTCTAGGATAGGTTTTCAATCCTTTTTTATAAATTCATGATGTGTGTCCCTTATGACGTAACGTCCTTCTGATTTGGTGCATGTTTGTATCTGCTTATATCCTTGTAGGTATGTCCAGTAATACCGAAGAAAACACTGGATCACTGATCTAGTATCTCTTTCTTATACATTCTATAATTTTTTTCACTTTGAGCAGCAGCTTTGTAGTTCCTTTTTGGTCAAAACGAAAGCCCAGATACTTATTCTAGATCACTGGGGCAGAAAAATGTTGACCTTGTATCAAAAACCAGCAGTTTAATTCCATAATGCTGTTTGCACTGCTTTTTAACCCTACCAGTGCGGGCAAGTGAATAAAGATTGTCTATTTTGCTTCCACTAGGTAGTTTTAATTCACTTTTTTGTCTTTTTTGGCGCTGCATGTTTCATTTTACCTGATCCACCATGGGATTTTAGGATCCCCGTTAGTATAGCATCTTCTATATAAAAACATCCCTGAGCTCCTTCCTCACATTGAGGGAGGTGTAGCCCTCAGTGGAATTAGGTTTTCCAATGGGAGGAGAAACCCATATGGTGAAGCATGTCACCTATGGTGAGTGAGGGTATTCGTCCTTAAAGGGATCTCTCCCCTAGGGAGAATTGGTGTCAAAACACCGACCTTTATAAGGATTTGTCACACATCACTATCACAGACCCGAGGATTTGTTGTGTTATCAGTGTATACAAATAGGGGATAATTTCCTTGCAGGTCTAGAAACTTTTTCACTTGGACCCTCTCTTCCCTTCTTTTTTGTTACAGAAAATGAATAATGCTAATAATCATTTGTTTCTGCTGGGAACCTTGTCCAAAACACGTTTTACTTTTTTGGAATGATGAAACTCAGGGGCATAAATGTGTATTTAGTCAACGGGATGGGCAACAATGTCATAATGTAACACTTAAGTCATGATGCATGAATGAAGTGGGCCTAGTGGGGTTTTGACGCACATTCTAGCACATCTTTGAAGTCCATCATGATAGCCACAACTTTCTTTCTGGCATTGCCAGTGGCATTTCAGGGAGGTGGAAGAAAACTCACCGGTTCATAATTTTCTCTCATTAAACTCTGTGGTATCCATGTGTAGCAGTGAACTAACTAGGAAGACAGTGTGTCTGGAAGCAGAGGAGGCGAGTGTGTCAATTTTATGAAATTCTCCTTTCACAATTGAGATATATCATTTATCACAGGCAAGGTGTGCTATGCATCTGAACAATTCAGTTAAAAGTAGAGGACATTTCATACATAGGTATCATTATCACAGCACACTCATAAAGGACTGCTTGGACACTGCCTTCTGACTTCGAGACAATACCTAATAAATCTCCTTGTCACAGAAATTGTTGAGAAGTACCTACTCTCGAAAACAATGTAATGCATGTGTAGTAAATCTCCCTTTTCTGCATGGTCACCATAGGTTATTTGCCTTTTGAAGGACTCTATATTTTTGCTAGTTTTTGAACTCCGTGCATTTTACCTCTGCTAACCAGTAGTAAAGTGCCCGCACTCCCCCTTTAAACATGGTCAAATTGACATATTCCTAATTGGTGTATATAACTTATATATAAGCCCATAGTATAAGGTACAAAATGTATACAGGCCAGAAAGTTAAATGTCATTAGTGGACTGCAACACCCATTGTGCCATCTGCTATAGTGTCAGTGTGAAACATGGCTAGGTAGAAAACTAACTAAACAACTATTTTTAATAGTTATTACAAATCCAGCTCAATAGTGAAGGTGGATTATTAATAAATCTTAACAAAAAGTACATTTTTGAAAGTTGCCTTTTCAATACCGAATGTTCCTGGAGGCTAAGTCTGCATTTCATCTCCCTCTTCTGCCAGACTGTAATTAGCTCTTGAATAGGTGTGCACAATGTGTGAAATGCTTCCCAAAAGCAAAACAAAGGCTGACTAGAATGGACAGATATACTTCTCTGAACTTCACAGAATATGAACTGTGGAGCTGTGAGTATTCTTTTTGACACTAAAGTGTCAAACCTTGCTTGAATGTGAAATCCTGCTTGACAGGTCTGTTGTGTTTAGATATAGCACTTGGGGCCTAAGGAATGAAAACAAGATGCCATAGCAAATCAAATGTATACACTGGCTTGTTGCTGGAAACCCCTACTTCTTTTCTACCAGACTTATGTTTCTGGGTTTAATATTAGTACAATGACAGACTCAAACTGGAGATTAGTGTCAGATAGGAGAGGAAACTAGGATTACAGTAATGCACATCCCACACTCACATCACCTCTCAGAGCCCAAATTTAGTGTGTCTAAAGAATCTCGCCAACTTGAAAATGCACAAAGTGAGTAGGGTTGACCACAGGAACTTTTACCTCACTGGTTAGGGTAAGGAGCCATTAAAACCCACTGATTCAGTCCAGGTAAAAATATAGCACCTTCAGACACCCACTTCAGACCACTCCAAAACCTGAGGAAGGCCCGAAGATCACTGACCCTGTCTGCCTGTGACCTGGGAAGATCCCTGAAGGACTGGGTCTGCTCTCTGCTGTGTCCAGGACTAATAAGTGGACTCCAGTGGTTGTAAGGCTGAGTTCCTGTTGAATGACACAACAAGCATCAAGAGGCATTTCCAGCAACTACCCAGCTGATAAGAGCAAATGGACCTGGACTGGACCGTGCCGGAAGCCTCTAAGTGATACCCTGTGAGCCTCTAAGTGCCTCCCACGAGGTCCTGGGATCTTTAGAAGTGTACTCCTGTAGTGGATTGGGATTTAGAGTGGTAAAGTCAGCAGATAAAATCCTTGACCAAGATGAACCTGGTTGATGTATCTGACGTGCACTCCATCACAGTGACCATCAAATTGGGCCTAGGTCCCAGTCTACAGCAACCATTCACTTTCATTGCATTGTATGCTTCTTGGCAGGCACTATTCCTACGTAAAACTTTATAAAATCATATCTCAGACTCTTCTTGTTGGATTTTAGTCATGTCTGTGTTGTTTTGTTTATTAAATAGTGCACCCTTTTTCTAATTCAGTTTAAGGTTTTTGCTCTGCTGCATTTTGACTTTATTCCTGTGTTGGGACAACATAATACGTTACACATTGCCCTGAGTTAAGCCTGTCTGTTCTGTGCTGGAGCCACCAGGGGCTTGAGCTCAGATTAATTTAATGAATTTGAGGGTTCACCATGACAAGGCTTGTGATTGTTCCTTGAGGTGGGTAGTGACCCCTAAATTTCTAAATAAAAATCCAATTTCTCACAGTATGGCTTTAAATAATGCCCTTTTACAGGCCATGTCATTTTTCCTTGTATAATGGAGAATAATCAAGGAGTTTAATTGACCGCCTGGGAGAGTTTCTGTTGGTCTTCTCGGGGGAAAAGGTTTCTCTGTACTTGGCACAGCTTTGCAGTGAGTCTTGCTTGGTGGCATTGGGTCTTTAGTTGTGCTGCTGTGTGAACATGTTTTGCCAGGGAACCAAAGAGCATACAGGTGCCATTGGAAGTTGATTTCTAAAGCACTCTGATTCTGACTAGGCCTCGCCAAAATTTAAATTACATCAGCATAATTAGCATAATTTGAGAAATTTTGCCTTAAGACTGTTACATGAAATTTCGCCATTATGCCACATCACATATTTACAGTCCATCTATAGTGCAACTCCTCTCAGTAAGAAATTACTTCAAATGAACTGGGATCCACAGAACACACACAGCTGTTGTGTGCAGTGCTTTTGCCTTTTTGCACTATTATTTTTATCTCAAAATGTGTCCTTGTGGCAAAAATTGATGCGATAAACACATTTCCTAAAGCGCAAAAGGAGAAATGTGAATTTCACACACTCACATTTTTTTTAACATTTTGAATAATTACCTAAATGCAGATTACATGATTTTGCACAGCCCTAATTTTGACCTCAATGGTCGAGCAGTTTTACCTGGCCAGTCTGCTGTGGCCTGTATAGAATTGGAGAGGTCCAATGATTAGATGGTGTTGACAAGCATTCCTATGATTATCACTACACTGGAATATCACTTATGTTTTAAGTTGTTTGCAGGAGATTCACTTGCTGTCCAGAGATTCATTTGGCTATCAGCATGTGAATGAATGTTGGTATTAGTACGAATTGCAGCATGATCCATAGGACACGCTGCAAGGTATTCCTGTAAGATGCACCACAATGGTAGATTTGTAGATTTGTGTCCAGCATAGCATTTGATACTTGGCCTAAATAATGTCAGCATGAATGTCTCATGATGATTATAGAGATTTCTGCACCAAGAATTATTCTGTACACGTAATGTTTGGAATTGAAATGCTAGGAGAAAATTTATATGAGGTTTTTTTCAGCTTCTTTTCAATACTTATTGAGTATTTTACAATTTGTTGTCCTCAATTGCTCAGCCAAGTATGTGAAGCTACAATCCTACTCACTGGCTTTTTGTACATGCATATCCCAAGAGGTGTTGTCTTTGATGAGAGTTAACTTTGTGCAGGAGGGGCATCATTGTTTTTGTGAGCAATGTTTAGTGTTCTAGTGTTTATGCCTGTGCATTGTGTATTGACTATCCTGATTTGTATTGTTGTAGTTCATATCTGAATGGATGTCTACATGTTGCTGCTCAAACCCCATGTGTAGTGTAATATGAATGGACATGTTCCCATAGATTCATCAAGCATCCATTTTGCGATTCCTTATTAGCGAAAAATAAGGCTTCGCTATTAAGAAATAGCAAAAGGCTATGCATGAAGAACTCGCTTAAAAAATAGCGATTTCTTAAAATTCCTTAATTGCGACTCGCAAATTGCGAGTCGCGATTAAGGAATACCTCCCCATTCATTCCTATGGGCCTAGAGGCCCAAAGGAATGAATGGGAAGACAATCTCAATTTGGAATTCTCAATTAGAGAATCGTAAATTGAGATTGCAATTTCAAGAGTGCCAGGGTGTCAAAAGGACACCCTGTTGCACCCCTGAAATCTTCATATGGGTACATCTTGCACACACACATGCCCTAATGGAACTATGAAAAATGCACTTTAGTGCATTTTTCAAAGTTTTTGCAAACTAGCATGAAGTTCAACTTCATGGTAATTTGCTCCCCCTATTAGCGAAATTGCTAATTTTTTTACTTTAATGCATTGCATTTAAGGAATCTCAATTTGAGATTCCTTAAATGCAATAGCAATTTAAGTAATCGCAATTTTGCGATTTCTCAAATTGCGATTTTTGCATTTGGGATGAAGCATCCCAAATGCAAAAATACTGGTCGTAACGGGGCAGATTCTGAGAATCTGCCCCTTTGCGAGCGGTGTTTAGATTGATGCATCTATGCCGCTGTTCAGTAGTGTATTCAGAGAGTTTAGTTAACATAAAGTAATCACTGGCCATTTGCAATTTGTTTGCGATGAATGTACCTTCTTTTTTCCTCTCTACAAGCTGGATGAGGTCAATTTAGGATGGGATGCAGAGGGTCCATCAGAGACAAAGAGTCATGGCACCCTAGCCTCACCCATTACCTATGAGGTGGATAGAGGAAAACAAGAAGGCTCAATGTAAGCCACTGTCATTTACGATAAAATTATCAGTGTGAAGACATGCAAGTAGATACTTATAAGTGACAACAATATGTCTGTCGATCTCTGAAGCCAGTCCTGACGAAGGCTTGGACCCTTTTGGGCAATAAAGGCCGACACATGTTGTCCATATACAAGTGATGCTAAGGACAATTTACAGGTCCGAACAACATCATCACCTCACCTTTTAATCTTACCCCTATATATTGCACTTACATTAAACATGAATTTTTAGATGTAGGAGGTAATTTTAACTTTTTCACTACATGGATCCCACTAGTGCTTTCCCTCGAGAGGAGGCGGTACTGCCCTAGGGAAGCGAGTACATAGGTACGAAACCCAATGATGATGCTGCCCGATACTAGTTCATAGTGGTGACCACTTGACACCACCAGTGGCCAATATTGGTTGAGGGTTTTGGGAAGAGATCTGGTACACGAAGACACCAGTAAATCAATAAGTTCACTGTCTTTTGATTAGGATAGGAAATTTCTATGTACTGAACAATTTTTCTTTTGCATTTTAAATTCCATGTGGTCACATCGTAGAATAGGTACAATTACTTATTTAAAATGTAGCAAATTTATTTTGCTTTATTGTTTCCTCCTTATAAGGATAATAAACAATTTCACTTTTTGTATTAAAATTTGAGTTGAAACATTGAAGACATGGACTGGTCCCTTTTACTTGTCACAAGCATTGGTGGTTCTTGTCTTCACTTGAGTCTTTCAACTTTCCAAGTAGCACTCCTAAATTATTCGAACATCTGTATCAATCAATAAAATAGTGCTCATTCGACCTAAATGAGGTCATAAAAGAAAACAAAGAATAAATGCAATACAATTTTAATAACATATTATAAAATTCTTTAACAGTAAAAACACATTCAATGAGACAGTCCATATGTCAATTAATTGTTTTGACATATAAACTGCCTCATTAAGTGTGTTTGAACATCTATACGTAAACATTGGTTGTTCTGGAAAGTAAGAATTCAATTTATGATCTGTTTTAATATATTCATAAAGTCTCAACATAATATTCTCAAATGAATTTTGTTCAAAAATGAAATGTAATTACTTATTCTAGCAGAATTGTTTTTGACTGATAAGGCTGTAAGAATAAATCAGAGATCTGAGCAACAGTGTCTTTGAGAACTACTGAATTGATGGCTCTTGCTGATGATCAGTCAGTGTAGTGGACCAAAAGGTCTAAAATTGACTGAAGTATAAAAGATCTTTGTATTTAATTGACTGTTCTTGTTTAAAGCATCCTACCGATCCATTTGTCTTATAAATCTGATAGAAATGTCAGGCTGAGAGCCAATAGCAGGCATGAAAATCTAGTAAGACCCACCTTATATTACATTGAAGGCAAAAGTCTTACTACCTGGGGGTGGGGGGGATAAGATGGTTCCTCCCACAGGAATATGTTGAACAGATGTCTTCAAGCAATGAATTTAATTCCGAGGTTTATCACTGTGCCTTGGAGCATTATTTCTGTCCACCTGGTAGAACCCCATTCTACCACCTTACCTTTGTCCCAGTAAAGACCTGACTGACAGTGACACTGTCCCTCAGATTACACAACTGACAGACGTGTTGCTTTATGTTTTGTATGTGCTTGATGACCACTCTGTTCTGAAAAGTCAAAATCGCTGATCTCTGTATTGACCCAAAGTAGCTCTAATAGTAAAATCCTTCTCCGAGAGGTAGGCTTCAGTCTGGCTCAATGAAGGCTGCTACAGTAGTTTTAACTTTTATCTTCAAAAGAAAATTATTTTAACGTGAAAAATAGCAGTGAGCGACAGGGCTAGTGCTTCATTAAAATAACTACAGGCAACTGCCTTGCAGCACTACTGAAAGACACCACAAAAAGGCACTTAATTTCAACAAATGACCTTGAGCATGTGCTTGTGTGCGGGGGTAACAAAACAACGAAACGTCATTTTGCTAGGGACTCAAAATCATTGAACTAGGCGTGAACCAGAATGTGAATAGTCACTGACACCTTGTTTTTAGGTCCAGGGCAAGGCGCTGCTCGCTCGGCAAGAGTTTTTGTGGATGAGGGGTTTTCAGAAAGGGCCTTGAAGCCCCGCCCTTCATTTCCTTTGGCTGGTGTCACCGTTTATGCTAAATGGTGGCCTGCCATTGGACATAAGGTTTTTTGTAGATGCCCTCTTGCCTCCGATCGAGACTGGGTCGCCTGCTTTGCTGCTGTTGCAAAGCATTTTCTTGTCTTCATGAGCCATGTGTTTCTAATTAAAAACACATGGCCTCATGAAGACAAGAGAGCGATGTTTTTTTTTTTTAAGGAGCTTGGGGAAGGGGGAACGGGAGGGGGTAAAACAAGAGACGTGCAGCAGAGCGGACTATGCCTGGACAGTTATGATCCATGTTAATTGCAACTGAATCAACTGGACAATCAAATACTCGATACCTGACATTTATACCTGGGAGACAGTCACCCCCAATGCATTATTCCCAATCAGAGCTGTGTACCACTACCATCTTTGGCCATGCATATTCCCCATAGTGATCATTTATGGCTAGCCACCTGCTCTCCACTTGTTCCACCCTTGCCACGTACATCACCGCAAACCATGCGTCGTAGCGCCATTTTCCGTAAGTATATCCTCATCGGTAACATACCTGCTTACATTTTTTCTGCAGTTGCCGAAGACGAAAAACCTACAAAGAGGAATGTTCCCGCACACTCCATCACAACTTCCGGGCCTCTCCCGCCACAGCCGGACGGCACTCAGGGCCAGCGCCACTTGCTCCCCAGCGGGTGCTGGCCTCTTTCCAGGGCCCTCCAGGAGACGAGGGCCAGAGAGCTGAGGCTGTTCGCGGGTGACCAGCAGCACCTGGCCCCGCTGCTGTCCCTGCTCCAGCATGCCGGTCAGCGTCAGGGCCGGACTGGCCGTTGCGGGCACCGGGCAATCCCCCGGTGCGCCGCAAGCGTGGGGGCTGGTTTTGGGCCCCTGGGGACCGTTTTTATTACAGGACCGTTTTTGCAGCATAGCTGCAAATTCGGTCCTGTAACAAAATCGGCCGAAAACTGGCCCCGCAAAGAGCTCGGTCGCAACCCCAAGGGCTCACCCCCCCACCCCCGGGGGCGGCCAAGCACTTTGCCAGGGCCGGTTTTCGTTCCTAGTCCGGCCCTGGTCAGCGCTCGTGAGTCCAACTGCAGCATGCAGTGGAGGTCCCCCACCTCCAGCGCACAACCAGACACCAGCAGAAGCTTTCTCACTTGCCCGTCCCCCGGTAACACCTGGGCAGACATGGCAGCATGCAAGACCCCGGCGTCTATGCGGCCTACTGTATGTCAGGAGTGGTAGGATAACTTGCGTACAGGTAATATAATGTGGATACTAATGAGGCTACAGTTTAGACAAACATCTGAGGCAAACACCTCATGTATCAACACATGTTTAGGTTCGTCTCGATTTGAAGGTTTGTTTTACTCTGTTGGCTTTGGCCAGATAACTACTCGCTTTGTGTAGTGTACTGCATTTAAAGTACCACTAAAAATTCTGTTTTGGCGGTTTGGTTGAATATGAGTAGGGCCACTAGAAGTTTGTGTTAGGAGACAACTAAATTATGCGGCATGGTTGACTAAATTAATCGGCAAGAAAAGACAACTGTGATAGTATAACTTCATTTTTACATTGCATGGAGGATTAAAGGGTGATTTTGCATGTACGCGCCGACTAAATGAAGCAAGTGCTTTTTTTCACTTTGTTTAGTGATCCAAGTTGCGTCTGTAAACAAAACTAAACAAGCATTTACAATGCAATAGGTCTTGCATTGACGCGAGTTTGAGCTATGGGCATTGCAAATAACAATGCTTTTATTTGTGTTTTCTTTTTAAAAACATAAATATAAGGCATTGTAACTTACAATGCAAATAGCTTAAACTCGCGTAACTGCGAAACCTATTGCATTGCAAATGCTTGTTTTATATGGAATAAAAAAACTGCAAGCACAGCATCAGCACATCACCGTAACCATGAGGCACCCAATGATGGCTCTATTACGTTCTGCCGAGCAGGCTCTACAAATAAGTAATCAATTCTACCTTAAACATTTTCAGTATTCTGTATCTTTATACATCTCATATTTAACATAAAAATGTCCCTGAAAAAAAGTTTAAATAAACCCCTATGTTCCCCAAAACCAAGCAAACCATTCAAATATATGACGTCCCCCTTCGTGTTTGTGTGCTTGAGAGTGTATCAGTCTGTCTTCTACTTTATGTCTGTATAATTTCAACCACTCTTAAATGTATGCCATATAGGGGCACACAAAAGATATCTGTGCTCAGGGCAGCAAAAATCCTTACACTGCCTCCATACTGGTTGTTGGAATCAAACTCCACACAATCCTCTGAGCTGAATAGGACGTCAGGAGCCAAAAAAGTCAAATCATTTTCCTTCTTTCTCCATTTTGTTTCGTGTCACACTTTGATGGATATGGCTCCAGGATGTCTTGCTGCTAGACACTGAAGCCGGAATGTTCCTGTTTTCTCGCTTGCTTTCTGCGGTCCACGTTGGCTTCAGAAGGTGTTCACAAATATATCTGAGGCCTGCCAGCTGAACTGCCTTCCTCTGCGTTACCCTGCACCGCCACAGCAGGGAGACATCTGGGGAGGCAGTGACATCAGTGGATCGCGCGTGCGTGCCAAACGCATTATTGTCCGATCGTTGTGATTGTTAATTAAATATATGTTATCGAATCGTCCCCAGGTTGTTGCTACCAGCTGATGTACCGAACCAGAGCACAATCACGGAAGCCCGGGAGAGCGATTCTGCATCTGGTGTGGATGTAAAAACAGCTCGCGCGCATCCATCACCCAACTGCTTGGCTCGGATGCAACGTTAGCCGCGCATTATGGATTTTTCTTGTAAGTGATACTCGGACTCGCTGACAAAAGAGCTGTCGTGTGCGCTCGCGCACTGATCTGGTGCCAGAGGTTAAGGGATTCTGTCCTCGAGGGGTTTCCCTTGCGCGTCCTGCAAGGCCTTGAGAGGCTTTGGGCGCCAGCACTGTCGTCAGTGATTGCGTCCCCCAAGGCTGACAATACGCAGGAGGTGAAAAACGTTCCTGTCGCAACTAATCCCTTTTTTTCGAGAATGTTCATGGTAGGTTGAGTGACTAAAATAAGAGCTAGTGGTAGGGCTGCCACGAGACGAGTATTTTATTGGCATGTCCGTTATATTTTTGCTATGAAATGTAAAATAAAAGGTTATAAAAACGTATTTAAATCCTATATTTTTTCCATTTGAAATACAAACTGAAAGGAACAAATGCAGAATGTAAGCATGTTAAATTAGTTTAATTTTGTCTAGACTATTACTGCATTAAAAAGAATGCTGTAGAATTGCTTTTATAGAAATAAGAACACCTATGATTTTACATACCCTCTTATTTGAATAACAGCTTCTGCCCCTTCCAGAATCCCAAAATATGCACAAATAACTATTCGTCTCTGAGAAAGGTCAAAAGCTTAGCTGGAGGGATATTGAATCACTAATATGCCAGAGCTAGAGGTACAGTTGCAACCCAGCCAGTATTTTTCTAGCATGGCTGGTATTTATAAAATATAAAGGTTAAAAACCATAATTAAATCCTGTATTTATCTACAAACTAGAAGCAACAAATACAAGATGAAAACATTTTAAAAGAAGATTAATGTTTCAACTATTCGAATTGTTTTAGAACAACAAATGACAGTAGAATTGCTGTGTTATTAACAAAGAACAGAGGGTTTTTACATAAACTCTTAATCAAGGGCCAGCTTCTGACCCTTTGAGAACCCCAAAATACTTGCAAAGGTCAAAACCTTAGTTAGCGGAAGTGGCATCACACACAACTCGATTACGTCACAGGGTGACCAGTGTCATAGCAAGGAACCCCCTGGGCCTTATATGAAGAAGGAAACTGGATTCCATACTCTTTGGTTCAGTAGTAAAAAAAAAAAAGTACCATAACTGGGTGTAATGGGCCCCCTTACATACTTGAGGCCCCCTGCTACCAGTGCTTTAAATGGGTCGAGACTGTCCGGTAAGGAGAGCCATCACTTTTTTATTTTGAGAGGGAGAGTACCGGCACTTCTTAAGAGTGACGTAATACTTTTAATTGGATAGTACCGGCACTTTGCAGAAACAAGCAGGTACTCTCGTACAGAGTACCTGCACTTCTATTTTTCCATTTTAAGCACTGCCTGCTACAGCACCTCCTGTACCATTGGCAGCTTTGCTCCTACATCCCGCCTTTTAGTGCTCAAGACCCTTCTTCAATTTGCTGTTTAGGATCTAGGAGAAAGACAACAAAGTAAGACTTCTAGGTATTTTTGTTTTGTTCCTGTTACTACTTAAAATTAATGATTAAAGAACAAAACCTTGATCTCTTGAAATTCAGCATTCCTGATATTGAAAAAGTGCAACAGCCCCTCCTTTGAAGAAAGGGGAGGAAGAAAGAAAGCTAGCACATCTTTCTCCTGAGTCCTCCCGAATGAAGTAAAGACATAAACAAGGCTTAGAAAAGCCTAGGGCTCAGACTTAACTATGTTTATGTTTATGTTTATTAAACTTGTAAAGCGCACAGCTACTCAAAGTGTCCCGGCGCTAACTCCTGAAGGAAGAATGAACATGTGTCAAGTTAAAACTGCAAGGTCTTGAGTTTTTTTTAAAAAGCACTGGGTCCTGAGTAGTCCTCAGGGCTAAAGGCAGTAGATTCCAGGCCAGACCAGCCCTACGCACAAAAGAGTTTCCGCCAAGACGCTGGCGTTTAAACTTCGGGATCTGCATCAGCCATTGAGCAGAGGACCGTAGCGCTCTGCCAGGCACATAGAAGGCAAATCTTCTCTGTAGGTAAAGGGGGCCGGTACCATACAGGCCCGGTGAGCGATGTTAAGCATTTTGAATTTCAGGCGGGACTCCACTGGCAGCCAATGCAAGGAGCGCAAGTGTATCTGCACGCTATCTCTAGGAGAAAGCCCGGAGCTAGGAGTCTGACCGCAGAATTCTGCACGACCTGAAGTTTTTTATTCAGTGGCCCGAGCAACTGACCAGGAGCGCATTGGCGTAGTCCAGGCAGGACAGGATCAACGCACGGACCACGGTTTCCCTAGAAGCACGAGCAAGAGAGGAAGAAACTTCCTCAAGCTCTTTAATATGCCGAAGCAGGACCCGGCCAGTTCCTTTATGTGCGTCACAAAATGCAAGTTTTGGTCAAACCAGATGCCCAGGTTTTTTACCGCGCCCGTTCTTTCAGCGGGCCGAGAAAAACCCAGGGGCCAAAGCTTTTCTCTGAAGTCAGAAGGAAAGGAACCAAACAGCAGCACCTCCGACTTCCCTTCATTGCATTTTAACTGGGCATTAGATAACCAGTGAAAAACAGAGGAAAGGCAGTTTTGGGCCAGCCTGACCGAGTCCACTTCCTTAGGCCAAGTAAACAGCAGCTGGGTGTCGTTGGCGTAGGCCATCAACTTAGCCCCCAGTGACTCCGCCAGGTACACAAGCGGGGTCACATAGATGTTAAAAAGGAGGGGGCTAAGTGATGAACCCTGAGGCACCCCCGTTGACACCGGGTGAGGTGCAGAGGCACTCAGAGGAAGCCAAACCTGCTGCTGCCGGACCTCGCGGAAGGGACTAATCCAGTGCCAGGCGTTGCCGCTGATACCAATGGCAGACAGGCGGTTAAGCAGCATGGCATGGGGGACCGTGTCAAATGCCGCCGAGAGGTTCAGCATAACCAATGCTGCCCTTCCGCCGGCATCTTGACACTCCCTGATAGCCTCAGCAACCTCCAGCAAAGCCGATTCCGTGCTATGAGCTGCACGGAAACCTGACTGGGCCGGGTGAAGCACCTTGGACTCCTCGATGAACTTAGTAAGTTGAAAAGTGCCGGCCTTCTCGCATACTTTCGCCAGGCTGGGCAGAAGCGAAATAGGGCGATAATTTTCCGGCACTAAAGGGTCCAAGGACGGCTTTTTAAGCAACGGAAGGATCAGGGCAAGTTTCCAGGCTCTAGGCACGGAGGCCGAGCAGAGTGACTTATTAATCAAGTAGTTCACCTCTGGGTTGATGATATCGGCCACATCCGACAGAAGCCTGGCAGCACAGGGGTCACTAGGAGAGCCGGATTTAAGAGCTTTTATGATTTTTAGAGAGTTGGCCAAGTCCACAGGGTCAAAGTCCGCAAAAGAAAATAGGGGCTCTACCCCATTGCTAGGCGGAGATAACCCAGAGACAGGATGCCCTGAGAAGATGGAAAGTGAAGCTTGAATGTTAGCTATTTTATCCTTAAAGAAGGTTGCCAAGGAATTGCACCAAGAATCCGAGGTAGGGGTGGCCACCGACTGAGCACCAGGGGCCAAAAAACTTTGTACGATGGAAAAAATCTCTTTGGAGTTGTTTTTGGCCCGCTCAATACGCGTGGCAAAATAACGACCCTTAGCTTCTCCGATGGCTGTATAATATAGCCTCTGTCTTGCTTTAAGAGTGTTCTTATCAACTAGACTGTAGCCTCGGGCCCGCCAAGCTCTCTCAGCCGCTTTACACTCCTATTTCAAAGTCCTTAGCCTAGGAGAAAACCAGGGCTTAGAAGGGGATTCTCTCCTCAGCTTGGCCTGGCTCAATGCAGAATGTGCTGAGACAGACCATGAAATCCACTTTGCAAACTGGGCTACATTGTCCTCAAGCTCCCCACAGAAGGAGGGACGAGAGACATACAGGGCGGCACTCAGAGACCCTAAGTCAAGTCGCCGAAAGGCAGGGGGCCGGGAGCAATGAGCCGAATGGGGAGGAATTACCAAGGACCAGGAAAAAAAGATAGGGAAATGGTCGGACCAAGCGACCGGGCTAGGTTTCTTTACCAATAGATGAAAATTGGCTCCTATAATATCTAAGGTATGTCCACCAAGATGGGTGGGAAACAAAACTCTTTGAGTGAGGTTCGCCAGGTGGAAGGCATCCAACAGGACAGCGGCATCCAAGGCTTCCACGTGGTCAAGATGGATATTAACATTGCCAAGAAAAATAAAACGAGAAAAACGCAGCGCTCGCTCAGCTATGGTGTAAGGGTCCCCCCATAGAAATGGAGCGAGTGATGACAATCTTCTGGGCTACATAATGACGCCTGGTAACACCACCATTGTCGATAAAACTTACATTTTCACAGATTCCAGATGCTCACGGGAGTTCGACTGTAATGAGAAATACATAAATACAAGGAAGGACCAAGAGACCACAAATGGGGCATCCACCAAATTAATCTGTCCCAGACACTCACCCAAACACCCCTTGGTTCACTTAAATGTTTGATTTATGCTCAATGAAGCTGAAGAGTGGAGACAGCCTGATCCAAATAAAAACATTAATAAAAATGTAATGCGATAAGGAGCACAAGACAGAGGTTGTACATCATTGGAAAAACACTTCTGGAAATAAATTCTGTGCCTAATATAAGAGTGCAGGGCTTAAGGCTGGGGCCATATCATACAATGAGGCACATTTTCCTTGTTTTGCCGGGGCGCAGCTTTCAAATGGTGCACTCAGAGATAACAAAGGAGAGTGTGCTGTTTTAGTTTGAATGCGCTGCCCCCGGGACAGCCATGAACTTGTGCTGCACTGGGGCCAGCGCATTCAAGTGAAATACAGAGCGGCTGTGAGGCAGTTGCTCTGTGTTTCACTGTGCAGATGGCAACCTGCCTGCACTTTTAAGAAGGGGGAGAGATCCCCTTGCAGGTGGGTATAGTGAGTGACTGCACCCACCTACAAGAGGAACCCCCTAGGACCCCCTTCACCCTCTCCAGAGAGCTGCCATCAGGGAGTGAACTGACAGTGCACATCCTGGCAGCTTCTTTACCCTTGTTATGTTATGTTATGTTATGTTATGTTAATTTTGATTTCTATAGTGCACGGCTACTCCATTGGAGTGTCCCGGCGCTTTTAATAGGCGACTCATAACCAAGAAACATAACACGAGACAAAAGAGAAGGAGGCAGCAACAGATAGCAGAGAAACAAATTAGAGGGTAAAGAGCCAAGTTTTTAGGCCCTTCCTGAAGGACATCAGGTTGGAAGTACCACGTAAGGCCAATGGAAGGGCATTCCAGAGCTGTGGTGCCCTAAGCCTAAAGGAACGCCCCCAATACGGGCTTTCTTTATGCGGGGAACCGTCGCAAGGAACAAAGATTCAGATCGTAAGACACGGACGGGGCGATAGAAGCCCAGCCTGCGCTGAAGATATTTCGCTCCTGAACCGAAGAGCGCCTTATGGGCCAGTGTCAGCGTTTTGAAAATTATCCGCTTCCGGATAGGCAGCCAATGCAACGACTGCAATAGGCCGGACACTCTGGCTCGCCTATGAAGGCCAAAAATGGCGCGTGCAGCGGAGTTCTGCACCACTTGTAACCGTTGTACAAGATATTCTGGAAGGCCCAGATAAAGGACGTTTGAGTAATCCAATCTGGAGCCTATTAGAGCCTGCACCGTGACCCTCCTGAGCTCTTCCGAGAGCAAGGGAAGAAACCTCCGGAGCATCTTGAGAATGCCGAAACATGTGCCCGTAAGACCGAGGATCTGAGATCTCATAGTCAGACCGTTATCGATCTTAATGCCCAGATTTTTGGCCAGCTGGGACGCACGAGCTGGGGGGGACATATTCGTTGGCCACCATGTCTGCCAGTCAGGGTCCGAGGCACAGCCAAAAAACAGTACCTCGGACTTGTCTGAATTGCATTTGAGGCTGTTCCGATGAAACCACCTGAAGACAGCCCCCAGGCACTCTCGAATGCTCTCTCCGTCGAACTCCTCACCCTTCTTACTCGTAAAGAGGAGCTGGGTATCATCGGCGTAGGAGACGATCTGGGCCCCAAAGGACTCAGCCAGAGCCGCCAAGGGAGTCATAAAGATGTTAAAGAGGGTCGGGCTCAACACAGAGCCCTGCGGAACCCCGACTCCCAATGGCGGCATCTCAGCAGAGCTTGGAGAGGCCCAGACCGTTTGTCGGTGCCCACATCTATATTACGGCGCAGGCACAGAGGCAAAGAGATTCCCTAATTTGCATGGGAACACACCAGGCGCGCAACGCCCATAAGGTTCAAAGGGCTTCAGCCACCCCACCCCCGTCATATGCATTAGCCCGGGCTGACACAGCTTCCTGGGCACACACACACAGACAGTTTTGAGTCCTTCATTGGTCTTTAAAATACCATTTACTTGGTAATGTGGCGTTGTTGTTTTTTTCACCCCTTCTTAGAGCCCCTGCACATCAACTTCGACTATTGCTGGAAGAATTAGCCTCCCCTGAAACTTTTATTAGCCCCTCCCCCCCCGAAATCTGGCTCTAGCTGCGCCTCTGGACCACGTCCCCATGCAAATGAGGGCACACCCTATGATGATAGCACATATAGCGCCAGCGCTAACTGTATTACAGGTGTTGGGCACTTTGTATAATACGACCCCCGGATGGTTAAACAGCTAAGGGAAGTTCCCAGGGGAGTCCCTACCACTGAAGGCCTTACCGTGTCGATTTCCTTAGGGACTGCAGAAATAATTATATGGTTTACACAAATTATCCAAAATAAGACGAATGGTATCAGTTGAACAATAGACAACAATTTCTCAACGACCAGAAATATAAAACCAAAACCAACTTGTGTCACCACTTCTTATACTCTGCAGGACGTGACGGATGACCAGGAAGGGAGGCAAGGGGTGCAAATCCCATTCAGCCATTGGTGATAAAATGCTTTGAAGCCCTAGTCCTGGTGATGCAGAAACTTTCTACTGAAACTGGCGAGCAAAATATTTTCTCAGAGAGCGCATACATCCAAGCATGCCTCCCCATACCTTAGGAGCACTCCTGGAAAATTTCTACACAATGGGGCCTCTCCGGGCAGAACAGGGGTGTAATCTCTCATCAAGGCCTCCTTTCTGCTTCTAGGCCACTCTACACGTTTTTCCTCCTATAGGTACACGAAATGCTAACAAATCAAAACGTTGCTATTTTTTTTTTTTATTGTTTCCATTCCAAGTGTAAAAAAGTAAATAACTTTACTAATAAGAATATCTTCACCTATACCCAAATTTCATACGCACTCACACACATTTATAAACATAGTTTTTAGTACACGTTGAACTTTAATTAATAAATTGCCCATGACTGCAAAACTCAAATATTGTATTGTTGCCGTCACTTAAACCCAAATAAAAACATTTCTTTTCACCAAAAGAGCTGAGCTCACATTGTGCATTCTGGCCACTCATATATTCAGTTCTAAAGGCTGCTCTGCTTTTCCCCTTGATCATCTACATTCCACACGGTTTCTTAACAGCCTTTACTCAAGGAACTCTCACCATACTAGAACCAAGCCATTGGTAGAATCTTTAGGTATACAAATGGCAAAATAGTGAATATTTTTCCGATATGTTTACAAGTTAATGCCCTCATTAAGAGAAACCTGATAAATTTTGTGTTAATATAGAAAAATTCTTTATTGTGTTGTTGTCTCTAGTAAGTATGAAATTACTGCAAATGTATCTATTAATAGGAACACATTTATCAAGCTTTCACGCAGCGCAACAAAGCAAGTCACCTTGCTGTGTTTCACTGCGTGAAAAGTAAAGGACAGGAATGCGCAGTATAATGTTAAATATGGCGCATTCCTTGCGCTGGCACAATATGCTGTTAGCACCAATGCAGGTATCCTAGCGCCATGTTGCAGGAGTGACTGCATTGCAGGAAGGATTGTTTTTGTGCAGGAAGGGGACACCTTCCTGCACAAAAACAATCCTGAGAGGCATTTTCCTCTTTCAATGAGTACTGCAAAATGCAGCACAACTAGAAAGAAGAAACAACGAGGAAAACTAAAGATATTTATCCTCGGTACGCCTCACCAGGAGAGGCGTAGCATTTCGATTCCCAGGTCAACCAGTTCTTGGTAAATCTGGGAATGTTCCAAAATCCAAGGGTGGATGTTTGGGAACACCCACGCTTCATCCATGGAACCCCTTCTTGGGGCAGAGTAACTCAATGCAGCAATTTGCACCATGTTGCGTTACTCTAGATTTATCAAGCCTTGCAGAGCCACGCAAGGTGGCCTTGCATGGTTTGGTAAATTTGACGAAGTTGTTTCGTCGCCTTGCACCCCTTTGCGTGGTATCAGGGCAATGCAACTCAAAGAAAAATATGACCCTGTGTGTTGACGAGTTTTTCGACACATTAAAGTGCAGAGTTAGGTCCAGCTGTGATGTGCTCTAATGCGCAATTACCAGGTTTGCAATGCAGTAATACCACATCACTTTTACATAATAAGCGATAACTGTGAGGTATAACTCTCAAAGTTAATTTTACTGTACTTTTACACAAGCCCAACTTTCCATGAAAAAGACCTGTGTGTCAGCTTGTACCCAGATCCTGGCGTGAGGTACCTAGGTGAAGGATTGCAAAGGGGCTCAGTGGAGGGCAAATGAGCATCAAATATGTTTAATTTCTGGTGCTGTGGGAATAGAGACGGGAATGGATTTCACAGACGACCCAATGGCAATATGTATGAAAGGTCACAAAGAAGACACTGGCATCCTGAATGTGGCCCCAGAGGAGCCACCATGTGCAAAACCTAGTGTAAAATGAGAGCAATAGGGAACAGTGGGAAGCCATCATCATAGCCTGGCCTCCTTGAGCGCAAGAATGATGTATGGCTACACTTAGCTACTTAAGTTTCCCTTCACAACGTCTTCCATTTCACGACTAAGCATTTCAACTTACTTGAATTTCAGTGTCCTGCCTCATAACTCAATCCTGAATTGAGTTTACTTTGTGGAGCAGGCACAGGACTGCGGGCTGCTGAAGGACCCTTTATAGTTGAACCATCGGAGCAAAGAAATGGAACAACGTGCAACATCTTTTGTTTTTTCTTTCTCAATTCAGGACTTTTGTCTGGCCCAAGGTTTAGTATACTTAGGGATTGTGCGTTTCTCCATCCTCTAAAAGTTGGCCTCTTTTTCTCCCTATGCTCTACCCCTTTGTGCATTTCACATTTGGTGCTTTATAGCTGAATTCGCAGGCCCAGATCCTGTTCAGAACGAGGAGTTCCTTGTTTTCTAACCTGGTCTAGAAATCTTTAGTTCAGCGCGTTTAGTGGGACCGAGGGTCAAAGGTGTGAGAGACCCAGGGAACCCCACTGTCTTTTACTACTTAACCTGGGGCAGAGCCAATCCTAGATTTTTTGGGGTCTGGGGCAAATGGAAAGATGTCAGTCCCCTCTAATTTGTAAGAGAATTAGAAGCCAAGACATCACAGGAAGTGACATCACAGGAAGTGACATCACATGACTATTAATCTTCTTTGGCATCACAGAAGTGACTTGAAAAGTGCAACTTTCCTGTAGTGGATATCAGTAACAGGAACAAAAGATAAATACCCAAATGAAATAAGTCCATACATTGCAAAGCTGTATTTCGTGAATGGAAACATTAGGTGCAAGTCTCACTAAAATGGTAATCTTTATGGTAATGTAACTTTATTGTTTCCAGATTGGTGCATCAATTAGGTCACTGTAAAAATGAACTACAGTGTCTAGTGAGATACAGTTGAGTTCTGATAACATGTATCTTTTCATTTTTATTTGAAAGTTTAATAAAATACAGACCAGAATTAAGAAAGGGCAGCAGAGTAGTGTACAAACAAACCATTAATATGTAGGATATAGAATGAATGCATTTACCTCACAAGGAGAGAGAAAATAGGTGCGCAAATATAGATTTTCGCAAAAAAGTACATTAAAGGAAAGATTGTATTCTGACAATGGGTGGTTATGTAGCTTGATATGTACAAAAATACAAATCCAGTGAAACTCTAAGTAACTCTATAGTTTTATATCAGCGGTTCCTAATCTGATGACTGTAACTCACTTGTGGGTTGAATGTCGATTTTTGGTAGGTCACACTCCTGACTTTGGATCTGGACAACCAGGCTTGACATCAACATCCTTTGATTCTGGGAAAATCACTTAAAATTGTGGACATGCTTTCAAATTGCCATGAATTAGGAAAATAACAGACTCTACAACTGTAGAGAATGTGGTGTAAGTGGAGAGTACCCAGGGAGTACTGATAAAGCTTTCAGAGGGTTTTATTGAAGTTGGCTCCAGGTAAGTAAACAAAAAAGTCATTCCCGCTAACTTAATTCCCCAGCCTTGGACTTCCCTCTCCAGTCTCCTGACTCTACTTGAGGCTTCTTTCTTCTCCCTTTGCAACCGGGTACAATGATTGGATACCATTGGGGGGGAAATTCCACAAGCACAGGGTTAATGACCTATTCTTTTTGTATGTAGTGATTTTATGCCACCATCACCTCGCCTGTTTTATTGTGCCTTTCTCTCCCAGTGTCTTTTTCATTCACTGTGTATAGCTAATTCTCCTTTTTAGGGTGGGTCTGCCCCTCTACCATCCCCCTCCTTAAACCAACACCTCCAAAAGTGTGAAAACCAAACCCTGACACTTCCCTGTGGCTACAACCCATCTCCGGGGCCGTGGCTGTGGTACCCAGGGCGTCCTCATCCCTCTCCAGGCAGCCAAGCTTACACATAGTTGTTTGAGAATTGTGGTAAATGAATGATGCACAGTCCACTGTGTAAGTTAAGATCCTTTATTGTAAGTTCCTTCCAAGTCAGGTAGACAGGTCAAGATCAGAAGTAAACCCCACCAGGAGCCAGCTGTTAGCAGCTCAGCCTGAGATGACCAACTGCCACAGTAAGTTAGAGAGACACTGTGAGCCAGAGGGACACCCAGGCATTCTATGATGTCACAGATATCATAGTACAGTCTATCCAGGGAAGAACAGTGGAGGGGACATTTACTACACATCCTTTTCCCTCATGGAATAAGAACAGAATAAAGAAATGATCGGCAAAATACCTCAAATGCAACATCAGCAGGAAAGTACAAAATTGAGATGAACCAAAAGTAATAATGTACGACATGAGATGACGTTAGCATGAGGTATCATTAGCAGAGAAATGAACAAAGAAAACTACATTATGTCACTATATGCCTCATCCCCCTCCCTTAATGAAACAGAATGGTTTCAAAAAAACAAGACAAACAGCTAAGTTAGCTGGCAACACTCATATCCTCCCCACACATGGGTACACCACATGGTAAACACCCTAGAAACAAAAATGAGTGTAGTCTGGGAGAGACACAATAGGGGTAAGATTCACTTAAGATAATCCAAGAGAGCAAACCCCTTACGCAAGAATTCACCAAAAAAAAAAAACTACCCCTGATAAAGATATGCTGACACTAAACGTATGACAAATTCACAGCTCAAAATCTTACCAAAAAGAAACCCTGGCCAGGAGTTGCAAGAAGGTAGACTTCGACCAGAACATAGTGCACAAACAATATCCACCAAAAACAGGGAACAACGCAGAGTATGGAGAATGAACTACTCGCAAATACTCAACCTCCCCTGAAAAGGGTACACCGCAGGACAGTAAACCTGGGAATAAAAATGGGCGTTGACTACCCGGAAAGACTCAACCTCCCCTGAAAAGGGTACGCCGCAGGGTAAGAAAATACCCCTGGGACGAAAGATGGGGCATGGACTACCCGCAAAGACCCAACCTCCCCTAAAAAGGGTACACCGCAGGACAATAATCCTAGGAAAAAAAGATGGGGCATGGACTACCCACAAATACCAAACCTCCCCTGAAAAGGGTACACCGCAGGGTAAGTACAAAAAACCTGGGACAAAAGATGGGGTATGGACTACCCGTAAACACTCAACCTCAAAGGGTACCCCGCAGCATAGTGATCCTGGGAATAAACATGGGGCATGGACTACCCGCAAATACCCAAACTCCCCTAAAAAGGGTACACCGCAGGGTAAGGACAATGACCCTGGGAAGAAAAATGAGGCATGGACTACCCCCAAACACCCAAGCTTCCCTGAAAAGGGTACACAGCAGGACAGTAATCCTGGTAACCAAAAATGGGAATGGACTACCCGCTAGCAAACAGACAACCTCCTCTAAGCAGGGTATGCCATAAGACACAATATCCCCCTAGAGGAATGACTACACACATGCACACAACAATGGGGCATGTACTACCCCCAAGGACCCAAAAGGTACGTGACAACATAAAAGCCGAAACTACGACATCCCCAACGCAGGATACACACTTGCCAAAAGAGCACCACAAAATTAGCCTTATTAAAAACACACACACCACTTTCCATAACAAGACTGTGTAATAATATGCAGTGATAAGTTAACTGTTACGCAAATAGGAAAATAACATTAGCTCCGGTGAGCGACTTCTCACCCGGGGTCTCCCCGAAGACACCACCGAGCTCCCTGCAGACTCCGTTGAATCTCGCCATAAAAATAAGATGTCATCCAGTCTATGAGTCAAAACCCTTTCAGTCCGTTGCGCCGCACTTTGTTGGTACGCATCCTTAGGAAAATAAGATGATCTCCAAATATACACAGGTGTGTATATCACCGAAGGAAAACAAACATGGCAACTTTCAGGCGTAGACTAGAAACGCGCAGAGTCAAAAGCAACGGGTGAAAGCTGTTGTTATGGCAACATAAACAAACTCAAAATGGCCGCTACGTCATGCGTAACGACGTGAGTCAAAAGCAAAGCGACGTCACAGGAGGTGCAAAAGAAGAGTTCCAGGAACTACACAAGACGTCACTAGAAAGACGCTGCGTGAGCAGAGGTTCGTTGACTCCCTAGGACGCTCTATGCACGTCATCAATTGAACGGAGGCAGGGAAACTGTGAAGATCGCTGCTGGCCAACCGTCACCAACACACACGACGGTGAGTTAACCAACTTGGCAAAGAACAGCAATGCTTCAATTCGCCAGGAAACACGCAGAACAAACACGCAGGCACAGTCACCATCCTATCTGACGTGTAAAGTCACAAACTCGTGCACATGCGACATCTCTCAGCAGACAATGAGTTTTGATCCGAGGTGCAGGGCAGAGTATAAAATTCGCTGAAGTAAACACAGACCAGATGCCTTCCTCCAAGGTGCAGGGACAGAGAGGATATTCCAGATAGAATTTCTCTGAGGCTTACGCTTGTTTCCACACGCAGGCACATAGAAGTCTGCTGCTGGATATCGATATAGGATCCAGAAACAATAGTAGACCGCTGATAAAGTAGATGAAACCTTCTGTTACACCATGACGCTTCCCAATAGAATGAAGGCCAGATGAAAAAAAAACAAACGCCACACCACAGGCCTTAGAGAAAAGCGTAGCTGTAGACTTATCCAGACAGCAAGAAGGTGACAGGAGGCTCATCGATAACAAACGCCCAGGTGCAGGCTGTCCAAGATGAAACAGGACACTGGTGGGGTCAGCTGGGCATTACCTTTAAGCTTATGTATAATGACTTAAGTTCTTTTCCTAGTGGTAGCTTCCTTAATTCACACGTAGGTTCATCCTCTTCAAAACGTCGCCAAGTTGTGGTGAATGAATGATGCACAGTCCACTGTGTAAGTTAAGATCCTTTATTGTAAGTTCCTTCCAAGTCAGGTAGACAGGTCAAGATCAGAAGTAAACCCCACCAGGAGCCAGCTGTTAGCAGCTCAGCCTGAGATGACCAACTGCCACAGTAAGTTAGAGAGACACTGTGAGCCAGAGGGACACCCAGGCATTCTATGAGGTCACAGATATCATAGTACAGTCTATCCAGAGAAGAACAGTGGAGAGGACATTTACTACAAGAATCTCGGAGCCTGCTGACACTGCCATAAGGAGACACTCCAGCATTATGCTCTGACATCTCAGCCTCCCCTGTGGCTTCTTTGTCTCTCTCCACTTGCTACAACATTCCCTGTGTCCTGCTGGCTTCTTCCCGGTGCTCTTGTCGGGCCCCATGATTGCTCCAGTTATCTGTGTCTTCCATTTTCGCCATTTTCTTGTCATGGCTGTACTTTGTCTCGCTATGGATAGCCATCAGCACAGCTAGTAAGTCAGCGGCCTGAGTCCACGGAATCTCGGTGGTGGCTATATTGAAATCCCCACTTGATTCTAGGGAGTTCCCACAGCATGTTATTTTGGTAATTCAGAGCAATTTGAAAGTATGTCTACTATAGTCAGAACTACGCCATAGTGACTATGGTGGACATGCTTTCAAATTTTGTTGAATTTTGAAAAGCATGTCTACTACAGTCCCTATACCAATGTCCCATATTCCCAATGGGATAGTGACTATAGTAGACATGGTTTCAAATTGCTGGGGATAACCAAAACAACATACTGTGCAACTGTAGAGTATGTTATTTTGGTAATTCACAGCAATTTGAAACCATGTGTACTATAGTCACTACGGTAATAGTGAGACCAGGGAAATGATACCGCATTTGGGATGAGCTGTGAGCACAGCCAAGCAGTGAAGGTGCGTTGCAGATTTAAGTGATTTTCATGTGAAGGTCTTTGATCTGGTGTTGAATTGCAGAAAGTAGGAACAATATAGTGGGTGAATTCTAATGAAAATCCCTCAATCTTCCCAAAACAAGGCCCTAGTGTTGGATATATTTCTGACTTTGATGGAGCATCCACATTAAGAAGAAAATGGGGTTAGGGGTATGCATAGAAAAATACCAAAAGAGATTGCTATCTTCTTATCACGTTCTATATGCATCCTGATGATATTATAGAATGTGTCAGGTTTTCCTAATTCAAATACATGCATGTAACGGGTTATCAGGAAGTTATTTCATACCAAACAGGGAAATAATATAAGCCTATGAAGTGAGTGTAGCACTACAGAGCTCCTTCAGTGATTGGGTAGTGAAGATCCTCTAAGAACGTCAGGATATACCTCAAAATTCCAAAGGAGCCAAACTTCAGCATAAACTCTGCAGCTCAATCTTTACAATCCCCGATTAGAGAAGAGGAAGGAGCAAGGATCAAAAACGAAATGGAAGTTGAACTCTCAAGAAAAACTGCACGTAAGAGCTTAATGAATTATTGCTGCAGGACAATATTAAGGAAGGAAATTTATATGGACAAATCAATACTTCAGATGTAGCACCACATGGTAAAATGTGATCTTTCTAGCCTTCTTATTTTAAAGGCTTCAATCCTCGCACTGTGGTCATATACTGATGCAATATCTCCTTCTATTGAAAGAAGAGTCAATCATGAAAGTCCTTGAATGAGCGCAAGTAAGTCTTTGTTAATTAGTTGTGCAAGAAGCTGCGATCGGCAGATGCTAGTGTCATTGGAATTGGGAGCAGAACTCTTAGGGCAAGTACACAATTTAGAGAGATGCCTTCCATTCTGTTATATACTGAAGAACTTCTAAGGGATTTTGATTTACAGTAAAGACAGCAAGAAAGGAGAAAATCTCCTGATACAGTTCAATCCCATCTGTATCGGAAGACCTTACACCCTCAGCTGGGCTTCCTGACCGAAGATTTTGCAGATCATTGCAATGGTTTCGCAGACCTCCTCTTTGTATGTCTTTTAGACAGGGAATAGTATAAAGAAGATTTTTGTTGATTTTTTAGCTGCTCAAATCATCTGTGAAAGCATGCTATTGCTGCATCAACAAGACTACTGAAACGCGTTGGTCGAGCCAATAGGGGTTGCCCATTAGATCTATTGGCTTTCCCAATGATTTTTAGCTATGCTGTACGGCATTGTGTCTGCTGTGCAGGATGGCTTAAAAAAGGTTTAATGATACAGCACTACATCATTTTGTAGGTGTTTGCATGTGTTCAACCTGCATGCACACATCTACAAAAGGAAACAGCCTTTTTGTTTTCTTTTTATTAATCACTTAGAGAAGGATCAATAAATAAAAAAAGTAATGCCAAAATGCTTTTTTAAATCAGAGTATGAAAAAAGTTTTAAAAAACTAAAATGGATGAGTGGGTTTTGGGAGTGGGTTGGGGAAAAGGTGGAGGATGAAGCAACATGAAGAACGAGAAGCGACACAAGAGTGAAAGAGAGCAATGTGGAGGGCTGTGGGAGAAGCAAACAGGTGAGATAGAGCATCATGAGTAAGGGCGGTTGGAGGGAAGCACACGGGCGAGAGACAGCAAAATGAGGGAGGAAAGCACTTGAGGGAGACAGCTGGAAAACACATGCACTCTCAGGGAGTGATTAACAAAAATAAAGTGAGTAGAGGAAGCATACAAGCCAGTCAATCAAAGAGATTGTAAAAGGACTATGTTCCATGGAAAGTACAAACACAAGGTGGACAGGCTAAAAAAAAGAAAGCCATCAAATAGAAAGTAAGCAAATATGAGTCACATTAAAATCAACCAATGGCAAGCTGAGGCAGCAGGCCCCTTTTTAATCTTGATAAGACCACAACGTGTTTTCACTTCTGGTTGCACATATTTATCCATTTTAGACACCTGCAGAAGAGATCAAGTATTAGACTGATATTGAGCAGGTGTCATGCTTTCCATGCAGCATTCGCACAGAGTAAAAGGAAGAATTTGAGGGTAAGGGTCACTCCAGCTTCAGTTGACACTTTTGCACTTTTTTATTCATGCCGAAAAAATGAGTAAAGTCAGTGAATGACACCAAAGTTGAAGTCAGCATATGTAGATGAAGCTGCAGCATCTCCCAAGACCAGGATTCAGTTGGGATGGGTGCATGGTTAAACAAAAGTCTGTGTGTTCTTTTTTAATATTCCAGCTTATACTTCACTATATTGTCCACACATATTTGCACCATTGACTTGCCTTTGTCAGTACATCAAGCTTATGCAACAATGAATCAGTAAGAGCTTCTCAAGTTTACCCCTCCAGGGGAATTACTCAAATGAAATTCTCCGCAATGGTAACAGATCCATTTATTGAACTGCCAAATCTAGCAATAGATGTCATTTGTTCCTTATGACTCAGATCAGGAGCCCAGCCAAGGAGCACTGAATAACATCTGTTTTTTCAGACACATCATAGGATTTGTTTGAGCACCCTCTCAGACATCAGCTCAATTAATAAATTGTGAATTTGCCAATATAATCAGCATGATATTAATCTAATTAGTGGTAACTGTTCAAACATGTTCTGTGGTCACAGGCTCAAAATTGATTAAAGGTTGAACTAGCCCTAATTAGTTGCCATCGAAGAGTTGGTTCAGCTGATCAGCACTGTTGCAGAATGCCAACATATGATCTGCTAGGTACAGTGTGATTACCAGGAGCCTTCCCAATACATTTCACTAATGCAACCTCTCCTGCTGGATCTGGATAAGTATTTGCTTATTTGTAGTGCATTTCATCCATAGGCGAATTTCAAGCTCCCACCACTTTATAATATTTTTCATTTGCTCCTGAGAATTTTCATGTTTATGTAAATGCTGTCCAAGAGGGTTCAAATCAGACAAATCGCTGCTTACAACTGAGCGCTCATGGAAGAAATTTTAAATATTTTTCACCAAAAGCAACAAACTTCATTTTTTGTACATTGAATAAAATAGCCAATGCTGATTAATTTCCTGACCATCACTCATGTAACTTCTTAAATAAGTAGGATTGAAGGATCAATTCTCAGAGACACGTGGAAAAGAATTACATATTTTGCATCTAGCCTGAGCACATCATCTTTCTCCTAAGTAGCAATGGATTTTATCATCCTGAATGGTAGGCAATTTCCATGGGGTATCATCAATGTGTCTGCACATTTTTGCCAGTAGTTTCATTACTATTAGTCTTTGCCACATTTACAATGTCCTGGCACTGGTACTCAAGTTTATGATCACAATATTTGGACAGAATATTAATGGTGTGTTCAACTTGCTGTGTCCCTCTCCGTTTCCTCGCACCTCTTTATGGAAACTTCTTTAGCTTTTTCTTGCTGCTGGTCCTCCTGCTCTTGTTCTTTGGACTGGAATACTGTACCTTCTTTCACTTGATGTTTTCTCAATGTTGTACTTTAACTCCTGGTCCTGGAAATGGGAGACTACACTGGTTGTGGTAGTAGTGATGTTTTCTTGTTCCTGACCCTGCATGCTCTTTACCTCTTTATTAGCATACTGGGAGAATACAGTAGTGACCGTTTGTGCATAGAGCTAGTCCCAAGGGAACATGGCTGTGACATGGCCTCGTGGAGGGGGCCCACCTCCAGGAGGGCCTAGAAGATATTATCCTGTGCTATAAGGCCCAGGAGAGCACTACACTATGGCTGTGAGGCACAAGGCTAGGAAAAGTATTCATTTGAAGGTAGGACTGAACCAAAGCAAGATGAGCAGAATAAACCTAGGGTCAGGGCTTTCATGGAAGGAAGTCTCTCTAGGTCATAGGTCTGGCAGTAGTGAAAATCTGACTTTGAAAGGGGTTCCTATTGAGCTCTAAGATGATGTCCTTTACATTGCAATGCACTGATATTTATCTAAAAAATTACTGTAAGGTAACCCATGAGCTGTGAGGCCAAGGAAAGGGTACCTCCTGCCCTGTGCCTCGCACCACTAGATAACCAATGCAAGGCCCAGTGAATTGGGCACCACCCCTGAATCTCACAGTCATGATCTAGCTCTTCGAGGCCCAGGAGAGGGTGCTCCCTCTCCTAGACTTCAAAGCTGTAGTATTGTGCTTTAGTGATAAACACTGGAGCCCTGCTTTGCCAGAGTGACATGGTTGTTCCTTCCCTCCTCTACTGACCTATTTTCCTCAACTCATGTTCGGCTCTAGCTGTGCTCATCCTGGAAACATAGGGTTGTCTTGGGTTGCAGGAAACTGGCAACCAAAACACGGTGGACAAGGATTCTAGCTAGCTTTTTAATAAAAGCACAGCCCCACCCCTGATTTGGGTCTTTAGCTCACTTTGCCACTGGATTCAAGCTAGCCTGGCTGATGAGGGGTGTTACCCCGAAATCAGTCCCAGAATGCTTGCTTCAGGTCCAGGGAAGATCTGGCTTGGCAGTTCGGTCTGGACTGTTCCCATTAGCCACAGGATCAAGACTGATTTGCATATGGCTTGGTCTGAACTGTGGTGGCGAAGTGAGCTAAAGAATGGTGATGGATTTAACCCAGATCTGTGACTGGGGGTGAGTGTCTGAAAAGTTTCAGTGCTCTGTCCATCATCTCCTTGTGACTGCCCCACCCATAATCTTCTGAGCCAACCCAATTGCTGATTTTGCTGCTGCCCCATGTCTCCGACCCCCTATTTCCCTCCCTGGCCATCCAGGAAAGCCACCACACCCTTGGAGCACCGAGGTCAAACACCTCACTTGCAAAGCCGATTATGGTGTCTGGATGAGGGATGGAGATGGAGTACACAGTCTCATAGGGAAATTGTGGCCTTTGGCACACCGAAGAAGGCCCCATGTTTTGGAGCTGAGCGTGGGCTCCTGAGAAGCTGCCCACACTGCCCTTGCCTTATGCCGTGCCAGGCCTGGGACTGGGAAAACTATTTTGTTTTCTTGCACTAAGGCCTATGGCAACATGGTTAGTCAACTATTTCTATTTGTAATAATTGTTATTGTAAGACACATTGGGGAACTTGTGAGCTAGGGCCATAAAAGCAACACTTCATTTGATTGTAAGGTCTGTAATACACCTGCCAGCAAGTAGGGTTGTGTAATATATCAATCAATCATTGTTTAAGTAATTCATAGAATGTGAACGTTGCCTCAGAGTTCTCCTTATATATTACAAAATAATGTTTTAAAAGTGAGGACATTCATAAATCAAATCAACACTGATGGCAAGAGAAGGAAATAGGATTCAGAAAGGGTGGGAGAGGGTGGCTTTAAAACAAGAGAGACTTTGCAAGCTTTTTCACAAGTCTCAGGGCAAACAGGTGTTAATGGGTTTAAACTGAGGCATTTACTGCTGGTGTCCTGGACCATAAACCTACTATCAAAAGTGAGCAGCAATTACACCAATTTAGCACTTGACCCTAAGGGTGACAAAAGTCTAGGAGGGAGGTGGGCTGGGGTTGGAGACTCAGAACTCAATATAATGTCCAATAAATCCATAAATCACTGTCCAACCAGTACTTTAGTTTATGAAATTAAAATGTACATGTGTACTGGACACAACACAATACTGTACCTAATCTTCAGTGTGAGAAGTGTGGCTCACTGGTTAGAGGCGGCAGACCCGTAAGCAGAGAACGGCCCGGGACCAGGGTTCGATTCCCGACGCGGCAGGGTCGTGGACCAGGGTCAGCGGACTCGATAATTCTCGCCTCGGTGCCTACTCTAGTCAGAAACCACTCTGGGCATCAGCTTGCTTCATCTTCATAACGGCCCCCCCAGACCGCCGGGGATGCTTGGTCGCACCTTTGAGATACCCATCAGGGACCATCTCTCAGGGTGAGCCAGGACGGGTTCCCCAGCGGTCGAAGCGTGGAGATACTCCTCCGGGAGTCGATTCCTAGCGCTATATAAACCCGCAATTAAATTAAATTAAATTAAATCAGAAGGCAAGTGGTATAGGGTTTTCAACTAGTACAACTTTAGAAATAAAATAAATAAATAAACCAGGGTAATTTCTCTGGACAGTCGAAACTGTTCCTTGGAAACAGGTAAATGATTGCTAATGATCATTGGCCCTATGCCCTCGGAGTAGTTCTAGGGGAGTTGTCTGTAGGCAGCTCCTGCAGCTCAAATTATCGGCAACCAGGGTTCTGTCTTGTAGTCCCCCAAAATTTATACTTTTTCCCCCCTACTTGGAGTTATAATTGCATATGGCCGCTATGTGATCTTGGTGTAGTATGGGCAGGCCCAGCCTGCAGTTCATTGTTAGTTTGTCTAGCTGCTTGAGGTGGTGTGAGGTCCACCGAGTGACACTCACTTGCTCCTCTCCTTGGCCTCACCGTATGATGGTTGCAATCCAAGGTAGATGTGCCATGAGATACTCAGTTGGGAGTGCAAGAAATGCCCTACTAGAATTGAAGCAGCTGTGCAGAGTTTGTGCTGCTCGTAGCTTGGTGAGGTTTCTTTTGAGGGTTCTTCTCATTGCCCAAACAGTAATCCCCATCCAATAGAACATTTTGTGCCCAACCCAGATAAAGCAGTCAGATCAATGTGCTTGCCAAAAAAAGAGAAGCCCATTCTCTGCAGGCACAGTTCAGTCTGGTATAACCACCAACTGTAGTTGTAAATCGTTTAGCACCTAATTATTTTAGGCACTAGTTCTAAGCAGTAGAATCATTCCCCAAGCAGGTTGTGTAACTGTGAGTGATGCAGGTCCTTCCTGCATAATAGTGGCCATTGCAGCTCTTCATGTCCTCCGCATATCTCCCTCCTTTTCATCACGTACTGGCACCTCCAATGTCCGTCTTCAACAGTCGGCCAGCACCTTCCATCAAGACAGGCTCCATGCACAGTCAAATTTCCCCAGGTTCTGGTCGCAAACTTAGCAGGGCAGTTGGTGATGGATATCACAACCCTGGAGCACAAAAGAGTTTCTTGGTCACCACTGGTATGGCCCCTCCAATGCAAGTAGACACATTTTGACACACTGACTGAAAGTTTCTGCTCCATCCTAACTCTAAAGTTGCATACAGTAGTTGTGTATTGCAAAAGTCAGCTCTGAGATAGTTTCAGGGAATCTATGACCTTTTGCATATTTAACTTGACTGGTCCAGCTAACGTTTGTTTAACAAGGTGTGAGTAGGATGGTGCGGTGGAGCTGGGATTTCCCTTTCAGGAAAAACCCACAACAAGGCCACAAAGGTAAGAGAGGCTACCATGCTTAAATAGCTGCTACCCTTTGAGGGTAGCTCTTCCAGAGAACAATATGTCAGGAAAAGGCAGGTGGAAACTCCCTAACTTCAAAGGGCTCTCTTACCATTGTGCGACCTTGCTACGGTGTCACCTATTGGCTTTGACAAGACCTGTTACACATGTGATATTGAAAATATACAAACGTTTCATGGTACCATAAAGGTAGCTTTCCTATCGGTGGACATGCACAAGCAACACAGCAGTCACCTTCCTGATTTATTAGGTCTACAAAAGCCTTTTTTGGCGTTTCCAGTAGTGATTTCACACCAGTGCATAAAGAACAGTAAACGAGAGTGCTTTGTGTGCAAAAAGCGCAATGAACCCACACAGATGGTAATAATGTACTGTGCAACTGTAGATGACATCACTTACCAAACATTATATATTTTAAACATGAGCCCTGGTATTTGCTACTTGGTTGCAGTGTTCACCAAGATACAATGTATTTCAACTAGGAACAATTCATCCGGATGCGACAGTTGGTGAGGCACCATTGTATACACAATATGACTATACCTGTTCTCTAGATGGCCGATGACTGCTCACTGCGCCAGAGAATACCTTCAGAAATGGTAATTCCACCTAAATGCAGATTTTGAAGGCGGTAAAGTATCTCCCCCCCCCACCCACCCCGAATCAATACCATTGTGCTTGTAATGCAAGCTGATCAATCATTGCAAGATTTAGTGTTATTGCAGGCACATGGCATGTAATTATGGAAATCCATTTTATATTGCCTTTTGGGACAAATACGTTTTAATTAAACTAAATCACGAGCAGTTAGACGTACATTCCAGCAGGCAGGTATAAGCAACAGACATTTCTGATTTGAGTTAACTGCCTAGCTCAGCTGTTCAGGAGTCGCAGAACTGCACAGTAGCCATTTTTGACATACCCCAATATTTCTGCTACCAATGGTCAGTTTTGCAACAAGCATGGGGTGCGATGGGTGCCGTTTCTTTTTACTGCAAGCGTTTGCCACAAAAAAATGAAAAACATGACACTCCTAAATGTTGCTGCTACATGTTTGCAATAAAATAATGAAAATAACTGTTGCATATAATTTTAAAAGAACAATACTGGTGCTTCCTATCAGGAGGATGTATTAGGAGCAGGTGTTAAATCCCTTTTTAGTTTTAAAACTTATCACACGAAAATGTAGTTTTGAAGGGTGAAAAGACGGAGTACTATTGGGTTTGGATTACTATTTCTGTAACCTGGAGGAAAAGTGTAAACAAACAAGGTTGACTATAAAAATAAGCAACCATTAGCAAAGCCAATAGATCTCGGTCTGAAATAGCCAAACTATTGGCTTTGCTAATGCACTGCGGCACTCAGTGGCGGGTGGTAGTCAACAGAGGTGGCGCTGCGGGGGAGAGGCATGTTGGGTTTAAAATATTAAAAAAGAAAATGTACCTTTTCCTCCGCCTCTCCGTCTCCGCTTCTCTTCTCAAGGCCAGTCCTGAAGAAGCAGGAAGCTCCCGGACACACAGGCTCCCCTGAACCAATCAAAAAGCTGCAATGCAGCATTGTGATTGGTATGAGCGCCATGGATCATATTCCCCACCAAGCTGTCCATTACAGCCTGGTGGGAAATATGCAAAGTGGGCATGACTACTTGGCCAGGCCAAAACAGCCAGCCAAGCAGTCATGCCCTCTTAGTGTATCTCAACAAAAGGAGAGAGAGGGTTTTAGGGCACTCTTAGTCCCCAAGCAATATACAGGTAATCAAAAGAAGAGTGACCATAAAGATAGCGAGGGTGAAGCTAGGTGCCGAGCGGGTGCTGAGCGTTGCGGGCGGTGTGCCATTGTCGCTCCCACCCCCCTCCTGTGTTCTATGGGGCGTGGATCTATTTCTTTACAAACTCCTAGGTTCCTCGCAAAAGAGGTAAAACCCCACTACTTATGAGTTTGTTTCTTTTTCTTTTTGCACCAATTTACACATAGTGCTATTTTTAACTTTCACGACCATTGGCAGGGCGGGCCTTAGCGCGCCCCTCCTGTCATTGGCACACTCGCTTACCGGTCCTGATGAAAGCCCAGTAAAGTAAAACATAAAAACGGGCAGAAACATGTTGACCTTCTTTACAGGGTAAACACCAGTATAAAGTAATTGGCTAGTTTCCCTTCACATATCTCATTTTTTAATATGTCAGGTTGACCAATGAATAAAGTTTTGTTTGGTACAACCTTTGACATTTTTAACCTCAGTATATTTTTTCACACTTCATCTTCACACAAAAACCTGCTCCGCAGTCTCCTGGCGTCGCAGCACACCGGGGAGGTATTCGATCTCTCCCGGTGGACCCGATGATGAAGCATGTCACCACTAGGGTGAGTGAGGGTTTCCTGAAAAAACAGTGTATTTTTTCTTGAAATTTGGTCTTACCATCGGACCACTTACAACTGGCCTCAGACTTCACGTGCGACACCCACCTCCTTTATATACTTTATCTTTATGGTCACTCTTCTTTTGATTACCTGTATATGCCCTCTTAGTGTTCACAGTCCACTCCTCCTCCCCGAGCCACCAGCCCCGCCCGCCCTAACCCAGCCCTGCAGCAACCAAAAATAAAATGATAATAACGTAAGCTATTATCATTTTATTTGAATGATAACTTGTTATTATCCTTTTATTTTGCCAACTTTCACTGCTCTAAGAGCAGTGGTGCGACTTTCCTCCACCTTAGCAGAGGAGCCGCCACTGTTGGCACTGGTATGCAAACTTATACCTCAAAGAACAGGCATGTGCATGGAAACTAACGTGAAAATGGGCTTCTTTAATATAGGAAGCCCAGTCCAAGATGGCCGTTGATGCTCATGCACGAGTCTTTACACAAACACACATGCATACATCAAGAAGCATGCATAAGAGTGGATCATGATGCATGGCAGCCGTTTTTTGTGTATTGATATAATCTGGTGGACAGCCATGATATAACGGTAAATTCAAATGTTGAAAGAAGAAAAAAATATGATTATGCTATTGTATTCGCACGGAGGTAATATACTTCCAAGTGTTCATTTATTTTAGTTGGTATGTGTGTTTTCTGTCTTGTTGAACATGCACACTTAGTTTTTATGGAACCAGATTACCATGCACAAAATATCATGCTACAAGAATATGGTAGCAAACATATTGCCACCCGGAAAATTGACAAGGTCAGATTGTACATGGATTTATAGCTTTACTATTGTGAACTGCACATCTGTGTGCCTTGAGGATATATATATATATATATCTTCAAAGTTCACAAATGTGGAGCTAACAATAGTAAATATATACTTGCATCCACAATATCTTTCTTTGTCGATATTTTGCGATGATATTCTCATACCACGATATTAAGTACACAATATTCTGACATATGATGGAGAGTTGACAGAGAGAGATGATTTTACTAATCCCCACTTGTCTTATATGATACATTAATTTCCTACTTCTGGAGTCGCATATCTGCACCCATGACATCCCTAAGCAGCGAGGTCAGACTGGCCATTTATCGTTTAGCATTATCTGAATTGGGGCGGGGATTCGCCCCAACCTAATGCACTGCTATGATTGCCCTACAGGCTGTCATATCTTCCAGTCACATTTATCCATATATTCGAGTGTAATCCTTCTTTTCAACGTTGTAATCCAATTTATTCATAACATTTTTTCTGCCACAGGCGGAGTGATGCTTGCCAGTTTATAAAGTTTCTAATGTTTATGCTGGACCATCCGAACCTCTCGCCAAGAAACACGAATGATGCAAATTCGTCTGAAGGCAGTAAGGGTTATTTAAAAAAAGCCCAATGCATTTCGGGCAACTGGGTGCCCTTCATCAGGGGTCACTACAATACCAAGTACAAAGAAACCAAATGTTACCTTTTACACCTTAATTGTCATCCATAGAAGTGCATTAATGCAAATAATTACAATGCCTAATATACTATTAGATGTTTATTAACAATTCATACATTAACGATGTTCATCTGTGAACCAAGCTACTGAAATCTGACGGGAATCTTAGCCTTTCTCCTGTTGTGTTCTTACTTTTGGCAAAACCACTCGTTAACCCAGCTATCTTATCTCAGAAGTTAACCAAACACAATTCAACTTCTCATTCATCCACTCTATGCTTCCATTCTACTAAGCCTACCTATTGCGCTGTACTGTACATTACACTCCCCTATCTCCCCAAACGCTCTCACCCCTCCAATTCGCAATCACCAACTCACCACAATCACATTTCTCTTCCGCTCCCTAACTGTCATCTATTAGTCCAAACTCGCAACTTAACTTGCATGCTGCACTCAATGCTCACTATTTACAACTGTCAAGCACATTTCCACATCATCGTTCGGTCCGCAACTCTCTAACAATGGCCCCACTCTTTCAATCACTCACCCCCAAAGTTAAAAATGACAATGTTCAAATCTTCCCTTTGCTGTGACGACGCGCCATACCTGCCGTAACCGTGGATTCTCATACATACTCAGTTCTCCTCACACAAATGGTAATGACCTCCCTTTTCCCACCCCTCGTTTAAACACATACATTTCTTCCTATTGGTCAACTGTTATTTGTTTCCCACCATCGACTTCATAAATCAATAGTGCCTTTCACAAAAAAACTATATGTCCCATAATTCATTGCACATGTGGAAACCTCAAACTACACATTGCAAACAAATGGTTCTATTAGTAACATAAATGTAGTTCTGATATAAATCATTATTATCGAATGTTCATAAACGTTTTACCATGTACTTTCAACGCCATCTTCATTGACGAACCACGTTGTTTTACCAGCCATGTGGAGTGGAGCCATTTCAAGTGTTCATCATGTTTGTTTCTTGACATTTTTTGATGGGTGCTATCCCGATGTGGTGCATAAATTTCAACAAGACTTTCAGGGGGTAGGGATGCACACCAGTTTTTTGCAAAAATTCCTTATTTCACATATTTCAAAACAGAATGCGTGCTATTTGGTGAGGTGCCATGCCCCAACGGCACCGAAGTGTATAATATTATATGAAATGGGGCGGGGATTCGCCCCAACCAAATCCACTGCTATGATTGCCCTATAGGCTGTCATATCTTCAAGTCACATTTATCCATATAGTCGAGTGTAATCCTACTTTTCAACGCTGTAATCCAACTTATTCATAAAAAAACATTCTTCCACAGGCAGAGTGATGCTTGACAATTTACATAGTTTCTAATGTTTATGCTGGGCCATCCGAACCTCTCGCAAGAAACACGAATGATGCAAATTCGTCTGAAGGCAGTGATGTTTAGTTAAAAAAAGCCCATTGCATTTCGGGCAACTGGGTGCCCTTCGTCAGGGGTCACTACAATAACAAGTACAAAGAAACCAAATGTTACCTTTTACACCTTAATTGTCATCCATATAAGTGCATCAATGCAAATAATTACAATGCTTAATATACTATTACAAGCTTATTAACAATTCATACATTAACGATGTTCATCCGTGAACTAAGCTACTGAAATCTGACGGGAATCTTAGCCTTTCTCCTGTTGTGTTCTTACTTTTGGCAAAACCACTCGTTAACCCAGCTATCTTATCTCAGAAGTTAACCAAACGCCGTTCAACTTCCCATGATTCACTCTATGCTTCCATTCTACAAAGCCTACCTATCGTGCTGTACTGTACATTACACTCCCCTATCTCCCCAAACGCTCTCACCCCTCCCATTCACAGTCACCAACTCACCACACTCACATTTCTCATCTGCTCCCTAACTGTCATCTATCAGTCCAAACTCGCAACTTAACTCGCACGCTGCACTCAATACTCACTTTCCACAACTGTCAAACACATTTCCATATCATCGTTCGGTCCGCAACTCTCTAACAATGGCCCCACTCTTTCAATCACTCATGACCAAGATAAAAATGACAATGTTCAAATGTTCCCTTTGCTGTGACGACGTGCCATACCTGCCGTAACCGTGGACTCTCATACATCCTCAGTTCTCCTCACACAAATGGTAATGCCCTCCCTTTTCCCACCCCTCGTTTAAATACACACATCTCTTCCTTTTGGTCAACTGCTATTTGTTTCCCGCTATCGACTTCATAAATCAATAGTGCCTTTCACAAAAAACACCAATATGTCCCATAATCCATTGCACTTGTGGAAATCTCAAACTACACATTACAAACAAATGGTTCTATTGGTAACATAAATGTAATTCTGACATAAATCATTGTTATCGAATGTTCATAAACATTTTCACATGTACTTTCAACACCATCTTCAATGACGAACCACGTTGTTTTACCAGCCATGTGGAATGGAGCCATTTCCAGTGTTCATCGTATTTGTTTCTTGACATTTTTTGATGGGTGCTATCCCGATGTGGAGCATAAATTTCAACAAGAATTTCAGGGGGTAGGGATGCACACCAGTTTCTTAAAAAAATTCCTTATTTCGCCATATTACAAAACAGAATGTGTGTTATTTGGTGAGGTGCCGTGCGAACGGCACCAAAGTGTATAACATTATCTGAATTGGGGCGGGGATTCGCCCCAACCAAATGCATTGCTATGATTGCCCTATAGGCTGTCATATCTTCCAGTCAGATTTTTTTAAATAAACATCACTGCCTTCAGACAAATTTGCATCATTCGTGTTTCTTGCGAGAGGTTCGGATGGCCCAGCATAAACATTAGAATCTATGTAAATTGGCAAGCATCAGTCCGCCTGTGGAAGAAAAAATGTTATGAATAAGTTGGATTACAGTGTTGAAAAGAAGGATTAAACTCGAATATATGGATAAATGTCACTGGAAGATATGACAGCCTATAGGGCAATCATGGCAGTGCACTTGGTTGGGGCGAATCCCCGCCCCTATTTAGATAATGTTATACGCTGCGGTGCCGTTCGGGCACGGCACCTCACCAAATATCACGCATTCTGTTTTGAAATATCGCGAAATAAGGAATTGTTTCAAAAAACTGGTGTGCATCCCTACCCCCTGAAATTCTTGTTGACATTTATCGTTTAGAGCATTTCCCCGTTGAAATTTGAGTGGGGAGGTTGGGGTCTGGCCTTTGGAGATTAGTTTTTGAAGGACCATAGAGACTGCTGTCGTTCTCGTCAACACCCTAGGGTAGCAGACACAGCAAGGGTATAAGAAAAGAAAGAGAGGGAGATAAATAAAGATGAGAGAGAGAATGAGAACAAAAATAAGAAGGCATTGATGAAAAGAGAGCGTGTGAAGGAAGGGAGCGAAGCTGATTCAAACATTTTTGGCAGGGCTGATCTTGGTTCCCAGTAGAGACCCTGAATACCATCTACCCTTTTGTTCAATTTTAAGACACATTGTGCAAGAGAAATGTCTCAAAACAGCTTCTAAATCCTGCTGACAACCCTACTCATGATGACATTTGTAAAAAGCATTGGCAAAGCCAATTAATCTCACCTTGTGGATCTTTTTATTGTGGCAATGTTTTTGCAGATGTCATACAGCAAAATAAAAGGTGCTATGACACACCTACTGCTGCCGATTTCTTTATTCTTTAGGCACATGCATGCACTATTACGTATACATGCACATGCATTATGAAATGTGCAAGCACATGCGCTGCATCTGCAGAATGATGTGGGTGCCATTTTCTTTTTTGTAGACCTATCTCTGATGGCAGATGCCACCTAGGTTGACACAGTTAAAAAAGAACATTTTAAGTGTGGAAAATAATTGTTCTTGTACCAAAGCACCAAGCAGCAAAAGGTATCTTCCGGGCTTGTCGACAAAATGCAAGTTAAAACAATATATAAATGCACACCCGGAGTGTGGGAGCAACGGAGGAGCCGGTGTGTGAAAAAACTGGAATTGGGTGGGGGATAAAATATAAAATAAAACTGAGTTGAGGAGAAGATATAAAGGAGGGGGAAGCAGCAAACAATGTAAAGAGCAACATGGAGTGAGGGAGAGAGGCACTTGAGAGAGAGCAGCAGATGAAGAAGAGATCATCCTGATGCGCAGCGGTCAATATTTGCAGGAGGAAAGATCACATGAGGGAGAGAGTTAGAAAACATATGCACTCTAACTGAGTGCTTAACAAAAAAGAATAAAGCAGTTCCCTAAAAGTGAGCAGTGAAAAAATGCAAATAAGCTATTCAGATGCTATCCTCCAGACGAGGGCCAAACACATGAAGTGGAAGGAAGAGGCAAGAAATCCATTGAATAAGAAGCAAGCAATTGAGAATGACACTTATGCCACACAATGGAAGCATGCGATTTTCTAAGCTCACTTTGAGTTCTTGGTGCAGCCCATAAAAGGTATTTAGCAACCATACAGCTGCTAGCTGAGCTGTCTTGGCGGAGAGAACAAATAATTTGGCACACTTCTATCGATATTTCTATTGAAAATAAAATCACAACAGAAGATCGTTATTCACTGGAGAAGCTGAGATAAATGCATAGACATTTTCAAAAAGACTAACAAACCTAACCTAAATCACAAAGAACTTTCTGAATTAATGTGCCAAAAAGTCAATTCAAAATAAGCCAATGACTAAACACTCATTTGGGTCCAAGCTGGTTTCTCTTTCTTACAGGGGTCTTCTTTTATAGTGCTATTTTATGAGGGAATATCATGATGCTGTAATACCTTTGATTTAGCGTTTTCCACCTATAAAACAATAATACATTGTAGAACTAACACTTCTGTATGTCTTCCTGCATTTTGGTGTTCCTTAACAGATAGACCATAAGTTATCAGCCTGGCACCTCTCATTAGAAGGTCGGAAACTCATCTGAGGAATGCCTTAATGGTCGTCTCACATCCCCACCCTCTTCAACACGGCTACCTGACATATGCGGAGACGAATCCTATCATTAGTGCCCACACCGTCATCCGCTCCCCCCCACCACTTCATGCACATTCCCCTTACAATGATTACACTGGACACATTGTTTATGGGTAAAGAACTGCTGCAGGTTTATTTTCATACAACATGAGTATGCCGTTATTGGGTTATCTTACGGGTGATCCAGGACGGGCAACCCCTCGCTGCCCACCCGCCTAATGAGCCAGCCAGCACGGTGGGTCAACGCCCGGACAGTGCAGCACCTTGTAGATCCTTATCTTACACTCCCGCCCCTTTCAGGGCGGAGCGGTGTGGCACACCCCAGGTTGGTTCAGGCCCCCCAACCGCCCGAAGGACTAACGGGGCGCCGTCGCGGTATCCCAGGACCTCCTGCGGCTCCAGGTCTTTGGCTCTGGCACCCTTACTGTGCCAGGCAGAGGTACCCTTACTGTACCAGTCTGCCGCAGAGGTACCCTTACTTTACCCGTCTGCCTCCAGATCACCCTGTAAATCCGCCACAGCTCTGGAGGAGGCTACCGTCGATGACAGAGCCCCCCACCTCCGAGCTCCCTACTTACATCTCGCAGCTTCCAGTGCATCCTGTATATCAAGGAGAAACATATCCATCCCGATTTTGGACAGGTGCACGCCACCTCTTAATAATCTAGCCTTCCACTTTGCCTGTGGTAGTGCCTGCTTGATGGACCCCAAGCCTTCCATTCAGTGAACTATGTGTGGCCACGTTGAGCCCATTCGCAATGCCTACCGCAGCTAAGGACCTGGCACTCCGCCATTCCCTACGTGGAGCAATCTCCGACCACACTCGCTAGTATGGCCCCAATTATAGCTGATTGTCCCTTTATCAGTTTGCATGGGGTAATTAGGACATGTGGGGGGGGGGGTCCCTAGTGAGAGTTGTTGTTCGCCTGGTCCTGTGTCCATGTTAAACTGCCGCTGTGGATCTAGCGCCCCGCCATACCCTGCGTGGCGCGATCTCGGACCACACCAGTTCTTGAATTGTTTACACACTGCACACAATAGTCAATACGTCATATTTACATGATGGTAACTTTTACCAAATGCCTCTTTTGACCTTCCTCGCCTGGGGTACTAAGGACGGATGTACCGCTGGAAACAGTTGGGATTCCAGCGCCCCACCCCTTTGACGCCTTCTGGCCCCAAGCCTGCCTTAAATGCAGCCGTGGCTGCCCCGATCCTGAAGGCGTGGCTTGCCAACCTCTTCCCTTCCCCTGCTAAACCTGATTTGGACAGGGCTGCCCTCATGGAGAGGTCCAGCTGAAACCTGGTCAATGGTGTCTCATCCCCATGCATTAGGAATTGTCCTGCCACCGCTGGCCTTATCCTCAGGAACTCCCTAACTGTTGTAACCGGGCAGTATCTGGGGTCCCCCAACGCGTGCAGCACAATGGTCGTGCCGCGCCCGGCCTGATCACTCTTAGACCTCCGGATATGGAGTGCCAAAGCGTCTGTCGCACAGACATCCATCATAGTCAATGCAGTCCCTGTTCTATCTGTTTTAGATTTGGCCACCAGCTTGCTTACCCTGAAAGCCCCGAAAAATGACAGGCAGAACGCTGTGGTGAATAACCATGCCTCAAAAGGGGGAGTTGGTGACCCAGGGTAGGGTGTCTATCATCTGCTGTAGTGGAGGGAAGTCTATGGGCGCCCTGGTGTCTGGGGTAGCCCCTTCCTCCCGAGCCCACCGCCGCAGCGCTGCCCTCACTTCTAAAAGAACTGGTGGGATCCAGACCCCGTTAAGCTTGGTGTCATGTCTCAAGGCCGCCAGGTGGCCGCATACCCGCGAGTGTGATTTGCCTGTTTCTTTTGCTACCGAATTTTGACTTGCATGGACTGGGTATCCGAAATAAATATGCACAGGTAATATGTGGTTGTTGTAAACAGGGGATGGACAGGAAGAGTTTGGGGGGGGGGCTCCTCCTGCCGTGTTTGCTGTAGTTTGAGGTGTAGGCTGAACATGTTCCTATGGGGCCTCAAGCATAGAGCTTGAAGAGCAAAGGCGCTTAGCGAGGATCCGGAACGTCCGACAAATTGAGGACCCCTAGTGTCGGAACTATGATCCCACCGGCCAGTACGTGTGCACTATTGGGTACCTAAAGCTTTATTCTATCTCAAGCCAGGACTGGCCACCCGCTGCTCTCAAACGCTCCAGGTTAGCATCGTCTTCCTGGCAAGTGGAGCCCTGGCCCTTGGCCCTGACTAACCTTGTGTTCTGGTGCCAGGTTTGTGAAAGTCATTCCCCCGTTCTGTGACCTACTATGCAAATCCTGTACTTTCCTGGATATTGGGGATGCTGAATGGACAATAATACCCCGTCGCCATCTGGCTCGAACGTAGCGATTAGCAAACTCTAGTGCACCGCTGCACACCTGTTTAGATGACAACGACACCACCCACCCGCTGCCCTGGCTAATGCGCGGGTGACTATGTCTTCATTGACGCAACATGTAACCTGCCCTATTTGCCGAGGAATGCCCCCGGTTTATATCTGGACCTGTTTCTTTGTGGTGCCAGCAGAAGTTCCTCATAAGGCCCGAGTTTTGGTTTAGTGCTAAGCTTAGAGTGCTGCTGGCTGGTATATTACAGCTTCTGACATTGCCTCCGGGTAATAATACAAGACCCCACTACACCTATGACACGCCCGTACCAATGGCTTGACAATGCTTGTTACTTGTATAAGATACCTGATGCCATGTGAGTCGGGTGGTTCTCCAGTGCGGTTCCTGCATCAGAGACAGAAAACATTCATTAGAAGCCCTGCCCCCCTCATCTACCAATCCGGATTTTCTGCAATGAGACAGTGGCCAACAATGCCCCACACACTACCCAGGCCAAGCCTGTTTGGAGCCAGATGCAGCACTGCAGCGTCTTGAAACTGGGACACTTGACATACTGCCTCTGCTACTGACCAATGCAGTTTGGAGTGTGTTATTTAGCGCCACTTCTTAAGTCGTCCCCTTACTATTCTTCTCACAAACACCTCATCCTCTCAGGCCTTTAAAACGGACCTCAAAGCTCTCCTTCTTTAACGACACTTCCAGATTTAATTCATGCCGTCTCTGATGGAAGACCTTTTAATATAGAAAATGCTATTCTCCTTGACTATGGAAGTGTCTTCCCAGAGTGTTCTTGTGGTTTGCGAGTCTGCCATTTATTGCAGTATTATCCTTCTGCCTGTGTATGGTACTCTATTGTAACAACCCACATCACAATTCTCATGTAACACACTGTATGCAACCCCTTACGTTGTCTTTGCTTCTGGTACTTGCACAAGTGCCCCCATTGCCTACGTAACATTTGTTCTTGTGTTTGAGTGTCTGCCTTGTATTGCAGTAGGCGGCAGGGGCCTAAATACCCAGCCCGCCCCTCCCCAGGCATGCCCTCCCTTGGATACACGTCACTGGAGCCCTGGCCAGGGGAGGGGCTGGAGAGCTGCCCGAACCTCCCCTTCTTCGAGGACTGGAGGTGGGGGGGGGGCTGGGCTCGACTAATGGGCACCAAGGGGGCTGTCCTGCTGATGTCCCCCTTCGGGGGACGCGGGCAGCGGCATTCTCCTTGGCACTTTCTTTTGCGCTGATTGGACTCCAGCATTTTGCGCTGGTGTTTTGTACTTGTTTGTGCCTCGTGTTTACCGTGTTATGAAAAGAATAACTTTTATGTTTACTGACAGATAACTGAGACATTTTGTCATTTGCCCACTGAACTGAGCTGCCCCTGTGTGCACGTAAGAATCAATCTTATGTCCTTCAGAGGCCTCTTTCAAGCTCCCGATGCTCTATTATCATTACACTAATAGATGAAAATGGACTATGACTCACTGCTAGTGGCTAGAAAATGGGCAGAAAACAGGGAGGCACTGTTTTTGCGACCTCTGGGACTAGGTGACTCGTAATTAGAGTACCTTAGTAATGAGGCATTTAAGCATGTGCAACACTTTCAGTTTTGGAGGGTAATGGCAATTCATTATTTAACTAGTACATTTTCAGTGATAGACACAGGGCAGCTGCCTCTTAGTTTGAGCTTTTCTGCTAGGCTGACTTGGATACTCTTCTCACCTCAGTCACCGGGGTAGTGGCATCTTGAAGATTCTGATTTAGGGTAAGTGGCCTTGAATATTTGATATTTGAGGCTAGAACTGAAAAAAGTGAGTTAGAGGTCTTGCTCCCTTGATTGGAATAATGTGTCTCTTTGGAATGCCATGATGCTACCTCTTTAAATGAAGGACAATATTGAGCATTTCTTTTTCCTCGCGCAACACACATAACTTGAACTACATCTGCAAACTGTTTGCGAGGGCCCGACCCATCGTTCCATTATTGGAATAGTTCAAATGAGAATCAAAAGGGGCCAATTTAATTGGCGTCGTTCTGCGCGATGGGCGAAGCAAGAAACAAAAACATTCTGTTCACTAAACTTTCTAGCCATATCCAAAGACGTGTTCCCTGTTCTTCATTATAATTAATTCAGCTTATCTTATTTTTAGCTGGGGCATCTTGACCCTCCCATCTGCTGTTGTCTTCATGACAACTACTCCTTTTTGGCTCCTCTACATACAGAGGCGAAAAGTGTAACAATGTAAACGTTATCATGTTTGTAAAGTGTTGTGACCACCCTCGGTCTATTCCTCACTGTCAAAACGGCTAAATACATTGAATTCTTGATGAGTTAGTTCAGTCCCTGATTTTCCATGTAGCATCGTGCATTTGGGTAGGGGCATCTTAAGGGACACACTTGGCGCGTCCGGTCAAAACTGTGGGAACACATGCCCAAACAGTAATCTAACAGCGTTTCTGTTAAAGCGTCTGTGAAGCACCTGCATGCCCAGAGGGAGTGCGCTTGAACAGCCGTTGTATTACATTACTTTTTGACCGAATTATTCGAAATTTTTCGGTTGGCAGTGGTGACTAGCGTGGCGCAGTAGAGTGTCAGTCTTTGTCTAGAAAGGCAAGGGCCATTGTTGCAGCAGTACACTTGAGAGTTTGTTTGATTAAATAGAGGCGATTACACTGCTTTGAAATGGGTAGTTGTAGGCGAGGAAACTGAGACTGTCTGAATTATGCCGGAACTAAAACAATGTTGCCACATAGACCAGGCAGCTTTCCACATATGCAAATAGGGGCTCGTTTGTTTATGGGATATTGTTACTAGCGCCAGTACCACGATCCCAGGTTATCTGAGATCGAAAGAGTTCCCATTTTAAAGGACCAGCAGATCCACTCTTTAACGCGATTGCAATCGCATTTGCACTATCCTCGTAGTGGAGAGCCGCAGTGGAAGCATTTTTATATTCCATAAACTCGACCCGCGGGTGTCGTAGGGCAACATGAGCACTGAATTGCCCTATCCTTTCTCCAGATATTGGGAGATTAAGTGATTTGCCCAGGACACAGGTTGTGGACAAGACCCCAAGGCTCGAACCCGGACTACTGCCTAAATTCTGCTGTCCTCTCCCTAAACTTGGTGCCCCGCGTCGGGTCACATTGCTTTTAATAGTCATGTGCCAAGAGATCCTGTGCACATGTGTGCAGGCAGTCGCATTCTCGGTTTGAATTGCTACTTACCAACTATAATACCTCTCTTACAAACAACGTTGGGGGGTGCAACTAAATGCCAGCGCAGCTGTGTTGCCAACGTAAATGCAAGACAATTTCTAAAGTATTGAGGTCTGTCTCTACGGGCCGCCACCAGCCTCTACTCCTGGTAGAACTCACCCAAATTATCAAGGGGCCCGCTCCTAGCGCCTCACATATCGGCCGACGGCCTGCTGGGCGGTCGAAAGAAGCTGTCCCAGGTCAGGCATAACAGTAAACGCTTGCCCCTTGCTCGCCGGTAATTCTCGCCATGGACCGTAACTCCACTCAACCATGTATGTTACGGGCATGCCTCACTACGGCAGCGTGCCACCATTGCCATCGCACCCACATTTCAACACCGCATCGGGTCCCACCGCACACTCGGTCAACCCCAATCCGCGTCCTCGCCTGCACAAGCGGCCTTACCCCCGAAGTCCTCTCAGCCCTTACGCCACAATCTCGGTGGAACCCATTCGCAGTTGGCAGGAAGGGTTTGGGAAGGGAGGTCGGACCCTGGTGGTGCCAGGCCATAACGTCGAGTTGGAAGTCCCAAAGATGCAGTGGTCGCGTTGCACTACTGCAATTGTTGGTAACGGGGGCACAGACAGGGGGGGGGGGCAGCGCAACACGAAATGGAAACCCCTAGCATCGTTATGCAATCTTGACAACAGAGTAGCACCCAGACAAGTTGACCCATTTCTGTCATACAACCACAGCTGGGTGCGAGATGAGAAGGCCTAAACGACTCCGAAATCAGACCAAGATGGCAGCCAGTGCACAACCAGCACCTCTGGGCTGTCCCGACCCGGCCCCGACCTTAAATCACTAAACGACACATCCAGAGAGAACTGTTGCAGGAATAGAACAAACCACATTAGCATGCCATATAGTCGAAGCTACGCAGGCAAAAAGCACACAATCTCAAGCACAGCATGAGCAGACTGTACAAGCAAAGTAAGAATAAATATGACGAACCTGTCTGCGCCCGAAGCCCTGGAGAACAGGAAGTCGAGCGGTGCATTTATTCTAACAAACAATTCGGACTCACTCGGTTGGGGATACCGTGTGCTCGCCCATGCACAGTCGCCGCAACGCGCAGGCCGTGCAATGCGGCTCACGGCACCACCAGCTGCGGGTGGGTGCAGATGCCAAACAGGTGGCTATAGCCAGGCGCAACTGGCGACATGTGCAAGCCAGGCGGGATATGTACAACCCGGTTACCGGCAGGTCTATCTCTTTCCCGAAACCCTGAGAAGGAAATGGCATTTTCCTCACGTGCTACTACCATGACCCAGTATATGCTGTTCTAATTCTGGGCAAGTACAGACTTGTGACCCAGGGCGCGCGGGCGAGAGAGGAAGAATTCCTTAGCCCGGAATCTCCTCTTCAGGTGAGTCAGCGTGAAAGTGGTCGTGCCTCGAGTTGAGGCATCGCAGGCCCCAGGGGCCGGCTCGACTAGCGGCCATCTTAACCCCACACCGCCTCCGCCAGCCCAAGCGTGACTCGATCCTGTCGTGTGTCGGAACATTTAATTTCAAACGTGTGCACGAACACCCATGTGTGTTTGTGGGGCTTCTGTGCTAGTTCTCGTGCCTCCCGAGTACAGGGGGGAATGAAGTTCCTCGGCACATGTACCGCCTGGGGATTAAGTTATAAAACGAGGAGCAACCCGAAGTGCTCCACCGCCCGCCTGCCCAATGCGGTCGAGACCGCAGCCTGGTCACGTCTCCCCCCCCCCCCGTGGTATACAACCACAGGCCCCTGTTCAACCTGGGCTTAACCCAGGGACGGGGCGGGGGGGGGGGAGGAGAGAGCGTGGCACTCACCTAAAACCGACGGCGATCGCGAACTTAACGACGACGTACAGCGCTCAGGCGGGCGGAACAGGGGCAGGAACAGGGGCAGAGCCAGGGGCGGCCGGGGCTTAAGTACCCGGCACGCCCCCCCCCCCGGGAAGCCCTCCCCTGGCCGCGCATCATGGTGACCCCGGGGAGGGGCAAGCGAGGCTCACCGAGCCTCCCCTTGAAGCCCTGGACCAGGGGGGAGGGGGCTCCGACTAGTGGCCACTAAGGAGGCTGCCCTGCCAATGTCCCCCTGCGTGGGACGCGGGCAGCGGCAGAGTCCGTGGGAAAACCGGATGCACATGTCCGGTAGCCGGCGTATCTGCCCCATGTACCTTCTAGACACCGGACTTCCACATTAATTTTGTTCCGATTGCTTACTGCCCACCGGTACACACGGCTTAAACACCCGAGTGCCATCCACCTCGTCCTAGATTACATGCGACATACACCATTTAAGGTTTCACCAATTCACCTGGCACTTTTCAATCCCCACTTCCTGAGACATTATTTCGCTCTCTACCTTCCAAAGGCACTGCCAATGGTTTTGGGCTCAGCATCATTCTACTTTTGTCACTTGATTTTGATCAGGTTATCCAGGAGACCCATCAGCCGCACTGGTATCCCCACCGGCCTTGTGATTGTGCCATCCACCAACACCGCCACACAGCCCTGAAGAGTCACAGGTTATATCCCGCTTTGTGATGAAACATGTGTCGGCTGGTCTCTTGTTTGTGGTTGCATCATTAAAACTTTCAAACTAATCTACTGGTGTCCACCGCTTGAATACAAATACGAGACATTGCTACCAGTACTTTATCCTCATACCATGTGCCCAGGAACTTGTTCTTATTCACTGGGGTGGGTTTTCGTGACCCACACATCCACGGGGGGGTTACAGGGTACTTCCCCCGACCTGGCAGCATCGGGCTTAGTCTCCTCGTTCACTCCCACATAACGCCTATAAGCCTGAGTGCCAAGCTTCCTGTTTATTGAAAAAAACCTACACCGAGATACTATCCCAATGATGTACAACTCTTGCTCTCCTTTTCTGAAAAATCTATCAACACTAGGAACAAGTTCTCTGCCTGCATGACCGAAGTCGCTAACTAATAAATAATAATACATGAGTGAAAGCGAACTGTCTCAAACTTAACACTGACAAGACAGAAGTAGTGATCTTCAGCAAGAGCACCTTGCTATTGGACTCCAACGCTAACCGGTTGAACTCGGACTCACACCTTCACTATGCCAGGGACCTTAGAATCGGATCATCATCAACAGTAATTTTGACATGGCCACACAAGTGAGTGCCATAACTGCATCCTGCTTCCACACCCTAAAGATGACCAGGAAGATTTTCAAATGCCACCCATGCAACACCATAAAAACCGCCATTCACACTCTCTTCCCCAGCAAGTTGGACTATGGGAACACCCTCCATGCTGGTATGAGCAAGCAACTAACCAGAAGACTACAAACCATCCAGATATCGACATCCAGACTCATTCTCAACCTCCCACACTAACTCACTTCACACCACATTTCGGGGACCAAAAGATCTTGAAGCACACGCCTCACCCACAAGGTATTGTGTCATGCTTCATCATCGGCGCCTATCCACACCATGGTAGGATAGTACCACCATGGTGGACTCAACCAAAATTGGGAGTTCTTAGATAAATCGCTGCATGAATTGGAGCAAGGATCCAGAGGACTAGAAATGCAAATGTCTCTGGGTATACCCTTAGAAATGTCCTTTATTAATTTAGTATCCTAGACATAATTGACAAGCTGTTGTGGGTGTATTTTGAGTAGCAAAGACCTAATCACGCTTCTAAAAGCCAACATGTTCCGGCCTACACCTCAAGCCCATTTAGGTCTGGGGCCTTTTTTCAGGGCTGTTAGCATCCCTGCCTATCTGCTCACTCATACAGTGCAGAGAAATGAGGCCTAAGGCTCTCACCTAATTTTGAAACTCCTCTTGGAGAAAACTTAGGATCAGTAATAAATACAAACATTAGATGGGTGGTTTTCCACAGGACTGATCCTGGAATCCAAATCTAGTTGTCTATATGTGATTTCTGTTGATTTCTGATTTCTATCCAGTTAACCTCTGTGCCCCAGGAAGGGTCAGGCACACACTCCTGCTCAGCACCAGGATGCCCTAGCAGATGATAGTATGCTTTACAAATACACATAACACATATTTGCTGGTGGCAACATTTTCCCACGCTAAAATGCCATATAACCCCATTAGAAGTAGAAATGTACCAAAATTGTAAAGCAGCAATAATACTGCAGTTCACACAAGCCCACTTTCCCACATCCAGTCCTCATCTAATGGGGACTGTAAAATGAACGGGTTTGGAGAAGGATGGCTGTTTGATTTCTCAGACACACAGCATATCGCACCCCAAGGAGAGGAGGAGGATGGCTGAGCAAAGTTAGAGGACCCGGAGCACTAGTCACATATCATTGTGTGCCCTAAAATTGAATTGAGGCAGATAAATGTAATTTTGTGTATAGACATTCCCATAGTAGAATCGAAAACTCAGAAATGACAGAATTTCCCCTGCACAGTGTGCGGTTGTCAACACTGACATTCTGCTAGTGTGGTGTAATGTCCGCACTCGCAGTATTAGCTGAATTGGTGAGTAGCTTGACTTTCTTGTAATGGATCCCAATGTGAAGTTGATGGACGGTCACAAACAAGTACGGTTGCGTGCTTTTCTTATGCAGGGAGTTTACTACTCTGGAGCAGTTTTTGGATTCTTGCTTGTCACTAGTAGGAGTGTATTTTCATGTTGGTGTGGGAAGTAAGCACTTCTTAATTGATTGGAAGTGTGGGCGAATGGGTTTCTGACACTGAAATATAGGTTAATGGACATTAAAATTTGAGTTACACTTCTGTTTGTGGAAATTTCCATGAGGTTGTAGTTCAGCATGTATAACTATTACATATGTGAATACTTAGAAAAGAGTATGAGCCTAATTAAGAATTGCTCATTCAATTCTCTCCTGTGCACAAACCCCTGTTTGTGCACGGGTTGGAATGATGAACTTTTACGTATTTACGGATCAGAAAATTATCGGATGCCTCAAATAACTCCACCATTGTTACATCTCAGCAGGTCAACCTGCCAAAATGTAAGGGGGGGGAACCACACAATATTTACAATATCATGCAGATTTTGGTGACTAACCGCTATATGTATGAAGGGACCGATTAGCGATTCAGAAATTGCGAAAATTACCGAATCGCTAAATCTGTATCGCTAATCGGGATGTATCAACGCATTAGCAAATATTTAGCGATTCGGCCACAATCGCTAAATATTTGCACAATATGAATCAGCGATTCCCTAAACGGCCAAACTCGCAAAATAGCGCGACCCCGCCCCTAAATACGCAAAAATAGCGCGCCGCGTCGCTAAATTGTGCGACCGCGTCGCTAAATTGCGTGACCGCGTCGCTAAATAGCGCGACCGCGCCCCTAAATACGCTAATTAGCGCGACCGCGCCGTGAAATAGCGCGACCGCACCCCTAAATACGCTAATTAGCGCGACCGCGCCCAGCAAAGCGCTAAATTGAGAGGTACCCCCGTGAAAAATCGCTATTTAGCACAAACTGGAAACATCCAATTGCAATCCTGATGCTATATGATGACATCACAACCAGGAAGAGAGTGATTTCCCATGGGGCATCTGGAGTGAGACAGAGAGAGTGAGAGTGTTGTGTGCAACTCTTGAGCCATGTCAGAAAGTGGAAGCCAGGATGTCCCAGCAAGCCAGCAGGAGCAGCAAGCAGGGGAAGCAGCCAGGAAGAGGAAGCTCAAGTTTTCAGAGCCTGAACTAGAGACCCTAATCACTGAAATGGTGCAACACCATGACTCATTATTTGGGGCCACTTCCCACAAGGTGCCAGAAGCCAGCAAGAGAAGGATTTGGGAGGGCATCCAAGCCAAAGTGAATGCCCTAGGAGTCACCCACAGGACAGTTGATGTGCTGCGCAAGCGCTGGTACGACCTGCGCCAGCGCTCCAAGGAGAGGTTGGCTGCCAGGCTGGAGCAGTCCCAGCTCACCGGTGGGGGAACCTCCAACGTCCAAGACTCTACACCACTGGAGGAGCTGGTAGAGGGCACACTGCCTCATCAGAGTGTTGCGGGCGTGTCCGTGCTCGACAGCTCAGCACAACCATCAGCAAGACCAGGTAAGAAGCATGCCTCCCCACCCTAAACCACCCCCAGAACCCCCTGAGGCGACCTAGGGATTAGGGCAACCACATGTCAGGCTAGACCAAGTACACAGCAATGCATTATGGGAGATGTAGTCACAACAGTCAGCAATGTAGAAAGTAGCATGAGATTGTCAAATTGTACACATGTGCAGGTCAGGAGAGGTGAATGACACAAGTAAAGTCAGGGAACACTGTGAAAATGTATTAGTACATCACCTGTGATGATCAAATAAGTAATGTGTGCTGTTCTATCCACAGCACCTGCAAGTGGGAAAGCTACAGCCAGTGCAACAGAGACACGAGCCAGAGGCTCAGGAGAAGGCAGGCATGGCCATGATCCAGATGGGGAGGACAGTCCTATTATCCAAACACAGGGACACAGTAGGAGGAACGTGAGGCCATTCAGAATAATGGATGATGAGGAAGAGGAAAATGACAATGTCCAGTCTGAAGCACCAGTACCCCAGCAGCAGGAGTCCAGAACAGAGTCCAGAGGCAGGCGTAGACCCCGCACGGCCATCAGCACCAATGTGCAAGAAGAAGAATCAGTGTTCGCCGGTCTTGAAATGCACATGCTCCAGGTTCACCGCCTGCAAGCGAAACACATGAAGGCCATTCAGAGAGAGATCAGGGCAGGGAACAGAGGACTACGCGAGGAAATCAGGGGGGCTGTGCAGGAGCTGACTGCAGAGATGAGAGCTGAACGCGCAGCCAGGCGCAAAGAAATTGCCCGCATGGACCACTACACGCGTGCTGTTAATCGCCTCGCCTCCTCCAACAATATGCTGGCAAGGCGTGCCATAGAGACCCAGCGAGAGTTCTCGCATGGTATCCAGGACATAGCCACTGTGGTAGTGCAGTCAACTGCCACCCTGGATGAGCTGCGTGCGCTGCGTACTGCTGGACCCGGGGTGCTTACCCCCAGTGAGGAGGACTCACAGTCGGTGCGGAGCACTAATACACCACCACCCACTGTTGAGAGGCGCCGTAGTGGCCGGAGCAGCAGGCCTGCCCCACAACAATAGGGACTGCATCAAAATGACTACTCCGCACAGGGGGTATATGGGGCCAGCAACTGGGTAGCACTTGCTATACCAATGACTGTTTAGTTGCACTGTGATTTGAACATGTGCTTTTGTTAAGGAGAGTTCATCCTGCATTTTTTTGGAAGTCACATTGTTGGTTTTGGAAATTAAACACGTTTGCAGAGCAATAAGTTGTCATTGTATCATTTTTACTCACCTAGAAGTAGTTCCGCATGATCTCATCACGCCTCTGGCGCCCAGCTGCAGCAGCAGCTACGCCAGCTTCCATGTGTATGGGTCCGGGTCCCTCCACGTCCGAGGTATCTGAGTCACTCGACTCCATAGGTGTCCCTTTCCTGGTCGCAATGTTGTGGAGCATGGCACAAGCTACAACAATTTTGCAGCATGTCTCAGGGCTGTATTGAAGGGCACCTCCACTTTTGTGGATGCATCTGAATCTGCTCTTCAGAATCCCGAAAGTTCGCTCGATGGTGTTTCTTGTGGTAATGTGTGCCCGGTTGTAGCGGTGCTCCCCAGAGGTGGCAGGATTCAAGTAGGGTGTCAGGATGAAGTCCCTGACTGCATAGGCACTGTCCCCTGTGGGTGGAAGAGTTGAAAGGTCAGTCACTGTGATGCACATGCAGGTCATGAGTAATATGGGCTGACAATGTGTGCTGTTACCTAGTAGGTATCCCTCTCCAAATTCCCCTCTTGAGAGTCTACGGTATAGGCCACAGTGACGGAATATAAATGCATCATGTGTGCTACCTGGGTACTTTGCCACTATATCGGTGATAATGTTTTTGGCATCACACACCATCTGTATGTTCAGGGAATGGTAGCATTTCCTGTTCCGGAATACATACTCTATGTTTGTGGGGGGTGAAATGGCAATATGTGTTCCGTCTATACATCCTATGACGTGGGGGAAATGGGCTATGTTATAAAAATCCTGCTTAGTCTGTGCTAGTTCCTGTGGGGTGCTGGGGAAGTGGATGTGATGTTGCATCCTATGTGTCATGGCGTCGAGGAATGCATGGAAAAAGCGCGACAGGGCACTTTGAGACACCCCTCCTGCAGTGGCTATGACCCCCTGGAAACTACCTGAGGACAGCAGGTGTAGTGAACACAGGACCTGGATGTGTGTGGGTATGGCTTGGGTCCTGCGGGTGGGGTGTTCTAGGTAGGGCCTGAGTTCATCAATCAATTCAATTATGCTCTCTTCCTCCAGTCTGTAATGGGTGTGGATATCCTCATCAGTGCGTTGGAAGATGGCAATGCGCAACCGGAATATCCTCTCCTGCCGTCTCCTCCTCTGCGCCAGAGCTCTCACTCTTCGCCTCCTCACTATCATGTACAACCCGGACATTGTGGTAGGGAGTGTGTTGCATTCTGGGTTTCAATTTATAGTTTGCACCTGGTTACCACCTGCTCCCACTTGATGGTAATTGCGAGGCGCTATTTAGCGAATTTGCTTGATTCGCTAATGCAAATTGGTTGATACATTCCATAGCGATTTCAGAATTGCGATTTCCGCTTTAGCGAATCTCGCTAACGGATTTCTACGCTAAATAAGGATTCGCTTTTGTATTCGCTATGTTGCACTTTCGCAACGTTTGGAAATCGTTATTTACCGAATCCTTATTTCGCAAGCGTATTTTGCTTCATACATAGCGATTAGCGATTTTTTAGTCGCTAACGCTATTTATTGCGAATCGCAGCGTTTGCGATCGATTTTTGGCTTCATACATATAGCGGTTAAACACCAAAATCCGATGTTATTCCCCAACAGCTCGTAGTAGGTGATATTTATCACACTGAATAACATAGCCATGGTATCTTTATTTATCATCTGTGATAAACACCTTTACTGGTAAATAGCCCATAAGGCAGTTTTCCAGAGAATTCTTACAATTCTTTGAGAAGTCCCAAAAGGTTGGAAACTTGCTCCAAAAGTTTGAGTAATCACACTGAAGCAAATTGCACACATTCCAACCCTGCACTTAATTAAGCGGACTAAACGTGATTGCTGATGTCCTGACTCCAAAAACGTCAAACATCTTCACCCATACATGTACTCCTAAGCATAGGTGTAAATGTACAACTTTCAGAAATACACATACGGTAGCACCAGTTTCAGCTTTCCAGTGTATTACTAAGAATGCCATGTTACATTTGCTATTTACCATATGTGGAGTTGAGCAGACAGTACAGCATCTGCTGTTCAAATGCAGATTGTTGTCTTTTTTCATTTCTTCAGAGAGAAATCATTTTTCTTCATGTTGAAATGCCTTCTCTATACCCCTAGGTAGTTTGGGTGTGTTCGACTCCCTAAAACAGCAATTTGTTGGAGTAAATCACTGAATAGTTCCAGTGCAACAAAGGATCAGAAAGGTATTTGTGAATAACAGCAAACTCACAATGTTGCGGACATTCAAAACTGTGACAAGAGACATATGAAAACTGAGAGGGAAGCTTGATGAGAACTGTTTTTATGGATGTGGTAGCTGGCTGCCCGTGATAGGAGGGCATTTCCAGGGCAAGAAACTAACAGAGACGAATTTGTGAATAATAGCAAACTCACAATTTTGTGGGCATTCACAACTGTGTCAATAAACCATGCCCTGGCCCTCTCATTCCTGACCCCTTTCTTGAAGTTCATTACTGTGTAATTACATCCAGTTGTGGTGTACAATAACAGTATTATAACCAATACCACTGGAGTTATGCGATTCTGTGGTCATATAATTATGGATTTGAGACTTTTTTTCCACACAATCCATCATCTGCTGCATAATCTGCAGATTTTAACACCCCATAAAATTGCTCTGGATCAAAGGTTACTAAATTTGTGGCAACACAAGTTGCCACACAGTGGAAAGCCCTATACAAAAGTTGACTAGTCTTCGTTCAGTTGCTTATGGCTGGTTTTTGGATATTAAGTTGTCACTAAAGAGGTGAAGCTTTTGCACAGACTGTGTTAATGTCTAAAAAATCACAAAAATTATGAAGAAATACTATCACAAAAAGTGCTGCATTAGGTCGCATAATTTGTCTTTTCTTAGCACATAATTTAGTCAACGCTACTGCATAATTTTGTCTCCCCCTGCTGCATAATTCCAGTAGCTCTGACTATAAACAAGTACATCTACCTGGTGTGCTTTTGAAAATATAGGGCCGGTGGAAATTGAGTTATCTTCACCAGTAGATGTAGGTTTAGGCCTGTAAACGGCTTTGTCAATTGAGTTCCTGTAAGACACTGACCAGAGGCATATTAATACTGAGGGAGGAGTTTGAGGAGATCCTATGTTATGGAGGTGAGAGCTGTCTGCCCCTGGTGGGAGTGCATTCTGTCAGGAGCCCAATGCCTAGTCCAGACTTTGAACTGTAATCACGTATAATTCACTACATCTGCCCTTCCAATTACCATACATCAATGAGTTTTCCAGACACAAGGCCACGCGAATCCCTTTTTTTAAAGTTGTGCATGAAGTTAAAAACTGCAAATTTATCATCGAGGATGTGGTCAGACTACATCAGAAAAATATGTCTCCTTGGTAAACAGACCCTGCATTACCAGGCAAAAAGTATTTAAAGTTTCACTTCGACTTGTTTTCAGTGGCGGTTGGTGACATTTTTGAAGAGGTCGGTTATAAACACCCAGAGTGAACTGCATTGTGCGAGCAAAGCAAACCAACCCCCAGCAGAAGGAATGCGCGTGACAGCAAGGATGAAAGCTATTATGACTGACATGAACCCTCCCATGTTCCAGCCGCCACTGCTCCTTTCCTGAAAGTTACTTGGGGAGTCTTTGCCTGTTAAAGGGCTACGGCATACCATGGCCTTCGTGTGGGTAAGGCAGCAGGCCTGTTACACACAAACAGCACATGGGAGGAGGGAGTGTTGTACCAACATTTCGGACAGCCTGGCACTGCCTAATGGATCAACTTGAAAGAGCCAGTTGGTGGGTTGATATTTGGTCCCGATATGGGCCACAGGCCTAAAAAGGAAAAAAAAACGTCTGATGCACCAGTCCTTTCAAGCAGCCGCGGCCCATGCAGGTAAAGTGGGGCTGGGTGGGGGGTATTTCGACAGACGACAATGAGGGAGCATTAATTATTTATTTAATTTTCCCTCGTGGTCGTCTTTTGAATCCCACCCCAATTCGGCCCACCACGCCACGATCTTACCTGCACGGGCCACGGCAGCTTTCAAGCTGGCACATCCGCCAGTGCTAGACTTCTTGAAAGGTCAGTCTAACACAGGGAGAAGGATCCCGCTCAGCTGCCTAACAGTCACATGTAGAGCATATACCAAAGGGACCCATTATTTAAGCTCATTGCCTGTGCATAGCCCTCAGTTTGCTAATGTCAGGTTTCTGGAAACGAGTTGACCCCTCCTCACCATGCCCCAATGGACCCATAACTATTGGTCTTACTTCTGTACTCCAGCTGGTGCCACTGCATTCCCGCAGGACCAACCAAGCTCCCTGTTTCCTGCACTTTCACATTATAACTGGCATCAAGATTGATGTTGGACCCACTTGGCGCTTCTTTGCTCAACAGCCTGGATCGCAGAGATCTGAGTGACAGCACCAGAGCCTGCAAGGGGCCTGGTTCTCCACCTGACTGACTCTGACGTTTCAGGAAAAGATGGTGCTGGAGTCATCAGGCCCATGTGGGTCCAACAGCCCTGTCTTCCCATATCTCCACATGCCCCTCCATTCTCAGATGAAAGTTGTGGCGTGCCCAAATCAACAACTTCATGAAGGAGATGAAAATTATGAATAATACCAGAAATGGTTCAGAAAGCTTCAACACGTGTGAAAGAGTAAATTATGGATGCTGTCACATAAGGTTCCATGTTACATCACCATATGACAAACACCGTTGTGCTCAAGGGCACTGATAACTCTTCAAAGGTGCGGCAGTCCACTGACAAAAAGCACCAATGATGAGGAGTGACAGCTAACTATGAAGAAGTCATGCGGAGGGAAGTGAAGAGGAAACATCCTCCAGGAGTCCCCACTAGAAAATATCAGGGAGGCCAAGGAAACGAACATCAGATCAGGAGAACGCAGTCTAGATCTAAAGAAAAGAGCACATCTAAGTTGCAAGGTGAAGGAACTGAGGTGTTCACATTAATTGCCACCAGGGAAGAAGGAATTCAGGGACAAAAAACATTTCTGACATCATTTTCATTTATAGGTCCTTAAGTCAATCCACCCCTACTAGAGAGAGACTTGCAGGGTTAGCTCTAACTGGTAAATGGAAAGACAGATTTTAATTGACTGTCACTTAAAGATGCACGGAAAACCCACAATTCCAAAAAAGTGCTCCAATGAGGATCTTGCCATTAACGTTCAATGTTTGCTGAGCTGCCATCATGGAATGGAATTGTGCATAGTGAATCATTTGTTTTACTGTTCCAAGATGGCCAGCAAATTACTTCTAAACGTGGTGGCTATGTTGAAACTTTAAAATAATAGTCCACAATGTACAATACAATTCCAAGATTACTGCACTCTTCTACGTTTAATTTTATGCACTTTCTTTCTAGCATATTTCCTCCCAGTTTAGATGGTTGTGGTCTTTCCTTTTCCTACTTGAATACTTTTAAAGTATCTTATGATGGCTCAGTTAGTGTGCGTTTGTGTTGTGCATGTGTGAATGGGAAATGTAAAAATGAGGCAACAGGTGGATAAAATGACAGTTGTAAGATCATTTGGAAAGTGGAAGAGAGTGCAGTTTGTAACTCAGCTTTTATTGGGTGGGAGTGGAAGAAAGTACCTTGAAACCAAGGAGAGGGGTTCTAAGACCTAAAGGGATGGAGCTCCCAGTAACTTAAAGGTTAAAAATAAATGTTCCCTTTGGTAAGAACTATCAGAAATTATTTATACTAGATTTATGACCACATTCATACCTGACACAATTGGCTTTCCACTCGGGATGTTTAAAGCACTTTTATTCACAAAAGTAGATATGTATAAAAAATCCATTTAATAAATAAAAAAGTACAAATGTTCAGTCCACATAGACAATTTCATAAAAACTTTAAAACACATTGATTTGTAGATGAAGTTTTATATGTATCTAAGAAGGAGAATTAGTTTAGACGGTCAAATTTGTCTTGCACATGTTAATTTGAAGACAATATAGACAGCACAAAGCATAGATGTAAATTCCCTGTCTAGGATTAGCTTCTGACTTTTCCAAATTTAACACCAAAAAACACTAGGCGTTGACACGTTTCGGTGGTATGATTACAATGGGACCACCTTCTTCAGGACAAAGCTATTGTCTCCTCAGTAAATGGATCTCATATCGATCAATAAACACATCTATTCGGTGCAGCTGCACTGGACTGAAATTTTTTATTTTTTATTTATTAAAAGGATTTTTTATTAATATATCTACTTGTGTGAATATAAGTGCTTTAAACATCCTGGGTGGAAAGAAGTACACCAAAACATTTGTGCTACTTTTGGTCCTAGCACTACCGTGCTGTGCTTCTTGGTTCATTGACTAGACTATTGCCAAAAGAAAGTGATAAGATACCCCTTATAAAATATAATGTGGGGAAATTCAAACACGACCCTGCCCGCCCCACACTCCCATTTATGCTTAAGATGTGTAGCTAGACTAAAGTACTTTGCAGACAAGCTCACCTCCTTCTACCGTACAAACCATGGTTGCGGAATTAAAAACAAAGCAATGCTGAACATTTACTTTTTGGAAAAAAAATTGCAGCAAATTCCAGCCTGAAGTCTAAAGCATTCTGTCAACACGGAACATTAAATGACCACATTACCATACAGACTGAAGAGACCATTGTGGTTTTGGCTCCAGAGATTCTGGCCCTTATGTTTGCCAATGTTTAGTTCTGTCACAGAGCCCTAGCACAGCAACAGTGCCCACGCAAAGTTGGAAGAAGCCTGCACAGGAACGTCCACAAATTTGCAAGAAGAGCCCAGAGACTACAACTACAAAGGGGCTGTTGCACAACTGTGTAGGTTGGAAGAGATACTGCAGCAACCGGGCATCATGTACCTCAGTACGAGTGTTAGGAGGCGCCACACCACCTGTCACCCAGTGGCTAACTGCCCATCTTTAATGATGGGTTAAAATGTGACTTTCTCCTCCTTACTCAGTTGATAGGCTCTTTTTTAAACTGTTAGAATAGCCTTTGAGCCAGGTTTGTCTGTGATAGCATGATTCTACAGTTTCCTCTTTTTGAGCAGTAAATTAAAAACAGAGCTGATTGTTAGCAGTGGGGCATGCACTATTGTGTGGTAAACAAAATGGCAACTGCAGCTCTCAATCCAATAGCACATATTGAAATATAAACCCTCCCTCTTCGTAAAAGGAAAACACCTAGACCCAAACAGTTGTTGAAAATCAATATCGCTGTCAACCAGCACAGGCCGAAAGTTGAACTTTTGCCAGTGGATAAAGTCTAGCTGTTGGACTTGGCCCATTATCCCGAAATTTTTTGCTTTTCACCCCCCTGTTTTAGGATGTCTCCCCCATGGTAGAAAACTGTATAGGCCATGTGTGGTGTGAGACGCCATGTTAAATGTAATGCAATGGTGTGCACTTGTTAACCCCATTGTAGAAATGTACCCTGGTAACATGCTGCATTTAAAATGGATGCCATGGCTGTGTGCTTTGTGCCGCCTGCCTGCAGTGGGTTGGCGGTCTCGTGTTCTTTTACCATTGCAGAAATGTCACTTTTAAAATGGACGCCTTTTCTGTCTGCTTGTGCCACCTGACTGAGGTGGGTTAGCGGTCTAGTGTTTGAAGTGACAAGGTGCTCTATACTCCCCACAGTGACAGTTGAGGCACTACCAGGGACCTTCTAGAAGCTTCCAGCCTTTCTGGTATTTTTAGAGCAGTAGAACTGCCATGTGCTCAGTCAGAGCGTGGACTTGAGAGTGGGGGAACCTGCTGCCAGGGGGTGCCACCGTATGTGCCTGTGTGCTGGCCCCTGAGCCCATCTGTACCCCTCCACTGTCCACAGGGCCAGTGAGAGACCGCTGCTGGAGTTAAGGCTGCTGTACAAGGAGGAGTGCCACGTTACAGGGGATGATATTTCCGAGGAGCTGCTGTCCTGTACTGATGGATACCCACTGACCACTGACCTGGCCTAGCACTGCCTGCCTGCTCTCCTGCCCTAGCGCCTCGTGAGCGCTACACCTGGGCCCTGACTGCTCCCTAGCGCCTGGAAAAGGAGAGCGCTTTGACTGACTGCCAAGGAGCACCTTTGACTGCGACCAGAAGGAGGTGAGGAGCGCAACCTTTTGTCCCTGAGTCTGCTGGTGGGACCTAGCGCCTCGTGAGCCGTCCATGTGCACTGCCTGTACCCTCCACCTGCCTGCACTCTAGTGCTGTACTGCCCAAGCTCTATATGTAGATGGCCAGTGAGGAGAGATGAGCGTGGGTCCTATGTCCTTAGGTGGAACCCTTAATCTGTGGCTGCTACCTAGCGCCTCGTGAGCGCTATATTCGCATTGCTGGTGAGGAGCGCTACCTGTCATCCCTGATGCCCCTGGTGGGACTAAGCACATGGTAAGCACTATATTCAGGGTGCCAGGGGAAGAGGAGCTGAGGCCTGCAGTGCTGTGCTGTCAAAGCACTATATTTCAATTCCCCTGCATGTGTGCTGCATCGTGGTGCTGCCAGAGTGCCTTATTCGCATTGACTGTGCTCTACTTGCTGCCAAGGCGCTACAACTGTGCGCAGGAGAAGAGGAGCGGACGTCTGCAGCGCCGGGATTCTAAAGTGCTACAAGGGAATCCCGGCATGTGGGATTCCCCCCTGCCTGCTTGGTTGACAGCCGGCAGCTTCAACATTGTGGGGCACTCTTAATTGCAGAGTTCAGAAGAGGGGCTCCCCCTAGCGCAGTAGCGCCAATAAACTAACCGGCGACATTGGGGACAAAGTCTATTTGAGGAGTCCCAGGGCGGTAGTGCTATATGCATGGGACACTGACACTGATGATGAAGCCTTGTGGCTCCAGGTTTAGGTACAAGGCGACCCCTGCTGATGGTTGTATGCCTGATGTTTTAGGCCTTATGGGTTACTAAGGTTATACCCATCATTAATGGAGTTCCTGCCTGCTGTTAATGCGGACGCCCAATGAGTTTTCATGCCAAATGATAAAGCTTTATATTTTTCTATTACAGCATTGCAACTGATGGACTTATATTTTCCTTCAACCATTATCCTTTCCCAGTGGTTCTGGCAGCGGCCCGATTGGCCCTGCCCTGTACATAATCCCCATTGTATATATTGCCCTGGCGCCGGTTGGCGCAGTATAGTGATAATTGTGATTACCTGTGTAGGTTTGGTACAATACAAAAGTTATTCTTTTTCATAAAAACTGGTGTCGTGTCTCTTTTTGTGGTGTGCGTGGTGTGTCGTCTGTGTGTACTGCGTGGATGCTTCACACATGTCCTTCGGAGTTTGGCGCGCCCGCTCTGCACCATGCTACCCCATTTCTAACACTTGCCATTTTCTTTGGTCAGCCAGTAAATTGGATTCTTTTTAGGTCTTGTCTAGGCAGCACATGCCGTGTCTCTTTGATATATTCTGTTTCTAACAGTGGGTTTAGAGGCTGCCTATTACTTACTGTGGTTGGATTAATTGTCACTCTCAATTCCTTGCTTCATATTGGTCAACTCTTCCATCCTCTTCATGTATTTGCCCCTCCCCAGGAGCATAGATGCATTACCTGTGTTCTTCCTCTGCTCAATTTTTTTAGGCTTCTTTTTAATTTATGTTTAAGCACTCTATGAGTGAGTCTTTTTATGCTGTCTCCCTCATGCTCTTGGCCCCCTGTACTCCTCCTGCATGCCAACCATTCGTTGTGCCTCTACCTGCCCCAATCACTCCCTTCCTCTGTTGTTTTCAGCTTGCCCCAGACCCTCACTCAAAGCCTTTGTTCTCATCAGCTTGTCCCTAGTCCCTCCCTCCCACTCTTTGCTGTCCGTGTTGCCTCCTACACTCCTGTGTTGCCTCACCCGACAAGAAGCAAAACAAGTATTTTCAATGCAATAGGTCTCACATTTGGAGAGTCAAAGCTATTGGCGTTGTAAATGGCAATGTCTTTTACCCATGAGTATTTGTTTTGAGTGCTGTGGCTGGATGTGGTGCACCGTAATTGTAATTACATTTACATATAGCGCTAACAAGATGAGTCTGCAGTGTGCTTAGAAAAGAAGGAAGCAGGATGTGTTTGTTATTTAAAAGGGTGGAAGTGACACAGACCAGACGGGAAAAAAACACATGCAAAAGAATTAAATATTCAGAAAACTAAAATCAATTACAACAGCTTTTAAAATAAATCCACTTACTACCAGATTGGGTAACTTGACAGAACTTGGGTCAGCATACATCCCAAAAAGACTTTCTCAAGAGTGTTTATAAAACAGCTGGTGGGGGTGGGGGGGCACAAACCACAGTAGTGAAAGCAGGGACACGATGATACTAGAAAAAGAAAAAAAACAACACGATCTCGGTCTTTAAAGGTGCAGCACCCCCACCATGTGTTTGTGCATGAGGCACTTTGCTGCTGGAAGGCGATCGAACATTATGCATAGCAATTATGGAATATGAGCCAATTTATAGTGCCAAAGAGTAAACAGTGAATCTGATAAGCAAACATCCAGATTACTAACAGGAGTCTAAAACAGTAGTGGAACTAAAATACCCAACGTGCACCACAAAGAAGACGTGTAGCAATGATAGCACTTACTGTTAACGCCAAACAAAAGAAATGCAAACTAAATAAATCCTGCCAGAAGTCAGCAACGCTATGGCTGTGCATGAAACGACAACCCTTATGCTTTCTGGACTTCCTTACTTTAGAGTGTGATGAAGTGGTGCCAATAGTTACACATTACTGCAACATAGTTCCACTCACATGTATTTTTTGCACAATGACATCCCCAGGTGATGGTAATCATCACAACATAGGGAAGACCCAACGACTTCTGGTGATTATTATATATACATTTTTTTTAGTCACAGAAGCTCAAGTAAAAGCAGTAAAGTAATTAATAAATGCATCAACCACTAAACAGGATTAACGGCTGTCTAATAGGCAAAATGTAGATTTTGGAGGTTAGCTGGAATCTGAGATTCAGATACTCGTGTTTATTTGTTATTTTTAGGACTCTAGAAGCAGGCTCTACCACTAACGCTGCCTGCTCTCTTCAGCTAAACACACATGGAGGGTGTGCAGACTCCACGTGAGCCTGTGATCCAGAGACAGCTCTCCCCTGCCATTCATAGCTCCTTACCTCTCCAGTGGCTGCCTCCAGGCTCTCTGTAGTACACAGAGAAACAAAGGCATGAAGTCACGCTCAGGCACAGGCACGTCTGTGGCAAAATTAGACTCACTGCTATTTCCGATCAGATTGTCTGGTGAAGAGTTCCAGGCAGCGAGATAAGCAGGCAGAAGGCACAGTTAGCACGGCCGACAGGCACAGGCAGTACGGAGAGCAGGCACTGGTGGCAGAGTGAACAGGCACTGAGTATATAGGCACAAACAGCAGGCTGAGTTGTCAGGGTAAGCAGTTGGCGCAGGCAGCGCACTTACAGTCGAGGTGAAGTTGAAGCATTGGCTTCCCTGCACTGCAGCTCGCCTGGCCCCCATGGTGTCAGATGTGTTGGCAGACAGGAGTCCTCGTGCAGTCCCATGCACCGGAGAGCGGGAGGCAGCCAATCAGGGGCAGATGCCGAGCAGGCACCGTGCGCACGAGGAAAGGAACAGCCTCGGGGAGAGGGAGTGTCTGTGAGATGGGGATGATGCAGAGAAGCCGGGGCTCCTACACAGAGAGCTCTCGCCCCACTTCGCACCGTCAGGTCCCATCTGTTGCTCACGAATGGCGACAACGCCTGGAGGAAGGAACACAAAAATCCAATGTATTACATTGCCGCGAGTGGTGCATGAGGGGCGGGACAGTGTGAACAAATAAAAATGCCTGCAAACAAACTTCTGAGCAGGGGCAGGAAACAATAACAAGTGCCCGCCATTGCCGTGAGTGGTGTTTCAGGGGCGGGACAGTGTGAAGAAACAAGGGCACACGAGCAGTGGCTGCAGCCAGGAGCTGCCAATATGAAGGGGCGCAGGATTAGGACTTCACTTGTGGCTCCCGGGACGAAAGCAGCAACGGACCAAACGCAACATTAAACAAGGAACGAAAAACAAGCAGCACCCAAACACCTCAGTAGGGAACCATTGTCGTCACTCACCCGTGTCCGGCATTGTCTGCTTCGTGACCGAAAGCCAAGTTCAGCGTGATGCCTCGGAGTGCTAGCGGAAGTCAGGCAGCCTTCGTTGGGACGTGGGCCGGGCCTGCAAAGAAACAGGAAGGAACTGCCGGGAGAACGTCCTGGAACCCTGCATGCTGAATGCTGGCTGCCGAGGAACACGTGGAAAGAGCCCGGTGAGTGGAGGGAGGGGGGGAGGGGGGGTGTACGCGCGTGTGTCTGTGTGTGTTCGAGTGTGTCTGTGTGTGTGTCTGTCTGGGTGCACGTGTGTCTGTTTAAGGGGGGGTGCGTGTGTGTATGCAGTGTGTGTGTGCCTGTGTATGCGTGTGGCTGTGTATGTGCGCATGCGTGAGTGTGGCTGTGTGTGTGTTTGCGCACGGGAATCTGAGGCAGGAGATGGGCACGGCGCCGTGCGCGCCCACGAGATGAAATCTGCGCTCGTGCCCATCTCGTGTCCACATTCCCAGAAACGGGTGACAATAGTTGTCGATCCAGACAGCAAATGCTTCGCATTTGCTTTTGTCAAGGCTCGACCTAAAAAGCACCATGGCGCTCTCCGTTGGTGTTGTCAGTCACACGCCCTCCCTCCATGTTGCCACCCGCTGCCCTCCTGACTTGGCAGGAATAAAAAAAAAGTGCTAGAATGCAGCCAGCGCTTGCCACATCATAGCGTTTTTTTTAACCTGTAAGTCTTGCTTCACGTACAACATTGCTAAAAATATTCACAAAGCCTCGTAGGCAAGACCTATTGGATTTGCCAATTCTTGATTTAAGTTTGGTTACATATAGCTTCAGCTAGCTGTATGACGTCATGTCATAAATTTTTCAAAAATGTGCAGTAAGAAGTACGGAGGTAGAATAAAGGCGTTTTTCATGGGTTTCCACTGTATGGTGTAGCTGTGCATCCAAACTATGGCACTTCGTAGATGGTTAAATTATCCTATTTGAGTTCCCATTAGGTTTTGGTGATATCGCATTAAGTGGTCCTTTTGTTAGAATAGCAGGAGTGTATGATTGATTTATGATATATTTATGTGTGTATGTGTGTATTTATTTTCGTGACACAAAACGTTCTAATTACTGACTTATTTTTTTGTTTGTTTAGGAAGTAGTTGCTGGTTTACTTAGCCTGACATAAACACAAAGTGCTTTGACTAATCATACTTGTGAATTTGCTTACTTTGCTGTCATTATAACATATTGTATTTGCATCTTTTTATGTTCCTAAAGTGAATACATGCACACACTGAGGATTTCTCAACTATTCAACAAAATTAGTACCCATTTGTCAATATTATCTGTTATGCAATATTTTACTGAGTATGCCTTTTACGTTCACTAAACCTAACAAAAACTTCATAGTCTGACTCCTTTTCATAACACTCTTCTCCCCTGGCAGGAATTCACATAAAGCTTACTAGCAGGCGTAAATTGATTTATTACTGTAGGTTTCTCAGCCATAGACATGGAGAAATCCACAGTAATAAATCTCAGGCAAGGAGTTGAAAGTGGACCTTGCAAGGCGTGGTTTACCTTGTAAGTTTCTGAACCCTCAATAAGCAAATCCAATCGGACCCTTGTCACACTGGAATTTATTAGAAATTTTCTCCAGCCAAGTTCTGAGGTAACTCCTCTACTTGCATGGGAATGGGAACAGATCAGATTTATTTGAGGTTGATACTTATTCTGGATATTTGAGTGAGATGCATTTTAGGTAACAATCAATCCTACAGCACATCAAAGGGATAATTAGGAGACCCCAAACCTTCTTTTGGGCTGACAAGTCCACCAAGCAATGGATAAATGTGCCTTCCTGTAGCGTTCAGCAAAGGAAGGTGGTATAGTTTGTATGGCCTCTTTCTTGAGTCTCTAGTACAATCCCTTCTAAATATATGTAACATATCTGATCATTGTTGAACCTTTGAGAACCAAAAATTTGCATAAAAGGCATCAGCACATTTTCACTTACTTACATTCTGAGGAACTATGCTTTTGTTTAAAAGCAATAAGCAAGAAGGGAAATTATTAGCTTCCATGAAACCTTGTTAATTATTTAAAACAATCTTGAGAGCCGAGAATTTGGTTGACGCAAAAGAACATGAATATATTGAAGCAGACTGGATTACCACTTTGCAATAATAATGACATGGTTAAATGTGCAATCTATGCATCAATAATCAACATTATTATACAATAAAAAGCGGGCTTGAAATGATAACTTCCCTGAAATGATAATAAAGTAAAGGCGATGAACATATATGAAAAACTTGACAATTAAAATGACACAAATTGTCCTGTTTTAAATGTGTTTCATCTTGTAGGCATGTCAATGTCTTTGTCATGGAACCTGAAAGAGACCAAACATACTTACATTTTAGTGCAGCCTCGTCAATTTTCTCCAGATTTCGAAGATGATGTTCTTGGTGATGATGCTGAATGTGAAGCTTGTAAGACAGCACTAATTCGATCTAATAGCATAGATCCTGTTAGCATTGAAGAGGAAATGTGTGTGTTTTGCTCGACAACACCAATTGAGTCAGAGAAGGCAGATACTGTTGGCTGTTCGATTCTTACCAGCTTTGATGATGGTGATTCAGGTGCAGGTGCCATCAGAAATGGTGGGTCCTCATATGTGGCTTGTATGACTATCGCTAACTGAATAGCAGTGCATTAAACTGGATGCATTTTCATTTGCCAAAACACTTCTCTCATGCTAGGTGCCACTTTTAGCGGTTGCTCCAGCAGCACATCCATGGAAATCATTTCAAAGAGGTTCATGCACCAAAAGACAGGTCTTACTTGAGGAGCTTGAAATCTTTGAACTGACTAAGTCTAATTTTCACTTATGTTGTTCAATACTTCTCTGATGTAGAATGTCATTGTCTCATGACGTTGTTCAGTTGAGTAGATGTTACCTCCATTCATTTTGGCATTTGTGCTGACTTTACTTCTTTACTGGGAAAACAATGAGAATTTCACAAACACCTATCAGAAGTGATGTTGAAATTCCACAAAACAGATTTGAAAACAGCAAACTGAAGAAGGAAGGAACAAATTCAAAAACAGCTGTGAATACCGCAATAGGCCAGATCCAATTGCCTTGAAAACATGGACTATGCCCATTGTGTTTGATGTGTGGACGATGTTAAATAAATTAATAATAAATAGGCACTTATTAAGCGCACAGCTACCCCAACGGGGTGTCCCGGCACTATCGCAGACAGTGATGAGGGCAGAAAGGCCAAGCTAGACTAGTCCAGACGGCTAAATAACCAGGTTTTAAGGGCTTTACGAAACAGAGGTTCCAACTGAATGTGCAGTAAATGCATGGGAAGTTTGTTCCAGCATTTAGTGGCACCCACCTCGAATGATTTTACACCAGATCTGGCTTTTTTTAATCTGGGTGTAATCAGCTGGCATTGGGTGTTGGACCGTAGCGTTCTGGTCTGAGTATAAAGGCCAAGTCTCCTTCTAGAATAGGTGGGCCCTAACCCCTTACCCGCCCGAAATGCCAGTGTCAGGACCGTGAATTCGATTCGCTTAGCGATGGGGAGCCAATGGAGTTGGCGCATAAAAGAGGAGATATGTTGTCTGTGAGGGGCACCACAGACTAAGCGGGCAGCAGCATTTTGTACTGTCTGTAGTCTGCGAATCATTCTCAGGGAAAGGCCAAGGTATAAGCCATTTGCGTAGCTCAAATGGGAGGTTATTAAGGTATGGACTACCGTTTTGCGCGTAGCGTTAGGCAGGTAGTTTTTCTAATGTTTTTGATTTTTCCAAAACAGGCATGTGCAACAGTTTGCACCTGCACTCCGAGGGATAACTGATTGTCCCATCTGACACCCAAATTCCTAACCGATTCTTTGGGAAGGGGGCCGTACCCAGATCCTCAGGCCACCATAGATTAGGGGAGAGAGGGGAGGGTTGATTACAAAATAAGATCTCAGTCTTATCAGCATTAAGTTTCAAGAAATTGCGGTCCATCCAGGTCGCAATATTCTTAAGACACGTTTTGAGGGGATCAAAAGTGGTGACCGATACCGCCTTGAAAGTGAAGAAAAGCCGGGTATCGTCAGCATAAGAAACAATTTTGATCCCTGTTTTAGAAATCATCTCCGCAAACGGGGTTAGGTAGACATTAAAAAGAAGCGGGCTCAAGGCAGAGCCCTGTGGCACGCCCCATTTGAGAGGTTTAACCGGCGATGTAAAAGGATTGATCCGGACCTGTTGTTTGCGGTCAGAGAGAAAGGACGTTATCCAAGTCAGTACCGTGCCCTGAATTCCTACGGCCTTAAGTCGATTCAGGAGGATAGAGTGTGAGACGGTGTCAAATGCTGCAGACAAGTCTAACAGCACTAACACCGCCTTTGAACCGCCATCTACCGCCCAGTGTATCGAATCGGCCATTTCAATTAATGCTGATTCCGTGCTATGGCCGGCCCGAAAACAGGATTGTGACTCATGAAGAAGATCATTTGCCTCAATGAAGCAGGCCAGTTGTTGATAAGCTAGCTTCTCCAAGATCTTCGCGGGGGCGGGCATTACAGAGATGGGTCTGTAGTTACCCGGGACTTCCGGATCCACATTCACCTTTTTAAAAATTGGCTGGAGAAAGGCATGTTTCCAGGCCATCGGATAGATTCACAGTTTAAGTGGTGAATTCCAGATGGGATTCAAGTGCGGGTTGAGGAACCACTCTAGGACTTTATATTGTTTAGCTGGCCAGGGGTCACTCGGGGAGCCGATTTGCACTTTTGCAATTCTAATAGCAAGGCTTCCTCTGAAACTTCAGCAAACTCCGAAAGGACTAAGCTGGGAGGCTTTCCTAGACCAGAATCAATAGAGATTTGGGATTCATCTCCTGGATCCAGGAAAGATGCGTATATCGCAGCGATCTTTTCCTCAAAGAACTCGGAAAGTTTGTTACATAAACTCTGTGAGGGGGAGTAAGTGTGGGTGAGAGCTAAAGGATCGATAAAGGACTTGACAATTTTAAAAATCTCCGTGGATGCGCTTTTAGCATTGTCTATTCTCTCCGCTAGAAACTCTCTTTTGCTTTTTATAAGCATTCTACGGTATTCTTTAAGGGCTGCACGATAACCTGTCTTACTTTCTGCAGAGTACGTCAGCCTCCAACTACATTCTAGTCTTTTGCATTCCGCCTTTTTTTGTCTAAGCTCCTCAGAAAACCATGGAGCGGAGGGAGAGGACCTAGGTGATTTTACTACTTTCAATGGCGCAAGGGCCTCCAGTGCCCCAGCGACCCATTTATTCAAGTACAGAATGCTGACATCAAGATCTTTGAAGGGGACGGGTTCAGAGTTCTTAGTGAATTGCGTTATTGAGTCCAGGTGATGTTATTCCAATTCCTTCTGAATTCTTTGGAAAAGGAGGTAGCTTTCTTAGGGCTGGGCCACATCAGTTGAAAAGAGATCAGAAAATGATCCGACCATATCACAGGTATCGGAGCATGTACTGTGATATCAGGCAAATTAGAGCAAATCAGGTCTGGCCTGCTTTATGAGTTGGGGCCGAGACGTGTTGAGTCATGTTGTATTCTGTTAAAGTGGCAATAAAATTAGAGTTGTGTGGACATGAGATATCGTCCATGTGAAGATTCAGGTCCCCTAAGACAGTAAAGTTAGTGTAGTGTATACTTGCTTGCGCAATGTAGTCAGCAATCATCGCAATTTCAGCCACGCTAGAGCTCGGCGGTCTATAAAGCAGGAGGCCTGAGCAGGATGAAATTGCAGAGGGCTTTAAACAAAAAGATAGTCCCCCCCCCATAGAATTCACTAGCTCAAAGGGAGCTGCTGTAATCTCCAATTTGGTTCTATAAATAATGCCCCCACCCCCCAATTGCCCATTCTGCCTGTTAGCGCAAACAATGCCATAGCCATCGGGAATGGCTAGAGATAAAGTTGGATTAGTATCCTCCCTAAGCCACGTCTCTGTCAAAAATAACAGATCCCAATTATTATCAATAATAGATTTACAAAAATCCAATGCATGTTTGACCAGAGACCTGCAATTAATCAGCCCGGCATTAAGTGTCACCTTTTGAAGAGGCCGCGGTGGCGTGCAGCTATGAGGACTAGCCCCATTAATGGAGAAATCACAGTGCCGACATATGTAGTCTACTGTGGTGTCTCAAAGATTCAAAGAGGGCAAGCATGGGCAAGGGTGGGGCCTAAGAGCAAACAACTCTGACTGTGTATAAGTGTATCTAGTAGCAGTGCTGGATCGGGCAGCATCTCTGGCCCTGGCCGCCGTCCAGACGCGGACGGGCACAGACGGGCTTGCCTTTGGCGTGCCTTCGGCGAACCAGTGGCACGCCCGCTGTGCATCGGCACCATGCTGCCCAGAAATAGTCAGGGTCTCCACAACCACTAGAGCATCACCCTGCCACAATGGCCGCTCTAGTGTGCCCCAACCGGAAGTAGGTTGAAGTCCCTGTGCAATAAGTCAGCAAAATGTGTTGGAAAGTGTGTCTGCAGAAGTTGTTCAATTTCAGATGCAGTTCAGACTGTTGGAGAGGCAAGAGATTCTGCATCAGAGGTTAAATATAACTCTTTCTGTGGTAGGAAGCTTATTTAATTCATCAAAGTGAGAATTTACATTTCTATTTTTTGGTCCATGAACACTTTCAAATAATTTAATTGGAGGAGAATAGAATTTACTACAACAGCATTGTACTGCTTTTGAACAGTTAACGTGAAACTGTAACTGAGAGTTAACCAACTGCAACTTTCATTTGTTCTAATTAGTTAAGAACCGTTCCCTATAAGTACATGATAAGAAGGAATTAATTAATACAAATGTGCTACAAGTAAGAAACAAACAAGGATGGATTTCAAATGGTTACAAGTCCTGTGTAGAGTGATAGAATCACAGTGTAGTGAGTGTCACAATGGGTGAGAGCATAGAGATGTGCACAAATGCAGGATTGCCTTTGTCTAGCAATGGAATTCAAAATTGAATTTCCAGACTGGGAAAAGGAAGGCATTATGTACTTTTTCACATCAGCCTAAGGATGTATGTTTTTGATAATCATAAAAATGAATGGCAGTGACTGGCAAAGTAATTACTCAGCGTAAAAGCCACACAATTGTGGGTGGTTTTCAACTGAAAATGGGGTATTCCTTATATCTTCCATCAATAAAAGAGTGTACAGTGTTTCTTTTTTTGCATTCGTTATCTATTTTGAAATCAAATGATAAGGACTAAACATGGCAGATTTGTTTGTGCGCTGCAAGGACACTATATTCCTATATAATATCCAATTCAATTTTGCTGTTACTTGAATCTGAGCTTCTCCTTATTGCCGAAGATCGAGATCTTCTTTACACAGTGTTTGAAAACTATTGGCAATAACTTTAAGGGAGTTTGCATCATTTGTCTATTAGTTTCTCTTATTCTTTCTGCAGATTCTCTTTCAGTATATGTCTCCTCTTCTTTAATATTACCATATACTAAGGCAAATATCAATTGTTGATTGAATTTGAGCCCAGAAGGAAATCATTCAAATCCATTAATTCACTAAAGTTTGACAGATATTTTTTCACAGCACTCAAAGTGAAATTAGTTAACCATCTTTGGCATAATTTAGCAATACTATATGTTGTTACTATCATAGAGGAATGTTATATTGAGGGTGTGATCTATTTGATAGTGGACCAGCTGTTTTGAAAATAAATCTGTTCATACACACATCAGTATCCCTTAGCCTTTGAGCTTTCCATCTGAATTTAACATAGTTAAATTATATGTGCCATTTTACACTATTTAATTAATTAATTGTCAGTGACATTTTTTTCCCAATAGGAAAGCTCGTGCATTTTGTCAGCTGAATTTCTTTGTTTAGAAATATAATTTCTCTGGGAATAATGCATTCTCTTAACATAATATCCATTCCCTTAATCTGTAAAAGACTTGGTTTCCCACACACGCTTATCAGTTACATTTTCTTTCCAATATGCATAAGCTTGGACTGCAAGTGACCAAATAAACTGTGTAGAATACATAAATATGTGATTAGTGAGCAGGATATTTTTGTCAATATCTCTGGTTCTTGGAAATAATAAAATGTTGATGGGGCAGACCTGTCAACACTATAAGAGAACCCGTTCTGGAAACCTCTTGGATTACTTATGGGCATGGCCTAACAATGCCCCGAGTGTAATAATATATTTCTCAGGGGCTGTTTGATGTATGACTATAATGGTGTAAATAACTGTAAGTGTATCTTTGTTTTTTGGGGGGTTGTCCTCATTTGCCACATTCACTTCCAACTGACCACCTAACTCTCTATTTACTCATCTGTCCCACCACCAGAGATAACTGGGTTTCTCAGTAAAGGAAGAGGGTTCCGATTTTTGTGGACTAAGCTTTTCTCAATGCTGTATCTGATAAACCCATTTGGACTAATCATTGGACCGGGGGAAGCCGAGTGTCACACATACCTATTTATCTAACCACTGGGCTGCTCTTCCCACTTTCTCCTGCTAGCCATGTTACCAACGGGCCTAGGTTTTAGCTCTTTTTGTATGAGCATGGCTCATCTCCATCATGCATATGTACGCAACTGAGCTCAACCATTCATCTTTACAAGGGCAGAAGGAAGATATCCACTGCTTATAAATTTCTATTCTCCCCAGTAAAATTAGATAAAACAACAACTTGCAACCGGTTCTTCCCTAAGGGATCCCGGCCCTGGTGCACAACCAAAAATAATCATCTTGAGCTTACCTCCAGTCTGCATTGGAATATGCCATTCAGGACCTTAACAACCTCTTCACAGTACTGCTGAATAATGGGACAGGTCATCAGCATCATGCACCCGCATTTCCTGCAGTAAGCCTCTTTCGACCCTTGTAGCTTAGCCATCCTTCCAGAAGCCCAGGACGCTCAATGAAGGGAGAACAAAGGATTCCTTCTGAAAAAGGTGGGTCTTACCATGCTTTAAAGAGTACATATTGGTACTTGATGTCGTGATCCGACAGTGTGGGCGACTGACAGTAGGGCGTTAGGACCCTGTGGGTCCTCAGGGAGAGTGACCAGGTCACCGGACACCAGATCTGGTGAGGGGACAGGAAGAGGACGGACAATGACCAGGACAAGGACGAGGACGGACGTGTTGACAAGCAGCTGCACGAGATGCTAATAAAGGGAATATCTGACTAACCTGCGTCCTGTGTTTGGTGTACCTCCCGGCGAACAGCATGAACACGACAACTTGCGACGAGGTCAAGAGACGGATCGACCCGTGTCCACTGAGGCGCCATTGAAAAACAAGGTGCACACCCTGGATGCGCTGGTAGCGAAATTAACTGGGAAAAGAAGCAGCCACACGGGAGTCCACCCCGACAGCCTCCGAGAGTAGATCCAGCCGACTGCGGTAAGCGCTGAGAACAAGAGCACGATTCGAAACTAATGGCGGGAGCTCTCGCGAGAGTCTCGGCGGCCATTACAGAGTCAGGCGGCTGGGCCAATCAGAAGAGAGAACTGGAGTGGCAGCCATTTTGGGGACAGACAGGCGAGATTTCGATCGCGAAATCTCGCGAGAACGACAGCGGCGGCCTTTTTAAATGGGACATTGACGAAATAGGCCATAAGAAACAATAGAGGCAACCATTTCAAGGCCAGGCGAAGAGAAAATAAAGTGAAATAACAAAAAAAAAAAGAAAAGAGACAATTAAAGAAACCGAAGAGAAATAAAGGCAGACAGAGGTAGAAAGAAGAGGAAAGGGACAGAAAGATCCCCACAATAAGAGAATAAAGAGAAAAACAAAGAAACAAAGTGGAAAGTAAAGGAAAGGGACAAAAAGATCCCCACAATAAGAGAATAAAGAGAACAAGAAAAGAACAAAATAAAATAAAAGGAAAAACAGAGACAAAAGCACAAATAAGGAACAAACAAAATATGTAGAAAAAAAAAAGAAGATCCCCACAATAAGAGAATAAAAAGAACAAGAAAAGAACAACATAAAATAAAAGGAAAAACAGAGAAGAAAGCACAAATAAGGCACAAACAAAATAAAAGAACATGGCTGAGACCAGAGAAAGCGCACAGTACCGCAGACCACTGCCACTTAGCGTCTCGGAGCCACAGGAGAATCAGATGGGAGAAGTGGATCGCTAAATTTGAAAGAGGTAGACCAGGGAGACCACGACTGATGACAGACAGGCATGTGCGACACATGAAAATGACAACAAGGAGCTTTTCGTTGGAGTCAGGAGGAGAAGAAGAAACAGAAGAAAAAGCAGAGCATCTAGACCTCATGTCCACAACTAAAAGAAAAAATGAAGAAAACATAAGGCTGGTAGACAAGAAGACAATACAAAAAACAGAATCAGTGACCATAGATGTAGGGCCCCACCAAGCGGAATTTGTACTAGACAGTGGAGCGACGTGCAACATAATGTGCGTCACGGAATATGAAAAGATGAAGAGGAAACCGCATCTACAACAATCGAGAGCAGAGGTATTAACCTGGGGTGCGAAAAGACCAGTGGCGAACTTGGGAAAATTTACAGACACTGTGACATACAAGAACAAGACAATAACGGAGGAGATTCACTTACTAAGAGACCAGAACTTATGCACCGAACTGACCGTGGATGCCAGCACAGTAGGACTGGGTGCGATACTGGCACAACACAACCAAGGAAAGGAACCACCACGATGTGTCATGGCACATGGGAGCAAAAGCGTGTCAGACGTTGAGAGAGCCTACTCTCAGCTAGAAAAAGAGAGATTGGCAGTGGTGTGGGCATGTGAGCACTACCACATGTTCATCGACGGGAAGCAATTCACAAAAGTAACAGATCACAAGGCCTTAGTAACAACATGTGGCAATCGGAGCGCCAAGATATCACCACTATCAGGAGAAGAATTTAGCAGGTCCATGGACTACCTGGGGATCAAGCATCTGAAGATAACGCCCCTGTGGCCACAGGTCAATGGGAGGGCAGAACGCTTTATGGGGACAATCAAGAAAGCAATACAAAGAGCAAATCTGACTGTAATATCGACAGGGCAGGCACTGTGCCAGGTGTTAGAGGATGACAGGAATACCCCTCACAGCTCCACAGGTCGATGCCCAGCCGAACTGGTGCTAAGGCGGTTGAGCAAGACAAGACTACCACAGATGGAGGTGAAGATGAGTACGGACCGGAGCGACAGTGCAAAAAGAGATCAGGAAGCAAAGGTGAAAATGAAAGCCTATGAGGATCAACGGAGACCTGCGTCCGCATCGAAACTGAATGAAAGAGACCTGGTGGTGGTGAGACAGAAACAATATCGAAAATCGGACAACCGGTTCTCCAAAGACTCACTGGCGGTGACGAAAGTGAAAGGATCGATGATAACGGCTGCCTCCGACCAACAACGAATCACAAGAAACAGCTCGCACTTCAAAGGAGCTGAAGGAGGAGGAAGATAGAGGACAAGGAAGCAATGGAGATACAAGATCACGAAGGACATGCAGTAAACAACAGAGACTCATTGAAGAGATGTAGAGCGACCAGCGCGCGCTCTCTCTCTCTCTCTCTCTCTCTCTCTCTCTCGCTCTCTCTCTCTCTCTCGCTCTCTCTCTGTCTCTCTCTCTCTCTCGTTCTTTCCCCTCCATCAATATAACTGTGAATGAGGACTATGGTTAATGTGTCATGAACATTTGTTTGCAACAAGGGGGAGATGTCGTGATCCGACAGTGTGGGCGACTGACAGTAGGGCGTTAGGACCCTGTGGGTCCTCAGGGAGAGTGACCAGGTCACCGGACACCAGATCCGGTGAGGGGACAGGAAGAGGACGGACAATGACCAGGACAAGGACGAGGACGGACGTGCTGACAAGCAGCTGCACGAGATGCTAATAAAGGGAATATCTGACTAACCTGCGTCCTGTGTTTGGTGTACCTCCCGGCGAACAGCATGAACACGACACTTGCCACATATGATTTATCTGTGAGTTCGAAAAGTGCTTTCCCCACAATGTCTCAGGCAGGCAGAAGTCTCTGTCAATGATGTCTAGCATTAACCAATTCCATTCTGATACCTCCTTTTTTTGGTGAGGCCCATTCACCAACCGATTTTCCAACTCATTGGTGCCACTCTGCGTTCACCCAGAGCCCGGGCCCAGCTATTCAATTGGTAGAATTTTAATTTGGAGATGGATCCCCTGGACACTACGTGCAACTCTTCCCAAGAGCGGAGTTCCCTAGTCTTGATCAGCTGACTCCATTCTAGTACTCAAGCTTCTTTGAGCCCTGTTGTTAGCCTCACCTCCAAACACTCAGGTGTCCCTGGGAAGTCCCATATTTGAACAAATATACTAAATTCGATCAGATTGTTGCTCCCCTAATGTTGTCCCAGAGCAAAGCTGTCGCCTACAGCACCTTTAACCTCACTTTTTTGAAGTATCACATATCTCCAAACTTATAGAAAAACTTAACTTCTCCCCCATTTACCTCCTTAAACATTGCTTTAAACAGGTGATTGATTGCCTCTAACAGTCAGCAAGGACCTAACATTTTTAAACTGAACGCCCCAAGCATAAAATTGAAAGTCTGGCAGTGCTATCCCTCCTTTAACACGTTTCCTACATAGTTTTATCCTTCAAATTCTTGAACCTATAGAGGCCCATATAAATGAGTTTATTCTCCCGTATAATTTGTCCATCCAGGATTTCCTAAAGTATAGCAATAAGGCATTACAAATAAAAGTAAATTTAGGAATAATAGACATCTTAATTAGATTCGCTCTACCAAATAGTGATCGTGGTAGATGTGACCAGCTCAGTAAAAGCACATTTGTTTCTACCATTACCCTATTAACATTTTATTCCGCTATTTTATCCAAATTTTGACTAATTTTGATGCTCAGATATTTAGGTTATATTTTTATGAGTTGGTTTTCTACCTCCATATTCCACACCATGATTTCTGTTTTGGATGGATTTGCCTCATACCTGAACACTTTCCCAAAGTCAGAGATCAAATGCACCAACAATGCAAGCTCTGCACATAAAGGGCTTGATGTCCCTCTCCTCTCTAATCTAGCAGGGTAGAGGCTCGATATATCCTGCCTAGTCCCTCTTGTTATTTTAAAGTCTGCCGTTAAGATGACGTTTAGTGCAATCCTTGCCAAGAGTGCCTTATAGATCTCATGTATCACCCCACAGAACGTATCCCCCAAATTTAAATGTCCTAAGAGTGTGTTCAGGTATTGCCAATTCACCCTGTCAAAAGCTTTGGTGTCGTTCAGCATAATGACTGCAAGTAGAACCTTATTGGCCAGTGCCAGATGGCCCCTATCATATCATTGGTCAGTTCATGCATGTGTCTCCCTTTCATACAACCCTTCTGATCCTCTAGTATAATCCCTCCCAACACCTTATCCAGTCTATTAGCCAATAGATTTGCAAAATGCTTACAATCGCAATTGAGGAGAGAAATAGGTCTATAAGACTCATATGAGGTAGGATCCTTGTACAGCTTTAGGATCAAAGTGACTGTGGCCTCCTCTCAAGACTTAGGAAGGGGGGCACCTTCTTATAAAATTCCCCCAAACAACTGAGTCAAAAGAGGGGTGATAGCATCCCCTAGGGCCTTATAAAATTCAGTGGGGAGCCCTTTTGGGCCTGCAGCCTTCCCTCTCTTGCCCTTATCTATTGTCCGTTCTACTTCCTCCTAGGTAATCACTTGATCTAAGCTTCTTTTCTCTGTTTCAGAGAGATTAGTTATCGGAAGCCATTCTAACCACTTATTGACCTGCTCCCCTGATGTACTTAGGTCCTCTGTGTACAAGGAGCCAAACAAGACTACCGTATCTTCATCAGAAGTTTCCCTGTAGCCCTACATTTGACCTCCCTCATGTCACTCCTCACAGATCTGCATTGATTTTCTAAGCTAAAGGTTTCCCCACATTTTCACTGTATTCGAAGTGTACTAACCTACTCACCTCCCACCTAGCACTTACCCAGGATTCCAAGACTGCTTCCAACCTGAGCTTCCGATCTTGAATCTCATTTAGCAGTGCCTCACTAGGCTCCTCTAATTGCTATTTCTCCCAGCATTTCTTTTCTGGGATTGATCTCCCATTCTAAGTCCACCACTGCCTTCTTGAAATCTCAAGTTTTCTGTGCATAAATACTAATCAGGATACCCTCATGAAAGACATAAAGGCCAAACTACTTTCCCCGGTGCTGAATGGATATTGTTCTCCAGAAACTATGTTGCATTCCCTCTTAGTCTACCTTAAACCTCCTGATCCACTAATAGCATATGATATAAATCCACCTTCTTTTCGTTTGGCCTGTCTCCATTTTCAGATCTAATACCACCAGATTGTGGTCCGACAAATGAGTTGCTAGATGTCTTACTCTAATAATGTTTTCCTGAGTAGCCTGGTACACCAAGAAGTAGTCTATCCTGGATGAATGCTTATATTTTTTGTTATGGTATGCATACCCTCGCTCTGTGCCTGCCCTTGCTCTCCAGATATCACACAACCCCAACTGGCTCATTAGACTCTTTAAGTATGATTGCATTTTAGTGAAAATTCTGAACCTACCAATGCCTTGCCTATCCAAAGAGTTATCCAACACTGCATTAAAATTCCCTGTCAGTATTCATGGGTATGGATTTCCTGCTAGCTCTAAGCACAGATTTTGGAGAGGTTACACATCATCCACATTCAGACTGTCATATCCAACCAAAGCGCAGCAGTTGTCAGCTATCCTCAATGTTACAATAACCCATCAACTTCTCTTGCCAACTTGCAGTCCTGAAGGGAAATTGCTGCCTGTTTTTTTATCAAAACAACCACACCTTTTGTGTGGAAGGTTCAGTCTTTACATTCAACCTACTGGACTCATTTCTGCGACCGTAACACCTCCAGACACTCTACTTTAGTCAGGTGGGATTCCTGTATGACTATTACCTGAGCTGGTGACTCCATCAAATAATGGAATAATCTGGCCCTTCTCATTCGTACACAGAGCCCAATAACATTTCAGGATACAGGATCAAATTTTTAATTTATCGGTGTCTACCCCCATTCCTTATTCCACCAGTTCTATTTATGCCAGCCTCGCCATTTTCTCGGAGATCATATACTATCTGAGGGCACATTTTAATTGTATTTTTCCCCACTATGCTTCCCACCCAGTGTTCCTCACTCCTACACCCCACAACCCCATCCCTAGAGAACCTTCCTAATGTCCTTCTTGACTGAGTGAGCCATATTTTGGACTAAGTCAGGACGTGACAAGGGTTGCTAAAACAGAAAATAGTCTAACAAATTAGTGAAAAATTAACAGAAGCAGCAAGTGAGATAAGAAACAAGACATCAGCTTGGGGTGACTGATCGAGAGCCAACAGAACATGTTGAAAAGGCTACATCTCCTGGCTATCTCTGAGATGTCTTACAGACTGTCTGCTTCCTCACCATCCCTAAAGCTGTACATTTTGTTTTTGAATATCACTCTAAGTAAGGCCAGGAACCTCAACTGTGCTGTGGCTCCCTACTTCCTGAAATCTTCCATTCTTTTTCCAGCTCCGAATGCCTATTCAGGGTAGCACAGAAGATGTCTGATCTAACTGCAAAAGAGAAATTAGATCCTTCAGGGAGTTTGTTTTCAGTGCCTTACTTAGGATGCTCACTTTAATAGAGTAAGTGAGTTGGCCACACCGTTATGGTTTGCTCAGCGGCTGGGAAGGCTATGCTATCAGTCTGGATTCGACAAATGGGACCTAATTGGTCTATCAAAAGTGGGGGACCTGATTAAGAAGGGGGCTATACTGACATTTAATGAACTTCAGACGAAGTATCAGATGGCACAAGGTGAATATATAGATATCTACAGATCAGACACGCGCTACATGCGGGTTTCCCGTCTTTTAAAGATATACCGGAATCATCGCCTCTGGAAGATCGTTTGCCGGACGGACCTCTGGCCTCAAAGGCAATATCCCTAACTTACAAGAAGCTGAGTAATAACCTCCCCGACGCCTTCCCGAAGCTTAGGGAGAAATGGTAGGATGACGTAGGCCCTATAGAGGACGACGACTGGAAATCGGCATTGATGTCCCCTCGTGAAGCAGCTATTACCCAGAGATTTCGCTTAATCCAACTCAGAATACTCCACCGATCATATATTACAGGAACAATACTGGCCAAGATAGGATCCAAGCCTGATGACAGATGTGTGCGGGGATGTGGGCAGCAGGCCACATTCTATCATACACTATGGTTCTGCCCCAAGATACGATCCATTTGGGAGGGAGCAACGTCCATTATGCACACAGCCCTGTGGAAGGACATAACACTTACACCACAGCTTGGGTTATTGAACATCTGGGACGCTTCTGACCTGACAGAAGTCGAAAGGCACTTTACAACGCTGGGTTACACATTGGTTAAGAGAGAAGTGGCCAGGAGCTGGGGAGACGGACACCCGCCGCGGGTCTCCCTGTGGACCAGAGAAATGGATAGATGTATGGTGGCAGAGACAGAAGTTTATAAGACTCGAGGGTGCCCCAAAAAATGGGATAAGAAATGGTCAAGGTGGAACGAACATAAGGGTAATATATGTGTGTCACCTACAACTGAAATGGAAATGCGAAGGCAAGAGAGACTGTAGGAGATGTGTAATGAATAACTCTAGGTTACTGTTTTTACCTGTAACATCTTGATGAACATATGTAATGTGTCGTTCAATCATGTAATGTACTAATGTGAACATATTCAATAAACAAAGTTATATAAAAAAAATAGAGTAAGTTAACTCGTAATGCAGCGGTCAGGATGCTGCCGGCTTGGCGGTATTCTTCAGACCGCCGCAACGGGGGTCCGGCAGTAAGACCGTCAGACTCATAATCAGCCCCCTAGTCTTTCTTTCCAACATTGTAAACATTATAAAATTCATATTGTTATACGTAGTCTTTCTCCAACTTAAATAAATACAAGTGTGACATGATTATTCTGTTGAAAATAAAGGGTATAGTCGAACAATTACTTTTTGTCACGAAGGGGCATAGCTTGGTCAGTATGATTAGGGGGGTGTGAACTTCAGATAACCCGGCAATCACGCTGGCACATCTTGCTAAAATGCATTATATGGGAATCAGCAAATGAGGGAGACTTAAGAGGCAGTGGAAAGAGAGAGGAGTGTAATTTGTAGGGGCAGTTAAAAAGCAATATTTTTCAAACTAATCAACATTTGTTAAGGCCTTCAATACATAGGTTAGAGAGAGTTGGTGTGTTTTTGTCAGTACTGGCATGCAAAAATCCTAGGTGAATTCCGACACCTCACATTAACCGACTGAAAGCACTTCTACACAACTATTTACTACAGAATACATGTTTAGGTGGGTGTAACACCTGAACCCCCACCCCATGGAGATATTGCCATGGTGACTAATCAATTGATATATTCATTTAAGTCAAAGCATATATTTCTGATGCAATATTATCCTTATATAGATTACAGAGCCTCATCAGCAAGATGGAGACTTATCACCAAATAATATGTAGTGTGAATCAACCAGCTATATGTATTGGCATTGAGATTGTAGCCTGGCGGTAACAGCTTTGTGTATTGTGGGGTGGCAACAATTTATTTTTGGCCCCAGGGCGGTCCCTCTGGGACCACCCCACCAGGCTTTAGGTGGCGAGATGTAGCTACCCTGCCCCCTTAACATTACTTTTTTTTACTTTTTTAGGACCAGGGAGTGAGTCCCCGTGCCCTTAAAAGGGCTGCCGTTACATCTTTTGTGGCAGCCAGCCAGAACTTATCTTCAGTTCCGTCAGCTCTGTGGATCCTCCGAGTGTCACGTGCATATGCATTTTGAACATGACAACTGACAGATTTACAACAAATCACAAAAATCACAATTTCTGGACCAAGATCTAGCTTTCTGCAAAATTTGGTGTAATTGTGTTCAGCCACTTTTTGTGGTATCAGTGTTCAATTTTCATATGGAAAATTGCATGAGGTAAACACATTTTGTGAGCCCCCTGTGAGTACTGTGTGGTATTAGCCGCAACTATACTGATGCTTGCTGGCGTGCAGACAGTTAAAGGTGTATCCACTGCCAGGGGTCCCCAGTATGCTTAAGGATTTAAATGGCCTGCATGACATTTCATTAGTGTACACTCCCTGTTCATTGGTAGACCCTTTAGAGGGTGTCACCATAGGCATTTCCACTTGCCATTCTGTATATATTTATTAATATGTGTGTAGTATGCAGTAGCATATGTTATAAAGTATTTACTTTTTTTAAATAAAAAGCACTGACTAGACAGTCACTTGGTTGTTGTTTGTTGTATTGCTGAGTTTTGATTCCCCCCCTCACAGCACCTCCCCAGAGCAATCATTGGACTGTTCTGCCTCATTTTCGTGGGATTCAAGTGTTAATAAGGGTTAATAAGCTCCCAGTTGGGCATCCACAGTACAGAGACTGTGCAGTATCATCCCATTCTTGTCACCCCAGCCGCAGACTCTGGCCACCGAGGACCGCCAGAGGAGCTTGGCCGCATCCAAGGACAATTGCTTGATGTCGCCCCGAATAAGGGCCAGTTGACGAGCCTGAGAGGCGTCATCCGATGTGGATAAAAAATGTTCCAATCGAAGCGCCTGTGCTTCTTGGGCAGCAATTTCCTGCAGCTGCGCTTGCCTCTGGAGTTTAAGCTGCTGTTTTGCAAAGCCCCTAACAGTTGCCTTCTCTGCTTCCCACAGGATACCCGGGGATGCCACCGCCCCCTCGTTGGTGTCGAAGTATCGACTAAGCTCCCTCCCAACCTCTTTCTTAAACTCTTTGTCCTGAAGGAAGCAGGCAACCATCCTCCATGTTTGGCGGGCTGCCCCGGAACCAAGAATTATCGGGGAATGGTCGGAAATGCCCCTGGGAAGGATATTGACATCTACTATCATTGAACAGTCAAGCGCAGGGACAATGATTGCATCTATGCGGGCCTGGGTGTGGTGTGCCGCGGATGTGTGCGTGAATTGGACAGTACACGGGTGCCACGTGCGCCACGCATCACAAAGCCCCAGGGACTCAGACCACCTCCGCAAGTGTTTCGCATTCGCCACCCAGGGCGTCGAGAGGGGCCCCGATGTATCAAGGGCTGGGGCTAAGACTGCGTTAAAATCACCCGAAATGATCATGCTGCCTGCAGGCATGTCGTGTAGGAAGGAAGCTGTGTGCACCAGAGTGGTCGCAAGCAAGGAGAGAGGGACATATATCAACATGAGAGTGAGGGGCGTACCAGACAATGTCCCACAAACTGCCACAAACGAGCCCTGGGGGTCGTGCACCACTTGAGAAAGAACAAAGGGCAAGGTCCGCCTTAGAAGGATCACCACCCCGCGGGAGCCCCTGCAGGAGCCGGAATGCCATATCCTGTCATAGCTATACCGAGCCAGGAAGGGACAGCAGTTACCCAGAAGGTGCGTTTCTTGGAGCATGAGTATGTCTATGTGGAGACGTTGTGCATATCTTAAATCCGCTGTACGTTTGTGACGGTCCAACAGACCGCTGACATTCCACGACAGGACGTGGAGGGATCCCGTAGGGGAGGTGTTATCTGTCATGGTAGTGTGGTCTTGGTCTAGGAGGGGTGCGTGGTATGGAGTGCACAGCCGCGCTGGTGCATGTGCTCTCATAGTACGGGAACACAAGCATCTGTGGTCCCCTCAATCAACAACAGCACCCAGTATGCCGGGTGAACAACCAAACTAAAACGGCTGGGAATTGGGAATAAACTAAAACGGCTGGGAATTGGGAATCGTGGAGGACCCCTCCTCATGAGCGGATGCTTAATGATAACCATCAACAGGAATTTGGGAACAGATCAGGGACAGCATGCCGCCTCTGGCCGCGGAGCAAGGCCCGGCGGGCAGAGAACGGCTCATGCAGGGTCTTTCAGCAGCATCGGGCTACAGGAGAGGTCTGTGTCTGGAAGGTCAGCGGAGGGCCGGGACGATTCACCTCCATCGTCCTGCTGGCCAGATGAACCCGAGCGCCTCCCATTGGATGCTCCTTCCTCAGCCTGGGTGGACTGTCGTGTGTGACCCGGCGGGGAGTCCGATCGGGCCTGCCTCCGATCACGGCGCCTACAGGAACGATTACGGGGAGGCTGAGGAGCGGAGGGAGCGGACCGACCTGGACCGCCCACTGCCTCTCTCTCATCCATAGCTCGGCCCTCAACCCGCAGAGGATGCTCTTCTGTCGCCCAGGTCCAAGCCTCAGTCGGATTGTCAGAGAACAGAGCCTTGTTCCCAATAATCACCCGCAGGCGAGCCGGGAAGAGGAGCCAATATTGAATATTGAGTGCCCTCAACTTTTGCTTGACCTCTCCGAAGGAGCGCCTCTGACCCTGAACCTCGCGGGTATAATCCGAAAGGATCATGATGGTGCTGGTTTCATGCAGGAGCCGTTGTTGCTTGCGGGCCTCAGCGAGGATGATGTTGCGATCTTTGAAATTAAGGACCCGCATGATAAGCGGGCGAGAACAAGCACCTGGCAGTGGCTTGGGGGCCAGGGACCGATGGGCCCGCTCAATCGCAAACCAAGGGGACAGGGCCCCCTCAGGGACCCACGATAGCAACCACCGCTCCAGGAACTCCATCGCTCGCCCCTGCTCCGCTCCCTCTGGAAAGCCCACTAGGCGGAGGTTGTTGCGCCTCGACCTATTTTCGGCGTCCTCTACCCGGCGGTGCTACTCCTGTGTGTGTGACTGAAGACGTGCCACCTGTCCCTTAAGTTGCTGCATGTCATCCTCCACCAAGGAGATCCTAGACGCAGTTTCTTTAATTCGGGCATTTGCGTTACGGAGGTCCTGCCTAATGAGAGTCATGTCCACCCTTACCTCGGCTATTTTGCCTTCCACCGAGGTCTGGGATGTGTGGATGGACTGGAGGATGGCAGCCAGCTCCGTGGACAGAGGAGCATCCTGCCCCGCCGCCCCCTCAGCAGCCCCCCCCTCCGGGGTGGTGAAGCAGTCCATTTTGGTCTGGGTGGTGAGGGCCTTCGCGGATCTATCCGTTCTGCCCATGCTCTGACCCCAATGAGGACAAGGTTCCCAACGACTTCCAGGCAGGACCCCACTCCAGCTCGCGCCAAGTGCTCACCCGATGAGTGACAGCTGCGCAGGGGGATATAACTGACAACCGCCGCTGAGCGTCACTGGGCAGTGCCCGGTCCAATCAGGTCAGATCGTCTTAACCACAGGACGTAGGAAGTGCGCAAGGAGTGTGGGAGAGGGGGAGGAGGAGGGGTGACCCAAAGTAAGCTGCGGTGACCAGGGCCCCCTCACACTCACCTGCCACGTGACTGATGGCCGAAGCCTCCACCCAACCCCCGGCGCCCTGCGCTTCACTCCTTACCTCTACCTCCAGGCACAGGAGCTCATCGCAGGCCCTCCACCAACTGCCAGCGGAGACCGCAGCAGCAGCACCTGCTTCAAACCCAACGGGGCAACCAGGAATCGGGCAGGCCTCCGCACGTGTCCACCCCCGGTTCAAGGCGCCCGAGGATGTCGCACCGGCCCAGCCGCCACACTCCCAGCAGACCTCCACAAGGCACCGATGATAACTTCTCCTGGAAAGTCCACAGATCCGCAGCTAGCCTCCCCTGCTAGTAGGGCCCACAGTGCATGAGGAGTCCATTGGCCCCAGTCCATGAGAGGACCCCAGGGCGGGTGGCCGCTATCACCCGAGGCAGACTGGATCACTGGGGGCCACACGGGGCAGTGTCAACATAACTCTATCCACAAGAAGGCTACCCGAGATTAACTAGGCTTCCCAATGTTTCTATTTTTTCCTTTCTGTCCATCTTGTCCCTCTTTGACAGAAGAAATTTGATGGGATGTCCTCACACATCTACCAGGTGTATCACTGACAAAATATCGAAGGTCAAAAAATTGACCTACAAAAATATCAGAGCAAGAAAATTGATGTCAAGAAAATTGATATCCTATCTACAACATGGTAAGTACAAAAATATCGAACAAAAAATATCGATGTCAAAAATATCGTTATTAAAAATATCATTTTTTATAGTTAAAAAAATATGTAAAATAAACTAAATAATACTTATAAATAAAATAAACAGTTAAAATATGTTAATATGTTTAAAATTAATAAGTAAAATATATAATTTAATAAAACATTAATTAAACATATACATATAATATATAATATATATACTAACTTAATCAATTTTAATAATTATTGTAATAACTTATACATTATTAAACATATTATAAATTACAAATACTTCTATAAACATAAAAACAATAACATAAATAAAAATTAATTATGAATAACAAATTTAAAAAAAATTACTTTTAATATATTTAAAATTAATGATATACTACATTAACTAAAATAATAAAAAATATATAAAATAGCGGAGGCAATAAAATTACTATTCCAACTCCAAAAAAAACAACACTAAGGAAAATGTTGGATAGCGTAGGGCTTAAAATGACTATTTCCACTCCAGAGAGTGCAACAGTAGAGAAAGTGTTGGATAGCGTAGGGGTAAAAATTACTATTTCCACTCCAGGGAGTGCAACAGTAGGCAAAGCATTGGATAGCACAGGGGTATAAATTACTATTCCCACTCCAGAGAGTGGAACAGTAGGGAAAGCGTTGGATAGCCTAGGGGTAAAAATGACTATTCCCACTCTAGAGAGTGCAACAGTAGGGAAAGTGTTGGATAGCGTAGGGGTAAAAATTACTACTCAAACTTCAGAGAGTGCAACAGTAGGGAAAGCGTTGGATAGCGGGAGGATAAAAATGACTATTCCCACTCCAGTGAGTGCAACAGTAGGGAAAGTGTTGGATAGCGTAGGGGTAAAAACTACTATTCCACTCCAGTGAGAGCAACAGTAGGGAAAGTGTTGGATAGCGTAGAAGTTAAAAATACCACGGGGCAGATTTATGAAGGACTTGCACCGCCGGTGCGTCACTTTTAACATGGGAAAAAGTGACGCACCGGCGGTGCAAGGCCTTCATAAATCTGCCCCCATACTTTTAAATAAAATAATTTTTTAAAATAATTAATGAATTAATTATTAAATAACTCAAAACTATTTACAAATACCAATAAATAATTATTAAAAACATTATTACCAATGAATAATTAATTAACAATAAATTAATAATAAATACCAATAAATAATCATTAATAAATATTATTTACCAAATAATAAATACTGAACAATAAAATATTTGTATTAACAAAAACATTTTTAATTATTAAAACTTAATTACAGATTAACAAATATTGAACAATTAAATGCTTTTTTTATACAAAAAATAATAATTGGAAACAGAAATTGGAAGGTGCACTATTCTAGAGTCAAGGAAGCAGCGTGAAGGGTAATTCCAAAATTAAGTCCTTTTATTCAGTAAATCTCTTAAAACTGGCACACAACCAACGCGTTTCGTTCCCAAAACTTTGCCAGAGGAAACTTCGTCAGGGCTCCTATAATACAGGAATCCAAGTACATAGATATCCTAAAAATTTATAATTAATTTAGTATAATTAAATTACTTCCCACCCTATTCCCCTATAGACCCACATCCCGCTACGGTACTAAAAACAAAAATAACTTAAAAAAACATTATTAACATATAAAAATTGTATACATATATTTTTAAACAAGTAGAAAACTTAACAAAACACATATTAAATACATAACAATAATATAAATGTCGATATTAGTAACATCGATGTTAGTAACATCGATATATTTGATATCGATATTACTAACTTTGATATTGCTTACATCGATATAAAAAAAAATCGATATTACTTACCTTAGGGTCGATATTCTGTCCATCGATATTCTTAACATCGATATTCTGTCACTTTGATATTGTCACTTCGATATTAGTGTAGGTCGATATTTATTTTTCGATATTTTGACTGCCCACCCTACTGGTTGTCATGCTGCATCATTGGACAACCCCTCACTCTCCAAAATCATGGTTTGATGGAGAGAGGGTCTACATCCTGAGATCAGAGTGGTACTTTACTAACAAAGGATCCAGAAAAAGCATTGAAAACCAATGTGGTGACCCAGTATAGCTTTTACTCAGAAGGGTACCCCTTGGTATTAGAAACTGGGTGTGGTGTATAGGGACACAAGTACCCCAAGTCAGTTAAAATGTTGACATGTTTCTTCCAAGACGGTTTCTAAATGTCCATGGCATTCATTAGGACATGCATAAGAATCTACATAAGTATACACCACTTGAATACACTAATGACACTAAAGAAATACTTGCTTGTGTTGCTCTCAGGCTCTCTGGTCACCCAAACAAAAGGCCATCTGAACGCCATGGAGGAAGGTTCCAGGAACCCCTGTAAGCACATTTACACCAAGGTGTGTTCCTCTTCGTCCACATTTCTCGTTCTCACAGCTCTTCGCAGATCACTAGCAAGTATTTGTTTAGTTTCATTATTCAAACCATGGTTTTGGAGAGCGTGGGGCTGTCCAGTGATGAAGCATTACACCTGGTAGGAGTGTGAGGACATCCCGTCAAATTGTGCTTGTATGCCAAAGAGTGACTAGATGAATAGAAAGGAAGAATTAGAAAAATGGTGAAACCTAGTTAATCTCGGGTGGCCTTCTTGTGGAAAACAGTAATGGAACATGGACAGGACTTGTAAAACAAAAGAAGCTTCCTGAAACAGTTCATCTCAAGAGAAAGCAGTTGAAGAACTGTAAATGAAGGGTCTGGATCCCAAACCTAAAATAATTTCTATACCACCATGTTGGTACTAAGAATTCAACTAGGCCGTTAGCCTAATTGTGTGATACTGCTCATCTCGGATTCACTTAATGATCCTTAAGCGAGTGGATTTGTTTTAATGTTTATTTTACAATGTGGTATGACCCAAAAGTCGTTTCATTTGCTGCTTTTCCTTGTTTTCCATTCTTCTTCTTCTGTTGCTCTGACTTTTTTTTTCTAGCAACTTTTGTATGTAGAATGCTGGTAATTGAACCTCGCAAAGATTCCACTTGGTCAGCTGAGGAAGCAGCCTGACTAACTATGGTTGTTGATGGGAACAACCATGATGTCAGCCTCACTGCAATACCATCTGTCATTTTGGGATTATTTCAGGCAGTAATCCAAGCTGCCAGCAAGGAAGGCAAACACATTTCGAGGTCGACCTAAAATTCATAGTCATCCACCTTTCTGCGTACAAGTCAGTGGGCATTCCAGGTGTTTGCTACTGATAGTGAGACAGATCTGCCTTCTAGTTTTGCCTTCCGGTATTCAGGCATCGCCACTAATTGTCAAGACTATGATTCAGTAGTTCGGTTCTTTAGATACCAAATTATTTATTTTCTAGAGAGAAGTGCTTGATTTGCCATGTACAATGCCTTAAATTAATTTATTGTAGATAGGACAGGAGTATAACCCATAGACCAAGTCAGAACTGGGTAGGAAGGTACAATTATCACACAATGTCCTGAAAGGTAAAAGTCAGTAGACAATTATGCATAGCATGCACATAGCATTGCTGAAGTAGACAGGAAGGAGATTATTCATTTTTTATTCTTTAAGTCAAAAGACAGTTCTTCATTTTTCTGTAATGACATTCGTTTCATGGTTGGAATTATACAGTTGGGAACAGCACTGCATTAAATGTATGGACAACCGCAAGAAACTTGGTGCAACAACAAACGGGAATAAATAGTGCAAGTGGCGACGCAAGTGAAAGGAGAGAAAACAGCGTGGTCGGCGCACTGTGTGTAAAGTGCAAATTATCTACAGTGAGTGGCTAAGGACGGTGCATGTGACATAATGATATCACATAGGGCACAATTAATTTGTTAGGTTTGGAGCCACTAAGGAGAAGTGCGCCTATTAATTAGGCTGTTGGGTCGACGGCGTTTCGATCCGGACCATTTCGGATCATCATCAGGACTGGTTGTCTGAATGAAGTGGTGCTGTAAAGAAAGGGAAGGAGTGTTAGGGCGGGGGACGAGGAAGTGTAGGTGGACGGGAGATCCAGGGAAAGGGAGGAAAAGCACTGTGGCGGGCTAATGGTTACCTTTTGTCTTCCTTGTAAATTTGGAATCTTGCGCAATCCTTGTAACTTGGAACCTGCAGGGAGGTATGAGTTGGGTGACCACCAGGGATCGGGTGGCTGGAAGAGGCCAGTGAGGGCTGGGGAGAAAGGAGGGGGGATAGTCAATGACTGGGTAATGACTGCAAGACCCGTTTCACATGGTTAAAGGTAGCGTCATGATGGAAGAAAGACTTTACCTCGCTCTCGATTCTGCCTCTAACTCAGCCGAGTTGTTGAGGGTTGTGCTGAATCGCCTCCACGTTCTAACCTGCCGCGTCAGTTAGGAATGTCTGGTCAGTGCTGGGGAGAGGGGGAGAAACGAGGGAGGATTTTAGAAACACGCCCATATGTCCGATCACTGCGCGTGAGGAAAAATGATGAGCAGTGTTTACCTGTATTAATCAGCGTGTCCGTTTCAATGTCGGGGAAAGGTGGTTTGACCAGCGCTGCGCGGAATGAGATTATTTCATTTCCGCATTGGGGCGGGGATAGACACAGGGGCGTGGCAGGACAAGGCGTCAGCGGGAGAATGTTGGTACCGACCAATTAGGAAAGGATGACCAACAGAGTGGGCGTGAATAATTGGGTTACTAAGGAGACGCGTCTTGAGGTGCAGTCTACACCGAATAGAGACCTGTAAGCGCCGACAGTGCAAGGGGCGAACGGAGGGGCTGGGAAGGAGTAGTGAAGGGAGCGGGCCGGGGGTGGAAGGGGGGGGGAGACGTGGGGGGGGGGTTGATCGGTGGCGGGGTTAGAATTTCAAGGCCGAAGCCGAGACTAAATAGAACCATTATTATCAACCAGACAGCATAAACAAAGTCACATATATTTCTATTATGTCGCTGACCTCATGTTGAGCAATAATAATCGAAACACAATAAGGCAAAGACCATATCAGATATTTACATATGTTTTTAAGTATACTGCCTAGGAGAGCCAGGGTGCAGTTAGTCCGATTCATGTGGAAGGGAGGGCCACAGTTCAGAAGTGGGTTGTGGCTCTAGGAATGGAAGCCAAGGGGAAAAAAAGGGGGGAATTGGAAAGCGCTGCTCTAAATGGTTTCAGTGGGAGTAGAAATGGAGTCAGGTGGTGACCGTACTGTTCCATTCATCAAGGGTGTTGAGGCCTTTGTTGATGGAATCACAGATTGTCATCCATTTACATTCTGCCTTATTGAGGAGGGTTCTAATGTCTCCTCCTCGGATAGGCAGTGTAGGTTTTTCAATCACCTGCCATTGTATGTCTGTATCAAGATGGTCATTTTCTAGGTAGTGTGAGACCACAGCGTTTGCTGTCTCACCATCAACACCAAAGATTTTGTTGCCAATGGTCGAACCTACAAGCTTAAAAAACACACGAATTGTAGATCGCAAAATGTAATCTACGCCATCAGATGCCCTTGCGACCTGATCTGTATCGGACAGACGACGCAAATGATTAAACAGCGCATCATCCAGCACAAGAGCCGCATCAACTGTAAAATCATGTCAGCCCCTTTGGTCTCACACTACCTAGAAAATGACCATCTTGATACAGACATACAATGGCAGGTGATTGAAAAACCTACACTGCCTATCCGAGGAGGAGACATTAGAACCCTCCTCAATAAGGCAGAATGTAAATGGATGACAATCTGTGATTCCATCAACAAAGGCCTCAACACCCTTGATGAATGGAACAGTACGGTCACCACCTGACTCCATTTCTACTCCCACTGAAACCATTTAGAGCAGCGCTTTCCAATTCCCCCCTTTTTTCACCTTGGCTTCCATTCCTAGAGCCACAACCCACTTCTGAACTGTGCCCCTCCCTTCCACATGAATCGGACTGACTGCACCCTGGCTCTCCTAGGCAGGATACTTAAAAACATATGTAAATATCTGATATGGACTTTGCCTTATTGTGTTTCGATTATTATTGCTCAACATGAGGTCAGCGACATAATAGAAATATATGTGACTTTGTTTATGTTGTCTGGTTGATAATAATGGTTCTAATTAGTCTCGGCTTCGGCCTTGAAATTCTAACCCCGCCACCGATCAACACCCCCCACACCTCCCCCCCCTTCCACCCCCGGCCCGCTCCCTTCACTACTCCTTCCCAGCCCCTCCGTTCGCCCCTTGCACTGTCGGCGCTTACAGGTCTCTATTCGGTGTAGACTGCACCTCAAGACGCGTCTCCTTAGTAACCCAATTATTCACGCCCACTCTGTTGGTCATCCTTTCCTAATTGGTCGGTACCAACATTCTCCCGCTGACGCCTTGTCCTGCCACGCCCCTGTGTCTATCCCCGCCCCAATGCGGAAATGAAATAATCTCATTCCGCGCAGCGCTGGTCAAACCACCTTTTTCCGACATTGAAACGGACACGCTGATTAATACAGGTAAACACTGCTCATCATTTTTCCTCACGCGAGGTGATCGGACATATTGTGGTATATAAATAAATAATACCGGATCTAGGTTTGTCTGGACATAGCAATAACAGATAGCTCAATAAATAAGAGTCAAGATTCGAGGTAGTAGGAGTTTGCAGGTTTAATACAGCATAAAGGACAGGAACAGGACAACCTGCACGGGAACAGGATGGCAGCGCTGCCGGGGGCAGGATCAGAATCGGCACAACATTTAATAACAGTCCACAAATATATATACTAAAACAGTTACATTACAATGAATTACAGTAGGCGGGCAATGGGTGTGGTCAATAGCAGTCGCGAAAGATAAGGGTGAAAATGGGTGTAACAGGGGCGTATACATAGACATGTGATGCAAACGTAACAGAATATGTCATAAATGGGGCGGAAACATGGAGGGGGCTACCTAAGGAGCCGGGACCTCTAACCTAATGGTGCGCGTAAACTGACAATGACGTGTTACTAGGAGAAGCTGGGGGCTATGAACTCTGTGCTAGGAGTAGAGACTGAAGTCTGGAGAGTCAGGGCGACATGTACCTAAACAGTATCTAGTATCTGATGTTTAGAGAACATGTTGATAGAATCCAAAAGTTATCGGGGTAAAGGCTAACAGACTCTAAGAATGGTGCATGCATTATTCTACATGTAGTGCGTGATGAAGAATATTAAATGACCATTAAATGCAGTATTTCTCTTACATGGAGACGTAAAGGCTAGACAATGACGGAAACTATTGATGCGATTCAGTAGCTTAGGAATGCAGAGAAGGGGGGCTGGACTGATAACTAGAATCATAACATACTCTTGGCAGACTCAGAGGCAGAGCCAGGCTGAGCCGGGCACTGTGAGGCAGGAAGTAAGTGAAGGGTCGAGGATACAGGTGGGGGCTGTATCGCTCCTCAGCGAGGCTCAGGAGACAGGAGCTGAATCTGGTGTCCGGGCCCTTTTGAGGCCTAGAAACGGGGACTTTACAATGAAATAACGTGCACACTGAGAAACGTGGCAACGTAACTTTACATAGGCCTGATACTCGTAGCTTTCACGAGAACTGGAAACTGGCATACTAGTGATGGACACAACTGTAATTGCGTCTTTAATCAAACATGGGGGATACATATGCATATTCAATCATGCACACATAACATAAGATGGAGGACACGTAGGGACACAGAACATGGCAAAATTTACTTTTCCACATTCCCTCCTTGTCACTACGTTTCCATCAGGAAACATCAATATTCATGATACCATCTATCATTTCATACAGTATCATTTGCTCGTCTCGAGTTTTCTTGGAACTGGATTTAGAACGGGATTTGGGACTAGGAACACATGATGTAGCACAAATGCCGCAAATCGCAGGGCCACATTGTAAACAGAGGCAGCAACTGAATATGATCGCTACTGCAATACCCAGAAATGACAATACTTTCCATCCCCAGGCGGAAATTATATTCCAGAACCAACCGGACCATGTCCAGGTGCCTGGATCTTGGTGTAACATATGGGCAATTTTATGGAGTCTGGTAATAGCTGAATAAACAGACGGTGCGTTATTAGGAATGAAAATGCAGCAACTAGATCCGATGACTCTACATGCCCCGCCCCTATCGGCCAGTATGACGTCAAGGACGAGACGATTCTGGAGCACGACAATTCTCATAAAGGATTGTTCTTCGGTTAAGTTACCTAGAGCAGAAGTAGTCTCAATCACTACTGCTTCAAGTGTTCTGGTTAATCTACGTATCAGTTTACTATTCACGACAGTACCTAAGTAGGGGAAGACACCTTTATTGATATCTATGTATTGTTCTAGAGCAGTTTCAGTATAATCGACAATCGGGAGATTCCTCTTGTGTCTAGTATGTACTAGGTGGGAATTCCTATGATAGTCAGGTGGGGCTAGGAAAACTGGTGGCAGTAGGAAGGCAATGTAACATGTTCCCTCCCAATCGAGGGGCAGACGAACATATGCGGTCTGACCACAAACAAAATAAGAATGACGTGAAGCTTTGAAAATAGATTTCCTACTGTCACTATACTTGATAATAGTAGTACAATCACTATGGCCTACATGTATGGAACCATTATTTCGGACACATAATTCACCTTTGACTGGTAGTACTGACATGGTAGGTAAGTCTGGAGTAGAATCAGACTGAACATTCAGGACCATGAAATTCGAAGAATAATTACCTAGATTATAAACTTCATTTTCTAGATCTAACCCTGTTCTGTGGGGAAGACCTTGCTTGTCTGGGAAACATGTACTGTTCAGAAAAGACATATCTGTTGAGGATGACGTTAACGTGGACCATGCTCCACACGAACCATTATGTGAAAATGGATAAGGAAAGAGTGGCAGAACTCCCTTCGGTGTCTGGAAAGGGGGGAGTCGACCACACACCCAACAATTTGTGGCATTGCTGGTCTGGTGTGAATAATGTAACATGCGGATGAAGGAGTTATTACGCATAGCAAGACGATATGAGAGTTCATGAGGAGGCAGATCACTAAACGTGTGCTCAACTGTAACATTAGCAGACTTATTTACATGAGAAACTGAAAAACACAAATAAAATGCATAACTGGTGCAGGAAATTATAATGCTGAAATATAGCAGAAAACATAAAATAATAGTGCAACTTCTAGAGTTCTCACTAACTCTCTCTCTGTGGGGGTCTATTATATACATGTCAGAAACCGGTCTAACCGTTTCACCTAGGGGAGGACTTAGACGATCAAACTGGCTGACTTATTTTACTAGACCTTAGTTTAAGCTTATACTCCTGTTGCGGAGTTTTCTCTAACAGGGAAGGGTTCGTAGCAATGTCTTTTGCGGGACAGTCCTTAAGAATAGTACTTTGGCAGTCTTTAAGATCCTCGGAAATGTTCTTTGAAACAGGTTTCAATCCAAAAAGTCTTTTCACATGTGACAAGTGGACCCAGCCCTTCCTGCCTTCCAGCTTGACGGCAGTACGGGTGGCCAGGAGGACCTGACGGGGTTCCTTCCAGCGGGGCTCCAGCGGACTTGAACGATCAAAGTTCCTGACCAAAACCATGCATCCGGGAACGATTTCATGCGGTGCCACCTCGGTATTGTCTGGAAATGCGGCAGCAACCTGTGAACGACAAGAGTTGAGGGCAGACATCAAGGAAGCTAGGTAATCTGTCAGCATATTACTTGAAACATCGGTAATACTTCGAGGTCTAGGTGTACCCCACATGTTAGGGGGGCGGCCGAATACGACCTCATAAGGGGACAGACCTGATCTGGAATGTGCGACCATGCGCATATAAAACAAGGCAACTGGCAGAGCTACTAGCCAGTCCACACCTTTCTCTTTACATATTTTTGCAATTCGGATTTTCAGGGTCTGATTATGTCTCTCTACGAGACCGGCTGCTTCTGGATGGCGTACACAATGGAACTTCCACTGGTACCCTAACAAAAGGGAAACATGTTTCATCAACTCGGATGAGAATGGCTGGCCGTTGTCAGAATATACGACTCTAGGGAGTCCGTAGCGGGGGAAGAATTCACGAACCAACTGCTTGGCAGTGGTCGCAGCGGTGTAATCTGGGACTGGATATGCCTCTGTCCACCTGGACAAAGCGCATACCACTACAAGGACATACTTGAAACCTCGACATCGCTCCATCTGAATATAATCCATCTGGAGGACTTCAAAAGGGTGGTCAGGGGGCTGGAATCCACCTTGTTCCACCGGAACACTTTTACCTGAATTAAACTGGCAACATATCATACAAGTACGGACTTTCTGCTTGGCTGCAGCTCGTAAATGCTTGTTGAACCAAATGTTCTGGATACTATCTAACATAGCTTTTTCTCCTAAATGTGCTGGACTATGTGCGGTATTGATAATGACTTGAACCATGGAGTCGGGGAGAAACCATGTGGCTTTACCCTTCGTTACCCATCCCTGATCTGTCTGGACCCCTCCTTGTTCGGACCATTTCTTGATTTCCTCGGGAGTAGCATGTAACTGGATATCTATGACATCTTGAGTGGGGTCCTTAACTGTCATACATGTAGTCTGTTCTAGAGTGGATGTCGGTGTCTTATTTACTGGAACGTCTGATGTCTGTGCTGTAAGCTTGGCTGTGCGATCTGCTAGATCATTACCTTGAGAAATAGTGTCAGTAACTTTCGTATGTGCTTTGCATTTCATGATAGCAATGGATGTCGGTAAGTGTATGGCATCTAACAGAGCTTGAATAAGGAGACCATGCTGAATCTTGGTTCCATGAGAAGTCATGAAACCTCTCTCCTGCCAGAGCACTCCAAAGTCGTGTACGACTCCAAATGCGTAACGTGAATCTGTGTAAACATTAACTTTCAGGTTCTTGGCGTGTATGCAGGCTTGTGTCAGAGCAACTAGCTCTGCTGCTTGAGCAGACAGGGTGTCAATACGGTGTGTTTCTATAACTTCAGTGTCAGTAGTCACTGCATACGCGGCTACTAGTTCTCCTGTACTTGTTCTCATACATGAACCATCCACATAAAGTGTCAGGTCTGGATCTGGTAATGGAATATCTGTCAGATCTTGTCTTGGCTTAGTCATAATATTAACTACTTCCACACAGTCGTGTGTGGCAGGATTTGAATTAACTGACGGTAACAGTGTAGCAGGATTTAGAACGTTGCAGCGTCTGATTTCTATGTGTGGCTGGAACAGTGTCAGTTCATAACCTGTTAAACGTGCAATTGTCAAGTGCTGAGTCTGTGTTCGGTTTAAAAGAACTTCCACGGAGTGTGGAACTTGTACTGTCAAGGAATGTCCTAATACTATGGAATCACTTTGTCTGATAGCTAGTGCTGTGGCTGCAACTGACTTGAGGCACGCAGGCAGAGCCTGGGCTACAGGATCTAATGTGCTCGAAAAATAAGCACAGGGCTTGTATTGTCCTGCTTGATCTTGTGTGAGAACAGATAATGCTGTACCTTCGCGTTCAGTGACAAAAAGTGTAAAAGGCTTACTGTAGTTCGGTGTTGCTAGAACTGGAGCTTGGCATAGAGCCTTCTTTAACTCATTAAAACTAAATGTATGTTCAGATGTCCAAGGGAGGACAGTCGATACGGCTGCCTCCTGTGTCGTTAACTGTATCAGTGGCTTAGCTAGAAATGCATACTGAGGAATCCATTGTCTACAGTAAGAAGTAAGGCCGATAAAAGCACGAACCTCCTTCTGGGTCTTGGGCTGAGGAAGACTCGCTATTAACTGGATACGGTCGGGTGTCAACTGCCTACCCCTCTTGGACAGTAAGTGGCCTAAATAGATCACTTGCTGGACACAGAATTGAAGCTTAGAAGGGGACACCTTGTGCCCCACCTCGGCAAGGAAATACAAGACTGTAAGGGATGCTCGCTCGCAAGCACGTTCAGAACGGGCTGTGATCAGTAGATCATCGACATACTGGAGCAGGGCAGTGTCAGTTGGCATGTGAATATTGTCTAGTTGTCTCTTAAGTGCTTGACTGTAAATACTTGGACTTTCTGTGAAACCTTGAGGAGCTCGTTTAAACATATAGCTCCTTCCATTTAAACAAAATCCGAAAAGAAACTGGCTGTCTGGATGAATGGGGACACTAAAAAACGCGTTCTTGAGGTCTATGACTGTGAAAAATGTGGCTTCAGAATCAATGGCTGTCAATAGGGAAGAGATATCTGGGACAACTGGGTACTGGGGAATAATACATTTATTAAGCCCTCGGAGATCAATCACTAATCGATATACTGGGGGTGCATTTGGATCAGTACGTTTCATGACTGGAATGATCGGAGAATTACATACATTGGAGTCAGTTTCTACAACTACTCCTTGAGCGATGAGCTCGTCAGTAATTTTGGATAAGGCTGCTACAGCCTCAGGTGGCAATCTGTACTGCCTGATTCGTGGTAACACTACACCTGGCTTGAGAGTCACACGATGGGGTGTGATTTGCATATAGCCAACATCAGTTGGACCTTGTGCCCATAGATGCTGCGGAACATTGGACAATCTCGGATCAAAATCTCGTAATACATAGTGACCCTTGAAGTCACGTAGGAACAGTCGTATTCCCTCGGGGGAACAGCAAATAACTGCACCTAATTCTTTCAGTGTCTTAATGCCTAACAGATTTTCTGGACATGACTTCGTAAGTAACAGATCAGTAGTGCGGGACAATGGACCTACTTCTAGAGTAACTGGCTGAGATATCTCATTTACAATAGGCTTTCCTGAAAATCCAAGGGAAACATTTCTAGAGCCTGAGAGCGGAGCCCCTGGAACTTCGGCGTGACTAATGGTGGTCCTACTTGCCCCTGTATCAATCAAAAACTTTCTGTCTTTCCCTAATACTTGACTATGAACATAGGGACCCTCTTGATCTACAGGTATCTCGATGAGAGGCAAGCCTACCTCCCTCTCTAGGCTGTTTCATGAATATGGCTGATACTCTGGATACTCGGATTGTGCATACTGGTACATCTGCTGTGTAACATGCTGTGTTGCAGCAATAGGCTGCGATGCTGGAACTGTCTGTTGTGCATTCTGTGGCTGAGAAGTCTGTGAAACTTGTTCTTGTCTAGGCGGACGTGGTCTTTCTTTAGTCTTACCAGTAGCTATATTGTGTTTCAGAACTGCACACTCGTTTATAAAATGACCTGGCTGTTTACAATAATTGCATGTCCCTTTAACGGGAACTGCAGGATGACTGGCTTGATTCGTACCCCTCTTCTGACTGTCTTGTGGAATAGATTGTGCAACCAGTACTTTCATTTTTGTGTCTTTCATACGTTTCCTTTCATGATCTTGTTCTTCTCTGATTCTATTCTGGTGGTATTGAAGCATCTGTAACATCTGGGACGGGGTATTAGCTTGCCAGGTACTTTCGACTTTCAAAACTCGATTCTTAACTTGTGGACTTGAATTCTCGACTAATTTAGTAACAAAAAGATGAGGGTATGACTCGCTACTTGTCTTGAGGCCACTGTTTATACTAAAACATTTCTCGAATCTAGAATAAAAATCACTAGTGTCTTCGTCTTGTTTCTGTTTACAGGCTGAGATTGCATCCCAGTCTTCCTTTTTAGTGGCTAATAATCTTGGCAAAACTTGTATTAACAGTTCTGGTAATTCTTTACATTTTTCTCCTAGACCGGTACCTGGTACTCGTATCTTATCTTCAGCTTCGAGAACTGCCCAATCGATCTTTTTCTCTCCCACCTCCCAATCTTTTTCCTTGAGTTTTTCATATACCCCTGCGGGCAACAGGACTTTTAACATTTTAATTATATCTGGATACGTGTATTCTCCCATACGGAGCATGTCCTTTAATTCTCGGTGGAACCCTGCTGGATCTTTGTCATGACAGGGAATTAATTTCTTCATCTCTAAGAGTTCTATCTTTGTAATCGGAGTGTAAACAAACACTCGTTGCATTTCACCATCTGTTGTCCTAACTGGGTGTACTTCTCGTAACGGATTCTGTCTGTCTATGTAAAACGGTTTACTTTCTGGAGGTGAGACATGAACAAAATGCGGGTTCAAAAACGTTCTATATTTGTGGCGCTGTTCTAGAATGACACTAATTAAATCGGTACCTAAACCTTTCCATCTATACTGGAGTAACTCGTTCAGGACATAGTGTAACGGACCTGGATCAGAATGTTGACCCTCATACAATGTAATGAGGTGCTGGATCATATACATACCCACCAGTCGTTGCTCGGCTGGGGGCAATTTCAGAAACATTTGTGCCACTATTTCGTCTGGAAAAGTGGTAGAATCAGTAATCCATCGGACTGCTGATCGGGCTAGTTCTTGTTCATGCATAGTACTTAATTCACTGTAACCGATTCGTGATTTCAGAATGTGATCGGTAGCTTGAAATACTTGTTCCAGAGAACCTTGTTCTGGTGCTGGATGATGTAAAACTGACTTGTGTTCTAGGCGCAAATGGCGATCTGGAAATCTAGATTTTCCTACATACGCTATTCTAGTGGGATTCTCGTCCTCTACCTCTTCAGTAGAGTCATTTTCTTTCTCGCTTACTTGTGCTGCTTTACGTTGTTCGTGTAACTTTAGTATTTCCTTACGAATTTTCTTGTACATACTCTCTATACTACTGATAGTCTTGTGTTTACCCTCGGCTATATTATCACTCCACCTTGTCAGGATTTTCATTTCGGCCGGATCTTTAGTCGGGTAATCTTGTTCTCTTATTAGACAATTAATCAGAAACTTTAATAACATGAGCTGGATCTCAGCTTTCCTTTGAGACATGGCTTCGCCAATACTTTCTGGATCATCCCCTGTACGGATGAAACGATATATTCTGTCTAGATCTCCTTTCATATCTGGTAGGGTGTCTAAATACCCGGTCACCCGTCTTACACGGATGGAATATATTACTGTACTATCATAACCTGCAACTGGATCATAGCGGCATTCAGTGAGAGCTCGTCGGATTTCTGCAACGGACTTAAATTTGGGCGTACGCTGTAACGCACATTCATGTAACTCGGCCAACGTTCTACGTTGGTGCGGTGGCGGGGTACCAGGAGGACCTCCTCCTGCGGCCCCTGAACTGGAATCGTCGACTGATACTCTTCGTACCAGCGCGGCGGGAAATTGTAATGTAGGCTGGACCGGGGGTACCGTAGCAGGTACTGCAAGAGGTGCCCCGGTGTCTGGGGGAGCATGAATTGCCTGATTTACAGGGACTGGCGGAACAGGATTTGCATATTCCGGGACTGTGTCGTCCAAATAGGACGAGATGAAAATATCAGCTGCGGTCGGTTTGTGACGTAGCTTAGTCGGAACTAGTGGTAGCGGAAAATTACTGGATGCCTCCGGGGTCGCTTTTGGCAAGCCCTCGGCAAGAAGAGGATACATACCCTTGATGAGGGCATTCCTCTGTCTGTCTGACTGTTCTGTTTTAACTCGTTCACCTATCTCGATTAGTTCCCTTTCCTGGGCTCGTTCCAAGGATTCTCTACTTAGTTCTGACTTTCTGATTTCTTTTTCGGTTCTTTTATGAGATTCTTTGCGCCATAACTCGATGGCATCTTTCTGTGACTGTCTGGCTTTCTTTTTCCATAATGCTTCTTCTACTCGCATGATGCACTCGGCATCCCATGTACCTGATACGGGCCATCTATACTTTTCCTCTAACTCTTTGGTATACTCTACCCATAAATCTAGATATAATATGGCACTTATGCCATGCTTCTGATACATAAAATGACCTGGACTGTCCCTAGCCGGGACAGGAACTGCTGCTTCTAGCAGACCTTTTCTAGTTTTCAACTGACGTAGTTTCGAGAATAAGGGCATGACTGAACTGTAATCTAGACACAATACAATACACAATGAACACGATAATTACACCACTTTCGTACCACGACATTAAAAATACATGAAGAACATTTGAAATAACAGTTCGAACAGAATACTACCTGGAATACTGAAAACAGAATACATGAATTTTCTCGAGAACAGAACTGACTAGAACAGAAACTAGATGCACTGCTGAAACAGTACGAAACTTACCGGTCTCATAAAGAGACACGTCAGGACCCGCATCCACCGAAGTGGACACTTCGTTTTGGGTCTGTGTACCACCAACCCACGGACCAGAGTCAATTAGATTGACCCTGTCTAGATACTACCTCAGCAATGGTACTCACCGGGCAGCAAGAACGGAAGGCCTCGGACTGGACTGGACTGCTTCGACGCCGGACGGACGAACTTCGGACTTCTGTTACGGGTGGGCCTCCGGATACCTCGGACCTTGGACTCTCGGCTTGGGCTCTGGTCGGGACTCGCCGCGTTCCTCCACCGCCTCGTCTGGATGCTGGACCGCCACCTCCGTCTCCTCCGTGGGCCTGAGGGATACTTGAAGCAGAAATATCTGCACGTGCACGGTATGGTTCCGTCACGGCTGCAGAGGGTCAGGGGGCCGGCGTGGCTTCACCGGCGCGTGGGGAAAGGGCAAGTCCCTATTCGGGCGCCATTATGTGGTATATAAATAAATAATACCGGATCTAGGTTTGTCTGGACATAGCAATAACAGATAGCTCAATAAATAAGAGTCAAGATTCGAGGTAGTAGGAGTTTGCAGGTTTAATACAGCATAAAGGACAGGAACAGGACAACCTGCACGGGAACAGGATGGCAGCGCTGCCGGGGGCAGGATCAGAATCGGCACAACATTTAATAACAGTCCACAAATATATATACTAAAACAGTTACATTACAATGAATTACAGTAGGCGGGCAGTGGGTGTGGTCAATAGCAGTCGCGAAAGATAAGGGTGAAAATGGGTGTAACAGGGGCGTATACATAGACATGTGATGCAAACGTCAATACAGAGGGGGACCCCACATCGATCTAAGGCAGGTAGACGGGGAAAGAAACATCAAAAGCAGAACGGGTACCTGCCCTATAGATTTGAACAGAAAGGCCTAGGAGAGGTCCAAATATATTAATACAAAGACACCTAAGCCCAAGCAAATTACACCACACAAACAGGTTTATTCGTTTAGTATCAAAATTTATTTTTCAGGAATGAATTTATTTAAGGGACTGCTTTTTTTGCTAATACATAAATATGTTTCGTGGGTTAACCTACACCGAAATAAATAAACACAATAATAAAAATAAGTAAATAGTGGTTCAGATTCCGCTCTAGCGTATCATCAACATTCATACAGCATTCATTCTCAGATCAAACAGCACCAAGCGATGATGGTTGTAGATAACATGGGGACCGATGGTTCGAGGTCCAGGTAGGTTCTGAGGGTTCCTAAATAGGAAAGAGCGCCGAATACTTAAAAACATATGTAAATATCTGATATGGACTTTGCCTTATTGTGTTTCGATTATTATTGCTCAACATGAGGTCAGCGACATAATAGAAATATATGTGACTTTGTTTATGTTGTCTGGTTGATAATAATGGTTCTAATTAGTCTCGGCTTCGGCCTTGAAATTCTAACCCCGCCACCGATCAACACCCCCCACACCTCCCCCCCCTTCCACCCCCGGCCCGCTCCCTTCACTACTCCTTCCCAGCCCCTCCGTTCGCCCCTTGCACTGTCGGCGCTTACAGGTCTCTATTCGGTGTAGACTGCACCTCAAGACGCGTCTCCTTAGTAACCCAATTATTCACGCCCACTCTGTTGGTCATCCTTTCCTAATTGGTCGGTACCAACATTCTCCCGCTGACGCCTTGTCCTGCCACGCCCCTGTGTCTATCCCCGCCCCAATGCGGAAATGAAATAATCTCATTCCGCGCAGCGCTGGTCAAACCACCTTTTTCCGACATTGAAACGGACACGCTGATTAATACAGGTAAACACTGCTCATCATTTTTCCTCACGCGAGGTGATCGGACATATTGTGGTATATAAATAAATAATACCGGATCTAGGTTTGTCTGGACATAGCAATAACAGATAGCTCAATAAATAAGAGTCAAGATTCGAGGTAGTAGGAGTTTGCAGGTTTAATACAGCATAAAGGACAGGAACAGGACAACCTGCACGGGAACAGGATGGCAGCGCTGCCGGGGGCAGGATCAGAATCGGCACAACATTTAATAACAGTCCACAAATATATATACTAAAACAGTTACATTACAATGAATTACAGTAGGCGGGCAATGGGTGTGGTCAATAGCAGTCGCGAAAGATAAGGGTGAAAATGGGTGTAACAGGGGCGTATACATAGACATGTGATGCAAACGTAACAGAATATGTCATAAATGGGGCGGAAACATGGAGGGGGCTACCTAAGGAGCCGGGACCTCTAACCTAATGGTGCGCGTAAACTGACAATGACGTGTTACTAGGAGAAGCTGGGGGCTATGAACTCTGTGCTAGGAGTAGAGACTGAAGTCTGGAGAGTCAGGGCGACATGTACCTAAACAGTATCTAGTATCTGATGTTTAGAGAACATGTTGATAGAATCCAAAAGTTATCGGGGTAAAGGCTAACAGACTCTAAGAATGGTGCATGCATTATTCTACATGTAGTGCGTGATGAAGAATATTAAATGACCATTAAATGCAGTATTTCTCTTACATGGAGACGTAAAGGCTAGACAATGACGGAAACTATTGATGCGATTCAGTAGCTTAGGAATGCAGAGAAGGGGGGCTGGACTGATAACTAGAATCATAACATACTCTTGGCAGACTCAGAGGCAGAGCCAGGCTGAGCCGGGCACTGTGAGGCAGGAAGTAAGTGAAGGGTCGAGGATACAGGTGGGGGCTGTATCGCTCCTCAGCGAGGCTCAGGAGACAGGAGCTGAATCTGGTGTCCGGGCCCTTTTGAGGCCTAGAAACGGGGACTTTACAATGAAATAACGTGCACACTGAGAAACGTGGCAACGTAACTTTACATAGGCCTGATACTCGTAGCTTTCACGAGAACTGGAAACTGGCATACTAGTGATGGACACAACTGTAATTGCGTCTTTAATCAAACATGGGGAATACATATGCATATTCAATCATGCACACATAACATAAGATGGAGGACACGTAGGGACACAGAACATGGCAAAATTTACTTTTCCACAATATGGGCGTGTTTCTAAAATCCTCCCTCGTTTCTCCCCCTCTCCCCAGCACTGACCAGGCATGCCTGACTAACGCGGCAGGTTAGAACGTGGAGGCGATACAGCACAACCCTCAATAACTCGGCTGAGTTAGAGGCAGAATCGAGAGCGAGGTAAAGTCTTTCTTCCATCATGACGCTACCTTTAACCATGTGAAACGGGTCTTGCAGTCATTACCCAGTCATTGACTATCCCCCCTCCTTTCTCCCCAGCCCTCACTGGCCTCTTCCAGCCACCCGATCCCTGGTGGTCACCCAACTCATACCTCCCTGCAGGTTCCAAGTTACAAGGATTGCGCAAGATTCCAAATTTACAAGGAAGACAAAAGGTAACCATTAGCCCGCCACAGTGCTTTTCCTCCCTTTCCCTGGATCTCCCGTCCACCTACACTTCCTCGTCCCCCGCCCTAACACTCCTTCCCTTTCTTTACAGCACCACTTCATTCAGACAACCAGTCCTGATGATGATCCGAAATGGTCCGGATCGAAACGCCATCGACCCAACAGCCTAATTAATAGGCGCACTTCTCCTTAGTGGCTCCAAACCTAACAAATTAATTGTGCCCTATGTGATATCATTATGTCACATGTGCCGTCCTTAGCCACTCACTGTAGATAATTTGCACTTTACACACAGTGCGCCGACCACGCTGTTTTCTCTCCTTTCACTTGCGTCGCCACTTGCACTATTTATTCACGTTTGTTGTTGCACCAAGTTTCTTGCGGTTGTCCATACATTTAATGCAGTGCTGTTCCCAACTGTATAATTCCAACCATGAAACAAATGTCATTACAGAAAAATGAAGAACTGTCTTTTGACTTAAAGAATAAAAAATTAATAATCTCCTTCCTGTCTACTTCAGCAATGCTATGTGCATGCTATGCATAATTGTCTACTGACTTTTACCTTTCAGGACATTGTTAAATTAATTTATGTTTCAACCAGACACCAGTTCAGGCCTCAAGTTAGAGTGATCTAGTGTGACTTTTTCAATTTCAGGAATCAAGTTAGAGTGATCTGGTGTTACTTGTTCAATTTCAGGCCTTAAGTTAGAGTGATCTGGTGTTACTTTTTCAATTTCAAGATTCTTCTGCCTCCTCAATCAGCAACCTCAGCAGATACAAGTACGTGTTCTTACCTTTATCAAAATGACGTTTCTTAAATCAATTACAGAATATAGCGCTGATTCACGAACCCATTTGCGTCCCAAAGTCCGACGTATTCAGTGAAAATGCTCGATTCATGAGTGCAAAAGTATTTATAAATAGTTACTTGGCAAATATGAAATCCTTTTTATCCATGTGCAATACTACTCCACAGTGGTGCGCGGAGTTCCACTGAAATGTTTGGAAGCAACCACACACTTTGAGGCTATTCTTCAACTTTTCTCTGATGCAGTGGGGAGGGGCATGGAACCTCCCTCAATTAGTGATGATGTAGTGGAAGCGATTTCCCATGGCAAAATGTTTTAGAAGTGGAGAAATAAACCTGCAGTTGAGCAAACACAATGACATTTTTCCAGTGCAATTGTGCACAATTCTACAGTTCTATTTGCATATTCGGAAAGATTTCCCAGGACTACACCTGGAAACAGGTGACTGTGGTAACTCTACAGGTGTAACCTCCAAAAACTTTGTGACTAAACAAAATGAGTTAACCCAAATTTGTACAAGGTGTTAACCTTAGGGTATAGATGTACTCACTTTGCTTGGGAACTAGGCCAATGGTGTTTGGCTCCTAACTGACTGGCCACTTTTAGCACTCACACAAGTTACATTACAAACTTTGCAGATATAATATTGTTTTCACATTTTTATATACAATTTCCTAAGTCACTGTATGAACATTAAAGACATTAGCAATAAACACAACTTTACAAAAATATTTTTTTCCAACCTAATATAAAGGAACGAATCTAACTACACGTGCATTCACTCACTGATGTGCACACAAAACAGGGCTCTGGACCGACATATACTCATATAATCACTGAAGAATTTGTATATCTCACTATGAAAACATTTATAGCTGTATAATATATGACATTCATACATGTGACTATCCAATAAATGTATGCTTATTTTTTTGTTTTGTTTTTTTGCCTCTGAAGTCGGTCACAACCAATGCCTGTCGTGGTGTATTCAGCCTTGAATATCTGTGGTTAGCAGAACTTCTGTGCCGTTCACATGCCATACATTACCAGAGACCATCATTTTGCAGCTTCTAATACATGTTGTGGGCATTTTATAACATCACCTGCTTCACAAGTATCATCAGTATTAAATGTACTTTTGCTTAGCTTGACCACCACCCAATGTATGGTTTTAGGGGGTTGACAAGAAGAAAAAAGTAAAGCACTTAACAAGAAATGGTTCATCCGAAGTTGATAACGCTTGTTTCTGTTTCTGGTTCCTTGGAATCTAAGGTTTGGTGGCACTTTATAATCTATGTTGATACATTTTCTATCATGTTATTATCACTGCGTCTGGTACTTGAGAATGTCAAGTCAGTGTAACTTGTAAGCTACATGATCGTATAAACTCTATGGAATTTAGCAGTGACGTTACCTTATAAGCCGTAAAGATTGTCCAGCACTGCCGTCTATGTCCTGTGTTTGATGAATTTTTATCACTTTGGATTTTTCCAGTGTTCCTCTTCCAAATGTTCTCTGTCATAACATACAGCTGAGAATCTACTTTAAAGAGGCAGCATGGAAATATTATGTAAGAAGAAGCTTAAATTATTTTATAGACAATGTGACATTGCTTTAACGTATTTTTTAGCTGCCTCTAATATGTATAGCCCTATAGACAATGGTTTTAGAAAGAATGCTATAAATGACACCATTGTTTGAAGGTTTTCTTGCGAGGGATGCATTATAACAGTCTGGAAAGGGTAATGCTTTCATGCCATACCACAAAAAGCATTGCTATATTTTATCTGTGCCTCTTCAGAATCTCTGGATGTAGGGTAATTATATGAACATTGTGCTGTAAAATACAATATGCTGGGCAACCTCCAAATCAGTGTACGCCCAAAGTAAACAAAACTGGAGCTCAGTGTCCTCCAAATGCGGCTCTAAGAAATGAGAAAAACAATAGTTAAAACTTCTAAACTATATTAAGAAAAGCCAAAGCACGACATAGCTAAAATAATTCACGAAAATAATTATAGATGTCAGGTACGGGCAGACTCACCAACGTTACAAAGAAATTAAAATTGGGGCTAAACCGGCCAGCATCATTTGTAATGGCTTTCTTCGTCAAAGGGTTGTTTTTTCCAGACTGGTTAGCACTGTGACACATGCCATGTAAACAGCTAGCAAAATGTGTCTTATGTATGGGGGTGTGCTATGTTCATGCTGGTTTTATCTGAATGGTTCTAATATGAATGTGTTGAGTGGAAGAGTATTTGGGTTGGCAACGCTTTGCTAACCATGTGCTTTTAGTGCCATGATGCCCACATGAGCAAATCAGGCTTCTGTCTAGCATATTCTATTTGAGATAGGTAAATTATGCGATGATTGGTCATGTTGGGTGAAATGTGTCGTTCAGTATCCAGTGATAGTACATTATACCATATCAGAAGTGTGTAGGGTGCTTGTATTGAGGGCTGTCTCGAATACAATGCTCTGATTGCGTGGGTGCGTTTCTTGGGTTCGGGTGAGATTCATACTTTCACAATAGATGACTAACAGCACACTCTAGATACAACAGCGTGTTTATACTATGGTCATTGAGTCTGATATGGGTTAAGTGCAAGGTTTAGATGTGCATAGAGTGTTTGGGTTGTGGTAACATGTATTGTTAGGTGATAATGGTAACTGAATTGTTCATTTTTTGTTGGTAACATTAAAGGGGGCTGGAGATTTTGTGGCTTGTGGACCAGAAGCTGAATGTATGGAATGGCTCAGCTGGGTAAGGAGGGCACACCCATTTTGGTTTTAAATATGCATGATTCAGAAATCCAGGTCTTGAACATCACTATTTCGAATCTAGGAATTAGTGTTACATGGAGAAGAAATCCATGCCCCCAAACACCTATTAATTATATTGTGCTATCAAATCTTAGAGGTAGTTTACAATTTGGTTTAGTACTTGCCCCACACATCTCAATACTGTTCTAACACTCCAATGTCATTCACAGACTTATTGGTAAGGAGCTGGAGTTATTTATTAGAAGAGACTAACCTCACCCACCTCTCCTATTACACAGATAGAAACTATTGGCAGGGTTTTGCGATCTAGCGTGTCGGTGCAAGGGGCTCGCGGCAGCTCCCTGTGTTGAACCTTGGGGACGTTGGGACGGCAGTTGCTGCTGTGAGCTGAAAGACGTCGGATGAAATAAATTGGAGGCAACTGTACATAGTGTCTCGCATCCTTTCAGTGGCGATGAGCTGTCTGTCATTTCCGGCATCCCCATGTAGATTCTACAACAGGTGTTCAGCAGTGCTCACTCCAGTGACCTGTTTCATTCCTGCAGTGCTGGGTATCTTCTGTTCCTGCTGCGTTGAGCCATTAAGGGAGGTCCAGGCTGCGTGAGGTGCAATTTGCAGCAATCCCCGAGGTTTGGTGTAATTTCGAACCAGAGGGGTCCATTATGCCACCGTAACGGTACATGGGACTGACCGCCAGAGGTGTGGCGGTCCTGCCATTGCAATTAGGATGCCACCGCCACGGTGGCAGTGGAATCCCGCATATATTGCATTGTGGCATTGTGGCAGCACCCGCCACAGTGCAATATATGCATGTTGTGCATTGGCATGTACAATGTGACAGGCACTGCGCAGTGCCTGCCACCTTGCGAATGCCAATGTACCCCCCAAGTGCAGCCCCCCAACCAACCACCCCCCTGGTCGGGAATCCGACCGGCGAGAAAGCGGTGGCGGTCTTTCCGTCCACCAGGGTCCACCATGCAATCCAAATTTGGCAGGGGTGATACAGGGTCATCTGGTGGGCGGGTCGCCACCACCAGGCCGGCGGTGACCATCACTTGCCCGACGGAGGTGATCCGCCCATCATGCTAAGGACCCCCTTAGTCCGGTCCCTGTCTTGAGTAACACGGAAATTGGTACGACCCAACTACGTCATCGAGGGGAAGGCGAAGAGAGGCGGAGCATGGGCACAAGCACACCTGTTCAGTTGCCCAGCAAGCAGCTCACTGGTTACGGCTGTGTTTGGAGGCGTCTGTGTGCATGTCACCATGACAACGCATGGAGCATCTACACGCACACCGCACGTGACTCCGTCTTGTTTCTTCTGGTCTTGGTGTGTGAGCAGATACGCCAAGAGAGTTTGGCTACTCTCACACAGTAATGCGCACACCTTGCACAGTAATTAGTTAAGGACGTGTTTACACTTCAGTGACAACCACATCCTTATCCTTATTTAGTATATAAGCATTTGGCATGTCGGTGATGCACAGACCTGTGGTCATCATTACTCATTTATGTGTTTGTACTTCGGTGACACGCACGTCCTTATTTCTTACCAATTGTCTTTGGGGCAATTGAAACCATGCGCTTTAGGTAATGTGCACACCAGAGTTTGTATTTAAAAGCACAACGCACCTTCAACCATGTGAACCTTTAGGTGATCTACTATTTGTGGTGGAAGGTATTCAGGTGCTATTCAACATATATGTTGCACATTTCAGTAGTGTGCACACATCACATTGTGAAATGCTCTTAGATGCCCTTATTGATGTGTCAATGCTGTAGTCTTGAATATGTGTACATTTAGTTATCTCTTTTCTCCTTTTGTTAACAGTTTTCTGCTTCAGTACTAATTAAAGCAAGCACAGTACTATTCTGTATCTAATACTTATAGTTAGCGGTTAGTATTGATGTGGGGCAGCAACTCACCCATGCACGGTCACCTAATGGATCGTGTATTAGCACCACCACCTTTCCTCCAATCAGCTGTCACTCGTCCATTAAATTGGCAGCAATGGAAGGACACATTTGATGCCTATTTGGAAGCTGTTGATGACGACACATTCACTTCAAAGAAGAAAAAAGCACAGTTAATTTACAATTTGGGTTCTGAAGGAAGAAAGATTTTGAAAACTCTACCTCTAGAAGTAGTGAGCACTCGTGTGAGTGGTGGAGATGATGGTGACTCCTTGATAATTGGTGACTATGCATCTGTCATTAAAACGTTGGACAAAATATTAAATCCTAGGAAGAACGTAGTATTAGAACACCATAAATTTCTTCAACATGCTCAGATTCCTGGTGAATCCATGGATGAGTTTGTTGCTGCACTTAGAACCTTTGCTGCCACTTGCAACTACAGGGCATTTAGGGATGAAATCATACATGATCAGTTAATTGAAAGAACATTTAACAGGAAAATCCAGGAAAGTTGCTATCTCATGAAGACCCTGACCTGGAAGCTGCCCTCACACTAGCTATGAGCATCGTACATTCCCAGTTCTGCATGAAGGAAATGAGTGGAACTGCACAGTCTGGGGAAATCTAGCAGCTCAATGTGAAGCTTACTTGAGCTTCACAGTTTGCGTGATCAGTGTGAATGGCAAGAAGATTATGATGTGCATCCTAATTGCATTCATATTTCCAACAGAAGAGTTCCTTTCAGGGTGAGAACTGCTCCGGCAAAATTTCAGGATTATGTTAAGCATTAGAGTCAATCCTGTTTTCCTATTGAATGTCATGACTATTTTCATCCTTCTGATTTTGTCGAACTTTCCTCAATTTTGTTCTTGAGTTGCAATGTGGGATTATTATTCATTTTGTTATCATGTTTTTTTTTTGCCTATTGTGAAGCAGGCCTGGGTGTAGTTCATGGAGTTCCGCTACATGGAACACCGCGAAGTGACAAAAAACTCCGCGGAGTTCCGCAAGTGGCGGAGTGCGGTGTGAACTGCTGTTCGTGCTGATCTTCCTGCCACTCAGGTAGAAATTCTACCTGAGTGGCAGCTCGCGCTCACCAACTTACCATTCACGAGCGGGGAAAAAACTCTGCTGCTCTATGTGGAGCGGAGTTTTCTGCACTCCGCGAGCTCCACGGAGCACGAAGAGCAGAAAACTCCACAAACTCCGCGAACGAAGAAGAGTTCACCACCTAGGCCTATTGTGAAGGAAGAGGGAGGGGGGGGTTGGGATCTAGAGTGTTGGTGCACGAGGCTCGCAGCAGTTCCCTGTGTGGAACCTTGGGAAGGCAGTTGCTGCAGGGAACTGAGAGACGTTGGATGAAATAAATTGGAGGCAACTGTACCTTGTGTCTCGCATCCTTTCACAAAGCCTTCAAAGAGGGCTTGCTTTATTTAGGAGACAAGGCTCCATGTTCCCTGGCTCAGAGAATCAACAGAAAAGTGTGGAAGCCGCACTATTGGGGCCTGTGAGCCCCTTGGGAAGGAATGTGCTAAATACAGATAAAAAAACTGTAATTGTGGATTAAAACAGTGATGTGAGGGGCAACTATTTCAGATGCAATATTAGGTATATGTATAGGCAGACCTTTTTAGCGTGTATCGAGTAGAGGCCAGATGTTACACATTGAGTATTGTATTTTGAAAACTGATCTTCCATCATTTCTCCTATGTTTAAAGTTATTTGAAGTGCATTACTTCTCTTACGACTTGTGCAGAATAAAGAGAGGCTTTATGGCAGGTTTCCATTCTTCTGGGGTAAATGTCAATTGTCTCATAGAGATGGTAGAATATTTGTGAGTACAGATGACCTGAGATTCAAGTCTATAACTAAGAGGTGGTTGGTTCTAATTAAGTGTAGTTTCGAACAAGATATGATGGACAGTGGTTAAGCATCTGTACTTAGTGGCGAAGTCAGAACATTACTTGTCATTGTTCACCTCTAGTTTATATATTCAGTGAGATTTTTGGTTTGTTAATCGTACTCCTCAGTTTTGCAGTTGGTTCTTCACATTTTCAAAATCTCATGGTTATTTTGAGGAACGTTAGTTTCAATCACAAACAAGGTGATGGAAAGAACGCGTTGAAATAGTTTAACCATTGGCAATCACTAAGGGCTGCATTCCAACCCATCATTTTTTACCTACTGTGCTACTCTAGACAAAGGCCCGCCTTATGCAAATCACTACTGCCTCCATCTCTCATGGGAACAGTCCATCTTGAACTGCAAGGCAAGACTCTCTTCATAGGGGTGCACAAGCAACCCCAAGATGTTTTCAGCCCTATTAGGCCTCATCAATGATTTACAGCCTGGATCCAATGGCAGTAAAATAAGGGACACACGTCTGGGCATACCCATGGCCACTTAGAGTATTACATCAGTCACACGAAAGAGGATTGGTTGAATGCTTTCAAATATTCTAACTACTGGTCAATCACTCGGGTTAGCATTCCCATCACTTTTCTCCGACAGTGGGTTAGAACAGAGATGTTTTAAGTCATGGGATAAGTGGCCAATTGTTCAGGGACCCTACCTTCTAAAGGGCTTAATGGCAAATTGATTAGGATGATCAGCAGAATCTTTATGTCTCTCTCTTTCTCTCACTCTTGTCTTACACTTTCTCTCACTGTCTTTCTCTTGCCCTTTTGCTTTGTTTCTCTTCTCTTCTCCATTCCTTTCTCTGTCTCAACATCTTTCTGCCTATTTCTCCCACTGCTTCTTTCTACCTATCCCTAACTCACCACTGTTTCCCTTCCTTTCTACCGCTCTTTCTGTACTTCACTTATCTGTTTCTCTGTCATTTCTCTTACCCGTTAGAAGATAAGAGGGGCCCCTTACTTAACCAGTGGGACTAGGGCACTAAAACAGTGAAATGAAAGAAATCCCGTAGGGTAAACTTTTTTTAACAGCGCTAGATACCATGCATCAACAAATCTCACTCTCATTCCACTCTACGGACTTACTCCCCCTTACACACCAATGGATTGTGCCATATATATTGTAGGGACTACCACAGAAAGTAAAATTGTACAAAATTATTTATTACACATGACAAAGATTTCATAAAAATGCATAGGCCTAACAGTCTAATCAATGATTAAAATTAAACACAACACTAGAGTAGTGATTCAACAAAAAATTAAAAGCACCCAGTCAAGAGAGTTCTACAGTCAAACTGCTATAATCAGTCTTTCACAGTTAACACATCTACTGCTGCACCGTGTTACTTGCACTGTTAGATAAATTCCATTATTCTCAATATTCTCGCAGTGCTAAGTTAGTAGATTGTGCATATTCATTTGGCGTCAACGCGTTTCGATGGGTCATTAAAACATTTTTTCCATCTTTATCAAGACAAGTTCATATCTCTCTCAAGTTGAAGTAAGACTGATCACAAGTAAACACCTTAGATATTATCGCAGAATTCCTATTCTTAGTCCACACGTCTCTAGTTACTTCATGGGTTCTCGCAGAAAATACCCTGAATTATATTCACATGTCAGGCAGCTGACTCAATATTCATGTACTGATACTCATAAATTCACTGGGAAATTCTTATTCATATGATAATCCCGGAATTCACCTCTTGATCCCCGGAGGTTTTATAAGTTTTGTCAGGAATATGGTTATATTTCCTTTGTATCCTTCATGCCGTTATGGCTGCTCTGTGATATTCAATTTACGAGTCAGACCAATAGTCCGGACTTCTGGTGAAAAAAGCGGCGGCGTCCATTACCTGTTGTTGGCGTCTATAAATTTCCCAGTGAATTTATGAGTATCTGTACATGAATATTGAGTCAGCTGCCTGACATGTGAATATAATTCAGGGTATTTTCTGCGAGAACCCATGAAGTAACTAGAGACGTGTGGAATAAGAATAGGAATTCTGCGATAATATCTAAGGTGTTTACTTGTGATCGGTCTTACTTCAACTTGAGAGAGATATGAACTTGTCTTGATAAAGATGGAAAAAATGTTTTAATGACCCATCGAAACGCGTCGACGCCAAATGAATATGCACAATCTACTAACTTAGCACTGCGAGAATATTGAGAATAATGGAATTTATCTAACAGTGCAAGTAACACGGTGCAGCAGTAGATGTGTTAACTGTGAAAGACTGATTATAGCAGTTTGACTGTAGAACTCTCTTGACTGTGTGCTTTTAATTTTTTGTTGATTCACTACTCTAGTGTTGTTTTTAATTTTAATCATTGATTAGACTGTTAGACCTATGCATTTTTATGAAATCTTTGTCATGTGTAATAAATAATTTTGTACAATTTTACTTTCTGTGGGAGTCCCTACAATATATATGGCACAATCCATTGGTGTGTAAGGGGGAGTAAGTTGGTAGAGTGGAATGAGAGTGAGATTTGTTGATGCATGGTATCTAGCGCTGTTAAAAAAAGTTTACCCTACGGGATTTCTTTCATTTCACTATTTCTCTTACCTTACCCTACATTGCTCACCCTTTTTGCCTCTCCATACGTCCCTCTCTACAGCCCTGTAAGTTACTCTTACCACCTGTAACTTACCTCTTCATGTCCTGTCTCTTTCAACCTCCCCTTGCTCTAACTCATCTCTCTCTAGCTCTGTTTTGTTGTATCTCCTCTCTTTCCACCTCACAAATCAGTATATTTTCACTTTTCTCTCTACCCCTCTCTCCTCTCAACCTTCTCAAACTTACCAATCATGAGGCCTTCAGTTAGCTCAAAATAAGTAATAAAAGTAATGGCCTTCCAAACATGCCCCTTTCCCAAAAAATATGCTTTTTCTGGGGCCCAGAAATCTTTTGGATGACACTGGGTTGCAATATAACCTTCCAGCGATTGCTTGTGGTAAGACTTTTTGCAAGCATTCTTTCCATCACATTTTGCGTGATTGAAGGTTAGATTATTCAATTAGTTTGTGGCCATGTGTTTTGAATAATGGGACCTACATGTAAGGCTGTTTTTAGTTATTCCAGTGGATGATTGAAGACCTGATCAGTGTTGTCCTTATTTCAGGGGTTAGAAAAGCCAGGTTTTGAGTGATTTGTGAAAGGCTAAATGTCTTTCTTTTATAAATGGATTTGAGTGCAGAGTTCCGTAGCTTGTTTTCCTTCATTGCAGAAAGATATACTGCCATAGAAATATCTGCTGTAGAGAAGACCAGAGGGAAGTGTTGTCAGGTTTGCATGTGATAATTTTAGTTCTGATGAATTCAGGATCAGCCTTACCTTTTGGTCTGTGGGTGATGCATAGGGATTTAAACCCAATTCAGCAAGGAAGTGGTCGGAGCCAATGAATAGTTTGTAGAGCTCGTATGATATGTTAAGAAGGCTCCATGTATAAGAGAAGCATGCAGGAACATTCTGTACCTCCATTAGTTTCAGCTACAGTTTATTATGGAGGCCTAAGAATAGTCCATTGCATAGTGCTGTTTTGATAGTACAAAGAACAAACCTGCAGTCACTCTTTATGACGACAGCAGGGAGGGGAAAAGGTGTCGCAGAGATCAGAGATGGAGGAATCTTGATTTGAGTCCATTGTTAATTCATAGTATGAATTAGATGTCGCTGTACAAAAGAACATTATAATGTTTATGACCCTGTGCAATGAAGGCCATTAGCTTAGCTTTGTTGACCTTGAATATGGGTAGGAAGTACATATTTTCTTCTTCATATATTCACTTAGACTGCATCAATATTGTATGAAGATGAAAATGAGGAGTTTAAATTACTTGACTGGATGTTGTTCTTGGGAAAGCAAGGTCATGTGGATTTGTGATGACTTAAGCTAAGCTCCTAGCTTGTGTGGATGGTGGATGTACTTAATGTTACATCCTAAAATCATGAGGTCATTCAGAATGTATGTGATTGTGCAGTGAGCCAGGTTTGTATGATGTAAAAAGCATGTAAGCTGTGTGTTAGTATGGTGACTTTGGAGGTGGCTAAATATAGTAATGTGGCATGGGTGTTGATGAGAATGAGGGGCAGTATATGTTGAGTGTGTTAGTTGTGAGTAGTGCTGACTGATGAGGGGGTGTGAATGAGGTTGTGATTTGGTGTGTGGATGGTTTGTGCAAGTGTGGAGAATGTGCAAGTGTTTGCGAGAGAGGTCTTTTCTCATTTGACCCAGAGCTGATACATTAGGGTATTTATTGTAGACCAATGATCAGCATCCACTACAGGGATCTACAGTTGAACCCCTGTCCCAGGTTTGCATCCTAGAAGATTCACTTTGTTTTTCATCCTCCTAGCATTGATTAAAAGGTACAATTGAACTAGGTATCAATAAACATCTGGTATGCAGTGTGGAGTGTAGTGTGCAGTGTGGAGAAATCCTTGAGTGAATGTCCATTTTAAAAATACATGTTGCGTTATCTGGCCTAGGCCTTATTTTCCAGTGTCAAACACTTGGAGGATATTAGGTTGAGAGGCATTCGAATTCTATTTCTCCACAAATTACAGGTTAAGTTAAATTTGCTGGTGTTCTGGTCCTACAAAACTGGGAAACCAGTATGTAAGCAGTAACAGTGAGTGCCAGAAAGCCGTCTCTCCTGAGTGGGGTTTCTAAACAGTAAAAAAAAAGCCATATTTTCAGAGCCAAAGACTTGGAGTTTGCTGGAAGAAATGAGTGGTGCATGTATGCCGCTTCTCTTTAAATTTCAAATTATATTCAATTTGAGGGCCTTCTTAGTAATGTGACCCTATGAAACTGCTAACGCGGGATTACTGGTTACTAATTATCTTACCAAATCCCATTTCCTGTCGACTGAATCGTTGGTACCTGTCTTGAGTAAAAGGTAATCTCGCAGTAAACAATCAATTTAAGAACTTACACCACTCTAAATGACCACTGACCAAAATTAAGTTTTAAAGATTTAATATAAAGTCAAAGATAACTGAAGATACAAACTTCTCAAAATGAGATTAAGAAGATAAATCGGTATCACTATGAACATGAACTTTTTGAATAATCTGAGTCTGAAAAACAGAATAATAAGTACAAGCTCGAAAACCATCAGGTTTGCCAAAATGGATACAAGTTGCAACCTCAAAGTCATTACAGAAAAGAAAATTAAGGTTAGTCTGTCCCTACACTACACTAAATGACATCCCTACTTAACAAGATCTTTACCCTCTAGGTGTCAGCCGTGGTGATTTCCTAAGAAGATCACGCACTTCTCTTTGTCTCTTCTCTGATAATGGGTCTCTCCTGATCAGCCTATCTGCCTACCCATCCGCTTCCTTAGGCTCCCAAAATCATCTGCTCTGCTCTCCTCCCGGGTCACTTTCCCTAATACCAAATCACATTTCCAATAGAAACGCCCCTTGGGACGCCCCTCACGTGGTACATCTTTGCGCGGTAAACTCCATGATGGTACTCTTGAAGACCCTCGTTATAGTTGACCTTGGTTCCCAGGCGGCTTCTTCAGTGCGCTGATACCCCCTGAAATTCCTGGAAACTCCTACAGGCCTGCGCAAGGCGCCACTGAACAAAGTCCCTTTCATTCGAGCTGATTAGGACCTTCGCACCTGCATACAGCTCGTCCTGCAGTGGGCCTCAAATTCCAGACTTCACCATATCTTAGGCCATAAAACACTCTCAGAGCTCCATACTGGACACCTCACGACCTCTCCTCTAACGAGCACATGACGATTTAAACTACATGACATTATCTGTTCTGGCCTACTTGATTTACATGCAGCAGGTTCCTGCACTCTTAAAACGTTAACTTGATTTAAACAGCAAACATTCTTAACTAGCATACGTTTCTAAAATAACACATCTATAAAGCATATACTTTTAACCCTAAGTTCAATAGTACATTTTGAAAGAACCATGTCAACTTTATCTCACATTATTTTAGCAGCACGTTCAGGTTTGCTGTGAATTGCCCTAAGGCCTACACAAAATACTGGAATCCAAAGTTACATTTAATTTGGACATGACTCTTTTAACATGAGAGAACCATGAGGTTTTCACATATACTCCAACATTTCTACATTTAATCTCACACCGTTATAATTATGGTTACTCTACTTAACATTCTATACATTTCGCTATTGAATATAAAACACTCGTGTGCAAAACATGTTTAAACTAACTACGTGCTTGTAAATATGGCGTACTTATACATTTTTTTCAAACTTGTGCTCTCTCAGTCCCCCCTTTGATGACCTTTAGGGGTCATCATTACCATGACACTAAAATGTAGAACCTTTAAAGTGAAGTCAGGGCAGTACCACTTCTTTTCATACTCTCTAATGCTTTCAGACTCTTATATTGAGTGTCCTGCATCGCGGTCAACTCTTCTTCCTGTTTCTTCATAGCTCTCTGTAACCTATTTGCTCTATACCATTGATACAAACGCACCAATCCCCACAAAGTGATTACACAAATCATTACTATGATGATGGGCTTCAATATGTACCAAACGATACCCTTTCCTAAGTTGGCAAACCAACTTCCAACTTTACCCATTCCATGACCTACTTTTTCCCACACATTTACCTTTGCCAGGTCCTCAATTTCGTAGTGTATGGCAGTGATGTTTTGTATATACTTCTCTAGAGGCTTTGAATTGTCTGGAATGTAAGTACAGCATTCCTGTACCTTCAAGGCCCTACAGACTCCTCCCTCTTTTGCTAACAGAACATCTAAAGCAAGTCGGTTCTGAAGAACCATTGCCCTAATCGATTGCATCTCCCCCTCTATCAGCATCAAGGATCTTGCAGTACTGGCAGACAGTCTATCTACGACTGTAGCTAACCTCCTAATCTTAATGTCATTCATTATCAATCCTAAGAAAGGGAATGCAGCACCTATTACATCTCCAACTACTTCTGCTGCACCCAGCCCTCGCTTCCATCTAGTTGATATTTCTTTCTTAGGCGTGTCTAAATTCTCAACATGATATATTTTAGGAAAGACAACAGCCAGATAGCATGATCCGTACCAATTATCTGGTAACTTCACATAGGCATATCTTCCACATACAAAATATACATTTGGTATTGCTTGCATCCCTTTCATGAAGTTCTTAGAGTAGTACTCCAATTGAAAGGCATGTTCACAATTTACTTGTCCTACATAAACGTTTTCATAATAGGAGTAACTCCTGTGAATGCACAGTTTCCCCCGTTTCTCCTTATCCAAAGCAATTGGACCAATACTACCTTTTCGTTGTTGTGCCCTTTCCTCCTTGGTCCAATCTGTTTCCCCTTGTCCTGATGCCTTCAATATCTTCTGCCTCCTGTATCTAGTATCTACCTGAGCTATAAACTTTTTCTCAACTTCTGATATTTGACAAGTCAGATTGTTGATTCGAGCATGTGAAGTATCTAACGTTCTCCATGGAATAAACCATTTGTGTAACCTGTCTTCGCTTTTGTAGTAGTCCCATTTGTTCAAATGCTTGAAATTCGGAACCTCTGGCAATGTCGAGTCGAAATTCGAGAAGTAATACTCAAATCCGTCTCGTCCATAAAACATACTTAACAATAAACTGCACGTTATCCCATAGGTCAACGGGAGATGATGGTATTTGATACCCTCCTCCACCGAAATTGGTAATTGCATACAGACATAGCAATCCTTTACCTCCATGGCATCAACATATTCATAAAGCAACTTAGCATAAGCATTTGACTTGTAATTCCCCTGTGACTCATCCATGTGTAACCTTTTTACTTCTGCATCTAACAACGCTTTGTCTTTCTCATTGATGTTTCCCTTCTCCTTAATAATGGTAGTTCTCGGTGTTGACACTCCCTTATCCTCCTTAACTGTGGTTCCATCCCCTTCGTGTCCCGCTAGGAATGAAACAGTTACCACTAAAATTATAAGAGAAACCACTACTCCTAAAAATGTAACAGCTATACATTTTGCCCTGCGGTTCGGGTTGCCAGCCTCCATGTTCTCAAACAGTGTAGTTTTCGACTATCTTCCAGCATTCACTTCCTCTTCTTTTCAAACAAAGTCTTTCTCTCTTGCAATGTCTTTCTTGGAACACTTGGAAGCTTGACAATTTATTTCCGCAAAACAATTCAAAGTCCAGTAAAATAGACAACCCTAGCCCTTCTCCATCCGCTAAAAGGAAACCCCTACCATTTTTTTTTCTTCTTCCACTCGGCGCTAGGTTATCTTGCAACAATTTACAATTTCTTTTCAAAAGTCTTATTTTCGTCTGAAGTTATGTATGACTCAAGGAGTGACACTACTTCTTCATAAACGTCCATCCGAAGTATCATTCCCTCAGGTTCTGGACAGTTCGTACCACACCATGGAAAGTCAACTTTTTCTAGGATTATTCTCCTTATTTCGCTCAAGACAAGTGGACGGACGAAATTGAGAGTTAGCGTTTTTTCAATTTCCAATCCTGGTACTATCAGTTCTATATCCACAATTACAAAGGGGTCCGTTCTAATCAAGATCACTTTCTTCACTTTTCCAGATCTGCACCCCCTTGAAGCCATTCGCAATATGATATTAGTCCACAACAATAAGTGCTCCTAGCATTTCTACTACTCGCTCAAGCATTTCCAAACGAAGAAGAGTTCCCTCCAATATTGGATATCGTGAACAGCAAACTGGAAACTCAACTGTTTCTAAAATCAACTTTCTTATTCCACTCAGGAGAGCAGGATGAACGATGTTGAGTGTCAGCAACCTTTCGGTCTCCGCTCCTGGCAGTAGAAACTTTATTTGCACTGTGATGATCGGGTCAGTTCTGATCAGTTCCACCTCCCTGATCCTCCCTGTTCTGTGTCTCCCAGACATCTGCAACAAGGTAGGTCCAGTCGGGAGTAGAGTATCTTCTGCTAGGCACTCGCACCCTACTTGATCTTCTAGGACCCTCCTCGGCTTGATCCTGGATATCTTCTTCTGGATCTGAGTCTTCGGATATAGGAGTAAGCGTTTCTTCCTGGGCCGACCTCAAACTTAGCCTTCTTCTCCTTGTTGGCCAAGTGGCAGCTCCAAGCCTTATTCTCCTATTCCTTGTCCTCCCACTTAGTTCTTGATCGCTCCGATACGGATCTGAGTCTGAGTCGTATTCACTTCTGCTCTCTCCTTCAGTTGCGTCTTCTGTCTCACTGCCGTCCTGCCTTCGCTCTTCTTCTGAATCCGATGCGTTCCCAACTTCTTCCGACACCTCCTCAGCTGCCTCAATCCCTTCTTGCGACTCTTCTTCCACTTCCGGGCTTTCGTCTGGGATGGGAGCTGTTCCTTCTAGAGGTGCTGGAACTCTTCTAGTATGGGATGCATGGATCCAATTTGGCAGCCCCCCGCACTTCACCGCGGTGTTCGTGATCAGGATTACCTGAAAGGGCCCACGCCAGCGAACATCTAGGCAGTTCTTCCGGACGTGCTTTTTAACCAAGACCCAGTCCCCTGGGTTCAGGTCATGACACAGGTTCCTCGCTGCTGGAACTTCAGCCGCATGCACCTGAAGGGACACAGAATGGATGGCGTCAGACAGTCCTTTACAATAATCCAAGATCAGATCATCTGTAATATTCAATAGAGCAGTAGTTGGAACTGTAGGAAGTCTCATGGCCCTCCCAATCAGGATCTCGTGGGGAGAGAGACCTGTCCTCCTATCAGGTGTGCTGCGCATGCTCATGAGCACCAATGGAAGAGCATCTGGCCAACTCAAAGATGTGGATGCCACTACTTTAGCCAACCTATTCTTCAAAGTGCCATTCACTTGTTCCACAATTCCTGAAGCTTCTGGTCGATAACTACAATGCAGCTTTTGATCGATATTCAGTGTGGAGCACAACATCTTCACTATTTCGCTGTTAAAATGTTTTCCTCTGTCCGATTCCAAAGAGGCAGGCACCCCGAAGCGCGGTATCAACTCCCTGAGCAACAATTTAGCCACTGTGAGTGTATCGCACCTACGTGTAGGGTACGCTTCAACCCATCTGGAAAATACGCATACAATCACCAACACATACCGAAGGCGATTGACTCTTGGCATCTCGATGAAGTCTAGTTGCATTCTATTGAAAGGCCCCCCCGACCTCCCAATGTGACTCAGTGTGACTGGTGTTCGTTTGCCTACGTTCAGTTGTTGGCAGGTAACACATCGCTTACATACTGATTCTGCTGCTATTCTGAATTTCGGGCAATACCAAGTCTGCCTAAAAACTCTCATCATAGCATCCCTTCCTAGATGTACTGGACCATGTATTTCTCTCGCCATGGGATTAGCTAATTCTTCAGGTAACACAGCTCTCCCATCTGCTGAAACCCAAAAATCCATTTCACTTCGCACACAGCCTGCTATTTCCCATGCCTTTTTCTCTGTTTCAGGTGCGTTCTCCTGCATTATCCTTAAATCCTCCCAAGTGTCTACAGTTTCTAACATCATACTTAATTCAGTCTTTTCTTCTGCACCTTCTATTTCCACCTTTGAGAAAGAATAACTTTGTTCCGCACAATAGCGTGCGACTTCATCAGCATATCTATTACCTTGTGACACAAAATCTGTATTCTTAGTATGAGCTACACACTTCACTACTGCAATGTCAACAGGACCTTGTAATGCTTCTATCAGCAATCGCACAAATTCTCCATTTCGAATGGGCGAACCAGAGGAGGTCATGTAACCCCTCTGAGACCACAACTGCCCGAAATCATGAACCACACCGAAACCATATTGGCTGTCCGTGTAGATGGTGACTCTCTTTCCATTTCCTGCTATGCAGGCACGAGTTAGGGCAATAATCTCTGCTACCTGTGCGGAATGTACTCCTTCCAGGCAAGCGGCTTCCACAACTCCAGTAATGGTACAAACAGCATAAGCTGCTCTCAACCGACCAGTATCGTCTCTTAAACATGAGCCATCAACAAAGTAAATTTCATCGGGGTCAGACAATGGCTCATCCACTATATCTGGTCTGGGTTTCGTGCATAGTTCAGTCACATCAAGGCAATCGTGGTCTTCACATCCTTCGCCTTCTATTACCGAAGGTAATGGCATCAAAGTAGCAGGATTCAAGACAGAGCATCTCCTGAGAGTCACGTTTTCTGCGGCAAGTATAACTTGCTCATAACGCGTGAGCCTGCTATTGGTCAGATGCTGCGTCTTCGTCCTGGTCATTAACAATTCAACTGAATGCGGTACATACACCACCACTGGATGTCCCATTACAATACTTTCGCTCCTTTCAATGCTGACACCCGTTGCGGCAACGGATTTGAGACATCCGGGCAACGCTGCGGCTACTGGATCTAATGTAGCCGAAAAATATGCAACTGGTCTACGGGCATTACCGTGGGTCTGTGCCAAGACTGACAAAGCACATCCCTCTCTCTCACAGCAATAGAGTGAAAATGACTTTTCGTAATCTGGCATTCCCAGAGCCGGAGCACGACATAAATCGTCTCTCAGCTGTAAAAACGCCACCAGACATTCTTCATCCCATGGTACCGGATCACTCACCTCCTTGTGCGTCAGTTTCTGTAAGGGCTTTGCTTTCAGTGAAAAGTTAACTATCCACTGTCGGCAGTAATCCACCATTCCTAAGAACATTCTAACTTCTCTCTGTGTTGTAGGCGCATTCATTTTCATTATCGCCTCAATCCTCTCTGGGGACACCTTACGTTTCCCTTTTTCTAACCTGTGCCCTAGATACTGTACTTCTGTCAGACAATACTGTAACTTGCTCGGAGATACCTTATGTCCATTTTCAGCTAAATGATTCAGTAAGGCAATTGAATCTACTTTACAAGCTTCCTCTGTTTCTGACGCAACAAGTAGGTCATCTATGTACTGTACCAGAACCGAGTTCTGTGGCAGTACTAGATTCTCAAGATTCTTTTTCAACAACTGATTAAAGATGGATGGACTGTCTGTGAATCCTTGTGGGATTCGACACCATGTTAAAACGCGATCTTCCATTTTAAACGCAAAAAGGTACCTGCTCTCTTCATCCAATGGGATTGAAAAGAAAGCCTGACAAAGATCTATCACTGTGAACCATTCTGCTTGACATGGTATTTGAAACAATATTACTGATGGATTCGGTACCACGGGACAACATGAAACGACTATGTTGTTAATTTTTCGTAAATCCTGAACTATCCTAAACTTCCCGCTAGGTTTCTGCAAACCCATAATCGGGGAGTTACAAGGACTGCCCACGATTTCCTTCAGTATTCCCTGCTGTATCATTGACTCGATCACAGGCTTTATTCCCGCAATCGTTTCCTGGGACAATTTGTATTGAGGCGTTCTTGGAAACTCAACATTTGGTTTTACCAGAATTTTTACCGGTTCTACCCCTTTAATCAATCCTATATCTTCTCCTGTGAAATCCCACACCTCTGACGCCACTGCATCTCTTAAGTCTTGTGGAAGATCTTCTACAGTCAGAGTAGGATATAGTTCTACACAGAATTTTGAATTGGCCACCTTAAAGGTAGCATCATCGTCGGTAGTCTGTACCTCCACTCCTTGTGGGGTGCAGTATATGGTGCAATTCAATTTGCATAACAAATCCCTACCTAACAGACATACCGGACTCGAGTCACAAACCACAAACTGATGTTCGTTCATGTGGTTTCCAATTTTCACAGACACTGGTTCTGTCAAGGGACTAGTCATTCTTTTATTTGCGACTCCTACCACTTGAATTGTTTCCCCTGACATTGGCAAGTCTGGAACTACCGCTGATCTCAGAGTCGAACGAGTAGCCCCAGTGTCCACTAAGAACGTAGTGGGACACCCTGCCACTTCTGCCTCAACAAATGGCCCTCTCTGATCCACTTCTAGAACTGCCCCGAGGGTACAGTCTTCTTCACTGCTCACCCGTTGTCCTGTCAATGGATCAATGTAATAACATTTTTCTTCCTCGATAAACAGAGGCATTTGTTTAAAGACCTTTCCTCCAGCTGCTATCTTCGGTGGCTGTGGGAATTGGGCCCGTGGAGCCGAAGTCCCCCCTTTGGCCACCTTACTGCTTGGGACTGTCACTTTTTGCACTGGGTCTTCTTGGACCTGCTCTTCTACTTCTAGCTCTCCGTTTTCAGGGTTAAAGGGACACTCGCGTCGCCAATGCCCCACCTGATGACACAGATGACACTTTGTCGTTTTCTTTAAAGTGGCAAAGTCTATCTTAGGTCTCTGCCCTTCTTCATTATCTTTGTTCTGACCATTTGGTTTTCGTCCCATCCCCTGCTTCTGCTGGCCACCCTTCCCAGCGGACTGCATTTGCACCACCATCAATTTCTCCTTTAGATTCTTGGCTTTAGAATCTATCTCGTCACTGCAGTACCTCGCATATCGTAAAATCTCATCTAGTGGTTTGTTCTGCCAACAGATTAAATGTTGCTGTATCATCAAACAAATATCAGGTCTCAACCCCAAGACAAACTTTGACACGAACTGCCCTATGTCTTTGGGATCCATTACATCTAGTCCACTGTATTGCTTGAATGTTTTCAACAATCTTTCATAAAACTCGTGAACTGTCTCCTTGGGTTCCTGCCTTGTTCGGTCTATTTTTACCCAATCTATATCCTGTGGTGGTACCTTATCTTTCAGCCATGCTATTACCCTTTCATACTTTCGCATGACAATCTCAGATGGTCCATTTGTTCGAGCATCCCTCAATGGTTCAGCATTTGGCCATTCGACACTAGTCTTACAAGGGGTCCATAGATCAGATGGGACCACGATGTCAAACAACGTGTTCAAATCTATCCACAGTACTTTCGAGATTTTAACGAACCTCTCTACCTGCTTATACCATTCGACATGATTGTCCCGCAACTTCGGAAATGAGTTGGTAAATGCGGCTAAGTCTCCTCTACTCCAGGGCACATGTACATAATTTCCATTTGATATTTCTCGCAAAGGGAATGCCTCCATCTGCATTACCCTTCCCTCAGGGGTCATCACATTTGTACTTCGCCTAACTGTGCCCTTTTTCGACCACCTTTCTTCCCATTTATCCAGTTCTCTCCACACTCTTATCCCTGTTACCAACTCTCTTATGTGTGTTTTTAATCCAGTAGTTCTCTTCTCATCTAGATCTTGGTCTGCGTACTGTAATCTGTGGTTGCTCTGCAATGCCCTTGTCCTAGACAAATCCACGGCATATTTGTCTGCCAAATCAGTCAGTTTTTCATGAAACGCTCTAGCTTTCCTAGTAATATCCTTTGCCATGAACAATAACTCATCCTGTTCATACAATTCTATCCTTTCCAAAGGCAATGTTCCATCTATTATCTCATCAACATCTGATTTTAAACTGGTAACATCAAGCCTTTTTGCCTTTATTTCAGCTTTCAAGACACTCAATTTAGCTCCTCCATCCGCATCTCTCCCATCCCAGCTCCGAGATCTACGTTTAGGTATTGGTGAATTATAGGGAGTCCTCCCCTGTTCCCATCTCTCTAAGTCCCATGCCTTTCCATCTTCTCGGGGTGGGTGGTGAAACACTCCTTCATGCCTCCCAGCCTCTCTCTCTCCATCCTGGCTAGTTTCACGGGATAGAGGGTAAGAGGTTCTATTACTCCCTCTTTCTTCCCTACTTCCCTGTGATTCCTGATTATTCGAGGCGTGGCGGGACCTATCGCTGTTCTCCTTTCTCCAATGTTGAACGTCTTCCCCAAGTGTATGATGAAGGCACCTAAACCTATTCTGAAAAGCCCGTACCGCCTCATCTCCTCCGTTCCCCCAGAGACGGGACATTTCCTCACATTCTACAATCTTAGTATTTTGTTCCGGCTGTTCTCTCTGATTTGTAGGACATGCATCCCCTCTATTCTCTTGACTTTGGCCTTCCCGGCTCTGACTACTCTCGCTGGCCCCACAATGAGATACTGTCCCGTTTCCCCTGCTTTCCCACTCTGGTTCCGTTCTTGTCCTGTTACTCGGAGATACTATGGACCCGTCCCATTCCCTCAAATCAGCTCTTAACTCTGAAAAAGATCTTGGCCGCGGTCCCCTTAGATCCATTGGTCCTCTCGGACCTCCCTGTTCTGAATTGGGACCGACAGTTGTGTCTAATGGGGTGTTCCACGTTACCGAACCTGGTAATTGTTTCCATGCATTCGTCACATTATTCCTCCTTTCCATCTCAATCCTTTCCCTATCCAATTGCCTTTGTTGTTCCCCTCTATCTCTCTCAGAATTATAGATCGAAACTATGGGTCCTATGGTAACAGGCACTTGAAGAGCGTCTGGCAATCCCACAGACTCAACCCTTTCTGTGGTTGGCGTTTTCTGCACCACAAACCTTCCCACTACACTCTGTACAGTGTTGTTTGGAGGTGTTTCTCCGCCTTTGCTAGGTGTCCATTCCGATATAGGGAGTGGTGTATATCCCTCTATCTCATTCCCATCTTCCCTTGCGAGCCCTCTATCTTCTATCAATCCCACTCTCGGAGGTGGTCTATCCATTAACAATCTGTTTATCAGATTGTCCTCCGACTCGCTTTCCTCGTCTTCTTCCATGAGGTTTCCTCCTCCTGACACCTCCCTCATCGGATACATTTTCTCCACCTCAATAGTCTGTACCCTCCAACGCTTTTCCTCCTCATCCCATTTGGAATCTCGCACTGCCCTTACCGATCGCGTCAGCCTTTGTTGACGCCTGTTCAAATTTCGGTCGTGTGCAGCCTTAATCCATGCATTAAGAGCCTCAAACTGTGTTGGTCTAGGTGAGGGTTTCAATGAGGACATGGTTGCTTTTAGCCGATGTAACACCTCTAACTTAAACGTTCCATACTTCGGGAACTGCATTTCCTCATTTCCTTCCGTAAGCTTATTCCAAGCCCCAATCCACAATATCGTATGCAGCCCCACATTCGTTGCCATATAATGAGCTGGCGTACCCTCTGGGGGAGCCTCTTCCCCGTAATAATGTTCACTTCGTTTACGTTTAAAAATCCCTTTCAAACACTTAAAACACTTCATGATTTCTCTTTTCTCCGCGTTTGTTTACTTCCTGATGATATTCCACCAATCTCAGCGCCGTTCTCACTAACTGGCCTATCCGTACGCGGCTTTCCTCCGACGTCACTCTAGCCGCCCAACCAGAGCGCGGCTCTAGCTAACGTCACACCAACCGCTCAATCAGAGCGCGGCTCTAGCCGACGTCACCCGTCCCCCTTCGCAGCAGTTCCCCTCCTTTCTCAGCTCGTCTCCTCGGTCATGCACGCATCCCATTCATACTCTGAAAAATGATTACTTCCGTCCAAGCGATCACCTTTCTTTGACTGTACGCCCACAGTCTTTCTGTAGTTGTCACCCTAACTTGGCGAAATGTCTTTCCGTTTACTTCCAGACAATCGCCTTCTCCGATAGGTTACTCACACGCAGTAACTTTCGACCAGCGTCCGTTACTCATACACTCACTCTTACACTCCCCCTATCTTGGATCCACGGCGGTCAATGGTACCTCGTGACCTCCGTACTATGGTCGACAACTACCCTGGATGTTCGATACACCCAAAACCACTTAAGCTCTGGCCTGAACTTAAGATTTCACCAGTTCACCCGTTTACCAGGTTACCAGTTTACCAGGTTGCGCGCGCTCACAACCTTCTCTCTTTCACACTACAGGCATTCAACTCCGCAAGACATTACAATACAAATACAACACAAAACACCGCAATCTGTTCACGCATGACCCTTTTTATACTCACTCTCCGATACTGCTGCTTTTCTCGCACCGTCTGCACCTTTCGGCACACGATTCTTCCGCTGCTCGTCTCTCGACGTCTCGGGCCTTGGGGTAAACTAACCTCTCTAGATTACCTTCCTCAAGAAGATAACCATCCTCACTCTGCTACCAACTGCTAACGCGGGATTACTGGTTACTAATTATCTTACCAAATCCCATTTCCTGTCGACTGAATCGTTGGTACCTGTCTTGAGTAAAAGGTAATCTCGCAGTAAACAATCAATTTAAGAACTTACACCACTCTAAATGACCACTGACCAAAATTAAGTTTTAAAGATTTAATATAAAGTCAAAGATAACTGAAGATACAAACTTCTCAAAATGAGATTAAGAAGATAAATCGGTATCACTATGAACATGAACTTTTTGAATAATCTGAGTCTGAAAAACAGAATAATAAGTACAAGCTCGAAAACCATCAGGTTTGCCAAAATGGATACAAGTTGCAACCTCAAAGTCATTACAGAAAAGAAAATTAAGGTTAGTCTGTCCCTACACTACACTAAATGACATCCCTACTTAACAAGATCTTTACCCTCTAGGTGTCAGCCGTGGTGATTTCCTAAGAAGATCACGCACTTCTCTTTGTCTCTTCTCTGATAATGGGTCTCTCCTGATCAGCCTATCTGCCTACCCATCCGCTTCCTTAGGCTCCCAAAATCATCTGCTCTGCTCTCCTCCCGGGTCACTTTCCCTAATACCAAATCACATTTCCAATAGAAACGCCCCTTGGGACGCCCCTCACGTGGTACATCTTTGCGCGGTAAACTCCATGATGGTACTCTTGAAGACCCTCGTTATAGTTGACCTTGGTTCCCAGGCGGCTTCTTCAGTGCGCTGATACCCCCTGAAATTCCTGGAAACTCCTACAGGCCTGCGCAAGGCGCCACTGAACAAAGTCCCTTTCATTCGAGCTGATTAGGACCTTCGCACCTGCATACAGCTCGTCCTGCAGTGGGCCTCAAATTCCAGACTTCACCATATCTTAGGCCATAAAACACTCTCAGAGCTCCATACTGGACACCTCACGACCTCTCCTCTAACGAGCACATGACGATTTAAACTACATGACATTATCTGTTCTGGCCTACTTGATTTACATGCAGCAGGTTCCTGCACTCTTAAAACGTTAACTTGATTTAAACAGCAAACATTCTTAACTAGCATACGTTTCTAAAATAACACATCTATAAAGCATATACTTTTAACCCTAAGTTCAATAGTACATTTTGAAAGAACCATGTCAACTTTATCTCACATTATTTTAGCAGCACGTTCAGGTTTGCTGTGAATTGCCCTAAGGCCTACACAAAATACTGGAATCCAAAGTTACATTTAATTTGGACATGACTCTTTTAACATGAGAGAACCATGAGGTTTTCACATATACTCCAACATTTCTACATTTAATCTCACACCGTTATAATTATGGTTACTCTACTTAACATTCTATACATTTCGCTATTGAATATAAAACACTCGTGTGCAAAACATGTTTAAACTAACTACGTGCTTGTAAATATGGCGTACTTATACATTTTTTTCAAACTTGTGCTCTCTCAAAACATATGGGAGGTTGTCAAAGACTATTGCTGCAAAGTCGTGTCTTCAGAGCGGGTTTTTGGGCTATTAGCCCGTTTTCAGTGCCAGACACTTGGAAGTTGCTGGGAAGTGTAGGAATGTCCTCTTGGATAGATGATGGCAATATTTTATGAGGAGTTGTCTTTGAACTAGGCCTGGTGGAAATGTAAATTACAGTGGCGTAATTTTGACAATTTGGGTTAAGCTTGCTATGTGAAATTACCAAAATTATGTCATATCAAGTAATTACGCTATCCCCCTCTACAAAATTATAGCACAAGAGCATGGGGATAACGTGAACAACGAGAACCAATGCAAGCAGCTGTTGTTTACCCCAATTGTCTTTTTTAGCTCACATCAAAAATTGACACAAGGACGCATGTTGTGCTAAAAGGCATCGCCAAATGATAGATTTGCATAATTTCACATAATTTTCGCCAAATTTCATGTAATTACACACACCACATGATGCCAGTTCTTTCAGCCCTACAGTTTTTATTCAATGTATTTAACAAATTGTACTGTAAAATTATTTTTTTCTTTTTTTTTGTGTAATACGATTCTTGTAAGAAAAACTCGCCACAACTCTGGCTTGCTACGGTACAATTGCACTCTCAGAGGAATATGAGAATGGTATAACATTAGCTTTTAACTTCCAGTTTAGCCCTAGATAGCCTACCACTTACCCACATGCAACATGCTAATTACGGCTTGGTAGAAATCACCACGGACCAAAAAACACACAGCAGCACGCCAGGCAGTTATCGGGCCCAGATGCTCACGTGAGCCCACCTCATGGCACGCTGGCCTTGTCAGTGCGCGCGGACCCGCCCCCTTGACTCTCTGGGAGGCAGAACGTGTGACGCAGCTTTGAATGAAGCCTCTGTCGCCGGCCGCAGCCCCTCCACCGCGAGCCTGTGAGAGCCGTTATTAATGATACTAGGGAGACCGGCAGCGCCTGCCCAACAGTCTCATTTCCTGGTGGCTGCGATGGACTGAATAAGCGATGATGGCATTAAAACCACTCAAGAGTGGACAAGTGGATTTCTATGGGAGAAGGGAGGGCGGTGGCAACCCTATCCTCTGGCGGTAATGAGAACCACCTATTCACAGGAAGCACCTGTGCCTGCAAAGCGAAGCGTTCTGCTTGAGTTTCACCGAGCAGGCGCGCAATTACCGGCAGGGTCAGTAGTGATTGACTGTTTTTAGTGGATACCGAGGCATAGTTTTCAACGCTCTCCGCTTTCAGGCTTGGAACGGGCACCCCAGACCCAGCTGTACAGACCTTCGAGTTCAAACGTGACTGCCTTTACGAGCTGCATCCTAACTCTTCGAGACATTCTTCTCGAATTCAAAAGGTTGACATATTGGAACTGTTGGTTTTAAATAACGTCTTTAATCTGGGTTAAGAAGGAAGGAGCCAATAAAAGCTTCTTCCAACTCAGGGACACGTTAAGGATTTTGGAGGCCCCTGTTCGGATCAGCTTTGAATTGATGATCCAGTTTCAGCTCTTTCTTGCCCTCTTTGGCCAGGTCACCGACAGAGCCCAGCCATACTTGTCCACATTCTACATGTGTTTACATCTAATATTCAGAGTTAGTGATGTGTGTTTTCAATATTGTAACACAGTAGCAGCTCATTAATATTACTGCAAATAATCTCAGTGACATATGAATATGTGAGGTCCTGCTTTAAACGGAAAGAATTAAACATAAACGCAACATTTCTCTGCAAAATGCCTGTTTCAAATACCAATTGCCTTTCATTTTTTTGAATATGGGTGATGTGTGAGAGTCTATTACAATCTGTTTAAGAATTATTAACCCCTTCAGCCCTGCGCACATTTTCTCCCTGTTGGGGCGATTTAAATAGTGGGCGGGATTCGGACAGCCCCCGGCTGTCCTCCGCACATGCCCACCGTGACGCATGGCAGCCAGGGCCGTCATGCGCACCGAAGGGGTTAAAGGCCATCAGGGCAAGACTCTCTTCAGAACAGAGGTTGCTCTATCAGGGGTCCCCTAAAAGGTGGGGGCCCTGGGCCAGAGCCCACTTTGCCCATGCGTTAAAACATATCTCTTCTAACTGGATCCACATTCTGCTTTTGCCAAGAGTGTACCTCTATTTCAGGAAATGCTTCTTTATGAAAATGTCAGTTCAAAAGAATCTTATCCCCAATGAGTCATAGTGGCAATTCACTTCCCTTGACACACCTAAAACAACAAGCAAATGCAGTCATTAGGTGTGGGGTGGGGCGGAGGGAATTAGTAAAATACTGACCAATCCAGTACTAAAGTATATATCCTGATGTCAGAAGAAAATACTCCAGATAACCAACTCGAATTTCATAGGTTCACCCCCTCCAGCATTATAATTACCACTGTGGTTAGTGCAAGATTGGAGGTGTAAAATGGTAGGGACGTTGCCTGCCAATTGCCATACCTAACCCACTGCTCTAAATGTTTTCAAAATTATAATTAAAAGTTCCTGTCAGTGCTCAATTTGTAAAACAATGAGTGCCAGGACCTCGTCAGAAAGCCACCGCAGCTTGCACCATTCTTTGTCTCTGCCAGCACTGCCAATGACAGTACGTACAAAACTACTAACCATCACACTGCATCAAGTGTGACAAATCAGAATGCTTGAGGCCTCCAAAGCTATAATAATAGTGTAGGCGACATGTATAAGTTCTTTTTAGTGATTAAATATCTGTTGTGCTGCTCATCTCTAAATTGAACAAACAGTGTCACCATGTGACAGTAGCGAAAATCGCTGGTGTTGGCAATTAAGTGCCCGTGTCACGCACTAGAAACCACTGGCTCAAATTAAGCAATACCTGAGATTTTGACCCAGTTAGTGCAACAAGAAAGAGGAACGGGAATGCCCGGTTACTTACCAGTGGTAGTCATTCCTCTGAGTCCATGTCTACCTCGTCACAGTCCCGAGTTCCCTCCTGCCTCTCCCTGTTGTTCAACTGATTTCTTTCTAGGCTTTGATATTTCAGGAAGTCTTTCCCAGGAGGTGATGTGTTTATACTCTTTTGTGTGGGGGTCACCTTGGATTGGGAAGGAAAAGTCAAGTTTGGTCATTAGGATCGGCATTAATGGAGATAAACTCATACGTAAGGACTGTGAGTAGAAGACGGATGAGGAGGTAATGTGTACCTTCAGTTATGTATGGTGTCACACCACATGATTAAAAAAAAAAAATGAAGGGCGGAATGCTTGAATTAATGTCAGCCTCTGGTGATCACTTGGATGGCATTCCAGTTCATAGTTTTTTGCCTACTATGCCACTCTAGACAGAGATTCTCCATGTGCAAATAAGACTTGGTTCTGCTCTAGTGTTATCAGTCCAGCCCAAACTGCGAGGACTAGCCCTTTCCAGGCAGTAAGCAGCTCCACACCTAAGAACAATCATGCGCCGTAAAGAAAACATTAGTACACTGAAGTATATATTTGTGCAGATGATGGATTAAATCACCAAGCATTACTAATGGCATTGGAAGCATTGTTGTGCATGTCAGACACAGACACTGCAACAGGCACTCAGCCTCCTGAGATATCTCAATGGGACTGAAGGTTGTAACCTGTAGGATACACCGCTTCTGTGAAGACATTCAATTCATTGATGTACTAATCGCTTCTTGCTCTGCTTATAAAACACAAAGAGATTACTTAATTTCTTCTATTGCATACCGTGAATAATAAAGTGCTTGGATTATGTAGGTAAAATAGACAAAGAAGGCATTTGAACAACACATGTAGAATGAATCACCTTGAGGCCAACAGTAACAAGTGTCATTACTGAACCAAAGTTAATAACTGAATTGTCACTTAGGGATTGTGAACCACAAGGTTAAACAGATCCCAGCTGTAGAAACGTTAACCCTTGAAACACCTTACTAGATTGAAGCACTTCATCACCTTCGTAGTAAAACACATTGAGCCGAATTAAGGGTCTCATGTACAAATCTTTTCTGGAGGTCAGAAACAGACCAATTAACAGAATTGAGTTGTTTGTGACTGCAAAAAAGCTTTTTTTTAATGCAGAAAAGCCAAATTTTGATTCAGTAACTTATTACTGAATCGCAATTTAGTTTTCGATTTGGTATTTGGAAGGGACGTGTTTAGGACATCACTTACAATTACCGATTTGCAGTGGTATGTATCAATGTTTTGCAACTGCATTATGATCATAAAACATTAATTTTTTACAGACAAATCGAAGGAGGTGCTAACCATTCGCAAACAGGAAGGGCATCACCATTGAGAATGTTAAAAAATAAAACGTAAAAGTTTAATTTTTCTTTGCAAACGCATACCTTTTTCATTTAAGCAAAATGAGCTGCATTTCAAATAAAAAAGTTTGCTTTATTAAAAAGCAATCACAGACATGGTGGTCTGCTGACCCAAGTAGGCCACCATACCTGTGATTTGTGTGATTTCTAATGGGTCTCAAACCGCAACCTACCTCCTTAATATACATGAGGGAAGTCAATTTTCAACCCACTAGGAATCACTAACTGGACTCAACAAGTTTCATACATTAGGAATAGCGATTTTCTAACTGCGATTCACTGAAACTAGCAAATTGGAAATTGATATCCACAAATTTTGAACATCTAGCCCTTAGTCGTAAGAGTGTGCTGTATGTCTCAGTACTGAGGTTCCAGCTTATACTGCTCATAATGCAAGTCTGAACACCAAATTTCTTTGTGAGAGCTCTCTAAACGTGCCAATAGAGATCAGGGTATATGTGCAATGTCGGTGCTCTTTGGATATCTCATAGTGAAATCGTGATGCAGAGAGGAAAATCACAAATGCAATCATGGCTCAATACCTTAATTTCCATACATTGTGCTGCGAGGAGATAGGCCCACAGTGAGATCCCTTAAAAAGTCTCTGGGCTTAATTGACAAAGGTAAATGTACACTTTTGTGTAAGACTACGATTGTTTGCTATTCGCTAAGGTATTTTATTAGTAGTATCTTTCTGACTGCGGAGTCTCCAACATAACAATATACAACAGTCATATCTTATTAAGTGCGGAGACTCCGCAGTCCTAAAGATGCTACTCGTAAAATACCTTTGTAAATAGCAAACAATTGTAAACTTACACAAAATTGTAAGTTTACCTTTGTAAATCAGGCCCTCCATGTTAGGATATCTACATGATGAAGTCAGAGTATGTGTGCAGTTTGAAAGTGCTGTGGGTGTCCCAACAATGGGTCTGCTGTACACGTTGCAGGTCAGAATAGAGCTTAAAAACTCAGCTGGCTTTTGGAAAGAGGATGATGCTGTAAAATACCATATCTATCACACTCTCTCTCTACATATATATATTTTCATTGACAAAAACAAAGGTTAAAGTAGTGTTATAGTTAGATGAAATGTTCAGTAATAATGTAAAGTTTTAAACACTGAAAACCCCGAAAATCTGCTTCCCCACCATGCAGTTTTCTCATCAATAATTTCATTGAAAATGTTGCAGTGACATTATCAATGATGTCATAGAAGATGTCATGAATGGTGTAATATGTTTGGTAATCAGCAGTGCATGGCGAGGGAGCAATTATAGTTACCTTAGGACATGAGTTTTTAGAGTTTAAAACGTTACATTGTTACTGAATCATTTCACCTAGCTATAACGTTACGTTAACCTTTGTTTCTCCTATGAATTTCTAGTTTTTTTTAATGTAAAGTTATATTTTGTTACCATACGTAAGTTCAAACCCTGTGTACGGCTGTGTGCTGACGGGGGCTGGGGGGAGGGCATGGCCTGTGGCCAGCCTCTGTGACCTGTCCCCCTCCGCATGCAGCCAACACCATGATGAGCATAGCCTTTGGCCCTGTAGCGTAGGAAGACAATGTGGCCAACGCCCCCGCATGCAGCCAACCCCATGCCATGGACAGTCTTTGGTGATGCGGGACAGTAATGGCGTTTGGGCCCTCAGTACTCCATTCCCTGGAGTCAAAATGTATAGATTAAAGGGAGGGACATGCAGCCCCCTTGCCTGAGCCTTAGTAGCCCCTGGGGGCCCCACCCACTGGGCTGAGTTCTAAGGGGAGTGGAGCATACCGCTTCCCTCTCCAAGCCTTATCAGGCCCTGGGAACCCCAGTCCCTGGTGCCAAATCCAATAAAAAAGGAAAGGGAACCATGCAGCCCCCCTTCAAGCCTTATTAGCCCCCAGGAACCCCAATTACTTAATTAATACGAGGGGGCATCTGGCCCCTCTCCCTGAAATTTCTTGTGCTCTGGTGACCCCATCCCTAGGGCTAAATATAATAAGAAAGGGGAAGGGGCTGCATTGCCCCTGCCCTAGCCTTATTAGGCCCCTGGAACATAATCCTCCAGGGCCGAGTAATTATTAAAGAAATGGGAGTGCATGGCCCCATCTTCAAGCCTTTACAGGCCACGAGGCTCCCCCTCAATGAGACCATTTTGGGCCCGGGGACCCCATCCCATCAGTTGTGGGTGAGAACTCCAGTGACTACCCGGGTCACCTACCAAGCACAACATTGGGGGCCACGGGGGAGCCCTAAGGCCGCCACTACTGATAGCGCGCGGAGTTACCTGCTCAATTACCATACTCACAGGGACCCATAAACATACTCACTTTGAACAGGTAACCCTGCTTTACTGTCCGACTATCAGGATTATTATTCACTTTAGGATTTATACCTGTACACTTTGACTTACCAATCCTTGTCACTTGTACCTAGAGTCCTAAAGGATCTAATAGAGTGTTAGAATAATAAGTAGTAAATAACATTTCCTGCATAAAATAACCACAGACTCGAGGGAAAAGTTCAAACACTTTATCTATGCAAAGTTTTAAAAGTCATAGGGCCAGATGTAGGTCGGCCGCTAACGGCCGAAAATCGGTATTTTCGGCCGTTACCGACCGGTATATGGGTGACAGGTATGTAGGGGGCATTATTTTAACGAATCGGTAAAATTACCGAATCGGTAATTTTACCGATTCGGTAAAATTAAAAATCGGTAATTTTACCGATTCTGAGGCACCGAGATGTAGGTGGGACTCTTCAGAGTCCCAGAGGCCTTACAGAATCGGTATTTTACCATCAAATCCAATTTGATGGTAAAATACCGATTCTGGTGTGCATGCACATGTGTACATGCACACCTATGCCATGTGACAGGCAGACCTGCCCTTAGGGCATGTATGCCTGCCACATGGCACCCGAGCCTGTTTTGGGGGTGCCAGAGGGTGTCAAAGTGACACCCCCTGCACCCTTGTGCAAATCGATATTTACCGATTCGGTAAATACCGAATCGGTAATGCCCATTCATTCCTATGGGCTTCAAAGCCCATAGGAATGAATGGGCATTACCGATTCGGTATTTACCGAATCGGTAAATACCGAATTCTTCAGAATCGGTATTCCAGTACATCTGGAATACCTACATATCCACCCCTTAGATTTACCGATTTTTAATTACCGAATCGGTAAAATTCGGTAATTAAAAATCGGTAAATCTATTTTACCTACATCTGGGCCATAGTCCATAAAATAGGAGTTAACGCCTTTTCAATTAGGAGAATAATAACAAATGCAATGATGTGTAGAAATATTGCGAGATTTCTTTTAGACATTGATACCTGGGAAGGGTGAGAAAGGGAAACGATACAATGACATACCCACACAGAATTATATTTACTAGAATGGTGTGAAGACCATCCCTGGCCACGGGCTGGGGCAAAGACTCCCAAGAGTTTCAGGTGTCAACAGGACAGGACGGATGCAGCTCAGGACAGGTGATGAACAGGACAGGACAGATGCAGGTCAGGACAGGCATCCTCAGCTAAGTGCCACGCCAGCGTCACACCCCTCTCTGCGGCTAACAGTCGGACCCTGATTGGGTTATCGATAATTCTCCTCCATCAACACCCCCATTTTTCTGACAGACTGCTCCGCCAGGACCTCTGCTCTCGATCTCCTATAGCGTGCGTTGGGTCAGTGACAGGTCAAATATTCGGACAAGTCGGACAATCTAACTAGATGAGCCTCCCTTAGTTATACCATTTTCCAGGGCAATGTACCACCCCCTAGTGTTGAAAATTCGTGTATTCCCTTGATTTGATTGGTCAGAAAGCGAGGATTAGTCATCACACCATACCAGTGTGAGATCATTTCCATTCAATAATTTGATCAAAGTGCCCGCCCATAATTTTCTTTCCCATGAATTTTATTCCACCCAGCATTACTGTAGCAAAAGATATACAATTTATAACAATTTGTATTTTCTTCTTCCTCTGGAGAGTTCACGGGGTGAAGTTCCCAGGCGCATCACTGGCAATTCTGTCACTGGCACAGGTTCAATGCCATGACTTGAGGACTCTTGAAATCCTGGCACATGCGTAATATGGGTTTTAATATGGCGTTACAATCCCTCGTCCAGGCCCAAGTACGAGCTAGTAGCAAAGTTAAAGAGAAACAATTTAGAATGCGAGAATAAATTAATGCACTGTATACCACTTATCTCTACTCTATTCCCATTATTTTATTTTAACTATAGCGTTAATAGTTAAGCAGAACAAACACGGTCTAGTTAAAGCAGCAGCAGGTGCTTTAGGGCCATATGTATCAAGCTAATTAGCATTCGCAAAGGCCGAAATTCACAGAATTTCGGCCTTTGTGAATGCTAATTAGCTAAATGGTATGTATGAAACATTTTTGCAGCAAAATAAGGAATCGCACATTTTGCTATTCCTTATTTTGCGATTGCACTTAAGGAATCGCAAATATTGCGATTCTTTAAATGCAATGTATCAATGAAATATTTATGCAAAAATGCCAATAAGTGTTCGCAGATTACCACCAACTTCAAGTTGGTGGTAAGTTGCGAATTCTTTTAAAAAAGCAATTTATTTAAATTCCAAAGGTGCCATATGACACTCATACATGCCCTTAGGGCATGTATGTGCGCCATATGCCCACACATGTCTTTTTCAGGGGTGCAGCAGGGTGTTCTTGTGACACCCGTGCACCCTTGAAAATATTCTCAATTTGCGATTAGCAAATTGCTAATCGCAAATATCCCCTTCATTCCTATGGGCCTCCTGGACCATAGAAATGAATGGGAAAATTGCGATTAGCAATTTGCTAATCGCAATTTAGGAATGATAAGGAATCGCTAAAAAGAAACGATTTCCTACATACATACCGTTTTGCTATTTCTAAATAGCGATTCCTTAAAAATCGCTATTTAGGAATCGCTAAACGGTATGATGATACATATGGCCCTTAGTATGTTAAACATGAAGCGGGCATCTTTAATTCTAGTGTGCAGCTGTAAAGAATTCCCAGCAAAGCAAAGGTACGTCACACCACGCGAGTGTGGCAGACGCATGAGCAGTAAAGATCCCGTGTTTTCGGCGGCCATTTTAGGACACTCAGGTTATTGTTAGTAAAAGCACATACACAAGCTTCCCCTAGATACTAAAAATGTTGTGTAGTGTAAATATTAGTATGACAAACATATTGATTAATACATTAAAGGTTATTTTGAGAGTCCAAGCAGGTCTCTTTACGTATGAGACCGTGCTCCATCACTACCCCAGCCAGCTCCCCACTCCCTATTTGTAATTACTCAGCCCCGGGGTATGGGATCCCCATGGACATTCTTGGCAAGGGAGGGGGACCCCACAGACAATCCCCTTTTTAGGCATTTTGGTCCTGGTGGACGGAATCCCCAGGGCCTCCTTAGGCTTGGGGAGGGTGGGGTGCATGCCCCTTTACCCTGTATTGAAACGGCGGCCTTGGGTTAGGGTTTCTGGAGCCTTACTAAAATGGAGAGGGAGGCCATGTGTCCTCCTCCCCCCAAATAACCATGGGTTGAACCCCAGGCATTGGCCCACCCCATACAATCGCCCAACTTTTTAAACGTTTTGCTGTGAATTTGCGGAGGATCTTTGAATCCATGGCAAAAATGGAGAAAAAAAAATCCAGTCTCCTGTGCTTGTTTTTTTATTTGGCCACCCTGGTTGGGCCAGGTCTTGGGGGAATTTATCTTAAAATAATTGGGAAGCGAGGCACATGCAGCCCCCATTCTCAGGCCCTTTAAGCCCCCAGGACCGCCATCCCCTGGGGTACTGCCAATATTTACAAAGGGAAGGGGGCTGCAAGGCCCCACTCCCAGGCCAACTTCAGCCCTGGGGACCGTCAACCCCCCCCCCCCCCCCCCCCCCCCCCCGGGCCAGGATGTGAATAGAAAATGGGGAAGGGACCACACGACCTCTCCTTCCTGGCCTGTTTATGAACCCGAGGACCCCATCCTCTGGGGCTGACTTCAGCCCTGGGGACTGTCACCACCCCCAGAGCCAGGCCATGCTCAGAAAATGGGGAGGGGGCCATGCTGCCCCCCTTACTAGCCCCTTTTGACACCGAGAACCTCATCCTCCAGGGCCCAGCTGTGCATTAAATAGTGAGGGGTGGGTCACACAGCTCCTCTCATGCAGCCATTAATGGGCCTGGTGACTCCATGCCCCAGTGCCACACTGGTGCGGGCAGTGAAACCTGTGTTTGCTCTCTCTTGGAGGGAGCATTTTCAAATCTACCACCAGGCTGGAGCAAACACTAAGTATGCTTCCAGTGGCCCGCTGTGAACGGACTTTTCGAGAGGGCAGGGAAACAGGTGAAAATTGCTCCCGCCCGCAGGTAACAGCATTTTTAGCTGATCCTTGCAGGAGGAAGCTATGCCAGCTCGTGCTGCAGGCGGGGAGCTGGCTGGGGCCACAAGGGCATTGGAACTGGGGTCCCAGTGGCTGGAATCAGCCCAGGGAGGGTGTTGCATGCCCCGTCCCCTTTTAGAATTTGGCTGGCCCCCAGCAGATGGAGTCCCTGGGGCAAATGTGGCCCGTGGACTTGGGCAACATACCCTCTCCTCTAACAAAAATGTGGCAGGCCATGAGGGATGGGATCTCCGGGGCCAAAATTGGCCAGAGGATGGAACTGTATGCCTTCGTCCTGGGTTGCTACCTTTGGGGTGTAGGACGAACGTCCTGGCTGCAGGCCTCTGCCACACACAGCTGAAGGTCTTGCGTGGCATCGGGTTGGCTGCATGCGGGCGGAACCTTCCGCTGCACACGGCCAAAGACCATGCCTGTCGATGGTTAGATTAATGTATGGTAATTAAATATTACTTTATGTTAAAAAAAATCAAAATCCACTGAAAAAAACAAAGCTTACAGGGATGTTATAATGTAGAAATTCACTACAAAAGCAAAGATTACAGGGACGAAATAGTTACGTACAGATTTTACACACACAAAACCATTAATATTCTGCAGTTATAGTTACAGTTATAGTTATCTCAAGTAACTATAACTTGTGTCCTACCATAACTCTAACTCGTGCCCTTGCCATGCACTGCTAATTACCCCACATATTACATCGCTCCTGACATCTTCTTTGATGTAATTGATAATATCTCTGTAACATTTGCTGTAAAATTACTGATGAGAAAACTATGCAAGGCGGGGGAGTGAGTTATAGTTACCTTAGTGCATGAGTTATAGTTGCTTTAGATAACTCTAACTAAAACTGCAGAATTTCTATGCATTATGTGTGTAAAATCTGAACCTAGCTAAAACGTTCCTGTAATCTTTGGTTTTTCTTTGAATTTCAAAGGCTTTTTAAATTCTATTTCCTGACAATAACGTCCCTGTAACCTTTGCTTTTTCAGTGAAAATATATATATTTATAAATATTCCCTTCTGACAGTCACCAGTATGGAATCAGTATGGGTTATAGTTAGAACTAGAAGCCAGATGTACACAGACTCACGAATGTGATTCCCTCATAGCAAATGTTTGCAATTCTCTTTTAGGAAATTGCAAACAGATATGTACAGCAGTGTGTTTTACACTGTTTGTGATTCCCGGTGGGTCACAAATTGACCTTCCCCATTAATATAGGTCACAATTTGTGGCCCATTGGGACTCGCTAAAAACACAGGGATGGTGGACTCCTGGATCCAGCAGGCACGCATGTCTGTGTTTGCTTTTAAATAAAGCAAAGGATTTTTTTTCCTAAATGTAGCCCACTTTGCTTAAAGGAAAATGGGATGCATTTCAAAAACAAAAATGAAAAGAGTAGGCAGTGGTCGGTCGCAAAACATTAACGCATACCATTGCGATTCAGTATTAGGAAGGGCTGCCCTAAACACGCCCCTTCCTAATGCAAAATCACAAACCTATTTTTGTGATTTGGTAATAGATTAGCAAATCGCAAAATAGGGTTAGTACATCGAAAAATGCTTTTATACATTTGCAAACAACCTGATTCGGCAAATCGGGCAGTTTGTGAGCTCAAAAAAGCTACATACATCTGGCAGCTAGTTTCCATGGGAAAAGCGTTTTTGTTTTGCTGAAAACTTTGGCGCTGTTTGGCAAATCTTCTCTAAATTGTCAAAACTAGTTTGCCACTCAACTCAGCTGCTGTCTGGGAAGTATTGCAGTGATTCATCAAGCGGGGGCTAAGAAAAAGGAAGGGCCCAAAATGTGCACTACGGAATTACACCATATTTGTCAGAAAGCTAGATCTTGGCTCAGAAAGATCTCTTTTTCTAATTTGGTGTAAATCTGTTCAGTAGTTTTGGAGCTATTAAAGATAAATGTGTTATGTATATCTATAGAAGTGTATCCTTAGCGGACCCGACAGGTCTCATAGTGAGATCTGACTGTCTGCCACCACTTCAACCAGGAAGTGTTGGCAGCCATCTTGAGACTCAGGACTTGGCCTGAGTACCAAGAAAAATGTTTTTAAAAAATGCAAGGGGGCCTAAAATGTTTTTAAAAAAACATTTTGCAGCAAATTCGTAGAGGATTCGCAAGAAATATTTTTTAGAAAGCGCGGTTACCCGTGCTTGTTTTTTTTGGGCCCCCCCTTGTAGGACAGGTCCCTAAGGGTATTTATAATATCATTATTGAGGAGGGGTCCAGCCCCAGGTACCACATCCCCAGGAGCCTGCCCTTAATATATATTGGGAGTGGGGCATGCAGACCCATTTCCAGGCCGATTTCGGCCCTATGGACCCAATCCCCCAGGGTCCAGCTACAATATGAAAAGGAAGGGGGGTCATGTGCCCCCGAGCCATGACAAGCCCTGGGGACCCCCACCTTCAAGGCCAGTTCCTGCTATGTCCTGGGCTGCCCACCACTGGGACATAATGGTCTCCATGCATGTATTAGCTCGCGCTTAGGGGTAGCAATTTCAAAGCTCCCGCCAAGCATCATCAGTGATGTCGCTGACCATGTCATGAGTGATGTAATATATGAGATCATAAGCAGTGCATTGCCGGCAACGTGAGTTATAGTTCACTCAGCTAACTGTAACTGCTGAAGTTCACTAGTTTTGTATGAGTGAAACCTGAGCCTAACTATAAAGTCCCTGTAACCTTTGTTTTTTTTCAGTGAATTTCTAATTTTTTTGAATTCTATTTCCTAACTGTAACATTCCTATAACCTTTTCTGTGAATTGCTAGGTTTTTTAAATGCTAATTCCTAACTATAATGTCCCTGTAACCTTTGGCTTTTTCAGTGAATTTCTATGGTTTTTGTAAGTAGTAATCACGTTTGCAGAGCGATGGAGAAAGGGGGCGGAGCCTCTGACTAGATCTCAGGGATCCTGCTGTGCAGGACTTAAAGGAGGTGCCAGTAGGACTTCTTGGCCCCCAAGGTCCCTCAGGAGTAAAGTGGACTTCATACCGCAACCAGTAGTTTGGCACGTGCTGCATTTGCAGAGTGGTAGAGACAGGGCACATGGACTCAGAAGACCTCTTAGTAATCCCACTGTGTGATACTTACTGAAGGTAACAGGAGGGGTAGGTGGCCCCCAAGGAGGCAGAATAAGGGGGTTCTGGGTGAAAAAGTTGATCTACACTCCTGAATGTGGTCACCTTAGGGGCAGACTAGCTGCCCATTGGCTACTAGCTCCCACACCCCTAACTCCCCTAAATCTAGGATTTAAGGGAACCCCCTGACACCAGTACCTCATATCAGAACAACTTGTTTTAAGGAAGGACCAATGTTGCCGACAACAGGGCACTACCCACAGCACAAAAGCAAAAGAGGGATACTTGTCCCTGTGGCAACAGTCCTGGAATTGACTCAACAACTTTCGTCCTTGGCTAAAAGTCAGAACTCCTTAGGAGAGGGATCCCGGTGGAAGCAAGAAGCACCTTCAGACTGCCCTGGACTAGTGGAACTAGTACCCGCCAAACTGCAGGTAAAAACACACACCTGATCCGAAGAATCGCTGGACATCAGGCCCTCCATGGTATCGCCCAAATCCAGGTGGGTCAGTGCATTGTGGGAGTTGTTGTCTAGCCTGCCCCGAAGTTTCAGGCTGCTACCTCACTCGCCAGGACCCAGTGAAGTTCCAGTACCTTTTTTGCTGTATTGTCCGCTTCCAAGGCTTGTTGGTCTTCAATCTGGCAACTAATCCCAACACTTGACGCTGCATCCACAGGGAACACCATGCAACCTTCATCCGATGTCAGCAGCTATGTATTTACTGTGTCTTTGCATTCTGTTTCTTGCAGTATTGTGTAAGAGGTAAAATCAGCATCCCAGCAGCTCCTGTTCAGTACCAAGGACAGCAGAACAACTCTGCACCCGGACACCACGGACTAGGTAAAATTGATCTGACTGTCATGGCCTGGTCCAGGGGCCCACATGACCGTAACTCTGTAAGGATTACACATAACTCGACCTGCAAGCGACCGATTGCCACTACTGGCTTTTCCCATTGACTATAATGTTATCTTCTTCATATATTATCTTGCACTAATTTAATATTGCTTCAGAAATCTACAAATCTGGTTACATATATGCTATTTCTTTTTTTTTTGGTATCTAAGTTGAGATAAAAATACACTCTAACTACTACCACTACCCTCACCACTACCACCATGACCACCCTCATCACCTCCACCACTTTCACCATCACCACCAGCCTCATCACCACCAACCTCAAAACCGCCACTCTCACCAACGTCACCACCAACATCCTCACCACCACCCTCACCATCACCCTAACCTACCTACCCTAACCACTACCACCCTTTCACTCAACATGGCTCTCAATTCCTGTAAAAACTCTTCATTCAAACAACCAGATTTGACTCATTACTTGATTGTTGTTTTAATGAAAAGTTGTGGCCTGTATTCTCATTTCTTTTCTCGAGTAACTTGTTCTCTTGAACATATAGTACATGCATATTTTCAAGATGGCAACCACATTGTGTCACGCCACAGTGTGTCACATCACGATCCTAAAAGTGTAAAAACATTATTTTATATATTTTTTTAAATGGCCACACCATTCCAGCACATTGTAAAGGCATGTATCATTAGCAAAGCCCATAGCCACTAGATAATGATAGCTGGGACCACAGAATACTAGCAAAGCAAGACCATCTGGCTTTGCAAGTGCTTGTTGTTGTTTTACTTTACAAATTTCCAAAAGCAAGACTACGGTCAACATAGTATATAGAGGATGTGGCCTAATGACTAGAGCAGTAGACCGCGGAGCTGGGGAACCAGGTTTGAGTCTTGGCAGTGACACAACATTCTGTGATTCTGGGCAAATCACTTAATCTCCCTACGACTAAAGAAAATGAATGTGTAGGTCATAGTGCTCATGTAAAGCACTCTGATTCCTTTGGGTCTAGTTTGCGCTATATTAAATTGCCCCTCCCCCCAAAAAATCACTATTTGCAAGCCTAATTTCTGACATTAAACACTGCCTATCCAATTTGGAATACCGCCTGCCTGAGTACAGTATCATAATAAGCATGACTGAACAGTGTGTAAAATCAAGTTTTAAATGGACTGTCTTCTGCAGTCTTCTGTGACTAGTCAAAGACACATTCATTGTCAGGTGTTTTGATGTTCTCAGTTATTTTGTACTGCACTACAGAATTCACAGTTAACTAACTCAGCCTGAAAAGTTCCATGCAGCTTCAACCCATTGGTAGTCAGAGTCTTTTCAAGCCTATTGACACTTGTTTAGAGACAGGCTTTTTCTGACATTAAGCTGGTCATTAGGGTGGCGGGCGGACTTTAGTCTGCCCGCCACCCTCGCGGTGCTGGGACCGGCGGCCAGATGTGCAGTGGTCCCGCACCGCTAATTAGGATGTGACCACCACCCTGGCGGTCCCATTCCGCATTTCTAACATGATGAAATAGCATGTTGTGCATTGCCATGCACAATGTGGCAGGCACAACGTGGCAGGCACTGAGCTGTGCCTGCCACCTTGTGCATGGCAATGTTGGGGGGTGGTAGCCCCCAAGTGCAACTCCCCACCAACCTGGGGGCCCGCAACGGGCCCCCAAAGTCAATCCCCGCCAGCCTCAATGCCGCCATGGAAAGGCCTTGATTCCCACCAATCCTAATATGGATGGCGTTGCCTGCTAGGCACCGCCACCATATTGAGGCCCAATTCCACCCAGCCGGCATTCGGAACGATTGTCGACCGGCGGAAAAGCAGCCGACACCCTTTGCATCCGCCGTGATACACCCCGCCATTATAATATGGCGTGGATAAATTTGGTTGCGATGGCGGCCTGATCGCCACCACCGGGTCGGCAGTGGCGATCCGCCCGCCATCCCAATCAACCCCAAGTCAGATGTGCTAGGATGGTCAGAGATTCAAAACTCAAAAGCGAAAAAGAATCAAAATATCGAATTCTGTTAATAACATGATATATTGTTATACAGTAGACTATGAGCTGCAACAGAATGATCTCCAGGCACTTAAGCAAAAGTGCTATTATGACCCAACTCAGTATTACTCATTTCATTGACCACAGAAGAATGATGAAAGTCAGCTATGCTGAGCTGTCAGTTAAGGCCTGGCCCCCTAGCCAATGACCTGAGCCTTGAAAGTGGTGATTATAGTTAAGCAACCTTGAACATTCTGAGACCAAAAGAAAACAGTAGCTGATGCTCCTCCACCCTTCACTGTTTCCTGTCCCTCCCCCTTTACTGCACATTACATACCCCACGTCGGTAATTAGCCAACAGTTTTCATATAAGAATAAAGGCGCAACTGTGAGTATCAACATTTTCACGTATAAACAAGGCCAACTCACCATTAATATATCCACTGTAAAGCTGTTAATGTCATGTTTGATTTGTTGTTTTTTTTACTTTCAAATACCGTGCATTCTACCATTGGTGTGAACTCTCAGCTGTATTATGGTAATCAGTGTCACTTTAAACGTGATTGTGTCTACCAAATGTAGATATCTTTGCTTAGCCATTCCCAAACCCAATTCAGCTTGTTTGGGAGCTTGTACATGTTCTGACTGGGACAGAAAATAGACCCAGCCCAAAATAAACATGGCCCCCTGTAGCAAATGACATGGCTAAAAAGGGGCCCACATTATCAAATGAGGGTGGTTTTGAACATGTAAAGACTCGCTGCCCGAGGCGTTATGAAACCCCCGCTTTACCAGCTAAAGTGGGTATGGTCACTGGGCCCTATGCCTGGTAAAACGTCCCTCTAAAACGTTTTTAGGTCGAGTCTGGGCAGCGCATGTGAGGCATGCTGTCTTAGAGTATGCACTTGAAGCTCCACCCACTCTTGCCCATATTTTTCATTGGCTTGGGTCTTTATCCTTTGTAATGCTGGCTTCTGATTCAGTACTCGGCTTGTTAGTCCCTCCTTGTCTTCATTTGTAACCTCCCGTGAGGACTGGCACTTTTACTTCTGTTGTCACACTGTCTGTGTTATTAAGGGGCCGATTAGGATGGCGGTTTTTCCGCATCCTCCGGGCCGGCGGAAGTGTCCGCCGGCCTGGAGGATGCGGAAAAACCGCGGCGGAGACTCCAAAGACCCACCGCCAAATTAGGATGGCTGGTGGGTCTGGAATTCCGTCCGCCGCTTTTCCGCCGCGGTCGGCTTCCGACCGCGGCGGAAAAGCTATAACATGGCAGGCGGTGTCTATGAGACACCGTCCGCCATATTATGATGTTTGTGTAAATATGCTTTTCCACGGCGGCTTTTCCGCCATGGAAAAGCATACGGACATTCACTTTGGGGGCCCGTTGCGGGCCCCCTGGGTGAATGGGGGGTGGGGGGTGCACATGGGGGGTACCTATGGTACCCCCCAGCATTTGCGTACACAAAGCAGAAGGCACAGTGCGGTGCCTGCCGCTTTGTGCATGTAAATGCAACACATGCATTTTTAACATTGCAGCGGGTGCAGCTTGAAGCTGCACCCGCCGCAATGTTAATAATAGAGGATGTGACCGCCACCCTGGCGGTCACATCCTAATTGCCATGGAGGGACCGCCGCTGCCCATGCGGACGGTCCCTCCTACTCAGGGGTGGCGGACGGACGCAAGTCCGTCCGCCATCCTAATCGGCCCTTTAGTCTTTAAGCACTATTTCTTTAGTGAGTTTTGTCTTACTGCAGGCACAACGTGCTTTGTAGCAACATTCAGCGTGCCATGCATGCTTTCACGTTCCGATCAGCCGGAACAATGGCGGCCGCTTCTTTGGAATGCTGTAGGTCTCATATTTAGGGGAGTTTGAGCTATTGACATTGTAAATGATAATAGCGTAAACTCTCGAAAATGTGACGCGTATTGCTTTGCAAATACTATTTTGGTGGGTTGTTTCCAAGCGCCCCATGCCGCGCTTGCACTTAATAGAGGTGTCTTAGGAGACTGAGAAAGAGATGACGACAAATGGAGAAACGCTGCACAGCGCCTTGATGCCTCCGGAATTTTAGCGCTATCTAAGTCTTTTTTCATTTCATTTCAGTGGAGCGAGTGAAGTAGGAGAGGAAAACATAAACAAGGAAGAGATGGGAAGTCAAAACCGGAAATGATACTGGGGTAAAAGGTAGAGAGAAATTGTGAAAATAACACAATGTAAAGGAAGAATGAAATATGGAAAGAAGGAAGGGTTAAAGGAAGGTAGGAAAAGTAAAAAGGATATGGAGGGCTGGAGACATGTATGGAAAAATGGCCAGAAGGAGAAATGAAACACGATATGGATGGATGGCTGTAAGAAAGAATGAAACGATGGATGGAGGCAGGTATGGATGGATGGATGGAATGACCATTGGATGTATGGAATGGTGGAAGTATGATTAAATGGTAAATAGATAAATGTATGGGTGGATGGATGGAGGATGGATGGAATAGTCAGTGAAGGGATGGAAAGTGGATAGAGCATGCAAGAAGGGAGGGTGGACAAAAGGATGAATGCATAAATGGGTGGATGTAAGGGTGAATGGAACAATTCTAGAAAGGGTTGGACATACTTACACTACACTCTCTTTGTCATTGAGATTTAATTACAAGTGAGGGCAGATTAATTTTCTGGCTACTCCCTTGCACACTGTACAGGTGTTTTGCAATGTATGGGAGATTGCATGCGTCTGTGCCTCCTGTGGGCATTTTTTGTTTTAATAACCTGGAGATCAACAAGCTAAAACTGGATAACCAGACTTTAAAACAGCCCATACACTGACCTATCAGACCAGCCCTTTGGGAACTGTCCGTGGCCCTATGGACCAAGGGTGGATAACAGCAACCAATCGCACTTTTAGGGGGAACTTAATATGTGGAAAGCATGGAGTTTAGCGAATAGCTGGCTATAGGAAGAGCTATGGTGTGCAAGTGGACGGTTAGTATCTACTACACTTTGCAGCAGGTGAGTCCTTCTTTTGTATTCCACACAGCATTGAAGTTGTTTTAATAGTCTCAAACCTTTCTAACTCCATCACGTTTTCCTTTAGTTTATAGCCTGCTTGTGCTTGTTATCATTGAGGATTTGATTCAGAAAGTTATTTGAGAACGTAAGTGTGACTTGTTCATAGAAAAAGTCAAAGCTGGAACGAGTGTGACCTAGATGCAATTTTGAAAGTCACCAATGTCTACTATGCTGTGCCTGGCGTACTTGTGCGGAGTTACACTTAGCTTGAGTAATTTCAGGAGTCACGACTTCTGAATGAGTTTGATGTGGACTTTCTCAGCAGCGTGTCAGGGAAGTGAGCAGGGATTAGCATTGCAAATGAAATGAACACTCACGCAGTTATAATATTAGAAGCATTCACAATCATTTGTCATGGATCCCGGCCACGATTCAGCATCCTGCGATTCTGGGCAAATGAGTCAGGGCCTTATTTATAGCTTGGCAGATGGGACTCTCCGTTATAAACGTAGGTAGAAGACAACCCGTGCGCCAAACTCTACATCAAGCCTTTAATCACCCCTTGCCTAAAAAAAGTGACTACCGCCTGTAACTCTTGTAAAGCGCTCCGATGTCCTCTGGCCAAGTTGACGCTGTATAAACAGCAAAATAAATGCTACATATCTAAACCGGGGTCTAACTCAGGCCCCTGCTGCCTCTGCGGCACAGGTGAACCTGCTGAATGGATGGGTGATCAGGCAGAAGATGAGGCAAGTCTACTTCACACTCCTAGAAGACCAGATATTTGACCTGGTAAGGCCGAAAGTGGGATGGCAATGCAGATTGTGACTGAGTCTGGGTATCATGAAGAATAGGGAAATCATGGTGAACGGGGGAAGGTCTGATAGCAGTAGTTCCAGCCCAAGAGAAAAGCATGCATCACCCAGGTTTCTGGGTCTGGGTGCTGGCTCAGGATATGGGGTTGTTGCCGGTTTCTGACAGTAGGTGAAGATATCTACTTCCATGGGACTCTAAAGTTACTGGAACATCTGAAAGATATGGGGGACCAGCATACAGGTTCAGGTTCCTTGAGTACCAGTTGTCAAAGCAGTTGGAGAAGTCTGTGAGTAACTAGGCCAGGAGGGCTAAAGATCAGTGGTCGTAGGCTAATCGAGCCAGGATCTTTAATCTTATCTCCTCTGAGCTTCTTGACGTAATAGACATCCAAAATGTTGTTCATCTGAAGGAGAATGCTGAAGCAGAAATTGTCTGTGGCTAGGATCTTTATGGCAAAGCTTCTACCCAACAAGTCAATAGAGTTGATATGAAAAAAGATCTCTCTGGGGGCCCAAAAGGCCCCAGTCATGATTACCTGGAGGCTGGCATTCCAACTCAGCCTGCTAACTTCTGACTCATTGATCGCATGTCAATGAAAGCTAGAGCCTGCTTTCCTATTCCATTCCTCCAAGCAATTAGCATCCAGAGAGATCAAATTTGATTCACCTGGGTGTCAAATGCTGACTGTTTACGCCAGTGCTGATGTCTGCAGTCTCATTTTGGAGGAAAATCATGATGTGCTCATTAATGTAAGGAAAAATGTAACATTCATGAAAACTCAATGTCTCTTTGTTAGAGTTAGAATAAATATCCTAATTTAAAAATGTTTTCATTGAAAAAATATATATATATACATTTGTATTTCAATAACCGCCTAGTCATAATATTTATTAAAAGCCCAACTTAAAGGCAAAGTCAGATTTCTGATCAATATTGAGGAAAGTGGACTTTTAGAAACATAGCTTTTCTATGCCTGAAGCTCTTGGAGAATAATTTGTTTTAGCCTCCAATGGTCACCCAGTTAGTGAATCGCCCTGAAACTGCTCCCAGAGCAGAGATAATGGCCTGGGTGTGGGAAAGGGTTTTTGTTCTTCTGGCAGAAAGACCAGTTGGGCTGTTCCCAGGTAATTAAATTACTTCAAAGTAGGCTTACTTGACACAATCAGATGTTAGATGACACCTGAACAGGCCCCTTCCATTGTTTTCCCAATCAGGCAGGCACTGATCCCAATGAGTGGGAAGCAGCCCCCAGAACAGGTTTGGAGTGACCACATAGGACAGGCTGTTCATTGCCCTAACCACACCTCTGGATGGGCATACAGACTTCACACAAGGGGAGAAGGGTTTCTTCATTTTGAATTTATTGAGTATGGGGCACTGTGGTGTTGTTTTCTTTAGCGCACACAGGAACTACTGCATATCGCGGGTAAGGTTACCCCTGGGAAATTTTACATTTTTGGTTGGGGGAGCCAAGAGTCATCCCCAACCACAAGTGAGATCCAGGCACAAATGTGGGACTCCATTAGACCTTATTCAGAACACTCTGGACCTGTGAACGAACAGCACCTTGTTGAAACCTGTGAGGAGACCTGAAGGACTAGACCTGCTCCCATTTGTACCCAGGTCAAAGAAGTGGACTCCAAGGGTAAGTTGGCAGATCTACTCTGCAAGCTACAGGGACACAACAATCTGCAGGAGGCCTTTTACTGAAGTGTCTAGCTGACCAGTACTAACTGGACCTGACCTGGATTCTGATGGCGGCCTCTTTTTGAGTGAGTCTTGACCCCCAAGTGCTATAACCAGGGTTCTGTTGCTTCTAGACTTTGTCAGATATGACTTCTCCAATCACTCCTGAAAACACTTAGAACATTTTTTAACTCCAAGACCACTGGAGGACCAAGATAAACCTGCCAAGCCATTCTACCCAAGGCACACACTTGCTGGGCTGAAGAAATAGGTTTATGTCCTCAAAGTTTCTTTGCAGCAGCAAATACATTTCAGCAAGGCCTCACTGAGAAAGTATCCAGTCTGGTGGAGCCATCTTTGGGCACAGCCCTGTTGGTTGGATTTCGAGGTCCAAAAAAGAGACTTAATTTGAAGGTAAAAATCCTCACTGGTGAAGGTACCAAAAGTATACGAAAGGCCTTCCTTTTGGAATTTTCCCACTCAGATCTTTTGCCACCAAAACCAAGAGCTTCAACGGGACCTTGTCCAGCACCTAACCGGTGTCTTGGAGTCCTCCTGGGATACAGTCTGCTGCCGTGCCCCACTGAAGCATTTAGATTTCCTGAAAAAAACACTAAAGGCCTGATTTAGTTTGGCGGACTGCTCACTCTGTCACAAATGTGACAGATATCCTAACTCATTTCAGGTGCCATAGGATATAATGCACTTGTAATAAGGCATACAGGAGATCCATCATATCAGGCCCTTAGCCCCGGCGTAAACCCTACGACCGAGGCGAACCTGGTTGGTGAGGTGTAGCAGCATTGTCAACTTTATGGCTTTGGAGCCCTGTTATGTGTATTCAGGCATTAATGACTTCTTTCGGAGTAGAGTATATTATATGTGTATCTGAATAGGGCTTAATAATGTTTGTTGTTGGATGATGACGGCTGTTGCCAGTTTTGAGAAACCCCACTATATGGCATAGCTAAAAAGGTGTGATAATGTTTGTCTAGTGTATACTGTTGTATGCTATTTCTTGGTTGTAGAAGCTGTTGGTCAGGCCGGACTGGGAACCTAAACCGGCCCTGACAAAGTGCTCGGCCGCCCCCCCGCCCCCCGGGCGGGAGGGGGGCGAGCGCTTTGCCGGGGCCGCTTTTCAGCCGATTTTGTTACAGGGCCGATTTTGCAGCTATGCTGCAAAAACGGCTCTGCAACAAAAACGGCCCCCAGGGCCCAAAACCGGCCCCCACCCTTGCGGCCGACCGGGGGATTGCCCGGTGCCCACAACGGCCAGTCCGGGCCTGCTGTTGGTAGAACTGTGATAGACAATTATAAGACATTTTTCTCCTGTGTTCCTAAGTTGCTATATGTTCTGCCTGACGTGTTCTTTTGAATGTTAGACTGTCATGTGCGCGTAGAACAAACAGTAGACACAATGCAAGCTTTACGATCAAAAATTAATTATTCACAGTTCAATCGTTTTGTTTAGCTAAGGTATTTAATAAGTTAGTTGGCATGTTATTAACCCTTTATAGGTATAATATCCTACATAGGATGTTATGTGCATTTGTGACGTATTTGCGCAAAACGTTCTGTATTATGTGTTGTGTTGTATGCAGATTTTTAGGAAACAGATAACTGACTACTTTTATATTAAGGCTACATAAGGTTTAAGTTCGGAGATTTTCTAGTGTTTTATGTTGGATGGTAGTATTTGATCTATTGTGAGGCTAACTACTAGACATGTCAGAGGTTTTTGTAAGACAAAGTAAACAAACAAACGAGTGTGTTTCCTCCAATCTCTGCTCCGGACTCCCTGGCTCTAATGGGCAATTTAAAATCGGGTTCTCCCCTTGACCCATGCCCGGCTAAATTTCTAGCGAAAGTCGCGGATGTGATCAACCCGTTGGCTAATCCGCTTTTGAATCTTTCGTTGAGGCTAGGTGAGGTCCCGCAAACCTGGAAGCAGGCGATGGTGATTCCCTTGCTTAAAAAATCTGGCCTAGACCCGAAGGCCCCAGTCAATTATAGGCCCATCTCCCTGCTGCCGGCCCTCATGAAGATTCTGGAAAAGCACGTTCAAGGCGTGCTTTCCAATTTCCTTGAATCTAATGAGATCTTGCACGCCACCCAATCGGGCTTTCGTCCCCATCTTAGCACGGAGACTGCGCTCCTGGAGGTTTCGGAAACCATTAAGGGGGTTCTGGACTCTGGGGGCAAAGTCATGCTGGTGATGTTAGACCTGTCGGCGGCTTTCGACACCGTTCCCCATGATGGTCTTCTCGCAAGACTTCGCGAGATAGGCATACGGGGGACGGTGTTCGACTGGTTTTCCTCCTTTCTTGCCGACCGCCGGCAAACGATCTGGGCCCCGCCTGATTCCGCCGTGATGTCACCTCTGGGAGTCGGGGTCCCTCAGGGCTCTATTTTGAGCCCGACCCTCTTTAACATCATTATGACCCCGTTGGCGGCACTGGTGGAGTCGCATGGTGCCCAGATCGTATCTTATGCGGATGACACCCAGCTCCTCTTCTCTTGTACGAGAGGAGGCGACTTTGATGGGGAGAGTATTCGGGATTGCCTTGGGGCTGTTTTTCATTGGTTCCATCTAAACAGCCTTAAGTGCAATTCCGACAAGTCCGAAGTACTTTTCTTTGGGTGTGACATCGAACCTGACTGGCAGACTTGGTGGCCACGGGATATGTTCCCTCCATCCTGCTCCTCTCAGGTTGCAAAGAATTTAGGGGTGAAGTTGGATAACAGGTTAACCCTGAAATCTCAGATCCTGGGGGTGTCGGGTATGTGCTTTGGCATCCTCAGGATGCTGCGGAGGTTCCTTCCTTTGTTATCCGTGGAACATAGGACGCTGACAGTTCAGGCTCTGATTGGGTCCAGGTTGGATTATTCCAACATTCTCTACCTGGGCCTTCCAGAGTACTTGCTGCAGCGCCTTCAAGTGGTGCAGAACGCCGCGGCCAGGGCAATCTTCGGCCTTAGTAGGCGCTCCAGTGCCTCGGGCTTGCTGGCAACGTTACATTGGCTGCCCATCCGCAAGAGGATCGCCTTTAAGGCTCTTACCTTGGTCTATAAAGCTCTTCACAAGGGGGGAGCTAAGTACCTCCAAAAGAGACTGGTCTTCTATCATCCGACCAGGTCTCTGAGGTCAGAAGCCCTGCACCTTGCTGTTGTCCCTCGGGTAAAGAAAGCGCGCCTTGGCGGGCGCTCTTTTGGATTGCTGGCATCTCAGCTATGGAACTCCTTGCCGCTGGCCCTGCGGGGAGCCACTAGCTTGCTGGCTTTTAGGAAAGGCCTTAAAACGTGGTTTTTTACTCAGTAGCCGCTCTCTCTTGAACTCCTGGCTTACTGTTCTCTTAGTCTTTCATTTGGTGTTATGTTATTATGTTACAGCTTGTTTGCCTTCTCCAAGAAAAGCGCCGGGACACTCTTTTTGAGTAGCCGTGCGCTATAAAAATGAATAAATAACATAACATAACATGTATGCAAGCACCATATGGCAGGAGCACGTGTTTCTAAGAAAAAAATATTCTCCAGGGAAAAAAGAAAACACATCAACTCTAGCATCTGTCACCATCTAGTGGGATTTTATTTAAATAATGGGGCGTGCTTGCTTTAAGCTCTATGTATACATTTAGCAGCGTGAGTGCAGAGCATTGAAAAAGTGCAGGGCTTAGGGAATAATGCCCCCTCCACCTCCTTCTGATGACCTTGCTAACTCCTCTGCGAACATTACTACTTGGCATATCTGTGCGGTATTGGGAGTATAAGAGGTCTATGGTCTTATGTCGTCTGTATCCAACTTATACTTATTGGTTGATGTGTGCTCTTAGTCAAGCGTGATGATTATCTTATATTGTGTTATTCATTTTAGAGGACTCATTCTGCCATTAGTCTTGGTAGTTTCCAACCTTCGTTTTGAGAATCCCCTAGCAGACCAGAGTTTAATTTAGTTTATTGAACTGTCATCACAGTTGTATATTTGGACTTCTTACTGTTTTCATTAAATGGGTCTCAATCAGTGGTATGTGAAGCAATTGTAGCATTTGATGTGAACGCCTGATATATTTTCCAATTGACTAGGTGTTGTATGGTTTATTTGGCAAGCCAGCTGCCTGGCATGAAGTATGCAAATTACTAGAGGTAGTTCATGTAGTTGGGAAACCATGTTGGTTACCTGCTGGCATACCTTGACTGTATTAAACGTGTGTCGGGAGTTTTGTCAAACACATTCTAGTGTGAATTTGTGTGTTGTGTGTGAAAAGGTAAGTGCTGTGAGAACGGTGATGCTCACCTAAATGGAACATTTGTGCTGCTTTGGACTCATGTATAGCATTCGATCTAGCGTACTCTATGGGTTGCGTGTGTTGTTTCTCAGTGGTAAGTGTTGCTGTGGCATGGTCATACCTAACTATATGACATAACTGTGCTGTGTTGGATGTATGTGCAGTATTGTGTCTCTTTTGGATGCTAGACACAATGGGATCTTTGTGTGCAGTATCAGCACATCACATCACTTCTGTAGTGCAGTGGAAATGAACAATTCTCCCAAGGCAGTGCAGGCACCAGAAGGATTTGTTTTATTAAAATTAAGAGCTTCCCTCTTATCTTGAGGTTATTGTTTTTTAACCAGAGTAATGTGCAGTGCACACAGTGCACTCATGTCCCACTGATTGAAAGTTAAACCGGTCAGCACCATTAGATGTGAACTGATTTCACTTAGATCCGTGATCAGTGGCATCTTTCAATCCCCTTAGAATCGATCCATGCAGGAGAGAGTCCACTGGAATAGAATGAGGACTGGCACACATCTGGCTATACCCCAACACTATAACCCCAAAGGTTTTTGTGGCCTCCACACCCCTGGGGGAAGATTGAAGGATTTACCCTGAATCTTCCCTTGGAGGCGACAGAAAGCACACTGGATGCAAGGGATTTTTTTAAGTGAATGGCTGGCCTGTTCTGACATCAGATTGTGCCCCAACCCCTAAAGACCCAACAGTATTTTTGCCCCCCTGGGCCTATAAACTGTCTATTCCTACGCAAGCGAGAGAAAATGTGCATCCTTTTAAGCATAGTTATGATATATGGGCTGGTAGAGAGGGGGTAAATCCACATTTTCCACCACTTGCCATGGTGAATGGGTGGGTTCTGGGTACACCCAATTGTATGCATAGTCCTTAAACTGTGACCATGTGAACTCAATGCACTCTTCACATGGTGCCTGTTTGAGTCTCTGCTTGTCTCTGGTAATCAATCAAGCCAGGTGGCCCAGAGAGGCATAGGAATTTTATGGATCCTCACAGATTCCCAAACTTCCTTACATAGAAATGTGTCATTTTAACCAAAGTTTGAGGTCTGCAGGGCATCATGGGTAAGACAAATGGAGTGGGATCCTCACACTACCCTGGACTCCACTCCACTCCACTTGGTGTCTAATTTTCAGAAATGTCTTGGTTTAGTAGGTTTCCTTTGACGGCCGCCAAGCCATAACCCAAATACTGCAATAGCCACTTCACCAAAAAAAAGGGTACATTTCATGGCAAAAACATGATATTACCAAGTTGCGTTTTGGACCTATCATGTAAGGCTTGATAGCCCCACAACATAAGTAGGGCATTCTTTTTTTGGGGGAGAAATGTGGGAACACTTGGTGGTAGGAATTTTGTGAATTCTAGCAGATTAAGGACCTTCCCTCACAGAAATGTGAGGAAAAGATTTTAGTTTGCGATTTACAGGGCATACCGGGCAAGAAAATGTAGAAGGATGTCACACAACCAAGGCCCACTGGGTGTCTAGTTTTAAGAAATGTTGGGGATTGGTTGGTTTCCTTGGGTGGTAGCTGATCCCAGGCCCAAGTATGACACTACCGCATCTCTAAAATGAGTCAATGTGCAGGACAAAAATGTTAGCTGTCCATATTGCGTTGTGGGCCTTTCCTGTCCATTAGATAGGCCCAGACACATAAGTGTGGTACCATTTGTATTGGAAAAAGTGTGGAAATAGAGACTATTAGAACATTTGGTATTATCAACTGCATTTCTCTTGATTTTTGATATTTAAATGTAAGCCAATGTGCAAAAAAGAACATATTTTGAAAAATGTCTTTGGAATCACATGGTTAACCTCAAATTCATAGCTGTGCAAGTAATCACTAATGCTAAAATCAGCATATTTGTATTTTTGAAAAATGCATATGTTTCCGTCATACCATTTGCCATTTATTTGATTTACCAAATTCATTTCTATATTCGGTACACAATGAAATATTATGCTAAGCTGCACCTCAGTTTCAGGCTATGGATATCGTTTGCTTTTGGATAAACATCAATTATCATATATCCCTGCAACCAAAGGGATGTGATGGATGTAAATAATTACAGATGAAAAAGTTTTCACCTATTTCTATTTTTCCCAATTGTTTCAATTTTTTTTTATTTCAACAATTATTTTTGTTCGGAAACCATGTGCGTTCTACACAAATTACCCTTTCTTAATTAAGTATTTTGTCTTCTTTTCAGAAATGTCTTGCGTTTTTTGGGTCGACCCATGGTTTCCCATTTGTTTCTACTACAAACTGCAAAAAGGTAGACACAACCAAAAATATGGAAGTGGACTACCATTTAGAAAAATGCACAACTGTGGAAAATAAATTCTTTACTATATGGTTATTTCTGAAAGCTTGGAAGATGGTGGCCTATGGATATACCCTACGAGTATTAACCTGAAACATATTTCCTTTCAGCAAAGAAGTTTACACTATTAGAAAACAAGTTCTACAAAATGAATGCTCATTTTAATCTATGCAGCTTAAGATGGAATCTCTGCCTATAAATATACGTATTAGCATCACAAGACAAGAAAACAGTAGATATCTATAGTACATATAATAAGCCTGAAGGGGGTTAGAAAACATGTAAGTAGTCACTCACTGTACATGAACCCCAAAGGTTTTGTAGCAAACAAAATAGTGAAGGGGATCAGAAAGTTTCATTATAAAGCTTGTGACAGCTTGTTTTTCAGCCCACCATGAAGTATACCTTCTATTCTATATCAAAGAACCCTCACCCACCACTGGTGGTATGCTTTAATATGGGGCTCTACTCACAACCTTTGATTGTAGATTGCAAGCCAAGATGGAATTAACTGTATAATAATGGAGCTGGACTATTTTGTAAACCCTTTATGGCGGGGGCCATGTATTTAAAGAAACGCAGTAGTTCAAAAACAAGATGGGCTTAACTTTATTATAAGGGAGATGGACAATCTTGTAAACTGTTATGATGAGAGAACCCTCTATTTAAAGAAAAATAGTTGTTCAAATCTAGTGGCCTACCTGGGCATATTTATTAACAAGAACCAATAATATAGTTAAAAACAGGAGGCAGGATATCTGAGAACCGTTAATTATTTTCACATCCCTTAAAAATATATATCAGCCATACATCAGCCCATCAAGCGACTTCGATTTTCACCAGGTCAAGCTATGGTTGTAGGATCCCTACTAATGGCCCTACTACTAATAAATGTCTTCATGGAACTATAGAGAGAAAGAGAGATAGTCAACTTGATCAAATATACTCGGTCTCCCACACAAGGCCTGTTCTGTGAAAACTTAGCGATGCAAGGCATACCAAATGAATCACATTACATGATAATTTTTCAGATATAGCACAATATGTCCCCACAGTACATCACTCAAGTCGAACGCAGCATGTCACACTGGTGCACATAATACCAAATATCATGATAGAGTAAGAAACACCCTTCTAATCCTAATCGTAAATGCTACTGGCCCATACAGGGGGGTCAGGAATGTTATGTGTAGTCAAACACTGAAAATATTAAGGAACCATGCTAATCATCTCTAAAGATTTTTGGACATACATTGAGGCACATTTTAGAAGTACTCACTTTGTCAAAGTTAATATCAGTGTGAGTAATTTAGATGCTGGCTAACTCTGAATATTGAAGGTAGGCCGGTGCTGGGAGGTTTAAGTACTTTCTCTTCCTTCCCGACTAGTCATGGGTGTCGAATACTATACCACTGCCAGGAATTACGTTTTTAAAATCCTTTATCCAAGTCGGAAGTCCTTCAGTCCAACATGTAAACATACGTTAATGTCATAAACAAACATATCAATAAACGTATAGATGTGTACTGTTCTCATAACTGTGCTAAAGTGATTTCACCTGATAAGAAATGCTGGACTCTATCTTTTCTGCCGGTCTTCCATCTATGTAATTAAGGAAAGGTAAGTGGGCACCTCGCCATATACAAGACATAGTTAATGTGGTAATATTTCTTATCTCCGGTTAAAAAACATGAGTAAAAACATTGTGAGAAGGGTTGTCATGGTGCTTTGTTAAACTGTGCCTATGTAATGTGATCATTTAAACCCCTGATGTGAGGTGTATTCTGGGCAACTATCGTTGTTCTATGCCCAGTGATAATTTGGGGAAATTCGCCCCATGGTCTGTGGTCATCAATCTTCCAGAACAGCCCATTCAAGGTCTTTGACCCTGTGTGTCTTCTCTAAAAAGGGTTTGGTCATCTTTTTGCGTTGCGTTTGCAATGAATCATTCTACAATGTTTGTTGATGTTGATGCTGACCTACCTGCCCACATATCTCAGTCTGCACGTGCATGTAATCAGATAAATAACATTCTCTGAATTACAGTATGAGAAACTTTTGAGGTGCAAAGGGGAATGTGGACTTATATCAATGCCATTAGTACATTTCATGAGGAAGCAGGGCCCGCCTTTTCCACATGATAAATGTCTTTCCTGGGGGAAACCCCCGTATTGTGGGTGCCAGTGGCTTCTTTTTTTGTTTGGCGGCCATGTGTATGCCAGAATATCCTTCATGTTCCTAATTCTCTTAAAGGAGAATAGAGGTTTTTCTAAAGAACGTTTTTGGGGATTTAGTATTTTCCAATTCCTATTGACAATCTTTCTTAACTACAATCAATAAGTAGTAAACTAGGTTAACCATTCAATCTCATTGCATAAAAGACTCTGCTTCCCGGATATTGTTCACTGCACTCTTTTTAGCTGTTTCAACTATCCAATGTGGGTAATTAATATTCTCCAAATTAACTGGGGGAGAAGGGGGCCTGAGAGAGAATCTCCCTTTTGGCCAATTTCTGGGCCTAATTTGTAACTGCTCATCAGGAGAAGACTTTGAAACTGAAGCAAATGAAAAGCCAGTTGAATTGGAGAACTGTAATTACAAAGAATGCTATCAAAAAAGCCTCTCTTTATTCCTAAAACCCTACATGAAATATTTACCCTGACTTAAAAAGTACCTCTCATTGTTTCCTTTTGAACTCACCCTCTTCTTACTCTCCATCCTCTGCATGCCTTCTCTCTGGGAGTACAGCCTGCTCCAAGTCACATGCATGTTTGCCTTAATCTCTATTATTGTATTTCTCCAAAATGTGCAGACCTCATTTCATAGCTCACAATCTTTCCTGCTTTGAAACCATACCCTATATTCTATCAATACCTAACCTGAATTGCCTATCTGTTAATCCCACCAATATTTTGCGTGAACTCACATACCCCATTAAAGGTCACTCCTAACCCTATCAAACTAATCTATTCCAAAGAAACTAGAGCAAATGCGTGAAGTTGAGAGCACAAGACTAATTCCAGTAACCAGTAAACATTGGATTAACTGCTAATCTTGGGTTTAGGAGCAGTTTGCTTTCTGCCGTAAAGTGCGTCAATGCCTCTTCAGGTGTAGTAAAATGTACATAAATGCAATTGTAATCCAATACAATAGATGTATTAGAACAGTGCTGAATCTTGGCATGCACGATTTGTAAAGTTAAAGGAATGTGACCATGATAGTTGTATACATCAAGTACATGATATTGAACTCTGCTTTTTGCTTGCTGTACTCAACATGGTTTGGTATAGTCTTTTATGGATGTGATAAATTAATTCAACACTAGTTATGCACGATAATACTGGTCGATCTAGTGTATCCTGCACTGGTGGAGGGATTCATTGTAGTGTGTGTATATAAAGGGACCTGTAACTGTCTTTCCTAGCTCTGACATAGTCACTGAGTCATCACCAGCATGAGGAGACACATGTTCGCTGGGATGGAATACTTATAAAAAGACTGAGTCTTGAGGAAGACTATATCGATAGACCTTTTTGAGTTGATCCTTATGTGACGACTATTATAATATTGAACTTTTGGTTTGCGAGCATGTGCATACTTAAAAATAACTTTACCTTCATGATATTAAGTTTTGCTAATTGAAGAAAGTCCTTTCTAACTTTCACGGCTTCCTTGGCGTAGTCCTCTACAATTGCATTCTGGTGGCCTTCCACAACAATGTAGGCGTCTTGCTCGCTGTTTTTGAGATTAAAGCAGAATCTTTATATCACAGTGGTCTGAAAATTAAGGCAGAAGGATATTTTGCATTGTTTACATGGTGTGTTGGTATCTGATGTGCACTGTCTAGTGTGATTTCTCTATTGAATAAGATTAAGGATCACTTACTTCACCAATAATTCACAGATATTAGTTTCCTTTTCAATCCTGATGTCCTGAGATGAAGTTTCCTCCTCCTGTTTCCAACCCAACAAGACCTTACTCTAGTACTCAGTCGTTCTAGCTACTGTAGTATTAAGCTTCTGTTAGGCTACTGTCCCCTCGGAAAAGTTAATGGGTTATTATGTTTTACTAAATCTTAAACTGAGTGCAAAATATGCCTTCCACTTCTGCAGTGTGGATTAAGTCAGTGATGGCCTATGTGGTTTGAACCAGTTATTTAATTATTTTAAAATGTCCTGTGAGTATTTTCATATTTAAGGTTGTATCATATTTGTCTTTAATCAATATCAGGGGTTACGAAGGATCAGCCTCAGTGCTTAATTTGTGTCCGTATTTGTCGGTGCTCAGCATTGGCACTTAATAGAACTTACTTATGAGAGTCCACCACATTGTGGTGCTGTCTACCTATTTTAAAATTTTACTTTAACAAATACACATTTATGAACAATTCTAGCGTGCCCAGGCCAATCTTATTATTTTGATTGCCAGGATTTGCCCTCACTGTAAAATTTATAGGAGTGTGATGTTTAGTACTGAGGGTTTATACTGGCATGTGGCTGCAATGGCAGGTTCAGTTGGGCGTGCAAGTTTAAATGGCCTCCTGATTCATCAAGGGAAGCTGACACCACCAGCCTTTACATGGACCACACTGGAGGAATACAGGGCAGCATTGGACGAATTCATGAAGCCGTTCAGTACTAGCAAGCAGATACTCGTCATGTGATAGCAGGACGTGATGTTTCAAGGTTGGAATCAGGCCAGTCCTCTGGTCAATATGTCACCTTACCCATTCCTGCATCAGTTAGTGTAGCAGGGTTTCCGTTCTCCCACAGAACTGTGCATAGAGATTTGGAACCTTGGCGAATTAGGGTGACCCAAAACTCACCTCAGTACCCAAAACCCCTTACCAGGCTAGCTACAGTGTCTCATTGGTCATCACAGACTTCCAATGATTTAGACAAACCAGAACATGAACTTACGATACCTCAGGTCACGTGGAACACATGAACACTCTTTCGTTATGCAATCATTTCAAACCAGAAAGTGGAGTAAAGGAGGACACGTGCACTTTTGAAATATTTATTTACTAATGCCGTTTCCTCAGGCGCAGTATCTTAGATAATACAAGGAAACATATTATCAGAAGCAAAGTTATCAGCATAGTTACTAGTCCATAGGATGCAAAGGTGACAGCATGCTATCATGCTGTAATGAATAAGCGTTAACAACACCTAGTTCTCACTCTCCTTAACTAGCATATTATATTAATATCTAAGAAGGTGTCATTGGGTTTTAGCAGGGCGGGCCCATACCTCAAGATCCTAGTATGAAGAGATCACATCTGCTTCCACCAGCTCTCTGCATGCGAACCGCATCAAGTGTATTTGTGTGCTCTAAGTAAAGCAATATAAAACGCGCCTAAAGCCAGAATTTGGCTGAACTTATGTTATGTCTATGAAGGTGCGGAGATCAGTTCTCACAACAATCTGTGTCGTGTTATCCTTCTAGCTTCAGCACTCACTGTACAGACATAATTTATTAAGCAAAGCTGATTTGAGAGCAATAACATATTATTCTCATGTAAACTACTAGGTTGAAAGCTAAATCAACAATTATGTATCGTGTGCAGAAGCAGCAAAAGGAAAAAATGGCGTTTAAACATTTAATGAGCCTAAGCTAACTTAACACAGTATTCAGATTATCAGTAGCTATATGACCCCCCCCCATGATCCGAGCACGGATAAGATAAGATAAGGGCCTCATCATGATAGCAGAGTTCAAGAACGATGAGCAATATTAATATCATTAGAAATTGATGGGAAAAATTGCCGGAGGACACAATTCAAAAAACCATAAAGTCAATATAAAATTAACTTCCGCTCATGCCAATAGTTCTGGGAGATGAAAAATGTAAGCAAACTTTGCAAAGTTACGTCAGCCAAAAGCCAGATGGTGGGATTTGAAACATGAGAAAGTTGTTAGGACATGACCGTATATGCAAAATATGCAGCAACAGCCTCCAAAATGAAATCGCCGTCTTCATCTGAAAACAGTTCAGCCATCCAATTTAAAAGCGGAAAAGAACATACGTGTTCCTCTAGTACCGGAGCCCCTATCACCATCAGAGGACAACTCGGTGGGTTCTCAAGAAAGCTCAGTGCCAAGAAATCCTGCGCTGCTGCGAGCATGTTCCAAGGACCCATTAGTCCATGCATCGCTGCTAAGGCCATAATCCTTTCGCCAGTGCAAACCAACTCATGAGTAACGACGGGACCCATCAGCTGATTAAAATCGACGTCAGTAGAAACTGGTCGGCAGAGACACAAATCAATGGCCCAATCAAAATCACAGCTTAGGCAATGAAACACAGGCTGGACACAGGTGAAGTAGGAAAATCGAAATGATAATCCATATGCCGTGCTTAAAGTCGCAAGCGGCAATGTGCCAAAGTATTCAAGCAACCGGTTGCGAAACAACGCCAGAAGGGGCGGGGCGGCTTCTTGCACATGAAGGGCATCCATATTTAATGAAACAGAAAATCACCAGAACGCCTGCCGCTAGTGCCAGTAAAACCGGGAATCCACTAAACAGACTTGAAAAAATAGAATGGAAGAAAGCAGGAATGAGTCCAAATATTTTCTCAAATGAAGTCACCAGGCCACTGCTAACTATTTTAAAAAAATGCGACAGCCCAGTTGTGGAGGACGCGTTAAAGATAGAATGAACCATTTCGCTGAAATGCAACGGTAAATCAGTATTTAAAAGGGCCTGAACCTCTGTACGGGTGTTAGCTATGTGAAGCACGAATATTTCTCGAGCCGAACTCAAGGCCACTTCTTTTTGGGACAATAGAGCTCTTATTCTGCTCATGCCGTTGAACTCCGCTGTCAAGGTTGGGATGCGCGGCCAGATGGAAACATCCCCGTTTCCCTGCGTGGGTGGGTACAGTACATTTCTGCAGCAAATTACACGCTCAGTTACTGTTACCACATAAGGAACACCTTTAATTAACCCACAACAATACTCATTATTCAAAAGTAAATAACTACTGTTTCCCAATAAGGTAAAAGTTGGGATGATTGCTGGAACTGGTGTCCCTTTTAAAACACAGGCTAAATTTGGTCGGTCCTGGTTACAAGAACCATGTAATTGTATGTGCCGACACATTAATGAATGATCAGGAGTCTCTGTACACTCCTCCCCATTCAGATATACCTCCTGCCCATCTTTCAAACATCTGTAAGTGTATGGAAGGGACCACATCTCATGAAGGAAACCGCTACCTAAGGGTTCATATCGACCTATGGCCACATATCGCATGCAATTAGTAAATTTATACAAAGCAAAATGCAATGTTATCACACCGTGGATAAGCCACGTCGCACCAGTGGACTCAGCCACAGAATAAGACAAGGACTCCAATCTCTCAATATGTAACATTTGAAAAATTGCATCTCGCATTGAAAGCAGGCGCTGCTTGTCAGTCAAATTGAAAGGGGCAAAGAGAGAGGAGACATTCATATAGGTCCATGGCACTTTGCCAGATTTCAAAGTCTGTAGGGTCCAAGCAAATTGCATGATAGAACGCAACTGATTTTGACCATGATATAACACAGATACTTCATCCTGTACAATATCTACAACAGATGACACAATATTATCTAACGTGTAAATGCGGGAAGAAAGCATGTTAATGCTATTATCAACTACTGCAAGCACTTTCTCAAGATTAGCCTGATCAATTGCCCTAAGGCGTGTCGCCGCCTCAACTTGTGACGTTTTCCAGATTTCATTGTAAATAGCATATATCCATCTCTTTGATCTACCACTAGCCGGGCCTTTATTTAAAATCATTTAAATCTACATCTTCAGTCAGCTTGGAAAGATAAAGTTTAACCGCAGTTAAGGTAGAATGTTTCAGCCAATTCTGACATAACTTTCCAACTGAATAAGTCGTGACAGAATGGTCAGGGTCAAAACGGGGATCAGGTCGGACCTGTTTAAAGCCATCAGATAAACCCAGAAAACGATGCTGGCATGAATCAGCACTATGGTGCCACATCAACCAACCTTGGGATCCATACTGGATATGTTAACCTGTTCAGTGCTAATCACAAGGTGAACTCGTCATGAATAATGGGATACAAACAAATGTTAACATTGAAGGTGTTAAAGGAAGAATTAAGTAAAAGGGTCTGTAATTCTCTAATGGAAAACTGAGTAAAATTACTCCAGCCGGTATATTCCTCCAAATCAGGAATGGTTGGGGTATTTTATTTTTTAGAAGTAGCCAATCCAAAGCATGTTGTTTGCAAAATTGATGCATTCAAAAACAACATATGATTCGGGATGAGACATGCACGGTGCAAAGCCTCAGTGTCCTGCACCTGCCAGTGTTTGGAACCCCAAACTGATTTAAGATCAATAGATTCCTTCCACAATTCGTAGCCGCCACTTGCTAACTGATCTAGAAAGGACTTCGAATACAATAATTTAGTATCGGTAAGTCTAACCTTGGACATTGGCTTCAGTGTCATTTTAAAATACAAGGACTCGGGATGAGACTGATTGAAGTCAGTGAAATAAGTGTACTTTTTCAAAAAAGTACTGGAACTGCCCTGTCTCGGGGCTGGGCAATGTCCCACTGTGTAAAATTAACAGCATTCCTTCGGGAAGAAGTTTTATGTAAGAAGTGATTGCCAAAATGTTGGAAGCAAAACAAATCACCATAATTAGCGGATTCTAAATATAAATCCTCAGCATCAAAGGCAGCATAGTATTTCAAATCAGAAAACAAACTTTCTACTGCATGAATATCCCAATCATCAGAACGGATGTATTGTTTCACTACATCCCCCATGTTAACTCTAAGGACATTAGGGACATTAACCACTTCAGTAGGGCCATGAATTTGAAATCTAACCGCATCCCACACAATACCATCAAGGACTGGCCAGGCAGTGATGTTAACAAATGTCAAGTCTCTTTTCAATCTGTGTGCAGAATGTGACGAGGAAAGTGGGGCCAAAGTTCCATTGAGATGTCGAATGCATGTTCTTTCCTCGACATAGTGTCCATTGATGAGTCGAAAAAAATAAAACACAAGACCAATTGACATAAAAAGGTAAATCAATAAAAGTACCAGCCAAATATATGTCCAAGGGGGAATCAAAAAATGTTTTTTAAATAAAGTGGCATAAACTGCAAACTGTGAAGGCTTTTCTGAGGCAATGGAAACAGTGCCAAATGAAAACCTTGATTCAGTGGCCAAACGGGTTTGTAGGTCAGGCATGGATAAGTCAGTGGGGTACGTGTAATCGATGTCATTATGGTCAGCACCAGGCAAAGTACTTAATAAAGGACTGGAAAGTGCAGGTAACTCGATGGCCACTTCAGGTTCAGCATTAGGTGTAGTGGCCAAAACCGAATTTCTCACAATGGACGGACAGGATACCGCTGGTGTCATACTAAGAAGAATCGGCCATTCTGTGTACCTTGACATTGTCAATGGAGATAAACCTGTTTTCCTTACGACCTGGAAGAGGGGGTAAAATGACTGTTCTTGTGCCTTTCACTCCAAGGACTGGGACCGGAGCTCGATAGGAAGGTCCAAATTCTTTCTTGTTATTGATCTTCTCTCGAACCAGTTCACCAACTTGGGGCAGCCAGCCGACTACCGGGATCTGCAATGCAACATCCGATGTGGAGGGCAAATGTTCCTTTGCAAGACTGTCTCTGGTCTTTTGTAGATCCTGTAAAACATTGCAATGTTCATCTACGTCAAAGGTCGTGGCGCGAACCACACAGTCTAGACCATCAAGGTCAGGGACGTACATCTTGATGCCAAAGAGCATTTCGTATGGGGTCCGCCCACCCAGAGACCTTCTAGGGAGATTATTAAGAGCACGCTGCACGCCATTGAGGTGGGCCAGCCAGTTTCTGCCAGTGCCTATAACTCGAGCTGTCAAAGATTGCTTTAAGTCACGGTTCATTCGCTCCACTACACTATTACCCTCAGGTCTGTAGGGAGACGAAAACTTGACTTGGACCCCCATCGAAGTCATGGCATCCTTGTACGCCTTAGAGGCGAAAGCCGGACCCTGATCCGAATGGAAGGTACCACAGGCAAAAATCCCTACAAAGACACGCAAATCTCTAATGACAGTCCGTGAATCAGCGCTGCGATGTGGCCATACCCACACAAAGCGAGTGCATGAATCAACTGCTACTAAGATGTAATTATACGCAGTATCAGAGGAAAAAGGACCGCAGTGATCTAAATAAACACAACCTAGCGGTTTATTAGATATGTACAACTGTGTCTGTGGCGGACGCGTAGCAGTCGAAGGTTTAATCTGCTGACAGATGTCACATTGAAGGACATAATCCCGCGTCTGTTTGTACAGTCCCCGCCACCAGAAACGCTGTTGTAATTGAGTTACAGTGGCAGAGACGCCCGCATGCGCAGACGCCACACCTTCATGCGCCGCTGTAATCAAGTCTGTCCTGCGATCCGAGTTGGGAATTAAACGTTCACCAACATCAGGAATTTTCACAAAAGGAACCTTTTCGGGAGGGAAGTGGTATGTGTACTTCGAAGGGAACCCCGTAGGATGTTTACCTCCCTTCTCAGTGGCAGCAACAGCCGCCAAGATGTTATCATCAATCTTACTTTTGGACCGTGTAAATGCTGCAACTAAATACTTAGACACCGCTGACTTCGCCGCTTCATCAGCAAGCGAGTTACCGACAGCGTGAACTCCTACGCGCTGATGGCCGAGAGTATGAATCACATAAACAAGTGGCAGATTAGCTTTAAGCTCAGCCACTCGAACCCAGATCATCTTGTGTTTTATAGTGCTACCCTTGGAATCACGAAATTCATTCTGAACCCAAAAGAACAAGTTTTCATTGTAAGACTGGACACAGTAGTAAGAATCGCTCACAATAAGAGTCGTCACACTAGGATCAGCGTACTCCAACGCGAGTAAAAGAGCACGAAGCTCTGCCAATTGTGCGGTGCAGTCCCCTAGAGTCTGCGTGTGTACGACTCTGGACTTGAACTCATCGTTCACCATGGCACCGACCACAATGGCGCATGCGGAAACGTAGGCGTGTTTGGAGCCATGCGCAACCTGCGCCGAGCCATCAGTGTAAATGATGCAATGGAAGTCCTCCAAAGGTCGCATTGCTAGAGGTGCTGGATGAACGAATTCATACTACAAGTACTCTTGCGACTGTAATGAGGCGTAAAAAATAAACGTGACATCCGTGGACGTCAAGGAAGCAGCCCATTGTATCCACCGAGGGTGCAAAGCTTTAGAATTCGGTACACTGGCTTTCGTAACTGCCTCCAAATGAGGACAGGGGGTAACTACCAACATGCGTTTTCCCTGTGACAGAGCACGTTCCTTAAGAATCGCCATCGGCACAGCCGTTAAAACTTTCTCCACAGTGGAAAACCGCATCTCAGCCGAAGTGTACAAGTGTGATTTGTAAGCAATAGGTACCGTGTCACCTTCATTAAAATTGAGGTACGTGAAACCCACTGTCCCAGGAATGATCCTTATCACCAGGTTAGTGTGGTTATCACGAGTCAGTAAAAATTTAGAAGCGAGCAGATCAGCCTGCAAGGATTGCAAGACAGCTGAGTGCTCAGGCAGCCAGCATGATTTGGAAAAAGTTGGTTGTATCAAAGCATACAAGGGCTTGATACGCTGGGCATATTCCGGAATGTATGTTCTCCCGAAATTTAAAAAGCCCAGTAAAGACTGTAATTTTTTCAGTGTTGTTGGAGCGCGCAGTTGTGCGCATTTCTCCAGGAAGTGAGGAGCCAAACCTCTACCTTCATTGTTGAGCTCATAGCCCAGGAACAACACTGTGTACTCTGCAATGTGCGATTTCGCAAAGTTAAATTTGTAACCCATGTCTGCAAAGTTACAAATTATGCCGTTTACGCGACACAAATGCTCCCAAATATCGTCGTCTGTGAGATAAATGTCATCCACATACGAACAAGCATCCGGGTCGATTCTCTCCAAGAGAGAGACTATGCGGTCAGTGAAAATCCCAGGATTATTCTTATAGCCCATTGGGAGACGCCAAAAGTGTTCTTGGACCCCGGCTGAAGTAAAGCTAGTCCATTGGGAACTAAGACCATCCAAGTTAAGGGCATAAAAACCGTTGGAAATGTCAAGCGTGGTTTTAAAATGCTTACGCACAAGACTATCCACTAGGGCAGAGCCGTGAGTATTCTGTACTGCACAGTTACGGCAATGCGAGTTCAAATGCCTGTAATCCAATACCAAACGATATGATCCGTCCGGCTTATTCACAGTGAAAAGGGGGTTATTCATCGGAGACACACACGTTTCAATCACACCCTGATATTCCAATTGTTCAAGGATAGCCGCGACGGAAGCCTTGGCTTCTCGCCGGATGGGATATTGAGGTTGAGGCTGTGGCTGAGACCGCAAAGGAATCTCGTGGCTTGGGGACAATTTATCCCAACCACACTGGTTGCGGTACAGAGCAGGCGCTAGAGCCTTAGCCCACTCTTCTGCAAAATGCTGCGCATGCTCTTTCGAGACAGTGTTTGCGAAACTGGGGAGGATCACCTCCTCCCCTCGCGGCGCTGCGAGCACAAAAGGTGGGGGCCAGTCAGCCTCCGAAAGCAAAATGTCATACGTAGACGAAAGATTTTCCCAAAACACCCCTTTTACAGTACGTTGTATGTCTCCCTCGATTAACAGGACAATTTCAAAAAGTCAGGGGGAGCAACTCTCGTGTCTGCTGTTTCTATTACAACATAAATATCAGTCGCTGTCACCTTCAGTAGTGGACGCAGGGCCTCTCTCACTATGGTAATCTCCGCCGCGCTGTCCAGCAAGGTCAGAGCCCACGTCAGATTCCGAAGCCGCGTTCTCACTATCTGTGGCATATCGATGCGCTGTTAAAGCCGCAACTTTCTTTTTCGCAAACTGCGGTCTTTTCGGCGTTGAGTCTTCCTGCTTGCCTGCGCTGTCTGTCTGGCGGGGCTGGCCGCGTCCTTGCTGACCACCTCGTCCCCTTCCGCCTCCTCCTCCACCAGTCTTCGGGGCCGATGAGTCCTGAAAGGAACGAGGAGAGCGTTGATCAGAAACCTGAAATCGATCAGGTGATTTAATCGTCGCGCGATCGCGCAAGTCATAAACTCTTTCTGTCGGCGCAGGAACCTGTGTCGCAGGATAAGAATCCTGAGTCTGCTGTTGTTGCTTCCCCTGTTTCTATTTTTTAGGCCAATTTTGTTTTTTGGACTTGGGCTGGACATCTGCCTCGGCAGACTGCCCTTGTGGTTGTTTCTTCTCCTTGACCGAAAAATACTTTAGACCCTTACTTGTGCGACCAATCGTTTTATAAGCGGCCACTACAATCTTCGCTAACTGGCAGTGTTTTTCGGCATCGGGTATAGCTGCCAAAGCATTAGACACCTGAAAGTTCACTGCATCCCCCTTCACATTAGAAAGATCGCAAACTATCTCAAAAGAACCACACAGGCGCATACCCAATTCAACCGCTGCTTCCGGTCCGTGATCATCCTGAACACGTTTAACGATCGTAGGCAGTACAGCCATAGATGGGGTGCCGAAACACCTTGCATAAACAGCCGCAAAGGTTTTCCCCCAACTTTCACAGTCAACGAGTTCGGGAGGTAAATCCTTCGGTAAACTAATTGTCAAGATCCTATGTTTATCAGCAGGAGTAGAATTCGGAAACACAGCCTCCAGTTGGTCAAATTTCTCGGCAAGCCAGAAAGGAAAGTCATCTTTGTCATCGGGGCGCTTACCGAATACTACATTGACCATAACTGGATTGAGTTTTAAACCGCCATGTTCCGTTTGAACAGCCGGACCCCCCGGGGGGCCACCCGGGAGATGACGACCTATGTATTGCACTAATGCACGAATCACGGCAATAGAAACTACATGTAGTCTATGAACCTCCGCTAGGGTACAAGTGCCGTGATTCGGGTGAGGGGTAAATCCAGCCAAAGCAGGCCAATTAGTGCCTGGAATGGACACTGGACCTAACCTCGGAGCGGTCAAAGGATGGGGTAGGGCGCCGTCAAACCAAACGCGATGCTGCCAATGATCAATAGGTATTTCCAGTGCCCTGTACGGAGCATATTCATTCGGTACAGGTGAGGGGGTGTAGTGGTGGAACACACCAGAATTAGCGTCCACTGCAGGAAAACGTCACCCACAAATAAAACAGTTCGAAAGGGTACGCAGCATCCGCACTCACCACCATAATCACAGCCAAGCCTTCCAATGGGACTTGAAAAGTCTGTAAATGGTTGCGCACCGCAATGCGACTATGCTGCGGAATGTCCACAGGCTGGGCCATGATCACACAGGAAGTTAGAAAAACAAAGCAAACTTTGTAGCACAACTGGGTAGCAATTCAAAGAAACCGTTTTAGAAAGATTCAAGCTTGAAAAGACCTATTTCAAAAATAGGTAGGTTTGTCCGACACCACCGTTCTCCGGAAACGACAGTGAAGGGGTTAAGGTTTGAATGATATACTACTCGAATGTCATGATATAAGACCACCAACGTATGGGCGCCATGTAGCAGGGTTTCCGTTCTCCCACAGAACTGTGCATAGAGATTTGGAACCTCAGCGAATTAGGGTGACCCAAAACTCACCTCAGTACCCAAAACCCCTTACCAGGCTAGCTACAGTGTCTCATTGGTCATCACAGACTTCCAATGATTTAGACAAACCAGAACATGAACTTACGATACCTCAGGTCACGTGGAACACATGAACACTCTTTTGTTATGCAATCATTTCAAACCAGAACGTTGAATAAAGGAGGACACGTGCACTTTTGAAATATTTATTTACTAATGCCGTTTCCTCAGGCACGGTATCTTAGATAATACAAGGAAACATATTATCAGAAGCAAAGTTATCAGCATAGTTACTAGTCCATAGAATGCAAAAGGTGACAGCATGCTATCATGCTGTAATGAATAAGCGTTAACAACACCTAGTTCTCACTCTCCTTAACTAGCATATTATATTAATATCTAAGAAGGTCTCATTGGGTTTTAGCAGGGCGGGCCCATACCTCAAGATCCTAGTATGAAGAGATCACATCTGCTTCCACCAGCTCTCTGCATGCGAACCGCATCAAGTGTATTTGTGTGCTCTAAGCAAAGCAATATAAAACGCGCCTAAAGCCAGAATTTGGCAGGAGCTGCACTTATGTTATGTCTATGAAGGTGCGGAGATCAGTTCTCACAACAATCTGTGTTGTGTTATCCTTCTAGCTTCAGCACTCACTGTACAGACATAATTTATTAAGCAAAGCTGATTTGAGAGCAATAACATATTATTCTCATGTAAACTACTAGGTTGAAAGCTAAATCAACAATTATGTATCGTGTGCAGAAGCAGCAAAAGGAAAAAATGGCGTTTAAACATTTAATGAGCCTAAGCTAACTTAACACAGTATTCAGATTATCAGTAGCTATATGACATTAGACTTATGGGCTGATGGTTTGAGGAGTGAACTTGATGTGTATACATTTTTCTGCTATTGATCAAATAGACCACTGCTAACATCATCAGAAGATCACTTTCTTTGTCTCTGTTGACTGTGCATAAAACTCTAATGCAGGTCACTTGCATGGTCAGTGCAAGACTCCTAACCCAAACCTCTGGAATTAAAGACATCTCTGTGGGTGACTCGTCTTCTTTCTGTCCCAAACAATGACCACAAATCTGCCTAGTTCTTTTTTCGTTTTGGATAAAAATTGACTGCCTTGCCTAGAACAGGCGCAAAAGATCTGGAAAAGCCCTCGAATTAATGGAAATGTGGAAGATAAAAGAAAGTAAACTCTGATCCTGTCAGAAGAACATGGTAAATAGACTCCTCCACAGAGGTTTGACAAGAATTTGACATTATGTGCTCCTGCAGTCAATTCTGTTGAATCAGCGCCATGAGACCTCCTCGGTGATATGCGCGCTTAATAAGAACATTTGATATTGACATTGACTAAGCAATACTTGGACCCTGGCACTTATTTATTTACAAACTAAGCTCTGCTCAGCCTTGTTCATTTGAAGCTGCCAATTATGAACTGTGTGTCAGTTTTAGGATCCACCATTATACTGAAACATATAACTGTGGTTGCCAGTGAGTTCTAATTATTTCTTCCCATGAGCTGCCTATGAGTTCTACTCTAAGGACTGCAGGATATTTAAATCACTGAGAAGTATCAAGAGAAAATATAATTTCTGAGTCCTGAACTGAGATCCCATGTTTAGGACCGATTCAGGTGAACTAAGCCGCTTGACAATCAGAAGTTGTGGATTGGTGGACTAGAAACTGTAGAATTCAGCCCTTTGCCTCAGTGTCAGAATCAAGGATCCTGAACATTGTAGCAACCAATGGAAATTGCACTTTTAAAATAGCTGAGTTTACTCTGTAACAAAGTGATTAGCAGGAGCAAAGTCAGGCACCATTGAACTAATTTTGCCTTCCTCATCTTTAGAAAGTCAAAGATGAGTTCATTTTAGTCCTACTCACACCACAATAGAAGAAAAGTATCATCAGGCTGCTATTACAGCCAATGTTGTCACCTACAGTATGAGAAAAGCATACTCAAAATGTATACAGATATATCTTCATAGGCAGGTAAAGGAATTGTAGTCATCCGTGCTTATTTCAAGATCGCTTCAAATTAGTAGTGCTGCCCACCTCCCTGTTTCTTGTAAGACATTTCTCGAAAAACACTGAATCTTTCTTTGAAGAAGCTCTTCACATTAAGACTTAGCAACTGATTATGAGACCCACTAAGAGGGAGCCCACAGGACACTGATTATATGCCCATATCTTCCTTTCCACTGGGCTTTGCTACTAGGATTCACCCCGGGCAGTGGTCGGAGTGGACGGGATTGGCCGGGCACGGCGTGTCCCTACTTCTATAATTCAATAGATCCCGTGCCCCTACTTTTTTCATTGTAATAATGCATCCCTGGATGACAGAAATAGATGAGGCCTACAGAGAAGGCTCAGCGTTCCTGCCGTTCGGGACGGGCGGTGGGCGAGAAGGAAAAGGACTTTCTTTTCCTTCTTGCCAGAGAAGACAAGGACAGTGTCCACTTTTGCTCTGTCTCTGGCAGCTGCTCCCTCTCCCTTTCTTCCTCTTACTCCCTCTTTCTGTCTCTCTCCTCCTCACTGAAAACTATGACTTCACGAAACGGTTCTCATCCTCTCTTTCCTCCTTTCGTTTATTTGTTCCCCTGTGAAAAGGATCCAAAAATAAAAAATGCCTTTGCTGCAAATGTTGTCATTTCTGACATTATTCTATTCCAAAGTACAGCCTGGGACGGAGAGAAATAAAAGGTTCAACTATGAAAAATGAATAAATATCTAAATAAAGCAAGACAGTGTTCACAAAACGGCCAGATTGATTTTATTCACACCCAAACACATTAGTGCCACTATACAGAGTTTGCCAGTGAAGGGCTACTTTTGTTTTACCTTTTCTTTGAACAGCATTGTTTTCCCTGAATGAGGAAATGCACCATTCCTGGAGATCCTGCAATGCAGGATTGATAGGTGGACTGGAAAACAAAATGCTATCGCGGTTCAGTGTGCAAGTATATTTTGGTTTTAAAAGTGCTTGCTGCCTTCTTCCTGGCCTCCAGCAATTTTCAGCGACAATAAAAATGTTATGATAACTCCGTTGATTAATGTTCTTCCTAGAGAGAGATCAGAGTTTTGTCTATGGGAAGTTTTGAGTCATGGAAAGGTTGCGCAGAGGGTTAATGTGCCTGCTGCAAAGACCATGTATCGTACCATGCAGATCACAAAGTACACATAATGTAAATAGGTCAGTCGGTAACTGCTTTTGTCAGCCAGATCTTTGGTTACTTGCGGTTTAGAAGTTAAAATCCTAACATAGAATAGTGAGCTATTGCCATCTAAGAGCTGCATGCAAACTGCAAGGTATAATAAATTAGAGCAATATCGTTTTTCTCCCAGTCTTTGATTATCCTAATGTTGCAAAAAGTTTTATTTGGATAGAAATCAATTCTGATTATTAAAGAGAACCCCCAACCATGCTATTATGTTTTAAATTCTGAGTTTGTTTTTGTCCAGACCAATCACTATTAAACTATACTGCCCACTAGTATGGTTGTCCTGTGCCTTCTACACCTTTTGGTCCTTTATCTGATGTAACATTTCGTAAACAGTGATTTACACAGGTATAACTGATTGTCTCTATGTAGTGTGTGTGATGTAAAGTGCTCCAAAACCCTACACTGGTAGGAGGGGCGCTGTAAATCAAATTAAATGCATCTGTGAGAGAGTGTGGTTATGAAGCCTTGAGGGGCACTATTAAAGGGTTGAATTGAGGGAATCTGTGGTGGGGGTCATTGGGGGCACCAACAAACATTGTTGCACAGGGCACCACCAGCGCTAAAGCCGGCCCTGCCCTTGAGGCCAGCCTGCCTCACCCATTGGTATCTCCATTAGCCTTGTTTCAGCAGTAGTAGCTGCAACTCACCAGGGATTGACAATACAGGATTTGCATGCACACAAACCGCCAGTCTCGTGGGAAATGACCGTCCGACCGCACCGTGGGGAAACCGGCGGTGCTATTAGGATTCCCCTCCAGCAAAACCCAACCGCGGCGGACGGATGTCTTCAAAGACAGCTGACCGCGGACGGAACCATAGAAAAACCGACCGCCGCGGACGGAGTGGCCGCGGTAACAGCACCAACCGGCGACAGTGCAGCGGAGTCCGTCCGTGGGCTGGCAGTGGTGTTGCGTGGGCGGCGTGTGCCTGATGCGGGGGTGATTGTGCTGAGGTGGGACTGGTATGGGTGCACTTGTGTGTATTCCTGTCCCCACCAGGGTGTCTGGTGTGGACAGGTACCAGTGTTCATGCATGCTGTGGCGTGGTATGTGTGTATTGCATGCTTGCGTACCTGCGGCGGCATCCACGACGGTGCATGACTTGCTGGTAGTGAAGTTGGAACAAGGCCGGGAAGGCATGTAGGGCTGGGTCCATGGCGGTCGGGTCCGTGCGGTGGGTCTCGTGGCAATGCTTTTCCTCTCCGTTGTGGTGCTTCCGCCGTCTATGAGATGGAGGTGTTTCTGCTGTGGTGTTCTGATTTGTTTCCGTCATCGTAATATTGCGGACCATCGGGACGTCATTCCGCATGGCGGTGAGCCTGGATTGGCTCCGTCCGCCGTGGTGTCTGGTGTTTTCCCGCGGGGGTTCACGTTTTTACGCGGCGGATGGTAAACGTGCCCAGTTCCCCTTCCTAATATGGCGGACGGAAGGCACGATGCTGGCGGATGATGAGGTGCATTTTCCGCCACCTCCAGCTCAGCGGTCATGCATCCGTCCGCCATCCTAATCGGCCCCTAAGTTCGCAAACCTCACATTCTCTCTGCTTCATGCACAAGCACTTTTAAGATGTGCTTACTGCTTTGGGGCCACTGGAATTATGCAGCAAAAGAAGACAAAAGTATGCTGCAGTGTTGGCTAAATTATGCAGCAAAAAAAGGTTGTAAAGTAATGCAATATATTTTCTGACACCTTATATTTTGATATTTTTACACATGCTAACAGTCTCTGGAAAGATTTTGCCTTAATAGTACCAGTGTAAAATACAAATGCAGCAGTGAGAAAGGTGATCAGTCAACCTTTGCAAAGGGCCGTCCACTTCTCAGCAACACAACTCACATTTTTTAGTAACTTTTGATCAGTTTGAGCTACAAACAATTTATTAGTTACAATTGCCAGATTATGTAGCAGATGTTGTATTATGTGGCAAATATGGCAGAGCCATAATTATATAGAAAACTTTTGCAAACTAGGATATTTTTCCCATTTATGTTTGAACTGCTCTTGTTAAAAAAAAGAAGGAGAAGTGCTGATGACAGAAACTCCATGGATCACAGACAAATAGCTTGTGCTTCCACTTTTAAGCATATTTGGGACATTCTGTGATTGGAACCATATCCCACTTTGTGATTGTAATTTAATGTCAATAACTCATATTAAACCTTAAATAATTGTGTGTATCAATTGATTGAACTAAATACCATAATAAGCCGTAACTGGTCAGTGAAATGCCAAACAAATACTAAAAATGTGGATTTTGTGTGCATTCCGCCACATCTGTGACTCCGCCGACTGATCCAATTATTTGGTTATTACCGCCGTCTGATTCTCCACCCACAGTTCCCTTACTTTTTTTCCCCACTTCGACCACTGACCCCTGGCAATAATTTCATTCATTATCAGAAGCACTCAGACTGAGGACAGATTAAGAGCCACTTACCTGCTACTGCTCCATTCTTATTATTTCTGGTTGAAATCACCACTGCCTTTCACTGCTACCAACCTTGTCATGCAACACTCACTCCTTCGCACCACTCTGCTCTGCACCCATAGTATCAGTGACTTGGTTCCCCCTTCAGTCACACTTGCTCTAGCAGTTTCACTCCAAGAGTGTCAGCAACTCAGGTAGAGGCTCAAGAGGTCCATGTTTCAGTTCTAAACTTGTTAGCCTGGCACACCTTAATAATCTTCACTCATGCCTACGTCCCTCCACTTTCATCACCATGCCAGGGTCATTTCATTCAGTAATATATTCCTGTTAATTTCTAGAATACTCATTTTCTCAAAAACACTCATATTCCATTGATCTTCAAGGACTCAACTCCATGTGTCTATAACCTTTACATGAGGTTAACCAGACTGAAAACACAAATTGAGCCAAAACTGGAGATAAAGCATCAGAACTGAGACAGCTAGCAGCCATTAAGGCAGATGCCGGGTCACAGCCCATATGTTAAATTTCTTTTGAAGGTCTGAAAGTTTTGAATTCTGCATTCTCTATGATACACATACAAAATAAACATGTAATCTACAATACAGTTTGGCAGGCTATTTCTTAATTAATAATAGTGATTCCAGAAACCTTATATTGTGAACATAAAGCTAAACCTGAAACTGTAGACAAATATTAAAATGTGAGGATATGCAAAAAAGAAGAGTCACAGCTTTCATTTTTAGAAAGAGTGTAGTTACAAAGGTAAAACTACTCATGTATACTTACTTATATCAAAATCATTTCATTAAAACTTCCCAGCACATGACTTGCCGACACGTGTTTCGTCTTTCAAAAATACTTTTTCAAGGCAATAATAGATGTCCACTGTCCTGAAATCTGACACAGTAGGCGTGGAAGCTTGTCACAAATGTGGAGTAGCATTCATATACAGCACCTTGTAGGCATAAATTATGTTACTGCGGTCAATAATGAGCCATGGAGTGTTACTCAAAGAAGAAACAAATCGTATTCCAAACGTTCTGGTTACAAATTCAGAGCTGATGACGTCACCAACAACAAACAATTTTTTAGAACACTGCAAGGATCTGAGATTCGATCGCTGTCCAAGCAGATAGTATTTCTGTAGTCTTGTCTTAACTGGTGAGATCATCAAAAAATATATATAACATGAATAAATAATTCGATACTCCGCCTGGTCCAAAACAGGTCCTTCTGTTAAAAACTGTTGAATCAACCACAGTCACTACCGATATGTTGTATATTCAAGTTATCCTCTCCTGTGAAGTGTACAGGGTCGTGTCAGACTAACAGCAGTAAAAATAGAAAGTCAAAACCATGATAAGTCCCGACCTAATGGCGGTCGCTCCCGCAATCTCAGTATGTCCAAATAAAAAAAGCCAGGACAGTGGACATCTACTTTTGCCTTGAAAAAGTATTTTTGAAAGAATTAACACGTGTCGGCAAGTCGTGTGCTGGGAAGTTTTAATGAAATTTTTTTGGGAATAAAGATTATCAAGACTGCTACATGCCTTGGATCCTTATATATTGACTACTGTTACTGTTACTGTTGATATTCCTATTGGTGCTGAATGGGTGATATCTATACCCATTGATGTAATTTACATTTGCTGACTAAATAGTGACTATAGGTGTGCTTTTTTTGTGTCTTTGTCATATGCACACTTTGGGGTTCATTAGGATGATGGGCGATCCTAGCGGGGATTGGGACCGCCCGCCATAAGGGCTGGGGTCATGTGGGGGGCATTAAGATGTGCCCGCCACAGTGGCGGGCACATCCTGCATTTCTAGCATTGTGGCGGGCGGTGCTCTCTGCACCGCCCGCCACAATGCTAGAAATGCATTTCAGCATTTGCATAAACAAAGGGGCAGGCACCGCGCGGTGCCTGCCGCTTTGTTTATGCAAATGTGGGGGGGTCCCACAGATACCCCCCGTGCGCAGCCCCCACCACTCCTTCACTCTGGGGGCCGCCCCCAGAGTGAAGACCGCATGCCTTTCCGTGGAGGCATTGCCACCACGGAAAGGCATTGTCAAATGCCCATGCTAATATGGCTGGCGGTGTCTGATAGATACCGCCACCATATTATTCCTTTTCCGCCCCGGCCGCAAGGCGACCGGGACGGAAAAGCGGCAGACGGTCTTTCCGTCCGCCGAGGTCCCCCCGCCATACTAATATGGCGGGGGGGAAACGAGTGAGGATGTCGGGCGGATTGCCCCCGCCAGGCTGGCGGGGGCAATCCGCCCGACATCCTAATGGGCCCCTATGTGTGCAACTAACACCATGGGGTAGTGGGTGTTGTTAGGGCTAATTGAGCACCCATCTTCTAACTTTGATTACATAATACATGAATTCCATGTTTATATTGTACCACTTAATATAGTTAGGTCAACGAATGTGCAGACGTTTCTCTATCTAGAGAACACTACTACCCACCTTTTGTGATGTTTATATTTACTAATATGTACACGCACTACAACCTACCCCCTTAGTACAGAGGTGGAGATATCTAAGACTGAATTTGTGAGTGTAAAGTTACTATAGGTAACTTTTCACACATAGGTGGAGATCTCCACCACCATAAAGAAGATCTCCCTGTGGGAAAAGTAGTAAAGCTTACTATTTTAAAACATTTATAAAATATTTAAATATAAAATATGAATGTAAATTAATTTTACTTTTTTGTTTTTTAAACTAGAACTAGTACAAATTATGTGTATAATTTATTTAATGGGTTATTTTTTTAATAAAAGTTTAAAAGTAATTTTTTTAAATTACGGTTACCATTACGTTATTAAATTAACACAATTATTTTTTCATAATTATATATATTTTTTGCAATAAAATGCATACATTTGTATCTTTTTACATTTTGAAATAATTTAATTATTTTAACATTAATACCTATTAGCTGGATTTAATTTCCATTACTATTCTTTATTTTCTATAAGAGTGTGTTGCAGTACCTGTGAGTGGCCCTGTGTGGCACCTGACTTACTCCGAGGCTGGACTGGAGCACATTTGCATCTTTTTTTACAGCTTTCGGGCTGTAGCAACTTTACAAATCTAATTGGGAACAGCAATGGTGTTAAACTCTTTTGTGTGCCTGTGTGTATTAGTGTGTCCTTCTCTAAACTTCTCCTTACATTTTCCTATCCCCTCCCATTTATGAGTAAATATTCACCATTTTCACTGTCCATCCCACATTTACTGTCAAAAGTATTCCTATGTTACCAGAGATGTTTGCCACCATGGGGATCTCTGTACAGAAAAAATGGGCGAGACAAAGGTGAAGGTCTCCTAACGTATGTGGTTGTGAATAGCATATTGCAGTGCATAAGCAGTACTACTGTAGTACAACTTTACATACTACAAAAATGCAGTTTGTGAGTAGGCCTCAATATGTTTTACACACACTATTTCACTCTGGGAGAGTGTGAAGCACCCTGTATAGCCCGTAGTTCAACAATCACTTTGATGTTACTAGAACCTCACCCTTGAGCTCCCACTTGCCACCTTGTTGGTGAATAGAAGAAGGGGTTTAGCTCTTTCACATTAACTAAGGTAAGAGACCTGAGCTCAGGATGAGAACAGGGTAGTTGAAATGATACACACAAAAGGTGATGGGAGGAATGCCTGCAATTTGTCTAACCACAATCAATCGCTCGGGTAGCTTCCCAATCCATCATTCTCTTGCTCACCATGCCACCTCGGTTTGAACCTAGCCATATGCAAATCAGTTTTACCCATTCTGTGTCCATGGGAAAATGCTTTTATACATCTGGCCATTAATGTACTATTCTCTCTCTCTTGCTCTGTTTTTAAGCACAGCTTTGACGACAGACTGTGAAATTTGAATACTGATGCCTGTCACTGCATAAGTCTGAGTGGAGTCTGTTCTGTTAACCCGTCAATCTGTCAAAGTCTTTCCAACTATAAGGATTTAGCCTTTTGCTACAGTGTTCATGAGACTAAAGCTTGTTTCTCCTCATGAACTATGTAACGGTCTTTCTAAATCTCTGATCCCATTGATACTCCATTCGTTCAGTCTTTCGTTCATTCTGTTCCAGCTCTCAGCAGGTTGGCGGCATCGTGACTCCATTTCTTAGTGATCCATCCTGACAGCTCTGAAATTATTTCACAACAGAATCTCCCTCTCTACCAGATCCAATCATTGATAAACCCATTGGGGCACGGTCATGGCACTCAAAGGCCTCCATGAGGACGGTCCCTGGTAATCCTTTAAACAAGCGCTATTCTGGTGTGTTCAAGGTTTTAAGATCTCAGAATATACCTTGGAGAGTGAGGCAGGCCGGTATGACCTACTTCTTCTCCCACACTCTTCATCTGCTCATTGTTCCGCTCGCATACTGGTAAACAATGAAAAGTCCATTTGACATGATGCTGATGCCACCTGCATAGTGCAGTCTTATATATACACAAACACAAAAAACACAAAAACTCTGATGATATTGCATATATACTATAAAGTAAAGACTTGTGTCAGCAGAGAATCTCGCTGCACACACCGAGGAAAGCCTTCATGTTAATGACACTGGATTAAAATGTCCAGCACACTAAAGTGAGAAAGGGTATTGTTAATAAAGTAGTGCTCCCATGCAAGACAAAAACAATAGTTTTGCTGAAAAACATTTTGAATGGGATCTTCTGATTGTGTGTCGTTTGCTTTCTAATTTGAAATATATTTTTTTGAATAATTTTACCGCTGCACATAAATGTTAATAAATGAATTATACATTAAATGCAACAAATGTAAACTTTTAACATGAAGTGGAATGTTAGATAACTGGTAATAAAAAAGAAAACATAATATCTGCTGAACATCTGAAAGAATTTAAATACAGTACTGAGGTATGGAAGAACAGAATGGCACATTTAAGTTAAGACTTAGTAATACAAATAATAGCATCGCTTCACTAAACAGTAGTTGTAAAACACCCAATAACTCTTCCTAAATCAGATTGAACATTCCATTTAACATCTTGGATTAAAAGATGCCTTTCTGATTGTGCAATTGTAGCCATTTCAGTTAGACAAGAGTCAGTAGTCCGGTGTTTGGTGAATTTCCTTTTATAAATTACTATTGCTGCTCTACTATTTGACTTCCATAGGGTCACATATATTTGACTTCCATTTCATGATATCATTAACCATCGTGTGCTTTCTTAAGATCCTGATGCATTTTGCTTAGCACTGAGAACCTGTTTAAATCATTGTGAACTACAAAGTCAAAATAATGCCACTCAATGTGGTGCATCATTTGCTTTTAATTGCATAATATGCCACATCATTTGTCTTCCCTTGCCGCATAATTTTTTTTCCATTGCTATATCATTTGTCTGACATCCAGCATAATGTGGTCCTCGATTGTCTAACAATTCCAGTAGCCGGGTGTGTAGGTGCTCAATGACTAAAAAGGAAAAAAGAGGTTACATACATAAACCTGACTAACATAATGTGTCTTGATCAAGTGCATGCACACACCAAAGGACCTCTTGGGCACCTATAAACAACTACTGTAACGTGCCAACTCTTTGGTACTCATTTTATTGCCCTCGAAAGGATGAAATGTTGAGCAGACACAGTGAAATTTGAACCTGGGGTCATGGGATCAAACACAGATTCCTGCAGAAGATGCAACAGTCCACTGAGTTATCAGACAATGCAACAGTAGCCTTTCAGGGAGTGCAGGTGGGATAGAAGCTTGTGGTGCAGGCAATCAAAACTGAGAGCACTAAAATAAGGAGAGCTAAACACGTTAAAAGCATTGCAAACGTATTCTTTAACATCAGCAGATCTATCGGCCTCAGTCTTACATAGAAGCAGAATCCACAGTCACTCACCTGCAAACAAAGAAACATTGGTAAAACAACATCAATGTCTATAAAAATAATCATCTGAAGTATGAAATGAAAATCAAAGTGTTTACATGCTTGCTCTAGACACAGAATTGACCCCTTACCAGCAAGCCCAGTCAAACATCATGTTTCAGTGTCCTTAAGACAGCATCGCACCTTCCTCAGGTCAATACCACCACGTGCTACTGTTCATTATGAGACACCTGCCTGCAAGCAAGTCTCTTGATTTCCCTAGAGGGCAGTCCACTTCTGTACAGCTTCATAGTTTAATTATTCATTATAGTGCAAAGACTCAGACAGCCTGTCTAATTACGGTTTATGCAAATGAGACACAAAGAAAAACAAGGGCTGCCTGAGATGACACAAGTAATCAGGTTATCATATTTCCTTCTACAAAAACTGAAGCAGTTTTGTGTTTTCATATTTGCTGCAACAGTGGGTTACTAGTTCACGTTAGCCAAAGGAAGTTACAAAACTGCAAGCAAGACTAGCAAGTGACTGTAAACTTTCGGAAACCTATTGTAGCAAGTGAACTCAAGAACTGCAAGCAAGGGTAGTGATTAAGCAAGTTAAAAGAAGCATGAATCATCAAAACCTGTTGAAGGGCAGGGAAAATACAGCCAGGTGCACACTCAGCACCCTGTAAGCCAACAAGTTCTGACTCAGATGCTGTAAATCTTAAATTACGCTCACGATCTTCCTTTTCCTTGGTTTTCGGATGTATTAATCGATATCAGAAGGTGAATGAATCCTCTCTTGCCTGGAGAAGGACCGCCCACCCGTTCGCCTCCAACCAAACCATTCTGCTTTCTGGCACTGCGAGAAGCAGAAAGGTAAAATGGTATTCATAATACCATTTTATGTTTCTGCTTCTCGCACTGCAAGAAAGCAGTGAGGCGACGCTCCTCCGCCCACACGGAGGAGCCGCCCCTGCATATCTGCATCTGAAAAACAGATTGTGAATTGCACACTGAAAGGGTTCTGAAATTATTGGATACGGAAGCATAATTTCTGTACAGCAATCGTTGTGTTATATTAGGCGTGCATGGTTTTCCCAGGAGGATATCCTGGTGCTGAAATGCAGGAGCTGTGGGGGCCGAGCCTTGGTCAAGACTAGATAAAGAGTCATGTCCAGTTTCCTTCAAAATCCAATAACTGAAGAGGTGGCTCTGATGTGCAGATGTAGGTCATTTCGGGCTTTGGGAGCAAGGTAAGGGAAGGCACGGCCACCGGATGTAATTCTCCATATGCGGAGGATGTGTGTGATTAGGAGTTTGGCTGAGCAGAGGTGTCAGGTGGGTATGTGGAAGTTAATACAAAAGTTGAGGCAGGTTGGGCCAGAGTTGTCTAAGACTTTGTATGTGTGCATGAAGTGTTTGAAGACTGCTTGTTTGTGCAGCCAGTGGAGGACATTGAAATGCGGGGTGATCTGGTTGCAGGAAGTCTGGCAGCTGAGTTGTACATGGTCTGAAGACTTCTGGATAGTTGCTTGTTGAATTCTACCAAGAGTGCATTGATGTAGTTTAACTTTCTTGTGATGATGTCCTAGGGGATGGTTCTGCGGGTGGTGAAAGGAAGCCACTTGAAAATCGTCTTGAGCATCTTGAATGTGTGGAAACAGGAGATGGAGACTGTGTTCACATGGTCTGACACAGTGAGCGGGTTGTCAACTACTATTCCGAGGTTCTTTGCTTGGGTGGTTTGGTTGGGTCTGGGTCCGAGTCCGAGAGCAGAATGCCACTAGGCCACTAATTGCACAACTTCTCCATGCAACTATGAGGTTTTAACGCCTTAACGGCGGCCGCAATTTTGCGAAAGTGCGGCATTTCCGCAAAACGGGCGGGCCGTGTCGGCCATTGGCCGGCAGCGCTGGGGAGATAGTGCTGCCGTCGGCCAATGGCCGACGGCAGCACGGAACTGGTTAAACCAGAAAGGAGAATAATCCTGTAGACGAAGAATTACTTTGCTCCTTTCTCCACGGATAGCCACAGTACTGGGAAAAAGTTCTCCCCCACTTACCACCTGCTCTGAACTAGTGTGGGAGCATGGAGGCCTAAGTAGGTTACCAGACAGGGGTTGATTGGCAAGCAGGATGTTAAGGGGGAGGGCAAGCTGTGTGCCAAATGGGGCGAGAGTTGTATACTCCTCTACTCACTACAAGGGGTTGGGCAGAGGTTGGCTTCATTTGTACCAGCCGCTCCGTCCTAGAATGCATGTGATTGTACCCTGTGCGTTTCTGTGCTGGTAACACTGGATAATAGAACGCTGAGGGATACCACTCCACCTGACTTGTAATCAGCCACTGGTCTTTTTTTTCACTCAGTAGTAGGGGGAAATGTTGATACCAAAAATGAGGATTGTTCTTGATATTCAAGAATAACATTAACCTTATGCAAGAGTTCTCTTGCACACTGTTTGTTCAGCAACTGCGCATCAGAGCCGCCTCTTTACTTCTTGCATTCTGCAAAGAACTGAAGACGTGGCTCTTTCAACAAGGCTAGCCATCAACTGAGACCAGAATGCTCCTGCAACAGCGCAAGGATCCCCCCTTCCAGGGTATAGCCCAGGCTACAAATTAACGTACCAGTACAGTAGGTACCTTTAAAACCAAACACTGGATTTCCAACAACAGAGCAGCCATTTTCTCTGTTCCTTGCTTGCTTATACTTAAAAATATAAACATGTTGTAGTCAGATCCCCCACGAAACTAATCTGCGTAGTGTTTTCAGAGAAGCTTCCAGGCTTCACTTCAAGGCTCGTCCTCGAATTCCCAGAGCAACAATAAAGCTACATTAACCCTGACAGGCGAGCCTCTGATGCTGCGGGAATCTGAACTCGATTAAATCAGACTTAGGCCGGCCATTTTATGCTTTGGCTCGCGGACGCAATTTTCCAGAAGAGTCGCTGGAAAGAGAAAGGTATCCTTTACAAGCGAAGCGCTCTATTAAATCACCAAATCCCTCTGAGAGCACTGCACACAAAAAGGCATCTTTAATTGGCCTGCGTTCAATTGGCTTGCTGCTGGCATTTCCATTATCGTTTTTCCACAACGGCTTTTAAAACAGTTTTGTTCCGGTGAACAAGTCTTCGGGGATTTTGCACACGTATTTCACCATCAAGGCAAAAGGGCACTTTTATCCTTCCCGTGCTGCCCTAAGCACCCCAAAAAAACACAAGAACACTGCTCTTCTGATGATTTTTTTGGGAAGGGAGGGGGAGAAAACAAAACAAACCAGATCTTTCCCTTTTAAATTTTTCCACACGAGTCATGCATTACTGGATTACACACTTAATTATGATTACTATTGATTTTGTAAGTTTCAAATGAACGATGGAACTGTAATCAAATGATTCCAAAGGGCATGTGCACAGCACAGCTAAACTATCACCCAGGCACAGAGTGCAGCATGAAATGAGATTACTTGCACTGCTTTTTTTTTATAGTGTTGGATCAGGTAATTAGATGGAGCCACTGTTCATATAAATTGTAATAAAATAATTATCATAACATTCGTTGTATTTGAGAAATATATAATTTGTGGGGAGAGCTGGACAGGGCTAATTCATGCTTTCTGCGATGAAAGTGGGCAGTTTCAAGTAGCTGCACAAAGAGAAAAGACCGCATCATATGAACTTGTTGTTGTGTCACTCAGTCAGGAAGCAGTGGATTGCCCTGACATTCAACTGAATCTAGCCTAGGTTGATGCATAAGGCAAATGCATATCTGTACACCAATGGCACTCTGTGGGGGCCAGGCAACCTCCATAATAATTACACCCCTCCACCAACCAATATGCAACTGGCATCAGACAGGGTCGCAGGTCAAGAAATCATTTTTGGAAGGTTTAGCTCATATTAAAACTGCAATCACCCCCGAATGAACACTTTATTTACCTCAGAATATATTCAGCATACAAGTGGAATTTAAAAGCCCGCTCTTCCATGTGATGCAAATTTTAGACCCGTTCCTTTATTTTGAAATTTAAAGTGAAACGGCTCCTAAATGGTCAGTTACAAGAAAAGAAAGTGATGTTGGATTATAATCATAATGTTGCATGAGTCATTTTAATGTATGCATTAGTTGACTGCATGTTTTTCCTTTTTTGAAGTGCGTCTTTCTCTCCAAGAAAAACATTGGCACAGACTTTACACCGCCAGAAATTCACGCAAAGTGGTGCAAGATGCAAAGCAGTGCAAAGTTTGGGAAGGGGATTTACTTTTCAGTGTAAAAGGTATTTTGCTTTAGACGTGATGTTTTCCTGGCACAAATGTGTGCTTTGCTCTGCTTTGTACCATTCTGCATCAAGTAGCCTTACATGGGTGGTACTTCGGAATTACAGCACAAGCAAAAATGTTTGTTGATGCTAAATCGTTATATTACGATAGCCAGATGGACTATGTGTAAAAAAAAATAAAAAAAATTAGACGTCTTTGAAGCAGGTGAAAAGTTATAAAAATGTTTTTATTTCTCCAAACGTTTCACACATTGCACATGTGTTACACTGTGCAGCACACACCCAATGTGTGGAAGGTTATAAAAATTGTCTAAGCATAGGATTATGTTATGGAAGGGTATACTTCCTGCACGCAACCTGTTCTACACATTGCACACATTGCTTTTCACGATGGTGCAAAGGTGTGTGCTAGTATTAGACAGCCTATATGTGCACCAGCAAACGAGAAGAGAGCAGCAGCGAGCAATTTTTAGTTACTTCATTGTGCTGCGCTAAAAGTCAGTATATACTACCTTTTTCAAGCTACCCTTTCTAAAATACTCTTGATCCTAGTCCATTTTTGCAGACAGCCAGAACTCTCTCATCTTTTCCTCAGTGCTCATCTATCCCCTTAGTGCTTCAAAGTGTAATTAGGATAGAATAAATAAAATAGATACGGTGGCACAGTGCCACTGACACAGGGCACCAACACTGCCACTGTCTCACTGCCAGAGAAGCACCAATTTTGACGTGGTGACACAGGGAGACTGGGATGGGACCAGTGACATAAATAGACTAGCACCAACAAGGGGGCAAAGGCAAATAGGCACCATCTCTTTGATAATGGCACAGGCTAATCAACATGGACACTTGCTCGATGACACAGGGAACACTAAAACTGGAGCACCAATACCATTATGAGAACACCGAGACTGGAGCACCGACATTCAGCTTAATTACTAATGCTGGATCACTGGCATCATGTTTCACTATACTAATTCAACATTAATCCTCTCTGGGTTCCGGAGTAGCGTGCAACTCGCCGAAAAAGTGCTTTGACGAATCATCAGGGGTAGTAAGCGCTATATAAATGCAATTACAATACAATTACAATGGGGGAGTTTAACTGAGACTCCGACACAGGGAGGCTAGGTTACAAGGATATCATCACTTGGACACAATGGGCCCGATTCACAGAACTAACTTAAGACAAAATCCTAAACTTACTACCATTTTCGTATTCACAGAATACACTTACTCATTTTGGCATTCACAGAAGACACTTACTCATTTCGGTATTCACAGAAGTTAGGACTCCTAACTTTAGGACTCCTAAATGCCTTCTGTGAATACCGAAAGTCTTAAAATTAGGATTTTTCTCAATTTAGTAGTAGTAAAGTTAGGACTCCTAACTTTAGGACTCCTAAATGCCTTCTGTGAATACTGAAAGTCTTAAAATTAGGATTTTTCTCAATTTTGTAGTAGTAAAGTTAGAACTCCTAACTTTCGGACTCCTTTCTGTATTCACAGAAGGCATTTAGGAGTCCTAAAGTTAGTAGTCCTAACTTTACTACTACTAAATTGAGAAAAATCCAAATTTTACGACTTTCGGTATTCACAGAAGGCATTTAGGAGTCCTAAAGTTAGGAGTCCTAACTTTACTACTACTAAATTGAGAAAAATCCTAACTTTAAGACTTTCGGTATTCACAGAAGGCATTTAGGAGTCCTAAAGTTAGGACTCCTAACTTCTGTGAATACCGAAATGAGTAAGTGTCTTCTGTGAATACCAAAATGAGTAAGTGCCTTCTGTGAATACCAAAATAGTAGTAAGTTTAGGATTTTGTCTTAAGTTAGTTCTGTGAATCGGGCCCAATAGCACTACAGTAACATGACAGAGGGACACAGACTTGGGAGATGCAACATTAGTATACTGACGTGGATACTGAGAGGCAGACTATGGCACAAAGTCACTGACATGGACACATGGACACTGGAATGCTGCCACTGGGAAACTGAAACTAGAACAGAGGATGTGGTCTGATGGCTGGAGCTGACGACTTTGGTGCTTTGCGTCCACATCCTGTGATTCTGGGCAAATCACTTAATCTCCTCGTGCCTACCATAAACAAAATGTGTCCTTGTGTAGCGTAAGTGGTGCTCATGTAAAACACTGACACAGCGGCCACAACACTGACATCTTTTTCATATGGAGGTAGTGGCACTGGAATGCTGAGAGGGGGCACAAATATTAATGCTGTGACAATGGCCGGGGACAGTGACACTGGGAGTGTGAAAATGGAATACTAGGATAATTACACTAAGCCCAGCCACTTGGACACCTGTGAGGTGAAAAGGCACAGGGACACTAGCACAAGGGCACCGATTGGAGGTACACAAAACTGGGGTGGTGACCTGCGGTTGATTACATAGGGCACTGGCACTGGGATACTGACACAAAGACACTGACAATGAGACACAGATATATGTGCACAGGTATTGAGACAGGCATTTTTACACTATCATGGGGACTGGGCAATAAAACACTCCCAAATGGTTACTGTCACAGTGACACAGGGACAACAGGAAACTAAAGCAGAAACACTGACATTGTGATGCTGCCATTGACACCAGGGCACTGCCACTGGGTGGATAGATGACATACGGACACTGACCTCAGGAGCGCCCTTAGGCATGTGCAAGCTGTTCACCTGCACAGGGCCACCAAACCCCAGGGGTCACCACACCAATATATATCCTTAATATAATAATCCTCTGAGGATGGATACGTATTTGCGTGGCGGCCCCTGGCAGGGATTTGGCGGCCTCCGGCTCTATTCCACTTCCAAACACCCTGACCCCCCCCCCCCTCTCACCCCTCCTTCACTGGCCCCCGCGCTCCGTACTGCCCGGACCCCCTCTTCCGGGGCCCCCTACCTACGCTCCCTGCCCCGGGCCGCCATGAGCCTAGAGCCGCCCCTGCTGACCTTGATACTGAAACACTGAGATGGGGAAGGAACCGAAGGACACTGCTACATATGCACTAATACTGGCATGCTTACCCTGACTCAGGAACACTGATAAATCCACAAATATGAACCCTGAGAGCTGACACCAGTATTAGGACACAGATTCAGTATGATACCACACTAACACTTGGTGGAAACACAACACTGGGGTTCCAGCACATAGGGATTGACACGGAGGGCCCAATTCACAATGGTAAACTTAGAACTGAAGTCTCACCGGCAGGAATTCTAGCACCTGAAAATCGCGCTACTGGATGCAATTTCTGGCTCGCACTCCCCAACTTACCGTTGGCGAGCTGCGCGTGAGAAAAAAACTCTGCCACGTGGCAGTTGACAGAGTTTTGCCAGAGCTCTGCATTCTAACTGGAATGTGGAGTGGGCAAACTCCGCGAACTCTGCCGGTGGAGCGAAATTATTGTCCCTCCCATAGTTTTCAAGGTGTTTGGGTGATTAATTAGACATACATCCTCGAAATAATTACTGAAAATAAGTACCTATAAGCCTTCGGTCTGGACCATATTCTCTGCTGTACCTCAGCATGATTTGGTGTGTTCTGTTTGCAGGAGTTACACATGGGTTGGCTTTTGAAAGCAAGTTTCAAAAACCCTTTCAGTACCTGATTAAAATGTATACAAAGGAAATAATCGTAAACGCTGAAAACAAAATTGAGAGGTGGTCAAACAGTCAGCTTGGCGTGCAGAGGAGATGCTTAGAGCATGCGGATATCCTGTCAAGCTGCAGATCTTCTTCACTAGTAAGTGGCATCAGCAAGTGTGTTGTGGGCATTCCCAGTTGAGTGTTGCGAATGGCCGAGAAATTGCAACACAAATGTGGTGTAAACCCACAAAGTGGTCGTGAACGTGTCGGTAGTGAATACATGTGCAAATCATGCCCCACTTTTGTGCACTTTCAGAATTTCACACGAATTAACAAAGTGTAGGTGGAGCAGTATTTGAGGGAAGTGCACATCAATTCCACATTTTCTCTGGGAATGTGTAAGAAGGGAACCATTTTCATAGGCTTAGCTATGCATGAGAATTTTTCACAGTGCAAAGACCTGGCGCACATAGACTTAAGAAAAACAATTACATGCATAAATGAACGTGAAAATTATACATTTACGCACTTGAATTCTGAAACTTGAAATGAACATGCATCCACAGAAAGGTGGTTGGTGAACTGGACAAACAACGCAGATCTCTACATATGACAGCTATGATCTAGAGATGTATCCTTCTTTATGAATTGGGCCCTAAATGCTTAGACAGTCATATAGTATATTGTATGTAAAAATACATTTAAATGGAGTTATAGCATGATGATAAAAAGACCTGGAGTACATTTTGAGCATCTAAAACAAGGATCACTCGAAATAATGGGTGCCTTGGAAATTGTAAGTGCCATGTTTGAGAGGTGCAGGCTGCATAAATAGTACAAGCAAAGCAAAATGCAAATTTGTTCAAAGGCTCGCCATAAACAATTAATATATCCATCTTCGCATTCTTCTTTGAAGTCCAGTTAAATATCCTAAAAAGCCAAATCTCGGGGCATATTATCAAGGGGGTTTATCTCCGCTTTTTTGGCTTTAAAAGCCAAGAAAGCGGAGATAAAATTATCTCCCTATTACCAAGCTGTCGCTAACACCAGTTAGTGACAGCTAATAGGAGATAACGACCATCTTGGGCCCCGCTTTGCATGTCAGTGATATTTATCACTAATGACATGCAAAGTGGGCGTGCCAAGATGTTAGCGACTGGAAACAGTCGCTAACATCGCTATCTCCTATTACCAACTTTTGGAGATATTCGCGCTAAGCGCGAATATCTCCAAAAGCTAACACCTGCCCTGAGCAGTTCTTCACCATGTTATCCAATGGGAGGTGGATAACATGGCTAAGAGTATTTGCTCGATAATGCATGAATATCGCTGACTTTTCAGCGATATTCATGCATTGCGGCCGTTTTTTATCGCATTTGCGATAAACCTTGCTAATAGCAAGGTTTATCTGCGAAAAAAACTCGCCGATGTGCGGCGATAAGTTTTGTCTCTAAACAAGTTAGAGACAAAAATTATCGCTAGTTGTTGGTAATATGCCCCCTCCTCTTTTAAGGCTGAGCATAATGTACATTCTACATCATGTTTTTGTTTAATTAGCTCAATACATTTTGTCACAAGCGTGTGTGGTCATCTGCAGTGCATTAACATGCTAGAACATAAGCAGGAGCTCTTCAAATACAAATGCAAATTTGAGAAGAAGAGACAACTTAACGAGGATAATTCTTCCCATGATTGATGAGGAGACATGGGACTAGCTTTAGCTTTGCTAATTAACTTTATTTTGAAATGCATAATGACGCAGTGTAACAAAGTGCTTATTACTTTGTGACATATTAATCCACACATATCGATCTACTCCCTTCAACATGCATTATGCTGATCTTATGCATTCCAAGATGTTGGCTCCATTTTATTGATGTTTACTGTAAACCCTGACATTGTTATACATCTGAGCAAGAGGTGCAGGTTGGCCTTAACTCGTGCATTATAGCTTACTGGGCTAAACCATGTTTTCATTAATTTAAACACTGATTTGTTAGTTTGTAAAAGGTTTAATTCAAACATCCTATATGGCAAGGACCTTGATCACAAGCCTAGTGGTGGTGGGGGTGGGGTGGGAGGATAGGGGGGTTATTTACCAGATCCACCAGGACTCCATTTGAACTTCAACTCGTAAATGGGGCATACAATTTGGAATTGTGTGCCTATCACACCAAATTCCACATGTCTTGGCAGAAAAAGGTTGTGGACAAGATATGGATTCCATGTGCAATAGGGGCGTGGGTCTGTATTTGGAAATAGTGACTAGTTCTTCTTGTTTGTAGAGATTGCCTGGCCTTGGCTACATATTCCCTGAAAGGTAGTTCTTGCTCTGATCGAGGCAGATAACAGGTTTGAGTTTATAGGTGAAGGAGTAACCCGGACTCCTGCATTGTTGGGTATTGTTATGGATCTCAGACAGTTCCTAATTTGTGCTGGTGGTTGCAAGTGGGCCCCACAGGCTCTTATTTTTGGATACCGGAAGTAATTTATCAATATCAGGCTTTGACTCAGAACTAGAGAGAGAAAGGCAGAAAAAGGTGAAAGAAAGAGGAAGGTAAAGACGGGGAAGAATGACGAAGCAAAAAGCTGTGATAAAAAAAATTTGCTTGAGTTGTATAAAGGTGCTTGAAGAGTATGGTGGTGGATGAAAGCATCATGAGGTAGAATCAATACTGTAAAGATTTAGTAGTCAGCAACCCTAGCTTTAAACAGCGAGGCCGACTTTAGTTAGGGTGCGACTGTCTTTTTTTGGAGCCCCTCCCCATGAGCACCTTCTTCTTGGATACCCTCACTGCCACCTAGCAATAGTATCCCTCTCACATACGTTTCATATGTTTTAAAGCGCTGGAAAAGGCTAGCTTTACTACTCCACTCAGCTATCCACGTAAAATACAGATCTGTTATTTGCCACAGGCATATTAACCCTCTGCACTACTTCATATAGAGTCAAAAATGCCACTACACAAAACTCCAATCTCTCTGTAGTATGAACATTAATCACAAGAGTTCTCTTGACATTGTTATTGCTGCCTGAAAGCTGGACCACAAGGAACTCTACAGCAGTTGCTTTTAAATCGTACATTATTGCTAAACACAGCCCCTCACAATCCCTTTCCACGGTTGATGCCCCTCCTCCAGGTCAGTGCCTAGTGTGGCCGCACTAGTCACACCGCCCGTAAGACGGCCCTGTTAAACAGCACAAATGGCGGGCTTCTGAGAAAAACTTTGGGCCCGGCACTTATTCTTTTACAAATGTGTGCATGTTCCATATTTCTTACTTTCACAGTGGCTGGTCCCTTCTTTTGCCTATTGTGGAGTTCTTAATGATGTTTTCACATATGGACCTGAGAAGTTATCTGCAGGCCGTTATAGATTACACTAGAAATAGTGCACCCCGGGGCATATTGTGAGGAGCTATCACCGAGTTAATGACACGTTATCGCAGCCAAAGTCGCGATAAAGTTATCACCCCTTTCACAAGCTGGTGCTAACAGCCCATAGCACCGGTTTACCAGCGATAGCAGCGGCAAAAACATCGCCACAGACGACCCAGCCATCTATCGCTAATGAGATGCAGAGTAGGCATTCCCGTGCAAAAAGCTGTGACAACACCACTCCGCAACATTCTCAACAACCAGCCAGGTCAGCGATATGACCACAAACATGCGATAAGGCGCAATAGCATCAGGAAACTAACACCTGCTCTGACCTGATGCAAAGTCGGACCACAGCCTGCACCACAAAAGGGAGCCCAGCCCACAGCCACACCTGAAGGGTTACAGACGCCATGGAGACACTGATCATGCAGCTCGGAGCCCCAACAGTACCACAACACCCAACGCCACCACCCCCAGACCAACACTGCGGCATCGCAGACAAACCTCACAACCCCAATACCCGAGAATGACATTGCCCATTACAGGCCCAAAGGGACAACACACCTCCGCATCCTGACCACCATTGGCCAACGGCTGACGGTACCAACACAGCGGACAACCAACATCCCACCTCAGAAAAAGCTGCTGCTCCTGATGCACCTGTTGGCCTCTGGTTCCCTCCAACCAACAACCGCCTGAGTCGGCGGAGTCACACAGCCAGGCCAATATAAGTCCCTCACAACCGTAATGGATGACACCATCAGCTTGGTAACCCAGTACCAATACTTTCGCCCCACTGTGCAGGAACAGCCGGAGCCCAAGCAAGGTGTCTACGCCACAGCTGGCTTCCCACACGTGTCAGGGGGCAATTGACTGCACACATGTCCCACTTGTGCCCCCTGGCAAAACTGCACACAATAAGTGCAACAGAAAGCGCACGCATCCCACCAATGTGCACGCACTAGTGGACCACCAGGGAATCTCCACCAACGTCACCACAAACCACACGTCAACCCCAAAATCATGCAACTCACAACACAGGAAAGGCACACGTCACAAGGTCACATGCAACATACACGCCCACCAGACATGACTGCACAACAAACTGTGGGAACGTGGACCAGCCATGTACATGAGCCATCAATGGCATGGCACCTCAGCCACACAAAAGCAGAATGTCGGAAGAGGTGGGGACCAGACATGTGCGAAGGCGTCAAGTGACCGATGAATGAGAATGTATACAATGCCTAGTGTGGCGTGAATGTGAGGGCCAGACTGCGGTATGCAGACCACACACACATATCCATGTCTACACACAACAATGGCGTTTGGAGTGTTGTGGACAGTGGACGCAACCATGTCACCCCAGCCAGTGGGGAAGATTGCGGGAATGTAGTTTGTGATGTTCTCCCCTGAAAGGATGTATGACATTACAACGCATGCATTTACATCGCATGCCTTTACAACGTAAGTATTACAACGCAGTCCATTACAACGCATAGTGCTTTGGGGTGCTGGATAGTGAATAGTTTAATTTACTATTCCAACTCCAGTCCCCGTGGACACTAGGGAAGGTTATTGGATAGTAAATTAACCTATTCCCTATCCTATAGAGCCCCCCCAGAGCAAGCCGTTGTAATAGTTTGCATTGTAAAAGTTGTGTTGTAAAGGTAGTGCGTTGTAAAAGTTTCGTTGTAAAGGCTGTTCACCCCCCTGAAAGCATGAGTGCAGTGGGCTGGCCCGGCGTACGCCAGGCCAGCGTAGGGGTGTGAATAAAACGCACGTAACTCTGGGAGTGGTCCTCTTCTGGAATGCCCAACGTCTCTGCCAGGGCGGTGCTTCTCACCCCAACACGAGGCTGACGCCGTGAGCGGTGTTGCCTACGATCTTGTGCACCTGCTGCACCCCGGGATGCTGGTCCCCGAACCTGTCTTACCCGCCCCTATGAAGCCAGTCTGCAATGCCCACATGCCGACACGGCATGTATCGAAGAGGGCCTACCACGTGCCCGTGCAAGCTCCTAGCCCGAGGGCCGTGACCCTGGCAGCCTCCTCAGACCATCGCGGCCTCCGCAACACAGGCCTGCAGTACTCCTTCCTCTTTGACATACTTCACGGGCAGACACAGCGCACAAGTATGTCACACGTTTGGAACTGAGTCGTTATTACACCATGGCAGAGGACATTAATTGTGGCAGAGTCGATGTCACTATACTCCCTTTGATTAGTGGTGCCACCAAGTCTGTGCATAGCATCACAACCACATGTGCATGTGGGCCCATGCAGACTACTGGCCTCGGCCTACGCTGCGCTCGAGTAGGTCACACATTTGGAAATTAGTCTTGATTACACCATGGCAGAGGACATTAAGTGTGGCAGAGTCGATGTCACTATACTCCCTTCGATTAGTGGTGCCACCAATTCTGTGCATAGCATCACAACCACACATGTCTGTGGGCCCATGCAGACTACTGCCTAAGGCCTATGCTGCGCTGGAGTAGGTCACAGAATTGGAACTGGACATCGATTATTCAAAGGCAGAGTACATATTGCACACAAGGAGAGGTGTAAGAGGATGACGTGAGGAAAAAATCATCATCGTTACGGAGAGGATCATACGTTACTGACAACTGCCCTGGTGTCACTAACTCTGTGCCTCGCCAGCCTACAACACGTGGCTGTGGGCCACTGCTGACTGCTGCCTCCGGCCTACACAGGGGTCCAGTAGGTCACAGAGTCTTGATTTAGCAATAGCGGAGTTCATTTCAGTGTACCGGCATCATCGCAGACTGCATCCCCCTCAGCCCCGGCGCCATTAAGTCTGTTCCCCGACATACATAGACACTCTTTAATTGTACATTGGTGGTGGCTGAGTCTATGGACTAGGGAGTAGTTTTGATCCTCATGTAGCTGATACTGAATTGGTGGTGGCAACAAGGCTGTAGATTTTCACACCCCCATTTGCTGTTTCCGGATAAGATCAGACCTCTGTATCATGCCCTGGAGGACACCTTCCACTGTCCCCCACAACCCTCCGCCAGATTCAGCTTGGACCTTGATGAGGACCCGCTCAGTCTGCGTGGCCCTACCTCAGTGGACCGCAAGTCACCGTCCCGTGGCGGGGTGCCTGTGCCGGCCGCTGTGCATCCGGGGCCACTAACTCTGTGCTGGTCATGTCTGGGAAACCCTTCTTCTGAGATATTGGATGGCCTCCAAGTCGATGGTCTTGGGGTCATCAACGCCATGTGTCTGTGTCCCTGCGCTGTCCGCTGCCTCCGGCCACAAATGGGGCCCACCAGGGCTCACACATCAAATTGAGTCCAGACCAGCCTGGGTGTGGCATCACCACAGAAGGCACACACCACCATCGCAAGGACCACCTCCAACCGCCAGCTGCCACAGTCAAAACGGTGGTACTGGCAGACTGACGGAGTTGCTCACACCTGTCGTGGATGCCATCGTCTGCCTGATCCCCTGCTCAATTGAATATAATGGGAAACCCAATCTACCCTTGAGGGTATGGGCAAATCAAATGAACGGGTAAAAAGCGCCTTCAAGGGATTTATTTAGAATATTCTGTTCTATTGCTTTTGATATATATTTTCAACTGCAAGAATTATTGATAAACTCGCCAGAGAGATATTATTCAAATGTCTTTTATCTAAGAAATATTTTTATTCCTTGTGAGGACATAAGAAATAATGAACCAATCACAAAACAATAAATATTCAAAACACAGGTATATAAAGAAAAAAGTTTTATCTTTTGAAATTTATCAAGATTACTACACAGTTATACAAACAATGTAACAAGAGGAAAATAAATACAATTGTATAATCCTTCAATGTCACTATTGTAAACACTTCTTCTCATTCTACATTATTTTCCAGAAAAGAGTGTGAGTGTCGACGTTTCGGTCTCTATGCATTTGTCCATGAGACCATCTTCAGGACTATCATAAATTTAACAGTTGACCCCTGAATGGTGTTTCCAAAGATTATAGAATTATAGAATACAATTGATACATATATGTCAAATCGATCGTCGTTCTGTAACTTTTGTTTAAAGTGAATAATCGTCAAAAGATATAGGTAAGTGAACTCTGGTGCGACGGTGAAATTAAATTTCCAGTTCCCAGCGACTTCTCAATTGGAGGAGTTTATTCTGTTAAGTTTTGTAGTGCAGCGAAAATTCGTCAGTCTGCAGTCGGATTAGTATCCCCTGCTCAGCACTCCAGGTGCCACTAACTCAGTGCACCATGAATCATCATCCATTACTGCTTTGGTTATGTGCTGTGGAGAGCTCACACAGCAATGTTACCTCTGCAGTGTGTGAGACCTGGGGCGACGATGGTGGAGATGATGCAGGTGTGACCACCCCCTGTAGCTGCATCTGGAATGTCCAAGAGGGACACTATCCTAGACATTTTCTTCACATGTGAGTGCTCAGCTCTAGTGCCCCAAACTCAGCGCACTGGAACTCCCGGACACTTCTGTTTGTATGTTGGGTGACCTCTGTACTTGCCGCGGCTCCCTCCATGTTGCTCAGCAGTTGACTCTAATATGCAGGTGTTTTCTGTTTCCATTGCACTGGTGTCCACTGTTCAAGTTGTTGCCAGCACCAAGCACTCCGTGCGGGCAGGCTCATACGCACCCCACACACATCCAGCACAGGCATCACTGTACACGTGGCCCTGCCAATAAAGGGGCCGGGCGCACGTGCCCGTAGCCAGTTCAACATAATATCTGTGTGTGTCCCTGTGGTCTTGTATGCGTGAGGGGCCTGGGCCCTACGACATAACATTGTGCTGTGTACAGCGGACGCAGACATGTCACCGCATGCAGCTGGTTAGTGCTTGGACATGTAGCTTTGTCGTCACCCACTCAATTTGTAAGGGGAGTGGACCAGGCCGTCGTACACAGAGCCAACGTGGGTGTGTGACTGATATGTGCATGCCCCTGAGCGTGGTTCTGTACTGGACATGTGCATCTGCATGTGTGCCTACGCCAGTGTGGGTCTCCTTTGTCGGGTGTAGGTGGTCCCTCAAGGGTTATGGACACCCACGTATGTAATCTAGTTCGCCTTCCATGGGTTCGGACCACACCGCACCTGCTCACCCACCTCCTTTTGGTGTTCTGACACCTGGCATTGGGTTGCCATGTGTGGGTCGGTGAAGTGTTGTGCGGGCGCTTCATGCTGTGTGGTCTGTTGCAGGGGCTGGGTTCTCCTCTATGTAGCTTGGCTGCCCTGGTCCTGGTGGTGGGTTGCGTGGGATGTCCATGGGCTGTTGTAGTGTGTCGTGTCGAAAGTGTGGTGCTCCTCTCCGGCATCACTGATGAGTTGTCTGGTCTGCTCTGCTGGAGGTGCTGTGTGCCCCTCTGCAGTGTGAAGGGGAGATGCATGTATACATTGTGTTGACAAGTATGTTGGCGTATTGTTCTTGTTTACATGCAGACTGTATGACAATGTACATTGTGACTGTTTTGGAGTTTCAGGATTTAGATGCAGGTCGGTGTACATTTGGACTACATGACGGATGTGAGGTTGTACGCGTACATTTCCATTTCACAGTTTCCATCTCTGTCAGATGTAGTTGGGAGGTTTCTGCGCTGACATTTGACGCGTTATCTGGTGACTATCGCATGGTACCGCCGTGTTGAGAAAGCTTCGTTAACCCGGTGTAATTTTCCAGAGATAGACTGCGATGTTGGGAGTTGCGTTAAGTTACTTTTGCAATGGTTATCGCACGTACTTGAGAATATGGCCCCCGGTTTCTTGTCCTGTGTTAGCTGGGCTGCAGATCTCAGTGATATTTTTGTTTCTGATGCATCGTATGGAATGAATGGTAAACGGTTAACTGGCTTTACCACCTTCTTTTGGAATTCTCACAGCCAATTCTATTTCTCCTTCTGTTTATCTCATGTCTTTGTCTCAACACATTTTTGGTATTTTGTATTGTTGCAATTCTGCAGTACTTTACAGACACAGATTCCCTATCCAGTACTCTCCAGAGTGCAACAACAGGAATTATTGTATCCATTGGAGGATAATAATGCGTCAATCTTGATCCTGCGTAGCGATTTCAAAACATACATTGCAAAAGCGCATCTGCAATTTGACATCTTTCAGCCCATAACTACTGGGTTTAAATTACAAAATTGCCTTCATACTACCGTAAAATGCACATGTGGACTTTGCCTTTAATAGCCATTGTGACTTTAATTTTTCATTAGGACTGTGATGATCAGAATCATCACCATATCTGGTTAATGGATTACACCATTTTTAAACTAGATCTCAACCAAATTTACATGTATTAGCAACTATTTCATTGTTTGACATATTTTAGTAGTTTTTAATGATCCTAATAATAAGCTGCCGATAGGTAGGGAAGGATCAGATTTGATTGTCCCACATTGCAGATGTGGATCAAGGCTTCTCTAATATCGGCTATTAACATCTTAGTTCCTCTCCTCAGTCTGAAACCCGATTCCCTCTCACAGAGAGTATTATTTTCTCCTTTCAATTCTTGCAATTAATGTGTGCCTGCCTCTTCGTGCTGATTATGGACAAGTTCAAAATAGGTCTGAAGTTTGTTGGATCATGAGGACGTGCTGATTGTTTCTTTAATAATGATTGCTGTTTTTAGGGACTGAAAATTGTTCCTTTAGAGAAAAAAGCATTTATAGGAGCACTTATCTCAAAGTGAGGGCAGATATTGGTTTATTGTGGCAGCAGAACAAGGATCAACAGGAACATTCGAGTCCTTGCTCTTGCTAGCCATATTTTGTTCAAGGCTTATTGTAGTGAAGGATGAATACAATAAATGTATTACAGTGGTGCTTGTATAGGGTTTTGTACATAATATCACAAATATGTTTTGATAGCTACACTGTCTGCACTATGTCACCTATGGTATAGTACTGTTTGATTCAATGGGATGAATACATATCTTTCAAAAGAAATGAGAAGGCATGTGTAATTGTATGCACTTTGAATAAATGTTTTACTTCATTCATGATTAAATTATAAGTGATATACTCTAATACCAGAGATTGATCTGCACAGTACTGCCTAATATTAAGTCCCATGGGACCATTTGTTTTGCATGTTATGTTTTCAAAGAAAGGCATTAGGTTCTCCCAGGAATCTCCATTAATGTCTCTGGCTCAGTTATTACTCTGGATATTACAAAACGGTTCCCTTGTTTGTTTCTTGCTTGGTTAATGTGAATTGCAAATTACTCATCCTTTGCCTTCACTATTGATCTATGATATCTACTGAACTGTGATAGTCCCCGTGTGAGCTTTAAAGATTGCTGTTGACTTCTATTTGGGATTTTCTCCCACATATCCAACACCTATCCCTCTATTTTCATATTTGCCAGCTATGAGTTGAACCGGTTATTTGCCAGCTTCTTCTTAAAAAATGTAGATTTATTGCACTCAAGAGAAGCTGCTTTGCCAATATTTCTTGCACCCTTGTGGTAGACAAGGTGTTAACAGGACAAGACATTGTTTTGTGGGATAGTAAGGTGTAAGATATATGTGTGTGTGTGTATTAGCCAGTGGCAGTTGTTTACTTGTAATGCTTCACATTACCATACAATTATTCTTTTAAAGCCACATGTATTTGCATTGCCAATGCTTGTTTAAATTGCATTTTTTCTTCCTGTGGTGCCCTTCAAAGGGGCAGGGGTACCGGCAATCATTTTTCTAATGTAATAGAGAGCTACAGGGAGCACACCTGATTCCCAGCAATATTGTTTTTACGTCCATTTTTGGATTTTTGAATCCATGACCCCCAAAATAGCTTGCCATGTTTTTTTGAAGCACTCCAAGCTAGACCTTTATGTTCTTCAGCTGGAGTGAATGGCCCCCTTTTTGTTGGTTCTATGGTTGCACTTTGTGGGCTACAAAAACATTTTAAATAAGACTCAAATACATTTTTTTTAAATGCTTTATTTAAAATAATTTGAGATGATTGTTTCATTATAGTTATTATAGTTATTGGTGACTTTTTGACAAAACCAATATATATGCTTTATATATATTGATGTGCTAACCCCTTGATAAAGCCAATAGGCCCAGCCACTTTTATATTTTGGTATTTTGAGCCTTTAACAAAGCAAATAAGTCTGCATTACTTAAAATGACATAGCTTGTATTTTTACATGACGTAGCCAGAGAGTCAGACATGCCATGGGAGGTTGGTCAAAATTTATAAATACATATGTATAACAATTTTAAATCATTTTAATAAACTTACCTACACCTACCTGACTATACAATGGTGGTTGATGTAACAGCAGATGATGTTGTCAGTAGGTTGATGTTAGGAAGTCAATATAGAGGTAGGTGGACATTGTGCTGGCAATATAGTAGGATGCGCTTGGTAAATCCTTTGCGGTATCTTATAGGAGGAAGTTTTCTTCAAACTAGAGATGAGTTAGGCTGTACATATTTGGAGAGTTAATCTTAATATAACTGCAATCAGATTTTATACAAATTATGATTTGTCTGAGATTTGGGCTATACATTTAGTTCTGAGGCATTGCTGCAAGAAAAGCCAAGTCCAATGTGTCCCCTGCAGAAAGAGTGGCTAATTAAATCAATTGGAAGTATTTATAGTCTCATATTTGCTGTGCTTCAAAGACCGAGGTCAATGTCAGGCTGTGTCTTCTGCTGTTTATTGTATAATATGGGGACTGGTGTTTACAACGTCTCTCACTTTGCAGTCAGAGAAAAAAAGTAAAGTTAATTATGTGACTTCCAGCTGGGGTACATGAAGTGTGAAAGGAAATGAAAGCTTTAGGATGTCATTTTTTCCTAACACACAGCAAAATGTAATAAACCTGTTAATGAACTGTACTCATCCAGCAGTTGTATTTCTGAAGCATGATCGAAACAAACATTTTAGAGCAAATCAAGACACTTCACTTGGTGATGCACAAATATTAATATATTCCCTGCAACCTGATTTAAACACATTGTTTATGTGCAATGTTGTTTTAGCTATAAAACTGCATGTCTGTGCAAATGTAGTGACCATTTCAATGGAAAATGGTCTGTCTGCAAATACCACTTCACTACCATGCAATGTTTTAGTTACAATAAAACACCCAGCATCATGTCCTTTAAAGCAAGGTTGGCCACATACATTTGTTGTACTGAAAAGTGGGTTATGGTTCTAAGAAGTTTGGGGAGCACTGGCCTAGAGACTCTAGATTGTGTTGAAGTGCCCCAAGAATACCTCATCTTGAAATAGCTTAAGCCAACAATGTCAAGTTAATATTTTTATCGGTGTAAAAAGGATTAGATCATGGTTTGCAGCATTTTAATGAGAATTTAAAACATTTAGGACCCCATTAGGATGTCGGGCGGATCGCCACCGCCATGCCAGCGGTGGGGATCCGCCCGACATCCTTCCCCGCCCGCCACCCATTTCCCCCTGCCATATTACTATGGCGGGGGGACCGTGGCGAATGGAAAGACCGTCCGCCGCTTTTCCGCCCGGTCAAGGAGTTGACCGGGCGTAAAAGGGTTTCATATGATGGCGGTGTCTGTTAGACACTGCCATCCATATTAGGGTGAAGGCGGGGACATGCTTTTCCGTGGCGGCAAAGGCATGCGGGAATGTCTTGTGGGGTCCCATTGCGGGCCCCCAGGGACTCCGGGGGGTGCCTAAGGTACCCCCGGCACTTCACTGTACAACGTGACAGGCACCGCACGGTGCCTGTCACGTTGTGCATTGAAGTGCACAATGTGCATTTTTAGCATTGCGGCACCGCCCGCCGCAATGTTAGAAATGCGGGATGCTCCTGCCAGTTTGGCGGGCGCATCCTAATGGCCCCCATTGGACTGCCGCCATTATGGCGGGCGGTCCTGCTTTACATCGGCCATCCGTATGGGCCCTTTAGTGTCCATAAGTCTTCTCTATTGGGTTTAGCAAAATCCTCATTTCTGATTGCTTCTTTCTTACTTACTATTACAGCAGGCTTGATTGGCTTGATCTTGTTAGGACCTGTAATTTTTGATTGTTGCAAATCCTGGTAGTACTCTCAGTGTTCATAGGCACTTCTCTTACATCTGTTCAGGCATCACCTCACTTTTAATATTTGAACTCTCTTGGCTCCTTTTTGGGTGAACACATCTGTAAAGCTGATCTAATTTGTCCCAGAAGTGAACTTATGAATGCGTGCCAGATCATTTGCTTTGTGTATCTCTTCTAGGCCCACCTTTGGTTCTTTCCATTCCACAGTTCCCACAACTGTTGACTGTTCTCCTGGGTCCTCTCCCAGGCATCTCCTGTGTATGGACCTCTGCTCCATGGCAGGAGCTCTGTCTTGTTGGTCTGAGCTCGCATCCAACAAGAACTGGGGTAGGCTATCAATTTCTTAAGTGACTCATTTTCTAGTGCTACACAGGGCATGTCATAAAATGGCAACACCTTTGAGATCTTTCATGTTTCACAAAAGTATTCACCCGGGCTGATGACTTACTTCACGTCTCATTAACAGAGGCCTCAGAGCTACTTCCTGATCTTCTAGCTTACATCCCTTGGAGTCACAACTGCACATCTGATTTTTGCTGAGCACCTTCCATCTGCAGTTCCTGGTCATTATTTGAACCCTCTTCTCTCTCATGATTGAAAGTATTACGTAGACCTGGAGCGATTTACTCAAATTATGCTTTTCAGTCACTCTCCAGGTCTTCTGCAAAGCAATAACTCTGTTTTTTGCAGGACAGAGGAGAACAGGCACTGGTGTTCATGGCATTCACCGATTTTTCTATCGTTCATTTTATAGCACTCCGTTTAGGACAGACGTTTAGAGCCATGGGTGTCCAGAGCCGGTTGGAATGTTTCCAACAGTCAAGATGGCTGTAGTTCTGTTGTTAGGAACACAGCAAAGAAATGAGACGTTGGTGAATAGGGCAGCTGACAATTTTTGGCAAATGCCCCATTACCACTAACTTCTAAACTATGGGCCTCATTCTGATGTAGGGCTGACCCCCACTGGCAGGCCGTGGGTGGCAGTCCGCCTGACATCTAGTGTATCGGTCTGAGTTATTTGGGCAAGGGATGACCTTCACCTCTGAAAGGCTCTGGGAGCCCACCAGGTGGCGGGCAAAGCCTAATCTCTACAATGGAGGCGGTGCCTGTGGAGGCACCGCCGTAGGAATTAGGATGTCCCTTTCACACAACCTTTACAAGGTGGTCCCAGAGCCATGTAGAGGCAGATGGAAAGGGAATTTGGGGGCACCAAGCAGGCCCCCCATCTCATGTGCCCCCCAAACATCCATGCACCGTGTGCCAGGCATCAAATGGTGTCTGGAACACGGTGCATGGATGTTTGACAACTGCCCTTTTCTACTGCTGCTTGTGCTACGCCCCTTTTCTAGGGCTGCAGCACAAGCTGCAGTGGATAAGAGCAGTTTTACCACTGTCTGCACAATTGTAATCGGGCAGGTGGGTCCGCCGACATGTAGTCAGTCGGACAACTGCCTGAGGCGATGGCAGTCGGATGCTCGTCAGACCGCCATCGTAATGAGGGACTATGTCTTTAGTTAATCTTTTTCCCATTAATTGTTTTTGTGTTATGGGTTGTTGGTATTGATTTTCCTTGGTTTTTACATCTTTGAAGAAATAATTGATGTAAAAGGTTTTATTTGATTTGAGTATTTTATTTGTAAGTATTTGGCTTCTTTGTTTATTTGTAGGTATGTGTATTTATCCCACCCTTGTTTATGGCATGTGAAAAAACAGGCACACACCTATTCATTACTGCTCAGATAAATATGGAAAATGTTGACAATTGATATTCACTGAAGTCATGGTGATTTAATAACCAGTAAGCTCATCTATCTCACCAAGAATGATTAAACGTAGAAAAAGATGCACTGCCACCACGAATGTTATTGTCAGACTTAGAGCCCACTTTCAGGGGCAAATAGCCAGTAACCTAAAGCAGAAAAGGTAAAATGCAAAATGCATATGCTAAAACAGTGTGCACTACCTTCTTTATGAAGTAGTTATCATAGACCTTGAGGAGCTCAGTCAACATGTTGACTTCCTGGTACTAAAGGGTCAGTGACGATACAATGTATCATGTTCGTTCTGTCATCTATCTGCCAATGTTCTGACCAATTGTATGTGAACAGTTCTTGACTATTTGGCAGTACATTAAAATTGCACACAGCATTTTCACATGTTTAAACAAATCTCAAATGGGATTTAGTACCCGATTTATATATCAGCGAAATGTACACTGGCCCAGTGGACTTTTGGAGCATTGACAGAAACTGCAATCAAGATGATTCCTGCCAATGTGTTGTTAGCTTGACGGATGGCTCCATCAACAGGCAGAGCCATACTGAAAAAGGACAATGTTTTGTTTATATTCAAAAAGAAAATCCCAAAGCGAAATTTTCCTTTTGAACAAAAAAGCAATGCCCCTCACTGTGGGAGTTTCCTACCATGCCAAGAGGGGCATTGAGCACTTTTCAAATGGGCTATATGTCTGCCCAACAGATTTAGATGGGCGGACATACCGCCAATTTTCAATTCCTATTACCGCCAGGAAAGACCTAGAGCACAGAGATTACGCTGTGGATTTTTGTTACCTGCCATTGCCGGTCCTATTGCTGCCATTCATTCACAAGAGTTCACCCCGAGACAGTCATTGAGTGCAACCAGGGCTAGACATGCCTTTTAATCCACTAGGCATTTTTCCGGTCGCCTGGAACCTGGCTTTGAACGCCCATGCTTGCTCCTGGTGCCTCTATCACTTTCTCCAGCTCTATGGGGTTAATAGCAACAGGTACCTTCCCTTCCTGCCAGGGCCGGACTGGCCGTAGCGGGAACCAGGCATTTCCCCGGTGGGCTGCCAGTGTGGGGGCCGGTTTTGAGTCCCTGGGAGCCCTTTTTGTTACCGGGTGACGGAAATATAGGCCCCCTGTAACAAATTTGTCAGAAACCGTCCCTCGCAAACAGCTCGGCTGCACTTCCCCTCCCTTCAGGGGGGCTGGCCGAGCAGTTTGCCAGGGCCGTTTTCGGTTCCCAGTCCGGCCCTGCTTCCTGCACATAAACAATCACTAATGGTGATTTGTAACTCCTATGTGTGCTGCATTGTGCAGCATGCATAGAAGTTGCAAATCATAATTTTCTTAATGATTGCTTGTGTGCAGGAAGGGACACCTTCCTGCACATAAACAATCATTCATGGCCATTTGCTGTTTCAATGTGTATTGCACAATGCAGAACATACAGAAACAGCAAAAATGTTTCGCCATGTTAAGACCAGGTTTTTTTTTGTCTTAATTTTGGCACTGCCTCATATTTACGCCACCCTTGTAAATAGGGGCCAGCGTCAAAAAGCAAGGGGTGTTGCGGGGGAACACCTATCACAACACCCATTGCCCACCCCTTTCACGCTAGGTGCTGCATGAAAGGGGGCCTTATTCACAGGGTGGCATTAAGCCATGTTAAGTGGCTTAACGCTGCCTTGTAAATAACGCAAAGGGTTTGTCGCCACAGGAAACTCATAAAAAGTGACGCTCTTATGGCGATAAACTCTTGTAAATATGCCCCTAAGTCTTAAGGCACAGAGACAGGTGAGGGACTTCACTGTCCTCTTCATCTACAACAACATCAGTAAGGTAGACGGAACCCTTGACTACTACCCCCTCCATCACTACAGGTATGGCCGTAGTCAGTGACATAGGTGGTCATATGTAAGGTGTAGATGAGGGACATGGCTTACTCATCCAGTGAGAGTGCCCCTAGATCTCCAAATGTGACACAGTTCACAATGGTATAAATATATCAGATGAATGGAAAAGTATGGTCATTATGTAAATTGAAACAACTATGTAAATACCTTAACGCCATTCATCAGTTTGATTAACCATAGTCTGATTTCATAAACTGCATGTTGTTTTATTTAAATTTTTATACTCTTCCCCCTTCAGAGATATAGGATTATTCACCATTATTATGATTTGACATGTACAAGAGGACCTACCTTGGCCCTCTTTGTTAACTGTTCATTTGGTGCTTTACTAAATTGTTCTTTTGGATGAAATACCCTAATTTAAATTGTATAACCAGAATGAACACAGGACTTTGTCTATCTCGGTTGTCTTTGATGATTCATCTCTTTGACATGTTGATACAATTATCATTGTGAATATTGAAGAGAAATAAGAGAATTTTGTCTGTTTCTCCTATGGGCGCCATTTTGGGTAGCGGTCTAGTGGTCAGGCGGACACGCTAGACTTGTATTTAAAACGGTGAAGCAGGTGGGTCAGCCTTGGACAAGGCAACTACAATCACGCTAAGCGCTCAGGCATTGTGCGCTTTAATTCCTGCTGAACTTGCGCTATATTCGCTAATTTAAAAAAAAAACGTTTTGCTGTATTTAGTTTATTTTAATTTAGACTTCCCCTGTTTTTAAGTCACTCATTCCCCGCATACCTGCACTGTAATTGGTTAAGCACACCGCGGCTTCAGCGGGTCCCCAGCGTTGTGTACCGGATACCTGGCGCCATCTTGGGGGTAGGAAGGGTCGGCTGGTGGGCGCCATTTTGGGTAGCGGTCTAGTGGTCAGGCGGACACGCTAGACCCTCCTTTTAACCGTAATGCAAGTGCGCAGCATATGCGCGCAGCGGGCGCGCCGTACTCGCGCCGGAGTCACGTCAGAGTCCAGCCTGTCTGCGCCCGTCCGCGCCAAGGACGGGCTAGGGGACGGGGCTGGCACGAAGGAATATGAACATGGAGGTGTTAATCATGTAAGTTTTACCTACTCTTATCATGACTTAACCGCCCTCAGACCCATACGCTTACTCTGCCATTTCACTTGCCTTCCGGATGCTTTTTTGGATTCCCCTCGCTGCTGTTGTTCCTCCAGTAATTGTACGTTTATAACAGCGCGTACCCCTAATCTGTGCCCTTCCACTAAAATACTCCATACTCCCATTGTCACGAGTGAAAGCGGTTTCCTCATCAATGCTAGGTCGCTGGTGAAGAACAATCTTGCTTTAAGTGACTTTGTGTCTGCTAGAAAGCCCACCTGGGTATTCATTACAGAGACCTGGGCCTCTGAGTCCTCAGGGCCTGTACTGGTGAACGCTATACCTGATGGTTACGCACTAGCCAGGATGGACCGAGTGGGAAGCAGAGGAGGAGGGTTGGGGATCCTATATAAGGTATTTCATACCTGTCGTATTAATGCCCTATCAGCTCCCTTGGATACTCTTCAGGCCTTACATTTTTCAATAACCTCTCCTCTCTCTGCCTCATTTATGGGCATATTAATTTATAGACCTCCAGGACCTAGATCTGACTTTAGTCAGACTCTTTTGAACTTTCTAGAACCCTACTTTGGCTGTTCTCACCTGACGGTTTTGGGAGATCTGAATTTCCATCTTGAAAACCCACACTCTAGGGAAACCCTCTCCTTCTTAGAATCAATGGCCGCGTTTGGTCTGCGGCAGCTGGTCAATAGCCCCACTCACCGGGCAGGACACACTCTGGATAGGGTGTTCTCAAATGATCATAGGCTAACAACAGACTTGCCTATTCCGCTGGTTTGGTCGGATCACTTAGCTGTCCCTATGGAACTTCGGGTTCCTCCTGACGCTATTAAGCTGAGTGGTCCCAGCAAACAAGAACCCAAGCGGAATTATAGGAAGATCACTAACGATACTCTTGCTCCTCTTATTTCCAATACCGAAATCACAACAGCGAAGGATGTTAGCATGGCGGCCTCTGAATTCACCAGTTCCATAGCCACGGCAGTGGATCTCCTGGCCCCTGTTTCATCTCGCTATTCTGCTAGGAAGAGACCCTCGGCCCCCTGGTTCTCAGAGTCTCTCAGACTTTTAAGGCAGGGCTGCAGGAAGCAGGAAAGGCTTTGGCGGACGAGCTGGGACAATCGAGAGAGGGATAAGCACAAATTTCTTCTTAAAGGGTACAAAGCAGAGGTAATCAAAGAAAAGCAGGCATATTTTGCTAACTTAACTGCCTCTCTTACTTCTCCCAGGGAAGTCTTCAAAATTTTAGACTCCCTGTGTACCCTACAAATTCCAGATCCCATTGTCTGCTCTCAAGAGCTATGTGACAAGATTTCCCAATTCTTCCATTCGAAGATAGCTGACATTTACTCGGCCCTTGAATTACAAAGGGCATCGTTGCCTCCTCTTCTCCCTTTGGTTACATCGCCCATAGGTTCTGGAACAAAGGACCCTGCGGTGAGTCTCTCTAATTTCCCGCCTCTTAACCTTCAGCAACTTGACCTGCTTTTAAGCAAGACCAGATCGGGATCCCCACTGGATCCATGCCCTCTCAAAGTTCTTAAAGACTGTAGGGGAGTCCTATTGCCCCCTCTCCTGGACATTATGAATCGGGCGATGCTGGAGGATATTTTTCCATCCTCTTGGAAGAATGCTGTGGTTAAACACCTTTTAAAAAAGCCAACCTTAGACCCTGAAGTGCTCAAGAATTTCCGCCCTATTTCTTTGCTTCCGGCACCAGCAAAGATGCTAGAGACCCATCTGAATCAGCATCTGGCGGCTTTCTTGGACACTTCGGATCTTTTGGATCAGTCCCAACATGGCTTTCGGAGGTGTCACAGCACGGAGTCAGCTCTCACGGTAGTGCTAAACAACATCCGCACTGAGGTCGACCAGGGCCATACTACCCTTCTGGTTCTGCTCGACCTGACAGCCGCCTTTGATACCCTGTCTCCCTCCATTTTAACATCTCGTCTTAGGGAGATAGGGGTGGAAGGCCCGGCATTGACTCTTCTGGCCTCCTTCCTTGATCAGAGGGAACAGAAGGTCAAACTGGGAGAGTACCTATCTCTGTCCACTCCTGTGCAATGTGGGGTTCCACAGGGGTCGGCTTTAAGCCCGACCCTTTTCAATATCTATGTGGCCCCACTTGCCAGGTTAGTAAGATCTTATGGGATGGAGGTGGTATCAAATGCTGATGACACTCAGATTATGGTGTCCCTCTCCCACTCGGTCAGTACCTCCGTTTGTAGCTTCAGGAACTGCATGGAGGCAGTCTCCCAGTGGATGATTTTTAATTCACTGAAGCTGAACGGAGAGAAAACCGAGGTCCTTGTCTTTGGCGGAAATAAGAACATCTGGTCAACTGAATGGTGGCCACCATCTCTCGGAGTCTGCCCTACACCTACAGACTCTGCTCGCAACTTGGGAGTGACGGTTGACCCTTTTCTTTCCATGACACAGCAGGTAAACAGGACGGTTGCCACTTGCTGGGGTATTATCAAGATTCTTAGGAAAATCAAACACTACCTATCCCTGCAAGCTCGCAAACAGATTGTGGTTGCTCTGGTTGCCTCGCGGCTCGACTATTGCAACGCTCTCTATGTCGGCATAAATAAGGGCCTCGTGCAACACCTGCAGACTGTTCAGAATGCGGCGGCTAAATTTGTGCTCGATGTCCCTAGGCTTTCTTCCGCTACAGCTGCTAGGAAGAGCCTGCACTGGCTCCCAATTCAGGCCAGGATCTCCTTTCGATCCTGTGTCTAACCTATGGGGCCGTGTCCGGCGACGGTGCAGGTGGGGTGAAGGCTCTGCTGGTTCCCCACGCTCCTTGCAGAAACCTCCGCTCAGCCAGTAAGAACTTGCTGTTAGTTCCCCGTTTTTGAAGAGCTAAATGGGTAGGAAGGGCGTTTTCGTCTCTTGCCCCTAAACTGTGGAATACCCTCCCCCCTGAAATCAAAACCCAACACTCCGTCCTGACGTTTAGGAAGGCATTAAAGACATGGCTCTTTGCCAAGGCATACCCGTAATTTAGTTCCAGGTCCTTATGATTTTCTTTGTTAGGCGCCTTGATGCCCACTGGGCTTAGTTGCGCATTATAAGACTGCTTTCATTTCATTCATTTCATAATGTCTTCCACAGATAATTTTTATTGATAATACTTAATTGGATTTTTATTTTCAGAATTATATGGTTCATCGTCGTAGATAATAAGCGCCATTTCGATAGTACGGCTTGACCATATCTTTTAGCATTATTGATTCACTTTCGGCTGAACCTTGCAAGGTGCCTGTTACCTGCGGAATTTTGAGGGTGTTATTGAAGAAATCCCAAAACCCTCCCGTTCCTTTTTTCCTGTTGGTTACGGTTCTGCTTACAACAATTCACTTGACCCTCCTTTCGCTTTCATTCTTTTCCCTTGTTGATGTTCTTTGAGCGGTATGGTGTGTGCTCGTTTTTCTGATGCAACATATGTCATACAGCAAGTTTATAATCAACAGGTACATTTTACCGATTGACACGATTTATCGTGCTTCGGTTTATGGTGCCTTTGTCCCATCAGAAATATTCATCCGTACAGGTATGTCCTCACTCTTCTTTAAAATTGTTGGTATATCAGTCCTTAAATAGGAGTGTACATTTTGAATAAACTAATACTCTAAACCCCTTCACCAGCTTTAGCTGCAGAGAAGATCTCCAGTGCTAGTTGTTCACAGATGCTCTCTTGTCTATGTCATTCATTTTGAGTAATGTTAAGGCTCTTACCTATAGTGGAATGGCTCTTCCACTTTATCTCATAATAAATTTACGGCTATTTTTTTTCCCACCAGGAATGGATACCCCTGGATCTAATTGAAAGTGTAACCACACATTGCAATAAGGTGTGATACTGGTTGTGCTGCTTTTTCATCTCTGATTGGGCCTTTTAATACCTATCAGTTCATTTTTCCCATTCTTCCTTTTTATTACAGTATCCCTGGGAACACATATAAGTACTGGAGATATGACCATCTCTAGTATTTGAAATAATATATAATTTATTAAATCTTAGAGTAATTCTTTTCATCTTTTTGTTTTTTCCATTTTCCCCCTTGCCCCCTTCCCAGTCCTTTTTAGGCAGGAATTCAACTGTTTGTGCTCCTCTTTTGTCCTGATGCTGACCTGATAAATTACTGAAGGTCGAAAGACCGTTGGCAGATTTCTGGCTGAAAAAGATATTAATTGTGCAATGACACGTACATGAACTGAATATTACCATGGTCACTCCGGCTTTATGGATGACTCCTATTGTATATCCATCACTCATCTGGTCCAGCAGCTGTATAAGAATGAGAGCCCAAGTCCACAAGGGAGCCCATGGTTACTGCAACCTCATCAGGTAAATCTTGGTTAGTGGCCTTACATGTTTTCATGTAACTTTTGTTTACTCCTGCTGCGTACTTTTTTGCATAATTTTCACCGAAGGTAAAGTGGTACGAGGTGAAAACATCTTGCAGGAACTACGAAGCTGACCATGTTTCACAATAGCATATGGTGTGCAAGCAATGTTCCCCACATTAGTTTAGAAAATGCAAGGTAAATAGAATTAGTTATGTTGGGCGACTTTTGCACACAGCTTCATATCTCGTGTACAATTTCCAGCCAAGCACGTGACTGGTTATATGGATAGGTTTTATGAAAACTGCTTGCGGAATGTGTTCACAATTTTAATTTCGCCTAGTCCTACTCATCAGCTGTTCCTTGGGGGATGCCTAAGCCAGCCTCAGGGCCCGATTTGGGATGTCAGGCGGAGAGCCTCTGACCAGCGGTTGGAGGCTCTCCACCCGATATCCTGAGGTTTCCCTCCGACCACCGTATCTTGATTACGGCGGTCTGAAGGAAACCAGCAGGGAGATTCTGCTCCTCTTACAAGGTGCTCTGTGAACCTGTTGGAACAGAGCAGAAGAGTAATCCCTTCAATGATGGTGGAGCCAGACTCTACTCTGCCGTCGGAATTACGATGTCGGTTTCGAACAGCCAATCCATGTCAGCCTTTTCGACATGGATTGGCTGTCGGAAACTGACTTTATGGGCCCCTAGCATAAGGGCCTGCCTTAACATCCCTGCAACGTGTGGCAGGCAGCGCTTAGTGCAGGGATGTTTTGAAACTTCCATTTCTCAATGGAAGCTTGTGCTGTGGGCCTTATAGGCCCGCCACACAAGCTTCCTTTAGGAAATGGAGGTTTGCGACCACCCTACGGACGGTCCCATTTTAATAGAGCGGTCGGAACCACTGACCTAAGGTCGGGCGATTCCTTTTCCACGTCCGCCCAACATCATAATCAGGTCCTTAGTGTCTGATGCTCTGATGGCAGAGATCTCTTTATTTTAAAGTATAGGAAAAAGTGTAACAGTTTCTTAAACTTGGAATTTAAAAAAATATGTATTATATGAATAATACCAATGTAAATTCATTTGATATATTTATTTTAAATTAAGAACAAAATAAAAAAAGATACAGTACAATTAGCTTCATTTTAAATTACATATTCAATTATTTAAATATATCAAATTAAATTAACATTATTTTTTATTAGATTTATTACAAACATTACACCTAAAGATAAATGTTTATAATTATATTTAATATGTAGGTTATATTGCAAAAAGTTGTGTATAGAATTAATTTAAAATAATGTCACTGTTTTTATAAATTAAAGTTATTTTTAAAATCAAAGAGGTTATTCAAATTATTTGTCATAAAATAATATTTATTTTTAATTGTTTACTTTTGAACAATATGTATACATATTGTGCAATTTCTGGAGATTTGGAGTGCAGCGGTACATATATATATATATATATATATATATATATATATATATATATATATATATATATATATATATATATATATATATATATATATATATATATATATATAAAAAACAAAGGGTGTCCCCGGATGAAGACGCACCCTCAAGGTGAGTATTCACACATTTAATGAGCACAGGCAACGATGACAGTGGCAAAAGTAGGATCAATCTTCAAGCGGCCAGAAGCGTTTCGGGCCAACGCCCTTGTTCATTGGCCAAAGGAGCAAGCAGCGGCACAGCAACCAGATGTCCCATATGGGTCAGCAAGCTGCAAAGCATCCTGGGACATGTAGTCTGTTTTCGTCCTCCCCATGTGGGGCTGCCACCGCAGCCAATGTCCCAATTAAAACCCTCAGTGGGCTGATACCAACTTTCACGAGCTGCAATTATTGTCCATTATTCATGCTCATCAAGGCCTCACAGATCCGTTTAATGGTAACCTGTCTCAGTCGCCACGGACCTGCCAGGCGATGGCAGCAGTGCTGTCTTTGCTGCCGAACGAGCCGCAAATATGTCAAAAACAAAGGGTGTCCCCAGATGAAGATGCACCCTCAAGGTGAGTATTCACACATTTAATGAGCAGAGGCAACGTGACAGCGGCAAAAGTGAGATCAATCTTCAAGCGGCCAGACGCGTTTCGGGCCAACGCCCTTGTTCACTGGCCAAAGGAGCATGACCCAGGATGATTTGCCGCTTGCTGACCCATTGAGGGGTCCACCGGGGTGGAGCATCATAAATATAAATATGGGACATCTGGTTGCTGTGCCGCTGCTTGCTCCTTTGCCCAGTGAACAAGGGCGTTGGCCCGAAACGCGCCTGGCTGCTTGAAGATTGATCCCACTTTTGCCGCTGTCATTGTTGCCTGTGCTCATTAAATGTGTGAATACTCACCTTGAGGGTGCTTCTTCATCCGGGGACACCTTTTGTTTTTGATATATATATATATATATATATATATATATATATATATATATTTTTTTTTTTTTTTTCAATGTAATATTGTCCCAACTAGGAATCCAGACAGGCCCATCCTGGGCAATATTTCTGTGAGCTAGGCGGGATTGTGGCGAAAAATGGTTATTATGCCAAATGGATTATTACCAATTCTTAGCCTTGTGTGGAAATGCTCAATCAATTTGTCTCAAAAGACACGTATATATAATGAAATAGTAACTTGCTGCTACATTTGTTTTTAATTTGCACTAAAGCACTTTATTGTACATAGCGCCGCTGGTGAAACATGAATTTATTTGCTTATTTGCATACTAAAAGATGGCCGCTATATTCGTTTTCTAATCACAAGCCAACCGTCATCTATGTTGTTGATGAGAATGTGGAAAGTGGCTTTAAATGGCGCCTTGTATCAATGCACAGGTTGACACTGACGAAGCCTTTTGGCGAAACGCGTCTGTTGTGGGGGTTAGGGGCTTGAATTAAAAAGTATCACTTACGATATCGGTGTGCTGGTCATCCTTCTAGCCTGATTGGAGTGGATTGTGCGGAAATATATATATATATATATATATATATATATATATATATATATATATATATACACACACACACATATTATACGTATACACATATATATTAGCAACTGGTGTTGCCCTTTGTAACTGTGAAACTTGTTTCCTCTAACAGCAAAGCATGATGCATTAGGGTTGGAATCTGGCAATGTTCCAAAAAGATCTCAGCAAAAGCAGCAGTTTCCATGGTAATTGATAATGGGTACAGCTTTTATAGGCCTGGGCAATTAATTATCAGCTGTGTGTTGGGCTATGTCTATTATGGTATTAATGCTTTTCAACTTGTGGTTATTGTGGCTCTGTTATGAGTTGATGATCTTGTAGAAAGCATCATTTTCATACTTTCAAAGTGTAAATGATTTGTTTTTCTTTTTATTTGTGTATTGTCAAGTTCTAAGCTCATGAAAATGAATTACAGTGAAGTTTTGAAATGTTTCCTAATTTTGCACATAGTTTCTGCTGGCGGATGACTAAAGGAGCATTCCCTCCTGCTCCACTGATAGCATCCACCTTGGAATCAGTTTGATTTTGCACTTGCAATTTTACGATGTGGTTTTAGCACTGCAGCTAAACTCGCATGCAGTGAAAACACATGTAGTAAAACCTTATACTGTATTTCCTTTAAAAAAAAAAATTATTTGTGGTATTTATACATATACATACAGTAAACAAGTAAACAGGGTTTTACTGCAATGGTATTTATACATATACATACAGTAAACAAGTAAACAGGGTTTTACTGCACTATGGGAAGTCCGCCGGCGAGCATACTGGGTAGGTCATACATGGTAAGTTTATGACGGGCCCCCTATTGTAGTTCGTAGGAGTAATGTAGGTAGAAGGAAAGAGAAAGATGAAAATAAGTAAAGAGAGAGAGAGAGAGAGATTATAGTTTAGGTCTGGTAACAGCAGGGTGTTATTATGGCATTGTGGTACACTTCTGCTGGCTAGGGGTCCATTCAGATTGTTTGTCTCTTATGGGGGGTCAAACGTTAGTAGGGACTTGTCCTATGATTTCCATAAGTCTCTGGAGGTGGTTTTCCAGGGTGAAAATCTTTTTGCTAGTGTGTCAGCTCCTCTAAGGTAGGTGATCCAGGAGAGCCATCCGCCATACGACACTTTAGCTGTGTCTTTCCAGTTTGTGAGGACCAGCTTGGTTGCAGCGGTTAGGTGAAGGTCCAGGAGTTCTGTCTCTTCCTCTGTGGGGAGGTTGGTTCGGATAGAGGCTGTGACGATCGAGGCGAAGTCCCTTGACATTTTACATTTGAACATCCTGTCTATAAAATCAAAGACCCTCCCCCAAAATTCCGTGAGAGTCGGGCACAGGAATATCAGGTGTTCCAGGTCCCCCTTGGCCCCGTTGCAGTTCCAGCATGTATTGTTATCTCTGAGTCCCAGCTTGTGTAGACGCTCTGGGGTCCAGAAAGTTTTGTGTAAGAGCCACAGTTTGGTCTGTGCCAGTACTAATACCTTGTAATGTGTTCTGGTGGTTTACTTAAGATATTGCGTGATAAAGGCAATACCCCCAAACTTGTAATGAGGCAAGGATCCAAAAAGGTAGGTGACTGGCTGTCACTCCTGGGGATCTAGATACCATTTTACCAAGGACACAGTCGTATTTTGGGGAGAGCTGCCACAGATGCTGTCCCACAATCCCCTTGTGCCAACACCTGAGGTCAATCAGTGCTATTAAAGCGTGCTGCAGTCCTGCTGCACGGAGGCTGCCATGTTTACATCTACTACTGGGAAGAGACTTTTGCTGTTCCTGGTTCTCACTGATAGGGGATCCAGATACCGTTTTGTCATGGACACAGGCATATGTTGGGGAGAGCTGCAGTGGATGCTGCTGCTGGGGACTGAATATCCCACAATCCCCTTGTACCAATACCTGAGGTCAATCAGCGCCATTAAAGCACGCTGAAGTTCCACTGCGCGGGCCGCGCTCGGGCCAAATGCGCATCAGAGCCCAGAGGAGGCTGGGCTGGGCCCACAACTAGGCTGAATCATCTGAGCTTGGACTACAAAGGTACCTGTAACATGGGCTTTGTCAAGTTTGCTTGATTATTCCTCTAGTTCTTCTACGAAGTTTTCAAGGTATATGTTCTGAGACCTTTTAGATAATTAGCTGCATTGCTCTAGGATTCTATTGTTCTTTGTCACATCCTAGTCCATTTGTTTATATTGTGTTAACTAACTGTATATCTTTTGCTTGCTCGCTAGTGGAGTAAGGTGATATTGTGTCTTTAGAAACCAGGCCAGTATTTATTACCCTGAAAACGTGGGCAAACAGAAAGCATCAGATTTAGCTACCAAATATCCAAAGAGCTCTACCAAATCTGACAGCTGCACACTCAAGGAGATTGATCTGGAACGAGGAAGTGGAGTCACTCATTGGTTCAGACACATCACCCTAAGCTGAGCCTAGAGTAGGCGCGAACCATACAAATGTTGTTGCCCCTTTTGATAATTTGGCACCAATCCCAAGCAAAAATCTTCCCTGCATACAAAAGCAATTGCTTGTTTAGTCCCTAAGAGCAAAAAACACTGCTTTGAACATCCAAAGCTACTTTAAAGGCCACCCTAGGAAAGCACAAGCTAATGAATCACCCCCAATTCAAGATCCACCCGTTTCAGATCTAACTAGTGCTTTGACTATGCAAACTTTGGCCACATACACATGTTCGATTCCGTGTAGCAATCGTTTCCTCCCTCTCATTGAACAGACACAGATTGCCCCAGAGCATCCGTCATATAAAGGGCCCATCTAGCAACACCCGCTATACCTATTTTCATGGGTGATTTCTCTCAATTAGCGCAATAAATTGTAGAACTTAGATATGAGGTAGGGGGACTTAAAACCATGGTATTGTGCCTCTTCACCTTGTTAAACCAATTAACCATTGGAAAAAAAACATTAATATTGGCAGATCTATGAGTACCATTCATAGCCCAGAGAAGTTTTCTCTAAGTAGGAATCCTAAACTGTTAGAGTCTGGTAAATCCTCCCTCACAAAAGATTACAGGCCTGTGTCCAAACTGCCTGAGACAGTAAGCAGGGTGGGGGAGTGGGGCATCACCAAGGTGGCCCAGACAACACACCCTATCTGTCCCATGCATTCTCTATTCAAACATAGGGAGGAGATTGGTCATAATAAGAGTCACCTAGTATCTCCCACTAACATCATCCCAAAGTTGGGTTTGCCAGCCTCACATCGTAGATGTTCAAATTGTATGGTCATTATCCCCAAACTCAATGTAAAGAAGAGGAGACACTTAAATAAATAAATCCACGCATTGGATTCGGAAGGCAAGGGGTTGTCGTTCCCTCATTAGAGAGGACAGTTTGGGAGCTACTAGGCATCTGCCAATTGACTACAATTATGATACCATTGAATTGACCCTTCCCAGTAGAGAGTTAGAAGATAATCTAGTTGCGTTTGACGTGCAGACATCTACTTTGTTTGATACAAACATTTTCTTCAAATATAGGCACCAGGAGCATAATCATCCCAAAGATTGGCACATTCCTTCTCCAAATCCTGCAGGAGAATCACCTACTCAGGCATTAAATTGTAAATTGGTGCCCATCATAAATTATTTTCCCTTAGATTAACTTATATATAGGGATAACAGCTAGCAGTGCACAGGCGATTGCTCTCCTTATCCTTTCTATGTTCCACTCGAAGATGTTGTTCTTTCAGGCCGAAGTGGCCAAGTTCAAGGCCACTCACTTTTAGGTTCCATCTCCCCTGCTAGCACCATGTTATACTACGAGCCTAAGATCATAGAGGGTTCCAGTTTTCCACCTACCATTGTTCAGGATACAGGCGTGGTTTCAATTATTCCCTGGAAAGTGGCTGGCACAAAATCAAAAATCATTTCCACGGATTGGAACGACTGTATTGAGTTGACTGACATCTGCTTGTTCCAGGTAACTTGGTTGCTGTCCACCAAACACCTTTCTACCCTCCTGGGGAGTTGTGTGAACGACTCCCAGGCTCAGGAACAATAGAAGCCTGTCACAGAGGAAGGTGTGAGAGCAACATAGAGGTATCCACATAGAATGCAGGCCCAAAATACGAGCTTTAAAGGGGGAACCGCCGTTAGTGGGCAAATGGCAAACACACAAGAGAAAGGTTGCCTTTTTGTTCAGTTAGACAGCTGGCTGAGAAAGCAGAGGGGCGAAAACAGTTGACAAACTGTTTTTTTCTATGGGCCTGTAGCTCACATGTAACCACACCCATAGAGTGGGCCACCTAGCTCCTAACAGACAAGGAAGGGTTCAGACATCTTGAGAGTGGATAAAATAGGGCATTCTGGGATTGCTAGCTACTACACACAGCCAGAAGCTACCAGAGGGTGGAAGGGATCCTGGTAGACCCATTGGCTAGTGACCACATCTTCCCCCTGGGCACTTCCTGAACTTAAATATGGCATCCATGACTCCCTTTACCTCAGATCACATATGGACTAAAGAAAGGAAGAAAGTAGAACGGACTTGCTGACCCTTGGACCATGCAAGAGAGGCTGCACCAACTGCTGGACTGCAACTGCTGCTCATTGGGTTAGTGAAGAGAGGATAGGACCTGTGGTCCCTGGCCCTTGAAAACGTCACTCTAGAGCCCTAGGCCGAAGTAGTCACTCTAAGGGTACAGTGGCTGACCCCCTGTTCCAGCACCAGGGCTATAAAAGCTGGAAGTAGCCCATTCTGGCTAGCCAGTAGTCATTGTAAAGAATTGCTGCTGTCCACTGACGTGCACCCAAAAAAGACCATCACTCTGGACTCAAAAATTACTCCCATGTCTGCCAGACCCCAGAGAATCACCAGAGTGTGAACTGGTCACCAAAGATAATCACTAGCACTCACCAAAGCAAATCGCTGGACTCGATGTGTCTGACGATTGGTAGCCCAGCTGCTGCTGGACTTCTACTTGCCCACAAAGGACTTTGAGGAACACCGACCTCTGTGGCCAATCTCGTCCCACCTTACCCAGTGAGAAATAACCACAAGGAGACCCCAGTCAACTGCACAGCATGCTTTATTTTGGCTGTCTCCCATCTGAAATTGCTTCTGCTTCGATAGAAGTCGATGGGCGAAATGCATTCTGCTGATTACGTTTTTTAAATCTTCCACTTTCTTTTTCGAAAATGTTGCCATGTATAAGAAAGTAGGCAAGGGCACCAAAATAAAAGTGGCACCAATTAGTGAATCTGAATGCTAAAAAAGTGGCCCTTGTTTGAAATCAGGTCCGTTCTGACACACTGTATATGTGTTTTGCAAATCATGGATGACTCTATGGAAATTGACAGTAAAAATGGCCCAATAGACCATAAAACAAGCCCACAAATAATTTTAAAAAAATGTAAAAGCCCAAACCCTGACCTTTCAGACCAGCCTGTCAGGCACTGCCGGATACATATAGGCCAGTCCAACCCTGCACAACAAGAGCGCACACAGATCCAAATAAAGGACGACTAGAATAAGAAAGTTCTATCTGGGGAGAGGATGTGGTGTTAGGGCCACAGCTGCTGACTTTGGAACTAGGGAACTAGGTTTGAGTCCTGGCATCAGCTTGACATCCTGTGAATCTGGGCATGTCACTTAATCTTCCTGTGCCTACCAAACTTGAATGTGTCCTTGTGTAATGTAGCTTAGCGTGTTAAAATCTAGATCGTGGCGTAAACATTATCGGCGCCATCTTGTCTCTTTTCAGATCCATACGAGCGGGCCTTTGATAACCTCTTCCTCCCTGGCCATTGTCAGAGCTGTTCCCAGGCTATCACCTAACCCTGCAGATGTAGTTTATTGCCCCTACAGTAGGAACTCACCCCACATCAAAGGAGCGGGGATTAACAAATGCCTTCACACCCCTAGATCCGATCGATCGCCTGCATTCCTGTTCCCAGCGGAATGTCCAGCTGCGCGATAGCCATCACATGCTGAGATCGGGGTGGGTACTCTACTGTAGATGTGTGTGGGAACGGGCCTGAACCGGGGATTCTGGGAATGTCTTTCCGTACATCAAAGCATTACCAAGAATGTGTTGTATGTAATAAAGTAATAAACCAGTGTATAAGAGGCCAGGCCTCAGAGATGTTGGGAGAGCACCTCGAGAAGATACCCTGTTGTCTGATTTGACGTGTTCTGCTCCGTCGGAATAAACTCCTGTTTCCTGCCTTCCAGTCTCAAGCGCCTGCCTCTTTATTTGGTAACAGTGAGTTGGGTGAGAGGCGGCTAGCGCCGGGCAAATCTTAAAAAGGGGTAACCGACCTGATCTGCCTGACCTTTTTTCTACAATTGGCGTCCCAAACGTGGGGCCCATCAGCGACACGTGGACCCAGTGGGAGAGGTCCCAACGACAGAGTGAACGACTGCAACGTTCGGGAAGAGCTCCTGCCCGATAGACCCTTGTCTGGCAGCCGATCATCCGAACTTCATGGTTCCGAGCAGACCTCTCTCGAGTGATCTACGGTCCTGACTGGGAACCATCAGGAGTGCCACAGCAATTACGGAGAATAGAGGACGATCGGGCGCTGGAAGCGGAAGACGAGAAACTGTCCATGCGGTCCGGGTAAGGTCGTGTAACACGACGAATTGCGAATTGATTGTTTGATTGTCATTGGAAAATACTAGTATTATGTATTTGATTGTTTTGGTCCTGAGAGATTCTCTGTCTACAAACGGGGAAGGATAGGAGTATTCTCCCTTTGCAGATAGTGAAGGGTGGGTAGCGCAGGCTTTTGCCCCCGTTGTAACCCGTCGCGCCTACTTCCCTCTCCATTTGATTGATTGTTATCCAAGCATTTACTGTTTTGGAATTGGTTCTCTTTGGATCATTCTCTATTTGCAAACAAGCACAGAGTCGCAATACTCTGTTTAGTCTTTGCAGATAGTGAAAGATAGGTAACGCAGGCTTTTGCCCCCGTTGTAATCCATCGTGCCTATTTTTATCCCTCATTTGATTGATTATTTGAAGGAACATTGATCGTTCGGAATTGGTTCTCTGAAAGGATCTTCTCTGCCTACAAACAGGGAGGAACAGGAAAATCTCTCTCTTTGCAGATAGTGAAGGGTAGGTAGCGCAGGCTTTTGCCCCCGTTGTAACCCGTCGCGCCTATTTTATTCGTCATTTGATTGATTGATTGTTTGTCCGAACATTGACTGTTTGGAATTGGTTCTCTCTTTGGGTATTCCCTATTTGCGAATACTGTAGAATAGAAATATTCTATCTAGTCTCCGCAAAGTAGTGAAGGATAGGTAGTGCAGACTTTTGTCCCCATTGTAACCCGTCATGCCTATCTTCTCCCCATTGTTCAGTAGTTGGGTCAGCCCGGACCGCTTATTAGAGGTGGATCATCCGGCTCCTCTGGAGGGCACCCCTAATAAGGATATGTTTTTGAAGTATGGACTAGTCGCCGTAGCTTATAGTAAGTTGTGGCATAAATATACCAAAAAGGATCGGGAAAGTCAGTGGCCACTGATAGGATCCTTCGATGATGCAAAAGTAAACGTGCTGGAAGCAGTCCTTTGTAATAATAAAACAACGCCCACTATGCTTGACAGTTTCGGCATGTGGCACAAGGAGACGGAACAACGAAAGAAAAGAATCGAAGTCAGACTAGAGAAAGAATTGCGAAAAGCAGCTCATTTAGCCGCGAGCAAGTTGAAAGAAGAGATAAAGGAAAGAGAGGAAGCTAGACTGAAGCAAGAATCCGAGACATTGAGCCAATGTCCCGTTAGAACACCCTCTACGCTTTACCCTGAACTACCTTCGAACCAGCGAGCGAACGATGACCTACTTCTAGGTCCCCCGATCATCTACATGCCCCCTCCATACGCCCCTTCCCAACCCTTAGTGCAACTCGTGCAGCCCCCTGACACAGATAAGAGCAGTGCCAGAGCCTCGGTCCTCACGGCCTCCGCGCCGGCCGAGCCCCTTGTACTCAGCACGGCGCAAGCAGCAACATTAGATGAGCCCGAAACTGAGAAGAAAGACTCTGCTAGACTCAATCGATTGAATAAGAATGAACGAACAGGGATTGATAAGATTGTAAAGACACTGGTAGAACGGAAAGAAAACGAAGATTACATGACACATATATACAACACATATGCCGATAACCACAAACGACACTTTGTTGCACGTTTCTGTTACCACACCCTTAACGCCTATGAAGACCGGTATCGGAGAAAAGGTCCTGAAAGCCTAACGACTCTGTATAGAAAAGTCGACATTGGAGACGAGGGCGAGGGTGATGTGACGGACCTCTTCGCGCGCACGCTTGAAGTCTTCCGCCACCTCACTGAACAAAAATTAGAAGCCGACACCACCACCCCTGTAGCGACTGAGCCTCAAACCGAGAGAACTGACACCATGATGCCAATAAGAGAAGCGGCACCTTATTGGGTCCCGTCACGAGTACAGGGAACACACGACGATATTAACCACCAAGATGCAAGAGGGAGGGTAGTGTACAACTGGGTCTACCAACCCTGGGATCGGCAAGACATCCTGACTTTTCGAAAGTCCTTGCCCGATCTACGAAAGAACCCCACTGCCTTCTACACAGAATTAGGTACCGCCTTGGGTTCGACGATTATGACCCTAGCGGACATCGACTTGTTTTTCGGGCTATGTCTGCCAGCTGATGTGTGGAAGCAAATCCGGAAAGTCGACCACCTTGAGCTGTTCGGACATACCTGGTCACAATTCGATGGCATAGACAAACAGCGACAGAAACCTTTGAAATCGATTCTAGACCTGCCAGACAAAATAGTACTAAAACTGAAAACCATAGTACCAGAAAGGAAGGTAGACTGGTCGATAGTAACGGCCTGCTGCCAGAAACCACAGGAAGACGCCTCAGAATATTTCTCCCGGTTCGAAACGGTGTTCTCCGATTACAGAGGCCAGGACATGACCTCTGCGACCGGACATCACTTGTTCGTCCAGAACTTTGTAAAAGGCCTGACACCAGAAGTCTCACAAAAGCTGCAGACTAGTGAAAGTAGTTGGGCTGCCTCCAAACCCACAGCTATCCTTCAGATGGCTCAATACTATGAGCGACAGAAGAACGAGAACGATCAAGCGACTGAGAGAAAGAAAAAGGACTTGAAAGAGAGGGTGATGATCGCTCAGTTGCAAGGGGTGACTATGGGAAGGGAACAGTATAGAGGAAACCACCAGTCAAATGCTCCTAGAAATCCTCCCCCTAGAGACCGCACACCCGCGCCCGGCGCTCCACGAACAGACCTCGATGAGAACCAGTGTGCGTTCTGCAAAGGGTTTGGCCATTGGAAGTCTCAATGTCCGGTTCTTCTGGAAATGATTAAAAATAGAGAGTCTAGGGACATGACGAATGGCCCCAGGACTAGAGGGCAGGGACGAGGGTACACAAACGACACCAACAACGACAGACCAGGTAGATCGAACACATTTGACCGTCCCCGACAGAACCAGTGCCAACAGACTGACTGCGACAATGCCCACAACTTTGCGTAGGACTGCCCAGGGCAAGGGAGGGATCCAGTCGAGCTCTATGTTGACCAGCAAGGTCCTTATGTCACCGCTAAGGTCCTAGGTACGAAGTCTCCCTTTTTGGTAGACACTGGCGCAACACGCAGTGCGTTATCTAAACGACTGATTCCAAGGGCACCCTTGTCTGGCTCACACATAACATCAATAGGCTTTGATGGAACGCCCTCCACTAACCCCTTATCCGCACCGGTTTCCTTCGACTTGGACAGTAACCCCACTGACACGACGTTTTTGCTCTCCTCCAACACCCCCGACGCCATTATGGGACTTGACTTGCTGAAACATTTTCGAGCCACTATTAGGTGTTCCCAGGACGGAGTTCGAGTCATTCTGTACGATAACCCGACTCTGCTCAGACCCCATCCCGCACGACACATGTTCCCCATCTCTGACGCTAACGCATCCTCACTTGACTCTCTACCTCTGTACCTATGGGCCAAAAACGACTCAGACGTAGGACGAATGATGATTGACCCTGTGCACATAACTGTTCGGCAAGACGCAATACTCCCGAAACTCCCACAGTATCGGATATCACCCGAGGGCGAGAAGGCACTGGTAGCGATTATTCAGTCCCTGGTAGATGCAGGAGTGGTAGAGGAAGTAGTTAGCAATGTCTGCAACAGCCCTATCCTACCCATTGTTAAGAAACAAGGCGAGGGAGATGAGAAAGCGTACCGCTTCATCATCGACCTACGAGAGGTTAACAAAGTGGTCGTGCCTCAATACCCCGTAGTCTCAGATATCACCACCATTCTAACCCTGATTCCTTCCACAGCCACCACCTTCACTGTGATAGACCTCAAGAACGCTTTCTTCTCCATCCCCATCCACCCAGACAGCCGCTACCTTTTTGGCTTCACGTTAAAATCCCGCTCATATAGATTTTGTAGAGCTCCCCAAGGTTACACAGAAAGTCCCAGCATCTATAGCCAGGCCCTCAAGCGACAACTGGACGCCGTTCAGCTACCGGATGGAGTGGTGTTGATACAGTACGTCGATGACATCCTTTTGGCGGCAGACACCACTCCACTTGCAGTTACAGCCACCATCCAACTCTTGCACTTCCTTGCGGAAAATGGCCACAAGGTCTCCCAGAAGAAGTTGCAATTCTGCCAACCCCAGGTCACCTACCTAGGCCACCTCTTGTCCAAAGACGGGAGAAAGCTTACACCCGAACGGATTCAGACCATTCTAGAAACCCCTGTCTCAAAGACCCAGAAACAAGTCCGCTCCCTGGTAGGACTCACCTCCTTCTGCCGGCAGTGGTTGCCCAATTTCAGTCTTATTGTAAAACCGCTACTTTCCTTGCTAGCTAAAGATGTCCCCTTCCCGCTCCCTTGGACCCCTGAATGCCAATCCTCCTTCAAGGAACTGCGAGACGCCCTCTGTTCCGCTCCAGTCCTAGGAACTCCCGATTACACGAAGCCCTTCTCTCTCTACACTCACGAAAGGGAGGGATGCGCTCTGTCTGTCCTGACTCAGTCAATTGGCCCCAAGCAACGTCCATGTGCGTACTTCTCTGCCACTCTTGACCCCGTAGCCAGAGCCTTGCCTGCCTGCCTTCGAGCAGTAGCTGCCGCTGCTGTCTCTATCCGTCAGAGCGAGGGAATCATACTCTCGAACTCCCTCACTGTGTTAGTACCCCATGCGGTCGACACCCTTTTGAACCAGACCAAGACTCAACACCTGACTAGTGCACGACTGACTGGGTACGAATTGACACTGCTTGCACCCCACATCACTCTGAAAAGATGTACGACTTTGAACCCCGCCACACTGTTGCCCTTGCCTGAAAACTACCCCGATGCGCCCCCTATACACGACTGTGTGACCCTCACGGACGAACAGACTCGGAGTAGGGTTGACCTCCGAGACACTGCTTTCACCGACCCTGACGGAGAGCTATGGGTAGACGGCTCTTGCATCAAACTCCCCGACGGCACCACCTCAGCTGCCTATGCAGTGACGACAGCCCGAACGGTAATTGAGACAGCCCGCATCACACAACGATCCGCACAGGTGGCAGAACTGATTGCCCTCACACAAGCATGTATTATAGCGACAGGGACCATGACAAACATTTACACGGACAGCCAGTACGCCTTCGGAGTGGTTCACCATTTCGGACTCCTGTGGAGAGAAAGGGGATTCCTGACGTCCCACGGCACGCCCATTCTCCACGGAGATCTAGTCTCCGCCCTGATTGAATCAGTTCTCCTCCCCAAACGATTAGCAGTCATCAAATGCCAGGCACACAAGAAGGTGACAGACTTAGTCGGACAGGGAAACGCGCTGGCCGACATCACTGCCCGAACCACAGCTGAGAATAGGACGACGACACGCATGTATGTGACCAGGTCACAAGCAGAAAAATGGACTGATGCTAGGGAAACAATTAGGGACATCCAGTCGGCCAGCACACCTCACGAACTGACTGAGTGGGCACGGGTGGGTTTAAAAGACGATGAAGGCTGCTGGCGGACGAAAGACACAAACAAATGGTTGCTGCCTGACTCGTACCTGATTCCCATACTGACTATGGCACACTCCCCCGCACACATAGGATCTGCCCCCATGATCGAACTCATCTCCAAGGTCTGGCATAACGACAAAATCCCCGACTCAGCCAGACGCCTGGTCCAACAATGCCTTATCTGCCTGCAACACAACCCTGGGAAAGGAACTATGGTACCCCGGGGAGGGTTTGGGGTCCCCGACCATCCCTTTGAGGTCCTCCAAATGTACTACATCCAACTAGAAAGATGCCAAAGCCTGAAGTATGTGTTAGTCATTGTGTGTGCCTTCAGCAAATGGGTAGAAGCCTATCCAACTCGTGATAACACCGCCATGACCACTGCCAAAGTACTACTGAAAGAGTTTTTCCCTCGCTACGGTCTTTGTCGAATTATATGGAGCGACAACGGCCCCCACTTCATAGCTGAAGTTATCCAACTAATCTTGAAAGGGTTGGGTGTAAAACAGAGGTTCCATGCAGTCTTTCACCCCCAATCTGCTGGCTTAGTTGAGCGACACAACGCCACACTGAAACTAAAACTGTCAAAGATAGTGGCCACCACAGGACTTAAATGGCCAGATGCCCTCCCGCTGGCATTGCTATCGATGCGCTCCACTCCCACTAAGCACCATTTGACCCCCTACGAGGTTGTATTTGGGCGACCGATGAACCTCTGGACTGCCCCTAAACCGACCTCCATTCATACGTCCCAGACGTCCTACTGTCTGATTACTTGTGCAAATTGACTAAAACGTTGTCTGTCATTCATCAGCAGGTGCAGCAGGCCATCCCCGATGCTTCCAGGGGTCCGGGTCACGATATCCAACCGGGGGATTATGTGCTGATCCGAAATTTCCAACGGGCGAAGAGTCTGGAACCCCGGTGGACGGGCCCCTGGCAAGTACTGATCACCACCCGGACGGCTCTTCGAGTGGAGGGGAAACGGCACTGGCTGCATGCACACCACTGTAAGAAGGTCTCCTCGACCCTGGCCACGACAGAAAACGTCAGCACCCAAGAAGAGCTTCTGAACGAAGACCGGCCATCACTGAACTGTTATCCTGATACCGAGGCACTCGAACTTGCAAAATTCTCTGAACCCACTGTGCCATCCAGGGAAGGGTATTTCCTGCGTCGAAAGGAGGGAGCTTCGGCTAAGTAGACCGCGGACTAAGTTGAGTCTCAGAACGGTAGCCTAAACACAACCAAGGGTTACCCGGAGAGAAGCTAAAGGAAGTCTGCGGTTCTGCCCACTACCGAGCACCTCGAAGATGATGGAAGCGCCAGATAAGAAGATGATGGAAGCAACCGGAAATACCCACTACAGGAACCCAAAGACTGACAGTATTCACAAATCGAAGACAATTGCCCTTTTCATTGTCCTCCTCTTTTGCCTGAACTGCTGCCACTCCGACTGTGGCTCTGTCTGTTATCAATGTCACGGGCCTCGTGTGCCTCGAAGGCTTGTGAACACAGCTGGTGGGTCACAGTTCCTGCCACATCACCAGAACATTGGACTCCATCGATCCCCCCTCCTTTGTTGCTTCTCCGAATATGTACTTTGTTTGTGGCACCAAAGCTTACACTTGGCTTCCAAAAGGTTGGGGGGGTACTTGCTACATCGCCTTCATTCTCCCTCCAACGTACGTGGCCCCAGCCAACCATCACCGGCAGAAGCGTGCAAGAGACATTGAACAAGCCAACTCCACCGGAGCACAGTTCCTGGATGCAGTGAAGGGACTTGTTCCTCTGTGGGGCCCAATGGCAAACAGCCGCGCCATCCGACACCTGACCCAGGCAGTAGAAACGACCATGAACATCACGGCTGGCATCCTCACTAACAATACGGCCGAGCTTCAGGCAGTCCGCCTGGTGGCTCTTCAGAACCGCCTTGTTCTAGATGTGGTTCTAGCTGACCGTGGAGGAGCATGCCGCATCATCGGATCCAGCTGTTGAACCTACGTGCCAGATAACTCGCCCTCAGTCTACAAAGCAATCGAGCACCTCCACAGACTTTCCTCAGAGGTTCACCAGGAGCAGGAAGGATGGTCGCTTGGGAGCTGGTTTTGGGGTACTTTGAAGGACTGGGGATGGAGGTTGTTCACATTTATATTGATGCCGGTCGTGATACTGTGTGGGTGTTGCCTAGGTATTCAATGCTTGCCACCTTTGTGTTCGCTAACTGCATGTGCCCTAAGACTTCGGACTTCAAAACTGAACACATGAAAGCATTGTACGACCTTGAAATAAGAAATATAATGGGGATTGACGTAAATTAACAAGCTGGCTAGATATGTTGAAAAGGGAGGACTGTTAAAATCTAGATCGTGGCGTAAACATTATCGGCGCCATCTTGTCTCTTTATAGATCCATACGTGCGCGTAAGCAGCAGCCATTTTGAATGCCATGACCTCCCTGCCCACTGTCGATAGCCAGCGCGTCTCTCCCCCCCCTCACCCTCTCGCCTCATAAGCATCCCCCGCGTTCGGATAGCCCCCGATCTCTCCTGCCTGGGCCATAAACACACCTCCAGCGCGACCCTGCCTCAGAGCCACATCCCGTACTGAACCCCCACCCTCCTTTCACACGAGCGGGCCTTTGATAACCTCTTCCTCCCTGGCCATTGTCAGAGCTGTTCCCAGGCCATCACCTAACCCTGCAGATGTAGTTTATTGCCCCTACAGTAGGAACTCACCCCACATCAAAGGAGCGGGGATTAACAAATGCCTTCACACCCCTAGATCCGATCGATCGCCCGCATTCCTGTTCCCAGCGGAATGTCCAGCTGCGCGATAGCCATCACATGCTGAGATCGGGGTGGGAACTCTACTGTAGATGTGTGTGGGAACGGGCCTGAACCGGGGATTCCGGGAATGTCTTTCGTACATCAAAGCATTACCAAGAATGTGTTGTATGTAATAAAGTAATAAACCAGTGTATAAGAGGCCAGGCCTCAGAGATGTTGGGAGAGCACCTCGAGAAGATACCCTGTTGTCTGATTTGACGTGTTCTGCTCCGTCGGAATAAACTCCTGTTTCCTGCCTTCCAGTCTCCAGCGCCTGCCTCTTTATTTGGTAACAGTGAGTTGGGTGAGAGGCGGCTAGCGCCGGGCAAATCTTAAAAAGGGGTAATCGACCTGATCTGCCTGACCCTTTTTCTACAAGCGACCTTGTGTAATGTAGGGGGAACACCCATTACGACGCGGTGTTTACACCGCACTACCATTACAACGCTGGTTTTACAACGCAAGTCGTTACCACGACTTGCGCTGGAGGGCGCTCTGGGCTAAGGAATAGTAGATTTACTATTCCAACACCTTCCCTACTGTACGTAGGCTGGTGTTGGAATAGTAAATCTTACTATTCCTAAGTCCAGCACCCTACAGCGCAAGTCGTGGTAACGACTTGCGTTGTAAAACCAGCGATGTAATGGTAGTGCGGTGTAAACACCGCGTTGTATTGACATACAACCGTAATGTAGCTGGTGCTCGTGTAAAGCGCTCCAATATCTTCAGGTCGAGCTCGCGCTATATAAAAACTGTCAAATAAAATCTATGGCGCCATAATAATGGTTGAAAATGCTATATAAATGGAAACAACATAGCCACCTTTTGCCACGCATGTTTCAATTATCCCTCATTTCCACTTCAAGTTCAAGTTGGGCCAGCAATTTAATGTCAGCCGGCCCTCTATAAATGTTTGAAAGATTGACAGCTATGCTTTCACTAATCATCACTCATCTGAGGGGTGCACAAGCTTCCTCTATGTTTTGAAAATGCCTTTGCAAATGTGATCAGTTACAAAGGTTCTTTGAGCGTTCCCAGCTGCAGAGAATCATGCGTCGAGCAAATGGCCGCCTTGCCCATATGAGGTCAGCTTCCCACTGAGCGCACGCGGCTGCAGCGTGCGTTCTGTCTCTGCATCCGCACGTAGCGCACGAGAGAGGAAGTCCGATGCGCTCTCTGGGGGTTCAGCACGGAGACATGCTACAGTGTTTGTGTTTTAAGGACATTGCATCGTTTGTATGAGGCTATATAGCGTACAACAATCTTTCAGATATCAGCTGATAAGTATACATTTAAAAGTAAAAAATATTAGAAATTTTACAATTTGCAATTTGTTCCAAACTCGAAAAATAACTACGTAGCTATCCAACAAGATCGGAACAAAAGTTGTCGCTGAAATGACTAAAAATGTGCGGTACAAAATCTGAAGCCCTAATTACGATAGATGCAAGGATAATGAATAGAATAATGAGGGGCTGATTTTATAAGCACATTAATAGGTATTCAAAAATCCAGAGCATACAACACATAAAATGCAATAACAGGATTCAAGAAAATAATCAGAGGAGTATAATATCTCTAAAACAATGTTGGCCTCCACATCAGTGGGAGAAAGTAAACAACAACAATGGCCGAAAAAAGACACATCAGTCAGCATATAATAATCCCCCATTATCAAATGTTCTGTGTGGTATGCCATCTACTAAGGAATTGTGGTGCGATTCCCTATTCTTACTGAATTCTGGGGCTTATCCAGAGCTTTAGGTGGTATGAAAAACAGGGGGATCTCTAAAAGGGGGATAGCAAACCTATTGAAGGGGTGTGTCCAACCCCATTAGGGGTGTAGTTTAAATCCTGGAAACTAGCATCGCATGCTTAAGGAAATCATGAGTTCTCACTCAGCAAAGGATAATAAAATAGCAAAAATGTATATTTATTAACCATACAAAATAAAAACAACAAACACTTTAGAAAAACTTGTACCAATGATTTACATTACTTAGAAATCTATTGCTAGATTTCCCAAAAACCTTAAAGTTAGCCATTGTGTCTATTTTGCTGGGGTTTCTCGCAGCAGTTAAGGAAATGAAGTAATACAAATTAGGGAGATGAATAGTGAGGGCATATAAAGCAGAGAAAAGAGTTAAAGGGAGAGGAGGCGAGAATGAAGAAGACAGAGTGTGATAAATGGACTGATGGCAGAAGTGTAAGGGGTGAGGAGAAGGGGAGAAAAACGTTGAAGGGAGAAGAAAGGGGAAGAGGGAGAGGCAAAACTGAAGAATGGAGAATGCTGGCATGAAAGTACTGAGGGGGAAGTGAAGGAGCAAGAGGGATGAGGAAAGGTATCCAGTGAAGAGGAATGAGGTAGAAGAGACAGAATGAAGGACATTGTAGGGTCGGGAAGGATTAACTTGTGGAGAGTAGGAGAGTTTAGCAATAACCTACCTCTTGTTATGAGTACTGCGTCAAGGTATATTTCCCACATGACCAGACACTTTCATATATTTAGCACAATAATATGGTTCCTTGGATATTTAATTACAGTGATTGTGGTGATATTTAAGGCAACACATCCATTTTGATGAATTATCTGTTATTGTATGTTTACTCTCCAATATAACTTTAAGGTCACTCTTGGGTGGTTAGGAGCATTTAATCAATTCGCCAAATAAATACTTTCAAAAGGCGTATTTACTTTTTAGCTAAAGTGACTAGCTGCAATTAAGGCTATTACAGCTTCTAAAGTTTACCTAAGGGAATTGCACTTGTCAACAAGCAAACATCACTTTGTAACTATGGCCTCAGGAATAGCATAGAAATACAATTTTGCAGGCACATAATGAAAAGGAATATGAGAAACTCCTCACAAAGTGATACCACAGAATTGTATCCATGTTTTAAAAACACAGGTATGTTAATCAAAACTGTATAAAGTCATACAGTAGCTGGCAAATTGTTAAATGCTAAAGCATGAGCGTTGAATGTTCATGTTTCCGCAATGGTTCTGTGCCGCCATGGAAATTTTATAAGGAAAAGTTAGCGCTGGCAATGAGAGAAAGAAAGCAAACATTGGGCAGCTGCAGTGCTGTGCATTCCAGTTTGGTTATGCAATCACGTTTCTTAAAACGTGGTGTTTGTTGCATTGAAACCTAATAATTGCTTTATATGGCCATGGCGTGGAAGGATTTTGCATCTTGTTTGGAACTTTACTGAAAGGTTTACCCTGGCTGTTCTCTGCACTTACTTGTGAAACATGCCATGGCCTCCTGTCTTTACTCTGTTACTATTTCACTCGGAATGTCTCGCCTGCCTGCCAGCCGCCTCACTCTCTGGCAGCCTTCTCTACCTCCGTTAGTCCATCTGTCTGCTGCTTTTTGGGTCTTACCTAGTGACGCAGCGCATGTGTTGCTCGCCTTGACGAGATCTATTGTCGTCTGTTTCTTGGCTGAAGGGGGACAGGAGATGTGCACTCATACGGACACATCCCGTGCATGGCGCGCTTTCACTTTTCCTCCCAGTCTCGGAGTCGAGCAGCGTTGACAAATGATGCTGTCTCGGGGCATCTCTTGGGGGATACTGGTAAGGGGTTGGGGCGGCTGGTTTGTATATTTATAACTTGCGTGGGAATCATTTACCTGCATTCCACCTTCGTCCCAGCCCTGCAACCATGGGCGCCTCGGAGAGAGAGCTAACTTTCTTCATGGGGAATCTGGACCCGCGGGTGACGGAAGAGCTCTTATCCGAGCTCTTCCTGCAGGTGAGAGGGGAGAAAAGCTGTTACTTGTGGCAGGGTTTCCATGTGTGTCTGTAAATTTGCCAACGCTAATGTGTAGAAGGTTGGGGAATGATTTTGTGTGGGTGTTTGGATGCGATAAGCTAAACGTTGAGGGTTGGGTTGCAGGTGTTGTGTTGAGTGACTGGAGAAGGCCTCACAAAAAACAAGACAACACAATGTGCTTTTTAGATCGTACTTTATTTATCTACCCCCCTCCCCTCTACTCGGTGGGGGCGGGAGATGATGCACCAACGCACCCCTCATTCTCTAGTGCATTTACCTTTGTAAAGCACTTGCAACCCCTGACGAATCATTGAATTCTATCATACCATTCGCTATGGCCTTGTAGCCAACAATACTCCTTAAACACAACAAACTGCAACGGCTATTAAATCCTCTTTTATTACTTGACAAAGTCTTGAAATCGGAAGGATGCCCAGGGAAATTCTTTGTTATACTGGGGATTCAGCTATGTTATGCATATTTGTATAGTGCACTAATCACCTGTTAGGGTATCCAGGTGCTTGGCAGGATGTATAGGCAACTATTTAATTGGAGAGGTTATTCAAAGAGCTAGGAGTGCTGCTTCCTGTGGAATTCCAAAAGTGATGAGGAGGCTCTGAAGTGGTGTTGGAGGTTGTTCTAAGTCCAGGGGGTGGTGTAGAAGATGGTGCGACTTCCGGCTGTGGGTTTGAAGATGATGGGTATGTGTGCAAGTGAGGGTCTGGCTGAGTGAGGTGCCTGAGAGGTTGGTGTAAGTTTTTGTGGCTGTTCAGGTAGGTTGGGCCTTTTTGGTGTTAGATAATGCTTTGTATGTGTGAGTGAGAAGTTTGAACTGGGTAAGTTTCTTTCTGGCACGCCAGTGTAGTTCTCTGAGATGTGGGGTGATATGGTAGCAGGGTGGCAGGTTGAGGATTAGCCTTGCTGTATTTTGGATGATTTGGAGTCTGTTCAGGAGCTTCGTGATGAATCCAGTACTTTGTGTAGTCAAGCTGCTGGCAATCACGTCCGGGAGACTGTTTTCCTGTTGTTGTCTGGTAGGCATTTGAAGATCTTTTGCAGCATCCTCAGGGTGTAGAAGCAGGTGGAGTTTACTTGTCCTATACATCTTGTCAAGGATAATTCCCAGGTTTATGACATGGGTGGTGGGGATCGGGTGAGGTCTAGGTTGGCTGGCCACCAGGTGGAGTCCCAAACAGAGGCTTTCTTTCCAAAGATCACCACTTCCATTTTGTATGTGTTAAGTTTGAGGCAGTTAGATTTACCAATCCTTCTGCAGCAGTTGGCTCCAGCTTCTTCCAGTTCTCCCTTTCGTAGCAGGAGCATTTGATTCACTCCAACAGAAGGGTGGAAAACAGCTCAGTAGTTGGGGCCTCAACCCGTTCATCACAGTCTGGACTGTCCCACTTCCAGCTCAGTCTGAAGATAATACACTTGGTATTAGCCCACACTTCTAGAGCCAGCTGACATTTCGGCTCAGAGAGTCACGTCTACGGACAGCTGTAACCATCGTGCCCTTCACTTTTGTCACCTGCCAGGGCTCGGGCTCCTAAGGAACCCAGAATGTGTTGCTTGGGTCATGGTCTCTTACAGGGACACTAATTTGAAGTGTCAGACACACAGGCTCTCCACTTCCGACTCATGTTATTGTTTTGCTGGTGCAAACAGGCCGTAACTGTTCATGAGTTCTGGAGCCCAGGTCTTGTGATGTGGTACCACATCTTGAATGGATCTTCCAAAGCATAGCTCACTTGGGGGCCTCCTAATGGTGGCATTTGACATTTACCAGTACTCCCACACATCTGAAAATAGAGCACATTCTAGGTGATGATGCTGAGCATATGATATACAATGCAAATGTCTTGGTAATGGTGTGCATGAGTCTCTCCCTTTTTTTTGTTGAGTTTTATATAGTGCAAACTAGACCCGAAGGTATCAGAGTGCTTTACATGCGCGCTAGTTGCGTTACACACGGACACCTTAATTTTTTGGTTCGGCGCGGGAGATCAAGTGATTTGCCCAGAATCACAGGATGTTGAGCGTCCCTGCCGAGACTCGAACCCAGTTCCTCAGCTTCGAGGTCGACCAATCTAGCTGTTAGGTTACATCCTCTCCCTAGTACATTGTTTAATGAGCACCTAATGACCTACCTGAGCTTGTCCCTTTTCATATATTACAGTGAAAAAATGCAAAAAAAAATCATCACCTAGGACAATAAACGGGGAGGGAAAAAAGGGCATTCATCAGCATCATAATTTGTATTTGTAAACAAACAATCGTACAGTTTGAATTATAACTCACATAATTTCTGCTGTTTTGTTTTCATGTTTAAGTAGAAAATTGTTGCCCGTAGCATGAAGGTTATGTTGCAAAAATTGCTAAATGCAGAAAACTCAATTTTTTTTTTTTTTAGAGGTAATTAAAAAACAGGCAATACTGGGAGATGTTTCTGCACTTCCAGTTTTGAAGGAAGCCTACTTCCGGTCCTGTGTCTTGTCAAGTGCCCAGCTTTGAGCTGCAAACCGCTTTAATGCAGGCCATGCACACCATGTGTTATAGCAGCATGTGCTGCAGCTTTTCTGCATATCACACATTTAATAAGCATTTGCAATGCAATAGGTCTCGAATTTACACGAGTTTAAACTATTGGCATTGTAAATGACAATGCCTTTTAGCAGGGATCCGTGCGTTTAGCGTGTCCAATCAGTCTAGTGTCATCAACAACTTAAAGCTGCATGGGGGTTTGAGTGAGCCATGGATGCTTCAGTGGAAGATTTTGGAAATAAAAATAATTCCAAGATTACCCAAAAGATGTTCCAGATATCCAGGTCCATTTTGCGTGAGTGATTTTGTTGTAATGCCGCATAGTCATAGCAGGAACATAAGATTGACATAAGGTTAAGGAGTGTGGGGGTAGGATGTTTTGTCCAGAATTTGGTTGAAAAATATTTTACAACATTGTGAGATTTTAAAGAGCACAATACGTTTATTGCCAGGTTTACAAATATTTTTCAATCTCAAGGAATATTTGGGACATTATTTAGAATATTGTTAATTTTTAAGCATATTTTTCATGGACTTTGGTCTAGTAACATGGCTTAAACCTGTAAACCCTTTTACTAGGGCTACAGGTGAAGGGTGATTCCTCCCCACCCCCTAGAAATGTATCTGAAATTTATATTCAAAGGCCTCTCCATCTACATTAATTACCAAGGGTGATTGAGGGAGTTTTTTCAATGAATGTGTGGGGAAACATGTGCCTCATTATACACTTTCAATTATATTGTGGCATGAGAATGTTCGATTCTGGTGAGATATGTTCATGCCCAACAGATAAAGGGCCTGCCTATGTACAGATAATCTCTGAGCCCACAGTAATCCTTTTGCTGAATGCTGAGGAGGCATTCAACACAATAGAATGGCCATTCATGGTTAAGCCACTAAAGAAAATAAGATTCACTCATTATGAGTAAGTCTTATGTGTATTTAAGCCCCCTTGTCAGGGTAATGGTGAACACTGAACTGATTAATGTATTTAAATTGGAAAGGGGTATGAGACAGGGCAACCCCCTTTCCTTACTGTTGTTTGACTGTTCACTGAGCCTTGGGCCTGTTGGATCAGAAGAGACCCAATGGCAAGCAGCATCCAAAAATGTCGAGAGTGGGATGACAGGATATTAACCTATGCTGACAACATTTAATTAATTCTTATTGCACAAGAAATTAGGATGTTGTTGATGTTGGTGATAGGGAGGTTGGACCTTACCCCCTGGTCACAGAACTCAGTCAGAAGAACCCATAATCCAATGACCGTCTAGTCTACCTACCTAAGTGTCTTGGTCATAGTCATTTATTTGTCCCACTCCCGACCCCCACACGAAGATAGTTAGATATACCCAATGATTTTATTACACAACCCAGAACAGAAGAAGAAGAAGACCCTTTCGCTCACACACTCGTTTCACTCCACAACACCCCAGACACTGAAAATAATATACCACATAGTCTACGTGCAAGTTCAAAAACTTTATTTTTTTTAATAACAAGCTTCGTATTGTTGTAACTTGTAAGTATTTCCATGAAAAACATCCTGCTCCACCATGCAAAATGAAGATTAAATACTGTACATTTTGTACATCTAGTGCACGATAGAGAAATGTGTGAATTGTGGGAGACCTCTCACCGTTGAACGTATACTGTAAGTGGGTTACACATGCATCTTTCGAAAGCTCTGCAAATCCCTTGTTTCATAAAGCAATCTTCTCTTCTCATCTGCCTATGAGAAAAATGATGCACGTTAGACAGTGAATAAAACTATGCCAGTTTTTAGCAGTCATGGCAAAAAGTGCAACATTACATTATGGATAAGCAACAGGGACTAACAATACTGGTTTGTCAATTGTATGCGACACTCATGTGGCCTCAATGGTGTCTTTCTTACTGTGCAACAAGCTGCGAGGTAACATGGGCAAAGCAGTAGACACGGATCTAAAAATGGTTATATGGCTCAGGCTAACTTTCCAAAGACTAGAGTAGGAGTAGATTAGATGACCCTAGGGACCATCTAATAAATGAAAACTAAACTCTGTCTAATGTGACTACTGTACATTAGGACGCAATTTGGACTAGTTACACTGTCACAAGGATTCATGTTATACGTAACTGTTTTTTCAATCTTCCTTCCTGGTTAAAAAAGTACAAATAGTAAAATAGGGGGAGGTGTGCAGGCATCTAAAAAGGTGTACTTGATTTCATAGGTGCACAATCAATACTAACCACCAGTGCCGACGGGGCCAGCGGCGAAGAGATTGCCATCCAGAAGGGGACAGAGGATGCGGCACCTGCAGGAGCATCAGTGGGGGAGGAAAGTTCAGCGGTGGGCGGTGGTAAGTTATAGTCATTACTTATTTGCATTACTAGGTGGATGGGGGACATTTTTTTCCTCACTGTGCTATAAGACTTATTAAGATAGTATGAATTTTAAGTTGTACTGGACAATATACAATGGTTGAAGAAGACACCCTTTGTAGCATTACCAGTTTTAGTTGAGTCAACAAGGCCTCTTCCATCAGCCTCCAACTCAGCTGTGAAACTTATGGAGGAGACTAAAAGTCAGATCAGATGACCTTGAGGTATGTGTTGAACAAAAAGGGAAAGAAGTGAACTAGGGTGGAAGGAGGAAGGGAGGACTCAGAGATGTAATAATAAGACTAACTACCATAGAAGGATACTTTGGAAGGTTCATTCACATGGCTGATATGAATCGGATGCATGGGTTGTTAAAGAATGGGTAGAACTGTAAGGTCAAAGAAAATGCAGGCCTGGTTGGGCAAAAGAATATGGGTGCATGGATACAGTGGATAGCAAGAATCATGAGCGGAGTTTGTGTCAATGAAACCCAAGGCAAGGAAGGAGTGGACGCATGGGTGGTTGGGTCGCTGGTGAAAGTGAAACCAGCTAAGCCGATAATAAAGAATGATAGACATTTACTTTTAATGGGTGGATGCCCCCTAAATGTATTTGTATTCATCATAGGTGAAGACTGTCACGGGAAGCAGAGTCTTACTTTGAAAAAATAAAAGGAGATACAAAAAAGACTTTTGTTCTTATGTTTACTCAAGCCCACCCAGTACTAGGGCAAGTATAATGTCAGAAAAAACTTCAACAAATGCTACAGGCAGGGGAAGCAGGAGGACAGATTAGATAGATACTAAAAGTTGGCACCAATTGTATGGACTGCGCTTGATAGTGCTACAAAGCCACTATGTACTGTTGAATTCATTATGAAGAGTTTGCTACAATTCTGTTTCTTTTTTTATAGATACTCCTACTCCTTCCTCAAAACCATCACGGAAGGAGTTGGCAGCCAGGGCCCGGCAAAGGAAACTGCAGGCCATTGTGGAGGAGTACCGCAAGCTGGTGGCTGAGGCTGAGGAGGAGGAAGAGGCGGCGGCAGCAGCTGCTGCCTCCAATGCGTGTGGCCCCAGCAAGGCTCCACCTGCAGGAGTAAGGCGCCGCGGCCAGGCAGCCGCTCACCGCCGCCATTCAACATCTGCCACCCCCTCACAGCATGGATGCAAATGTAGGTGCCGTGCATTTCGGCAACAACTTCTCCTCCGGGTGGCCAAGCTGGAGGACCAATTAGAGGAGCGTGTAAAGATTTTAGTGGACAAACACCTCAAAGCCCGCCAATTGTAATGGACCCTGTTGATTTGCCCCTTTTTTAATACTTTTGTTGGTGGGTGGGAATTGGGTGTTGGGGTTATTTTTGTGGGACATTCTTTGGACTTGGACTATGGTTGGGGTTAGGGTGGGGATAGGAGGATATTTTTATACATGAATAAATGTTATTTATTTTCAACTAACACAGATATGATATGATGTTGTTTTGTGGTGGGGTTACTGTTGTATGTCACAAGGTTTACTCTAGATTCAGGGCAGCGGCCAGTGTTTGATTGAAATACTTTATTAACTGACCACATGTGTAACATGCAAACAGATAGATGCTGTGCCCCTCACTCAAAGTAACATTTGTCCTATTAGTACTACCAGCCTCTCCTCCATTAGACCTCCCAGCAAACTGCTCTTCTTACCTGTGATTGATGATGATTACGTTTGGCACCGCAAGGGCTGCATGGTTTCCCAAGACAACGGAGAATATGCCGTGGTTGTGTGATAGTAGTCGAGTAGACTCCTAGTCCTAGACACTGGCACTAGCATTGGAAAACAAAAACAAAGAGACAGTCATTTGCCTGAGAAAGAATGTGAGAGAAGTAGAAAATTACAGTACATAATACGGACCAAAAATACAAACAATATTGCAACAACTAAACGAACTCAAAGAAATCAATGGTGTCGGGGACTGAAAAAGTAGAAGAAGATAACTGTAGTTGCGTTGGAGTCATTAAAACACAATACAAATCGTAAACGTACATGCTCTAAAATGAAATTCAAACAATGCCAGCAATGATTTACATTTATTCGTTGGGTCACTTTGGGAAATTAATTGCCTTGTACACTATTACATAGAGTGAGCTTGGGTGGGCAAGCAGAAGAAGATCCTCGCCCTGCCTCGTTGACTTTTGATTTTATTAGTGTTGGTTTCACCACATCTGCCCCAGCAAGCGTGTGATCAATTGTTGGTGTATATTTAATGTAGTAACATCACACCTCAATAAAAACCACACAGCCCGGGGGAAGAGGGTTAGGGTTTGATGAATGGATGGGAACGGGGGTTTGGGGAAAGGTTTGACAGAGAAAAACAGTACGCATGGAGACAACAAGCAAAACAATGAAGACGATGATTGCTGATCCACAATTCCACAATAAATGTAAAGTCAAGTAAGAACAACTAAATGGATGCACGATGAAGGTTTCATTAACTGGATGGTGAATAAGAAGTGGTAATTACTTAACTACTACTACACAATTCAAAGGAAGTACTTCTTATGATATGAATGATATGAGTTTTGCCTAGGCTGTATGTCCTCTGAGAAACCGTAATACCTGTTGTAGTGGGCTGAAAGCTAGCAAACAAAATTGAGATACTTTAAGTGAACAATCAATTACCAAACACAAGCATAAAATAAATGAAGAGGAAAAAGGAATCAAAGAAAAATATGAAAATGATACTAAAGTTAATGTATTATCCAGGGCCAAATGTGTAGTTGTATCTCGTCATTCATTTTTTCCTCCCTTCCATGGACACTGTTGTATGTCACAAGGTTTACTCTAGATTCAGGGCAGCGGCCAGTGTTTGATTGAAATACTTTATTAACTTACCACATGTGTAACATGCAAACAGATAGATGCTGTGCCCCTCACTCAAAGTAACATTTGTCCTATTAGTACTACCAGCCTCTCCTCCATTAGACCTCCCAGCAAACTGCTCTTCTTACCTGTGATTGATGATGATTACGTTTGGCACCGCAAGGGCTGCATGGTTTCCCAAGACAACGGAGAATATGCCGTGGTTGTGTGATAGTAGTCGAGTAGACTCCTAGTCCTAGACACTGGCACTAGCATTGGAAAACAAAAACAAAGAGACAGTCATTTGCCTGAGAAAGAATGTGAGAGAAGTAGAAAATTACAGTACATAATACGGACCAAAAATACAAACAATATTGCAACAACTAAACGAACTCAAAGAAATCAATGGTGTCGGGGACTGAAAAAGTAGAAGAAGATAACTGTAGTTGCGTTGGAGTCATTAAAACACAATACAAATCGTAAACGTACATGCTCTAAAATGAAATTCAAACAATGCCAGCAATGATTTACATTTATTCGTTGGGTCACTTTGGGAAATTAATTGCCTTGTACACTATTACATAGAGTGAGCTTGGGTGGGCAAGCAGAAGAAGATCCTCGCCCTGCCTCGTTGACTTTTGATTTTATTAGTGTTGGTTTCACCACATCTGCCCCAGCAAGCGTGTGATCAATTGTTGGTGTATATTTAATGTAGTAACATCACACCTCAATAAAAACCACACAGCCCGGGGGAAGAGGGTTAGGGTTTGATAAATGGATGGGAACGGGGGTTTGGGGAAAGGTTTGACAGAGAAAAACAGTACGCATGGAGACAACAAGCAAAACAATGAAGACGATGATTGCTGATCCACAATTCCACAATAAATGTAAAGTCAAGTAAGAACAACTAAATGGATGCACGATGAAGGTTTCATTAACTGGATGGTGAATAAGAAGTGGTAATTACTTAACTACTACTACACAATTCAAAGGAAGTACTTCTTATGATATGAATGATATGAGTTTTGCCTAGGCTGTATGTCCTCTGAGAAACCGTAATACCTGTTGTAGTGGGCTGAAAGCTAGCAAACAAAATTGAGATACTTTAAGTGAACAATCAATTACCAAACACAAGCATAAAATAAATGAAGAGGAAAAAGGAATCAAAGAAAAATATGAAAATGATACTAAAGTTAATGTATTATCCAGGGCCAAATGTGTAGTTGTATCTCGTCATTCATTTTTTCCTCCCTTCCATGGACACTGTTGTATGTCACAAGGTTTACTCTAGATTCAGGGCAGCGGCCAGTGTTTGATTGAAATACTTTATTAACTGACCACATGTGTAACATGCAAACAGATAGATGCTGTGCCCCTCACTCAAAGTAACATTTGTCCTATTAGTACTACCAGCCTCTCCTCCATTAGACCTCCCAGCAAACTGCTCTTCTTACCTGTGATTGATGATGATTACGTTTGGCACCGCAAGGGCTGCATGGTTTCCCAAGACAACGGAGAATATGCCGTGGTTGTGTGATAGTAGTCGAGTAGACTCCTAGTCCTAGACACTGGCACTAGCATTGGAAAACAAAAACAAAGAGACAGTCATTTGCCTGAGAAAGAATGTGAGAGAAGTAGAAAATTACAGTACATAATACGGACCAAAAATACAAACAATATTGCAACAACTAAACGAACTCAAAGAAATCAATGGCGTCGGGGACTGAAAAAGTAGAAGAAGATAACTGTAGTTGCATTGGAGTCATTAAAACACAATACAAATCGTAAACGTACATGCTCTAAAATGAAATTCAAACAATGCCAGCAATGATTTACATTTATTCGTTGGGTCACTTTGGGAAATTAATTGCCTTGTACACTATTACATAGAGTGAGCTTGGGTGGGCAAGCAGAAGAAGATCCTCGCCCTGCCTCGTTGACTTTTGATTTTATTAGTGTTGGTTTCACCACATCTGCCCCAGCAAGCGTGTGATCAATTGTTGGTGTATATTTAATGTAGTAACATCACACCTCAATAAAAACCACACAGCCCGGGGGAAGAGGGTTAGGGTTTGATGAATGGATGGGAACGGGGGTTTGGGGAAAGGTTTGACAGAGAAAAACAGTACGCATGGAGACAACAAGCAAAACAATGAAGACGATGATTGCTGATCCACAATTCCACAATAAATGTAAAGTCAAGTAAGAACAACTAAATGGATGCACGATGAAGGTTTCATTAACTGGATGGTGAATAAGAAGTGGTAATTACTTAACTACTACTACACAATTCAAAGGAAGTACTTCTTATGATATGAATGATATGAGTTTTGCCTAGGCTGTATGTCCTCTGAGAAACCGTAATACCTGTTGTAGTGGGCTGAAAGCTAGCAAACAAAATTGAGATACTTTAAGTGAACAATCAATTACCAAACACAAGCATAAAATAAATGAAGAGGAAAAAGGAATCAAAGAAAAATATGAAAATGATACTAAAGTTAATGTATTATCCAGGGCCAAATGTGTAGTTGTATCTCGTCATTCATTTTTTCCTCCCTTCCATGGACACTGTTGTGACTGATTGATTGATTATATCATCCTTGGGCGCCTCTGGCAGAATGATGAGGAGGATTGGTAAGGTAAGCGTGATTTGTAGCTTCACGTATATAGTAGCGCTGGGTGAAAGGCCGGCCTGTAAGTGTTGATGAAAGAAGAAATGGGGTATTACAAAATAAGTTAACAGAATGAAAACATAGAAATCAATTACGGTGTAGTGCGGAAAAGACAAGACTCGTGAGCGAGAACATTTTCAGACTGAGGCTAATTGGATACATTGATTAACTCTACTCTTCTAGTTGCACATCAGTCATCAGAAAGAACAACAAGATAGGAGCCAGCACAGAACAGTTACAGGGCCACAACACCGGGACGTGAGTCTGTGGCCCAAAGACCATTTACCTATATTTTTCTGAGTTTCAGACAAAAGGCATATACATCAACCTAGTATTTCCAAAGCAAGTGATTAATGTAATTCTAAATCAATGCGCCAATGTCAATCATACCACTATTCCATTCCACCACTGCACACACATGTAGACTAGGTCTGCTGTGCTTCTTCTTGGTTGGTTGTGTGTTTACCTTGTATTCCACTTCCTGAACATATTCCATCATTCATCTCTGATCAAACTGACTGACATCATCATCCGGTGTGGCACGTGTACGTGTTCTCCAACTGACCAAAAACAGCAACTAAGTATGTATTGAGTGACTACGATTAAGTCCAGACTGCACCTGCAGTAGTAGGAGTACAATTGGATACATATTATTAAACAACATGGAAACATTGACCATCACGCGAGACACAAGCACTTTGAAACTACTCGACTTCATGCACATTTGCTCTGAGTCAGCAAGCAGCCAATGCAATGTATGGCATCATTTATTTCATATACCTGTCTTTCTCTTCTTTGTGACTGTCAGATCACAGATGCAGCAGAGCCTTCTGAAAGTGATGACGAGTTTACTTTAATCTTGGAGCCCTGTTCAAGTTCTGACATTGAAGAGTTGTGTATGCCTGCAGACAGAGGTGTAGCCTTAAGACAGTGATGCATTTCAGATTGGAAACAAAACAGAAGATGGCTTTAGTCACGTACGTTTCAATTGTTATGGAGGGACTGTTAGAGGCTACATTATTGCACTATTGTCCATCTCCATCCAAAGTATGGCAAGATGGAAATGTATTTAGGGTGAGTCAGGAAGATGGAGCAGGACTCTAATGAGTGGAGTGCACAGTAAATGCTCAGATGTCCAACTCCAATAGGTAATTAAAAGAGAAAGGAAGATGGAGTTGGTTTTCAAGTTTGAGTCAGAAAGACAGATACACACAAATAACTAAGGAAGGGAGAAATAAAGGAAGGGAGAATGTAACAATTTCCAAGCCTAGTTGTCAGGGAAAAGGAGCTCGTCCTCAAACCCAGGTGGCTCTTCTGACAGAAGTAGGTCCTGTAACCCAATACTTATTGGTTTCGACTCGCTCTCCTCTTCCAGCTCTGATTCACAGACTTGGTAGTCTGGTGGTATCAAGTGCTGGTTCATTTTTATCATGCTTAACCTCTCCACGCTTTTGGGCGAGAGACTGGTCCTTCTCACAGTCACAATGGCACCAGCAGCACTGAACACACGCTCAGAAGAGACACTTGCAACAGGGCAAGCTAGATACTTTATCGCCAGCCTGCTGAGCAGTGGCCATTGGCTTCTTGTCCTATACCAATACACCAATGGGCTTTGCTCCATGAACACCTCTGTTGTGTCATCCAGATAGGCCTGGACCATCCGCTCAATGTTCATTGGTGCTCTGGTTTGCTCGTCCTCTTTTTGCTTTGCGACAGCAACGGACTTCTCCATCCCTTTCTGTAGAAACCAAGCAGCTATTTTTTTGCTTGTGTCTGATGAATCAGATCCTGTTGGTGCGGTTGGTGTTATTGTTTGTGTTGGTGACTGCTGGGAAGCAAACGCACTGCTCGCATGCTGGGAAGAAGAACTTGACTCTGTAGGATGCTCAGTAGTACTTGCACTGTCCTGGGCTGGCACTGGCAGGCCTCTAATTGAGAGCCGTTCGTTTTCTAAATCAGTGGCTTCCTTGGCTATTACAGTTTTGTACTTGGAAACATCCTCTTCTGAAAAAGGAATTACTGCATTACTGTTCACAAATAATTTGTACCGTGGATCCAAAATTGTGGCAGTAATGTAATGTTGATGTGACACAATCTTATTTTGAATCCTTGTATTCTCAGATAAGCGGCTTGCTATGGACTTCGCTAAATTACATGCTTCACGTTTTCCTTCCACACCCTCGTACGTTTCAGACACCTCCTTCAGCTCTTGCTCAAGCATGTACAACAATGGGATTGCTTGGCTCATAGTACAGTCCTCCCTGCTGACTGCACGTGTGAAGACCTCAAAAGGAAGTAGCATCTCAGTCAGGCATTTAATGAGGTCCCATTGCCACATCTCAACGGTCATGGCTTTAACAGCATTATCCCCTGATCTTCTTGTCATGACATAAGCATTAAGTGGTATGTACTGCTCAAACAGCCGTTCGATCATGTAATACGTAGAGTTCCAACGTGTTGGTACCTCCTGAATGAGTGCTTTGACTGGCATGTTACACTCACGTTGAATGACCCGTAGCTGCTTCCGGGCTTTAAAAGAATGATTGAAATGCGTGCAGATTCTTCTGCAAATGGTCAGTAAGTTGCTGACTTTGCTTTCACTTTTCAGAAAGTCTTGAACCACAATGTTAATGCAGTGTGCCAAACACGGGACCCTGAAATAGCGGCCATCTTCCCTGGCCTTAACTACATTACTGCCATTGTCGGTGGCAACAAAACCAATATTGAGGCCTCTTGGTTGGAGTAATTCAAAGACCTTGCTGTTGAACTCATCCAAAATGTTTGCAGCAGTATGCGATCTCTCCATAGCAAACATGGCTACAGTAGCATGTTTGCGAGTATCATTAAAAATCTCAGTAGTGTCAATGCCTGTAGATATCCTGTCTCTGACACCTGAAAAAGAGATCCAGTGTGCTGTGATGCACATGTAATCTGTGGCTTGACTACTGCTCCACATGTCTGTTGTCAGGTGAATACTATGCACAGCACTCTGCTGCAAGGCTTTTCCAAGCAATTCCAGCACGTCGTGGTGTAGTGCTGGAACAGCAACTCTGGCAAAATAGTAGCGGCTGGGAACATTCCATTTTGGGCAGAGGGTTGACACAAATTCCAGGAAACCCATCCCTTCAACAAAAGAAAAAGGGAGAAGGTCCAGAGCTAACATTTTTGCAAGCTTAGCATTATACAAACGTGCTATTGGGTGGTTGCGCTCGTACTTCCCCTCCTGCCTAAACATGCTAAGAATGGTACGCTGCTTGCTATTTCTTTCAGATATGCCCGATACAGTACTTCGTGTCGCAGACTTCACACCCGTACTCCTTGGTGTCTCCGGGTTACTCTTACTCTGGTACCACTGAGATGTTGCTGATCCGGAGGATCTGGGTCCTACCACTGCAGTGCTGGGGAGTGGGACAGGGGTACTTAGTGTACCTCTACCAGATAGAATGTCTCCCTCTTCATCCTGTCCGGTTACCCGTGGACCTTCTACTGCTTCCCCACCAACATTAATGGTTCCTGCTTTTATGTTACGTAGGTGGTCCTCCCACTGGATTGGGTGGTGTTTTTTCATATGGGTCATTTGACCTCCGGTACCATAGTTTGTGCCAAGCTTACCACGACTAACAGAGGAATGACAAATGGAGCATATAGCAATGTTGCCCTCATTTGCGCTAACTGTAAAGAAGTCCCACACTGGGGAGCTTAACTTTTGTCTCCTGCTAGAAGTGCCACTTCCAATGCCGGATGAACTGGAGGTTGTGTGGTGAACTGCACTATGTGGCTGTGCAGTAGTACCACTACCTCCTTCTGCTGAGGTGGAACTTGTGCTGGATGTAGGACGCTGCCGGCTTTGTGCAAATGTAAAAATGGAAGCTGGAGGTAGTTTTGGTGTGGCCTTGGTTGGTGGTGTGCGTGCTACTACATCCCTAGTCGCAGCCATTCTTGATAGGTTTAAAATGTTGGTCTCCATGTCCTCAGGGCCAGGAGTAATGCTTGTGATGACTGGGTCTGAGTCATCATCACCATCATTATCCGGCTGCTGAACATCGCACTCCATAAGTGATAGGCTTCCTGGAACCTTCCTTTTCCCTAGCCTGGTCTTCTTGGGATGTCTCTCCCTCTCATGCTCAGATCGGTCTGGCTCCCAAGTGATGTCAAGATCATCAGAAGGGATGCTTGGCGAAGAACTCAATGGACTAACCCTCCTTTTCCTTGGTGGGGATTTGGAAACCAATAGATCTCCTGCATGATGTGCTGCCTCTTCTTGCTCTGCATCAGGCTCAATTTCCTGAACTGCCCCGACTTCGGGAGGAACAACAACTACTATTGCCAGTGGTGGTTCTTGAACAACTATTGCAGGCGGTGGTTGTGGTAGTTGTTTTTGTTGAACATCTACTATTGCGGGCGGTGGTTGTGTAACAACTGCTATTACAGGTGGTGGTTGTGGTTGTTCTTTTCGTTGAGCATCTACTATTGTGGGCGGTGGTTGTTGAACATCTACTATTGCAGGCGCTGGTTGTTCACCACTTTTCTGCTGTGTTCCCTCTTGCGTGGAATGTGTACTACTTTGAGATTGAGATAAGTTCAGGTCAGGCTCAGTATCACTGCTTTCCACCATTAGGCTGGCTACCTCTTCCCCACTCATCGGCTTGGGCCTGGGGTGATGGCTTGGGCCCACTGATGCGGAGGTGCTGGCCCCAGCTTGGACCCCGGTCACTGCTGCTGCAGGCGTACTTTTTTTTCTCCCAAAAAAGGTTTTCAGGTCAACACCAGACTTAAGTGTCAGTTCCTTCTTCTGTTCTTCCTTCTTCTCAGCAACTTTCTTGGTCTAGGAGGACCTGGTACCTGCTTTCTTTGGGCCCATCTTCCTCAGATGTCAGCAGCAGCACTCAGTTGCTGAGAATGATGTCTGGTCAGGTTAGTCACTCACACCACACGTGACGTAGTACAGAAGGACGTCCGTCTGGCAGTAGAACAGGCGATGAATGATGACAGACACCTCCTCTTCAGTCTTTTGTGCACCTACAAGCAAAGAAGGCAGAACAACATCAGTCGAATATGGATTTTTTTAGCTTTAATTACTACTAGAAGTATTAGTACATCCAACAAGAGTAAGAATAGCAAAGAATTAAAATGCAAATGTAGTGGAAGTGGAACTTGTTTATCCATAATTTGTGCATCATGGATGCAGCATCAGTGACCTGCAGCAGATAGCAATGGGGATGTGAACAACTAGTAAGGCAACAGGAACAATGGCAAGACACAGGCTAATTTGTCAAAAACAAAACGGCACACTACTACTACCACCACAGCTCCACATGGGCACTCATCACAGGTACATGGGTAAAGGGCAAAGGCCAGAAAAAAATAAACTCAACCATATGCCTCCCTATATGGCCAGAAAAATGAGGATGCATACATCACAGCTTAATGCAAAAAAGAAAATCCCCATGGCTACAAGGTTTGAAAGTTACACAACAACACAAACAACAAAGGCATTTGGAGTTTTCCCCCAAACAGTTAACTACAACCCAAACACCACATTTGAAAATTTAATGCATTGCCACCCATGCCCTAAATGATGTTAAATTCAACAGACAAAATGGAAACCGCTACATCAAGCATCCCTGCTGACTATCTCTGGGACTCTAGGCCTACTGGCAGCAAAAATAAAATCACACAACTTTGTAGCCGGCAAACAGGATGGAAGGTCACACAAAATGGCCGCCCCCACATGGCCTTGCCACCCCCAAAAACATAAAAAGAAAAAAAAGACAGACAATACATTCCTATGGCAAAAGGACAATGCTTGGCTTGACAAAATGGCCGCCACCAAGCCGCCCACATGGTCAGGCCACCGTCTAACAACAAGGTACATAGAGGACAGAAACAGTAAGTGGTCCATGCTCCAAAAACTACAAGCAAATGACAACCTGAGGAGTTTCTTTTAGCAAAATGAACAGCATCTACATTTTCGGGAACGTTTTATGCAACTCGAGAGATATTGCTCGCGAGAATGCAAATTCAGCGTGTTCGGCGGCGCGAACTGAACAAAACGTCGTGATCGCGCCCCCGAGCACGCACATTGAGCGCGCGAAGACGACAAAAACTGTAAGGTCACGTTGCTGCACTGTGCAAACTTACCAAAACTACGCGAGCTGAATTCTAGGGTTACCTAGTGCGCAGGAAAAAGCCATATTATTCAACTCAACCAAAACCTGCAATTCAACACCAAAGACACATTTTGCTAATTAATCCAAAGCCATCCATGACCTACATGATGTTACACTTACAACTTAAACACCCCTATAACAATTGAACAACTTTCATGCACCCATGATGAGGAGGACTCTAGTAGCTTGGAGGCCTATGGCAAAAACACAGAGGCTGCTACTAGTACCAGGAATTAAAATGGCCACCCTCCACATGGAAAATGGCCGCCCCCACATGGCCTTGCCACCCCCAAAAACATGAAAAGAAAGAGAAGACAGACAAATAGACAATACATTCCTATGGCAAAAGGACAATGTGCTTTGCTTGACAAAATGGCCGCCACCAAGCCGCCCACATGGTCAGGCCACCGTCTAACAACAAAGTACATAGAGGACAGAAACAGTAAGTGGTCCATGCTCCAAAAACTATAAGCAAATGACAACCTGAGGAGTTTCTTTTAGCAAAATGAACAGCATCTACATTTTCGGGAATGTTTTAGGCAACTCGAGAGATATTGCTCGCGAGAATGCAAATTCAGCGTGTTCGGCGGCGCGAACTGAACAAAACGCCATGATCGCGCCCCCGAGCACGCACATTGAGCGCGCGAAGACGACAAAAACTGTAAGGTCGCGTTGCTGCACTGTGCAAACTTACCAAAACTACGCGAGCTGAATTCTAGGGTTACCTAGTGCGCAGGAAAAAGCCATATTATTCAACACAACCAAAACCTGCAATTCAACACCAAAGACACATTTTGCTCATTAATCCAAAGCCATCCATGACCTACATGATGTTACACTTACAACTTAAACACCCCTATAACAATTGAACAACTTTCATGCACCCATGATGAGGAGGACTCTAGTAGCTTGGAGGCCTATGCCAAAAACACAGAGGCTGCTACTTGTACAAGGAATTAAAATGGCCGCCCTCCACATGGAAAATGGCCGCCCCTACATGGCCTGGCCACCCCCAAAAACATGAAAAGAAAGAGAAGACAGACAAATAGACAATACATTCCTATGGCAAAAGGACAATGTGCTTGGCTTGACAAAATGGCCGCCACCAAGCCGCCCACATGGTCAGGCCACCCTCAAACAACAAGGTACATAGAGGACAGAAACAGTAAGTGGTCCATGCTCCAAAAACTACAAGCAAATGACAACCTGAGGAGTTTCTTTTAGCAAAAAAAACAGCATCTACATTTTCGGGAACGTTTTAGGCAACTAGAGAGATATTGCTCGCGAGAATGCAAATTCGGCGTGTTCGGCGGCGCGAACTGTACAAAACGTCGTGATCGCGCCCCCGAGCACGCACATTGAGCACGCGAAGACGATAAAAACTGTAAGGTCGCGTTGCAGCACTGTGCAAACATGCCAAAACAGTACAGGCCTCCCCCAAAAAGAATATTTAGGAAAGATTAAGAAGCACAGAAAACTGTAGTTAAAAAAAAAAAAAAACAACAAAAAAAACATTTGTACAGTAAAACAATTCTCAATTCTCAAACTTACTTGTGAAAGAAAAGTTCAAATCCAAATTTCCTCAATAAATCCAATTAAATGCTATGATGCAGCAGACAAACACAAAGAGTGATCCTTCCAGCTCCAATTCCAAATGAAAATTAACACCACATGGACAAAGCACTGGGAGGAGCCTGGTGGACAGGAACAGGAAGTTGGAGACTCAGGGGCACTTCCTTTCTCTTGAAAAAAAGATTAGAAACAAAAAGAAGACTCCTAGCCCCAAAAAATACAGCCAAATCACAATCTGAGGGGTTAAATGAACATTTTGGAGAAGATTTTAACATGCTCGGGAGATATTCTGTGCCAGAATGCAGTTTCTGCGTGTTCGGAAACGCGATCTTACCAACATGGGAGGATCGCACGTCCCAATGACATGTTCGCGCGCTCAAAGTCGCATAGGATTGTGCGGCCGGATTCCAAACATCGTAGTGAACGCGACCGGGAGAGAAAAGCGAGAAAGCGATCGCAGAACCACGGTAAGTCATTATCGCGCACGCGAGAATGCTATTGAGCGCGCGAGGAAGAAAAACTACTACGCTACGCTGTAGATTGCGAAGTAGGCGACAGCTTCGCGCTCTCCACGTAGTGCGAAGTTGCCGAAACTTCGCAAACTCCGCGAACGGAGCGTAGTTCTCCGCCCAGGCTTACTCATCACATTAAACGTGTGGGCTTTCTCGCCCCAAGTGAAGCCCTCGATCAGAATAGTCTTGCATGCTATGAAAAGCAAGAGTTACTTAAATCTGATTCATGAAAGTAGAACATCATTAAATCTCCTGGTGTCCACAACTGTGGTTGTTCAATCCTGGAAGATGTCCACGACACAGATTTGGAGGAAGGATAAGACTACCCTGTGGACACTCTGTTACTAAGCAGGGAACTACTGGACCTGAAGTAGTTGGAGGGGTTGAGGAGGCGGGGTCATCTGGCTGAATAAACTGACCAAACTGAAGGACATCAAGAGCGTCCTGTCCTGAAAACATTGGGGGCATCTATCTGTGTGAGGAATAAATAGTATGCCCAACTGAATTCTGTAAATATCTAGAGCTCTGACACACAATTTACGAAATATGTTTACATTAGTGCGTGTCTCCTCAACTATTCACTTATTGAGATTAGAACTAGTTCCTCACCGGATGTCTAAAAAAGTGTTTCTCTCATCTCCAAGACTGTGACAAACAATACTCCTGACACCTTGGGTCAAGGTGGGGATAAGATGCGGGCCACTTGAGGAATATGAATAGGTGAAATCTGTTATGCATCCAAGAGAATTTGCAGTGAGTGCTGGTTTTGAACTCATCCAATTGAAGATCTTCCTTAGGGTATATTATACTAGGGTTAAGGTGCACTTGTTTGGAAAGGCTAATATAACAGCAGGCCAGATTGTGTGTTTAAGGGTAATTTTTATAATATCGTTTGGCCTCTCCCACAGATCCACACTTTTTGGGCAAAATCAGGTAAAATTATAGCAGAAGGTGCAGTTGACCTATACACTGAGTCCTTTGGGTTGAGCATTTGGGGAAGGATGGTACTCCCATGGTAGGGGCCAGTTGCAGTACTCCATGCAGATGCAGCTGGGGTTTGCTGTCTGGTATATTTTATATACTAGACGAAGCAAGTTATATGTGATCCCACTATGCTCTTTTTGGAACTAGAAAGGTCTCAGAGAATATTTTTCATGGTCAGACTATCTAAAATCCGTGACAATTTGACTGCCTTGTTTTGGACTAGTTGCAGTTTTTTGTGTTTTTGAAGCAGGCCTGAGTAACTTTTTTACAAGAGTCTGGTTTGGCCTTGTTCACGGTTCGAACTTGGTGTACTCTTTGGCCAGGTGTGAAAATCAGGATTTTGTTCCCCGAGTGGAGGAGGTAGGAACCGTTTGTGATCATTTTGATCTGCAACAGAAAGGATTTGACTGAATTTAACAGCATTCTGATGCTGAAAACTTTTTCACTAGAATTGGCAAGTAGTGTTGTAAAGAAACAGGGATTTGTAGCAGTAAAATCTCTACTTTTAGACTTGCTCAGATAGAGAATGTTCTGTAGTGCCAGTTCCTAAATATGTGTAGGATATTCTGTGATCCTGATATTTAGGTACTTAGTCAGTGGTACTGAATCTGGGTAACACCCCTAGCATATGGAATTTTAGGTTTATGAAATTGATACATTTGCCAGTGGGTGGATAAACACAATGAAAGGAGGAATTGTGCTGGCCCCTGGTTTACGCTTCATTAGGGGCCAGATGTAGGTCGCCAAATACCGGTCGGTAACGGCCGAAATCGGCCGTTACCAACCGGTATCTGGCTTTTGAGATGTAGGTGGGTCTGAATTTACAGAATCAGTATATTTACCGATTCGGTAAATTTACCACTTCGGTATTTTACCGAATCGGTAAATATACCGAATCTGTAAATCCATATGTAGGTGACACTCCTAAGAGTGCCACAGACCCTTCAGATTCGGTATTTTACCACCCAATCCTATTGGGTGGTAAAATACCAAATACAGGTGTGCATGCACTGGCACATGGCACACATGGCACACATGCCTGTACTTGGGGTGCTAGAGGGTGTCAAAGTGACACCCCCTGCACCCTTGCAGGATTCGGTATTTACCGAATCTGTAAATACCGATTCGGTATTTCACATTGATTCCTATGGGCTTCAAGGCCCATAGGAATCAATGTGAAATACCGAATCGGTATTTACAGATTCGGTAAATACCGACTCTTATAGAATCGGTAATTTTTTACCTACATCTGCCTCCTTCCTATTTACCGACTCTTAAATACCGATTCGGTATGAGTCGGTATTTAAGAGTCGGTAAATAGGAATTACCTACAACTGGCCCCAAATGTTTAATCAGAATCACATTTGCTAAGGTGGGCGTGTTGTCATCTGTAAGTTAGGACGTGCTGTGTCCATTTCAATGGGGCATATTTTGAGCTTTGGGAGTATCAAGTCTTTGCAAGAGGATAATAATGTTTGTTTCTTGGTTCGTCAAAAGTGTCAATTGGCACAAATCGGTTTCAACTGTAATAAGCATGCGCCAGAGGGACAATAATTGCAATTCATGTAAATAACACATCCATGTTCTTACACATAAACACAGCAACTTAATGAATGCATACATTTATAAATTTATCAAGTGCAAGCCAAAGTATCTTATAGTCTTATTCAAATCTATTTGATGATGGTGCAGATTATTTAAATTCGAAATAGTTCTGAGAAGAGTAGTCCTTAGGTTGATGCCACATAATCACACACACAATGTCTGAAACATTTATGATAGACTTGATGTTTAAGAAGCATGCCTAAGAACTGTGAGTATAGAATTTGTGTTGGAAAGAGCCTAGATTTTTTGTAATCCTCGATAGAAAATAGATTTATTTATAAATCCTAATTGAGCCTAGGTTTCTATGAGGTTCTTTGTTGAGGTCTTGTTTTCGATTTGGAAGACCACTTTTATTGTAGAGTTTGGAGTTTCACTACCAATTTCTTATGCAAACCCAAAAAGTCATGTTGTAATAAATGTTTGTAAAGGAAACCGTACATGTATGAGCTTCTCTTGTGAGAAAGGTATAGCTCTTGAGTCGATTAACAACCTTAAAATGAGCCCAATTTTTTTTATAAGGGATGAATAATCAGCATCCTAAGACTATGTGGTAAATGTCAGCACCACTAGATCAGGGAACATGCCAGACATGGAGCCTGATTTAGAGTTTGGCAGACAGGTGACTCCATCATAAACTTTAGAAATATCCTGTCTGTCTTATTACAAGTGCATTATATTTTGAGGCACTTGTAAAAAGTTTCAAAGGAGCCAATCCATCAAACTCTAAATCCGACCCTTAGATTCAAAGATGATATGCCGGATGTTGAACCAGTACTTCCAGCATGGCGGGTCTCAGAAGGCATTCTGTCCCATAGAATAGCATTTTTTAATGTTCATGGATTATGAGGAAGTTTACTTTCTTATTAACTTTGATACAAGGCAACATTACAGTGTCACACTTGTGCCAGTTACATGTTATCCATATGCCAGATAACAGTATCTGGTTGTCATTTATTCAGACTTCCACCTGCCTGAGCATTCCATCACAGGGGCAATACTACAGCTGTCATTGTTGAGAATAATCAGGACCTGAGCATTGACTGCCTCCATGTGACAGTGGAGGCCATAGACCTAGGGTATCTGGGTTAGGATGCAATTGCTGACGTGAAGGGAGCAGCAAGACTGTGCATCTTAAAGGGAAATCAGAAGAGACCAGCACCCTCTTGTAAGCCAACCCAAAACTATCTAAATGTTCCATTTGCAAGCCTAGGCAATTGATATATGACTGCATCATCCGTGTTTCCAATGCTAACACACAGACGAAGTAAGATCAATGGTATGGGAAGCCCTTTGTTTTCAATTTCAAAGACCATAAATGGACATTTTAGAAGTAGGACCACTGCTTTGTGGAGGGTGTGGTCGAGGTCTTCTCTCAAATCCAGCAGAATCTACCTATCTACTCTTAATTAGCACACAAATCGCACACAATCTTCCATTAGCATGGCAGAAAAACAATGTTTGATAGTCAGGGTATAATTTTTAAACATTTCAGTCACAAATGTGCAGTGTTTGATCAGATTTCCAGTAAGTTTGTCAATTAATATGTTGGAATTAAGGCCTTCTTTTGTCTTTCGTGTGGATGGTATAATCAGGGGTGCTCGTGCAAAAAATGTTTTGTGCGACGTTAACTGTTGTGCACAGCTCACCGTCAAGTAAGCTGTGCCTTGCATAAGATTTGTGCTTGAGGGCCAAGCTCCTGTTGAAATTTCTACATGCAGACAACCGGTCATTGAAAAATCTTGTAATACAGTAATTTTCATAGCAGCACGTGCATTGCGCTTCGGTAAATCAGAAATTTTTCCTTTTGTCCACTGTTTGAACCTCTTATCATTTGGCATCAGAATTTTAAGCAAAACCAAGTAGCACTATGTTAGTAAATATTTAATGGAGAGGAATCTGAGGGGGATTTGCACTTTTTTCGCCTTGTTACGCCTCCTTTGCAAATATTAGTATGGTTTTTGCACCATACAACAAAGTTATTGTTGCAGTGGTGGGCTCGCGTCAACTTTTCAGCGCAAAAAACATTTGCATACAAAATTTGAGTGACCAATGAGCGCAGGCACAATAAATAAAATGTAGTGTCTTTAGGCCTCCACGCATCTCAAAGCTGCCTACTTTGAAGCTGCAGGGAATGGAAGTGCAGGCCAGAGTGATCCAACGAACCAAAACAATATAACTATAAAAACAAAAGACAGCAACAGCCTGTGTTTCATAGCTCCAGATTTCTTTTTACCGGGGCTTTCCAGGTATCTAAGAGGAACAACTCTAGTGTCTGGACAGCAGATGCTTAACATTGAATGACATGCCTGGGAAGATCCCTGCAACATTTAATTCATTCCGAAGTCTGATCTGAAGCGTTCAGGCGCGGGTTTAAACACCGGACATGTCTGAATTTTAAACAGTTCTCAGAATTCCATTGCAAGGTACCTCTACAACCACAGAAAAAGGGGTTTTCTAACTCATTTTTTTTACTTGTTAGTAAAAGCAGTTCTTACAAATTCATACGATGCTCAGTTGTCAGTATGTAGATACTCTTCAGATATTTTATTTATTTCTTTATTTATAGTTTTATATAGCGCGAACACGATCCTGAGGGATATCAGAGCGCTTCACAATTATGGTTTGTCAAGGTTAGACAGGCGTCAAATACATAACACAGAAAACAATTACAAAGGGTACAAACACATCATCACAGTAAGTACAATGAATGAGGGAGTAATTCCTTTATCTTCAAGCAAAAGATCGGAGCCCAATTAAGGTAAGACCTTGCGCATAAGGAATCGTTTTACTTCAATTTTGAAGGCAACCGTGGAGGAGAGACTACGAATTTCAGGCGAGAGAGAGTTCCAGATCCATGGAGCGGAGCCAGAGAAAGCTCTTTGACAAGTTCTCTTTTTTCCGAAATAGCTGTGGTTTCAGAATAAAGGTGTTAGCGCGTCTTGAAGGTCTACCCCCTCCAAATAGTTCTAGCTTTTGGCATAGGTACTTGGGGTTTTGAGATGGAGAGCTTTGTGAGTCAGGCAGGCAATCTACTGTATTCTTGCTTCAAAAGGCAGCCAATTTAGAGATTTTAGGACTGGGGAGATGTGCGCAGTTCTTTGAGAGCCTGTGGACAGTCTGGCCACTGCATTCAATACAGCTTTAAGTGGGGCCAAGGTATATTTCGGGAGGCCACATAGTGTAGCACTGCCATAATCTAGCCTCGGCAGAACTAGCGCTTGAACAACCTGCTTGAAGTCAGCTTGAGGGAAGAAAGGTTTGAGATTCCTGAGTAGTCTCATCTGGTGATTCGCTCCCTTGCAAACATTACTAATGTGTTTCTTCAAATGTAAGATTCCGAGTGATTTGGCTGAATCAATGATGACGGGGGGATTTGAAAGCAGTGAGATGGTTCAACCAGAGGTCTAACTTAGGGGTATGATTTGGAGGAGAAATGAGCAAGAATTTGGATATGTCATGAAAGAACAATGGGGGTCATTAGGATGGCGGTCGGATAAGCATCCGACTGCCATCGCATCAGGATTGGGACCGCCGGACAAGTAGCTGGCAGTCCCACCCACCAGATTTTGATGTGACCACCACATAGGCAGTCGGAAACATCCCATTTTCAATTGCGACTTGTGCTGAAGCCCACAAAAGGGCCACAGCACAAGCCGCAATTGAAAAAGGGATGTTTTTAAACATACATGTCTGTATGCCACACACGGTGCATGGATGATTAGGGGGGGAACACATGTGCACCCCCGTCTCTATAGCAAAGGCCCAAGCGGAATGAGGGCCCTGCTAGAAGCCTCCAAAGCCCCTTTCTTTCTGCCTTTACATGGCGGTGGGCCCACCATGTAAGGACTGAGGTAAAGGGACATCCTAATCCCTATGGCGGTGCCTCCACAGGCACCTCCTCCATTCTAGGGATTAGGCTGCAAGCGCCGCCCCGACGGGCTCTTTGCTCCTGCCGAAATCGGCGGTCTTTCCTCCTGCCCAAATCAATCCGACCACCCGTATTGTAATCCGGCAGTCAGACGAATACTCTGTATGTCGAACAGACCGCCAGAGATGTTTTATCAGTGGCAGTCCGCTCAACATCCTAATGAGGCCCAACGTGTTTTTTTTCAAAATGCGTTACCCACACATTTTAAGTCTGGCTTAGGGACGTCTTTACATTTTGCAAAAATTGTATACTAAAAATGCATAATTGTATACATGCAGGCTTTTTTTATCTATGTCATTCACATTATACTTCCACCCACCACAACATCCAGCATCGAGCACTCAGTAGACCCACTTCATCTTTTGGGTGTGTTGTATTTTGAGTAACAGCATTTTGCCTGATCACGTGTGCACAGCTGTTTGAAAGTGAATGCACTTCAGTGCCAAAGATGGTGTGCCTGGGCTGCTGGGCCACTTGTTTTTTTCAAACTGTTTGCATATTGCAACTGTTTGCACAAAATGCTTGCTAAAACCAGGCCTATTGACTTTGCTAAAGCTTTTTCTTAACAACATTTAATCAGTAAATAAATACTGGTATTCTGAGAAAAAAGCATAATCTCAGTATTATGAATGATACACACTAAAATACAGAACATATGAAAACAAAAAATGCACATTCAAACGTTATTGACTACAAGTTCATTTTTATATGCTTTTTTCACATTTCATAAAAATGTTCAAAAAGACTCCTTCATATTACAATTGACACACTCAAAAAAGGTCACTGCAGTTGGGGTAAGTGCTACATTAAGCTCTTTGTAGCAGTGCTTAATTTGTAAATAAATTGGTGTCTGGGCCTTCGTCAGGAGGGCACAGCAGCTTGCACCATCAATTGCCCCTGCCAGTGCTGCCTATTACAGTACCTACACAACTACTAACCATCACAGTCATACAAGTGTGACAATTTGTACTATTCGAGGCCCCCAAAGTATTAGAATGACTTGGGTGACATGTATTAGTGATTGTTAATCTATATGAAATTAATAAACAGCTGCTGTTGTGCTCATACCCAAATTTGGCAGACCGAAATTTGGTAGACAGCACCACCAAGTAGTAGTAATGTTACAAGCTCCGGTCCTTAGATTTAAGTGTTGGTGACGGGCATCTGAAATCACCGGCTCAAATTAAGCACTGTTTTGTAGACAGCTACCTCATGGTGCCTTCCCAGATGGACACAAGAATGTGTCAGACTTCTGCAAATTGACTTGTTGCGAGAGGCAAGTGAGCAAAATATCCCTTTGCTTTGTGCTCTGAAAAGCTTTGCATCAGAGGTGAGACCAGGACAGTCGCAAAATATGTTATTTATTTATTTAATTGTTTTGTTATTAGTTAAAGTTTTTGTAACATCAATATGTTGACTTGTAGATACTTCACAGTGCTTAGATGTCAAGTTGAAGCTGATGAAGCGAAAACTTGTGATGACAAACCTGTTAGTTCAAACAGCTTTCACTCCTCCTTGGAGCAAAATTGGGCGTTCAATGGGTGATCTCCTTCTTTTTTGGTAGGTCCTCAGCCGTTCATGAAAGGAGTGTACTGGTGTTAGTGGGGTTTTCTCCAGAGCAAAGTGAATTGTTAAAGAAGATGCATTCAGGTCTTTGTTGAACTCTTCAAGGCTGAGGTTTTGAAAGGTGATCAAACACTCACTGTTGTGATTTGTATGTAAAGACTTTGCACCCTGGCATGGCCAGCTATCTTTCCGAAGTTGGTAAATTGGGTAGGATTAAGTTGGTTAAAGGTATCTCCTAGACCACTTGGAAACTTCAGTAGTGTGAAAATAAGCCTTACATAAAGGACTAGTTTACTTTGGACCAGCTAACACAAATCCAATCACTGTAGATATGAAGAACAACAAGCATTTTCATTCTATTGCAACCATTATTATTATTCTCCTGGGCTGGCATGATGCATTGATTTCCATACAGACATGTGTTAAACTCACAGTTCTGGAATCAATCCTACAAAACTTATCAAAGAAGACAAAAACAAATGTTGACATTTGAACATCCATGGTAGATTAATCTATAAATAAAACTACTGTAGTAGGTCCATAGATAAAAAGAAAATATCTATAAAATGCTTGGGGTGAGATTTACAAATCCCTTTTGAGGTAGCAAACGCCGCAGTTCCAAGATCACAGGGGTTATACCAGCAAATGGGCTTTTTTGCAATGTACAAAAGTCCTTTTATGAGTTAGAAAAGTTTTTTTTTCCACACAAACTCTAACTTTGGGAAACTGAGTAAAATAATGCTATGCAAATCCAAAAAATTAAGAATTTCCTCAGTATTCTCCTACACTTTCAGTACATCTTCTGAATTGCACTTTAGACACACACATACCCGCAAAGTAGGTGAGGCGCTCTTAATATTGCTGGCAGTTTGCTGTTGGAAGGCTGAGTCGAAGGCCAACCTGGCAGGCAGCAGTAAGATGGCCGAGTTTAAATGACTCCATTTGATTTGAGTGAGAAAGTTGACACTGAGCTGCAGGCCTCATTTTAAAAATTAGTCTAATCCATTCACTTCCACCACAGCAACATATATTACCCATACTTCCATGAGTAAATGCAGCAGTTTCAAAAATAAAATACTATGCATGGTACAAAAAATCTGCCATCCATTATCAAGCAATGGCAATGCCAATAGGTCAAGCTTAAGAATGCACTGTCAAGTCAGGCATAAAATCCATGTGGGTTAATGACTGCCCTCTTCCCCTCTGTGCTGCTGCCAGAGAAAAGCAGCATACATTATCTAGCTATCTAAGACACTTTTATAGTATTACAATGTCATGTGTATACCCCTGAAAGTTCAACCTCCGGCAGCTGGATAAATAAACAAAATGATCACAGTTGTATTGATGGAACACACTTTTTTGTGTGTAAGCACACGACTTCTGCCGTACTGAAAGATGTACTCCTGGCTCCCAACATGTCGGTGGAACCAAGGCCCCTCTCTGGTGAGGCTCACATCATCGTCTGGTGACAGCTGCCCTGTCAAAGCCAGGTCATGCAAATGGTTGGCAGATCGGCCTGTGAGCTTGAGAACTGGACTGGTTAAAAAGAGACATTTCATAAATCAAGCATATTATCTTTTGACTACAGAGTACCTTCCATGTAAAGTACCACTATTTTGGAAGTTAGACTTGGGTAAAATGGAAGTCGTACGTGAAATCGATCAGTGGAACTACCTCCACCATATTATCCCTACAGAGCCCATCAAAGTGCAGAAATGCGTAATAGTAATTATTCTAAGACAAATAAATAAATAATTGCACATTCAAAATATATCTAATAATGTAGGTAGAAAAATATAAAATAACATAGGTAATAATATAATTCTGATATTATTATTATTAATAATAATAATCATAATAATGATAATAATATAATAATAATAATAATAATAATAATAATAATAATAATAATAATAACGACCACAACATAGGTAATAAAAATAAAATAACAAGTAATAACACACAAAATATCAATGAATGCCTGCATGCGCCCGAGCCCGTCTAGAATGATCCATAAGATGTGCAATAAACAGAACCGTTGACTGCCCTTGAAATAACAGATCATCGGGTGGTGAGTGCTCCCCGCCCTCAGAGGTCTTCCTTGAATGACTTCTTGGCGCACGGCCTGCTGGGAACAGAGCGCCGCTGTAACCGATCCGAGGCCCGGCCACTGAAGTGAGGCCTGCCTGGCGCATAAAACAGAGATATGGAACACCGGAATGTGTCCTGGGGCCGGCAGTCTGTCCCAGAGTCTGCTGAAAACGTAAACTGATGATATCTGACCCCAGAAATTCAGTGGGGCACAGAAATTCAGAGAAACTCCACTATTCTGTGATTTCAGAACTCGCCGAGTGTTGCCCAGGGAGCTCATTAGCTATGTTTGCTATTAGAGCATTTTGAACTCTATGGCACGCAGAAATATTTTACAGTCGTCACTGTACCTTTAAGAGAAGTAGGAAAACTTTGAAGTCACAAGTCTTATTTATGTTTAATTAATTTTTCAATTATTTAAACAACCTTGTCTGACACTCCTACAAGAGCTGGTTTAATAGTACTGGAGGTTAATGACAATTACAGTTTCGTAAACCTTTAAAGATAGGGCTCGTCTCATGAGTGTAAAATAGGTTACTGACTAATCTGTATAAGTTGGTAACTAGAAAGCCGTGGCTGTGAAGCATCTTGTATTTTCTGCAAACACTTCCTGCGTTTGCTTTGCACCATACACCACACCAGGGGGTATATTTGCAAGGAAAGTGATGGAACGCGTTGTTAGTCTTCTTGGCATAACGCCATGCTCTGCCACTTTGGAAACGCAGAGCTGTACTGTATTTACAACAATATGGTGCAGCCCTGCGTTTCGTCCTGTGCTGGCGCAAATTACAGCTGCCTAGCGCCAACGCAGGCACCCCTTGCACCAGGGTGCCTGCATTGTGGGAATGATTGTTTATGTGCAGGAAGCTGAGCAGGACTGGCCATAGCGGGCACTGGGCAAATTTTTTGCAGCAATGCTGCAATATCGGCCCCCTATAAAAAATGTGGCAGCAGTGCTGCTTCTCGCTAGCACTCCCCAGCCCACTGGGCCAGTACGGCAGAATGGCCAGGGTTGGTTTGTGTTTCCAGTACGGCCCTGGCAGGAAGGTTTCCCTTCCTGCACGTAAACAATCTTAAATGTCGAGTTGTAACTTCTATGTGTGTTGCATTGTGCAGCACACATTGAAGTTGCAAATCCTCATTTTTTTAAATTATTGTTTAGGTGCAAGAAGGGACACCTGCCTGCACATAAACAATTATGCATGGCATTTTGCTGTTTCTATGTGCGTTGCACAATGCAGCACACATAGAAACAGCAAAAACGAGGAGAAATAAAGCATTTTTCCTTGTTTCACCGTAAGACCCAGTTTTTTTTGGGTCTTAATTTTGACGCTGCCCCATATTTACCCCACCCTTGTAAATATGGGTCAGCATCAAAATCAATGGGTGTTGCGGCAAAACGCCCACCGCAATACCCATTGCCTTCCCTTTCACGCTAAGTATAGCGTTTAAGGCTGCCTTATTTACAAGGCAGCGTTACGCCAAGTAAAGTGACTTAACGCTGCCTTGTAAATAAGGAAAAACCAGTATCGCCACTGGAACGTCAAAAAAAGTGACGTTCCTGTGGTGATAGGGGCTTGTAAATATGTCCCCATGTTGGAGCATGTCTTTGAATCTCAAGCACGTCAACCAAAATGTCCCACATAAAGCACACTACAACCCATCAAAACACACACCTCAGAATGTGCACCTAGGAACCTATGAAAATCAGAATGCTTCAGGGCCTCATTGCAGTAATGAAACAGTTTACAAAAGCTCCAATACAATACAGTGCAATTTGTGATTGAGCAATAACAAAAATTGTAATAAGACAGTTGGGGTCCTCATAGAGGAAAGTGCTAGCTGGAAGATTAGCTGGCTCTAAATTGTCATGAGGTAGTCCCCTCAAGAGTCCAAGCGGAGGTTTTGCCCATTAATGCATCACCTGAGTGTGCTTCCAATTTATTTCGCTCACTGCACAGCCCTAACATAGAGGCTGTGCCTGTAAACCACACTTTGGATCTCCAAAGCACGACAATCTCTCTACCAGACAGAGCCTGTAGGGAAAGCAATAGGGTGAAAAGGAAAAGCATTGTGTTGATCAGTAAGAACGAATACTGGAAATAAATTAGGAAAGGGGGTGAAAAAGGGGAATCTTGCCCAAGATTCCGTACCACCTATGGGACCTTGTAACCACCAAGACCTCTCCCTCAAGCTGGAAACTCAAATTCTGACTGTCTTTGATGCACTTAATATATGAATTGTCAAATGGAGGAGGTGGTGGGAAAATTGGGAGAAACTGTGGAGTTCATCTATATGCAAATGACTAATGTCTTGGGCAATTCAGCTCCCTTATCCAGCAATATCCATAATGTCTCTAATGGCCATTGCAAGGGCATTTTAGCAATCACTAGCCATCCCATTCAATAGAGACCATTAAGAGGAGACGCGCGAGCGCGTCAACCAAGATGGCCGCCGCCACCGAAGCTCTGTGAACACCACAGCCTATAAAATCTTTATTTACGACGATTTTGACACAGAAAGTCGGCGAAAATACCGGCGCTTGCCTCCCTATGCTACTCCTTACCTGTGGAGTCTTTTTCTGAAGAATTTCTTTGACGGAAGTGCATTTGCTGGCTTCATGGTTCCTGCTCCCAGCTTCACTTGCAGGTACTGCCGGCTTTGAATGCCTGGGGGCGGAGTAACATCTATGACAGAACCTGGCTTGGGCCTAGCCACGCCTGCAGTCTAATTTAGCTGCTGCACCTGTTGTTTTACAGAGATTTTTGACGTTTTATGTCTCTATTTACGTCATTTCTATCACTTTTGAGATGGTTTTTCTTCATTATTTTATTCACCTCAGAATGGATTCTAAACAGTCAACTACTAATAAAAGGAAGCAGCAGGTTTCTCCTCCTCCAACCAAATCTAAGGTGGTGGATTCCTCAGAACCTTCTCTTGCGCTAATTTTGGAGGAAATTAAAGCATTACGTCTGAATACTGACACTATTGCCTCAGAAGTCAAAAATGTTCGGAAAGATATGGCTTCCATTTCAATGAAGGTTTCTGACAATGTCATTAAAATTCAAGATAACAAAAACAAGTTGTACGCTTTTACTCCTTTAATGGCCAAAATTGTTCCAATGCATACTCAACTGTTGGACATGGAAAATCGCAATAGGCAATATAATCTTCGCATTTTTAATTTGCCTGAAGATGTTGAAGGGACTAATTGCCGACTCTATCTAGAATCTCTTCTACCTGGTCTTTTGAATATTAAATTCTCCGAAAAATTCGAGATTGACAAAGTCCATAGAGTCCCATCACACCGGAATCCTCGACACACTAAGCCAAGGCAAATGATCTTCAAGGTACTGCGCCATCATCATTTGGTTCTCATTCGAAAAGCTGCAAGAGAAATTCCATCGTTGTTGGTGAATGGAACCAAAATCTTTATTCACCAGGATTTTGCTAAAGAAACTGTGGCTATTCATAAAGAGTTTTCTTTTCTCTTCGTCCACAGCTGAGGAGCCCTGGTTTCAAATATGGACTTTTTGTTCCTTCTACAATGCGTGTGTGGAAAGACAATGTCTCCAAATCTTTTCAACGTCCTGAAGATCTTCGACTATTTCTTGAACAGCAATCTCCTCCATCCATGGATACTCAGGATCCTAATTCTTGAACTGGTATCGTCTGACTTCATGTGTCACATCTCTGCATAATTTTACTCATGGGCTCCAACGGTTGCTGGCCATGCTTGAGGAACGGGTGTGCGTTTCTTTGTCTTTATTCATGTTTCTTGTTTGTTCCTTTCTCTCTCTTTTATGTTTTTTCCCTTCCTATTCTCCGCATAGAGTTACTCTTTTAACCTGTCTTTTTCTTCCTCCTTCTTGTTCTGATCTCCTTCTTTCCTTCCTTTTAACTCTTAATAGCTAATATTCATAATATTAAAGTTGTTTCTCTAAATGTAAAAGGTTTAAGACATCCAGTAAAACGTACGAAAATTCTGGATTATTTAGGTAGTTGCAAAGCTGATATTTGTTTTGTTCAAGAAACGCATGTTGAAGATAAAGTTTTACATTATATGAACAAAAAATGGGTAGATTATATTATTTCCTCACCTGCTAAAGGTAAAAAGAATGGGGTCGCTATTTTCTTTGCTGAGAGATTGCATTGTCAAATTCTTAATAAGATTTCAGATTCTGAAGGCAGATATATTATAGTTAAAGTCAAAATACATGACTCTATTTTCTTTTTGTTTAATGTTTATGGCCCTATAGCAGATGACCCTACTTTTTGGGCTACTGTTACAACTGAAGTTTTAAAGTTAGGAAAAGTTCCTTTGATTTTTAGGGGTGATCTTAATGTTTTTGCAGACCCCTTGCTAGATAGATTATCTACCTGTAGGTTTCGACCATCCAAGATTTTTCATGCCTTTAAGACTTTTCTTCATACCACCAGGTTAGCTGACATTTGGAGGTTACACTACCCCACTGGCAAGGAATTTTCTTTTTTCTCCAATCCTCATAATTCTCATTCCAGAATTGATTATTTTTTACTTTCCCCCCTCTCTCATTCAATTTGCAAATAATCCTACCATTGGTACTATTGACGTATCAGACCATACCCTGATATCTTTTGTTTTAAATGTTTCGTCTTCGTTTGCTAAACAATCTAGATGGCGTATGAATACTGACATTGTCCTTAATGACATTCACAAACCCAAGTTGTTGCAAGCGATTCAAGATTATTTTACATTTAATCCGGAAGACTCTACCTCTGTTATTAATCGGTGGGATGCTTTTAAGGCTTATATCAGAGGTTCTACAATTTCTATTATGGCACATGAGAATAAGAAATTTAATTCTAATATCACATCTTTAGAGAAACAAATAGCTCATTTTGAACGTTTATTTATTACTTCTAGTGATTCCCAATATAAACTTAAACTGCAAAAACTTAGATATGAATTTAATGCTATTCTTAGTACTAGGGCTGGGGTCCAGCTTTCTAAGTCCAATGCTAGATTCCGTTTCAATTCCAATAGGTCTGGTAAGCTTCTTGCTAATTATTTACGTATTAAAAAGGATAAAACGCAGATTACCTCCATTCAAGGTCCTCAAGGTAAAATTGCACTTTTTCACAATGATATTGTTCAAGAGTTTTTACATTTTTATTCCACCTTGTATAATAAACCAGATTTTTGTGATGATTCTCTAATTGATGTTTTTTAAAATTATTCTAATTTACCTCATATTTCTTCCTCTGATAAACTTGGATTGGATTCCCCTATTACTACAGATGAAATACTGGCTGCTATTAAATCACTTCCAAAACATAAATCTCCTGGTCCTGATGGCATACCTGCCGAATTTTATAAAGAATTTCAAAATCATTTATTACCTTATTTGTACCAGATTTTTTCTCACTTTTGTTCTTCAGGTACCATTTCGGGGTCTTTTTCAGAAGCCTTAATTGTTGTACTTCCCAAACCTGATAAAGACCCTACCCTTGTCTCTAATTACCGTCCCATTTCTTTGATTAATCAAGACTGTAAATGATATGCTAAAATCCTTGCCTCTAGATTAGCTCCTGTCCTTCATTTTATTATCCACCCTGACCAATCTGGTTTTATGAAAAATAGATACTCTGCTAACAACACTAGAACATTATTACATATTATTGAACAAAGCCCCACTCTCCTTGTCCCTGCTGGTGTTATGGCATTAGATGCTGAAAAAGCTTTTGATAAAATCCATTGGCAGTTTTTATTTAAAACTTTATTATCTTTTAACTTTGGTCCATCCTTTATTCGTATGATTTCCGCTCTATACTATGCTCCCACTGCTCAATTGTTTATTAATGGTCAGATTTCTAACCAATTTTCCCTTTTTAGAGGTACACGTCAGGGTTGTCCCCTATCCCCCCTTTTATTTTTATTGGGAATTGAACAATTTCTTAATTTCATTCGTAATTCTGAAAATATTCAGGGTGTCACTATTAAAAATGTTACTGTCAAAACTTTGGCATATGCTGATGATGTGTTATTATTTATTAGTAATCCTGCATAGTCTGTACCATTTTTGCTTGATATTATTTCTAAATATTCAACTGTATCAGGATATAAATTGAATGTTAGTAAAACTTAATTTTTTCCTTTAAATATGCTTTGTACTCCTGATATGTTACCTTCACAGGATATTGTTTGGCAAAAAAGTAAGTTGAAATACCTTGGTATATTATTTTCATCTTCCCTGCCTGCTACCTTGAAATTAAACAGTGATTTCATTCTTGATTATATTAAACAAAAAACCTCCAAGTGGTCTTCCCTTTATCTTTCCTGGTGGGGGAGAATGGAATCTATTAAAATGAATATTGCCCCAAAAATATTTTATTCTCTTGCAATGATACCAACTCAATTCCCACTCAAAGTTTATAAAAATATTGATAAACTGTTATCCAAATTTCTTTGGAATAATAAACCTCCTCGTATTGCTTATAAAAAATTGAAAATTCCTAAATGCCAAGTTGGTTTTGCCCTACCTGATTTCTATTTATATCATAAGGCATTCATTTTAAAACAGAGCTCGTTATCGTTTAATATTTCACCTATTGCTAATCCCCCTATTTGGTTTCATATTGAAACTTCCCTTGCAAAACCTTTTCCTTTGCCATCCTTACTAACTATGTCTCCTACCTCTAAGATTATACATTCCTCGTCCATAATCAAATCCTCAAGATTAATTTTAAATGATTTGGATTCTAATTTTGCATCTCCTTTACTTTCTACAGTGCATTTGTCCTTATGGCATAGTGCTTTAATAAAATTAAACAGAAATGTTTCTTTTTGGTCTTCATGGATTGCTAAGGGTATTTTCTTTCTTAAAGATGTTTTCTTGGATGATGCATTTATTCCTTTTGCTCAACTCCAGCTAAAATTCAATCTACCAATGTCCGATTTGTTAAAATACCAATTTCTATGTAATTCCATTTTAGACTCTTTCCCAGATGGTATTCCGTCTGTATCCTCAGCTGATTTTTTAATTTATATCAAAACTGTTTCTGTATCTTCAAAGGCAGTTTCTGTATTTTATAAAAAACTTACCTCTTCATTAGGTTCCAACGTTGATATAATTTCCACTTTTTGGAATGCTGAACTCTCCATTTCCCTTTCAACTGATTCATGGTCATTAATTTGGACTAATAGTATTTCTGGATCGTTGCCAGTTTCACTTTATCAAACCAATGCTTATATTTTGTTTAATTCTTTATGGACTCCATTACGGTTATTTAAAGCTAAATTATTACCATCAAACCTATGTTGGTATTGTAATTTACATCCTGGCTCTTTACGTCATATGTTATTTGATTGTCCTACTATCATGAAATTTTGGTCTGAAGTATGGAATGTGATATTGAAAATTTTGCCTATTTCTGATTTGCTTTCTTATAACTTGTTAATATGTAAATCAGTTGTATTGGCTGCTCCTCTTGAAGATGCTGAAGCAAAGTTATTTAATTTTTTGGTTTAGGCTGCACTCAAATCAATTACTTTTTGTTGGAAGGATGCTACTTCCCTTTCTGTTCATACTTGGTGGTCTTGGATTATCTTTACAAGAAGAGGTGCTCAATTATCTTTAAAGGGTGTTCATCATAATTCTTTGCATTTTCAATCCTTTTGGTCACCTATTGATTCATATATACAGTTATGATTCATGTTCTTGTAATGTTATTATGTTATTCATTGATTATCATACTGTTTTTGTAGCTGTTTATTGGTAACTCTATTTGGTTAACTTATTATGATATGAATTGTATATTTCCCTCTTCCCTTCCTTCCTCCCCTTCTTTCTTTTATCCTCTCATTGACGATGGTACTATGCGATGTAATTTATTTGTGACTGCTTATTTATGATTGTTCTCATTCGCTTCCTTGTAATTTAATCCGTTTTTTGTATGTAGCTATATGTTCTCCTTTTGTCAAAATTCAATAAAATCATTTTGAACTTAAAAAAAATAGAGACCATTAAGGGGGCAGGGACTACTGGCAGTATAACCGGCCACATAGCCAACACAACTCTACTACCACAGAATGATCAGTCAGTTTCTCATGCGACCCAGCCCAGTGACCCCACTGGTGAGTATTCTCTTCATAATAACAATTGTAGTGAAGCCCCTGGATGACCAGGGAGGGATTATCCTGTTGAGGCTTTTTCAGGGAATAAACCCTGGGATGTAGTCATTCAGTTACCACCTGCATGTACCCCCTATGTACTGGTGATGAGCAATGTCCCCCCAACCCTTAAGGGCCAGGAGTTGGAAAGTCGTCAGAAGCTCCAAAACAAAGTCACACCTTGGCTGATCTCCAGGGTAAACCTTGATTAGTCCCTATTCAAAAAGAGTTATTGTGGTCCAGAGAGTGGGCTGGATAGGAAATTGCAATAAGACATGTTCAGGGGATTACATAGTTATAAACGTTTATCATGCTGTGAGGGTGAGCTATATCCTACACAGTTTAAGGATTAGCACTGCCCCAAAAGTAGATTTACAGTACTTCCACTGGGCTTCTTTTATCAACCGCTAAATACAAGGATGTTTCGGTCGAGGGGCAAATCCCGGCCAGAGAGAATGTGGTGTCACTGTTAGAACATGCCATCAGGGACAGGTTCCTAGTTTGCATCTTAGCAATCGCTTTGAGCCACTGACTGGGTTAGATGACCCAGACTGAGTGACTTTTACTCATGGGACAGGAAACGCCGGGGTGTCCAAGGCACCGCGCTCACTTAGTGATCTTAAAGTGTTAAGCTGTAATATTGCTGGTGATCGCGGTGAAGCACTTGATGAGGCGTGAATCAAGATGCTTTGCATTTATGATATTATTAGCCTTCAGGAGACCTGGGACACACAGGAGGTCCAGCGCCTAGATGGATATGTTACGTTTGCCTCCACTGGCATTTATCCCACCCATGGTAGAGCTAAGGGGGAGCTAGTGACATTTATTAATCTGCGCTTGAACTGTAAATTGAAGTTAATTACCTCTAACTCACCTAATATTTTAAGTGTTCATTTGATGTTCCCTAATATGCATAGGGTGCTAACTGTGAACGTATATAATTCCACCTCAGTTAGAGATGAGCACGATGATTTTAGGGATCTTAGAAAGTTTTAGGTGATTTTTCTCATTGTTTGTTAAATTTTACAGTAATTATGGTGATGGGGATTTTACGCCAACACTAAGAAGAAGTGAGAAGTATCTATAGGGTGGACACTCAGCTTCCTAAACTGTTCTCCAAAATATACACAAAGGAGGGTTTACCCAAATCTCTTAAATCCCATCTAGTACTATGCATGACCTTTCAAATATCTCAAGTGAGTGTGCGATTGGCACCCAGGTAAATTAGTGCTCTCACCACATTTCATGGATATATTTGTTTGGTCCTCACCCATAGGTACCACCTGGGGCTTGCTTTATCATTGGACCCACATCACCTAATGTGAGTGGGTGGGCTCTACGGGTCTGTAAGTGGAGCACTTGAAAAGTGAAAGGCAAGGGATTTTGTGACTGAGTTAAAATTGCCTCATAGATATTAAAACTGTTATTTAATGAGTAAGGTCTTGTACAAGAATAAAAACAGTGAGATGTCATTTGAATGGAATGGTCCTGGTCGTCAGAAGGTTGACATGTTTCAGCCATTTATCTGCCCTTTAGGGTCAACCGGCTGTCTTCAAGACCACGTTAGAGACCGGCTGTCTTCAAGACCACGTTTTTACTATATGTTAAATCCCTGCAGGGTGTGGTTGAGCTTTTCAACATTTTAGATGCATTCATAATAATTTTAAGGAACCATGCATGCATGTATACAGACCATACTTGGGCCACTTTACTTAATATGGTGATGACTGAAAAGAGAATAGGTATCAGAGGCATGAATTTATAAGACATTCCATGTTGATTGTCCTATTGCTAAGGCACAATCTCCCTCTAGAGTGTGGTAAAGCATGCAAACATATATGAGTCACCCCTCAATGCATCAATTCTGATTTCTGGAAGTCACAAATATATACAATTAAAAGGCACAATGGACAAATTAAGAAATAATATTAAAATCAAACTCAAAATTGAGAGTGTATAGCATGCATACACCAAGGGGTGATAGTGACAGTCTACCTACATGGCCTATATATTAATGAGGTATCATAGAGTTTTGCGGGGGGGGCGCTGTAGTCAAATGACAGAAAAAGAAAAACAAGCAGTTTGCTTTGCAGTAGGACCTGTAAAATGTCCCTTCTAAACTTGTGGATTCAAGAGTTTAAGGCACTTACTTCGTCAAGGGATCGCGTCTGTGATGTGACCTACATCTATCCCTGCATCTTAGATTGCCTTGCACTTAATGGCTTTTAAAAGGGCTCAGCAGCTGATGTCACTTGACTAGCATTTATCTATTGCATGATCTGATGTCTGTGCTAATTCTTTTATTCGCCCAACTTAATTTCGGAAATCCTAGCATTCATTTGCAACTAGGTTAGCGTTAATGAGGCACTATTATGGCAGAAAGGATAGCGGTTAGCTGTGGCAATGACGCGTATTCTGTTTGCGATCACGGGGTCCGGTCGGGGGCTTGGGCCTGTAGTCCCTCCCTCTAACCTGTACAGTCAGCTACATGAAGCTGTAGGAGCGGGAAAGCTGGGAGATTATATGAATAGGGTTACGGGTAACTCATAGTCAAATATTGACCAGATACACTTCAAACATACCCAGCAGGACGATATGCTAAACAACATGATCTCAAATTACAATTTAGTTAATCTTGGGAATCTAGCCTTGAAGACACAACACCCACATTCAAGGGGAGGGATGGCAGGTAAATAAGTGATCATATTTTTGTGCCGGCCTGTTTATTTTTTTAATGGAAATTTTAAGGTTACATGGGATATACACAGTGACCATACTCCTCTCGTGGCTAACTTTTTGTGGACCGTAATGCCTGTGGATGCTAGGTGCCTATTTAAGGAATCAGTCATATCAACAGACCGGGGTAAAAGGTTTAAATGGTCCAAGATTATCCCTGCCAATTTCACCTTTAATCTGGTCACTATTTGTCAATCTGATATTTTAACTAGTTTAAATGTGGAAGCTACTGATGCCAGCATTTTGACAGCTTTTGTCTTTATTTGAGTGTTTATTAAGTCTGCCTTGACCAGGACGGGGGGGGGGGGCTTCTCCACCCCATTGCAAATGGTTTGATAAGACGTGCTCCGGGTCCCACAAAGAACTGTTAGCGATCCTGCAAAAGAGACCCAATAATCAGGAAGAGGTGAGGATGGTAAAGATCACATACAACCTGGCACGTAAAGAATGAAAACGTAGTTTAAAAAAGGAGGCATGGGAAAACCTATTGGAGGCTAGTGAATCATGGGATAGCGCAGCCCTCTGGAGGGTAGTGAACCATCCACTGTTTAGCTCTGAACAACTATCAGCTCGGGTCTTAATTATCACAGCTCTGGCACGGATTGAGCATGTTATGGCCATATACGATTATGATGGCACAGATCCAAATACTTCCTGTACTCAGGAGGTTTTGAGGCTCACTTTCCAGTGGGTGGAGGCTGTAAAAGGTATCTGAACCCTTCCACTAGGAAAGGCTCCTGGACCTGGTGGGGTCTCTGGAGAGCTGTACAAGTCTCAAGTTGACCTATGGGCATCCCTGTTGACTCAGCACCTACATGCTGCAGATTAAGGCTCTCTTCCAACGTCGTGGCCCCACTCCGTAATTGTGCTGGTATTTAAAAAGGGGAAAAGAGCGGACCCAGCCTGTTAAAGACCCATTTCACTGGTGGACTCAGAGGTGAAAATCAAAGGCCAGGTGTTCTTGGATCACCTCACTGCATGGGCAAATGACCAAGACATTCTGTCAGATATACAATACGGGTTTAGACCAGGCCTGGGTTCCAATGAGTAAAATCTTAATTGACATCTGCTAATTACAAAGGTTGTCAAGGCAAAGGGGGTTTCAATTCACTTGGCCTTCATCGACCTCAGCTTGGCGTTTGATAAGGTGAACAGAGCTATGCTTCAGCCGTGCTGGTGTTATTGGGAGTTTTGACTGCACACGTCACTTTTTTGTGAGACTTGTGCGACGGCCTAACAGCCTCAGTGAGGTATGGTTTCAATGGGGAGTGCACACAGCAGGTTAGTTTGAAGAGGGGGTTCATCAGGGTTGTATCCTGGTCCCATTCCTCTTCTTTCTTTATATCAATTGTCTAGAATCTGTTTTAATTGAACAGAGGCAGGATGTCCCAAATGTTGGTGGCCGACTGGTGCCTGTCCTTTTATTTGCAGGCGTGTACAGCAGGAGCTTTGCAGTGAATTTGAGGCCTTTTTATTCATTTTATGGACAGTCTTGATTTCACAACAAATTATAAGAAATCTTATGTTATGGTGGTGGGGTCCAAAAGCACCAAAACCCGTAATTTCAAGGCTAAGGAACAACACATTAGTAGGGTAGAAAATTGTTCTTACTTGGGTTATGCTTGATTCTCAACTGCTGCTGAATGATAATACAATGACCTTTAAAAGGGCCATTTACAGCATTGGTGACTTCTCACAACAGTTGGGGCATAAACCTATAAAGGCGATGCTAGATATTTTTAAAGCCAAATGTATGCCCTTGGCTAGTTTTGGATGTGAAATCTGGGGATACAGGCTCACTGCATCCACACATATGGTGGAAAACCAGTTCTTTAGAGGACTTTTAAGCATCCCACAAAGTACATCATCCAAGATTGCACATGAAGAGTTGGACATGGGTTTCATATCCGACCTTATTTGTCTTCGTCCCTTCTTATTATGGTTCTCAGACTAGTTGAAGGACGAGCTGATTCTCAATAAACTAACTTTCCTTGACTGTATGGTCCTGGATAACATGCTATATATCCCTTGGCTGCGATATATCCTAAATAACTTGAGAGAATTTGGGCGACTGGAAAATTTTTATGATCCTAGCCGCTTTGTTAAAACTGACATTGCCTGTGTCAAGCAAGTCTTTACCTCCAGGGGGCAGCAGGGCAACAGGCCCTCTCTTTGACCAAGCATTCCATGCGTCATTTTATTCTGGTAAAATCAGTGAGCTGGATGGAGCCATACTTGAGCCAGAATATGCCCAGACCATCATAGGCTGTTGACCCACTTTAGGCTAAAACTAATCTACCACCTAATGTTCTCTAATGGCGGTTGGATAAAACAATCAGATCTCGCAACATTTGTCTATGACAATGTTTCAATCCCAGACACCTTTGTATATTTTTTTGATTTGTCTTAGGTTTATCACTTTACGCCACAAATGTATGCGGCCTCTCTTGTTAGCTTTTTTTTTTTTTACAATTTTTATCAACAGCTAAAGTGTGCTTCTTCTTATCTTGATTTTTATCAGGTGTAATGAGAATGAATGATTAGGATCATTCCCATCACATGTTGCTTACTATCTTTGTGGTTGTATTTTTATTATGATATGTTTTTACATTTTCCTTCTGGATTATTTATCTGTATGTTTACTTTTAAGATTTTTATAGAAAAATTGAATAAAGTTTATACTGACTGACTGACTCAAGGAGAATAATTTTCTACGTTGATGTCTGAGCTCCCCTCCTTGATCCCCTGCATGGTCCTACCTGCCCTGGGAGTAGTGTGGAAAAGTAAATTTTGCCATGTTGTATGTGCCTACGTGTTCCCCATGTTATGTTATATGTGCATGATCGATATGCATGTATTCCCCTCTGATCGATTAAAGACGCAATTATAGTTGTGTCCATCTCTAGTATGCCAGTTTCCAGTTTTCGTGAATACAACGAATATCAGGCCTATGTCAAGCTACGTTGCCACGTTTCACAGTGTGCACGTTAATTCATTGAAAGTCCCCGTTTCTAGGCCTCAAAAGGGCCCGGACTCAGATTCAGCTCCTGTTTCCTGAACCCTCTCCGAGGAGCGATACAGCCCCCACCTGTATCCCTGACCCTTAGCTTACTTTCATGCTTCACAGTGCCCGGCTCGGCCTGGCTCTGCCTCCAGTCTGCCTAGAGTATGTTATGTTTCTAGTTATCAGTCCAGCCCTCCTTCTCTGCATTCCTAAGCTACTGAATCGCATCAATAGTTTCCGTCATGGTCTAGCCTTTATGTCTCCATGTAAGAGAAATACTGTATTAATATTCATAGAATATTCCCCGCACACGCACTACATATAGGATTATGTATGCACCAGTCTTAATGTCTGTTAGCCTTTGCTCTACTAACTTTTGGATTCTATCAACATGTTCTCTAAACACCAGATACTAGATAGGCTTTAGGTACATGTCGCTCTGACACTCCAGACTTTCGTCTCCTCTTCTAGCGCAGAAGTCATAGCTCCCTAGTAACACGTCATTGCCAGTTTGCGCGCACCACTAGGTTAGAGGTCCCAGCTGCTCAGGTAGCCCCCTCCATGTTTCCGCCCCGTTTATGACATATTCTGTTACGTTTGCATCACATGTCTATGTATCCGCCCTGTATACGCCTCTTGTTACACCCACTTTATGCCTTATCTTTCGCGACTGTTACAAACTCCGCCTACTGCTACGCCTACTGTATTGACTGTAATGTATTTTGTTTAACTATAAATATTGTGCACTGTTATTAAAGTTTGCTAGCCATTCCCAGATCCTGCCCCGGCAGCTGCCGGGCCCTGCCATCCCATTCCCATGCAGGCTGTCCTGTTCCAGTCCTTTATGCTTGATTAAAGCCTGTATACTCTAGCTACCTCGTATCTTGACTCTTATTTATTGAGCTAACCGTTTATTGATTATAGTCAAAAATAGATCAGGTAATAATTTATTTATTTACCACATAATGGCGCCCGAATAGGGACTTGCCCTTTCCCCACGCGCCGGAGAAGCCACGCAGGCCCCCTGATCCTCTGCAGCCGTGACGGAACCATACCGTGCACGTGCAGATATTTCTGCTTCAAGTATCCCTCAGGCCCACGGAGGAGACGGAGGTTGCGGTCCAGCGTCCAGACGAGGCGGTGGAGGAACGCGGCGAGTCCCGACCAGAGCCCAAGCCGAGAGTCCAAGGTCCGAGGTATCCGGAGGCCCACCTGTAACTGAAGTCCGAAGTACGTCCGTCCGTCGTCGTAGCAGTCCAGTCCAGTCCGAGGCCTTCCGTTCTTGCTGCCCGGTGAGTACCGTTGCTGGGGTAGTATCTAGACAGGGTCAATTGAATTGTCTCTGGTCCGTGGGTTTGGGTACACAGATCCAACACGAAGTGTCCACTTAGGTGGATGCGGGTCCTGACGTGTCTCTTTATGAGACCGGTAAGTTTCGTACTGTTTTAGCAGTGCATCCAGTCATTCTAGTTTCTGCTCTAGTCAGTTCTGTTCTCGAGAAATTCATGTATTCTGTTTTCAATATTCCAGGTAGTATTTTGTCCGAACTGTTATTCTAAATGTTATTCCATGTGTTTTCAATGTCGTGGTATGAATGATTCGTATTACAGTTATTATTGTGTTCATTGTGTATTGTATTGTGTCTAGACTCCAGTCCAGTCATGCCTCTGTTCTCAAGGTTACGTCAGTTAAAAACTAGAAAAGGTCTGCTCGAAGAAGCAGTTCCTGTCCCGCCTAGGGACAGTCCAGGTCATTTTATGTATCAAAAGCATGGCATAAGTGCCATATTATATCTAGATTTATGGGTGGAATACACCAAACAGTTAGAGGAAAAGTATAGATGGCCCGTATCAGGTACGTGGGATGCCGAGTGCATCATGCGAGTAGAAGAAGCATTATGGAAAAAGAAAGCCAGACAGTCCCAGAAAGATGCCATCGAGTTATGGCGCAAAGAATCTCACAAAAGAACAGAGAAAGAAATCAGAAAGTCAGAATTAAGTAGAGAATCCTCTGAAAGAGCCCAAGAAAGGGAATTAATCGAAGTAGGTGAACGAGTTAAAGCCGAACAGTCGGACAGACAGAGAAATGCCCTCATTAAGGGTATGTATCCTCTTCTTGCCGAGGGCTTGCCAAAAGCAACCCCGGAAGCACCATGTAATTTTCCGCCGCCATTAGTTCCGATTAAGCTACGTCACAAACCGACCGCAGCTGATATTTTTCTCTGGTCCTATTTGGACGACACAGTGCCAGAATATGCAAATCCTGTTCCGCCAGCTCCAGTAAATAATATAATTCCTGTTCCTCCAGTCACTGGGGCACCTGTTACAGCACCTGTTACGGTACCCCCGGTTCAGCCAGTAATACATGTACCCGCCACATCGGTCACTCTGCCAGCACGAAGAGTATCAGTCGACGATTCTAGTTTAGGGGCCGCGGGAGGAGGTCCTCCTGGTACCCCGCCGCCAAACAAACGTATAACGTTAGTCGAGTTACATGAACGTGCGTTACAGCGTACGCCCAAATATCAGTCCGTCGCAGAAATCAGACGAGCTCTTACCGAATGCTGTTATGATCCAGTCCCAGGCGATGATAGTATGGTTTTATATTCATTACGTGTAAGACGGGTGACCGAGTATTTGGACACCCTACCGAATATGAAGGAAGATCTAGACAGAATGTATCGCTTCATCCGTACAGGAGAAGATCCAGAAAGTATTGGCGAAATCATGTCTCTAAGGAAAGCTGAGACCCAGCTCATGCTATTAAAGTTTCTAATCAATTGTTTAATAAGGGAACAAGATTGTCCGACTAAAGATCCGACCGAAATGAAAGTTCTGACAAGGTGGAGTGATAATATAGCCGAGGGTAAACACAGGACACTCAGTAGTATAGAGAGTATGTACAAGAAAATACGTAAGGAAATAATAAGGCTACACGACAATCGTAAAGCAGCGCAAGTGTCCGAGAAAGAAGATATCACTGATACTGAAGAAGTAGAAGACGAGAATACCGCCAGAATAACGTATGTAGGTAAATCTAGATTTCCAGACCGACATTTACGCCTAGAACACAAGAAGGTCTTTCATCTTCCAGCACCAGAACAAGGTTCTCTAGAACAAGTATTTCAAGCTACCGATCACATACTGAAATCACGTATCGGTTATAGGGAACTCAGTACCATGCATGAACAAGAACTAGCCCGATCAGCAGTCCGATGGACTACTGATTCTACCACTTTTCCAGACGAAATAGTGGCACAAATGTTTCTGAAACTGCCCCCAGCCGAGCAGCGACTGGTGGGTATGTATATGATCCAGCACCTCACTACATTATATGAGGGACAGCATTCTGATCCAGGTCCGTTACATGATGTTCTGAACGAGTTACTCCAGTATAAATGGAAAGGTTTAGGTACCGATTTAATTAGTGTCATTCTAGAACAGCGCCACAAATATAGAACGTTTCTGAATCCGCATTTTGTTCACGTCTCACCTCCAGAAAGTAAACCATTTTACATAGATAGACAGAATCCGTTACGAGAAGTACATCCAGTTAGGACACCGGATGGTGAAATGCAACGAGTATTTGTTTACACCCCTATTACAAAGATGGAACTCTTAGAGATGAAGAAATTAATTCCCTGTCACGACAAAGATCCAGCAGGGTTCCATCGAGAATTAAAAGACATGCTCCGTATGGGAGAATACACGTATCCAGATATTATTAAAATGTTAAAGGTCCTGTTGCCCGCAGGGGTATATGAGAAACTCAAGGAAAATAATGGGAGGTGGGAGAGAAAAAGATTGATTGGACAGCTCTAGAAGCTGAAGATAAAATACGAGTACCAGGTACCGGTCTTGGGGACAAATGTAAAGAATTACCAGAGTTATTGATTCAGGTTTTGCCAAGGTTATTAGCCACGAAAAAGAAAGATTGGGATGCAATCTCAGCATGCAAACAGAAACAGGATGAAGATACTAGTGATTTTTATTCTAGATTCGAGAAATGTTTTATTATCAACAGTGGTTTGAAGACAGGTAGCGAGTCATACCCTCATCTTTTTGTTACTAAACTAGTTGAGAATTCAAGTCCACAAGTTAAAAATCGGGTTTTGAAAGTCGAAAGTACTTGGCAAGCTAGTACCCCGTCACAGATGCTCCAGATGCTCCAGTATCACCAGAATAGAATCAGGGAAGAGCAAGAACACGAAAGAAGACGTATGAAAGACACGAAAATGAAAGTACTAGTTGCACAATCTGTTCCACAAGACAGTCAGAAGAGGGGTCCAAATCAAGCCAGTCATCCTGCAGCTCCCGTTAAAGGGACATGCAATTATTGTAAACAGCCAGGTCATTTTATAAACGAGTGTGCAGTTCTGAAACACAATATAGCTACTGGTAAAACTAAAGAAAGACCACGTCCGCCTAGACAAGAGCAAGTTTCACAGACTTCTCAGCCACCACAGAATGCACAACAGACAGTTCCAGCACCGCAGCCTATTGCTGCAACACAGCATGTTACACAGCAGATGTACCAGTATGCCCAGTCAGAGTATCCAGAGTATCAACCGTATTCATGAAACAGCCTAGAGAGGGAGGTTGGCTTGCCTCTCATCGAGATACCTGTAGATCAAGAGGGTCCCTATGTACATAGTCAAGTATTGGGGAAAGACAGAAAGTTTCTGATTGATACAGGGGCAAGTAGGACTACTATCAGTCATGACGAGGTTCCAGGGGCTCCGCTCTCAGGCTCTAGAAATGTTTCCCTTGGATTTTCAGGAAAGCCTATTGTAAACGAGATATCAAAGCCAGTTACTCTAGAAGTTACCGTCCATTGTCCCGAACTACTGATTTGTTACTTACGAAGTCATGTCCAGAAAATTTGTTAGGTATTAAAACATTGAAAGAATTAGGTGCAGTTATTTGCTGTTCCCCAGAAGGAATACGCTTGTTTTTAAGGGATTTTAAAGGTCACTATGTTTTACGAGATTTCGATCCAAGATTGTCCAATGTACCGCAGCATTTATGGGCGCAAGGTCCAACTGATGTAGGTTTTATGCAAATCACACCCCATCGTGTGACCCTCAAGCAAGGTGTAGTCCTGCCACGAATCAGACAGTACAGATTGCCACCTGAGGCTGTAGCAGCCTTATCCAAAATTATTGACGAGCTCATTGCTCAAGGAGTGGTTGTAGAAACTGACTCCAATGTATGTAATTCTCCTATCATTCCAGTCATGAAACGTACTGATCCAAATGCACCTCCAGTATATCGATTAGTGATTGACCTTCGAGAACTTAATAAATGTATCATACCCCAGTATCCAGTAGTCCCAGATATTTCATCCTTATTGACAGCTATTGATTCTGAAGCTGTATTTTTTACTGTAATCGACCTCAAGAATGCATTTTTCAGTGTTCCGATTCATCCAGACAGCCAGTACCTTTTCGGTTTTTGTTTAAATGGAAGGAGCTATAAATTCACACGAGCTCCTCAAGGTTTCACAGAAAGTCCTAGTATTTACAGTCAAGCACTCAAAAGACAACTAGACAATATTCACATGCCAACAGACACTGCCCTGCTCCAGTATGTCGATGATCTACTGATCACAGCCCGTTCTGAGCGTGCTTGCGAGCGAGCGTCACTAACAGTTCTGTATTTCCTAGCCGAGATGGGGCACAAGGTGTCCCCTTCGAAGCTCCAGTTCTGTGTCCAGCAAGTGATCTACTTAGGCCACTTACTGTCCAAGTGGGGTAGGCAGTTGACACCAGACCGTATCCAGTTAATAGCGAGTCTTCCACAGCCCAAGACACAGAAGGAGGTACGTGCTTTTATCGGCCTTACTTCTTACTGCAGACAATGGATTCCTCAGTATGCATTTCTAGCAAAGCCACTGATACAGTTAACGACACAGGAGGCAGCCGTATCGACTGTTCTCCCTTGGACATCTGAACATACACTTAGTTTTAATGAGTTAAAGAAAGCCTTATGCCAAGCACCTGTTCTAGCTACACCGAACTACAGTAAGCCTTTTACGCTTTTTGTCACAGAACGTGATGGTACTGCATTATCTGTTCTCACACAAGACAGTACAAGCCTTGTGCTTATTTTTCGAGCACACTAGATCCAGTAGCCCAGGCTTTGCCTGCGTGCCTCAAGTCAGTTGCAGCCACAGCTCTAGCAATCAGACAAAGTGATTCTATAGTATTAGGACACTCCCTGACAGTACAAGTTCCACACTCCGTGGAAGTTCTATTAAACCGAACACAGACTCAGCACTTGACCATTGCACGTTTAACAGGTTATGAACTGACATTGTTCCAGCCACACATAGACATCAGACGCTGCAACGTTTTAAATCCTGCTACTCTGTTACCGTCAGTTACTTCAAATCCTGTCACACATGACTGTGTGGAAGTCATTAACACTATGACTAAGCCAAGACAAGACCTGACAGACATTGCATTACCTGATCCCGACCTGACACTTTATGTGGATGGTTCATGTATGAGAACTAGTACAGGAGAACTAGTAGCCGCGTATGCAGTGACTACTGACACTGAAGTTATTGAAACACACCGTATTGACACCCTGTCTGCCCAAGCAGCAGAGCTAGTTGCTCTGACCCAAGCCCGCATACGTGCCAAGAACCTGAAAGTAAACATATACACAGATTCACGTTACGCATTCGGAGTTGTACACGACTTCGGAGTACTCTGGCAGGAGAGAGGTTTCATGACTTCTCATGGAACCAAAATTCAGCATGGTCTCCTCATTCAGGCTCTGTTAGATGCAATACATTTACCGACAGCTATCGCTATCATGAAGTGCAAAGCACATACGAAAGTTACTGACAGTATTTCCCAAGGTAATGATCTAGCAGATCGAACAGCCAAGCTCACAGCTCAGACACCAGACATTCCAGTTAACAAGACACAGACATCCACTCCAGAACAGACTACATGTATGACAGTTAAGGACCCTACACAAGATATCATAGACATACAGTTACATGCTTTTCCCCGAAGAAATCAAGAAATGGTCCAAACAAGGAGGGGTCCAGACAGATCAGGGATGGTTGACGAAGGGAAAAGCCACATGGTTTCTCCCCGACTCTATGATTCAAGTCATTATCAATACCGCACATAGTCCAGCACACCTAGGAGAAAAAGCCATGTTAGACAGTATTCAGAACCTTTGGTTTAACAAGCATTTACGAGCTGCAGCCAAGCAGAAAGTCCGTACTTGTATGATATGTTGTCAATTCAATCCAGGTAAAAGTGTCCCGGTGGAACAAGGTGGATTCCAGCCCCCTGACCACCCTTTTGAAGTCCTCCAGATGGATTATATTTAGATGGAGCGATGTCGAGGTTTCAAGTATGTTCTTGTAGTTGTATGCGCTTTGTCCAGGTGGACAGAAGCATATCCAGTTCCAGATTACACAGCAGCGACCACTGCCAAGCAGTTGGTTCGTGAATTCTTCCCCCGTTATGGACTCCCTAGGGTCGTGTATTCTGATAACGGCCAGCCGTTCTCATCTGAGCTCATGAAGCACGTTTCCCTATTGTTAGGGTACCAGTGGAAGTTCCATTGTGTACGCCATCCAGAAGCAGCCGGTCTCGTAGAGAGACATAATCAGACCTTGAAAATACGTATTGCCAAGATATGTCAAGAGAAAGGTGTAGACTGGCTAGTTGCCCTGCCAGTTGCTTTATTCTTTATGTGCATGGTCGCACATTCCAGATCAGGTCTGTCTCCTTATGAGGTCGTATTCGGCCGCCCCCCAAACATGTGGGGTACACCTAGACCCCGTAGTATTACAGATGTTTCCAGTAATATGTTGACAGATTACCTAGCTTCCTTGATGTCTGCCCTACACTCTTGTCGTTCACAGGTTGCCGCTGCATTTCCAGACAATACTGAAGTGAAACCACACGAGGTCCTTCCCGGTGATCTAGTTCTCGTACGGAATTTTGATCGTTCAAGTCCGCTGGAGCCTCGCTGGAAAGAACCGAAACTAGTCCTTCTGACCACCCGTACGGCCGTGAAGTTGGAGGGCCGCAAGGGTTGGGTCCATCTGTCGCATGTCAAGAAATTCCATGGACTCCGTGATAAAACTTTTGCCAAGAACATTTCCAAGGACTGTTCCATCTCTAAAGACTGCCTGAAACCAGACTCTAATTCAGACATTAATACAAATCCCGAATTGAAAGTTCCTCTGTTAGAGAAAACTCCGCAGCAGGAGTATAAATTAAAACTACGGTCTAGTAAAATAAGTCAGCCAGTTTAATTGTCTAAGTCCCCCTCGGGTGAAACGGTTAGACAGGTATCTGACATGTATGAGATAGACCCCCATAGTGAGAGAGTTAGTCAACACTCTATCCGATGTATCGTTTTTCTAAGTTTTCTATTGTTTCTAAGTTTGATGGTTACCTGCACAAGTTATGCATTTCATTTATGTTTTCCAATTTCTCATGTAAATAAGTTTTCTAATGCTACAGTAGAGCACACCTTTAGTGATCTGCCTCCTCACGAGTTATCCTATCGTCTTGCTATGAGAAATAACACATTTATTAGAATGTTACACTATTCACACCAGACCAGCAATGCTACCAATTGTTGGGTGTGTGGTCGACTCCCCCCTTTCCAGACACCGAAGGGAGTTCTGCCACTTTTTCCTTATCCGTTTTCACATAATGGTTCGTGTGGAGCATGGACCACGTTAACGTCATCCTCCAATGATATGTCCCTTCTGAATAGAACATGTTTTCCAGACAAGCAAGGTCTCCCCCATAGAACAGGGTTAGATCTAGAAAATGAAGTTTATAATTTAGGTAATTATTCTTCGAATTTTATGGTCCTGAATGTTCAGTCTGATACTACTCCAGACTTACCTGCTATTTCAGTACTACCAGTCAAAGGCGAATTATGTGTCAGAAATAATGGTTCCGCACATGTAGGACATAGTGATTGTACTACTACTGTCGAGTATAGTGACAGTGGGAAATCTATTTTCAAAGCTTCACGTCATTCTTATTTTGTTTGTGGTCAGACCGCATATGTTCGTCTGCCCCTCGATTGGGACGGAACATGTTATATTGCCTTCCTACTGCCACCAGTTTTTCTAGCCCCATCTGATTATCACAGAAACACACATCTAGTACACGTCAGACATAGAAGGGAGATCGCGTCCCCAATTGTCGATCAAACTGAAACTACTCTAGAACAGTATCAAGACTTTAATAAAGGTTTCTTCTTCTTTATAGGACCTATCCAGAATAGTAAGCTAATACGTAGATTAACCAGAACTCTTGAAGCAGTAGTGAATGAGACTACTTCCGCTCTAGGTAACTTAACCGAAGAGCAATCTGCTATGAGATTTGTCGTGCTCCAAAATCGTCTCGTTCTTGACGTCATACTGGCCGATAGAGGAGGAGCATGTAGAGTCATCGGATCTAGTTGCTGCATTTTCATTCCTAATAACGCGCCGTCTGTTTATTCAGCTATAACCAGACTTCATAAAATTGCCCATCAGTTACACCAGAATCCAGGCACCTGGACATGGTCCGGTTGGCTCTGGAGTATTATATCTGCTTGGGGATGGAAAGTATTGTCATTCCTAGGTATTGCAGTAATGATCATATTCAGTTGCTGCCTCTGTATACAATGTGGCCCTGCGATTTGCGGCATTTGTGCTACCTCTTGTATTCCTAGTCCTAAATCCCGTTCCAAGACAATTCGAGACGAGCAAATGATGCTGTATGAAATGATAGATGGTATCATGAATATAGATGTTTCCTGATGGAAACGTAGGGCACAAGGAGGGAATGTGGAAAAGTAAATTTTGCCATGTTGTATGTGCCTACGTGTTCCCCATGTTATGTTATATGTGCATGATCGATATGCATGTATTCCCCTCTGATCGATTAAAGACGCAATTATAGTTGTGTCCATCTCTAGTATGCCAGTTTCCAGTTTTCGTGAATACAACGAATATCAGGCCTATGTCAAGCTACGTTGCCACGTTTCACAGTGTGCACGTTAATTCATTGAAAGTCCCCGTTTCTAGGCCTCAAAAGGGCCCGGACTCAGATTCAGCTCCTGTTTCCTGAACCCTCTCCGAGGAGCGATACAGCCCCCACCTGTATCCCTGACCCTTAGCTTACTTTCATGCTTCACAGTGCCCGGCTCGGCCTGGCTCTGCCTCCAGTCTGCCTAGAGTATGTTATGTTTCTAGTTATCAGTCCAGCCCTCCTTCCCTGCATTCCTAAGCTACTGAATCGCATCAATAGTTTCCGTCATGGTCTAGCCTTTATGTCTCCATGTAAGAGAAATACTGTATTAATATTCATAGAATATTCCCCGCACACACACTACATATAGGATTATGTATGCACCAGTCTTAATGTCTGTTAGCCTTTGCTCTACTAACTTTTGGATTCTATCAACATGTTCTCTAAACACCAGATACTAGATAGGCTTTAGGTACATGTCGCTCTGACACTCCAGACTTTCGTCTCCTCTTCTAGCGCAGAAGTCATAGCCCCCAGTTCTCCCTAGTAACACGTCATTGCCAGTTTGCGCGCACCACTAGGTTAGAGGTCCCAGCTGCTCAGGTAGCCCCCTCCATGTTTCCGCCCCGTTTATGACATATTCTGTTACGTTTGCATCACATGTCTATGTATCCGCCCTGTATACGCCTCTTGTTACACCCACTTTATGCCTTATCTTTCGCGACTGTTACAAACTCCGCCTACTGCTACGCCTACTGTATTGACTGTAATGTATTTTGTTTAACTATAAATATTGTGCACTGTTATTAAAGTTTGCTAGCCATTCCCAGATCCTGCCCCGGCAGCTGCCGGGCCCTGCCATCCCATTCCCATGCAGGCTGTCCTGTTCCAGTCCTTTATGCTTGATTAAAGCCTGTATACTCTAGCTACCTCGTATCTTGACTCTTATTTATTGAGCTAACCGTTTATTGATTATAGTCAAAAATAGATCAGGTAATAATTTATTTATTTACCACAGTAGGAGCAAGCAATCGTGGAAATCAGCTGTGATGGAAGTGACAGACAGCAGCCGCCCAATCCCTCTGTCCTCACAAGGTCCATCTTTCTTCTCTGAATTTGAGCACTAGGTGCAGGTTTTGATGTTGACTTCCTCCATAAACATTGCCAGATGCAAGCAGGTTTCTGCAGAGACCAGATGCCCCATCCTGCACGACTGGCAAACTGATCACCCGCCATTGCATGGCAATGGCATGCAGGTGAACACACCACTGAGCTGTCTTATGTTACTAGCAGCGTCAAACCACTTGAGTAAATTATGTGGAAAAGGTGCAAATTCGATGGAACATGAAAGGAGATTGGACTTCCCATGTGAAGTTACAGTGCACTTCTAAGTATCTCTATCCATCACACACATTCATTTCAACCTATCATTGGATTAAACGTGAATGTTGCTCTTTTATCATGTCCAATAACCTTGTAGGCATAAGAGGGGACATTGGAATTATGAAACAATGGACGACCAAATTATGCGATACCATTGACTAAGTAATACATCAAGAAAGTGCAAATTATGCCGCATTTTTCAGTGCTGTATTATTTAGCTGCTTTATTTAGCTGTATTTAGCACTTATCAATTATGTCTGAGTGAATTTTTCACCTCAATACAAGTTTTCCGCGTAATTACAGCAATCAGCAACTAAAAAGTGCACAGGATCTACCACTGTATGCTGCGATGCGAGTAGATTTTTTTAGTAATTTTTTTTAAATTATGTAGCACATGGTGTGTTGTATGGCGAATGCTGTAAAGCCATAATTATTCAGCAAAAAACCCATAGCTGTGGAATATCATTATTCCAGTGGCTGTGTGCACAACCTCTATTTCTAACCTCTGAGTACCCCGCATGATGATGATCCACGCTCTGGAAAATCCGCACTGCACAATTCTTTAAATCTCACTCACTAGGAAAATTCAACACAGCATCGTCTGGATATCTTTTAGAAATGTACCCTTTTTACAGTTTTATATAGCCCGGACTCGACACAAAGGAATTCAAGCATTTTAAATAGGCACGAGATACATTACACAGATTCACTCTTAATGCAGGGGGAGATTAAGGGGCATATTACCAACGTTAAGCGATATTTATCGCTAACGATGCTTAGCAACAAATTTTTTCGCAGATAAACCTTGCTATTATCAAGGTTTATCGCAAATGCGATAAAAAACGGCCGCAATGCATGAATATCGCTGAAAAGTCAGCGATATTCATGCATTACCGAGCTAATGCTCTGAGCCATGTTATCCACCTCCCATTGGATAACATGGCTAAGAACTGCTCAGGGCAGGTGTTAGTTTTTGGAGATATTCGCGCTTAGCGCGAATATCTCCAAAAGTTGGTAATAGGAGATAGCGATGTTAGCGACTGTTTCCAGTCGCTAACATCTTGGCACGCCCACTTTGCATGTCATTAGTGATAAATATCACTGACATGCAAAGTGGGGCCCAAGATGGTCGCTATCTCCTACTAGCTGTCGCTAACTGGTGTTAGCGAGAGCTAGGTAATAGGGAGATCATTTTATCTCCGCTTTCTTGGCTTTTAAAGCCAAAAAAGTGGAGATAAACCCCCTTGATAATATGCCCCTAAGCGCTTTGCCCAGAATTACAGGATGTTGAATCGCCGCCAAGACTCGAACCTTGCTCTCCAGTTCCAAAGCGGGCAGCTTTTGCGTTGAATACTTGGCACTTTTGACTTAAAGTATCCGCGTGTGGTTAATTTCGCCACATCTTAACCACCCTTTTCTTCCCAGGTCTCTGACGTCTAGCGTCCATTATATTTCACCACATCCCAAACACTCATTCCTCCCCAGGTAACTGATCTCTCCCTCCAGTTTTTGACCATTACCTTTTGGCACATGTACGCAGAAGTAGACATTCTTGGACATCTGCGCTGAGCCCATTTATTTTAATTAAGGGCTTCAATCCTAATTACATCTTTTTTTACCTCTGAGTTGTTCACCCAGAAGGGTGATGCCAGATTTGAGTTTCTAAAGGACACATGGAAAGGGGAAGAGAAGTGATAAGGCCAGTATTTCCGGGGAAGGGAGGGGAGTGTATGAGGAAGGTTGCCTCCTTTAACACACATTTATTGATAATTATGTAGCATTTTCGTAAGCGCTTGGTTGCAAAGCAGCATGTAGCTGACCAAATGAGACTGCGAGGGAACATCTGGTTACAATTACCAGCAAAAATCATAAAGAAAAATGCAAGCGTTAAGCACAATAGGCTTTTAAGTGAACCTGAAGAAATATTTTATTTTATTCCAAAACATATGCATATAAATATATATATCCATGCACGCTTATATATACTTCATCACTCTGTCCAAATATTGTGAAGTCATAAACGACACAGCTGCATGGAAGCTCATAAAAGGTTTCTCTTTGTGTGGACAAGAAGTGTTACTAGTCTGATGACGGACGCCTTATCCCCGGAGAACCATGGGAAAGGTTGGCTCCTCCGCAGACACAGCTTAAGGCTTTATGGTGTGTCTGGTTTAAGGCACAAACTTGTAATTTTGTGAGTTATGTTTGATCAGGCCATTCATTGCTTTCTCTTACTTCTAGTATATGCCCTTGCCATTTGTTCTCTATATAATTCGCTTACATCACCCCTTAAACCAGTGATACTCAAAGTACGGCCCGGGGGCCGCATGCGGCCCTCCTGACCTTTACAGGCGGCATCCTGGGCACTGGGCTGCGGTTTACTTGACTCAGCACTAACATAGAAAAAGATGTTAAATATACAGCAAACACTTAGTTAAAGGTTAAATGCAGTAACCTGGTAATAGATATAAATGCTTTGCTTCCTCTACTCCCACTTTACAACCGCCGCTGGCATTCCGTGTGACCCTCAGTCATACCATAGGCCAAACTTTGTGGCCCCCGGGAAAATGTTTGTGAGTACCCATGCCTTAAACAGTCCCTTAAAAAGCTGAGTCAAGCACAAGACGAACATGCATAGCAGTTTTGCAGGTACCTAAACCAGCCAGCAATCCCCATCATGCCTCTAACGCACAAACCACAATCAAAAATGGAGAAACAAGGTCCACAAGGCATCTCACCCCTTTCTTTGCGCTCCTACTCCTCTCCATTGCTTCATCACAATAAAGTACATCTGCACACATCCGCTGCACTACATAAAAAAACTTTCCAGAGTTTCACACACTAACCAAATACACGTCCTGCTTTCTCATCTCCAAACTAAGCCTATTAAATCCCTTCTCAGTCTTCTTGAGGAAGAAAGTGAGCTCACTCCGGACACTACTGGTTGCACCACAAGTCTATCCTACTTTAGTCCTCATTGTCCAGACCTCACCTGTGCCAACACACTACACACCTTTACATCCTACGCCACTGATACACACCTCACGTGCATCATGATAAAATTCTGCCTTAACTACCTCCTTCACTTGCCTCCCGCCCTCCACCACACAACATCGCCTTCACCTGACCTGCTTACAGAGCAACAGAAGATCAATGAGCAAAACTAGAAAGACTCTTTTATGAACTAATAATTGATGCAAAGCCAGACACACTATGTATTGCCAAAGCATTATTTGGAGATGCAACTGCACCAGTTCTCTATAAGGCATCCCACCAGGATACCAAGGCTCTATAAATAATTGACATGCGAAAGCTGGTGAAGAGTTAGCACTGATGTTTCAAAAATCACTTGCAACCTACAAATTTGAGGATCTACAACTGCCAGGTTGTGAATCATGGCTGGTGAGATGCACACCTACTCATAATTTCTCATATGTTCCTACAAATATACAAGATTCTGTTAAGCAAAAGAGCTTTCTTAATTTTCTCCTAGATGGCATACCACACATTACCACCAAACATGATAATCCTTGCATATTTGAAGACTTGGACATACCAACGATGACACAGTTAGGAATGTCATATAACAAGTCTGAAAGTGCACAGCCTTTCTTAACATGTCTATGGAACTATACCACAGCAGTTAACAGGTTGGGTATCATTTTCCTCCTCCTGGGCAGGGTTACAATAAAAATAAATTAACAACCTTGTAGAGTGGCTGCCATGTTATCTCTTTCACCTCTCATATACCATCAAACCCTGATATCAAGACAATACCACCCACTACAACATGCAAGCAGCGGAACAAATTCAACATGGCAGATCTCGACTCTCACATGACTGCTACATCTTACTTGGAACAACTAAATAGTGTCAAGCAGCTGTATACATAGCTGAACAAAGTTGTTGACAAACTGAATTGTCTCCAAAACCTCAATAAACCAAAAAGCATAAATAGGGGCCGCAATGGGTCAATGATGAAATCAAGTAAAAGAAATGCACCTGCACACTCTTCAATAGCAATGGAACAAATCAGGAAACCTACTAGAGAAAACCTGCCACGAAAGACTCAACAGGATCAACAAACACACCATAAAAAACAAGCATTTGCAATGCAATAGGTCTAGCATTTACGTGAGTTGGAGTTAACGACATTGCAAATGAAAATGCCTTTCATGTTTGTTTTAGTTTTTAAAACATAAATAAAAGGCATTGTAATTTACAATGCCAACAGCTTAAACTTGCGTAAATGCGAGACCTATTGCATTGCAAATGCTTGTTCTTGTAGGCAATCACAGGTTAAACATCCCAGAGGATGAGAGGGAACAGACAGCCTTTCACAAGCAAATATGAGCATCTCCTGCAATGGTCTAACATTTCACTCCATGGGTAATAGGCAAAATACGTTGTTTGCCGGAACAAAGCAGGAAGCAGCAGTTAGCAGAATCATCCAACACACAAAAAATAAAAACAGTGGCCCTCTCCATCGGCCCATCTACGGGAGTTGTGTTATTGAGGCGATGTAAACAGCATCCTAATGTGCCCTGTGTTTAACATGTGCACGTGCAGCTCGCGCTCCAGGTGCAGCCCCGCGATAAGTGTGCGAAAGTCTTCCTCCTTACCTGTACTGAAGCCACGGGGAGCAGTACGAGGTGAGTGTGAAAGCCTTCCTTTCCTACTTACCCATGCTGATGCATCGGGGAGCAGGACGTGGTGACGGGCACCAGAGCCTAGAATCTACTGGTACATTCTCAATTCTGCATTGCTTCGCAAAAAGTTGCGGAACTTAGAACTTCTCATCAGGATACCAAATATATATATATTTTTTACGCATCTTTTGGGTTGCTCAAATGCAACATTGCTACAAGGTTGGGACAACAATGAAAAAAACACTGCAAGAGCAGCGTCCAAACCGAGAGCAGAGTTGTTGACTGGACAGAAATAAATAAAGTCAGTTGCTAAGTGATGCAGCCATTGAATGACTGCACCAAAAAGAAGGGGCAGGGTTGTGACCTGACAAGGCAACAAGGAAAAGTGGGAGCGTGCGCAAACATGGAGCGCAGGCTGCAAATGAAAACAAGCAGCTCAAGAGGAGTGGTGGGAGCGGGCACAGGAATGCAGCTGTCGCCCTGCGTGGCGGTGCTCGCTCCTGCAAGCAAAACGCTGTGGGAGTGAACCTTTGTGAAAGAGGTGGTACATGTACCCGCCTTTAGCTGTTTGCAGGCTACAACAACGAAATGACACAGGCAACAACCAACAAAATGTGTTGGGGGAGTCAGACCTCTCAAAGTAGTTTAGAGTGCTTACAAGAAGACTCGTAGAGCAGCGCATGCGTGCTGGCTCAAGCTCGACCTAAAAACCACAATGGTCACTACTGAAACTGGATTGCTAAAAGAAAAGTGCCTTCCTATAGAACTCCACAATATGATGTCAGAGTGTAGCAATCCTGAATGCTCCTTCCTGATAACACAGTAATCACAAGATTTCTGTAGCTTAATGGGACATCACTTTCTTGCAAAGCCTACAACATTGGAATTCTATCTAATGAGGAAACATACATTTATCAATCCAAATCCATGGTAAGTGCAAACACTCCAAAGACAAACTCCAACAATCTCCCTCAGCCCCCAGTAATATCTTTCACACAACTTTCATTTTTGGAATCTTATTACCTGGAGATGGCAAGTGGATGAGCTGGCTCACCTTTCATGCCCTCCAGTCCACCTAACCCACTCCACCCCAATCCACTCCACTCCATCCCACTCAAATCTTCCCTGCCCCAATCCACCCCAAACTACCCTACTCCAATCTACTTCATTCAATCCGCCCTACCCCAATATACCCCACTCCAACCTACCCTAATCTACTTCACTCCAATATACTCCACTCCAATCTACCCCATACTAAACCAATCTACTCCATTCCAATATACCCCTCTCCATTCTAACCCACCCAATCCTAATCTAATCCACACCACTCTATCCAACTCCACTCTAATCTACTCCACTTAGATCTACCCCTCTCCGCTCCACACTCATATCTATCTCACTCCAAATCTATCCCACTCTGCTCCAATTTACCGCACTTCACTCCAATCTACCCTACCATAATCCACCCAATCTATCCCACTACAATCTACCCCACTCCAATCTACCCCCGCACCTTCAACTGGATCTTGTCATTCCTTAATGTCAGAAGAAGCATTAATAATAATTGGCCAACTTCTTTCCAAATTGTATACATAGAGGGCCTGGTTTAGAAAGTTTACTTACACTATTGAGTAATTCACACTTTTGAGAAAGGTTACTACTTTTTAATTATTAACAAAAAGAGAGCGTGTTACTACTAAGCATGGGCGGATTTAGCGAATCTGGCGTACGCGAACTTGCGTATTTACGGATTCGCAATCCCCAAGATCCGCGAATTTGCGGATTTTTGTGTTTTTTGTGTTCGCAAGGGTTCGCAAGGATTTGTGTACCAGTTCGCAATTGCGAACTTACTTGTCGGCTCGCAACGGCCGCGACTATGTTGTTTCTACGTCTGGTTCATCATCACAGGTTCACAGCACCCTCTGTTTCACCACTGCCACCCTCTGGTACACCCATGCCACCCTCTGGTACACCCATGCCACCCTCTGGTACACCCTCACTGCCACCCTCTGGTTGGTTTATCACTGTAAATTATGGGGGTGAAAAAAAGCAAGCACACCTGCCCTGCTTCAACTGCCATGAATTAATTTGGGGTTGATTAATGTGTCAGTGATTTTGAAACTTCCAGTCTGGCTGGCACCTGCTTCCTTCCTTATCTGTAATTTGCTTTCTGTTGCAGTGCAATTTTTTTTTCACAGGACCTTTATGGCCTACTTGTAGCTATTCTATGAGCCTGCTGTTTGGGTCAGAGCAGGGTCATAGAATAGTTGCAAATAGGCAACTGAACTCTGGAGGGGCCCCTCAGGAAGCACTAGAGTGAATGGTTACTAATGTTAAGATTGAACTTTTGCACCTGCAGATTGCTTTCAGTTCTGCAAAAATCGTTTTTCTGCAATTTCGCGCGATTTGCGGGGCGCGAATCCGTGCGAGATCGATTTCGGAAGCCGCGAATTCATGCGAATACACAATTTATTTTTTTTGCGGCGTGTATGTTCGCGTGAGTTTGTGCGTGTTCGCAAGGCGCTTGTAGCGCTACGTTTGCGAAGTTACCCTAGCGGTCGTACATGGGCGCGGCCATCTTGTTTGCGTGACGTAATTCCGTTTCCGGCCGCTATGTGTAATCTCGCAAAGTGTGCGGCTGGCTGGTACAATTTCGCTCGTGATCGCGAGGAAAATCTCGCGCGAACTTACCCACGCGGTCGTGAACGGGCGTGGCCATCTTGTTTCTCATTCATTGCTATGGTTCTGGGCATGCTCTCTGTATCCTTTCTTAATCTCTGCCATCCTTTGCTTTTTTGAAGTTTTTTTTAATCTATTTTACTTATTATCTATCCCTCTATTTTTCTAGCTCTATATTTTTGTGTTTTCTGCTACTTTTTGTTAATTTTGAACTACTTTTTTAAACGCTTTTATTTTCTTCTTCCCTGTTCTATTTCTTCTTTCTTATTTTGCTTCCTTTCTGCCCAGACCATGGTAAAGGGAGCCGAGAAGAAGCCCGCAAAGGGGAAGGGTCCCGCACCCCGTGCCCGGCTCCCGTGCGGGCGTTTGAGGGGGGAGACAGTGACAGCTCGGGAGATTTTTAGTGCGGAGGAGGTGGCCGCACTAATATTTCACGTCCAGCGCCGCCTCCCCAAGACCATCATGGGAGGCGGCCAGATCGCAACCGGCTACGGCATCCGGGAGCGCCGGAAGCGGTGGGAGAAGGTGTGCCGGGCCATGTTTAAACTCTCTGGGGTCCGGCGCACTTATAACCAGGCCACCCACCGCTGGACGGATGTCATGGACCGGGAACGCGACTTGCTGGACGTGCTTGGCGTAGAGATCCCCGGGGTTGGTGAGTAGTAGTAGCTATTTCTAGCTATTTCATCACTACTCTGTTTTATCCGGCTCTGTTATTTGCAAATGTTTGTTTTTTACCAAGAGCAATAATGCTGCCGATTACATTGTAGGTAAATTATATTTCAAAATCTTCTATGCATTTCAGGTGCACTGCTCTCCTTCTCAGTAGCCTTGCTACTATGCTTATTTGTTTTGTATTTTGTGTTCATTTCATTGGCCTGAGAAATTATGTATGAGTGTAGTGTAAAGAACTGCGTAATGCTAGACACTAAGGGTCATATTTTCAATTACCGGCGCATCCCTGCAAAGTAGCAAGGATGCGCCAGTAATTGTGCGCCTTGCCACCACCACCAATGGGCCCAAAACGTCACAGAAGCCTTACGCATCTGTGCCGTAAAGGCCGCGCATTGCTGGAGTTGCATGCCAACGATGGCGCAGCTCCAGCAATGCTCTGGGGTGCCCTATCTCCCCAATGCTGCATCAAGCTGTACGTCGGCTTCAAGCAGGCGCAGGGTTTGAGTCACGCATCATTGTGCTAAAAGTGACTGATTGACATCTTGTAGATTTCCCTAAGCCACTTTTAGGATTCGTTCCTGCGCAGGAACGCCCTCCCTTGCGCCGGAATGCCCCCTGATGGCGCAGGGCTTTACAACGTGATGCATCTCCCATATGCGTCACTTTGTTAATATACGCCGCACCATGGCGCCTCTTTTGTTCTGCCACTGCGTCACAAAAGTCACGCAACAATGGAGCAAAAGAGCCGCAAGGGGCTTCAAAATCAGCCCCTACAGACTCAAGTCCAGTCCTTCCTTTAGACACATGGCTATAAGAAGAAATAGTGGTGGTGGTCGGTGGATTTATAGTTTGAGTATTCACTGATCTGCAAGCACGATGGACTTTGTCTGTCACTTCGCGTGCTGCGGACTGCTGCCTGCCAGGCCAAGGTAAACCTTTTTAGTAGTCTGTTTAGTGAGTTACATAGGAACTTTCAAAGTCAACGGTCCGCAAATCAAGCAATACTAATAACGTAGTATACCACATGAGATCGGTCAATATATCCCTTGGAATAGTTGTCTATCTATTTGCTATTTCGCCAAAATATTTTGTATTGTTATTTTGAAATGTTTGATTTGGTTGACAAATATCATCCATGTTTTCTGGTCTTTCTTTCTTTCATGTTGTACATCAGCTTCCCCCAGGGGCAAGAGGAGGACACAGGAGGAGGAGGAGGGTGCTGTTCAGGATGCGGGCCAGGATCGGGCAGGCGAGGGCTCCTTTGCTGGCCCCAGTAAGTTTTAATTTTAATATAGAGTACCTATTTTTTCCTAGCGTTCCTCATTCGATTTTTTTCTAAATCGTCTTTGATCTTCTTGTAGACTGGATCTAAATTCTTATCCTGCCTCGACTATGACTCCCTGTGGTATTACTAGATTATTCTTATTAGACTGTCTGTGTAGCTAACTAAGATTGCACATTTGGCAATTCCATTGGACTCCCATTCTAGTCAGCAATAGCTCTATGCACTGAGTGCAGTCCTCTGGGATTGTCCATAATGTCTTTTCAAGTCTTCGAAATGTTTATGCTTTGACAATTGCCAACAATAAAAAGGTGAATGACCACCAAGAAAGAATAAGATACTACTTTACTTTTGTTTTGGATACTAGGACAATCCATTCTACTACTGTTGCAGGGACAAATCTGCACAAACAGAACTATGGACACGAAATAATGCAATAAATTATTACATTGTATTTCGTTTTTTTCACATTTCTTTATTCCTCCTAGACCAAATATTATATAGTAGTGAGTGGTGTATTCTAACATTCTTAAATGTACTTTGTAGGTGGAACATCTGGTGGCGGGGCCAGCGCGGAGGTGGTGGTGTTGGACCAGGACTCTGGGGAGGAGGCGGTGCAAGTGCCGGACGTTCCTGTGAGGGTTCACACGGTGGTGGCGGGAAGAGGTAAGCTATATATTCCTTACTTATTGAGATTGAAGACTGCATAGTGTGCTTTCTGCACAGGTGTATTATAAATCAACCAGGTAGTAGCCTCCTCTAAATGTACTTCGACTTAGCTGTGAAGTTTTTGGCGAGAAGAATCCCAATAAGATCTGAGATGAACTTGATGGATGGGATGAACGAAAAGCGAAAGAAGGGTGTAAGTAAGTGTGGAAGGACGAGAAATTTAATGATGGCTGGCAAAGAACAATGATATGTGTTTGCTTGGTCCCCGAGGTGGCTGGGAAGGAAAGAAAATGGTATGGTGCATGGCTGGGTGAATGATGAAGCAAGGATGGGTGGAAGGAGAACAGCCTGGGTGGGTGAAACAGAAACCGTATGTGTGCATATACTTTGAATGGATGGATGCCTGGATCATGGTATTATCTGACTCTTAGATAGCATATGTGTATCTAGAGAGAGTAGACGGTCACTGGATGAACTAAGTGTTACCTTGAAGAGCATGTAACACTGCACCCGCACGTCCGTTCCAGTGTAGGAAAGGCAAGGAAAAGAAGTTGTAATTTTGTCCAAATACTACCATGAATAGTAGCAGTAGTTTGTATTGCAACTGCAAGCACAGCATATATCCGGTTCTTACGGTGGACACTCCCTCCCTACCTCTCTTAATAACTTTAGTTTAGTAGTAGTACGTCATTCATGTGTGGGTGTATCACTGTTCACTCAATAATAAGCAAAGCACCTAAAGTCATCCCATATGTCATCAAATACATCCCATGTGAAGTGATAGATAATCAAATTATTTAGCTTCTTCATTTTCCTTTTCTAGTACTCATTTGCACTGCAGGGTGAAAGCTAAATTAATTAAGCAGTAGCCCTTGTAACAGAGTATTCTCAGTGCCACCCGTAATAGAAAAGGAAGAGCTTCACCACCTGCATGTACTGGACCGGTACAGTAACGCAAGTCTGTCTCACTCATCATGGTGTGCGTCTGTTTTTCTCAGGTGCAAGTTCACTGCGCTGGCATTATGCCGGCTTGCATAAGATAACGTACCAATTTTCCTAAACAAGAGAGAAGAAGAAGAATAAGACTGGTGTACTGTCATAGTCGACTGTAATGGAAGTCCATAGTGCTCGTAGAATTTGTTCCTTAAACTCCCACTAATGTTAGAGCAAGGATGAAGAAGTGGGAGGTTAGATAGATACTGTCCTCAATAGTTATGTACTGTGCTTTCAATTTGCTACTTGTACTGTGACACAACTTTCTGCTCAATCACTTTGTGTTATTAATCTTAAGGAGCATTGGTTACAGACTATGTCTTTCTTTCTTCATATAGTTGCTCCTTCCAAATCAAATAGACCATCACGGAGGGAGCAGGCTGGAATGGCCCGGCAACGGAGGCTGGATGCCACTGTCGCCGAATATCGGCGGCTGGTGGCCCTGGAGGAGGAGGACACGCAGTCAAACAGTACAACAACAACAACAACATCCACTGGCACAGCTGCATCCTCCTCCGTGCCCCCACGGGCTGCCAGCCAGCGCAGTGGTCCAGCGGTACGGAGCCGGGCTACCAAAGCCAACCGCCACCGCCAAGCAGCAAAGACACCAGCTGCCCCCCACAGGAGTTGCAAGGCACGCCATCGCCGCTTAGGACTCAGAGTGTCCTACCTGGAGCAGGAGGTCCTTAGCTATAAGAACTTGGTGGAGGGCCTCCGCTTCGACCATGCCACCCTCCGCAAGGAGTATGATGCCCTGGCCGCTAAAGTCAACAGCACCCTCCCGTAGTGTAGTGTCCCTTGCCCCTTTTTTAGAGACTTTTGGGGGGTGGGATTTGGGAGTTGGGTTCTTTTTGGGACTTTTGAAAGACAATCGTTGGGGTTAGGGAGGGTCTTGAGGGAGATTATTTTGTTAGGGCTACATAAATATACTTTTTGAAACTTTATCTGACCATACCTGTTTTTTACTGCTTTTGAGTCTGGTGGGTGGGGGTTTAACAGTAAGTTTGTTTTCCTGAAGAGTCCTAGGACTTTAGTAGTACTACCGTCAATCTCTCGTCTAGTCCTAATAGTCCATTATACTACCTCCCACCAAACGCTTATCTTACCTGTAATTTGTGTTTGAAAGTAGGGCTAGGCCCAGGGCTGGCTCCACGGGAAATGGGGATTAAGGTTGGCAATCCTGGGCGGATGAAATGTCCTCATTGCGGTGGTACTAGTGGTGTGACACAGTGGCAGTTGCATGCCTATGGAAAAAAAGAAAATGAAACCTGGTTTGTCCTTACTGTAGCATTACAACGGTACGATAGAGAATATAGCAGGTGACAGTACACTAGAACAGTGCCACAATGTAGCCTAACAAATGGTAAAGTATTGCAAGTATAACTAGTACTTGCGTTGAATTTCTTTGACATTGGCAACTACTACAAGAAATAGTACTGTAGCTGAGTAAGTCTAGAATATATCCTCGGATTCCTTCACCAGCCTGTTGCTATGACCTTATCCTCCCCAGCAAGTGTGTGGAATTATTGATGTCATTTAGTCACACATCAAGCAAAACCACACAGCCCGGGGGAAGAGGGTTAGGGTTTGGAAAATGGATGGGAATGGGGGTTTCTTTTTGGGTAGGTTTTGTTGAGAGAAGAAAAAAAAGCACAGCATGGACAAACAATAATTGAAGATAAAGAAATCTTTGGGTACAAAGCTAACCACAAATCTTTTAAGTGACATAAAGGAAGTGCATGCCCTACTGCATGCATTGTTACTGAAAAGTAAGTAGTACTAGAATGCGACAGTACAGGGCTGCAGCGTTTTCACTTGCCTATCTCTGCACTCAGAGAATCACTTCTTACATTAAATTAGGTTTAAAAATTAGCCGAAGTAAAACCTATAGACTGGCTGTAGGGATCAATTTAGAAGCAGAGAGAGATCCAAGAAATGCAGTCACACTCATAGAAGAAAACAATGGATACTGTATCTGTATGTTGTTGTAGTTGTCCTGTTGAATTTGGTAAGTAAGTTGCATGCAGCAAACAATTCCTCTTATTAGCGGCACTCCTCCATTCCAGCTGACGCTTCGTCCATCAATGTTGGTGACCAGAAGACACCCTGTCCACTGCCTGCCTGGCGGATGTTGAATTGCGGCTCGTTAATGTGAAGCCTGACTCCATCTTTTTTCCCCATTGCACAGACTGAAACCCGGCCTGTAATTATTGAACGAAAAACAAGAAGTGCTATTACAATACCACTGATAAATAAATATAAGGTATGTACGCTGTGTGGTGCAAAAAGTCACACTTTGATTTTCCTAATAGACAGTACAATATTTTTGAAAGTGCGTACTCTGAGTCACCTTTTGAAGGATAAATAAGTATGGCCAAATTAATTTAGCGGATCTTTCCCCTCAAGCTAGGTGTAGTGTAAACTGTGTTTAGAACAAAATTAGACCTTCCCAGCAGTGCTCCCACCCAGACCCTTACTAAAGCAAGTCGCAAAAATGTAGAAGACCCCCAATCAGATCTCAAAAAACGAGGCCTAGCAGAAAACTGGTGACAAAACGTACTTTGAAAGTAAAAGTAGGCCCAAATACCCCCTTACCCACCGTGGATTGTATTCAAACCACTTGCAAGCAAGCAAAAGTATCCATAGCCAGCATCGCTCCAAGACTCGAAAACCCCCCCACCCAAACACATGCAATAGAAATACTGCTAAGTGCTAACCCTAACGAGCCCTAAGTTAAGAATAGTGGCAAAGGCTTTCTTTAACTATGCAAAATCCCCCCTTTCCCACCATGGATTTTCTTCAAATGACTTGCAACCAACATTACACATTCTCACGAGTGCTCTAAGACCCCAGAACTCAGTTGCAAAAATCTAGAACACCCCGAAACATATGCAATCCTGCTGCTAGGGCTAACCCTAACGAACCCTAAGTTACAAAAAGTGCCAAAAGGCTTTTCCTTATGGATTTAGTCCAAACCACTTCTATCCGGTATTAGACCTTTCCAGGAATGCCCCAAGACCCGCCAACCCACCCGCAAAAAAACACAACACCCCCAAACAGCCAAAAAGGAAAATCTCATACTTACAATATTTCTCGGCCTTCGGTCCAAACGCGCTGTGCAGCTAGGTCATAACTCCCGTTTTCCACCACGGATTTCCTGAAAAGCAAATGCAATCAAGATTAGACTGTCGCAGCAGTGCTCCCAGACCCCAAACTCACCCACAAACACCCGGAACCCCGCCAAAGAGCACCTCAAAGGCAAGCAAGTCAGCAAAAACGGCAATGAATTTCCGCCTCCGATTTGGTCCAAACCACTTTTAACCGGTATTAGAGCTTCATAGCAATGGACCCAGAGCCGTCAACCCAGGAGAAAACTAGTAAAAGGCCCCCAAACAGCCAAAAAGCAAAAGTACAAAAATGGTCACTTAGTCATTTTCTTGCCAATTTCCAAAATCACTCCGCGCGCGCTCTGCAGCTAGGCCCTAACTCCCCTCTGCCACCATGGATTTGCTTCAAACCTCTTGCAAACTAAAGTATCCATAGCCAGCAGTGCTCCCAGACCCTGAAACCCACCCACAAACACCAGGAAGCCCCCCAAACAGGCCCCCGAAAACGCTACATTGAGCAAAATGTCAGAAATAGCAAATAAAAATTCTGCATGGATTTAGTCCAAACCACTTCTATCCGGTATTAGACCTTCCCAGGAATGCCCCAAGACCCGCCAACCCACCCGCAAAAAAACACAACACCCCCAAACAGCCAAAAAGGAAAATCTCATACTTACAATATTTCTCGGCCTTCGGTCAAAACGCGCTGTGCAGCTAGGTCATAACTCCCGTTTTCCACCACGGATTTCCTGAAAAGCAAATGCAATCAAGATTAGACTGTCGCAGCAGTGTTCCCAGACCCCAAAACTCACCCACAAACACCCGGAACCCCGCCAAAGAGCACCTCAAAGGCAAGCAAGTCAGCAAAAACGGCAAAAAATTTCCGCCTCCGATTTGGTCCAAACCACTTTTATCCGGTATTAGAGCTTCACAGCAATGGCCCCAGAGCCGTCAGCCCAGGAGAAAACTAGTAAAAGGCCCCCAAACAGCCAAAAAGCAAAAGTACAAAAATGGTCACAGTCATTTTCTTGCCAATTTCCAAAATCACTCCGCGCGCGCTCTGCAGCTAGGCCCTAACTCCCCTCTGCCACAATGGATTTGCTTCAAACCTCTTGCAAACTAAAGTATCCATAGCCAGCAGTGCTCCCAGACCCCGAAACCCACCCACAAACACCAGGAAGCCCCCCAAACAGGCCCCCGAAAACGCTACATTGAGCAAAATGTCAGAAATAGCAAAAAAAAATCTGCATGGATTTAGTCCAAACCACTTCTATCCGGTATTAGACCTTCCCAGGAATGCCCCAAGACCCGCCAACCCACCCGCAAAAAAACACAACACCCCCAAACAGCCAAAAAGGAAAATCTCATACTTACAATATTTCTCGGCCTTCGGTCCAAACGCGCTGTGCAGCTAGGTCATAACTCCCGTTTTCCACCACGGATTTCCTGAAAAGCAAATGCAATCAAGATTAGACTGTCGCAGCAGTGCTCCCAGACCCCAAAACTCACCCACAAACACCCGGAACCCCGCCAAAGAGCACCTCAAAGGCAAGCAAGTCAGCAAAAATGGCAAAAAATTTCCGCCTCCGATTTGGTCCAAACCACGTTTATCCGTTATTAGAGCTTCACAGCAATGGCCCCAGAGCCGTCAACTCACCCGCAAAGAAGTAGAACACCCCCACAAGTGCTGAGTCTTTCTTTATTGGGCGTAATCCAGCCCTCTGCTTTGAGGGAAATAGGAGTCTGGAGGAGGAGGATAGAGGAGCATGTTCTTCTGAACTTGTGAACCTGAGGAATGCAGACTGCGGCACCTTCAAATCAATAAGCAAACAAGTGAAGACAGTTCTGCTGATGGGCTTGTTTTTGTGATTAGGTGATTAAAGTTTGAATTAAATTAACTGTGCAAAACAAAGAAAGACAGACACACAGGAATAAAAGTGAATAAGGACGAAAAAGAAAGTTATTGATTCATTGTCTCATTTTCAGGGCTCGGTGTCAGGGAATAAGAATAAGAGTTTGTCATCATACTCTGCGAATTCAGGCAGGGTGAGGTCAGTGTCACCGAACAGAGAACAAATCCCCTCATCTACGTTGCTGTCCTCCTCGTCTTCATGCGGCGTGCTTTCTCGTACTTTGTAATCTGGTGGTATGAGGTGCTGATTCATCTTGATCATTGTTAACCTCTCCACATTTTTGGGCGAGAGGCGGCTCCGCTGGGGAGTTACAATGCCACCAGCAGCACTGAAAACACGTTCAGAAGACACGCTTGCGAGTGGGCAAGACAAGTAGTTTATAGCCAGGTTGGAGAGCTGTGGCCACAAATCTTTTTTCCCATGCCAATACGCCAATGGCTCAGCATTAAGATAGACCTCTGTTGAGTCATTCAGATAGTCCTGCACCATCGACTCAAGGTCCTCAACGGTTCCTCCACTTTGCTTACTTTTTGCTGTGACTTTTTGAGAACCAAACCCAAGCCAAGTTAGCCAATCCTCTTCAGCAGCCAATGTTACTGTTGTGTCTGGTGCAGATGATCCGGTTGCCGGTGTCTTTAACGGCTGAGAGGTCACTTGTGCCACAGCCACAGGTGCAGAAGTGGATTGTTTTGACTGGGGTTGGCCTGCTGATGCTGATGCTGATGTACTGCCTTTTCCTTCAATATCCTGCCGTTCTTTTTCAAACCTCTTGGCTGACCAGGCTAGCCAATGTTTGTACTTTGTAACATCTTCATCAGCAAAAGGAAAGAATGCTTGGCCTGCCAGCGCCTTTTTGTAGCGTGGATCCAGAATAGTAGCACAAATGTAATGCTGTTCTGAGTGGATCATTTTAAGACGTTCATCACCACGTAGGCGCTCTAATAATTTCCCCGCCAAAACCAAAGGCTCTTTGTTTTTCTCATCTTTTTCAAACACAGAAGACACCGCCTTCAGTTGGTGCTCCAGCATGCACAACAATGGGATAGCTTTTCCCAAATTACAGTCCTCCTTGCTGACTGCACGCGTGAAGACCTCAAAAGGACGAAGCATGTCTGTCAGGCTTTTAACTAGGTCCCATTGCGCCGCATCCATCCTCAGGTCCTTCTGAGCTGTACCCTGTTTTAAGAAATAGTGATCGAGTACCGTATACTGCTCATACAGACGCTCAAGCATGTAGAAGGTTGAGTTCCAACGTGTTGCCACCTCCTGGATGAGTGCTTTCACTGGCATTCGACGTTCATGTAGCAGGCTCCTCAGATGCTTCCGGGCCTTAAAAGAATGGCTGAAATGGTTGCACATTTTTCGGCAGGTGGCCATTACCTCGCATGCTGGACTGTCTTCATCACTCAAGAATTTTTTAACAACCAGGTTTATACAGTGCGCCAAACACGGCACTCTGAAATAGTCACCCAGCTCCATGGCCTTAACTACATTGGCGCCATTATCTGTGGAAACATAACCAATCTGGCGTTTTTTGGGGGACAGCCAGTGAAAGACCTTTGTGTTAAACTCATCCAAAATGTTTTGTGCTGTGTGACGTTTCTCCAAGCCAAACATGGCTAGTGTTGCATGTTTCCGAGCAGCTTTAAAAACTTGGTCCGGGTCAACACCTGCGTTTAGCTTAGCTTTAACCCCTGAAAGAGACCCAGTGTGCAGTGATGCACATGTAATCAGCGCCTGCGCCACTGGTCCACATGTCTGTTGTCAGATGTATAGTGTGAACAGCACTCTTCTGCAAAGCTGCCCCAATCACCTCCAGCACATCTTCATGTAGTGCTGGAACCGCAACTCTGGCAAAATAGAACCGGCTAGGAACCTTCCATTTAGGGCAGAGCGCTGCCACTAATTCTAGAAAACCTACCGCTTCTACAAAAGAAAAAGGGAGAAGGTCCAGAGCTAGCATTTTAGCCAGCTTAGTGTTATACAGACGCGTCAGTGGGTGGTTGCGTTCATATGGCGCGTCTGAACAAAACATGGTTCTAATGTTGCCCTGGACCAAGCATTTACGGGATGATAATGACTTCTTTGACCCAGTTATGCTCGCTGATGAACTTTTTCGCTTTGGTGTCTCACTCGCTCCCACACTCTTAGAGTGCCTCACATGGGGTGTGCTGCTGACAGGGGTACTGGGTGTAAGTGAAGTGTTTGACACGTCTTCTTCCTCCTCGTCATCATCAGATGAAACATCAACGTTTTCTTGACTTCCAATTTGGGCTTCCTTGATCTCCTTTAGGTGCGCATACCATTGGACAGCGTGCTGTCTCCTAAGATGACCTCTCTGGCCTCCGGTACCATAGTTGGTACCAAACTTACCACGACTAACTGCAAGCTTACAAATGCTACAAATGGCGTACTTTTCCCTTTTTGGGCAAACACTAAAGAAGTCCCAAACTGGGGACTTGAATTGTCTGTGGGGGCCGGAGGAGGCGGCGATACTGGTGGTGGTGGTCATGCTGCTAATGCCAGATGAAGTGGAGGATGTGGATTGCCGAACTTTAGTACGTTGTGCACTTTCACCACCACTAATTGAGGTCGAGGTGGATGGAGGTCCCTTCTGGCGAGGAAGAAATATGGAAGCGGTACGAGTTGGTGTACTAGTTAACTCCAATGATTGTGGTGTTTCCACTACCTCCTCGGCAACAACAACATCATCATCACGCTCAGCAGCTTTTCGGGCTAGGGTCAAAATGTCTGTTTGCTGCATGCCCGCTGGGGCTGCAGTGACCTTTATGATGACTGGGTCGTCGTTGTCAGAGTCTTCATCAGCAGCAGTATCCGCCACTTCTTGTTGAGCCTCATCACACTCCATAACTCTGAGACTTTGGACGAGCTTCCTTTTACGCTTAACTACCTTTGTCAGATCATGGTGTGCCTCACTCTCAGACGGCAGTGGTGCTGGTTCCCAATTTTGATCCGTATCATCAGAAGGAGGTGTGCTTGAAGAAGATGTAGACACCACCCTTGATCTCTTCCTTGCTAGGGGTGTGGAAGACAATGAATGATCATCAGGAGGAGTGGCTTCCTCAAATGATACCTCGCCTTGATTGTCGATTTCCTGATGTGCCCCTACTTCGGGAGGAACAACTATTGTGGGCACTTGTGACCCTCCATGCACCTCTGCTTGCGCATCTCCTTGCGCTGCCTCTCCTTCCACATGTACTTGGGCTTGTACTTGCACATGTGGTTTTTGTTGCGGCTGTGGTTGTTCAACACTCGTCAGATGAGTTACAACAACCTGTGTTGATTGAGGGACATTGCTGCTACTTTCTTGCGATGAGCCAACATCACTGGTCGATGGTGATTGAACAACTAGACTAAGTGCCTCTGCAGCAGTCAAGGGCTTGGACTTAAGTTGGCGTGGTCGTGGTGGTGGTGGTGGCACTGAGCCCAATGGAGCGGGGGTGCTGCTCCCAGCTTGGTCCCCAGCAGATTCCGCTGCTGCTGCAGGCGTACTTTTTTTTTTCCTCCCAAAAAAAGAGGTGGCCGGCACACCAGTCTCCTTGGTAACTTGCTTCTTCTGCTCCTTACTGGCAACTTTCTTGCTAGAGGAGCTACGGGGAACTTTTTTTGGGGCCATCTTCTTCGGAGCGGGTCAGAACAGCAGGCCGCAGTTGCACGAGTTGCAGAGTTGTCTGTGTCCAGACGTGACGTCGCGTGACGTTATGCTGCACACACACACCGCTGCAGGACTTCTTCCTGGCACTGGTGGTTCTCTTGAGTCTTGTGCACCTAAAAGCAATGGAAGACAGAGGAACATCAGTTCAGTTATACACCCCAATAAATCGAAAAACACAGAAAAATCAGCACAATCCCATGCCATCCATGATGTTTACATTCAAGACACCCCACAGAAAGACTAGGCCCATGCAACACTCACGACCCCTGGGCATAAAGGTTGAAAGCTAGGCAAAATGGTTGCAGACTTAAGAACACTGCCTGCATTCAAAATGGCCCCCTGCCTCCCAGCACATGGCCAGGGCCTGCCTGTAGCAGCACTCAAAATGGCCCCCACCCACATGGCCTGTCCCCATGAACATCCCAAAAAAACGAAAATCACAGAAAAATCAGCACAATCCCAAGCCATCCATGCCCTCCATGATGTTTACATTCAAGACACCCCACAGAAAGACTAGGCCCATGCAACACTCACCACCCCTGGGCAAAGGGCCCCACCAGCAGCCCCAAACAAACGACAAAAAGCACAAAAATCAGCACAATCCCAGCCCATCCATGGCCTCAATGGTGTTTAAATTCAAGAAGACACCCCACAGAAAGACTAGGCCCATGCAACACTCACCACCCCTGGGCAAAGGGCCCCACCAGCAGCCCCAAAAAAACGACAAAAAGCACAAAAATCAGCACAATCCCAGCCCATCCATGGCCTCAATGGTGTTTAAATTCAAGAAGACACCCCACAGAAAGACTATGCCCATGCAACACTCACCACCCCTGGGCATAATGGATGAAAAGTAGGCAAAATAAGTGCAGGCCTCAGACACTGCCTCTCTTCAAAATGGCCCCTTGCACCCCAAGAACATGTTGCCTGTACCAGCAGCACTCAAGATGGCCACCACCACCAACCACATGGCCAGTCCACATCAACAGTACACCCCAAAAATATAACGAAAAACACACAAAAATCACCACAATCCAATGCCATCCAGGATGTTTACATTAAAGAGAGTGAGACCCCACAAGCAGACTCAGTCCATGCACCACTACCCCTGGGCAAAGGGCCCCACCAGCAGCCCCAAAAAAACGACAAAAAGCACAAAAATCAGCACAATCCCAGCCCATCCATGGCCTCAATGGTGTTTAAATTCAAGAAGACACCCCACAGAAAGACTAGGCCCATGCAACACTCACCACCCCTGGGCAAAGGGCCCCACCAGCAGCCCCAAAAACACGACAAAAAGCACAAAAATCAGCACAATCCCAGCCCATCCATGGCCTCAATGGTGTTTAAATTCAAGAAGACACCCCACAGAAAGACTAGGCCCATGCAACACTCACCACCCCTGGGAACAATGGATGAAAAGTAGGCAAAATAAGTGCAGGCCTCAGACACTGCCTCTCTTCAAAATGGCCCCTTGCACCCCAAGCACATATTGCCTGTACCAGCAGCACTCAAGATGGCCACCACCACCAACCACATGGCCAGTCCACATCAACAGTACACCCCAAAAATAAAACGAAAAACACACAAAAATCACCACAATCCAATGCCATCCAGGATGTTTACATTAAAGAGAGTGAGACCCCACAAGCAGACTCAGTCCATGCACCACCACCCCTGGGCAAAGGGCCCCACCAGCAGCCCCAAAAAAACGACAAAAAGCACAAAAATCCACACAATCCCAGCCCATCCATGGCCTCAATGGTGTTTAAATTCAAGAAGACACCCCACAGAAAGACTAGGCCCATGCAACACTCACCACCCCTGGGCAAAGGGCCCCACCAGCAGCCCCAAAAACACGACAAAAAGCACAAAAATCAGCACAATCCCAGCCCATCCATGGCCTCAATGGTGTTTAAATTCAAGAAGACACCCCACAGAAAGACTAGGCCCATGCAACACTCACCACCCCTGGGCATAATGGATGAAAAGTAGGCAAAATAAGTGCAGGCCTCAGACACTGCCTCTCTTCAAAATGGCCCCTTGCACCCCAAGCACATGTTGCCTGTACCAGCAGCACTCAAAATGGCCACCACCACCTACCACATGGCCAGTCCACATCAACAGTACACCCCAAAAATAAAACGAAAAACACACAAAAATCACCACAATCCAATGCCATCCAGGATGTTTACATTAAAGAGAGTGAGACCCCACAAGCAGACTCAGTCCATGCACCACCACCCCTGGGCAAAGGGCCCCACCAGCAGCCCCCAAAAAACGACAAAAAGCACAAAAATCAGCACAATCCCAGCCCATCCATGGCCTCAATGGTGTTTAAATTCAAGAAGACACCCCACAGAAAGACTAGGCCCATGCAACACTCACCACCCCTGGGCAAAGGGCCCCACCAGCAGCCCCAAAAAAACGACAAAAAGCACAAAAATCAGCACAATCCCAGCCCATCCATGGCCTCAATGGTGTTTAAATTCAAGAAGACACCCCACAGAAAGACTAGGCCCATGCAACACTCACCTGCCCTGGGCATAATGGATGAAAAGTAGGCAAAATAAGTGCAGGCCTCAGACACTGCCTCTCTTCAAAATGGCCCCTTGCACCCCAAGCACATGTTGCCTGTACCAGCAGCACTCAAGATGGCCACCACCACCAACCACATGGCCAGTCCACATCAACAGTACACCCCAAAAATAAAACGAAAAACACACAAAAATCACCACAATCCAATGCCATCCAGGATGTTTACATTAAAGAGAGTGAGACCCCACAAGCAGACTCAGTCCATGCACCACCACCGCTGGGCAAAGGGCCCCACCAGCAGCCCCAAAAAAACGACAAAAAGCACAAAAATCAGCACAATCCCAGCCCATCCATGGCCTCAATGGTGTTTAAATTCAAGAAGACACCCCACAGAAAGACTAGGCCCATGCAACACTCACCACCCCTGGGCAAAGGGCCCCACCAGCAGCCCCAAAAAAACGACAAAAAACACAAAATTCAGCACAATCCCAGCCCATCCATGGCCTCAATGGTGTTTAAATTCAAGAAGACACCCCACAGAAAGACTAGGCCCATGCAACACTCACCACCCCTGGGCATAATGGATGAAAAGTAGGCAAAATAAGTGCAGGCCTCAGACACTGCCTCTCTTCAAAATGGCCCCTTGCACCCCAAGCACATGTGGCCTGTACCAGCAGCACTCAAGATGGCCACCACCACCAACCACATGGCCAGTCCACATCAACAGTACACCCCAAAATAAAACGAAAAACACACAAAAATCACCACAATCCAATGCCATCCAGGATGTTTACATTAAAGAGAGTGAGACCCCACAAGCAGACTCAGTCCATGCACCACCACCGCTGGGCAAAGGGCCCCACCAGCAGCCCCAAAAAAACGACAAAAAGCACAAAAATCAGCACAATCCCAGCCCATCCATGGCCTCAATGGTGTTTAAATTCAAGAAGACACCCCACAGAAAGACTAGGCCCATGCAACACTCACCACCCCTGGGCAAAGGGCCCCACCAGCAGCCCCAAAAAAACGACAAAAAACACAAAATTCAGCACAATCCCAGCCCATCCATGGCCTCAATGGTGTTTAAATTCAAGAAGACACCCCACAGAAAGACTAGGCCCATGCAACACTCACCACCCCTGGGCATAATGGATGAAAAGTAGGCAAAATAAGTGCAGGCCTCAGACACTGCCTCTCTTCAAAATGGCCCCTTGCACCCCAAGCACATGTGGCCTGTACCAGCAGCACTCAAGATGGCCACCACCACCAACCACATGGCCAGTCCACATCAACAGTACACCCCAAAATAAAACGAAAAACACACAAAAATCACCACAATCCAATGCCATCCAGGATGTTTACATTAAAGAGAGTGAGACCCCACAGGCAGACTCAGTCCATGCACCACCACCCCTGGGCAAAGGGCCCCACCAGCAGCCCCAAAAAAACGACAAAAACCACAAAATTCAGCACAATCCCAGCCCATCCATGGCCTCAATGATGTTTAAATTCAATAAAACAGTTGTATCATGCACCCATAACCAACCCTGGTCCTACTGGATACTGTGGCTACCCACAATATATTTTATTAAATGTTCTGAAAAAGTTCCAAAATTGTAGTTGCATCAATTGTAATGCCCCAAACAAACTTACTTGTGAAAGTTGATTTCTAATCCAAAAGTGATCCAAAGAAAGTCAAAAAGGCCTCAAATCCAAATATCCAGCAGCACCCACAAAAAGTAATCCTTCCAGGTCAAGGTCCAAATGAAAGTGACCAGCACATGAAGAAAGCACTGGGAGGACCTGCTGGACAGGAACAGGAAGTTGGAGACTGTGGGGCACTTCCTTCCTCCCCCCCCAAAAAATGGACTCCTTGCAAAAAAAAAAGGGCATGCAAATGTCAACCTGAGGAGTGATTCTGATAAAAATCATCATTTTCTGAAGGTTTATGCTGTTTGCTGGTGGATTTCTTGTGCAGAATTGCAAAATCTCTATTTCGTGAGTGCGAGATTGTTCCTGTCCGCCGCAACTACGTGTTCGTAATTGCGAACTCTCGCGAGGCGTGCTCTGCAAGGTGGCAAGCCGCGATTACGTATTCGCGGGCGCCAAACACCCGCGGGATCCCGCAGCAAGATCCAAAATGGCGCAGCACTCGCAAAATATGATCGAGAAAAACAACTCGGCAAACGCTGAATGACGGAAAGTGAACGCCGTGCACCACGCCGCGCGCCGCAATATTGTATCACCAAGCAAAAAATCCACCGCGGGCGAATTCACGGATTTTCGGCAAATTCGCGAGAGTTCGCGGATTGCGAATTTGCCGAAAATCCGCAAAATCCGCGAGCGGAACGGATTTTACGCCCATGCTTAGTTACTACTGACAAAAACAGTGCTAATTCCTGGCACCGTAACACAGTCCCATAAAAAATTATGCAGATAGTGAATTAAAATAAAACACAGGAAATATTGTTAAATTAAATACAATTATTTTAAATAGTAAAAAAATATAAATATATATAATGTAATGATAATTAAAAAAAATGTATTCATTATTTAATTATAACATATTTTAATACCCTCTTTTGAATTTGAAAATTACATTTCACTAACTTAATTTTAATTAAGTCTATACATCATTTTTATTAAATGTTAATGCATGCCATGTTTTCTTTAGGTGAGAATTAAACTCGGATTTAGTGAATAAGCAAAAAGTACTAAACTTACTCAAAAAGGTAAATTACTGAAAAGTTGTAAATTACCTTTGTGAACAAAAGGCCGAGAATGTTTACACACCAATACAATATCACAATTTGATTGTACATTACTAATGTGCTAGAGTAATGACAACAAATCTTAAAGTCTTTCTAATTCTCTCCAGAAACAAGCCAATCCCATTTTTTAATTTGCCTCACCTGATTTTTGTCAACTGAGTGTATGACCCCTTGATTTAATCAGGGCTATAGTGGACATTGTATTTATAACAAAAGGATAAATGATTCCAAGCTTTGTCATTTGAAATATCATTAAGTCATCTACAGTCCAAAAAACTGAAAACTGTATAGTGCCTAACCAAGGTCGACAGACATGGGGGGAGGGTTATAAAACTGGTCTCAGTAGGATGCCACTCCTTCCTTCATTTGTCCAATACGCCCCCAACATTGTTTATTATTTTTGTATTTATTTGTTTATATAGTACAAGATCATACGCAGCTTGAATAATAAAAAAAGGGAAGATAGATTTCTGTGGGACTCCACAATCTTGGGTCCTGACTGTAGACATACACAAGGAGATTGCAACCTGAAATTTTCTGTCATATAGAAAACTAGAGAGCAGAGAGTGGTACCCTTGATGCCATTTTCAGAAAGCCTATTGAAAGCATAAGGTAAATAACAGTATACCATTCTGCAGAGAGGTCTAAAAGAATCCGTGTGGCAGCTAGATTGCGACTGGCACAGCAATGAATGTCATCAATAGATGATAATGCCACCTCTGTGTGAGGCCAGGGCAGAGCTCCTATTTACAAAGTCCTGAAACTGCAGAAAAACGGCAAGCTCTGAGAAATTGATCAAGAATTAGAGCTATGAAAAGGGGCGGCTGCAGGACACAGTGTCATGGTCCAAGGAAGCTGTTTTTTAAACTGGGGTGACGAGTGCATTCTTGAGATAACTAGGAACCGTACCACAAGTCACGTAGACATTAGGAATCTCTCTCAATAAAGAGTGCCCAGCTAAAAGCAAACCCTTGTGGGTTTATTACAGAGCCAGACGGTTTGCTCATATGCTCAATCGATAAGAAACTGACAACGTCCAGTCAAGGAGTTGGAGTGAAGGAAGGCAGAAAAGAAAAATCTAGCTAACCCATCCTGTCCTAAGTTGCATCTAAAAACACCAAAATGGAGGAAAGTTGTTCACTATTCATGACTTGGACACGGAAAGTTTTTGATTGGTTGTTATACCGGTCTCAATTCATGGGAATACAAATGCAATAATGACATTTTAAATGACATGGTTGAAATAATTTTTACTATTGGAATAAAAATGTACATATACTTTAGCACCAATGAAGCCAAGAGCTATTCACCCAATTGACGATACACATGTTAGCTGGAATCAAGCGAGACAAAATCAAAAACCTTGCTTCTGGAGAAAATTAAAACACTTGAAGATTTTTTGGTGATTACTCTACATCATTACTGATAGACAAATATTTATGTTTTTGTATTGGTGTGTGAACATTCTATATATATATCCTGGGAGCTTTAGTGGTCCATTTTGGAGACCCAAAAAGGGTGGCGGAATTTCGTGACAGTGTTTGAAACAGATATTGTTTGCGGTAGTGTACCCCTCGCTATACAATTGTGAGGAATTTTCCCTTCAGCTTATACCTCAGCCATATACCAGTACTCATCAAATCTTTTAACCTCACATGCTATAATTATGCAGATGATAAACACCTCACTAAGAAATTGGAGTGCAGGCACAATCTCGATGGCTTAATACCAAGCAATTGCCTCTGAGCCATTGAACACTGGAACCTAACAAAGCAACTGAAACACAATGCACCCAGAACAGAGATTCTCAAATGCAGAGACTGAACAAATTATAAGCCTCTTGCACCTTGACCCTAGAAACCTAGGTTACTCCCAACCTCAACAAGACAAACAAGAAATGTTCCTTATTATTATGACCTCTAACCTCTCCATTGTCCTACAAGTTAATCAAGTGACTATAATTGCATTCTGAGCCATACAGAAGCTACAATATACTTTTTTCATGTGGGATTCGTACAGAAGATTCAGGCAACTACCTTTTTTGTTATATTGTCAAAACATCTTTAGGAGGGCCACCAGGCATATGGTGGCTACTGGGCCAAACAGTATTGGTAGAAGCCTTTTACTCCTGATGTCCCGGAACCCAACCTACTATGGATCCTGAGCAATTGAACCCCTTCTGCACTTGACTCTCAGTGGTAGCAATGGTCGAACAGTCAAGGCTCCCTCAGGGGCAGGATGTCCATATGGGTAACAGGACATGACTCAGAACTCAAAGTGCAAACAGAGGAAGCAATAAATCAATGTCTAGTACATCCAGGGAATGCAAACTATTAAGCCGGACTCGAGAGTTGTCCCTTTTGATTCTTTAGGAATTAGTCGAAAGTGTCTATGGTGCCACAGCATCATTAGCAGACAGAGACACAGACAATTTAGTGGGTACAGTGTCTAGCCTGGGCTTAGTCCAATCAGTACACTCCCCTACACATTTGGCGTGCCATACTTTAGATCACATGTTTATGAATAATCCCTTGCTTGCCATTACTGCTACGCTACCTCTGACATGGTCAGATCACAAGGCGGTTATGTTCAGGTTAAGGAAACTGACAAATCGCGCCCTATTAACACCTCACGTTTAACCCTTGTAACATGAGCATGGGATAAAATTGAAGCTGGTCAGTTTAATCAGATTCTATTAGGTACCCAGTCGGATAGTGTGAAGGATTTAGACCCAGCAGCATTGAACTTCTCCAACCTGGGTTTGACAGTAGACAATCTTGTTCCTTTAAAATCACGCAACTACCACTGAAGCAATCCCCCAGCCCTCTGGTTCACTGATAAATTAAGTACTCAAAACAACTTTGTTGACAACAGGAATGTAAATGGAGGAAAAGTATTATTTTAGGGAAAGAGATAAATATAAACAATGTATTAGTCACTGTAAAGCCATGATCTAGGCAGAAACGTCAACTTACTTCATTAAAAAATCGTCAAAAAATTCAGCCAAAAGTGCTTTTGTTTTATAATGAATTCTCTTCGAACAAGCAAGCCAATCAAGGCGGAATGGAGGATCTCAGTTCTTCTCTGGTGACTGAAACTTTGAATTAATTTACTTTTCTTACAGCTGAGCAGGTAAAGAAATTACTGGAATCAGTCAATTCGGGCTCTCCACCTGATCCTTGTCTTCCAGCAATTGTACAGCTGGCCCCTGAAATTGCAGCTTCACATCTCACAAATATTTTTTATGAGATGTTCAGATCGGATTGGGTATTTCCGCAAACTGTGGAAAATAGCCTCTGTGCTACCATTAATTTAAAAAAGCACACTCAGTCCTGAGGAACCTAGCAGCCACTGCCCCATTTCTCATCTTCCTATGTCTGCCAAAATTGTTGAGAGGGCTATGAAACTGGTACTAGCCTTTTAAAAAAAAATAATAATCAACTTCTTGACTCCAGCTAGTTCGGATTTAGAAGTGGTTATAGTACCAAATTATCATTGATTGTGGCCTCAGAGTAAATTACGGTAATTCTAAATCACAGGGAAAGCATTATCTTACTAAACTGATTATTTTTCTCAACCTGTATGCCGCAATCGACAAGATCAACCACAATCTGCTCCTTGATCGTCTCAAAACATTTGGATCTAGGGTGCCACTCTGGGCATTTTAAGCCCTTTCTTTCTAGCAGAAAACAATCTGTCACCCTGAATGCGTTTGTCTCTAGTTCCTTCTCCCTCCCTTGTGGGGTATCTCAAGGGTAGTCATTGAGTTATACGCTTTTTAATATATACGTCACACCATTGGCCAGTCTGATTAAAACTTTTGCTTTTTTCGTAGTGTCGTATGCTGATGACACACAAATTGTCGTCTCAATCTCTAGCAATGTTCAAGATGCAGAGATGCAGCCACCAGGTTCCATGACCGTATGTTGGAAGTGAGTAACTGGATGAAGGGCAGCTGTCTTAAACTAAATTCTGGGAAAACTGAAGTCCTCCTGTTCGGGAATGACATCTCTTTGTAGTTCCCCACTTGGTGGCCACATGACCTTGGAATTCTCCCAACCCCTGTAGAAAGTAAGGAGTCTAGGTGTCATGTTTAATGACAAGCTGACCTTTGGAGATCAAATTAACTCAGTCATCTCTTCCTTATTCCATACCTTAAGGATAATTAAAACAATTCTTCCTTGCATTCCTTTTCAACTCCAGAAGACTGTAGTTGTGACCCTTGTTCTTTCCAAAATTGATTACTGTAATGCACTGTATATGAATGTGCAGCAGCGACAGGTGTTAGGGATCCCCAAGTTCCAGTCAGTATCTTAGGCCCTACATAAGTTACACTGGCTACCAATCAGGAAACGTATTGACTTTAAGGCTCTCTGTATCACCCAAAAGTCCCTTCATTATATGGGCCCTGATTACCATAAGTGTAGATTTCAGTGGCATACTCTCACTAGGACGCTTCACTCCACCTTTGCAAAATATTTGAGGGTTCCTAAATTCAAACGATCTTCCTGGGGCAGCAGTAGCTTTATTTGCTGCACTTCCAAACTATGAATTAGCCAGCATTTAAATTTTAAATCTTTGACCAATCTTCTTCATTTTAGGAAAGCTAAAAAAAGTGGCTGTTTGCCAGTTAGTATTGGCCGTTCAATCTTTGATTCTCTCTAACAGTTGCAGTGCCAAGGCGCCCCAGGCATTTGCATACTTTACAAGAGTCTATCACACCATAGCATATCAAATCTTATCATATCATATCATATCATATATCATTAGCAGCAATACCCCTGGTACCCCAATGGCCAAACTCCAGTTTTATTTGCTCCGGCGGTTTGGCGGTGTTCAGCGGTGCAGCAAGTGACCTCTCCTCGGCTACTTGTGAGTTTGGATCCTGTACGGTGAAATTGTGCTGCTCACGATGCATGCCGCAGCGCCCAGCTGCACACTCTCTCCCTGTCAAGCATCACTGGCGGTTTGTTCCAGTGATCTGAGTTGCTCCCACTCGGCGGAAACAAAGATAAGTTGCTCTTCCCCTACTCAGAGGTGTGCTGGTGTGATCCTACAGCTCCTGGCCAGAGCTTCCAACGAGGGTATGACATCCTCTGCGGCATCTGGTGGTTCTGGGGGAAACTATTATGTGCAGATTACAGCATGCGGGCCCGACCCAATGGTCACAGCAGTATTCCTTCTTTCCGGGTGGCGGGGTCAAGGCATCACAGTGGTGTGGCCTGGTGCTTCCAGTACAGTGCTTCTGATACGTCTCAGAAAAAGATGGCCACCTCCTAATATATGGGGAGTCACAGAGCTGATATTTCACACTGGTAACGACCTGATCAGAGCACAGTCTCACACCTCGCTCAGGGAATCCTCATGCAGGGCTCTCCACTGGACCTCACTCACTTGAATTCTCTCCTATCATTCACAGAGCATACTGGTCTTAGCAAGTAGGCAGACGATGGTGCTCCAAGCTCCAGGGCAGGTAATATTGGTGTCCTGGGTGATGTCCCTGCACTCATCTGTTATCACTTTCAGTTATACGACACCTACTCAGAATACAGAATGCAGCTGCAAGATAAATGCTATATGTAAAGCTATTCGACCTATCTCCTCTGCCTGCAGCAAGGAAAGCACATTGATTTAGGGGCTGCTCACAAGGGAGGATACAGATCAGACTAGACAGCAGTTGCAGCCCTCTGTTCTCTGCAGGATCACCATATATTCACCCCTCACTACAAGGTTTTACACACTGAATTCAGGCTCTAGCCGAAAGGGACAGGTCATCTATGAGTACAGTACTCCCCCACGTTGTTTCTTTTAACAGCAGCAGAGCTTCTTCTTCATTCTTGGAGGTAGGGTCCTTACCCATAACGGGGAAACAGGCGCAAATTGCCACTCTCGACCTTGACTTTCTCTGCATGTGTGCATAGCTCCTTGAAGTGAAAACTGAAGCCTGAATGTACTGCAAATTTTTCTAAGCATCCTTTGACATTGTCTGGCTATTCTCTATAATCAAATGTGTTAGGATTCATATAAGCCACACATTCTCTATGGAAGATTCACAATCAAAAACTACTTGGTGTCTACTATATGGATCAAGACTGAAACACATTGACAAGCTGAGCGTGTCTGGTACCTATAAACTCAGGATACTAGTGAATACACATGTGGGTCAAGCCCTGGCATGAATACCTTGCTGCACGAGGAAGGCTGTATGGAATATTTATGTTTTGGGAAAAAGTTGCTGAACATCTGAAAAGTATAATTTTCAGGACGCTGTACCAGCCAACCACTCAGGTGGAGCGAAGAAGTTAAAAATATCTGGTTGTGTTATGTTTCCATACTGCCCAGCCATGATACCTAAGACCAAGATACAGGTGCCCTACTTTACTACTCCTAAACTGAGAAAACTCCTAACTTTATGACTTTTGGTATTCACAGAAGGCATTTAGGAATACTAAAGTTAGAAATCCTAACTTTCCTGCTCGTAAACTGAGAAAAATCCTAACTACGACTTTCGGTATTCACAGAAGGCATTTAGGAATACTAAAGTTAGGAATCCTAGCTTTACTACTCCTAAACTGAGAAAAACCCTAACTAAGACTTTCGGTATTCACAAAAGGCATTTAGAAGTACTAACGTTAGGATTCCAGACATTAAGGGCAACATTTCTTTGGTTAGTGTTCCAGGACTTATTTGGTTATCCATTTAGGCAATGCAACAACATATTGAGGAAATTCGTTAAAAAATGAAAATAGCTCCATGTTTTTCATTATATCTCCAGTCTGCAATGAAATATTGATATGGAGTTTACACCAATGCATTGCTCTGAATATGCTACAAAAAAAAATAGTTTGTATGGGTACACAAAGAGACCAACGAGATACAGGTGTGTAAAAAAGCTAACTTTTCTTTTTTTTTTTAACTCGGGCACAGTGATGCAGAAACACCCCAGCAGTGAAAGGCCTGGTGTATGTTGTGTGCATCTGTACAGGGCATCATACTTGTGTCTCTTATACTGGTGTAAGAAGTGCTTAGACCAATCTCCTTCTGCATTCTGGTATGTCCCACCAGCTTCCATTTCTCCTGGTAGTCCTCTATCTTCAGTCAGGAGCAGCATGCTCTAGGCCTTTCCTTCCTATAGCCATATAGTGACTGCTGTGACGTTGGCCAGCCACTCTTACCTTTATTTGGCAAAAACATGGGAATTCAGCCTCAACTCAAAATGGAGGTCGAAATGTGAGGTCCTTCTGTCACTGTTACACTTCTGAGGAGTGACGCAGTGGCGTAACGAAAGTTGAGGGGGCCTCCTGCCACGTATACGGTGGGGCCCCCCTCCGGATTTAATCCAGAGCTTTTGGGCCTGAGTATTGTGCTGCGGGGGCTTCCTGCAGCTCGGGGCCCCCCCCGCACCGGGGGGGGGGGGGGGGGCTGCGGGGCCAGGTTTACGCCCCTAGAGTGACGTTCATTCACGTATCCAAAAGCACCGAGCACTATCTGCTTTTCGGTTTCACAAAGACCAAGGGCATAGCTTCCATTGGCGCAGCAGGTACAGTAGCACTGGGGCCCAGAGGCATGAAGGGCCCACTGAACCCTCATTATTTCTATATTTTACCATCTAAACATTTCCTTCCTTCCGTTAGGGCCTATGACACACTGGCTATGCCGCTGATAAAGACATGTTTAGATCACAAAATATTTTTTTCTTTATCACCAAAGTGCTGTTCACTGTAAGATATTTTTTCATTACGCAAATCAAATTGATAAAAGGCTTTCTCAACTTCTGATAGATAGAAGTTTGAGTTGCCATCCTCTGACCCTCAGGGTTGAACTGAAAGGTTATAGATTGCCTTGTCTGTGAGAAATTAAATGCCAGCCCTTCTTCTGTTGGCTTTACTTCAACTGCAAAAAAAGAGATCATCATTTCTCTTGATGCTTATTCTTTCCCTGTTGCTCACAATCCATATTTCTAGTCTATTCCCTTCAATTAACAGAGTCGTGACATCCTGAGAAAGGGTGTGAAATATGTGTATTAAAAAGCTGTAGGAATCTTTTCTGTCCAAAGAACTCATCCGCAGAACTTGTGTAAACACATAAATTGCAGACCACCGAGTATTTTATGAAAATGTGAGGTTGATTCATAGAACAAGTATCATATATTAAAAAAGAACGGTGTTGCAATGTTATGGTTTTCATTCAACACCCCAACAAAGGAATGTAAAAAGTCACCTTGGCAAGTGAAGAATCGTTTCTTGGTTTAAGAATACAAATCTCACATGGAACAGCCTCTTGTTAGGTCTGCTCTTCCTGTTAGTGCTGGAGAAGAAATGGGGGTTGAAGGTTTCATTTTTAACTAGCTTTGAGAGTGCACAGATTATTTATTAAATAGAAATAGCCTTTTATCCACCACAAAAAAGAAAATATGAATTAATCTGAGTATCATTCTGGACATAGCCATCACTAAATCAACTACTGTAATGGAGGAAACTATGCTCAGATATTACAGCTTCTAAAATATTTACAGATGAATTCTCTGGCCGGTACAGAATCCGAAGCATCATGATCCGTTGAGCAAATTTACCTTAATCTCCTTCCCAGTCTACAATCGAGGTAAGATTATGGGCCTGATTATGACATTGGCGGTGGCACTGTCAGCCCATAGTGGCGGCGGTTGAGAGAGCACTGCCAATCCATCGGCATACCGCCACTGCATTACAACTGGACCACGGGGCTGGTGGTGTTGAGGCTGCACAGTTATGGCGGCGGCATGCTGTAGCTCTAGGCAGCCGCGGCCGGAATTAGGAGTTCCTGCAGGGCGGTGACGTGGGGAGGCGGAGGGGCAGGGTGGGGGGTAGTAATGTATGGATCACGGAGTTTAACAGGTAAGTAAACATATAAATAAATAAAATGAATTTCGTTGCGCGTACTGCATCACCAAATGCGATGCAGTGCAAGCAACGAAATTCACACACACAGAGCGCCACACACACACACAGAGTGCCACACACAGAGTGCCACACACACAGAGCGCCACACACACAGAGCGCCACACACACAGAGCGCAACACACACAGAGCCACACACACAGAGCCACACATACATGACCACACACACATACACAGAGCCACACATACATACACAGAGCCCCAGAGCATAATTCCAAGAGCCAGCAAAGGCTCGAAGCATAGGAACCAGGTTACACAGTATTCACTTTTCATGGCTACCTGCCCCCTCCTTCCTCCTGCCCCCTCCCTCCTCTCAGCAGCATGTTCTGCTCTCTGAATCAATGAACAGTTGAGATTTCCAAAGCTGGTCAGTCAGCATTCGGGCAGTCATTCCCCAGTTTAGGCCGATCACCTACTTACCTACTCATTGCCCGAGTTGTCTAACCTTGTTCCCACAGCTGCCCCACCTCTGCACATCTACTGAATAACACAGCAGCACTGCACATTCCCAAACAGCTGCGCTAACACCCGATGGGTCACCAGAAATGTACAATAGCTGCTTAAGATGCATCTGTGATGGAGCAAGATTTCGCATATTATGCAACTTGCTTGGATTCAAGAACCTCGAATAACTTATAACCACGTTATTCAACCTGTTCGTTTTACTAATTTCCCTTTATTGTGACATTTGGGGTGTCCTAGTGACGCTTGCATATGTGTTTACTAATTCAATAACTCTTGTTCCTAAAAATGGCCGCTGCTTGGCGGGTTTCATACTGCGCATGCGTTAGTCACACTCACGTGACGTGACGCACTTGCAGTTCTGGTGGGAATCTGTGCGCTTGCGCATTTGCTTCTGAAATGGCTGTCTGTGTCTTCACATGGTGAAGCTTGCGCGGATGTTTTATTTTGTTGTCTGTTTGCACTAATCACTCACGCAATAGTATATTATACAATAAGGAGTATAGAGTAGCTATTCATGGTATACAGTGAATTCATTTATTTCTATGTTTTAATTTGTTTTCGCTTACTTTTCATGTACCGCGATATTGGGGGTCTGAGGGATACGTGAGCCATCTTGAAAGTCTCTACTGCGCATGTCACCCTGGCAGAGAGAAGGCAACCTTGAACAGTGGAACACCGCAGCTGGCAGCCACAGTCAAGATGCTCCTGAGAACGTGACCTGCGACCCAACAGGATGGAGCTGAACTGTACCGCAATTGTTACATTTGTAATTTTTCCATTGTATTCTATAGACTATCTCATGAGAACCCCGAAATCACTAGGCGGTCCCAGAGTATGTAAATTTAGGCTTGTAGACGTAAGTTGTGATTGGTGTGTTGACCTATCCTACTTGGGGACCAATCGAAATTGGGGATTCTGACACTTGCAACATTTGGGGGGTGGTACCCTGACCCGAAAACAGTATAACTAGCCTAAGTTTAGCTAGAGAAATTGTCCGACTTGTCCGAATAGCTGACCTATCACTGACCCAACGCACTCAATAGGTGACTGATACAGAGCGCTGCGGAGCACTCTGTCCGAAATATACCATAGACTCGAGAGGTTTTACTAAACCTTAAGTGCTGGCGGAGCACTTTGCTGGGGAATTTCGCTAACCCAATCAGGGTTCTGACTGATAGCTGCAGAGAGGGTGGAGCGCAGGCGTTGCTTCCAAACTGCGGTGCTGGTCGTTTTCCTTGGTGGTCCTGTCCTGGTCCTAACCTGGGTTTCCTGTCCTGTCCTGGGGTGTCCATTCTGCACCTGCTGTCCTGTCGATGACTGTCCTTCCGTGGGGTTTATCCTGTCCTTAACTGACCCGTGGCCAGGGTTGGTCTTCACACCAGTCTAGGTAATTATAGTGCTGAAAGTCTATACTGCACCTTCTATTTTTCTGTCTTTGCTTCAATAAAGACATACCATTGCATATGTTATATTTCCATGCTTTTCGCAATCCACTTTATAAAAGTCATGCATTATTTTTCTTAGCATGTTCCTATGTTACCCTTCCTTTATGCACTTTTCACCATACCGTTTATGACATATAGATGTGATTTATAATTTTCTCCTGCAAGCTAATTTGAAGTAAGGTTGCTATAACTATAGTGTGTTCCCTTTTTTCCCCTTCCTTTAGATGTATAGGATTTCCAATTCTCACCCAAACTTTTAAAATATTTCCCCGTAGTAAAATTTTAGTATGTGCCTTCATTTTACCCCATCTATAGTTGTTCTTTCCTCAGTTACCCTCCTGAAATCTGCTTAGCATATTTCCCTGTTCTTACCTCACGTTAAGTCTCATAAATGGTTGCCCTGATTTACTTTTTATATGGTTATGTGATCTTTATTATCTTGATCATTGATTGTCTATTGGTCGTAAACTGTATACTCTCTGAATCTGAAATCTAGATAAAGCTTGTAAAACTTTTTGAGTTTGTGGTTATTTGATGAATACAAGGAAATATACAAACTGGTATTTTGTTGCCTGCCTTTCTTTTACAGCTAGCTCCCTGATCCGTTGTGGTCATAGGTACCCGTAATGGTGGATTGGTAAGTCGGGTACAGTAGAAAGAAATAGGAAGGAATCAGGGTTACTGGTAGTAAAGTGCAAGGTCACCTGATTAATGTATATGACACATTGAAAAGTATATGGGCCCGGTACGTGTATGGTGAAATTATTGGCCGGGTGACCTGCGCGCTCTATCAGTAATTTTCTGGTAGCAGAGCTATGGTTAGGGACTAGTTAAAGTTAGGTAGGACTAGTTAAGCTAGGTAGGTTGGATGCTGCTAAAATCTTATTGCTGCTAAAGCGGTGAACATTTTTGGGAATTGATCACTCACAGGAAATGTTTCGCTTTGAAAAAATATGAAATGTTTTAAACTGTTTTTCTTATTGATATACTGATAAATGTATTAACCCACTCGTTAGTAATCGTTTAAATGTTTGTCTGGAATCCCCGGGGAATGGAATAGCGAGTGGTGAAGAGAATCCACTGCGCTTTGAGGTCACTGGCTCAAGGAAAATTGGTGCAGGTTAGGCAGAACTGGAAGCACTAATTAGGGTTTTCTGAATATATGTTTGAATAAATGATAGCAACGAGTTCGCTGGCAAAACTTCTATTGTGATATAACCTAGTAAGGGTCACACCGGAAGGAGTAGCAGGTTCGTCGGAGCTTGGGTGACAGCAAAAGGGGTTAGCTGGTGAAACTTTAGACTTAGTATATATCCCGGAAAGAAGTGGATGAGTCAAAGAAGTAGCAGGTTCCCTAATGCTTAAGTGAAGGGTAGGCAGAAGAGATCTATCCGTAGAGTGTGAAAAGTAGACAGAAGAGGTTTACTTGCAGTAAACGTAATCTTTCCTTTCTAGACACTCGAGTACAGTGGCAAATGTGTTTACGTTGTTAAATAACTAAAGCACTTGCACTTTAAAAGAGAAATCAAGTTTCCGTTACCTTGTAAAGGAGGGAGTCAGTTGCGGAGCTGCTCTGACGTCACTCCGTGCCGCGCTGGTATTGGTCAAGACAGCGGGTGTGTAGCGGAGCTGGAATTGTAAAGGTGTGGTGAGTGCCAAAGCGTGATAATCTGTCTCGCGAAAAGGCCGCGCACCCATTGGTTGAGATTATTTGAACCCGTGCATCTGATTGGTCGCACGAAAATAAAAGACTCACTTAGATTGAAAGTGATTTTGTAAACAAAGTCGCTTGTAGGAATTTATATGTGGCATTCGTATAGACCTGCGACTAGACCTGATCCAAGACTGTTAGGGTTTGAAAACGATCAGTGGAAAGGCCATAAAACCGACATTATGTACGGAAATAAGAGAAAATTGTCCCTTGTAAACAAAGTGAAGAATTATTTCAAAAAGGACAAGCCCATAAAAACTAGAGAAGGTGTTGTCATTCCGCCTCCGAATACTCCCGCATCTTTCATGATGTTTGATAAAGGGTACCATTCGTGTGTGTGGTTGGAAAATTGGGCGGAATACACAAAGGATGACGGAATCTTGGCTTTCCCGTTAGAGGGTACATTTAATGGCAGGATTTTATTTATTTGAGAACCCGAATGGATGATTTGCATCCCAGACCTAGATTAACGCAGTACGAAGCATTAGAGGAATGGGAAATCGAGGCTTTTGAGAGAGATAAGCCCCGAATGGATAAAGGGTTAACAAAATTTTATCCGAAATTGAAGCAGGAAACCCGAGATAAAAAAATTAAACAGTGGAGACAAAATATGATAGTCGAGGGACTGTATCCAATGATGACAATGGGTGGTCCTGCGGGAGAGAAAAAGACCGAAAAGTCCAAGCATTGGGTGTCCTGTGGGGATTCCGATGATGATTTATTGGATGACATGTTTATGAAAAATCCGCCTCCTTATAATGAAGGACCCAGATCCTCTAGTGTAGGGGATACTTCCCAACGACCTCCGTGTCAGGAAGGGAATAGATCTGTAAACCCAAGAGACAGTTGTCAAATACCTCCCTATAATGAGGGCCTAGGACCCATAGGTGCTAGAGACACCTGTCTACGATTACCATTTAGTGGGGAGTCAAGATACTCAGGTGAGAGAGACTTCAGTCCCAGACCACCCTATGAAGGTGAGGCAAGACCCTCAATTACAGGGAATCCGTTCTCAAGACCTCCATATGCGGAAGAACCAAAAGCCTTAAGCGCAGGAGGCTTGTTCCCGAAACCTTATTATGGTGAAGGACCAAATATGTCACATCCAACTGCCCCAACATTATCTCCTCAAATAGTACCTGAAATGAGCATGGAAATAATACTGCAGGAAAAAGAGCGAGAAGCCCTAGCCAAACAAAGAACCGAAATAATTCAGAAAATCTCCCAGTTAAATACAAGCCCCGAAGCCTTGACAATCCCGGTAACCATTGGACCAGTGGTTCTGTTGTATGGGGATAGACAAGGGAGTCCAAAGACTCCAGTTATTACCCCAGCTATAGTACAGCCGAGACAAGAGCCCTTAATCGTAGATAATCAGACGAGTGAATGCGAATCTGAGGTCTCTTTAATGGATCTGTCAATTAGGGATGCAGGAAAAAGGTTACAGAAAAGACATAATCCATTCAATACGAAAGAGATTCAAATGGAATCGACTTCAGGTACCAAGAGTGTCACATTGGTGACTCCTGAAGAAATTGAGAGATGGAGTCGAGACCTAGAAAAGCAAACTCCACAGACAAACGCATTAGATATTTACAAATTGAGAGTAGAAATGGAAGAACTGACGACCGGAAACGTAGGGTTAGATAGATTGAATACCTATTCTGAGGAGGAGCTGCTGTTTATCGGCAAGAGTCTTACCCGGAATACCAGAGTGCTCCATGAGAAACTGACAGACACTGCAGCTAGTATGGGAATAGATATTTCAAAATCAAAACCCCTACAAAAACCCTATAGAGCTGATTTCTCAGACAAAGACCTGGAAAATATGAATGTGTCAGGGAAAAAGACGCAGATCAATGAATTGTTGACTGTGTTGCAGAAATGGGGAGACATAGACAAATGGAAAGCCAGGTGGGCAAAGAAAAAGGATGAGGCTAGATCTAAACAAACGACTTCTGAGTTTGTTTAAAGGAAGCTGACAAGCCAGAACAGTTATACCCCATGCGAGAAGTGCCAGGTGGAAAGTATATGCACGTTCCATGGTCCAGACAGGATATTGTGTCCTTTACCAATGACTTTCCAAAATTACGAGGAAAGCCTGTGGATTGGTACAGGCAAGTGGAAAGGTTTGTAAAGGTGCAAAAATGCCTATGGAAGGACCTGGATGGGTTTTTCGACATAGTGGTTCCTGTGGATTTATGGACTGAATGTAAGGTTGCCATAGGTTGGCCTAGTGAGGAATACCCGAGGGACCCTATTACAGGAGCTCCTTCCAATGAGGTAATGAAAAAAAACGAACAGGTAATGTTACACCTGAAGGGAAAGGTGCCTGCAAAGGAAACTGATTGGACCAAGATGTATAGAACCACGCAGGAAAGGGATGAGACTGTGCACTCATTTTATGAAAGACTGTTACAGGTGTTTAAAACGTACAGTGGTATAGATAACATCGAGATGAAGGATATGACGCACTTCATTTACAGGTTTGTAAATGGTTTAAGACCCGAAATTTGTCAGTGGATCAAAGACAATAAAATCTGTTGGCAGTCTAAGAAGATGGATGAGGTCTTACGTTACGCAAAGTACTGTGAAGACGAGATGGCTGATAAGCGAAAGGCTCTGTAGGAAAAGGTTATGTGGGCACAAGTGAAGCTAGCGGAACAGCAGGAAAAGCAATTAGGCAAATTGAATAAGAATTCCCAAAATCAAGGTTCAGGGGGTGGAGGGAAGCCCAGAGTGAAAATGAGTCGAGAGGAAGCAAAAAAGAAATTTCCCTGTCACCAGTGATTGAGAAATCGGGCACTGGAGAGACGAATGTTCATACTTACAGCATGGTAACCCCCAAAACCCTGATTTAAATCCACAGACGCAGAATGAAAAACCAAGAAAGACCCAGCATCAGGTAAAGGCAAGTCAATTGCCCCGTGCACCTAAGCCGAATTACAAGGGGAAAACACCGCAGGGTGATGACATAGAGATCTGGGGAGGCAATGAGGATAGAAATGCAGCAACTTCGCAATTTTTATTGAATGATACTTTCCTCTGTGACGATCAATACTGACGGGGCCTGAGAGGGGAGGACGAGGAGTGCGTGCTTGGCGCCTCGTTGCCGGTAGACCAGTCAGGGCCATACATTGAAGGAAAGGTTGAAGGCAATGATGTCACCTTTCTGTTGGACACTGGTGCTACCCGTTCCACTGTGAGAACAGCGGACGTTCCAAACCTACCCCTCTCGGGAGAAGCAATCCAAGTAGTGGGTGTATCTAATCAATTGATTAGTACCCCAGTTACTGAGCCCATGGAGATCACAATAGGGAACTTCAAGGAAATGCATAGATTTGTGGTTTGTGATACCAGTCCAGTAAACTTACTGGGACGTGATTTGTTGTGCAAAATGAACTGCACCATCTTTTGCACACCAAAAGGCGTCGAAATTCAGACCCCAGACGAAGATGGCATATACAAATTAATGTTAATCAGACCAGACTCGGAAATTAAACACCTGACTATACAAGACTTACCTGAAGAACTCCAAAAGACAGTGAAACCAGAGGTATGGGACTTTACCGGAAAGGATGTAGGTTTAATGGCAAATGTAGACCCAATCAAAATAGCTATAAAAGAAAATGCAGTTTACCCCAATACCAAGCCTTACAAAATGAGTGCAGAAGTGAGAGCAGGAGTTGCCATTGAAATAAAAAGATTGCTAGAAGCAAACATCATACAAGAAGTGATGAGTAGCCCATGTAACTCACCCATAATTGGAATCAAGAAACCTAGTGACAAGTACAGGGTAGTGCAGGACCTGAGAAAAGTGAACAAGATTGTCGTTCCTTGCTGTCCTATTGTCCCGAACCCAGCAGTGATCCTGTATCAGATACCTTGGGATGCTGAGTGGTTCACCGTGATTGACTTGTGTCACGCATTCTTTTCGATCCCATTGCATCCAGACAGCAAATTTCTTTTCTCATTTGCATTCGACAGTCACGTGTTCGTTTGGAATCGTGTCCCTCAAGGGTATACCGAAGGTCCCTCTATCTTTAATCAGATTCTGAAAAAGTGCCTTGAATCTTTAGGCTTACCTGGAAAATCTGTTTTGGTGCAATACATAGACGACCTCTTGGTGGCGTCTAAAAGTCAGAAAGACTGTGTTGTTGACACCATTGCCTTACTGAATCACCTAGGTGAAGGAGGACACAAGGTTTCACCTGACAAACTTCAGTTCTGTACCAAGTCAGTAAAATATCTGGGGCACCAGATAGAAAAAGGTATCAGGAAGGTTACTTCAGTGAGAGTCAGAATAATTCGGAACATGCAGTTACCCCGCACTCAGAAAGAAGTCAGAATGTTCCTTGGAGTTGTAGGTTATTGCAGGAAATGGATTGTGGGATTTGCAGTCCTAGCAAAGCCTTGAATAAAGATGACCAAGAAAGGAGCAAAAGACCCAGTGGAATGGATTGAGGAAAGCTTGACAGCATTCACGAAACTGCGAGAATGTCTGTGTACAGCCCCTGCTTTGGGAATGCCTGATTATTCTAAGGAATTTTCATTGTTTTGTGATACACGAGACAATTGTGCATTGTCAGTCCTAACCCAAGCACATGGCTTGACTAGACGTCCAGTGGCATATTTTTCTGCCACTTTAGATCCAGTGGCTCCTGGATTACCCGGATGTCTGAAAGCAGTAGCTGCAACTTGCATGAGTCTAGAACAGAGTGAATCCATTGTTATGGGACATCCTGTAACTGTGTATGTCCCACATGCAGTTGTAATCCTACTGACCAGAACTAAGACCCAGTATCTCACACCTAGTCGGCTGACTAAGTACGAGAGGATTCTCATAGGTGCTGCAAATGTAGTTATTACTCGGTGTAATATTCTGAATCCAGCTACCCTATTACCAGACTCAATAATTGCCGAAGCTAAGGGAGAGGTCGAGCATGACTGCATTGACCTGACAGAATTCAGTACTAAACCATGCCCAGATATCAAGGAAACGCCCCTGCCTGTGGAAGATAGCGAGCTGTTTGTGGATGGCTCATGTATGAGACACGAACTTGTAGGCCTAAGCGCTGCTTATGCTGTGGTCACGGTAAAACACTCTGTAGAAGCATCCTGTTTATTTGGAGTAAAGTCTGCACAAGTAGCCGAATTAATTGCATTGACAAGAGCCTGTAAAATTGGAAAAAATAAAAGAATAACAGTATATACTGACAGTCAATACTGTTATGGGGTTGTGCATGACTTCGGCCAACTGTGGCTACAGAGAGAGTTCCTGACTTCTTCAGGTACTCCTATCAGAAATGGAAAAGTTGTACAAGAATTACTGGATGCAATCCAGTTACCAAAAGAATTGGCGGTGGTCAAATGTGCTGCTCACAAATCTGGCACTGACCATGTAACAGTGGGAAATCGATATGCTGATGAAATGGCCCAACATTGTGCCAGACATCGAATGTCTATAAACATAAAATTGGGGGATATGGAAACAGCTGCCAACTTATGATGTTTGAGGATGTGCCTACATGGGAAGAGTTGAGAGAGTGGCAGCATGCTGCACCATCAAAAGAAAAGGAAAAATGGAGGAAACTTGGTTGTCGACAGAGAAGTGAGGATGGTGTCATTGTTGGCCCAAATGGTATGCCTGTGTTGCCTAGACATCTGCTTTCTTCAATGGCCAGACTGATACATGGAGATTCACACGTTGGTAGGGATGCCATGGTTCTGGTTTTCCAACAAACATGGTACAACCCGAAGTTCAGGAAAGTAGCAGAGTCGCTCTGCCAGAGGTGCTTAACATGTCAACGGTGCAACGCTGGGAAAAGAACAGTAGTCGAATTGGGAAAAACTGGGAAATCAGGAGGTCCCTTTGTAAGAATACAGATATACTTCATTCAGTTGCCCCTTTGTCAGGGAATGAGATACGTCCTTGTCATTGTCTGCCTGTTTTCAAAATGGGTGGAAGCCTACCCAGCCAAAAAGAATGACGCATTGACTGTAGCCAAGTTATTACTACGAGAGTTGATACCTAGGTACGGGGTTCCAGTCATAATTGAATCAGATAGAGGTGGGCATTTCCAGAATGAAGTGATCGATCAGCTCTGCAAAGCATTCAAGGTCACCCAAAAACTGCACTGTGCATATCGTCCAGAGGCTTCTGGAGTGGTGGAACAAATAAATGGCACTCTCAAATCGAGATTAGGAAAGATGTGTGAATCTACTGGCATGAACTGGATAGAGGCTTTACCTCTTGTTCTGATGGGAATCCGAAGTATTCCAGATCGAAAAACGGGCCTGAGCCCCCATGAAATCCTGATGGGAAGAGTGATGAGACAAGCATGGGTACCAGGACATAAACTGATAAGCATTTCTGATGATTTGGTACTTGAGTACTGCAAGCAACTGGGTGACCAAGTGCGTTCTATCTCTCGCCAGATTGGGTAAGACGCCGTCGCCAGTCCAACAACTCCAGTCCATAAATTGGTTCCAGGCGGTACTGAAGAAGCATACTCGTTCAAATTGCCCGACCATTGGTACGGGAGTTGCTACTTTGGTATTGTCTTCCCAAAGATATACCATGTGGGAAAAATCACTGGAAGCAATGAAGAAACTAACCCATTAGTACGCAATAGAAGAGAAACTGCTGGAGAGATTGTAGGAGATATTTTTAGCGCAATAATACCTGCAGTGGGAGTGGTTCTAAACTCGAACAAACTTTGCAAATTGTCTACAGTAGTAGATCGGTTATCTACCGACACTGCTGGGGGTTTCCTGATGGTCAATACCGAAATGGTTGCGATCAGATCAATGGTTTTACAGAACAGACTTGCCCTTGATACTCTATTAGCAAAAGAGGGCGGAGTCTGCAGAATATTGAAAGCGCAACATTGTTGCACTTACATACCTGATAAAAGCGTAGGAATTCAAAGGTATGTGAGGAACATTACAAATTTGGAAAAAGAACTTAAACCACTGGAGGTTGACAGTGCCTGGAAAAGACTAACTGATGGTCTCTCTGCTGTAGGTCATTGGTTTGCCCAATTAGGTAGAGGTTTGTTGTTTAAAGTACTGATGCCAATTGCCATAATAGGTTTCATCATATTCCTTATATTTGTCTGTTGCAAATGCCGCAAACACCAAAAGAAGTACACTGTGAATAAGAGAGGTGTGAAAAGGAGTGTGGATGAACTTGAATTGGAGGAATTGAATAATCAGATTTACAAAAGGGTGACAAATTCTCACCCTAACAAAGATGTGAAGGAGAAATTGAATCGAATGTTGGAAGAGAGTGAAATGAACAAAGTATAAAAAAAAAAAGTTGGCATCTAATTCCATTAGTTTGTGATGATAGTAAATATCATCAAAGAGGGGATTGATGGAGCAAGATTTCGCATTTTACGCGACTTGCTTGGATTCAAGAACCTCGAATAACTTATAATCACGTAATTCAACCTGTTTGTCTTACTAATTTCCCTTTATTCTGACATTTGGGGTGTCCTAGTGACGCTTGCATATGTGTTTACTAATTCAATAACTCTTGTTCCTAAAAATGGCCTCTGCTTGGCGGGTTTCTTACTGCGCAGACTGTTGTCTGTTTGCACTAATCACTCACGCAATAGTATATTATACAATAAGGGGTATAGAGTAGCTATTCATGGTATACAGTGAATTCATGTATTTCTATGTTTTAATTTGTTTTCGCTTACTTTTCATGTACCGCGATATTGGGGGTCTGAGGGATACGCGAGCCATCTTGAAAGTCTCTACTGCGCATGTCACCTTGGCAGAGAGAAGGCAACCTTGAACAGTGGAACACCGCCAGCTGGCAGCCACAGTCAAGATGCTCCTGAGAACGTGACCTGCGACCCAGCAGGATGGAGCTGAACTGTACCGCAATTGTTACATTTGTAATTTTTCCATTGTATTCTATAGACTATCTTATGAGAACCCCGAAATCACTAGGCGGTCCCAGAGTATGTAAATTTAGGCTTGTAGACGTAAGTTGTGATTGGTGTGTTGACCTATCCTACTTGGGGACCAACCGAAATTGGGGATTCTGACACTTGCAACATTTGGGGGGTGGTACACTGACCCGAAAACAGTATAACTAGCCTAAGTTTAGCTAGAGAAATTGTCCGACTTGTCCGAATAGCTGACCTGTCACTGACCCAACGCACTCAATAGGTGACTGATACAGAGCTCTGCGGAGCACTCTGTCCGAAATATACCATAGACTCGAGAGGTTTTACTAAACCTTAAGTGCTGGTGGAGCACTTTGCTGGGGAATTTCGCTAACCCAATCAGGGTTCTGACTGATAGCTGCAGAGAGGGTGGAGCGCAGGCGTTGCTTCCAAACTGCGGGTGCTGGTCGTTTTCCTTGGTGGTCCTGTCCTGATCCTAACCTGGGTTTCCTGTCCTGTCCTGGGGTGTCCATTCTGCACCTGCTGTCCTGTCGATGACTGTCCTTCTGTGGGGTTTATCCTGTCCTTAACTGACCCGTGGCAAGGGTTGGTCTTCACACCAGTCTAGGTAATTATAGTGCTAAAAGTCTATACTGCACCTTCTATTTTTCTGTCTTTGCTTCAATAAAGACATACCATTGCATATGTTATATTTCCATGCTTTTCGCAATCCACTTTATAAAAGACATGCATTATTTTTCTTAGCATGTTCCTATGTTACCCTTCCTTTATGCACTTTTCACCATACCGTTTATGACATATAGATGTGATTTATAATTTTCTCCTGCAAGCTAATTTGAAGTAAGGTTGCTATAACTATAGTGTGTTCCCTTTTTTCCCCTTCCTTTAGATGTATAGGATTTCCAATTCTCACCCAAACTTTTAAAATATTTCCCCGTAGTAAAATTTTAGTATGTGCCTTCATTTTACCCCATCTATAGTTGTTCTTTCCTAAGTTACCCTCCTGAAATCTGCTTAGCATATTTCCCTGTTCTTACCTCACGTTAAGTCTCATAAATGGTTGCCCTGATTTACTTTTTATATGGTTATGTGATCTTTATTATCTTGATCATTGATTGTCTATTGGTCGTAAACTGTATACTCTCTGAATCTGAAATCTAGATAAAGCTTTTAAAACTTTTTGAGTTTGTGGTTATTTGATGAATACAAGGAAATATACAAACTGGTATTTTGTTGCCTGCCTTTCTTTTACAGCTAGCTCCCTGATCTGTTGTGGTCATAGGTACCCGTAACGGTGGATTGGTAAGTCGGGTACAGTAGAAATAAATAGGAAGGAATAAGGGTTACTGGTAGTAGAGTGCAAGGTCACCTGATTAATGTATATGACAAATTGAAAAGTATATGGGCCCGGTACGTGTATGGTGAAATGATTGGCCGGGTGACCTGCGCGCTCTATCATCTGCAATTACATTCCCTGGGTGTGTAACAGTCTTTAATGACATTTCCACAATCGTAAAGAACCTAGAATTATGCGGTTAGGCTTCCTTGTAACCTTTGACATTGGTAGTCACACTGCAGCCGTAACAGGATATATACAGCTACATACTACAGGGACATTTACATACCTACGTTTCCTGGCTGTGGAGGTTACATCATCTAGTAATTCCAGTGTGTACACATGTATGGTTGGATTCCACAGTCATTCCCTTGTATTAAGACATCTGGGACTGTACATTCAGAGCATCCAGGCGTCTACAACAACAATGCTTTGTCAGGCAGCCATCTAGGCTTACATTCCCTTTGTAGGCAGGCGCTAGTTACATTCCCTTCACAGACAAGCCTCTTGGCACTGTCTCCCGTGAGGACAGACTTCTAAGGTTACACCCCCTTGGTAGGGAGCATCACTGGTTACATTCTCTGGGTATCCCGGCATCCTCTGCTACCCTCCAGGGGTATTGTGGTCCCTACACTGAAGGAGACCCCGAGCCCTTTATAAGTCTGGGGCTGAGACCCCACAGGGTCACCTTGGAGGGGACAAGGTGTCGACCACCTTCTGCATATTTGCGACTCTGTGAATAGCGATCCTGTTGCTGTTTTGAGGGAAGGGGTGAAGACTTGGAACATATGAGAGTGGGGGTGGGGTGTCAAAGGAAGAGCACACGCTTCAGTGAGAGAAAGCCTTGTGGCAGATTAGGAAGTGGGCGTGACCGGGTCACTGGTGAGAGGCGTCCACTTCAGGGTAAGAGGGGGCTGCACTCCCTTTAGCAGTGAGAGGGGGGCACAAATTAGTCAGTACATGTGAAGGCAAAGGTGTAAATTAGGACCATCAGACTTTGGATCAATCAGCGTCTGACAATGGGAGGGGGTGCTATCCGGGACATATGTCTAGATGGAGAGAGATAATCCTCGAGAAGGCGGGACAGCGAACAGTGAAGGCACGCTATACAGCGCCCCTGCAGCGCCTAGATGCGGCTTCAGCGACCGTGGGTAAAAAAACACACCCACGTTCTCCAAGTGAAATCATAAACACACCCCGCGCTCTCCAAGTGAAATACGCAGCATTTTCAGAGAGCGATAAAACTGTCTTGCGAGCCCAACTCTCCCTTCACGAGCCAGGAGTTTACAAGGGAAGTCGTCATCCCAGGCAAGCCATGTCCATGAGGGTGAGAGAGGGTGTGAGAGGGTGTGTGAGGGTGTGTGGGTGTGTGAGGGTGAGTGAGGGTGTGTGAGGGTGAGAGGGTGTGTGATGGTGAGAGGGTGTGTGAGGGTGACAGGGTGTGTGGGTGAGTGGGTGTGTGAGGTTGAGGGTGTGTGAGGGTGAGGGGGTGTGAGGGTGAGGGGGTGAGAGTGTGTGCGAGGGTGGGTGAGGGTGAGAAAGTGTGTGAGAGGGTGTGTGAGGGTGTGTAAGGGTGAGAGGGTGTGAGGGTGAGAGAGTGTGTGAGGGTGAGGTTGAGAGGGTGTGTGAGGGTGAGGGTGAGGGGTGTGAGGGTGTGGGTGTGGAAGGGTGAGGGGGTGTGAGGGTGTGAGGGTGAGGGGGTGTGAGGGTGAAGGGGTGTGATTGTGAGAGGGTGTGTGAGGGTGAGAGGGTGTGTGAGGGGGTGTGAGGGTGAGGGAGTGTGAGGGTGAGGGTGAGGGTGAGAGGGTGTGTGAGGGTGAGAGGGTGTGTGAGGGTGAGAGGGTGTGTGAGGGTGAGGCGGTGTGAGGGTGAGAGGGTGTGAGGGTGAGAAGGTGTGTGAGGGTGAGAGGGTGTGTGAGGGTGAGAGGGTGTGTGAGGATGAGAGTGTGGGGGTGAGGGTGTGTGAGGGTGAGTGAGGGTGAGTGTGTGTGAGGGTGAGGGGATGTGGGGGTGAGAGGGTGTGTGAGCATGAGGGTGTGAGGCGAGAGTGTGTGAGGGTGAGTGAGGGTGAGTGTGCGTGAGGGTGAGGGGATGTGAGGGTGAGGGGGTGAGAGGGTGTGTGAGGGTGAGAGGGTGTGTGAGGGTGAGAGGGTGTGAGGGTGAGAGGGAGAGGGGGTCAGAGGGTGAGAGGGTGAGAGGGTCAGAGGGTGTGAGTGTGTGGGTGTGAGGATGAAAGGGTGTGAGGGGGTGTGAGGGTGTGAGGGGGTGTGAGGGTGAGGGGGTGTGAGGATGAGAGAGTGTGTGAGGGTGAGAGGGTGTGAGGGTGAGGGTGTGTGAGGGTGAGGGTGGGTGAGGGTGTGTGAGGGTGAGAGTGTGTGTGAGGGTGATGTTGTGAGGGTGAGGGTGTGTGAGGGTGTGAGGGTGTGTGAGGGTGAGGGGGTGTGAGGATGAGGGGGTGTGAAGGTGAGGAGGTGTGTGAGGGTGAGAGGGTGTGTGAGGGTCAGAGGGTGAGTGAGGGTGAGAGGGTGTGAGGGTGAGAGGGAGAGGGGTCAGAGGGTCAGAGGGTGAGAGTGTGAGAGGATGAGGGGGTGTGAAGGTGTGAGGGGGTGTGAGGGGATGTGAGGGGGTGTGAGGGTGAGTGGGTTTGAGGGTGAGAGGGTGTGATGGTGAGGGGTTGCAAGGGTGAGGGAGGGTGAGGGTGTGAGGGTGTGTGAGGGTGACAGGGGTGAGGGGGTGTGAGGGTGAGGGTGTGAGGGTGAGGGGGTGTGTCAAGGAGAGTGTGTGGGTGAGAGGGTGAGGGTGTGTGAGGGTGAATGTGTGTGAGAGTGAGGGTGTGAGGGTGAGGGTGTGAGGTTGTGTGAGGGTGAGGGTGGGTGAGGGTGAGATGGTGTGTGAGGGTGTGAAGGTGAGGGGGTGTGAGGGTGAGGGTGTGTGAGGGTGTGTGAGTGATGAAAAGCAGCGAGACTCCCAAGAATTTTGATGCCGCTTGGTGCAAACCATCTCTAATTCACCCTAAGATTAGCGATCAAAATAACGAGGCAGGCGCTGGGCACTGGAAGGCGAAGAACAGGTTCATTTCTCTGGAGGAGAAACACATCACATCAGATACCAGGGCTATCGTCAGGAGGTGCTCTAACTGCATCTCTGTGGCATGGCCTTTTATATGCTTTTTCGTCAGTTCATTACATGGTCAAACATTCCTGGCATCAGTTTATTGCATAGTCAAACATCCTTGGAATCCCCGCCTCAAGCTAGTTCCCACACAAACCCAGCAGCAATCACAGACAAGCCTCTTGGCACTGTCTCCCGTGAGGACAGACTTCTAAGGTTACACCCCCTTGGTAGGGAGCATCACTGGTTACATTCTCTGGGTATCCCGGCATCCTCTGCTACCCTCCAGGGGTATTGTGGTCCCTACACTGAAGGAGACCCCGAGCCCTTTATAAGTCTGGGGCTGAGACCCCACAGGGTCACCTTGGAGGGGACAAGGTGTCGACCACCTTCTGCATATTTGCGACTCTGTGAATAGCGATCCTGTTGCTGTTTTGAGGGAAGGGGTGAAGACTTGGAACATATGAGAGTGGGGGTGGGGTGTCAAAGGAAGAGCACACGCTTCAGTGAGAGAAAGCCTTGTGGCAGATTAGGAAGTGGGCGTGACCGGGTCACTGGCGAGAGGCGTCCACTTCAGGGTAAGAGGGGGCTGCACTCCCTTTAGCAGTGAGAGGGGGGCACAAATTAGTCAGTACATGTGAAGGCAAAGGTGTAAATTAGGACCATCAGACTTTGGATCAATCAGCGTCTGACAATGGGAGGGGGTGCTATCCGGGACATATGTCTAGATGGAGAGAGATAATCCTCGAGAAGGCGGGACAGCGAACAGTGAAGGCACGCTATACAGCGCCTAGATGCGGCTTCAGCGACCGTGGGTAAAAAAACACACCCACGTTCTCCAAGTGAAATCATAAACACACCCCGCGCTCTCCAAGTGAAATACGCAGCATTTTCAGAGAGCGATAAAACTGTCTTGCGAGCCCAACTCTCCCTTCACGAGCCAGGAGTTTACAAGGGAAGTCGTCATCCCAGGCAAGCCATGTCCATGAGGGTGAGAGAGGGTGTGAGAGGGTGTGTGAGGGTGTGTGGGTGTGTGAGGGGGTGTGAGGGGATGTGAGGGGGTGTGAGGGTGAGTGGGTTTGAGGGTGAGAGGGTGTGAGGGTGAGGGGTTGCAAGGGTGAGGGAGGGTGAGGGTGTGAGGGTGTGTGAGGGTGACAGGGGTGAGGGGGTGTGAGGGTGAGGGTGTGAGGGTGAGGGGGTGTGTCAAGGAGAGTGTGTGGGTGAGAGGGTGAGGGTGTGTGAGGGTGAATGTGTGTGAGAGTGAGGGTGTGAGGGTGAGGGTGTGAGGGTGTGTGAGGGTGAGGGTGGGTGAGGGTGAGAGGGTGTGTGAGGGTGTGAAGGTGAGGGGGTGTGAGGGTGAGGGTGTGTGAGGGTGTGTGAGGGTGTGTGTGAGTGATGAAAAGCAGCAAGACTCCCAAGAATTTCGATGCTGCTTGGTGCAAACCATCTCTAATTCACCCTAAGATTAGCGATCAAAATAACGAGGCAGGCGCTGGACACTGGAAGGCGAAGAACAGGTTTATTTCTCTGGAGGAGAAACACATCACATCAGATACCAGGGCTATCGTCAGGAGGTGCTCTAACTGCATCTCTGTGGCATGGCCTTTTATATGCTTTTTCGTCAGTTCATTACATGGTCAAACATTCCTGGCATCAGTTTATTGCATATTCAAACATCCTTGGAATCCCCGCCTCAAGCTAGTTCCCACACAAACCCAGCAGCAATCGTCCCTCCACCCAGATCTAACAGATGATCGCTATCTCGCAGCTGGACATTCAGACAGGATCTAAAACATGTGGAATCGGTCAGATCTAAGGGGTCGTGTCACTGATTAAATTCCGGCCCCTTTGTTGGTGAAGCAAGTTCTGTCGTGTGTGGGTAATAAACTATGTCCACAGGGTTCGGTTAGTGCCTGGGACCGGATTGAGTGGCCAGGTGCAGGGAAGGAGGTTATCAAAGGGGGCTTGCCCGTGCGTGGAGGATGAAAGGATGAGCGGGTTGGGTGCGAGAAGTGACTCCGGGGCATTGTCATGCTGACAAGGTCTTACGACCCTAGTACATGTGTTCAGGCTTAGTCAGAGCGCGGGGGGATGATAGCGAGGTCGGGGTAACTCACAGGTGACCAGCAGAGTATGAAATGGCCGCGATGTATAAAATGGTTGCTGCTTACGCGCACGTAAAGGCCTTCGCTAAGCAAGATGGCGCCGGCAATGTTCATATTTGTCGTTTTATTTTCTACAGTCCTCCCTTTGAACATAGTCCAGCCAGCTTGTTAGTCTATCTCAATGTCCATAATGTCCTGTATCTCTCTATCATTTATTACTCTCATCTTCGTGAGCTCAGTGTCCATAGTCTGAGGGTACAAGGAGTTCAGGCAAATAGAACACAAAAGTGGTATACAATGTATCCCCAAACAACAACCACATATTATTAATTTTGGAACCAAGAGGATCATCATTATTTCCCAGCCCCATTCTTTCAAAATGCCCCAAAACCAGCTTCCAAGTGTCCAAGTCTCTGACTCCTGATGCATTTCTGACGTTAGTCTGTGGAGGTGTTCAATGGCCTTGAAAACAGAGGGAGAGTTGTCAGGGACATAAGTACAGCAACTGGCTCCTCTGATGCGGCATGCTCTTCCACGATCCGCTAGTACCACATCTAGAACAACACGGTTCTGTAAAGCCACCAGGCGGACCGCCTGAAGCTCAGCTGTGTTGTTGGTGAGGATGCCAGCAGTGATGTTCAAAGCTGTTTCAACTGCTTGAGTTAGGTGCCGGATGGCTCGGCTGTTTGCCATCGGACCCCATAGTGGGATGAGTCCTTTTGCTGCATCGAGGAACTGTGCTGGGGCAGAGTCTGCTTGTTCAGTGTCTTCGGAGCGCCTTTCTCTGTGGTGGTCTGCAGGTGCTGTGTAGGTTGGAGGCAGAACAAAAGCGATGTAGCACGTGCCCCCCAGCCTTTTGGGAGCCAGGTGTAGGCTTTGGTACCACAGATGAAGTACATGTTGGGTGATGCAACAAATGAAGAGGGGTCGGCAGTGTTCAGAGTCTACGTTATTTGGCAAGAGCTGTGACCCACGATCTTAGTCCCATGGCCTTCAAAGCAGACAAGGCCTGAGACGTTCACCACAGATAGGGCCACTGTCACAGTTGCGGCAGTTCGTTTCTTTAGATAGGAAAAGGTAGGTCTGGCTGGGTTGTTGTACACTTGCATTTCAACTCGTTCTTTGGCGGGAATGTTCATTGGAAAGGTTGCATTCGAATTTAGAGGGCAGAAGGGAGTGGATGTTATTCCCGTTTTGTTCAGCCAGAACTCGTTGTAAAATTGTTTGATTATCCCATCGGATGTGGCATTGTCTTTGTAGCTCTCTTGCAAGAGCATTAACCAGGCAAGGCAAGATCCATGAACAGAAAAGGGTGAAGGGATGAAAGGAATGGAATGTTCAGTGGCATGAGGTAGCAACCCACAGATCCAACAATTCGTGGCATTTGCGGCAAGATTGTGCTGGTGCAATAATTGTATGAAAGAATTTTTCCAGAATTATTTGCGTCATTCTCGGAGGCGTGGTGACAGTGACACCAGATAGTGTTCTTTCTTGGTGGTGGGTTGCAAGGTGGGTGACATTGTCCTGTAAGCGGGAGCACTATCTTCAATGATCCAGACTGTGATCATCAGCAAGAGGCAGGTGAGAGATGCTGCCACGAGGGTTATTGTCTTTGTACTGTGCTATTTGGCAAGTTTGGAGTCGTCGCGGTGGTTCTTCGGTCGTCCGGGTTCTTCCATCACCTTCAAGAGGCTCGACGACTGGCAGGACCATATACTTTCGTTTAGCGTTTCTCCTGGTAGCATTTGTAGTGTTAGCTGCCGTTCTGAGACTTTTGATTCAGTTAGTGGCCTGCTTGTCGGAGCACTCTCCTTTCGTTGATCTCAAACTGTACCCTTTCTTGGATAGTACCGTGGGGTCGGGAAACTCTGCCAGTTTAAGTGTCTCTGTCTGTGAGTAGCAACTCAGGGCTGGTCGGTCTTTTGTCAGGAGCTCTTCTTGGCTGTTCACTGTTTCGGGGGCCGTCAGTGTCGGAGATATCTTCTTACAGTGGTGCGCATGAAGCCAGTTTCTTTTTACTTCCACTCGCAGAGCAGTTCGGGTGGTGATCAAAACTTGCCAGGGGCCCGTCCACCTGGGTTCCAGACTCTTCGACCTCTGGAAATTTCTCGTCGGCACGAAGTCCCCAGGCTTGATATCATGTCCTGGGCCCCTGGATACGTCTGGTATGGCTTGCTGCACCTGTTGGTGGATAAGTGTTAGTTTGTTCGTTAATTTGTACAAATAGTCAGACATTAGTATGTCCGGGACATCATTAATGGAGGTTGGCTTTGGTGCCGGCCAAATGTTCATAGGCCTGCCGAAGACTACTTCGTAAGGGGTCAGTCAGTGTTTGGTTGGGGTGGAGCGCATTGACAGCAATGCCAGTGGGAGGGCGTCGGGCCATTTCAACCCAGTTGTGGTGACTATTTTTGCTAGCTTCAGTTTTAGCGTGGCGTTGTGTCTTTCTACCAGGCCCGCTGACTGGGGGTGGAAAACGGCGTGGAACTTTTGCTTTACCCCAATCCTTTCAGTATATTTTGTATTACTTCTGCTACAAAGTGGGGGCCATTGTCACTCCATAAAATTCTACAAAGGCCATATCGAGGGAAGAACTCCTTCAGTAATACCTTCGCAGTAGCTAAGGCGGTGTTGTCACGGGTGGGATAGGCCTCCACCCATTTGCTAAAGGCGCACACGATCACTAGAACGTATTTTAGACCATGGCACCTCTCTAACTGGATGTAATCCAACTGGAGGATTTTGAAGGGGTGATCAGGGACTCCAAACCCTCCCCGTGGTACTACGGTCCCTTTCCCTGGGTTGTATTGCAGGCATACTATGCATTGCTGTACTAGGCGTTTTGCTGATTCTGCTATCTTGCTGTTATGCCATACTCTGGTGATCAGTTCGGTCATGGGGTCAGATCCTATGTGTACTGGTAAATGTGCCATGGTCAATATGGGGATCAGATAGGCATTAGGTAGCAGCCAGTTGTTTCTGTCTTTTGTCCTCCAGCAGCCTTCCTTGTCTTTCAGTCCCACCCGAGCCCATTCAGTCAGTTCGTCCTGTGTGCCTGTCATTTGTATGTCCCTTACAGTCGTTCTAGCGTTAGTCCATTGTTCTGCTTGTGACCTTGTCACGTACATTCGTATCATGGTTCTGTCCTGGGCTGTGGTTCGGCAGTAATGTCGGCTAATACGTTTCCCTGTCCAATGAGTTCGGTCACTTTCTTATGTGCCTGGCATTTAATCACTGCTAGCTGCTTGGGGAGGAGGACTGCTTCTGTCAATGCGGAGACTAGATCTTCATGTAGGATGGGTGTGCCGTGTGAAGTCAGGAACCCTCTTTCTCTCCACATTAGCCCAAAATGGTGAACCACCTCGAAGGCGTACTGGCTGTCGGTGTATATGTTTACTGTCGTACCAGCTGCTAAAATACATGCTCGTGTGAGGGCAATGAGCTCTGCTGCTTGGGCGGATCGTTGGGCAATGCGGGCTGTCTCTGGGATGGTTCGGGCTGTGGTGACGGCATATGCAGCTGAGGTGGTGCCATGAGGATGTTTGATGCACGAGCCGTCTACCCATAGTTCCCCATCTGGCTCTGGAAAGGCAGTGTCTCGGAGATTTACTCTACTCTTTGTCTGTTCGTCAGTGAGGGTTACACAGTCGTGCAGGGGAGTCACACCAGGGTCATTTTCGGGTAGGGGTAACAATGTGGCTGGATTGCGAGTGGCGCATCGCTTCAGAGTGATGTGTGGTGCTAGCGGGGTCAACTCGTATCCTGTCAGTCGTGCGCTAGTTAAGTGTTGGGTTTTGGTCTGGTTTAGTAGCGTGTCGACTGCATGGGGCACTAACACAGTGATTGGATTGGAGAGCACTATTCCTTCGCTCTGGCGTATGGATACTGCTGCAGCTGCCACAGCGTGCAAGCATGCTGGCAATGCTCTAGCTACTGGGTCGAGGGTGGCAGAGAAATATGCACAAGGGCGATGTTTGTGACCAATTGATTGTGCTAAGACGGACAATACACATCCCTCCCTTTCATGTGTGTAGAGGAAGAATGGTTTGGAGTAGTCCGGGGTTCCTAGAACAGATGCTGAACAAAGGGCATCTCGCAATTCTTTGAATGCTGACTGGCATTCGGGTGTCCAGGGGAAAGGTGAGGGTGTGTCTTTGGCTAGGAGGGAGAGAAGGGGTTTGACAATGAGGCTAAAGTTCGGTAACCACTGTCGGCAGAAGGAGGTGTGGCCTATCAGAGAGCGGACTTGCTTCTGATTCTTGGGAACGGGAGTGTCTAGAATTGCCTGGATCCTGTCGGGTGTTAGTTTCCTCCCTTCTTTCGATAAGAGGTGACCTAAATATGTTACCTGTGGTTTGCAGAACTGCAATTTCTTTTGAGAAACTTTGTGGCCATTTTCTGCAAGGAAGTGTAGGAGTTGGATGGTGGCTCTGACGGCTAGTGGAGTGGTGTCTGCTGCTAGAAGGATATCGTCTACATACTGTAGCAACACCACCCCGTCTGGTAATTGAACGGCATCTAACTGTCTTTTGAGCACCTGGCTATAGATGCCCGGGCTCTCGGTGTACCCCTGGGGTGCTCGACAAAATCTATATGAGCGGGAACTTAGAGTGAATCCGAAAAGATAGCTACTGTCTTGGTGAATGGGTATGGAGAAGAAGGCATTCTTGAGATCGATAACGGTCAAAGTGGTAGCAGTTGACGGAATTAGGGTCAGGATGCTGGTGATGTCAGAAACTACTGGGTACTGTGGTACTACTATTTTGTTTATCTCCCGCAGGTCGATGATGAAGCGGTAGGCTTTTCCATCTCCCTCTTCCTGTCTCTTTATGATCGGTAAAATAGGACTATTACAAACATTGCTCACTACCTCTTCTACCACTCCTGCCTCTACTAGTGACTGTCGGATTTCGGTCAAGGCTTTCTCACCCTCTGGCGATATCTTATACCGGGGTATTTTCGGTAAGGTTGCTTCTTGTCGTATTGTCACGTGTACTGGGTCAATCATCATTCGTCCTACGTCTGAATCAGCCCTAGCCCACAGATGTGAGGGTAAAGTGTCTAGTAGGGATGTGTCTGTCTCAGAAATGGGATACATGTGTTGGGATGGATTATCTCTCGGGTGTTGGTGATTGTCATATAAGATGACTCGTACTCCATCCGGCGAACATCTGATAGTCGCACGGAAATGCTTCCGTGGATCGAGACCCATAATGGCGTCTGGAGTGTTGGAGGAGAGAAGGAACGTTGCGTCGATAACATTGTTTTCAAGTTTGAAGAGGATCGGTCTGGACAAAGGGTTGGTGGAGGGCGTACCGTCAAATCCTATTGAGGTTATATGTGAGCCAGACAAGGGTGCCCTTGGAATCAGTCGTTTGGATAGCGCACTACGTGTTGCTCCTGTGTCTACCAAAAATGGCGACTCTGTGCCCAGGACCTTTGCAGTAACATAAGGGCCTTGTTGGTCAACATAGAGCTTGACTGGATCCCTCCCTTGCCCCTGGCTGTCCTATGCAAAGTCATACATGTTGTCGTAATCTGTCTGTTGACACTGGTTCTGTCTAGGGCGGTCAAATGCGTTCACTCTTCCTGGCCTTCCTTCGCTAGCTTCACTTGCGTACCCTCTCCCACATCCTCTTCCTCTCTGTTCATTTGTTATTTCCCTTATCCCTCTACTAGCTCCTGATAAGGCAGGGCATTAGGATTTCTAGTGTCCGTATTCTTTGCAATATGTGCATTGTTCCTGTCCTAAGTCCTGGCGTCGTACATATGGTCTCAATGAGTCATTTCTAGGAGGCTGTACTCTAGGGACATTCTGTTGGTATCCTCCTTTATATTGTTCCCGTCCTGTATTCACCCCTTGGAGTTGGGCTATCATTACTCTTTCCTTCAAGTCCTTTTTTTTCTTTTCTGTGGCTCTGTCATTCTCGTTTTTCTGATGTTCATAATACTGGGCCATTTGGAGAATAGCCGCTGGCTTAGAGGCTGCCCAACTACTTTCGCTAGTTTGTCATTTCTGTGATACCTCCGGTAGCAGTCCTTTGACATAATTTTACATGAATAAGTGGTGTCCGGTCGCAGTGGACATGTCCTGTCCACTGTAATCGGAGAACACTGTTTCGAATCTCGAGAAATACTCAGAGACATCCTCTTGTGGTTTCTGGCAGCATGCTGTTACTATGGACCAGTCTATCTTTTTCTCCGGTATCAGTGTTTTTACCTTCTGCACTATTTTATCAGGGAGGTCCAATATAGCTTTAACTGGTTTTTGGGCAGGATTCCGCTGTTTATCCAATGTGCTGAGTTGTTCCCAGGTATGACCGAGCAATTCTGTGTGGTCTATCCTCCTAATCTGCTTCCACACATCGGCTGGCAAACATAACCCGAAGAATAAGTCAATGTCGGCAAGTGCCATTATTGTGGACACCAGAGCAGTACCTAGTTCTGTGTAAAAGGCGGTGGGATTCTTTTGCAAATCTGGAAGAGGTTTACGGAACGTCAGGATGTCCTGTCTGTCCCATGGCTGATACACCCAATTGTAGACCACCCTCCCTTTAGCGTCCTGATGGTTTATGTCGTCATTAGTCCCTTGTCCCCTAGGGGAGACCCAATACGGAGCGGATTCCTTTATCGGCATCATGTTGTCTAGCTTCTCTTTTGGGGGTGTTACTGGCTTCGATGCTCTGTCTGTATCTATCCGCCCTTGTTCTACGAGGTGGCGGAATACTTCTAACGTGGACAAAAAGTGTTCTGCTACATCATTGTTGTTTTCGTCTCCTATGTTGACTTTTCTATAAGAAGCCATTAGCCTCCCGGGTCCTACATCCTGATATTTCTCTTCATAGGTAGTAAGTGTGTAGTAGCAGAAGAGCACAATGAAGAATCGTTTGTGGCTCTCGACATAAGAATTGCATATGTCAGTCACATACTCTTCCGTTTCTCTTCTCTTCACGAGGGTTTTGACTATCTTGTCAATTTTTGCCCGCTCGTGCATACTTAATCGTGGAACCCTGGGCAACCCCTTTTCTATTGATCCGATTTCTACTAATGCGTTTGTTGATGAGGCACTTGGTGCAAGTGGCTCGACTGGAGCGGAAACGGTTGTGGCGTCTCCGTTGGTACCTTGCTGTACTTGGTGCTGTACTACGGGATGAGTAGGGGCATAAGGAGGTGGCTTGAAGATGATCGGGGGACCCAACAAGAGGTCATCATTTATTCTCTGTTTAGCCGGTAACTCGGGGTAAAGAGTTGAAGGCGTTCTAACAGGGCACTGGCCTGATATTTTCGATTCTTGTTCATTTTTATTGTTTTCTCTTTTTTTATGTCATCTTCTAGTTTTTTACAGGTCTGGTAAGCAGACTTTCGTGCTTCTTTATCCTGCCTGGCTTCGTCTCTTTTCTTTCGTTGTGTTGCTTCTTTTCGCCAGAGGCCAAAGTTGTCAAGCATGGCTGGCGTAGCTTTCTTTTTGTGGAGCGCTATTTCTAAGATTTCTATTTTAGTGAGATCATAAGATCCCGTCAGTGGCCACTGATTTACCCGGTCCTTTCTAGTGTATTTGTGCCATAGTTTGCTATAAGCAACGATGGCTATTCCATATTTAACATACATGACCTTGTTAGGGGTGCCTTCCGGTGGTGCTGGATGACTGACCTCTAACAAACGGTCCGGTCCAAAACAATCAAAAATTTTGAGAAGACAGGCATGACGTATAAGCGGTCAACAAAATATCTCAATAGGTCGTGCTCAAAGGTCCGCACTACCTGTCCTTCGCTGCCTGCAAAGAGGGAATATTCCTATTCTACGTTGTTTGCAAGCAGGGAATGTCTCATTTACTACCAATAACTTCAAAGAGCGGAATACTAGTATTCAAGCAAACAATTTCAATACAATCAGACAATCAGTTTTGTCGTATATCACGACCTTACCCGGACCATTATGGACAGTTTCTTCGTCATTCCCTTCCAGCGCCCGTTTGACCTCTCACTCCAAAAGGGTCTGTTCGGAACCGTTGAAGTTCAGTTGATCGGCAGCCAGACGAGGGTCTCTTTCAGGCAGGTGCACTCCAATCGTTTAGATGTTCACTCCGTCGTTAGGACCTCTCTCACCGGACCCACGTGTCGCTGATGGGCCCGACGTTGGTGCGCCAATTGAGGAAAAGCAGCGAGACTCCCAAGACTTTCGATGCCGCTTGGTGCAAACCACCTCTAATTCACCCTAAGATTAGCGATCAAAATAACGAGGCAGGCGCTGGACACTGGAAGGCGAAGAACAGGTTTATTTCTCTGGAGGAGAAACACATCACATCAGATACCGGGGCTATCGTCAGGAGGTGCTCTAACTGCATCTCTGTGGCATGGCTTTTTATATGCTTTTTCGTCAGTTCATTACATGGTCAAACATTCCTGGCATCAGTTTATTGCATAGTCAAACATCCTTGGAATCCCCGCCTCAAGCTAGTTCCCACACAAACCCAGCAGCAATCGTCCCTCCACCCAGATCTAATAGATGATCGCTATCTCGCAGCTGGACATTCCGACAGGATCTAAAACATGTGGGATCGGTCAGATCTAAGGGGGTCGTGTCACTGATTAAATTCCGGCCCCTTTGTTGGTGAAGCAAGTTCTGTCGTATGTGGGTAATAAACTATGTCCACAGGGGTCGGTTAGTGCCTGGGACCGGATTGAGTGGCCAGGTGCAGGGAAGGAGGTTATCAAAGGGGGCTTGTCCGTGCGTGGAGGATGAAAGGATGAGCAGGTTGGGTGCGAGAAGTGACTCCGGGGCATTGTCATGCTGAAAACGTTTTACGACCCTAGTACGTGTTCAGGCTTAGTCAGAGCGCGGGGGGGATGATAGCAAGGTCGGGGTGACTCACAGGTGACCAGCAGAGTATGACATGGCCGTGATTTCTAAAATGGTTGCTGCTTACGCACACGTAAAGGCCTTCGCTAAGCAAGATGGTGACTGCAATGTTCATATTTGTCGTTTTATTTTCTACATGAGGGTGAGGGTGTGTGAGGGTGAGATGGTGTGTGAGAATGAGAGGGTGGGTGAGAGGGTGTGTGAGGGTGTGAGGGTGAGGGTGTGGGGGTGAGGGTAAGGGGGTGAGGGGATGTGAGGGTGTGTGAGGGTGAGAGGTTGTGTGAGGGGGTGTGAGGGTGTGAGGGTGAGGGGGTAAGGGTGAGGGTGTGTGAGGGTGAAAGGGTGTGTGAGGGTGAGAGGGTGTGTGAGGGTGAGGGGGTGTGAAGGTGAGGGTGTGAGGGTGTAAGGGTGAGGGGGTGAGAGGGTGTGTGAGGGTGAGGGGGTGTGAGGGTGAGGGGGTGAGGGGGTGAGAGGGTGTGTGAGGGTGAGTGGGTGTGAGGGTGAGGGCGTGAGAGGGTGTGTGAGGGTGAGAGTGTGTGTGAGGATGAGGGGGTGTGAGGGTGAGGGGGTGTGAGGGAGAGGGTGTGAGGGTGAGGAGGTGTAAGGGTGAGGGTGTGTGAGGGTGTGTGGGTGAGGGGTGTGGGTGGGAGGGTGTGTCAAGGTGAGTGTGTGGATGAGAGGGTGAGGGGGTGTGAGGGTGAGGGTGAGAGGGTGAGGGTGTGAGGGTGTGTGAGGGTGTGGGTGGGTGAGGGTGAGAGGGGGTATGAGGGTGCGAAGGTGAGGGGGTGTGAGGGTGAGGGTGAGTGAGGTTGTGTGAGGGTGAGGGTGTGTGAGGGTGTGTGTGAGGGTGTGTGAGGGTGAGGGTGTGTGAGGGTGAGGGTGTGTGAGGGTGAGGGTGTGTGTGAGAGTGAGAGAGTGTGTGATGGTGAAAGGGTGTGTGAGGGTGTGTGAGGGTGTGGGGGTGTGGGAGGGTGAGGGTGAGGGTGTGAGGGTGAGGGGGTGTGAGGGTGTAGATGAGAGGGTGAGGGTGTGTGAGGGTGAGAGGGTGTGTGAGGGTGTGTGAGGGTGAGGGGGTGTGAGGGTGAGGGTGAGAGGGGGGTGAGGGTGTAAGGGTGTAGGGGTGTGAGGGTGAGAGGATGTATGAGGGTGAGAGGGTGTGTGAGGGTGAGGGGGTGTGAAGGTAATGGTTTGTGAGGGTGAGATGGTGTGTGAGGGGTGTGTGAGGGTGAGGGGGTGAGGGGGTGTGAGGGTGAGGTTGTGTGAGGGTGAGGGTGAGAGGGTGTGTGAGGGTGAGAGGGTGTGTTAAGGTGAGAGGGTGTGAGAGTGAGGGTGATGGTAGGGGGGTGTGAGGGTGAGGGTGGGTGAGGGTGTTTGAGGGTGAGAGGGTGTGTGAGGGTGAGGGGGTGTGAGCGTGAGAGGGTGTGAGGATGAGGGTGAGGGTGTGTGAGGGTGTGTGAGGGTGACGGTGTGTGAGGGTGAGAGGGTGTGTGAGGGTGAGAGGGTATGTGAGGGTAAGAGGGTGCATGAGGGTGATTGGGTATGAGGGAAAGGGGGTGAGGGGTGAGAGGGTGAGAGGGGGTGAGAGGGTGAGAGGGTGTGTGAGGGTGAGAAGGGGTGAGAGGGTGTGTGAGGGTGAGAGGGGAGAGGGAGAGGGTGAGAGGGGGTGTGAGGGGGTGTGAGGGTGGGGGTGTGTAAGGGTGAGAGGGTGGGTGAGGGTGAGAGGGTGGGTGAGGGTGAGAGGGTGAGTGAGGGTGAGAGGGTGGGTGAGGGTGAGAAGGTGGGTGAGGGTGAGAGGGTGGGTGAGAGGGTGAGTGAGAGGGTGAGTGAGGGTGAGAGAATGAGTGAGGTTGAGAGGGTGAGTGAGGGTGAGGGTGAGAGGGTGAGGGTGAGGGGGTGTGAAGGTGAGGGTGTGTGTGGGTGAGGGTGTGAGGGTGAGGGTGTAAGGGTGAGAGGGGGTGAGAGGGTGAGAGGAGGTGAGAGGGGGTGAGAGGTGGTGAGAGGGTGAGAGGAGGTGAGAGGGTGAGAGGGTGTGTGAGGGTGAGAGGGTGTGTTAAGGTGAGAGGGTGTGAGAGTGAGGGTGATGGTAGGGGGTGTGAGGGTGGGTGAGGGTGTTTGAGGGTGAGAGGGTGTGTGAGGGTGAGGGTGAGTGAGGTTGTGTGAGGGTGAGGGTGTGTGAGGGTGTGTGTGAGGGTGTGTGAGGGTGAGGGTGTGTGAGGGTGAGGGGGTGTGTGAGAGTGAGAGGGTGTGTGATGGTGAAAGGGTGTGTGAGGGTGTGTGAGGGTGTGGGGGTGTGGGAGGGTGAGGGTGAGGGTGTGAGGGTGAGGGGGTGTGAGGGTGTAGATGAGAGGGTGAGGGTGTGTGAGGGTGGGAGGGTGTGTGAGGGTGTGTGAGGGTGAGGGGGTGTGAGGGTGAGGGTGAGAGGGGGGTGAGGGTGTAAGGGTGTAGGGGTGTGAGGGTGAGAGGATGTATGAGGGTGAGAGGGTGTGTGAGGGTGAGGGGGTGTGAAGGTAATGGTTTGTGAGGGTGAGATGGTGTGTGAGGGGTGTGTGAGGGTGAGGGGGTGTGAGGGTGAGGTTGTGTGAGGGTGAGGGTGAGAGGGTGTGTGAGGGTGAGAGGGTGTGTTAAGGTGAGAGGGTGTGAGAGTGAGGGTGATGGTAGGGGGGTGTGAGGGTGAGGGTGGGTGAGGGTGTTTGAGGGTGAGAGGGTGTGTGAGGGTGAGGGGGTGTGAGCGTGAGAGGGTGTGAGGATGAGGGTGAGGATGTGTGAGGGTGACGGTGTGTGAGGGTGAGAGGGTGTGTGAGGGTGAGAGGGTATGTGAGGGTAAGAGGGTGCATGAGGGTGATTGGGTATGAGGGAAAGGGGGTGAGGGGGTGAGAGGGTGAGAGGGGGTGAGAGGGGGTGAGAGGGTGTGTGAGGGTGAGAAGGGGTGAGAGGGTGTGTGAGGGTGAGAGGGGAGAGGGAGAGGGTGAGAGGGGGTGTGAGGGGGTGTGAGGGTGGGGGGGTGTAAGGGTGAGAGGGGGGGTGAGGGTGAGAGGGTGGGTGAGGGTGAGAGGGTGAGTGAGGGTGAGAGGGTGGGTGAGGGTGAGAAGGTGGGTGAGGGTGAGAGGGTGGGTGAGAGGGTGAGTGAGAGGGTGAGTGAGGGTGAGAGAATGAGTGAGGTTGAGAGGGTGAGTGAGGGTGAGGGTGAGAGGGTGAGGGTGAGGGGGTGTGAACGTGAGGGTGTGTGTGGGTGAGGGTGTGAGGGTGAGGGTGTAAGGGTGAGAGGGGGTGAGAGGGTGAGAGGAGGTGAGAGGGGGTGAGAGGTGGTGAGAGGGTGAGAGGAGGTGAGAGGGTGTGTGAGGGTGAGAGGGTGTGTTAAGGTGAGAGGGTGTGAGAGTGAGGGTGATGGTAGGGGGTGTGAGGGTGGGTGAGGGTGTTTGAGGGTGAGAGGGTGTGTGAGGGTGAGGGGGTGTGAGGGTGAGAGGGTGTGAGGGTGAGGGTGAGGGTGTGTGAGGGTGTGTGAGGGTGACGGGGTGAGAGGGTGTGTGAGGGTGAGAGGGTATGTGAGGGTAAGAGGGTGTGTGAGGGTGATTGGGTATGAGGAAAAGGGGGTGAGGGGGTGAGAGGGAGAGGGGGTGAGAGGGTGAGAGGGGGTGAGAGGGTGTGTGAGGGTGAGAGGGGAGAGGGAGAGGGTGAGAGGGGGTGTGAGGGTGTGTGAGGGTGAGGGTGTGTAAGGGTGAGAGGGTGGGTGAGGGTGAGAGGGTGGGTGAGGGTGAGAGGGTGAGTGAGGGTGAGAGGGTGGGTGAGGGTGAGAAGGTGGGTGAGGGTGAGAGGGTGGGTGAGAGGGTGAGTGAGAGGGTGAGTGAGGGTGAGGGTGAGAGACTGAGTGAGGTTGAGAGGGCGAGTGAGGGTGAGGGTGAGAGGGTGAGGGGGTGTGAAGGTGAGGGTGTGTGGGTGAGGGTGTGAGGGTGTGAGGGTGAGGGTGTAAGGGTGAGAGGGGGTGAGAGGGTGAGAGGAGGTGAGAGGGGGTGAGAGGTGGTGAGAGGGTGAGAGGAGGTGAGAGGGTGAGAGGGTGAGGTGGTGGTGGGCGTCACCCACTTACCGTTCACGTCCGCAGCAGCCATTCCTTCATGTCACGGGCGGGGTGCGGCTGCACACAGGACTGTCGGTTTGGCAGACGAGGGGACACGGAGGACTGGTGGTTTGTTTCACTGGTAAACGAGGCAAGGTTTAAAAGGATTATGGCCTCAGTTCGTCTGGGCAGGGGACTGGGGGTAGCGATATAATTATGGCACCGGGTGGATTAGGCGGGCGCACTAGGCATCGCTGAGGAAACACAACTCGGAACTCTGTTGGTACAACTCGCAGTGTGCCCATCTGCTGAGAGTGGAGCAGCGTCACAACCACGAGCCTAAAGCACTACAAGCGATGTTTGCAGTGCCCTGGCCGCCCCTCTGCTAGCAGCCTAGCCTCCTAGTCACATTTCTGCTAATGACCCGCCGTTCACCCTCTGATTACAGCAATATTTATTTGTTGGTCATGATGCGCCATTTGCTAAACATAGATAGTAAAAGGGGAAAACCCAATATACCCTTGTAGGTTTGGGCAGTACAATGATCAAGTAAAAGGACCTGCAAGGGATTTTGTTACAGAAAATGACTTCTGGTTAGTTATAAGATTCAATCTAAAAGTAACACTCCAGCAGGAGATGTCAACAAAGTGTCAATGGACAACTGAGCAAAAATGCAATAAAGAGAAGAAGAACACACGGGAGACCTAGGATATTTTGAAAATGTCAATCTTATTTAGACACGAAGTATTCAAATGGGGTAAAATATTTACAGCAACATATTTATGCAAAGAAGCCAAACAAACATTGTGCTAACAGTACATAAAAATAAGTATTCCAAATACAAGAGTGAGAGTCACAAATTAAACAAAATTATGTAACTATCAAAGGAAATGATTTCCACTTGGAAATAGATATAATGGTCGACGTTTCGGTCTGTTCCGCTTTTGTCTTTTCAGACCATCTTCAGGACAGTGAATTTGGTGCTGTTGATGAACCATTCAGATAGGAGAAAGTAGCTTCTCTGAGAGTTAAACTTTAAGATGAAAATGGGACTTGCAGCAGCAGCTGTCTAAATGGTGGTTTGCGAATAATGTGGCCACCGAATGATGAACTAATAGTTTCCTTTATTCTGCTGGGATCAGGATCGTGTTGGAAAGTGAGACGCCAGCCGCATCGTTCCAGAGCGCAGTGTTCAATCCTCGCACAACAAAGGAAATTATTGGGGCATCATTCGGTGCCTGCAAATTGTTTGACCCCTCCGCGTTTTGATTCCCAAAGCGCAGTGTTCAATCCCCGCAGAATAAAGGAAACTATTAGTTCATCATTCGGTGGCCACATTATTCGCAACCACCATTTAGACAGCTGCTGCTGCAAGTCCCATTTTCATCTTAAAGTTTAACTCTCAGAGAAGCTACTTTCTCCTATCTGAACGGCTCATCCGACAGCACCAAATTCACTGTCCTGAAGATGGTCTGAAAAGACGAAAGCGGAACAGACCGAAACGTCGAACATTATATCTATTTCCAAGTGGAAATCATTTCCTTTGATAGTTACATAATTTTGTTTAATTTGTGACTCTCACTCTTGTATTTGGAATAGTTATTTTTATGTACTGTTAGCACAATGTTTGTTTGGCTTCTTTGCATAAATATGTCGCTGTAAATATTTTACCCTATTTGAATACTTCATGTCTAAATAAGATTGACATTTTCAAAATATCCTAGGTCTCCCGTGTGTTCTTCTTCTCTTTATTGCATTTTTGCTCAGTTGTACATTGACACTTTGTTGACATCTCCTGCTGGAGTGTTACTTTTAGATTGAATCTTATAACTAACCAGAAGTCATTTTCTGTAACAAAATCCCTTGCAGGTCCTTTTATTTGCTAAACATGGCACCCGGGGCAGCTCAGTCAGTCAGCACGCGCACTATGGCCCAGTTCATGCGGTTCGTTCCTTTTGCTTTTTTGTGACGTCAATGTCGGAGACAGAATTAGCCTCCTTTGCTGAACTCGAACCGGAGATTTTTGGGAGCTGAACGAGCTTGGAGATTTATTTATGGGTTTCAAAAGGACTTCAGAGTACATGAGTAACATCAAGGATACAAACAGATATCTTATCCCTTAGTAGAAAAAATAAATAGTTCTGACGACGACGTGCATATGCCTACCAATGTCGTAGTTTTTTTATACCAACCTGCTCCAAACTAACCACTTAGACGTCAGCGGTAGTTGCATCGCCGTGAAAGGGATAAAAAAAAAACAAGCGCTCACCAGCCTTTTGTCTCTAAGCCCCGTCCTTTTCAGACTGGGCGCCCTGAATTCCTGCTGGGGTAAAAGGTTCCTTATCTTTTTTATGGGGCCATCTGGACCAGCTTCAGCTGTTGTTCAAACTTGATATTTTAAAAGTCGGTATCTAGACCAAGACTTAATTTAAAAGAGTCCTGCAGACATGGACAACATATATCCCTGTTCTAATTTAAACACGTTTAAGGTGTATTTGAAATTCCTGTAGATCATAGATTTTTAAAAATCTCATTACACAAGTAATTTCTTCATTAATTCAAATCACTTCTCAGGAGTCAGTGACCTCATCGAACCACTTCCACAGGCCTTGTAAAAAAAAGAGCTTTTTAACCAAATTCTAGTCTTAAAGTCACCATGGCCGCCAGGGTATTACATGCGCAAAGATTCCTTAAAATGTGTTTTTCAGTTTTATTTAAAAAAAAATAATAATTTGAAAGTCAATGTATTCAACCACATACAATACTGGCCTGGAATGGAGAAAGGATATGGGACAAAGTTCTCTGCCCCACTACTTTTTAAGGCAAACCCAACCCGTTAGCCTGTGAGTTCGCTTTACAGATGCAGTAAGATATGTGTTCCAAATCATTTAAAGTGCTACACATAATTTTCCATATAAATTTATAACATTTGGTTGTCTCCAATTTTCCCTACCAAGATACCAGGAGTAATTTGAGCAATTACGTACTCTTTTGACCTGGAAAAGTTAAATGTTGCTTGTGGCTATATTGATTTATAAAAAAGGAGGGCCCGATTCACAGAACTAACAAGACAAAATCCTAAACTTATTAACATTTTGGTATTCACAGAAGGCACTCACTCATTTTGGTATTCACAGAAGGCACTTACTCATTTCGGTATTCACAGAAGTTAGGAGTCCTAACTTTAGGACTCCTAAATGCCTTCTGTGAATTCCGAAAGTCTTAAAGTTAGGATTTTTCTCAGTTTAGGAGTCCTAGAAGGTATTTAGGAGTCCTAAAGTTAGGAGTCCTAACTTTACTAGTCCTAAACTGAGAAAAATTCTAACTTTAAGTCTTTCAGTATTCACAGAAGGCATTTAGGAGTCCTAAAGCAGCAGCACAAAATATTAATATGTTACAGACGTTATAGGCTGCATTATGACAAGATATCTATGTTGAAATATGTCCATTCCTTACATTGTTCATTGTTTTTGATGCTTGATTGCAAGACTGACCGGGTATATTCTTCACATTTTTTTTTAATTTTTCATTTCCTAAAAGTAAATGAGGACCCCTTAATGTGCTTCTAGTTTTTTAGAACTCTATTTAAATAAGATAATTTAAATTAAACATACAATTGTTAAATTGTGCATTTCATATTATTTAACCCATAAATAAAACAACTACTCATGCAATCCCCCAATAAACCTCACAACCTCAAAAATATAATTTTATTAAAAGGAAAGGGTTTTTATTAAATATAAATACAGTAATAAGAAATACAAATAATATAATCGAATACAAAATATTTTGTAATCTAATCTTCCCACCCAATTTCCTAATAAATCCCACTACTTGAAAAAATATGACTTTAAAAAAGATATAAAATTAAATGTCAATAGTGGAACACATATTTATGAAACAATAACAGAATTCAGAAAAAGTATATATCAGAAATTTTAATATACTACATTTTTAAAAGTAATGTCAATGACAGATATAAAACAATATATTTAGCCTCAGTAATCTTTCCTAAAGTATTGTGGTAGTGATGATATTTAGAACACAATATGAAGGTCAAACGATATTTTAAAATCCCTATTAAGGCCACAAACTGACACCAAATAACCTCAAAATCAGCGGATTTGCAGACAAAATCGAAGGCCAATGCATCTCTTTATTGACCTCCAGCACGAGCCATTACTGGGGTGTGTTAATGTAAGTGCATTGCAAGCCATCCCGACTTACTCTGTTTACTTCCTTCCCATCTACTATCCACCTTCACTCAATGTTCGTTCCAGATTCTCTTTTGGACAGCATGATTGACCACGAAGGCATCCAGATGATATCAGTGCAATCCTGAACTGTGACGTACTTCGTCAAACCTAAGTAATCCTAGTGCATTTGACTTCCACCAACTTATTACTGGGCCCACACCACTGCTGGCCACACTCTTAATTCACTTTTCACCACGAAAACATATATCTCTGTAGGAGGAAACAATCTCATCAACTGGAGTAAAGTAAAGTAAAGTAAAGTCCACATTTGTAAAGCGCACAATCACCCGTAAGGGTCTCTAGGCGCTGGGGGGCCGTCGGGAAGATTAAGCGAGCTATTGCCCAGAGTCACATGGTGCTGGGCTAACCTGCCGCCGGAGCCGGGGATCGAACCGTGGGGAGTGATCAGCACTTCATGAATGTCACTCTCAATCTCCCAAACACACTATCAAATGATGGAATCTGGCAAGCTACCTGACCACTGTACCCAGTGAAATGTCCCTATCTAGTCCACCTACATCTATCTGGAAAGTGCTTCCCCTCAAAAACATACCAGCTGACTTACTCATTTCAGATGTGAAGTTTCCGTAAAAGGAAAATAGAGCCATTGAAAGACAATTGAAAAATCTATATGATTAGAATATGGAAAATAGTTCCAGAAAAGTACAGAAACTATAAAGCAACAATCAGAAAAGCCAATAAATCTCACTAATCACAGCACATCTCAGATGCATTATGTCCAACCATTGAACTCTTTAAAATGATCTCTAAAGTTTGTGGCCTTGAATGCACATCAAACTGTACTAATCACTCTCAGGAACAATGCAGCTCACTGTCAGATATTTTCCTTAACAAAGCTAATAACTTAGCAACAAACTTACAATTGAAAGTAGTTGATCATATGTCAGAATATCATAGAAAGGCATAATGTCTGACATAAATATGTTGTATTAATTATACAAATATCATTTACATTTTCATAGTCAAAAGAATATTGTCCCATTTGTGTAGATGTTCTATTATTATCGCCAATGGGGTGAAATTTCTGTAGACGATATTTGGGACACGATATTTACGTGAGACAATATTCTGACAACAATATTCTGGTATCATACCGGCCACATCTCCTTCCCAATTACATTGAATGAAAGATGCGCTAGTAATCAAACAAAACATTGTTCATTCAACTTGCTTTGCAGAAAAGAAACCAATGAAATAAGTAAGGACATCTGCATTGCCAGAATACCAGCTGAACCATGCCCACAAAGCAATTCAAAACATCCTCTTTGCATCTTCTGCAGTCATAAAGGCCAGAGTAATCAATAATACATGCCTTTTAATGGAAGAGTTTACAATGAACTTAATGAACAAGTTACTTTCCTTTGGTTATACTCTTTCTGGTGAATACTCTAGCTAACTGCAGATTCCTCACCTTTGTTTATTCACACTGACCCCCAATTCTGCCCGTGCAATGGTAGGTGGTGCTGTATGCCTCTGGAGTGACTTCATTCTTCCCCGAAAATGATGGAGCAGAGCCGCATCTAGACACCACTCCTCTGTGCTAATATCAGTTTCTTAATCTTTCTCCTTCTGTAGCTTTAGACACTGAGCACTTCAAGCAAATTGCAGGTGACAGTGTACCAAAGTATAACTCAGAACCTTATTGTGATGTACAAGATTACATTCCACAGAACGAGGAGGTGGGAGGACAGTGAGGAATTTGCGGTTAGAGTGTCCACCAGAAAGAGTGCTCCTAAAGGTAAATAACTTGTTCTTCTGCTGAATATTTTTAAACACAGATTTCTCACTTTTAGAGTACTTACTACAAAAGCATCTCCCAAAGGTGGGTGCGAAGTTCGAGGAGTGAACTCAGATAAGGAAATCTTGTACGACCAAGCAGGCAAAATGGCCCTCCTGTTGGACTTGACTATCAAGGCAATAGTGATTTTGTGAACATGTGCTGTGAAGTCCAAGTAGCTGCCTAGCAGGTATCCAGAGCTGGCACATCCTCATTAATGCTGGCCTTGCAGCCTTGGATCTAGTGGAATGAGCCTGCATGCCTTCTGTGAGTTACTTCCACAGGGAGTACATTGCAGATTTTAATACAGAAGAGTACCTGGCTAGAGAGATGTCTCTTTTGCACCACCTTGACTGTCTTGGTTCCCTTGAATCCCAGAAAGAGATGATCAACCACTCACTGGTCTCTTGTATGGCCAAAAGTGAAACTCAAAGTTGTACTGTGATCAAGCCAGTGGAGCCCCTCTTCCTCTTTCGACGGGTGTGGTGGAGCAAAACATATCTGGGGATCGATTGATCGATATGGAAGGCTGGTGCTACCTTCTGCTGGAAGACAGCCTGAGTCTTCAGAGCCAGTTTGTCTGGAAAGAAAGTGGCGTAGAAAGGCTGCTGCAAGGAGGGCACCTGTAGTCCATTTATGTGGTGTGCAGAAGTGATGGTGATAAGAAAGACTGTCATGAGTGTCAGAAACCGTAGAGAAAAACTGTATTTAGGCTCTAAGGTCATGCATATAAGGATTGTCGAGACTAGATTAGTTCCCAGTGAGGCATGACGAATGGTTTTATAGGGAAAATGTGCAAAAGACCCTTCAGAAAGCACATCACAACTGGAGATTTAAAGTTAGCTGGTTAGTCAGGCAAACATAAAAATGCATTAAGGTACCATAAGTAACCGTAAACCATACATTGACGTGCAGGGCCAAGGACAAAATAAACAATACACTAGAGTTTGTGGTCTGCAGAGGGTCTTGGGGATTTACCTCACACCAGACTACAAACATTTCCGACATCCTGGCATAGATGGACATCAAGAACAGGTGTCTACCTGCAATAATGACATCTACAGTTTCATGTGACAAATTAAAGGAATTCAAATGTCATCAGTCAATCTCCATGCATGGAGATGTGGCTCATAGAGATGTTGTTACAGACCTCATCCTGTTGCTTAGCCAAAGGCCAGAAAGGAAGGTACAGACTCAGGCTCAGGTGATCTGGGTACCACACCCGTCTGGCCCAGTCTGGGGTTATTAAGATGCCTTGGGCATGGTCTCTGCTGACTTTCCTCTGAAATGAAAGCAGGAAAAGAAGTGGTGGGAATGCAAACAAGAACCCTGTCCCCCACTTCTGATGCATCTCCCAAATATTTATTTGGTGGAACCGCTAGTGTGCAGAAGCTATGACATTGAGTGCTCCCAGCAGTGAAAAATAGACTGGGCCAGGGCATGCCCCACTGATGTTAGGTGACACGTGCCACCACAGATGGAAAGGTGTGCCAATTGTCAGGTTAGAGCTTGACTGTCACTGCATGAGGTCCTGACCTGTCTCGTGTGGATTATGGACAGAGTTGTAGAGGTAGTCAGGGTGCTGAACCCCATGAAACCCTTGGATCCATTGCAGGAGTACGAGGCTAGGAGGCTGTATGAAGCCATGAGCCCAATAAGCTTCAGAGCCACCCTCACCAAGACCTAAGACTGTGCATGAAATGTCGGGATCCCATGCTGAACATCTGGGACCCTCGGTGGCCCTGGAAAGGCCTTGAATGCTGCAGTGTTCAGGATAGCCCCCTGAAGGGAAACCTTTGTGTGGGGCTCAGGTGGGACTTGCACTCAATGAAGTAAATCCTCAAGGAGATCAACATCCTGGTCATTGTCCAGAGTTGGTCTGTGACTGGTGGGAGCCTGCCGTGAGCAGCCAGTTGTCCAGGTACAGTTTACATGTATCCCCCACCACTAAAGGTAAGCTGTGCGTTCCTCCGTTTTTGTGAATACCCAAGGAGCCGAGGTAGGCCGAATGGTAACACAGCAAATTGAAAGGTTCTGACCTAAGTGTGAACCTCAGATAGGAGTTGCAGAACTGCAAAACGTGTAACACGGCCATTTAATTCAACCTTTTTAGCTTCTTGAGGAGTCATTTCTATGGTGACATTATTGCATGACCATTCTCAATAGGCCTAAGTACAGGATGCCGGGAATAAGCCCTAAATTCCTTTTCCAGTACCATGAACTACCAATAACTTGGGAATAGGTAATACCGGGATGCACAGATTCATCTTCTTTACCAGTTACAGTGCCTAGAAGATGGAAGAGCTCCCGAACTTCCCAAATGTTTCCATCACACTGCAGCCTATTCCATGCACATTTTGGTAAGTTTTTTCTGTAAACATGTGCGTGGAAAATATTTTGCGAGTGTTGTGTTCTTGTGTAACTTGTAAATCCTGCTGCTGAAACTCCCCTTACGGCAGCATCTGCAATTAAGGACCCCCACGTAGTGAGCACCACACTTTTTGTGATCTCAAGTGGCTACTGATACTTCAGATTATTTTGCAGGGTGTCTCCATCTTCATGTCCTGGGAAATGAAGAATAGACTGAACACGCTTCTGTTCCTGTTTATAATCATCCGGCCAATTAAATGTCTCTCTTCTTCAGTGAAAAGTGTAGCTGCTTTAAAATTGGTTGACTTCCCAGAACACTAAGGGCCATATGTACAATCCATATTTGTGGTCGGGCCATTTCCGACCGCAAAAAAGCTTTTACGTATGTACAAAACACAAATTGTAGATCGTATCAGGTTACCGAATCGCAATTTGTGTTTGCGATTCGGTATTTTAAGGGGCTTGATTAGGGTGTCCTTTCCAAATACTGAAAATGAATGGTTTGCAAACGCATTATGGGTGCAAAATATTAATATTTTACCAACTCCTTGTAGGAGGTGGTAACCATTCGCAAATGGGAAGGAGTCCCTAAGGAACCCCTTCTCCTTTGAGAATGTAGAAAGGGGGTGCAATTCCAGGGTGGCACAACATGTCTCAGCCCACATGAACTCCCAGGCCCAGAAGAGCCAGGAGACCCTGTTTGGGCCCCCTTAGTTGCCTCTCTGCCACCAACGAACCATGAAAAGGGAAGTGGAAAGCCAAATCGTAATATGCAGGCAGCACCACCATATTGAGTCTGGCTTCAGACCACCAGCGCAGCGGAATCATTGATCCCGGGAGAGCCGGTGGTGTTGTGGCGGTCCGACCGCCACACTCAGAATACTGTGTGAGGACCCGCTGTGGTGGTGGTGGTTGGACCGCCACCACGAGTACGGTGGTCCTGAAAACCGCCGAACTCGTAATAAGGCCCTATATTTCCAGGTGCCTAAAAATAAATAAAAACATTATATGACCTTGCGCAATATTACTGGTACTCATGTAAAGCTCTCCAATACCTTCAGGTCGAGTTCACGCTACAGAAAAGTGCAAAACAAATCTGGTCTGGACACAGACCTAATAATTCCAGGCCTGGAGAAACTTGGATTTGCATGTGCTGAAATTTCCTCCAGAGTATTCAGTGTTTTGAATACATTTCTGCATTTCATGGAGTCACCAAAGAATTCCTGCAGAACTCCTGAATGTTTCAACTCGTTTTTATGAATACACATGCCTAGCTGCATGCGGCTATAGAAACACAGGCATATGTATTTTTACTTTGCTAAAATGCAATGCCGAAATGCATTTGCTCCTCGTTGTTTTTATTTTTGTTTCTCAGAAGACAAAATTGTTTTCCCTATTCAGAAAACAATTTTCCTACACCCCTCCAATTTGGTATTGACTCCCTAAAAATTGATTTACTCATACTTTAAAAGAAGTACATTCCAATTCCTGGGTGGAAACTACCTGAAAATGTTTTGTTAAAACAAGGACAACTGCAAGTTGGTGGGAGCATTGCAACCTTTGCAGGTGGACCCAATGGGGAATGCCAACACAGCCGTCCTTATGAACAGACGTGTTCACAGAAATTCTGCTATGCTGGTGGAAATTTAAGTAGGTTAAATAACATTTCCGGTTTACATTCACACCATTAATTTGCACCTATGAATAAAGACATGTGCACGCGTATGTGCAACGCTCTTGCCTTTGACTGTTGAGCCTGTTTGCTGCTTTAACCCCCTGGCTACGGACGGAATTCTGCGCCTGTGCGGCACATTCCGATCACGGGCGTGGTCATGACGGCTCCCGGCCATCATCAGCACACGCCCACCGTAACTGATGACGACCGGGAGCCGTCATCAGCACCGAAGGGGTTAATAATGATCTTTCATATCTAAGTATCCATTCCTGACCAACATGTGGTGGTATAACAAGGATATACCCCCAGAAAAATTATTAAACTGCTCCAAATGAAAGAAGGGAGCTAATAGGTTCAACCGACTCAGAGACAGATTCAACTAGAAGAATTAGAATCCAATTATGTGCAGTAGCGTGGCGGAAATTCAATTCTTATTGGCCCAATGTTATATATATAAACCCCTTGCCAGGCAAAAAGTTTATTGCACCACATCAGTCTCATGTTTGACTATGAGGTGGGTCATGAGCATGGATGGGACTGTGAATGTGGCTACTGAGGCTCACCTGGGGCAGTCAATAGGTGGACATTATTGTTTAAATATGCCTTTTAGATAGTCAGAGGGCGAGGTATAACATGAGCCTTGGCACCTTCTAATGAATGGTAGTAAGGAGAGGCTGGCCCAAGGTCTTTGGACGTCTGTGTGGTAACTTTCTTGAGTTATCTGTGATGATGATGTTGGGTAGATGCAATCAAAGAAGTGGGAATCTCAGCCCCCATGTATTATTAGCATAGTAGTCAGGTGTGTGGGGGAGGAGGAGCATCCCCACACTAGTTGCACCGAGTGGAGCAGATTTCTCTCAGCTTGGCTGTGGTATGCCAGAGAAGAGGATGGCTTGGAAACTCCTCTTCACTCTCCAACAAACTCAGTGCCCATTTGCTGACCTGTTGGGACTCATTTCTAGCTAGTGGTATTGGGTAGGGTGACCAGATTTTGAAAACCAAAACCGTGGCATTCCACAAACATAGAAGTAGGACTTCAGAATTGAATCAGCCTCGGACACATACTGACTTAATGGGCTGCGCTCACCAACATAGAAAACAAAGACAATGAAGCACTTAGAGCAATTGAAGCCAACTTTTCCAGAAAATATCTGCGTTAAGTAACACGTTTTCTGCTAGTGGCTGCTAAATAATTCTACAATGAAACACTTAAAAACCTCTTTCAGTTGATTTTCTCTGACGTGCTAAATTTAGTGAAATTTGCAGGGACTGATGGTGAAAAACGTAGACTGTCTGCAGTCTCAGGATGTCAGATCACCAAAGGTTTAGAAAGCTCACAGGATGTGAAGCCTGGCGGTCTCACTTCTGAAGCAGAGGTGACATCTACTGCGGTGATCATTTGCTGATGTCCTCTGAGATTGGACACTGAGGCCAAGTTCAGCCATTGGCTACTACACCCTTCAGCTTCAGGCCTACTGTTCACTTTTCAGAGGAGAAGTGCTTGCTTTCCAGGCTGTAATCCAGACACTGGTGCCATTTGGCACTCTCCTGAACCCTGCGCGCTATTCATCACACAACCACAACCCCGCCCCCCACCCCGTGCTCCAATATCTATGCGAATTTTCACTCTGTCATCACTTATTGTATTGATGTGTTTCGATCATATTCAAATATTGGTTTTCACCACACTTCAATATTACCAAACAAATTTGCTTAATTTGTACTTTCCTAAATTTGATCTATTCTGAAATATCAGCACATTTAATTATTGTGGTGTGCAAGAAACAATTACATCCTACACCCTCTCTTCTCACATGGATACTCAGCAGGATTGTCACATAAATTCTTTTACTTTGAAGTCAGAGAAAGAAAGTGAACGCCAAGCTTCCTGGAAAGACAGAGCCTGAAATTTGGCCTCTGTGTTTGAATGCAATGCAAATGTGATTAGATGTGAACAAGATTTAAAGGCTTGTTTAGAGAAAGCGAGTGCTCGGAATGATACAGTAAGGAAGATCTGCTCATGGAAGGGTCAAACTAAAGTTGCATACACTAACGCAAATAAAGTCAGCAAATAGAAAGCAAGCAACGGTGAGTCACAAACCACAAAGTCAAAGTAAGCAATGGCCGAAATGCATTCCCAGAGAAGCTTTCAGAATGCCCACAGGAATTCATAAACAAACCAGACAGCTGTGCTGTTTGATAGGTTTCGACCTAAAAGTTATGGTTTATAGGCCTGTGGAATTATAGTCCCCTACTTTCTGGTTAGAACTGGGGTTGTGGGCTTCTCTCTTTAAAAGTTGGTTTCAGTTTGCAAACAAACATTTTCTTCAGTGACTATGCAGAAGTATAACAATATAAAAAGGTTCGTTTTTGTTTGCATTGAATTTTCGAAGTATGTGTTTGCACTGTAGAGTGGGAATTTAAGAAGGATACTTTCAATTGGATGTATGACGTTACAACGCATGCTTTTACATCGCATACCTGTACAACGCGGTTTTTACATCGCATACCATTACAACGCAGAGCGCTTTTGGGTGTTGGATAGTGAATAGTTTAATTTACTATTCCAACTCCAGTCCCCGTGGACACTAGGGAAGGTTATTGGATAGTAAATTAACCTATTCCCTATCCTAGAGCGCCCCCCATCGCAATGCGTTGTAATAGTTTGCGTTGTAATGACCGTGTTGTAATGGTAGTGCGTTGTAAAAGTTTCGTTGTAAGTGATGTTTCCCCTTTCAATTTAGCTTTTGTTTTTTTTCATGTGACTGTACCGGAAGATTCTAGAGTTTTAAAAAAATCTGGTTTCTGACACTGGGCTGGCCTGGAGTTTGAGGGGTGAGGTCCATCGGTATTGCATAGTACATTGCACTGCGGACAACGCTAAATATTGTCAGGAAACACCATCACAGTCGTTTGTGTCAATGTATTAAAGGTTTGATGGACGGTATTGTCAAAATGAAAGTACATTCCATCAAACTTTTAGCACGTTTTGTTTTATCAAAAACAAAATCCCAAAGGAGGATTTTGTTTTTGCAAAAACAAAGTCTAATTACCCCCAAACCATGGGTGTTTTCTCCCATGGTGTGGTGGTCACATAAATGTTTTTACCGCTGTTTACCACCACTTTTTTCACAGAGGTTAGGGAGAGTAAAAACTAGCTCTTTAACCACCCAATCTAAATCGATTGGGCAGTCGAACCTCCGACTGGTATTAATCTGGTGGGCCATCAGAGGAGTATATCAGCAACAGAGATGGAGTAGTCTCCGTCGCTGACCAACTTAAGGTCCGAGCATCTGTAAATCAGGCAGATGCACCTTCAATTTGGCTGAGAGGTTGTTCCATTATCGTTTAACGGTATATCACTCCGTCAAACTCTAAATCAACATCACTTTCTTAAAAAAGCATGCAACACTGTATGCGTTTACCATGAATACAAAATGCAAACCTGAAAAAGCTTGCTACAAATCTTTTGCAAACAGAAACAAGACGTTTTCTTATAGGCAAATGCTCAATGGAAACTGAGACTAAATATAATGCTGCATTTATGTTATGTGAAAAGTTTTATATAGCAGAACGGCTTCCATTGTAAATAGCCCCTTGGGTCTGGGCAGTGTTTAAAGGAGTAATGTACCCAAGCAATATCCAAAGAAGGGTGAGGCTAGACGACATCTAGAGCATAGCAAATCTGAACACTAGCCAGAACAATGTGAGTTTTATCAGCCGTGGCCGGTAGTGGGAGTACCGGCTGGGCGGTGACGTGGGGAGGGGGAGGGACAGGGTGGGGGTAGTAATGTATTGATTACGGAGTTTAACAGGTAAGTAAACATATAAATAAATAAAACGAATTTTGTTGTGCGCACTGCATCGCATTTGGTGATGCAGTGCATGCAACGAAATTCAGAGCATTGTATGTCTGAGCCAGATCTCAAGGGCAACACATCACCGCCCGGCCGGTACTCCCACTACCAGCCACGGCTGGATCAGAGTGGATGCTGCATCCATCCAGAAAAAGAGTGTCTTAGCAAAATCCAGAGCGGAGCATGGCTATGATAAATCCAGAAACAATGGCTCCTGTGACATGATTAAACGATTACAAAGGAAGGGAGGTACCCTACTAAATACAATAGGGACTGGGTAGGATCCAAAGAAACAACAGAATGTCCCAGGGTTCTACGTATAATTATGTAAGCACAGTTTAGCAAAAAACATATATGTAAACACAAGCATACTATATCATCAAGAAAAACTAAAATTTCATTGTGTCAGCCAACACTTGAATAATACACGTGAATCCAGAGATTTGATATATCAAAAATACATTTATGTTATATATTTATACAAACAATTTAAAAACCATTTTGTTGTTAAAAACATAAAAATTATAGACAATTAATATACATTTCATTACAGATAACAGAAGTCGACGCAGCGTTTCGGTGATATTCGATTGATATTTCACCTTCTTCAGGACAGTTTTCTCACTGTGTTCATGGGGATTCTACAGTGTTTCTGTGGAGTACTCCTTTGTAATCGCGGAATCACTCGCATTGAATATCAATTGTAATGTTTTCACTTTCTGAGGACTTTGGATGTAGCCACCGTGTCTTTATCTTTAAAAATGCACCGGGCATATGCTAAAAAGCGCTACTATTCAAGAAGCCTGATAGGGTCTGCTTGTCAGTCGCGGCTAGATATCGCCAATCCTCGGGGCGCCTCAAGGATATTTTAAATCTCAGCTTGATTATCTGGTCATTTTGTATAGCCAGCCACAGTGTGTAGATATATATTTCATCTTCTTTGTACCTTTTAGTTTCTTTTCTTGAGTAAGCCTTTGAAAGAATTTACGGCCTCCCTGCATCCATCCAAAGTCCCGGACTTTAGATGGTGGATTGTCAAGATCTGGGCAACATTCGTTGCTCCTAAGTGGGGGCTTTATCTATAGATGAGTGGGGCTGGCCTTTTCCAAGAACTGAGAACCCTGGGTTAACCATGACCTGAGAATAATTTGTAGCAGAGAACTATGGGAGTCGGAGCAAATTCTTGAGAGCAGAGACAGCTGGATATTAGCAACAAGATCAAGTGAAGTTATGCTGAGTGGGCCAGTGGCGCTGCGGTGTGCAACGTCCTGAGCCACCTCGTTAGAGAAACGTAACTTATAGACTGTATACTATCCTGTGATGTTATCAGATTTAGGGGTTATATCTTGTTCTTATATAAATTGTGTTGGGTTTAGGTGTTGTATTGTGTCATTTTCTGCTATCAGCCATGAGGGGAAATGATGGCATTTCCTGTGATGGCACCCTTTGATAATGAGAACTGACTAATGGAAAACCTCAACAGACTCATGTGGAGCTTGAAAACTCTCCGGCTATAGTTCGGGAGCAGAGCATGATTGCCATCATATTAGAATGAAAATGTACATTCTTGGTTTGTGCCTCCCAAACGAAAGTGGTGAAAGTCAGTCAGTGGTCACCCACCATAGGCTAGATTTAACGTATATCTCCTGCCTTTGTCAAGTGCCATGAGTCATATATATTGCCTCTTCTGTGTAACCCACTCGTGTGCCTTCTATATGCCAATTACTTGGAGTAAATCGGTCCTTTCACATTATTCCACATTTGCATTATCGAGTCTAGTTTAAAGTAATACATTTTGACAAAATGTTCATTCAAAATCAACAAAGTCAGTGATCTCTAAACTGCATTCCTCTTAATGAGCCCGTATTTATCGCAGTCGGCATCGCCTTCTGTAATTACAGCCATTCGACAATTACAGTGTGTGCATAATCACACATGCACAACAGCAATACAGTTTCAAAAGGGAAGTCACTGTGCTAAGTTTTCAGGATCGTTTCTGAGCATAGGCCACGTTAGGGGCCGTCAATGGCGCCACCTACTGGGAGCGGAAGAGATAAGAATTCAGAACAGGGGGCCTCATTTATGAGGCTGTGCGTCACTTTTACGCCGCTAGTGCGTCACTTTTTGTGACGCACCAGTGGTGTAAAAAATGTGCCTTGTTGCGCCTTATTTACAAAGTGACGCATCTAGGTAGATTCGTCACTTTGTAAACCCCTGCGCCACATTATACCTGCGCCAGGTATAATGTATACAAGGGGGGAATTTTGATGCAAGCAAGGGTCATGGAAGTGATGCAGTGAAATCTATAAGATTTCACTGCGCCATTTCTTGGCCGCTAATGCGTCAGAATCTTACGCCTGCTTCATGGCAGGCGTAAGACTGACGCAGGCACTAACAACATGGGACTTGCCCATGAGAAAGTACACATTGCTGGAGTTGCATCACTTTTGTGACACACTCCAACAATGCGTCAATTTTGCGCCTACAGATACGTCAGAAATACTGACGTATCTGTAACTCCTTGCGAGATGATGCGTCATATTATAAATATGACGCATCAATCATGTCGCAAGGAGTGTGCACTGAGAAGTGACGCATCGCTGCTTTCACGCAGCGATGCGTCATTTCTCATAAATGAGGCCGAGGGTATTAGATCTAATGGCGTCGAACAAGGTGGGAGGGGGGCACGGAATATTTCTTGCCTAGTGCAGTGACATACTTTGAGACATCCTGGAAAATACATCACTACAGCAACCCCCCCAAAAAAATTTTTTACTTTCAACTACCACATATCAGAAAACAATTCTGAACATGTCGGTTGTCTCGAAACCATTCTTCTCTATCGCGCCAGTTTATATAAGTCAGCTGAAAACCACTGAAGTCTGTTTTCTGTACAATCAAGGTTACCCAATGTACCTCGTCAGTCCACACTACTGGCAACTGAAAGGGCCAATAGTGTAGTCATGATAACTCTAAGTTATTTATCTTGCTTCTTTTCAAAATATACATTAATTAATTTCAGGACCAGGCCGACCGTGCAGATTTTATGTGCACTCCAGCAACCCAAAATCAATCCAACCGCATCTCGTATGGCAACAAAGAAATCCCCAATCCATTAATCAGGAACACAAGACATATTATTTGCAGACTTCAAATGGTGCTGCCAATCTCAGTCAGCACTAGGTCCAAACCAAATCAATCATATGCCAGACCCCCAAGGGAAAGGAAGTAATTCAAATAGAACTAGGGCCCTGATCACTCGAGGGCTTTCCACTATAAAATGCACTTAAAACACCTCATATCATTTTGTAATCTTACCTTCTCACCCATCTACTTGGGTCCTATGCCTAGACTACCAAATCCATAGCTTAATTAAGAAAACAGACCTTGTAGATTTTCCTGGGCAGAAAAGAAGGGGTACATCTTGTGTGTGTTAATGAGTTTGGGCTTGTGCTATTGTTTTAGGTTTGCTCGTCTGTCTACCTTGTTTGACCATTGTTTACTCCACTCCATTTTCCTATCCTTCCTCTCCTTTTTGCTTAGTTCACATTTACGGTAATTTGCAAACATTTTACTTAAAGTGAGTACACGTTCCTTGGTTGTTTCTTGCATGTCTGTCTTTCTGCTGATTGTTATCAATCTGTACATTGGAATGTTGAAAAAAACTCACATTCTACTGTTTATTCCTTTCATCCTCTATACCAGGCTTATCAAACGAGTATCTGGGGCGCTACTGGTTGCTCTCTATCTACCTCTAAGTAGCTCTCCTGTATGCAGCCCAGCTTACTAAATTAGAAGCTTTTGCTTGTTTGGATTAACACATGTATCCCAAAACTGAAAGACATGCACTCGAGATTAAAAAGTGTGTTTTTTCAGAACTCATCAATTGATGTTTAAAGTAAAAAGGTTGGATTTCCAAAATATATATTTAAAGGTGATATTTGAGTGATAAATCATGAGGAGCTGGGGCAACGTATTACTAATATTATTACCTATGTGCCAGGGGCATTGCAGGCTTGCAGCTATGGCCGTCATGTAACAACCATGTAAAGGTGGCATTCCACATTGATAAAGCCTTATTCACATTACAGCTGCAGCCCTGCCAGATGCAATGAGGTGATCACTGCTGTTAATCTTGTCTGATATGGTCACTATTAGGTACAAAAAAAAATGGTCACTATTAGCACACTAATAATATTAGTAGCTCCGTATGATGTTTATTGAACATAAGTAGCTCCTATTACAGAAATGTTTGGAGATGCCTGCTGTATTCCTTTTCCAGTGAAAAGTCAAATTCTTATAGCACTCAGTGATAGACAGGCCCAACAAATTGAGATAGTAGCAATTAACTTGGATTTCCTTAAATGGCACACTATGCTTCCTATCGATCTTACTATTCAGTTCACTTTTCGTAGTTATCATTGCAAAAATTCTGAATAATAAAAATATTTTTACAAAAGAGATAACAAAGCTGAAAAAGCAAATGTGGGTAATATAAGAGGAGAAGACGCGCTCTTTATTTGAGAATTTTCAAAAAATATAAGCATAGAATTGGGAATACCATTTAGTAAAACTAGTTAATGAGGGGATTAGTGAGGGACATACTTCCACCCACAAAAGAGCTAGGGTACTTTTTGTGTGATTGGCTAGAAACCCAACGTGGCCAAGGGAATTCATAGGCATGGGTTCATTGCTCTCTCTGCCATAGGACTCAAGCTGTACCTTACTGACAAGGCCAAACAAGGCTGAAACCTTTTTTGAGTTGCTTGTGTTCCTTTCTGAAAAGGGGCCTCTTCTAGCAGTTGGGATAGACTGTTCCCATAAGGACTAGGGTCAGCACTGATTTGCATATGACTGGCCTTTGTCTAGAATGGCATATTGGGTGAAAAAAGATGAATTGGAATGCTACCACAAGTGATTGCTAGCGGTTAGACGTTTTGCAAGCATTCCTCCAATCAATTTTAGTTTTGGTGCTTGATCATTACTAAAACAAGTTTCAGACCTAACCATGGCAGTATTTTATTTATTAGCATTAGATGTGATTACCACTCATTACTTTTATCTACATTATTTGCAGTATAACTTTCTTCATTTAAGTCCAGCAATCTTTTGATTTTCTAGCCTTTGGTCTAGCACCATTTCCAAAACTTGTGATGGTAGTACCTCTTCCTTGTTTAGTATATTTGTTTTGGCGATTATATGTCACTGCTAAGTTGATTTTCTGTGTGTCAGTGTTTCTAAGGTTTACAGAACCAGTAGATATTCCCTGTATTGTTGATGTCTGCAGACATTATTTTTTTCATAATTTAGTTTACTTGCTCCAGTTCAACCAGGTCTTTACAGATGTCTTCAAGCAATATAAGCTGTTTACCAAGCACTACCCATCACCCTTACTCCTGCACTAGGAAAACGTTTGCAAATATTATACCTGAGCACCTTTTTTGCTACCTTGAAAAATATGTGATTCTGGACCCCAGCCACTTAGGTTTTCGCCCTGACAGGGATCCTGAGACAGCGCTTCTCCCGGCATTGAATGTTGAATGGGCTGAGGGCATTTGTTGAAGAAAGAAACGTAATGACCGTTTGACACTGCTGACCACATTATTTTACATTTTAGGATTAGGGAAGTAGATATCTACTGATCAGTTGGGAGCTGGTTTAATGCCTTCTTGACTAATAACATCCAATTCCTCTCTCTTTCCTGCCATTTTGTTTGCCCAGTGTGTGGGTACAATGCAGATTTCAGAAATCAAGAATTTTCCCCGTGCTACTAAACAAATATGCATGATGACTGGCATAGTTCATTTTAAAGTAACACAGCTGCTTAGCACTGATATATGCAGATGACCAGCAGCTACGCACGCACCTTGACCACCATGCCCCAGGCTTCAACTTAGCTAGCCTCAGCCACTGTATGATGGAAATTAAAGTTTAGCTGATAAATAATGGTAAATGGAAATAGAATAGAGCTCCTATGAGTGGGCAACCCTAAACAATGCTGGCATGACTGGGTCCCTCCCTGAACACCAGCATTGAAGTATACGTCCTGTGTGTGTGGTTTGAAGACATCTTAATGCTTGAATATCAAATCAAAGCTGTCTCTTCCCCCTTTTCATGCACAAGACGATTTGAGGAAAGCTCTTCAATTCTTTCTGAACTTTTAAAATTCAAAATGCCTTTCTGCATATGTACTTTCCTGGATTGAATATTATAATGCTCTTATTTTAGAGTGTCCTGAGAGTACATTGCTTACATTTAAGGATTAAGGACATGAACATTAATTTAAGGATTAAGGACTATGCAGTGAGTAGGTTTGTGTAATTGGCCAGAAGATAGCTCTATTGAAAGACAGCTTTATTGCCTCCCCGTGAATCTAGGGTCTGCTTTAGAGTCCTCTGTATTACAACCAGGACTTTCCATTGACTGGAACAGTCTTGCCATAAAAAAGAGATTTGTCAAACACACTCTGGTATGCTGTCTACATAATTTTGGCTCTCCCCATTGCTGGATGTACTTGTTTACAACCTTATTCATGTTGGTGGCCACACATTGAGTTACCTAGGTTCTGCACTCTTCAACAACCTCTTTCATTATCTCTTGGATCACCTCTAGCACTTAAGACCTTCCTATTCGTCTAACCTGTCTTCATTCCATGTGAGCACCCTTTGTCACACCTCCTCAGACTCAGTTTGATTAGCACCATAATGCTCCATGAGTGAATGAGCCCTTTTTAACTACAACAATGAAGCAATATTTTGATTCTGGCTTCCTTTTGCAGTTGGAATACCACGGCACTAACAACCAACCATCTATAATACCTTTTTAGAAGATGGACTGTAGAGAGTAATAACATTGCTCTGTTCTGGTTTGCTGCACCTGCACATTTGAATTTGTAAGCCCCATTCAGCAGTGTTGTTTCTGGCATGTGTGTCAAGTGCCAGCGCTTTAGTCATTCTACTCCCTCGCCCACAGACGGAGTTTTTAGTACAAGGGTGGCTGTTCTTTTTCCTCTTGAATATTATATTTTTAAAAGCTTTTAGAACTGCTAGTTTAGGAGACATAGGTTTGCTATATTAATTTTGGCACACTAGTGCTCCAGTCCTGGTGTTTCTGCTGGTGTTTGTGCATACCTGGCATACTGTTGAGATATTGGCTATTCCTGACATAATAATGACCCATAGTTGACACGTTGTAGACACTTGGACATTCATGGCAATAGTAGTGTTGTAGTGGTCAATACCTGACATATTGTTGCCATTCTTTTTAAAAAATATATTTTATTAAACAAAGCAGAGTAAGTGATCAGTTGACAATCATTGAATACAAAAATCGACATAGAGAGCATACGTTACAGCGGTGTAGTACAAGAGCGAGTTCGGGGAGTACCAGTCCTGGCCATCGCCATTTCAGTTGTAGGGGAACTGCAGAGTTCACCTCTATAGACATTCCAGTGCCCCCACTTTTTATCCCAAGTTCTAGGACACCCCCTGACCTTATATACAGTTTTTTTCAGACAACATACATGTATCCATTGCAGCAACCCATCTGATCAAGAGCGGTTTATTTGGCGAGCCCCATTGCATTGCTATCTCACGCTTCAATAAGAGGAAGCCCAGAGCCGCCCATTGTTATTCCAGTGTAGTGAGATCTGAGGGGTCCCACACATTAAGGAGTCCGCTTTTAGGAGACAGAGAGACTTGTTTTCCTAGCGCATCAGACATCTTACGGGTCGCACGTTCCCAGAGGTCCTGGATCACTGGGCAGTCCCAGATAGTATGATAGAACGTACCAACAAGCCCACAGTTACGAAGACAAAGATCAGTTGTGCGCCTACCAATTTTGGCTAAAAGAGGAGCAGACATGTATGTTCTGTGTAATACCTTCAATTGTATAAGCCTGAATCTGTGGTTGATAGCTGATTCACGCGGGGACATCAGGGCCGCCTGCCATTCAGCGTCCTCTATGACCCCGATGTCGCCCTGCCATTTGTCTCTCAGGAGTTGGAAGGTGTTAGGCATGTTGTTGCATAGCTTGCGGTAGGTGCAGTATACCGCCTTGGCCTGAAGGGGTTCTGATAATAGTCTATCCTCAAGAGGTGAGGATTGTGGAAGGGAAGAAAGATCAGGGACATTAGTGAGTATGGCATGTTTGATCTGGAGGTAGCAAAAGGCCTCAGAGTGGGCTAGGTCATATTTCTTCTGGAGCTCTACGAATGTCAGCAGTTTACCCTTATGAATCATGTCCCCCAGGGTAGAAATGCCAATCGTGTCCCACTTGTCAAAGCCCTGATAATGACAGAGGGAGCCCAGTGCATGTGAGGCCCAAAGCGGAGTGGACAGCGTGAGAGCGTCAGACCAACCAAGACGCTTATTCGCCCGGTGCCCGACTGCTAGCGTTTGTGACATCGGGCCTATATCGCGAGTGTGGGAAGGTTTACCATAAAAGGCACCAAGGTAACCCTCACGGCCCGTCTGGTATCGTTCAAGATGGAAAGCAGGGTTCCATGGCGGACCATAGAGCCAAGAGTTGGTGGCTATCAGTTGAGACGCCCAATAGTAGAGTCTAATATTTGGCAAGGCAATACCACCATCGTACAACCCCTGTGTGAGTGCAAGAAGAGCAGTGCGGGGGAGCCGCCGTCCCATAGGAGAAGGCGGAGGTCTCCCTCTATTGCATTAAAATAGGAGTCGGCAATAGGAAATGGGCTAGTTTGCAAGGCGTATAAAAAGCAAGGGAGTGCAAGCATTTTAAAGAGGGCTTCCCTGCCTGGGAGAGACAGAGGCAGTGATCTCCAGTGTGATACGTCATTATGGAGCCTTTGTAGCAGGCCCTTTAAGTTACGGTCATAGAAGATTTTGGGGTCAGGGGTGACAAAGATACCGAGGTACTTGAATCCATCCTGGGACACGTCAATCGAATATCCCCTTGGGAGAGGAGGGAGTGGGCCATGTAGGCCGTATATCACTGATTTGGACCAATTGATGGAGAAGCCTGAGTATTTGCCGAAGTTGGTGATGACGTGCAGTAGACTATTGATAGAGGATTTAGGGGAAGAGATATAGACGAGAATGTCGTCCGCGTATAGGGAGATCTTGTCGATTGTGTCGTCATTCCACCGGAGTCCACGGATAGAGTTATCCGTTCTGATCCAATGGGCCAGAGGCTCTAGGGTGAGCGCGAACAATAATGGGGAGAGGGGGCATCCCTGCCTAGTCCCCCTATAAAGAGGAAATCGTCTGGATGTGTGACCGTTGACAAAAACTTGACCCCAAAGATCAGTATAGAGCAGTCGGATCCATTGAATACATTTTGGACCAAATCCATAGCGGGTTAAGACCTCGAAAAGGTAAGACCATTCTATGGAGTCAAAGGCGAGAGTGGCGTCGAGGGAAAGGATAGATGCGTCGTCTTGGAGGAAAGGTATTCTGCTCATAACGTTGTGGACTCTACGGAGATTAAGCGCTGTGTTACGGCCTGGGAGGAATCCCGATTGATCCTCGTGAATTAGGGAGGGGAGGACCGTCATGAGTCTGGTGGCGAGGAGTTTGGCCAGAGTCTTCACCTCAGAGTTAATAAGGGAAATCGGCCTATAGGAGCCGCAATCAGTAGCAGGTTTAGAGGGTTTGTGAATCACAACAATTGTCGCCAATCGTTGGTCTAGTGGGAGGCATCCAGTATCACGGCTCTCCTCAAACATTGCTTTCAGGTGTGGGAGAATCTCACCCGCCATACCCTTCAAAAATTCAATAGGGACACCGTTGGGGCCCATGGCTTTACCTGACTTTACGGCAAACAGTGCATTGCCAATCTCCTCCTTTGTGAGGTCCGCCTCTAGTTCTTTCACGTCAGATTCAGAGAGAGTGGGTAGGCGCATTTCATTTAAGAGGAGTCTAGACTCCTCGGCGTTATAGTGCGCCCTGGCAGTATATACTCTCTCAAAATGAGTAGCAAAGACCTCTGCTATTTCCCCGGGGTCTGTAACAGGAGAATTGCCTGGTCCGGATATTTCAGGGATCCATCTGGAGCCCTGCTCGCGTTTTTCGAGCCATGTCAGCATTTGACCTGCTCTATCACCCAATTCGTATACTCGGTGGCGCGTCTTTAGGAGTTTGGCCTGCGCCTTCTCCAAGGCTCATGCTTTATATTCCAGCTGTTGCGTTCGGAGACGGGCTGCGGTTTCTTCTGAGGGGTTCGCGTTGTGGGTCGACTCCCGGTGGACCAGGTCCAATTCGGCCTGGATTAGGTGTTCATTTTGTTTGTGTACATATCCGGTTTTGAGAGCTAACGCCTTCCCCTTGAGTACAGCCTTATAGGCCTCCCAGATGGTTATAGCCGACTTCACGGAACCGACATTTTCTGCGAAGTAATACTCCGTGTGCTCAAGCAGGCAGTCTTTTATGTCAGGGATCTTTAGGAGCCAAGGGGTTGTTATTATGGGACCTCGGGACCTCTGACAATGATATGTAAATTCGACAAGGAGTGGGGAGTGGTCAGAGATTCCCCTGGAGAGCCCCTTAGGGTGGCGGAAAAGCTCTATATCAGCTGTGGGGGAGAAAAAATAATCTATACGAGAGCTACTATTATGGGCATTGGAGTAGTGTGTGAAATATGAGGTAGTCGGATGAAACGAACGCCATAGATCTTCGAGTCCCATTGCCTGTATAAAATCTAGGAGATCAGAGCCATGCCGATGTGATGCACTCTGGGGGTGTCGCACTAGGGCGTCGTTCATTGTCATATTGAAGTCCCCTCCAATGAGCAGGGGCCCCTGCGGGAGGTCTAGTATGAGTCACTGCAGGGTTTGCAATGCATCTATTTCCAAGGTTGGAGGGATGTAAACTGAAATAACATTTAATGGCTTTCCCTCCCAGAGGGCCTCTATCACAGCGAAGCGACCAAGTGGGTCGGCCCACGTTTTGTGCACGTCAGTGCAACATTTTTGCGGACAAGGATGCCAGTTCCTCTGGAACCGGAGGTAAATCCTGCGTGTACGAGCATTTTGTACCCCCCCCCCCGGTACAGCGCTAGACAAGTGTTACCCATCAAGTGTGTTTCTTGGAGGAGGAGCAGGTCCGGAGCGTGACGTTTAAGATATTGCATAACTATCCCTCTTTTCACTCTACTGCCTAGGCCGTTGACGTTCCATGTCAGAAGGGAGAGAGACTTAGCCAGGGGGGGTGTCATGGCGGGTCAAAAAAAGGGAGATATTCAGAGGGTATAGGCCCGTGAGTCTCAGAGTGGTTCTCAGAGCCGATAGCGGACCCGAACCGGTCAAAGGTGGAGATCATGGGGGACCAGGTATGCCCCAATAGTGAGTATGGAATGCCTTGCGAGGGCATGTTGCGCCGTGTAGTAAGCTCCCTGACCGACAAAACTCTGCAGCGTGTCAACAACAACAAAACCAAAACATAACATTTCAGAACCCCCCTCCCTCCCATTCCAACCCCCCACCCAGCCCCCCTGCCCGCGGACTTGAAACTATCCACTCCCCAACTAGGCAGAGTGCCTGTTACCCTCCCAAACATGTATGGGGTGTGTGAAGAGCCTTGAGTGCCCCCGCCCAGAACAACTGGATTTTTTAGCCTAGTGCCGCGGCAATAAACATGTATCAACAATAATATTCACATAGTACATTAAGCAATGTCATAACCTGGACGCCTCCAGGCCCCGGAGCTGCAAAGAAGAGTAGAGAAGCCAGCAGGAGCTAACAAAGATCCAATCTGTCCCCGGTCAGCCAGGGTCAGAGGACCACATGCGTAGCATTTAAGTACTAGGATAATGTCTCAGTTGATGGCAAGAAATGGATCGTTGGTAAATTCACAAGTCCTTTCGAGTGTCATCTGAGAACAGTTCTTGACTTTCCGGGGGCAGTTCAGCGTCGGCCTGTTCATTCGAGCCACGACGACGACGTTGAGTGGCGCCCAACTGACGCCATCCCTCGAGCCAGTCCCACGCCTCAGCAGGTGAGGAGAGGAACCAAGTTTTCCCCTCCGCCTCCACTCGTAATTTGGCTGGAAACAGCATAGCGTACTTGATTTCTTTGGCACGGAGTGCCTTCTTAACTTTGAGGAAGCTACGCCTTCGAGCCTGAACCTTCACTGTGAAGTCGGGAAAGAATGCGATCTGGGCGTTCTCCAGTCGTAGGGGTGGTCCCGTTCGTGCAGTCTGGAGGATGACATCTCGGTCCCTAAAGTTAAACACTCGGGCGATTATTGGCCGGGGGGGGGGTCGCCACATTTGGTCTGCCCCCGGGAACTCTGTGCGCCCGCTCAATGGAGAAGTAGTTAGACAGCTGTTTCGGCTGGAGGTGTTTTAGGATTAGATTTTCCACAAAGAGGTCGGCTGCCGGCCCTTCCATCCGCTCCGGAACCCCAAGGATGCGGAGGTTATTGCGTGTAGCGCGTCCTTCATAGTCGTCCAGGAGCTCTCCCATCTGTGCCTGTTGGATCACTGACATAATATCGACTACAAAAATATAGGCATTTATAATATCGACTCCAAAATATCGACTACAAAAATATCGAAGTTCTATCTACAAACAGGTAAGTACAAAAATATCGAGTCAAAAATATCGTTTAACAATATGTACTTTGTAAAAATATCGAATTTATTAAAATTAATGTAAAATTAAAAAAATATTACATTTAAATAACTAAAATATACTTAAAAATACTTAAATAACCTTTAAATTATTAAATAATTAATTTAAGTTATAAAAAAAGAAATAATACAATTTTATTTCTTAAAACATATATATATATTAACATGATATTATTAAAAAATATACAATATTATTACCGTAGCATAGCAAGAGTGTTAAAATTACTATTCCCACTCCAATGAGTGCAACAGTAGGGAAAGCGTTGGATAGCGTAGCGGTAAAAATTACCAGTCCCACTCCAGTGAGTGCAACAGTAGGGAAAGCATTGGATAGCGTAGGGGTAAAAATTACTATTCCCACTCCAGTGAGTGCAACAGTAGAGAAAGCGTTGGATAGCGTAGGATTAAAAATTACCATTCTCACTCCAGTGAGTGTAACAGTAGGGAAAGCGTTGGATAGCGTAGGGGTAAAAATTACTATTCCCACTCCAAAGAGTGCAACAGTAGGGAAAGCGTTGGATAGCGTAGGGGTAAAAATTACTATTCCCACTCCAGTGAGTGCAACAGTAGAGAAAGCGTTGGAAAGCGTAGGGGTAGAAATTACTATTCCCACTCCAGTGGGTGCAACAGTAGGGAAAGCGTTGGATAGCGTAGGAGTAAAAATTACTATTCCAACTCCAAAGAGTGCAACAGTAGGGAAAGCGTTGGATAGCGTAGGGGTAAAAATTACTTTTTCCACTCCAAAGAGTGCAACAGTAGGGAAAGCGTTGGATAACGTAGGGGTTAAAATTACTATTCCCACTCCAAAGAGTGCAATAGTAGGGAAAGTGTTGGATAGCGTAGAGGTAAAAATGACTATTCCCACTCCAGTGGGTGCAACAGTAGGGAAAGCGTTGGATAGCGTAGGGGTAAAAATTACTATTCCCACTCCAGTGAGTGCAACAGTATGGAAAGCTTTGGATAGCGTAGAGGTAAAAATGACTATTCCCACTCCAGTGGGTGCAACAGTATGGAAAGCTTTGGATAGCGTAGAGGTAAAAATGACTATTCCCACTCCAGTGGGTGCAACAGTAGGGAAAGCGTTGGATAGCGTAGGGGTAAAAACGACTATTCCCACTCCAGTGAGTGCAAGAGTAGGGAAAGCGTTGGATAGCGTAGAGGTAAAAATTACTATTCCCACTACAGTGGGTGCAACAGTAGGGAAAGCGTTGGATAGCGTAGGGGTAAAAATTACTATTCCCACTCCAGTGGGTGCAACAGTAGGGAAAGCATTGGATAGCGTAGGGGGTTAAAATTACTATTCCCACTCCAAAGAGTGCAACAGTAGGTAAAGCGTTGGATAGCGTAGGGGTAAAAATTACTATTCCCACTCCAGAGAGTGCAACAGTAGGGAAAGTAAATACTTCATATAATATTTAAAAAAATATAAATTAATATCTATAAAAAAATAATTAAAAGTAATTACCAATTTAATAAAATATAATAATTAATCAATTAAAATTAATTATTACTATTAGTTACCTATTAATCCAAATTAATTACAAATTAACAATTAATTAATTAGCAATTAAAAATTAACAATTATTTCAAATTAAATACAATTAAATAAATTGAATTATTTAATTAATTATAAATAAATTACTTCCCCCCCTATTCCCCTATAAACCCACAACCCGCTACAGAAAATAAATTTGTAAAATTAACATAATTAGCAAATAATCAATTAAATAAAATTAATTGGCAATTAAAATTTAATTAATTACCCATAAAAAAATGTTTCACAATTAATTAAAAAAAATACCAATAAATATCTTTACATATTTAATTAATTATAAATAAATTACTTCCCACCCAATTCCCCTATAAACCCACAACCCGCTTCAGAAAATAAATTAGTAAAATTAACATAATTAGCAATTAATCAATTAATTAAAATTAATTGCCAATTAAAATGTAAGTAATTACCAAATATAAATTAATTAACAATTAATTAAAAATGAATGCCAATAAATAAATTTACATATTTAATTAACTATAATTAAATGACTTCCCACCCTATTCCCCTATAAACCCACAACCCGCTACAGAATTAAATTACGCAAAAAACAAAATTCATTAACTAAAATTATTATAACATAAATACACACTTTTCACACATATAATAACATAAAAAACACTATAAAAAATTCGATATTATTAAAAATTCGATAATTTTAATAACCTATATTATATACTTCGATATTTTAACTTTCTATATTTTTAACATTCGATATTACATTACTTACCTTAAAAACGATATTTTTGATGTCTATATTCTGTCCATTCGATATTTTGTCCATTCTATATTTTAAACTCGATATTATGTCCATTCGATATTTTTTACTCGATATTTTGACTGTTTACCGTGCCTGTGGCGTCTGCAGTTGGGACACTTGTTGTTGAAGAGTGGAAGTGTCATCTACAAGCGCCACGGTCTTGACCTCTATATCACGCACCCTGGAGTCCATTTTTCAGAGGGCTGCACGTAGCAGGGTAACTTCTATATTGACCGAGTCTATTCGGGTCTCCAGCGACGAGCGAACTCCAGCTATTGCCTCCATTACATCGTCCAGTGTGGGGGCGTGTGCAGCCAGAGGGGAGGTCGCAGTCTTAGGCGCTGCATCCGAGGTCGCCTCCTTGGGCTTGCCTTTAGAGCCCCACGAAAGTTTATTGATCTGCCTCTGGTGAGACGGTCGGCTGCCTTTCCTGCTTGCCATGGTGAGGCGTTAAGAAACCTGGCGCGATCCGGTGGCGCGAGACTGGGACGATTGGTGAAATTAAACAATTAATCCCTTGAAGCTGGTAGGCCGTCGCACCCTTCTCTCAATTAGGAACTCCGGGATGTATATAACTTAGATGAAGGTCGGGAAGGAAAGGCTGAGGGCTATTCGTAGACCGCGGACTGTGCAGGCGGCACTAAATCAGCAGGAGAACCCAGGTCTCACCAGAGAGCGCCAGTGCACCCAGGGGTCCGGGCGGGAGTGCGATCATACAGAGGAGAGGGGGGGATGTCCCCAGAGACCGACCGTCCCTCGGGGACGTACCAGTGAATCCGCCGCCGCTATAATGCCATTCAGGGAAATAGGAAAGCGGACTGCCCCCGTGTCCCAGGGTGGGCCCTGAGATTACAGTCAATCTTGTCCGTAAAATAGCTTGGAGCCAGTGTCTGCAGGGCAATTGGGGCCGGCCCCCCACAACGCAGCACCCCTCACCTTATCGTCGCAGATCAGGCGCTCAGACCACAGTGTCCGGCCACAGGAACACTCTCAGCGAGGCAGTGGTAGGTGGCAGCGTGCCCCAACTGGTTGCAGGAAGAACGGTGCAACGGGGGGTCTCCACCATGCCACGAGGGTCCCCCTCACCCCAGAGAGGTCAATGGTTAAGCAGGGGAGGCGGGACGGCAGGCGATGTCCAGCTGGAGCCACCAGCAAGGGCGCAGACGATATGAAGCGGTCCCCGGCGGTAGGCCCAGAGCCAGGGACTCGCGTAAGCAGCAAGTCGGGCACCGGGGGGAGGCCCGCTCCCTGCAGGAATATTCCGGCGTCCGGCACTTCCTCGGGGCAGGGATCCCACGTGTGGACCGGTGGTCGAGTATTCGATCTCCGACACTGGCAGGTCTCGGTCTCGAAGGCTCCCAGACCGCTGAGTGTGCTCCGGAGTCAGCCCCGGCAGTAGGCGACGGCCCCGGTCGCCATTTTGAAACAGCGAAGCAGCCGGGTTGTGAAAGTCCGTGGTGTCAACAGGCACACGAGGGCAGCCAGGGAGCTGTAGAAAGCAGCCAGGCAGGTCAGCAATTAGTTCCCCCTTGTAGACAGGGTTTTCTGCAGCACTGGCGATAGGATAGAGTCTCATTTACGGGCGAGGGCAGAGGAGCCGGTTCAGAACACGGCCATTCCTCTCGGATGTCAGCCACGCCCCTCTATTGTTGCCATTCTTGACAACATTTTGAATGGCTTTCCCTGGCATATTAGCATTCCATCCGTAACATAGAGTGGGTGAATTTCACAATATGGTGGCTATTCATAGCAAAACATTGTTCAATCTTTCATCTATTGCCTGATTACATTGTGCCTATCTACTTCATAGAAGTGCCATTCTACTGTACATGGATTAGTAGTGGCCATTCCTTAAAATATTATAGGCATTCCTTACAACATTCTGGCTATACTTGGCATAATGGTGCCCATTATACACATTTTAGTGGCGTTCTTGACATCATTGTAACTACCTGTTGCATATTAGTGGGTGTGGCATAGTTTGCAGATTCTTCACTTTTTGTGGGCATTCTGGGCATAATTTTGGATGTCCCTGGCATAATAGTGGCAAACATCCATGTCTTTTGATGTACATCTGGTATTCAATAATAATTATGTGGACAGAAAATCATATTCTGTTCATGTGTGCAAGTAGTAAAATTGGGTGATTGGTGAAAGTGGCATATTGATGTCTGAGGTCCAAATATCAATGCAGGAAATTTAATTTGGTATTTTGGAACAATAAAGTTTTTGTGAGAATGCCAACCTACCGTTTGGAGAAATTATGCTATCTCATTTGACATAAAATATCTGTATTCCAAGAAAATGGCAAGCTGATGTTTTGGAAAAAAGTAGAGCATTTCAGAAATATTTTACAAGCTCATATTTGAGGTATAGTTCATGCCTATTTCAAGAGGGATATTGCTGATGTCGGTTCGCTGATAAAAGATACCCATCATTGCTATGGCTGTTATTTCATGACTTTTGTTGATGCACAATCATTGTCAATATTGATGAATCGTTCTGTATTATTACTAGTGCTGTCTGGGGTTTGTGCATGTATAATTGTGGTAACTGGTATCCTGCCTTATCAATTAATCTCTGTGTAACCGAGTGACAGCGTTACTGTGTGTTGTTTGCTTTCTATAGCTCTAGAGTTCTGTGGCCTGTGATTGTGAGATTTTTTATTGGTAATGTTGTACAGCTTATAATTTCTTAGTAAAAACTGTGCATTTGTTGGACAACATAAACTTCAGAACTGTGCAAGACTGACTCCACTCACTCCATCCGGATATGTTGGCCTTAGTCCTGCTAGAGCTCAGTGCATCATATGTCACCCTCACCTGACAATAATAATAATAAAGTTCTTTATTCGGCTTATTCACAAAGGAAAAACCATAAAAGAGACAGACAATAACATCCATTACATTTTTGCATAATTAAAAGAAGCACATTTCATAAAATTTCATACAAAGAAACTAGTAAGTTAAAAAAGAATTAGTTATAACATTTTCTACAGGGATCTGCTCGAAATATCCTTAATGAGGGAGTTTATAGATTTTTCCTGTGTTTCATAATACATTTTAAAAAGTTGCTCACAAAGTAACAGACATTTTCAGTTTCCAACATTTGGAGTCTAAGAAGGGCAGGTCTACATTGTCTCAGTCCCCAGTTCCTTAATATTGGTAATAACCAAATTTTTCTATGCGGTTGGTGAAATTTGCAAAGCATAATCACATGTAGATTTGATTGTGCTGATAGTCCATCGCACGGACAGGGTGGGAGAATAGCATTCCAACAGTTTTTCAATGGGAACGTGACCAATATAAAAAAAGTGTTTAGCCTAAATCTTGTTATTAACATTCTCTCGTAAGTTGGTATTTGGAGTGTCAGATACGGATGAATGCCATGGGCTATTTGGACCATGTTAGCATGAACTACCGCCGTTTTTAATGAGTTCGATGCTAGTCTTAGAGTTTCCAAATGTCTTAGTGCTAGTTGTTTAAGATCTTTTTTTGGAATGTCCGTTATAGATTCTGGTTTAAGGTAATAGTTCTCAAACCCTAGATCTTTGAGGAAATTTCTTACGTAGGACAGCCACTTTACTTTAGAGGATTTGTCGAGAGCCATCGAATCAGCAATGATAGACTGGGTCAGCTTATTATTATCGGATGTCCAGATGCACCGCCACAGCATCACAGGTTCTATTTTAATTAGATCCTCTATATAGGGTATTCCTAATTCCAGGTGCATAGCATATGTTGAGGTGCCTTTCAGAGTAGCTAACAGAAATCTGAGAAAGACATTTTCAGCCTTCTGTATGGAGCTAGTATCGGTATACCCCCAGACTCCCGCACCATATATGGCGGTAGCCTGGCATTGTCAATTTTTAATAGCTCCACCGGGGGCCTTTTTCCTAGTCTCTGAGAAAAGCTTGTTAAAGCGGCTATTGATCTCTTAAATAGATTACCCCTTGTGTCTACGGCTGGTTTCCATGTTAATTGATCATCTATCATGATGCCCAGGTAAGGGTATTGAGGGGTAACCTCAAGTTTTTGATTCTCGAGGTAAATGGCTTTTGTTCTTTTTTTCCCCCTACCTGATGTCATGACAAAGGTTTTCTTCACGTTCACCCTCAGATCCAGGTTACCCATGAAGGTCGTGTACCTATTCAATGAAGATTGAAGCTCGCGAGGAGTGCGCGCGAGAATGACGGCATCATCCGTGTAGAGCAGGGCGGGAATCAGGCACTGGTTTATGCGTGGGAGGTCCTGAGCCCCCCTCAACATCTCCCCCTCCAGACCATTTGTATAGAGTGAGAAGAGGAAGGGGGCCAGGACACATCCCTGCCTGACTCCACGCCCTACGCTAAACGGGGCCGTCAACTCGCCATTTAAGCCAAATCGCACTCTGGCCGTTGCGCCAGAATAGAGTTCTCGTATGAAATCCAGAAGAGGGGGTTCTACTCCCATTTGAGCTAGGACCGTCCACAGCTTTGCATGCGAAACGCAGTCAAACGCTGCGGACAGGTCGACAAAGACCATGTAGATTTTATTTGCCTTGGCCTGTGTGTATTTTCCCATTATTAGGGTGAGATTGAGGGCCTGTTCGACTGTTCCGAAACCCTCACGGAAGCCGAATTGGATGTCGGAAATAATGCCTCGGTCCTCGCTCCACTGCTGGAGACGCTCTAGAATGACTCTCCCCACTACTTTCCCCAGCGAGTCCAGCAGTGAGATGGGCCGATAGCACTTCACATCTTGTCGGTCCTCTTTTTTAAAAATGGGGACCATTATTGATTTAGTCCAAGAACTTAGCACTCCCTCATTCACGACAGCAATGCACACTCTTGTTAGAATCGGGGCCCAGAGATCTAGGTTATTTTTAAAAAAGTCCACTGGGACCCCGTCTGGGCCTGGCGCTTTACCCAATTTGCTTTTCTGCAATGCTTCCAATAGATCAGGAATGTCAAAGAGAAGCGGGATGGGGTACTGTGCTCCTGGAGGCAATGAATCTGTAGGTGAGCTGTTTTTAAAGATATTAGAGAAATGTGTGACCCATGTGTTCTCGTCTATGGCAACTTCTATTCTGGGGGTGCCAGTGTCCGAGAGATATGGGGTTCTGACTGTGCGCCAGAAATGCTCACTGTTTTTTGAGACCGCACTCTCATGGAGGTCGTCCCAGAGTTTCTGCTTTAATTGTGCGATTCTCAGTTTTCGTTCTCCTATATATTGGCGCCTTAGGAGTTGGATTTGGGCTGCGTCTCTCGGTTTGTTGTGTAGTGCTGATTTTAATTTTGTTAGAGCGGTTGTACAGTTATGGTTAAACCACCTTTTCTTTACTGAATGATTTACTTTGGGTTTTGACAGAAGTAGGTCCTTAATGAACTCCAAAATTTGTTTAAAGTTCGTTAGGACTTCCTCATGGCTAGACAAGAGATCAAGACATTTTAAGATGTTTGGATATGCCTGGATTATAAGTTTTTTTGTGATTTCAGTAGGATTTATTTTACCCCATTTGATTGAGTAACCATTCTGTTTACCAATCTCTAATTTATTTTGTGCAAGCATGTTTGCAATATCCGAGTTTAAGGTGTTAGGTACAGACATGTACAGATTAATCCTTAGGGCTGAGTGGTCACTAAGTGGGTTACCGATGACCCCAAAGTCCTTGGCTATACCCAACAGGCCGGATGATAAGAATATATAGTCGACTGTTGTGTGATAGCCTCTACCCACGTAGGTCGGACTAAGTAAGTTGGAATCTGCATTTTGACGATTAGCAATTTGCAGGTCCAGGTCCGAGAGGACAGCATTTAATAAGTTCCCCACTTTACTGTGTGTGAAGTGTACTAGTGGAGCATCGTGTTCGTCCGCCATCCCGCAACAGAGTGGATTAGTCTTTAGACATGGATGGAGGTTGAAATCTCCTCCCCAAATTAAATGGGTTGCCCTATTACCAATTCTCCATTGGTAAGATTGTTTTAAACTCTCATGTACGTGACTGAGGAGATTTATAAATTGATCTTCAAGAAGATTATTATATAGGTTGGTCAGGAAGATAGTCTCCTTGTTGGCAAAAGATAAAGAAAGGATTTGGTAATTGGAATCCTGAGAGACTATGACCACTTTTGTGAGGGTTAAGGTGTTCGCTATATAAGTTACTAACCCGTCTCTGGGTCTTCCCATTGTGCTACTTAGGGCTGGAATTAAATAAGTTTTGTAGCCTTGTAAGTGTAATTCTTCTATTGACCAAGTCTCCTGGAGACAGATTATTTGGTGGGGATTTAAAAAGTTTTGGGCAGTCCCGTCCTCAATTTTGGAACGAAGACCTGCTATGTTCCAATAAAGTATGGAGGTCGGAGGAGTCACATCTTTTGGGTGTTCTACTGAGAGTACAACTTCAGAGTTCGTGGGTCCCGAGGAGATATTCAAGTTCCCCGGACTGGGGGGTGCGTACAGGTTGTTGTATATACTTTCTCTTGATGGTCAATCGACCATTTCAAGTCCACTATACCTATTTAACAGGGGGATGTTGTGCCATGGGTCCCATCGGGACTGATCTCTGATCACCGGCCTTTGTGTGTAAGTTCTCCTATCTTCCCACCCTCCCCCCTGATAACGTGGTCCCACTGTGTGCCAGGAGTAATCTGGATCATAGAACCTAGGGGGGCCATGATATCTGGGGTTCGCTAAATCACTCTGTCTGGGGGGTGGGACTGCCCAGGGGGGCTCTTGTTCCTGTGGTCCGTTTATTTGCCTGAAAGGGTAGAAAAAAGAAAGTGATTTAATCTTGATACCTCCGTTTGAGGTGATATCTTCCCATGAACAGATGTAGTCTGCTATTCGTGGGTCCTCGAAGGTAATCGCTATACAGTCCCCAGGAATTGTTTTTCGAGTATTGCCCACCCATGGAACCCTGGCAACAGATCTAATCCTACCCTGCCAAGCTGACAGGATCGGGCGATTAGTCTGCAGCCAGTGCTGTGCCTTATTTTTTAGAGACCAGCCAGGTTCCGAGTTGTGGTCAGTTAGCTCAGGGACACCGGCCATGACCACCACATACAGTGAGGCCTCAGGTGGAAAATCTGCTGGAAGTCTTGGCTGGCCTAAGTTTTTGGCGGTGTTTCTCCTGGGCCTGACGGACGGGGGGTTTGAAGCTGGAATCTGAGGAAGCGGCGTTTTGATGGATGATTTATTTATGGCTTTATTGGCAGTTTTATTAGTGATTTTATTAGATGCCTCTGTATTCGAAGCCGGTATAATTGGCGTTCCTGGGAGAATCAATAAGGTAGTATTTGTTGGATTATTGGGAATAGTCGGGTGGTTATTGTGTGTGTTAGTTTAGCTGGCTTCAGGATATTGATAATAGTGGGGGCACTGGGAATTGTTATTTGAAGAGTCTTCTGTTGGGGATTAGACAAATTTGGATTTACCTTTGTTGTTTTTGTGGAAAGTGATTTTTTAATATTGTTTCCCCCTTCTTTATGTGAGTCTAAAAGATGGTTAGATTGTTGAATTTTTACAAATTTTAGAATCTGTGACTCCAAGTTCGCTAGTCGTTGTTCTAGGGGTTGCAATGATTGTTTAAATATATTAGCCATCTTGGTTAATAATGAGTCGGGAACCTCCATATCTCGCAAGCCCTTATGGGATTGCGTGATAGTAGGGGGATCCAGAACTACCGGGATAAGTATTTCATTCTCTGAGTGATGTACTAAGACTGGGGCTTCTAATTGTTCTGCTCCATCCGGTCTTTCTTCTAGGGCGCAAGGTAAATGGGTCGAGTTGTTTAGTGTTGGGGGATTAGGGGCCACCCTTTTCTTACTTATCGCTCCCTCCCTCCTTCCCCTTTCTATAATTTTTTCTATGGAGGTGATGTGTGGGGGGGTTAGCGGGACTAGATCCGGTGTTTTTTCAAGGTCAGAACTGAGCTGTGATTCAGTAAGTTGGGACACTGATAGGTCAATTGTATTAGGTAAACTGCGTCTCTCTCGTATCGGGTTAACCACAGCATTTGTGACTCCTGTAACTGGTGATCTGGCATCCGCCAAATTCCCCAATGAGGATCTTTTGGCGAAAGCCAGGTCCAAGGAGACCCTTTCTTCAATTAGTGATATGCTTTGGTCTATGAACGTATTCGCCTTCGTAATGAAGTCGTCCATAGGACCAAGCAATTTGCCCACGCTACCCGGGGCTTTGATTTTGGTTCCTCTAGTGACAACCATTTTTGTTGGGCTATGAGGCAGGTACTAATCGTAAGGAGGGCGATACAGCCAAATGAAGATGAACGAATAGTGGCCCAGTCCAGTCTCTTACAGTCTCGAACGGCCTCAAACGGCCCGCTCTTTGCCCGGTCTTCGCCCCGGCTCCGACCCGCGTGCGTCCCGCGGTGCGCGTTGCTGGGCTTGTTTAAATTCAATTTAGCAGAGGGGAGGCGTGTCACTCGGAGGGGGCGCGGCTCACGCGGGAAGAGGACCCAGCTGTTGTTGGTGAATGCTGGTCCTCGCAGTCCCGGGGCCAGCGCCTCTCGCCTCCTCTGCGGCCACGGAGTTGGTCCTTTCCTCAGTCTGTAAGCAGTGGCAGTTGGACAGTCTTCAAAGCTACTCCTGTAGCAAAGGGCGATAAGGCAACGGCAGAAATCCTCTAGGCGAGCGGCTCCCGCGCAGCGGGGGCCGCGAGAGGTTATGAGCACACAGGTGAGGGCGTGTCACTCGGAGGGGGTGCGGCTCACGCGGGAAGAGGACCCAGCTGTTGTTGGTGAATGCTGGTCCTCGCAGTCCCGGGGCCAGCGCCTCTCGCCTTCTCTGCGGCCACGGAGTTGGTCCTTTCCTCAGTCTGTAAGCAGTGGCAGTTGGACAGTCTTCAAAGCTACTCCTGTAGCAAAGGGCGATAAGGCAACGGCAGAAATCCTCTAGGCGAGCGGCTCCCGCGCAGCGGGGGCTGCGAGAGGTTATGAGCACACAGGTGAGGGCGTGTCACTCGGAGGGGGCACGGCTCACGCGGGAAGAGGACCCAGCTGTTGTTGGTGAATGCTGGTCCTCGCAGTCCCGGGGCCAGCGCCTCTCGCCTTCTCTGCGGCCACAGAGTTGGTCCTTTCCTCAGTCTGTAAGCAGTGGCGGTTGGACAGTCTTCAAAGCTACTCCTGTAGCAAAGGGCGATAAGGCAACGGCAGAAATCCTCTAGGCGAGCGGCAATTGACAAGGTAACAAATGGATTGTGCAAACTCAGAACATGACAACCCTGACTCTCCAAGGAAATCGTGGTTACAGATCTAGAACCTTTTCGTTTGGTTACTCATGCATACCCAGAGAGATACATAAAAAGGACACAACATGCAGTTTTAATATTTTTTGAAGCATAGTGATTCTTGAGTAAAATGTGTGTGCTGCAACAATCAATAGAAAGAAACAAAATAATGTTATTAGCATAACAGGAATGGTGGAAAAGATAAACAGTTCAACCATTTTGCTATGACAGAGAAAATATGCTTGCATATTAGTACTGTAATATATTGTATTACTACTTAGCGCTACTAGGGTGAGTGAATCTGCTAAATCCCTGTAGGGTGATCTAACTCACCGTTAACTGTGGGTAAGTGTCATCAGGCTGCCTGTCTTGTTGGAAAGCTAAGCAACATCCCTCACATGAGATAAACAGGAATCAGCTGAGTTGGAATTCTGGCATGGGTGGGCCTCTCAGTGCCAGCGAAATGCTACTCTGTCTGAACAAGGGAGTGATGTTGTTTATATAATAAACATCATCCATATTACAATGCCGAAGTCCCAATCAGGCCACTATTGTTTATGCTATTGTGATAGCTCTACCGCTAAAAGAGCAAAACAAATAACAACATTTTGCATTGTGAACTTAGCCCTTAACAGTATGCGCATGCAAAATGGTGGTGTTTCTACCCGGGCCTATAATGTGACCACATAACAGTAATGACGGTAAAAAAGATGCTTTATTTTTTAAAAACAGGGGTTCTCTTAGCCTCTTGTAACACATGTAGAAATTCAACCGATTTTAAGGAAGTTGTACTGTAAAATCACTGTTTTATCAACATTTTGGGGAGCATGAATTTCAAGACTCCTGTGTGAGATAAGGGTGGCATGGAAGATCACTAAATTATTGAAATATTTAATTTCATCTGCTTTAGAACCTCTGCATTTTTTCTCAACTTAATGTGAAAATGTCATTGTAAAATGTACCATTTGGCTCTGTTTTCTTTCTGGATTTGATATTCTCAGTCTTCAGATACTTTTCCCCCGAACATAAAACGTTAGGCTCGCTTGTTTTGCTCAAGTCCTAGGTGATACTTGATAAAGATTTTTTTACACCTCACTTCTTTCAACTAGGCTAATGCTGCTTTAAAGTAAAATCCGATTCTAAGCTGAAACCAGGAGCCAATAAAGCTGAAATATGGTATTATGTTTTCAATTTCTCATTTCTATTTTCTTTTTATTGCATTTTCGTTATGATTTTAAAAGTATGCGCCGAAGGAGACAGACCCGGGCTTACTTGGAGATAATGTGGGCACTGCAAACAGAGACCTGCTAAAAATACAACGAATGCTTCATGTCTGTCTAGACAGGAACTGAATATTTGGAAAGGGCAAAAACTTTCATTCCAAAATGTAAGAAGGTGGTACAGGACATGAGCACAAAAGAAAAACGAATCGCAAAATATTTACAGATGTAGAGGAGTGTGTCATTTGATAGCAGTCTCATTTGTTCCAATTATTCCTTCTTCCCCCAACGAGATATATTAAGGCACAGGTATTTCCTGCCAATTTTGGTACTCATAGGAAAGCAGGGTCGAATAAAATATGAAGCAAACACTATATATATCTATACTCCCAAGGTTCTGTGTGCCTCTTGTTGACTTTTTATTATTATTATTATTAGTAGGAGTAGTAGTAGTAGTAGTAGTAGTAGTAGTAGTAGTAGTGACAAATATATATCTATATAAACATAAATAAATATATAAATAAACATATACATATATAATGTATATACACATATATATATGTATTTTATATATTTGAACTTTTCTAAAACAATTATTGTCACCCAATCCAAACCTCTACTTATTATACAGACCTCAGAAGGCAAACAAAAGGCTGAGTCAACTTGTAATCTCAGCTGCGAATACTCAACACACTGGCCTAGCTCAATCAACAGCATTTCAATGAGAAGGGAGTTTTCTCATGGATCTGGGAACAAAAATGTTATCTTCAGTCCTCACCAAAGGCGGGCCGTGGGGGTCATGCTACCCTCATTGGTACCAGTGAGCCAGGGAGTGCCGTACATGATGCAATTAAGCCTGAAGGCTAGAGCAACTAATGCAATCCCACAGCATAAACACAAATGAAAGTAGTTCCACAAACTCGAATATAGCACTGTGGTGTGATTTGAGGAGTTGCCATTTGATATTTTGACGAGAAGTACTTTGTCAGGCTAGGACTGTCGCTAATCATTCAAATAATAGAAAGTGAAAGCTACTAAAGAAATTACCATTTGTGTAACACTAATGCATTAATTAGTGGAACTGCATCAATACTATGGCTATATTGGGTATGTAATACTAGAATGCCAATTATCAAGGTGGTAATATTACTATAACAATTACCAGAAGAGTAAAAGGAATATGCTGTAATATGCAACAATTTTTTTCACAACATGGATGTGCAAGTTATTGCAAATAATATGTACACCCTTGATAAATTGATTCCCAAGGGTAGTCAGAATCTTTGATTTATTCACGTAGTTGGAATGAGACTCAAAAATGTAGGGGTATGTTAGCATCCCGTTTGTTTATTTATTTAGCAGCAGTAACGCTTTCATCAGAAAGGTTTCCCAAAAGCAGCAAAGTCAGTACATATAACTGTAATGGTGAAAAAGTTAGCATAGGAATTTAAAAAGAAACAATAAACATATGGATTGCTCGTCAGTTGCCAGGATATCTTTAGGGAAGACAATGGCCAAGGTAATCACATTTCTATGTATAAATTACCATGTAGTTTACAATGTATATATTTACTGCAGCGAGATGGGTGGGATGGTGGCCAATCACATCTTTCAATTTACAGCAGAAGTCCTTGCAATGCTATTTTGAATTCCTGGAGAGAGGAAGTTGCCCAACTGCCTGGTGGCAAGAGATTCCAGTGGAGTGCTCATAGATGATAAAAGAACCACAACTCAAAAGAGGCAGAAGGTAACTTGGGTGTTTTTAGGAGATTTTGTTTGGCGGACCTTAGACTGCAATTAGACATGTAGGGAGATAGATTGTTAATGAGGTAGCTGGGAGCCATGCCATTCAGTTTAAAAGCCAGCAGCAGTAACTTGTCTATGACCCAGTTTATAATGGAGTGCCAGCCAGTGGGTGGCAATTTGGTGATGTGGGAGTATGACAAGGAATACTACACAAATTTCTTGAGGCGAAGGTTATGATCTGCCAAATGGTGCAGAAGAGCATTGAGAGAGGCCTACTAGTAACCCATTGCAATAGTCCAGCTTACTGAATGCAGGTGCAAGGATGAGTGATTTCACCGTCTTCCAAGGGTGGTGAGAGAGGACCGTGCAATTGTTGAGTATTTCGCTGGTTGTGTTAGTTACAAATTAATCCATTGTCACAAGTGGGCTGACGAGAAGCCTTACTTTTGGACTTAGTCAATGGGAAAGGAGTTTGTGTAATAAGACATTGGGGATTGACAAGCATGTAAATTAGAGGACGTCAATTTTTACTAATGCTTTACATAAGGGACAGCAAAGCCATCTTAAGAAGGATGGCTTTAACGCTGTCTGAGATATGCGACTGTAGACGGGGTAGGAAAGTAAGAAGAGAGAAAAAGGTTTGGGTGTCATTGGCATAAAAATATGACACAACCCAATTAATTCGAAGATTTCTCCCACAGAGGTGCTGGAGAGTTGGATAAGGAAATGGTCAATGATGGAAAACTATGGGATTAAAGGGATGTTTTAAATAGGTGAAAATGTCAGTTAAAACTAACTATTCTAAACAAACAAAACCACTTATATTAATTTCCCAGTTATTTATCTCAAGTAATTATAACTCATGCCCTAAAGTAACCATAACTGGTTCCCCCGGCATGGAGACCATTGTTAGCAATGAAGTAATTTCAGATATTCCAGTGATGCCATCAATGATGTTATAGATTATGCCATGAGTGATATAATATGTGAAGTAATTAGCGGTGTATGGCGAGGGTGCACCTTATAGTTGATTTATGTAATAAGTTACAGTTACTTGGGATAACTATAGCTGGTGAATTTAACGTGTTGTATTCATTTAAAATACTTAGCTATAACTGACATTTTCACCGAACTATAACCTCCCCTTAACCTTTTGGTTTTTGAGTGAATTTCTACGATTTTTAACATAAATTAAGATGGCCATTGCTTTGCCCTGCGTAGAGTTGGGAGAAAAATTCCACCATGCATTGGGCCTTGGCCTGGACTGTGGACAGGTCCTGCTTCTAACCCCTCACAGGTGCCCTACCCCCACAGCACATGGTCTTTGGCTGTGTGCAGCCTGAGGTTGGGTGCAGGGCCTGTTGCCAAACACCATGCTTCAGCTGTGTACAGCCTGGGATTGTGTGCAGAGCCTGACCTGCTGCCTCGCCCTGCGCCCAACCCCTGCAGATGTGCAAGGCTGACTATGTGTGAAATCTATACTATTATAATAAAGGAAGAACTTTCAGCCTTTGAGGCGGGTAAACTCGGCAACCACAGCGCCAATCCACACACCCGATACACCGTTGGAATCGTCAGGGTGTGTAGATGGTTATAGGCTATATAAATAAATAAATAAACGTAGTAGCGACAGCCGCGACGTGTGTGCTCACGTCAGGAGCGTGGGGAGGAGCGGCGTCCAGGAGCGCGACGAGGCGTGGCGGACATGGCGCGGGGGAGGAGCGGTGACGTGAGGAGCAGCGGACAGGCCAGCGGCGGTGCGAGCAGCGGACACAGCGGACAGGCCAGCGGCGGTGCGAGCAGCGGACAGGCGGGAGGAGCGGCGGCTCAGGTAAGGGGACCCATGTCGGGGCAGGCGGGGGTCGGGGCAGGCGGGGGACGGGCCGGGCGGGGGCCCGGGCTGCTGCACAATGTTGGGGCGGGCGGGGGTCGGGGAAGCCTGTTGCACCCGGACAAGGTCGGGACGGGCTGCTAGTAACAATATAAAGGTGTAATTCTAATTAAGGCAGACCGACTGTCCTTGTCAAAGGGACAGAACACCAACATATAAAAAGAAGGCCTATTGACTTTATCAAGGAGTCAGCACAATCATATATATAGAGAGAGAGCAGGACGATTGTCTTTGTCAAAAAGTCAACAATAATTATAATCAATTCACACATTGCAATATTTAATAATAGTGATTGTCTCATATGAATTTCAATAAAGAATACAAAAATGGTAAATATGTCTGAGTCTTTTTCAGCATTTGTCAGGCCACACAGTACAAATATAGAACCATTTACAAGAGGACCATGCAGTCCAGCTGAAGAGCAGACAGCTTTAATAAAATATGACAAGCTCTACTAGGTCACAGACTCAATGACTCAGGAGACTTACTGTGTTTAAAAAACTTTTTTGCTTGGGGCTGCTTCGCTCCCCGTAGCCCCCATAACATAAAACGATGGTTGGTGGTGTCCCTGCCTCTTCAAGGGGCACCACCAAGATTAAAAGACATAATTTAAAAAAGGCTGATGACTTTATGGGGTGCTCCTTCGAAGAGCAATGAATGATAAATGAGTGCTCTTGCCCCTTATTTATTATTCTTGCTCAGATTAATTTAATTCTTTTTGTGGGTGTCATGGTCTCACCTGGGAAAACCACAGCTGTTTTTTTTGTTAAGGGCTGAGGGGGAACCCCAAAATCCCACACTGCCCCTGCAAGCTCCCTTTGCTTAAGCAACTACTATTCTTTTGGTGGGTGCTCTGGTGCCCACCCAGAGCACCAACATCTAAAAGCATGTTGGGAGGTGTCCGGGAGCCCCAGTGCCCATGTGGCCCCTTCTGACTCACCTGATGGGAGTCAGCAACTTTGTTTTTATTGGGTGCCCCAGTGCCCTCAAGGGACATCCACATGTTGAAGTATGTTGGGGGCTGTGGGTGGAGCTCCCCACCCAGCCCCCATCGTGGTAGCCAGCAAACAGTAAGCTCCTAGATTACAGGAGCAGAAATTAGATCTGCTCCTGCAGCGGCAACAACATTTTGTCCCAAAGCAAAAGTTTGCTCCCACCCGGCAGGAGCATTAGGGAGTTGAGATGCTGATTCAATGTATGCCTTTCCAGGCTATTGTTTTGCTTTGTCCTTTGCAAAAATGTATTAAACAGAATCTGAGTAAAAAAGAAAGAGCATTCGTCCAACATAATCATTATTACTTTTATAATGTATCTTAAGCAAGTGCACTGTGATACAAGCATTTGCAATGCAATCTGTCTCACCTTTGGAACCTCATATGTAGTTAGCTAAGCAGCACATTAGCCTGGGTGCTGAAACATCTACTGTTCTTTAACATTGAGGGAAAGTAAGCACCAAACTGCGTGACACGCCAGGTATGGGAACAAATGGAGAGAAATATTGCCTTTCAGCGGGAAATGGTATAGTCCAAAGCTATGTTTTCAATATAAAATCAGGGCCTTTGGTGGTCATATCACTGAAAATACAAGATTTGAATTTGTTTTATTTTCTACAGGTGCTCATGGAAGACAATTTCTATGGACTGGTATCTAGAGAATGGTAAAGTGATTCTGGTGTTTTACTGACCTCGGCTGGTCGTTTTCTATCAAGAAAGTTAAATAGAGGCAGTTACCAGAAAAATAAATAAAAGAAAGTCCCTCTGCAGAAAGCTATTCTGGTATTTTACTGACTTCTACTTTGAACAGAAAAAAAAGTTCCTAAATGGAAGCAGACAAGTCTTAGGTCTGATCCCCAGAGCCCACAAAGTACATGCTCATATAAGTATATACTAAAGAATGTACAAGAGGTTTCGAATGCTTGACCTAAAAAGGAACCAAAATATTTGAATAATACACGGTAGATCCATACATATACAACAAAGAAAAACCAGGCAATTATGTTCCATAGACAACAAACAACTATGTGCATTAGTTCAATTTAAGGATTCTAATAAATCCACACCTTTTCAGGAATGAGGCTACGAAAATTGTTTTGTTTGAGTGTTTAAATGTCAACAATTTTTTGACTCTGTTCTGGATATAGGGTCTCATCAGGACCAACAATTTTAGGAACACCTACGAAAAAAAGGAATAATTATTATGTTGTGTAATTGCTCTTTCCTATAATTGGCTCTGTTTCTCTCTTGAAATTAATTGAGAACATAATACTTATATACAGCAATTTATATTTCGTTGGTAACTGTATCACTAACGAGAACCTCTGTTCTTTGATAATATTTTTTGCCTCAATGAAGCAAAAAGATTTTGGGATTTGCAAATAACTTTGGTGTTTTTGACGAATCCTCACAAAAATATCAAAAAACGAGTTCATCCACCTCAACTTCTTTATGGAAAGTTTCAGGGGGATCCATCAAATGGGGTATAAGAAAAAGTAGGGTCCCAAAATGCATTTTCCTCATGCAATTTTCCATAGGAAAATTGAACAGCGATAAGGCAAAAGTGGCTACACAGAAATAGACCAAATTTATCAGAAAGCTAGTCCAGAACGCATGCTTTTTGAGGTTCGGTATAAATCTGTTCAATAGTTTTTGAAAAATTAAGGTTCATAATTCATGTATTTATAGAGACGAGGAAGTGATGCAGTTTCAACAGATATAAAGAAAAGATCTGATTAGCTACCACCACATCAACAAAGATGTGGCGGTAGCCATTTTTGGACTCAGGGACTCAGTCTCCTGTTTTGTTAAAAGTAAAAAAAAAAAACATTAAAACAGGGACAGGTTAGAAAATAGATACTATCCCTCATGACGAAGTTATATATAATTTTAATAAACTTAATAGGTCATGGCTAACACCAGACGTGATGAGGTGTACACAGATGTCAGCTGTAAAAATCAAGGATCATGTACTTGGGAAGGAAATGGACAGAGTGGACATGCCAGCAGTTGTTATTAGTATATAAAAACAAGTTGCAGTTATCCTCATCTTTTCTAGATTGGAATTATTAAATATCCCTAATCTGTGAGGGACAACCTTCTATCCTCAAAAAGAACAATATTTCAAATTACAGCTTTTATGTCACACCTCAACCCCATAGAAGTGGGTAAGGTAAAAGGAGTCAAGAAAACAGAAAAGGTTAGAACCAGGCTAACATAAAACACCACGGGGGAACTGTGTGGGATGGGTGAGCAAGGAAGGAGAAGGTGGGCAAATAAATAGAGAAGGGGCGTAAAGCAAAAGAATGTGTGCACGACTTTAGAAATAACACAAGAAACAGTCCTTGTCAGGAAGAACAAATGTATGTGTTCCAACTGCATTCAAAGCCCAGGAGTCCAATTTACGTCTATCAAAAAAAGGAAAAAAACATTGAAAGGGGTACTTTTTATGCATGTGTCAGAGTGTGCTCATGTAGTAAATTTAAGAAAATTGTTAATCCAACTGGTCAAATGAAAATAAGAATATCATGACATTTACACAAATATAAAAGAAGCCACAATTGCTTCTAAAAAATATGTCTTGCTTGTGGTGTCTATGTTGCACCTTGACAACCACCTTCTCTACGATGATGTTGGTGTCAGTTGAGGTCTTCCTAGCCATACACAACTTCCAACATCCAGATTTATTAATCCTTTAGGGATCTAACCAATCTGCCGGGGCGGCTCCTCCATTGGAAAATAGGAGCATCGCCCCACTTACATTATCCCCAAGCCCCAGAAATGAAAAATAAAATGGTAATTCATTACTATTTTATTTTTTATCCAGGATGGAGGCAGGGTCGCTGCTGAGTGACTGCTACAGGGAGGAGGGCGACTGCCTTTTGCGCTTGTTTAAAGTGCGCGTGTCTTTTTGGCCAGCCATCTTGCGACGGCCAGCCACACATGCGCACTTTAAACCTCTCAACCCAGCTGTCTTAAGACAGCTGGGTTGAGAGAAAGTGTAGGCCTCCTGAGTGCTGTGGAGCACTGAGTGAGGCCGCTCCTTCCAATCAGAGCGCTGCCCACATGCTGCATGTGAGCAGAGCCAGGATTGGACAAGGGAGTTTCCTGGTGGCTGGGCTGCTATTGAAGGAAGAAGACGTCCGCACTGGAGGACTTTGCGTTCGACTCCGGGTATATTTTTATAATATATATATTATTTTTGCACGCGTGCCTGCCCTCTTCCCTTAGATGCCAGCCACCACTGCCAGTATGTCCCCTGGATTGAGTGTTGTGGCAAGTGAAGTTAGGTTTATAGCTGCACAAAGTGCCATGACAAGCTGACCCTATTGTCAGTGAGTCGTGGGTGAGTATCCTGGTGTTTGTGAGAACAATGAGCCCATTTGTTAAGTCAATATGGTTGCTTATGACAACACAGCATACATGAGCTCCTCTGCTAGTTACCAAGATTGGCGCTGATATGATTGATGACATTAGTTAGTTGCTGGACTTTTCCTAGCGCCGAATGATGATACTGAGAACAACCAGTTTTCCTGATAGTAGAATATGCACAAGTCACTTCAGAAACTCGTTGTATGGTGGTTATATGTGCTTTGGTAACATAACTACTCTTCATAGCTCTAGACTACAAGCCTGGCCGTACTATGGCACTGCCGCCCCTGCATCTGTGAGCATATGCTGCATGTGGAATTCATGCATGTGGGCAAGGAAGAAGCTGTGACATTGCCTATTTTGGGGATTCTGCAATCATATGTCAGGTCATCGTCAACAAGCACAAGTGGCGGAGCAAGGAGTGTTTTGTACTCAAGTGCTCTAGAGCATGTACTCTTGCAAAATATATTGTTTTCTACAAGGGCCTTGAAACCTGCCCATTGCTTACCATTTGTTGGCTTCATTTTCACTCTCATTTGCTGCCTCCTAATTGGGCAGCGGGTCCCCTCTTCTTTCATCTGGGCCATGAACCTAGTACTGACTGCTGCATCTTGATTAGAGTCCTTCCGTGGCTGGCGTTGTGATTCATGTACTATTCTTCTATCTAGCTAGCACAGCCATCTATGTTGCTTCTTCCCTCTCATGCCCCACCCTGTCTTGTCTGTGTTGCTATGGTGCTTCTTCCCTTCCACACCACACCCTCCCATTGTCCGTTTTGCTTTTTCTCTAGCCCATTGTCCACGATACATTTTTTGACCCAACCCCCCACCTTCCTGTTGTCTGTTTTGCCCTCCACTGACCAAAAGATTTTTTTAAAGCGCTATGAGGGGCCACATCTTAGCAGATTTCTTTTTCAGCTTCCCGTTTCCACATCATAGCACTTTTTTAAAATAACTTTTAGCCATGCTGAACAGCAGCCACGTTGCTCTACAGCATGCCTAAAAGACATTGACAAAGAAAATAGCTCTCATATAAGCGAGACCTACTGGCTTTGCCAATGCTTGTTCTGGACAGAGACATATTTTTCATCAAAAATCATTGAACCAAAGCAAAAGAGAGCAAGGACAAAAAGAGAGAAAGGGCAAATAAGAGAACGATGAGAAAAGGGCGCCTAAGGGTGAATGCAAGGACAAAAAAAAGAGCGCATAAGAGTGAGAAAAAGATGGAAGTGTATATTGCGGTGGAAGAAAGAAGCAAAATGAAGCTTTACTTGGGTCACTAATGTTTTCAAGATAGTGCTGAGCACAAACCACTTTCAGTTCCTTTAGGGGTGTCCTGAAAGGCTCTTGCATCCATTGCCAGTTCATGCTGACGTCCATTGATTCACAAACACATCAGCAATCGGGTCACCAAGAGCAAAGCCGTGCATCAGCTAGCCAAAACATCGAGACATGTGAAGACTTTAATGTCCTCCAGGAAAGTGTATAGTCTTTCAAAGTAAAGGCTGTCATGTAAGTATTATATAAAGTGCACTCTCCAGTTACATCCAAACAACTCTGCTTTACCAGGTGATTTATTTCCCTGGGAAAGGGGTTGAGTTTCGGTCCTAAACTGCAACCTAAGTATTTGCACCCTGTATTAAGGCCCCTCCCTATGCCTTTTTTTGTAGTCCCTGAAAAAATCGGACAAATTCCTCGTTCAGCTGAAAGTCTTAATAAGCTGTTACAGATGCAGCACGCCGCCGTAGTTTGACGTGGTGCATTCTGGGAACATTCTGGGTCACTGGCTGCTTTGCAAACACAGCTGCTTCACTTCCATAGGGACCTATCAGTCGCTTCAAATCATGAGCAGCACCCGGCTTCGAATGAGAGCCCGTCATACGTGTAATTCAGTCAAGCACCTGTGAAACCCGCCTTAGTCTCTGGTTTAACACTAGAGGCCTATGTGACTTATACATCTTCGTCGGTCTCTAAGTGCAGAGACACAATAGACTGCCCTTTGGTGTTTTAATTACTTTTCAGAAAACCATAATTTTCAACTAATCACTAACGGCCTAAATGAGTGAGACAATTTGCCCCATTTATGTACCACTGTGGTTCTTAAACTTTTTACTTCTGGGGACCCTCATTTAATCACTACTGAATCCCGAGGAGAGGGGTCTGCAGGTGCTGCAGCGAGGAGAGGGGTCTGCAGGCACTATCCGGAGTCCATCTGTGTTGGGGGCAGCTTGCTTTTAATTAATCTATCGGGCCCGGGACCAGTGACGCCCGCAACGGAATCCCTGACTACTTTGCCCAGGAACCACCGGGGCTGAACTCACCTGCACACGAGACTGTGCTCCGCACCTGACCGGACGCTACCTAAAGTCCCCCAAACTCCCGCTGCGCGGGAGAAGCCCGGTACAAGGGCGGGACCATCTGTGGCCATCCGGGGCAGGACGAGGCAGGGCTGGGCTACCCCTCTGATATTTCGAGCTATCGCCACTAGTAACTGGTAATTCTACTGACTCGATTTGTTACACTGGACATAATTTATCCATGTGCTCTTTATTATTTTATTATCAGTCTAAGATTTTCCCTATTGCTCTTTGTAGAACGAGTCGGGACTTTGTGCTTTATTATCTTTTATCGTGACCCCTGCTACGTGTAATTAATTTTGTTTTGATACATTTTGGTACAGTGGTGTTCCTCCCTTGTTTGTAAATATATTAAGATCACCATGGGAACGACTAATAAGAGCACTGCCCTACGCCCTATGACAAGGCAGTTAGCAGCCTCCACTCAATCACTACCCACACTTACAGCCATAGATAAAATGCTGCAAAAAATGATAGGTGTCGTTTCAACTGCCATAGAGAACACTGAGAGGCGCCTTTCCCTCACTCCGGTCATTGTTACCTCACAGTCACAAGGGGATTTGTCTGAACTTACAGTTAACCCTTTTGAACACATATCACTTCTTACGTCTTTTGCAGAGTTGCCCTGCGCACAGCAGGTCGCAGAAGTGATTGATCCAATAGTTGCCCCGCTGCCAGACCCAACACTAGGAGGTGGGAAGGCCACCCGAGAGAGCCAGAAATGCAGGGAAAAGAAACCTGTACGTAAACAAGCTCATAAATCAGCCTCCACTTCGGCAGCTTTGCAGTCGGACCCTGGACCCAACCCACCTCTCTCTGGGCCACCACTATGGGCTACTCATTTGTTAATTGACGTTCAGGCCCACTTGGAACAGCTCATTACCTCACATTTTAAAACACTGTCCTCCAGGATAGATAGGTTAGTGACACTTATTAATAGCAAAGGTGTGGGGAAAGTACAGGCTCCTAGTGTATTGGGGAATTTGGATGCAAGAGCAGGCTCTGGTCCCAGTACGGCCACTGTCTCAGATGCTAGGCGGGGTAACAGCATCCTCCCAGCCAACTCTTCAAATCCTCCAGTACATGTAGTAGCAAACAAATCCACTAAACCACCTGCCAACAATGGACCACTATGGCCCACTAATGTGCTTCCCGCTGCACCAGGCAGGTCGATAGGTGATCCTCCTCCCCCCTGGTACACCATGGGCAGCAGCATGAAACCTCTAGCAGACATAAATCTCCTTCCTCTCCCAAACCCCAAGAAACTAGTCAATTAAAGCCTCCTCCTTGCCCTCAGCTTCCGCCAGAGGCAGCACCCTATGTGGTGGTGCTCACAGGCGTTCCACCTCTCGATAGCAATCATGGGGAATCCTATCCTGCGTTGAAAAATAGGGTCATTTTTGGGATAATAGGCACAGACCCCTGTTGGGCAGGGTCAGGGGGAGATCATGTTTGCACGCAGGGTTAAATGGCTGGTTACTAGACCTAAAGATATTGAGGAGGATTGCTTTATTGTTAACTTTAGGGACCCCGCAGCTGTTAAGCAAATATTGGGGAGAGGTGGCCCAGTCTTTCCCGGTACAATTGACACTTGTCACTTGGGTTATTTCTACTGTTTGAACCGGGTACCAGCCATGCGAGAACAACCCTTTCCCCCCTTTGTTGACCGTGTCCCAGAGTTTAACATCCCAGTGGCTAACCGCTTTGGGGCTTTGAGCAGTGTGGATTGACTGTCGTTATCTTTGGGCGCTTCCACATTGACCCAAAGCCTTGAGGTGAGTCAGGAGGTGGAAGGCACCTGTAAGGTGGTAGAGTCCCTGCCACAGACCTCTAGTCTAACCATGCATGGCCTACCTTTGCCAGATAATAACTCTGTATCCAAGGTTGAAGCACAGGCGCTGGTCTCCCCCCCCGCGTAACACCTATCGCCCTTGGGCAAGCGCATCTTACCGTAGCACCCCTCGAGATAGCGGCCGCCCACTCCACGATGATCGGGTCCTGGAACGTGGCCGGGCTGGGGCCTAAGCTACAAAACCCAGAGTGGGGGGAGCTGGTGGATGGCTTTGACCTTTGTCTTTTTCAAGAGACCTGGCTCTTGTCTGCACCTGTGAGGGTAGGTTTTGCTTCATTTGCATATAGCCAGGTTCTGAGCTGGGATGGGGCAGTGAGATAAATAACGGTGATGGATCAAGCCCTGATCTTTGGACTGGGTAAGAGTGGTCTGCTTAATTCAGACACTCTGTTCATCACCACCCCCTTTTCTGTATCGTTTTTGGCCACTATAGGTGTGGCAGGGTATACTCAGATATGAGTCCCTTTCTCACTGCTCCATCAGGATTCAAGCAAGCCGGGCCGAAGAGGCTGAAATGCCAGAAACCGGTCCCCGGTAGCTTGTCTCCTTTCTGGTGAAGAATTGGCTTGGTAGTTTGGTCTGCCCTGTTCCCATGATGCACTGGGCCAGGGACAGACTAATTTGCATATAGCCAGGTTCTGAGCTGGGATGGGGCAGTGAGATAAATAACGGTGATGGATCAAGCCCTGATCTTTGGACTGGGTAAGAGTGGTCTGCTTAATTCAGACACTCTGTTCATCACCACCCCCTTTTCTGTATCATTCCATAGAGTGGCATTCCAAGGCCCTAGGGGAAGACCCTCGGGAGGGCTCTGTACGTGGGTGGCCGCTCACCTGGGGTGCGTAGTAAAGGTAATTGATACCAATTGTCCAGACATTCTGTGTATAACACTCACATTTAAAGAGGGATTGGTTCTGGAGGTGATTAATATTTACTTACCCTATTCAGAAGGGCCTTTTCACCCTGGAGGCCCTGGAAGCGCTCCTTTCTACCTTCCCTTGTTCCTACCATAAAATTATTGGGGCAGATTTTAATTGCCACTTCGAGCCACTTATTGGGATTCCCTCTATTACGACAGAAGACGACGAGTCTAGTTCTATTCTGGAGTGTTCCATGTATGCCGCAAAACGCTTGACGCTGCTGGCACTCGCTATTAATAAGCTGGGCATCACTTTTTCTTTAAGGGCCTACAATGGCAGACTCCCCCCAGATGTACCAGTGGCTCGCACCTTTAATAGGCCAGGGAAATGCACAACATTTGACTACATCCTTGTAAATATGGATTTTTGGGCACGACTTAAAGCGTTTGTTGTAATACCAAGGGTTGATAGTGACCACAATTTATTGTCACTTGAACTAGTCAACCCTTTGGGGAACCACTTGACACAGGATCGAGTGGGGACCCCATCCGCTCTAGACCTGCTCCATGCATCGGGAGGCAGGCGAGTCAGGTGGGAGAAGGTGGCCCAAGCCCCAGACACGCTAGCAGAGATTTATAACCTTGTAGCTGGAGCACTTGCAGCGGTTAGTGATTTGTGAAACAGCAACCATGAGTCCTTACACTCTTCGGCCCTGCAGGCTACCCATATCTCGTTATTTAATTCTTTGGCCGATTTTTTTGTAACCCCCAATCTTGGTAGGGTGAGGGCACCCAAGCAAGAGCACTGGTTCAACCAAAGTTGTAGGGAGGCCAAAACTACCTTGATAAAGGAGATGAAATTGGGCTCTCAGTTGTCCATCAGAAATGCCCGGCTAACCTACAAAAGTCTCATCTGTGCGGTCTGAGTGGGAGGCCGACAGATGGGAAAAAATTAGAAAAGCTCATGACGCCTGCGAGTTCAGGACATTTTGGAACCTGGTTCGCGGAGGCTCGGCCACAGGGGTGTCTGCTAATATCCCCCCTAATCTTAGTGAAGAGGTGTGGCTTGCCCACTTCAAGACCCTCTATTCATTAGACTCCGAGGAGACCTCGGTTGTTTTATTTGAAGCCGCTGATTCAGCCCCCGCAAGTGGTAGGGACTACGATGGCTATCCTATAACGATCTTAGAAATTAAGGCGGCCATTAGGAGCTTGACTCCGGGGAAGGCCCCGGGTCTCGATAAGATTCCTGGGGATTTGTAACGAACCGAGGAAAGGGTGTGGGCACCATATATCTGTATGTTCTTTAATGACATTCCCCCGACTTGGTTGGGAGCGGTAATTATACCCATTCACAAGAAAGCTTCTCTCCTGGACCCGGCCAACTACCGCCCCATAAGTCTGATTGATGTCCTCCAGAAACTCTTTGCCAGGGTCCTCCTAACTAGGTTGCAGAGTTGGATGGACGACCATCACATCCTAACCTCCCTGCAGGCAAGATTCCGGGCGGGGGTTTCTACGATCGACCAGCTGTTCAGGTTACAGCTGGTATACTGGAGGACTGTTATTCTTGGGGGCGGTAGCCTGTATTTGATATTCGTGGACCTTCGGTCTGCTTTTGACCTGGTCCAGAGGGACAAGCTCTGGGTTATCCTAAATGAGATGGGTGCCCCGGCCTATCTGTGTGAGCTATTTAAGCGTTTGCACCAGGGCACGTATGCTAGGGTGAGGTTTGGGAGGGGAGAGGTTTTGTCATCCCCATTCCCAGTAGAAAGGGGAGTGAGGCAAGGGTGCGTTTTAGCCCCCACGCTTTTTTCCCTATTCCTCAACGGTCTTATTGTCCACCTATTGGGAGCGAATAACCTGGACTCCCCTACACTAGCTGGTAGGAAAATTCCAGCCTTGATGTTCGCCGATGATACCCTCCTACTGTCTAAATCATCGGGGGGTATTCAGCGCAATCTAGAGGCATTTTCCAGCTTCTGTAAACAAAGGAACCTGGAAATTAACTTCTCTAAAACAAAGTATATGGTGTACAATTTGAATCACCCGAATTGCCCCCATCCGCACCTGGACGGAATAGCTCTCGATCGAGTATCCACTTTTGAGTATCTGGGGGTCACCTTAAATGACAGAATGGAATGGGGCTCGCAGATCGCTAAAGCTAATTTGAAGCTTGCTCAGTCCTCAGGTGGCATCCTAAAAGTTTTTAATGAATCTTCTCTCAAACTGATGGGACCGCCCATAGAAATTTAAAAGGCTCAAGCTAGAGGTGGCGCGCTTTACGGTGCGGAACTATGGGGACATGCAAGCGAGGCTCCTCTATCCCTCACAGAGAATAGTTTCATGAGGTGCCTTTTGCGACTCCCTCGGAGTACCCCCCCTTGTCTCCCTAAGGCTGGACATAGGCCTGGTTCCTATCCAGGAGGTCGTCTCAAATCGTCCACTGCTATACTGGAGACGGCTCTGGGCTACCCCGGAACTTGAGAGTTATAGGGAGGACCTGCGGGACTTGCTAGCCAGAAGGGGCGCGAGGAGGATCCCATGGTTGAAGTACATTCAGCACCTCTCTCAGTCTATGGGTAGGGGGGACCTTTGGTCCTCCCCGGAGGAGGCTTGCGCCTTGCTCCCCAGAAAAACCTTGAGTTTGGCACTGAAAGAGCATGGCAGGGCACTCCTATTATCTAACTCTTCTTTGGGCAGGCTTACTAACACCTTCTTAGAGACCAAGGTCCACCCTAATTTTGAGACATTCCTGGACCACATACAGCCACCCTTGGCCAAGAAATTATATGTCCAGTTCAGGCATGGCTCACTCCCCCTTAGGAAAGCCACCGACAAGTGGTTAAAAGTTCCAGTCCCTGTGAGCACTTGCCCAGGATGCGAGGGTAGCAGAGAGACAGATCTACATGTTCTGCTCTTTTGCCCCTCCTATTCCATGGCAAGAGCCAAATGGTTAATTCAATTCTGCAAGTCCAGTGGTATAAGGGACTATAGAGAGGCTTTTAGAATTCTTAAAACCGATACGACCTTTCTGGCTGTATATGCAACTTCAAAATTTCTTTTGTCCATGTGGTTCACAAGGTGTGCAATACTAAAGGTAAACAAAAAAACATAACATGGGAGATCCCCCCTCATTTTAAACCTCCTAGGCGGTTCAGTAGGAAACCCTTGTTTTTCTGTTGGATACCTACGCATGTGTCTTTTTTTTTTCCTTTTTTTTTTTTTTGCTGCCTGGATTTTATATTTAAGCACGTTGTCCTTTGTGGTCCTTTTAACGTTTCTTAATATTTATACGTACATAGTATTGCTGTTTGAGAATGTTTTAACTATGTCTTTTTTATGGTTTTTAACCGATAATAAAAAGCTTTTGACTGACTGACTGACTGAATCATTATTGGAATCCGGGGACCCCCACTGAGTAATTTCTGGAAGCCAGGGAGCCCGGTCTAAGCATTTTCGATTATTTGAACCGCAGAACAAAACACAGAAGTCCACTCATCGCCCTAACTATATTCTTTTTTCTTTTCGGCATATTTTTATTGAAAAAAAAGTTTTACAACATATAACATATACCATATCACATATAACATATAACATGTATTAGGCCTCGCTTTGTTGCCGGGTAGTAGCCCAAACTGGCCGTGTTGTTTGCGCTACCATTCTGGTTTACGTATGTTTGGGTGTTCCCCCTATCCAATGTCACAGTAAGGGAAGGGGAAAGAGTGAAAGGGGGAATGAAAGGAATCAAGGTAGAACGAGAGAGATAGCATACAGGAAGTTTTAATATTTTTCTTGTTTATTTCTTGATCCGGCGGGGGTATGGTTGAGCCCTGAATGGTTTGTTCCATATAATACAATTTCACTATTCGCATGAATCATTATGAGGATACTAACTGAATTGTTAGCCTCCAGTTTCAAGTTTCTTCAGATTCACAGAATGTATTTAACATGTTCAATGACAAAATGTAGCGGGAGATACCCTTTTACTTGGAAAAGGAATGGGTAACAAGCATTCAAAACAGCAAACTTCCTTTTCCAAACTTTTTAGGCCGGAATCCTTAGGAGTCACTATATAGTGTAGGGACAGGTGAACTAGTGTGAAATGAGTATTTGAGCAGGTTACCAGATTTACAAAACTACTTGGATGAAATCTTATATACAAAGGTTAAGTTACACAAAACCCAATGTCATAATTCAAAATATATTATTTATTATTAACTGTTGAATTGCTGATACATTTCTAGAGTCAATTAATGTGGTTAAAAACACATGGTCACATTATTAAAAACATTTTTGCTAAAAATTCAAAAATCACAAAGCTTATATGCACAAATTATTACACTTAAAACACAAAATTTATTAATGAACAAATTACCATGTTCAATAATACATTTCACTTCTTTAGTTATATACTATTTAACCGTCTGTTAATATTATTTATTTTTCTAAGCAGTCGCAGACCCTCCAGGGGCCCCTGGACCACAGGTTAAGAACCACTGATGTAGTGGATGATTCCACAAAGTGAACCACTAGGAGTACTCAAGGACCCTATGGTCCTCTTGCCAAATATGAATCCAAGGTCATCAGCATTAGACCAGGGTAAATAATTTATAAGAGTCATACCTGGGCTGAAATGAGATGAGCCTACTGTAGTGAAGCAGCCAGGACTGACACAAGCACATTGACTAAAATACACCCATTGCTGTCGGCATGGCTGAAGGGATAAATAAAGTGGAACATGGCCGCATGGGGTCAGCTCTGATGCCGGAGTGGTGTATATGGCCATGTGCTGCTTTGGGAAATTTAGGGGGCAACTTCACCCCTGAAGGTGCACTATCTTTTAGAAATCTGCATTACAGTGGCACACCCTGTTTGTGGGGATCGTGAACGGTGTAAACCTCAAGGTCTATGAGTAATGTGTTGCTAGAGATAAGTTCCAAAAAGCATGCCATAAATACAGTCAATAAGAAGAACTGACTCAAAAAGGGAGTTCAGAATCAGCCATATAGAGAAATTCAAATTCAAAAGTACAATACAGAAATTTGGAAAATGTAAATGAAGCAGTAATTTCACTGAATTTCTAGAAGTATTTGCTATGAAGGCTGTCAAATGAAGAATAATACAATTATAAGCAAAAAACAAGAAATACACTAAGGGGTTTATTATGAGGTTGGTGGGAATGACACCGATGGCACGTCGGTGTCAGTCCCACCGACATTTGAAGCAGCGGTCAGACCTCAGCATAACGATGCTGTTGGACAGATAGCATGGGTAAGGAACTGACCGCTGCGGTTCCAACAGGCTCAAGGAGCCCATCAGCCTAGTGGTCGGAATGGAATCCCAAAATGGAAATGCTGTCGGAAACCACCTTTGCGGTGGCCCCAGCAGGGCCCCATCCCTCCACAGCCTCTGCTATGAGGCTGGGGGGGGGTAGAACAGGTGCCCCCCCACAAACATCCATGCCCCATGTTCAGGCGGGAAACAACCTTTACAACGCAACTTTTACAACGCACTACCATTACAACGAAACTTTTACAACGCAAAATCCATTACAATGCATGCATTTACAACGCAGTCATTACAACGCATGACACTACAACGCACACTACTACAACGCATACCATTACAACGCAGTCATTACAACGCATAACTTACCATCCAACACTTACCCTACTGTTGCACCCCCTGGAGTTAGAATAGTAATTTTAACCCCTACACTACCCAACACTTACCCTACTGTTGCACCCCCTGGAGTTAGAATAGTAATTTTAACCCCTACACTATCCAACACTTACCTTATATGCAGTGTAATGTAATGCGTTGTAATGGTATGCGTTGTAAATGTAGTATGCGTTGTAGTGGAATGCGTTGTAAAGGTAGTTTCAAAGTATTCGTTGTAATGGCATGCGTTGTAATGGGGTGCTTTGTAATGGATGTTGCGGTGTAAAAAATGCGTTGTAAAGGTATGCGTTGTAAAAGTGTGCGTTGTAACGTCATACATCCGTTCAGGCACCATGAGGTGCCTGCCCCAGGTTGCAAGGATGTTTAAAAACATGCCTTTTGGCATTGGGGTTTCTGCTGCTGGCCTTTTCCGGGCCGCAGCACAAGCTTCAATGCAAAGAGGCATGTTTCTGACCATTTTCACAGAAGTCGGATCCTAATTTGGCGGTCAGGACTGCCGAATACATGTCGGCCGGTCCCTTTATCGCAACGATGCCAGTCAGACCCTCATCCGACTGGCATAGTAATTAGGTCCATAGTCTCCAGTGTAAAGCAAATCAATAGAGAATCAGGCGGCATCCTTAGTGCAGACAAAAAAGATCTGCCTTTCCTGCAAATTCAAGGATTTATATAGCAATTTTCAGCATGGGCGGTATAAGAAACTACATAGTCATCATGTGTGAACATTTCTATGATAAATTATATTTTATTATTTCTTAAATGTCACATAGGCCTACCATCTTAGCACTAACCCACTACATGAATATTTATTCTTTCCGTCTAACCTAATGTTATCCAGAGATGTTAGAACAACCTAGTAACATAAACAACAGAAACAACTGTGAGTGAATTTAATATATTATGCTATTAGGCAGAACCTTGAAAGTAGCAAAAGGCTTCTTCCAGCATGTTCCTCAAGAAAATTATGTCATACAAAATAAAAAGTGCACATCTTGATGCTGGTGGTATCAAACAAAGAAATATAAACACAGAATGAGCATCATGATTCGACAGCCATTTTAACAATTGTTTAAATTGTTAAATTGGGTCCTGTGCTCATTGCGCCACTCAAATCAAGCTATACCTCATTAATGAGTCCATAACAAGGACGAAGCCGGTCGTAGGTTGCTTGTTTTCCAGTTCAGGGAGGACATGGCTTGGCAGTTCAGACAGGACTGTTACCACTGGACCAGGGTCAAGGTTGATTTGCATATGGCTGGATCCAAACTGAGGTGGCATGGTCGTCAAAAAATTATGGATTGAGATGCGGCCCAAGCAATCGCCACTGGCTGAGATTAATTAAAGCATTCTATTCATTGCTTTGTTTTTTGATGTCCTAAGTGTGACAGGTGTACCAAGACGAGTGTCCCACGCTCACTGTGCCACTGGAAACAAGCTATCCCTGGATGCTGATACCATAATAAGGGTGAAACCACCCCTTGGTCGCTTGTGTTCCAGTTTCGAGAGGACCTAGCTTGGCAGTTCAAGCTAGACTGTTCATATTGGTGCAGGGTCAAGGTTGATTGCACATGGCTGGTTCCAAACTGAAGTGGCATGGTTGATGAAAAATGATGCATTGGAATGTGGCCTCTGGCAAGAGCCAGTGTCTGTGATTAATTGAAACATTCAATCCTTTGCTTTGTTTTTGATTTTTGATTCCCCCCATTAGTTCTTTAGAGCAAGTGCCAGATTGAAACTGGGAGAAAATAGGCTGGGCACCAAAATAAAGGCCACACCCCATCTTTAGAGAATTAGATAGCCCAAAAAGTGGAAGATTTTTTTAAATTGTGCCCATTTATAATTTGTAAAGACACGATGTATAAGTCCATTGCAAGGTATGGGATACTGCATGGATTTGAGCTTGCTGCATGCAATGTTTTTGATAAATTTAGGTCAATCAAACGAAAAAAACATCCCACTAGACCATAAAACAGGCCCACAAAGAGGCAACAATCTGACCCACCACAGAACTGTCAGGCCAGCCATTTGGGCATTGCCTGTTTGCTCTATAGGCAAGTCCGACCCTGAGAAGGTCCTATGAGGCTTGAGAGTGCTCTAAAGACCCTCACAAGGGTGGATGCAATGACAGACTGACCTCATCCTGGGGTCTCTTGAAAGCCCAGCTCAGATGTCTGGGTGCAGGGTGTGTTGCAGCCACACTGACAAATGGCTACTAGTGGTTAGTGTCTTTGCAGGTGCACCTGTGGCTTGCATTGGATGGGTCTGAAAAGACTATGGCAGAGGAACTGTGTATGCACCCTTGATGCCCTCTCTCAGACAGTGCTCTCAGGGGCACCTTATCATCACCTCCTTTAGTAGTGGTGGGTGGAACTCACAGAGTTTCACTCTGCTGAATTCTGCGGTGTTACATGAAAACTCTGAGATTCCGTGGAGTTACACGAACAGGCAGAATTTGGTACATTTCACTGCTTGTGCTGATTTTTAGCTCTGGGAACTTGTTCCACGCTATAGATTCAGCACAAACGGCGCCACGCAGTGCTCCAGATGGCGCTGCTTCTCAGGTTGATTTTACTGCTGATCATGTAGATTTTCTACTCAAGTGACAGCTTTTTGACCGCAAATGGTCACAACCGCACACGTTGGGGCTATCTCACCTGGTGCCCTCCTAGAAACTGAAATCATGCTACAGGATACCAAATCTCACTTGTGCTCGCCAACTTACAGTTGGCAAGCTGTGAGAGTGAGAAAAATCTGCCACGTGAAGATGAATAGAATTTGGCCACAACTCTGCACTACATGCGTAACGCAGGGTTGCATAATGCAGGGATGGCCAAAACTCTGCCAACTCCGCTGGTGGATTGGAATTTATTGCCAACCCTACTCCTAGGTTGCTCATAGTTAGCAAGACTCACAAAATCCTTTCAGCCATGTGCCTACATTAGTGTTATGGTGTAGGCATATGGTCAATGGCATTTCCTGATTTACAAAGGGTTGAGCATTTTAAAGATAAAATAATATCCATGCAATGCCTACTGCACATGCATCTGCGTCCCCTTCAGTAATACTGAAGGTATTATTTAGAGCAAAAAAGAGGTGCAAGTGTCTCATGCTCTTGTCAGCCTCTTTGCTAATATGAGTCATGCAGTTTTCTTAAAGGTTTATCTCTGACAGAACATTGGGGGCCAGATTTGTCAAGGGATTGCTTTGCCCTTGCGTTATGCAAGGTGCCGCAAGGTCAACACAATCCCTAAGTCAGATTTACCAAGCAATGCAAGGCCACATTGAGTGGCCCTGCGGTGCTAGCTATAACTTGAGTATCGCATGTCACTGCCTTATGTTACTCTGCCCTGGGAAGGCGGTGTTCCATGGGTAGGGCATCAGTGTTCCCACGCATCCACCCATGGATGTTGGCGCATTCACAGATTTGCCAACACTGGTAAACCTGGGAACATGCCAAATTACTATTCCTTCCCAGGTAGTTGCAAGGAGGAGGAATATCTTTATATCGTCTGGTTGTTTCTTCAGCACCCTTAGAAAGAGTAACAGGCATCAGTGAATTGTTTTTGTGCAGGAAGATGTCCCTTACTGCACAAAAACAATCCCACCTGCAATGCAGGCACCTTTGTTCAATTGAGCAGATTGTACGCCAGCGCAGACCAAGAGCAGAAATGCACCATATGCTAGTAAATAAGGTTCATTACTTCTGTGGCCCTTTCATAAAGCACAGCATGTTCTCTTGCTTTACTGTGTTGTGTGAAAGAATGATAAATCTGGCCCTTAGTTTATAAGTGCATTTATTAGAACCCTGTTATATGACTTGAACACATTCCACCACATTCTGGTGCAAACCTTGACTGCCTGTAGTTGTTTCACTTGAAAAGCAAAGTATACAGTTGGATAATGTTGCTATACAATTAACGAGTTTTCCCTTCCAAAACCATGAGACGCCAGTGTTAATCAACAAATCCCACAACAGTACTGCTTAGCAACCTCTGGTTGCCAAAGGAACCATAGAAAAACCTTACAGGCACCATGTGTTTTGTTCTGATATATTCCAGGCACTATTCAGACACCCCCCAAGAAGGGGACCCAGTCACAGGGTCTGCTACCAGGGTAGATGAGGTCTCCTCTAGTAAGGTTGGTTTCTGGCCTTCAGGTCCATTAGTGCTTCCATATTGTGCTGCTGCAGCCTGGGGTTGTTGGAGGGATGGTGAACTATGTACACAGGAAACATAAGTCTAAAGGGCAAAATTGAAAGAAGTTAACATCATGGAGAATTACATCAGAGTTAAGTACTCAGCATGGAGAAATAAACAAAGCACAAAAATAAGACTCAGATGAAAAACCAAATTTATGAAAAGTAAAGATTCACTATGGCCAATAACATTAACCAAAGAAGCCCAGTTCAATTTTGCGTAAGGTGGGAAATAAAAAGTTAATGAAATGGTGGCAAATTGTCTTACAATAAACAAAACGTGGCTAATATCAATAATATTTGTATATATTTTTTAAAAACTGTTCCATGCCATACAAAGCAAAATAAACAGTTAAGGTTTTTACTCAAGATATATGTCCATGGCATGTGCAACAAGACATGAAGTGGTGCTACAATGGAAAGGGGTTCAGCCCAATGTTGGAAAAGGGACACTCTCTGCAACAATACAAAGAAATTCAATTAATTTTGGAAACTTGTCAATCAAGAAAATGGAAGAAAGAAAAAGTAAAGCCAATAAATAGTTATATGGAAGTGTATTGAGGCCGATAATGTTGACATTCAATGATATTGCATCCACTATATCACCGACAACTACATTGTCAAGGTAAGTATATATGTACTCTTCTTAACTCTAACTTCTCCGACCTCAACTTTCCTTATTATTTAGTTCTTAGGTCGATGTAGTAGAGCAATATTTTTGAAGGGGGATGTAATACCTGAGAAGTGCTAGCATGCCAAATAAATATTTAGGGCCATATGTATCAAGAAAACGATTTGCGATTCTGAAATTGCGAATTTTACCGAATCGCAAAATCAGAATCGCAAATCGGCATGTATCAACCCAATCGCAAATATTTAGCGATTCGCCCATAATCGCTAAATATTTGCGCGATGGACAATAGCGATTCCCTAATCTGTAAAATATCGCAAAATTGCGAGTTCGCAGCGTGAAATTCGCAAAATAGCGATGTTCCATCGGGAAAAATCGCTAATTTGCGATTTTCTGGAAACATCCAATCGCAATCCTGATGCTTTTTGATGACATCACCATCCAGGTAGTGAGTGATTTCCCATGGTGCTGCAGTGTTGTTTGGGAGAGAGTGTGGGAGTGTTGTTTGCTACTCAGGAGCCATGGCAGAAGGTGGAAATAAGGATGTTCCAGCAACCCAGCAGGAGCAGCAAGAAGGGGAAGCAGCCAGGAAGAGAAAGCTGAAGTTCTCTGAGGCAGAACTTGAAACCCTCATTACAGAGATGGTGCCAAACCATGACATATTATTTTGAGAGGAGCTCACACAAGGTTCCTGAAACCAGGAAGAGACGGATCTGGGAAGGCATTCAAGCCAAAGTAAATGCCCTTGGAGTGACACACAGGACTGTAGAAGTGTTGCGCAAGCGGTGGTACGACCTGCGCCAGCGCTCCAAGGAGAAATTGGCTGCCAGGCTGGAGCAGTCCCAGCTCACCGGTGGGGGAACCTCCAATGTCACAGACTCAACACCACTGGAGGAACTGGTAGAGGGCACACTGCCTCCACAGAGTGTTGCAGGCGTGTCCGTGCTAGACAGCTCAGCCCAACCTGCTGCAAGACCAGGTAAGAAGCATGCCTTTCCACCCTAAACCACCCCCACCAACCCCCTGCAGCAACCTAGGGATAAGGGGAACCACATGTCAGCCTAGAGCAAGTACACAGGCAGTCACAGCAATGCATTATGGGAGATGTAGTCACAATAGTCAGTAATGTAGGAAGTAGCATCCATCTAATGCAATTTTCACATGTGCAGGTCAGGGAAGGTGAATGACACAAGTTAAGTTAGGGAACACTGTGAAATAATTTATTTGACCATCATATGACAGGAACAAATAATTGATGTGTGCTGTTCTATCCACAGCACCTGCAAGTGGAAAGGCAACAGCCAGTGCAAGTGACACAGGACCCCAAGCCTCTGGAGAAGCTAGCCAGGGCCAGGACACAGATGGGGAGGACAGTCCTTTCATCCCACCACAGGGACACAGAAGGAGGATCGTGAGGCCTTTGAGAATCATGGAAGAAGAGGATGAGGACAACAATGAGTTAGTGCAGTCTGAAGCACCAGTTTCCCAGCAGCAGGAGTCAAGACCACAGGGCACAGGCAGGCGTAGACCCCGCTCGGGCTTCAGCTCCAGGGAGCATCAGGATGATTCTGTTTTTGCTGGGCTCGAACTGCACATGCTTCAGGTACACCGCCTACAAGCAAGACATATGAAGTCAATTCAGCGAGAGATTAGGGCAGGGAACAGGGCAATTTGCCAAGAAATCAGGGGGGCTGTGCAGGAGCTAACTGCCGAGTTGCGTGCAGAACGCGCAGCCAGGCGCAAAGAGATGGCACGCATGGACCACTACACTCGCGCAATTAACCGGCTGGCCTCCTCTACCAATATGCTGGCAAGGCGTACCATAGAGACTCAGCGTGAGTTCTCTCACGGAATTCAGGATATTGCCACTGTGGTAGTGCAGTCAACTGCTGCCCTGGATGAACTGCGCGCCCTGCGTACTGCTGGTCCAGGGGTGCTGACCCCCAGTGAGGAGGACTCCCAGTCAGTGCGGAGCTCCAACACCCCACCACCCACTGTTGAGAGGCGCCATAGTGGCAGGAGCAACAGGCCTGCCACACACCAATAGGAACTGCTGCCAAATGACAATAACTCACAGGGGAGAAATTGGGCCAGCAACAGTGTAGCATTTGCTGTTATTACACTAAAATTGTTGCACTGTGATTTCAACATGTGCATTGGATTGGGAGAGTTAATTTATGTTTATTTGGATGTGTGACATTGTTGCTATTGGGAATTAAACACATTAGCAAAGGCTTAAGTTGTCATTGTATCATTATTACTCACCTAGAAGTAGTTGCGCATGGTCTCATCACGCCTCTGTCGCCCAGCTGCAGCAACCGCTACGCCAGCTTCCATGTGTACAGGTCCAGGTCCCTCCACGTTGGAGTATTCTGAGTCACTCAGCTCCATTGGTGTCCCTTTCCTGGTTGCAATGTTGTGCAGCATGGCACAAGCTACTACAATTTTGCAGCATGTTTCAGGGCTGTATTGCAGGGCTCCTCCACTTTTATGAATGCATCTGAATCTGCTCTTCAATATGCCGAATGTTCTCTCGATGGTTCCTCTTGTTGAAATGTGTGCCCGGTTGTAGCGCCGCTCCCCAGCAGTGGCAGGATTTAGGTAGGGTGTCAGGATGAAATCCCGGACTGCATAGGCACTGTCCCCTGTGGGTGGAAATGTTTAAAGGTCAGTCACTGTAATGCACATGCTAGTCATTAGAAATGTGGCCTGTCATTGTGTGCTTTTACCTAGTAGGTATCCCTCTCCAAATTCACCTCTTGAGAGTCTACGGTATAGCCCACTGTGACGGAATATAAAGGTGTCATGTATGCTTCCAGGATACTTTGCCACTATGTCGGTGATTATGTTTTTGGCATCACACACCATCTGTATGTTATGCGAGTGGTAGCATTTCCTGTTCCGGAATACATACTCTATGTTTGAGGGGGGGGGGAAATGGCAACATGTGTCCCATCTATACATCCTATTACGTGGGGGAATTGGGCAATGTTGTAGAATTCCTGCTTGGTCTGTGCTAGTTCCTGTGGGATGCTGGGGAATTGGATGTGGTGTTGCATCCTATGTGTCATGGCGTCGAGGAACGCATGAAAGAAGCGCGACAGGGCACTTTGTGACACCCCTCCTGCTGAGGCTATGACCCCCTGAAAACTACCTGAGGCCAGCAGGTGTAGTGAACACAGGACCTGGATGTGTGTGGGTATGGCTTGTGTCCTGCGGGTGGGGTGTTCTAGGTGGGGCCTGAGTTCCTCAATTAAATCAAGTATGCTCTCTTCCTCCAGTCTATAATGGGTGTAGATGTCCTCCTCAGTGCGCTGGAAGATGGTGGTGCGCAAACGGAATATCCTCTCCTGCCGTCTCCTCCTCTACGCCACAGCTCTCAGTCTTCGCCCCCTCAGTATCATGTAGAGCCCAGACATTGTGGAAAAGAGTGTTTTGCATTCTGGGATTCATTTTATACTTTGCACCTGGTTACCACCTGCTCCCACTTGATGGTAATTGCGATTCCTTAAATTGCGATTTTCGTTAAATCGCTATTTGGGAATGGTTGATACATACCATTGCGAATTCTTAACTGCGATTTCCAGAATAGCGAATTTCGCTAGCCGGTTTCAGCGCAAATATGGAAATCACTATGGAAATCGCTATTTAGCACTATCGCAAGGTTTGTGACTCGCTAAATAGCGATTCCTTCTTTTGCATGCATTTTCGCCTTCATACATTGGGAATAGCAATTTGTTTTGTCGCAAACGCAATTTTTAGCGAATCGCAGCGTTTGCGACAGCATTTTCGCTTCATACATATGGCCCTTAGTGAGAAAGATTTTGATAGTTTTGCATTCAATATGTAATGGTGGAATTGTGTCATTGTTCACTTGGTAGAACTGCTTTTGATCAGGAAACAATTTGGAAGAATCAACTAGAGATATTTGTGGTCAGATTTCTACTTCTTCAGTGTAATCCTCAGTTACAAATAATGGCACATGAACTTGAGTAGTCAACAAAGGGGGGGATCCAGGAGGGTGATTTTTAACGGGGTCCAGCGTACGCGCCATAGTACTGAAACAACAAAAGAAATACGCTGTTCCCCAGAAGTGCGTGGAATAGGCGTAACCGAGCCAATATAAGGAGAGGGGAAAAAGAAACACCAACAAGGGGGGTATCCCCCTGTCGGAACTAAAACCCTCACACACCCAGCGAGCTAGGTGTCATGCTTCATCATATGGGTTTTGCTCCTCGTCAGACTGGCGCTGCAATGTCTGACGGGCACACAAAATGGGGCTCTTTACCGGAGATCTTCTGTTCCTGCCAGTAGGTGCATATGGGTATGAGGGCTTCAGGGGAAGTGTAGACAAGTGTGAAAGTGGGAATTTTAAAAAAATTTAGCAAATCCACGGCGAAATATTTAATGGTGTGGTTCACTACTTTACTAAAAACAGTGAGGAGATTTATACACACTAGTGCAAGGATCCAGCAGTGTGTAATCCACCTAGCGGTCGACATGTTTCATGCTAGAGGTGCAATTCATCAGGACCTAGAGATATAAGTGAGTTCTACACAGAGAGGAAGGGGCTGATACTACCTTCCACTTGGGATGGACACGCAGGCCGGATGGTCCTGCTGAGTCTTATTGGGACCTAAGAGAAAACAACAGAAAGGACGAGAGGTTAAACCATGAACTTGAGTCTCAGTTGAGGGGAATATGATAATTATTCTCATCCACATGCACCTCACTACTAGATCAGACCTTGTGGATGAGGCAGTGGTGGAGGTGTTCTTGTCCAAAGTAAGAGCATAAAGGATGAAGCCTAAGAGGAATCAGCCTCCAAATACACTGCCTGCTATCCTCCTTTCCCGGCTTATTCTTCGTCTGATAGGCCACACACATCTTCAGAGGAGGAAAGGAGATTGAGCTCTGCACAAGAAGACAAGGGTCTATATGTCCACCAGGGAGGTGTGTTGCAGTTCTGGATGTTTTAATGAAGAATCTCAGCTTTCCGGATCTAAAGCTTTTGTCAAAGCCCAGTAGCGTCTATCTCAATAATACTGGTTTCCTGCACCCAAACGACCACTACATGAGGTAAAGGAGCACATATTTCTCAAAGGAAAGGCCTTTGATAAGATTTCCTTACCTTAAATCAAGAGCAGAATGAATTTTCTCAAAGATGCAGAAAAAGAGCTATATGATTCTTCAGAAGAACATCACCCTGCCAAACCTTTCAACCCAGGTATCATTATCCTCATAAAGCCTCTCGAAGGATGAGGTAGACAAGAAGATTGACATTTGTAGACCTCTCTTCAGGAAGTTTGTACCTATATGTTTGAGGCCCTCATCTTAAATAAGGCCATGTTTGTTTTTAGAGCCGAAGTGTGCTCCAAAGAAGAGCGCGCTAACAGGTTGCGAAGCTGAAAAGCACTCTGTTACTTGAAAAGATCAGCAGAATCGATGTGATCTGGACATCTGTTTTGTAAATTTTATGGTGTCCAGGAGTTCATTAAGGCTAATGTCCTCTACTCTCTGGGGTTGGATGAAACTGGTGATAAATGCAAATTATCCTCAGGCACATATCACATTGCATCCAGAGGGTGAGGGTAGATTAAGCAGAGGTATAAGGCTTTCTGAGAAGAGGTAGAGATAGCTATGCTATGTTGGACTTGCTTGGCAATGACCATGGGTAAATCCATCTATGTCGCGGTGCGCTTCGGCATGATGATCCTTCAAACCAAAGGACGTGTTTCATGGTTGTCTCTCTGTTATGCTCTGTTATGTAGAAGATTTTTGTTAGCAAGTTCATGGGTGCTTCAGTAGTTGCTGGTGGTGTTCTTCTTTATTTCCAGGCGTTGCACCTACTTTTACATACTCAGGAATGTCTTCATCTAGTAAAACCTGGAATGAGGAAGCCCAACAAGGAGGTAATGTCCTGCTTGCAGTTGAGCTTTAATTGGAGTGTGGAAGTGCAACAATGGCAAGCCTTCTTTGGGAAGTGTGATTAGCCTCATCTGGCAATGAATATCAAAGGGAAACTGATGACTAAAAGTAGTGAGGACTACCACATCTAACTGGGACATTCTTGTGGCTCGTTTCTTGTTAGCATGCTACATTTTAAGGAGACTACCATCAAGGCAGAGCAACAAATCCCTAAATGGTGCTACTCGAAACTTTGGTATTGCATAAAGATATCATGTGACAGAGTATAGGGGGATGAAAAGCAACCACTCTCCTATGGGCCTTAGTATGAGTGCCCCGGTAACCAGAAATTAACAGCACTATTGGGATTATAAAATTCTCATACAAAATGTCTGGTTAAAACTGGAAAATGGTGAAAAGCACGTGGGAACTGCCAACAGACACACTAAATGCTGCATGTAATTCCTGGAAAACATGTAGTCTTGAGTATTTCAGCCCTTCCAGGATTGCTGGTGCCTGCTGTTTCGGTAACTCAGGGAGCATGAAGGATAATCTGTCATTTTTTAGAGACTACGGCCATATTTATGACTCGGTTTGCATCCCTCTTGCACCACACAGCGTGGTGCAAGAGGGATGCAAACCTTAAGTCAGAACTTCGAAGCCACGCAGAGCCTCTTTTCGTGGCTTTGAATGGCTCCAAAAATCTGGAGTAACGCAATGTCAATCACTATGTTGCTTTACTCTGCCCTGGGTAGAAGTTCCATGGACGCTGCACCTGGGAATGCGCCAAAAAGATGCGCCTCCCCAGGAGAGGTATAACGAAGAGAAATATCTTTATTACTTCCTCTTTCTATGTGAGTTGCATTTTGCAGCACGCTTAGAACGAGGAAAATGCATTGCAGGATTGTTTTTGCGCAGTAAAGTGTTAATTCGTGCACAAAAACAATTCTGCATGCCAACCAAACACCCTTGTACTATGGTGCAAGGGTGCCTGCGTTAGCGCTATCCAGCCCATTGTGAGCCAGCACAGGGGGAAAAGTCAGGAATGCACCGTATGCCTCAAGTACAGTGCATTCCTGCCCTTTCACAGTGACAGCGCAGCAACGTAACCTGCACTGTGCCACTATTTCAAAAATATGCCCCTAAGTGTTTCTCCCTGTGGAAGCGGACAGCTATAACCCAAGGAGTATGTTAGGTTTCCAACCATACAGTGAATTTTGAGGTATTTCATTTGTAGAAAGAGGTTTGCATAAAATAATGATTTGTGCGCCATAACATGGCCTTTTTAATAAAGTGAAAATTAAAGAGCCGAAGTTTGCGAAAGACACATAAAAAAGTGTCCCTGGTACAGGGCTCATTAAGTGACACAAAGTATGCCCAGTACATCCATACCGCCGCTGCACCTTTTTGTGCAAAAAAGAAAAGTAAGCGCCCCACGCACATTTTATTTACTCCCTCATCCCTCCATTCAAGCGCAGACACAGAAATTCTGGCACATACCTTAACAGTGGAAAGGACTGCTGTGGCTTTTGCTGAGAAAGGATTGCTATTGGACCTATCCATTAAATAATCAATCACTTAGCAAATAAAAACACCATTAGGCTGTCTGGCAGAAGAGGCTAATGATGTACAGCCTTCCCCATTTTATGTCATAAACCATTGATTTTCCAGCTCTTTTCCCAATAAAGTGATAGGCTGCTCATGTAAGATAGACAGCTGGAGCATGTGACTGTATATAATAAGCGTCCATCTTGGAGGCATTGCAATGTGAAATGATAATGAAAAGCTGCATAATAAAATCTAAGTATAGAAATCTCTTGCATGAGATGTTCAATCTTTCCTAAAAAAGCTCCGAAAACAGAATCAAGCAAATTACCAGTTTCCATGGTCAAAATGTTGCAATATATTTGCTTACATCTAAAATCGGAATGTCTCCTGTTGTTGTTTTTATATGTTTTTATAATAGCAGGTCTTGTTATGCTTTGTACTGCTGCATTATGCTTATTTTGTGACGTGCTAACGAAGGTGCATGAGAAATCTTTTGACTTGTAGAGATTCCCAGGACAATTGCCCCTAGTAATTGAATATATATATATTCAATAAAAAAAACAAAGGTTAAAGCTGAGTTATAGTTAGGAAAACATATTTTCACATACAAAACAAGTTTAAACTACACAAACTTTAAAAATTCTAAAGTTATAACTTTTATTTACAATTGATCCACCACCTTCAAATTATTATAAGTAGCAGACCTCGTTACACAGTCTTTTCAGCTCGCTAACCAGACAACACTAACTCACTCTACCATGCACCGTGTTCTCTCTCACAAATAATGTTACTCCACTGAACAACACTACACTGTAGGAGATACTCTGCCACTCTACTACACAACACTACACTCGACAACACTGAACTATGTGACACTCTACTTAGCTGAACTCCATTCTATGCCACTGCACTCTACAACACTCTACTCTCTATGCCACTCTCCTCAATGACACAATGACCTAGAATCTACTGTTGTAGAGTTGGAGTTTTGTAGAGTAGAATATAGAGGAGTCTATTATAGAGGAATTACATAGCATACAGTGGAGTAAAGGGTTTTACCGTGGAGTGGCGGAGTGTGTTGTATCTTGGAGCGAAGTATCGTAGTGTGGAGTGGCGTGTTGTACAGTGTAGTGGCATGTCGAACAATACAGCTGAGTGTTTTACAGGGGTGTGTTGTCAACTGGAGTGTCATTAAATAGAGAGTGGTGGAGTTAAGTGTCATAGAGTAGAGTGTCAGAGTGGCATACAGTGGAGCAGAGTGTTGTAGCATGTAGTAGCATAGAATGGAGTTCAGTGGAGTAGACTGTCATATAGTTCAGTGTTGTCAATTGTAGTGTTGTGCAGTGAGTGGCGGAGAGTCTTGTACAATGTAGTGTTGTTCAGTGGAGTATCGTTATTTTTGAAAGAAAAGAACACAGTGCATGGCAGAGGGGTGAGCTATAGTTAGTGTTGTCTGATTGGCGAGCTGAAAAGAGTTTATAATATAATAATTTGAAGGTGAGGGATAAATTGTAAATGAAAGTCATATCTATAACTTTAGAATTATTAAAGTTTGTGTAGTTTAGGCTTGGTTTGTATAGGGGAAATATGTTTTCCTAACTATAAGCTTTAACCTTAGTTTTTTTCTTTGAATTTCATTAAAACTTTTTTTATATAAATGTGTTTCAAATCGTAGAGTCCAGTGTAGCAATTGGATAGTTCGTATGTGGAGTGTCGTACAGTACAGTGGAGGAGAGTGTTGTAAAGTCTATCATCGTAGACTGGATAATTGTAGATTGGAATAGAGAAGAGTGTAGTAGCATATCGTACAATGCACTAAGGTGTTGTATAGTGTAGTGGCATGGTGTCTCATATAGTGGAGTCAAGTATCTTAGACTGGAGCAGCAAATTGCACAGTGGAATGGCATGTCGAACAGTGGAATAGGGTGTCGTAGTCTGTTATAGAGTGGGTAGATTGTTTTAGAGTGGAGTAGGGTGAATTAGAGTGTAACAGAGTGGAGTATCATAAAGTGGAGTGTTCTAGAGTACAGTGGAGGAGAGTGTCGCAGAGTGGAGTGCCATGTCATATAGTGGAGTGACGTATCGTAGAGAGAAGTTGAGTGTCATGTTGTTGAGTATCATACAGTGTAATACAATGGCTTAGAGTGGGTGGCCATAGAGTGGAGTAGAGTGTCATACAGTGACATAGAGTGTAGTATATTATTGTAGAGTGTAGTTGCATACCTTGGGTAGAGTGTCGGAGAGTGGAGCAGTGTAGAGCAGAGTATAGTACAGAGGCATTGAGTGGGATAAGGTTTAGTAGAGTGGAGCAAGAGGAGTGGAGTAGTGTAGAGTGGTGTAAAGTGTCATAAAGAGGAGTGGTATGCATAGACTATAGTGACATGGAGTGCAGTAGAGTGGAGTGGTGAAGCATACAGTTGAGTAAAGTGTCATAAATTAGAGTACTGTGTTGTACAGTAGAGTAGAGTCGAGTGGTGTACAGTGAAGTAGTGGAGTAGAGTGGAGTACTTTGCGAAAGTAGAGTGGAGTAAAGTGAGGTGCAGTAACATGCAAAGAGTTGGGTACAGTGTTGCATAGTGGACTTGAGTATTGTAGAGTGTTGTGCTGTGGCATACAGTATAGTACAGTGTTGTACAGTGAAGTGAAGGAGTATAAACAGGAGTAAAGTGTCGTAGCATGGCATACAGAGCAGTAGAGTATTGTAGAGTGGATTTCATAGAGTACTGTAGTGTCTGAAACTGTGGAGCTGCATAGCATGGATTGTTGTATATTAGCATAGAGTGAGATAGAGTCTTCTACAGTAGAGTAGAGTCAAGTGGAGTGGTGTACCAAAGTGTGGAGCAAAGTGCAATAAAGTGTGTTAGTGTTTCGTACAGTAGAGTGGCATGGAGTGGAGTGTACTGGCATAGCGTTGGAAGTAAACTGTTATAAATTGGAGTGGGGTCTCGGACAGTAGACTGAAGTGCGGTGTTGTATAGAAAAGTGTTGTATAGTGGAATAGAGTGTTGTGCTTTGGAGTGTATGAGCATACACTGGAGTATAGATTTGGACAGTAGAGTGCATGGGGATAGAGTGGAATAGAATGTTGCAGAGTGCCATGAAGTGTGGTAGACTTTTATAGAGTGGAGTTACAAAGAGTGTAGGAGAGTGTCATTCAATGGAGTGAAGTAGAATGAAGTGGCGTACACTGCAGTGGCATCGAGTGGATTACCATTAAGTGGAGTAGCATACAGTGGGCTACTGTACAGTGGCAAACTGTATAATGGACTGTAGAAGAGTGAATTGGCATAGAGTAGAATAGCGTAGAGTGGAGTGGTGTACGTGGAGTGGCGTAGAGTGGAGTAGGGTACAGTGGATTGGCATAGAGTTGGATGGCATACATTGAAGTGGCGTAGCATAGAATCGAGGAAATTGTTATTAATTAGAGTGGCATCTCATGGAGTAGAGTGGAGTGCTGTGTTGTACAGTGTTGGGAACTGTCACAGAGTGCAGCAGAATGTTGTACAATAGAGTGTATGTGCATAGAGTTGAGTGCAGATTTTGACAGTGGAGTGTATAGAGTGGAGTAGAGTCTAGTAGAGTGGCATAGAGTGTAGTAGAGTTTTGTAGAGTGGAGTTATATGGAGTGGATGAGAGTACACTGGAGTAGTGTACAGTCAAAGAGGGTACAGTGGAGTGGCATAAAGTAGTATAGCATACAGTGAAGTAGAATAGACTGGAGTGGCATACAGTAGAGTGGCATAAACTGTAATAGCATATAGTGTAGTAGAGTACAGTGAAGTGGTTTGGACTGGAGTGGTGTATTGTGGGGTGGGGTGGAGTGTAATAGCATACAGTGGAGTGGCGTACAACATAGTGGGCTAGAATGGAATACCATGCAGTAGATGGGGAATGATTGAGGTTGTGTACAGTGTAGAATGGAGTGGCATATAGTGTAATGTCATAGAGTGGAGCACAGTGGAGTAGCATGGAGTGAAATAGCATAGAGTAGAATAGCGTAGATTGGAGTGGTATAGACTGGAGTAAGTGGGGTAAGTGTAGTGTAGTGGGATAGAGTGAAATAGCATATAGTGGAGTGGCGTAGAGTGGAGTTGTGTACTTAACAGTGGCATAGAGTGCAGTAGCTTATAGCGCAGTGGCATACAGTGGAATACCATAGAGTGGAGTGGTGTACAGTTGAGTGGGGTAGACTGGAATAGCGCATAGTGGAGTACCATACAGTGCAGTGGCAAACAGTGAATTGGTTTAGACTGGAGTGGCATACACTGGAATGGGGTAGAGTGTAATAGCATACAGTAGAGTGGCGTTCAGTGGAGTAGTGTCCAATGGAATAGAGTAAAATGGAGTGGGCTAAAGTGGAGAGGAATACACTGGAATGGTGTAGAGTGACGATGCAGATATTGGAGTGACATAGCATTGAGTGGAGGGGAATACAGTGGAATGGCATAGAATGGAATAGCGGAGTGGCATATAGTGGAGTGGCATACACTGAAGAGGCTTAGAGTGGAGTTTCATACAGTGTAATAGTGTAGAGTCGACTGGGGTCGAGTGAAGTTGTGTACAGTGTAATAGCGTAGAATGGAATCGCGAACAGCAGAGCTTTGTACAGTGGAGTGGTTTAGAGTATAATAGTGTGTAGTGGAGTAATGTAAAGTGGAGTGGCGTATAATTGTTTGGTGTAGATTGGAGTGGCGTACAGTGGATTGGGGAAGACTCTAAGAGCATACAGTGGAATGGCAATTATTGGAGTGGGGTCCAATCGAATAGCATGGAATGAAGTGGTTTAGTGCGGAGTGCCATACACTGAAGTGACGTAGAGTGGAGTGGTATACAGTGGAGGGTCATACAGTAGAATAGCGTGCAGTGGAGTGTTGCAGAGTGGAGTGACATACAGTGGAATAGAGTAGAGTGGAGTGCCGTACAGTAAAATGGCATATAGTGGAATAGCCTAGAGTGGAGCAGCGTTCAGTGGAGTGGCGTACAGTGAGTGTGGTAGACTGGAGTGGTGTACAGTGACGTTGCATACAGTGAAATGTCATAGAGTGGAGTACAGTGGTGCCTCGTATAGTGGAGAGACGTAGAGTGGAGTGGCATACAGTTTAATAGCATATAGTGGAGTGGCTACAGTGCCGTGACATACAGATGTATGTGAAATTTAGTAGCAATGGAGATTATGGTGTACAGAATAAGCATAACAGTGAATTGTTCTGCTTTTAGTTTCTCCAGATTGGTGGCCTTGCATTCCTTTGTATATTGACTTAAGTATTTAATTGCCTATGCAACACAGTGAGTGACGTGAGGGTACCACAATCAAATAATACAGCTGGGACTTTGTTATAGTTTGGGCCATGGTATGCCATAATAACTTTGCAGCATACTGTGGTACATGGCAATGACAAGCCAGTATATAATTGAGAAATGGCTGTTTTTAGATCATGAAAAGGCAGCCATATTGTTTTTACAATACTTTGACTGTGTTCAGTGTCAGGGCCTTGAATGTAGGTAAGTAGTAGGTCATTATCTGTTACCACTTAATTAAAGTGGTATTAGGTAGGGAAATATATTTATATTTTTTTGATATATTCTTAAACAAGATTACGGCCATGTACCGCAGCAGTTTCACAGACTATTGTAAAATTCCATGAAAGTCCCACTGTGATAGATATTACTAAGTTTAAATGCCTTATAACTTAGAAAAATTCTTACCCTACTTAACTGCAGTACCTAAAACGCATCACCTATGCGCCATAATGTATAATCTTGCCAAATGTCAAGTAAATCCATGCAGCCATTTTCAGTCATTTGAGACGTCATCAGTGATGTCACTGACCATGTCATGAGTGATGTAATATGTGAAGTCATAAGCAGTGCATTGCAGGGGTGTAAGTTATAGTTAATTTAGGTTACAATAACTGCTGAATTTCACTGGTTTTGTATGAATGAAATCTAAGCTATACGTTCCTGTAACCTTTGGTTTTTCAGTGAATTTCTAGTTTAAAAAAAATATATTTTTCCTAACTATAACAACCGTGTAATCTTTGATTTTTAAGTGAATTTCTAAGGTTTTTCAAATTCTATTTCCTAACTATAACGTCCCTGTAACCGTCGTTTTTTTAAATGAATGTCTATGGTTTTTAGTAAGGGTGGGCGTTATGTGCGTAGTGGGGCTACGCGAAGCTTCGTGAAGTGGGCAGGAAGCTACGCCCACCCACACACTTCGCATGCACATTTTGCTGGAAGAAGTCGGCGCGAAGCTGAAGATGGAGCCCCAGGACGCCGCATATCAGGTAAGTGCTTTTAATTTACTTTTACACTATTTTAAATTAAAATAGGAATTTAGGAGAGGGCGGGAGGGAGGCGGGTGGCGGGCAACTACGCTCCGTCCACGGAGTATGCGTAGTGTTGCCTACTACTCCTACTTTGCGAATCGCGAAGTAGGCAACACTCTGTACACTCCGTGGACGAAGCGAAGCACTGCGCCCAGGGTTAGTTTTTAGGTCTCGGCCTAGCGTACACTGCGCAGCAGTGTTCGCGCAGCCAGAGTCCTTTTGTATGCGTCTTGAAAATGGACCTGGAAATTCCACACATGCGTGTTATTTCCAAGGTCCATTTTAATTGGGCTTTGTGTGCGTGTATTTTTAAAACAGAACACGCAATAGGCCATGGGTGGTCGCGTAGCTCCGCCCATGGCCTATTGGTGTCTGTTACGCGCACCAAAGACCATATGTCTTCAGTTATCATGCCGACACGGGCGCGATAATTGAAGACATATGCCTGCAGTGGCGCGCGCGCGCACCACTCACGGGCTTTTTTTTTTTACAATAGCGATTGCGAAAGCGTTCTCTTTCAGTGCTGCTTTTTTTTCTACTTTTAAATACTCTTTTTGCTTCCAGAGCAAACTTTGTTCCACTCAGCTTGAGGGAAAATACTGTGAATGTTGTCAGTTGCAAAATGTGCCTGAATACTTCACCCCTCGGCCCCTTATCATCCACCGCGGGCTTCATGACACGGCGTTCGTTGCGGTGTATGTGCAGTGCCCATGTTCTCCAGAGAAACGCAGCGCTACAGAGAACTGATTTAAACATCCGATTACATGCAGTCAGTCGTAGTTTAGATTGTACAGAGCGCTTTCCTACCACCCTAGACTTAATTTGGACACACTCACATTTCTGGGGTGTCCTTTTGCCTCTCATGTAGTGCCATCCATCCCGTGAGCCCCTACCCCACACACACCTCGTTGAACTGAGCTTCCGCTCACCTCTGTACGTCTAGGCTCCCTTCACACGTCAGTATTTCTTACCTGTGCACTTGTAACTTCTGCCCGGCTGCAAGCTCCAACCCCTCTGTGGCCGGTTGGCATGTGCTCGCCATAAGCCATGCCATATCCCTTTTTACATGGAGGGCCCTGCATCTCAGCTATGTGCACCCAGCCCCCAGGTGACCAGCGTGCACCTAGCGCCCAGGTAACCAACGTGCACCTATCACCCAGCTGACCAGCGTGCACCTAGCGCCCAGCTGACCAGCCTGCACCTAGCGCCCAGCTGACCAGCGTGCACCTAGCGCCCAGGTGACCAGCATGCACCTAGCCCCCAGGTGACCAGCGTGCACCTAGCGCCCAGGTGACCAGCATGCACCGCGAGCCCTTTCACGTGTGGGCACAAAACCTCCTTTAACCTTCTTACATTGACCCCTCTGTCCTCTGACTGCTCTCACACTCATGCCCAGACCCTCACACACTTCTATCTAAACTCCTTCAACCCGATCCGTGGTACCATTGGTGATGGAAAAGATTCCTTCTGTGCATGCGTACATTAACAAAAGGGATTTACACATGTGCAAAATGCAATGTGTGTGCACACAAATCTTATTCCTGTGATACACTGTAGGGTTCACTCAGTCTTTCATCCTTCTGAGGTCGATAAAATGGGTACCAATTAGTTAGGTAAGGATGGATACATATCTGTTATTTAGCACCAATATACCCTCTGGGTGAATGTACAGTTTACTACACATGTAATGTTACATTGTAATCATAGGGCGTGCCCTGCATATGGCCATTGTAGAATCACGTGCAGTCGTGTTTCATAGGGAGAGGGACTGGCGTGTGCACCTGCTGTACCCCTAGTTCCCCTGCAGCAACCCTGGGTGGCACATGTGTGCTGCATGGATGAGGCAAAGGAGACAGTGGGCATAATGTCTCTCTCTGCAGAGCAGACCCTCTCTACACCCGTCTGTGCAGGGAGGGGCAGTGGACTACTCATTTCCATTCCTACCCCTAGCCAAGCTCATAGTGTGCATGTAACCATAGACAAGAACCGGCGCTTCACAGCAGGTGACCGTCATTGTTCCCCCATGGGTGACATGGTGATGGAGGGAGGAAGGCGTGTGACGTCAGCAGGTGCTAAGACCAGTCAAATAAACAAGCAAAATAGTAAAACAACTGAACACCTTTTAGGGGAAGGGGGTTTTCTCTGGGATCTCTCCATAGACATTTGAAGGAATGCCATATCTATTTCTAGTTTATATACAAGGAGTGGTGGTTGTAGTTGCATGATAAGGAGACCAAAGGTTTTCAAATGTTACAAGAATCTCACAAGCCTTTAGTGTGTAATTTGTTAGGCAGAGGGCTGCCATGTAGATGCGATTTGATTTTCACATGATACTATTTTGCTGCAGTCTTTAATTCTGGCTTTTGTGATTTTTCTTGTGAATTTCCGCAGGCACCAGCCTTTCTGTGGCAGCCTTCTTGAAATAGCTTCTCTCTGGTAGGTGGACCATCTGCCTCTTTCTTTCAGTGCTAACTCTTGCAATACCTTCTCTCCTCTGGTTGGCGGCACCTTTTCCCTCCATCGCTACTCCAACCTGGCCATGAAAGTGATGACAAGAAGCCCTATAAGGGCTCCAGTTATGTGTCCTAACATCTGTTTTTCTTTTTTTAACCTCAAAAGACACAGATTTGGAGATGAGCTCCTACCTAATGTTTTTTTGTCACCAAAAAGGCAAAGCTATCCACACAACTCCATTGCTACACAATTCAACTCTACACATTTCAAATCCACTCCACATAATTTGATATCAATCCACATAATTCAACTCAACAACACAATAACACTACACACCACATACATCTAATCCACACTACAGAATTCCACAGCATGCCACAAAATTCTACAGCACACCACATAATTAAACTCCACTACATACCATTTCACAACACAAAATACCATTACACATAATTACACTCAATAACACACAATCCCACTACACACAATTCTAGTAAACTCAATACCACAAAATTACTACCCACAACATTCTACCATGCCACATCATTTCACTACACAAATAGACTCCACACCACACAATTTCACGCCACACAATTCCACAACTAACAATTCCAATCTAACCCACATAATTCCACTACACACCACATGCATACACTCCGTAACACATGGCTAAAAGACATTGCCATTTACAATGCCATTAGCTCTAACTCAAATAAATCCGAGACCTGTTTCATTTCCAAATCTTGTTTAACTAGTAGTCGCATTTGCAGAGTGGTGGACCAACTCTCAGGAATCCTGCTGTGTCTTATTTACTGGAAGTAACAGGAGGGCTTCTGGACCCTCAAGAACACTCATCATCCAATAGGACTCCATCCCCCAACCAACAGTGCACCAGGAGGCGCGTTTGCAGAGTGGTGGAGAAAGGGGACGTGGTCTCCGAAGACTTCTCAGCAATTCCGCTGTGTGGGACTTACTGGAGGTAAGAGAAGGGCTTGTTGGCCCGAGGACATTCTGGAGCCAAGGGGACTTCATCACCTAACCAGTAATGTGCCAGGATGCGTGTTTTCAGAGTGGTGGAGAAAGGGGGTGTGGCCTCTGAAGACCTCTCAGCAATCCCGCTGTGTGGAACTAACTGGAGGCAACAGGAGGGCTTGTTGGCCCCAAGGACCCTCAGCATCCAAGAGGACTTCATCAGCCAACCAGCAGTGCACCAAGAGGCAGGTTTGCAGAGTGGTGGTAAAAGGGGGCGTGGTCTCTGAAGACCTCTCAGCAATTCTGCAGTTTGGGACTTACTGGAGGTAACAGGAGGGCTTGTTGTCCCCGAGGACATTCTGGAGCCAAGGGGACTTCATCTCCTAACCAGTAATGTGCCAGGAAGCGTGTTTGCAGAGTGGTGGAGAAAGGGTGTGTGGCCTCTGAAGACCTTCCAGCAATCCCACTGTGTGGGACTTACTGCAGGTAACAGGAGGGCTTGTTGGTCCCCAAGGACATTCTGGAGCCAAGGGGACTTCATCCCCTAACCAGTAATGTGCCAGGAGGCGTGTTCACAGATTGGTAGAGAAAAGGGCTGTGGCCTCTGAAGTTCGCTTAGCAATAACCCTGTGTGGGACTAACTGGAGGTAATAGGAGGGGTAATTGGCCCCAAGAACCCCCAGCAGCAAAGGACACTTCATACCACAACCAGTATTGCACCAAGAGGCGTGTTTGCGGAGTGGTGGAGAAAGAGGGCCTGCCTCCGAAGTCCTCTTAGCAATCAGGCTGCCTGGGACTTATTGGAGGTGACAGGAGGGCTTGTTGACCCCCAAGGACCCTCAGTATCCAAGGGGACTTCAGCCCCCAACCAGCAGTGTGCCAGGAGGTACATTTGTAGAGTGGTGAAGAAAGGGGGCGTGGCCTCCGAAGACCTGTTAACAATCCAGCTGTTTGGGACTTACTGGAAGTAATGGGAGGGCTTGTTGGCCCCAAAGGACTCTCAGCAGCCATGGGGACGTCATCTCCTAACCAGTCATGTGTCAGGAGGCACGTTCACAGAGAGTGGTGAAGGGTCTTCTTTAAATGTTTTTTTTATTCATTACGGGAGGTGGTGGTCCCTGGGGCATCAATGATTGTCAGTGGCTGCGTGAGTGTCTGAATGAGTCTGTGAGTTGGTGCATGAGTGTCTGAATGGGTCTCTGAGTGGATGCGTAAGTGTCTGAGTGGGTGTGCAAGTTGGTGAGTAAGTGTCTGAGTGGGTCTCTGAGTGGGTGCATGAGTGTCTGAGTGTATTTTTTTATTTGAATAATGATGGGGAACATGTGATTTAATAGTTTCAAGAACCGTGCTATAAATGTTGTATGCTAAGATATACGTTTACATTTTGATGTTGTTTCCGAAAAATGATGTTGAATATATGATTTCATGTTACATGGACTGTGGTGAAAATGGCATATATAAGAATATTAATTTTTATTGGTTCTATATATGGAAACAAATCATATTTAGTGATTCCAAGATGGCGACTGCAGTCACCTAGGGATTTACGTGTTTTGTGAAAGTTAGTCTATCGTTGATTTCCTAACAGCAGTGTATCCAAGGAATTTCGATGTTTTTTGTATATAATAAATGGCCTCACAAGACGTGCGCCAACATTGAAAAAGGCAAAAGCCAAAGCAAGTCTGTTGTCAACATGTTCTGAATAAAGGAATGATCTTAATATCCAGAGAGTGCTGGTCAGATTTTCCTGCTGGAGTGTGCAATTTATATCAGTGAGTCCACCCTCTCGTGACAGAGCACCCGCCCACGAGTGCAGGCAGCTTTGGTGGATCGTAGTAAGAATGGAAAAAAACAAAGGTTTAAGATTAGTTATAGTTAGGAATACCTAATTTATTATTTCTATACAAAAGCAACTTAAATTACACAAACATTAGAATTTGTAAAGTTATAGTTATAACTTAAAGTTGTCATTTGCGCCCCTCCCAAAACTATAACTCACTCACATCCACACACAGTGTTGTGAACGCACTAGCCAGACTAAATTAACTATAAGTCATGCCTTCCCCGTTGCACTGCTTATTCCCTTTCATATTACATTACTTATAGTATGTTAAATCATAGCATTCATAATGACACTCATGGCATCTCAAATGGCATATTTTATAACACCACTGAGCATGGTAGAGGGCCTAGTTATAGCCCCCTACAAGATCTCTTACAGTCAGCCTCCACATGCATGTGGAATACAGAACACCAAAATATATTCCAAGTTACCAAGGCTGCACCATTGGTGGATACTGCTCTCCAATCTAAAGAGATGGAAGTCAAAGTTGATGCTAGTCCTACAGACCTGAGTGCAGTCATCTGGCAAAACCAGGTCTGCAGGGAGTGGAATCCCCCACAGCTGAAAAGGAGATACTCCTAAATAAAAAATGAAGTAATTGCATTTCACTGTAGTGTCATCTCTACCTCTTTGGCCATACTTTTCATATCTTCACCAACCATAAGCTGTTAGTTTCACTGCTTCAAAGATGCTAATCAAAGCCACCTTCCATCATTCAGTTTCAGGAGAAGTCATTCAATGGCCTCAAGCAAACTTATTACCTCTTTGAAAGCCAATAACCGGTTCCTGAAGCACAAACACAGTAAAGAAACCAAAGAGGACATATTCAAATGCTGCAACGTTGGAAATGATAGGCCTTTGCTACTGTCCCAATAAAAGATTAGTGGAGCTACATTTGCTGATGACTGTCTGTGACTGTATGGTGACTTTTGCCAACTAGTTGTCACTGCTACCCAGCAGAGAAGACAAAAGTGCATCAGCAAGACCAGTCCCATCACACACAAGCAGCTAGGCAGATACTGACCATCAATCCAAGACGTTCTTTTTCAATTTGCTGCAAAACAAGATGAACTCTTGCTCTGAGGAAATCACCTTGTATTCCTAACTGCTTTGACGAAGAAAGCCCTTCCGCAAATCAGACACCAAGATGGTCAAAATGAAGGCGCATCTAGAAAGTTTTATTTATCCAACTCAATAAGCAGGTAGAAACATTAGTAAATGAGAGTGTGATTGTCATTTCCTAGCCAGGAAAGATGATTAGTCCACTTATCCTGAAATTCAGAACAAGTCGTCACTAAATAGAAAATCCCATGGATTGTCCTAGGAACTGGGAACTTATAATGTGCCCTAATTTCAGAACCAAATCTTTGCTGATTATCTCAAATACTTGTATATCAGCATTTTGAAGACTGCCCTAAGCTGGTCCCAAGCCAATGTCAAGGTCGAGAAGTTTATGAACTTCCTGAACAAAACAATAAATAAATTGTGAATCTTTGTGTTTGATGTTAAATGCTCCATCTAATAATAATTCAATGTTCCACACCTTTCTAACGCATGTGATCCTGCTAAATGTACATGGGGAATTCCATGTTTGACACTTTTCCGCACCACTCTTCATTGAATACTACACTTCCTGACAATGGTGCTACATTTTCAGGGAGAAGAAACCATGGCAACAAAACCAGGCAGTGGAGCCATTCCTGTGCACCTGTCCGCCAAAGTGTGGACACAATCTAAGTAGGAGATTGACATCCAAGAAACCTGTTTCATCTTCATTTAACATCAGTATTTCTGATATCCACAGAACACTTGTCAGTGCTAATTGTGCTAATCATCACATTGTCAGAACGAGTGATTATTTTAGAAACTCTGAGGCCAGCTGAATTCACAGCAGATGATGACACTGACCTTGACAATTCACCTGGTGTCAGCTTGACATTCGGTCCTGAATTCGAGACATCTGGCAATTCAGGGCATCTCAGCCTACCGAGGTGGCACCATGTTTGAACAGTAGGTCCTTACTGATGAATGAAGTGACTCTTCTTTATCAGGACCTGGATCTTGGCACTCTGAGGTGATACTAGATTGTTTCTTCTTGAGCTAGACATAACGTTTGGGCCTGTTATTGGTTTGGACATCTGCACTCGCATCTAGGGCCTTGGTCAAAGTTCTATTCCATATAGGTACCCCAATATAGGCTCAGGTAGTCATCAAACCTTTCACCTATATTCTCCCCTACCATTACACTACATAACGGCTCTTAGTACTGACCTTTTACCTAGTTACGATAACGTCTAAAGATGACATGGGTTTTTCCCTGAAAAGCTTAAGCCTCATTCTTTATGCATGAGGATTCTTGGAATCACAGAAGGACAGCAGGCCTATCATTTCCTGCATAATAACTATGTATAAGAGTCTTTCCTTCCGTCATCCTAGTCCGACATGACACAGCAAGTTATATCCCCAGGGGTTACCACTTTGGTATTTATACACCATATCTTGCTGAGGTAGTCAGAGGAGAAAAGGACTTCCAAACCGACACACTGACATGAGATGCTGAGGCTCCTCCATGCAGACACTTCATCTCGCAGTGGTCTGTCATCCCTTGCGGGGCGTCCATATCGAGACCAAGATGGGGTCTCACAGTCTCTCACTTCAGGTAAAGGGGTTGACTTTATCCTAGAGGGTTTCTTGGCTTTCACACCCACGTACATGCTAGGTACACTTAGGTACATCTAGTTAGGGTCGCATTGTAAGAGTACGCATTTTACTGTCATGTATTTTATATACTTGACTGTATTCATTGTTTTAGCACGATGGTAGAAATTTACCATCCTTTTACTCTGTTAGTGCTTATAATCATTTATATATGTTACTGATGGTTGTTGCAGCACACCTATTTTACACTAGAATGACGCTGGTTCAATAAATGCCTATTGAAAAACGTCCCCACCGTTTATTCTGTGTATCTTTTGGAGACAAAGTGAGCATAAGTGACTGAGAGAAAAATATTGCACTGTTTCCACAGTCCTGAGGGATCCGGGTTGTCATGTTCAATAGTTGTAGAGAGCTATTCTCTCCTTGGTAAGAGGGGTTTTTAGTGGCACTGTGAGCTAGCTGGTATACAGGCTACCATTCCGGTAGGGATGTCTAGAATCAGTCTGGCACCAATCCTACAGTTTATGTTGTCTAAACATGCAGATCCTATATAGGTTTATAGGAACTACACGATGTTGGTTTGGTACTTATTTAACAGTAAATCTGAGTAGTTCAGTTGTGCTATTCTCAGAGATCCCTACACACATTTCCCCAGAGACGTCTGGAGTGGGAAGGGAACTATCCAAAACAGATGAGTAGGCAAAATTCCTATTTATTGGCTCTAGGTTTATCAAGCTTGAAGGACAAGCATGTCATATTGTGCATAAAACCTTATCTCTGTTTACTTGAAACTCTCTCTTGAAACTTTTTGTCAAACAAATGGCTGACAAAAATGCCGCTGGGCAAGCATAGCCTGTTGTAGAGAGGGAAGAAGAAATAGAAGGGGAAAAAACATTTCAGAAAATGTTAGAAATGCCCTTACTCAAAAGCTAACAGACTATGGAGTCACAGCTAGGGGTGGGACAGTAACATTCGTGATTGAGAATCATATAGAACAGAGGTATTCTAGTCATGGGTTAAATTCGCACAATCAAATACATTTCATTTTTACACTGAAGATTAAACACCAAATGAATACAGTCCGTATGAGGACATTGAGATTCCACTTACCTACCGGGAGCATATAAACTGGTTTAAAGGTACGCTTCCCCATACAAAAAACAAAGTAAGACTAGGTCCACTCAGAAGAGATGGAGCCATGTGGCCTGTCCTAGCGGCTTATACACCGCATCCAGAGATTGACACAATGCCAATAGCAGAACTATGCCCACTTCACAAAGAAATAAAAAAAACTTTACAGAAACCTTACACAGTTTGAGAATACTCACACTTTAGCCAACAAGACCTACACAAACAAGTCATATTCAGTATTCTACAACTAAAATTACACCACAAACGCTATAGGCAGTTATGGGTAAAATGCCCACTAAACGTGAGCAAATGCCATTCTGGATAGCTCAGAAAATAGCACAGCTAGAGGCAGTATTTCCACACACCAGCCATCAAGAAAAAAACAGAATGCTAAGAATCCGCTTGCCAATGGGGATAGCTCCCCAGATAGAGAATTGTACCACTTGGGATACAGTTTTTGCTGCCATATAAACCAGAACTCATGGCATCCCGCATTATCAGTAATACCAGACGTATTAAGACAAATACAAACAAGTATGGAGCAGAACCTGCTCAGAATTTAGGGATGGAATTATTAGGTAATTTTGCCCAGGTATCAGCTATATTATTAGCAAATATAAAAGAGGAGGCAGCAGCAGTGGCAATACGCCAACGCCTGAGAGATTCCACTCCTTTACAACAGGAACGTGAATTACCTAAAATTATCACAGACACTTTGCTGAATTGGGTAGAGATAGTTTAGGAGCGGGAGCAACAAAACCTCAACTCATGGGTGGTCCTGAAAACGATAACACCAGGCAAGCACCTGATTCTTCCAAGAAGAAATGGGATAATAACAATAAAAACCAAAATATTAGAGAAAATAGATCTGTATCTAGGAGTTGGCCTCCTCAACAGGAGGCCTCTAAAGGGAGATATAACCTTAGAAATAGGCATAACATTAAAAAACCTGACAGGTATCTGAATACTGATATAAGTTCCTCTTGTTCCTTTTAGGGTTCACCAAGAAACTCAGAGAGAGAAGGACAGTCAGAACACAGATAAGAAGAACGTACAAAGTCCAGAGACATGCCACACGCTTCAAGCTATCCTTCCAAAAAAGAAGACAAGCCAAAATCTGAACCACAATTTAAAAAGAAGAAAGTAGCAGGTCTAAAAGTTAGACAAGCCCAGAATTCTGAGGACTCAACTACTGAACAGGGAATGGGCTCTGACGATGCTAGACGGCACAGTAGAAATAACAATAGCTCGCTAGAACCTGATGGAATTTCTGGTGACAGCGGAGTTGAATGAGCATATCACGGTGGAAACACCTGATACAAGGGTAAGTTTCCCACATAGGTTACATGAAATAACACTCCAAATGGAGGGGAACAAACCCAGAAAAGTTAAAGGTCTCTTTTGGAAGAACTTGACTTATGGCTGTGACATCCTTTAAGCTGAAAAAGATTGGCCGCCTGAAATTGTTATGGATTGCCCAAACGAAGAAACAGTAATTTTACCAGCTTTTTCCGACCACGTTCCAATATACTTAAAACACACATATGCGCGGGAGTGGGCGGTAGCCCTTACTCCAGCACTATATCGCAACCATGTCGGGTGGCATGCTGAGTCACCAATCTGGATTTTAATCTGGTTTTATCAATTGAATTTTATACATGTACTTTTATATATATGGAATATGCTTTTATGACAATCGTCGAATAAAGCTTGCTTGACTTGACTTGACTTGAGTCACCACACCATGTAATCCCAGTAAAAACTACTCAAACTCCACAGAAACAGTACCCAATAAAACAAGAAGCGAAAAAACATGTCAGGGAGATATTAGATTACCTTGAATACCAGGGTGTAATAGAACGTTGCACCTCTACAATGAACAATCCTCTGTTTCCCGTAATGAAACCCGATAATTCATACCATCTAGTTTTAGATTATAGACATCTGAACACATGCACAAGAACATTTGCAGTACAGAATGCACATAGTGCCGCATTAATGAATAACATTGTGTGAAAAATATAATATGAGCTATCAAGTGAAGGAAAAAGCCTGGTAGCTAACTTTTTAGAAAAGTGTGCGCTGCTCCAACCTCCCAAATCGCTGAAAAATGTACAATCCATATTAGGATTTTTAAATTTTGGCAGAACATACATTTCGGATTACGCAGAAAGAGTAAAACCTTTCTACGACTTAATAAGGCCTGATTTTTCAGTAAGGTATTGGACACAGCAACAAACAGCCATCCTTTGTTCCCTACAAGCTGACATGATAGCTTCAAAATACTTGCAGACATGCGTAAATGTATGCAATCTAGTGATCCGTGTTATAGAGGGTCAATCTGGGTATACTCACCTTACCATCAATGAAGACAAAACAGTACCCGTAGCATACAAATCATATTTGTAGACAAAGCTGAAATGCGCTTTGCTTCTACAGAAAAAATTCTGACAGCAGTATAGGCCTCTGTAGTAAGAGAAAGAGCACTGGCTCAGGGAAAACAAATAATTGTTGTAACTCCGGTACCAGCCTTAGAGGCTGCTACAAAGGTAAGCTTTCCTAATGCTAAAACCTTACATCCAAGATGAATACAATGGGCTAATTCTCTCACTGCAACGGATTTAGAATACAGATATGACCCAAGGCTAAAAACACAAGCATTCCTGCAATATGAACAAGAATATCCTCTCCCAAATGAAATAATGCCTCTAGATCAGTATGAACACATTATTTACACTGATGGATCTGCTCAGCCGGCTATAGGAAGTAAACAGCAATACAGCGCTGCTTGTGCGATAGTAAAAGGTCGTATGCTGGAAGGCAAGTTCCATCCCAGCGATACAAAGACACAGGGCCAGATATAGGTAATTTCTATTTACCAATTCCTAAATACCGAATTTTACCGATTCGGTATTTAAGAATCGGTAAATAGAATGTAGGTAAAAAATCTGTAAATTGTACCGATTCGGTAATATTCGTTATTACCGATTCGGCATTTACCGAATCGGTAATAAGGAACATCTTCCCGTTCATTCCTATGGGCCTGGAGGCCCATAGGAATGAATGGGAAGCCATTCACTATTACCGATTCGGTAAATACCAAATCAGTAATAGGGGGAGCATATTCAAGACTGGCAGGGTGTCATATTGACACCCTGTTGCACCCCTGAATCATGCATGTGTGCACATGTGAGGCACATACATGCCCCAAGGGCATGTATGTCTGCCACATGGCACTTTTAAAAAGCACAGAATTGCTTTTTTAAAGGTATTCGGTATTTACCACCAACTTGTAGTTGGTGGTAAATACCGAATCCTTAAACCAAAAATGCCCTCACTTGAGTGCTCCCTTCATAGGATTTAAGGATTCGGTAATTTACCGGTTACCAAATCCTTAAATCCAGCCTCCTACATCGCAAAGGGCTAAATACCGAGCGGTAACTGGAAATTTACAGATTTTCGACCGTTACCGACCGGTATTAGCCCACCTACATATGGCCCATAGTCTCTAGGAGACTGCATGGTTCATTTCCAAACAAAGTTACTGACGGACGGAGGCTTCTTTACCAGATCACGAAAATCATTGGACTGGCAATAAAATTAAGACTCCAACCGACAGGTGGAAGTCATTTACTGAATAGGTTTGAGGCTCCAACCGGCTGGTGGAGGTACTTGTGATTTATTCTCCAACCCATATCTGACTAGAAGGCTTTTTATTATTCGCAGGGACACCAAAGAAATCTACTTTTGGGCTGCCAATCCCCCCCTCCTGCCCTAAGGAAGACCCACCTTGACACATTTCACTTTTGCACAACTCACAGGGTCGACACGTCGGCGTATTGAATATGTTTACATAACGCTCATGATCACAGTTCCATTTGTCATTGGGTCCTGAAGCATTTGTGCTAAAATTATAAGGACATACATATTTATAAAATCTTTCTCCCCTCTTTTCATTGCACGCTCAATTGTTTCTGTATATAGTGTACTGTCTTTATCACCAATCACCACATGTCACTTTTTCACCACAGTCACGTATTTCATATTGCAATTGAAATTGTAAATTGCGACAGCCATGATTATTTGATTTTCTCTGAATACATTATTGAATTCTAATTTTGGTGTGTGTTATATCTTTATTTATTGTTCCTTTGAAAATCATTGATATGTGTTATAAGTATGCTGTTGCTACTTGTCCTAAGTAATTGAAAAAAAAAACCAGCCAGAACCAATTTTTACTTTAAATGTACGGTTTAGCTGGCAGAATTAAAAAACATATTACTGGCACTAATAAATATCGATCAGGAATTCCTCACACTTATAGTGTGCAAGTCTTTTTACTGTGTCCAGTCATATAATGAATATCTTCACTACTTGGGTCAAAATGGGTTTAAAGACTCAAAAGGTGGCACAATTAAGCTTAAAAGGCTATGGGAACAGGTAGCTGAGTTGTAAAACGAACTACCAAGAGCTCATGTGATACAAATGCTGAGTCATCAATGTGATGGCGTTCATTTTGAAGGGAATTCATTGGCCAATGAAGCACCAAAGGGGGCAGTAGTCAAGTCAAGTCAAAGATAGCTTTATTCGATATTTGTTAAAAGACCATAAAAGCACATAACATTTTTTTTTTAAAAAGAAAACATTTCATCCAAAATTACAATGGTACAATTTGATACGTTATTTTACATAAAAACAATTAAAAAAGGGGAGAGTTAAAAACCATCTTTAAAAACACTGGAAAAGTCCAAGATAATTAATATATACTGTTGAGTAAAGTGGTATACATGCAATCATTATGCCATCGAGCCTCTACATCTTACAACATATTTCAGAAATGTAACAGCTGCGACCATGGTAGATTCATCTTGTAACATATATAGTCTGATCAAAGCTGGTTTGCATTGTCTCAATCCCCACATCTTTAGGAGGGGCAACAGGTGCCTCTTTCTGCCCCACTCATAGTATTTGCAAAAAAAGATGCAGTGGATATTTGACTGCGTAGATAAATCATCACATGGACAAGTTATTAGCGTAGCAGACCAGTCATTCGGGACAGGAAATTATATCAGCCTATAAAAACAATCAGTCCTCATCCTTGTTAGTAGCATTCTGGGGTAGCTGGGAAGTACCGGGGCCAGGTATGGATGTAAACCTGGACCATGTAGAATGTGACGATGAGAAATGATCGTGGACTTGTTTCCGTCCAGATACCACCGCCTGTCTTCTAACAGCTCAAGGCAGGTTTCTTTTAAAACTTTTTTCGACATTAGTGCACATGAGCTGGGGGTTACATAAAGTTCTGGGTGGCCAATGGAATTCAGAAATTTTTTAACATAGTACAGCCAGGTGAACTTCCTAGCCGCTGATTGGTTCATGCAGTCTTGGATCACATCCCTGCTAAAAGCTGTGTCCTTAGAGGACCATATCTTGTGCCACAACATGACTGGTCTTATCTTGATTAGATCTGTAATATGAACCCGATCTAGTTCTTTATGACATATGGTTGTAGAGATTTATCTTGGAACAGCTAACAGATATCTAAAAAAGGCATTTTCCGCTATTTGAATTTGTGTGCAATCGGCCGTCCCCCAAATACCAGCCCCGTAGGTCGCAGTAGAGACACATTTAGCTGCATAGATCTTAAGCATAGTGTCTATGGGTTTACCACCCAGTCTCTTGGCAAATTGTTTTACTGCGCCAATGGTGCGGGAGAAGGCCAGGTTGCGTGTAGCGATAGCTGTAGTCCAGGTACCTCTGTTGTTAAAAGTGATGCCTAAGTATGAAAAAGTTTTGGTCAAGCCTATCTTTGTCTGATTAACAAAAGTTTTGCAGTCTCTTTTGGAATTATTTTTTGATGTACAACACATGGTAAAAGTTTTTCCCACATTTATCTTCAAACCTCTGGAGCCCATAAAAGTTGAAAAACCAGTTAATGCCTTTTGAAGGCCCACCTGGGTTCTTGACATTATCACGACATCGTCGGCATATAGTAGTATTGGTACCGACGAGCCGTTTATTTTGGGATAGTCAACTTCCAAATTAATCAAAAAGTCTGCCACTTCGTTAATATACAAATTAAAAAGAAAAGGTGCAAGGATGCAGCCCTGTCGAACGCCCTTTTCTATGGGGAACTTCTTGGTGCGTTCTCCATTCTTTCCATAGCGGACCGTTGCTCCTGCACCTCTATAGAGTTCCTTTATAAAGTTCAACACGGATGGGTCTATCCCCATATTGGTCAGGGTAGTCCATAACACTTTGTGATTCAAGCAGTCAAAAGCCGAGCTTAAATCGACAAACGTCACGTATAAGTTCCCCTTTTTGACCACCATGTATTTGCTAGTTATTAGTGCCAGATTGAGTCCCTGCTCGACTGTGCCCAGCCCCCTCTTAAATCCATATTGGAATTTAGATAGGACCCCTTCAGTTTCGGCCCAAGATTGTAGTTTAGTAAGTAGAACTCTCCCTGCTACTTTCATCAAGCAGTCGAGCAGAGAGATTGGCCTGTAACATTTAGGGTCCTGTCTATCTCCTTTTTTATAGATAGGAATTACAATGGCTTCCTGCCATGTGGCTGGGAAGCCTGTTTGACTATAGGCATTCAAAACATTTGTGAGAAGCGGGGCCCAGAGATCCATGTTTTCTTTAAATAAATCGATAGGGATACCATCTGGCCCTGGGGCTTTAGAATTGGCGCTCTCTCGAATAGCCTGCTCAACCTCTGGTGGAGAAAAAACTATATTCAATGGAAAGTATCTATGATGTGTGATACTTCATACTGCGGGGCAGTGGTGATGTGTGATAATGTTGCACGGGGGTTTATCACCGGTAATTCATCATTTTTGTACAATGCCGTGAAGTAACTGACCCACACGTCCTCAGCTATAGCTACCTCCAAAGAGTCAGTCCTTCTCTCCACGAAGAACGGGGCATTGACTTCTCTCCAGAATGAAATATTGTCCCGAAGAGCGCTAGCCTTAATTAACGCCTCCCAGGCAAGATTTTTAAGTTCGTTTTTCCTATTTTGAAGTGCCTGTTTGTAGTCCTGCCTAGCTGTTCTGACTAACTTGATATCTTTCGGGAGGGTCTTTACAGCCTGTAAGAGAGCTTTATGGGCTCTGGTGCAGGCAGAATTGAACCATCCGTTTGATCTGACCGTTTCACCATCTTTTCGCTTCCTAGTCAATTTATCATTTATAGTGGCAACTATCTTGTCATAGGCCGCTCTGATCTTATGGGGATTAGGATATTGTTCCAGGCACGTCATGAAATGCTCACGGTTTTTCATGATTACCTCCTTTAAGAAATTATTCGGGTCGACCTTGGCCCACTTAATGGCATACCCATTTCTTCTGGACAGGGAAATTGAATGACGATATAATTTTTCAGACAGGCTTGATGCGTGGCTATCATAGATGCCCACATCAAGACTGATGCTAGTTGGAAAATGGTCACTCATTACTAGATCTTCAGTTTTGAAACCCTGTACAGAACCCTGTTTGTTGTTAGACAACAACATAAAATCTATAATGGTGCCTGACCCTCGACCATGGAAGGTTGGTTGGAAATCAACCGTGTGCTCACAGAGTTCATTGGCATAGCCTAGATCCCAGTCATGCATTAATTGGTTTAACATATTACCAAAAATGGTGTGTTCAAAATGCGTGCTGGGTTCCCCTTTTAAATTTGTTATGCCACAAATGTCAGAGCCACAATGAGGGCATAAATGACAGTTGAAATCTCCCACTATAAGGATACAATCAGCCTCACCCATTCCTCTCTTTAAGATATGGGTTAAATCATCTATAAGTGCTTTGGCTGCTTCTTTCAAGATGTTATTATAAAAATTAATCAGGAGAAGACTCAGCCCTTTCCCTTTAACAGAAAAACCCTGCAGGGATTTACACTCCCTATTATTGACCTCCTCATTTTCAAATCTCTTCACTGTCAAATTTGCCAGATTAGAGACATATGTACAGAGGCCTCCAGATCCCCTGCCTCGATTACCCCGAATGGACGGGGTGAAGAGGGTGCAGAAGCCCTCTATATGGGACTCCTCCTGATCCCAACACTCCTGGAGGCAAATAATGTCAAATTTATCGGCAAAGGATAGGAATGTTTAGTCCTTCGATTTCTTGGAGAGACCCGCAATGTTCCACGATGTTAAGGCCACACTGGCTCTCCTCGCTATTTGTGTCATATCTTTTTCCAGTAAATGTGGGCTCGCACTATTAACTACACTGTGCCCTATCGTATCTAGAGTTCCTATATTTGTTTCCTCATGGGAGGATATGTCATATTCCTCGTTGGCGTCTATAACGTCGGGCCCCTCAAATGTGGAGCCTATAGCTGATTGATATGAAGAGGATGATGCCAGTGATGCTGATGCCCAAAGGGGAGCGGGATTGGTACTTAACAGGGTTAGGCTAGTGTGACGGGGAGAGTGTACTTTGTTGCACGGGTTGGGTGCTCTTCCTAAGGTTGGAGAAGTAGAGAAGATTCTATGACCCTGTTTTGCCCCGGTTGGATACCCTGGTGGTCAATCGACCATGTCTAGGCAGTCATATCTATTTCTTGTTGAAATACCCCTCCAGCCTTCCAAATTGTACTGTTCTCTTCTAGGAAGCCAAGACCGAGCTTCCCAGTCTCTAGTCCTATTCCTATTCCTGTTCCAGTGGCCCACTTGGTTCCAAGACCAGTCAGGACCCTCCTCCCAACTTGGGGGTTCTCCGTAGTCGAAGATGTTCGATGGTGGGTAAAAGAAGGAGAGGCGGTGGGAATCAATCCCTCCCTTTTTTGCCAGAGTGGGCCAAGAGCAAATATAATCAACCGTGGCGGGATCGTCACAGTTGATTATAACACAATCACCCTGTATGCTTTTTCTTGATTCGCCAATCCACGATACTCTTCATACCGAAGAGATTCGGCCGGAATTTGGTGGTTGGAAAGGTCTATTTATACTCAGCCACTGCAGCACCTTGTTTCTAAGGGACCAGGAAGGTTCGTCTGTATTTTCCGACAACTCTGGGACACCAGTAAGGATGACAGTATATGGGGTCGCCTCCGGTGGAAGGTGTGTCGGACGCCTGAACCTCACTCCCTTCTTTCCATCACCCAAAGGCTGCGGAACCAGCCCTTTAGGGGGTATGAGTGGTGTAGCTTTCGACTTGACTGTCTGAGTTAGACCTTTTGACAGACCAGGGGTAGCCTGAGAGGTTTCTTGAGTTGTATTAGGCTTTGCCTTCCCGGCTCCAGGAGTAGCCTGGATGGGATCTTGTGTTATTTTCCGCTCTGGTTGCGCATTTGCAACTTTTGCAGCTTGTATTGGTTTAGCACGGGAGTCAGGTTGAACTAATTGGGCTGGTGTACTGATGACTTTGGATTTCCCCCCCTGCATTAGATGGGCCTAATGTTTTCTGGGTGAAAGGTGGTGTATTCAGCTTCGCTAGTTGTTTTTCAATGTTCATTAGGCTTCGTTCTACAGGCTGTAAGTGGCGTTTAAATAGCTCCCCCACACTGTTTAGTAATTGGGTGTTGGATGCGCATGTTGCATGTGCCCCCTACCGCCCCCATGATGTTTAGGTTCTCGGGCATTCCCGAGATGTTAGTCAAAGGGGTATTGCTAACATTTAGGGGACACTGGATGGGCTGGTTTAAGCCCAGTGTGTGGATGTTTGGGGAAGATATAGATTTGTTTAAGTTGGAGTTAATCTTTTTTTTCTTCACCCGTTTTGCTATGGCGCCCTCCCTCCTCCCTTTAGCGTTTTTTTCCGGAGGTTCTGCATAAGTTTGACATTGGTGTAAATCGGGTGTTTTTTCTAAATCGTCAGTTAGATCCGAATCAAGGGACAGCTGGGTAGCAGAAAGATCCACCGTGCTAGGGACAGTGTGGATCACTGCTATAGTTTCAGATGGCAATAGCAGAGGGGTGATCGATCCTGTCTGAGCCGGGGTTAGGGCAGAAGCAAGAGGGCCCATAGAAGACCTTCTCGCTATTGCCAGCTCATGAGATACCCTACGCTCCAACATAATTATACTCTGGTCTATCGCCTCGTTTGTCCTGGTGATAAAAAGATCTATTGGGCCTGTTATCTCAGCGCCGTTTTGTTTCTGGACCCTCTGGTCATGGCGAAACACAAATGATGATAAATAAGTGTATACTGTCACAAAGTAAACAGGATAAGAGGAATATCAAAATTTCAGACGGCAGAGAGCGATCTGGGATAGAAAAAGCAAATGACGTGGCCCGGTCCAGTCTTACCAGTCTATAACGGGCTAAAACAAACAAACAAACAAAGTCCACATTTGTAAAGCGCACAATCACCCGTAAGGGTCTCTAGGCGCTGGGGGGCCGTCGGGAAGATTAAGCGAGCTATTGCCCAGAGTCACATGGTGCTGGGCTAACCTGCCGCCGGAGCCGGGGATCGAACCGTGGTCCCCAGATTCCAGCGTAAGTCGCCCTGGCCGCGGCGCCACACCTCTTCCTCAACGGGCCCGCCCTTGGCCCTTGGCCCGGGCTTTGCCCGGTGTCCCGCGAGACGGGGTGATGCTGAATTTAAGCGCCTCCTGGCACGCAGAGCTCGCAGTGTGTGCCGCTAAGGTTGCTGGGGCTTGTAGTCAATATGCCCCACCCACGCTCCACTCGGCGGCCCGACTCCGGGATGTCACAAGGAGTTAGACGGCGGGAGGCGGGCAGGCAGGACCCCAGGCAATGTTTGTCCTCAGGCTGGAATGGACGGCAGCAGTCAGAACACAAAAGGGCACAATAAAAATGAAGTTCCCCCACTCGACCGGGGTGATGCTGAATTTAAGCGCCTCCTGGCGCGCAAAGCTCGCAGTGTGTGCCGCTAAGGTTGCTTGGGCTTGTAGTCAATATGCCCCACCCACGCTCCACTCGGCGGCCCGACTCCGGGATGTCACAAGGAGTTAGGCGGCGGGAGGCGGGCAGGCAGGACCCCAGGCAATGTTTGTCCTCAGGCTGGAATGGACGGCAGCGATCAGAACACAAAAGGGCACAATAAAAATGAAGTTCCCCCACTCGACCGGGGTGATGCTGAATTTAATCGCCTCCTGGCGCGCAAAGCTCGCAGTGTGTGCCGCTAAGGTTGCTGGGGCTTGTAGTCAATATGCCCCACCCACGCTCCACTCGGCGGCCCGACTCCGGGATGTCACAAGGAGTTAGGCGGCGGGAGGCGGGCAGGCAGGACCCCAGGCAATGTTTGTCCTCAGGCTGGAATGGACGGCAGCAGTCAGAACACAAAAGGGCACAATAAAAATGAAGTTTCCCCACTCGACCGGGGTGATGCTGAATTTAAGCGCCTCCTGGCGCGCAAAGCTCGCAGTGTGTGCCGCTAAGGTTGCTGGGGCTTGTAGTCAATATGCCCCACCCACGCTCAACTCGGCGGACCGACTCCAGGATGTCACAAGGAGTTAGGCGGCAGGAGGCTGGCAGGCAGGACCACAGGCAATGTTTGTCCTCAGGCTGGAATGGATGGCAGCAGTCAGAACACAAAAGGGCACAATAAAAATGAAGTTCCCCCACTCAACCGGGGTGATGCTGAATTTAAGCGCCTCCTGGCGCGCAAAGCTCGCAGTGTGTGCCGCTAAGGTTGCTGGGACTTGTAGTCAATATGCCGCACCCACACTCCACTCGGCGGCCCGACTCCGGGATGTCACAAGGAGTTAGGCGGCGGGAGGCGGGCAGGCAGGACCCCAGGCAATGTTTGTCCTCAGGCTGGAATGGACGGCAGCGGTCAGAACACAAAAGGGCACAATAAAAAGCCGTTGCTGCAATCACTCGTTCAAAAATGAGAATAGATGGGCAGATGGTAGCTGTCATTGCTTCATGCAAAAACATCCCAGCCTTACCAAAAGGATTTTCACTCAAGTAATCCTACAAGTTAGATGCAAGCAACATTCCGTATGCGCAAATTCCAGGAGTGGGGGATAGATAGAGTAATACCAAACATGGATCGCATATTAGGCTTAATACTAGTTGCACACAAAGGTCTAGGTTCTGCACACACAGGGATTACTGGAATGGTTTCTTTACTGAAACAACGCTATTGGTGGCCTGGTTTAACAAAACAGATAAAGAATTTTGTCTTAAATTGCAACATCTGCCAGCAGATGAAGGGTTCCACCCTGGCGCGTCCAGCGCAGACACCGCTACTAATATCAGACAGACCACTCGTGTGTGTCTATTTGGACCACTGCAGCCCCCTACAATCGGATGGGGCTTACAAGTATATCATGCTGGCATTGGATTCAAGCTTTAGATACCTATGGGTAAAGAATCAGCGCTGGGCTGACACTCGAACTGTTATAAAAGATTTGTGAGTCTTAATAGGGACTCACGCAGTTGGCACATTACATTCTGACCGTGGCCCCACGTTTAGCTCTAGGGCTCACCAGGAAGCCATGGAAAGTGTGGGTGTAGCATTGTGGTACTCCTCTCCATACCATCCTGAGGGAAATTTGGTTGTGGAGAGGAAAAACCAGGACTTGAAGCAATCTTTAACACCTTGGCTGCTTCGAACGTTCCGCGGCAGTGTGGAACGTTCAAAAAACAGGTAGAGCTGCGTTGGCCAATGGTCGTTCGCAGCACCAGCCAGGTAGTGCTCCCGTCGGCCGTTGGCCGAAGGGGGCACGGACCGGGTTAACAGCTAGAGTATTAGGTTTTGGTGGTAGTTGGGTGAATCACTTATATGGGGTTCAGCTAGCCCTTAAAAATTTACCAAGAAGTGCTCTATGGGGTGTCACTCCTTATGAAGTCCTATGTGGGACAAGAATGTGGGTACTTGATCTCGATTATGAAAGCACAGTGGCAGATGAAAAACCATTTGCCATCTATAAACATATGGCTGTTTTACAGGATCTGAACGAATCCAGAGCAGTATTAAGCAACGTGCAAGCAAAAAACGCACTGCCACTGGGGAAGTCAAATCAGTCACGGCAAGACCTGTCTGGATCCCAATAGTCTGGGATCTGGTTAGAGAAAAGATCAAGGCCAAAAAAGAATTTGGGCCATCCTACAGAAAGCCTGTATCTGTCCTGGCTGTCGAAGGAACAAGAATAGTACTTCTTCCACCTCTTGACTGCAAAAAAGAAAAGAGATTTGTCTCCATTGATCTGATCAAATCATACTATGTGGCCGATACTGAATAGTAGGCCTCATGGGTCCCTGGGTAGCCAACTCTCTCCTCTCTCGTCTCGCTACCATACAGGAAGTTCAGGCAGAAAGACTCAAAACATTCGAAGAGTCACCAATTCGAAGTGATGGAATTCCCAACGATGATATGGAGCTCGTTCCTCTGGAAACAGAACTTCATACTACAAATGAAAGGCAAATATCAATTCGACCTAACATCAAAGTCTACATCAATATGCCTCAACAAGAGACACCTACCAGTTCAACACAACCTGCCGAGCTACCAAAGATTGATCGAACTGCATCTGGCTACTGCATCCATTTTGATACCTTCTCTCTTGATCTCAGCGAACCTGAGACAACGGCAGCTATAGTTTACCATAAGCAACAAATTTGTGAATTCTACACTTTTCTATAAAAGACTTACTTAGTTTTACCTTGGCTCCAGCTCTGGATAATATCTGGAATATTGTTTTTTCTGCTCTGGATTGGCCTAGTGACTGTCTTTTGCTTACTCGTGAATGGAAAATGTCTCCCAGAACGCTCTGCAGTATCAATTGTGAACTTGGTTCCTGAAACCTCATACAGCATCTCATCGTGAACAAAGAGACTTGTTTTCCATGAAAGTTACAGGTGCTCCGATTCCTGATGGTATAATTTGGGACAAGGTTGATTATGATGTATTTGGCCCCACTGAACTTTTGAAAATACCACATTTATTTAAAATTTCTAAAAATGATATCATTACCTCCAGTTCATTTTCTAATGATTGGGATTTTGAAACTGTAAATAATATGTTGTCTGAATTGGAAAGTTCCGCGGAATTTTCAAACAATGAAATGCTAGAGGACACATCTGACTTTGATAGCTTATACTGTTGCCATCATTATGGTCATCACGTTTTACACAAATCTAGTATCCCACGTAATGTTTTCACATACCACCAATGGAAACATTGCCCGACAACACCAAAATGTAGTTCGAAAACGTTTGCACAGAAATTCTCATATTTTTCTGAATTTAACACTTCCAACCCGACCTCATATTCCTATATGGTTGCACCTACACCTGCACAGAAAAATATGCTGACCAACACCAAACAGATTTATTCTGCATCATTTATTGCTCAACTGTCGGAACAGGGTTTTGACTTATGGAAGGACACAACAGACACAAAACCAGTCTGGAGGTCTAAGGAATTGCAAGTTCAGGGAACAGAAGCACCATTTAGAGAGTGCATCATTCTGCAGCAAATAATATTTCTGAATGAAACAGTGCAACAGAATTACTGTCTTAAACCAGCCAGGAACAAGGATTTGAACACTCTGTGGGTTCCCACGCCTTCACACATCAATTTTACATCAAGTGGAGGTGATACAATAGATTACATCATGCAGTACAACACATCAGACCCCAATTGGAAAGGATAGTCAGTTTGGCCCAAAGACACAGATGCCAATCAAGATTCAGGGGTACAACCAAAGGGTTTAGTATCCATAGGCCAGACCCACAATATGTACAAAGAGAATATCCAGTGGGGGTGACATCATACTGTGTTGGGAAGTTGTGCCTCGATTAACTAAAAACCTCGAAACTGTCCCAGGTGAAACAGCACTTATCCTTACACTCAGATGAGGTTGATCTAATGGATTTTGTATTAAGTCCCAGAAAGCCACGTCAGAAACGTTTCTATTATGCTGTCCATAATGAAATCTGGAAAATCTCTCAGCAAGAAACTGCAGAGAGACTTCATGAAATAGATAAGATTAACCTTGATAAGGCATTAGCAGTAGTTGACAATGGTGTGACTGCATTAACATCCAGGATTCATTCACTGGGCAACATTGTATCTTCTGCTATTGATATAATCGAACAAGACTTGTTCATACTACAACACAGACAATCCCAACTACATTTTATTATGTTATTGAACTGGACGCTGCAATCATTGCCCGCTGGTTATGTGCCTTAATGATTTATCAACAGTATGTCTCTATTTTCTGTATACAATCTAACTGAAAAACAGATAGCAATGACACAAAGGGGAGCAAAATATACAATGCTGCGTATTGAAAAACTGGAAAAATTACCTTTTACTGTGGTTAATTCATGATCTATTACACTACCGGTCACAACTTTCCAGTTTCAGTATTGCCTAGAACAACAACAGGCAGACAGATATGAAGCGATGGGTAGGGAATTCATCAAGGGATCTTGGGAATTACCAGACAGATTTCGGTGCAGGAATGGGGACACAGAAGTGCTTCTTAGGGGTACCAACTGCAAGAATTAAGCGGATCTCTCATATGCCAGGATAAAATTCTTCATGGGGCCTGCAATGGTTCATTTGCTAACTTATCCTTTCACTTGAAAGGTTTCCCAGCTGACGTGATTAACCCGGTGTTCAAGTTGCTTTCGAATGGGAGTTACTTGATGCTGAATGATCAAGATTGTTGTGGGATGCTCCCGGGCATCGCATATCTTGTCACTGTAAGCTCCAGGGTTACTTGCGGTATGCAAGTATTGTTTCCACCTGCCCATACAGTCAGGGAGGCTCTGTTATGGCCTTCGTTGAATGTTTCCTTTATACGGTTCGATACGCTGAGCTGAATGAAAGCCATGCTTTTACAGCAAACCGTGCCCTTAAACTCCAGCGGGAAACGCATGATCTCCAGGTTGCAAGGTCCTCGGCTGAGATACAGGCACTAGTAAGAAAAAACTGCCCTTTCCATTTCACAGAAATGGTACAACGTATCTATAACATGTCTGATACGACGAGTATTGTCCACCTATTTAAGACCATAGGTTTTGGACTGTTAAGCACCTTTCAGAAAATCCTCGGAGTTGTTCCCAACTTTATACACTCCATGTTTGGAAGCATTTTTGGAGGGTTTCCGCTGATCCTGTTTCTAATAGCAGGTATCCTGATTGTCCTTTTTCTGCTATGCAATGGATGACCCAGTCAACAAGGAGATGGAACGAACGCTCTTGGAGCACCGATACTGTGATCGCATGGTAATCCATCAGGGCACACCTCGTCTTCGAGAACTGAGTGAGTCTTGGTTCTTGTCATTTAGGGCCAGATGTACTACCGCGGAAATAGCGCCTCACAAATTGCCAGTTTTTTGCGACTCGTAATTTGAAAGCACTATTTCCAATGTACAACAGTGTATTTCACACTGTTAGTGATTCCCAATGGGGGCGCACATTTAGAGGCTCATGAATATTAATGAGCCTCTCGCAATTTGCGACCCTATTGGGAATGGCAGGCCCTCTCAGGTATGGTGGCCTGCTGGACTCAGCAGACCACCATGTCTGGAACTGCTTTTAAATAAAGCAGTTTTTTTTAATGTAGCCCGTTTTCCTTAAAAGACAACGGGATCCATAAAAAAAAAAAAGAAACGTTTTTGTTTCATTTTTTAAGGGCAGGTAGGGGTCCCTGGGACCTCTGCCTGCCCTTAAAAAATAATTTCCCCTGCATTTGCAAAGGGGAAGGAGTCCCCTGCGGACCCCTTACCTTTTGCGAGTGCATTACCACCCTTTTAAAGAGGGTGGGAATTTGCAAGTGTTTTGCGCTTGCAATTGTGGACGCAAAACATTCATACATGGGGTTGAGCACACTATTAGGAAAGGAACGCCCCTTCCCTAATGGCGAGTGGCAAAACACTTTTTTGCAAGTCGCAAAAAACTTGTGACTCACAAAATAGGTTTTGTACATTGCCCACACTGTTTTTGCATGCGCAAACGGGTTTGCAAACCCGTTTGCGCATGCCAAAATAGTCGTACATCTGGCCCTTCAACTGTATTTTGCCTGTCCTCCAATGCCTGTTCAGCTGACAAGAATGTGTTGGATCTCTGTCTAACACTTCTAACAATTGCGCCACTGGACGCTGATGCTTTATTGGACCTGATAATTGCCCATGTTTTGTCCTTTTTCAAAAACAACCAAATTGGGAATTTTAAACAAGACACTTTTTCAAAACTGCAAGGCTTTCAGTCTCTCATTGTTGGGAATATATATACGAACTTATTTAGTACAGACTTCAATCGCATGCACTATTTTTCTTTTTAGCACCTTTTAGAAATTTAACTATTTTTAACCCATTCGGTGCTCATGACGAGCTCAGCTTGTCATGGCATATACCTCTCGGGTGCTCATGACGAGCTGAGCTCGTCATGTCCACACCCGTTTTTATTACAGCCCAGCACTGCAGGGGAATCGCTCCAGCAGCCATGAGGTTAATGGACTTATTAATAGTTGCGTACCACGTTTAGCTGTACGTAGAATTTTTAGTATGTAGTCCAGTTGGATGAGGAGTGGGTGTTATATTCCATATAGCTACCCCAATATAGGCTCAGGTAGTCACCTAACCTCTCACCTATTTTCTCACCTACCATTACACTACATAATGGTTCTTATTACTGACATTTTACCTAGTTACGGTAATGTCCCAAGATGACATGGTTTTTTTTTCTGAAAAGCTTAAGCCTCATTCATTATGCATGAGGATTCTTGGAATCACAGCAGGACAAAAGGCCTACCATCTCCTGCATAATAACTATGTATAAGGGTCATTCCTTCCGTCATCCTAGTCCGACATGACACAGCAAGGTATATCCCCAGGGGGTACCACTTTTGGTATTTATACACCATATCTTGATGACAGTGGTCTGACATCCCTTGCGGGGTGTCCATCTTGAGACCAAGACGGGGACCCACAGTCTCTCACTTCAGGTAATGGGGTCGACTTTATCCTAGAGGGATTCTTGACTTTTATACCCGCGTACATGCTAGGTACACTTAGGTACATCTAGTTAGGGTCGCATCGAGTACGCATTTTACTTTCATGTATTTTATATACTTGCCTGTATTCATTGTTTTAGCACGATGGTAGAAATCTACCATCCTTTTAATCTGTTAGTGCTTTAAATCATTTATACATGTTACTGTCTAATAGTTGTTGCAGCACACCTATTTCACACTGGAATGATGCTGGTTCAATAAATGCTTATTGAAAAACGTCCCCACCGTTTATTCGGTGTATCTCTCTGAGACAAAGTGAGCACGAGTGACTGAGCGAAAAGTATCGGACTGTTTTCACGGTCCTGAGGGATCAGGCTTGTCATGTCCGATAGTTGCCAAGAACTATTCTCCCCTTGGTAAGAGGGTTTCCTAGTGGCACTGTGAGCTAGCTGGTATACAGGCTAACATATCCGGTAGGGGTGTCCAGTACCAGTCTGGCACCAATCTTACAGTGTATGTTGTCTAAAGGTGCAGATCCTATCTAGGTTTACAGGAACTACACGACAGTTCAAAGACTTTGTATAGTGAGTCAGCAACTGAATTATTTATACATTGATTGAGTATGAAGTTATGCTGTGTTTTCTTTCCCCATTCATTGGGAATGGATGTACCATCATACATGCATGAGATTGAGTGAACCCACAAATGTTCACATTTTCAGTTATGTAATGACCATTGCATACTTTGGTGTGGTGTCCTAGTGTGTGTCTTAAAAATATATCAAAGAAAAGTAAAATATGATAAGTTAATAAATCAAAGGCCCTGTTAGTCTGTGCCCAGGCAGGTATTAATAATCAGGCCACTGGATTACTTTATATTCATCTTGCACATGCGCATCCAGGCGGGACCTACCTTGATCAGCACGATACAGCATCAACAGGAGATGGTATGTCTGGCACTATTCAGTATATACATGAGTTCCTTGGTTGCAGAAGGCCTGATGGTAACAACATCAATTTCGAAAACACAACGTAAATATAGAGATCAAAAGTTCAGCAGAATGAAGTTATAGATGGGCAAGAAGACAAGCAATTAATAACAAGCGGGGGAAATAATCTATAAGGATGGTGTGGCAGTGACTCGGTGAGCTATTTAATTATTATTTTATACTATGGTTTTAGGATTTATGTTAGTTGTTTTGCTGTCACCTAAGTGAGCCCATGTGTGTTAGGCTTATGTACTGTATTTTTCTTTCTCATCGGTGTCTTTCATGGTCTATGACTGAAATAAAGTTTAAACTGTGAGAGAGCGCAAATCGAGAAAAAATATAAGTGCACCATATTTACAAGCACGTTGCATCAGTTTAGTAAAGATTACATAAGAGTGTCGAATTTATAGAGTGAAAATACATAAGAGTGTTTAATTAAATAGAATGCCTATATCAGTGTGAAAAGCTAATGTAGAGATGTTAGAATGATGTTGAAATCCCATGTTATGTGGCTGTTGTAGAGGAGAATGTAATGCTGCTAAACGTAGAAATGTGTAGGCCACATGGCAGTTCACAGAGAATGAAAGGTGCTGTTACACTCTCACATGATATGGATTTTAATGTTGTTGTAATTCAAAGTATTATTGATCATAGAACTGAAATATATGTTTTATAGAAGTGTTTCATATAACCATTGTGTGTAATAAGTTAGAATACTGTTTAGACTAAGAAATTAAAGGTTTACAGAGTGCACAGGCCCGTTTCATGTAATTCTAATAGGCCTGAATAGATAAGGTCATTTCTTTTGATCTGCATGTGTTAGTTAGAGGAATGTCATGTGGAGCATAAATTGCGGAGCCTGCTCAAAGGTTTACGACTTAGAAGATACGGTGGAGGCCGGAATTTGGGGCCCACTGTACAAGTGTCTGTTTGCAGGTGCGAGGAGGTTCCAATCAAGAGAGTGATGAATAGAGTTTTGTTCAGTGAGCCAGGCACAGGCCTGGAGGAGGCTTCAGGAATTTCCTGGGGGGTACCGTCCTGCCGGAGAAGAGCCTGAGAAGCAAGGTCAACGCTAACGATGGGCCCAGAGGAGTATCAGCATGGAAAATGCCAGACCCGACACCACGTGAGGGGCGTCTCTAAAGGGCGTTTCTATTGTAAATGTGATTTTTGTATTAGGGACAGCACCCCTGGGTGGAGTTAGGGCAGATGGTCTGAGGAACCTAAGAGAGCGGATGGGTAGGCAGATAGGGTAACTGCGAGACACCGATTCACAATGAAGACTAAGGGAAGTGAGTGATCTTCTTTGGAAATCACCACGGCTGACACCTTTTTAGGTTAAGATTTTACTAAGTAGGGATGTCACTTAGTCTAGTGTAGGGACAGTCTAATCTGGATTTTCTTCCTTTCTGTAAATGACTCACAAGTTACAGCTTGTGTCTATTCTTGCAATTCTGATGATTTTTGAATTGGTTTTGGTGACATTCTTCTGCCGACTAAGAGCATTTAGAAAATGTATGTTTGTATTGATATCAGTATATCTTTTGAATCTTATTTTGAGATGTTTGTATCTCCAGTTAACTTTGGCTTTATAATAAACTTTTAAAACTTATTCGTAGTAAGTGGTTCTTTAGAGTGGTGTAAGTCCTTAACCGATTGACCTAGTAGTGGATTGCCTTTTACTCTATGACAGGTATCAACGGTTCAGTCGACCTGAGTTGGGATCTAGATCTATAGCAATATATCAGAAATCCCGCCGTAACAGTTGGTAGCAGAGAAGGATGGTTACCTTCTAGAGGAAGGTGATCTAGACTAGGTTAAGATTACCCCAAGGTCCCTAGAGATCGAGAGATGAGCAGCGGAAGAATCGCCTGCCGAAGAAGGTGCTGACGGTGCGAGAGAAAAGCAGCAGGGCCGGACGAGAGTGAGTATAACAAGGGTCATGCGTCAACAGATTGCGGTGTTTTGTGTGGTATTTGTATTGTAATGTTATGCGGAGTTGAATGCCTGTAGAGGGATTGAGAGAGGGTTGTGAGCGCGCGCAACCTGGTAGACTGGTAAACTGGCAACCTGGTAAACGGGTGAACCGGTGAACTGGTGAAAATCTTAAGTTCGGAGAAGAGCTTAAGTGGTTCGGGTGTATCGAACATCCAGAGTAGTTGTCGACCAGAGTAAAGGGGGTCATGAGGTACCATTGATCGCCTGCAGGACCGAGATAGGGGGAACGCAAGAGTGAGTGTGTGGGTAACGGACGCAGGTCGAAAGTTACCGTGTGTAAGTAACCTATCAGTTAAGGCGATTGTCTGGACGTATACGGAAAGACATTTCGTCAGTTAAGGTGACAATGACAGTTAGACTGTGGGCGTACAGTCAAGGAAAGTGATCGCTTGGTCGGAAGTAATCATTTTTCAGAGTATGAATGGGACGCATGCATGACCGGGAGACGAGCTGAGAAAGGAGGGGAACTGCTGCGAAGGGGAGACGAGTGACGTCAGCGAGAGCCGCGCTGTGATAGGCCGGTTGGTGTGAAACCGCGCTGTTATAGGCCGGTTGGTGTGACGTCAGCGAGAGCCGCGCTGTGATAGGCCGGTTGGTGTGAAGCCGCGCTGTGATAGGCCGGTTAGCGAGAACCGCGCTGACATTGGTGGATTGTCATCAGGAAGTAAACGAACGCGGAGAAAATAGAAATTTTGTAGATTTTGAACATGAAGTGTTTTAAATGTTTGAGAGCGATCTTTAAGAGGAAAAGAAGAGAATCCTATTACGGGGAAGAGGCACCGCCAGAGGGTACACCAGCTCATTATATGGCAACGAACGTTGGGTTGCATACTATACTGTGGCTTGATACTTGGAGTAAGATTACAGAAGGGAATGAGGAACTGACTTTTCCGAAATACGGAACGTTTAGACTAGAAGTGTTGCATCAGCTGAAAGCAGTTATGTCCTCATTGAGACCTTTGCCTAGACCAACACAGTTTGAGGCCCTTAATGCGTGGATTAGGGCGGCGCACGACAGGAATCAGAACAGACGCCAAGAAAGGGTAAGGCGATCAGTAAGGGCAGTGCAAGATGCCAAATGGGATGCGGAAGCCAAGAAATGGAGGGTACAGACGATTGAAGTGGATAAGTTGTACCCAGTGAGAAAGGTTACAGGAGAAAAGAGACCCATAGAAGAGGATGACGAGAGCGAGTCGGAGGATGGCCTAATAAATAAGTTGTTGATAGATAGACCGCCTCCGGACAATAGGGAGATAGAAGGTACTGAGCTCCCAAGGGAAGATAGGGTTGACACAGAAGGGAATAGGCCACTCCCTATAACGAATTGGGTACCTACCAAAGGTGAGGAGACACCTCAACATAGTCCTGTACAGAGAGTAGTCGGAAGGGTTGTGGTGCAGAAGATGCCAGCAACAGAGAGGGTGGAGTCTTATGGATTGCCAGATGCTCTTCAAGTACCCGTTACCATAGGTCCTATAGTGTCGGTTTATCACCCGGAGAAAGGGAGAGAGGAAGAACAGGTACGGTTAGACAGAGAAAGAGTTGAGATGGAAAGAAGGAATAACACGACAAATGCCTGGAGACAATTGCCAGGACCGATAACGTGGAGCACCCCATTGGATTCAGCAGTGGATCCCGTAACAGAACAGGGGGGTCAGAGAGGACCGATGGACCCGAGGGGACCACGGCCGAAATCCTATAAAGAGTTGAGGGCTGGCTTGAAGGAATGGGATAGGTCCACAGAAGCACCGAGCAACAGGTCAAGAGTGGAAGCTGAATGGGGAAGTCGAGGCAATGGGACATTATCTCACTGCGGGGCTAGCGAAAGCAGCCAGGAGTGGGACGGTAAAAGTCAGGAGAGTAGAGGAGTTACACGTCATATTGACGGTGGAAATGGGCAGGAGCGAAAAGGTAGAAGTACGGAGTGTGGAGAGACGTCTCGTCTCATTCGAAGTGAGGGAGACCAAAGGACACAAGAGTACAGGGATAGGTTTAAGTGCACTCTCCACGCACCTGATGATAACGTACAGCACTGGAATCGTGGGAACATGGGGAACCGCGAAGGATCTTGCCATGCGTCGAGCGATCAGAGATCACAGGCAAACTGCGAAGGCATGGGGAATAATGGAATGTCTTATCATGCACCTAGAGAAACCAGGCAGAATGGGAAATGTGGGACTATGGGAAATAGAGAAGTGTTTCACTATACACCCAGAGAGGATGGACCTGCATGGGACCTGGAGAGATGGGAGCATGGGAGGATTCCTCATAACACGCCTGAGCCCAGACGTAGGACTCAGAGCTGTGATGGGAGAGATGTAAATGGACTCTCTAGAGATAGCATACTGAAAGCTGTGATAAAAGCCAAAAGACTCGATGTGACCAGCTTAAAATCTGACCTGGACGAGATAATAGATGGTGCGTTGCCTTTAGAAAGGATTGACATGTACGAACAAGATGAGCTGCTGTTTATAGCAAAGGATATTACTCGAAAGGCAAGAGCAACTCATGAGAAACTGTCTGAACTGGCAGACAAGTATATGGTAGATTTGTCCAGAACAAAGGCATTGCAGGGTAACCATAGGTTGCATTATTCAGATCAGGACCTAGAAGAGAGGAGGACAACTGGATTAAAGACACACATAAGGGAACTGATCACAGGAATAAGAGCATGGAGAGATCTGGACAAATGGGAGGAGAGGTGGTCCAAAAAGGGAACAGTTAGGCGGAGCGCGAATGTGATGTCTCCGGAGGGAAGGCTACTGCAGATGGAGGCATTCCCTTTGCGAGAAATAGCGAATGGGAGTTATGTACACGTGCCCTGGAGTAGGGGAGATTTGGCTGCATTTACTAACTCATTTCCGAAGTTAAGGGAAAGTCCCGTAGAGTGGTACAAGCAGGTAGAGAGGTTTGTAAAGATTTCAAAAGTATTGTGGATTGATTTGAACACCTTATTCGACATTGTGGTCCCAGGAGACTTGTGGGTAGCATGCAAGGTTAGTGTCGAATGGCCAACTGCAGAACCAGAAAGGGATGCCCGTACTAATGGACCGTCAGAAATAGTAATGTTAAAATATGAAAGGGTGATGACATGGCTGAAGGAGAAGGTGCCACCACAAGATATAGATTGGGTAAAAATAGACCGAACAAGACAGGAACCCAAGGAGACAGTTCATGAATTCTATGAGCGATTGCTGAAAACTTTCAAACAATACAGTGGATTAGATGTAATGGATCCCAAAGAGATAGGACAGTTTGTATCGAAGTTCGTTTTGGGGTTGAGACCTGATATTTGTTTGATGATTCAGCAACATTTAATTTGTTGGCAAAACAAACCATTGGATGAAATTTTGAGATACGCAAGGTATTGCAGTGATGAAATAGATTCCAAAGCAAAGAAACTAAAGGAGAAACTGATGATGGTGCAGATGCAGTCGCTGGAAAGGGTGGACACCAGCAACAGGGAACAGGGACGATGGGAAGGAAATCAAATAGTCAGAATAAGGATAACGAGGAAAACCCGAGACCTAGAATAGACGTTGCTACATTGAAAAAAACGACAAAGTGTCACCAGTGTCACCGGGTGGGACATTGGAAACGCGAGTGTCCCTATAACACTGAAAACGGAGACCTAGAAGTAGAGGAGGAGGAAGTTCAAGAAGTTCCAGTTCAAGGGGTGACAGTGCCAAAGAGTAAGGTGGCCAAAGGGGGGACTTCGGCTCCACGAGCTCAGTTCCCGCAGCCACCAAAGATTACGACAGGGGGAAAGATCTATAGACAAATGCCTCTTTTTATAGACGAAGAAGAGTGTTACTACGTTGATCCATTGACGGGACGACGTGTAAGTAGAGAGGAGGACTGTACCCTCGGGGCAGTTCTAGAGGTGGATCAAAGAGGACCGTTTGTCGAGGCTGAAGTGGCAGGGTGTCCTACAACATTCTTAGTAGATACCGGGGCTACTCGATCAACTTTGAGATCGACAGTGGTTCCAGATCTACCAATGTCGGGGGAAACAATTCAAGTGGTAGGAGTCGCAAATAGGAGAATTACTAACCCTTTGACGGAACCAGTGCTAGTGAGAATAGGAAACTACATCGATGAACATCAGTTTGTAGTATGTGATTCTAGTCCGGTATGTCTGTTAGGAAGAGACTTATTGTGCAAACTGAACTGCACAATATACTGCACACCTCAGGGAGTGGAGATACAGACTACAGACGATGATGCTACCTTTAAAGTTGTAAATTCGAGAGTATGCGTAGAACTGTATCCTACCCTGACTGTGGAGGAGCTTCCTTGGGACTTACGAGATACAGTGTCATCAGAGGTATGGGATTTTACTGGAGAAGAGATAGGATTGATCAAAGGAGTAGAACCAGTGAAGATCATGGTAAAACCAAATGTTGAATATCCAAGAACGCCTCAATACAAATTGACCCCGGAGACGATTGCAGGAATAAAACCCGTAATCGACTCTATGATTCAACAGGGAATCCTGAAGGAAATCGTGGGTAGTCCATGCAACTCCCCGATTATGGGTTTGCAGAAACCTAGTGGGAAATTTAGAATAGTACAAGATCTTCGAAGGATTAATAACATAGTTGTTTCATGTTGTCCAGTGGTACCGAATCCATCAGTGATATTGTTTCAGATACCATTCCAAGCTGAGTGGTTCACAGTGATAGATCTCTGTCAGGCTTTCTTTTCAATTCCATTAGATGAGGAGAGCCAGTTTCTTTTCGCTTTTAAGCTGGAAAACCGTGTCCTAACATGGTGTCGTATCCCACAGGGGTATACAGAAAGCCCATCAATTTTCAACCAGTTATTGAAGAAAAATCTTGAAAGTCTAGTACTGCCACAGAACTCGGTTCTGGTCCAGTACATAGACGACCTTCTTGTTGCGTCAGGAACGGAAGAAGCTTGAAAGATAGATACCATCGCCTTGCTGAACCATTTAGCTGAAAATGGGCATAAGGTATCTCCGAGCAAATTGCAGTACTGTCTGACAGAAGTACAGTACTTGGGTCACCGGATAGAAAAAGGAAAGCGCAAGGTGTCACCAGATAGGATAGAGGCGATAATGAAGATGAACTCGCCTACGACACAGAGAGAAGTCAGGATGTTCCTAGGAATGGTCGGTTATTGCTGACAGTGGATAGCTAACTTTTCCCTGAAGGCAAAACCCTTACAAAAGCTGACGCACAAGGAGGTGAGTGATCCGGGACCATGGGACAAGGATTGTTTGATGTCGTTCCTACAGCTGAGAGAGGACTTGTGCCGTGCTCCAGCTTTGGGGATGCCTGATTACAAAAAACCATTTTCACTTTACTGCTGCGAAAGAGAGGGTTGTGCTTTGTCAGTTTTAGTACAAACTCATGGAAATGCCCGTAGACCAGTTGCATACTTTTCGGCTACTTTAGATACGGTAGCCGCAGCGTTGCCCGGATGTCTCAAATCCGTTGCGGCAACAGGTGTCAGCTTTGAAAAGTGTGAAAATATAGTCATGGGACACCAATTAGTGGTGTATGTACCTCATTCTGTAGAACGGTTAATGACCAGGACCAAGACACAGCACTTAACCAATAATAGGCTCACGCGCTACGAGCAAGTTATTCTTGCTGCGGAGAACGTGACCCTTAAGAGGTGCTCTGTTTTGAATCCTGCTACATTGATGCCACTTCCTAATGATATAGAAGGCGAAGAATGTGAAGATCACGATTGCCTTGATGTGACTGAACTATGCACCAAGCCAAGACCAGATATTTTGGATGAGCCGTTGACTGACCCTGATGAAATTTTCTTTGTTGATGGCTCATGTTTAAGAGACGATACTGGTCGGTTGAGAGCAGCTTATGCTGTTTGCACCATTACTGGAGTTGTGGAAGCCGCTTGCCTGGAAGAAGTACACTCCGCTCAGGTAGCCGAAATCGTTGCATTGACACGTGCCTGTTTAGCAGGTTGTGGTAAATAAATAATTAATTACCGGTACTATTTTTCTATGCATTAACCAAAACAGATAGCTCAATAAATAAGAGGCAGGATCCGTGGAATCTGAGTCAGAATGGCTTTAATCGGATGGCTCGAGCCTAAAGACCATAAAGTGGCATGCAATGGAATGGAATGGCAGCTGCAACGTCTCATTAACAGTACATAGTATATATAGGAAAACAGTACAATTACATTTCATACAGTAGGCGTAACAAGTGACAAAACGTAAGATAAGAACATAGGGGCGTACAAAGAAGGCGTGCACAGGGCGTGCACGTAGACATGTGATGAAAACGTCACAGAAGTGTCATAAATGGGTGGATACATGGAGGGGGCTACCTGGGCAGCTGGAACCTTTAACCTACTGGTGCGCGCAAACGGACCATGACGTGTAACTAGGGAAAACTGGGGGCTCTGACTTCTGCACTAGAAGAGGAGACTAAAGTCTGGGATGTCAGGACGACATGTACCTATAGCATATCTGGTATCTGGTGTTTGGAGAACATGTTGATAGAATCTAAAAGTTATCAGAGCAAAGGCTACTTGACACTAAGGCTGGTGCATGCATATATTCTACATGTATTGCGTGTGCGATGAATCTTCTATGAATATTAATTCAGTAATTCTCTTGCATGGAGACAGGAAGACTAGACTATAGCTGAAGATGTTTATGCGGTTCGTTAGCTTAGGAATGTGAAGCCGGGGAGCTGAACTGATAACTAGAGGCATAACATATTCTTGGCAGACAGGCAGGCAGGCCAGGCCGGGCACCGCGCTGCTTGGCAGAAAGTAAGCGAAGGGTCAGGGATGCGGGAGGGGCTGTATCGCTCCTCGGAGTGATTTCAGGAGACTGGAGCTTGAATCTGGTGTCCGGGCCCTTATGAGGCCTAGAAACGGGGACAACTCGATGAATTAACGTGCACAATGTAAAACGTTGGCAACATAGGCCTAATACTCGTTGCTTTCACGAGGACTGGAAACTGACATACTAACGTTGGACACAACTATAATTGCGTCTTTATTCGGTCAAGGGGGAACATATGCATATCGATCATGCACATATAACATATAATGGGGAACACGTAGGGGCACATGACAAGGCAAAATTCAATTTTCCTCATTCCCTCCTTGTGCCCTACGTTTCCTTCAGGAAACATCAATATTCATGATACCATCTATCTGTTCATAGAGCATCATTTGCTCGTCTCGAATCTTCTTGGAATGGGACTTAGGACTAGGAATACAAGAGGTAGCGCACAAGCCGCAAATCGCAGGGCCACATTGTAAACATAGGCAACAACTGAATATGATCATGACTACTACTCCTAGGAATGACAATACTTTCCATCCCCAGGCAGATATTATATTCCAGAGCCAACCGGACCATGTCCAGGTGCCTGGATTCTGGTGTAACTGATGGGCAATTTTATGAAGTCTGGTTATAGCTGAATAAACAGACGGTGCGTTATTAGGAATGAAAATGCAGCAACTAGATCCGATGACTCTACAAGCTCCGCCCCTATCGGCCAGTATGACGTCAAGGACGAGGCGATTTTGAAGCACGACAAATCTCATAGCAGATTGTTCTTCAGTTAAGTTACCTAGGGCGGAAGTAGTCTCATTCACTACTGCTTCAAGGGTTCTGGTTAGCCTACGTATTAGTTTACTATTTTGGAAGGACCTATGAAGAAAAAGAAACCTTTATTGAAGTCTGTATACTGTTCTAAGGCAGTTTCAGTTTGATCGACAATTGGGGACTCAGTCTCCCTTCTATGTCTAATGTGTACTAGATGTGTATTTCTGTGATAATCGGACGGGGCTAGGAAAACTGGTGGCAGTAGGAAGGCAATGTAACATGTTCCATCCCAATCGAGGGGCAGACGAACATATGCGGTCTGACCACACACAAAATACGAATGACGTGAGGCTTTGAAATTAGATTTCCCACTGTCACTATACTCGACCACAGTAGTACAATCACTATGTCCTAGATGTATTGAACCATTCTTTCTAACACATAATTCGCCTTTCACTGGTAGTACTGTAATAGCAGGCAAATCTGGAGTAGTCTCGGACTGAACATTCAAAACCATGAAATTCGAGGAATAATTACCTAAATCATATACTTCATTTTCTAGATCTAACCCTGTTCTATGGGAAAGTCCTTCCTTGTCTGGGAAACATGTTCTATTCAGAAGGGACTTATCGTTTGTGGATGACGTTAACGTAAACCATGCTCCACACGAACCATTGTGTGAAAATTGATAGGGAAAGAGTGGCAGAACTCCCTTCGGTGTCTGGAAAGGGGGGAGTCGACCACACACCCAACAATTAGTGGCATTGCTAGTCTGGTGTGAATAGTGTAACATTCGGATAAAAGTATTGTTGCGCATGGCAAGTCTGTAGGATAACTCGTGAGGAGGTAGTTCACTAAAAGTGTGCTCTACTGTATCATTAGAAGACAAATGTACATGTGAATCAATAGGAGGAAAATATACATGTAAAACATAACTTATGCATGTAACCATAAGACTCAGAAATAACATAAACAATAAAGTTATTACGCATCGACTGCGCACATTTTTACAATAACGTATTTTCTTGGAGTTTCGACTAACTCTCTCACTATGGGGGTCTATCTCATACATGTCAGGAACCTGTCTAACCGCTTCACCCGACAGGGAATTAAACAATTAAACTGTCTGACTTGCTAGACCTCAGTTTTAGTTTATACTCCTGCTGCGGAGTTTTCTCTAACAGGGGGAGTTTAGAGTCAGTATCTGGGCAGTCCTTGAGAACGGGGCAGTCCTTGAAAAAAGTCTTTGGACGGAGTCCATGAAATCGTTTAACGTGACTGGAGTGGATCCAGCCTTTGCGGCCCTCCACCTTGATTGCAGTCCTTGTGGTCATCAAAACGAGCTTCGATTCTTTCCAGCGGGGCTCCAGTGGACTTGAACGATCAAAATTCCGGATCAACACTAAATCGCCTGGAACGACCTCGTGCGGTTTCACTTACGTGTTGTCTGGAAAGGCAGCAGCGACCTGTGAACGACAAGAGAGTAGTGCAGACATCAAGGAAGCCAGGTAATCTGTCAGCATATTACTGTCAACATCTGTAATTTTACGTGGCATTGGTGTACCCCACATGTTCGGGGGACGACCGAAAACAACCTCGAAAGGTGACAGACCTGAACGGGAGTGAGCGACCATTCTCATGTAAAAAAGGGTGACTGGCAGAGCTACCATCCAATCTACGCCTTTTTCTGCGCAAACCTTGGCAATGCGGATTTTCAGAGTCTGATTATGTCTCTCGACGAGGCCAGCTGCCTCGGGGTGTCGTACACAATGGAACTTCCACTGGTACCCTAACAGAAGAGATACTTGTTTCATGAGTTCAGATGAGAATGGCTGGCCGTTATCTGAATACACGACCCTGGGCAAACCATAGCGGGGAAAAAACTCACGAACCAACTGCCTGGCAGTGGTCGCGGCAGTGTAATCTGGGACTGGATATGCTTCTGTCCATCTGGACAAAGCGCATACTACTACGAGGACATACTTGAAACCTCGGCATCGATCCATCTGAATATAATCCATCTGGAGGACTTCAAAAGGGTGGTCAGGAGGATGGAATCCACCTTGTTCCACCGGAACACCTTTACCTGGATTGAACTGACAACATATCATGCAGGTACGTACTTTCTGTTTGGCTACTGCTCGTAAATGCTTGTTAAACCAAATATTCTGGATGCTGTCTAACATGGCCTTCTCTCCCAAATGTGCTGGACTATGTGCGGTGTTAATAATGACTTGAACCATAGAGTCGGGGAGAAACCATGTGGCTTTTCCCTTCGTCAACCATCCCTGATCTGTCTGGACCCCTCCTTGTTCAGACCATTTCTTGATTTCGTCGGGAGTAGCATGTGACTGTATGTCTAGTACATCTTGTGTAGGGTCCTTAACTGTCATACAAGTAGTCTGATCTGGAATGTCTGTCTTTATCGTGTTAACTGGAATGTCTGGAGTCTGAGCTGTAAGCTTGGCTGTTCGATCTGCTAGATCGTTACCTTGGGAAATGGTGTCAGTAGCCTTCGTATGTGCTTTGCACTTCATAATGGCAATGGCTTTCGGTAAATATATTGCTTCTAACAGACCTTGAATGAGGGGGCCATGCTGAATCTTGGCTCCATGAGAGGTCATGAAACCTCTTTCTTGCCAGAGTACTCCAAAGTCGTGAACGACTCCGAATGCATAACGTGAATCTGTATATATATTTACTTTCAGGTTCTTAGCTCGTATGCAGGCTTGGGTCAGAGCGATGAGCTCTGCTGCTTGAGCAGACAGGGTGTCAATACGATGTGTTTCTATAACTTCAGCTTCAGTAGTCACTGCATACGCGGCTACTAGTTCTCCTGTACTTGTTCTCATACATGAACCATCCACATAAAGTGTCAGGTCGGGATCAGGTAATGCCATGTCTGTCAAGTCTTGTCTTGGCTTTGTCATGATGTTAATAACTTCCACGCAGTCATGTGTGGCAGGGTTCGATGTAATCGAAGGTAACAGTGTAGCAGGATTTAGAATGTTGCAGCGTCTGATTTCTATGTGTGGCTGAAACAGTGTCAGTTCATAACCTGTTAAACGTGCAATTGTCAAGTGCTGAGTCTGTGTTCGGTTTAAAAGAACTTCCACAGAGTGTGGAACTTGTACTGTCAGGGAATGTCCTAACACTATGGAATCACTTTGTCTGATAGCTAGAGCTGTGGCTGCAACTGACTTGAGGCACGCAGGCAAAGCCTGGGCTACTGGATCTAATGTGCTAGAGAAATAAGCACAAGGCTTGTGTTGTCCTGCTTGATCTTGCGTGAGAACAGATAATGCTGTACCATCACGTTCAGTAACAAAAAGTGTAAAAGGCTTACTGTAGTTCGGTGTCGCTAACACAGGTGCATTACATAAAGCTTTCTTTAACTCATTAAAAACAAGTGTATGTTCCTGGGTCCAAGGGAGGACAGTCGATGTGGCTGCCTCCTCTGTCGTTAACTGTATCAGTGGTTTGGCTAGATATGCATACTGAGGAATCCATTGTCTGCAGTAAGAAGTGAGGCCGATAAAAGCTCGCACCTCCTTCTGTGTCTTGGGTTGTGGAAGATGTGCTATTAACTGGATACGGTCTGGTGTCAACTGTCTACCCCTCTTGGACAGTAAGTGTCCAAGGTATACCACTTGCTGGACACAGAATTGTAGCTTCGAAGGGGACACCTTATGCCCCATCTCGGCCAGAAAATACAAGACTGTAAGTGACGCACGTTCGCAGTCACGTTCTGTACGGGCTGTGATTAATAGATCATCGACATACTGGAGCAGGGCAGTGTCAGTTGGCATGTGAATACTGTCTAGTTGTCTCTTAAGTGCTTGACTGTAAATACTAGGACTTTCTGTGAAACCTTGAGGAGCTCGTGTGAATTTATAGCTTCTTCCATTTAAACAGAATCCGAAAAGAAACTGGCTGTCTGGATGAATGGGGACACTAAAGAATGCGTTCTTGAGATCAATAACAGTAAAGAACGTAGCTTTAGAATCAATGGCAGTCAATAGGGAAGAGATATCTGGAACCACTGGGTACTGGGGTATGATACATTTATTAAGTTCTCGAAGGTCAATCACTAATCGATAAACTGGAGGTGCATTTGGATCAGTACGTTTAAGAATCGGAATGATAGGAGAATTACATACATTGGAGTCAGTTTCTACAACCACTCCTTGATCAATGAGCTCGTCAATAATTTTCGATAAGGCTGCTACAGCCTCAGGTGGCAATTTGTACTGTCTGATTCGTGGTAATACAACACCTTGTTTCAGAGTGACACGATAGGGTGTAATGTGCATACAACCTACATCAGTTGGACCTTGCGCCCATAAATGCTGTGGTACATTCAGTAATCTTGGATCAAAATCTCGTAACACATAATGACCTTTAAAATCACGTAAAAATAATCTCACTCCTTCCGGAGAACAGCATATGACTGCTCCTAATTCTTTCAATGTTTTAATACCCAGTAAATTTTCAGGACAGGATTTCGTAAGTAACAAGTCTGTAGTTCGGGACAATGGACCAACTTCTAGGGGAACTGGTTTCGATATTTCATTAACAATAGGCTTTCCTGAAAATCCCAGGGAAACGTTTCTTGAGCCTGAGAGTGGAGCCCCTGGAACCTCGTCATGACTGATGGTAGTCCTACTTGCCTCTGTATCAATCAGAAACTTTCTGTCTTTCCCTAATACTTGACTGTGTACATAGGGACCCTCTTGATCTACAGGAACCTCGATGAGAGGCAAGCCAACCTCCCTCTCTAGGCTGTTTCATGAATTCTGCTGATATTCTGGATAATCTGACTGCGTACTGGTACATCTGTTGTGTAACGTGTTGTGTGGCAGCTATAGGCTGCGGTACTGTAACTGTCTGTTGTGCGTTCTGCGGCGGCTGGGAATTCTGCGGAACCTGTTCTTGTCTAAGAGGACGTGGTCTCTCTTTTGTCTTACCTGTAGCTATGTTGTGTTTCAGAACTGCACATTCGTTTATATAATGACCTGGCTGTTTACAGTAATTGCAGGTCCCTTTAACAGGAGCTGCAGAATGACTAGGCTGGTTCGGACCCCTCTTCTGACTATCTTGTGGAACGGACTGTGCAACTAGTACTTTCATTTTCGTGTCTTTCATACGTCTCCTTTCGTGTTCTTGCTCTTCCCTGATTCTATTCTGGTGATATTGTAGCATCTGGAGCATCTGAGACGGGGTATTAGCTTGCCAAGTACTCTCGACTTTCAATACTCGATTTTTAACTTGCGGTAAAGAATTCTCAACTAGTTTGGTAACAAAAAGATGTGGATACGACTCACTACTTGTTTTCAGACCGCTATTAATAATGAAACATTTCTCAAATCTGGAATAAAAATCACTAGTGTCTTCGTCTTGTTTCTGTTTACAGGCTGAGATGGCATCCCAATCTTCCTTTTTCGTGGCTAGTAATCTTGGCAAGACTTGTATTAACAGTTCGGGCAACTCTTTGGCTTTATCCCCAAGACCAGTAGCTGGGACTCGTGCACTATCTTCGGTCTCTACCGCGGTCCAATCTATCTTTTTCTCTCCCACCTCCCATTCTTTTTCTTTAAGTTTTTCATATATGCCCGCAGGCAACAGGACCTTTAACATTTTGATGATATCAGGATACGTGTATTCTCCCATACGGAGCATGTCTTTTAATTCTCGGTGGAACCCTGCTGGATCTTTATCGTGACAGGGTATTAACTTTTTCATTTCTAGAAGTTCTATTTTTGTGATAGGGGTGTAAACAAATACTCGTTCGAGATTACCCCCCTCTCCCTTAACTGGATGCACTTCTCGCAACGGATTCTGTCTGTCTATGTAGAACTGAGGTGAAACAGGAACAAAATGCGGAGTCAAAAACGTTCTATATTTGTGGCGCTGTTCTAAAATGACATTAATTAAATCGGTACCTAGACCTTTCCATCTGTTTGAGAGTAACTCGCTCAATACATTATATGAGGGACCTGGATCAGAATGCTGACTCTCGTACAGTGTGATGAGGTGCTGGATCATGTACATACCCACCAGTCGCTGCTCGGCTGGGGGCAGTTTCAGAAACATTTGGGCCACTACTTCGTCTGGAAACGTGGCAGAATCACTAACCCATCGGACTGCTGATCGGGCTAGTTCTTGTTCATGCATGGTACTAAGCTCACTGTAACCTATTCGTAGTTTCAGAACTTTATCGGTAGCCTGGAATATTTGTTCAAGAGAACACTGTTCTGGTACAGGAGGAGGAAAAGCTTTCTTGTAATCTAGGCGTGTGTGTCTATCGGAAAGTCTCGCTCTACCTACATACGCTATTCTAGTGTGAATCTCGCTGTCTACCTCTTCGTTTGAAGAATCATTCTCTTTGTCTGCTACTATTCTTGCTTTCTCCTTTTGGTGTATACTTATAATTTCTTTCCGGATCTTTCTGTACATGGTTTCTATACTATTTTGTGTCTTGTGTTTTCCGTCTGCTATATTGTCACTCCATTTTGTCAGGAATTTCATCTCTTCTGGACTTTTATCATGACGATCCTGTTCTCTTATTAAACAATTTATCAGAAATTGCAAAATCATGCCTTGAATCTCGACTTTCCTGTGTGCCATAACTTCGTGAATACTTTCTGGATTCTCCCCTGTTCGGATAAAATGATATATTCTGTCTAAATGTTCTTTCATATCTGATATGGTGATCAAGAAGTTTGCAACTCGTCGTAAACGTACGGAGTATAATATCATGTGATCTTCGCCTGGCACTGGATCATATCTACAATCAGTAAGGAACTGTCTGAGGGCTTCGTACGTAGCCACTTTTGGCGTACGCTGTAATGCTGCATCTCTCAGCGTCAGGCGCTTTGTTTGAGGCGGGGTGGTAGGAGCACCTCCCCCTGCCCCTCCTGAACTGGAATCGTCAATTAATACTGAATGTGCGGCTGCTGGTAACGTGACTGGTAAATTAGGAGTACGTAACGTGGGTTGGTCCTGGGGGACTGGCGCATGGACAGGACCAACGACTGGAGGCACAGGAATTACATTATTAACAGGGGGCTGGACTTGAACTTGGACTGGCGGAGTAGGATCTGTATTAGCATATTCTGGGACAGTGTCGTCTAAATAGGAAGAAAGAAAAATTTCGGCTGCAGTCGGTTTATGACGCAGCTTAGTCGGGACCAATGGTGGCGGTAAATTACAGGGTGTTTCCGGGGTCGCCTTCGGCAAGCCCTCAGCGAGAAGAGGATACATACCTTTAATAAGGGCATTTCTCTGTCTATCTGACTGTTCTGCTCTAACTCGTTCACCTTCTTCGATTAATTCCCTTTCTTGGGCTTTTTCTGAGGATTCCCTACTTAATTCTGCTTTTCTGAATTCTTTCTCGGTTCTTTTATGCGATTCTTTACGCCATAACTCTATGGCATCTTTCTGGGACTGTCTGGCTTTCTTTTTCCATAATGCTTCTTCTACTCGCATGATGCACTCGGCATCCCATGTACCTGATACAGGCCATCTATATTTCTCTTCGAGATGCTTGGTGTAATCAACCCATAAATCTAGATACAGTATGGCATCTAAGCCATGCTTGTGATACATGAAATGTCCAGGACTATCCCTGGGAGGGACAGGAACTGATTCTTCGAGTAACCCTTTTCTGGTTTTTATCTGACGTAACTTCGAAAACAGAGGCATATTTAAACCGTACTTGAACTTGAACACAATACACAATGAACACAGTAATGAATAGCAAAACAATCATTCATACCACGACATCAAGAGCACATTAATAACAGTTCGGACAGAATACTACCTGATACATTGAAAACACAATACTTGAATTTCTCGAGAACGGACTTACTAGAATTACTGGATGCACTGCTAAAACAGTACAGAACATACCGGTCTCCTAAAGAGACACGTCATACCGTATCCACCTAGGTGAACACGTCGGACCGGATCTGTGTACCCAAACCCGTCGGACCGGGCACAAATTAATGAACACCCGTCTAGATACCCCCAGCAACGGTACTCACCGGGAAGCAAACTGAAGGCCTCGGACTGGACTGGACTGCTACGACGTCTGGTTACTGCTACGCACTACGCATGCGCCTCGGGCTTCGGGCTTCGGTTACAGGTGGGCCTCCGGATACCTCGGACCTTGCTCTCTCGGCTTGGGCTCTGGTCGGAACGACCCGCCTTCCTCACCGCCTCGTCTGGATGCCGGACCGCAGTCTCCGTCTCCTCCGTGGGCCTGAGGGAGACTTGAGCAGAAATATCTGCCGGTGCGCAGTAGAGGTCCGTCACGGCTGTAGAAGGGTCAGGGGGCCTGCGTTACATCGCCGGCGCGTGGGGAAGGGGCTCGTCCCTATTCGGGCGCCATTTATGTGGTAAATAAATAATTAATTACCGGTACTATTTTTCTATGCATTAACCAAAACAGATAGCTCAATAAATAAGAGGCAGGATCCGTGGAATCTGAGTCAGAATGGCGTGTAACTAGGGAAAACTGGGGGCTCTGACTTCTGCACTAGAAGAGGAGACTAAAGTCTGGGATGTCAGGACGACATGTACCTATAGCATATCTGGTATCTGGTGTTTGGAGAACATGTTGATAGAATCTAAAAGTTATCAGAGCAAAGGCTACTTGACACTAAGGCTGGTGCATGCATATATTCTACATGTATTGCGTGTGCGATGAATCTTCTATGAATATTAATTCAGTAATTCTCTTGCATGGAGACAGGAAGACTAGACTATAGCTGAAGATGTTTATGCGGTTCGTTAGCTTAGGAATGTGAAGCCGGGGAGCTGAACTGATAACTAGAGGCATAACATATTCTTGGCAGACAGGCAGGCAGGCCAGGCCGGGCACCGCGCTGCTTGGCAGAAAGTAAGCGAAGGGTCAGGGATGCGGGAGGGGCTGTATCGCTCCTCGGAGTGATTTCAGGAGACTGGAGCTTGAATCTGGTGTCCGGGCCCTTATGAGGCCTAGAAACGGGGACAACTCGATGAATTAACGTGCACAATGTAAAACGTTGGCAACATAGGCCTAATACTCGTTGCTTTCACGAGGACTGGAAACTGACATACTAACGTTGGACACAACTATAATTGCGTCTTTATTCGGTCAAGGGGGAACATATGCATATCGATCATGCACATATAACATATAATGGAGAACACGTAGGGACACATGACAAGGCAAAATTCAATTTTCCTCAAGGTAACAAAATTAGAGTCACCATTTATACCGATAGCCAATATGGTTTCGGTGTAGTTCATGATTTTGGGCAATTGTGGTCTCAGAGAGGTTACATGACCTCCTCTGGTTCGCCTATTCGAAATGGGGAATTTGTGCGACTGTTGTTAGAAGCATTACAAGGTCCAGCAGCAATTGCGATTGTTAAATGTGTAGCCCACACCAAAAATACAGATTTTGTGTCGCAAGGTAATCGATATGCAGACGAAGTTGCTCGCTATTGCGCGGAGCAAGGATATTCTTTCACGGAAGTGGAAGTCAGTGGGACTCAGGAAAAGACAGAGTTAAACATGATGCTAGAAACAGTTGATACTTGGGAGGATTTAAAAGACATGCAAGAGAATGCATCTGATTCAGAGAAAAAGGCATGGGAAACAGCAGGTTGTGTGAAAAGCGAAATGGATTTGTGGGTTTCAGCAGATGGAAGGGCAGTATTACCTGATGAATTAGTGAGTCCAATGGCACGACAGATACATGGTCCAGTACACTTAGGAAGAGATGCCATGCTGAGGTTATTTAGGCAGACTTGGTATAATCCAAGGTTCAGGATTGCAGCAGAAGCAGTGTGTCGAAGATGTGTCACATGTCAGCAATTGAATGTAGGGAAAAGAACACCAGTTACAATGAGTCACATTGGGAGGTCTGGGGGGCCTTTCAACCGTATGCAATTAGATTTTATTGAGATGCCAAAAATCAACCGCCTCAGGTATGTTCTGGTGGTTGTATGCATATTTTCCAGATCGGTCGAAGCATACCCTACACGCAGGTGCGATACACTCACAGTAGCAAAGTTGTTGCTTAGAGAGTTGATCCCGCGCTTTGGGGTGCCGACCTCCTTGGAATCAGACAGAGGAACTCATTTCAACAGTGAAGTTGTGAAGATGCTTTGCTCTGCATTAAACATTGATCAGAAGTTGCACTGTAGCTATCGACCAGAGGCTTCAGGTATCGTGGAGCAGATAAACGGAACTCTAAAGTCCCGAATGGCCAAAGTATGTTCATCGACGTCCTTAAGCTGGCCTGACGCTCTGCCCTTGGTACTCATGAGTATGCGTAGCACACCAGACAGGAGGACAGGTCTCTCCCCACATGAGGTTTTAATGGGGAGGGCAATGAGGCTTCCATCTGTTCCAACTACAGCTTTGTTGAATATTACAGATGACTTGATCCTGGATTATTGCAAGGGACTTTCTGATGTCATTCATTCTGTGTCTCTTCAGGTGCAGGCTGCTGAAGTTCCATCTTCAAGAGACCTATGTCACGACTTGTGCCCTGGTGATTGGGTGCTTGTGAAAAAACACGTCCGGAAGAACTGCCTAGATGTGCGTTGGAAGGGGCCCTATCAAATAATCCTGACAATGAATACTGCTGTAAAGTGTGGGGGGCTGCCAAACTGGATTCATGCTTCCCATACTCGAAGAGTTCCAGCACCCTTAGAAGAAACAGCTCCTCTCACAGATGAAAATCCAGCTGTGGACGGCGAACCACTAGAGGGGATCAGTCAAGCTGTGGGGGTGTCGGAAGAAGTTGGGAGTGCTACAGATCCAGCAGAAGAAAGACAGGAAGACAGTGAAACTGAAGTTGCTACCGAAGGAGAAAGTTGCTGTGAATACGGCTCAGACACGGATCAAGACAAGAGTGATCAAGAACTGAGTGTGAGGATAAGAAATAGGAGAACAGGGTGTGGAGAAGCTAGTTGGCCTGAGAGAAAGAAGAGGCCGAGCTTGAAGCCAACTCCTGAGAGAACTCTTGCTCCTATATCTGAAGACTCGGATTTGGACGAAGGTGCACAAAGACAGGAACAGGAAGGTCCGAGAAGATCGAGGAGGGTGCGAGTGCCCTGTAGAAGATACGCTACTCCTGAGTGGACCTACCTAGCAGCAGATGTCCAGTGCACGGAGATCCAGGAGGGTGAGGGAAGTGACAGTGACCAGTACTGACCCAATCATAACATTGGCATAGTGTTGTTGGTACCAGGAGTGGAGGTCGAAGGGTTGCTGACACTCACTATCCCCAATCCTCCTTATCTGAGCAGGATAAGAGAAATGGTTTTAAACAGAATAGAATTTCTGACTTTTTGTTCAACGATGCCAACACTCGAGGAGATCATTCTTCGTTTAGAAATATTAGAATACGTAATTAGAGCCGCTGGAACACGTATGATTCCAGATTGCTAAAGACTTTGTAAATAAACAGATTGAAAGATAACCTAGCGCCAAGTGGAAGAAGAAGAAATTTAGGGACTTCCCATTTAGTGGACGGAGGAGGGCTAGGGTTGTCTGTTGCTATAGAACTCAAGGACTGATCTTGCAGAAGGGATTATCAGCTTCCAGGTGTGGTTCGGAAAGGCTGAATAAGCAAAGAAAAGAGACTTTATGTTGTGAAAGAAAATCAGAACTACACTGTCTTGAGATCATGGAGGCCGGCAACCCAAACCGCAGGACAAAATGCATAGTAGGCACACTTTTAGTGGGAGTAATTTTTCTTATAGTTTTAGTAGTTACTATATCATATGTAGTGGGACATGAAAATGAAGAGAAGGCAACAAAGGAAGCAAAAATTGTATCGATACAGAAACCTACTACTGCTGGTCAAAGGGGGGACAATACAGAGAAAGATAAAGCTTTACTAGCAGCAGAGACTCGTAGGTTGCATGTGGATGAATCACAGGGAAATTTCAAATCAAATGCATATGCTAAATTGCTTTATGAATATATTGATGCTATGGAGGCAAAGAATTGCTACGTGTGCATGCAATTGCCAGCCTCTGTAGACAAAGGTATTAGATATCATCATCTTCCATTGACTTATGGAATCACATGTAGTTTGTTGCGTAGTATATTTTATGAACGTGATGGTTTTGAGTATTATTTTTCAAATTCTGATGCTGTTTTACTAGAAGTTCCAAACTACAAGCACATGAACAAGTGGGATTATTATAAGAGTGAAGATAGATTAAAGAAATTTTTCATTCCTTGGAAAACGTTGGATACTTCACATGCCCGAAGAAATAATTTGACTTGTAAAGTGTCGAAATTGAGAAAAGATTTATAGGGCAGGTGGATGATCGGTATAGGAGACAGAAGATCTTAAAGGCTTCAGGCCAATGGAAAACAGATTGGACCGAGGAAGAAAGGTCACACAAAAAAAAGGGTAGTAATGGTCCAATAGCTTTAGATCGAGAGCAAAAAGGGAAACTGTGTATATATAGGGGTAAAACCTATTATGAGAATGTGTTTGTGGGAGAAGTAAATTGTGAACATGCTTTCCAATTAGAATATTATACCAAGGATTTCTTGAAGGGAATGCAGGTGATCCCGAATGTATATTTTGTTTGTGGAAGAAATGCATACGTGAAACTACCGGATAATTGGTATGGATCATGTTATTTAGCAATTGTCTTCCCCAAAATATACCATGCTAAGGATTTAGAAATTATAGAGGGAGGAACTCAAGCTAGAGGAAGAAGGGATGTAAACTATGAGGAGGTAGTTGGAGACGTATTTGGTGCTATATTTCCTCTTTTAGGGATAGCACTGAATGATGTCAAGATTAGAAGATTGGCAACAGTTGTAGATAGGTTGTCCGCCAGTACTGCTAGATCATTAATGCTGGTGGAGGGAGAGATGCAATCGATAAGGGCAATGGTTCTTCAGAACCGACTTGCTCTAGACGTTCTGTTAGCCAAAGAGGGAGGAGTCTGTAAGGCTTTGAAGGTTCAGGAATGTTGTACTTACATTCCAGACAATTCAAAACCTCTAGAAAAGTATATACGGAACATCACTGAAATTCATCATGAGATTGAGGATTTGACACAGGTAAATGTGTGGGAAAAAGTAGGTCATGGAATGGGTAAAGTTGGAGGTTGGTTTGCCAACCTAGGAAAGGGTTTCATTTGGTACATACTGAAACCTATCATCATAATAGTGATTTGTATAATCACCTTGTGGGGATTGGTGCGGCTGTACCAATGGTATAGATCAAATAGGTTGCAGAGATCCATGAGAAAGCAGGAGAGGAGATTAGCTGTGATGCAAGATAATCAGTACAGGAGTCTGAGGGCTCTAGAGATGATGAAACGAGAGAGTACTGCAACGAGTTCTGTTTGATTCAGTTCATACCTCAGGGATGGTGTTGTGATGGTGATGACTACTAAAAGTCATCAAAGGGGGGGACTGAGAGAGCGCAAATCGAGAAAAAATAGAAGTGCACCATATTTACAAGCACGTTGCATCAGTTTAGTAAAGATTACATAAGAGTGTCGAATTTATAGAGTGAAAATACATAAGAGTGTTTAATTAAATAGAATGCCTATATCAGTGTGAAAAGCTAATGTAGAGATGTTAGAATGATGTTGAAATCCCATGTTATGTGGCTGTTGTAGAGGAGAATGTAATGCTGCTAAACGTAGAAATGTGTAGGCCACATGGCAGTTCACAGAGAATGAAAGGTGCTGTTACACTCTCACATGATATGGATTTTAATGTTGTTGTAATTCAAAGTATTATTGATCATAGAACTGAAATATATGTTTTATAGAAGTGTTTCATATAACCATTGTGTGTAATAAGTTAGAATACTGTTTAGACTAAGAAATTAAAGGTTTACAGAGTGCACAGGCCCGTTTCATGTAATTCTAATAGGCCTGAATAGATAAGGTCATTTCTTTTGATCTGCATGTGTTAGTTAGAGGAATGTCATGTGGAGCATAAATTGCAGAGCCTGCTCAAAGGTTTACGACTTAGAAGATACGGTGGAGGCCGGAATTTGGGGCCCACTGTACAAGTGTCTGTTTGCAGGTGCGAGGAGGTTCCAATCAAGAGAGTGATGAATAGAGTTTTGTTCAGTGAGCCAGGCACAGGCCTGGAGGAGGCTTCAGGAATTTCCTGGGGGGTACCGTCCCGCCGGAGAAGAGCCTGAGAAGCAAGGTCAACGCTAACGATGGGCCCAGAGGAGTATCAGCATGGAAAATGCCAGACCCGACACCACGTGAGGGGCGTCTCTAAAGGGTGTTTCTATTGTAAATGTGATTTTTGTATTAGGGACAGCACCCCTGGGTGGAGTTAGGGCAGATGGTCTGAGGAACCTAAGAGAGCAGATGGGTAGGCAGATAGGGTAACTGCGAGACACCGATTCACAACGAAGACTAAGGGAAGTGAGTGATCTTCTTTGGAAATCACCACGGCTGACACCTTTTTAGGTTAAGATTTTACTAAGTAGGGATGTCACTTAGTCTAGTGTAGGGACAGTCTAATCTGGATTTTCTTCCTTTCTGTAAATGACTCACAAGTTACAGCTTGTGTCTATTCTTGCAACTCTGATGATTTTTGAATTGGTTTTGGTGACATTCTTCTGCCGACTAAGAGCATTTAGAAAATTTATGTTTGTATTGATACCAGTATATCTTTTGAATCTTATTTTGAGATGTTTGTATCTCCAGTTAACTTTGGCTTTATAATAAACTTTTAAAACTTATTCGTAGTAAGTGGTTCTTTAGAGTGGTGTAAGTCCTTAACCGATTGACCTAGTAGTGGATTGCCTTTTACTCTATGACAGGTATCAACGGTTCAGTCGACCTGAGTTGGGATCTAGATCTATAGCAATATATCAGAAATCCCGCCGTAACAACTGTCTGACTGACCCCGTGAGATACACCTGAGAGGTACCCTGGCACACAGCATTAAGGGCATGGGGTGTTCTGTTACTATTAGGTTCATACAGTACCTAACTTGAGCCGGTGGTTGCAGGTGGGGCCCACCAGAACTCATTTTAGGGGACCGGGACTTATTTTTCCTCAACAGTCTTTGATCCAGAGCAAGAGAGGGAAAACCACAAACATGGTAAAGAAGAAAGTAGAAAAATACAGGAAAAAAGAGACAGTGAGTGTCTGGTGGTAGATAAAAAAGACATCAGGTGGAATCAAGTCTACGCAGTCTTTGCATTTGGCGCCCGAACCTCCATAGCTCCTTCTGCATACACGCCAACATTTCGAAAAAAGAAAGAGGGGGACATTCAAAAACAAATGGGGAGAATTTGTATTCCCTGTTGACTAAAAATGAAACTGAGAGAGGTCGATATAGGAAGACACAGCTAAATTAAAGTCATTTTTCGCTGTAAAAATCGGGGGTATCCGGCTTGAATCGGGTCTGTTGGCATGTGTGCTTCAGCAGGCTCCTGAGCAAAACTTTAGGCCCCAGCACTTATTATTTGATTAATTAAGCAGTACATTTAAAGCCTCACTACAGCAAGGGGGTCATTACTATGACCATGTAGCCTCATGCACAACATTGACAAATACTTTCTGTCCCTTATTGAGGTGCAGTCTGACACAGCCACCCTGTTCCTTCCCCTTCACCTCTCCCCTCACTCCCCCCTCCCCCCCCCCACGTTGTGCTTCATTTCCGTGTTATGGTCAGAGGTAGAGACACTTTCTTTTAAAAGCGAAAAAGGACCACTGACAGTGTTCATTTCACTTGGCTGTGGTTGTGCTATGAATATCCTGTGTTTTAAAGAAAACATTAAGTTGCCCAGGCCCTTGCAGAAAGCTCCTTGTCTGTTGGCTAATGACACATAATTACAGCTTTCCTGGCAGATGAAAGGCGCTGCCATTTAACTCTTGAATGTCAGTGGGCCACAAGTGCAATTAGCAGATTATCAAAGCGGCAGCATCTCCCTAGTGTAATGGCGCCAAGACATTTCTCTCACCAGAGCTCCAGTGATAAATGGTAGGTGTGCGGTTCTGTCAATTACAGAAATTCAGGCATAATCTGTGGGTGCCAAGTGCCTTTACATTGCGCCCTGCGCCAGCAAGCTGAGCTTTACTGAGCTTTGTCACTGAGCTCCAGGTGTGGCACGTGTGACCACACACCCATGCTGGGACGTGCTGCTTTCTGACAAGTTAAGGTGCACAGATTTCTTAAAAGACATATTCAATTCACTTTTTTTGTTGCAAATGTCCACAAGTTGTGTTTTCTTCAAATAAACAAATAAAAACAAATGCAATATGAAGGGAATCATAATAAAATACGGTTTATTAGCAATTAAAATAAGTTTAAAAAACAAAGGTTTAAAGATAATGAAAACGTTAATCTCCTGGTGTCCTCTCTTATTTTTTTTCCAATATAATTTTTTCAGCTGCGGAAAATGTAGAGTATTTTTATGTGCAATTTCAATTGCTTAAAACATAATAATGTATTGCCTACATCAAATAATGTTTACATATTATTTGTGGCATACTTACTGCAACTATAAATATTGCTAGGTACTAGATCAGTGGTCTTTAAACTTTTTAATGCTGCAACCCCCGCCCAGTGAAAGCAAAATAATCTCCCCACCCCAAAAAAATGTTTTCACAATTATTTTATTAAACTGCCAATGTTTAAATAAGTCTAGACTCATTTCAACATTGAAGTACAGTTTTGTTACCATTTTAAAAATGCAATAAAATACATTATTGCCAAACATACTATTCTGGTCAGGCAGGCCTTACTAAGATGAAAACGTTTCCACAGTGTGATTATTAGAAATGGGGGTAGGGGTTCAAATAATGTAATTACACCCTTCAGTTTTACATCCTCGGTTGACATGCAATCACAAAAAGACCCTTCCACTATAATCCTAAAACTGTGCATAAAAATGTGCCCATGAGTATTGTTTCATTCTCTTTTCTTTCTATAAAATGATTCTCCCCTTCCCTTCCCTTCCATCCTTTGCATGCCTCCTCTTTTTCTCTATTGTATTTCTGCAAATTGCCCACATCTCATTTCATAGATCACAACTTCTCCTTCTTTGAAATCACTTCCTTGCAACCTAACAATACGTAATTTCCTCTCGCCTATTTATTCACCCCACCAGCCACTGGAATCAGCCTAAAGACACCCACCACCCAATAATGATCAAACTTGACACATTAACGGTGGTGAGACTCAGACATGTCCTTCAAGTCTGACTCTTCTGCCCCATCCCGCAGGAAAAACACTGTCTTTGCCTCCATGTTTTGCTCTAAACTTCCTGCATCCTTGCAATTGCCTGGTGGTTTCCATTGGAGTGGTTTAGTCACACGGCCTGAGCAGTAAATTGCACCTTGGGGTAGATTGGTTGACACTATCCTTACTTTGAACTGCCTCAATTTGCTTTTGATTAAGCTCACTGAAAGGATAAAAAATACCTGTACAGGCCTACATATGTTATAAAATGTTCTATGCAATAATTTCAGGAGTCTTTGAAACAGGCAAGATAGTCAATGTTCATTAAAAGTGCCCTTTTGCTGTGTATTTTTCACGGGTTTTGGCACGTTTGATCTACACTCGCACTGCGCCATCACATTCTTAACTATGTGTAGCATCCTTTTGTAGTATATAAGTAAGTCTGATGTTTTTATGCAGTACAGTTTTTGCATCCACAAAATAAACAATTGTTTCCCTATACCTTACTTAGGTAAGAAAATACAGATGTGTACGCCTTCTCATTTGAGAAGTACATACACACACAAACTTGTGTCGTTGCCTCTGACCTGGACACAAAGAACCCCGGCTGTACACAGTCTCTTAATAAAGAGGTAAATCCAAGTCTGAGGATTCCCAATTCCACAAGAATCATATTTCTGATGATAATAGGACGAGCCTTTGGCACATGTTTAAATGCATTGCTTCCTTGTCCAAAATGTAATTAAAGGGTTTTCTTTCTATTGGCTGGCTCTTTTTGGTGTGTCGCTCTGCGGTTATATGGCAACCACTGTCAGAGCTCCTCCTCGCACAACATGGCAGTGTGCATGTATGCAGTAAGCATACATGCTTGGAGAAGTGTGGCTCAAGTGGAGAAGTGTGGCTCAATGGTTAGAGCGGCAGACCCTGATGCAGAGGTCTAGCCAGGGACCAGGGTTCAATTCCCCGCCTTGGTGGGTCTTGAGCTAAAAAATTCCACGGACCTGATAATTCTCGCCTCGGTGCCTATTCCAATCATGGAGTCCCACTCTGCAACTCTGGGCAATAGCTTGCTTAATCTCCACAACGGCCCCCACAACGCTAAGGATGCCTGGCCTCCACCTTGGGGGTGAACAGGAGTGGACACCTCACAGGGAAAGCCAGGATGGGTTCAACAGCGGTATTCGTACAAGCGCCTTGAGACCCTTGCGGGTGAGTAGTGCGCTATACAAGTATCAATTTAAGCCATTCAAACTGAATGTACTCTATTTGTCAGCTTGAGGTTGTGTATATAATGCTGCTTGGAAATCATAAAAGAACAAATGTTTGGTAATGAGTGCATACTGAGCCCATGGCGGCTGACAAAGAGTACCCTGAACCAACTTGTGCATATTTGTGTGTATTAGCACTACCAGAAGGGCTATGCAGTTCCTGAGTGGGTCTGTAAAAGAAGAGGAGAGAATGTGAAACAGGAATGATACGTAGGCCTATTGTGAAGGGAGGGGAAATGGGGTATCCCTCCTTTCGGAATTAGGGCCCTCACACACCCAGCCAGCTGTGTGTCATGCTTCATCATAGGGCCTGCTGTATGTGTGTATTAGCAAATGAAAACCAGACCTATTGGCTTTGCCAATTCTTGTTTTGTCTGCAACGTCCAGCTAGGTATGATTTCCATTTGTAGATCTTTTACTATGATGTGAATCTGCACATGTATGGAAGATGTATATTAAGATGGGATGTATGGTGTATGTATGGGATTTATAGAAAATGTATGTTGTGGTGTGAATCTACACATGTGTGAAAGCACCAGTTGCTGTATTGGATTTAGAATGATAGAAGTATTTATATAGCACTTACTATCACTAATGAGGCGCTGAAGTGCTTTTTATTCATTGGGGTCACTGAGATGATGGGAAAACACATTTCGGTCTCTCTTGTATCTTATGGAAAGAGGGGTATCTGAAGAAGATGTCTTGAAAGAGCTTGATACATCCTTAGACTTGCAAATGAAGAACTTCATCTTAGTGATAAATGTGTTTGTGACCTGGTATCTGCTGATATGTACAGCATTACTATTATGTTTGGTTTGAAACCCAAACCTGCATATTCTGTGTTCAGAAGAGCAGTGTCAGCATAAGTGCCCTCTTGTTGTTGCAGGGAAGGACTTTTTTCTCCCCCTTTAACTCCAATGCTGCTTTTCTTTCTAAACCTTCCATGGCCTGTTCTAAACCCTCTCCTATTTTAAGGATGAGGCATTGTTTTCCAATATAGCATCTGTGAAACCTGCCTTAAATGCATCTGCAGTGCAAGCATTTTGGGAATCCGTGGGTGCCACCTCCCCTAGTAACAAGCCCAGTTTGAAGCCATTTTCTAAAGTGTGGCACCCTATGTAGCATCATGAGGTTGCACCGTGCGTCAATTGCCTACAGTGGCCTTGATGTAGCACCGGACCTGATTACATGCAGGTGATGATTTTCCAGCTTTATTACATTTCCTTGTTCATCGGTTCCTGGTTGGCTTTAATCAAAGACAGAGTTTCTCAGTTTCTCAGATCTTTCCTTGAGTTCTCAAACAAGAACCAGCATTCCTCTTATAAAGAAGACGTTCTTGGCTCTAACACACCTACACATTTTATTGCTCTATTACCCCTTACCTTTTGTGGCTAAAATCTAGCATGGTGTTGCTTCAATGCAATTCAATCATGTTGTTGCCATACAACCTCTGGGCTCACACCAGCCTGATATTCTATCTTCCTAAAACACTTAAACCTCTGTAGTTTGCTTGATGCTTGACGATTGCTTCTGCTGGTGTCTCCTGCTACCTGCACCGCTTCATCACTCAGTGAAGGTTGATAATGTCGACCATGAAGTATTGATGAACATCTTGTAGATCCCACTGGGCACTGGTAAGTTGTACTAGCAGCAGTTCCTGGACCAGTGCCCATAACAGGTCAGGGTGGAGGCCCACCTATATACAAGTCCTAATACCTCCAGTGTACTCCAAGGTCCTATCTAGCTCCCTTACCTTCTAGGATCCACTGGTCAGCTTAGCTGTCCACATGGACCATAATACAGGTGACACTCATTGTACCTGCTGGTATCTATGATGAAGATCTGAGCATGCTGGCACACCACCGGCCGGAGTTCAAGAGATGTACAAACAATCTGGAATTGAAGTTAAATAGCTCAATGTTTGCCTTTCTTTTCAATCATCTTCATAAAATGTTTTTGACTCTTAACTGCCTGAGCAATACAGAAAGTCCATTGCTCTTTCTACTGTTGTTTCTATTAAATCATTGATCATTTTTGTTTTTTCTATTTTTCTGTCAGGATTCTCACAGCACTATGGATTTCTACAATTAAGAATTGAAATTCCTTGTTAAATTTCATCTCCACAATATTGAGTCTTAAAGAAACCTGATCTTCATACTATTTCAAGACCTGGTGGAGTTTCAAAAGATTTACTCAGTTTTGACGGAATTGCCCATATCTACCCTCAGTACTTAAAGAGCATGCTCCATGCAACTAACATACGTGGTTTAGGGGCTTCAAAGACCCAACCACATAACTCTTCTAGCTGCTATTGCCAGCAAGGATACAAAGCCAAGATTGCCGGCATTGTTAAAATGGAATGCAAGCTGGAACTCCATACGATATCATTGGCAAGTTAAACGTTTCTGGTGGCCCCACTGGCCTAGGTAGAAGTCAGGAGAATTTGGAAACTTCACAACAGAGATGCGGAGGAAAAGTTTCAAACTTGACCGATGCAATGTTTCCACATTGCAAGCCTACACAACTGGGTTGTTGAACAGCCAAAGAATCCCACCCATGATGCATGCGACATCAGGTGGTTGGGAAACAGTTCCAAGGGATTGAATTCTAGGTATGATGAAGGATGGCACATAGGCAGAGGTTGAGGGGTTCTGGAAACCTTCCCATAAAACTGTTGTGCTGAGGAAAGGGCAGGTGGGTGGTACTGGGGCACCTGGGTCCTGGTTCTCAGTTGAGATTGGCTGCCAAGCAGCATAAGATCACCCACCGCTTCCCTCGGCAGAGGGAATTTTTTTTTGTTTGTTTTATATAATGCAAACTTGACCCCATAGCATTTGAGCCCTTTATCTGAGCACCAGTTACCTTACAAGAGGTTACATTCATGCTTTGTGGAAGGGGAGATTAAGTGATTTTCCCAGACTCACAGGTTGGTGAGCTGACGCAGAGACTGGAACCTGGGGGGCATATTTATATGGGCATAGCGCCACCAGAGCTCTGGTGGTGCAAAGCCCTGCTCCATGTTTACAATGGTGCACTAAGCCACTTTGCATTGCTTTATGCCACATTGAAAATATCACACTCTTTCATGCAGGTATCTGCATCAAAAGGGAGTGCAATGGGTGTTGCTTTGGGCGTTTTATCACAACACCCAATGCTTTTTTACGCTGCCCCAGATTTACAAGGATCTGGAAATCTGAGGCATTGGAAAGCAGACATTAGAGTGGTGCAACTAGGAGAAATACTTTATTTTCTCCTCATGTTTTGCTCTTTCTATGTGTGCTGCATTCTTTAGCACACACAGAAGGAGCAAATTGCCTTTAATGATTGTTTATGTGCAGGAAGGTGTCCCTTCCTGCACATAAACAATCATTCCTGCAATGCAGGCACCCTTGCACCATTGCACAAGGGTGTCTGAGTTGGCACTAGGCAGCTTTTTTAGCGCAAGGGAAAACTAAGGGGTGCGCCATATTCTTGTGAGTCTGGTACATCCCTCTGTTTTTTAAATGACGCAGCGCGGCGCTGCTAAATTGCCTGCAGCACTGCGCTGCGTCATTTCTTTGTAATATGCACCCAGGTTCTCCAGTTCCAAAGTCTGCAGCTCTGGCTGTAACTAAACACTCCCTCCTTGGTTGGTTTCCCTCTCTCCTAAAGAGCAGCTGAAGTCTGCCCTGAAGTGTCCTGAATTTTCAAGTGGCTCGTCTTCACAACCTAGCACACCCATAAGCTGAAGAGAGAAATTGACTTACTTAACTTTTGGAAAATTCTAACCTTTAACTGTACCATCACTAGGGTGGAAAGCCGTGTGTGGTCACCTTTCTTTGGGTCAAGCAAAGTGTAAATTTTTTGTTCACTGCTTTTGCAATAACCAACCACTTTATTTGTGCTGTGTGGTGGGTGGCGCCCTGGTATGTTACTGTGTTGTTATTTATATGCTAAATTACATTTGTGAAGTCCTTTGGTTTACTTTTGAGCTTCTCACACTAAAGAAAACAAATAATATAAGAAGAAAGAAAGAAGGAAAGAAAGAAAGAAAGAAAGAAAGAAAGAAAGAAAGAAAGAAAGAAAGAAAGAAAGAAAGAAAGAAAGAACAGACTTCGCTTACAATAGTGTGCCTTGGGCACTTACACACTGGCTGCGCGCTATCATGTGTAAATAGCTTAGCAAGGCGCTGTCTCGGGCGCATTATCGGGAGTGCACTGCAGATAATAAAGAGAGGCGCTCGTTAAGTGATATCCCTAGTCTATCACTGGCCTTTTCCTGCACGATTTAGAATCCATTACATACTAGGCCGCTCTCTCCGACGCAGGCCTAATGTAGGAGAGATAAGGAGGCTTTAGCTTATTAAAGAAATTGAGACAGGCTCCAGGACGCCTTATCAGTTCTGTGAAGAGGAAGAAGCTGTAGACAGTAAAAACCTATCATTTACACTGTCTCCTCGCTGCTGACATCATTTGCTCTCACAGGCAAATAGACATATTAATTAGCAGGTAGAGGCTGGTCTGTCTGTGTGAGGAACAGGCAGGAATTCAATGTCATCTGCACCGTTGGCAGGCAGGGTTCGGAGTACAATAAGAGATTCATGGGACGCCTATCAGCGCATCAGCCGGGTTCCTGGGCAGGCAGAGCCGGGTTTTATTAGATTTCACTGTCTGAAGTGCCCACATCTCACTTGGAATGCCTGCGAGTTAGAGCATGAGCTGCAAAAAGCACTGCTGGGAAGCAGAGAGATGCCATCACAGCTCTCTGTTTCTGAGCTGTGCTTTCTGCAGCTCATGCACTAACTCGGAGAAAATCCAGGTTAAATCTATGTGCCTTCGACACCACAATCACCTGACAAGCATTGGCAAAGCCAAGAGGTCCCACCTTTTTAGCCTATTGGCATTGCCAATGCTGTTTGCAGATGTTGCAACTGCATCAGCAGTCAGAACAAAACAAATGCCGTGATTACACGGCCACTGCTGCCAACGGTGTCATTTTTTTTATTTACCGATCTCTAGATGGATCAGTAGATAAAAAATATGAAACCTGACTAGTGCAAAAATGTTTTTTTCGAAAGACAGCAGAGCAGCAATTTGACGTCAGGCCCTCCAAACAAATACAAATAAAACAAAAAGGACCATAGGTGGTCTCTGGGGGAGCAATGGAGTAATCGCAGTGGCGGCTCTGACAGCACCCTCAAAAATGTGAAAAATAAAACAATAACAAAACAGATTTAAAACCTGTTTTATTATAGTTTTATTTTTCTTCTACGTGACTGGGTGAGGAGTCTTGGGGGCGGGCCAGGGGGGGGCGGGGGCCAGGAGGGTGACAGTACTGGAGGGGGAGTGGTGGGCACTGTGTCAGTGTGCATGATGGTTTGTCCAGCTTTCTCATGTCGGCCAAACCGTCATGCGCACTGAAGCTCTCTACAACTTGCGCTGCGTTGCCGGATTGAACAGAACAGGCACAGGCTCCCAGTCTGTCTGCAAGCGCAAATTCACGGCGCTCAAGCCAATCCTGAAGCTGCTCTCATGCATGAGAGAAGCTTCAGGATTGGCTGCAGGACAGTCCAGGAGCCCGTGCCGCCTGCAGTGGAGAGGAGCAGAAGAGTGCAATGCTGGAGGCGGCAGGTAAGTTCTTTTTTAGGTTTTTTTCGTCGTCCCCATCCAACCTATACGCCCCCGCCCCGTCTCTTTTCCCTGACACGAACCGCTCCTGAGTAATGGGTGGAGGTTGTGGAATCTGTTTCCTTTTCTGTAGTGTTTAATGTAGTAGAAATCAAGATAGTGCTAACATAAATTTAATTTGTGCTTTCTTGCATTTTAAAATTATGTTGTATTTCACCACGTTATCATTACCGCCTTTGATTTTTTTGCTGTAATAAAACACTGAGAGCTTCACATTGAAAGACTGAGGTTGATTAAAAAACAGGTGACTAGTCATTATGCACCGATCTGTGAAACAAGAGCAGTAAGACACTGAGCTATTACTGAAGTAACTGGAAGTGTGGATATAAAGACTGACGCCCCAGCTGCATCACCTTACACGCCATTGCTCACTGGGGTGGTGTCACAATTCTGCTATAACAATAGAGGTCCTCCTTGAGGTGCGTTAATATTTTAGTTTTGTCCTGAGATTTCACTACCAAGCGTTTAAGGTACAGGAGAGCATCTGAGACGATGAGAACGAACATTGAAAATGCACCTGCAAGACTGAAGTTATGTGTAGCTGGAGGGTTTTAGTAAATTTACATTTGCAATGCTGGTTAAATGGTGAATTTGTATTACAGTACTGGCATGTTGGCAAAGGGGAAAAGCATTAAACGTCCACAGTCGCTGCCTTTGTTAGCCCTACTTGGTGTTGGTAAAGTTTATAGTTTATTTTGGTGTTTGAAACTAGACCTATGGACAGAGCTGTAAGATAATACAATTTTGTAATATTAAGTCAATAATTGGAGGTTGGGGCTGGTGGCAGGAAAGTGTTGGGTCTTAGGGGCAGTGTAATGAGGGACTGATGATGAAATGTAGGATAATGTGTATCCTCAGAGTCAATGAACATCTGTCTGTGATTTGTCAGTGTATGCACATGTACCTAAATAATTGGCAAAAAGGGAAAAAGTTAGCAAAGCTGTTCTGGCCTACTTAATTGGTTGCCTAGGGAATATATTTTTAGATAGCTTGGGGATATAAGCATATGCTGAAGAGATTTTTGTGTATCCTGCAAGTCTCAAGCTAAAATACTGGTGAGATACCTCAGGTGGTTAATGCACTTGCTTGGGAGATTTGTGTGTGTGAGTAATGTCTGGTCACAGAGGTGAATCATTCTAAAATAGCTTAGAAGGAATATATGCCTCGCTGAGCATTTTGTATAACATGTAGGTCACAGTGTTGTTTTCTGTGTAGCACAGCATAGTGGGTTTATATGTTTGTTGGACACGTCCTTTGTAACTATCTTGTCACCAGTTACAAAGATGGCAAACAGCTAGCTGTACCAGTTGTACATAGCTGCATGTAATCTGCAGAGCATGATTTAAATTCTTTGCAAGTGTATACTCAATCTTTCTTCATTCTAAGTATGATACAATTGGTTCAGTCGGTTAGTAACAAACATTTAAGGGCCCACCCAAAAATAATTTTTGCATTATGCACTTTCTAAATGGTCATGAATAGTATATTTATGCACAAAGCTGACGTTCCTACACCTGGATGGCAGTGCCTACCTGAAGCTCAACCAAACCAAGAAAGAATTCATGGTGTTTGCAAAAACAGCAAACATAAAACAGTACAAACCTGGCATCAACCTTGATGGCTTTAAACCTCAACTTTCACTAAATGCCAAGTCACTTGGATTTACCCTGGCATCCATCTCAACCTCAATTAACCCAATGGCAAAACAATCAAAGGGGCCTGGAACCAGCTCTCTATTATAAAGAAAGTGAAATTGTGTCTTCCTCAAAGCTACTTAGGAGCTGCTGTTTAAGCTCTCATATTCTTGTATCTGGATGTTATGTTATGTTATTTATTCTTTTATATAGCGCACGGATACTCAAAAAGAGTGTCCCGGCGCTTTAATGGAAAAGGAAGGCTGCAACACAATAACATAACACCGATAAAAGAAAAAACAGAATGCCAAACAAAAACATGCAGGAAATTAGGCTACTAGGTAAACAGCCAGGTTTTAAGGCCTTTTCTAAAAGCTAGTAGGCTGGTGGCTCCCCGCAGAGCAAGCGGCAGAGAGTTCCACAACAGTGGCGCCAGCAATCCAAAAGAGCGGCCTCCCAGGCGAGCTCTCTTCACACGCGGGACAACCGCCAAAAACAGGGATTCCGACCTCAAAGACCTGGTCGGTTGATAAAAGACCAGTCTCTTTTGAAGGTACATTGCTCCCACTGCGTGGAGAGCTTTATATGCCAGAGTCAGAGCCTTAAAGGCAATCCGTTTCCGGATAGGAAGCCAATGCAAGGTTTTCAACAAGCCCGATGCATTGGCCCGTCTATTTAATCCAAAGATTGCTCTCGCGGCAGCGTTCTGCACCACTTGGAGCCGCTGCAGCAAGTACTCTGGTAGGCCCAGGTAAAGAATGTTGGAATAATCCAACCTGGACCCAATCAGAGCCTGCACTGTCAATTTCCTATGCTCCTCAGACAACAGGGGAAGGAACCTCCGCAACATCCTAAGAATGCCGAAGCAAATGCCTGACACCCCAAGGATCTGGGATTTCAATGTTAGCCCCTTATCCATCTTGACCCCCAGATTCTTGGCGACTTGCGAAGAACAAGACGGAGGAAACATATTAATCGGCCACCAGGCCTGCCAATCTGGCTCTGTGTCACACCCAAAGAAGAGTACCTCGGACTTATCGGAATTGCACTTGAGGCTGTTCAGATGGAACCATTGAAAAACAGCCCCAAGGCAATCCCGGATACTCTCCTCGTCAAAGTCTCCTCCTCTCTTACATGAGAAGAGGAGCTGGGTGTCGTCAGCGTAGGATACGATCCGGGCGCCATACGACTCCGCCAACGCCGCCAACGGGGTCATGAAGATGTTAAATAGGGTCGGGCTCAAAATAGAGCCCTGTGGGACCCCGACTCCCAGAGGCGGCATCACGGCGGAATCTGGCGGCGCCCAGACCGTTTGCCGGCGGCCGGCTAGAAAGGAAGCAAACCAGTCGAGCACCGTCCCCCGCAGACCTATCTCAAAGAGTCTTACGAGGAGGCCATCATGGGGGACGGTGTCGAATGCCGCCGACAAGTCCAACATCACCAGCATTACTTTGCCCCCAGAGTCCAGAACCCCTTTAATGGTTTCTGAGACCTCCAGGAGCGCAGTCTCTGTGCTTAGATGGGGACGAAAACCCGACTGGGTGGCATGCAAAATCTCGTTGGCCTCAAGAAACTTGGAAAGCACAACCTGAACGTGCTTTTCCACAATCTTCGAGAGAGCCGGCAGCAGGGAGATGGGTCTATAATTAACCGGGGCCTTTGGATCTAAACCTGGTTTTTTGAGCAATGGAATCACCATCGCCTGCTTCCAGGCTTGTGGGACCACTCCCTGACTCAACAGATTCAACAGCGGGTTTGCCAGTGGATTAATCACCTCCGCAACTTTCGCTAAAAATTTAGCAGGGCATGGGTCGCGGGGCGAACCCGATTTAAGATTGCCCATTAATGCTAAAGAGTCAGGGGCAGAGATCGGTGGAAACACACTCAGCACCGCACCTGGCCACGCCCGCTGGGGTAAGGTGGTCTCAGGATTAATCTGGCCCATGGGCTCCGGCGATGGGAAAGAATCCTGTATGCGTTGGATCTTGCTCGTAAAAAAATCAGCAAGGTCCGAAGCCCAGGTACCGGATGGTTTTTCGTCCGAGGTGTTAGACCATGGGGAAATAAATTCTCTCACAATGGAGAAAATCTCCTTGCAGGAGTTAGAAGCAGCTTCTATTCTCCTAGCTAGATATGCTCTCTTTTCCAGGCGAATGTCCCGGTGATAGGCCTTGACCACCGTCTTATAGGCCAGCTTGGCTACAGTATCATATTGTGCCCGCCAAGCTCTTTCGGCTACCTTACACTGCTGCCGCGTGGCCAACAGTGCAACGGTAAACCAAGGCGCAGAGACCCGTTTCGGTGTCAGGCGGGGTGTCAACTCCGGGGCAAGATCTTTTAGCCTGTCTAGGAGCCAATCTTGCAGGGTCTCTAGATCCCTGTCCAGATCACCCGAGAGGGGACATGGGTGATCCACAGCTGCCTGGGCCAGCATCTCTGGGGTCACTCGGTGATATGCCCTATGGACACGATCCTGTTGCTGTGCTAGGGCAGCCACCGGTTTGGCTATGCCTTTGATCGTAAATTTGGCAAGCGAGTGGTCCGACCATAGTACTGGTGAAATCTCAATCTCCTCAAGAGGGGAAGACGAGAATACCTGGTCGAGAGTGTGCCCCTTCTCGTGCGTAGGCTCCTGCAGATGAGGGATCAGTCCCAGCGGGGTCATAGCCTCGGAAAATTTGATGGCAGCAGGGTCGGACGGATCATCCATCCGAACGTTAAAATCCCCTGCCACGATACAATGTTCCGCTTTCAGGGCCAGCCCCAACAGCACGGAGTCCAGATCTTCAAAGAACGTGCCGAGTGAGCCAGGTGGTCTATACACAAGTAATCCCTTAACAGATTGATGTGGAGACAAAGTAATGGAAAAAGCGAGGGTCTCCGAGCCTCGGATGTCCTTCACTGGCAGGATTGCACAGGGGGTGCCCTTCCTGACCACCAGTGCCACTCCACCGCCCCTTCCCTTAGCTCTATCCTTCCTGAAGATGTTATAGTCAGGCGGGATTGCCGTAACGACATCCGGGTTGGAGAATTCACCCCACCACGTCTCAGTAAGCATAAGACATAGTGGCTTCACTGTATCTAGGAGCTCAAAAATGTCTTGCGCATGTTTACACGCTGACCTGGTGTTTAGTAGCATGCAGCGATAACCCACACTAAGAGTGTTATTGTTAGAACGTAATAACTGAGAGCGGTTAGGGCGCCAGCCACAACCCGGGCAACAGGATTTCCCGCGATGACGTCCGGGAAAGACAGTGCGACAGCCTCAGGGTGTCGAACGAGCGAAGTTCCACAGGGGAATAGTGCAGCAATGGTACCCCAGGAGGACACATCCCTGGTGGAGGAGCCCCACCCGCCGCTCCGCTCGCCTCCGGGACGCTGATGGGCGCAGACGGGCAGGACTCTGGCTTGACTCCGGCGCGAGTCCGGCGCGACCGCTGCGCGTCACCGCTGCGCGCAGAAAGCGAGCATTAAGTAGGGCTCACCTGTGGTCCTAGTGAGCGCTAGAGCGCTCAAACAAGTGGCCCACTCGCTACTCGCCACCTCCAAGATGGCGACCAGGCGCCAAACACGAAGGCAAGCGGAAAGATGAAACAGATCCGCGAAAAGCGCGGTGGGGGGCCCAATTTAAGATGCAAGTATGCGGGCACAACAAGATCGAGTTAAAAGCAGGGGAAAATACAATTTAGAACAAATGAAATGCAAAAACGGTATTTTTAAAATATTAGCAGCGCTGTAGATAGTAATTCCAGCAGCATAGCGCGCGTGCGTGCTATTACCTTCTCCAAGGCCGAGCTACTGCCAAGCTCACCTTAAGTAGGGCTCACCTGTGATCCTAGTGAGCGCTAGAGCGCTCAAACAAGTGGCCCACTCGCTACTCGCCACCCCCAAGATGGCGACCAGGCGCCAAACACGAAGGCAAGCGGAAAGATGAAACAGATCCGCGAAAAGCGCGGTGGGGGGCCCAATTTAAGATGCAAGTATGCGGGCACAACAAGATCGAGTTAAAAGCAGGGGAAAATACAATTTAGAACAAATGAAATGCAAAAACGGTATTTTTAAAATATTAGCAGCGCTGTAGATAGTAATTCCAGCAGCATAGCGCGCGTGCGTGCTATTACCTTCTCCAAGGCCGAGCTACTGCCAAGCTCACCTTAAGTAGGGCTCACCTGTGGTCCTAGTGAGCGCTAGAGCGCTCAAACAAGTGGCCCACTCGCTACTCGCCACCCCCAAGATGGCGACCAGGCGCCAAACACGAAGGCAAGCGGAAAGATGAAACAGATCCGCGAAAAGCGCGGTGGGGGGCCCAATTTAAGATGCAAGTATGCGGGCACAACAAGATCGAGTTAAAAGCAGGGGAAAATACAATTTATGTAAATGTAAATGTACAGGAATTTATATAGCGCAAATCACCGAGCGGTTTCTAAGCGCTTGCTTAGGGAACCCGTCCTGGTATTCCCCTGTGAGATAACCCCGGCAGGGTATCCGCAAGGTGAAAGCCAGGCATCCCGCCGCGAGGGGCCGTTGTGGAGATTAAGCAAGCTATTGCCCAGAGTCGCAGAGTGTGAACCCGTGAATTGAGTAGGCACCGGAGCGAGAATTGTCGAATCCATGGACATTTTAGGACTCAAGACCCCGCCGAGCCGGGAATTGAACCCTGGTCCCGGGCTGACCTCTGCTTCCAGGTCTGCCTCCTCTAACCAGTGAGCCACACTTCTCCACTAGTGAGCCACACTTCTCCACTTTAGAACAAATGAAATGCAAAAACGGTATTTTTAAAATATTAGCAGCGCTGTAGATAGTAATTCAAGCAGCATAGCGCGCGTGCGTGCTATTACCTTCTCCAAGCCATGTAGGTAACACCCTGCTCCATGGCCTTCCAGACTTCATCCTGGCACCTCCTAAGGGAATGCTATACACTACAGCACATCTCATCCTGGGTGGGAAGAAATATGATCATATCATTCTCATCCTGAGGAAACTCCATTGGCTCCCTGTGCTGGCCTGCTATCATGATCCGCCCCTGGCCACCTCCTGTCTGAGCAATCCTGTCCTTCTTCACTATCTTGTGAGTGCTAATCGCACCAACTCTGCACTCTGGCACTAATCGCCCCCACCGTTGCACCCCTTTATGTCATCCCCACGGCACTTTTTATGCATCATTTCCTCTTCCATGAAAAGGTCTTATCCCCCGAGCAGTACAACCATATGTACTTGGCATGATGTTTAAAACAAATATTGTCACATGGCTGCAGTGCAGCACCAATGTATTGTTTGTGCTTCATTAACTCAAAGGCAACTCTTGTTGTGTGCTTTCTTTTAACCATCAAGACTTGCAGAGATCTTGCAAGATCTCAACAAATATCGGTGGCCATCTTGGGTGTGGTTACTATTTAAACCATGCCCAAGGAACCAAGCCCAGCTTTTCCTCGATGACTTGGACCAGGAGGCAGCTCTTTGCCTGCCAAGGACCTACCTGAGGATCACTAGTTTCCAGGCCACACCCAGCCATCCTAGCTTTCTCCATCAGAGACTCTGTGGGCCCATAGTCCAGTGACCTAAAGGAAAAGAAAACACCAAGACATCAAAGACAATAGAAGGTAACGCGCAAGGCACTAATCAGAAAGATCAAACCCAGCAAGCACACACAGGACATAAAGGTATTTCACGAACCACGCATATAACCTTATTCACAAGTGTGAAGGAACATTTACAGAAAACTAAGACTATTACGTACAGTCTCTACCATTCAGGTGGAGAATCAGGCCCTTAGGCAGGAAATCACAGCCTTGCAGTACCAAGTAGCCTTCAAAGCAGATAAACGCTGAGAACTGCCAACTCCAACTAGTGTTAAGAAAAAGCCAGTAATGAAACCAGCTAGTTTTCAGACCACCAATCAATCAATGAATCAATCAGTAGATTTGTAGAGCGCAACTTGTCAATTCAGTTCAATTTGACTTTATTCGGTTAAAAAGATGATAACCATAAAAGTACATTTAAAAGCAATTCATAATAATACATTTGTCAAAATCAATACATAAGACAAACAAGAAGAAAAATTCTGGTAAAACATGAATTAAATGTAAGTACAAATTGATTTACGTAGTCTAAAAACATTGCTAAGAAATTCCGAGATGCAGGCAACATTAAAGATAACATCTAATTTCTGAAGTTCCAGTAAGGCAACCCTACAACGTCTCACCCCCATTTCCCTTAAAATTGGAATAATCAATCTTTTCCTGGGTAAAGTATAGTATTTACAGAAAAAAATGATATGGATGTCAGACTGTTCCGATTGGTCATCACATGGGCATTTAGTGAGATTACAGGACCAACAATTCATTGCGGGGAAACTTAGGGCCCTAAAGAGGATGCCTAACCTGAATCGGGTCAAAATGAACCGCGAAAATTCTGTCGGCAAAGAAAGGGTTAAGTATGGTTGGATTTTCCCTTGAATTGATACAGGTAGATGGGCTAAGACAGTTTTCTTCTCATGTTCCACTGTGATTCTACATTCTTCCAGGTGTTTCATACATTTTATTTTTAATGCTTTTCTCGTGATGTTACACATGGACAGGGGATTGTCATATTAGCCCATACAGCCAACATCTCCAAGGAATTCCCTAATGTATGTAAACCACCTTATCCTCCCAACATAATCCAAGCTTAATCCATCAGTTAAGATAGCACGGTTCAGTACACATCCATCACTAGTCCAGGCCCTATGCCACAACAGTATTGGTTGAATTCTAATTAAGTCTTCAATATAACATTGGCCCAATTCCGTATGGCAGATGTAACTAGAGGCACTCTCAGGTACAGCTAGGATGTGTCTCAGGAATTTATTTTCGGCCACTTGTATAGATTTGACATTTTCATACCCCCAGAGTCCCGCACCATAGACCGCAATAGAAACACAGGTGGCATTGTAAATTTTCAAAATTTCTACAGTGGGTTTTTTCCCCATCTTTTTAGCGAAATTTTTAAGGGCAGTAATAGATTTGCAGAACAGGGCTTTCCTTACTTTTATCGCCTCTGTCCAGTTCCCTGCTTCGTGAAATAAAATACCAAGGTAAGAAAAGGTGGCAGTATAGTCTATAGGGCTTGCATTAATAAACATCCGCCTCCTTCTTCTGCTAGCACCAGGGCCACAATTCATGGAAAATGTCTTGGAGCAGTTGATTTTCAAATCCAGATTAACCATGAATTTATTAAAGAATGTTACAAGGCATTGCAGAGCCACCGGGGTGCGAGCCATTAGGACCGCATCATCTGCGTAAAATAACGCAGGAATTGGTCTTTTGGCTACCCTAGGCATATCACAAGTTGTTTCCACTAGGGCGTTCTCTATTCCATTAATATATACCAGGAATAAGAAAGGTGCTAAAACGCAACCCTGGCGTACCCCGCGCCCAATATCAAAAGATCTAGTGCATCCACCTTTTTACCATAACGCACTGTTGCGATGGCGCCTGAGTACAAATCCTTAAGAAAGGCGATTATATTTCCTTCTACACCAAGAGATTCCATAATGTCCCATAGTTTGCTGTGTGAAACACAGTCAAACGCTGACGTCAAGTCAACGAAAGTGAAGTAAATGGGTTCACGTCGTGCCTTGGTATATTTCTGCTGTAGGATAAATAAATTTAGGCCCTGATCTACTGTCCCCAGCCCCTTTTGGAACCCGTATTGAAGGTCGCTAATTATAGAGTTGTCTTCCGACCATTCTTGTAGCCTACCTAGTATTACTCTCCCTAGTATCTTTACAGTACTGTCCAATAGGGAGATAGGGCGATAGCAGGTAGGGTTTTGTCTGTCCCCTTTTTTAAAAATTGGAACAATAACAGACATAAACCGCGATGGGAGTAAGTTCGTCTTTAGGGATGCATTAAATAGTTGCACTAATAATGGGGCCCATAAATCAACATTATTTTTAAACAGGTCAGGAGGTATGCCATCTGGACCTGGGGCTTTACCGCCCCGTGTTGCTTTGAGGCTCTCAGTTATTTCTTTTAGAGTAAGTTTTAATTCCAAGCCATTCACTCTCATTTCCCCCTGATTAAGCATTAATAATTGCAATGGAGGAATCTGCTCATCCGTTGAGGTACTATACAGGCTAGAATAATGGCCCACCCAAGAGTCCTCGGTAATGGCAATTTCAATACGTGCTTTTCCTGAGTCAAGGAAGGGAGCATTTACTGCTTTCCAGAAAGCACAAACATCCTTGCTCAGTGAGGCCTCACAGAGCTTTTCCCAGGCTTCGGTTTTAATTGCCAATTTCCTTCTTTTCAATGCATACTGGTAGGATTTCCTCGCCTCCCTAACCCTTAGGGGATTACGGGGGACAGCATGTAAAGCTCTCTTGAGCTCAGAATGGGCCTTTGTGCACGTGAGATCAAACCATTTTCCCGTCTTTTCCTTACTTGATTTAGAAGCCACCCAAAGATTGCCCTTAATTTGAGAAGCAATAACCTCGAACTGTTTAAGAATCTCCTGACTAGTCGCACTTTCATCCAGAATGGTCAAGAAACTAGGCAAACACTCGGTTACCAGATTGCATAAAAAATCACTTGGGACTACCCTGTCCCACTTTAATGCGTAGCCATTTTGTTTTGCCATACTAATGTCAGAAATATTCTGCATAGATCTCCTCTCTATAGCCGCTGCCTGGAAGGGATTTCTAATCTCCATAATTATCGGGTAGTGATCGCTAAGTGGGGTATCGAGGGTCCAACACCTCTTGACCATATGTCTGTGCCTAACAGAAGTTATTATGAAATCTATTATAGACAAAACACCCCTGCCATTAAACGTAGGGGAAAAGGGGAGCTCTGTTTGACCAATTTCATTTGCTTATCCTAGATCTTCAGAGTGAAGAATCTCGTTTAACAGATCTCCACAAATGGAGTGTTTAAAGTGAGTTAGGTCAGTATCCGGATCCAGCATAAGCCCACATGCTCCTTTCTGGCTTTTCTTGCATATGGTACAGTTAAATCACCCCCCCAAACAACCCAAACATCCCTAGCATTTTTATCTGATTCTTTATTTAGATCGTTGCCTAGCAGCTTTAGGGTCGGTTCCAGGTCAGCAGGAGGGATGTTGTTATAAAAGTTTATAATTAAAAGACACAATTCCTTGCTTGCATCAATCCGCACTAGCTGATAATACGGGTTGTGGGAGAATAAGTGAATCTTCTTGCAGTTTAGGGAGTTGGATATAAACGTCGTCAGTCCCCCTTTAGCCCTACCGTGGTGAACCTCCACTGCAGGTGTAAAGAAGGTTTTATAGCCTGGAAGGTGGAGGGGCTCTAAGGTCCAGGTTTCCTGAATACAAAGAATTTCCATCTCTTCTATTGTTTTTAACCAGATGGGATTCGATAATTTGGACCTGAGCCCTGCCACGTTCCAGGACATTATGCTGACAGTTTCCCTATTTGGTGGATTAACTGGTAAGCATTGGGCCGTATCTGTAACTAAATTATTAATAATAGTTCCTATTCCCTGGAAGGATGGGTACCCCGGAACTGCAGTGGGGGGAGTTACAAGAGTAGAAATAAAGGGGGGACTGATGCCAGATATTACACCAAGACCATTGCCAGAAGTGACTGGGTTGGAATCTAGGGTTGGGAGCAGTCAATCAACCCCGTCCAGTCCATTAAGACAATTAAATCGGTTGTAATCAGGAAAAGGTGTCTCCGGAGGTCGATAAAATGATCGTGCAGCGTACCCCCGATGTCTAGCCCTCCGTTCAACCCTCGTCCAATTACCTTGGGTTAAATCGTGGTGCATATGGGTAGGGGGGAAGAAAAAAGACACTGGCAAAGTCTGTATGGTAGAGTCAGGAGATCTATTTGACCCCGCACATATATGTGAAACAGTCCCAGGGTCTCGAAAACTCACCATAATACAGTCCCCAATTATTGATTTTCTGGTTTTCCCATCCCAAGGTACCCTTCTCACCATAATAATTTCGTTGTTAAAATGGGCAGGGAGAGGTCTATTCCAGTTCAACCATTTGATAATTTTCCTTTTGAGTGAGTGGAAGTTCTCACCTTCACCCACTTCAAGAGGAGGAGCACCCGCCATAACCACCGTTAACCTATTAGCCTCAGGTGGCAAGTAGGGTCTCCGCGGTCTGGGGGCAGGCTTCTCAAGAAGCGGGGGAGCAATACTATCATTGGGTACAGCCCCATCAAAGGTAATCAAAGGGGGAACTGGGCCTACTGGTTGTAAAAATGGGATATTAGGTTTGCTAAATAGTGTTGAAGCTAAGTTGGCCATGAGAGGTTGTGGAGGGGGGGCAGCAATAGCAACCAAGGGAAGTCCCGCATTTACTGAAAGGTTTTGGGTATTGGGGGGACAGTTAGGAAGGGGATTAGACTCGGGGGGTCTACCCTGTTTAGTAGCCGAGGTTTTCAGGCTACTAATAGTTGCCTCCAAAATAGTGAGTCTGATCTCCACTTTCTTCAAACTGTCACTGATAGGCAGAAGCAATGATCTAAGTAAAAATTCTATATACCCTATAGAGGTAACGGGGGGAGATGTATTATGTGGATTATCCCCAGGGACATTTACTGGATCAGTGGTATTAGTACCCTTGTCAGGAAGAGCTTTATGGGCATCCAGTATTATCCTATCAGAATTGGAAGGGAGCTTAAGGGCTTTTCCGAAATCGGAATGGGGAATTTTGGTTTTGCCCTGCCCTCCACTCAGTTTCCTTCTACGCTTGTTTGGTGGTGGGCCATGCATCTCAGCCACAAATGCTTGCTTCGGCTTAGTTTTCCTTATTTTTACTACGGTGGGGGTTTGAGTGACTAAGTCGACAGCCATACTGCTCGGACTGGGAAGAGGGGTGACACCAAAGGTCTGTTCGATAGTTAAGCAGGGGTTAAGAATATCATCCCGCAGTAGAAGGGGGACATCTTCCTGGGATGATAAATCGTGGCTAATGTTAGAGGAACCTCCCTCTTGGGAGATAGGGTAAGGTAGGATATCACCAAGAGGCCTATTTTTCATATTTTCAATAGAGCGGCGGCGCTCCGCCCTACGCTCCGACAGGGAATTTTCCTTATCCACATCACCCTGTGCCCGTGAAAAATAGTTATCTAGAGTCCCATTTCTAAGGCCCCCCGCCTTCGCAGGTGTTCCCTCAATAGCCGGTGATGGCATGTCCAATACCTATATCGAGGTCCACGGAAAAACCGAAGACGTACAGACAAAATAGAGTGGGCCCAGCCCAGCCTACACCGGCCTACGAGGGCCTTAGAGGGCCCGCCCTTTGCCCGGGCTTAGCCCCGGGCGCTCCCGCGCGCTACCGCGCAGCGGTAAATTCAGCTTGTTTATGTAGGGCTGGTCCTCGTGGGAGAGGTGGGCGGGGCGGTCAGGGAGAGCAGCCCAGGTGGATCGGGCGCGGGTTTACCGGTGCTCCTGGGAAACAGAGTACCGGTCCCGTTGCTTGCAGCCCTGCAGTCCTTGTCCACGCCCACAGCAGCTTCCAGGTAGCGAGGGGCAATACAGGCGATGCGGGACCCGCGGAACGGGTACCGCGAGGTGTAGAATACGAGGTCCCAAGAAACAATCCGCTCAGGCAGCAAGATGATTATAACACGCAACTTGTCACCCATGAGGATATCCAGGGAAGCCTCCAGGGTCCAAGAGTTAGGAGTCACTGTCATGCCAACTCAAATACAAGTGGTAACACCCACACCCATTCCATTAGCAGCACCCGAAAGGTTGCATGGGGACAGCAGTAAATTCAGCATTTTAATGAATCAGTGCCATTTGCTCTTTATGGCCATATCAATCGCCTTTCCTGACAATGTGGCAGAGTCACCTTTATTCTGTCATATCTGGGTGGTGACGTGGCTCTTTGTTCAATACTATTTTCCAAACACAATGACAATTTCAAGGATGCTATGTGGAAGTTATTCGCACACCAGGCCTTTGTTTTAGCAGCTGACAATGGCTTGCTGATTAATAGGCCAGGAACGTCAAACCATCTGTACGTCATCTCCATTTTCAACCGCTTAGTGGTAGAAGCAGATTGGCCTGAGAACAAATGAATATCTGTGTTTTACAGAGGTTTAAAAAAAGAATGAAAAGATCTACATTCTCACATTCTGATTCAACTAGAGTACTACAGTGAGGTGATATATCTGGAAGTTAATTTGAATCAAAGCTTAAAATAAAGAAGAAACAAAAAAGGGAACACTCCTGACCAAGCCTTTAGACACTTCGGAACCCGTGAAAATAGGAGGTACTAGTGGTCCCCTATCGAAAGAAGAAAAGGAGAATAACGAATCAGTGTTTTTACTATGGTAAGATAGGACATTTCATAAAGGAATGTCCAACTGGACAAACTTTTTTGAACCTTCCTAAAAATAATTCAACAACCCCCCCCCCCCCCCCCCCCCCCAGTCAGTACAAGTCAACCAGCAGGAAACAAGTTAACTCAGTAGGTGATTAGGTCCACCTGCTGGGATCATCTCTGAGCTCGACCTCCAAGATGCTTCCTGTGCACATTTTCATTATCTTAGTGTTCCTGTAATCTTATCCTCCGAAGCCTGGAGCTCTTGGGAAGTGGAAGGGTTCATTGAACCAGGTACCATGGGGATTTTTATGGACATAATGTTCTCCAAGTCCTTCTGTATAACCACCTTGCAACAAGAAAAACCTGAAATTGTTAAGGCAGTGGATGGGAAAGAGTTAAGTTCCGGTTTGTTACAATGTAATAGTGAGACCTTGACTATGATATTTAAAATTTACATAGTAAAACCATGGAATTTCATCAGATTGATGTCCCAAAATTCTGACTGACCCTAGAGCTGCCATGGCTTATGAAGCACAATCCACACATAAATTGGAACACTATACAAATAACTTTAGAATCCAAACTTTGTCAACAACAATGCTACTCAACAGTACACAACACGACTAGGAAAAGTATTGTGGCTCAATGTACAACATAGCAGGAAACTAGTATCTTACTCACAGAGGGTCTTCCGGAAGAGTACACTGATCTTGCAGCTGTGTTTTATAAAAAGAGGGCAAATACCTTACCACCACACCACAGTTTTGATGGCCATATTAACCTGATACCAGGTGCCAAGTTACCTTGTAGCCGAATATTCAACACTCCAAAGTCTCAAGTGTCTTCTTCATTATTCTTTGTGCCCAAGAAAGGATGGAACTCTGAGTGTGTATTGATTAATGTGCTTTAAATAACATAACAGTAAAGAATCGATATCCATTACCATTGATCTCCAGTCTGTTGGATCAAGTCAAAGACTCAGTCATCTATACCAGACTGGATATTTGAGGGGCTTACTATCTTGTCAGAGCCCAAAAGGGTAACAAATAGAAGACTGCATTTAGGACCAAGTTTGGTCTTTTTGAATGACAAGTCATGTCTTTCAGACTCTGCAACACCCAAGCAGCCTTCCAGTTTTGTATAGATGACGTGCTTCAAGAGCTCATTGACATCTTCTCTGTATTGTACATTGATGACATCCTCAATTATTCCTAATCCAAATCTGAGCACATACAACAGGTATTTGCCATTCTTCAACAACTCAGAAAATAAAACCTTTATGCCAAATTGTAAAAGAGTACTTTTCACACAACTTGTGTGGAGTTTCTAGGTTATACTTTGAGTGCCAAAGGCATTAGTATGGATCTAAAAAAGGTAGAATCCATCATAGCTTGGTCTTTCCCTATAACCTCCAAACAAGTTCAGCGTTTTCTGGGATTTGCAATCTTTATCAGCAATTCACCTACATCCTCTCTCATACCATAACCCCATCACTCCACTACTACATAAAGTAGTGAAATTGTATTGGAATACATAGGAGGCAGAATCTGCCTTTCAGACCATAAAGATTACATTCACAACTTTCCTAATTCTGGCACAACCAGATCTAGAAAGTCCTTACATAGTAGAGGCTGATGCCTCACAGACTGCCCTAAAAGGGATACATACCATCTGCTAGAAACAAAGATACAAGCCAAATATAACCCACTGCATTTTAGTACCACAAACTGTTAATAGCGGAACAGCTGATAGCAAACTATTGGTAATTAAAGCAGTTTTTGAAGAATGGCGTCAATATCCATTGGGTGCAAAATATCCAGCCACAAATTTCACAGATAATAGAAATATACAGTTTTTGTGCTCAGCTCAAGCCTTAACTTCTCAGCAGTTAAGATGGACATTATTCTTTAATGACTACAATTCTGTGATCACTTATTGTCCTGTCTGGAATTGGGAAATCAGATACTTCAAATTCCCAGGAAACCACAAAAACCATCCTGCCACCATTCTGCTTCCAAGGACTTGTAGTAACTTCAGAATTCCTGAACAACATACACAAAAAAAAAATAAACATCAAGAACAAGGATCAATAAATACAGGAACATACTGAACTGGTCTTTTGAGATGGGTTACTTTCGGTCAATGATTGCATTTACTTACCTAATAAAATACCTTTGGCTTCAGGCCTTGAAGTTATGTCATGACAATTTGTTAGCAGGCCATCCAGGCACAGTTAAAACCCTACCATTATTGAGACATTTTTGGTGGCGGTCCATGTCTAAAGACACAAAAGAATTTGTGGGCATGTGTTAAACCTGTTCCCAAGGAAAGCAATCACATCAAGCCCCTGCTGGACTGTAGTGAACCATTTACCATACCACCTCAACCCTGGCACACCATCTCTATGCATTTTATAGTGGAACTACTCATAACGAAACTTGGCTACAGTACAATACTGACAGTGGTGGATAACTTCTCCAAAATGGCACATCAGGGTTTGATCAAGAAAATCCCAAGGGCTTCAGAATTGGCTACCTCTTTCATGAACCACATAGTCCAACTCCACAGATTACCATCAGTTCTCATTACCGATTGAAGATCTCAGTTTGTGGACCGCTTCTGGACCACTTTATGGAAATCTTTAGACATGACTGCAACTATCTCCAGTTACCACCCGCAAACGGATGAGCAAGGAGAATGGATCAATCAGGCAATGTAACAGTATTTAAGTTGCTTGTTGTTTAATATGGGTGGAGACGGGTCCCCATATTTATGGGCAGTGGAGTTCGCGTATAATAGCACAGACCATGCTTTTCTGGGAATGTCCTCTTTTTATTGCACACAGGGGTATCATCCCTACACTACACCTTGGTTTGAGGCCCAACATACTTTAGTCCCAACAGTTCAACATTTTCGTGCCTTCCCTTGGAAGTTAGTACAGTAGGCTCATTAAGTTGGCATGGGCTAAAGAATCATTTAAGGCAGCCGCTTGCAAACATTGCAATCAGGAGCTCTCATATGCTGCGGGGATAGAGTTTGGTAATCAACCAAGAAACTGGCTCACAGGGAGAAAAATACATTTTCAATTATTATCTGGATCCATATACTATCTCAGAGGTCATTAATCCTGTATCTGTATGTTTACTCCTGTCACCCATTATGGAAGTCCACCCAGTATTCCATGTTTCTTTGCTAAAACCGGTACATCGAAAGACCTGGTTGAATGTTCCCCTACCTCCAGTCCAGGTGAATGGGCATTCCAAACATGACGTGATTGCAATCCTTGATTCCAAACATTTCTGGTAGGTTTTCTACTATCATATGGATTGGAAGGGTTATGGTCCAGAGGATGGTACTGGGAACCTCTGTTTAACGTCCGCAATGCTTCTCACTTGGTTTGCATTTTTCATATGTGCAACCCTACTAAGCCCTGTCCAGATTGTCCCACGTTGCTGCCAGGTCTGCCTGACCCATGCCTCATAGCCACGTACATCTCTGGGTTACAAAGACATAGTATTTGCAGGCACAGCTCTCCAGTAACCAGGAGGAGATCAAACACATTTCTGCACTGGGGCCGACATCACATTCTGTCTGACGAGAATTGGCAGTCTTATTGAAGGTAGGCGACTATCAAAGCTGTGATTTACCAAGGAATGCTGCTTTTCATTCCAGTTTTTTGTTGATCCTCAGCCTCCATGTTTGACTAACCTACTGCAAGAGAATCCTCTGCATCTTTGTTTGCTGCTTTCCTGACACAGTGCTCTCAATGCTGCATTTCCTGATCTGGCACCCTAAAAAAGAAAGAAGATTAACATGATGAACAGTGTCTAAGGCAGTAACATCACATGCACATGCCAATAATTTCCTTATGTTATGTTATGTTAGTTGTGTTTGTATAGCGCATGGCTGCCCCAGCAATAGGGCGTCCCAGCGCTTGCAGACGGGTCAACCAACAAAGAGCTGTGGAGGATACTGTGAAGAGTGCCAGATTGGCAGGCGGCTCAGCTAGGTAATTGGTGCTTTATCTTGATTGAGGCGAAAACAAAAGGGGATTAAAGCCCATGTATTCAGTCCTTTTAAGCGCTGCCTATTGGAATCCCCTCCGCAAGCAAACTGTGGAATCTGAAACATAAACAAAAGGCTTGCTGACATCGGATACTGCCTTATATGCAGCAGTCTTCTCAAAACATTAGAACCACAAACCCCTAATGTTCTTGCATGACTTAAATGCTAACTATTGTCAGTACTATTAGTTGTCTTATTAAATGTTAACTTCATAAGATTTCAGGCTATGTATGTAAGTAGCTTCTGTGAATGCTGTTAACTTACAGAGTTACCTATAACTCTTACAGAGACTCATTAAAGGTTAGGAGTTCACGTTTCCGCAAATAAATATTTGAATGTATGTTTAACCCATCTTGATATCTACCTTACTTTTTCAAAGGCTTTTTGTTTCTTAGGTACAGGATGGTTCACAAAATCCTTGTGGTATATACATAGTTCTATGTCTAAACTAATGCATGCTTTCTATATATATAAATATATTTCTTTAACAGAGTGATAACCTCTTGTTTATTTTGCCTGTGTCTCAAGGTTTTGTCAGTTCCAGAGCATATCACTACTCGAACCCAACTCTCCCCAACAGAACACGTCTGTGGACAACTAGTGTAGACGGGAAAAAGGAAATGAGCCGGTTTACTTTGTTTCTAGGGATAAAAAAGTGGAATAACAGTACTTGCACATGGAACTAACCAGGTTGTCCTGTTTTATCGGAAGTGGAATCTGAGGGAATATCCGTAAACACCCACCCTAGAATGGACCACGTGAAATCTAGGAACCAGAGTATTGTCTTTCTCCCCCAATCATATTTCCCCCATTGGGCTAGACTTACCTCATCAAAAACACTGTTTGGGTGGCTTGCATCTGGTGGTGGAGATGGAAACTAGCAGCACGCACACCAGCTCATTCCTGCAGAAACCAGAGCTGAGTGCGTGATGGTTGGGGCTCATTCTGGGAGGTGGACTGACATGATACTGCCCTCGACGACCTCCCATCTGCATCATCTTGCCCTCATGTAGCATCTTGTGAGTACTAATCACCCCCAACACTGCGTTCCGGTACTAATCATCCACCATTTCACTCCATTATCTCAGCCCCCAGCACTGTTTATGCATCTTAGTCTCTTTCATGAAAGGACTTCAGCCCTTCAAGCACTACAACAATATGTACTTGACATGATGTGTAAAACGATATTGACACATGGCTGCAGTGCAGCAGCATTGTATTTTTTCACTCCATGGAGTCAAAGACATCTCTTGTTGTGTAGTTTCTTGTAACCAATGAGAGTTGCAGAGATCTCGCGAGGTCTCAGCAAATCTCAGCGGCCATCTTGGCAATGCTTGCTATTTAAACCTGGCCAAAGAAATCAAGCCCTGCTTTGCTTGGAGGACTCTGACCAGAACACAGCTCCTCGCATACCACGGACTTATGTGGGGATAACCAGTTTCCAGGATGAGCCTCACCATCCTTCCTTGCACCATCAGAGACTCTGTGGGACTACAGTCCGGTGACGTAAAGGAAAAGAAAAGATAAAGACAGTAGAAGGTATCACACAAGGTGCTAGTCAGAGAGATCAAACCCAGCTAGAACCCCCAGGACAGAAAAGTATTTTGCGAACCGCACTTACAACATTATTTGCAAGTGTGAAGGAACATGTGCAAAAAACGAAGTCTAATATGTACAACCTCGAAGGTAGTCAGATTTGAATATAGATCCAGAATGATTATTGCATGCTAATAATAGAGAAGAGAGCATGTGTAATATTTGTATGTATTTCTTAGCGGCACAGAATTTCTTGGGTGACCACAACGCAGAAGTAAATCTGCTGTAGGCTCCACAGAACAGGTCTATGAGAGTGAGACTCAAACCATACCCACACATTAGTGCTAGGAGTAAGGAACGTGACTCGCAGGAACTTAGGGGAACAGGGGGGAGGCGCTCAGCTACAAGAAAGACTCAAAGAGATAGGAGAGAGTGACTAACTGACTTGCACTCTTTCCTTAAGGTTCAACAGCTCCAAGAGAAACCCCAAGCAGCAACCATAACAAGCTCCCCTTCTTTAATCCCATCTATCCTTCCTAGTGTAAGTTATCTCCACCAGTGGGAGCGAGAGGGAGTGAAGGGTCAAGTCCATAACGTCTTTGCAAGACTGGGCATTGAACCACAACGTGAGTGCTTTAGTGTCGTCTGCACTGACACCTGCACAATATTCAAAACCAGTTGCATCACTTAGAAAGCCATCACGACCAGCATCACCTCTTATCTTGCAGACAAGCTCACCATCTCTAGTGGTCTACAGCACACTTGCTTTTGGAACACTGTCACACAGCAGACCATTTAAAGTAAAAAAGGAAAAAACGAGGCTGAAGGCATTTTTCATCCATGCACCCAGGAACTGGAACTGCATCTCCCGTTCATCAGGACCCTCCAAAACTGTTCAAATTTAGATAACAGTTGAAGACTTGCTTCATTTCACAACACTTAATCACAATGCATTACCAGTCCACACACCATCCACCGGTATACAGCCTTTACAACGAAACTTTTACAACGAACTACCATTACAACGCAACTTTTACAACGCATAGCGCTGGGGGGCGCTCTAGGATAGGGAATAGGTTTAATGTACTATCCAACACCTTCCCTACTATCCACGGGGACTGGAGTTGGAATAGTAAATTAAACTATTCACTACCCAGCGCCCAAAAGCTTTATGCGTTGTAATGGTATGCGTTGTAAAACTTGCGATGTAAAGGTAGGCGTTGTAAAAGTATGCGTTGTAACGTCATACATCCCATCCACCTCTCTATCACTTGTTGAAAATGTGCTTGTCTTTGACCATGTAAAGTGCTCCGCTACTTTTTCGAAAGGTTTGTGCTAGAGAAGTTCCATATACATGCAGACAGAGCACACATAGATCTATGTATTATACATAGATACAGAGCTTAATTAAGTCAAACCACATTCAACTTGCTCTTTATCTCCTGTCATCTTTTGAAGTGAGAGGCTGAGCGTGCCTTCGTAAGCCCTGATGGGAAGGTTACGTTTGTAGCAAGGTGTGAATGCCTAGCAAGGGCACATTAAAACAATGGGAATTATTGATTGTCCCTGAGTGAAACTATTTGTAGTCAGGCTGTGGGATGGAACAGAAGAACAGTTTGCCATGCCCTACTACCTGGGAGGCTGCTAATTGGACACACACACTGGAATTGTGTGTGTAGGGCTAGTGTTTTCTTATATTGAAAGCTGAACACAAGTGGGTCAGAGGGGAAGGTCTGAGGACCAAATGTGCACCACTCCCTAAAAACCTCAATCAAACCACAAAGAGAAGCACAAGGTCTGTCCAGCCTAACCACTTTGTTGGCTTGAACAATACATTGTCTCTGTGCTTATGAACAACAATGCTTGTTTGGGACAAAGATCATCACCCATCCTAAGGTGGTATTCTTCATCATTTTATTCACTAAGCATATGTTTTAATGAAATTGCAGTCCACTTTTCTGAAATATGATATATAAATCATACGTTCTTTAACAATTGGTCATATTGGTTTCTTTTATGTAAATGTTTTGTTCTTAATATCTACCGTTTTACAGATACACTTTCAGTATCTGACGGATTTTTGAAAAATTGCATTGTAAATCAAATCAAACCTGTTGGGACACTATTGCATTTACCTCCGTTTAACCCTTGTCCACATTGCTCTATGGATGCTCCTGTGGCTTGTATGTGATGTAAAAGCAATATTGCCACTTTCCACTCAACTGAAGCAATGCTTTGACCTGACCACAAAACTGTCTCCCTAGTCCACATACGAACCTCTGGGCCATTTCACTTGCATGGGGTACATGGGAATACTTATCAGCAGTACACGGAAATAGTTTTCTCTGCCTGCTGTGGACTCATTTTAGCACTTACTGGAGTTGAGATTTAGCTGTCACGCAAATGACTGTGCATGTTTTAGATCTAGCTTAACAGTGGAGCTTTCTACAAGCACTAAAGTTACACATTTTTAAAAAGTATACATACAGTGGGCTTTGGCTCTGCCTAGAAAGTGGACTATGCTACTCTCTCCTCCAGCTATTGGCTGTTGGGCGTATTATTTCACCTCCATTGCACTGCACATTGCAATACAGAAGGGACTATTTTACATCTCAAAAGTACGCTGAACATTCAGAAATTAATGTCTTTATCTCATAGATTCATTTTATACAGAAAGATATATTTATTTAGAGTTTATTTTCCAATGCAGCAGTCTTTCAAAACGTTCTATTCAGGACTCACAATGCAAGTCAGGCCTATGAACTTTGGCAGTGCTTGATAGTGAGTTGCAGATAGGGCGACTGTTTTTGCGGATTTGCTTCACCAGCACTTTTGCACAAACAAGGGGTGTGTGCTTCTTTTACAATCCACCTCATGGTTACTCAGATGTCCTAATAAATTGATGCCCTTTGTGCAATAGATTAAAGGCCAGAGGTAACTTATTAATGGGCTGATATCTACAATCCTTAATCGATCACAAAAAAATACCTGATTCAACACTATTCTCACGGGAGGTGCGGCTGGAACAAGTGGAAGAAAATATTAACTCTAATTGGCCTGAAGCCTGGGATTCTGTGGAATCAACTGCCAGGAAAACATGTTTCTCAAGTGCTATTACTACAAGGTAGTGGAATGGAATGGCAGCTTTTACATATTTGCAAACCGTGGGAGTGCGCCAGTCGTTCGGCCTCCCATTTATAGAAACATCCAATTTAACAGCAGAAGGAACACTTTCACGCCCAATTTGCTCATTTTACTCTTCCTTTTTGCACAGGCCTTGCAAGTTCTTCAGATTCACCATGACGACCCCAGTCCCAGTGCTGAATTTGTAAAATTATAAGTGCCAGTGCCCAAAGCTTTACTTAGAAACTTAGAAAAATTGGTGCATGCAGACCCACGCCATGACTGCCGAACACTAAGGCTGTGTAATCTAGATTCCACCTCATGCTTCTTTCTTCCACCACCATAAACTCTTTGCTCCTTTATTGCACTCTTACAATAATTTTTAAAAAAGCACTTACCTTTTCACCGCCGGCCACCTCCTCTTCTTCCTCCGTCCTCCTGTCTGCACTCGGCAGGAGGCACACAGCCTCTCAGAATCCCCTGACCAATCACAATGCTGCCTTAGCAGCATTGTGATTGGCCTGAGCGCCGTGGTTCAGTGCTCAGACAGGGACAGGCAGGCTGTGCATGTTCTCCACCCAGGCTGTAATACAGCCTGCATGGAGAATATGCAGAGTGCGCATGATGCGTTGGCCAGCCTGAGACGGCCGGCCGGCCAAAGCATCATGCGCACTTCAGGTGCTGCCACCACTCCTGCCCCTGTGGTGCGGAGTGCGCAGCCTCGCCCGCCTCGCCCGCCTCGCCTCAGCTGCAATTCGTTATTATCATTTTATTTTTTGCATTCAGCTTGCAGTTGAAGCAGTAGAGCGACGCTCATCCGCCTTAGCGGAGAAGCCGCCACAGCCCTCATGTTCATTTTTTTAACTTTAGGAATTTGAATTCTTTATCATAACCCAATCTTCTTACTTTCCTCTGGGAGGTAGAGCTTATGGGACTAGTAGTTCACACATCCACCATTTTAGAAGCTTGTGGGTGAGGGCTTCTGAAGAGGGCACCCATGGATTGGAAGTTGAATGAAGTGTACGCTTCTTCCTGTTCCTTACCCTCTGCAATACTCCTTGAAAAGATAGGTAAACGTGTTCTCTCTGATCGAGGATGCCGCTGGACCAACTCCTCAAACGTCCATGAATTAGGAGGCAGGAAAATAGTTATAGGCAAACTAAATATATATTTTATTTTCTTAAAATCTGACAACGCACAATGTGAGCTTGCATAACATTTTAAGCTACAGCACTTTGTTAGTGCTTTTAGTTTTAAAAGTTTTATATTTGCAAAACTGTATTTTTTTCATTGCACTTGAGGAGGCCTCTGTAATTTAAGGCTCACATAAACCATTCATGAACTCTACACACACCTGCAAGGATGACAATCACCTAGCGCCAACAGGTACAGCACCTTTAATACCACAAAGAGCTGCAAGAGTGGGTTGTATAGGTGCTGAAATCACATCAAGGTGTCTCCGTTGTGCCACGCTCAGCACTGTGGGAGGCGAATCGAGAATCACTCCATTATATTTTATTGTGGTTTATTGGATAGCTCACCTGTGAATCCGCCTCTCGCGAGTTACCAATATCAGAGCACGTGTACCTCCATGGATAGGGTAACTGGTGGATTATAAGTGAAACCCTGAGGGTCCCATTGGAAGTGAGGAATTCGTTTGGGGAATCGATAATTGGAGTTCAGTATCTCCCTGCAATTCCTCATTTACCCCTTGAATTTCACACAGAGATTTTGACTGTTTTCAGTCACCAGGTCTGCATATTTACCGCAGACTCCCTAATTCTGCCAGGAACATGCAAGTAATCCCCCCCATACCTAATGCCAGAAAACCATGACTTTCTGTCCAGCAGTACAATCATATATGCCGTCATTTAGAAACAGCCACGGGTGAGATGAAGGGAAAAATTCATGTATGTTTTCTTTTCCCATTTCTGCACTATGACTAGTATTTTGGTCCTCATCGGTTCAGAGGTGGTAAGGCTGGATAATGCTTGTGCTGAATCTTTTAATGAGGTTTTCTGTGTATTCAACAAGTCTGCAGGAAGGGAGCTATCTCAAGGTTGTCTAACACAGGGGGCTGGGAATTTACTGAGATTAAACTTTCACCTTTACTGACCACAAAGACACCAACAGAGGACTTTTCACCTTCAGGGAAGCTGTCCTGCAGTGGCTTCACTAGCCCCTTGAAGAGGATGTTACTGCAGAATTCCCTGATTCATATGGAGCAGGCTGCACAGCTCCAGTGATAAATTTGTGCTGACTCCAGCCACACTACACAACCCTACTCCCACTCCATGTAACGTCCTTGATGTCACTACTCTACTGGCCTTCGAGCCTCCGTCATCTCTGCCACACCCAAACCATACTCCCTTAAAAATCACTACGCCCTACCCAGCAGGTAATTTTGGTTCTGGTTTTCGTTATATCTTTTGTTGGATTGCTATAGATTTACTGGCTCAGGTATTCATCCCCCACTGAACTGCGCCCCCTTTATGCTGTGATTGTACAGGAATTCCATCATTGCTCAATGGGTTACCCCTCTACACAGATTCCCGGTCCTTGACCACCTATACTCCCACATACCATATTACATTGATGCGTGCGGGGATGTGCAGGGTAGCAGGGCTGTGAATGACGATTGTAAGTGTCTTTCCACCTTTGAAAATCAATGCATTTTGTTCCAAAAAATGAAAAACTCCTCCAGGATTTCTCTGAATGACATGCACACCTCTCAGACTACACATTAATGAGTCTCTTGAATCCACCAATGAAGCAAATGTGTGTTACCCTGCTCCTAAAGGGCAGCTAGGACATTACAGAATCTGTCCACTACAGGCTCAATTCTTCAACATCAAATTCATTGCCTTTAGTACAGCTTTGAGGCAATAAAAGTAAACTTGAAGTCCTCAGTCATAGTATGAACCAAGCAGAGCCACAGTACTGATCCGCTGGACCTTTACACAGAACTGCTCCACTAGACCCTACCTCAGCAACTTCAGCATTTAACTCAACATATTGGCCTCTTATTGATGTGGAGTGCAGTCTTTCTTCCATACCATCAGCAACAAGGGACTCTTGGATCCTTCAGTACTCACTCTGGGTCTCATTGCACTGCAGTATTCACCATCGCTTGTCACCGTTGCAGTTGCTGTTGAACACCTTTGTCCAACCATTAATCGTCACACTCCAGACTACTGGATATCAGTTCTAGGTAGATACTTACAATGACTAGGTGTACACAGAAGTCTCCTCTGATTGGCTAGTTTGCTCTGACACTATGACCCAATGCATCGTTAGGGTGGTAGGTGTATTGCACCTTTCCTCTAAAGAGTATCCTCGCTAGCGATTAAGGCCCCCATCACTGGAAGCTGGAGGGCAGTAGGCTGCATACAACATTATTATTGGTGCATGAATAATTTGATGCACCAGAGAAATACTGCTCCTGGGTCCATGCCTAATCCTGGCATATTGGAATATTTCCCATCTTTCTCATCAGTACTGCCTCAAAATGTTATATTTTCTGGGCCAATTAGTTGGAAAATTCTGGTGTGAAATACATTTATTGGCTCCATTGAAAGAAATGTGTGAAAAGATCTCTCAATGCAATATTAATTTGGCACTATTTTTCAGGGCTGCCTTGAACTCCCAATCTAACAATGCATTAGCCTGGGTCGCTGCTACTTTACTGAGATGATTGCTGACCTTGAAGGTACAAGGCAATGTTGCTTAAAGTACAGAAGTAAAAATTCACAAACCACATTCTTCATATTTTATAGAACCTCAAAGCTCGTAAAAACAAACATTGACAAAACCAATATGTTTCGTCCATGTGAGAGCTATTGGCTTTGTAAATGTGTTTTATATGTTGCACAGCAGATTTTGCTGCTGTGCAACATGGCTTAAAGTAAAAAAGAAAACAAAAAGCACTATGAAGTACCGAAAAATAAATAATACCATATAGAGCTATACTTACTGATAGCCCCCAATACCAATTACCAATAAACAGTCAGTTGGCAGTGAAGAAAGTTCAATCGTTTATTATACAACAAACTCTGCCAGAGGAGCTTCTCGCGACCTAATCCCCTGAAGGTCCGCCGAGAAGACTGCTGGCACATTATCAAGAGATCACATATATACTGTTTCATTTCGAAACCGTTACCTAAGAAGGAAAAATACAAGTTGGTACAGATTATTGCAAAGGAAAGACCATATGTGGCATACAAAGCAATCTTAGTTCAGCTCAGCTCATTATAGCAAGGTCGATGAGGGTAACTCCCTTCTGCCTGTCTCAGGAGGGTTCGCACAGCGCCTCCTGGAATGTGCTTATCCGGCCTACCCCCACCTATAACTTTGACAGGCCTAACATGCAGAAGCAGCAGTTTGTTACAGTTGTCATGCTATTTCTCGAGGGAACGACCCTTACCGACTATAATGGTTAGATTCTGCTAGTGCTACAAGCGAGCTAGGCCACAAAATGGTGCTGGTCGGGTTAAATTATAATACCCGTCCGAAGGCAGAAACTGATATAGGGTGCGTAGCAACCATTAATTTACTAGTTAGGTAAAACTCACTAATGTACAGATCCTCATACTGAACTGAATAGGTGCATCACGCTAATTTCTAAACTATACTGTATGTCTTCAGTGTACTCACAGGGCCTAATTCAGATTTCAGTTCCTCAACTATGATAATCGGCCAGCACTGACCGCGTCATGGCACATTTTCTTCCTTTAAGCCATGTTGAACAGCAGCCGGTGCTACTGTGCAATATGTCTTAAAATGGTGCGGGAGGGAGCAACACGAGGGAGGAGGTTGGGGACAAAGAATGGACGGTAGGATGAGGGCAGGTGGTGGAGTAAAAAGTACATACAGTGGAAGGAGGGTTGGGGTGGGGGTGGAAAACAGAACAGACAGCAAGAGGATGGTGGGGGTCGGGGTAAACATAATAGACAGCAGGGCGGGAGGTTGGTGAAGACAACGAACAGTGGAAGGAGGACGGTGGGCAGGGAACACACAACGGACAGTGGGAGGAGGGCGGGGAGTGGGAAACATAACAAACAGCAGGGTTGGGGTAAACAGAATGGACAGTGGAAGGAGGGCGGAGAGTAGGTAACCAGAACAGCCTGCAGAGTAAGGCAGGGGGGGGAGGGGGAAGGTAAGGGAGAGGGACTACAGAGACATGCATTCTATAAGAGTGCATGTACAAAAGTAAAAAAGAGTACTTGCAGGAGCCTGCAGCCAGTGGAAGGACACTGGCCACAGACAGGAAGCTGTACCTGGTCCATGCTCTAATGCAGAGATACACACGAAGTCCCAGTAGGAAGCCAGAGATGAGGAGGAGGCAGTGGCGTAACGAAACTTGAGGGGGCCCCCCTGCAAACTACATGGAGGGGGCCCCCCTCCCATTCTCCGTGCCAGTCTAGAGCTCTCAGGCCAGCGACCCGCCATACTGCAGGGGATGCAGGGTTATTGTTACGCCACTGTCACCAATGCAGCTGTTATAAGTAACACTGGATGGTGGAGTCAAAGGTTGGGCGTAGTCTGCCAGCAGGCTATCATAGGTGGGGGTCCATTCATTACAGGGTCCCTGCCATCAGTAGGCTGGGGAAGTTTGCCCAATTTTATGTGGGTTTCCTGATGCAAACTCCTGTCATGATATACAACACCGGGCCCACTCATCCACTGCTCCTTCTGGTTTCCATTTTAAAACATTAGACAAAGTGACAATGCAGTATTTCAAAAGCAGATGTAACTACAAAGAGCACATTTTGATAATACATTTTTATTAGTAGACAATAGCAATCTTAAGAGGCATTGCATAGCTTCAAACACACTTTGATCCCAATTACATCACAGTCTCTCTCTCTCTCTCTCTCAGTCAGTCAGTCTCTCTCTTTCAGTCAGTCAGTCTCTCTCTCTCTCTGTCTCTCTCTCTCTCTCTCAGTGAGTCAGTCTCTCTCTCTCTGTCATTCAGTCTCTCTCTTCAGTCAGTCTCTGTCAGTCAGTCTCTCTCGCTGGCGGTCAGGTTCTCTCTCTCAGTCAGTCTCTCGCCGTCAGTCAGTCTCTCTCTCTGACAGTCTCTCTCTCTCTCTGTCAGTCTCTCTCTCTCAGTCGGTCTCTCTCTCTCAGTCAGTCTCTGCCTCTCCCTGTCATTCTCTCTCTCTCTGTCAGTCTCTCTCTCTCTGTCAATCTCTCTCTGTCAGTCTCTCTCGCAGTCAATCAGTCTCTCTCTGTCAGTCTCTGTCTCTCTCTGTCAGTCAGTATCTCTCTACCTCAGTCAGTCAGGCAGTCTCTGTCAGTCAGTCTCTCTCTGTCAGTCAGTCTCACTCTCTCTGTCAGCCAGTCTATCTCTCTCAAGCCAGTCTCTCTCTCTGAGTCAGTCTCTCAGCCAGTCAGTCAGTATTCAGTCTCTGAGTCAGACAGTCTCCCTACTCTCTCTCCACTCTCTCTATATACTCTTTCCACTCTATCTCCACTGTCTCACTCTCTCTTCACTGTCTCTCTCTACTGTCTCTCCACTCTCTCTCTACTCTCTCCACGCTCTCTCCACTCTCTCTCTACTCTCTCCACGCTCTCTCCACTCTCTCTCTACTGTCTCTCCACTCTCTCTCCACTGTCACTCTCTCTCCACTCTCTCTCTCTCCAACATATCCTCTCTCTCTCCACTGTCTCTCTCCACTCTGTCTCTCCACTCTCTCTCTCTCTCCACTCTCTCTGTCCAACCTCTCCACTCTCTCCACTCTCTCTCTCCAACCTCTCCAATCTCTCCACTCTCTCTCTCCACTTTCTGTCTCTCCACTCTCTCTCTAGTCTCCACTCTCTCTATCTACTCTCTCTCCATATATCTCTCTCTCTCCACTCTCCACTCTCTCTCTCTCCAGACTCCACTCTCTCTCTACCCTCTCTCCACTCGCTCCACTGTCTCTCCACTCTGTCTCTCTCCACTGTCACCCTCCACTCTCTCTCTCTCTCCACTCTATCTCCACTATCTCTCTCTTTAGTGTCTCTCTTCACTTTCTGTCTCTCCACTCTCTCTCTCTCTACTCTCTCTTCACTCTCTCCACCGTCTCTCCACTCTCTCTCTCCACTCTCTACTCTCTCCCTCCCTCCGGTCTCTCTCCACTCTCTCTCCACTGTCTCTCTACAGTCTCTACACTCTCTCTCCACTCTCTCTCCACTCTCTCTCTCCACTCTCTCTCTCCACACTCTCTCTCCACACTCTCTCTCCACTCTCTCTCTCCACTCTCTCTCCACTCTCTCTCCACTCTCTCTCCACTCTCTCTCTACTGTCTCACCACTCTCTCTCTCCACTCTCTCTCTCCACTCTCTCCCTCCAATCTCTCTCTCCACTGTCTCTCCACTCTCTCTCCACTCTCTCTTCACTCTCTCTCTCCACTCTCTCTCTCTACTCTCTCTCCACTCTCTCCCTTCACTCTCTCTCTCCAATGTCTCCCTCAACTCTCTCCCACTACTCTCTCTCTGTACTCTCTCTCCACTATCTTTGCTCTCTCGCTCTCCACTCTCTCTCCACTGTCTCTCCACTCTCCCTCCCTACACTCTCTCCACTCTCTCACCACTCTCTCCCTCCACTCTCTCCCTCCACTCTCTCCCTCCACTCTCTCCCTCCAATCTCTCTCCACTGTCTCCACTCTCTCTCTGTCTCCACTCTCTCTCTTCACTGTCTCTCTCCACTTTCTGTCTCTCCACTTGCCTCTCTCTCCACTCTCTCTCTCTCGCTCTCTGGGGGGGCATGGGCAAATTACCGGCAAGGTACGCAGGCCATTATGTTGCACCCTCGTTCTGGTTAATTATAATGTTTATAGGAACAACAGTTGTTGCGTAAATATGATAATTTTAGGACGTCAATCACCTTGACATACACCATTGCTTGATAACTGAGATAATAGATATTTCAATATATATATATATATGTATATCTATGTATGTCATTCAGGTATGTGATTCATTTTTGAACACTCACTTTTTGTAAATCCCTTTATAAATATAACTATCAAAAGCAATGTTGAGTAACAGGGACTCAAAAGGCAGCATTGTTCTTATATAAATAACTTTTTGAAAGCACACTCTCGTCTGGAAACATTTTAAATTCGTAAGCACAATACCTCACAAATATCTATGTATTCTCAGATGGAAAATCCCTGATGGGAAATCCATCTGGCTACTTACTAATGTTTTTACTCATGTCACTTACAGAGCGTGAGATTTAAAAGGAAGTACACTGGAAAATACAACCCCAATAACCAGTTGCAGGGTTGCAGTGTTCCCCAGGAAAACAGCAGGTGTCAAAAAACCAATATGGTAGCTACTACGTCTAGCAGAAACTCTTTGCAATCGGCCAACGGGGATTTTCACTAGGGTTGTGAAAAGGCACCATCAGGGTTCAATCAATGCAGAGCAGAGAGCATGGAGGCCACGGGCTCTAAAACACACACAAATTAAGCTTGTATTAATTATTCTACCTTGTCGAAAGTCCCGTGCATGTGCTATATAGCTCAAGGTTAGGGGTGGTCAAGACACCAACTATAAACACTTCACCACACCAGGGTTTTTCAACTGCAGCTACCAGGGTATTTGGAAATGTTTTACTTATGCAGGACATTGTAATGCGTGTGCAGACCACCGTGGCCGCCCATCAAATACTAACTCCACACAATATCTGCTACACGAGCAAATAATAAACACAAGTGTTTGTTCACACTTCCTAAACGGGCCAATCCCAGCTGATGAGGAGGCACAGTTAGGCGAAGTGGCCATGCAGACTTCAAGGTCACAGTGTGAAAATTCCAATAGGGAACTGAAGGTCACACTAAGCTAGAGCACTTACTATGAGGGCTACTTGTAGTATCGCAACATATAAATGTCACGCTCGACTGGTTTTAGCATCCCCGATTTACACAGTACACAGACCAGGGAATACATTCACGCCTATTTACCCCACATAGCTTCTTCCTCCCGCGCTCCCCGATGTACACATGCACCTTATTTTGTTTCTGCAATGCTGTTTTACCAAGATTGCATGCCTATGGATTGCATGCCTATGGATTGCATGCCTATGGATTCGGTACATGGTGCAGAATTCATTGAAAAACTGTTACACGGACATTCTGCACTTAGATTTATTTGTTGACGTTTTTGTTTGTGCGCTCAGTTTAAAATTGTCACTTCAGTCACACAAGTTTTATATGTCTGGCGTTTTTACCCTTTCCCCGACCTGCGCCCTGAAGGGGCGGAAAGGCAGTGTCTCATCGCTATAATTCCACGTCGAAATGAAATAAGAACCGTACTGAACCGGATTGAAGAGCCTAGACCCCAGGCATGCAGAACAGTCACCAACCTTCGCAATTCACGCTACAATTTATTTATTTTTTTAGATTTTTATGTAGCGCGAACTATACCCGAGAATATTGGTATCAGAGCGCTTTAATGAGCAACCGTTTTGTTACAGATGGACAGACTACAGACACATTCATTTTTGTTCGGCACGGGGAAATTAAGTGATTTAGCCAGAATCACAGGATGTTGAGTGTTAATTCCAAGACTCAAACCCAGGTCCCCAGCTTCGAGGTCGACCGCTCTAAGAGCCTCATTTATGAGGCCGTGCGTCACTTTTACACCGCCGGTGCGTCACTTTTAATGACGCACCAGTGGCGTAAAAAATGCACCTCGTTGCGCCATATTTACAAAGTGACGCATCTAGGTAGATGTGTCACTTTGTAAACCCCTGCGCCACATTATACCTGCACCAGGTATAATGTATGCAAGGGGGCGTATTGACGCAAGGAAGGGTCGTAGATGTGACGCAATGAAATCTGAGATTTCACTGCGTCACTTTTAGGACGTAGTTGCGTCAAAATCTTACGCCTGACTCACAGCAGGCGTAAGACTGATGCAGGCCTTTACACATGGAGCTTGACCCATGTGAAAGGACGCATTGCTGGAGTTGCATCACTTTTGTGACACACTCCAGCAATGCGTCACTTTTGCGCTTACAGATACGTCAGAAATACTGACATATCTGTAACTCCTTGCGACATGATGCGTCATACATTAAATATGATGCATCAGGAATGTCGCAAGGAGTGCGCACTGAGAACTGACGCATCACTGCTTTCACGCAGCGATGCGTCATTTCTCATAAATGAGGCCCTAAGTTCCACTGACTGTCTCCATAAATACAATAACTGAGTGCAGCCGCTGTGGTCACACGGCAGTGATCGCCCAGTGTGCAAGGAGGCGCCGGTGCTTGGTAACACCACCGAGGTGTGAAGACCGGCGATGACAAACTGTGAACACCTAGTTCATCTGCCCTACCAGCAATGCAAAAGTACAACTTCGCTCTCTTGAGGCGTAGGTGAGGCACTATGCAATTTTTTAATTAAAACATTTTTCCAATAAATTTGTTCATGTACTGGCGCACACACGTACAAAAAAATGTATGTCAAGAGGCTTTCAAAACTAGAAATCGTGTTGAAATGAAAGCTTTTTTTTTTTTTTTTTTTTTTTAAGAATTTTTTAAAGAGCACCCGCAACAGAGTGCATGGAAAGGGTGCGCCTCTGGAGTAAATCATGAAATAAACACATTAAAAGGGCGAATCCGCCTTAGTGCCAGTCACCGCAAGACTCGTCGGGAATTAGGCAAAGCCTGTTGTCTCCGTAATCTAAAGCCCTGGACTTTGTGAATTACATCAGAGAGATGTGTTTCTAGATTAGAAAAACACTGAGTGTTTGCATATTCAACGCTGTCTCCTCTGGTGTGCATCCCGACCCGGCCCCAGCCCTACCAGCAGCAGTGCAGACAACCCTGGAGGCCAGAGCCCCCCTCTCCAGGAGCCCTCTTCCACTGGTACCACTCGAAGCTCATCCAAACCGGGATCCAGGCACTCCCTGGCGTGAACCCCCTTACACCCCTGGTACCAGCAGCCCGGACTCACCAACAACCCCCCCCCCTTTAGAAACCCTGGCACCTAAGCCTCCCCCCTCCCTGTCTGCTGCACCCCTTCTCTTCTCCCCAGTCCACTCCATCACTGGGAGGACCCTCCAGCCGCGCAGCAGGGCCTCATCCCTGAAGCCCTCCTGCAGGCCTACGCCCCCTTCACGCGCTCCGCTGCCCCCGGCCAGGCAGGACCAGGCCCCAGCAGGCCGGAGCGGCCCCTCTGCAGCCCCGGTCCAGGGAAGGTAAACTGAAGTTATTCCTCAAAGTCTCGGCGCTGCGCTGCGGGGACTTCCTTGAAGCTCACAGTTCACAGGTTTGAATGCACTCTGTGTGAGCTACCGTCTCAAGGAAAGGAGGAGACTCGTGCCACGCTCAGCATCAGACACTGGCCATGTGAAGGTACCCACCCGTAAAGACAGAGTCCACAATGCGCCTCATGCAGCAGGAGGGTATCATGACGCCCCTGCACCAGGCCAGCGCTTCCAGAAGAGGGGTAACCCCCTCCCCCCTGCGCCAGGCCACCAGAGGGGTAAACCCCCCTCTGTGCCAGGCCACCGCAGGACTAGCCATGCTCAGCATCCTCCGCTGGCCGAGTGCAGGACCCCGTAATCTCAGGCGCCCCCCCCCTCAAACCTCTCCACAGCAGGAATGAACCCTCAAGGCACCCGGGCTCCTTCTAATGCTCCTTTAGGGATAGCGCCAACGCAGGGAAAAGGAACATTTAAGGAGTGTTTATGAGGACAATCCTGTTGCATAACTTTAAATATCTGTGCAGAGCACAGCCTTCCGACACCTTTTTTTTTTATCGCTCCAAAGTCTTTTGTTAAGTTAAATTCTTAGTCATGAATCCCAATCCCCGAGCAGCGCCTCTCATCAGCAAGCAGAGCACCATAAACACAACATGGCACACGCGCATAATAATTAAACAGGCCTGAAGGCAGACCAAAGTAGTGTGCCTTCTAACAATTGTGCTTACCTGAGGGCACCGACCATTTTGCTGCCTCGTCCTTTCACATATGGGCATTACCCTATGGAAAATGCTCTCTCTGGGGCGGGGCCCCCACCGGGGCCCCCACCCCATCCCTTTTCCGGGCCTGGCGCGCTCTGACTGAAGAGAAACAATGTTTCTCTTCAGTCCTGGGTCAGCGCGAGGAGGTCGGAGCAGGCTGCGCACAGCAGCTGCTGCTTTAGAGCCTGTCTCTCTCACATCTCTCTGCAGATGAGCTGAGGGGGCCGGGGCCCCCTTCATGTACCGGACCCTGGGGCCCCCCCGCACTGCGTGGGCTGCGCGGGTGTTTGTTACACCCCTGGGAGGAGGCTCTGACCAATAAGAAGCAACCAAACAAGAGCGATGTGGAAGTCAACCAATTGTAAGTAATGGTAAGCAGTGGGTGCACTATAAGCAAGCAAATGCTATGCAGGTGAAGCTTGAAGAACCCAATGGCAAAGACTTTTTAGAGCAGTATTGAAGTTCACAAAATGTTGTAGAGTCCCAGAGTAGCATAGATTCATCAAGGGAAATGAATAGGTCTCTCTGAGATAATCGGAGAAAATCTCAGCAAAGTGCTCTGCAAAGAGTCTAGAAAGGGTCTGAAGAATCTCTCTCACTACTCTAGGAACACGCGCTAATACAGCATTTTGATATCTAACACTAAGGTAAAATGGTACATTCTTCTGTCTTCTCCACCAATCATCATGTGGTGGAACCGTGGGAACAGGAAAGCTTCCATCATCTAAGCGGTTCAGGGGAAAAGTATTACAGATATTAAGAGCTAAAATGAAACATTCTGCAAGTAGAGGTTGGGTTCCCACTGTTCATTCTTACTATAAGACAAAGCAGTTCTTGGTTAAGTCTCTACATCACACTGATGAAATCATGCAGTTCTCATACGCTCTAACTTGCGAATTTTACTTATGAAGAAACATTTTACGGAATTTGTACAACACAATGTAATACATTATTATATTCTGTGAAAATATCGCAACGAGGAGAAGGTCGAAATCTAGCATTTCATATTAGTTCATGTTCAGTTCAGCATTTTTGTATCATTGAAAGTCTTGCATCATTCGTTACTGACATTCCTGACCCTAGGTCAGAGAAAAGGAAAAGGAAAAAATGCATTCAGAAGTATTTCTAACTTAATTTATGCAGCTATGAAAGCCTAGTTCTCTCACTTGCCTTTTATGTGTGACTTTTCATTTTGAGGCCTACACGGTATTTCTACATGTTACTTGCATTTGTTTTTATTAATTAAAAACGCTCTAGCAGCGTGTAAGCAAAGGCTACCACTCACAGTCACCTCTGCATAGCCTTTGTGTACAAGATGCATCAGGCTACTCAAGGCATCCCACTAAGCCCCTTAATGCTTTCCACTATGCACTAGGAAGTGCTCCCAGACTATCTAGTACATGTCTGTGAGTCAAATGAACTGTACACTGGAGGCCTTGCAGGGAAGCATCTTTCCAAAACATTGGCCAGGATAGACACTGCTGAGATATAATGACATGCATGTGGTGAGAGAGGGTGGGTGACAGATACACTGACGTTGGGAATAGGCAAATGACAGGGAGGTTATGTACCAGACTAAAGAAAGGGCGGCGGCAGTCCGAGGTACCACAATTATCTGTCCATAAAAGAATCTTCAGCATGCAGTTGAATGGCACTGGGTGTTCCATGGTGAAAAAGAACATGGGGGGCATGTTATCAAGAAAGGCGATAGAATTATCGCTGCTTTAGCGGCAGGAAACTGCAGCTAAAGCAGCAATAATGGGCTTGATAATATGTCCTTGTGAATTCCCATAGCAGCCCAGGTTCTGGTGTTAACTTGGGCTGCTATGGGAATTCACAAGGGCATATTATCACCCCCATTATCGCCGCTTTAGCGGCAGTTTCCTGACGCTAAAGCAGTGATAATTTTATCGCCTTTCTTGATAATATGCCCCATAGTTTCACAAAGATGTCCTTCAAACTGGGTTTCACAAAGGAATCTCTTGTTCCAGCCTCCTAACTACCACGTACATTGGTATGTCTTTGTCTACGATGCCCACAAGTCTTTAGACCTGTCAGTATGACCCTAAACATTCTATTGATTTTGGATAATATTCTCAGCATATGGATAATGAATGGGTTAGCGTACTAGCGTTATTGTCTCTCCTCACATCTTTCAATATAATTTACCATGGGGATCTTATTGCCATATGGAGAGCCCATATGGGATTTCGCGGCATGGTCCAGAGCTAGTTTTTAGAATTTCTCGAAAATCTGAACTGAAGCAGCCAATTTTGGGCATGTCACCATTGTTTTATTAAAAGTCAGAAAAGTCACCTTGCTGTCCCATCCATGGGTACAATTTGTACACACAGCTGTTGGTGGAGCAGATAAATATGCGTTTCATGGTCTCCATAACAAATATTAGCTGTCAAAAACACTGCTTGGAAACAATCATGATTTAATGCCCATAAACTGACCCAAACTAAGGAGGTCTTTTTGAGGTAAATTCACCCTAGTTTCTGATACCCTGGGTCTCAGAAATTCCAATATCTTAAATGAATGCACCGTTATGATCTATGTAACAGGAAATATCCAGACAAATTGATGTTACCACATCTATTGATGCAAGTAATCTCCTATTAAATGGCTGCTTTCTGTGGACATAGTCTACCAAATTATAACTGGTGAAGATGTCCATTGAAAAGATAAAGGGGCTGGGAGTACCGCATGAGAAACTACTGTGCAGTTCAGAATTCTCGATGAACGAAGTGATTGGCCAAACCAGAAATTATTCATCACTGAGAACTTGGGCCTAGGACTAAGTGCCTGATTCCTGACAGGAAATATCTGACATTGGAGAAGCTGTAGGTGTGGAATCTGGATGGGCTCTCTGCACCTTCATCTTCTGATGGAAGTTTGCAATCACCAAATGTATAAATGCACTGTTTGATTAAATTATAGAAGGAGATAAAACACAAGATAACACACAAAACAAAAGCCATTAATCAAGACAGTTCTTTCAGTGAATTTTGACCTCGGCCATACAAAACAGGCATTGCGTGCGAGACCTGACCTATCGCCAGAAGATGCATCAAACTCACTGCTTGTGGCCAACTGCCCACTTCGCACTGCCTTTAGCCCATGGCCACCATGTACACTGGAGGTTGACTGGACGGTCCTGGCATCTGCCCAAGCTCTGTGACCCAACCACAGCAAGCAGCCAGCTTCACTGCGGTCAGCAAATCTCCGCTGTGCAAGGCCTGTGTGTGTATATATAGTTAGTAGCACGTTTGCTTAGGAAAAGCATTTTTTGTTTTGCTAATAACTTGCACCCTTTGACAAATTTCCACAAAACTTTGAAAAAAAATGTCTCATCCATCCCAGCACTTGCTTGGAAAGTTTTGGTGTGAACTGTCAAATGGGACTGAGGGGAACAAAGGGGGTCCCAAAACGTGTTTTCCCTGTGGTGCAATTTTCAATAAGATCATTGAATAGGGATACCGCAAAAAACAGGTGAACGGAATTTCACCAAATTTGGCAGAAAGCTAGACATGGTAAGAAAGCATGCTTTTTTCATCTGGTGTAAATCGGTTCAGTATTTTTTGAGAAATTAAGATTCCAAATATAGTTATATTTCACACCACGATCCACCACACAGGATTTGCATATCTTGCCATGCTGTGTTTGGTTCGCCGTGACTAACGAGGGTGGATCTGCGATGCCAACTGCGTGTTGTAATTAGCTGACTGCAACCTCAAGGAAAAGTTGCAGCTGCCATCTTAGGACTCAAGGACTCGGTCGCCAAGTCCTTAAAAAATAAATTAAATAAGGTATAAAGGGGCAGGGTAGGGGTACCCTGATCCCTGGGGCCATTTGGGGTATCCTAGAGGGACCCTCCCTGGGGTCAATACTAGAAATATTTTTTTCCACTGAGGGGATCTGTGGATCCACCGCAATGCTCGGTGCAGTCCCCCGGAGAGTCACTGTGAATCTGCGGATTCATGGGACTCCTAAAGAAAGAAAAAAAAACAGGAGTTGGGTGCACACAAACTGCACACGGCTGGGGGTTGGGCTACTACAGGAGGCCAGGCCCTGTGCCCAACCCATGCCACGCACAGCCGATGTGTGTGCATGGCAGGGGGTTGGGTGCAACCTACTTTGAATGTAAAATTTATGATGCAACCTATTAGTAGGCAACATTGCAAATTACATACCCATTCCCAAACCAGTCAGTATGCAAACCGCACGTGCTAGCTTTCAAATGGGTCTTTTTGCATAGTCTTACAATGGTGAAAGGCTTGAGAAAATCAGTTTCATGGGTGGGATGGGAGGAAACATTCCCCAAATACATGAGATCTAAGGAAATGTGTTTCTTTGTGGAGAAATAAAAAGTGTGCAATTGCAAAAATGTATTGTATTTTCGCATGCCTAACTATGCACTAGGTACAATATACATGCCAAAAGTCCTTTACATGGCTGTAAATCCGAATCCACAGAATTATCCCACAATGCGCCTGTCACAGCTTTTAAAGATTACTCTAGTAAACCTTTGCAAATTCCTGATTTTTATAAATCTGTACCCAGGTGAGGTGTAATACCGTGGGCAGAGATTTATAAATAGCTTTTGAGAACTTTTGTTTTTTTTGTAGTTTTCTATAGCGCGAAATCGGTCCAAGGAGCACTTTCCAGAAGCACCAGAATGCATTACACAAGGCCAGATTAATTGTAAATATGTTTTTTAGTGACAGGGAGATTAAGTTATTTGTACAGAATGACAGGATGTTAAGCTGGCGCTGGGACTCGAACCTGGTCCCCCAGTTCCAAAGTCGGCGGCTCTGGTCATTTGAGCACCAATACCCGTGGTATTGCTCACACTTGATCATCATTCATCCGAAACCTCTTAATATTACGATGAGCTCATACACAAGGCTCTGTAAGGACTGGGCCCGCTGTGGTCGGCTTCTTCAGCTCTACAGTCAGGCCTGTGAGAAACAGAGCTAGAAGGTGATTGGCAGGTACATCACCGTCTATAACAGCCCTGGCCAAAATGCTTTTACTCAAATTACTTGCATTGCATTGAAAGGAAAATGCATTATAATCTAGTTTCTCAATGCAAAGAGTGATGTCAACTGTTACAACCCATTCTTTTTTTTTTCAAAATCTATTATGCAGAGAAAATGCATTTACCTAAATGCCAGTAGGCCAATCTCTAATTAGGAGGAGCCTTCTCGGCCAAAAATATGTTTTAAGAAATCAGCTAAGCATTGCTGCAAACTCTGTAAGTGCTTTCCTCGTAGACTGTGGCCCAGATTTACAAAGAGTTCGTTTCAGTTTTGTGTTATTTTTTTTTGCGCAGACCAGATACTAAGGGCCAGATATAATTCTTGATGATAAGCACAGCCGCGGTCCGAGCAGGTAACAGCGGTGGGGCAGTGGGGCCGTGTAAGGGGGGATTCCGAGGGATGATGCCGAGGGAAAGAATTTTTTTTATTTTATTTTCCCTCAGCATCGTCCCTTGGAATCCCCCCTCACATTGCCCCACCGCTGTTACCTGCACGGACAATGGTTGGATAAGCATACTCTGTCACAACGGCAACAGACTATCCTTACCTCCAGGAATGTAATTGCGGGCGGACCTTAGGCACCACACCATCTCTGCTGTGATTATTCCCCTCCGACGGCCCTGTGGAGTAAGGGCCGGTGGAAGCTGACCTGCTATTCCATTTATCTAATTTAGATGGGCAGAATTACAGGTCAGGTTCGCTGCCCGTCACCATCAGGAAATCCTTAGTGATAAGTGGTGGTGAAAATCGCTAAATGCTACCCTCGCCATGGGAGAGGACCTCCATGGCAAGAGGAGCACTGAGAATATCCCAATTTGGGATTTTCTTTTTGAAAATAAAAAAGAAACCTGTTTGGTACAGGGCTACGTCCCGCTATTGGAGCCCTGCACCAGACAGAAAAATGCAATAACAGGAACCGGTGTAGTGACTTGGTGGTCATTTATGAATTTGTCAGGCTGTCTTTCCACCAGGTCCCCTCCAACAGGGTGATGGAGTAATTTACTCAATCGTTCTGGCAGAACAACAGCCAGTCCGTGCAGAATTAAATCAGCCCCCTAAGTCATCTACTGGGATTTACAAAGCAATGCAAATCACAATTTATGTTGGTTTGTAAGAAAAAGTAATGCAATACCACTCAATGTTCCCTTCCATTAAGCTCCTGCCTACTTAGACCTACTAGCCCAAATCCCTCTTTCGATTCTTTTTATCCTATTACCTAAATTCTGTCCACCTAAGCCTCATTGAACCTCATTCCACAATCCTTCCATCCTACTTTCTCCTGTTATCTTCCTAGGTACCTGTCCTCCAGGACGTATCAGTACATCTTTCCACTGCTCACTTGCCCTTGAGCGTCCTTGTCTATCCATGAACAAAGGCCAACCCTACAGTATCTCCTCAAACTATCAACAGCTCTGTACAATCAACCTAAATTCATAAATTAAAATTAAGGGTAATCTCCTGGTTTTCTAGACAAAAAATATCTTATATCACCCTTTTCCCTCTTGAGAGCACTCCCAAGCCAATGAAAGTTATGGGTACACTTTTCTTATTCATTTCTCTTAATCTCACTCGTTAGGTGTTCCCAAATGTTGGTATATACATTTTTTCTTCCCACTACGCTCAGCATGACCCATCACATCGCTAGGAAAAAAAGATCCAAGCATCGAAATCTAAAATCCCTCATTTGTTTTTAAATCAGCCCATTAGTCCAATTTGGATGAAGGACAGTATGCCTTCGAACCATGCCACCCCCCAAAAATGACCCAGGGGGTAGCGGTCCTGTATTAGGTTGTTGTATATTGATTCTTCTTGTAATATGGCTGACAGTAGTCATTAGCCCTTCCTTAGTGTTTTCACCTTCGAGGTTTTGTACTCAGCTGTGTCTTGGAATAAATCTACATGTAATCAACTAGACGTATCCTGTCATCTATCACCATCTTATTTACAACATAGGTCCTGTATTACAGCCCAACATGTGAAGCTATTTGTGTAGGCCTATAACTAAACACCAGCAGACATATGCCAAAACATGAATGTTTCTTTATTAAATGAAAAAACAGGGAAACTGGGGCCTAAAGGTATGTGGTTAGCTCGCAGTCCACCCACCCACAGCTTCCGCTCTTCACTCCTCTGCTGGTCTGTCTCCATGTCCAGTTGCTTCTTTTCCTGTTCTTAATTGCCTCGTGGACATGACATTACACGCATTCGAACATAAATTTAAAAAAACCTCTAATAGGCGACCGCAGACACCTGAAGAATGATGATATCAGAGACTTTTAAGAGTCGACATAGATCATCAGAAGACCCATCTTTATGTATTAAACTCTGAGACTCAATACCACAGAGAAAGTTTCACATTCTTGGATTCCCCTATTTCACTTTGGCCAATAATTTTGTGATTGTGATCTGTTCTAGGACGGGCAACAGTAATTATGCAATTGTACAGTCCTACATGAGATTGTACTGACTTTACGTTCCACGTATTCCACCATCTGCTGCTTAATTTGCAGATTAAAAAAAATCTAGATCGAAAGGATCTGATTATGCTAAAAATACTGTGGCCCACGTAGTGCTGCGCAATGACAGGCACTTTGCAAGCGTTAACTGGTCACGTTTCAGTACCTGAATTCAAATATTAAACTGGTGCTAAAGAAGTCAAATATGTGCCCAGGCAGCAATAATGCCCCCAAATGCAAGACTGGGAAAGGGTTTGTGTCTATAGCAAGAACAAAAAAATTCAATATTTTAATATTCACATAATTCAAACGAGGTGGAGATAATGATTTATTATTTGGCCCGATTACAAGTAATGTGCATTTATGTGCAGCAGGGCTACTGTGTGGCCGGAAATAACACTTCTAAATATGCTTGTACATAGATCCAGCCATTACAAGTTACACCCCATATAACGGGGATTAACTTTGTGGATCCTGTTTTCAGGGTGAATTCCAACAAGGACTTTCCATTTACATATAGATTACTGTGTCCATCTGGAGTAGAGTAGAGTGCTGTAGAATGCCAGAGTAGAGTAGCACAGAGTGTGGGAGAGTAGTGTAGTGCAGAGTGGCCCAGAGTGGAGTAGAGTTTTGTAGACTAGAGTAGAGTGGTGCAGAGTTGTGTAGAGTGGCATAGACTTGAATGGAGTGGAGAGGAGTGCCCTAGAGTGGAGTGGCATAGAGTGGAGTGGTGTAGAGTAGTGTGGTGTAAAGTAGCCTAGAGTGGCATAGAGTAGAGTAGAGTGGAGTGGCATAGAGCACCTAGAGTGGCATTGTGTCGAGTGGAGTGGGATGGTGTACAGCAGAGTGGTGTAGAGTAGATTGGGATGGCGTAGAGTAGAGTGGCATAATGTGGAGTTGCAAAGAGTGGAGTGGCGTGGACTGGGGTGGAGTGGCGTACAGTTGAATGGCATGGAGTGGGTGGCGCAGACCAGAGTGCAGTGGTGTAGAGTACAATTGAGTGGTTTACAGTGGAGTGGCTTAGAGTTGAGTGGCATAGAGCAGAGTGGAATGGCAGAGTGGTGGAGAGTAGAATGGCATAGAGTGGAGTTGCTTAGAGTAGAGTGTCGTAACATAGATTGATGGAGAGGGTCGTAGTGTAGAGTGGAGTGGCGTAGCGTAGAGGGACACAGAATAGTATAGTTATGAGTGTATGAGAAAGGACAAAGATGAGGAAGAAAACATATACTTGGTCCACGTTCCAAGAAGGAGCTAACACGTGAAAGGAAGAGAAACCTACGAGAACTAAGCACTCCAAATATTGCAAATAATAGTGACAACTAAAACAACAAATGGTATGCTGTGGACAGGTTGAAACCCTGCTGAATTGTAAACAATATGTCACACAGCACTGCGTATGCTCTGTGTAGGCAAAACCTGAAAAGATTCACACCTTTTAGTATGGGACATTGCACAAGTAGGCTTGTTTCCTGCTGCAAGCAGCTTGGCTGAGTGAGTTAGAAGGACTGGGATTAATTCAATTGTATTCCTGTGCTTCTATGAATTACATACTTATTATTATTTGCAGGAGAATATAATATTTTATTGGATTTGCTGAATTTATATATTTTTTTCTTAAGAAACCTTTGTATGTAGTTTGCACAGCATTGATATCCCTTTTACATCAATGTATGTTAAATTAACGGATTGCTACCGCCACAGAATGTGTTACATAATGCGGCAGCATTTTCATTTTGACTGCAGTGCAATTTAGTCAATCCTGTCCCATAATTTGATCCTCCATTGCAGCATTATTTCAGTAGCAGTAGTCAGAGGCCAGCACTATGCTCAGCTGGATGGTCTCAGAACTTGGAATGATGCCACCAATGGAACTGGTTGGTGGTGACCTCTTGAATTTAACAATAGACTTCAAGGAGGTGCTCTAAGAGAATGGGATTACACAGCCACAGTAGCACTGGTGTTCAGGGGCGTAGATAGATCAGTAAGATTGGAGGGGGATAGTTTCATGTTTGCAACAATCATGCTGGCATATCATGGTGAACTACATTATCTGAGAAGCAGGACATGAGGGGGCTTAATGGGCAGTAGAAAAGGAGAGCAGTGTGGATTGTTAGGGTTACTTAAAACTCAATAATAAGTTGTGAAAAAACAACAATTTTAAGAACTTCAATACAGTAACTCGAGAGAGTGTGTGTGTATGTTTTTGTCTGTGTGTGCTTGTAAATATCCTATGTAAAATCCCACAGACACTTCACCAGACCCGACTGAAAGCGCCTGAACCCAACTATTTACCAGTGAATACATTTAATAGGGGGGTGTTGCACCCCAAGCATCCCTCCGAAGCTATGCCCCTGTTGGTGTTAGTTGCCGAAATCTGTGAGGTGAGGCTCAGTGCTAGCAGAAGAGCAATGCATATGAAATAAAGGTGTCAGAAATGTGCCCCGGGCAAATATGTTGTGAAAATTCCAGGCATTTTATTAAAAAAAAAATACTAGAGTAACCAGCCTGTAATCACTGTTTATGTGAATTCTCGGATTTCCAGGTAATTTTTGTAATGCTGAATTGAGGCTCAACATATAGGTCCTCATTAGGATGCCCTCTTAATTTTGATAGTGATAGTAATATGAATAACAGGCCCTAACTCAGGGCCAGTGATCGCCACCCAGAGGCCCCACCTGTTAATAGCAGGTGTAGTTTCAAGATACAATTGCAGGGAACTGTGGAATAACCAGGGTAATTGGGAGAGAATTACCCATAAACCAGGAATTCCTCATTTCTATGTGGACTCTCAGGGTTGATTCATAATTGGCCAGTAATTGCTGTGATCCCCTGTTTGACAGAGTTACTGACACCCTGTGGCAGGGGAAGTACTGTCAGTATTACTCAGGATAAAGCTGTAAGGTGTGCATTTCTACACAGAGTACTTACATCTGATGGGAGCAGTCTGTGTCACAAACTTAATACATATGGACACCTGTCCTACACAGCAGCTTCACAATGGAAGGTTTGTGTTGACGTCACAACGTTATCCTGCAGATCTATAAAACTGTTTCCCTTCCTAGACGTAATTCTAGCCAGAGCTATTGACACTATAAACCTGCATGTTCTCCAATGTGTTCCTGCGAGGAAACCTTGAGCCTTACAAATAACAAAAAGAGCAATGGTTCCTTGGGATTCAAGATGTAACACTTCATTTTAATAACTACTTTGTAAAAGGCTTGCACATTTAGAGCCTCATTTACTACAAAATGACGCAGCGCAGTGCAGGAAGCCATTTTGCTGCGCTGTACTGCGTCATTTTAAAAGCACCGGTATGCGTCGTATCAACAACAATACGACGCATCCATGTACTTCCCCTTAAGCTGGTGCACAGTTGGCTGCCATGCACCAGCGCAGGCACCCTTGCGTCATCTTGCAAGGGTGCCTGCGTTGCTGGGATAATTGTTTTTGTGCAGGAAGGGACACCTTCCTGCACAAAAACAATATTTTATGTCATTTCCATGTTTCTGTGTGTGCTGCAAAAGGCAGCAGGCATAGAAAGAAGAAATAACGAGGAGAAATAAAGGTGTTTTTCCTCGTTGTGCCTCTCCTACAACTCCCACTAGATTCTGAGATTTACCAAACATTTTAAATCTGGGAATGTGTCGGGTTCCATGGATGTTACGTGGGAGCACTGACAGAAACACCCATGGAGCTCCCCTTTCACGCAGAGTAATGTGTGAAAGAGGCCCAAATTTACAAGTTCATGAAAAGTCACGCAGGGTGACTTCACATGGTCTTGTAAATATGGGCAAGCCCATTGTGCTGCCGCTGTGTCAAAAAAACGTGATGCACCAGCAGCACAATGGGCTTCTAATGAGTTCCTCACTGTCACTGAGCAAAGATTTCAGGCAAGAAACAGTAAGCAAACTGTGACTACTGAGCGGCTTGTGTGAAAGTATGATTTTTATACAAAGTCATAAGAAAGTTAAAAATGCACATCAACATTTAGGCATAGCAGCAGTTTGCTGATATGAAAAAGAGATTCTTAATTTGTAGAATAACATAGAGAATTTGTTGTAAATAGTAATTTCCCAAATCTAATATGTCTTATGGAAGACAGATCGAAGTGTGAACATTCAGTCCATCTCAGAGTAGTCTGCTCTTCAACCCTAAAGGGTAAGTCACCAAATCAAAGTCGGACCTTGGACAGTAAAACTGTCCTTGATAGTTCTATTTAATTTCAGAGAAAATTCAAAATAGATCAGACCAGCCTCGTGACCTCAGGCTGGTGAAACTCCATTGTGGTGAATTTCCAAAATAAGATAAAAATGATTTCTTCAACAAATGTGGGGAATTCACGTATATTAAAAGGCAAAGAAAAGCAACAAGAAAGCAGGAAAGGAGAAAAGAGGGGCAGAAGTAAATTAACAGGAAAGGAGTTGAAGCACTAGGATATAGCTAGTAGTAGTGATGCTAGCGTTTGGTAGAGATGCAAGCAAATAGGCAGACATACAGGTGCAAAGGGTATACATTGGGGCAGATGTACTAGGCTGTAATTACTAATATGTAGGCTGGGGTAGAGGTGCAAATTGATACGTAAAAGTGCTATCATAGAGGTAGTCATGGAGGGGCTAGGGTATTGTCAGGGGCAAAGAAAGGGGTTGAGGTAATAGCAGATAGGTGGGATAGAGGTAGCAGGGTATAGATATGAGTAGAGGTACTAAGGTGTAGGTGATGGTTTAGTCACTAGGGTGTAAGTAGCAGTAGAGGTACAAGAGGCTGTGTAGGAGTAGAGGTGCAAGAGTTTAGATACTAATATATAGGTAGTGGCAGAGGTAGTGTAGTGTTAGTGATACTAGGGGGGTATAGGTAGTTTGAGGGACTAAGGCATGGACAGGGGTAGAAATTAATGTGTAGGAACAGCTTTGGTTGTAGTCAGGGATTAAGGCAGATACCCCCGTCAATGATGGATATATTTTATCCTGAATAAAAACACAGTTATAATACGCTTTTAAACATGTGTTCTATCAAAAATCGTTCACCTTATGATACAAAGCTGAAAGTTGATATACAGATCTGTCTTTGTAATAGTAATTATAGAAGAGCAAGACCCCAAGTGGATCTTGCCTATGACGTCATATAGTCTAATCAAAATCCAAGATGGCAGACAAATATAAAATATAATATTAAATCTACAGAATTGGGTCAAATTTAGCACCAAAGTTCATGTGCACAAGTCAGTGCATGGTTGCATCTAGACTGTGACGTCATAAATATAAAACCAAATTGGCCACCAAAATCATGTAGAAAACTTTAAATTTTATATAAATATTCATACGTATTGACTTGTCAGCATTTATTAATATGCATTATATATTGTGTACTGTTTTTTCCAGCTTCAACCAGCCTCTGTAATGCTTGAAAATGAGTAGCATGTCGAAACAATACCTTATCGCATCACCCACAACCAGTGGTCAAGCTGTCCAGCACGATTATGTTGTTGCAACAATTGGTCCATCTGTGTTCTTTGTCAGGAAAGCACCTCGGAAAAACATATTAGTAACGCAAATGCTACACGCAAACATTATTGGTCTAGATATAGTGTTTTTAGACCATAACCTGAAGAAATGTAAAGAATTGGGATGCGTACCTTTGAATATCAAATCAGAACGACTTAATGATGGTTCTGGTATTCAGCAGACATTAACAATGCAGTGTGGCATAAATCGTGTTATAACAAGTGCTACAATCTAAAGAAGCAATGGGTTCATAAAAGAAAACATAGTCATGCGGATCTATATGGTAGCCCAGTTAAAACACGTTCGACAATTCCAGTGCAAATAAAATACCTGGAAGAAAGGCATGTTTCTTTTTCAACTAATCAGATACATTTGTAATGCAGAAAGCAAAAACAGATGATGTGGATACATTTGTAATGTATAAAGTGAAAACAGATGATGTGGATGCTAATGTTAATCAGTGAGCTGAGTTAGTTCAAGATACAGCACTTATTTCAAAACTGAAATGGGTGAAATGCATGCACAGGATGCTGAATAACATTATAAATGTTCAGTTGGACCCTATCACAGAGCACGCAGTGAACAAAAGATTAAAAACTAATCACATAGACCTCAGTTGAAGGAATAGCTCTAGCTGAGTTTGTATCTTATCTGAAAGATTTGTGAGTGGGAGGTGTTAAAACAATTTTAAAACTGTGTGATTTAGTAAACCTTTACACAAGCAGAGTAAAGCAGCTCGATTCCACTGCAGGTTAACTCGGTAAGACCAAAAGAGAGAATTCTGAGAAGTACAAGAGGTTTGAAGGCATACAATAAAGGAAGAGATGTCATTTTAGCTTTTGACGATGACGTAGAATCTGCATTAGTATTTGCCTGTGGCAAGCCACATTATGAAGCTGTAAATATGGCAAATGCAGCAAATGTTCTTCAGAGGGACATGGTGCAGAAATCTGAAAACTTCAATGGAACATTTGGGGATTATTATAGAAACCAATCAGTTCCGGAATCACTTCTTGTCCTTGTTAAAATGATACTTGATGGATCCGACATAAGAGATCAGTATTCCTTTGAAACAGCCACTACCACTATAGTGTTATTTATTTCTAAATTACTGATATTTAATAGTGTAAAGAATTCAAGAACAGACTCTTCTTCAGTTCCTAGACATAACAGCAGCAAAGAAACCCCTCTGCCATTTAAACTGCTCTTTCTATCAACAGTCAAATGAGGAATCAGTAACTTGTACCCTGCTCCAGAGGTGGATGTAAATATATTAGATGGAGCAGATATAGTAAATATGCTACCTCCCAAGTCTTGTGACACATTTGATGATTATACTTCGCCAGTTTTCATTTCCTTCATAGAAACTCAAGCAAGGAAGGTGAAATTATTGTATCTTGTGTCTTGCTTCCATTAAAATATATATAAATATTTACTGGAAGCAAGCAAAGTGTTAGAGAAAACAGAGGTGGGGTCTTCGCAAAGAGTAGCATAGTTTGGTTAGATGAGATGAAAAAAAGACAGCTGTTTAGTTTACTGAATAGGTGTGTGCAACTTATTAACGTAGAAGGGAAGCAAGTAATTGTCAACTGCCTGGATAAAGTTGGAAGTTCCCCACCAGTTCCGAATTATGAAATAATATCGCCTTGCAATCATGAGGAAGCGGACACACAAGTTATTCCTCATTCCTTCCATGCAGCAACTAAACATCATTCCAAAATAATCACTCTTACTGTACATACCAATGTAGTCATTCTTGTGATTGTAATTTTAACAATCATTTGCAATGCAATAGGGCTCGCATTTGCGAGAGTTTAATCTATTGACTGTAAATGACCATGCATTTTATTTATGTGTTTTCAAAACCAACACATACATAAAAGGCATTGTCATTTCTAATGCCATTAGCTCAAACTCTTGCAAATGCGAGACCACTTTCACAGTGGCTGCGCCCCTTTCTTTAGACGCTGCTTGCCGTATTCAGGTTACAACGAGCCGCATCTAAAGAAAAGGGCGTGGCCACCATTAAATTGAAAGCATGTCATGGGGTGCTTTTACCAACAACAGAAAAACATTAGTTCACAAGCAAATGTTTTTTTTTGTTGGTAAAAGCACCCCATGCCGGGCTTTGCTTTAATGGTGTGCACACCCCTTTCTTTAGACGTGGCTCGCTGTAACATGAATATGGCAGCCGCGTCTAAAGAAAGGGGCCCAACCACTATGTAAGTGAAAGCATGGTATGGGGGCTTTCACTAAAAAAGAAAATGTTTTGTTGCGCAGAAGCTAAATTTATAGCGGACCGCGCTGCCAAATTAGATAAATAAATGTTTGCGGCCCTCTCCTTCAGAAAACAACTCAAAACTTGGCTATTTGATAAGTAACGAATACCCCCCCCCCCTCCCTCAAGCGCCTTGAGACCCTCTGGGTGAGTAGTGCGCTATACAATTTTTTATTTTTTTAACTTGACTTGACTATACTTAAAGCGGACCGCGCTGCTAAAGTAAATAAAGAAAGAAATGCGGCCACTATAGTTAAAGAGGACTGCCATTAGTAATTCAGATAAATGCGGGTGGCATGCTGCTTGTAGGAAAGCACATAGTGGGAGGAATGGGGCAAATCTTTGAAGAAAATAGTGCTCAGAGCCTAGATAAAGCAGACCGTGTAACAACACAAGTAAAAAGTCCAAAACCTCATGGGAGGTTACAAATGCAGTCAAGGCGGTACCAAGGAGGGTCTACTAAGCCTATTCATGAATGAAAAGCAATGATTTAGAAAGGACAGTAACAGGAGTCAATTGAAAAAATGGGAAGGACACGGGCGGAGCTTCAAGTCCCTAACTGAATACAGCATGCCTCGCAGAGCAGCACATGCGCTACCCAGGCTCGACCTAAAAACATTGGATGTCAAGAAAAAAAGGAAAAATGTTCCAGAACATACCAGCTCACAGTTTTGCAGCAAGCATAGACGTTGATATATGTGAAGCTGTGCCCTTTTTCCAGGCTGTTACCGGTTGTGACACCAAGTTGGCTTTCATGGGAGAGGGAAGAAAGCAGCTTATCCCACCTGGATGGCACTAGCTTCTGCTACTTCTGCATTTAAATTTCTGTCAGATCGATCAAGTTCTGTTGATCCTGTTCACTTCGGAAATGTTGATAGATTCATTGTACTAATGTATAGCTGCTCTTGTCCATTGCATGAAATAAACGGTACTCGTCAATTCATATTTGCAAGTGGCAACAGAACTATTGAAAACATGCATTTACACGATAGTTCTTCTTCAACGTGTTAAATGATCTGTGTACCAAGGGGGCCATGTTTGGAGTCAGACTATAGTGCCCATGCAAGAATTGCCAAATTTAAATGATTGGGGTTGGAAGCAGATTGATGGAGTAATGTTACCACATGGGACAACCATTTCGGAGGCATTTAAGGCATGCGAAGAACTTATTGGTTGTGGGTGCAAAAAATTGTGCCGAAATCAATGCAAATGCTCAACCTTAGCCGACCGACCGACCTTAGCAGTGGAAACTGCTATCAAAATTAAGACAGTATAGAAACTTGAATCATCATTGTTTCATAATATAGAAATGTTACCTCTTGAAGTTCTTCTGTCAATGGATCTAAAACTTTTATCCACTCTTCTATCTCGTGCTTATCTGGGACAAGATCTTTACTATAGACCTCATCAAAATGTCTATAGAAGGCTTCAACTATATCTTTAGTGTCTGTAACTAAACAACCCGACTCCCCCTCTTTTATTTCTTTAATCGTATTTCTTATCCGGTCCCTCCTTGCTTTCCAAGCCAATAGCTTACTCGTGCCTTCTCCATATTCAAAGTGCGCGAGATTTGAGGCCTCCCATCTTTCTCTCACCCTTTTGTTGACCACTGTGGCTATCTCATCCTTCAGTTGTTCCAATTCTTGAACAGTTTTTACCTTTACCAGAATCTCCCCCGTATTCACCAATACTGCCTCCTTCTGGCGGATATCCTTTTCTAAAAACACTATTCTGTTATAGTAAGCTCTTCTTTTCCTTGCACCCATTGCTCCCAACCTACCCCGAAGAAATGCCTTAGCTGCCTCCCAAACACTATCTATCCTTGCTGAACCCATGTTATGCTCGACAAATCCATCGACTTCCTGCCTAAGAGTCTCCATAACCTCATGATCATACAAAACAGTACGATCCAATCTCCAGACTGAACCTGAATCGACAAATTCTGTTTTGAGCTCCAAAGTAACCGCTGAATGATCTGATAAGTGTACCCCCACGTGCATTATCTGTTTCACTCTATCCACGAGTCTAAGGTCTATTAAAAAGTAATCGATCCGGGATCTATGATTATACTTTTTATTATAGTACGTGTATCCTAATTCCTGCCCCGCCCTTTGTCTCCATACATCACAAAGACCGAGCTGATCTATCAGGCCCTTAACTCTAAATGACATTTTACTATTAACCATGGATCTGCTATTAGCTGATCTATCTAGTTTTTTATCCAACACTGTGTTAAAGTCCCCAGCAAGCACAATAAACCCTGTAAGACCCATCATTTCTTTAATTAACTCATCTAGGGGGGCCAAATCATCTTGATTTGGACCATAATAACCTATAATATTATACATGAGCCCATTTATCCTCAAATTCACAATCAACCACCTACCTTTACTATCTGCCACCTTACCCTCAACAACACAATCTAACCCATGCCTAACCAATATTGCAATGCCTTTAGTTACCGCCACTTGCGGAGTATAGAAAACATGTTTTAACCATCGCTGTAAACCAATACATTTTTTGCACTCTTCTTCTGTTAAATGGGTCTCTTGTAAAATCATAATTTGAACTGGAAGATCTCTCAAATATTTCATAATCCTGTCCCTTCTAACTTTAACCCGTAGGCCATTCACATTCCATGACATACAAGCTAGCACCATTGCACTACCCTCCACCATCCCACACCCTCTCACTTCCTTTCAACACCCAGGTGAAAAAATGGCTTATGAGAAATTTTTTCATGTTTTTTCCCCCTGCCCCATACCCCTTCCAACCTAACCCAACCCTTTTCCCTACCCTCCCACCCCTTTTCCCCCTCCCACCCTCCCTGGAAAACCCAACCAACTTCCTTAGACCCATCCTGGGCCCTTCGAGTGCCTGTTCGGGTGGTCGTGTTTCTTTCCACTACCCTTTCTCCATGCAAAAGAAATCCCCTACATGACTAATACCATTATCCAACTAGGTTTATGTCTACTTAATCCTGCCCTCTAAACTGTTAGAGCCCTCCATTCTGACACTGCTCCAAAAAGCCATCTACATCTCCCACGAATCTAAAAGTGTACATCTTATTTTTCCACATGACTTTTAGGAAAGCTGGGAACTTCAGTTGTACAGTTACTCCCAAACTTCTTAGTGGTTCAATTCTTTTACCCAACTCCCACTGTCTGTTTGCAGTTACCACAGAAAGATCTGACCTGACCTCTACTCTCGCTCCTCCTACTGTCAATGCCCCCTTCTTCAATGCCGCAGCAAGGATCTTTTCTTTTAAACTATATGTTAAGAAATTTATCAGGATCCTTCTAGGCTTTGAGCAATTTGGGTTCAGTCGGAAGGGATCTCGATGTATCCTCTGAATATCCAAAAGGATCTCCTCTTCTGTTTCCTCTATCTGCAATTCTGTTTTTAATAGATGAACCATAAACTCCTTTAAGTTATCCCCTCCTTTCCCCTCCGGAAGTTTCAAGATGAGGGGTTGGGCCCATCTGTCTTCAACAATTTATGGACGTGTTAACTTGGTGAAGATGATGGCGTTACCTAAGATAACCTTCTTATTTGACACGCTCCCTCTTATGTTTGAGAAAGAGGGTTTCTCGAGACTTCAGAGTGAGATCGGGTCTTTTATCTGGGCTTCTAAGGGATCGCGCTTATCCTGGAAAAAAATAAGGAGAAGACTTTTGAAAGGAGGTTTGGCTGCACCAGATTTCCAGATATACTCTTGGGCTTTTTTGCTTAAAAACTGTAGAATGCTTTTGGGAACGCCAGGAAGTTCGTTTATTGGTGAACTACTGTCCGCAATGTTGAGAGTCGAGAACATTAAGCAGAATGGATTTATGTATACATTTTCTGACCCAAAGTACTTTAAAAAAGTGAGACTAAAAGTCCTGAAAGATTTGGCAATGGTCTGGTATAGAATCAGAAGGGCCACAAGAATACCATATTTTAGTGTAAGAGCACCGATCCGGGAACTACCAGGTGCTCTAAATTGGGCCGAGGATGCACTGGCAAGGATGTTAAAAGTAGAGGGACCTCAGAGATGGGGGGATTTGTTTATAGATCGCAGTTTATTGCCGTGGATCTACTGTGAACAAGAGTGGGGGCAAATATTTTCGAAGTTTAAATACCTCCAGATACAAAGTTGGGCAGCAGGGAAAGAACATTTAATAGGGGTATATAACGAGTTTGAAGAGAAGCTGGCTTTGGAGGCCCCGATAAAGAAAGAAGTGGCGACCTGGTACTGGGCAATAGTTGAAATGGAGGATGGACCATTTACACTGCTGGAACACCTGTGGGGAGAGTGCTTGCCGAGGACCGCTACAGAAGATCATTGGCAAGTAACTATGTTGATTCTTTACAAGGTGGTAAAACCTGCAAATTTAAGAAGGAACCACTTGTTCACTCTCCACAGGGCGAATTGGTCTCCAAAGAAGTTGGCGAAATTCAAAGATGGTGGTATGGTGAGATGCCCTAAACGCAGCAGCCCAAACGAGGACGACATGCATATGTTTGTTACATGCCCGGCGATAAAAGATTTTTGGGGTGATGTGAGTAAATGCTTGTCAGATGCACTGGCCCAACATATTGAGGTAAGCCCTGAACTTGTTATAACGGGAAGAGCAGATTTACAAGATAAGGGTTTGGACGATAAAGTAAAGCTGGTGTTCTATGCTGTATTGTTGGCTCGTAGGGAAATATGCACGTTGTGGGTCTCTGCTGATCCTCCGACAAGTTTGGCTTGGATAAGAGCTATGAGGGCTGTAGCAAAGCTGGATATGGTCGGCCAGCATAAGGAGAGATATAGATTTTGGACTCCTTTCTTAAGCTGTTATGGGTGAAGGGTGTGGGTGAAACTGTGAAGGCAAGGGTGGAAGAAAGTCCTATGATTAAGTCACTCTGAAATCTTGGTGGAAATATGCTCTACATAGGCCGGTTATGGGAGTGTACTCCCTCCTAAGAGAGTAGAAATTTCCTATTATATGAGATGAAAACACCCTGGGGCGTTATCGTAAGAGAAAAGGGTGAAGAGGGGCAAATGAGGACAAAAAAATATATATATATATATATAGAAATGTTACCAGGATTTAATATAGTCTTGTATTACTTATTTACAATTGAAACATTATCCCCATGTTCATAGCATGTGTTGTAAGGATACAAATGATGCAAATTATAACCTTGCTTTATCTACAGTGTGTGTTACTTATTCTGGCATCCTAATTGGTGGCCATTTTGGTTTTCTATTTATGACTTCACAGACTAGATTCAATGTGGGCATGCACACAACATGCACTGACATGTACACATGCAGTTTGATGCAAATTGGAAGATTTTGAATGATTTTTCGACATTTGTTGGCCATCTTGGATTTTGAATAGACTTTATAATGTCAAAAGCAAAATCCAGTCGGGGTCTTGCTCTTTTATGATAGATATAACAAAGACGAATGTCTGTACCAACTTTCAGCTTTCTATCACCAAGTGAATGATTTTTCAGTCTACCAGCTATACAAAGAAATCTGTTCTGTACAATCTTTCACCATGAACTATTACCTTGATTTGTTTCTAAAGAATGTTATCCTCAGGATGTGGAATCTACCAAGATGTATCCCTACAGTGCTGTTTTTTCAGGATCACATAGATTCCTTGTGGGGATTAGGAGTTCTATGTTTACTCTTTATGCTATTCCTCTACCCCTTAGTAATTCTTTGATAGCAGAATTATAATTCTGTGCAACCCACCCCATGGCGCTATCACTTAAAACATCACTTCTGGGTGCATGCAAAGAAGAAGAATTCAACTCTTGTGTTCGAAAATGCAGTGGATGCCATTTCAAGAGGGTGCACCACTGATTAGTTTTATACGTATTCACTACATTAAACTCAAAGCAGTGTGCACTGAGCAATTCATACAAAGCAATGGAAGCATTCTTTGGCACAACACAGGTATGTCAAGCATCCACTAACTTCCTGCCCTGTGGCTATGACACATTTTTTGTCATAGCACTGAAATACTTTTCATCTGTTTGTTTTGAAAGGGGGCACTATGCCAAAAATTAAAAGAATGTCTGACCGAGAATGTACACAAGGGCTTTAATAAGGATCCTTGAGAGAAATTAGGAGCTTTTGCTTGCCTAACTGTATGTAGAAATAGCCCTGACCAAAATATTGACTACTTACATTTAGAGACCTTAATATTGTGCCAGAAATGCCAAATGTAATATACAAGCTAAGACATAAAATAAACATCATTATTTGAAATAAAATAAAATGTGCTTCTTAGTTATTTCATAATATTTAAATCAATGGGGGATGCTTTAAAACAATTCCTACTAGGCTAATGTGTAGAAAATACCTTGAAGTGAGCAGATGGACACAGAGCAATATGCAACCGCATTTCCCCACCCCAATTAGTCTACCATCCAGTGAATGGGAAACTGCGGACTGCTACTTCTTTTTGCATTATTGTGCACTTTGGAGGGGGAATGCCTCTGTGCATTATAAAAAATGTAGTATAGCATAATCTTATAAAGATGTGGTACAGCAGAGTTTCGCAGTCAATGTCATTTCCAGAAGCGTTGTCGGCGTTTGATGTACATGTCCATGCCAATGGGTAGATTACCTTCCCGAGTGCCATAAGTGAAGCCAGGAAAGGTGGGTTGGCAGACTGGACATTCTCTGAGTTCTGTCAGATGAGGGTTGCAGTCAAACTCTGGATCAGAGTCTCTCTACATATTCAAGGCCTCCATCCAAGTTATTTCCTTGGGACTCAGAGGAAGCCTAGCTATGAAGTGAGATGAAAGGGGCGCCCAACACTTTTTGCAATCCGTTAGCTCTGGGTGAGGGGGACTGTTGACAAACGATCTTTAAAAAACAATCCAACATGTAGGTCGTGTACGCCAGCATTTTGACTGCAATAGTCAAAATTATTCAGGACTCTATCAATAAAGTTTTGTTTACACTCTTAGGAATGTCTCCATTATCTACCAAGACTACAAATACAAAATCTGCCATTCAAAAAAGAGTTGCCGTGCAGAGCAATCTAAATAAACCTATTTAGGCTATTGAAACATGACTACTAACAGCATGCCGGAAAAAAAGCAGGCCTCTGGCGCACAGGAGCCTGAACTTGTACACAAACAGGTATTAATATGAAAAGCTGCAATTGTGAAGGAATGAAAGTAGGTGGATGCTGGTTCAAGAGATGAATGTACAGGTAGCTGAGTAGTGGGCCAACATATTGGTAGATGAATGAATAGGTGGGATAATGCAGGAATATGTGGATGTTATGTTATGTTTATGTTATGTTATTCGGATTTGTATAGCGCACAGCTGCCCCAGCAAAGGGGCGTCAAAACAACAAACCAGACACCAAGGCAGAAAACGCTGAAAAGAGGGGGAATATTCAGAGCCTAACAAGAGGGGAAGAGGAAGGTTTTAATGGCTTTCCTAAATTCCAACAAGCTTTCCATACTGCGAATCCGAACAGGCAGGGAGTTCCACAGTCTGGCCGCCAGATAGCGAAAGAACGGGCCGCCGGTGCGGAGACGTTTCACTCGAGGGACAGTGACCAAGTGCTGCCCCCGGGAACGCAGCAGAAGCAGGAGGTAGCATAAGGAGTGAGAAGATTAGCCAATAAGCTGGGCCTGGCCAGCTGCAGAATCTTAAAAGAGAGACACAATGTCTTAAATTGAATATGTGCAGCCATGGGGAGCCAATGAAGTTTCCTGCTAGCACTAGCTGTGGGACAGGTCTGTGGTAGCCCCAACAAGGCCCTGGCAGCAGCGTTTTGAACACGTTGCATCCGCGTTATTTCAGCCTGGTTAGCCCCTAAAAGAATGGAGGTGGCATGATCCAGTCGGGATAAAATAGCTGACTGGACAATCAGCTGGCGTGTCGAAGGATCAAAAAACTTCAGAAGGGGTTTAAGGCCACGCAAGAGGCCAAAGCAGGTGCCAGCAACTTTTTTTTGTGTGGTCTTGGAAGCTGAGGGAGGAATCCATCCATACCCCCAGGTTCTTAACCACTGCCTTAGGTTTAGGGGCAGTCCCCAGGACACTTGGCCACAAGAGCTCCGTCCAGGCGCTCGAGTTCTTCCCTACTAACAGAACTTCAGTTTTGCTGGCATTCAGCTGCAGGCAGTTGGTGGTTATCCACTCCGCAATGGCAGTCAGACCATCTCCGAACCTGGAGACATTCAGAGTGGAGCCTTCCGTTAGGATCACCACCAGCTGTGTGTCATCCGCATAGGAGACCATGGTCAGGTCCTAATGCCTGGCAACTGCAGTCAGAGGCTGAAGGTAAAGATTGAATAGGGAAGGACTCAGCGCAGAGTCCTGGGGCTCTCCCTGGTCTATGGAATAAGCCTGGGAGAGAAATGGAGGGGCTGACACATGGAAAGATCTGTCGGTCAAGAACGTTCTGAACCATTCCAGGGCCTGGCCAGCCACACCAACTTCCTCCAGACGCTGTAGCAGGATACCATGCGAGACTGTGTCAAAGGCAGTACTGAGATCAAGCGAGATCAGTGCCGCCGTCTGACCGGAATCAAGAACGGTCCCCAGATGTTCAGTCACAGCCAGAAGAGCCATCTCTGTGCTGTGGCCCAGGCGGAAACCATTTTGAGATGGATCCAGGATGTTATTAGCGCTCAGGAAATTCATGAGTGTGGTATTCACATGTGCCTCCGTGATCTTAGCCACCCACGGAAGAAGGGATTTAGGCCGGAAATTTTCAAACTTAGTTGGGTCAAGTGAAGGTTTCTTAAGAATGGGGGTTACCCGAGCCTGTTTCCAAGGCACCGGGACCACCGCTGTGGAGAGAGAAGAATTAACCAGTTGACACAACAGGACTAGAAAAACAGAGACTCATTCCCGAAACTGAGCAGGTCTTAAAGGATTGGCTGGGGAGCCAGATTTAACTTTCCTACTCAGCCGAATAAACTCATCCTGGGTGATACTCGGCATAGCTCGAAGGGAGGGCAGAGGCAGAGATCTATGCAGAGCTATAGGAGGGAGGGAGGGCCCGATAGATGGTGCGAACTTTCTCAACAAAGAAAGTGGCTAAATCCTCACACTGCTGTTCGGATGAAATGGCAGATACCAGATTTGTTTTAACCCTAAGGTCTTAAAGGATCTTAAAAATGCAATTGGCTGGGTTGGAGCTCAGCTTAATTTTGTTGGCATAGTAAGCTGCGCGAACAGTACAAATGGTTTTATGATAGCGCTTGATCTCCCTCAGATAGCAAACTTTTTTCATATGTTCATAGTTTTTCCTCCACTCACGCTCCAGTCTCTTACAGGCCTTCCGTAGAGTGGACAATGAATCATTGTACCAAGGGCTGGCATCGACCATGTGGCCCTTATACCATTTAGCAGGGATAAGAGAGTCTAACCCTCGCGTGATCCAGTCACAGAAGGATCCGTAACCTGTCTCAGTGTCCTCAAACGATCCTAGAGGATTCGTGCTAAGGAACATGTGAAAGTCCTCCGGCCTCCGTTTACGCCGTGGGAGTTTAAAGACCGGTAAGTGGGTGGTTTTAATAAGGGGCTCTGTCGCGGGGAAGGACATCTCCACCAATGAGTGGTCGGTCCAGTTCAAGAAGATGGGATCCAACAAGTGATCCGCTAAGTGGGTGGAGCCAGACACCAGTTGGGTAAGTTGGTACGCGGCCAAATCAGTGAGAAGACTGCAGTTCTCATTATCTTCGGGTAAATCAAAATGCAGATTAAGATAACCAAAAATACTAAAATTGACCGTGCCCATTGCGCGAGTGCTCACATCCTCCAGGAGGGCGACTATAAATTTAGAAGCAGGCCCAGGTGGATGATAGATTAACAGACCAGATAAAGTCAAATGAGCACTGATGGAAATACTGAAACGTGCGCACTCACAGCCCTCGATGGCTTCTTTAACAAAGAGACATGGATAGCAAGATTTAAAAATCACTGCAATACCACCTCCTCTGACTCTCTGTTAACCATACAGATAGAGTACCCCGGAGGCAATGTTAAATTCGGTTCTGCCACAATGTCCTCGTTGAGCCACATCTCGGTTAAGAAAAATACATCGGGGGATTCCTCCCTGACTAAGTCATGGATTTCTAAATAGTGCTTAGCCAAAGACCTCACATTGAGCTGAAGAATTTTCAGATGTTGCCAGGGCTGCACGGTAGAAGGGGGTGAAGCGGGCAGCAACATAGAGGAGGCACACCTACAGCATAGACAGCCAAATGGTCCCTCCAAGGCGTTAAGAAGGGGCGCATTGCAGGGCTTAACAGAGGACTTAATGGCTAAAAGTTCTTCCATAGAATAGGCAGGCAAAGCAGACGGGCCTCGACCAGCGTTCCTGGTGAGAGGCGACGTATAGGCGTGGACGGGTGCAGACGGGCATGCCTTCGGCTCCCGCGCCATCACCAACTAAATACTAAATGGCGTCCAGAGACCAAGAACAACTAGACCGCCCTTTACAATGGCGTCTAGCAATGGGCGACCGGAAGTGAGGACTTTCCGGCGGTCGAATTGAGGTCAGGCAGAAACAAGTGCAAGAAATATTACAGTGCAAAATAAAAACAGCGCGCGTCTACACAGGGGAGAGGAATAAAAAATGCAGCGAAATCAGCGTAGTGCAGGCAGCACGTCAGCTGGACGATCAAAGGCTACAACACACGGCCCCCAGTTTAGTACCGGTATCGTCCAAAACAAATAGACCGCTTTCCAAAATGGTGCAGGCAGCACGTCAGCTGGACGATCACTTGAATGAGCAGCTGGGTGGGTAGATGGATGGTCGATGAGAAGGAGGATGGAGATGGGGATGGGTAGGTGAATCAGAGATAGGTAATTGAATGGAGGATTGGTTGATTGTGGGTGAGGAGATGAATGGTGTATGAGTAGGTGGGAAAGATGGATACATTGATGAATAGGTGATCGGATGGGTGACAGGTAGGTGGATTAATGGGAGTGTGGCTGAATAAATTAATTAAGGTATGATGATTTAGATAGATTAGTAAGGAGCAAGATTTCGCTAACTGAATAGATTATGGTGAATGAGTGAGAGGATGATGGTGGGCGAATAAATAGCTTGATGGTGGATCAGTGGGAAGGTGGATGTATGAGTCAGGTGGTTGGTGGAGGAATAGGTAGCAGAGTATGAGTACCGGTTTATGGTTAGGTGAATGGATCAGACCTTAGGTGGATGGAGAGTGAGTAAATGAATGAGGCAGCCACACATTAACAGCCTGATTCATCAAGCAAAATTGCGCCCGCAATCGCTGCGAAAATGCAATTGCGGGCGCAATGTCCGTAATCGGCATTCAACATGAAGTCGCAAACACATAATACCGAAATCGCAATAATATTCGCAGAATCCCGGTAGGAGAGCATTAGCGAATCGGAAAATGCGAAAAACCACGGATTCTGCGAAAATAATTGCGAATTCGCTATACAATCGCTATCGGTATTCATAAAAATTTTCAAATAGCAAAAAACCCAAAAATCGCAGTTTGCGCGGCGCAAATTAAGGACAACTCAAAGCAGGTGGTAACCATAAAAGCCATTCAAATTTTTTTTCAAAAAACTGTTGGCCAATCAGTAACAGGTTCAGGCCTGACCAATCACACATAAGGACAATCAGCAGCAGCATTAGGAGTTCCCCAATGCCAGGAATGTACATGGTGGTCAGGCGGCGAAGGCTACAGCGAGCAGCACGGAGGAGAGGCCGGATCCAGGACAGGATATTCCGCCAGCGGGTCACCTTGCTGGGGCAAACCAGAGAGCAGATATATGCTAAATACAGGCTGAATGGGGAAATGATAATTCAGCTGATACATGACCTTGACCCCCTGATGCAGCACCCAACAAGGCGTACCAATGCGGTGCCTACACATGTGCAGGTATTGTGTAGCCTGCACCTCCTGGCCTCCGGGAGCTTCCAGGGGATAGTAGCGGTTGCTGGGGGGATATCCCAGCCCACCATGTCACGCTGCCTCAAGACTTTTGTTGACGCTATGCTTACCCAGCTACACCGACACATCATTTTTCCCACCAGCCAACAGGATTTGGACTTGACCAAGCTACAATTCTACAATGTAGCCCATTTTCCACATGTACTCGGATGCATAGACTGTACCCACATCGCCATCTGCCCACCAGCTGCCACGGAGTATATGTTCCGCAATCGCAAGTCCTACCACTCCCTCAACATACAGATGGTCTGCAATGCCAAGACATACATCACTGACATTGTGGCCCAGTACCCAGGGAGTACCCATGACTCCTACATTTTCCGGCACAGCAGCCTCCACACACGACTGGCCAGGGGAGACTTTGGGGAAGGACACCTACTTGGTAAGTACACTTTGTCGACAATGTCACATTGCTATGAAGTAGCAGCGCAGCACAGGCACTCACCCTCTGCTCCTCTCATTCAGGTGACAGTGGCTACACCCTCCGTGATTACCTCCTCACCCCATACCTCAACCCTGCTACACCCCAGCAACGGCGCTACAATGTTGCACACATTCGGACTAGGAATTGCATAGAAAGGACATTTTGGCTGCTCAAGAGCAGGCTCCGCATACTGCACAAGACCGGTGGGGCCATGTTTTACAGTCCTGCAGTGTGCTGCCGCATTGTGGCTGTCTGCGCAATTCTACATAACATTGCAACCAAGCGCCGGATACCTGTCGACATCTCTGGCAGTGAATCTGAAGGGGACGACCGGCCACCTGCACATGCGCGCCATGCACGCGGGGAGAATCCAGCTGAAGGCCACAGACGTCGCAACCACATCACACTGAACAGTTTCTAATGCACCCTCTTCCCTCACCCCACAAATCACAAATGCATGCAAAAAGTATTAATGACACAACGCCAATGTGTGCTGCTAAAATAAATATTATTTTTTCATTCACAATTATGGTAACACTTTAAATGTTGTCATTGCTAACAGTATTTCAGCATACTGCTGTGTGACAGGACAGGGCAGGCTTATACTCAGCCTGTGCCTGTAAGAGTCATATGAAGTCATGTGCGCCTCCTGCGCGTACCACCCAAGCGCCTCTGTGGCTCATCCTCATCCAAGGCACGTGCAGCTGCTGTGGGCCTGGTGATGCGCCTGCGTGCCCCTACGTGTGAGGCAGAGTGGCTGCTCACACTCGATGTCCCCTCACTGGCATCATCACCCCCAACAGTGGCAGGTAGAGCAGGAGGGTGTAGTGCTATCACGGCACTGGTCAGGTGCTCAAGGACCCTGGCCACATCCTCGCAGCACTGGATGAGCTGCTGCTGCTGCGCAAGGGACCGCCGCGACAACTGTGATGTGGCATTGCCTATGATGTAATTTTACCTGGTGTAGGCGGTCAGCCGGGTCAATAGCTGACGGTGGCGGCGGCGTGCTGCGTTGCGCTGCGATGTATTTGCAGCAGTGCTGGCCTCCATGGCTGCAGTCATGCAGGCCATACCCTCCCCCACACCTGCCATGGCTGCAGTCATGCTGGCCATTCCCTCCCCCACACCTTCCATGGCTGCCGTCATGCGGTCCATCCGGTCCCCCACCCCGGCAACATTGCGCCCAATGTTGTACAGCTGTAGCTGTATGGCACCTTGCTGGCGTGCTTGCAGCTGATGTATACGGAGCATGCGTCTTTCCACGCTCACTCTCACATGCTCCTGTCCATTCCCCCTCCTGCTGATAGGTGCATTGGTCTGCAGGCGACGCCTGCCACGCATGCTCTGCTGGCCTGACACAGTGGGTGGCCGCTGTGTTGCCGCTGTCGCAGGCCCTGATGTTGAAGCACCAGCTGCTGGTGGTTTCACGGCAGGCGTTGTTGGTGCGGCAGGGGCTGGAGGCACCCTGGTAGTGGACCTGGCTGTGGGAGTAGTTGCTGCGCCAGACGCAGGAGGCACCCTGGTAGTGGACCTGGCTGTGGGAGTAGTTGCTGCGCCAGACGCAGGAGGCACACTGGTGGTGGACCTGGCTGCGGGAGTAGTTGCTGCGCCAGACGCAGGAGGCACACTGGTGGTGGACTTGGCTGCGGGAGTAGTTGCTGGGGCAGGGGCTGGTGGCTGTGTATGTGGCGGCACCTCCTCCTCATCCTGTGCCTCCTCATCTATTTGCAGCCTCTCGCTGTCGCTGCTGTCTGCACCACCTGTGAGGGGAAGTGGACGTTCATTAGTTGCATGTATCTGTCACACGTGCAGTTGCTACATGCATGCTGGGTGACATTCCCTGACTGGCTATGGCTTTGCGTACTTTGGAACCTGTCTGGCTACATTGTGGTACATCTACATTGTGCCCACACTACATGTCCCACAATGCTTCAGGGCATTACCTGATGTGGAACGATGGCATGACTATGGAACAATATGGGAGGCTAATTGGTCATGGACATTCATAGGGGACAGGGTCGCAGTCGCATGCCACTTACCTTGGTTGTCTTGGGTGGGGCGGGATGAGTCCAGATGAGTCACTCCGATGACCGCCTCTGTCTCCAGGGTGTTCTCTACTTGGTCCTCCATGGGGGTGTTTGGAGGGACTGTAGGTCCTCCCCCTCCAGTGCCCGATGACTCTCCAAGGCGCTCAGCCACCCTCTCTTTGGCACGACCTCGGAGGTCGTACCAGCGTTTTTTGAGTTCATCCAGCGACCTATCAGCCACACCCACGGAGTTCACCGTGGACGCTATACCCTGCCAGATCCTGCGTTTTTCCTGTTCCGCCACCCTCCTAGAGTCCTTCCCAAACAGTTTTGAGTGGTTGGCCACCACCCCTTCTATTAAATTCTCCAGCTCCTGCTCGGAGAATTTTAACTTTCTCTTCCGCCCTGTGGTGTTGCTGGGCCCAGGAACCGCTTCCTCAGACATTGCTGCACTGTACTTTTTGAGTTGTATCAAGAACAGAATTGCTGGAGCTCTCCCAGTTGCTGACTCGAGGTCTGCCTCACTGTGGTGAATGGGGGTGGTCCCTGGCTGCTTCCTGGTTGTGATGTCATCGCTGTGCTCGAAATGCGACTTCCCGTTTTCCCGATCTCGCGCTCTTTGCTGTCCCGCTATTGACGAACTCGCTATTAGAGAATTCGCAATTCCGACACGGATGTAGCCGGTAATTGCGTATTTTATGCGATTTTCGATAGTCGCAACCGGAATTTGCGGCCGCGTGCGATTCGCTTTTCTTTCTCTAAAATAATCATGAATATCGTTTTGCGTGTCCTTGATAGCGAGTCGATATTAATCGCTATTAGGGCCACGCAAAACGTCCCGTTGATGAATCAGGCTGTAAATCCTTTACGTACAATACCTAAATACTAGACCTTGATAGTGCACTCATGTGTGTTACGATTTTTATTCTATTTTAGAAAGTCACCTTACAGTGATAAACGTTCGACCCAGTTGCTACAAACAATTGAGTGCCGTTCTGGTTATAGTTCAAGCTGTATTCGTAAGTTTATGTTATCTCCCTTGCTTGGTTATGACTTTAACACATTTGAAGGTAACATCTCTGTGGTAACCTTAAAGGGGATATTAAATTATAGAGTCCGAGTTTTAAGTAAAGTGAGGGACAGAATAATATGTATTCTCAAACAAAAGTGTTGATCATCTAGGTAATGAAACGTTTTTTTCCTATTTGGTGAGAGGAAAACGTTAATGCGGCAATTTGTAAGAGATTCACTATCACTAGTAACAGTGGAGCTCTAGCCATTTCATTTGGAATGGAATATTTTGGCATTGACTTGGCTAAAGTATTGCTAGATTTATTGGCTTACACAAAGAAAGTCTATTATTTTCTCATAATGAAATACTTAATGTAACTGCATTATGTTTCGGGAAGGTCCCTATACTTGCTATTATTAATATTTATTGTTATGCTGTGGTATTGTCATGACTATTGCCAGTTAATATGTGCTAGTCCTGAATACATTTTAACATGTGATAATGAAATGAAAACGCTTAGTAACTATTTACTAGGTTGCATATTTTGAACTGTTTTAAATGTGTGCATTTTTAAAATAATTATGTCTTTTTAAACACTGCACTGTATGTCTCTAGGAAATTTCTTAGAAATATTTTTTTCTGCTGCTACTAATACCTAAATAAATTTCTCCTCATTTCCTTCTAGCAGGAGGTTGGTTTGACTACTGCACCCTGTTTTTGCCATCCTTCTTTCGGATCATTCTGTCTCTTGTGTTGTCAGGCTGTTGTGCATTTTGACCAGATACAATCCTTGTTTCCTGTGGATACAGTGCAAGTTAAATACATCACTGCTATCACTAACATTAACAGTGCATAAGGCGGTTGGTTCTCCTGGATATTGAAAACTACTTTTTTGGTCTAATTTAAATTATGTACAATGTCAAAATGGAATCACTTGTGTAAAACCCTCCCCATGGTTCTTTAGCTACTTTTAAATTCCTAAGTACAGAGAGTGGTATGGATCTGGTTTCATGATTACTGTGTGGGGGGGCCTGGCAGGTTATACTCAAGGCCTCTAGAAAAGGCTTGTGGGAAGTGACCAGGAATGTTTTTTACTTAGCCAGTTACTCTTTCTTCTGTTATTAAAGTATCTTCTCTCTTTTGCCATTGGCTATATTAGTCACATCTTCACAGTCATTCAGTTTTTTAACTAAGAATATTATTGCTTCAATAAATATTTAAAATGCCAATTTGAGTATTTCTTGTGTTTGTATTGGGCATGCATAAGTTACCAAATGTAAGGGCTTAAGATCTGTTTCCGCGATTTCCTTGGGGAGTCAGGGTTGTCATGTTCTGAGGTTGCATACACCACCTGTTACTTTGCTACGTTAGGGGTACAAATGGTGCACTGTGAGCTAGCCAGGACTAAGGCCAACAAATCCTGATGGTGTGCGTGCACTCAGTCTTGCACACTTTTGACGTTTATGTTGTCCAACATACGCACAGTTTTACTGAGAAAGTATGAACCATACAACACAATGATAAGTACCTGCTGATCAGAACTGCAATGCTGTTCATCCCTGCATCTTGAGTGAAGAGTGAGGCCACCATCTTCAGTTGTGTGCCGCTTCAAAAGATGCTTTTGGTAAGTTACCACGGAGTGCATCCTTCAGCACCGCATTCTTTGGCTCAAGAAATGATTGAATTGATCTATGAATTATCCCACAAGGGAATTGCTTAGTAAACTCGCACCTGTGCCTAACCTTTGCCTTTGACTGTATCACCGATGTCACCAAAGATATATGAGGGCATTCTAGAATCGGGACAAGGCACTATAAATGTTGGAATGACGAACTAGAGTCCGTAAGTGGGACTGTATAATGCTGTAGATGAACTCACCATCAAACTGTGTTGCACTGGGCTGTACAGCAAAGTATTGGATCTGTTGTTTGATTGTTTCAGTTCTGAATCTCTACCCCCGACACTAACACCCTAAGAAGCCTATGACTTTTCACCCTCACCACCCTAAGAGTCAAGTGTTGACGAGCTGTACTTGACCCAGTTTGCAGAGACATAACAGGACAAACTCCAGGACACCAGAGTCAAACCCCCTGAACCCCCGCAGATTTTGTCCAGTGGCCCCTGCCTACCCTGTGCACCCCACCTCAAATGGTGTTTGACAGATTCATGCCAGGAGAGTGGTTCCCTGACCCTAAGCTGAACGCTTGCCTCTGAAAAATTTGGTATTCTGGAGGACAGGACTTTGATTTCACACTCATCTTTCCATCCTTTCCGAGGTGAGTACATTGAGTACTACCACTTTACACATAGAAGGGGAGAGGGTCTAGAAATTCACTCTACCACCCCGAACCCCCATTAATTCTCATTTAAACACACAATGAGGGGTGGAGAGCACAAAACAACACATATAACAAAACAGAAAAACTCATCTGTTTAGAAAAACTGCCCTCACTCACATACTGAAGTATGTGACATGCTTCATCATTGGGCCTGCTTACAAAACGCCCTGGTGTAGCCACACTCAGGGCGAAGCATAAGGGAGGGGGTAAAATAATAAATCAAATGCAACAATACATTAGACCACAAAACTCAACACTTAATACACGTAACATACAAAGTGATAGAACAGTGCATATCACCAAGTGACTGGAACTAGTGATGCGACAGAAAGTGCAGTTAATGAGGATGTGATTTAAAACTGGTCTGAGCATACCAACCCAAACTTTATTCCAAGGTTCCCCCACCAGGATTAATAAAAGAAAGAAGGATGGGTAGTGTCTAGAAGAGAAGACGAGGTTTCTCAAGACACCCCTCCAGGTACTGCTAGTGTCAACATGTTTCGACCGACTTACTGTGCTTTGAAAGGTCACCCCGGTCTTCTTCAGGACTGATGTCGCTTCCAGTACCACCTCTGTGAAGGAACCAAATGTTATATTATTGGACTATACTCACCAATAGCCCATATCTCATTTGTTACTAATAAATCAGTCGGCAATGGAGAAGGTTCAATCGTTTATTCTGCAAATACAAGCCCTGACAGGGGAGCCTCAGAGGTGCGCAGAGGAGGCTGACAACATGCAAAAGGTACAAAGCATATATACGTTACACACACACCATGATGTCTCCTTACTAGGAAAGATACAATTTGTCAGTGTGCCAGCAGGAAGACCCATATAAGGCACAATTGATTGCCAGTAGCTAGGCCTAAGCTATTCCGGGGGCAGGTCAGTAAGGTGCCTCCCTTTCTATCTGTAGCCCGAGGAGTGCAGGAACGGGATCTGCTAGAATGTGCGCATCCCACAAGAAGGGCAGGTGCGACCTTGAGTTTCCCTGAGCTACAAACTAGCGAGTGGGGCAGGCAGCTAAGTCTGCCATCATGGTTTCGTGCAGAAAGCTTAATCACGTGATTTCAGGGAAACAGTACTTGACACAGAGAAACGAAACAAAATTGCTCCGGTCATACCAATAGGTTTGAGCAGACAGAAAGTGAATCGTTCCTAACTACAATAATACAATATGAATATTGCAATGCCAAAATGTGGTTATAAGGTTATATTGTATATATTAGGCAATAACATGTATTCATCAAATTTATATCCCATCAGACGGCCCTTTTGGCCTACTATAGCCAATATAACTGGTTTTACTCTACAAACACTCCCTCATCGATCTGCATCAGATCTGAAACCTCTTTCTGAATCATTTGTCGTTCGATTTTGGCCTGGCGGGAGATTTTCAAGGCAGACGTTATTCTAGCCGCACAAAAGGAACAGCAAGCCGGGCCACAATGGAGACATAGACAACAAGTAAATATGACTCCAAAGGCTCCGGCAAGTAGCATAAATATCTTCCAACCCCAGGTAGATAAAAGACCCCAGAACCATCCACTAAGGGACCAAGTGCCATTGTCGACATGTGCTTCACTAGCTAACCGGTGTAACTTCTGAATTGCAAGGTGTATGGTGGGGGCTGACTCAGGGATGAAAACACAAAAAGAGCTGCCGATCACGCGGCAGGCTCCACCCCTATCTGCGAGGATGACGTCAAGAACCATTCGCTTCTGAAGCGAAACAAGCCTCGTAGCCTGAAGCTCAACAGTAATATTGGTCAGAATCCGAGTAGTGGTCTGAACCACATTCTCCACTATCCTTGACAGGCGTCTTATACTCCGACTATTGAAAATCGGTCCCCAAAAAGGGGTGAGGCCTTTAGCAAAGTCCTCAAACTGTTGCAAGGAGGTGTCAGTTTGATCTGTGCTATCAGTATCAAAACTCCTAATACTCCGATTAGATTCTATCTCTCTTCTAACTAGTTGATGTGTCTTATGGTAATTAGATGGGGCAATATAAACTGGGGGGTAGAGGAATGAAAAGTTAACACTGCCCAGTCCATCCCCAGGGAAGCCACGTATATGCATTTTCACCGCACACAAAGTATACATTAGGGGGAGTAATCACGGGAGGGGTGCTGTATGTCTGGAAAGTGTAAGTGTAATTACAACTACTGCTTCCTACCTTAATGTGACCTCGTACCTGTATTCAAAAGGGTGAAGTACCATTTATAATGGGAATTGGCAAAGCTTTGTCATTTGTTACATTTCGTTCCTTAAAGTGCTAAAAATACATGGTGGAGTTGAAAAGTTCAAAATCCTGCATTTCCTCTTGTAACCAGGTAGCATTTCTATATTCAGTGTATACATTCATGCAAGCATTTGGGTCCAAGGATCCCTCTCCCCCATTTCCTTCGGCATCAAATCCTTGGTGCTGCTCTATATACTTCAGAATGGCCTCATAATCCTTTTCAGTATATATCTTAGGTTCAGCTACATAGTGAGAATACATTATTGACAATAATTGGAACTAGGCTTCACAGCTTGCTAAGTAGGACAAGGGTAAGGAAATGAATAATTCATGCTGATGCATTACTGACCGGAGTAACGCACAGACCCAACAATTCGTATTGTTTGTTGTGCTATGGGTCTGATGTAACATTTCAATAAAAACATTTTTCACATAAGTTTCTCTGTGTCTAGCCTTATGCGGAGGTAAGGAATAAAAGAGGTGTTCCTCAAGGGCAGGAGTAGTTCCTAGCAGTTTCTGTACAGGGTGCTGGAATTCTAAAAACACGAATACACACATCAAAATTACTGTAATAATAACAATAAAAGCAACGAATGCCACCTTCACTCTGGTGGGCCATCCGGAAAATGATTGCATATTATCAATACACCGTCGAGGGGCAAGTGGTCGTTCATCCTCCATAGCAAATCGGGCAAAAGGAAACATGCTCTCTATAAGTCCAAAGTCTAACTAGGTTCCTCTCTAAAAGTCCCAATCTAATCTTTGTATCCACAAAGCACACACACCACCAGAGGGTTCTTCTTTCCACTGAGGGATCTTCTCCCTGTGTCCGTTAGAGTCTCACAGGCAGACTCCTATCGTTCATCAAAAGGAACCAACTTTTATATCCCAGTAGTACGACCGCGGCCCTTAACTCAGTCTTTCTTTCTGAACAGAGCTATTTAACACAATGTTCCAAGCTCTCAACTAGTTCAGTCCAGTGTCTCGCTCAACAGCCCAGTAATTCTATCCGATATTTCTCAACTAAAGTCTCTGTCTAACTCCTACCATTGGAGGCTGGGGTACCGCGCTGTTTTCAGTGCCGCAGGTAGTATTTACAACGGCCAGGTTGCTCCTGGTCAGAAAACAATAACGCTGCCTGAGCATCTGATGCATTCAAGATCTGTGGTGACTGGAAATAACAGCTTCCGCTGGTTGAGCTGTCGCACTTTCAACTGCGGGCAACACCTCACTCGGTTGCCCTATTTCCTGGGTGTCTGAAAAGGGCACAAAACTTTGAATCAACTCTCCTTCCTGGCTCGGAACTCCTTCTCGGTTCCGTAGATCAAATGGCAGAGGCAACGGCAGGCGTTTTAGATGAGTGACATGGATCCAGTGCTTTCTTCCATGCACTTTCACCGCTGTTCTGGTTAGCAAGAGGATCTGGTAAGGCTCTGACCACCTTGGCTCCAGACTCGATTTCCGTTGGTAGTTCTTCACCATCACCCACTGGCCGGGTTCTAGTCGATGTCCAGGACCCTCCGGTAGTGGCTGCAATGTGTCCGATACCTGTTGGTGAATAGAACGCAAATCTTTAGTCAAAGCGTACAGGTAGTCTGTCATCAAAGGGTAATCAATATCCCTAAAGGATCGGGGTCTGGGGACTCCCCACACATTGGCGGGGCGGCCAAAGATTACCTCATAAGGCGACAATCCAGTTCTAGTGTGAGGGGTTGTTCTCAGGGACAGCATCGCCAGTGGGAGTGCATCGGGCCAATTTAATCCAGTGCTCTCACAGAGTTTAGCCATTTTTAATTTCAAGATGCCGTTATATTTTTCAACCAGTCCAGCTGACTGAGGATGTCTGGCGGCATGGAATTTTTGTTTTATCTGCAGTCCTTTACACACACTCTGTACTAATAGAGCATTAAAATGAGGCCCGTTGTCGGACCAGATGACTCGGGGCAAACAATATCGGGGCAAGTACTCTTTAATCAGGGCTTTGGCATTTGCACCTGCAGTGGCTTCTTTAGTGGGATAAGCTTCAACCCATTTGCTAAAAGCGCATACCACCACTAATACATACTTCAGATTATTCACTCTTTCCATCTGGATGTAATCAATTTGTATTACCTCAAAAGGCAAAGACGGTGGGGCAAAATTTCCACTCAAGACAGATTCTCTACCTCCAGGATTATGTCGTAAACACACCGGGCAGTATTTCACTATATGTGCTGCAGTTTTGGGAATGTTTGGGTTATTCCATACTGGGTCTAACACAGCACAAATACCTTTCGCGCCTATGTGGGCCGGACCATGGGCCATCGTCACTACAGCATATACCAGTGCATTGGGCAGTAACCATCGCTGCTTTTCTGATAGATCTATCCAACAATCATTCTTATCTAATTTTCCTACTTCCTGTTCCCATCTCTGTACTTCATCTATTGTGGCTTCCTTCTGCAGTTCTCTCACACTTTTAATAGTATTGTCAAACAGGGATGTTTCTGCTACCAACCGGGCCGATGTGTTAGGGAACATGGTGTTCATTCTGGTCTGAGCTGTCTCTTTCGCTACCGAATCTGCAAAAGCGTTTCCCTTTCCAGTAGAATCAATGACTTTCTTGTGGGCACTACACTTGATAATGGCCACTTTCTCTGGTAATGTCAAAGCAAATAACAGTCGGTCAATTAAAGGGCCATGCTGAATATTCTGGCCATGTGTGGTAAAGAAACCCCTCTCCCTCCACATGTTCACCCTCAGCCCTTCACTCAATTCGCATGCTCTTAACAAAGCTATTAGTTCAGCTGCCTGGGCTGAGTGATGAGAAATCCTTGCGGTGTCCACCACAGTCTTTAAGGTCGTAACAGCGTATGCAGCTGTCGCAGTACCATCTGGTAACTTCAAACAAGAGCCATCTACATACAATGCTCCTTGGGGGTCAGGAAGAGGCGTGTCAGTTAGATCTACGCGCCCCTTCGTTTCCTCCTCTGTCCTATATATACAATCATGGACATCGTCCTTTTCATCATTTGAAGGGAGGGGCAATAATGTGGCTGGGTTCAGAGTGGCACATCTTTTAATTGTGATATGGGGGCAAACAAAGTTAGCTCATAACCTGTCAATCTGGCACTCGTGAGGTGCTGAGTCTTGGTTCTATTTAAAAGAATATCCACAGCATGCGGTACCATGACTGTGAGATCCGTATTCAGGAATATTCCTTCCGATTGCCGGATGGCCACCGCTACTGCAGCAGTGGCCCTCAGGCATCTCGGGAGGGCTCGTGCAACAGTATCCAGGACTGATGAAAAGGTCTTTGCTTTCTGCCAAAACCCTGTGTTAACACTGAAAGCGAACAACCGTCCACCTCATGCACATAGAGTGAAAAAGGCTTTCGGTAATCTGGAGTACCCAAGACATGTGCAGAACAAAGAGCAGACTTTAAAGAATCAAAGGCTTCTTGACATTCATTCGTCCAGGGTAGGGGTTCATGCACATCTTTGGTTGTCAAATATGACAAGGGTTTAGAGAGGAGTGAATAGTTAGGAATCCACTGGTGACAGTAAGAGGTTATGCCAAGAAAAGCACGAATATCACGTTGAGTACAAGGTACAGACATGTTAGTTATCACAGATATTCGCTCTGGAGTCAATCGCCTCCCCGCTTTCGACAGTAAGTGACCAAGGTAGATCACTTCCTGTTGACAATATTGTAATTTAGAAAGGGACACTTTATTACCTTTTTCAGCCAAATGTTTTAGCAATTTAACCGTGGCCTCCTTACAGCCTTCCTCTGTATCGGAGGCCACCAAGATGTCATCCATATACTGGATGATCGTATTCCCCGCAGGCAAAATTAATTCATCAAGGGCTGTTTTCAAGGTTTGACTGTAAATGCTAGGACTCTCTGTATAGCCTTGGGGTGCACGTGTAAATCTAAAGCTTCGGCCAGCTAATGAGAATCCGAAGATATATCTGCTATCAGGGTGAATTGGAATGCTAAAGAAAGCATTCTTTAAATCTATTACTGAAAAATACTGAGCTGTAGGGGGAATCATTGTCAGAATTGCAGTAATATCGGGTACCACTGGGTATTGTGGGACCACTATTTATTTGACCTCTCGGAGGTCAATTACAAAACGATATGTATATTTATTATCCGGGGCACCATCAATTGGTGTTTTCTTCAAAATCGGTAGAATAGGACTGTTACAAACATTAGCAGCTGTCTCCTCTACTACTCCCTTCCGGATAAGGTCACGAATAATGTGCAACAAGGCCTGTTCACCTTCTGGTGAAATTTTATACTGAGGAATGCGAGGCAGTTGGATATTAGGTTTCAAGGTTATTGACACAGGGGCTATTCTTAACAGGCCAACATCAGTGTCTCCTGTAGCCCACAGTGTTGAAGGGATAGTAGAGAATTCAGGGGGGATGTTCTCATTTTTGGCAAAATATTGAGCTGCATTCAAGGGTGGTTTCTGCATTGTCAAATAGACACCATCGGGGAACAATACATTTGTGCATTTAACTTTTTCAAAATGTCCAGACCCAAAAGATTTTCTCCACAATTTGAAGTTAAAAGAAAAGGCGAATGTATAGAAATGGGGCCTATAGTGAGAGGCAGAGGTTTAGAAACGGGGCTAACCACCGGTATTCCAGAGAATCCCACTGATACGTTATTTTGGCCAGACAGAGCAGCCCCTGGGACCAGTGTATGGGCAACTGAGCTATTCATTGCCCCAGTATCCACTAAGAATTTTCCCGATGTTCCCAACAGTTCCCCTTGTACATAAGGTCCCTCTTGGTCAAGTGGTACTGTAAAGTGGCCCCCGCTCTGTCCTTGGCTGTCTCATGCATAATCCTGTCCGTCATACCCATCATCCCTATACTTCTCGTTGTAGTACTGTCTATTTTGGGGATTGTCAAAGTAATTTTTTCGGGAATCCTCATGTTGCATCTCTTCTCGTCTCATGCTGTTTCGGTCTATATTCCCTCGACCTCTTCCCCTTCCTCTATTAGGACCATTCCTTGCCAACAACAGAGGGCAATCTGCCCTCCAGTGCCCTTCCTGTTTGCAATAGGAACATTGATTAATACCAATGTTCGGGGGACCTCCTCTACCTCTTCCCGCTATTGCACCCCTCTGGAATGAGCCACGCCCTCCCCGTCCTGTGCTCTGTCCTCGACTAACTTGCTGCAACAGGACCCTAGTCTTTTAGTCTTTTGTCTTCTTCTCTGACTTCTCTTTACTTTCATTCTCTCGATGTTCATAATATTGAGCCATACTGAGAATTACTGACGGGGCAGCCGTAGTCCACGTGCTCTCGGCTGCTTGGAGACGGGACATAACTTCGGGGAGCAAATTTGTAACAAATCGATTCACAAACAACCGTATCCCACCTTCCATGGAAAGATCTTGCCCACTAAAATCTATAAAGACTTTCTCAAACCTGGTAAAGAAATCCGACGCTTTCATCCTTCTTCTGTCTACAGGCGGTTAATTTGTCCCAATCAACTTTTCTAGGAGGGAGAAGAGTTTGCATATAGGTAATAATTTTTTCAGGCACTGCTAACACCTCGTCTCTAGGTTTTTCTCCAGGTTTTCGTTCCTTGTCCCATGCTTTTAATTGGTCCCACGTCCCTCCTAATTCGGGGACATGGTCCGTATCATGTATCTGTCTCCAAATGTCTACCGGGATCAAGAGACCAAAGAACAACTCAATATCGGGTATCGTCATGATAGCAGAATTAGCAGCCTCAGTTAATTCTTTATAATAGGCAGTGGGATTTTTACGGGGGTCAGGGAGCTGAGCTTTTAGAGTGAGGACCTCGCTTCGTTTCCATGGGGTATAAACCCATTGTTCCTGAATCCTTGCGTCCACTCGAGCCCTAGTTACCTGGCCAGCGTTATCCCTTATTTCAGGCAGTTCATGATAAATGAGGGGGTGTACCTCTCTCATGGGGTGCTGTGCTCCCCAATCAGCACACTTTCGGTGCATTCGTTCACGATAGTGCACAAGAGTTGCTACATTCTGGTATACCTCATCTGCCTGTAATTGGAATTTAAAAGCTCGATCTCTTATATCACGCAGTATTTGAGGAGGTAGTCCCTCCTCAAAACACTGCTCCCATAATGAAATCAATCTGATCGCCATGTTCTCTAAAGTCAGTTGCTGCGCAACGGGTTCAAAATCTTTCATGGTGCTCCAAATGTCTTCCAAGGTGTAAATGGCGTTTCGCATCCACTGGAATGCCTGAACTACTATAGCCCTCCTCTCTTCCGTACCCAACAGCGACCTAGTATAGACTCGTTGATCACTCAAGTCAGGTCTAAGGCGCTTGGGCGTAGTATCTAGACAAACCGCATATCGAGGATCTACGGCGGTCGGAGTTGGAGGGGAGAGAAATACAGGGTGCGAAGGGGAAGGGACGGCCGCGTCCGGCTGTAAGGATATCAAGGGTGAGGTAGTCGGTCGGAGAGTGGGAGGGGGGAGTAACGCACTCCGTACTGATCCGTCAGCAGGGGCCGTGGCAACCGTTCCTACTGGTGCTCCAGCGGCCGATGCTGTTCCAATGTGGTCAGCTCGTACCAAAGGCACGGCTGGGTATAAGGAGGGGCTGGTCTGGCTTCTAATAACTCCTCTATTTCATCTCCAGTATCGGATCGAGCCACATAACTTTTGTCCGTCTCCAGACGGAACTGCCTATCCATTTACGCAATATTTTCTTCAACCTTTCCTTTGTCATAAGCTATAGCTTTCTGGGTGACTGTTTGTCCTGATTTAAGCTTTCCCAATTTCTCTTCCCTTATCCGTCGTCGTTTTGCCTCCTTTAACCATAGGTTCAAGGAGTCAAACATCGACTGGCGGCTTTTCTTCATAAATAATTTGTTTTGGATGTAATTAATCTTCTTCTCGTCAAACGACCCCGTTAGCGGCATTGCAAATCGGAATTATCTTTGGTGTATTTATTCCAAATTGCTGCCGTTCTTCCAGCCGTCTGCTTTGCCGAGAGCAGCACCCAAAACACATTTTACTAAAACAAGAAATTATTATACTATACACACAATACTACATATATATGCCTGAAACCATTCACATTCGGACGCGTCCTCCTCACCACTCACACTCTCATCTTCTTCTACTTTCTTGCAATAAAGTGCTGTAAAGCGTCGTAAGGCAATAACTTTTCAGTACTGGTTACTTGTTCTATGCAAATGACATGTCTTCAAAACGAACAGAGCCCGTCGACTCCTGTTCGGGAAATCAATTCAAATGAATTCCAGACCAACAAAATTCCACAACAAAAGAACCAGTCACTAGACTGTTCTGAGATCACCTGGTAGGCGAACCACAAACCCTCTTATAGGCCATCCCATGGTCCTGTTCTGGTTGGGCCGGGCGTCTGAGCACATAGATACAGAACCCTAGCTTACCCAGTTGCTCCCAGAGCTTTCCCGAAGAGGATTCGGCCGAGCGAGTAACTTCGTACACCGTAAGGCACCGGGTGTTGTCTCAAGTTTTCACCAAACAAGTCTGTGAGGTATCCGCCCGCACAGCCTCTTCGCCGTAACGGCAGACCCCCAGATTTCCTCTTGGTCCGGATTCCCCGGCCACCTCAAAAAGCAGTTAACAGCTACCAAAAGAGCCCTTCTTCCAAGTGCTACTCATTCAATACAATCAAAATTCACTCACCTGGTGCACTCAGGTCGATTGCGAATTCTCCACTGCCGACTCCTAGACAGACCGACAAAGTCTGTTTTTTCTCTCGGGTTAAGCCCGTAGGACTCCGGCGTAGGGTCTTCAGCAGCTGGGAGGGATACTGGGCTCGAGAGTGGAGTTGCTTGTTTTCGTACCACAAACGGGTGTTTTAAATCAGGATTCTCTCTCTGTCCACCCACTCGGCCAGAACTCCTCCCTGTCCCTTGTACTCCTGCTTACAGGAGGGGACAACCCTATCGCGGAGTCACGGCGGAGTCGCCAACTGAAGGAAACAAATATTATATTATTGGACTATACTCACCAATAGCCCATATTTCATTTGTTACTAATAAATCAGTAGGCAATGGAGAAGGTTTAATCGTTTATTCTGCAAATACAAGCCCAGACAGGGGAGCCACAGTCTACACGACCCTCAGAGGTGCGCAGAGGAGACTGACAACATGCGAAAGGTACAAAGCATATATACGTTACACACACACCATGATGTCTCCTTACTAGGAAAGATACAATTTGTCAGTGTGCCAGCAGGAAGACCCATATAAGGCACAATTGATTGCGAGTAGCTAGGCCTAAGCTATTCCGGGGGCAGGTCAGTAAGGTGCCTCCCTTTCTATCTGTAGCCCGAGGAGTGCAGGAACGGGATCTGCTAGAATGTGCGCATCCCACAAGAAGGGCAGGTGCGACCTTGAGTTTCCCTGAGCTACAAACTAGCGAGTGGGGCAGGCAGCTAAGTCTGCCATCATGGTTTCGTGCAGAAAGCTTAATCACGTGATTTCAGGGAAACAGTACTTGACACAGAGAAACGAAACAAAATTGCTCCGGTCACACCAATAGGTTTGAGCAGACAGAAAGTGAATCGTTCCTAACTACAATAATACAATATGAATAATGCAATGCCAAAATGTGGTTATGTTATGTTATGTTATGTTATGTTATAATTATTTTATATAGCGCACGGCTACTCAAAGAGTGTCCCGGCGCTTTTCACTACATACCAAAAAACACAACACAGCTAAAAGACAGGGCAGAAACGGAAAGACAGGGGGCTACAGACTCGCCTAGGAGACCAAAGCTAGGCAGCAAAAAGCCAGGTTTTAAGGCCCTTCCTAAACATCAGTAGGTTGGAGGTGCTGCACAATGTCAGTGGTAAAGTGTTCCAGAGCTGGGGCGCCAACAGTCTGAAAGAGCGGCCTCCTATGCGAGCCCTCTTAATCCGAGGGACCGCCGCAAGAAACAAGGATCCAGACCTCAGAGATCTTGTAGGGTGATAGAAAGCTACCCTTTTATGGAGGTATTTGGCTCCTGACGCATAAAGAGCTTTATGAGCCAAGGTCAGGGCCTTAAAGGTTATCCGCTTCCGGATAGGGAGCCAGTGAAGAGCCTGCAGGAGACCAGAAGTTCGAGCCCGGCCTGATAGACCGAAAATGGCCCGAGCTGCCGAATTCTGGACCACCTGCAGTCGTTGTAGCAGATACTCCGGTAGGCCAAGATACAGATTGTTGGAATAATCTAGCCTAGAACCGATTATCGCCTGTACCGTAACCTTCCTGTGGTCTTCCGAAAGGATGGGAAGAAACTTGCGGAGCATCCGGAGCAAACCGAAACAGGTACCAGTGAGACCGATTACCTGAGAACGCAAAGACAGGTCCTTATCGATCTTAATACCCAGGTTCTTGGCCACCTGGGAAGAACCTGAAGGTGGAAACATGTTCTCCGGCCACCATTCCTGCCACTCTGGATCCGAGCTGCATGTTATAAGGTTATATTGTATATATTAGGCCAATAACATGTATTTATCGAATTTATATCCCATCATCTGGCCCCACCGTACTTCGGTCGGTATGCCACAAAACACGAGCCGGTCTAACTAGATCCTAGCCCCTTTCGTCACGTGTGGAAAGTACTCCCAATATTATAGAGTATTATAGAGTACTAGACATTGAGCAATAGGGGTATCTGATATTCACAATCCTATGAAACGGCAGAATTGTATCTAGTGTTGTGTTAAAAACACTGTCATCCTTAACAGACATGGCCTGGTCATGTTGTGACTGTCTTCCTGTAGAATGGCCTCTGTAGATTCGATAGGAGAACCCACTAAGTAAAAGGTATGTCCTTGCACAGTAAGGGATGAGGCTGCCTAAGTCATGTTGACGGTGTATGAAATTATCTGTCCTACTTCCCACCAACACACCCCAAAGTACTAATGCAAAAACATGGACACTGATGTACCAAAATGCCCCTGGTAACGGAAATGACATCATACACATTTTGACCGCTGACACCTCTTAGGGTTGAACGTTTGTCTCATCCTTGGCACCTCAGCGCACTCCTGTTTGTTGCTGATGGGCTGAAGGGAGAACACTTGTAAGCTAAAGAAATTAGATAGGGTTCTTGGATGTCTATTTACTTTCTGTTGCTGCTGCTGCCTTTGCGACCTCTGACACTGGGGGTAGCTTGGGCAGTGTCAGTGGCACCAAGTTCAAGCCAGAGGCAGCTGTTGCGTTCTTACTCTGCCAATAATTTATATGTGTGACAAGGATAGTAGGACTCACCTTATTCCTGTTTGTCAGATGATCATCAACTTAAGGCCTATCCCCCAGATGCATCAAAGTTATGTTTTGCGAGTCCTTAATAGCGAATTTTAAGGATTCGCTATTAAAGACTCGCAAAACAGGATGCATGTAGGAATCGCAATGTTATTTGCGATTCCTACTGATTCCTTATTTGCGATTCGCTAATTGCTAATCGCAAATAAGGAATGGCTTTCCCATTCATTCCTATGGGCTTAAAGGCCCATAGGAATGAATGGGGAGTCATTCCTTATTTGCGATTTGCAATTAGCGAATCGCAAATGTGCCGCAATTTCAAGGGTGCCAGGGTGTCCAAAGGACACCCTGTTGCACCCCTGAAATGGTAATGTTCACTGGTATTGCGCACACACATGTCCCAAGGACATGTGTGTGTGTAATATACAACTTAGAAAAATGCACTAAAGTGCATATTTCTAAGTTTTTGCTATTTACCACGTAGTTTGAATTCGAGGTAAATAGCGACCCCAGATTGCGAATTCGCAATCTTGGAATGGTTCATGCATTGCATTTAAGGAATAGCAAATTGCGATTCCTTAAATGCAATCGCAATTTGAGAACTCGCAATTATTTCCGAATTCTTAAATTGCGAGTGCATGAACCCTTGATGCACCTCAAATGCCATTTTTGCGGGCTCAAACGGCCGAATTTTGCGATTCGCACCGTTTGCGCTCGCAAAAATGCTTGATGCATCTACCTGATAGTCTTTAATGTTCCCACCGCAGAGAAGCAAAAAGCCCAGCTTATGCACAAACAGATCACAAAGAGAGTAGAACACCAAAATGAAAAGGAAACAAAACATAACTGTATTTGGCACAGCTGTTCTGAGTATGTTATTTGTGAGATGAGCAACAACTGTATGTTTTCTTATTTTCTTGTTTTGAGTGGATTTTGAGGGATGAGTTAAGTACTGTGTCTCTCCACATTCTCTCTGCCATGGAGTGAGCCACTTTATTGATATTTTAGGCAAACGAATCCACTTTAATGCCTATTTATAAAGCCCTGAAGGGAACAGAAGGCACTCAGCTCTGTAAATTGTCTCAAAAGATCAGGAAAAAAAGGTTTTTTTTCTGGGCCTCCGAATTTTCCCAACCGGCAGCGCGACTAGAAATTACCACAACTTTAGCCACCCCACAGAGACTCTATGCAGCAGTGCTTTAATTTTGCCACAAATATATAACTATTGCAAGTGACACGTTGGTGTATTGTATCGTTTGTAGCATCTATGTAGCACATTGCTGTCACTGGTGTTGTCTAGATACTTTGCAACCCTTGTCCAGTTCTGTGCAACCAGGCTTGTATGATTGGGTAGCAGAGTGTATGACCTACGAGGGAAGGGATTGATGCTGTTGGTGAGGTTCAAAGGACTAGTTAGGCCTTGGTGCTGTAGTCTTGGCACTGCACTTACATGTTTGTGATCATGACTCAGAGGACGGCCAGACTGATAGGCTAATAGTTGACCCTTGATGATATGGTTTTATGGTTTGCACCATGGTGTGCTTGGTGTTTTCCGGCCTGCGAATTAAGAAGGGATTTGCAAGGTTTAGACATTGTCTTGGAGTCTTCTCTTGGGACAAGTTACAAGTCTCCTGAGGTGTCAGATGCAGGGGATACACGAGGAGGCCAAGCTCTTGAGATTAGTTACAGAGTTTGGCAGCCTGTAACAAAAAGAAGGCCCCACCAATGCAAGACTTTCTCCACCTCGGAATATTCAGAGGACCTGCCATTCATTAACTGAGTGTCCTTCTAGGTTGGAATGTGGGAACCTTATGTTGCAACAAAATCAGGTCCTGAACTATGAATTGCTCACCTTGCTCGGCAACTGAAGGGCGTTGTAGGAGAGCTTGAAGTCCCTTGCTCCTTATCCTCATAACAAGCCTACTTGAAGATGTTTGCCTGCAGCAGATTGTGGAAATAAGTGTTGGCAATCCCTAGATCAGGGGTCCTGGCTGCCAATCATGTCTGTACCAGTGACTCCCTGCAGCAGTGTGAGCACAGCCATTTGTGCATGCCAAGTCTGCTTTCAATGTTTACAGGGGTGTACGACTCGGCTGCGAGAAGAGAAAGGGTAGGGCACTTCAACACAAGGATATACGGCTCATGCCTGTGCTGCTATTGAGTGGCTTTGGCGCAGCACAAATCTAATGGGTTCTTCTTTCTGGCACTGGTTACTCTTTAACCACTGTTTTTTTTGTGTTGATAGATTTTTTTGTCTTGATGGTGAAGGAGAAGGACCCGGTGAAATGAAGTGTTTCAGTAGATTGCAAATAAGATGCACCCATTCCTATGAGGTCCAGGTGTCCATGGCTTGTGATGTGCTCTAACGTGCAGCATTTCTTGTAGTGCTTTATTTTAGCTTCTCTTCTACGGTACTGTTCTGCAGTTAGTTAATGTGTTTGGTGGGTTTTTAACAGTGACGTAGCTAGACCTTTTGCTGCCCCACGACGGCTGCAGGTAAGAGCGAAGAGCGTGGGGGTGCGGCACCGACCCCAAAACTCATGCCGTTCGGGTAGACTGCCCCCTTGCTACACCACTAGTTTTTAATTCTATGAAGTCCGGCACCTGCCTGAAGCCACGTGGTGAGCTGAGTTCTCAGAATTTTAGATGGTGGTGCCTGCAGTGTATACTATAGAGAATCAAAAGGAATTTGTAAAAGGAGATCCATCTTCAGGAATAGCCCTTGCTTCACTCTCCTAACGTGACCCTCAAATTAGTGTTTCTTCTATTTGTTTTTTGTCCAATGCTGCCAGGTCTCTGTAATTCCAAAGGTGCTAGAGCGAGCATATGTTCTTGATGTTTGGCGCCCAGTCCACTGGATCCCACTGGGGTGATGTTAAACTATATACTCCAAATATTTTTGGAGTGCAAAACTATTGAGTCAAAAGCTTCAACTACTAAAACATCAACTTTGTATTTTAACAATGAACACGATAAGTAAAGAGTCTCTAAAGACTCTCTTACTACACAGAAACAGGCCTAGACTATCAAAGTTATACACTCTCATGCTGTCCCCCCTCTGCCCCCCCCCCCGTGGACCTCAGGGGAGGCACATGGAGACTCAAAGTGTCTAGGCAGAGGCCAAACAGCAGGATCCAGGCCAGGCCCAGTTACTTCTGTTTAGCGCAGCAGTTGCAGGAAAGGGCCTCTTGTAGCGTATTCTCTCTTGGAAGCTTTAAAAAGAAGTCAACTTATGACCCCTTGAGTCTACTTTTTTCCTGGGAACACGTGAGGTTTCTTTCAGGGCTCTTCTCATGCTGCAGACAGCAGGTTCAGTTCTCTTCCAATCTTCCTAAAGTACAGAAGATTTCTGAAATGGGTACCTGGAGGTGCAACAGTTATGCCTGGCAAGGTGGGAATGACTCCTGGGCATGCCCTAACCAATGGGATAAAAGTTCCCAGGGCCAACCCTACCCAGTTTGGGCATTTTCAAAATGGCAAAAGTCTTTGGTCACCTTAAACTTGGGCTATGAAGTCTGTGCGTGTGTGGGAGAGGGTGTTCAATAGTTGGGACCAGCACAAATACTTTGCTGGAGGCTCCTATTCTCGCCCCCTTTGCTTTCTACCTTCACACTCCAGCCACACCTACTTCAATGATTAGCCACCCCAAGTGGTGCTGGGGAATCAGAACTTCTTTTATTCTGGTGCTTTGCAACGAGTGCCCAAAACCATGGGGCATTATGTGGTGTTGTTAACACTGGTGATATCCTAAGTCTGTGTCGCAGCACAAAGACAAAATAGAATGCTCTAAAAAGAAGAAGGGAAAAGAGAAACAGAGGGGAAAAGAATCATGGAATGTTGGGACGGAAATGCCCACTGCATGGTACATGGGCATGTTATCCTACCCTAAGTGCCAAACTGCATGCATGTCTGATATCTGACTTTTATTTTGTCCCTGGCATCAGACTAATCTAAATGTGTGCACACAGGCTTAGCCCAGGCCCTGACTGTGCGAGGTCCTGCACCTGTTCTGTGATCTGGTGGGACACACCAAGCACGTGTTCAATGCTGGCAGTGTGCTACTTTGTCTATTATGTGTATAGTGCAGAGAGTGGTGGTGGCAGCACATTGTGGTTAAGAGAAATTTATAACGTGGCCAGACCTTTTTATCTGTGTCACTAGTGTTGATGATTATCGGCTCACCAATCGAAAGTTGCACTGGCCTCCCATGTGCATGTCAAGCATGGAATACACCCATTACAACGACAGTGTTTTCACGCGCTGCCATCGCAACGCGACTTTCACATCGCAGGAGGCATTACATCGCATGGTTTTAGAACGCATGCGACTAATGCGCATTCACATTAACATTGCTAGCCATGACAACGCGCGAGTGCCGAGATGTATGACAGATGAGAAGGGAGTAACGCGCGAGTGCCGAGATGTATGACAGAAGAGATGGGAGATCTCAATAAAAATTATTGATGCGTTCCTGCCAATAAAAATTATTGATGCGTGCCTGCACGAGTGCCCAACGCGCGAGTGCCGAGATGTATGACAGATGAGATGGGAGCAACGCGCGAGTGCAGAGATGTATGACAGATGAGATGGGAGATCTCAATAAAAATTATTGATTTTGACTTTCGGCGTGACATTAGATGACAGATGACATGGGAGATCACTTGTATTCAATAAAATGCGGAGTGCCGAGATGTCAGATGAGATGGGAGATTTACGAACACGGAAGAAGGATTTTGACATTATGCGTGACATTAGATATGACAGATGAGATGGGAGATCTGATGCAAGATGTGTGTGCTGCGGTGACGTCATACCAATAGCCACAGGGGTACTGCCATGACATGGGAGATGGTACACGGTAGATGACAGATGTGTGCACCGATCACTCGTATTTAATAAAAACTATTATGCAATTAGCAATTAGTTGTATTTAATATAAAAAGTTAGTATTATGCAAGTAGCAATTACTTGTATTGAACGCTAACACGGAAGAAGGATTTTGACATTATGCGTGACATTAGATGTGACAGATGAGATGGGAGATCTGATGCAAGATGCGTGTGCTGCGGTGACGTCATACCAATAGCCACAGGGGTGCTGCCATGACATGGGAGATGGTACACGGAAGATGGGACAGAATGCGCACTGAATGCGCGCGATGTGATGCCTTTTGCAATGTAAAAACTGCGTGGTCATTGCTGGCCTTGTGGCGGTTAGCGATGTATCATCATACATCCGTCAAGCACCTATGTGTGTGTCTTGAGCTTGTGTGCTTTCGTCCAGACTTGGACACATCAGGTCAACAGAGGTAGCTCGCCATAGACACGTCCGCATCTGAACATTCACAGGCTCCGGTGCCATTGCTTCTCTGACCAAGGTTGGGTGGGCACACTTGTAGACACGAATCACACTGACCTCCAACACTCCAGCAGACTTCCCAACTCCCCATGACCTCTGCTGTATATGGAGGAGGGCTGCCCCCAGTACTAGGCAGCAAATAAGGACTCATAATGTCACTAATTCTAAGACAGGCTACGACCAAATATAAACTGAGTGCATTTAATTATTGACTCATAGGAACTGAATGTGAGCCTGATTCTCACTACTCCTGACTTTGCACAGCGGTAGAGAGAGTAGGAGAGGGAGTGAGGAGTGTGTAGCATCTCTAGTGAGATCACACTCAGAAACAATGGCTTATGTGATTGTTGAATTGTGTAGTATTTAGTGCAACTGTGTGACTAAAGTACTTTCATTTGTGTAAAGACACTGAACTGGACATTAAGGTAATTGTGTCTGATGATGAATTGTTGAGTGCTGAGCTCATACACACCCAGAGTACGTCCCAGAGAAGTCTGTTCACCCTTACTACTCTGACAATGAAGTGTGGAAGGGGTTGTACTTGACCCAGCTTGTAGAGGCAAAGTAGGACGGGCCCAAGACATCAGTGGCAAACAACCTCAACCTTCTTGGTTGGGGCCCACTAGCCACTACCTGCTCTGTGGCTTCCTTAGCCAAGTCTGACATGGAATGAAAAGAGGATCATGTGAATTAAAAACCTTCCTCTGAATGCTGGTATATCAATAACAGAGAATTGGCGAATTGTGTATAACTGATTTTAGATGTCTGGATAATGATCAGGAAAGGACACAACTGAAGAGGCAAAAATACAACGGGAGAATGGAGTCCTTGAGGAAGAACATAACTCTTATGCAGACACTTCTCAATGGCTGCTTTGTCGTCTGCTTCCCTAAATAAAATTATTGTGTCAAAATCTCTCCAGAGTTTTCTCCTAGTAGAAAGTTGTTGCGATCACTGGTTAGCTGCACAATATGGAGTGACACATAATTGGCTTGCAACAATTTGTACTGCGGAATATGGATTATATTGTTTACACAATCTATGTAGGTAAATATAGATTTAATATTCTTAACTCCACATCAACATACATTAAACATATAAGCTTAGAATAGGACATCTATACATACCTAAAATACTTGCCTTCACGATTAAGATGTAGCCGATATTCTTTACTCAGTATTGTCACAGGTTCATATTAGTAATTGTATATTGTATATAAAAATAAATACAAAACTCAGTACTGGCCCTCTAGCCCTACATGCAATTCCTGGGCAGATACATTTGTTGCCACAACTTTGATCTTTGCTTCAATGTTATGGATGAAAATACAAACTAAACCCTGCAGCTGTGGTCAATCAGGTGGTGCAGGCAGGAAAAAACAAACATACTGAACCCAGTCCCCTGTTGCAAGGATTGTAAGATATGTTCTACTGATACACTCTCCTTCCAGCGCTTTCCGTCCACGCGGCCATGTGTTTTGCAACTCTCGTCATCTAATTACACTCAGACTGTCTACAGAGGGCGGCACTGACTGACGACACATCCTTGTTACGCAACCGTTAAACCCACCACTAGGACATGGAAACATAAAGTAGGAAACATTTCCGGAACACATCGGGCACTGGAGCATTCACCATTAAAGAAGAAATATGCAATAAGTGCCTTATTTATGTGTAAGGAACAGACGGTCAGCTTTGGGAGCAACTAAACACCGGATGTTTTAACATCCACATATTTCTAGAGAATACGTGTGATTGTAGCAAAACATTTTGGGCCTCAGTTATGAAAAGTGACGCATCGCTGCGAGAAAACAGCGATGCGTCTCTTTTCCTTGCGCCCTCCTTGCGATACCAATGGTGCGTCGTATTCATAGTGTGACGCATCATGTCGCAAGGAGTGACAGATACGTCAGTATTTCTGACGTATCTGTACGCGCAGAAATGACGCATTGCTGGAGTGTGTCACAAAAGTGACGCAACTCCAGCCATGGGTCAATACACATGGGCAAGTCCCATGTGGAATGTGCCTGAGTCAGTCTTACGCCTGAAGATATCGACGCATTTGCATCCTATAAGTGGCGGAGTGAAATCCACTGCGTCACTTCTACGACCCTTTTTTGAGTCAGTATGCCCCCCCCCCCTGCATACATTATACCTGGCGCAGGTATAATGTGGCACAGGGGTTTACAAAGTGACGCATCTACCTAGATGCATCACTTTGTAAATATGGATGCAACAAGGCACATTTTTTACGCTGTTGGTGCATCACAAAAAGTGACGCACCGACGGCACAAAAGTGACGCAAGGGCTCATAAATAAGCCCATTTGTAGGGAAAGTCTTTTAGATCATTAAACTAATGCATTTTCAACACACATATGCATTTCAGATTAATTAGGTCTGGTATTAGCCAAGGCCTTCTGATTTTTGTAAAATATACAGATAATATACTTACTTATAGAGGCTTTCAGCCAGCCCTCTTCATCCATTGGTCTTTTTTTTTTGTCATTCACATTTTACTTCCACCCAATACAGCAAACACACGGTGAAATGGGTCAGGCCACTTCAGCTACTGGCTATCTCCACTGTGAGTAATGGTGTTGTATCCTTTCAAAAGGAAAACAACCACATACAAAGTAGTTTCCTTTAATGCCAAGGATTACTTTATAAGAACAAAATATTGCTTTGCCTTTCTCCAATGTTTGTCTTTTAAGTCTTGGTGAGAGCACTTCAGCTCGCACAACAATGTTTTAGAAAAACCACAGCAAAACAAAGTAAGCATTTATACAGCCAAAAAGCTGGCAGCAAGGAGTAGACGGATTGCCTTTACCAATTGTGTTTTTAGGTGTGCTGATGGCCAAGACTTTTTGGTTTTTACTAAAAGTATACCTATGTGATACTTCTACACTGACAATACTCATGAAAATACTTATAGAGGCCCTCTTCATCCAGTGGTTTGTTATTGTGTCATTCACAGTTTTCGTTTTGCCCACTATAGCATTTAGCATGGGTCAATGGGTTAGGCCACTTCAACCATTGGCTAACTTCACAGTGAGTGAAGGCTTTTTGCCATTTCTAAAGGAACACAGCTACACACAACGTAGTTCCCTACAGGGCCTGGCAGCTTCCCCAACAAAAGGTTTTGCAAAAACCATGATAACACAAAACAAGCATTGGCAATGCCAAAAGGAAGGCAACTAATTCCCCTATAAGCTTTGCCAATGCTTTTTTTATGTTCACCTTGGCGCTTATTTATTCCCCAATCCTCACTAAACTATCCTATACATTAACACTGGTCAGCAGCACCACCTGTTTTCCCCCCAGACAGCAGAGCTGATTTCCTCACTCAGCCACAGAATAATGAGAGAGCCCTCACAGATCTCATTTCAAGTGGAAAGGTTAAACGACGTCATAAAATGGGAAGCATGGCCAAGATGGGGACTGTCCTGGTTACAAACGAACGAGCTCCCATGTAGTGCTTGACCTCCGGTATCCTGCGGAGTGGTTTACGACCCCCCTGCTTGGCCGTAGACCTACTTCCTCTCCACTCGGGAAGCGGGGTGGACAGCGAGAAGACAGACGTCCCGTCGCACCACCATGGGAGAGGGAGACACCTGCGACCTGCGCAGTGCGGGAGACCCCCGACTCTAGTGGAGTCACATGACGGTGCTGATGCAGGGGATGGGGCATCAGATCAGCTGGAAATCAGGGTGCCGCCTGGATCGAGGGTGTGGCAGGTCCCTTCAGTTATAGGGCGGTGCACGCCACCTCTGCATGTTCCAGATTGGTCGGCGGGGACTGGGCGCGCAGCACCTCCTGGGCTTTCCGGAAATGTCTGTGCCAGGAGGTGGCAAACAGGTGGGTGACTATGTGTGTGAGCTGCGACGAGTGGGCTGAAGCTCACAGATCTTGGAGAGCGAGGGAGGCCCCCAGGGCAAGCATCACTAATGGCACCATGGACTTACTCTGAAAAAAGCTCCAACGCACGCAAGGATAGGATTTGGAGCGCAAGTGAGACCCCTGTATTAACCAATCTCTCCGGGTCGCTGCAGTGGAACTATTAAACACTCTCATCCAGCCCTATGGAATTTCTGCAGAGGGCGCCCCCATGGACTAACGTTGGTGCTTGGGGAGAGCACCCTGGAGTGGTGGTCAACAGAGGCCAAGCTGAGGACATCCCTGTGGCACAAGGGTGGATCACTGCTGCCCTAGAGCATGGACGTATAGCTCCTCTTGCAGCGAGGCATATAGGGACTGTGGTTAAACTGCAGGAACTTAAGATGGGTTCTGGCATTGACACAGGAGCCTCCACTTGCACCCCCCAGCCATGCCTCCAATCCGGCAAGCAGCGTGGTGGAGCAGACACTACAATTGCATACTGGGAAGTTCAATGTGCTTCTGCGTTCCATCATGGATGTGAAGATGACACTGGAGCCCAACCTGGATGCCTTAACCATTGTGATGAGGCTCTTACGGGCAGATAACAGAAAACTTTTTGACCATGTGGACAAAACGGAATCAATTCTGGCCACTATGAGATCCTCAGTCGCGGATTTGCAAGCAAAAATAATGGAATTGCAGGGGATGATGGCCACCCTTGAAGCACAAGCGGATAACGCGTAGGGCCACTTGAGACTTAACAACATGTGTATTACTAGTCTGCCTAAGGGGGCGGAATGGTCTAGTATGGAGCTGTTCCTTGAAGACTGGCTGGTAAACAAGGTACTCAAGGGGAGGAAATCAGACTTTTTCTACAACGAACAGGCGCATAGGGTTTTGGCCTGGAGGCTGTCCCCAAGAGCACCCTTCATACCGGTGGTGGCTAAACTAATCAATTGCCAGGATAGATATCATATCCTACAGGTATCCCAGAGCAAAGGCCCATGGCAGGTAGATAAGATGGTGCACATATTCCCGGATTACTCAAAGGCAGTCCATAAACGCAGTGAGTCTTTCTTAGCCATCACACAGAAGCTAAGGCAAATGGGCATCAAACACTCTCTCATGTTCTCCGGCAAATTTGGTGTCCTCGAGTCAGTGAAGACTCTTCTTCACGACGCTGTCAGAGGCATGTGATGTGATTGGCTGGATTGTGCAAAAGGGGTTTCAAGGAGCTGCAGACAACCTCCGTAAGGCAGTTGGGAGAAACAAAGAGCATGGCATAGGCCCAAGAGGATCATGAGGAGTAAGCCCTCAAGAGAACAAACAGCCAAGAAAAGGGCCATGGCGGTGGCAGATCTAGAGCAACACATCAGCGTCAACACAGCATCAACCACCACTCCTCCGGGGTCTCTAGACCAGCCAGACTTGGGCATGACTGCGGAACTGGAGCTGAGATCTGGACCAGCCATCACCCCAATGACGTTGGACCAGATTATTTGACATGGACACGGAGATATCCTTGTGTTGTACCTGCATAAGTGTGGGGGGAGGAGAGTACGTAACAACTGTGAACTGGTGCTACGTGCAGGCAGGAAGGCCGCAGGCAACCATTGAAGGGCTGGGGAGGAACAGTTTTCTGTGCTATTGAAGCTGGATCGACCCCCCTGAAGAACCGGGATTTAAACCCAGCGGCGCCGGGGGCACGCCCAAAGTCTTCGGGTCCACCTGTCTTAGAATACAGAGACACGGGATACCTTCTTGTCGGCGTCAAAGATCAAATTTATTAGCTGCAGCCAGTAACAGAGATTCTAGAAGTACAACACGGTGTATGTTCTCAGGAGACTGCTCAACTTTACAAAGCAGGTCGTCCCTTTTTATGACAAAATTGTGCTTCAGGCAAACATTCCTTATTTACAGTTGACCACTCACATGTTTCCTCGACAAAAGCATTGCATGATGACCAGCCCATTTTTCAGTTTGTCCAGCCCAAAATTAATCATCAAACAAACCCATAATGAACATTCTTCTTTTGAACAAGCCGGACAAAAACCCATAATAAAAGACCTCAACCCCTCCGTAAATAGGCCATAAAAGAAGGAACAGAAACAGATGAGAAGCAAGATAGAAAGGTGTGTGCATGTACCATAAACTCAGCCATGTCCTGCTCTTTGATCTCTATCTTGACCAGCTAAAGGGCAGGAACTGGTTTGGCAAGGTCAGCTTCAGGCAACAGGGTCAGTTCACTCAGGTCAAACAGGAGTCAGCACAAACTCAAGCTAAGGTGCACGTGTCCCAGAGACTCGTTCAGCCACAGTCATAGGCCTATGTGAGGGCAACCATAAAATGGCTGCCATGCACAAAATGGAACCCAAGGGTTTCAGAACGAAATCGTCAAATACACAGTGAATCCATCAATGTAACATGACGGAAACACTCATGCTTGCTGAGCTCACTGTTTACGGTTCGCTGTTACCAAAATCGTAACAAAACCGTGACCATTATGACCCAGGGACAGAATTCACGGAACCTCAGACCCTCCTTTTGCCCTTACATAGGCAATAACCTAAACTCACGTCAATCTGAATCCAGGTCTATATTCATCGGATCATCAAGATGTTGCTGTAGCATCATCCTAGTACTTAGTAACTCTCTCTGGACAGGTCTCCTTGAACACGAAGTAGCACAAAGGCCACATATAGCAGGAGCACACTGTACGCAAGACAGAACAGGAAAAGGATAACTAATACCACCCCACTCAACATCAAAATCTTCCATCCCCAAGTGGATAACAATCCCCAAAACCATCCCATCAACGACCAATCTCCTTCGTCCACATGCACAGACTCGGAGATCTTATGTAACTTGGAAATGGCTTGATTCACTGTCGGAGCGTTGTCTGGAATAAAAACGCAGCAGTTCGATTGAATCAATTTACATACCCCTCCTCTATCTGCAAGTATGACATCTAACGCAACCCTGTTCTGAAGTCATAAGGCGATCCGACTGGAGCTCAGCAGTCAAGTTACTAAGGGCACCGGCGGTTTCAACTATGGTGGACTCAACCACTCTCGTCAATTGCCGTATGTTCCTGCTGTTAACCATAGGTCCCCAAAACGGCAGAAAACCCTTCAGAAAATCCCCCAATTCTTGTCCTGCGGTATCTTCCTTACTGAAGACACCTCTAACAACTCTCATCTTGTGGTAATCTGCCGCAGCTGTATACGTAGGAGGCAACAGGAACGAGACAAAACATGTGCCCGAGAAATCGGGGGGCAACCATGTATACGCTCTATCGTAACAGACGAAATAGGTACCCTTAGCTGCTAGAAACAATGGGGAAGTCTGGGACGCAAAAACATACGTCTCAGTGCAAACACTATTCCCTAACTGAGCTCTCGGATTCTTCCCATTACCTTGCAGACAGTAATGACCCTGATGGGGTACAATCCAAATCGGAGAGGATCTTTTCGCTCGCTGGTTCTTACTCAGACTAACTCCATATCCAGTAACGTTCCATCCAATATACGCTAGCGTCTCATCTCTCGGGATTGTCTCATAGGAATCTATTCCTCTAATCATATCTACTATTCCCTTAACTAGAGCACTATTCTTTGGACTATCTTTCACAGAACGTAGGTGGTAGACTTCACGAGCATAGATGAACATCGTTTTGTATGCCCACACAGAACTATTGTAGCTGAATGGCAGGACCAGGTAAGGAATACCTTTATCAGTAGTATGGGGCATAAGGCCACACACCCAACAAGTTGTCGTGTTCACTACTAGCTGGTGTTGGTGCAGAAGCTGAACAAAGGAGTTATTAACGAATTCCAATCTTCTAATGGACTCATGTTCAGGCAGAGGGTGAAAAGAATGCGAGGAAACAGTAGAAGAAGGTATGGGTTGTGTGGTGGGTGCAAACGTCACTTGAAAAGAGAATATTATATATCCCATCAAAAACATCATTAAACTAAGTACCATAAAAAGACACAATATTAAGAAACATTTTCTGCTCATAATTTTACACATTTTGCTCTTAAAGCTCATTCTTTCAACAGATCTCTCCATCTCGAAAAACTCCATCCTCTAACCATGCTGTTCGCGGCGGTTGGTTCTTCCGTGCTAAGGAATGAGTCTGTCAGTCCAGGGAACGCCCTAGGACCAACCAGAACCTCGACCTTGTGTCTTCGGCTTGCACTCCCAAGTCTTTACACCGCGACCTTACAGCTGAACCCGGATGGCGGTTTGAAAAACCAAAATCGGTCAAAACAGTTTCTCAGATGGGAGAGCTGAATTAAAAAAAAATAGCAAAGAAAATAATTTTTACTTTATTAGTCCCACGACTCTTGGTCGCAAATTATAACGGCCTTTATCAGGCAATGTCTGATCACGAAACAAAAGTTCGAGTTCAGAAGTGTCCAAACGAACTGACGGAGGCACAGCTCCTTGAAGAAGATTGTCGCTTTCACGCTCAGAACTTGGCCCAATTAAATGTGCATCGCTAAAAGGCAGAAAACGAGGCACGGTTTCACTTTCAGAGTCTGGAATACCATCCTGGACCCACTGGTCGTAAGGCAGAGGCAAAGGGGATCTCTTACAATGTACGCCGTGGATCCAGTTCTTTTTACCGCGCACTCGCACTGCAGATCGCGTCGATAGCAACACCAAGTAGGGTCCGGTCCAGCGGGGCTGATCGTTCTTTGTCCGCTGAAAATTCTTAATCAGAACCCAGGACCCAGGTTCGATGGCGTGTCCTAAATCTTCAGAAGCCTGAGGCAATGTATCATGAACCTGTTGGTGTAAGACACGCAATTTAGCCGTCAATTCGTACAGATAATCAAGCAGTACAGGATACTCTATTTCACTGAATTTGGTCGGTCTCGGCACTCCCCATATGTTTGCCGGGCGACCAAAAACAATCTCATAAGGACTAAGTCCCACTCGTGAATGTACAGTCATCCTTGTTGACAAAAGTGCTAATGGCAAAGCATCAGGCCATTGGAGACCAGAGCGTGCCTGTATCTTGGCCAATTTCAGCTTGAGGGTGCCATTATAGCACTCCACTAGACCAGCTGATTGGGGGTGATTTGCAGCGTGAAACTTCTGTCGAATTCCTAAACCATCACACACTTTCTTCATCACTTGACCCACAAATTCACTCCCATTGTCACTCCACACCATTCTCGGCAAACCATACCTAGGGAAAAACTCCTTAACAAGAGCTTTAGCTGTGGACAAGGCAGTATTATCTTTCAGGGGATATGCTTCTACCCATCTCGAAAAGGCACAAACAACCACGAGTACATACTTCAAATTGTTGCACCTCTCCATGTGGATGAAATCTAGCTGCAAAACCTCGAACGGATACGTCGGAGGCGCAAAATGACCAGCTGGAGTTGGAGTTCCCTTGCCAGGAATGTACATCAGACAAATCATAAAATTTTTGACCACATTCTCTGCGCACTTAGGAATTCCAGCATTTTGCCATACTGGAGCCAACAACTTACAAATCCCTTTCACACTGATATGAGCCATTCCATGCGCCATCGTAACCACTGCAAGCACGTACGCATCGGGTAACAACCATCGCTGATGCTCTGACAACTCAACCCAACAACCATTCAAATCCAATTTACCCGTACTCTCTCTCCATACGCTCAATTCTTTCTCTGTAGCTTCAGCTTGAATTGACTTCACACTCTCTATCGTATCTTCACACATTCTTCTATCCGGAACCCATCTCGCCGGACCCGCAAAATACATTCGACTCAACACATCTCTTGCTGTTTCTTTCGCAACTTCATCTGCAAACGCATTACCACGACCAGCGTCATCAGTAACTTTCTTATGTGCACTGCATTTCACAATCGCAACTTGCAACGGCAAAGTAAGTGACTCAAGGAGTTCATTTACCAACTGACCATGCTGAATCGTAGCTCCATGCGAAGTCAGAAACCCACGCTCTTTCCACAATCGTCCAAAACTATGAGCCACACCAAATGCATACTGGCTATCAGTGTACACAGTCACTCGTTTCCCTTTCGACAACACACACGCTCTTGTCAATGCAATCAACTCTGCTGCTTGAGCTGAGTTATGTGGAATACGTGTAGCTTCAACAATCGTATGCAAAGTCGTAACAGCATATGCCGCAGTCGTATCACCATTCGGAAGCTTGAAGCACGAACCATCTACCCATAAGGTACCATCACACTTTGAAAGAGGAATGTCCCTAAGATCTATTCTCCCTTTAGTTTCTTCCTCTGTCCTAAGAAAGCAATCATGCTGTTCAGAAACATCTGTCTCCACTGAAATTGGCAACAACGTAGCTGGATTCAACGTGTTGCATCTCTTTATATGCACATGACTCGCTAAGAGTGTCAACTCATAACCTGACAATCGAGCACTAGTTAAGTGCTGTGTCTTTATCCTGTTCAACAATGTATCCACTGCATGTGGAACCATTACAATCAACGTATTATCCATCACCAAGCCAGCAGACTGTCGAATAGAAACAGCCGCTGCCGCTGTAGCTCTCAAACAACTCGGCAATGCTCTAGCTACCGGATCCAAAGTCGATGAAAAATACGCACATGGACGTTGCTTATCGCCAAACTGTTGTGTCAAAACTGACAGCGCACATCCCTCTCTCTCGTATACATAGAGTGTAAAAGGCTTACTGTAGTCGGGAGTACCCAACACAGGAGCCGAACACAACGCATCACGCAATTCTGAAAAACTCTTCTGACATTCGTCAGTCCAAGGAATAGGATTCGGAGTATCCTTAACAGTAAGAGCTATCAAAGGTTTCGCAAGAAGTGAAAAATTCGGAATCCATTGTCTACAGTATGACGTAAAACCCAAGAAAGCACGCACTTCTCTCTGTGTGATTGGCACACTCATTTTCGCAATCGCTTGAATTCTCTCTGGGGTCAATCTTCTTCCCTCCTTCGATAAGAGATGACCTAAGTAGGTCACTTCTTGTCGACAATACTGTAACTTCGAAAGAGACACCTTATGATGGAAGTCAGACAAATGACGCAACAACGACAAAGTAGCTTCTTTACAAATCTCTTCATTGTCAGCAGCAACTAACAAATCGTCGACATACTGAATAAGAGCAGCGCCATCAGGTAAGACAACCGTATCAAGCTGTCTTTTCAAAGCCTGACTATAGATGGATGGGCTCTCACAATAGCCTTGAGGAGCGCGCTTAAACCGGAAACTTCGGCCTCCTAAAGAGAAGCCAAAAATATCTCTACTCTCCTCGGCAATCGGGATGCTGAAGAAAGCATTCTTCAAATCAATCACCGAAAACCAAGTAGCAGATGCCGGAATCAAAGCCAGTAAAGCAGTGATATCTGGCACAACTGGAAATTGCGGAACTACAATCTTATTCACAAACCTGTACACAGGCGGCTGAGAAGAATCAGTACGTTTCAAAACAGGCAAAACCGGACTATTGCACACATTACCTCTTGTTTCTTCAATCACACCCTTCTCAATCAGATCATAAATGATCGCTAGAAGCGCCCTTTCACCATCACTAGAAATCCTATATTGGGGAATACGAGGCAATTTAGCATTCGCTTTCAGCGTCACAACATACGGTGAAATGTCCAGGAGACCCACATCATTAGGACCAGTAGCCCAAAGAGAATAAGGAAGGGAAAACAATTCTGCTGGAAGTCGATCCGTAGATAAATACATCGGAGAGATCACTCTCTTACCCAATGTAAGCTGTACTCCTGAAGGAGAACAATGTAGTGTTGCATACAATCTTTTCAACAAATCCAATCCCAACAGGTTCTCACCACAACCCGTCGTCAGAATGAGGGGTGCTTCAAATTCACAAGGTCCAACAGAAAGAGACAAAGGACTAGAAATCGGATTACTAACTGGGGCGCCAGAAAAACCTACTGAAACATTCGTTAAGCCAGACAAAGGTGCGCCAGGGAGTTTAGAGTGCATGATAGAACTCTTCGCAGCACCAGTATCCAACACAAAAGGCTCTGACACACCTGATGTAATCACTTCAACATAAGGTCCACTCTGATCTACTGGAACTGAAATCACTCCCTCTCTTTGTCTGTGGCTGTCCTAGCAATCATTACCGTCGATATTCTCACCTTCGACATAGTAGTCGTCAGCATAGTACTGAGTCGTCCTACCAGACGCCCCATTCTGCTGATCAAAACAATTCATAGAAGTCTGTGGAGGAAAGGAACGCCATTCTGGGGAAACACACCACGTCCCCTACCTCTAGGAGCTTGCTGAACACCTCAACCTCTCACTCCAAAAACACCATTCGTGCGCTGCAACAAAACCGGACAACTGTTCTTGAAATGACCCTCTTCTTTGCAATATGCGCACTGATTAGGGCCTACAGGAAAACGCGGTTGAGAAGACTCGAACCTTTGCGAGTTTCTCTGAAACTGCTGAGGTTGCTGATAATCACGCTGATTACTACGAGGCGGATACGCTTGCTGCAAAAGAACCTTCGTCTTCAGATCTTTAGTCTTTCTGTCTGCTCTATCCTTCTCATCCTTATCCCTATTTTCGTAGTACTGTGCAGTAGCCAATATCTGTGCTGAGGAAAAAACAGCCCATGAACTCTCTGAATCCTTCAACTTAGTACACAACTTGGGAAGCAAATTATGTACAAACTTATCTACGAACAACCGTTGACCACCTTCCGTACTCATGTCTTGACCACTATGGTCGATAAAGTTTCTTCAAACCTAGTGAAGAAATCAAACACACTTTCATCTTTCTTCTGCTTACACGCAGACAATTTGTCCCAGTTTACTCGCATAGCAGGCATTAAAGTCTTCATGTAAGTAATGATCCTACCAGGAAGTTCTGCAACTAAAGGCTCAGGTTTGGCACCACCAACTTGTCGACCATCCGCAGCACCAATATTATTCCATGTATCACCTAACTCTTGCGCATGATCCGTATGACGAATCAATCCCCATAAGGGCTGTGGAACTACATTTCCGAACAACATATCTATATCGGCTAAATTCATAACACATGAATCTGCAGTCTGTGATAATTCCTTATAGTACCCTGCAGGATTTTTACGGGGGTCAGGCAAAGTCTGTTTAAGAGCCAAAACTTCAGCTCGCTTCCATGGAACATGTACCCAAACACGCTGAAAATGAGCCGGCGCAGCTACAATACCAGCCTAGGCATTGGCCTGAACGGCCTCTTTCCACACCGGAGGAACCTCTCTCATTGGATATTGCCGCACTTTTCTCCTAACAGAAGGATCAGGCTCAAACAATGACTGAGAAGGAGACTTACTCCTAAACGACAACAATGTCGTAACTGCTCTCTCAACGTCGAGACCCACTATAGTTCCCTTCGCAAACTCGGACTGTACATGGAGCAACTCAGACGGAGTCTGTCCCAAATCACCATCTTCCCATTCTTCATGAAGGAAAGTACACATTTCATCAAAAACATACCTCTGCTTCGGTGCTTCCCATTGACGGAAGACATCCATAACAGACTCTAAATCATATTTCAAAGTATTAGTAACCCATTTACGTGCTAAATGATCCAGCACTGTCCGCTCATCGGGACCAGGCAATTGGCTACGTAATTGTTTATGCTCTGAAACAGGGGTCATACCTAGTGACCCAAAGAGAGGAGAAAAGAGACCAGTAACAGTATCAGTTATCCTCTGTCGAACAGAAGGAGAAGTTGACAGAAGGACAGGAGACAAAGCAGACTGAGAGGAAACCAATATAGGAGCAGTAGCAGAAGGAGTAGCAAGAACAGGAGACAAAGTCGTAAGAATTGGAGACGGAGCAGGTAGCAAAGTCGGCGGCCCTTGAGAAAGCTGCACCAGAGGAATAGGAGCCAACTGAAGAGGAGCTGGCGGTTGTGCAATAACAGGAGGCAAAGCAACCGGAGGTTGCGCAACTAAAGGTTGCGGAGGTGCTGTAGCACTCTGCACATAAGAGGGTGGTGAATTCAACAAATGTGACATCAAAGGATCTTTCTCAAGTTCCTTCGTCGCACCTTGCTGAAGAGGTGGCAAAGCTGGATAACATTTATCAATCGCCATTTTACGTTGTCTATGCAACTGCTCACTCGCTTGTTCTTCTTCGTTATCTTTAAACTGTATAGCAGCGTGCATTATGGAAATACCCTTCTCTCTTTTATTTCTCTTCGCTAATTTAATTTCTTTCTGTTTGGCTTCCTTTCGCCAGAGGCAAAAAGAGTCAAACATCGCCGGCCGGGCTTTCTTCTTGAACAGTTTAACTTCTAAATTATCTAAAATCTCCGTGTCATAACTACCATATTGGGGCCATTTTAGGACACCGTCCTTTCTAGTGTAGCGAATCCATACTTCATTATACGTGATGGGGCCCACGCCATGTTTCAAATAGAGCTCATAGGTCAGAGTTCCAATCGGAGGCACAGGAGGCACCGGACACGAGTCCTCCAATCGGGAGTCCCTCTTACAACCACAACAAAATATCTTACCAAGTCTGCTAAGACCAGGCATCTTCGCACACTAGTCTAGCTTCAAACTTCAAGGGAATATCAAACACGGCTTTGGAGCTTGCAAGTCCCAAATCAAAGATCCCAAGGGATACCCAAAAACTAAGGACTGGGAGACGCTCCACTCATACTTAACTGACGTATCGATGACGTCGCCAGAAGACCCGTCTATCGTCTCGCTTTACAAATCATCAAAGGGCTCCAAGATAGGGCGACAGTCAGGGCAGCAGTCCTTCGTAGCCGTCGGAAAGCGGGGAACCTCACAGCAAAGACTTTCGGACCACGACGACATACAGGGGTCGATGAAGTGGTAGGCCATCCTCCAGAATTTTCACATGAAGCTCCTCACGATCTTCAGGCTTGGACCGGTACTGCAGAAGTCGCCCCACGTTGGGCACCAACTGAAGAACCGGGATTTAAACCCAGCGGCGCAGGGGGCACGCCCAAAGTCTTCGGGTCCACCTGTCTTAGAATACAGAGACACAGGATACCTTCTTGGCGGTGTCAAAGATCAAATTTATTAGCTGCAGCCAGTAACAGAGATCCTAGAAGTACAACACGGTGTATGTTCTCAGGAGACTGCTCAACTTTACAAAGCAGGTCGTCTCTTTTTATGCCAAAAATTGTGCTTCAGGCAAACATTCCTTATTTACAGTTGACCACTCACATGTTTCCACGACAAAAGCATTGCATGATGACCAGCCCATTTTTCAGTTTGTCCAGCCCAAAATGAATCATCGAACAAACCCATAATAAACATTCTTCTTTTGAACAAGCCGGACAAAAACCCATAATAAAAGACCTCAACCCAAATCGTAAATAGGCCATAAAAGAAGGAACAGAAACAGATGAGTAGCAAGATAGAAAGGTGTGTGCATGTACCATAAACTCAGCAATGTTCTGCTCTTTGATCTCTATCTTGACCAGCTAAAGGGCAGGAACTGATTTGGCAAGGTCAGCTTCAGGCAACAGCGTTAGATCACTCAGGTCAAACAGGAGTCAGCACAAACTCAAGCTAAGGTGCACGTGTCCCAGAGACTCGTTCAGCCACAGTCATAGGCCTATGTGAGGGCAACCATAAAATGGCTGCCATGCACAAAATGGAACCCAAGGGTTTCAGAACGAAATCGTCAAATACACAATGAATCCATCAATGTAGCATGACGGAAACACTCATGCTTGCTGAGCTCACTGTTTACGGTTCGCTGTTACCAAAATCGTAACAAAACCATGACCATAATGACCCAGGGTCAGAATTCACGGAACCTCACCCCAAATCCGACAAAGACAAGTTGAGCACAAGCACTGGTTTGGTGCTGCATTGGTTCACCTAGCCCTGTAGAATAGAACTGGGGAAGGAAGTTGTAAGTTATAATGTTGTAGCAGTTTGTGTGAACACTGTCTACAACTGGGTAGACAGATGGCCACAAAGGTACAGATTCCACATTAATGGTAAATACACCGGGGGAATTGTTCCATAAATACTTGGCCATGCCCACGAAATGCCATGAAATTCACACCTACATAAAATGCAGGGGGTGCACATAGCTTACTTACAGGAGATGCATCCAACCTCTTCACAGATTCAGACATTTTCAAGAAGTTGGCAAGGAACGGTGGTGGACACTACCTGCTCAGCATATGGGAGAAGGGTGTTGGGATGGTTCCCCTCCTCATTCCCCCTGGTGATGCACCATAAGGTTGTTGATAAAGAGACAAGCTATGTAGTGGTGGTTGGGCTGATGGACTGAGAACCGCTTCCTCTAATAGTGATCTATGCCTTTAACAGTAATTTACTGCAATTTCATGATGCTCTTCCCCCACACTAGTACTAAACTTAACAGCCCCCTGTATATGGTGTGGCGACTTCAACTGCACACATGATGTTGGGTTAGATAGATTGACACCTCCATTGCAGGGAGCAAGCAGCCTCACAGCATTGCTTTCTTTCAGCATATGGATCTCCAACAGAAAGCTTTATGATCTGTGGCAATTGATGCATCCCAACAGTTTAGAATGTTCCTATTACTCCCCATTTACCACCTCCACACTAGAATTGACCCACTACTGTGTAACAAGGAAATGTTCCCCAATGTTTTAAACACAGAATACTTGGTTCAAACTTTGTCAGATCATAACCCTCCTAAATGGTGGTGCGATGGGGCAGACACCACTCATGCATACCTACTTGGAGACTTAGCACCGAAGGCCTGCTAGATATGCCCTATAAGTACAATGTGGGGTAATGCATCGATCAATATTTCCATGACAACGATGGCACGGCCTCCACTAGAGGCACTGAATGCGATACATTGAAGACAGTGGTTCATGGGGTGTGCATTAAGACCTCCTTTGGCATTAAACATGCAGTGACTACCGAGATCAATTACATAGAATGCCGAATTCAGGAAGCGGAGGTGCAGTTGGGGATGACACTAGGAGATGCACGTGGCCTTTATGCCCTGCGTTGGGATCACAGCACACTGGTGGATCAACTGGGGCATATTGATTACAGGGAATATGTCGCCTGGCAGCATGCAGAAGGGGTCAGAATGGGTAGTTTTTTGTTGGAATGGCTCCTCCGCACAGACACATATAGAGCCCCCATAGGAGCTATAAGGACACTGGCATGCACGACCGTCACCTCCTAAGTAGCCATCAATGAAGTGTTTTCTAATTACTAAGCTGCACTATATACAGCTCCAAACAGAGTTGGAGATAGGACTGGGGCCTCATATGTGGACTGATTGCTATTTGCCCCTGCAGAGGTCTGTCCTAGATGACCCACTGACGTTAGTGGAAACACACACATTAATCATATCAGCTGGCCCACAGTAAAACCCCGGGTGCTTATAGGCTCGCTGTGGAGTTTTATGCTGCCTATCATACAAAACTAGCCTGAAGCTTCTTCAGCTCTATATGGAAGCCAAACAGACCAGATCCCTGCCCTAGTCTCTATGGGAGATGCTGAAAGTTGCCCTACCTAAGCCAGGCTGCGACCCCCAGGATGTGTGCTTGTGCCAGTCTCTCTCGTTACTAAATGCAGACTGTAAGATACTCGGAAAAGTGATGGACAACAGGCTGAGCCCAATAGTTACCAAATTGGTGCACCTGGACCAAAATGGGTTTATACTGGGAAGGAACACATTCCTCAACCTAAGTTGGCTGTTTTCCATCATAGGGAGAATGTCGTAGGATGGAATTCCCTGTCTTACAATGTCCTTAGACACAGAGAAAGCTCTTGACACGGTGGGGTGAGCATATGTGATGAGGGTACCAGTCAAGATCGGGTTTTGGCTGAAGATCACAGGATAGATAGGACTCCTATACGCAGTAAGGATGCAAACGGGCAGAGAATTATCTGAATTGTTTCCTATAGGTGGAGGCACCAGGCAGGGATGCCCACTCTCGCACTTAATATTTGCGCTTGCAATGGATTCCATCACATTTGTATTCAGGATTAGGGCCCCGGAGTGGGGCATACCTAATAACTGAATGTGGTACATCATCTCTATGTATGCAGACGATGCACTCTTATATCTGCGCAAAGTGTAAGGAACCCTTCCTTCCATGCGAGCCGTGCTGGAGGAATTCGAGGAGATGTCCAGAGGAGGCTCAACCAAACCAAAACATGCTTCTTTACCCTGAGGCCTATAGAGTAGTTGTACGCAGGGTACGCACTACGATGTGCATAGATCACTGTGTTCGGAGGCAGAGGGTGGGTTCTTCTGTACCTGGAGGCCTCATTCCAGCTGAAGACCCAGAGGAGTACACACACACACACACACACACACAAACACACACATCATCCCCCCATGACAAAACATGCCCTTTCAAAGTGACCAACGCTGGACTAGAAGGTACTCATTCAGGATAAGTTGTTAACTCATTAGGATAATCGCGTATTTGATAGAAGTTCTTCATTGTACATTTGGTTGCTATAAGAATTATTTTCTCCCTCTTGATTAATATGACCCATGCATAAGCAGCTTACCGACGGAAGCCTCCACTCTCTTCTCATCATCGCTATTGCACATGATCAATTGATCATTGCAAACTATGTATGGGAAAATATGGCGATTAACTAAATGATTTGTAAAGCAGTTCACCCTGCTCCTGTTATTTGCTGGCTGAAATTAGGAAAGAGATATTGGAAAAAAAATATGTCATAAAATGAAGAATCTTCTCCGCACACTATTACTGTAACCTTCAAAAAAGAAATTGTCAACACCAAGTGCCCGCTCTGATTCATATGCAGTGTCTGCAATTATTACCCACACCAGAATACCACCACTATATTGCATGTGATTTATTACATCACAAAAATATTGCATCCACCTTGTCACCCTAAACACTGAAATTAAGAATAGTAAACATACTCCTACCTTGACAATGTACTTGTACAGAATGTATAGGATGCAATATTGTTGTAGGTCCCCATTATCAGCCTCTATATAGTCTCATACAACCACTCGCACCTTTAATGTGTGGATGCATCCCATAATCGATCGCCTTTTTGATTTGTTATTTCTATAATTATTTATTCATTACTTTGCATTCTGAAAAATACAATAAAAAATATATACTCAAATATGCAGAAACTGTACTGACTGGCCATGAACCGGTATTTGGACATATTATTGAGGCATAAATACCGAGTGACACAAATGTCAAGATTTAAATATTGAATGTATACAATTTTTGGCTCATGTAGCATCATTTCTACGGTCATGTGAAGTTTCCACTTTTGTGTCAATAAAAAGAAATTTAAAAAAAGTTAAAATAGTGTGTCACATATAATCGTGATGAAGAAATATCGCTGACAAGAATATAGATTTTCTAAGATAAGTAATATCGTTTTCAAGAATATCATTGTTTTAATGTCACTTTCAATAATATAGTTGTAATAAATATTGTGTTTAATTATCTTTGTGTTTTAAATAATATTTTAATTGTATATGTTATATATTGTTTATATATTTGTTAATGTTTTTTAAATATAGTTTGTAATTTTAAGGTATTTATAGTTTTAATTTAAATGTTAATAGTAATTTACAGTGTTGCAGTGGGTTGTGAAGTTTGCAGGGGTACAGGGCGTGATGTTAATTGAGCATAATTAATGAATAATAAAGTTTCAAATCATTGTAATCACTTAAATGATAATTAATTGTGTAAATTGTATAATTATTTTTTTGTCAGTTATATTTTAGGTGTGGGTTGTTGGGTTTGTAGGGTTATGGGGTGGGAAGTTAATTCAGTAATAATTGATTAATAATTATATTAAGATTATAGTAATTATCTAATTGATAATTAATTATGTAAATGGTGTACTTATGATATTTTTAAGTTATATCAATTAATCGATCGTTCTTGATTCGGTTTTTGTCATGGATACAAAACCAGAAAAGCAATGTCACAAATAAAAACATTTCACAATTAATATTAAAAAGGTATACAATCCAATACATTATCATGTGCAAAAATGCGGCATGGGGGGACTCGTCACCGTTTCACAGTTAGATAAAAATTCAAATTTGAGAATTCAGGTATTATCAGTGCAGCCAATTTTTAAAAGGAAATTTGATTTCTACAGATTAAAACGATGTCTGAAAATACATTTGAGGAATTTAACTATATACCTCGAAGTCCATTCCTGCTCCAAAAACCGCAAAGATAACATGGCTGGACGGTACCTTCTGACGCCCATAAGTTTTAAAAGAGGGATCAACCAGATCTTTCTATGCCCGTTGTAATATTTGCAGAAAAAGAAAGTGTGAATGGTTGCCTGTGTAGAAATCTCATCACAGGGACACGATGTAAGTATTGGGTCCCAATTATTTATAGTTGGAAAGGCAACCGGACGATGTAGGAGATTTAGCCTGAACCTAGTCAGGAGAAATCACCCAAAGATTGTAAAATCGTGGGTCAGGTATGGCTGAATTGAAAAGATAACTTGGACAGCCATAGAATGTTTGACAGTAGTTTAAATAGATTCTTTCGCAATTCGTAACTCCTCCAAATGTAAAAGAGACATCGCTTTTAATGTCTTTTTCTGTATTTCCCGAATCGAGCACGGGACTAAATAATGGTTTTCTAGTCCTAAATCATGTAGAAAATTTTTAATATAAAACAGCCATCCTATTTTATGTGAATAATCCAAGGACATAGTGTCTGTGATTATTTGCTGTGTGAACACATTTTTCTCTGCTGACCAAATTCGGTGCCACAGAAGAAGTGGTTGAATTTTGACTAGATCTGACAAATAAGGAATCCCCAATTCCATATGGCATGACAAAGTGGACACACTCTTTGGTGCCATTAGAAGGAATCTTAAAAAAGCATTCTCCGCCACTTGTAGGGAGCTAGTATTTGCATACCCCCACACACCGGCCCCATATAGAGCTGTTGACTGGCATTTAGCACTATAGATCTTTAACAATTCCACCGGCGGCCTCTTTCCTAGTCTTTTTGAAAAATGTATGAGGGCCGTTATAGCTTCATGAGGTGTAATTTTCTGGCCTCAATAGCGCGTTTCCAATTTAGTTTTTGGTCAATAACAATTCCCAAATATGGGTATTGGTCTGTGGTTGCTAGTTTCTCCTTATTAAGACAGATATCTTTTGCCACTTTTTTCCCTGGTCCTGCTATCATCACATACGTTTTTTTAATATTTATATGTAGATTCAGCTTTCCCATTAAATCAAAATATCTATCCAACGCCTTCTGGAGTTCACGTGGGGTGCGGGCGAGTATCACAGCATCATCCGCATAGAGCAGAGCGGGTATCGGATGATTTTTTATCTGCGGAAGATCCTGGCCCCCCTTCAACATGCTTGTGTGCAAAAATTCCTAGGCAGTCAAAGGCTTTCAAATAAAATAAACAAGTGAGCGACCCAAGACAAGGACAATTAAATAGCTGAAAAAGCTGATCTAAAATCATCAAATTTTAATAAAAATGAACATATAATTAATACAAAAACAAGACACCTGCGGTGAATCAATAATAATTAAAACTAAATAACACAATAATAAAAATTACAAACAAATAATACATTTAAAAACATGGTACAGTATAAAATTATGACAGGAACACCAATCATGGGGGTGTCCGACCGAGTTAACAATGCAATACATTGTTTTTAAATGTATTATTTGTTTGTAATTTTTATTATTGTGTTATTTAGTTTTAATTATTATTGATTCACCGCAGGTGTCTTGTTTTTGTATTAATTATATGTTCATTTTTATTAAAATTTGATGATTTTAGATCAGCTTTTTCAGCTATTCAATTGTCCTTGTCTTGGGTCGCTCACTTGTTTATTTTATTTGAAAGCCTTTGACTGCCTAGGAATTTTTGCACACAGGTTGTTTACCCTGCCCTAGGAGTCTATTATAGCATTACCCAGGGGGTCCTTGTTATTTACACTTTGATTACCCCCTTCAACATGGCCATCTCCAATCCGTTGGTATAAAGTGTAAAGAGAAAGGGGGCCAGGACGCAGCCTTGCCGAACTCCTCGCTCTACCCTAAATGGCGCTGTCAACTCACCCCTGACCCCCACACCTCACCCTAGCAGAGGCATTAGAGTATAATTCTCGCAAATAATCCAGCAATGGTGGATCCACCCCCATTGATGCTAATACGGACCAGAGTTTAGCATGGGAAACGCAGTCGAAGGCTGCAGATAGATCAACGTATACCATGTATAATCTACCTGACTTTGCTCGTACATATTTGCCCAATAACATGGTCAAATTTAAAGCCTGTTCGTCCGTTCCGAATCCCTCACGGAACCCAAATTGAAGGTCCGAAAGAACCCTACCATCATCCGCCCACTGCTGGAGACGCTCAAGGACAACTCTACCTGCCACTTTGCCCCAAGAATCCAACAGTGAGATCGGTTGATAACCGAATACCCCCTGGCGGTCTCCCTTCTTAAAGATGGGGACCATAATTGATTTTGTTCAGGAGTCCAATAAACCCACCTCTGTCGCTGCCTTAAGTACCCTGGTCAACAGTGGTGCCCACAGATCTAGGTTTGATTTGAATTGATTCCATAAAGCCTGTTTTAATTCAGACTTCCTCTACTTTATTGCAATATTGTACTCCCTCCTGAGACTTCCTATTTCCTTTGGCACGCTGTTGGATTTTTGTGGGCTATCTTTAATTTAGAGTGTGCTGTAGTACATCTATGATTAAACCACCCCATTTTCTTTGATTGGCTGTTTTTTGTCTTAAACAGAAGTAGTTTATTTATTGTTTTTAAAACCACCCTGAAGTTACTTAGAATTTCCTCATTTGTTGCTGACAAATCTAAACATTTAAGAATAGGGGAGTAAGCTGTATTTATAAGTTTCCTTGTTATATCTAAGGAGTCAACTTTGTCCCAATTTATAGAAAATCCATTTGTTCTATCCACATGCAAGGTGTTTTGTCTTAATGCGCTGGCTATAGTATGCATGAATTGCTGATAAAATTGGAGAAATTCTATACTAAGGGCACAGTGATCGCTTAATGTGTTAATCAGTGCAGCAAAATTAATAACATGATTGGTCAAAATACTTGATATCAAGATTAAATCTATCGTAGTCTGACTCCACCTCCCTAAAAATGTTGGGTCCAACAGCTGGCCAGTAGCATTCTTTTTGTTAGCAATTATAAGGTCTAAATCCGAGAGGGTTTCATTTAGACAGTTTCCGGTGGTTGAATGGAGGAAGTGTACTATGGGTTCTTCAGTTTCATCCACTATCCCACAAAGGTTACTATTATTATACTGACATGGATGCTGATTAAACCCCCCCCCCCAGATCACGGTTGCCCCAACCCCCCCAAAACCCCTCGTCAGGGAGGCTAATTTATGGCGCAGTCTGCGCAGAACCTTTAGCAGTTCTACCTCTGATAAATTATTATAAAAATTTTGAAGGAAAACGATGTCCTTGTTATTAAAGCAGAGACTAAGTACCTGGAAGTTTGCTTCCAGTTCTATTGGTGTTACTTTTACCCTCCCTATTATATTTGCTATAAATATACTTAAGCCGCCTTTGGCCCTACCAGATGCTGCGGGTATTGCGGGAGAAAAATAGGTTTTATAACCTACCAGGTAGATTTCTGTGGTAGACCAAGTCTCCTGGAGACAGATTATATTATAATTCTCAAAAAAGTTTAACCCCGTGCCATCTTCTACCTTGGGACGAAGCCGGGCTATATTCCAGAAAAGGAACTTTATCGACGGGCATTTGGTGGCTACGACATTATCCAATGGTGTGGTAGTCCGCAGTATACCAATTTCCGCCGTCTTTTCTAGAACAGTAGTGGATGGAGCGGTGACCAAAGGCATACAGTCTTTGCCGCCAGTTGTGGCACTCCCTGTCAAAATTTCTATACAATTTGATTCCGGTACCAAAGTGTCTACCCACGCTGATTTTCTTTTTTTATATATATCCTCATTTGCGTGCATAGCTCCAATCTATCCAATCCGGAATGTGCCACAGAGATAGGAAAACCGGCTGTGCTTCAGTACCATCTCAGCGTTAGCTGGGAGGGAGATCTTAGTTAGAGGGAGTGGAAGCCAAGTCCCATCAGTACATTCACACAGGCCTGGAAGTTCCCACTTAGGGCTCGTTGGAGGATAGTGCCCGTGACACCGTAGCCCCATTTGTTCCATGTTAAAAAACAATGGTTGGCAATGCTCGCATTAATCATAGGACACCTGAAAAAAAAAAAAAAAAAACAGGCTCAGTGTGACCGTGCCAGCTGTGTCCAAAAAGCTCTCCTACTTGGATTTCCACCTCTAGCTAGGTCAAGTTTGGAGATCTGGAGTACCGAGGTTCGCCATTCATGAATTGTGGGAGACTGGGCGTCCTTCCAATGTCTACAGATCTCTCTGCGAGCTGCCAGAATGGAATAAAATACGAGGTTGGAAGCTGCATTACGTACTTTGTTCTTTAGGCCAAAAATGACAAGAGGCAGATCTATGGAAAGGTGAGAGCCCAATGCCAAAGATAAGTCATTTCCTATTGACTCCCAGTATGTTGATATTTCTGGGCATTCATAAAACATATGGATATCAGATGCGGCTACCATTCGGCATCTTGGGCACGAGACCGGACCTGTCGATGAAAATTTTGACAGTCTCAAAGGGGAGTAATAGGCCCTGTGAATTGTGAAGATATGATTCCGACGTAGCCAAGCTGGCTTCACCAGATCCCATAGTACCTCACATGAAGCTGACCAAAGCTCCTCCAAATCTATGTCTGGCAATGCGTCGGCCCATAATGTTGCTGGGAGGCAAAATTTGCCGTCTATTTCCTCCATGATCTTCTTGTACCACAAAGATATTTCCTTTTTTGCAGGGGGGTAATCTAGCAGACACGTTACTAAATCACTAATGGCTCCTATAGGTAAACTGCTACTACGGGATGTCTGTGTGTTGTATACATGGGACCAGCTTGAAATTTGTATAAATTTGAATCTAGACAAACTCGGCCCCACCTTGTTTATTAAGTAGTCCCAAGGGAGTGGTGTACCGTCCATAAACAAATCACCCCAGGTGTTGATGCCAGCCGCTCTTAATGGTTGGGTTAATGAATCTTCTGCCCAAGCTGGGGGAGATGGTAGGTCCCATATTGGAGCTCTCTCTGGATAATATCCTAATTTAATTGCCTGCCTCATTCTATACCATGTGGAAGCTATCCCCTTTAAAGTCTTTAGTTTTATTTATTTTTTAAATTTTGGGTCTCCGAATTTGAACAAAAAACTGCTCTGTCCGACTCCCTCGCAGTTCAATAACATAGAGAACATTTGGCCTACCCCTGTTGCTGCTGGTATTTTTAGCAACATGCGAATGTGTGAGAGCTGAAAAGCCCATGCGTAAATCTGAAGATCCGGTCCCGCTAACCCTCCCTTCTCTCTGCGGCGTCGTATTTTCTTCCAAGAAATTCTTGGATTTTGACTATTCCAAATAAAAGTTGAAATCGCGCTTTGTAGTTTAGAAATTAATTTGGGATCAAAAAAGAGTGGGATTGAATTAAATAAAAAGGAAATCTTAGGCAGAATACACATTTTTACCAAATTAACCCTGCCTAGGATAGTGAGTGGGAGATGTGCCCAATCCCTCATATTTTTACGAGACTGTACAGCTATTATAGAGAAGTTTAAGGAAGCGATCCGGTCAATGTCTTTAACTATGTTTACCCCCAAGTATCGTAGTTGAGGTCTAGATGACTCGTTAAAAGTAGTTAAGACTGTGTTCCAGGTCATTGACTCTGTTTTGGAAGCATTTACTTCGTATCCAGAAACTTTTCCAAATTTAAGAGCAAGATCTATCGCTTCTGGATAAGCCGCATTGATGTCTGACGTGAAAATCATTATGTAGTCGGCATAGAGTGCCACCTTTTTTTCCCAATCACCAAAAATAAAGGGTTTAATAAGTGCGCTATCTCTTAACGTTTGTGCAAAAGGTTCTATGTACAAATCGAAGAGGAGAGGAGATAAGGGACAACCCTGCCGGGTTCCTCTGGTTACATTAAATGACGCTGTAAGGCCCCCGTTAATCAAAATTGAAGCAGAAGGGCTTCGATACAACAGGTCTATTGCCCTACGAAATCTATCTCCAATGTTAAACTTTCTCAAGGCCTCCGACAGGTATAACCAATTTACCCTGTCGAAGGCCTTGGTAGCGTCCAACGTCAGAACAGACAACGGGAGAATCTCCTTTATAGCCACATCAATAGCTCCTATTAGCTCGTAAGTAAGCTCATTTAATTGTCTCCCTCTTATAAACCCTTTTTGATTCGAGTGAAGTATATCAGGGGCTACCTGGCCAAGCCGTTTGGCTAATATGGTGGCAAAAATTTTATAGTCGGCATTTAAGATTGAAATAGGCCGATATGAGCCACAGTCAGAGGGGGGCTTCCCTGGCTTTAAGATAAGCGTTATAGAGGCTTTATCCCAAGAGGCAGGCGGTGCTACCCCTTCCCTCAATATTTGATTAAACAAAGCTGTTAAGATTGGAGATATCTCTGAGATCAAATGTTTGTATACCTCGCTCGGTAAACCGTCGGTTTCTGCCGCCTTACCCCCTTTAGAACCTCTTATGGCCTGCTCTACCTCGGCAACCCTTATTTCCTCTTCCAAAAGTTTGCTCTGTTCGGGTGACAGAGAGGGAAGGGAGATGCCCTCTAACCAGTTGCCAATATCGTTAGTATTGATATTGAGATCTTCCTGATATATTGACTGAAAGAATGTTTTGAAGGTCTCTCTAATTTCAGCGTCACTGGTAAGGGTGCCCTTATCTGATGTTATTGAGGCAATGTTATTACGAACCCGGTCTGATTTAATTTTCCAGGCCAACAGCCTTCCCGCTCCCTCCCCATACTGGAAATGAGAGAGTTTGCTTGCCTCCCATTTCTGCAAAACTCGCTTCTCCATTATCTAGGACAAGTTGTTTTTAAGCTCGTTTAGCTCTGCGAGTTTCAGGGACAAGTTATGATTGTCTAAAGATCTGTCAGTATCAATACAAGACTGGATAACTGACATACTATTCTCAATAGATGAAATTTCTTCCCTATACTGCCTTCTTCTGTGAGCTACCCTGTTCTTGACTGTTCCTCTAAGTGAACATTTGAAGGCGTCCCATACTATGCCTGTTGGGGCTGAATCCGTGTTAAAGGTGAAGAATTCGCGAGTCTCGGATTGGAGGAATTCTATATCTTCTATTGATGTAAGAAATGACCCGTCAAATGACCAAAGTTTCGGGGAAGAAGACTTAGTACCCCACTCCATTTCCAGCTTCATCGCTGAGTGGTCCGATAGATGAGATGGAATATAATCAACTGAAATGATGGAGTCAACCAAAGATCTACTTGTTAGGATAAAGTCTATTCTTGAGCTGTGCCTATATTTTAGATTTTTAAAAGAAAAACTCTGTTTTTGGCCCTCTCTCAGCCTCCAAATATCAACGTATCCATATTGTTTCATTAAACCCAGTAAACAATTTCTAGATTTGGAGGGAACTTGTTGTCTGCTATTTGTAGACTTATCCAGTAGAGGGTTGATGATGATGTTGAAATCGCCAGTTATGATCACCGGCTCGGGAAAATTCAAGAGGTGTTGGAATAAGGATTCTAGCGCGGAAGGATCATCGCAATTGGGCCCGTAATAACCAGCCAATGTTATAGCCGCCCCTCCTATCTCTACTGCTGTGATGGCCCATCTCCCTCCCTTATCCACTTTTTGTTGAAGGATTTTTAAATTTAAGTTTGAGGATTTGTTTAAAAAAATTGTGACCCTCCGCGTGTTTAGTAATTGAGATGTTGAGATGGAGGAATTTATCCACCTATTTTTCTTCACTAACTCAGATATCTCACTTTCGGTTAAATGTGTCTCCTGGAGTATAATGATCTCGGCATCCACATCCCGAAGGTACTGTATGATTTTGTTAGCTCGAGGTTTGGTGCGGAGACCATTAACATTCCAGGACAAGATCCTAGGCCTGCTCATGTTTCTTCGAATGAAAGTTAATTATCAAGCATACCTGCCTGTGGTAAAAAAGAACAGTTGGAAGAAAATAACTACAAAATGTGCCGACTGGAGCGCTTTCGATAATGGATATTTTTCTTTTTTTGCTACCACCCCCTTCCCCCCCCCGTGACCCTCCCTCCCATGGGAAACCCCTGAACCCACTACCCGGAGGATTCCGGAGGTAAGTGCTCCTAGCTCTCCCCCGTCTCCACCTCATGTGTCTCTCTATTTATTATAATGTGGTAGCTCGCCTTATTATAAATATATCAAGCATGAGTTACATGGTGCTATAGTGTCTAATTATTAAGTGACGATATTTATATATTTTGTTTTTTCCCCTTTTTTTTTTTTTTCCTTTTTCCTTTTCTTACTTATAGTTTATGTGCATTTATGAATTATTTTCCTTTTTATTCCTTTTCCTTTCGCAGACCCAAGCTGGAAACCTTTACCGCTCCTTCCTACTACCTAAAGACATTAGAAGCTCATCAGCTGCCTGTACCGAGCGAATATTGTGCATTTTATTATCCATCATTATCTTAAGGGATGCAGGAAAGCCCATCTGCACTGTTGCACCTAGTTTGCGAAAGGCGTCCATTCTTCTTCCTAACTCCCACTGTTTTTCTAGAGTGTATCTTGACAGGTCAGAGCGTATTTGGAAATTAAATCCTTTGCCTACTAGCGACTTTTGCTTTAGGGCTACATTCAGAATATGCTCCTTGACAGAGTAAGTATGAAAATTAACAAGGATTTTCCTTGGCTTGGCCCTTTGTGGATTGTGTCTGAAAGGATCCCTATGGATTCGTTGAATGTCCAAAGCTAGTTCCTCAGGAGTATGGGGGAGGTTGAGAGAATCTTTTAATAACGAAATTATGTAGCTTTTGATATCTGTTCCTTCACTACCTTCAGGAACATTCAAAATACGCAAGTTGCTGCGCCTAGCGTTATTTTCCAAAACCTCCATTCTTTCTGAGATGGCCAAATCTTCCCTTTTTAACTTTTGTATGTCTTCCTGAGTGCCTTCAGCACGCATGGATATTTGACCCATAGTTTCTTCCAGGGCTTGTGTTCTTATTGACAAATTACAAATCTTTTCATCAAGAGTCTCACAGAAATTCCTTATGTCTCTTTGGTTTGATGCAGACTCTGCAAAGCCTTCTTTGATCTCGGCAGACAATGATGCAAACATCTGTTGCAGCGAGGTAATTGAAATAGGTACTAGGGTGGAGACTAGAACTCCCTCTTCCCTCTGACATGGTTGAAGATTACCATTCAATAAACTAGGGAGCGAATCTGAAGCAGAAAGAGGCTCGGAATTTTCTCTATCTTCAGAGGCTTCAGAAGTTGGATTGTTAGGAGGGTCTACCTGTATGCCCATCATAGCAGCAGGAACCCCAGTAGAATCTACTAGCCCGGGTTGATCACTGTGTGTTCCTTCACCTTCTCCTAAGCAGTGGTGTGCTACTATTTGTAATGTGGAGTCAGAATCAAGTTCTTCCTGTAGTTCTTCCAGTAGCGCTGTGTCATCTATGGAGTTGGTGGGGTCAATAGGAGCCAAGGCAGGGGTTGTGGCTATGACTGTGGCTAAGGCTGAGGCTGAGGCAGGGTCTTGCTCAAATGATGCCATAGCTCTTGAACCCGAGTGATAGTCCTTAGAGGTGTAATCCCACTGTAGGTGGTCTTGTCCTATTTCCAAAACGTGTGGGATGACCTTAAAATAGGATCGCAGGGAAGGGGTGATTTTAGCGTTTGGTTCTACAAGGAGCTTAGCCTTATTTCGCTTTCTTCCTCTCTTTGCTTTAACTTCTGTTGTAAGATATGAAGACGTTCTCAAAGATTTTAAACTGAGAGATTTAGCTGAGCTTAGAGAGTTGTCAGTTCCCTCTGTCTGCTCGCTAACCAGTCCCCCCTCTGAGTTTAGTGTCCTCCCCTTGTCCTTTCTTTTACGAGAGGTGCCAATCCTCACCGCGGACCTAGCTGAGCTTTTATTTTGGGGATATATTAGGGGATTCTTACTGGGCTTAGCAGCTGCGGCTATATCACTCATGCATTTAGGAAGCGAACTTGCCTCACTCAGATCGCACCCTTCCTTTACCTTACTTTTGCCTCCTTCAGAAACAGCACCTTCTACCTCCTCCTCCTCGTGGGTTTCTGCCGTTTCTGCCGTTGAGAAACAATGTGGAATGATAGAGGCGGGGGCGTCCTTACAGCTCTGTCTCACGATTCTTGATTGTGGGCTGCCACGAAGGCTCCTCACCCGCCTATTCCAGCGCAGCTCCAGGGCGGCCTGACTCCAGCGAAGAAGCCCAGGTGAGTGTCGACCCGCCGGAGCCGAAGGGCGTTGACCTCTGCCGCTATCGCTGAATGTGCTGATCACAGAGCTTCTCTCGCCGGCAACTCGGTACCCGCCTCCTTCGCCTCCTTCACTGAAGCACATCGGGGCGTGTGCTTTTCCGTAGGATTTTCGGTAGCGGATGATAATTACAAAAAGGAATGCTGATAGCTGCTTAAGACGCTGCTTAAGACGCTCAAAATAGACTCAAAGGTTTTGCATAGCGAGCCATGTGCGTTAGAGATCTAGAGGTGGAAGCGGAGCGGAGCACTGCAGCAGTCAGCCGACTGCCGCCATGTTTCCCTCCACCCACGCTGATTTTGATTGATTTTCTACCATGCCAACCATTAGGGGTTCTCAGATTTGAGACTGTTTAGAATTGAAATTTTCCCCAGTAGCTTGGTTAGGGAGTCAATCAACTCCTTTGAGCCCAGAAAGCATAGAAAAATGATTAAAAGTGGGGACACTAAAACCAAACTGTTCTGTACCAAACCCATATGGGGCGCGGGGTCTTGGAGAGTATGCCAACAGTGATTGTGGATTAAAGTAGCTTAAATCGTGTGTAGATATTTCCTTCCAACCTCCCGCCACATACCACTCGCCAATATATTTTACTGCTCTACGGTCCCTGAAATTGACGATAATAACGTCTCCCCTTATATCCTTTGGTCTATTCCCCACCCAACCCAATCTCCGTACATTAAGAATTTCTCCATTAATGTTTGAAGGTAATGGCCTATTTTTGCTCAGCCAATATATCACTTTATTTTTTAGCTATTGATGATCCTCAGTTTTTTCTTCCACTAATTCCGGGACCCCAGTTAAAACCACAACATAGGGTATTATCTAGGAAACCCGAATCGATATTCCTATTTCATGCCCTTGTCCGGCTATAATCAATAATATCCATACAACGGCATAATAATCATATCCATAATTATGTCGTAGCACATGCTGACACATTAAGCAAGGCTACTTCTCCGGCCCCCTAGTAAGCACACCGAGTTCTCTAAACAAAACCAAGCCTCCAGCAACCTGGGAAATCCCCCTTGCTATTGTTTTGATTTCGTCATAGAACTCCTGTAAAGCACTGTAAGAACGGCCAGTTCTTAGTGACATCTTTATTGACGTCTTATGTCCAACCTTACCTCAAACCCAGGCACCTTTCAGGTATAAATATAGGAAACATTGCCTTAAGCAAACACACGGTGGTGAATCTGGAGCAGAGCAGCTATCTACTTCCGAGAGCCCAGCTGATGCGAGAGCCCACGGACGCTGTCCCTCCCTTTTGACGCGCTGAGAAAGACGCTGTCTTTTCTCCTGCCGAGAAATCCAGCTTTGGCGTTTCCAGCCTACCTTTGCGGGTTGCTGGGATATCGAGTCCTGAGAGAGAGATACCAGACCTCCTGCTTTCTATTACCCAGGTACGGAGCTGACTAAACCCTTACAGAGAATTCTTGAGTCAGATTCTTGGCAAAACAAACTTAACTTAAACTGCTACTTACTTACTCCCTCCCACGTATTAGGCATAGGTCAGGTACACCAGGGTAGGCGTATTTAGAAGCACCAGTTGAGTACGATTAGTCAATGTATATATGTATGTATATATTTTATCTATTTTAAAGTATCATATGGCTAAGAAACCATATCAATGGTTTTACAGTATTATTTTATAATCCTGCTTTTACTGTACGCACTTTACTTTACTATAAGTATTGCAATTGTAGCAATTCATTTCTCTTGCATGAGAAAGAAGACTGCTCAATAAATAACACCTTTTTATTGAAAACGCCTGTCTCTCTTTTCTCTGCATTCTGGTGAAACTAAGTACGCACATTTGGCTGAGTGAAATAGCTGTCTTTTGTTTTCACACGACTCTAGAGATATACTCTTAATCAGGGAGAGCAAAGTTGTCATGTTGTATGGTTGTCAGAAGCTAATCCCTTCTTGTCTATCCAGGGAGGTTAAATTCCTCCTCGCTTATTCGAGAAACTTTCTAGTGACCTCTGAGCTAGCTGGCAAACCTTAAGTCTAATATAGTCAGTAGAGACCTAGATAACCTCAGTCCTACGTCTACACTGCTGAATATATTATTCGCAGAGCCTATTGGGAATATAGGAACTACACTACAGTACGGCCTTGGGTGGCAAGTCTATTTTTTCCTGATTTTTTCTACAGCGCTTGATAGGTAGAGGGAACCCGGAAATAATTGTTTGTGGGGGTCCCTGTTTATTGACCTGCCCTTCCGTTCTTCCCCCCCTGATGGTATTAAAACCTTTACCTGTGTGATGAGGAACCAGGGTATTCTGGGCTTGTGTAAGATGTAGATCATTATTATTTGAATTTGGGGCTAGTGTCTGCCCAGATAGAATATTATGGCTAAGTTCTGTTTGTCTTGATCGGCCTAAATCGCCGATCAGTTCTGTATGCGTTGCCATTTCCTTTTCTATGGACCCCAGTTGTTCGCCCATTCTTTTAACTCTTTCTATCAATGGTAATAATAATGATTTAAATAATTGCTCCATGTTCTCCATTAATTCTTTAATTGAGAAGGAAGGTGGAAGGTGATGGTCTGATCCAATCTTAGTTGTGAGTGAACATGCGTTCCCTATAGGGCTTTGAGGTGCTTTCAATGTTTTAGCACTTCTACCACCCTTATTATCCCTCCCACGCTTTCTTTTTTTTTAGGTTAAGCCTGGGTCTCTATTTTTTATGTCTTTCAAAAGGGATCTATCAGAAGTTGCAGATAAAACTGCCTTGGAGGAGATATCTAATGATGTTTCTTGGGTTAAATATTTTCTTGTTGCCACTGATAAAAGTGCTTGGGTTTGTTGAAGCTGTGGGGAATTCTTAGTCCCTCGGGGTAGCTCTTTTTCTAACCCATGCCTTAGGGGGGGTGACTGCTAATTTGATAGTACCCAGGGATGATCGCTTTTTATGTGCAAGTTCCAGGGAAAGGCGTTTTTCCGTCATGGCAATTTCCTTTTCTAATCCGGAAGCCGCCCTGGTAATAAAACTGTCTAAAGTCCCCCTGACACATCCACCCACCAACTATGGCCTTCCTATACTGGTACGTAAGCTCATGCTCCCTCAATAGCTTCAATAGTATGACAGAATCAAACAGAGTCAAAAACAGCAAATACAGCAGAGGAATAAGTTCTTGGGAGTTCTTAAAGGACGTCACAACTTGATAACGGGAGAGATTACACTTTATGCAAAAGCCATGAAAAAAGGTACTACAATACAATACACTATTCTTACTTCAATTGTCCCTTGGCAATTGTTAATGAGGTGGCCCAGCCCAGCCTCGGCCAGCTCCGGACAGCCACAGACGGCCCGCCCTTTGCCCGGGCTTAGCCCGGCTAGTCCCGCGCGCGGTCCCGTGTAACGCGGATGCCAGTCCTGGCAAATAGAAAGAGGTGGGGGGCGGGAAGAGGTCACAGGTGCGGCAGATCACAGGCCATAGGGGATTATGGCCCTCGCAGTCCCGCTCCTTTGAGGGTAAAATACCGGTCCGTCTCTCAGGAGCAAACAGACAGAGTCAATATCCGTGCTGCAGATTCCAAGAATGTAAAGTCACTAGCACCTACACAGACCACGGCTACGAGCGACAAAGTTATATTTTAGGTGTGGGTTGTTGAATTTGTAGAGGTGTAGGATGGGAAGTTAAATAAGTAATAATTAATGAATAATTAATTATTAAATTATTAGTAATTATTTAATTGCTAATCAATAATTTAGATTGTGTAATTATTATGTTTTTAAGCTATATTTTAGGTGTGGGTTGTTGGGTTTGTAGGGTATATGGTGGGAAGTTAAGTAAATATTCAATTTCAATTAATTCATTTTAATTAAAATACATAATGTATTTATGATCATGTAAATTATTTTATAAATAGATTTTTGTATGTTATATATTAAGTGAGTCTTGTGTGTTAAGGGGGATAGGGTGGAAAGTTATTTAAGTGATAATTAACTAATTAGTAATACTTTTATTTATTACTTAATATGTTAATTGTGTTATAATTTTTTATTTTAATTATATTTTAAAAGTGGCTGCTAGGTATGTGAGAGTATGGTGTGGGAAATTAATTGAATAATCAGTTAATATAATGTTTTATTTAATACTAATTATTTTTAAAAATTACAATTATGGAAATTGTTCAATTGTTTTTCAAATATATATATATATATATATATATATATATATATATATATATATATATATATATATATGTTTTTATATATTAATAGTTTTATTTGTTTTGTACAATTAATACATGTAATAAAATATGGTATGGTTTATGAAGTGAAGTACTTTCCCACTGCTGCACAGACTGGAGTGGGAATAGTAAATTGTACTCCTCCTGAGTCCAAGGCTTTCCCTACTGTTGCATTGACTGGAGTGGGATTAGTAAATTTTACCCCTCCTGAGTCCAACGCTACTGTTGCACAACCTGGAGTAGAAATAGTGAATCTGAACCCTCCTGAGTCCAACACTTTAACTACTGCTGCACACACTGGAGTGAGAATAGTACATTTTACCCCTCCCAAGTCGAACGCTTTCCCTACTGTTTCCCAGACTGGAGTGTGAATAGTACATTTTACCCCTGCGCAGTTCAACGCTTTCTCTACTGTTGCAGAAACAGGAGTAGGGATAGTACATTTTACCTCTCCTGAGTCTAACGTTTTCCCAACAGTTGCACCGACTGAAGTGCGAATAGTAAATTGTACCCCTCAGAGTCCAATACTTTCCCTACTGTTACACACACTGGATTGGGAATAGTACATTTTACCCCTCCTTAGTTCAATGCTTTCTCTACTGATGTACCGGCTGGAGTGGGAATAGTGCATTTTACCCCTCCTGAGTCTAACACTTTCTCTACTGTTGCACAGGCTGGAGCTGGAATAGTCAATTTTACCCCTCTTGGGTCCAACGCTTTCCCTTCTGTCGCACATGCTGGAGTGTGAATAATAAATGTTACATCTCCTGAGTCCAACACGTTCCCTACTGTTGCACAGACTGGAGTGGGAATAGTATATTTATTATTCCTCAAATGTAATAGTTTTGTTAATATTGTTTAAATATATATAATTATTATGAGTTTCTGTATTTAATATTATATTTAGTATAAATAGAAAGGTGTTATTTTATAATCATTTTTAGTCAAACTTATTTTTTTTCTATTGTTTACATTTTGTGTATAATTAAATTGGGAATGTTTTCACATTTTTCCAGTTTGATGTTGGAACCATGGTGTAGGTTGCTCTCATCTGTGTTCAGGAGTATTTGTAGTGAAAATCTTGATGGGTGGTATTCCCTTATGGTCTGATTGCTTGCTCTTCCAGTGCAAGTGCTGTAGTTTTCTTTCCATATTTGGAATTCTCATGGTTGATGGTGTTTGTTTGGCATTTCAGTAAGTGTCTATTTCCATGCTGTGGGGTGAACACATAGAGTTGTGTTCCTCTGATGTGGCTGGGTGTGACCAAGAGAGTAGAGGGCAGGTCATGTGTGCCATGGAGAGCTTAATTAATATCCAGTCTGTTGTTTCGCTAGTAAAGGCTATATGGGGTGTAGTTAGTAGTAGGAAAGTGCACAGAGTCCTAATAGCCAACAAAAACAAATTAGGAAATATAGGATGGGTGAAGGCAAAATGTTTTGGGGTCACCCTGTGATGAGGGCCAGGTCCAACACAGGCGTAAAGTTGAAGAACAGTTTTTCTACAAACTTTCTAACTTTGCACATGTGCTGTACTTCACAGCATAATTACAATGAAAGAAAAGTTTAAAAGTACTTCTAAACATAGTATTTTGTATCATGGTATACTTCCAGTATGACATCTATGCTAGACGCTTACAGACATACAGTGCATAGCACTTGACAGATAGAAAGTCTTCCCACGCTTGGGAGGAGAGAAGCAGCACCATATCTTTGTAGACAAGGCCGTTTTTCTGCTCTCTCTGTTTCACCCTATGTGGCACAGCAACTTTGATTGCTGCAATGCATTGAGTGAAAAATAGTAAATTTGCTGCTTACTTCCTAAGGGTGGCAGGCATCACGAAGTATTGGCCCTGTCTGCAATCAAGCTATTTATGCATGGAAAACATGTTATGTGGCAGCATGCTTATAATTAACTACTATACCAAGGAGGCTGTGAACTCTAGCATTTGCTGGAGAAGTGGTGGCTATCTTGGATTATTGTTTATAACTTCCCTCATGTTACACAGGAACTTTGCTAGGCAATCATGGTATAATGTTGCTGCAGGCATGGCCTTACTACATGGATCTCAGATTTTCCCTGCCAAAACCTGTTCATTCATATTGATGGACAGCGGGAATAGAGAGGAGTATTCGGAAAGTCCAATTGTTAATGAAAATAAACTGTGAACTTTTCTTAAACATTTTGTCTGAACTATTTTTTATAGTCTACTGAGCATTATCCTTTCACAGAGCAGGAAATATTCTTATTCTGAACTATGTTGACATGTATACATGAATGTTATTCACAATGCATTGAAGTTCTAGAATGCACATACACATTGCTAAGAATAAGCAACACAAGAGCATTACAATGTTGGTTATTTTGCAGTTCTGCAAAGGTCAAGTAGAAACTATAACTCATCTTTCATTACACAATGCACAGAAGTGAAGCCTGAGGTAGTTATTCAAAACAGAGAGAAACGTTAGTGTGTATATATTTGAAGTACTCATGATTTGTGTCTTTGGTTGTCAGCAGTTACCAGTTCTATATCAAAGTACAGTGTTGGTTACACAAAGATATTTCTAGGGTATACCCACCCATTGACTATTAAAGTTGATCATAGAAATTTTGATAATAAATTACCTAACATATTTGTCTTGTAGATATACCGTGCATCCTACAGACATCCTTGATCAACAGACATGACAAATCAGTGTGGTGGAATACTATGTTTCTGTTTGTCTCCTATCCCATTCCCCTTTTGCTGCTCCTACTACGGTTGATGGGACCTGTGCTTATATCTGCCACCTCAAATTTACCCAACGTATGGCTACGCTGAAAGTGATGAGAGATCTCCTGAGAAGCACTGGTGAGGCAACAGCAATATGCTTGCTGCAACAAAGGAAAAATATGCAAACCACCAGGGGGAAAAAGATGGCGGATTGAAGACGCCACTGTGGTGCAGCAGAGTCTGAAGCTCCCTAAACTCCGTATAGAAACTACCGTATAACGGTTACTACGACATGGATTCGGCTAGAGCCTAGGTTGCGATGTAAGGCGATGTAAGGCTCAAAGTAGCGTTTTTAAAAGAAGTTTTTGGTGCGCTCTCGTCACTTACCGGACCCGCTGATGCTACAGCTTTTGCTCCTGCGAGGTTTGACTGGGCCCGGTCTCCTGAAACGCCGTATTGGGCTCGGCGGCTGTTCTTCTCTTGACTCGGTTACTTCGGCCTTGGATCGCATTCATCTCAGCCGGGTATTACGGCTAAAACGCTGCTACGAAAATCAAAATTTGGACTAACTTTTTGCGGTAAAGACATGGCCCCTAAGATCATTCAGCGGACATCCTGTGCAGCGAGGGGAACACCAGTAGCGGAGGATGGTCCCGACCAGGGGACTAACATTGCAGCGGCACACCCTGAGAGTGCGACTGCCCGGGGCACTACAGGGGCAGGGACTTCGATACATTTACCAGCCTTGTTGGAAGACACGGGGAAGCGCGACAAGGTGATTGACCCATCGACCGGTAAGCTGCAAGTTATACGCCCCTCCCTATTCCCCGCTCCAGATAAAACATTAGTAGCTAAGGTTAAAACAGCTACTGTTACTGGCATCGCCACCTGCTCCAAGGGCAATAATGTTTCTGGCTCTTTGAAAAAAGACATTTTGATTAGCAACTACCCTGGGGGCTCCAAAAGAAGGCTACGGAGTGGTATATTCGCAATCAGGGAATCCGCTGCCACCGATCAGGAACAGGAACAAGGGGACATTGAGCCTGAACCTGAGTGAAGCAATGCTGATAGTGGCGAGGTACTGGGGAATACGCATCTTGAGCAGAACATTGAATTACAGGAGAATAGCACAGATGGGGGAACTGGGTCTACTGAGCACGCCTCTGAGAGTGCGGAAAAAGCGGAAGGGCTCTCTAATGATGAGTATGAAGAAATCTTAGAAGAGGAAGAAGAGACGAGAACGGGGTCCTCCGCAGACTCAGCAAAACAGCTATCGAGGAATAAAGGAAGAGCTAAGGCCAAAAGTAAATTAAAGAATAAAAAGAACACTAACCCTTCTACTCTCTCAGCGGTGATATCGTTTTCAAATACGCGAGGGAAACCCATCAGGGATGAGAGTCCATTACGCAAGTGGATCCAGGCAAAAGGGGGGGTTAAAACTATGGCATTACGACTTTCAGAAAACAGCCCGACTGAGATAGCTCACCCTCTCGTCGAGGCTAGTGGTAACGCTTCCCTTCCTGAGGCTGAGGTTGCTATCCTTGATACAGACTCTGTAGAAAGGGGATGCCCCGAATCAAATGGGGTAACATATGGGGCAGAGCAGATGAATAGTATTGACAGTATTCAAAATACCACCATAACCCCATCCACTATTGCTATAAGGACTGTAGCAATAGGCAGACGCCCAATGGGGGAACATACTTCTTCTTTAAACTTACTCTCTGATATTCCACTTAACACTACTAATACGGTAGAGTCTGGTCAAACTGAGAGTTCTTCCTTGGCATTAATACTCCACACACTCACAGAGCAACGGCAGGAAGCTCAACAATATTTTTTGCAATTAAAGGAAGATAATAATAAAATTCAAAACTGCTTATCGGAAGTGACCAGTAAGATGGGCGGCATCACGTAAGAAGTGGAAGAACTACAACAGAGGGTTGTGGGGGTGGAAGAGCTATCAGTACGCACAGAGTTACGTTCATCCCATCACGACGCAGAGATAAGAGTGCTTCAAAACAAACTTGAGGATATGGAAAATAGACAGCGGAGGCAGAACCTCAGACTTTTTGGTATTCCCGAGGGATCAGAGGGCTTGGACGCTCGTGCTTACATGGTCAAACTATTCCAGCGCGCCTTTCCCGATCTGGCCGACTGGGATTGGAACTCGCAACTACAAAGAGTTCATAGACTGCCATTAGTAAACAGAAACAAAGAAAGTAAATTCCCTCGCCCTTTCCTGATTTTTTGGGGGAATTTTTTGCTTAGACAGGCAGTTTCCATGAAAGCAAGACCCAACTCCCCTGTGGTGATAGAAGATATAACGTTTTTTGTTAGGTCAGACCTTAGTAAGCCCACTATGGATAAGCGCTGGAAGCTGCGACAACTAATAGATCCCTTTAAGTCAGCAGGGGCTCAGTTATTTCTTCAGGAACCGGCTTGTCTCAAAGTTATCAAAGCTAGTCATACATATTGTCTCACTGATGTTAAAGAAGCTGAGCTGGTACTATCAAAAAATAGCGCTAAATAATAGCACTTATAACAGGAAATGTATAAAATGAACTCAGGGTGGGGGAAATTCTAATGGCTCGAATATTTATATTGGGCCAATCCAAGTCTTTTATATAAGACGGAGTGGGATCTTTAGACTGCTGCACCATTAGTTGGCTGCCCTTCCAGCGGCAGCGGATGCTAGAGGGGGGATTTCTTCAGGAACTCATGGGTGGGGGGCAGGGTTGGGGAGGGTGGGGGGGTATGTGGAGGGGGGAGGGATAAGAGTAGAAAAAGACAAAACAGTCTTCAGGATGATTAATTGTGTATACTGCAGACGGGCTATAAAGGAAGAATTACAGAAGAGGGCAGAGTGCCCAGATTTATTAAATACTTGCAATGTTTCAAATTAGATGTTTAGCCTGGAATGTCACGGGCCTCATAATAAAAATAAAAGGCGTTTGGTTTGTGAGGAGCTGAAAATGTATAATCCACACCTGGTTCTGTTAATTGAAACACATATCTGTTATAAGGATAAGAAATTATTGAGTCAACTCGGCTACGATATGGTGGTATGTACTACATTAAATGCCCCTATATGGGGCGTGGTGATTTTGAAGAAGAGGCAACTACGCGGGGAAGTCATCAAAACATTATCAGATAATGGAGGAAGATGGGCAATTGCCCAAATTGAGTTGGAGAATTGTAAATATGTTTTTGTGCTATTTATGGGCCCAACACTGATGAACCACGTATTTTTGATTGGTTGAATATAGAATTGATTGCTTGGAAGGGTGAACTGATACTGATGGGGGATTTTAACTGTGTTATGAATTATGATCAGTACGTAACTAAGAAAGGCTTATTCCGACGTATGCGGAAAACTAGGGCTGCGATTTTGGAATTAGCACCTATACATCATGTTAAGGATGTTTGGAGGAATCTACATCCGTCTATAGCTGGCTACACATACTACTCATCACCTCATAAAGTGTGCTCACGCATAGATCTGGCATGGGCCTCCGACCAAACTATTGAATCGGGGCCCATGGAGATCTGTCCAAGAGTACCGTCAGATCATAACCCTATACTTCTCTCGTTTAAGATAGTTCAAAGAACACCGGAACTTAGATCTTTTTCGTTCCCCAGATACTTATTAGCTGATTAAGATTTTGTAGCACGACTTAATGAGCACATCAAAGAATGTATCGAAATAAACATCAATACAGCCTCACTCCTATCAGTATGGGATGCCTGTAAGACCTCTATCAGAGGAATCACCCAACAGTTCATATTTAAACAAAATGCAGAGTGCAAGAGAGACATAAAGACAGCTACTTCGAATATTTTGAAACTTGAAAAAGAACTTGCCGATGCACTTAGAATAGCTGGGCAAAGCCCGCAACATATCGCTCAATTAGAAACTAAATTAGTCACTTTAAGGACATCATTAAAAAGTTTGTTTTGGGAGAGAAATAGTTTTAAAATACATCAATTTAAACTGTCTCAATATGAATGTGGTGATAAGGTGGGGAAGGTCCTCGCCTATAAAGTTGCAGACGATCGTGCAGCAACACTAATTAAATCTATTAAGGGTCCCCACGACATTTTGTATAGTCAACCGACACAAATATTGGATCAGTTTGTTTCATACTATGGAAAGCTGTACACCCCCGAGAGCTGCCCAAGTCATGACCGTATGCAAATATATCTCAATAAGAACCTGCCTATAGGAGAATATTTAGAACAAGAATGTATTGATCGATTGGATGAAGAGGTTACACTAACAAAGCTGCGCCTTGCCATCAATTCTCTCCCCTCTAATAAGGCCGCAGGGGAAGACACTCTCCCCATTGAACTTTATAAAATATGTGCGGATGAACTACTACCACTTCTCTGCTTAGTTATTAACCAAATTGGGAATACAGGGAAAGCTCCTGATTCTTGGAAGACGGCTAAAATTATGTTTTTTCTTTAAAAAAAAAACATCAATGGACTGTGGGTCTTATAGACCCATTTCCTTGATAAATGCTGACGCAAAAGCATATTCTAAACTCCTTGCAACACGGTTGGCTTCATATATGCCGAGGCTTGTTAACGCTCAACAACATGGCTTTGTTGTAGGGAGGGATACAACCACTCATGTTAATATGGCCATAACTGCTTTTGATGTGGCTACAACTAACTAATCTCACCCCACTCAGTATGATACTTTTAGACGCGGAAAAGGCGTTTGACCGAGTGGGGTGGGATTATTTGTGGGGGGTTTTGAAGCAGTTTGGTCTGAAGGGTCGATACCTGAGAAGTATACAGGCTTTGTACAAGGATCCTAACGCTAAAATAAGTTACGAAGGGATAATGTCCTCAAACTTTTCAATCTTAAGGGGTACATGGCAGGGGTGCCCATTATCACCCCTGCTGTTTGCACTTTCAATGGAGCCATTTATTAATGCCCTTCAGACTCAATCTAAGATCATACCCTATCAGCATGAAGATAAAATTCTTAAAATCACAGCTTATGCTGACGATCTAGCGGTTTTCACGACTAATGTCGTGGATGCCATGGAAGGGATAACTGAAGAAGCTAATATTTTCGGCCTCATTTCCGGCTATAAACTAAACCTAAACAAAACTCAAGTTATAATGAATTACCAATCTCCTTTTCCAGTGCAGGGAATGTGTCAGTCCGCGGTATATTTAGGGGTGAAGATATCTTCTAAGATCAAAGATATAAATATGCTTAATTATGATACTTTATTAAAAGAAGTGGGCGCCCTCCTGAAAAAATGGCATAAGATCTCGCTTAATCTCCTAGGGCGAATTAATTTAATCGAAATGAAATTTTTACCGAAATTTTTATACCTTTTTAGGTCTATTCCTCTTTGTGTCCATAACTTGTTTTTTAAAAAATTAGACGTATCCTCAGTAGCTTCATATGGGGCTACAGAAAGTCCAGAAGATTGATTTCGATATTAAAGCTTCCATTGGATAAGGGTGGCCTTAATTTTCCTGACTTTAGAACTTATTTTTTCGCGACTTTTCTGGGACGGCTTTGTAGTCTGTACGTAGTAAATAATCAACTTTTTTTCATCAATTTATGCTTGGAAAAGAGACAAAACAATTCTTGGCAAGAGTGCAAGACCCGAACTACTTTAAACGTGCATATCTGGAATTTGATATTGACTATTTGCAGAACTTCTTTTTTTCATATCGATTTGCCATTGTGGGATAACCCGGGGCTTCCTGGTATTTTCAGTGATAAAGCAGGGCGTGACTAGGCCAATTTCGGCATTAAGTCTCTAGGAGACTTATATGGCACAGCAGGTTTCTTGCATTTTGAAACATTGAAACTTTTGTACAATTTGCCTGATACCATGCGTTTTAAATATATCCAAATAAGAGATTTCTTTATACGTAAGATGAGTCTAAAGGAATTGAGCGACTCGGATATTTGGACTTGTTTATATTCGGAGAATAGGAAATCATTAATTAGTGTGGGATACAAGAGCCTCAGCCAATACAGAATAGACGATTGCCCTAAATTGGCTCTAAAATGGACTTCTAGATTAGGAATTAATGTAACAGCCCAGAATATTTCTGCTGCACTTGTTAATGTCAATAGAGTGGTACAATCTTCAAGTTTAAAGCTTGAATCCTACAAAACTATATGTCATTTATGTTACACTCCACAAAGAATTTCCAAATGGTCACAAAACAGCACAATTAGTGATCGTATTAAATGCCCAAAATGTGGTCTGGTGGCAGCAAACCTCGAACACATGTTATATTCATGTCCATCACTAATTAAGTACTGGACAGCAATAGAAAATATTTTACTTCAAAAACAAGTGATTAATTCTTCATTGACTGCAGCCTCAGTATTATTGGCTATACACTCAACTAATAGTCTTAATAAAGATTTGTTAAATATTTTATTGTCCTGTGCAAGACTGGTTATAGCTAGAGCCTGGATTTCTGTGAACCCACCTCACATGATGGAATGGTGGGCTCTTGTCAATGAAATTCACACCATGGAAGGGTCACTTGCCAAGATTAGAGGAATTAAAGCAAAGGGGAAATTTGATAAGACCTGGGATAATTTTTTGTAAGATATTTACTGCTACAGACTATGGATTACGGTCGTTATGGTGATACGTAGGCTTTTCCTACAGCTTAAGGATTATTATGTGTTTGTTTGGGGCTTAACTTTGGCTAAACAAAGACTATAGGAAATATTTAGAGTTTGTTTCATTTCTTATGTTCTACTTTTTGTCTGCATTGGTTTTTTTTTGTTAAATGAAAATGTAAATTGTCCTGGCTTGTTTTTCAATAAAAATGTTCAAAAAAAAAAAAAAAGGAAAAATATGCAGTAAAAGGAATTTAAGAAATGCAGTACCTGTGATCATTTAGTAAACATCTCACTCCCCGATTAGGCAATCTCCAGTTAGACCCTCTAGGATTAGAAGCCAAAAAGAAAATCAAAATGTGGACCATAAAAACTCAAAATGTGAGGTAATAAAAATCTCAAAATGTGAGTTATTTTAGTGACATGCAGAAAAGGTGCCTGTCACAACAAATACTGGTAATCCTATTGTCTGCCATTACTGTCATTACTCTTACTCACAGTTAGTGACCTGGCATGCACCCCGTCAATTTCTCAGAGAAAAAAGTTGGAAAAATGTTTCTGAGTCCCAGGTTTCAGGAAACTTTAGCAGGCGTACACTTGAAACCCACTAAGGGTTTAGGACCTTGGGGAAAGCACTTGGGATTCAAAACACACTGCAGCAGCAGGGTCTGGAGCAGATCCAGTTGATACTGGTCAGCTGGGCAGTTGCAGGAAAAACCTCTGGGAGCTTGTTGTGTCCCTGTAGCTCAAACAGGAGGTCTGCCAACTGACCCTTCGAGTCACTTCCGGGGTCCTGGGTTCAAGGCAAGCAAGGTCCAGTCATCCTTCAGGTTCTTCAGACAGAAGGGCTGTTCTCCTTTTGATCCTTCACAGGTCCAGGAGTGTTCTGAGAGGAGTACTGGGGATGCCACTTTTAGGCCCAGTGCTTGGCTGAGTGTGGTTGAAACTCTTAGCCACTGCCTAACTAATGTGGTAAAAGTTGTCAGGACTGACCCTACCCACATTTGCAGCATGTCCTGTGTGTTTAACTCTAGGCTATCTCACAGAGCCCTCTCCACCGAAGTCCAACATAGCAGAACATTTCTTCCCCTGGTCAGAGCTCCCTCGGCCCACCCAGTGGAATGGCTATGATAATAAACAAATTCTGGGGCAGCTCCCCCTTTCCACTGTGGTTTGGTGCCAAGCTGACTAGGAAGACAAAGGGAGGTAGGCCTAGGTGTGAGCTACATCCACCAGTGACAGGCTAGTCACACTTTGAACTCAGGAAGGGGCTGGGCACAACCTCCACGACATCCCGCTCAAGTTAAAAAATACATCGCCACACTCAAGCCTTTTGTCCACTGTCTCAGAGTAATTCACATCTCACCATAGAAGAGCCATTCACCAATCAGGTGACAGTGGCGGAAAGTCTCATTTGACTTATGCAGGAAAATGACAACTTCCTAAAGGTGTCATTTTCAAAATTGTAATATAAAATTAGGCTTTACCATTATGTCAAGCTTTAAATTGCTATCAAAATAAGTAGTTGAATCATTGTTCTAGCTGCTCCCAAACCACAATTAAGCATTATACGTTGTTATGATGTAACTCAATGTTTCCCTATGGGAGGGCTAACCGTGCTACTATAAAAAATGACTTTTAAGGTTTTGCACTGCCAGGGCATGTAATACTTTAGAAATACATGCCCCGCTTTTTAAATACCATGCGCCCAGCCCTATGGGCATTTAGGGCCTTCCTTAGGGGTGACATAAGTATTAAAAAGGAAAGTTTAGGCATGTCAAAAGGTTTATTTTGCCAAGTCGAAATGGAAGTTTAAAACTGCATATCCAGGCTGCAGGGGTAGGCCTGGAAACATGTTCTATTTTAGTAGATGGCTCAATGAGTGCTGCAGCCCACAAGTAGCATTTATCTTACAGGCCCTGAGTACGTGTTGTCCAATATACTAGGGACTTCCAAGTAAATTAGGTGCATGCCAATTTTATCAGGTTTAAAGGGAGAGCACAGGCACTTTAACACTGGTTAGCAGGAGTAAAGTGCACAGAGACCTATGGCCAACACATACTCAAACAGCTACAGAAGGCAATAATCTGGGGAAATATAATGAAAAAGATGGTAAAATCCAACAGTCTCATTTTGTGAAGCAAACAGAGCATGGCAGTGTTATACTTCAAGATGGAGGTTAGGTCTAGTTGGACCAAGTTTAGTGAAACACAAGAAAATACAGTTTTACAAACTGCAGTGTTTTGCTTTTGTGAAAAAATGCTCATAAAGTTAGCACACATTTCTAATAAATCAGAATCATGTCTCTCAACCGTTATCCATTTCAACATCCTGGAATTAGCTGTAGTTTGTGCAAAGGACATGTCCTGCACACTTGTTGATTACTGGGTTGACTCCTGCATTTCACTTCCTCTCTGTCACCAGACATTTAATTCCATGAGCTGATGCAGTGACTGAATCTTTTGCTAGGTGATCGTGTCAGTGGCTGCTATATGTGATAGCTTTCTGCACTTTACCTACTTTATGAGACTCTTATGTGCTACCCCTACCCATTTCCATGTCCTGGGAGGAGGCTTCAGTTTGATCAAAGGTGCAGCCCTGGGCACTTCATGATTGGCTGGTTTGGCTCCTGGTATAACACCACTTCTTCATCATCAGCAATTTAATTGTGTGTGGTGACTCAGAGGATCAGTGTCACATTAGCACACAAAGTAGAGGCTTACATGCTGGCTGCACCACTGGACGGTTGACAGGGTCAGGAATCCTACCTGTGTAGTACTCATTCCCTTCTCCTATTATTGCAATTTTAATTATTGTATGGATGGAACTGATGTATCTTGTCATGTCCAATGTGCGTATATTTCTTCCATGTAATATCTTATAATAACACAGCTCCTCCTACTGTAGGATTGTCCCACGTATCTCAATACAGCCAGGTCCTTTGAACAAGAATGACAAAAAACAGGCCATAGTTGATTATTTTACCCAGAATATTTTTATCGCCACTAATAACAATGATTCTCCTGTGATCACATAACTTATTGAGGGTGCCCCCTCTGTCCACTAACACCCTCCTGTCTTGTCTATTGTAACAAGCTTTATAATGGGAAATCCATCAAATCAGTCTCCAAACTCTGGCCTCCAATGTCTCCCATTAAAGAAAAGAGAGAACTTTAAATCCCTCTGTCTCCTTCATAAAGCTTTGCATGGCAGATCACCAGACTATTTGCGAACTTGTTTGTCCCCTACATCCCACCTCGAAAACTAACATTTTTTAACCAGAACAGGCGTTTGATCCAGCTATTGCAGTAGAAGAAATTTGGAAGATGATCCTTCACATTAAAGATCATCTCTATAAAACTCTCTTCCATCGCATCTAAGATTCGAAAATTACTTCATCAGATTCTAAAGGCTGTCAAAAGCCCATGTAGTTATTTAGAACTATGGCCAGCCGTCCAGTAAACCGGCATCTGAGTCTTTTCCCATAACCTGGTCTTCTGGTTAGGTGCCTAAAACCAGCTCCATCCACAATTTATTATTAAAGGACTCGGCCATATTTGACCCTTGATGTCAAATGTGTACTTAGTAACTGCTTGTGTTACTAGTGTATCTGATCCACAGCACTCTGTGGTTACCACCATCAGTTTATAGAGTTATAAATAAAAGTAAATAAATAATGCACAGGCTGCCTTTCTACAACCAGTCACCGGATAGCCCTAAGCAGTATCAGTCCCAATCCAGCGAAAACTAAACTTGGGTATTTTCCATTGTCCGCAGCATAAGAAACCATTATGGTTATCAGAAGCTCAAAAACAGGAAGAGCACACATCTCAGAAACTGGTCACTGATATTTTATCTCACAGTAGATATGCTGGCAATACTGCAAACAGTCTCCATGCATTTTCACCTTTACAGCTCGGTCAAAGTAGTATACTCATGTGTCACATCATTTAAATAAGATTTTCAATTATTCAATGGATATTTGGAAAATCGAAGTAACCAAACCTAAACTTATTTTGATAATTGTTGTTTGTTGCTTGTGCTGAATAGAAACATTTGGGGGCTAATTGTGCCACCAGTACGCCGCTTTTTCCCATAATAAAAGTGACGCAACGGCGGCGCAAGGGGCTTGTAAATAAGCCCCTTGATCTTTACCAACTTATCAAGGACTATCCTAGCGCATATTAAGTTTGAGCATTTCACAATTTATTTCTGAGTTTTCTCCACTAAGGTCGATTCATAGGAACTTTTGTGCAGGTTAGTGTGATTTGTGAACACAAATGGTGGAATCATCACTCAAAAAACTCAGTATCTGATTCACAAAATCAGATCTTGCAGATGTTTCCCTATTAAGACTTCACTTACATCTGCAGAAAATCCCTAAGAATTTTAGATCTATCCACGGTCGTAGCTCTACCCGATGAGTGAGTGAATGCGTCTTCCCATGAGAGGGGCCAATGCAAAGATGAGGACCTCTCAAATGTGTTACATTTTGAGTATTCACAATATTTCTAATGAACTTCCTACCCGTAAAACTATTCCAAACTTAAACCAAAGTAAAGTTTGTGTATATTGTGTTACATTATTAACAACTGCATAATGAATTTGTGCAATACATATGGTCTTTCAGCGTTCTTCACAGTACAGAGTATGCCTTCTGCCAAAGTTACGAGACTTCAATCAGGGGCGGCTCCTCCGTTGGAGCGGAGGAACATCGCCCCACTTAAATGTCCCCGTGATGAAAAATAAAATGATAATTCATCATTACCATTATAATTTTCATCCTGACATCCTCCCATCCTGAATGAGCGTCAGGATGGGGACGCTGCTGAATGACAGCAGCAGGGACTGGAAGGAGGGTGCATTGTAAGTGTGCAGTCTTTTTGGCCAATCGTCTTGTAACGGCCAGCCAGCTAGCCACCCTTTGAAACCTCTAATCCAACTGTCTGAAGACAGCTGGGTTAGAGCAACAGCAGGCCCCCATAGCGCTGTGGAGCGCAGAGACAGGCCGCTCCCTCCAATCAGGGTGCTGCTCTCGTGCTGGTGAGAGCAGCGACCTGATCGGTCAAGGGAGTTTCCTGGTGGCTGGGCTGCAGCGTGCAAGGTCTGGAGTAGGAGGTCCTGTTTTCAAGTACGTTTTTTTTTAAACGACGTTTATAGTAATACGCACGCTCGTTTATTTTGATATGTTTTTATTTGATTTGAGCGTGCACCTGCCCACCCTTCCCGTTGATGCCAGTCGCCACTGCTTCACATTGAATGAAAACCTGATAGTCAGGTTACTTTCTGTAAAAATGTGTCCATTATTACTAGTGTTAAGATGGTTCCTGCTGATTTTATTGTCTAGTCCCATAGTTTGGGCATGTGTGAGTAAGAAGTAGGACATTGACCTTTCTGTCGTTACACAAGGGGGAAAGAGTTCCATTACTGGCAGGTTGATGTGAGTTGTATGGTTGATTGGCGAAATGTATATTGCTCTGATGGCGAATAGTTTGCCTGAGGATGGAGGTGAAGTGACTTTAACACTCCCAAATTTAAAGAGGTGTAAGAAAAGCTGTTTCATCAGATGGAAAGGCATTCCATGTGAAAAAAGAAAAAACATGGGAATGCACGTTTTCCCAAACCCTACGTCTGCGGATTGTCCACCATGCACACAACCCATAAGTGACATACGTTGGGACATTAATGGAAATGTAGGCAGTGCTTAGGCAAAACTCTCAGCTTTGGGAATAATACTTTTTCTCTTCACTATACTGTTTAGATGTTTATGAATTGAGAACAAATCAGAAATGCCAGCTATGCTTAGACCCTAAGTTCACACTTTGAGAGCTTGATTTACAAAGATTTTGCTGTAACTTACCCTTGTAGTGCTTCTGCCTTACTTCTGAATTCCAGGGGTACTATAACAGCGAGTCACAGCTACTCATAGCAAACTCTTTCTGGAACAGTCACAAGGTATTTTTTACCTTTATGTGGTTTGAGGCCATTGAGTTTTGAAAGAAATCCAAGGGTGTACATTAGTAACAGATAACATGCATTTTCATCCTGCAACAGATACATTGTGTAAGTTTGACATTATTTTATTTTATTTTACAACATACATAAAGATGGCTTTGTGTCTACCCCTGTCAACCATTGTCTTTTTTGGGCCAACTGCATGAAGGCATACTAACTTTCCATTCTTTTTCTCAGCCTAGAGTTTCAGACCTTCCCTTTTCCTTATTAAGCTCACCCCAAACAGATATCGGCTGACACTAAAAATCACAGGCTGTCTAGTGTCGGAACGTAATAGTCTTTCTGCTTCAAGGCAAGATCTAGTACCAAGCGAACGGCAAATAGGTTTTATCCATTTATTCCTACAGTGCGTGTAGGCAGGACAGAAGAACAACGGGTGTGCCTCATTCTCCATCATACCCAAATCGCATGAGACACATCTATCCCCTTCATCCTTGCCCAGTGCCCATTTTACTGTATTTGACTTTATTTGTAGGATGCCATAACGGTACTTAAGGTTTAGGGACTTTGCCAATTGTGGCTGTATTTAATCTATTAAGGGTTCGGAATTCCAAGCTATTTTCATTTTGAGAAATCGTGTGGTCAATGACCCAACCCTAGAAGAATGGGACATTGAGTTGTGTATGAAGGACCAATAGTTTTCTTTCTCACCTGACTCTATTGGTTTTCAGACAAATGCTTCCTTTAAACTGCACAAGGAAAGATCTTGCCTTGATGATGTATTGACTTTGCCAGTGCTTTTTGTTGATGCTGTGCAGCATCAGGAAAAAATAAAATAAACTAAGGTGCAAAGACACCGCTGCTGTTGACAGCTGTGGCATTCTGTTGGCACATGCATGCATGATGACGTATGTAATCAAATACAAAACCACTCATGCACGTACAAGAGAAATGAAGCAGGGGCAATTTTTTTTAAAAACAGATCCAACATGGTGGACCCTACTTGGATCAGTATATAAAACAATTAAGCACATTTTCCAATGTGGAGCAGCCCACCAGCATATTGCAGCTGCTGGGCCCACCGCAGGTGACGAGGGAACAAAAGATGCACGGGCAAGCATCTATGAAATGGACAAGGTATAAATGACAGCTGCCAGGCTCTCTCAATAAATAAAGACATACATTTAAAAAAATGAATTATGTGCTTTTAACACAAATGGTAAGGGCGCAACAGAGAAGCATGTGGGAGATGGATGTAGGGGAAACAATGAAGGAGTATTTAACCCCTTCAGCGCTAATAGTAGTAGTGTAGTGGCTAGAGTGGTGTGGCTCACTGGTTAGAGGCGGCAGACCTGGAAGCAGAGGTCGGTCCGGGACCAGGGTTCGATTCCCGACGCGGCAGGGTCTTGGGCCATGGTCAGCGGACTCGATAATTCTCGCCTCGGTGCCTACTCCAACCATGGGTCCCACTCAGCAACTCTGGGCAATAGCTTGCTTAATCTCTACTAACGGCCCCATCAGTGCCGGGGATGCTTGTCTTCACCTTGGAGATGCCCAGGAGGGACCATCTCACAGGGAAAGCCAGGATGGGTTCCCCAGCGGTATACAGCGCCGGGACGCCCTTTTGCTGGGGCAGCGCTGCGCTTTACAAGTATACAACATTTAACATTTAACATAATGACAAAGCCAGCTCGTCATGGGCGTTACCTGCGCTACGCGGATGACGAGCTGGCTTTGTCATAAACAAGCCATTTTGAAATTCCAGCGCACAGCGGGAAAACGCGGTAGCGCGGAAGCGGTTAAGAGAGGGAAAGCAGCACATGAGAGAGCGCAAGAAAACACATGCACTCACTTGCAGTGCTCAACGAAAAAGAAAATAGTAGTTCCGCAACTACAAACAGTGAAAGGATACAAATCGGCCAATCAAAAGCATAACAAAAGAGCTATGCTCCACGGGAGAGATAACCACAAGAAGAGAGAGGCAGGCCATAGAATACGAAGCAACCAAATGTGATTATGATGCCACCCAATGATAAGAAATGGACGGACTCCAAGCACACTGTACATTTTTGGTATGGTGCACAATAAGCTTTTGGCTATGGAGTGCTGAAATCAGTCTGCTATGCGAGATCAAATGAGAGACTACTTTAAAATAAGAGACATCTAAATCTCCTCCAACTGTATCCTTCGTGTGTGTTCCCCCTGCTACCAACCCTACTCATTTCTTCCTTCCTTTTTACCATGTGTACCATGCCAGCACCCTCCTCGCACTCAACCCTGGACACCACGCCACCTGCCAACTAGCGTCACCAAAGAAGACCCTTCACCTGCCAGAACTACAACCGCGCCTTCACCCACGCCAACAGGGCAGCTTCTCTCGCCGCCCAGCCGAACAACAGCACACCTGATCGGATAAACTCCATCCTCTTCAACGTGCAACCCCTCGACAAACACGCCACAGAAATCTGGGACTTTCTTGATGCCACCTCTCCCAACCTCGCTTTCTTCACATAAACCTGGACTAATGCCTGCTCCGGACCGGTCAACGCCATTGCCATCCCCGACAGCTACAAAATCACCCACAAGGACCGCCCCTACCGCCCAGGAAGAGGCATCGCCATCGTACACAACAACCCAATAACAACCATGAACACCCCCATCTAAAATAACCCAAACATCACCCTCTGCCGCACCATCGTCTACAGGCCCCGTGGCCCCCAACTTCCCTTCACCTACGCCATCATGGACCTCATCGCACCCAAAGGCTTTCGCATCCACCGACTATATCATACTCAGAGACATCAACTTCCACATAGACAACCTCAGTGACCTGAACACCGCTTCCCTGCTGGAGAACCTCACCAACATCGGACTCAAGCAGCTAGTCAACCGCAACGACCCACATAACCGGACACACGCTCAGCCCTGTTTTCTCTGCCAGAAGGAACATCAGCTACAGCCACACCACCAAACTCTCCTGGACCGACCACCACTGTGTGTATCTTACCTTCGCCACGCCCACCGTACACCACCTCTCTCATTGCCCCTCTGTCACAACTGGGTTAAGGCCACCGAAGAAATTCTCGTCGACTGCCTCAGCACAACCACTCAGCCAACGTCAACTGACGCCAACACCACAGCACGCAACCTCCACTGATGGATGTTTGACTGCGCCAACACTCTGACACCCCTCAAGAAGAGACCAGGTAAGCAACAGTCCATGAAAGCTAGTTGGTTCACTCCCGCCCTCCATGAGTCTAGACACACCTGCAGATGACTCAAGAAGAGATGGAGGAACAACAAAACCCTGGAAGCCCACGCAACCTTCAAATCTGCCGAAAATGCACACCACCTCCTCCTCAAAACCACAAGGAAGCGGCATTCCAAGACAAAATCAACGCCACCCCATTCAACAGCAACAGCAAAGAACTCTTCGCCATTGTCAAGGAGTTCGCCAGGCCCAACAGCGACACCACAGATGTCCCACCCTCCGAAGAGCTCTGCAACAAACTCGGCACCTTCTTCCACCACAAGATCAGGCAAATCTATTACCACGTCACAACCCATCAGATCATGCTCAGCTGGACCCCACTCACAACAGAGGTTACACTCAAGACCATGAAGAGCATCCACTCAGGAGCCCCGTCGGATTCTTGCCCGCACCACAGAGCAGCCTCTGCCATTGCTCCCTAGATTCGCCATATCTTCAACTGCTCCTTCGAAACCGCCAGCTTCCCCAATGACTGGAAACACGCCAAGATCATCCCCCTGCTGAAGAAGCCATCCTCAGACCCAACAGACCTCATAAATTTCAGACCCATCTCCATCCTCCCCTTCCTAGCCAAGGTCATCGAGAAGGCCCTCAATGCCCAACTCTTTGAGTTCATCGAAGTGTACTGTGTCCTAGACACCTCCCAATCCTGTTTCCGAAGTAACCACAGCACGGAGACCGCACTCCTCGCTGCCATGACGACATCCGCTCCCTCTTTGACCAGGGTGAGACCACAGCCCTCGTCCTACTGGACCTCTCGGCTGCCTTCTACACCGTCTCCCACCGCACCCTATACACGAGACTCCATGACGCCGGCATCCGAGACAAGGCACTGGACACACAGCAAGTTAGACTACCCCCGTTCCTCTCAGAACCTACAGAGATCAGCTGCGGAGTGCCCCAGGGTTCCTTTCTGAGCCCCACCTTCAAAGTCTACATGACCCCCTTGCAGCCATTACCAGAAGCCACGCACTCAACATTATCTCCTACGCGATGACCCCCAGCTGATCCTCCCTCTCACCAAAGAACCCACAACCACCAGAACCAAGTTCCACAGCGGAATGAAAGCCGTCGCCACCTGGATGAAGGACAGCTGCCTCTAGCAAAATTCAAACAAGACCGAAGTACTCATCCTGGGTCCCAACACTTCAGCCTGGGATGCCTACTGGAGGCCAGCCGATCTGGGACACCCTCTCACCCCGAGGGACCACGTACGCAACCCTGGCATTATATTGGACTCATCGCTCACAATGAACCACCAAATCAACGCAATTTCCTCAGCCTGCTTCAACACACTCAGCCTGATTTGAAAGACATTCAGCTGGATCCCCACAGAATCCAGGAAGAGGGTTACCCACGCACTCATCACCAGCAGACTTGACTACAGCTATGCACTCTACACCGGCTCAAGAAACTAAAGAATGTTCAAAACGCCACTGCTAGGCTGGTCCTCGACATCCCCCGCCACAGCCACATCACACAACACTTTCGACAACTCCACTGGCTCCCGGTCAACAAGAGAATCAACTTCAAGCTACTCACACATGCCTACAAAACTGTCCACAATGTAGGACCAGCATATCTGAACCACTGCCTTGCATTCCACATACCTGCCAGACAACTCCCTGCCACCCAACGTGCCCTAGCCTTCGTCCCTAGGATCCCCAAGACCAGAACCGGAAAAAGTTCATTCTCTTTTTTAAAAAAAATATTTTTATTGCAGATTCACGGGAAGTCACTAACAAACAATAAGGTACTCCAGACGGTAGCCACAAATAGCGCATCTCACTATCGGCAGATGGATACACGGCCATTTAGCCCACACCCCGGAGGTCGGGCGGCGAGTTTCAGTAGAGCGCTGTTGGTGCGAACTTATATACAGTTCTGAGCATTCAATGGGCATTCCGAGCATCTGCTTTTTTTCTATTTTGGCTGGACCCCCCCCCACCCACCCCAATAAACAATAAAACACAGGTTTCATGCCTTCAACAATTTACATATAAAACTTTGCAGCAGTTACACTTCCATTCCCACCCCTCTCCCGCTAGTGCCAGTAATGCCCTTCACCGTTCTCAGCCAAAAATCGCAGGTATCTTACGATAGTTCACAAGTTCAGTAGTGTTTGTCACCCCCTTTGTGTAGATGTCCCATTTGTCCTGGTACCCCGTCCTACACCCATCCAAGGAAACCCTCCCTTACAGCCCCCCATCCAGCCCATGGTAGTGTCTCCACTTTGACCAAACTCTACGGAATTTTTGGGGACATCCCCATGCCTTATAGGTTACCCTCTCGGCTGCCATGTAGAGATCTAGCCCTCTCCTCCATTCCTCCAGATCCGGGGGCTCCGGCGCTCCCCAATGCTTTGCGATGTCCCTTTTCGCAACGACCAGTGCTTGGACCAAAAATATAAGAAGTGGGCGTGTCAGATCACCTCGTTAGTCATGCCCAACAGTGCTAACTTGGGATCTCGTGGGAATCGAAGCCCCTAGGACCTCCTTTAATTCTTTGAACACCTGGGTCCAGTATGTTTGTATTATAGTGCAAGACCATATTGTGTGGTAGAAATCCCCACTCCCTGATGGCATCTAAGGCAACGTGGGTCCTCTACTCTCCCCATTTTGCATAGCCGCAGTCTGTCATAGTAGGTTCTGTGGAGTACATTCAACTGAATAAGTCGCAGTCGTGACTTGATTGCCACCTCCCGGGGATGCATTAGCACTATTTCCCAGTCCAGGTCCTCCATCTTGCCTACCTCAGCCTCCCAGTTGGCCCTGAGTCTTGCCAGATCCCCCAGCATATGGTTAGTTAAAGTTTTATATGTCAGGGAGACCGCCTTTCCCGGTATCTGCTCTTGAAGGAGCCTCCCCTCCAGAGGTGCATACTCTGGAATATCTGTGGGCCTTCCAGGCATGCCGTAGTTGTATATACTTAAACTGTTGTGTGTCATGGAGCCCGAAGTCTGACTTGAGGACTTGGAAAGATTTGAGCTCCCCCTTGGCCATTACATCCCCTATAGTAGAGATGCCAATGTCGTCCCACCTTTGGAAACCTCGCAGTTTGTGAAGTTCCGCCAACCACTGGCAATGCCACAATGGCGTTTGCCGTGTGGGCTTCTTATCCCATCCCATGCGTCGATTGGCCTTCGCCCATGCGGAGAGTGTTACAGACGTGGCAGGGAGGAGGGGAGTCCTTCTAAGGGTCCCATAAAGATAGCATAGTAAGTTTTTGGGCAACATTTTCGTTCTCTTCAGAGCGTATGTCGGGTGGTCCGCCGGGGCATGAAGCCAGTCGTTTATTGGCGTTAGATGTTCTGCCCAGTAGTAGGCCTCTAGGTTAGGAAGTGAGATCCCACCACTGTACTGATGCCTCTGGAGCGTGGACAGAGCCACCCTGGCATGCTTGCCTAGCCAAAGGAAGGATTGCAGATCCGCATGGATCCTGTGAAAGACCGATGCAGGTATCGGATAGTATTCGTTTTGCAGAGCATAGAGGAATTTGACCATTTTATACATGGCCGCTCTACCCAGGAGTGTCAATGGGAGCTGTCTCCACCGGTCCATATCTGCCACCGCATTCAGTATGATCCGTTCTAAGTTTCTACGGAACGAGAGGGTCTCACTCACGGTAATATATATCCCGAGGTATTGGAAGCCTTCGGTGGTTGTCAGTAGGTTTTCTGGTAGTCTCCCCCATCGGTTACGACCCCCGGGGTCATAAAGTACGGATTTGTGCCAGTTTATTTTGTGCCCGGCCATCCCGCCATATCGTTCTATTTCTCGGAAGACCTCTGGGACCGAGGTTTCTGGTTTGGTTATGTAGAGCAAGACATCGTCTGCGTATAACAACATTTTTTCTGGTATCGAGTCAGCGTCGCTGCTCGTAAACCCGCAAATGCCATTGTTTTGCCGGATCCTGGCGGCAAGCACCTCTATTGTGAGCGTAAAGAGGAGGGGGGACAGGGGGCATCCCTGCCGAGTGCCTCTCTGAATCTGAAACTCACGCGACAAGGTCCCGTTCACCCTCACCCTGGCCCTCGGAGCAGTGTAGAGGAGCTGGACCCACTTAATGAAATTCGGCCCAAAACCAAACTTATGTAGTACTGCAAAGAGGAAGGGCCAGTGTACCGCGTCGAACGCCTTTTCGGCATCCAGGGAGAGGAACCAATGGGGGTCGCTGCGGACCCGCACTTCTTGTAGCCAGTTATGGGTTCTTCTAATGTTCAATTTAGTGGCTCTATCTGGTAAGAAGCCTGATTGGTCTAAATGAACCAGACCTGTAATAACCGCTCTAAAGCGGGCGGCCAAGATGGTTGCTAACAGTTTCACTTCCGTATTCAGGAGGGAGATAGGTCGGTATGAGGCGCAACTCTCTCGTGGTTTGCCCTCCTTATAGATTGGGACAATCGTAGCCCTAGCGAGGTCTGGGGGAAGCTCTCCTCCTCAAAGGCACCAGTAAAGAGGCCCCCAAGATGGCGGGACAGAAGGTCCGCCGCACGCTTAAAGAGCTCTGCCGGGAAGCCATTAGGGCCCGGGGTTTTGCCCGGTCTCAATCTGGCAATGGCCTCAGTGATGTCATCCACCGTTATGTCCGCCTCTAGGGCATCCATGGCCTCGGGGGGCAGGACCAGTAGGACTGTATCGTCTAAGTACTGTATCGCCTCCTCTTGAGTGGCAAGGTCACGGGCTGCATAGAATGTTTCAAAATGCGTTGCAAAAGTTTTGGCTATCTCAGCATCGGTGTTGACCGTAGCGTCATCTGTGGCTATTACACTGTCAATCCACCTCGCCGCCCGCTCTCTCCTGCTGAGCCACGCCAGGAGCTTCCCCGACTTGTCCCCTATATCGTATAACCTGTGAAGGGTGGCAAGGGACTGGGTCTTCGCTTCATTGGTTACCAGTTCCCTGTATTGTTTCTGAGCATCTAGAAGCCGTCTAAGGGTCTCGGTGTTTTTATGGGTCAAATAGTCCCTTTCCCCCTCTAGGATAGCCTGTTCTAGGGTGGCCACCTCTGCCTGAAGTCTCCGTCTTCCCTCACCCAGCCTAGATTTTATCCTGTCCCTAAGTACCGGCTTCAGGGCTTCCCACAGGGTAACACTCGAGTCTACTGTACCCTCATTTTCTGCCAGATATACCTTAATGTCAGCCCGGATGCCTCTCATTACAGTCGCATTTTGCAGATCCCAGGCCGCCAGACGCCAAGAGCCCGTGTCTCTACCCTGGTCCCGTCCCACTCTCACATACAATGGGGAGTGATCCGATATGCCCCTGGCCCTGTATTCTGCAATATCGTCTGCTCTCAGATACTGGCGGGACATAAAAATGTAGTCGAGTCGTGAGAACACCTTGTGCGCCCCAGAGTAGTATGAGTATGTCTGCTGTGTCGGGTGAAGCCACCTCCAGATATCTGTTAGTCCTAAGGCGGACATCTGACTACAGAGTGTGGTCTGGTGCTCGCCTCTAGTCATGTCTCCAGATCTATCGAGTCCGATGTTCATAACATCGTTAAAGTCTCCTCCCACTACCTGTATCGTATCAGAGGTATCTAGGAGTATATGAGTAAGCGCTGTGAGTGTACGGGACTGTAGTTTAGGTGGTGCATAGACCGAGACTAGCATGTAGGTGCGTCTGTTCCAGGTGCCCTGTACTCCGGCGTAGGTTCCTTGTGGGTCAAGCCATGTGCAGGTAATGCAGAATGGTGAGGCTTTTTTTACGATGACTGCCACCCCTCTAGAGTCAGAGGTATATCCTGCATGCGCTAAAACCCTGTGTCTCCCCCTAGCGATAAAGGCGCACAGAGTACCCCTGAGGTGTGTTTCCTGCAAGAAGGTGATGTCTGGGTCCACCCTCTTAATGTAAGCGTTCACCAGGCCTCTTTTAATCTTAGAACCCAGGCCATTGACATTCCATGTCAGGATGCTCAATCTCCTATCTCCCTCTCGTGGGGCGACTACGGTACTTGCCATTGGACTACGTGGTAGCTGCATGTGGCCTGACCCTGGCATGTGCAGGTAGTGTGGGGGCTCAGTGTGTGCTGCTGTGTGGTTCCAGTGAAATTGTACCCCCCCAACTGTCCGCCCCCGGTCCCCTATCCGAACAAACTTAAAAAACCCCTCTCCCACCCCACTCCCCACCTCCCTCCTTTTCCAGTGTTATCCTTGGACAGGACATAACTTTCTGTAGGAGTAGGCCTGTCGCCCACCCGCAAACACCCTCCCTACCAAGCACCCAGGAAACAAAGAACAATAAAACGTGTAAAACAGGGAAGCGTGTCAACTTGCGTGCTCTCCCCTGTCGGGCTGCCATTCCCATGTTCCAAGCGCACCACCATTCAAAGATCATGTCAGCGTGAGGATCTCTGCACCCCACCAGGTATACTCAGTGGCCCGAATCCGCACAGTTCATGATTTGGAGTCCTGCGTCTCTGACTCGGGCGCACTTAGTTGTCCAGAGATGTCCTGTTCGAGCACTCGAATCTCCTCCACCAGCGGGTGTGCGAATTGACTCCCTTCATCTACTTCTTCCTCTCCAGACGTACGGCCATCCAGATCATCCTCATTTCCGTCCTCCGAGCGAGCAGTAGATCGTAGTCCAGCAAACCTTGAACCTGTCCCGGCAGCACCCGTCGGAGAGGCCGAGCGCCTTCTCCGCGAATGTCCCACATCTCGGCCACGGTAGCGTGTCGTCGGGATTTGCCTCCTAGACCTCCTCGATGTTCTCAGCCTTTGTGCTTTCGGTAGTTCCCATTGGGTTGCACTCCATAGGGATCTTTCTGGCGGATCTCGGCCAACTCTTTCCCTGCTGTTGAGGATCGGGCGTTCCTCCAGCCATTGCCAAGCGTCCTCCGGGTGGGTGAAGAAAAGCGACTGCTCCTTGTATATCACCTTAAGTTTTGCTGGGAAGAGGAGCATGTATGTGATCTTTAAGTCTCAGAGTTTCGCCTTCACGGAGTCGAAAGCGCGGCGTTGTTTCTGCACCTCCTGACTATAGTCCGCAAAGACCATGATATGTGCATTTTCCAGACGGATCTCACCCAGTTTCCTCGCCTCTCTCAGGATAAGGTCCCTGTCAGCGAAATTAAGAAAGCGCGCTATGACTGGTCGCGGTCTTGCTCCCTCCGGAGGTTTCACTAGGAGGGCCCTGTGCGCCCTCTCAATAATGAAGCAGGGGGAGAATTGCACCGTCGGGAAAGTTTCCGTGAGCCACGTGCGTAGGAAGGATACCATATCAGTTTTCTCAATTCCTTCCCTAAAGCCAACAAAGCGGAGGTTGTTCCGTCGCGCTCTATTTTCGGCGACGTCGACCTTCCATAGAAGTTGGTGATGGGATGCCTGCAGCTCTGCCATGTCCTTGCGTAGGGTAGTGATCGAGTCTTCCGCCTCGCCCATCCGCGTCTCTGCAGAGGTAACCCTGTCGGATAGGTTCTGGAAATCCTGTCTCAGGAGTGTCACCTCCGAACATACTTCTCCTATTTTTACTTCCAGGGCTGCTCTGGACTCCTGAATATCTGTTCGCGAGGCCTGGATGGCCTCCATCAGCAGCGCGGTGTCCGAGCGCGCACTCGACGCGTCGTGGAGGCCCACCATCGCCGTGCGCGGGGCAGTAAAATTGTCCATGGTTCCCTGTTTAGGCCCTTTCGGAGGGATATCTCTCTTCCCCATGGCTCGCTGGGTCAGCTCGTTGAGTTCTCTGGGCGAACAGCGAGGCACCCCAGGCCCTGGGCGCCACTCACAACCCGGAGGACGGTCCGCCGGTTCCGCGCCCTCCCAAGGGTGCCAGGCGAAGGAGCCTCAGCTCGCTGCTCGCACGGGACACCGACGTCCACCTCTCGCTTGTCCAGCTGGCCGGGTCTCCGGTGGGTGGTGGCAGGAAGGTCTATCCGTCTCCACTATTCTCTGTTGGCCGCTTCCAGTAATCCCCGGGATCACGAGCAACGGGCCCCACTCCCAGGCCAGGTGACAGCCGAGGTAGGCAGGCGCACGATGGAAAGCCGCCTCACCGGGTCGCCCCCCCCAGGAGATCGTCTATGTGTGGTGGGGCCGCCACAGAGGGTCCGGGCCGTCAGGAGGGGGGGTCTACCGGCTGGGACGCGGGTCGCTCTCACCCGCGGCCTGCGACGGATAGGCCCCCGGTGCCCCTTCACAGGTTACGGGGCGATCTCCTCCCGTGCCCCCAGGAGCGTCTCTTGTCGACGTCGCCGACCCCCCCCGGAGGTCTCACCGGTCCTGGATGTCTCTCCCCCCAAGCAGTCCCGGTCTCAGCAAGGGCGGCACCAGACGGGGAGGTGGGGGGGGGTGTTGATTGTCCAACCGCAGAGGGACGGGCGGCAGCCGGTAGTCAAACCGCGGGGCACCACATACTACCTCTCGGTAACGGCCGCCATGTTGGTAAAGGTGCCGACAGACAGAGGGGGTCAGGCGGCTCTCCTCCACAGTCTTTGCTGCCCCCGGGGCCCTCCAGGCGGTTCTCACCTCCGCGCCTTGTGCTCCGCTGGACCCGCTCGTGTGGCCGCTAGCAGGACGGCCTCAGCACCTCAGCGCCGCGACCGCCTCCATGTTGGTGTAGGGTGCCGGACCCGACGGGGCCCCCGGACACCCCCCCCCGCGGCCTTCAATTGGCTCGGATCGCCGCAGGGTCACCTGAATTTGAGCCAGGAAGCAGCGCCACACGCCCGTGTGTTTCCCTCGGGTCGAGGGGCCCCGGGTCAGTGCAGATCGCGGACCTTCGCCGAGGCAGCCGCCATCTTGACGACCACAGGGTTCCCGGGGGGCTCGCCTTCCAGTCGGCGCCGCGATGTCGTCTGTTGCTTGTTCCACGAAATAGTGGTCCCCTCGGGGTCCGACTGGTCAGGGGCACCTCCTGTGTCAGTTTGGTGTGGCTTGGAATGGTCTGAACGACAGATATTTAGGCAGCCAGCCGGAGCTCCGGAGAGTCACGTCCTAGCCAGTCATGGTGCTGGCCACGCCCCGAAGAAGTTCATTCTCCTACTACACCGCCAAGACCTGGAACACCCTGCCCCTCCACCTCATGCAATCTGGGTTGCTGACCCAATACAAGAAGGACCTCAAGACCAGGCTCTGCGAATAATTCTCCACACCCCGGGGTACCAGCAGCCCCACCCCCCCCCAGCACCTTAAGACCCTGAAGGGTCAGACAAGTTGTGAAAATTGAAAAAGAGAACTAAGCACTGTAGGCAGTAAATGTGACGGTGTAACTGACATCAAATTTGAACCCCCTGCTGTGAACCATGCCAATTAGACTGTTCGCGAGAGATAGAAATGAGAGATAGCTCAACTCTGACAGAAAAAAAATCCCACTCCGTGGCGACTGAGTTTTATATAGCGCGAACTAGACCCGAACCGAATCAGGTATCAGAGCGCTTTACATAGCACCAGTTACGTTACATGAGGACGAACACACATTCATTTTTAGGCACGGGGAGATTGTGGGCCCGATGTAGGTAAATCCCATTTACCGATTTTGAAATACCGAATCCTACCGATTCGGTATTCAAAAATCGGTAAATGGGATGTAGGTCCCAACATCTGGATTCGTTACCGAATCCTTAACAATTCTTTAATTACCGATTCGGTAAATACCGAATCGGTAATGCCCATTCATTCCTATGGGCTTTGAAGCCCATAGGAATGATTAGGCATTACCGATTCGGTATTTACCGAATCGGTAATTAAAGAATTCACAAGGGTGCAGGGGGTGTCACTTTGACACCCTCTAGCACCCCCAAAACGGGCATGTGTGCAATGTGGCACACAGACATGCCCTAAGGGCACGTCTGTCTGTCACATGGCACATGTGTACATGCACAGATGTGCATGTACACAGGAATCGTTTTTTTACCATGGATTTGTATTCCATGGTAAAATACCGATTCTGTAGGCCATGTGCTGATGGAACATTGGCTACCTACATTGCATTTTCGGTAGTTCTACCGAATCGTCATCATTACCGAATCGGTAAATATTACCGATTGGGTAACTTTACCGATTCGGAAATGATAACGATTCGGTAAAATTACCGAAAATGTGCCCCTACATCTCGATAGCCCTTTACCGATCGGAAACGGCCGAAAATCGGTATTTTCGGCCGATTCCGATCGGTAAAGGGCTACCTACATCGGGCCCTGTGTGATTTGCCCAGAATCACAGGAGGTTTTTGGGCGTCGTTACCGAGACTCGAACCCAGATCCCCAGGTCCGAGGTCGAGCGCCCTAGCCGTTAGGCCAGCTCCTCTCAGTTTCCGATTAGAGGCCAACTGGGCGCGGGAGGGGTTGAGATGGACCATAGAACCAGGTGGATTTCAAAGTGGGAGCTGTGCTGCAGCATCAAGTTTCATTAACTTTATGCTTCAGCATGGCTTCCGCCTCCGTATTATCAGTACAGATGCCGCCCTTGTTTGTAATACGAAAAGATACGCCTTCATTGTAAGTGGCCTGACAATGCGTTTCCATATGCTACACCCGCCACATCAGAAAAGATAAACCCTGCATTAACATCTAATACATCTTTGTTCATGTCCACGATGCCAAAGTTTACAGGGCAAAAATAAAATACTTCAAGACATCGATCAATGCTTTTGTAGTGCTTGAATTTATCAGCTAGTAGCAGAGCACACATTTGTGTTTCTTCTCCGAACTGTTGTGCAGAATTCAGTGCCCAAGGTCAAGGTAAGTGCAAAACAGAAAGAGTAAATGGGTCAGTGTGTGAGAGTGTGGAAAGGAGAGGCAGAGAAGAGTGTGAAAAGAAGAGACAGAAGAGTGTGGACAGAGGGGGAAAGAGTGTGGACAGAAGAGGCAAGCAGGGGGAGACGAAAAAGGGAGGAAGAGGAGGAAGGCAATTTGAGGGGAATGGCAATGGAGAGAAGCACGGAGAGGGAGCTTAACACTGGAACAAGGGTGAGAAGCATGGAGAGGGAGCCCTAAAGTGCAGTAGGGGAGAAAAGCACAGAGAGGGAGACTGAGTGCAGCAAGGGAGAGAGGAACGGAGAAGGAGCCTGAGAGTGCAGCAGGGGAGAGAAGCACGGAGAGGGAGCCTGAGAGTGCAATAGCGGACAGAAGCACGGAGCGGGAGCCCGAGAATGCAGCAGGGGAGAGAAGCACAGAGAGGAAGCCCGAGAGCGCAGCAGGGGAGAGAAGCACGGAGAGGGAGCCCGAGAGTGCAGCAGGGGAGAGAAGCACAGAGAGGGAGCCATAGAGTGCAGAAGTTGAGAGAAGCACAGAGAGGGAGAGAGAGACAAGCAAGGGAAGAGAAGCACAGAAAGGGAGCCCGAAAGTGCTGTTAGGAAAAGTGGCGCGGAGAGGGAGCCCAAGAGTGCTGTTAGGGGGAGAGGCACGGAGAGGAAGCCCGAGAGTGCTGTTAGGGCGAGAGGCACGGAGACGGAGCACGAGAGTGCTGTTAGGGAGAGAGGGAGCCCAAGAGTGCTGTTGGGGAGAGAGGCACGGAGACGGAGCACGAGAGTGCAGCAGGGGAGAGAAGCACGGAGAGGGAGCAGAGAGTGCAGCAAGGAAGAGAAGCACGGAGAGGGAACCCAAGAGTGAAGCAAGGGTGAGATGCACAGACATGGAGCAGGAGAGTGCAGCAGGGGACAGAAGCATGGAGAGGGAGACAGAGTGTATCAGGGGTGAGAAGTACGGACAGGGAGCCCAAGAGCGAAGCAAGAGAGAGAAGCAGGAGAGGGAGTCTGAGAGTATAGAAAGGGTGAGAGGCATGATGAGGGAGCCCGAGAATGCAACAGGGAGAGAAGTGAGGTTGAGAAGATGAGTTGGGGAGAGAGGCATCAGAGGTGGAAGGCACAGCAATGGAGATAGACCTGGGAAAGGAGTGAGCATGGGGGAGATGAAGATGAGAACAACAGGGGAAAAAAGGAGCGGGAGGGGAAGGAAAGAGGACATGGAAAGGGGGGAGAGGAGTGGAGGCTGGGGTGAGGAGTGAGAGAGGCAGAGGGAGGGCCATGGCATTGAGGGGCACAGAGGAGATACAGAAGTGGAAGTGAGGCAGATTGTGGCGGCTACAGAGGCAGTGGAGAGATTAACCAGGAGCAATGACGCGTGCCGCTCAATTTAAACCAGCTGAAAGACAAGCAGTTCACAAGTGAACAGGCAGCAGCTGTTTTCAAGCACACTCGCGTTGACATTAAATAACTTCCATGCCAACAATCGTCGTAGAACACAAAAAGTGGGAGCATTAAACAAGTACTGACGAGCAGTGGCGACGGCGAGCAGAAAATGCTAAAAGAAGTTGAGCTGGGCCACTATTGTTAAAGAGGATGCACATCGGGCTGCTTTACATAAACGAATACTAATTAATTAAAAATAGGGCAAATAAGGCATAAAGAAAAGTGCGTGGCCGATGGTTTAAACAAGCTCTGACTGCAGGCAGAAAATGCTTGACGGCCGGCGGCGATGGAGGGCAGCATTGCTGTTGCGGGTCTGAACAACAGCAGGGGTGAATAATTAGGGGGGAGGAGAAATGCCTGAGGCCGAGCGCACGCTGGGGGAAGCTTCAGATGCCTGTAGGAGGGAGGCGGATGGCTTTAATGTGGACGCGCGTTCCGCACCAGTGCACCACAAGAACTGGACGAAATCCGCGATGGTTTGAACCTTGGTTTGGCCTCTATATGCTCGCCTATTATCCCTTGCGGGATTAATAGGCGAGACCTAAAAAGCAGTGGCAACGTTGATCTGTTTAAACTATGCAGCACCTGCACGAGGCCTAAAGACACACAAATTCAAGAGGGTTGTCTTGATTCTGCCAGATCAGGAAAGGTTTAAAAAAAATCAGCATGTTTCTTATCGAGACGTGTAGAGACCATCTTTCGCCATCGTGCCTCCCCAATAGCTCAGTCTAACAAAAACTAGTAAACCACAGGTTCCAACCCCGTCTGCCTCCAGCATTGTGGCTTCCTACAAACAGTAGGGGTTTAAAGTAGCAGGCGTGAGTCACCGACAGTCTCAGAGGCAGAGGAAATTAAAACTGTAGACGATTGACTGAAAAGGCACCAAAGTGATTTGGTGAGGGTGGCGGGGGGCGCTTATAAACGGGAACTGCTTATACGCTGTCTCCGGACACAATGCATTCCTTCGCAGGTAATTTCACAGTGTCATCCAGAAGACGAAGGCAATTGCTGCACGTAGCCAGCAGCTATGTCTGCGCCCGGCTTCATTAAAGGCGCACCTGAAATCTCCAAGTAAAATCTAATCTGGCCCGCAGGCAGGATCAGAAGATAGCGCAGGACTTTCTGGCTTGTGTCGATAAATCAATCCCTCTGCTAAGCAAGCTCTCTCGCTGGGTTTTCAAGTCTTAAACGGGTTTTAAAAGGCACACGGAAGGGCTATGTATGTTTGCTTTCGGCATGTACCCAGGGCGTTGACATTAGGCACCCGGTGACCCGGAAGAGGTCCGTGAGCAGCACCACATCGCAGAATACAGTTTCCGGTGTCGTCCAGGGCTCCTTAGTACGGGGCGACCCTGCACTCTAAATAAAGGTGACCTTGAGGTTACTGTCCTACGGGGAAGGGTGAGTAGCAGCGCCCACAGGGACCCACTCAAAACTGGGGACCATGTCTGCACAGCAAAGCAGAAACCGCCCCATCACGGCCACCGAGGCAAGATGGACATCTAGTGAAGGGAAAATAATTTAGTCACACATCTCAAAGCATTTCAACAAGAAATGTTGTACAGGAAAATACATGGAGATGGAGGCGGGATACAAGCACTGTTCATGTAAAAAAAATATATATTTTTTAAAAAGCATACGGCCACATTCTCAGTGCTGAAATGCCTGAAGAATATGAAAGCATTTCATCTGTAGGCTTTTTTTGTCCATATTACAAGTTGTTTCCCCCAGTGCAACAGGAAATAATAACGTGCGCAACTCTAATTGTTGACCAATTTTGAGCACCTACTCACCAGCACTGCACAGCTATGAACCCGGAAGAATTGGGCGTTGCAAAATGCTCGGAGAATTTCGATCAGTTAAAGTAATACATGGGATATGCAAAACTGGGTGCAAACAGTATGTGCACCTGATACTACATTGTCTTGTGCAGAGCTCCAAATAACGATCATACCCAAAAACCTTCCTGAAAAAATGAAAAAGAGAAAAAAAAGTCGTTTACAAGCTATCAATCCAAAGAATTCTTAAACACGGATAGTGGATTGCATGCCCAAAAAAACAGGCGTTGAAAGCCAAAGGCGAGGTTTACTAATTTCAAACCAACACCACCACACTGCCTGAAATTTCCTAAGGTTAGCTCACTATGCACGCAGGTTGTGTACACAGCGCTGTAAAGTGCGCTGATTTCCGTAGGGAGACTGAGACACTCCAGGAACCCATATAGGAATAATATTAGCATTACCAGACACATGACAACAAAACATTGAACAAAATTAAGATTATTGTAAATATGTAAACTGGAAATTTAGCTGTGGTTACAGCACAACTGCACAGATTCATAAATCAGTACTGTAACAGCTCTGTGGTGAGGAGACTACTACTTAAGTACAAGAACTGGACGTGGGTTTCGTGAATGTTATGGGACTTATTAGAAATAATTGGTGGTAGGCAATTACAAGTCCACCGCAAAAACAGTTTCCAGTCAAAGCATTCTGAACCCCTAGCCTGGTAGCATGAATATTCACTCTGCGTTGTATGCACTACACAGTATTCAACGGTTTGTGTTGGCTTAGTGTTTACTTACAGCGTCTAGTCACCACAGTAACAAACAATACCTGCTCCCGTGACTCGCGCACAGCCTTCCGGAACAATGGCAGGGTGACGCGTGCAGAGGTATCAGCTGCGAAAACAATGCGTGAGCGTGCACGCTCCCGAACTTCCGGTTTCGGGATGTGCACGCTCACGGCTGTCGTGGGGCGGGACTTCCGTCTTTGCGAGAAGCCCGCGCCCACGGAGTTGATGACCCAGAGGACCGGTGGCAGCAGAAGTCAGGAGTGGCGGCTGAGGCCGCTGATGCGGTAAGTGGGGCTAGGGGGGCTCGGCACGTGTGTGTGTGTCTGCGCGTGTGTGTGTCTGCGCATGTGTGAGTGTGTGTATGTCTGCGCGTGTGTGTGTGTCTGCGTGTGTGTGTGTCTGCGCATGCGTGTGTGCGTGCCTTCGGCCGGCCTGCGTAAGCGCGTCCACAGACCCTGGTAGGCTTGTCCACCGCTCTGTCTCCCTTGAGAGACAACTTGGCGACAATAGGTCTCGAGAGCGAGACCTAAAAAAGGTTCTTGGCAAGTGAGGCTTCATTACCATCATTCCTTGCTTTCTGAGACTGAAGACCGAAGACAGTGCTGGCTCCCTTTCCAACCAACCTTTATTTGACATAGAGACAAATATAGGACTGTATTGAAGACAAAGTAGCCTTCTGTACAGATCACCTTTTGTTTCTTTGTTTGGCTTAAATTAATTATTGGGACACACTTATGTAGCAGCTTTTCATCTGTTTGAACAAGAAACACAATTTTTTGTCGAAAACGGAAAATTATGCAGCAGATGATCGATTACGTCGCAAGAGGAATACATTTGTATCTATGCGAAAAATGCAGAAGTGACAGAATCACATCATTCTTGAAGGCCTGCTGATAATTCACTCTCAATAGGCAATAAACCATCAGTGACTAATACGGCCAATAATCATGTGCATCTTCTGTAGACAATGTGTATTCTTTTTCTTTACATTTTCATTATTTGTGCCATTTTAGAACATATTGTTTGCAGTAATAGCTTATACGTCATAGCAATACATCTGGACTGAAAGAGAACGGAAAACAATATACATTCCCATCAATATTCCCTCAGGAGGCAGTAACATATCGATAAGTACATCACGAAAGGCTTCCCTTCACCTTCAGGGAAAAGAACGAAACCCCTTTGTGACGGACGAGACATAAAATCCTTCTGCAATTAAAATGTAAGCTGCCAGACATCTGAGCTGCTAGCTTTTGGTCTCCCCAGGCAGTGAAGTGAGATACATTGCCCCGGTTCTGCCTCCCGAGGAAAGGGGCGGGTGATGGATTAGTTCCGGGGCAGAGCCCTTCACCTCTAGGTCTGCAGGTCATGTTTGAAAACTGACCTGATGATGCTGCTGGCAAACGGGGAGGCCGCGGAGGCGGTCTTCCTGGCTTGTAGGATCACCCAATCTCACTATCTTTCTTTGCTAACAGAATCAGAATTGAATTTTGAAATTGTGTAATATAGTACAAAACAAATAGTAGTGAATTGCATGGTTTATGGGAACAATGTGGCGGAAGAAGGAATTTATGTGGTGTGTGTTCTGATCAAACACTTCACACATGCTAATAACATTAATGAATACCTAGTCAAATTTGAGACTGGGGTAGTGAAAGGCACAGGATGGGGTTCGATCCCGAGTGACACTAGAAAAACAAAGAAATACGACAGAAAGGGGTACCAAGACGCTCGATTAAAGTTTAAACCCCGCACATATGTTAACATGAATATTCAGCACTTCTTTTTACCTTTACACTTCATTAGGGCTATTTACACAGCATAATTGGCACATCTGCGGTATTAATTAAAATGTTAATGTGCTGTTTTTTTAAGTGGATGAACTGCACGCCCAGGCCAGCCGGAGAAATTATCGCGTTGAATCTCGCAATGCACTTAAAACACTTTGGGCAGATGTATCAAGCGTTTTACCGGTCACAAACGGGCCGTTTCGCAAAATAGGCCAGTGTGCAACCGGTAAAAAGACTTTTGGGATGCATCAACCCAAAATGCATTTGCAAAATAGGTAATCTCAATTTTCACGAATGCAATTAGGGAATCGCAATTTGCGATTCCCTAAATGCAATGCAAGAAGCATTTTAAAAATGCGACTTTGCATTAAGGAATCGCAAATTACCATCAACTTCAAATTGATGATAATTTACAAATCCTTAGAAAAATGCAAAGAAAATTATTTTTCTAAGTGCCATGTGTCGCATACACATGTGTGTGCGCCACATATGCACACTTACCTTTTTGGGGGGTGAATTAGGGGGGCCTAAGGCCACTTGGCACCCTTGCAAGTACATTCGCAATTTGCTGTTACCTATTTGATAATCGCAAATTTTGAATGCTTTCCTATTTATTCCTATGGGACTCTAGGTCCATAGGAATGAAAGGGAAAGCATTCCCTAATAGCGAATCGCAATTTGCGATTCGCTATTAGGGAATGTGTAGGAATTACAATATTTTTAGCAAATCCTATATTCAATGCATTTTGCAATTCCAAAATAGCGAATCAGTAAAACTTGCTATTTCAGAATCGCAAAATGCATTCTTGATACATCTGGCCCTTAACCTCTTTCAGCCTTCCGAGCTCGCAAATGTCAGAATATCATGAACAAAAATATCAACATGTCAAAATATGGTGGGCAAAATATCGAATACCACTATAGCTTGAAAGTAACTGTTTATAAGTAAGTACAGATTCTCTTTTCTTAACTTTACATCTCTATACCTTAAAGTTATATATTAAAGTATGTGTGCACAGTTAAGAAAACAAAACCTGTTCTGACGTGTATATATTCTTATCTTCATAATATTGTAGCTGTTGACATTTTGGTCACAATATTTTGCTAGGATGAAATTAAAATCTCAATGTTCTGGTAGAAAGACCTCGCAAAGTACCTTTTGTGGCCCATACCAACTCAAAAAAGAAAAGGAATGTGTGATGAGTGGCTCCCTCTGCTTTGCAAGTTAGTATCCACTGTATCAATTCACTGTAACCTCTATTGATGTTGCAACCCATTCATCAGTTACAGAAAACTAAAAGGAGTGGTAATAGATTTGCAACTGTGAGTGGCACTCCTCTTGTGAATAGTGGCTGTCAGCATTGGGGGAGCATACAGCAATAACAGGGACGCTGCCTGTGTGGAGTCTGGAGGCCAAGGAGTAAGGCATTACCACCTCCCAGATGCTGGAGTACAAAGGCTGGCCCAGCAGGTCTAAAGTCGCTTTCTGACAGAAATGATTTGATGTTCTTTAGAAGAAAGAGCTGGTACTAGGCCCTCTTTGTGTTTTAGGTCTCGCCTGTCGATGCGCATGCGCATCGAGCAAGCGAGACTATGGGGGCTTATCCACTCTTTATCCACTGCAAGGAATCGTGGCGATTCCTTGCAGTGCCCGTGACTTTTAAGCTCAATGCGCATGCGCATTGAGCTTAAAAGCGCGTGCACGTCCGTCTTGTTTTACCCGCTCCGCCCCCTCCCCTTCCCGCCGTGTCGCATTTCTCCTCCCCCCTCCCCTCTCTTCCCTCCGTCTTGTTTGTTTATTTTACCCGCTCCGCCCCCTCCCCTTCCCGCCGTGTCGCATTTCTCCTCCCCCCTCCCCTCTCTTCCCTCCGTTCATCACACGCGCAGCAGGAAACAACAGTTTAACAACGACAGACCCAACCGTGGCGCGAGCACACACATACAGAACACTTTCAAGATGATTTAGTCTCCCGGATGAGTACCTAGCTGGCACGGTGCCTCCGCCTCCTAAGTGTAAGACAGTAATGCAAAAGGGAGGCTTGTCAAAACGCCACTGCCTAAAAAGACAACCTTAGAGACAAAAGCACTAAACGAATGCCGATCGCCCCGCGAGCCCGGCACACATCCATTGCTCTCCGTCTGCTGCCGGATCAATACTGCGACCTCATTTAAAAATAAACAGGGACGCTGCAAGTAGGTCGAGTTTACTTTTGATATAGGATTCACTGCGGGGAACAGGGAGCTCTGCTTGACCTCCTGCCTCGCGCATGCCACCCGGCAATATTTCTTCGCTATTCTCAGAAGGAAGCTTCATCTAAAGTGTGCTACCGGGCTGACTCTATTTATTGGTGTACAGGGGAAGCCTCGCTTTAATTACGATATATGCATGCCGGTGCATACTCGAGCTCTCGCAGCTGAGCATGATTAATGCTCCGACGCCTTGCGTCTTTTGTTCTTTCTCTCTTCCTTCATCCGCGCGCTCTTGCAGGTTGCACAGCTCTGTCCTCGTGAAGTTCCCAAACTCGCTAACCTCTGCGTACAGCATCCGCTACTTACAAGTATGTAGTGATGATGACAAGAGCAACTAATATACAAAGATGTTTATTTGCTATCTAAGCTGTGAAATTGTTTTTATTCAAACATACGTGTTTCAAGTTCAAAGCAATCACGAGTCCCCGAACGTTCTGATTTTCGTTGGCTCAAAGTGCCATGTGCTTCAATTTAAGAGAGAAACTGAACCTCCTGTGAGCCATTGTTACAAAATGGCGCATTATTTAATACTCATAGGATGGGGTAGAACAGCTGCACGGAAGAACAGAGAAAGATGGATTCCCATTGCGCTTATTAATGTGAAAAGCCTCTAATTCATTGACAATACAAACATTTATGTGTGCCATTGAGTTAAGCTATGTTATATTACTGTGTCCTAGGAATCAACTTCCTCTTAAGATAACCTAACACCACTATTTAGGTGCACGATACTCACTGACAAGAAAGAATGCATAAGACATCAGTGGGTTTTTCAGATCATTCAATAAACACATAGGGCATATGAATGGCTTCCGGAAATACACAAGGTACTAAACAATATGATATGGGTCCGTCCCTCACCTTCAACACCTCACCCTCACTCACCCTCACCCACACTCACCCTCACTCACCCTCAACGCCTCACCCTCACTCACCCTCAACACCTCACACTCACTCACCCTCACCCTCTCTCACCCTCTACCCTCACTCACCCTCAATACCTCACCCTCACTCACCCTCACCCTCACTCACCCTCACCCTTACTCACCCTCACTCACCCTCACTCACCCTCACCCTCACTCACCCTCACCCTCACTCACCCTCACTCTCACCCTCCCTCACTCTCACTCACCCTCAACCCCTCACTCACCCTCAACCCCTCACTCACCCTCACTCACCCTCACCCACCCTCACCCTCACTCACCCTCAACTCCTCACCCTCACACAGTGCAATAGGTCTCGGAGCATTTGAGTTAGAGCTTTTAGAAATGTTTATGGCTTTTTTTTTTTTATTCTTTAGCATTGGCTACAGGAAACAAAAATGCTAAAGATTTACAAAAAAACCCATAAACAATTCTAAAAGCACTAACTCTAATGCTGCGAGACCTATTGCATTTCCAATGCTTGTTTTTTTGGCTGTGAGTTCCTTGGGGTGGTGGGATGTTGGTGTTCAGGGTGAATCCAAGTAACATGGCATTCTGTGAAAGTTGTGGTTTGAAGCCGTCAAGGTTCATGTCATTGAGCCAGGTTTATACTATATCTTGTTTGTTGTTCTAGTCAAATAACAGGAATTCTGTCTTGGTTGGTTTGAGCTTCAGGTCGATGCTGGACATCCATGTCTGAATGGTGTGCAAGCAGTTTTTGAAGCGTTGAATGTCTGAGGCAGAGGAGGCTTTCAAGCAGATTTGTGTATCATCAGCATATTGGTGAATCTTGATGCAGTTATATATGAGCAGAGCGCCAAGTGGAAGAATTCTTACAGCCTCAAAGAAAAGTGAGAGATGGTTCCAATAATGTTAGAGGCACAAACCACAGAAAACGAAAAACTCGTAGTGGGTAAGAAACCCCTCCTGTTCTGCATTAACACTTTGTGTCACAACCTGGTGGAGAAGCAAGCTTGCTTGCTTTGACTCCTGAGAAGGGGAAGATACAGGGGTTCTCAGACAAAGTGAGGGATATTAACAAGCAGCAAGAAAAGTGGAGTGCAGAACGAGGTCTCTAGAGAACCAGATGCGGGGAAACAGGCGAAGCAGTGCTGGACTTGTGAAATTCAGGGCCAAAGAAAATCAAAGCATTATGTTGTTGACTTAGAAATAGAGCACCTGGACAGCCAGAACCCTAATGCTCCAATTTGGTACACCTTAATTTGTTGGGGCTTCCCATACACATATTGACAGGATCTCTAGCAGAGGTGCTGTGTCCAGTGCTTGGTGGCCTTTTGAGGGTGGGGCAGATGATTAGCAGCTCATTCAGGTTCTCAAAGAGGCTCTGGCACAATGACCTTGGAACTTGTGGCACAGTAATGATGGGCCTGACGTCTGCAGATTGCAGACGTAAGGTTTTGAAAGTGTAAATACAGAGGAAGAAGATGATGTTGGGAGTGCTGACTTTTGCGCTTGCCAGATCTGAGTCATGAGATGCTTCTACAAAAAAGCCTCCGAGAGATAAAGAAAAGCCTGGCAGCCAGGAGCCTTGTGGGGTTAGTGGGCTCTATTGCACAGTTGAAAATGGACTCTGGACTGGAGGGAAACAGTGTGCGTTCCCGCAGGAGAATCAGCAAAAGATCTTCTGTACTCCTAGCACACAGAAAATGGTTGAATTTACATCCCCATGGTATTACAGTTTGAAAAAGGATGTTTTGGGGGCTGAAAGACAGGAAACAACTTTGGGGTGAACCAGTGGTGGCTGGTGACATTTGAAAGTGGTGGGGCGTAAAAATATTGCTATACTGCACCGCAGCGAGCGAGCGTAGCGTGCGAGCCGGTACAACCTCCCCACCAGAAAATTTTGGGGAAAAAGTAGACAAATGGTGCATTTTCAAGCCAATTTGAGAAAGCAGGATGTTTAATAAAGCAATTGTAAAAGTGCAGTTATTACATTAATAAAGAGATATCATGTAACATAGGTAGCTGCTTATTCAGTATAACCACAGAGCTTCATAACAGACTTTGAGATACAATGCATTGCTGAGTACCTCTGACGATTTTAGCTTTCTCAGTTCTGGTTTGCTTGTGATGTCATGTATTCTACCTATAGCATGCTATGATATTCTTCTTGTGACAAATACGCATGGCATAAAGTCACAGCATCAAGTCCGGACCCTTTCTTAAGAATTCATCACACAGAATACCAGTTCTTCTCAGGTAAGCCATACAATGACTATGGACTCTACGAACTACTGATGTGATGCCTTGGCTTGCACCAAATCGTACACGATGGCTGTGCATGTAAGTTCCATCTGGCAACAAAGCTGACAAAGTTCCTGGCATGCTGATCCAGCTTACATCATACTGGAAAAGACAACTATCCATGTGAACACCAGCTTGCACATAATTGAAAGCTAGACTACACAAAACTGTAGAGCCACACCAGTATCAGCAACATAATTTACAGATATCAATATAATACTATTGAACGATGCTCATTAATGTATCAATGAGTGTAATGCATGAATGAAGGTCTGATCTACCCCTCCATGAAAAAGAGGGAGGCACGGGTCTAGTCAGTTATGTTTGCAAGGATGGCTGCAAGTGGCAACTGGAGTTGGCAGCGCATGAATGTGAAATACTGGGGTCCCTGAAAGTGGTGGCAATTTATGTGAAAGACCCTCAGGTCTCTGGCATGCAAAGAGGAAGAAATGCACATCTGACAACGTGCTCTCATCTGTGGGATCACAATTACTTTCTCTGGTCAATCAAAACCCACATTACCTCCATCCCCAATAATGGTTCACCACTATCCACCAACATTGGATTCAGTTTCCACAGTGTAACTCTGTCCTCGAGTATGGACTTAGCACTAGCAAGCCCCTTCAAGCTGATTGACTGGTGTGCACCATTGACCATTCACTGTGCTACTAAGCGCCTTTGAAATGAGACCATGGAGAATGCCTTCCTGGGCTAATTATATACCCTAGTATTCCCCCTAACTGCACAGCATAGATCACCCAGATTAAATTATAGTCTGTAGTTTTGCTCCGTGAACAAACATGTGACCTTTTCACCAAAGCACGACATAATAACGATACCCAAGACACAGGCGATGAATTCCAAAGAGCAGATGGTGAAAAGAGAAGGCGATTCCTAGCACTGCGCTGAGGCTACTGTTAATCCCGAAAGCATGGTCACACGCACGAAAGTCGCAGCTCGCAATACGCGCGGAGGGGGGTCTGGGGGGGGGGGGGGTCACGTGGGGGGGGGAATGGAGGCCGCCGGGGAACTTTAAAATTGAAATATAATAAAAGAAAACTTACCGGTCCGTGCCACCTCTGCTCGACTGCTCCTGGGCGGGGTCTTGCGCTCCTCAACAAACAGGAACAGCCGCGACGTCACTGGCAAACTCTCTACGTGCCAGGCCCAGGATTGGCTGAGGGCAGGGATACTATCTGCCCATTAGGAGACTGGGGGCTGCGGCATGAAGCAACCCTCAGTCTCTTAAGGGGTACACTAGTGCGCATGTTCGGGCTGATCGTAAATATGATCAGCCCAACAACGAACATGCTCAGTAGCAATGCTGTGACGTGACTGTTTGGTGCCGTGCCTGCTGTCACTCAAACGTTAACGTCCTGAGACGAGGAGAGCTGCCGCAGCCACACCCTCTTCAGCGCGATGTCCCTCCTTCTACTTCTCCGACGTTAATTCCAATCAGGAGTCCTGATTGGAATTAGCGTCGGAGAAGTAGAACAAAGAATTTGAATGGCATTAGTGGGGCAACGCCCCAGCGCCCCCAATGGACGCACCGCCATTGGGGTAAACTAGTCCCACCTCTGGGAGGAAGTGATGGCAGAATTATTTAATTTAGTGTTCTCCATCTTCATTCCAATAATTTTCTTGGCTTTCTTCCTTTGCTCTTTTGGGGTTCACTTGGGCCTCCAGTGCTGTTAATTGAGTAGTCTTTATGAGACACTTCTATACTAAAGTTTACAGGCAGTGATTTTAAGTGTGTAAGTGGAGAAAACTAGCAAAAGGGTGTATAGGTTTATGGGATATTCCACCCTCTTTCAGTTGCATAAAACAGATTTAAACCTAAGCGCACAAGGATGACTAAAAATGTAAGTATTACTAAAGAAAGCTGAGGAAAAAGCCTACAACAAAGTATTAACCCACCGGCCTTGGCGCTGAAGTCCACTACTTTCTAGATATGGCAAAATGCCATCACTCACAGTGTAGGCGCGCCAATGGAGTAGTGGGAAAGCCCTATAGCGCTATGCTGTCTGCTGTGATAGGTGAAAGCAAAATGCAAATGGCAGCTAAACTGGCCAGTGATTGAAGATAGCCTATCCAAACCCCTTTACGTATTTATATATATAATTCATTTATGAGTTTTTAAAATTGTATAAGACAGAAGAGGCCGCTAAAGCCGTTTCTAGGCTAGACCTAAACATACATGACACATCTTTCACATACAAATAATTTTATGTATATTACATACATGTGTACAACGAAAACTTCCGATTGATGAATAGCCTCTTAAACAATCAAGCAGGTTTTCTATTATTGATGCCTCATTCATAATACATAATGAAGCACAGGTGATTCTGATCTTTGCTTCACCTTTAGAAAACAATATGTGCTCCATTCATTTTTAGGGCTCGCCTGCTGATGCGCTTCAGCGCATAGCTGGCGAAGCTCTATAGGGGCTTATCCAGTGTTTATCCACTGGCGATTCCACTGGCGATTCCTTCAAGTGCATGTGCTTTTTAGGTCATTGCGCTTGCGCAAGCCCTAAAAAGCGCGTGCACAATGCCACCAGCCGCCTGCCTGCCTGCCTCGCATTACCACATCAAAGGCAGCCCTCCGAGCGCATTTCTCACCCCCTAATTATTCACGGCCGGCCGGCAGGCACATCAAAGGCTGCTGCTGCCGTGACTCGCATTTCTCCTCCCTCCTCCCCTATCACTGCCCAGGCCGGCCGTACTTTCTCTTTACAAGGGCGCCCATTCCTGAATCACTTGAAATCTCTCCACATTATTTGCATTTTGTTAATTAAAAAAATTAACTTCAACACAGCGTTGCACATTTTTCTCGACTTCGGAAGGATGAGTCCCAATCTCATTTGTACAAAGTGTTGTAATGGGATTATTGGAGAGTTAGAGAAACGTGCTCACAAGTTACATTTTTATGCAAATCATCTGAGTAAATAAACAATAGCATGGTGCCGTTTGCGTCCTTGACTTGATCTGGTTTTTATTTTTATTTTGCTATTATTCTCACAAAGGCTAAGAAGGTCTGCCTACTTTAGTATTAAGTGCTATACGTCGCATAAGCAACAGCTAACCAATCACTCACCCACGCAACGCCACTCACCCATGCAACGCCACTCACCCACGCAACGCCACTCACCCACGCAACGCCACTCACACACGCAACGCCACTCACACACGCAACGCCACTCACACACGCAACGCCACTCACACACGCAACGCCACTCACACACGCAACGCCACTCACACACGCAACGCCACACACGCAACGCCACACACACACGCAACGCCACACACACACGCAACGCCACACACACATGCAACGCCACTCACACATGCAACGCCACTCACACATGCAACGCCACTCAACCACGCAACGCCACTCAACCACGCAACGCCACTCAACCACGCAACGCCACTCAGCCACGCAACGCCACTCAGCCACGCAACGCCACTCACACACGCAACGCCACTCACACACGCAACGCCACACACGCAACGCCACACACACACGCAACGCCACACACACACGCAACGCCACTCACACACGCAACGCCACTCACACACGCAACGCCACTCACACATGCAACGCCACTCAACCACGCAACGCCACTCAACCACGCAACGCCACTCAACCACGCAACGCCACTCAGCCACGCAACGCCACTCAGCCACGCAACGCCACTCAGCCACGCAACGCCACTCAGCCACGCAACGCCACTCAGCCACGCAACGCCACACACACACGCAACACCACACACACACGCAACGCCACACACACACGCAACGCCACTCACACACGCAACGCCACTCACACACGCAACGCCACTCAACCACGCAACGCCACTCAACCACGCAACGCCACTCACCCACGCAACGCCACTCACCCACGCAACGCCACTCACCCACGCAACGCCACTCACCCACACAACGCCACTCACCCACGCAACGCCACTCACCCACGCAACGCCACTCACCCACGCAACGCCACTCAGCCACGCAACGCCACACACACACGCAACGCCACACACACACGCAACGCCACACACACACGCAACGCCACTCACACACGCAACGCCACTCACACACGCAACGCCACTCACCCACGCAACGCCACTCACCCACGCAACGCCACTCACCCACGCAACGCCACTCACCCACGCAACGCCACTCACCCACGCAACGCCACTCACCCACGCAACGCCACTCACCCACGCAACGCCACTCACCCATGCAACGCCACTCACCCACGCAACGCCACTCACCCACGCAACGCCACACACACACGCAACGCCACACACACACGCAACGCCACACACACACGCAACGCCACTCACCCACGCAACGCCACTCACCCACGCAACGCCACTCACCCACGCAACGCCACTCACCCACGCAACGCCACTCACCCACGCAACGCCACTCACCCACGCAACGCCACTCAGCCACGCAACGCCACTCAGCCACGCAACGCCACTCAGCCACGCAACGCCGCTCAGCCACGCAACGCCGCTCATCCACGCAACGCCACTCACCCACGCAACGCCACTCACCCACGCAACGCCACTCACCCACGCAACGCCACTCACCCACGCAACGCCACTCATCCACGCAACGCCACTCATCCACGCAACGCCACTCATCTATATGCAAAACGAAAAATGTCAAACTCTTCTATTGCGAGACCTATTGCATTTTCAATGCTTGTTATGTATAGGACACATTTGTGAAAATTCTGTAGCACACAACTCTTCATATAATATTCATAAGAGCACAATTAAACCCTCTTTTCTCCATTCCCCACCCACAGCAACTGTGCAAATGGCACTTCTTCCATTTTTGTATCAGAAAAAAAGTTTATGAATTCTGTCCCTGCATTAACATATAGGACAATAGGGGCCAAATGTATCAACCAAATAAAGTATTTATTATGGGATTTACTTTCCAACACAATCGTGATTTGCATTAGAAATTATCCTAAAGTAACCCAAAGTTATGATATGCACAATGTGTGCTATTTTACATACCGAAGACCTACCATGAATAGGACACTCACGTTCTCATGCAATCAGTCACTCGTTTTGAACTACCTATTAAAAGACAGGGAATTGTGTTAAAAATTACACCTTGTTGAGGCATGCGTAACGTGTGAGAGAAGTTTTCTTTTCTCAAACATTTCTACGTTTACATGTGTGCTGTAATGTAGAGCACACATACAAAGTTAGAAAACTTTTTAACTAACTGTAAGCATAGTAATATATCCTCCCAGTACAAAACGGGTGCATGGCATCACAAACACACCCTTGCACCAGGGTACAAGGGTGTGTTCGTTGTTGCAAGGCAGCCACAATTGCACCAGCGCTAAGGGAGGGACCAACAGCCCCATATTAAGCAGTTCTGCTCTCTCCCTCTGATGCAACAAAGAGAAGTACAGAAACTGTTTTTTATGCTATGTTGTACGACTTTTTGTTAAATTTCCCTCATAGAATTGCCATTGGCAGATATATAAACACTTTGCACTACCTCAAAGTCATGCAAAGTGATGCACGGTGTTGCTGAATGACTTATTTATCAGCAGAAAACTTATTTTTGCACTGGAAACTTGCCAGTGGCAGCTGGCATGTAAGGAGGGTAGTGGGGCGAGAGGGAAAACAATAAAAGTGGTTAATCAATGATAAAAAAAAATACACTTACCTTAGATCCTGGCGCAATGTCCTACTCGCTCTGGCCTAGGAAGGCAGGCAGGCTCCAACGCGGGACCAGGAAGCTGCAGTAACCAATCCTGGCGCTGCTTTTTATGCAGCACGAAAGCAGCAACAGAATTGGGGGGTGTGGCGTCTCTCGCCGCTCCTGAGGGCATTGGACCCTTATGCTGTCTCTAACTCAGCTGTCTAAGACAGCTGAGTTACAGAGGTTTAAACTATGCACGTCTTGCCAAAAATTAATGCGCAGTTTAAACTTATGTGCTATGCCCCCCATCACTGCTTTCTGCTGCATGCTGACTGGCATCAGCAGAAAGCTCTGCCCCCTGTCCTGACAATTGGTTCAGGACAAGGTTTGGAAAAATAAAACGATAATAAATTAAATGTATTATCTTATTTTTCCATTTCTGGGGCAATTTGTTTAGTTGGTCAATGCTCCTCCGCCTTAACGGAGGAGCTTCCCCTGAAGGTTGCCCTTAAAGTAGTGAAATTGAAATTTGCGCTCCGTTAAGTCAAGGGCCGTTCAATGAGTGGTACTTGGACATCCCAGTGCTAACACCCATACTTTTTGACGCAAAACCAATTTTACAAACATTGTCAAGCCTGCCTTTGTATTAAAAAATGGCTCCTCCTTGAAACGTGTTAGGTATGAGAAATGTTTGCATTTTTCCAAACATTCAAATCATTGGATGTGTGGTGCACTGTCCAGCACACATCCAATGCGTGCAATGTTAAAACAAATGGTTAAAGCTTAGAGTTTTGTACTGGAAGGGTCTGTGCTGCTATGTCCCCCCCAGCACAGCGCAGTATGACAAATTTGGTTGCTATGGTGCGTTGGTCTATTTTTTTGTAGTTATGTCCCCTATGTTCTATGACGAAACTGCTCTAAACCTTTCAATCTAATGGGGTTGCTCTGTGTCCTTCCCAACCTGTGTATACAATTTTAAAGACTAGAGAACTCTTTGTAGTCTTTGAAACTGCTCTGAAGGCTGTCCCTTGCACTGAGCACTGCCTACAGACTTATATCAGGGCCTTTGTGCTAATAGACGTGCATGTTCAGCATCTAAAACGTTTGAAGATGAAAATGCATTAGAAAGTACCAATTCAACTGATGTTCTTCTCCATACAGTATTGCCTTGTCCCCAGTGCTCTAAATGGGCCGGTACTGAGTACCAGCACTATTTTTATTTTGAGAGGGAAAGTACCTGCACCTTTCAAGAAAAATGTAATACTTTTAATTGGAGCGTACCAGCACTTCTCAGAAACAAGCAGGTAATCTGGTGTAGAGTACCTGCACTTCTAGGAGCAGATTTACAAGAAAGTGACGCATCTGTAAAGATGCGTCACTTTCCCTGCTCCACCATTAGAAACCTTGCGCCACTATCGATGCGCCGTATTTACAATACGGCACACCATGCGCAAGGATTGACAGATGCGTCAGAAATTTTGACGCATCTGTTGACGCAAAAGCCACACATTGCTGGAGTCATGTTGCAAGCACGATAGAACTCCAGCAATGCAGGGGAGCCCAATCCTCATTGTGCTGCGTCACTACTTACGTCTGCTTCAGCAGGCGTAAGAATTTGACGCAGTGGCTCCCTAGAAGTGGAGCAGTGAAATCTTGTAGGTTTCACTGCGTCACTACTACGAGGCATTTTTGCACTGGAACACTCACCCTGCATACATTATATCTGACACAGGTATAAAGTGACGCAGGGCATTACAACGTGACATATCTCCCTGGATGCGTCACGTTGTAAATGGGCCGCATGTTTATGATGCTGCTGTATCACAAAAAGTGACGCAACAGCGGTGCAAAAATGACGCAAGGGGCTTGTAAATCTGCCCCTTAGTTTTTCCATTTCAATCACTGTTTGTCCCCTAATACTCTGCCTCTCATTTTCAGAGAATGGGTGACCCCTGTGTGGGTCAACAGCTTCTGTTGATGCCAGCTAAACCAGCAGCGAATCGCATGTAACTTGTGCAAGACTGCACCAATATCAGATGAGGGACAGGAAGTCAATTCGGGAGATTGTTAAATGCAGTCTCATTATTGACGTCATGTGATAAAGTTTAATTTGTTTGTGCAAGTAACTGCACCTACGATGTCGGCTTTATTCAAAGTCATATCCAGGTCCAATAAGGCAGAGTCCCCCCCATACACTAACAGTATGACCAAAAGCGAATAAAAACAGAAAATAAATCTGGCAGTGGCATAAGGCAAAATGACACCTCCCCCCAGAATGTGGCAGAGGCCCATGAGTCTACCATATCTCACAGATATTGATTAGCCTAGGCTGAAGGCCCCCACCCCGATGTATTGAGAGGTCCCCTGAAGCGTTGGGGGCCCCCTACGCCGCAGGGACTGCAGGCGCCTGTGATAAGCAGCTTATGCCGCTGGAAACTGGGCCCACATAAACCTGACGTTACTGGCATCTGTCTCGAGAATGTATCCAAATGGGAAATGAGTGGACACAATTGAAAGAAGACAGATGTGAGACAGCAACATCGAGCATTGAAAAAGTGACAAAGAGGAAGTTGGAAACAGCAGCATGTTTGGCCCACTCCCTTTTAGTCCATGAGCAGGAGGATATGTCCTAATATTGCACCGCCAGCCCACTCCTTTCCTCGCATACCTCGGTTGTGTATTTCCTGATTACACAAGAGCAACATTAAAGGCTTAATTGTATCACCCACGTGCTATGTCCATGTCAGCGACCCTTGAGGGAAGCTTCTTTCCATTTTTAATGCGACTAGGCCCAAACCAGAAGGGCGAATTGCTGACTTGGTTTATTGACACAACCTGACCCCACCCAGGCAGGCGAAGTTCCCTTCAGCACGCTGCTGATGCTTAATTTGTGCACAAAAAAATAAAATAAGTGCAGAAACCCAAATGTCTTCTTATGACCCTCGTGCAAACGTCCATTGAACCATTCGGAAGTGAGTATTTTACATAGCCCACTTCCTGAAGTGAATTTCTTCAAGGTGGTCTCTGATTTAATGCTCAGTTAAAATGAGCCACAGTGATATTTAAGGATTTTCCTAGAATCACCCAGTTTGGTCGAGTATGGAAGACAGTTTGGAGCTCTGGATTCCTGTTGACATGTTGTGCAAACCAGCCAATGAATGACGCTTTCCTTCTGGTTCCACCTGATCACCAAAGGGCAATGCTTTGTGTTTATTTCATGACTTAAAAGTAGTGCACTATATTCACTCAATAAAAGTATCATATGTTAATTCCACCTGGTGGGATATTTGTATTGAGTGAACACAGGACAGACTCACTAAAATAAGTAAAAGGGAAGGCAAGAGACCATTTTTATGGCAACCCATTGCTTCCACCCGGCATAACAAACAACAACTAGGACAAGTGTTATTTCCTCTTTGATGCAATTACATTTATTAGCCGAACAAACAAGACTCTCTGACATCCCGTGGGTCTTGAGTGAGACTCATGCGAATTGCACCTCTGCTCCCCTACAACACACACAGCACAAAAGCACGTTGTTCGATTTTGTGTGCGTAACTATGACATAACTAATGGTTTATCTCTTTTCAAAGTACTATAGTGAAAGAAAAAGGTCCTGCTTGGATTCTAGGTTCAGCTCTACTTTGGCATGGCATTCACCATGGGACAGGGACTGAGCAAGACCTTCAGCTTGAGCCATGCTTAAGCCTTGCTTAGCCTATCCACCTGTACTTATGCCCCTTTCTTCTACCGCCACACACTTTTTGTCTCATTGTCTCACTCTTTCCGGTCCTTTTTCACCCATTCTTTCTCGCTTTATCATTGTTCTCCTGTTTTCCCTACCCGCTTCTTTCTCTCTTTTCTTCCTTTCTCTCTCTTGCTCATTACCATGGCCTGATGTGGAAAAATATGTTCATGTTCCAAAAAATGAGTGCCAGTGACCATCAACTGCAACTAATGACATAAATTAAGCAGTAGTCAAATATTTGAGTGGGTCATATCATACTTTGGCTCTGAGGACCAAGCCAAACCATTCATTTGGCTCAGCTTGGATCTCTGTTACAAACAAAAGGAGCTCAAGGGGGAAAGCAATATATAGGAGGAGGCAGCCCCCCACTCAGTCAGTATTCAACAATAAATACCTCCTCCAAAAGACACCAAAACGTCAAATGACCAGAGGCAGAGTTGCACAATCAGTCGTACTCCAACCTCAGATGTGTTGGCTTAACACTAGTCTGCAGGTCGTGGTGTGTATACTAACAAGTTTACTAAGGTCTAATAAAGTTCCCGCTGGTGGAGAGAGTGAAAAAATGTGTGAACAAAGAGAAAGTGCCTCACGGTAGTAACACCCGAGGGGGTTCCTAGCATGCAATTGCCAGTTTACCCACTTCTCATCATTGGTCGCTCTCTCTTCGTAGTGATAAAAGAACAGAGAAAAACACCAAAGTAATAATGAAGGTGAAATCCCAACTCATATACGTGCCGTGTATAAAAACAATCTAACTATCCACTCATCTATATTGAAAGTAATAAAGTGGGTGTGTGCACCTAAAACCCCTGCAATGGCCAAAAGGCGAAATGGCCACCGCTGCTAAAATGTGGAACCACTTGCTGGCTATAATAACTTTATTCTGCTGCTGCAAGTAGTCCAGGATTAAAAATGGTTCATATTATACCATGTTTGTATGATGCCGACATGTTTCATTGCTATAACTTCAGCAAATTTGTCAGGGCAAACTCGGGGTTCTGATATCAAGTTTTGTTTTTCACAGTTCAGTCGACCTGTAGTAAAATAAAAAAAATAAAAAATACACACATACAAAACAGCGGAAAGAAAATGTAGGTCATCAGTATATACCTGCCTGAATATCAACCGGTACACACACACCAGCCCATGTGAGTCAAATGTGTATAATATTACCTGATGGCTGCCCGTTACTGCATACCAGCAACCATCAGTGGCTTAGAACAGCGTGTCACAAGATCACGTGCTCACTGGCGGTGCAATATAAATTAATGCAACCTGCAACATAAAAAACGCACATCAATGCAAATGGGGGCACTGGTCGTATTGTCTGAGCAATCGCCCTGCCTTGTGTCAAAAGCGCCCCTCCTGACATACCGATGTGGTGTGCCACTGGCCACCGTGCATTGCCTTGCCTTTCAGACGATAATAAAACCATTAAAAACGCTGTTCAGAAAGCCGTCTAGAAAGTAGAGCCGGAAGAGGACCATCCTACCGGGATTTGCAAAACTATACACCCATGTGGCATAAGTTCTATAGTCTACATCGTTGCACCCCGCTCCCGCTGGAGGCCTAAATGTATAAACAAGGCATAATCACAGAAAACCACCCCGCAATGCACCTTACCGCTACCGACAGTGCTCGGTCAGAAACGCTCCTCATGGAGATCCCCGCCGGCGTCTTTACTTAAACCATCGAGCTGGTGTCTCACAGGCGCGGTGAGGCAAAGCGTACTGCGTCTACCAGCGTCAGGCGGCCATTTTGAAACGGGAAGGACTGTATGTATAAAGTTTCGATTGAAATGCAGACTCACACGGGCGGGGGAGAGAGAAGCCATTGTGAGCAATATATCAAGACAGTAAAACGGAACTTTGCTCATGTTGAATAAAGGACACTAATCCGTAATGAGCTCCCCAGATGTAAAAGCCTCTAGATTAACCTTGAATGCCATTATCATGTCCAATCGATTAAAGCGGCATTATCAGCTTAAGACTCCCAACACGGATATATTAAGGGGGGAAAAAAATGTTGTCTGCTTGAAAATGCCCATTATCACAGCACTTGCTCAAGATTAATGCACATCATTTGGGGAATATTGTATGTTTATGTGCAAGGGTTGTGTCTACTCATACTAATCATGGAAAACCCAGAGTCAAAATGTAATCCACAGAAAGGTAGCCCCGAGGCTCCCTGTAATCACGGGGCCCTTCAAGATGTTAAAGACTGACAGCTAGAGAGAAAGCGTCTGGGGCACCAACAAGGGCTGTTACAGTGCTGTGTGTCACAAGGGGCCAATGTGTGGGAAGGAGATTTGAAGGGCATATATAAACCAGAAATGGCAACACTAAAGCACCAGTCCCTATGCAAACAAAGTTGGTACTGATTTCTTGACAGGATTAAAAGTGACATTACTGAGGTCATAAGGAACGGTGAATAATGAGCCCATTGCACATATTAGGTTTCAAAATTGAAAGAACATATATGGAGAGAAACCTAATCACTGACGGCTGACAAGATTTCTAACTTGCTCGAGCGAATCCTTTTTCGGAACAAAACAGAGGTGTTCTCTAACTCACTATTTACAGTATGAATGGGAACCAGTTCGAAATAAACCCCATAAAGGTTAATTTGTGCTGTTAAGGGAAAGAACTGCAGGTGCATCAATTCCCAAGTGAGGATAGTTGTGGTGTTCCCGTGTGGAAGGCACTCAAGGAAATAACAATTAATGAACGGTCTAAAAACAAAGAAATAACAGATACGGCAAAGCGACGTTTTCAAAAGGAAAAGCGAAGGAAAAGTAAGTGAAAAGTACAATTAAATCTTGAGAGGAATACCGTACAGGCGACATCGTAGTTTCAGTCAGAAACGAGCAAGGCATGCCGGGAATGACGTAGGCAACAAACCCAGAGTGACAATTGGGTGAGAGCCTAATACGTCAGACCGACGCTCTGCTTTGAGACAGCTGCCACTACCGCGGGACAGGACGAGAGGAGTATAACAGACCCGGTGAGGGGGGGGGGTCGGGGCACATTGACGGTGCCCGCCCCCCCAGTGATGGAAGCCCTGCGTGTGCCCGGTGAGTGGGGTTGGGAAGGTGTATGTGTGCGCGTTTGCGTGTGTATGTAAGCCCCGCGTTTGGGGGAGGGGGGTGAGTGTGTGCCCGTGGGAATGTGTGTGCGCATGCATGAGTGTGGCTGTGTGCGCGCACGCAAACGAGAGGCGAGAGGCTGCTGAATGTTGAACAGGAGATGTGCATGTGCGCGCCCACGAGGTGAAATCCGCCGAGGGAAAGAGCGTGCACATCCCCTGTCCAACATTCCCGCAAGCCGGCGACATAAGGTCTTTCGCTGACGCGAGACCTAAAAAGCACAATGATAGTCACGCCAAATCATCCAACTCATATATAAACATCCAATGAATGGATAACTCAGCGCCTACTCACTTTGTTCCATTCAATGCTGTCATTCAGCCCATCACGGTCTGCTTTTTCAGAGAATATCCATTTGGCTTCCTTCCGGGCCAAAATGGCTTCAATGTTGTGCGTTTCACCGACAACTTTTTCTAAAATTGTCCACTTGAAATCCCTGTGACCATGACCCTGTTCAATGAAATGTTGCACAAGGCGGGTGGTGAGTTTTTTGGCCTTGCTGATATGTTCCTGGATGCGAATTTTAGCTTTACGTGAGGTGAGTCCGATGTAATACAACCCACAGCTACACGTAAGCCTGCAAATTACATGGGACGTGTTGCAATTGCTGAAATGATTCAAATGCCTCGTTCTGCCATCATGTAATACGACACTTTTGGTAGCAATGGTCAGGTCACACACCGAACAACATCCACAAGGGTGATGTCCCGTGGGAAGAGTACCTGATTGAGATTTCACGGGAGCACGACTGTGGACCAACTTATCTCGCAGATTTGATGCCCGTTTAAAAGCGAAGCGAGGAATGGGCATTTTGCCCGATGCTGTATCTAGAATGGACCAATGCTTTCTGATGATTTGACGCATCCTAGTGGACAAAGGATCAAAAGTTGTTACTATGGGGAGACAAGCCTGGCGTTCCCTTGCATTCCTCTCGAGTATGGCCTCCCGAGGCGTATTCAACGCTCTTCTCCGGGCCTGTTTAATCACTTTGACAGGATAATCCCTCTCTCTGAGTTTCGTGACCAAACCCTCAGACTGCTCTAAGAAGGAGTCAGTTGTCGAGCAGTTGCGCCTATACCGCAAAAACTGCCCCACTGGGAGATTATCCCTTAATGCCCTGGGGTCTCCAACCGTCGGAAGCGCCGGAGGGACGCGGCTCAACGGGCTTGAGTTGTTACACCAAGCTACTGAAGGACACGTGATCGGAGGACACGGGGTCCAATATATGGTTGCTGGTACGTCCGGATGTGGCAATCATAAGGTCCAATATACACATGAGTGTGATTACTACGAACCAAGAACCCCAGTTTGCCCTGATGAAATTGCTGAAATAAGAGCAATGAAACATGTCGGCACTTTGAACTTCTATGGTATATGAGAATCCATTTTTAATTTGGAAAGGCTTGCAGCACCAGAATAAAGATAGAGAGCTAGCAACCCTTACCACTACGCAATTTTAACCACTTTGGGTTGCACTTTTTACACTTATTATATATTCCTTTGGGGTGAGTGGTGCACTGTTACATCTTCTTATGCACCCTGGTATTAGATATAATTCTTTATCACTATTATGACTACTTACACATTTTCTTGTTGTTACTTGGTTATTTTCACACACCACATACAGAGAGAGTGACCGATTATGAGAAGTGGGTATACTGGATATCATTAAACCAGGAACCCCCTCGGGTGTTACGTCCGTGAGGCACTCTCTCTGTCCCCACACATTTTTCCTGGTGGGTTTGGGAACCTGTATCTAGTGTTTAAAGCTACATCCTTGACCTATAAGATTAGTGTTATTTAACACGTTTAGGATGATCTAGATGATGCATCAGTACATCCGTTTTGGTCTATAAAGTTTGGATGTTTTGAATTAGGTAAGGCGCTTTTTTGTTTATAGTGGCTTGTGAATCTTCGGCAAGATGTAGAATGCCGGTACCCGAGGTTTGGTATTGATGATCAAATCCGCCTCCTTGGGAGTGATCCATTTCTTCGCCACAGCGTCCGCCACCATAGTCTGTATGGTGTCCTGCAGAGCGGGAGTGGGGTCACGCATGAGGGGATGGTAATTAGTGCGGACTCCCAACAATCTCATAACCTCACTCTCATAGTCGCTGGTATTGAGCACGACCACCGCACCGCCCTTATCTGCCTGTTTTATTGTGATGGAATAATTGTCTTGTAAAGATTTAACAGCCACCCAGTCCGCCCTAGTCATGTTATGGGTAGAGTGTGAATTGCTGCACTGTTCCAGATTCTCAATCTCACGCAGTATTCGTTGTTCGAAAACTGCAACCTCGTGTCCAACAGAAGTGGGGGGAAGGGGGGGGGACAAAAGTTCGATGGACGACGAAGATTGGTATCGAAAACGGAACGATGGATTTTGTCCTTTTCGGCAAAGAATTTGTGGAGTTTGATCTTTCTCATCATTTCCGCCAGTTCAATTCTGCACAGAAAAGAGTCATGTTTAGGAGTAGGGGCAAACCCGAGTCCCTTGTTGAGGACTTCCCTTTCTTTTACAGTTAATTCATATGAGGATAGATTGACCACAATGTCGTTCCTATTCACAGAATGGGAGGGACTGCTTTCTGAACAGCGTTTTTAATGGTTTTATTATCGTCTGAAAGGCAAGGCAATGCACGGTGGCCAGTGGCACACCACATCGGTATGTCAGGAGGGGCGCTTTTGACACAAGGCAGGGCGATTGCTGAGACAATTCAACCAGTGCCCCCATTTGCATTGATGTGCGTTTTTTATGTTGCAGGTTGCATTAATTTATATGGCACCGCCAGTGAGCACGTGATCTTGTGACACGCTGTTCTAAGCCAGTGATGGTTGCTGGTATGCAGTAACGGGCAGCCATCAGGTAATATTATACACATTTGACTCACATGGGCTGATGTGTGTGTACCGGTTGAAATTCAGGCAGGTATATACTGACGACCTACATTTTCTTTCCGCTGTTTTGTATGTGTGTATTTTTTTATTTTTCTATTTTACTACAGGTCGACTGAACTGAGAAAAACAAAACTTGATATCAGAACCCCGAGTTTGCCCTGACGAATTTGCTGAAGTTATAGCAATGAAACATGTCGGCATCATACAAACATGGTATAATATGAACCATTTTTAATCCTGGACTACTTGCAGCAGCAGAATAAAGTTATTATAGCCAGCAAGTGGTTCCACATTTTAGCAGCGGTGGCCATTTTGCCTTTTGGCCATTGCAGGGGTTTTAGGTGCACACACCCACTTTATTACTTTCAATATAGATGAGTGGATAGTTAGATTGTTTATATACACGTCACGTATATGAGTTGGGATTTCACCTTCATTATTAATTTGGTGTTTTTCTCTGTTCTTTTGTCACTACGAAGAGAGAGCGACCAATGATGAGAAGTAGGTAAACTGGCAATTGCATGCCAGGAACCCCCTCGGGTGTTACTACCGTGAGGCGCTTTCTCTTTGTTCACACATTTTTTCACTCTCTCCACCAGCGGGAACTTGATTAGACCTTAGTAAACTTGTTAGTATACACACCACGACCTGCAGACTAGTGTTAAGCAAACACATCTGAGGTTGGAGTACGACTGATTGTGCAACTCTGCCTCTGGTCATTTGACGTTTTGGTGTCTTTTGGATCAGCTTGGATCTCGCCAAGAAGTTGCTGGTGTGTTCTCCCCTGGTATGTGTTTTAGGTCGAAGTCTACTAGACAGAGTAGCTGTCTGGAGTGGTTGCTAAAGACTTCTTGGGGGCATTCTGAAACCTGACCCAGAAATGCATTCCGGCCTTTGCTTACCATTGACTTTGTATTTTGTATCTCACATTTGCTCACTTTCTATTTGCTGGATTTATTTGTTTAAGGCTGTCCCGCATGTCTTTGTCCCTCCTGTGGAGCATAGCCCGTTTACTGTACTCTTCTGCTAGTGCTCACTTTCTGTAAACAGGTCTTTAAATTTTGTTCTTATCTTGTCACATTTGTTGTCTATTCAAAGACAGAGGTCAAATGTCTGGCCCTGTCTTCTCAGGCAGCTGGGTGTTTACTTTTCTTCCGCTGACTTGAAAGTGAGAGGATTTATGTGACAATCTGGGGGCGTGAAAGGAGCGTTTTGTTTTCTAGCAAACAACAAAATGTAAATGTATGTTTCTGGTGCAACAGTTTGGGGACTTCAGGTCGAGGAGTATTTGCACCAGGCGGTGCCAGCCAAGCCAGCTAAGCCACAGGGGAGGAGCAGACGCCAGTGGAGGTGCTACAAAGCGAAGCCCTCACTACTGCCATGAGGGATGCTGTGTTGCTGGTGTCACAGTTCGGGGACTCCAGGACCCAGGAGTATTTGCCCCGGGAGGCGTCTGTGCAAAAAGCATAGCTAGCAACCAAGATTATTGGCTACACAGTGGAGCCCACAAATTCACGTTCTTCTCATCAGCCGGCCCAGGGTTTTGTCTTTGATTATGAAGACCTACTTTCCTGGCTGTCAGCCCTTTTTAATTAAGTTCTATCCTCCACCTTCTCGCCTGTGCTTGATCAACTGACGGCTGATGAAAGGACCCTGTCCAAGACAGGGGGTCCTGGATATGATGCTCAAGCTAGAGAACAACCAAACCAAGTTGGGGAATCCTCTGCTTTCTGTACTTCATCTGCTGCAGACACCAATATGGCTCCATTGCACTCGTGTATACTATCTCTTCCCCAGGTATCATTGGCTGTTCCACCTACCCCGCCAGCTCAAGTGAAATATAAGGAGCATTCTTCAGTGCTACATCTACCACCTGCTGTTTGTCCATATGTTGTGATCTTAACCACCTTCCTCTAACTTGATCCCCACACCAGCTAATGAATAAGGCTACTCATTGGCTTCATTCCCATGTCCAGCATGAAACCAATTTGTCTCCATGTATTTTGCTCGCCCTCAGAGTGGTCATTTGAAAAGGAGTTTAATGGAGATTGTGTCATTGTTAATTTTGCAAACCTGTTGGTTGCAGGTGATCGCATCCACTCTGCCTACCAGGGTTTGACCAAGACAAGTGAGATAAAGATCTTGCCTCTGGCATACTTCTATAGAGACTTAAGACCACTGACTGGGGACCTGAGGGGCAAACATTCAAACATGCCCGTGCAAAGTATGTCCTATCCTTTTGCAACGGCCAATTTTCTGCCTTGTCAGGGTTGTGCAATAACATCTGACTTAATAAATCAAACCAAATTGGGGGACCATGAGATTCTGTTGATGAACTTCAGTGAGACGAGACAGTCTGCCACTGGAGTGGACCCTGACACTAAATCTGATCCTCTACCTGTTGGGCATCTTAGGCATAAGGAGCTCTAAGATTGCTCTATTGGAATGTAGCTTTCGTTCACTCCTTTCGTGCGTACCTCTTTCTGGGAACCCGGGCAGTCTCACCACAATATAGACCTGGGTTTCAAAATGTTAGTATCGCTGCAGTACCTTCAACATCAGGTGTCCCCTAACTATTTGGGTTAAAGCTTCACTTGCTGTGAAAATCAAGGTATTAGATTAGACCTAAAATCCCTAGATATTCTGGGGATTGTAGTCACTGCCGGTAAAAAGGTGTAATGTTTACATTTGATGTTCTAAGAGCAAGAGGGACTTTGCAACCAGACATGTACTGGACAACTATTTGAATTTAGACACTACTGGTCATTTTTTATTGGTTGCAGGTGATTTCAACTTGGCCTTTGAACTCCAAATAACACTAAGTAACCTGATGGAAGAAGATTAGGGCATGGAATATTCCCAAACTAGAAATTTCTTAGATAGGTAAAATAACTTCTTTAGCCTCCCAGAAAAGGAAATGTGCTCTCACTCATGCGGTATGGGCATGTAATCGTCGATCACTTTCTGCTAATATCCCCAGGCACATTTTCAAGAGGACTAAGTGCAAAAGTAGACTTGACTACATCCTATTGGATCTGCGATTGTGAGCAAACTTGGGAAACATGATGGTGGGTGACAGGGTAGACAGTGATCACAATGCGTTTACGTTACTGCTAACAGGCACCCTCATTGAGGACAGGGTGGTGACAGCCATTCAGACTGCCCCTGTCTACCATTATAATAACAAAAAGGCTCTTAGATGGCCATGCATTAAAGACTCTATCTGAAAAATATGCGGAAATTTATAGAACTGTTGCCAGCCTGCTAGAGCTATATTTTAACTTACCCCTGGAGGGATTCCCCATTATGGTCAATCATGAACATATAGTAGAGCATCTTAAAGGCCAATTTACGAAGTTTGTTTCATCACGCACAACTGTAGCTGCACATGCAATCTGGTTTAATACTGCATGCAGGAAGGCCCTGTCCAAGTTAATTGAGGCTACCAAGGGGGGAGCGAGAGATGTAGTTGCAGCTGCTAGGGAAAAGTATAAGCTCACTCAAGTCACCAGCAAAGATGGATTGAGAGGAAAAGAAATGGCGTGATTTATTGATAGCTTGAAGAATAAAAAGAGGGAGGAATGCTGGATTCTCTTTTCATAGGGAAGTATGAATCCTGATAAGCAAGACAAGCTCGACATTCAACACGAAGCATGGATCAAGCACTTTAAGGAATTGTAGGCATCACCCAAGAGTGGTGCTGACCCTGATGAGAGCATTGTTAGATCTTCAAAGAAGAGGGTAGCCTGACCCATACCATTTTCACATTAGATGAGACTATGATGGCAATTAACTCCATGGAGGGGGAAAAGCAGCTTGTCTAGATAGGATCCTGGCAGATTTCTATTGGTTGGAAACTAGCGTTTGGGGCTTGTATCTAAATTTACTTACCAACGCAATAGCCCAGGGCTCAGATATTCACGCCACTGGAGAGGGGAGGAAATTATTCCTATTTTTAAAAAGGGCTCTAGGGACAATATCGCTAATTACTGATCTATTAGCCTTATTGACACTGCCCAAAATATTTTTTTTGTCAGGTTTTAGAACGAGTCCAGGACTGGATGCAGGAGGTGAAGGTTCTCTCCCACCTGCAAGCTGTGTTTAGGGAAAATACCAGCACAGTTAACCAAGTCTTCCGCTTTTCCCTTCGAGTTTGGAAAACTGCTAAGTTGATGCATGAGCTCCTCTATGTGGCCTTTATTAATTTAAGGGCAGTTTTTAGGTCTCGCCTGAGCCAGTGCACATGCGCTGCCTGTGAGGCATTTAGTAAAGGCTTTTGAACTCTGAACACATGCTTGTGCGTGTGCTTTTTTTAAATTAACCCGCTATTGGCCTGTGCATGCGTCTTTCTTAAAAAGACAGCACACAATCAGTCCAAGGCGGGTGATTGCCCTGCCTTCTTTGTTCCCTGGCCTAGGGTGCTCGGGAGCGAGCATCAATGCCATCTGTTTCCAAATATTGCGTTTGCATTAATTGGAAACAGATGACGGTCTTCTCCTGCAGCAGCAGGCACAAGCGTGCTCGCGCGCGCACCACTTCTGGGCTTGTTACAAAGGTGTTTTCTTATTACATCTTATGGCCTCCATCGTCGGCGCTGGCCAGTGGCCACGGTACATGTTAACTAAGAGTTCTCAAAAAAGGTGCGAGATGCTAGCAGGGCTGGGCTCAGCCTCGCGGTTCCTCCTCCTGCCCCGCGCTCTCCTCGGCCTTCCCTGAGCCCTCCCTCGCTCTCCGGGGTGCTCTGTACTCTTGCACACTCGTCTATCTGCCCACTGGCAGTGCACAGAGGTCTGGTGCTGCAGCGAAGTATCCGTTACCAAGACAACGCTGTACAACCAGCGAAGTATTGGGGTTTAGTGCACACCACTGGGAGCCAGGGGCCAGGCGTTAGGGCAACTTTACGGAAACTGGGATGCAAGAGTGCGGCTCTGGCGCCCTCCAGTGGGGGTTGGATGTTCGCAATGTGGGCACCAGCCTCGATTTTCCAAACACTTTCCTTTATCACTGGCACCGAGAAATCCGGATTATGAAGCTATTTTAGGATTTTTCCACAAGTAAAACTAATTTTAGAGCTGACTTGGCCATCTACTTGATAAAGCAGCGCTGCCTCTGTAACAGGCACACATTAACTCTAGAAGGGCGGTTAATATTGTAACGCAGCTCTTGCGACGGCAGCCTGGTGAACGATTCACGCAATCATGCCTAACAACACTTCACAAACTGTTAACTGCGGTTAAGAACATCGTCCTGTTTAATAAGCATGGTGATCCGCGGGTAGAGCACGTCCTCCAGCGAAGGGTGTCAGCACGGCCGACTACACCTTTCCATCTGCTGAGGTTGACAAACTAGGGAATGAAACGCGCGGCAGGCGATCATTTCAGCTCTAGAGCATGCCTTATTAAAGTGAAATATCTTGTATTATTCTCATAGGATGGCTGACCTTTGAGATAATATGAGTATGAAACTATACCATTCTTTTGAAAGGTAAAGTGGTATTAACTAAGTAAACCAAAACATACTGAAAGGTTAGTTGTAGCACTCATCCGCCAAGCTACGTTTTAAACTTAAGTAGTGTCACATTTGTCTGTTAAGCAAAAATATTTTTCACCAAGCTCGCGATCGTAATGGTCGCTCTGTAGCTCGGCTCCGTCAGCCTTCCGGCCTGACTCGCATATCCTGCTGCATATCCTGCCCCGAGACGACACACTCGAGAAGAAACAGAAACGTAACGTGTTGCTCTTACTCACCGTCTGACCTGGAGGCTCCTGCGTGCTACGGCTCCGAAGTTGTGCCCCCGGAGGGACCGGGGCCTCCGCGGTGATGAGACCGGGGCCTCGCCTATTGGACCCAGCCTGGCGTTGAAGTAAACGTCGGCCCCGGCCGAGAGAGTGCGCCACTGGCGAGAGGCCGTTGTGCGAGCATCCCGGTGGTCCTGATCCGGACTTGCCTTGGCGGCCGTGAGGCTGGTGCGGGACGCGGTGCTCCGAGGACTGATCGTGTGAAGGGGTCCCCCCACCGCTGCTCCGTCCATCCACCCTGGAGCCTCGCGCCCGGGCTCTGTTCGTCAGACACGCCAGCGATAGTACAGGCGGACCCCCGACTTTGGCGGCTCTCCTTTCTGCACCAAGGCTGCCATTAGTGGGACCCCCTTGGTACCTGGAGGGGTCCGCATCTGTGGGACTGCTCCGAGAGTCGCGGAGGGTGGTGACGAGGCTGAATCTACAAAATGGCGGCCGATGAACTAGGCCGTGGATATCCTCAAGACGGCGGACTTGGATTGCTGGACTGCACGGGGGCCTGGACATGTGTGCGTGAGCCTACAATTGGCGACGTTCTTGCCGCATTACGATCCTTGCAGGCGGCCTTGGCCCCCGGTGCCCCTGGGGGATCGGTGCGGTCCGCCGCCATCTTAGATGGACGGTTCTTCATGGTCTCCTCTCGTCTCAGTTATGCCCCTGCCTCGCCCCCCTCGGTCGCGACGAGGGTTACTACCGCTGTCCGTCGACAGGTCTGCAAGCAAGTGGCTTTGGAACCTCCTGCGCTTCAATGTTTGGAGTTTGGGGACTTGGATATCGTGCTGGGGCCCGATCCTACCCGAGTGCCCGAGAAGCATGGTGGACTGCTACCTATCTTTGCCTTGATGAGGTCGTGTTTCTGTACTGCAGGGGAACCCCCGCTTTCCCGAACGGCGAGACTGAACTCCTGTCTTTTACTGCCCTTGTTAACATTGCTGGGACACTTGAACTGCATACCCGGACTTTTGTTCTCTTGCCTATGGATTGACCTCCCTGGCCTACGTTTTTATCGGAATTCTTTTCATCCGTGTGATTGCCCCGCACCGAGTTGCTTACTTCCCGCTGTCATGTGGTGGGTGGTAATTGTGGCTAAGAAAGGCCTGGGGTGAGATACATTGCTCCCGGTGGATTGCTGGTGTACAGATCCGTGGCGAAGTTGCCCGTATACATAGTGCTGTGGGTGACCCCCTTATAAGTTTTATGACGCTCGAGATTGTGTCGTTTTCGTTTAAACGTATTACGATTGTATGGTTGGGCGGAGGGCTGAGGCCGACCGTTTTGTCTCTGCTCCTTTACTCCTCCCTCCTACTTCTTTCTGTTTTCATGTCCTTCTTTTTGTCTCTTTATTCCTCTTCTCTCTTTTGTCTCTACTACATTTCGGGTTCTGATTTAGGGCGACAGGCACGCTGCTGGGGGGGTAGGCCGTAGCCTTCTGCAGGGGTGCTGGGTGGGATGGGTGGGATGGGTCTTATCTGCTGTTTTATTTTCCTTAGTTCTATGGCCCTTTTTGTGTCTCTTTATAGGAGCACCGCGTCTGTCCCTGCCTCCTATGGTATGATTGGGGTGGGGTCTGTATCGTCGCTGCTCTCCTTCTTGTGGCTATGCTACATTTCAATAGCGACTCCCAGCCCCTCCCCGTTGCTAATATTCCTGCTCTTTTATGTGTCCTTGCTACGAGGTGATTGTATCGGCGCGGCGTTCTTCTCTTTCAGTCTGTATTTTTCTTTTCCCCTCTTTCTTCCCCTCCCCTCCTCCTTTTTTCTCTCCCAAAGGTTAGTATGACGGGTTAGTTCTAGTGATGTCATTAGTCCGGTTCCTTTGTTCTGTTTCCGATGTACTACTGGGTGGTGGATGTGCATAGGATGAGTCTAATTGCATATTGATTTGTGTTAACCACATCTGTTTACATACTGATGTATACTGTAGTGACACTCCTCCGCATTGCTGCCCTTTAGCTTTCTTGTAGCCACTGGTTTGCTTTGGGAACCCGGATTCATTTATGCTGTAACCGAGCCTGTTATACTCCTTATCGTAATATTACAAAATTAACCTTCTTTGTTCCTCTCTGTGGGCCGTCCAGATCCTCCCCTCCCCCCCCCCCTTCCCCCTTTTTTTGGGCTGTATTGATTGCGCTCCATTATGTTTGATTCTGTATATTTTCCTTCTGGATTTCTTGACTGCTCTATCGTGTTGTGGCCGGCCGGACTGGTTGTAGGCCCAGATTTGTATATCCTTTCTGTACAAATAAAGGTTTAAAAAAAATATATATATATATATATATAAATTTCACCAAGCTTGGAAAGAAAATACAGCTTATTGACACACGATTGCACTAGGGTGAAGAGAGTTTATTAGTACATGACAGCATCCACTACTGCATCAATGGACAGGGCATATATTTCACCAAGATTATACAGGGGGGGAATGTGGGGCGCACTCAGTGGACTGATTCATTTAAACTCACAGGGTCTGTGGAAAAGCCCCTTGAAGATAGCTTTGATGTCCAGGTGAACAAAGGACTGGATTTATCGGTATTTCGGCTATTAAAAATAATACTCATACTTTGTCAAAGGCATTATCAGCTAAACATCACCTAAGCATCATGTCAGTCTGCAATCGGAATCTGGCGTCTTGGTTTGTATAAAGGTAACAAAAATGCTTAACACTTTTTAATATAACTTTTCGACATGATGCACAGCAGCCAAAATTCTCTACAACATAGTCAAAAATCCTGGCAAAACACATAAAGTTCCAAAGGCGAGACCTATTGGCTATGCCAATGCTTGTTTACCTTGTTCCTAGGGAACAGCTGTGGCTGGTTCTCCATAAAAAGGGCCTGCCAGATTCATTGCTATCTTTCATGGTGCTCTCGTAAAATTTTAATTATGCACAGGTTAGATGGGGGACATGGGAGATCTGATGGATAAAATCCCAATACAAAGAGGTGTACGTCAAGGCTGCGTGCTAGATCAAACACTATTCATTCTTTATATTAATGGACTAATTAGGCTCATGCACAACTGCAGTAATGATTCACCTGAACTGGGAGGTGAAAAGATCCAAGCCCTCCTTTTCGCCTATGATACCCTTTTATTATCGATAGCCCCAAGGAGATTACAAACTCTGCCAGAGAAATTCTCCAGCTTCTGTGATTCATTTGGGCCAGAAATAAATGTTAGCAAAACAAAGTTTATAGCTTTCAACCCGCCGCGGTGCTTTAATGGGAAGTATAAGGGTGGGCGTAGTTCGCGAAGTAGCGCTACGCGAAGCTACGCGAAGTGCACTTCGCACTACGCGAACTTCACGTAGCACTACGCGAACTGCGTAATAGCATGTTTGCACTGTGCAAGATGCGTTTTCAATGATTGCACAGTGCATACAAGCATCCGGCACTTTGCAAGCATTGAAAACGGCATCTTGCACAGTGCGAGCTGTAGTTTTCTGCTGCTCGAGTAGATTATTACTCGAGCGGCAGCTTTCTCAACGCGAACAGGTAGTTTCTCATTGAGAGCGGTCGCGAGCATCCGCAACCACTCAAAAATGAGAAACCTGACCTCCTCGCGTTGAGAATCTCGCCGGGATGTCATTTTGCTTGCTCGCGGTCGCGAACATGACGTTCAGGACCGCGAACAAGCAAAAAATGACCGCTGCACTACGCTACGCTGCACTACGCATGTTCGCACTGTGCTACGTGCAGCTCGCGTAGTGCGAAGTTGCGAAAACTTCGCAAACTCCGCGAGCGTAGCGTAGTGCTTCGCCCAGGGTTAGAAAATACACATCCAAGGCACCCCTCTGGATGGAGTGAAGGAGTTTGATTATCTCGGGGTCCAGCTGATGAGCTCTCTTTCATGGGCAGTGAAACTTCTGAGGGCCTTAAAATCTTCTACCACCCCCTTTCCCCAGCACTACAGTTATATTGTGCAAAAGCAGTTAGTGCAGCCCTATATAGTTGTGAGGTGCTGGCAATGAATCCCAGTTGGTAATATCAGAGAATAGATGTATGTGTTCCCTTATTAGCCTCACGCAAAAGGCTCCATTGATCCCCCTGAGATTGGAACTGGGGGCAGAAGAATATTTCAGATATTGTAAATCTTAAACCATTCTACTTCATTCTACCTGTCTCTTCTACACTTTACACCACTCTATTCCAATCCTCTCTATGCCACTCCACTCTATGCCACTCTACTTTCTGTCGCTCCACTCCACTCTAAGACCTTTTCCTCTATGCCACACTACTCCACTCTACACCACTCTACTCTACTCCATACTGGGTAAGGCTGTGGTCATCTAAAGATTTAAGTCAGTACCAGCTGGCGCTTATGGAGCTCATAGATTTGGGTGCTGTAGTTAGAACACCCTGGCTCACATTTGTCAAGACTTGGCTCACCAATCTTGATCTGAGTGAGCTCTGGAATAATCTATCTTTTAATAATCCATCCTCATCTAACATGGGGGTGGTGGCCCATCTGAAGAGTAGATATTGAGCTTTTGTCAATAACAACTGTTACCTGAAATCTTCTCTGAGGAGCTTAACTGAAACATTTTTAAACGTAAAATGTGTTTCCTAATTTGGAAAATTTCTTGACATGATCGAGCCCCTGAGAAGAAAACCCTAAACGGAATTCTACCTGTGAATAAGCACAGAAGTACTTGGAGTATGTAGCTGAGAATAACTCCAAAATCTCCATGCTGTACATCTCCTCTCGAAACAGTAGCCAATTTTATGTTCTTCTGGCCAGCACATGCTTGTATTAGGAAATCTTGGCTGGTCCCTGTCTGCAGGAAACTGAGAGCGAGGAACTTCTTAAATGCACAACTATCTCCATGAGAGATTTGCTATTACTGAAATGAGCGCATGCTGAGGCCATTCATTACACGAGTTCTGGATTGTATAACATAAGAATTTTATGGCCCAGTACCTTAAAAGATGAGCATCAAGAATTGTTGTTACATTTAATTTGCTACAACGTTATGCATCTTAGGTTGCCATGGTACTGTTGTGCTTGTGTTTGTGAGAATGTAATTAGTCATATCGATGATTTGCTGCAATAATTGTATTGTCTGATGGCTGGTTGTATTGTATTTTGTTTTGGGGATGCCCATCAATTTTTTACTTTTTAATATTACTGTTGCACATTTTGAACTGACCGATTTTGCCATTTGAATCATGATCTTTGCAATTATATTCTTTTGCACTGTACTGAAATGTACGATGATTTTTACTATGTTTTTAAGATGATCTTTAAATAAGTATATATATATATATATATATATATATATATATATATATATATATATATATATATATTCAACTCCTCCTTACTTCAGATTGTAGCTGCCGCCTGCCAGAACAGCGGGTGTCTCGTCCAACAAAAGGACCTCCGAAGTCCGGTCCTTACAACACTCCACCTCTCAAGTAGTAAAACCACAAGGTGACGAGACTATGTGCTGGCCAAAGAACTTTATTTTCAATCAGCCCTCTGACGCGTTTCGCCTGACCAGCAGGCTTATTCACCGAAGCTTCAATTCATTTCAATCGCCATTTTAAACAGTGTGCAACACGTACAATCATGTGACCAAAACTACTGAGGGAAAGATAGTGAAGAAAGACTCGTAGTTTTACAAGTAAATTTCACATGCAATGGCTTTTGTTGCAAAGCGGCTGGAATCACAACATGATTACAAATCATTTCATTGGCATAAAAGGGCAGAAAATGTTAATGTTACTAATTGGCAACACTTTTAAATATCAAATAACGTGCATGCGCCGAGGACCTCTCACTAAATTATGCAACAGATCCTAAATATACAAGTGGAAGTATATCTCCGTTCCAAATCAACCCAACACTGTTAAGTAACTAGCGCACCTACACATTAGCTGATAGTTTAGAGTCGCCCAAGTGGGCAGCTCTTCTCTGCATGCCCCGAAAATGGTTTTAACCATCCTTCCTGCCCGGTTTATTTCAAATATTGCCCAAGTGGCAGTTGTTGGTCATTCAATCAGAAACTGCCCCCAGTAGAGTGCCCATAGGTTGTATAGACATAGAGCTCAGACATGTTTGTGCAACATTTAACAGAAAATAGTTAAAAATGAGGTTACTGCTACTTTCTCAACATTTTCTACGTTTTCAGATATACGAATACAATAGTCTATTGGGCCAGGACCCTCTGTTTCTTCCTACAAATGTGTGTTAAGATCTTCTTCTAAATTAAGGCCTCCCGGGGCCTTCGAATTGAGTTCCAAAATGTACCTCGATTTGAGACGTCTTAATTTCAGACAAGCATACTGTGTGCAACTGGGAGCAGGAATCTCCAAAATAAAACCAAAATCGAAGTTCTATCCCCAGCTACCAGCAGGGAACAAAATTGACTTTTTTCATGAATGTGTCATTAAAGATTTGTATAAACTAAAAATCCCCAAGGAAAAGGACAACCTCAGCAAAAACGAACGCCAAGCGTTAAACAATTTAGCCAAAGATAACAGCATTGAAATCAAAATGGCAGATAAAGGGGGAAATGTAATCGTCCAAGACAAAGAGGCATACATGCGGGAAGCATATTCTCAGTTACGGAACAAGGAATATTATGAGAAATTAAAAACCAACCCACTACCAAAACTGAAGGAAGAACTAGATCAAAAGTTGAACGGTTGGCAAAAACGAAATTTACTTGATGACGATGAACTCAAATATTTGAAAATAGACCATCCCAAAATGGCTACAATCTATTTCCTTCCTAAGGTCCATAAGCACCCCACTAAACCACCAGGGAGACCAATTATATCAGCGAAGGGCGCATTATTGGAACCAATGGCAAATTATCTTGTTACATTTCTTCTGCCTTACGTACAAGGATTAACATCATATATTAAGGATACTGGAGACATGCTGAGAAGATTACAAGATACTCAGTGGCAATCCTCATACAAACTCATCACGATGGATGTTATATCATTATACTCGAACATTCAAAATGAAATTGGATTAAAGGCTTGCAAACACTTCCTGATGGATAGGAGTATTCAATATGCGGATCACAATGACATGTTACTTGAAATGATCTCAATGTGTCTAGAACAAAATGTATTCATGTTTGGAAAAGAAATCTATCGACAAACGAAAGGAACCGCTATGGGTTTTTCTTTTAGCCCTTCTTATGCCTGTCTCACAATGGGTCTATGGGAACAAACTTGGGCATGGAAGGAAGAAAATGATGAATCTGTGGGCAAAACCATAGCCTGGCTCAGATATATTGACGACTTGTTAATAATATGGGACGGGTCAAGAGAAGAATTTGAACAGTATTTCAACAAACTGAATGATTCAAACTTTGGTCTAAAATTCACATATGAACTGAGTGAATCGAGAGTGATATTTCTGGATACTGTAATATTCATTGAAAATAACCAGATACATACTACACTGCACCGCAAAAGCACAGCGACAAATGCGGTATTGCATGCCCAAAGCTTTCATCAACCGAGTTTAATTAAAAACATTCCTTATGGAGAATTACTAAGGATAAAAAGAATATGCTCTCGAAAGGAGGATTGGAATATGAATAAAAGACAAGCTTCCATGAGATTCGAAACACGCAAATACAATCCAGGCATTGTCAAATCTGCTTTGAATCGATCCTCGACAGTAAATCGTACTGAGTTACTAAGAGAAAAATTGCCAACTGATTTGCAAGAGAGAGAAAATAAAATTAGATTTATAACAACTCACTCAACAGCGAATCATTCTATAATGAGGATTTTGCAAAAAATTGGTATATACTACACATGGACCCTAAAACAGCAAAAATTGTGGGAGATCATCCAAACATTACTTACAAAAGAGCAACAAATTTAAAAGATCGATTGATTCACAGTCATTTTGTTGATCAACAAAAACCGGAAGCATGGCCTAAATCAAAAGGATTCTACAAATGCACAGGATGCAAAGTTTGTTGCATTGCCAAAAATACCAAGGAATTAGTCATGGCCAACAATCGAAAATGGAAAATCCAACAATTGATCAACTGCAATACACAATTTGTTATTTACGTGTTGGAATGCCCCTGCGCACTAAAATATGTGGGCAGCACAAAGAAAAAAGTAAAAGAACGAATACTGGAACATGTAAGAGCCACAACCAATAATGACAGAAGCAACGCAGTGGCGAAACATATGGAAAGGGAACATGGTAGTAACTGGAAAGAGTTGAAATTTTACGGCATTGAGAGTATTGAATCACACTGCAGAGGAGGGGATCGTGAACTATTGATAAGACAAAGAGAATCAAAACATATAATAAACTTCAGGACGATGAGCCCGCATGGATTGAATCAGGACGAGGAATTGCATTGCCATCTGTAATACTGCCTTGAACTATACACATACAAATTGAACGGACAAATGCACGAACAATACCTTCCTGAAAATAACCTTTTAACCTTCTGAATTTTCTTTAATCACTTTTTTTATATATATTTTTCTAAAATCTGAACTGACGCATCATGTTTAAAAATGATACTTTTATGCTAATTGTTTAATTCATGTATTGACAAATGAGGGGTCACCTCGTATTTGTTAAGGGGCTTAAATGGTAAAGGGTGCTAATACCCACCAGAGGGTTGAGAGATGATCACAATGCAGCATTGACAATGTCGAGACTGTAAAGCGCTAGGCCCACTAGAGGGCATTATAATTTCAGAAATGCATACACGTGATGGTGTTGTGAAGGTAGTTATATTATTTGGCGCTGAATATTTACAAACTGCATGCCCCAGCATTACTTACGATATAAACAGGAAATAATGTATGTTATTGAAGATGTGGCAAAACACAAAAAAACTACATGACCCAGAAATCCCTGTGAATCAAACAGGAAGTGATGCAATGTAATGATTGTGTAAGCACTTTATTTAAAAAAACAAAAAAACATGGTGTTGATTTCCTGTGAGCAAGGTCTCCGTAGAGACCGAAACGCGTAAGGTGTTGCTGGCTTGCTGTGAAATTAAAAGAATTTACGATGAAAAACGTGTGAAAGAACATTTTCTGTGAAGCTTGGGAGTGCACAAGGAAAAAACTTCCCTTTTGGGAAAACGGAATAGAAATATATATATATATATATATATATATATATATATATATATATATATATATGTTTGCTCCTAATACACTTACTCCACGCACTCTTTCCTTCACGGGTGCTGTTAATGCGGAAAGTGTCGCCGCAAAATATGCGTATGTAAATTAACTTTTCAAATATTTCAGAATATATAAAAAATAAGAAAGCGCAAATAAAGCACTTTTTTGTATTTATGAAGTGTGGTGGAAAACAATATTTTAATACGGTCAAAAACAAAGCAATACACTAGGTGATGTTATTACCACACATTATCATTTTTGGGCTGCATAGTTTTGTCATGGAAACTGTGTTATTTGTAATCGAAGTGCACCACCACATCATGCATACTCCACTCTACTCCACTCTGCAAAACTCTACTCCATTTTATGCCACTCTACTCCACTCTATGCCACTCTACTCTACTCCATTCTCTGACACTCTACTCCACTCACCGCCACTCTACTTCACTCTATGCCACGCTAGTCCACTTTACGCCATTACTCCACTCTACACCATTCTACTTCTTTCTACGTGTCTCTTCTACACTTTACACCACTCTATTCCACTCCTCTCTATGCCACTCCACTCCACTCTATCCCACTTCTCTCTATGACACTCCACTCTACACAACTCCACTCTATTACACTCCACTCCACTCTACTCCACTCAAAGCAACTCTACTCCCCTCTATGTCACCCTACTCCACTCTACTACACTTTATGCCACTCCACTCTACAACTCTCTACTCCACTCCATAACGCTCTATGACCCTCCAATCTATGAACCTCAACTCTACTCTACAACACTCTACTCTTTAGCACTCTACTCTACAACACTCCACTCTACGACTCTCCATTCTGTGCCACTCCACTCTGCGACACTTTACACCACTCCACTGTACAACACTCTACTCCACTGTATGGCATTCCACTCTTCAAGCATACTACTCCATTCTATGCCACTCCACTCTACAGCACTCTAATCCACTGTACACAACTCCACTCCACACCCGTCCACTGTACTCCACCCCACTCCACTCACACCACTCCACTCTACTCAACTCTACATAGCTCTACTCCACTCTACTGCACACCACTCCATGCTACTCCACAAAACTCCACTCTACTGCACGACACTCCACACTATGCCACTTAACAACTCTCTACGCCACTTCACTCTGGGACACTCCACTCCATTCCACTCTTTTCTAAGCCACTAACTTTTAGCCATGTTCAAAATCAGCCACGCTGGTGTACAACATGGCTCGAACACATTGGTAAAGCCAGTAGATCTTGCATAGGTGCGACATATTGACTTTGCCAGTGCTTGTTTGAATAGTACCCTCAATACTTTTACTCAGTGACTATTGTTACCTGAAGCTGCTAACCCTAAGAAAGCATCTGCACCTCGATAATTGCTAAAACATATTGACATACACCTCAACATTTGGCAACACCTAATACGGAAAAAAACTATTTCCCCATTACTTTGCATTGGAGTCAATGAAGTTTTAATTCTGAAACAGCTGAAATATTGCAATATTTTGCTCAATACAACCAGTGGCCTCCTACCTAAATCAGAGTGTTAACATCTATGTTCCAACTGCCTTGACCCTCTCTGAAAGTTAAAGTTTAGGAGCTAATAATACAGAAACTCCCTTGGCGGTGCTCACTTGCATAGTGTCTCTACTGAGCCCCATCTATAATACATATTGTCAATGTGTGCCATCTTGCTTATTTCCTTTTTGCAGCAGCAAAATTTGATGTAGAGAAAATATGTACTGATTATTGCTGCCACAAAACAGCGCTGCCTTTTGTGGAATGAAATGGAGGCAAATATCACAGCCTTACTGTATGCAAATTGACAACTCTGCACAATGGTGTTTTCTGTGCTGTTAATTATTTGAAGGTGATAAACAGTGCTTACTTTGTACCAGGTGTTGGGACCCACGCAGTCATTTTTTGGGGCCTTTATTTTTCACCATCAGGGTTTGACCATAGACCTGCCGACCTAGAAAACATTTCCCTGTGTAAGAGGGGACGGTGCTTTCAGCTTCTCACTACCTCAACAGCTCTGTAGGGCAATTGAAGGGTCAAGCCAATGGAGTGGGTAAAGGACTTAAGCCCATCATGACCTAAGAAGCCTCCAAACCCCTCTTCAGGATTCAAAGGCTTCTGCACCAGCCTTCAGTGTTCGAGAAGGATGCAAAATCATGAATGGACAACGAGGGCAAAGACCCTCCAACATACAAGTTGGAAACCAGTTCATATGCGCATTGTGTGATATCGGCTCTTAACCGGTGATCGTGTGATGAGTTCCACTATCATGTGACACACGGTGGAGCAGTGTGAATTGGCAGGTCTAGAGCGAGAGACAGCAGGGTAAAAAAGGGAGGAAGAGAAAACTAAGACTACTTTGACAAAAGGAGAAATCTGGGATGAAAAAGAACCTTCAAGATGTAGGTAAAGGGTCAGGAATTGTAGGGTGATGGAAGAAAAGGGTATTTATTCGAATAAACAATGGCAAGCATTGGTCCTCTTTGGGATCTGTACATATATATATTTTTTTTTACAAATTAAGCACCTTTAAAACATAAATGTTGCCAACCTCCATGGGTAAGACCGATCTAGCACTATAAAATCATACTATTTCTTTTTATTTTTTTTATTTTTTATTAAACATCTCCATTACATACAGAGTTAAAAAAAAATCAAAACAAAAGACAAACATATGGTAATGCTGATCCACAGGCAATAAGAATAGAAAAGAAAGGAAAAGAGAAACAGCACAGATTATGACTGTAAGATACATACATTTGGGGTTGCAAAACATTATAAAGAATAAGAAAATTTATATAGAGAGAAGGAAACAGAAGGAAACATGAGGGATCATATAATATCTGCAATAGACAATATGATTCTTAAAGTTTTTGTACACTCAATTTGACCTTAATGCAATGCTCCATGCTGAGATGGGAGACCAAATCTTATCGCCTCGTCTTTTGGCCTTCATACCTCTAGTAGCGTAAATCGCTACCTCATGATTATAAACAGCCAAGAATCGGGCTAGCCACATTTGAAAACTAGGAGCATCGGGGTCTTTCCAACGTGCGGCAAGTATAATTCTGAATACTGCCATTCCAATAAAGAGAATGGCTTCCTCCCTTGAGTTTAATTTAAGCATGCTAACACCCAACATGTAGATTGTGGGAGACTCAGGTAGCTCCCGCCCAAAGACCTCCACCCAAAATTCCCATACCATTTTCTTAAATAATGACAGCTTATCGCACCCATAGAACATATGCAATAGCGTAGCTGGGCCGGTGTTGCACCTAGGGCACTGATCGTTTGGGCTTTTACACCATGCGTAGAGTTTGGCTGGTGTATAGTAAAGATTGTAAATTGTTTTGTACAGTTGGGCTTTTAAGTTGGTAGAGAGTAGCAATTGTGAAGTCAGTGCTAGGGTCCTATCTATGTCAACATCTGGATTGCCAAGTTTATCAGCCCATGGTGTTTCGGTGCGTTCAATGTCATCTGGTATTTTCTCAAGGAGGGAAGCATAGATTGTACCAATTCTGATGGAGGGCCTGGCGATACTTTCAATAAGCGGTATTCTATCCCAGCTAATGCTGGATGCTTTCGTGTTAACGACAGATCTTATTTGAAGGAATTTAATATAATCCGACGTGGGTATTTTGAACTGATTTTGGAGATTCGCGAAGCTTGCATTCATATCTTTGCCTAGGAAGTCAAATAAGGTAATAATTCCCTGTCTTTCCCATCTAACAGAAATCCTATTGTTAACACCTTGGGGGAGCAGTGATGAGTGCCAAAGTGGAGTATAGCGGCAAAATTTAGGAAATTGCATAAACTTGACCAGACTTTCCATGCACTAATAATAGTTTTAAATTTTTTTTTTTTTTTAAATAGCTGGGTTCCAGTTGTCTCAGGAGGAGTCCTTTGGCTTTCTCACCGAGGGCTAGTTCATATATTGAGGGTATAGCCGGCTCCTCCACGCTCTGTGCGATGTTAATCATTGGTGCCAGTTGTTGCATGAATGCTGCCCAAAAGTACAACAGTATGTGTGGACCTGCCAGGCCACCCCTGTTCTGTGGTAGGGATAAAAATTTAAGGGACCTTCTTATCTTGCCATACTGCCAAATAAATTTGGAGATCTGAGAGTCAAGGGCTTTGATAAGGCTATCTTCTACTAACAAAGGGATGGCACGGAATAAATTAAGTATCTTGGGAAGGACATTCATTTTAACGTAGTTCCTCCTCCCTATAATAGAGAGATGAAGGCTGTTAACTCTAGTTAAATCCTGTTTAATTGTATTTATTAGGGGTTCATAATTGATTCTCGCAATATTTTGAACGTCAGAGGATATAGAAACCCCTAGATAGGTGGCTTTTTTGGATCTCCTGGTGTCAAGGCAGTGTGCATTATCAGTGCATACTATAACTGTTTTTCCTTTATTAAGGGAATATCCGGAATAGGAGCCAAACAGATGCATAACAGCCTCAATTTCTGTAATGGCTTCGACAGGGTCTGGTGTTAGAATTGCGACGTCATCAGCGTACGCTAAAACTTTGGTTTCGTAAGGTCCTGTCACAATTGGTTTAATTCTGGGATTGTCTACAATCTTTAATATCAAGGGATTAATAAAGAGAGCGAACAAGATTGGGGAGCAAGGGCAACCCTGCCTGGTTCCTCTTGAGATGTTAATAGTACTTTGTAGTTTAGCCTTTGGGTCGGTATAAATTGCTTTAATTGATTTAATAAAAAATCTAGGCCCAAAGTTATAGTGTTCAAGATGGCCCACATAAAATCCCACAATACTCGCTCGAATGCCTTCTCTGCATCTAGGAGGATCATTGACATCTGGCCACCGGTCACGGACATGATATCAAATAATGAAATCGCTCTTCGGGTGTGGTCCGTGGTTCCCTTTCCCGGAATAAAGCCGTGTTGCCACGGGCTGACCAGATGTGCAATGACCCCCCTGAGCCGGTTGGCCATGATTTTTGCGTATAATTTAGAATCTGAATTTATAAGTGAGATTGGACGGTATGATGCTGTGGAGTCGGTGGGTTTTCCTTTCTTGGGAAAAATAATGATGTTTGTATTTTTCCAAGATTCGGGTGTTATACCGTTCCACTGAATCCCAAGGAATAGATCTAATAGGAGCGGCAATATGATTTTTCCCAGAATTTTATATAGTTCCAACGGGATCTTGTCTGGGCCTTCTGCTTTACCCAAAGCTAATTCTGCAAGAGCCAATTCGATCTCAGCAAGTCAGATTTCTTTCTCTAGATCATCCTTGGTGGAGTTATCAAGGCTATTATCTGTGAGGGATACAAAATCATTTAGGAATTTCTTTGTCTCTTGGCTACTTGCAGATATCTCATTCTGATATAACTCTTGATAATATTGCTGAAACACCTCCACGATATCCTCTGTTTGTGTGTGCACCTGGTCATTAATTTTAATAGCGGGAATTGTATTATGGGAGGCTTTCTGTTTTGTGCGGAGGGCAAGTTGTCTGCCCACCATTTCTCCATTTTCATATAGATTTCTTTGATGGGCGCTGAAGGTTTTGGCAGATTTCTGGGTCAGCCCCTTATTTAAATCAGTTTTGAGTAGTAATATTTGGCGCAAAATATTTGTCCCATCTGCCCCTTGTGCAATTGTTCTTGTGTGTTCTGCTACTAGTATAGTTAATTCTTCCACCACCCTAATATTGAAGACATATCATGTCAAAAGAAGATCGCTTGATTACCTCACTCAATCGCCCCCTCTTGTCTCTGTCGAGTAATCCTGCATCATTCCAGCTACAAATGTTTATCCTCCCCATGATATTGTGTAGATTGGTCCCATCTTACTGCTAAAATCTTTGGTAGTATTCATGTTTTGATACACTGTGCTAATTAGTATTATATAGATTTTTCTTGATGCATTATTGTGGCTGTTCAAAATAAACATTATCTCATTACCTATATTTAAGTATGGAGATGTTTGCGTTTTCTGTGTTTTTCTCCCCTGCCCCCCCATCGCTCTCCCCCCCCACCACCCTCCCCCTTTGCTCCCAAATTAAGGCAAAAAGACTCCGTTGGAGTCTAAGGAGTGATGAAGGTGCAACATGCTGTCAGGTCCTGGCCGTGTGTGAAAACGAAATAAAAAATGAAAAACAAAAGAGAGCCTATTCGCATAATTACTACATTACACAATAGACAATAATGCAAGCTACCGCTCTAAAAGCCGATCCAGACATCACTGTGTGCGGGAAGCCCGAATAGCAAACCACCACCGAGAAAGTTCTATATCCAAAATGTGACCACTACACCAACCAAGACCCACACCCCTACACCGTGTCAATGCTAAAGAACTACATTTAAATGGTTATATATTCAATCATGATGTACATCTTCAATTTTTAAGAAAGCACTTCTTCACAGACAATATACGGGTAAACTCTCTCTATTTTTGTTTCTTTTTTTTTTTAAACGGTTATTTAGGTATAAGCCTAATCGTTAGATCTTTAGCGTCGTATCACAGATACTTAAATTAATTAAGCTAGGCTGTCTAAGTATTCCTTTGCTACAATCTCAGAGTCAAAAAACTTTGTCTGTCCCCCGTATATAACCTTTAGTCGTGCTGGGTTGTTTAGGTAGACTAGTGTTTTATAAGTTGGCGCAGCCTCCATCTCCTTTCCATTGTTGTGTGGCAGAAGTCGGGGCGTGTAAATTATGAAATACCCTTGCAGGTGCGCTTGGCTTCGGGTCTGACTTTCTCGAAAATCGCTTGCCTAAGCAGAAAATTGCCAAAGTAGACAAGAATAGCCCTTGGGTACACTCCTGGTTTGCCAGGTTTTTTTAGAATAAATGGCATCCGGTGGGCCCGTTGAACCTCAGCGTCCCAGTTCCAGCTGGAGAGTTCGGCCAGAGAGTCACGCAATAGATTGATCACAAAGGTACGGGTGTCTTCTCCTTCAGCTGATTCAGGAACCCCCAAAATGCGCAGGTTGTTTCTGCGCTGGCAATTTTCAAAATCCTCTAGTTTCCATTTTATGTCAGCTAGTTCTGCTTCGTGGGTCTCAATTCGATCTTGATTAGTAGCAATTTCGGCTTCGTTCGCGAGAGTTCTGGCCTCAACCTCCGTCAGGCGGTCCCCGAAATAGCTACATGTTTTTACCAGCTTCTGAACTACTCCTTGGACTTTGCGGAGTACCGCTTGCGCCCTACGCCCATCGATTTCTCTTCGCGATGTGCAGCTATCACTAGTAGAACTGCGTCAATGGATGCTGGGGCAGGAGTTATGATGGAGTGTTGGGCTGACTGCGAGGAGGAGAGATCAGGGTGGATTAATTGTTCGGTATGGGTATGGTCCCAATCAAGGCCTGCACCATGAGATTTTCTACCCTGCTTATTAACTGTTTTTTGCTTGGTTTTAACTGTAAGGGGTTTAACCGTGCCATCACTCACGCTATCGGATTCATCCGATTTGTCAGTTAGATAAGAAGCGGAGATCTCGGCCCATTCGGCCTATAACTCTGCTTCATTGGAGAAGGAAAAGAAGTCACTTGTTTCCTTCTCGGGGTCGCAATCCACAGGGCATAGTTTCTCTGAGGCCTTAGATTTTGCAGCAGCCCCAGCATTAGTTACATTGCTCGTATAGCAAGCGTTAGTTGTTTTATTAGGGTAAATAGTAGAGGGATCAGGCTGCTTGTTAATGTCAATCTCAGAAGTCTTTAGATCCCCCTGCTGAGTAGTCAGCTCATCACCCCTGCCCCCCGTGCTAGTACATACGCTAATTTCACCTTCTGCTATATGCGGAAATTCAATATCATATATTGCAACAATGTTGCTGGTTAAACTGAGATTAGTACCAGTGTCAGTGCTCACCTCGGGGGTAGCAGGTTCTTGTAGCACAATTGAAGTGTTTGGGGCGCTTGTTGCATCGTTGGTATCGGTGGTGTCTCCTGCGCTCCTAATGCATTCTCCTGCATTTTTGTGGCCAGCTAGCGTCGTTGGTGCTGCTTGGGCGGTTGTGAGACTGCTTGGGCTGTTGGAGAGCAGGGCCTGATGCTTCCCCTCCTGCCCCAGAAGCATAGCGGAGCCTCTACGCATGAGGTCGACTATGGTAGGGGCTGGAGCGTCCTTCCTCGTGTGGTCTTTCCGGGCTAATGCTCCAGGCTTGGGAGAGTCCCGTGGGGCCGGTACAGGTCGAGCAGTCTCAGCCCGTGCGGATTTCACATTACTTTCGAGAGAAGTTGACAGTCTCTCGGCCCCCCGGCATTCTGTCGCTTCCCGTTGGGCTTGTCTCGCTGCCCTCGTTCGAGCTGCGGCCGATAGAGGAGCAGCAGCAGCGATCTTTGGTGCCATCTCTGTAGTAGATTGTCGTCCTGCCTTTGTCTGCTCCACGGACCCCGTGTGGTGAGTACAGCTATCCGGCTTGTGTAAGATCGTAAGCGGTTTTGATAAAATAATTTTCAGCACTGTCCAGCGATATAGGAGCACAATGTGTTGATTAAATGGCCCGTGGGGGGGTGTAAATCCATTCAGCTTATCTGCGGTCATACAGGTTCAGGCAAAGGTGATTGACCATCATCCGATCATTTTGGCAGTAGCGTAGTTTGAGCTCTCTTCTGCATGTCCTGTCCTGTCAGGAGCCCTGTGCGTGTGCACTGCGATCCGAATCAGATCGCCATCTTGCCTCAAGCAAATCATACTATTTCTATGTTGAACTTAACTTACAGTGCCAGCTGTCTGGTTCCAAAAGACCTAGTGTAAATTTACTGTGTGTTTACATCCCTCCCATTGACTACCATTGCCTGGCTTTATTGTGACATTAATTTGCTTGCTTCTTATTCAATGGTTTGCTTTCCATTCTTGTGTTTTTCCTCATCACTGGAGCATTTCCTCTTTACCATCCTTTTGAATGGCACATTTTTATTCTTCCACTGCTCACATATACAAAATTAGTGTTTTCTTTTTCGATGAGCCCTCCTTGAGAGTGCAGGTTTTGTGCTATTTCAGCCCTCAAATACCCTCCACTGCGCTCCTGTGCTCCCCACCCCACCCAGCCTGTCTGTAAAAGCAAAGCAACAGGGATATTTTTGCTTGGGTATCAACAAAAGAATAAATAAAAAAAAACAGAAGTTAATTGATGTTTTTATTTTATCTTCAACCTTCCCCATATTCTGTGAAAGCACAGGTTTTGGCACACAGAGGCTTCCATGGCACTGGGGGAAGGGCCATCTGCTGCACTCACCCAACTGGCATTTGAGGCAGAAGGTGCACTTAGCATAACACTTCTCCTGGAGGCACCGCGCAGAGGAGCAAATGGTTGAATCCTCTGGAAAGTAAATTAGCTTTTAATAAGCGTTTGCGTTCACATTCTGACCTTTTCTTATTCTTTTAAAATTCTGTTCACAGTTTCATAAATTAAAACTATTTGGAAAAAATAGCATGCCTTTTATCAAATTTGAAAATACTGAATTCAACGTTTAACTTTGAGATACCATAAGTTACGTGTTTGCTTTTCATCCAGTATTTTGAACATTTATTTTTTACTTTTTTAAACAATGTTTACAGACAAACATTTGCAAATAGAAGAGCTCGACACGTACACTATAAAGGCAATACATATTGGCTTTCTCAATGCTTGTTATTTCTGAAGCCAGGTTTCAAGGGAGCAAGTAAAGGTGCTCCCTTCAGAAAGATGTGTGGTTTTTTTTGTTGCATTATCAGTGGAGTTTTTGGCACTGTATTCCACCAGACAATGTTTCCCCCAAAACAAAGAATGGATAATGCTTTTAATGAGCCGGCGGAAGCGCTAATGCGCTCTTGAAACCACCTCGCAGGAGGAAGACAGCGCGCCTCCAATAAACCGCCTCCTCAGGGGCACTCCGGGCTGGGGAGCTGGCTGCAAACATGGTCTGCAACCGTCTGACTGGCTCTGTGTGTCTGGAGACAATAAAACGTGACAGTGCAGGGCTTAAATGAGCACCTTCAGCCCCAGAACAATGCGAGCAGCTGCCTTAATAAGCCTCTGTTCCCCGGAGGTGGTGATGGGTGACTGCCTGCAGGAGACACGCCCCGCTGCCTGCACCATCTCATTACAGCCGTCGCCGAAGCCGCTGCTTGTTGTCGTCATTAAATGAGACCCTGCAGCCTGGCTTCTTTCATAAATATGGTAGCAGTTGCATTTGTTTCCTACGAAAAAACAAACAATGGCAAAGCAAAAGGTTTAGGTTTTTAGGGAGCCTTAGGGGGATTGTTCATGCGGAGGAGGAGAGGGGGCGGGACATTAGCTCTGAGCCGGGCTTTAAGTGGGATGACAAAACTGGGGGTCTCTCAAAGGGGCGTGGCCGATGTTTTTAAGGGCGTGGCTTAAAAACACAAAAGCAAAAAATCTGTGCTTATCACGGAATGGCGCATAATGACATCTGTCATCAACATAGGATCACAGAAGATGCATTAAGAAAGTAAATACAATGTCATTTCTACAATCAAAATCATATCTATTAATTAAATTGATTTCTTATAACAGTTTCTAACTAGCAAAGCCTTAGAACACCCAATAAAGTGCCTCTCACTGTTTCAGTCTACCCCTTCTAAAAACTGGGACATGAGGCAAAATTGCCGAAATCTGCCGGACAGCTGGTGAAAACGGGGACTGTCCGGGCAAATCCAGGACGTCTGGTCACCCTAAGAAACTATGGCTTGTTGTATAGAATATTGAAAAAGCTTCCACTTAAAGCCCAGGTGACACCACGACAATGTTGCCGCTCTTGAGTTTCAAACAGAGAAGGGAAATCCAGAGAGAAAATGACTCCTTACAGGATTTCCCTTCCCCTACAATGCTCACCTGGCATGACGTCATGCCGTAACTTCTCCACTAGTGAGAAGTGAGCAGTGTGAGTCAGTAGGTTAGCGCCAGGACACCATTTGGTAACAGAGCGCTTTACAAGTCTTCCACATTGACATTAGCATTACTTTTGTATTGCGATGCAAAGTGTTGAAGTGGGAGTTGCAATCCAACGCAAAATCCTACGCCTCCTCAAGGTGAAATCTTTCATTTCTTATTTTTCCAACTGTGCATATGTGCTGCACTTTACAACAGAAATACAAAGTGGAAAAAGCTATAAAGCATAGTTTTTGTACTGGAAGGGACCCCTTCCAGTAAAAAACCTATACTTTAGTATACACAGACACTCTTGTACTATGGCCTAAGGGTGAGTGTGTTAGCTCATGGTTGCAAAAAATGCACCAGTGCAGGGAGAAAGGAACATAGAGCCACATATTAGTAGATATGGCGCTACCTACTCCGCTCTCTCAGTTTCACGCGAAGCAACACAGCAAGTTTAGTTGCTGAGCTGCGTTGCGTTACTTTATAGTAAGTCTGGCACATGGACTTCCCATGAATCTTTGCCAACGCCTTGTGAGCAACACTCACCTCTCACCCTTTGTCCTAGTCACTCTTCTGACTGCTAATCTTTAGCACAGGCAGACCTTCAGCTCATCTTTTTTTCCCCACAGTTGTATCTAGCGCAAACTCAACCCGAAGGTATTGGAGCACTTTACATGATTATCAGTTACGTTACACAAGGACACATTCATTTTTTCGTAGCCACAGGAAGATTAAGTGTTTTGCCCAGAATCACATGAGGTTGAGCCCACACTGAGACTTGTCCTGTCTCCCCAGCTACAAAGTATGCAGCTCTGGCCGTTATGCCACATTCTTATAGCCAAACAAAGATCGTAACCAAACAAAGAACGGACGGGTCAGAGATGTGTGCCTGTAGAGGAAGAGAGAATGAAGAGAGGAGTGGGCAGAAGAGATGATATGAAGGAAGGCAAAAAAGGAAAGAGGAGAGAAAGTGCAGCAGCAAAAAGGTAGGACTGAGATGAGAGGAGAGATACGTAGGTCGTTGAAGAGATTGAAATGGAACGATAGTATAAAAGGATGAGTAGGGGAAGGGAGCTAAGATAATGAGAAAGAGTTGAGCTTAGCAGGAGAAAGAGAGGGTGGTGGGGCAGGAGGGAACAAGAAGAGTAGATTCTAGAGGCAGAAGAGAAAGAGGTAACAGGAACATAAGTAATATCTAATTTGAAAATCACAGTGACTGCCATCTCAGCAGAGAGGTCATCAACTGACTGGTCATGTAGTCTAAATCCTCTCATCCGGCTTCCAAATCAAGTTTGATGCACACATGATGACAGAGTAAGGTGAAGGCAACAGCGAGGTGCGTGGAAATCTGCCACTGAGGAGTAGTGTGAGAAGCTGGTGCAGGTAAGCAGCAAGAGACTATGGCGCAGGAGAACGATGTGAGGTGATGATACTCAGTAGTGGCTGGTGTGCAGGCAGAGTGGCGGGTCAGGGGGGTGACAGACGGCAACACGAATAAAAAAGAAATTAAAAAATAACTTGCCCGCCGCTCTTCTGCTCCTAGTCTTCCCTTCAGCACAGGCTCCCAGACTCCTCTGTGGCCAGTCATGACGCTGCTCTCATGCTGTTGGCCGGATGTATGACGTTACAACGCATACATTCACAACGCATACCATTACAACGAAACTTTTACAAAGCAGTATCCATTACAACGCATGCCATTACAACACATGCCATTACAACACAGCTGCTATTACAACGCATGCCATTACAACGTAAGTATGGGTAAGTATTTTCTTTTTATTAATGGGAATGTAATAGTAGTGTTGGATAGTGTAGGGGTTACAATTACTATTCTAACTCCAGGGGGGTGTAATAGTAGGGTAAGTGTTGGATAGTGTAAGGGTTAAAATTACTATTCTAACTCCAGGGGCATAATAGTAGGGTAAGTGTTGGATGGTGTAGGGGTTAAAATTTAATTAAATACTTACCCATACTTACATTGTAATGGCATGCGTTGTAATAGCAGCTTCGTTGTAATGGCATGCGTTGTAATGGCATGCGTTGTAATGGATCCTGCATTGTAAACGTTTCGTTGTAATGGTAGTGCATTGTTTTAGTTGCGTTGTAATGGCTGTTTCCGTGTTGGCCTACATGCAGGGGGTCGATGCTCCTCCTTCATAGCAGAGAAACCGCCACTGGTGGTACTGAACGAGAAAATGTGGCACCAGTGGCAATGTGAGAAGATGTGGATGCTTTTGTTTAAAAGCAAAATCTCATTTGAAACCTTTAATGGCTCCTCACCAAAGAAGTAACATGTGAAAAGCTGGCATTAATGGGCAGTGGATGGCTCTTGCACTGGTAAGCATTTCCAGGAGCTTTTACCACCGGGCATGGTTCACATTGAGAGGGAGAGTGCAGGAGTAGCACTGTTGCGTAGTATCTGGCACTGGACAACACAAGCAGACGATTTGAAAAGCTGACATTCCTGAGGACTGTGGGTAGCTTGCACTAGTGACAAGTGTAAGCAAGAGACAGGCACTGGTGCTCAATGTAGGAATGTGTACTGGTGGGCTGTACGAGGAGAATGCACTGGTACACTGAGAATCAGACAATACAAGGAAAAAGAACCAGTGAACGGCATGTGTGGGTACTTATGTAGTGTAGGCCTAGCTAGGAAGCAACTAAGCACTGTACAATAAGTGGGTATTAGGAGATACAGGATCATGTACATTAAGTGGGGATTACACAGATACATTTCATATATTTACCTTTTTTCAGGCACAGGAGATTACATGATTTGCCTGGAAACACACAGTGTTGAGGCAGAGGCAAGGGTGGGCTTTGAAACTGGGTCCCCAGGTTCCAAAGATCTGTAGTTCTAGCTTAGAGGCCACATCCTATCAGTATGAGCCGCAGGTACAGGCAGGCAGTAGAATAAGTGAGCTGTAGGAAGCAGGTTACAAAGCAGGAACTAGTGGGCAATGAGAAAAACAATCAGTGATTGGTAACACGAGGAGCAGGCACTTGCTGACAAATGAGTATCTGGCAGTGGTGGGGAGCATGAATAGCTGGCACTGGCAAACAGTATGAGAAAGTAACACTGGGGGACAATGTAAAGAATAGACATTGATCAGTACTAGTAAATATGACCGTGACACACTTTAGTGGGGCCTGGGATAAAAAATATTGGGTGGGGACCCCAAACAAATTTTGTGCAGGATAAAGGGTGGGTTTTTCATTAGTTGACACTATTATTTTAGCCCTTAGCTTTTCCCTTCTCTGAAAATAGCTGAATTCCACTCTCCTTCTCGCTGGCCCCAGCACCTCTCTCCAACACATATCTCTTCCCTAGAGACATTGCAACAAGCACTCCGTATCACCCCTCTGTGCCTCAATTTGTCTCAATTTACCTTTACTACTGTTCCTTCCCTTTCCCACTCCTACCTTTAGCTCTTTACTCTCTACCACATGGATCACATACACCTTAATTGTGTTCCCAAGAACTCATTCCTTGACACTCAAATGACTCTCCCTTATCTAGACTTGAACATAAAATTAGAGGAGCCCCAGTGAAAGGTTTATCAGAGCCCCAGGTAAAATTAAAATTTTCCTTTAAAGAGCTCCCTTTCCCCTAGCAAAAATGCCATATTTATGGCAATTTATTAACATCATTCAATCTCTTGATGCCATGTATGATAGCACAATAAGGCAGATGCCTATACTGGCCTTAATGCATCATCCCAATACAAAGGATTTTCCCCTGGACTTGTTAAAACCCAATCTTTCGCTATGTGGATGATTACTTATCAGCCCCAAAACAACAAATATAACTTTGATGTAAAAAAAATAATAACAAGCAATTATGCTCTAACCACAAAATTTAGAATCTAGAAATATTGAGGTTAGAACATATTGTTTGTTATTTTTTTACATCAAACTTAAATTTGTTCTTCTTGGGTTAATAATTTAGCATCCACATTGTGAAATATTGGGTTTTAACATGTCCGGGGGAAAAACGTTTGTATTGGTTTTCTGAACCCTATCCCCTGTATCTTTGCAAAAGGAGTTATTCTCTAAATTGTTGATGTCTTGATGCATCATCAGCATTGGCTCACTAGAAGCAGCCACTATTGAGCAGGGTGAGAAACAGGCACTAGAAAACAGCACAAAAGCAGATGAGCTTGCACAGGTGAGTAGCGTGGGAAACATACACTGGAGGGCAACTTGAAGAGCAGGCATTGGTCATCAGTTTAAAGAGACGGAACCAGTCGCCTACGTGAGGCGTTGATCCAGGTGGGCAGTTTGAGTAGCTGCTGGGACGCGATAGAAGCTGGCACTGATTCTCAGAATGAGGGGCGAGCACTGGGGTGCAGTGTGGTAGGATGATTCTGTTAGGAAGTGTCAGGAGGTAGTATTAGCTGACAGTGTGGGCAGCTGGCCCAAATGATAGGGACAGTTGTAGTCACTTGTGGGCACACTAAGGACCCGGCGCAAGGGGGCAATGTTAGACTTAGGCACTGGAGGGCAGAATAAGGATCGGGCACTCGCAGACATTCTAAAGAACTGGGTGAAAGTGTGAGAGCAGCTGGCGCTAGTGACTGGCAAGGAGAACTGATTGGCAGTGTGTTGGAAGCATGCACTAGTGGGAATTTTACTGAGACATTTGAGAATTTTACTAAGACAGCACACCTGGGCAAAGTGATACACTGGCACAATTCAGCAGTGTGAAGAGATAGCACTAATGGAAATGTAATGGGCAGGCACTTGTTGGCAGTAGGAGGAGCGGTCCCAGGTGTTAAAACTGCATAGTTGGCACTGGCGGGCAGTGCAAGGAACTGGAAATGGTAGGCAGTGAGGAGAACTGGTGGAAAGTGTACAGATATGGCACAGTGGCAGGGTGAACAACTTTCACTGGGGTGGCATGTGAGGGGTTGGAGGTGTATGCTTGAGGGGTGGACATTTGATGGCAATTTGAGATGGGGTCTCTGAATAGGAGAAGTCAGCACTGGTGCACAGATGAAGGCACTCATAAGGGTGTCAGTGTGAGAAGCTGGCACTCATAAATAACATTAAAAACGTACTTTTCATTCACCAAACTCAGAGGTAGAACAAGAGAGAGAAACATAGAATAGGCAGAAAGAAGGAGGGAGAAACTGACGGGAAAACCTTGAGAAATAGAGATTCTTGGATGATAAAGAACCTGCATGAGTGAGATAAAGGGGCAGGGTGTCTAGGGCGATGGAAGAAATAGGCATGAGGTGGAATACAGACTTGGTATTCTGAAACCCTAACATTCAGCAAACCTTCTGAGAAAAACCTTGGTCACCAGCGCTAAGTGGTTTTGATGAAGAGCTGGCATAGCCTGGCAGTGATAGTTGTCGGCTCCGGTGGGCAGTGAGAACAGCTGGTAGTGGCAAGCAGTGCAGGACTCTGGCCCTTTCTGCAGTGTGAGAAGCTGGCAGTGGTGGATCGCACGAGGAGCTGGCACTTGCAGACACTTTTACATTAAGAGCCCAGGGCTCGAGTCGGGGTACCACGCAGGTGGACGGCGTCCCCCCACTTATTTTACCAAACAGCTGGACTTCACTCTTTGGCCTCTCAAGGACGAGGAGCTCGGCACCTTTCGTGATGTCACTTCCTGTCGTGACGTCACTTCCGGTGACAGCGCCCCCCACTTCTTTTTTTACGACTTGTGCCCTGTAAGAGCCTCATACTTACATGCAGTGGGAGGAGTCGGCGCCCTTGGCCCCCATGAGATCAGGCACTGAGAACCAGAGTTCAAAGTTGTCTTTGGGAGGCAGTATCAAGAGATCAAGCGGTTGCATAAGAATGGTATGAGGTCAGACGCAAGTGGAAAATGTGGCAATGTAGGAGTAGAACCCAGTGGGCAGAATAAAAATCAGCTAGTGCTGGTGTCAGGATCAGGGTCTGGATGTGGCACGGGGACAACTCGCACCCCACAGAGTATCCCCAATGTACCAACATCGTGTCCAAGACTGACACCTATATTATTGTGGCTGGTTGTGGGACCAATGTTGATAAGTGGGGAGTGTGAGTATCTGAATCTTGCGGGCAGTGTATGGAGAGGACAGCTGTGGCAATGTGAGAAGCTGACACGTGTGTAAAGCATGCAAAGATGTAACTCGTGTGTAGAGGGAGTCATGGACATGGATGGGCACTGCGATGACTCAAGACTGGTGGAAAAGAGAAAGTTTGAGCAAAGTGAGAGGAACGGGTAAGTATCATAAGAGGATGGGGGCAGCTTGGACACGCAATCCATAAGTCTCTCCCATCTAGATTAAGGTAATGCCTTCCTTGCTATACTGCCCCAAAACTAGTCTCCCTCCCTCTTCCACACACTGAAGCCTAGGACCAAAAACATTTGCCCACATTGCCTCTGATTTGATAGATTTACATTGGTTGCTTCCAGAGTACAGAATTTCAATCAAAATCCTGCGCACCACATTATGCTTCTCAACACCGCTCTCCTGTCTTCACAAACAAGCATTGGAAATGCAATAGGTCTCGCAATAACGCGAGTCTGAACTATTAGCATTGTAAATGATAATGCCCTTTATTTTTGCGTTCTGGTTTTTGGAACATAAATAAAAGGCTTTGTCATTTACAAGGCCTATAGCTTAAATTTGCGTTAAAACGAGACCTATTGCATTGCAATGGTGGTGGTGCTGCTGAGTTTTCTCTGAATCTGCACTCTGAATCTGCACTCTGAATCTGCACTCTGCACTCTGAATCTGCACTCTGAATCTGCACTCTGAATCTGCACTCTGAATCTGCACCCACAATCTGCACCCACAATCTGCACCCACAATCTGCACTCTGAATCTGCACCCACAATCTGCACCCACAATCTGCACTCCCAATCTGCACCCACAATCTGCACCCACAATCTGCACCCACAATCTGCACTCCCAATCTGCACTCACAATCTGCACCCCCAATCTGCACCCCCAATCTGCACCCACAATCTGCACCCACAATCTGCACCCACAATCTGCACCCACAATCTGCACCCACAATCTGCACTCTGAATCTGCACTCTGAATCTGCACTCTGAATCTGCACTCTGAATTTGCACCCACAATCTGCACTCTGAATCTGCACTCTGAATCTGCACCCACAATGTGCACCCACAATCTGCACTCTGAATCTGCACCCACAATCTGCACTCTGAATCTGCACTCTGAATCTGCACTCTGAATCTGCACTCTGAATCTGCACTCTGACTCTGCACTCACAATCTGCACCCACAATCTGCACTCCCAATCTGCACCCACAATCTGCACCCACAATCTGCACCCCCAATCTGCACCCCCAATCTGCACCCACAATCTGCACCCACAATCTGCACTCTGAATCTGCACTCTGAATCTGCACCCACAATCTGCACTCTGAATCTGCACCCACAATCTGCACCCACAATCTGCACCCACAATCTGCACTCCCAATCCGCACCCACAATCTGCACCCACAATCTGCACTCCCAATCTGCACCCACAATCTGCACCCACAATCTGCACCCACAATCTGCACCCACAATCTGCACCCACAATCTGCACCCTGAATCTGCACCCTGAATCTGCACCCTGAATCTGCACCCTGAATCTGCACTCTGAATCTGCACTCTGAATCTGCACTCTGAATCTGCACCCACAATCTGCACCCACAATCTGCACCCTGAATCTGCACCCTGAATCTGCACCCTGAATCTGCACCCTGAATCTGCACCCTGAATCTGCACCCACAATCTGCACCCACAATCTGCACCCACAATCTGCAACCACAATCTGCACTCTGAATCTGCACTCTGAATCTGCACTCTGAATCTGCACCCACAATCTGCACCCACAATCTGCACCCACAATCTGCACCCACAATCTGCACCCACAATCTGCACCCTGAATCTGCACCCACAATCTGCACCCACAATCTGCACCCACAATCTGCACCCTGAATCTGCACCCTGAATCTGCACCCTGAATCTGCACCCTGAATCTGCACTCTGAATCTGCACCCTGAATCTGCTCTCTGAATCTGCACTCTGAATCTGCACTCTGAATCTGCACTCTGAATCTGCACGAATCTGCACGAATCTGCACTCTGAATCTGCACTCTGAATCTGCACTCTGAATCTGCACCCACAATCTGCACTCTGAATCTGCACCCACAATCTGCACTCTGAATCTGCACTCTGAATCTGCACCCACAATCTGCACCCACAATCTGCACTCTGAATCTGCACCCACAATCTGCACCCACAATCTGCACCCACAATCTGCACTCTGAATCTGCACTCTGAATCTGCACTCTGAATCTGCACCCACAATCTGCACCCACAATCTGCACCCACAATCTGCACCCACAATCTGCACCCTGAATATGCACCCACAATCTGCACCCACAATCTGCACCCTGAATCTGCACCCTGAATCTGCACCCTGAATCTGCACCCTGAATCTGCACCCTGAATCTGCACTCTGAATCTGCACTCTGAATCTGCATTCTGCACCCACAATCTGCACTCTGAATCTGCACCCACAATCTGCACCCACAATCTGCACTCTGAATCTGCACCCACAATCTGCACCCACAATCTGCACCCACAATCTGCACCCACAATCTGCACCCACAATCTGCACCCTGAATCTGCACCCACAATCTGCACCCTGAATCTGCACCCACAATCTGCACCCACAATCTGCACCCTGAATCTGCACCCTGAATCTGCACCCTGAATCTGTACTCTGAATCTGCACCCTGAATCTGCACTCTGAATCTGCACTCTGAATCTGCACTCTGAATCTGCACTCTGAATCTGCACTCTGAATCTGCACCCACAATCTGCACTCTGAATCTGCACCCACAATCTGCACTCTGAATCTGCACTCTGAATCTGCACCCACAATCTGCACCCACAATCTGCACTCTGAATCTGCACCCACAATCTGCACCCACAATCTGCACCCACAATCTGCACCCACAATCTGCACCCACAATCTGCACTCTGAATCTGCACTCTGAATCTGCACTCTGAATCTGCACTCTGAATCTGCACCCACAATCTGCACCCACAATCTGCACCCACAATCTGCACCCACAATCTGCACCCTGAATATGCACCCACAATCTGCACCCACAATCTGCACCCTGAATCTGCACCCTGAATCTGCACCCTGAATCTGCACTCTGAATCTGCACTCTGAATCTGCACTCTGAATCTGCACTCTGAATCTGCATTCTGCACCCACAATCTGCACTCTGAATCTGCACCCACAATCTGCACTCTGAATCTGCACTCTGAATCTGCACCCACAATCTGCACCCACAATCTGCACTCTGAAACTGCACCCACAATCTGCACCCACAATCTGCACCCACAATCTGCACCCACAATCTGCACTCTGAATCTGCACTCTGAATCTGCACTCTGAATCTGCACTCTGAATCTGCACCCACAATCTGCACCCACAATCTGCACCCACAATCTGCACCCACAATCTGCACCCACAATCTGCACCCTGAATCTGCACCCTGAATCTGCACTCTGAATCTGCACCCTGAATCTGCACTCTGAATCTGCACCCACAATCTGCACCCACAATCTGCACCCACAATCTGCACCCACAATCTGCACTCTGAATCTGCACTCTGAATCTGCACTCTGAATCTGCACCCACAATCTGCACTCTGAATCTGCACTCTGAATCTGCACCCACAATCTGCACCCACAATCTGCACCCACAATCTGAACCCACAATCTGCACCCACAATCTGCACCCACAATCTGCACCCACAATCTGCACCCACAATCTGCACTCTGAATCTGCACTCTGAATCTGCACCCACAATCTGCACCCACAATCTGCACCCTGAATCTGCACTCTGAATCTGCACTCTGAATCTGCACCCACAATCTGCACCCACAATCTGCACCCACAATCTGCACCCTGAATCTGCACCCTGAATCTGCACCCTGAATCTGCACCCTGAATCTGCACTCTGAATCTGCACTCTGAATCTGCACTCTGAATCTGCACCCACAATCTGCACCCACAATCTGCACCCACAATCTGCACCCGCAATCTGCACCCACAATCTGCACTCTGAATCTGCACCCACAATCTGCACCCACAATCTGCACCCACAATCTACACTCTGAATCTGCACTCTGAATCTGCACTCTGAATCTGCACCCACAATCTGCACCCACAATGTGTGAGTGGCGGTGCGTGTGTGAGTGGCGTTGCGTGTGTGAGTGGCGTTGCGTGTGAGTGGTGTTGCGTGTGAGTGGCGTTGCGTGGGTGAGTGGTGTTGCGTGGGTGAGTGGCGTTGCATGGGTGAGTGGCGTTGCGTGGGTGAGTGGCGTTGCGCGGGTGAGTGGCGTTGCGTGTGTGAGTGGCGTTGCGTGGGTGAGTGGCGTTGCGTGTGTGAGTGGCGTTGCGTGGCTGAGTGGCGTTGCGTGGCTGAGTGGCGTTGCGTGGCTGAGTGGCGTTGTGTGGCTGAGTGGCGTTGCGTGTGTGAGTGGCGTTGCGTGTGTGAGTGGCGTTGCGTGTGTGAGTGGCGTTGCGTGTGTGAGTGGGGTTGCGTGTGTGAGTGGTGTTGCTTGGGTGAGTGGCGTTGCGTGGGTGAGTGTGGTGTTGCGTGGATGATAGTGGGCTTGCGTGGGTGTGAGTGGCGTTGCGTGTCTGTAAGTGTTGCTGTGTGGGTGAAAGTGGCACAGAGCCTTTGATGTGGCCTGGCGCAGGAGAAATGCTGCTGCTGCTAATTAAATACAAGAGTGGCCGGGAAGCGGCCGGGAAACACAAGTACGGCCGGCCACATAATTAGGGGAGGAGAAGCCGCACAGCACACGCTGGGAGAAGCCCTTTGATGTGCTGTGCGGCCGCGATGCGCGCTCTGTGCTGGGGGAGGGCCATTAGCCTGAACTCGCAGCAAGATCAAACGAAGGGTGGGAGGGACATTGAGGAACAGATGGCCATGAAAGTGTATGGGCCAAAAGCGCGTGCCTGTACGTGCACTCGAAGAAAACGCCACGAAAAAAAGCGGTGGTTTGACAATCAGTTCGAGCACTTGAATTCTCGCCATTTCCCATTCCTTCGGAATGGTAAAGGACGAGACCTAAAAACTCCCGATAGCTGAGATCGACCAGAAAAGGTTTTAATCCTGCATGCTGCTTGTAATCCCGTAAACTACATTTGCTAACCAGATGTTATACAGCTGTGACCGTAAATAGTGGAACTCACTTGCTTAAGACGTTATATTATGTCCTTCACCTCCAAACTAACATTCCAGGAAGCACTTGAGACTCTCCTGTTCAGGGGATAATTGACGGAAGAATTGATATAGTAGCTTCCGTTTAATGCGCTGTTCTTTACATTGATTTCTACAGAGCTGTTTACATTTAAGCAATACCATGCTCGCAAAATACTATAATAAATAAATATTAAAAAACAGACCAAAGAAAATGACCCACATCAGAGTAAATGTGAAGAAAAGAAGCCTTAAATGAAAGGACCCAAATGTGCTTCAACAAGCAGGAGGCAGTGCTACTACATATTTTAGATCCACCATCCCTAGTGGTTTTACTGGAGAATCCTACAAAGCTCTTAGGGCCTCATTTATGAAAAGTGACGCATCGCTGCGTGAAAACAGCGATGCGTCACTTTTCATTGCGCCCTCCTTGCGACACCAATGATGCGTCATATTTACAGTATGACGCATCATGTCGCAAGGAGTTACAGATACGTCAGTATTTCTGACGTATCTGTAAGCGCAAAATTCACGCATTGCTGGAATGTGTCCCAAAAGTGACGCAACTCCAGCAATGCGTCCTTTTTACATGGGGAAAGCCCCATGTGAAAGGGCTTGCGTCAGACTTACGCCCGCTGTGAGGCAGGCGCAAGATTTTGACGCAACAGCGTCCTAAAAGTGTCGCAGTGAAATCTCATAGATTTCACTGCGTCACTATTGCGAGGCTTTTTGCGGGGGAACGCCCCCTCTGCATACATTATACCTGACGCAGGTATAATGTAGCGCAGGGGTTTACAAAGTGGCGCATCTGCTTAGATGCGTCACTTTGTAAATGTGGTGCAACAGGGCACATTTTTTACTCCACTGGTGCGTCACTAAAAGTGACGCACCAGCGGCGTAAAAGTGACGCAAGGGCTCATAAATGAGGCCCCAAGAACCAAAGTGAAGTCCCAAATGGAGTTAATGCCCTATCAGGAGAATGCCCAATGAAAAGCCACAAAGTACTTAATGTCATAACATGCGACCCCTACCACTCTGTCTCAGGGATTCCTGAAAGCTGTATTGTCTCCCACTACAAATTGAGAGTCACCACAGTCAACACAACCTAATAGGTGCAGTCCTCATTCAGAGCCCCAACCCCTAAAAGAAGGTTAATCATGAGATTAAGGCTCTCATTGCCAGTTGGTTGTTAAATTTTGATATGTGTGGCAAATCTTAACATACACATTGAAATTTCGAGCACAGCGATTAAAAGTGCATCTGATGGATGCATTTTTGCAGGCCAAACCTATAGCTATTTAATGAGAAAAAATGTGCTGTAAATATCAGGACATGAGGATTTTGGTGCAGTAAGTACCAAAATTCACATGATATTTCCCATTATCGGGTTATGTTATGTTATGTTATGTTAAATTAATTTGTAAAGCGTGGCTAACACCATTAGGTTTCTTGGCGCTGTGCTGAGGAGTGGTGAGAAGAATGTGAGGCAGAATCTAAAGGTATGAGGTGGTGAAGAGGAAGGTTTTGAGGAGTGATCTGAAACCAGAATAAGAGGGTGCAAGTCTGAGAGGAAGTGGGAGGGAGTTCCAGAGGGATGGAGCCAGAAAAGAAAACCTCAGGCCCCCATGTTTTTTCCTCTTGAACCTGGGAACGGATAACAGGGCCATTTGGGATGAACGTAAGTTGCGGGACGGAGTATAAAGATGGAGAAGGGAAGAGATAAAGGAGTGACCCTGACCGGAAAGGGACTTGAAGATAGTACAGCCTAGCTTAAATTTACAGCGGGCGGATACCGGCAGCCAATGAAGACTCTTTAGAAGTGGACGAACGTGCTGATCTTTCGGCTGGTGGTAAATCAAGCGAGCAGCTTGATTTTGGATCAGCTGGAGTCTTTTCAGTTGGTACTCAGGGATGCCAACATACAATGCGTTGGCATAATCGAGTTGGCTGATCACCAACGCCAGGAGCGCTAACGTGAGCGCTTCGGTAGTAAGGAGGCGGGAGATTTCCCGGAGTTTCCTGAGTTGGAAATGGCTGGCGGACACCACTGCGCTGATCTGGGGGGTCATAGAGAGGTCATTACTGATAATGACGCCCAGACTTTTAGCAGAGTTGACTGGAGAGGGAGGGCTTCCAAGACTGGCAGGCCAGATGGAAGGCTGCCAAGGGTTGGAAGCTCCCCCGACAAGAATCAATTCAGTCTTGTCGGGGTTAAGCTTCAGGTGGTTTAGGCTCATCCAGTTGCTGATGAAGCAAAGTGTGTTTTGAAAGGTGGAGATAGAATCCTCGGAGGAGTCGATGTTAAAAATCAATTGAATATCGTCCGCGTAGTTGAACGCGGTAACGCTCAACCCGCGAAGGGCACGGAGTAACGGGGCTAAATACAAATTAAAGAGGAGAGGGGATAATGAGGAACCCTGGGGGACACCACAGGACAGCTCAACCTGGGTGGCAGAAAACTGGGACAGCCTGACAGCTTGTTGTCGTTCCGTCAGGAAGGACTGAACCCAGTCCAGGGCGGTCCCATGGATGCCGGCCTCTCCGACACGGTCGACCAGGATCCCATGGTCGACCGTGTCGAAGGCGGCCGATAGATCCAGAAGGACAAGGGCTTGTCGAGTGTTAGCATCAGCCCCTCTGCGCAGTTCGTCCATCACGGAGAGAATGACAGCCTCCGTGGAATGCGCAGGTCTGAACCCTGCCTGCTTAGAGTCTAAAACACACGAGTCCTCAATAAAGGAGCTGAGTGTTTGAGTAACGTGCGATTCCAGGACTTTACTGAGGAAGGGAAGGAGGGATATAGGGCGGTAGTTACTCAAGATGGAAGGATCTGCCGAGGGTTTTTTTAGAATGGCAACCACCTCGGCCTGTTTGAAGGAACAAGGGACTTCCCCAGTGGCCAGAGAGTTGTTTATGAGGGCCAGGGGGAGTTCAGGGCAGGAGGTGAAGGCTGCTCGAAGGACCGAGGGAGGGCAGCAATCACGAGGGGAGCCAGAGGAAATCGCGATGGGGGGGATCGAGATAAGAGTATGAGGATTAAGGTATTTAGGAAGCTCAATAGGCAGGGGATAAACAGACGGAGTTTGGGCAGCAATGCTAGATTTGATTTTAACTATTTTTTTGATGAAGAATTCATTCAAGGAATCACACAGGAGTTGCGAGGGAAGGGGCCCTAATGTGAGTCTAGCTGGGTTGGATAGTTCCTCTACAATTGAAAATATGTCCTTTGATTTATTTGTGGAGTCCATGATTTTATTTGAGAAATAGGTGGATTTGGCCAAGACTATGGCAGTTTTATATTTTTTGAGCAAAGAGGAAAATACCTCCTTAGTCTCAAGGGAGTACCCCCGGCGCCATCGCCGTTCTGCTTGGCGGAGGCCTAATTTTAAAGCTCTCGGGTCCTCGGTGAACCACCTTTGAGCGTCGTGGCAGCGTCTGGCTCTAACTAATTTTAAGGGAGCTACTACGTCGGCAGCAGAGGTAAGCCAACGAGTAAGATTTGACGACTGGGCGTCAATAGAAACAGTTGGATCAGAGATGGGAGGGACTGAGGAGCTAAGGATAGAACTAAAAACGTTTAGGTCTGACCTATTCCAATTACGGGCCAGGAAATTGGTTTCTCAAGGCTTGATGGTAGGCCTGGGTATCCCCAGCGTAAAAGAAATTAAAAAATGATCTGACCATAGGCATGGCAGGACGAGAGGGGCGGATATATCCAGGCAGGATGTCCACACCTGGTCTAGAGTGTGCCCTTTTATGTGTGTGGGCGAATGAATATGCAGTGTGCAATTCAGACCTGACATGAGGTCTGAAAAGGCCAGTGAGCTAGGGGATTCGTGGGCGTCCGATGGCCAGTAGTTAAAATCTCCCAGGACCAAAACGTTGGAATTGTTAATGGTAAACTGAGAGATGAGGTCACCAAACTGGGCAGGAAAGTTGGGCATAGGTTGAGGGGGGCGATAGATCAGAGCGCATATAAGAGAGGACCCTGGCAGTTCCAATCTAAGTACCAAGCAATCTATCAAGGGGATGCTGGTAGTAGGCACTATAGAAAAGCGAGTTGGGTGCTTAATAACAGCGGCGACCCCCCCCTCCGGCCTTGCCAGAGGCACGGTTGGCTTGTAATATATAGTATCCGGGGGGGATGGCAGCCAAGATATCAGGAGAAGAATCATCTGTTAGCCAGATCTCGGTCAGGAATAGGATGTCCGGTTGCTCTGACTCCAACAGATGAAAAATATCTAGCTGGTGACTGACCAAAGACCGGGTACTGAGGTAAAGCACAGAGAGAGCAGGGTGGGAGGGTATTGCCGATGAGTGGGTGCCGGGTCTGGGTTCCGCAGCCTGAGGCCTAGGAGTAGAACATGGCGTTATTATTTCAGGAAAAGAATTACGGGTGGTGAGCAAGCCTAATGAAACCAACCTGGGAACGGACTCGGGTGGGGGAAGTGCGGGATTGTGACATAACATAAGGGAGGAGCGGGAATACGTAAGGAGAGGGACAGAGTTACGCGCCCCTAGCCCCGGTCGGCCGCGGACGGGCGCAGACGGGCTTAACTCTGGCGCAACTCCGGCGCGTATACGGCGCGCCCGCTGCGCTCGTCCGCTGCGCTGACACATGGGGGACGTATAAATAGGCTATGACGCGGTAGGTGGGAGGAGTCAGGAGGGCGGGATAGGAGGGGAGAGAATTAAAATTAAAGTTACCGTCCGCCGCTCGTACTCAGCGGGACGGGCAAGGTGTAGGGCTGCTCGTATTCAGCAGCAATGAGGAAGGTAGGTTTAAAAAATTCTGCGCTCAGCGCGCGAGCCCTCTGCCCTCTGCCACAGGGCTTCAGTCTTTGCACGGAGGAAAGTGGGCGGAGCCTAAATAGGCTATGACGCGGTAGGTGGGAGGAGTCAGGAGGGCGGGATAGGAGGGGAGAGAATTAAAATTAAAGTTACCGTCCGCCGCTCGTACTCAGCGGGACGGACAAGGTGTAGGGCTGCTCGTATTCAGCAGCAATGAGGAAGGTAGGTTTAAAAAATTCTGCGCTCAGCGCGCGAGCCCTCTGCCCTCTGCCACAGGGCTTCAGTCTTTGCACGGAGGAAAGTGGTCGGGGCCTAAATAGGCTATGACGCGGTAGGTGGGAGGAGTCAGGAGGGCGGGATAGGAGGGGAGAGAATTAAAATTAAAGTTACCGTCCGCCGCTCGTACTCAGCGGGACGGGCAAGGCGGGTGAAAAAAAACGGATAATTGGGTAGTATTATGCAGCTGAAAAATTACGACTCATAGTTGGATTTAATCAGGTGCAATAAATATGGCACCAATCACCTGCCAACTCATGATGAGGGAATAAGCCTTCAAAGTAGAATTTCAGCCGGAGGAATATCTTGCGATAGCTTGCTCATATTGTAGAACTGCTATCCACTGGAGATCTATCCCCTCAACCTCCACATCATCAACTGTAGATGTTAGAACTGGATGCGTCAGTGAGACGATGGAAGACACAGAGAGCGTGAGAATATAATCTGTTTCACTACTAGAATTCAGATGTTGGAATCTAAGTCATATGGCCTCAGTAGGAAGCAACCTCTATCCTCCATATCCAGTGCTTAATTTAAAATAAAAGTATGTGCAGGGCTCAATAGTTTTTCTTAGGAGCCCACAGCCAGCACTTCCAAGTGCTCGGGTTGCGGAATACTAAGATTGCCTAATTTGATTCAACATCACGCTTCTTTTTTCATCACCCTACACTTCATATCCCTTTACTTTCTTCTTGCAGGTTATTTTCAGTCCTGCATTCCCCCATTGCCAGTGCTTTACTACCTTCCTATTCCACGTTCTTTCTCCTTCATCTGCCTTCTTCTATTGCTCTGGGTCTAAGTCTGATGCTTAAAAATAAGTCCCAATACCCCAAAAATGAGTGTCAGTGATTTCTATGAGTAGTCCACGGCACAAATTAGGCACTGACTTCAGCAACTTCCACACGATGTGGTAGGACACCTGACCCTTATGAAAGGGAAAAGGATCCAAAGGAGAGCAGGGCCAGGAACAAGACACACTTTATTCCCAAGCTTCTTTCTCCTGGAACCAAGAGCTGAACTGGCCCAATGCATTCCACTTTGCAAAGAGGTCTATCTCAGGATTTAAAAACACATGGGCGATTCCTGGGAAAGTCTAGCAGAAGATACAATAGTCTCAGGACCCTGGGAATCCTCTTCTGTAGCAACCCCGATGCCCACTGTTTATTCCTGTGTATGAACCTCTGTTAGGGAAGAGAAATTAACTTCAAGCACCTGATCAGCCCAAATGCCACCACTGCAAAGAAACATTCACCCATTTTCCCACAACAGTTGATACTTGCCTTGGCTAAACTAAAGTCTATCAAATAGAAGTGCTGCTCTCTGGATCAATGGAACAAATCCCCCAGGGGGGGGGAAACAGTACTGTCACCTGCCATGTTCCAGCCTCAGTTTGGCATCCTCACATCCTCCCCTCAAGGTGGAACACACAGTGGCCAACATCTAACCATAACTATGTACACGCCCGCTTTGAGCCAGTCAACCAGAACCATGCAGTTGAGCATCACCAGCCCTCTGGCAGCAGCAGGGCTGTGAATCCTGAAGCCTTCACTGGTTCCCTCAGGATGTCCTGTTATGATGGGAAAACTCATGAGAACTACAGAAGCAGTGGTCATTATGGGTGCAGACAGTATTTAAGCCCACAGTACATGCACCAGTTCTTAGATTCTTCCACTGGGAGAGGACTCCCATGCAACACTCTGTTCAGAGCGATGCACTCTCCTTGCTGAAACTGGAACACATTCACAAAAGGCATAGGTGACTTTCTTCTGAATTCCGTAAAAAAAATACAGAAAAACCAAAAGAAAGGTTAGTGAACTGTTGTAAAAAAAGTTCTTGGTCTTACATGTCGGGCCTGATTTAAATCGCGGAGCACAGTTTGTACTACAACAGGTTGATGGAGTAAATTACTCTGTCGCCTTGATAGACTACTTCTTACCCACATTTAGAGATGTCCACCAGCCCTGCACACATCTCAAGCCATTGGCAGGAACCGCTGTCACAGCAATGTGGTAAAGGTTTGATGGACTGCTCCATCAAACAGGATGGCGTCTCATTAAACGTTTAACAAGTTTGTTTTTTTAAACTAAATCTCAATGTGGTAATTTGTTAAAAAAATAACTAGTACCCCATTAACCCCCACCATAGGAGTTGTCTCCTAAGTTGTGGGGAGTCTTTTTTTTATTTTTTACTCTCCCTCACTGACAGTTTTCACTTTGCGGTGCAGATCAGTCAAAACACTATATAACACCATCCACTTTTAATCAGGCAGATAGTGTTAAATTTAAACCTCCGATGGACCGTACTCTGTTGGGCCGAGGGAGGAGTATGTCAGGGACAGAGCCAGAGTAGGTTTCATCACTTACACATTACAAAAGGGGGTGATGGGGAGCAATTATAGAAAAAGAGAGGGAGGTCCAGTACCAGTGCTCCCAAGAGTAAATGTACACACACTGAGTGGTAACTGTTCCTAAGCAAGGAGAAATATCTACAACCATATTGCACTTTCACATTACCCCCACAGACTGAGAGCATTGGGATCATATCCACCCCCTACACATTTGTTTCTAGGATAGGCTCCAGTCCCCTTGATTTTAATTTACCTTCTGGACCCTTGAATACAATTATATTTGGGTAACTTTGAGGTAATTCTATCTTCACTCACACACTTTTTCACGAGACCCCAACACATCTGCGGCACCTCCTATAAAAGATCTCACGGGGCCCGTGGGGGACTGCAGTGCCACCACCACGAGGAGCAACGCGCGATGATGAAGCACGACACCTGCAAGGGTGTGTGAGGGCACCATTGTCTAAGGAGGAATTCCCCTATTCCAATTTTTATTTGACTCACTCTAGCTTTAGACACACTTCTTCTCAACAAATAGTTGTAGAAATTTCTCCCCGTTTAGGAACAGTTACCACTCAGTGCATGTAGGTTTAATCACTGACATAGTTAAGGCCCGCCTGCCTGTAAATCAGACAGGCGGACTGAGGGCTTGGCAGTGAGAGCACTCTTCCCCCACACTCTAAATCAGCCCTATAGAGCCTTATCATTCACAGTTCACGAGTTACTTCATTTTGTATTACTTCCCTCAACGTGGTGTTTTTCAGTGCAGTCCAAATTTTTAGTTAGTGTCTAGAGAAGAACAAGAATTTAATAAGACGAATATGTTTGAATATGAAAAATAGACACTGGTAAAAAAACAATCTAAGAAGCCTGTAAGGAGGCAAAAAAATGAACTATCATGCGACATATACACTTCACATATGTCACATACACTATACATGTGTATATTTATCCATTTTTTGGTAGCTAAAAGATGAAAAGAAAACAAATATTAACTTTGGATTGTAGAAACTTCTGCACCATTATTTATCAACAAGCAATGTTTATTGATATAATATCAAAGTGTTTGCATGATAAAACAGACATATGAGGGAGACCGGTCTGGTTGCATATGTACTTTATCCCCATTCCCTCATAGTGCATGTATGGGGTACTGTTAATTTGCTATTGTAAACCTTTGTAAGGTCGCCCCCTCCCTTGTCCAGAAATAGAGCACATACATGCTCACTCCTTTCACAAGCTCATTGTTGGTCCTTCGATCTGGTTTTTCAGGAATCCAGTAATTGTGCAAGGAAAATTACAAAACGTGAGAACATTTTAAGGAAATCAACGCTCATGCATGCAACAGTAAAAAAAAAGTCTAACAAACTTTGTTATTCCACAAACCTTTAACCTCTAATTAACTCATAAACACTTAGCACACATTGGTCTTGAATATAAGTGTGCTATTTTGTTGGTGTGGGGCTACTGGAAAGCTGGAATCCTCAATTTCAGCTGACATACCCGCACAAAAAACTGGCACTTGAGATCTTTCTCCCTGGAATGGGCAATAACCACATGGACCTGGGGATACTGGTCCTTTTCATTGGTTTCCTCCAACCTGCAATGCTCTCAGCAGGCAACAAGTGTCAGTGGGTGATTGGGGTTAGGAAGGTTTTGGCTTTAGGCCTGCTACACTGTGCTGCTGCAAGGGTCAGGCAGAGTGGGCATCGTGCCCGCCCTCAGGCCCTGCAGAATGACACAGGGATGTCATGTTTTTCCCAGAATTATCAAGTGGACATTTGCATAAATTCAGGGAACGGAAATACTCAGAATTGCGGGTGGCAGAATTCCACCCAGAATTATCATGTGGAATTTCCCTACTCATAATCAGGGCCATAGTGTACTAATGAACTTTGTGTACTGACAATTGAGACTGTTCATTTTTGTCGCGTCCCGCGGAGGAGGGCAGTCTCGAACACTGCCTTGAGACATGTACTGTGTATTGTACAAACTACATTTCCCATGATTCCAGGTACGCGTGCGACGCCTCTGGCTGATGACGTCACACGCGGAAATCAACAAGAATGAGCAGGGACGGAGAAACCTCGCCGTTGATTCTGTTCCTGAGAGAAGACACGGTAGGATTGTAATTCCTCGTATCCAGTGTATCCTTTTTGTTGTTCTCCTTTGTTTTGGGCTTCCTTGCGCGAGCATGGGTCGAGCCTTCTGAAATTGGTCACGGAGCTCGTTTGAGCTCGGGGAGTCCTCGGCTGAGGCTCCAGTTCTTTGTCTTCACTGAGGCTTAAAGCGGAGACTGTTTTCCTTTTTAGCGGTTGTACTTCACTCCCGCAGTGAGTGCTGACACTATTGGAGGGGGATACTGCCTGGATTCAAAGCAAGACTTGGTTCATGCGCATAGTGATATCTTCTCTGATTCCTTGAGACTGTGTCGCATCTGCCCTTTCAGTAGAGGGCCTTGACAGCTGGATTCTGTTGTTGAGAGACTCATCTCGTTATTGTTTTGTATTGCGGAACCTTGGAGCAAGGGTTCCTCATTGTTTGGATTACGGTGTTCTGCGCATTCAGCAGTCCTCACTTATAAGGCTAATGTACTATTCCGGATCCGGTATTCTGGTGAAGATAACCAGAAGTATACTGCTGACAACGGAAGAATAACTACTGTTTTCTATGTTTTCTTTGTGACATTACAACAGGGGGTTTATGAGCTTCGCCTGGCTGGCTAAATACCATTTGCCCTCTGTTGAAGCCTTAACAGCCAGATCATTGGGTACGTGTATATCCTATTATTGTTTATTATGTGAATGTGCTTTGGGTTCAAGGTTATAACTTCCAGATCCTTGTATTATAGATCTGAGATACATTCTACACTACTGATTGCCAGGCAAAGCCACTTCTTCCCTCTTTCCAGATAATAGGACATTCATAGGAAACATAATTGTTTGTTCCTTGGTTGCCTTGCTTGTTTGTATTCCGGTTAGTTCTGTGCTTGACTCATAATTGCCTTGTTCTCATTTCAGCTTCCTCTCCCCGCTGCTCCCTTCCTACCCCTCCTTATATCCCTCGCTTGACCACTTCTGTGAGTCTGTTCTCACTCAGACCCAGGGGCTGTCGAGAGGTGGAACCCTTATTGCATCGCTCGATCCTGAGGACCTTGGGACCTGACAGAATCAACGGCCCAAGAATTGCAAGTCCTCCCGATCGTGAGATACAATGTCCACCATGGACGATATCGTAGCTGCCTTAGCATTGGTCCAAACTGAGTTACAGGCGTCTAGAGCTGAGACTGCGGCTTTGCAGGCTCAGGTCGATAGAATGAACCGCAATCCCTTTGATGCCGGTACCCCGCAGGCCACTTCCTTGGTAGTGGAAGTACCCGCCCCGATTCCCTTGGCTTCCCCTGAAAGATTCCATGGAGACAGCAGTAAAGTGCAAGTTTTTCTTACTCAAGTATTGTTACATTTTTCATGTAAACCCAAGGTATTTAACACCAATCATTCCAGGGTAGCATTCCTCATTTCCTACTTAGCTGGGGATGCGGCTCAATGGGCGGTACCATTAGTGAAAAGAGATGACCCCTTGTTGCGGGATTGGGTAGCGTTCAAATCAGAGTTTGAGAAAACCTTCAACCGCAGATCAGCCACTATGTCTGCAGATAGGGAGTTGTTAGGTTTAAAACAGGGTAACAGAGATTTAATAGCATATCTTAACGACTTCAGAAGGCTTATAGCTGAAACGGATTGGCCAGAAGAAAAAAGACATGCCATATTTTACACAGGACTGACAGAGGAGATGAAGGACGTACTGGCTCAGATTGATCCCCAGCCCAGTACTTGTGAAGATATGATTAGTCTGGTTCTCAGACTGGATCACCGTCTTAGTGACCGGAGGGGTGAAAACCGGCGAAAGGACAGGCTAACTCCACGTTATGAACATCCCAGAGTCCCAGAAGGTGCAGCTGCTTCTAAGCCGGAACCTATGGAAATTGGGGCAGTACGATCCCCTTTGACCTCAGAAGAAAGAGAATACCGAAGAAGGAGAGGCCTATGTTTGTACTGTGGTCGGAAAGGGCATTTTATTAGGGAATGTCCTACGAGAACAAAACCAAGGCATGAATACAAGAAGGTGTCTGTGGTGGCCTCCGACCAAGGGTCGGGAAACGAGAAGGCTTGAGGGGGAAAGAAGGGATCCCTTCAAGTAAGTTCTTTATCCCTTCGCTGGATGGAGATGGGAGAAAAGAAGGTCTCCATTTTTTTGTGGATATTGGGTTGGAAATAAACGAGGACTGGTTGTGGATTAGAGCAATGTTGGACCCAGGAGCCACAGGCTGCTTTATGGACCTTACCAAGGCACTCAGTTTAGGGCTTGCTCTACAAGAAAAAGACACCCCAGAAGCAGTATTTGCAGTGGATGGCAGAAAGTTAGACTCGGGTCCTATCAGGTTACAAACCAGGGATCTCCGTATGATCATGGGAGTGGAACATCAGGAAACATTGTGTTTCAACATCATACAAGCACCACAATACAGAGTGATCCTGGGATTACCCTGGTTGCGGAAACATAATCCGGTGGTGGATTGGGAAGGACAAACACTCCAACTCTCATCGGAGTTTTGTCAACAAAACTGCTACTCTGTGGAACTCAGACCAGCTGCTGGTTTAGCTTGTATCCATCACATCGCTACCGCAATTGAACAGGATGTGGAACTCCCAGTCGAATATCGGGACTTGGCTGAAGTATTCAGTGAAAGTAAGGCAGAAGTATTACCGCCGCACCGAACATATGATTGCCAAATTGACTTGGTTCCGGGGGCAAAGATTCCGGCGGGACGTGTGTATGCGCTCACAGAACCTGAAACCTTACATCTTCGAGCATACCTGGACAAGCTATTGAAGCTTGGGTTTATTAGAGAGTCGAAATCTCCGGCTGCGTCTCCACTGTTTTTTATACCCAAGGCTAATGGGGAACTCCGGGCCTGTGCGGATTATAGAGCTCTAAATGCCATCACAGTCAAAAACAAATATCCTCTCCCTCTCATCAATGTACTGTTGGAGCAAGTGAAAGAAGCTGTGATTTTCACGAGACTGGACCTAAAAGGAGCGTACCACCTAGTCAGGATGAGATCAGGGGACGAGTGGAAGACGGCCATCAAAACTCGTTTTGGCCTTTACGAGTATCTAGTCATGCCCTTTGGGCTCTGTAACGCGCCTGCCGCCTTCCAGTTCTTTCTGGACGATGTACTCAAGAAATATCTGGACAGGTTCGTCGTGGTCTACATAGATGACATCCTGATCTATTCATCTACAACGGAACAACATGTGGAGCACGTGAAAGCTGTTCTGAGTACACTATTGGAACATCACCTTTATTGCAAGCTTAGCAAGTGCGAGTTCAACACTAACTCAGTGGAATTCTTAGGCGTCATGCTTACGCCTAAAGGACAGGAAATGTCAGAAAGGAAGATTTTGGCTGTTAAGAATTGGCCCAGACCGAAAACAGTGAGGGACATCCAGTGTTTTATCGGTTTTGCTAACTTCTATCGTAGGTTTATCGAGAACTTTTCTGCAATGGCATCCCCTATGACTAGACTACTGAAGAAAAGGGTGCCATTTATTTGGACGGAGGAGGCGCAAAAAGGGTTCGATGCATTGAAGAAGGCTTTTGTTTCGGCTTCAGTGTTGGTGCATGCAGATCCCAATAAACCGTTCATAGTGGAAGCAGATGCCTCTGATTCTGCGGTAGGAGCGGTACTGTCCCAAAGACACTCCGATACAGGCCAACTACATCCAGTGGCGTATCTATCCCGTACATTGAACCCGGCTGAACAGAACTATGTAATAGCTGAAAAAGAGTTGTTGGCGATAAGAACCGCATTCATGGAATGGAGGCATCATCTTATGGGGGCGCGCCATGTCGTAACTGTATATTCGGATCACCGCAATCTGCAATACATGTCAGCCGCCCGGCATTTAACACCTAGACAGATGCGGTGGATGATGCATTTTGCGGATTTCGATTTTGTTGTGACATACCGTCCAGGAAAGGATAACAGAAAGGCGGATGCCTTATCTAGACAGTACATCAAAACTGAACCGACGGAGGTCCGGGCGGAATCCATCATTAACCCACAGAAGGTTATAGGAGTGACATGTACCCAGATGTTTCTAAAGAGTGTTTCCCGTAATGTACAAACAGCAGAATGGAAGAAATGGATCAATGAACATAACGAGTGGAAGATTGTTCAGGGATTACCCATGAGACAGAAACAATTGTTGTTACCCATTCAGGCATTAAGGAAACAAGTGTTCCAGTGGTGCCACAGTGCACCGTGTGCAGGCCATAACGGAACGGGAAAGACACTGGAAAGAATACAAAGACAGTTCTGGTGGCCTAAAATCAAGACAGACGTGGCTGCCTGGGTGGCGGAGTGCACAGTGTGTAGTCAAATGAAAACGTTGCACTCTAGACAATCTGGACTATTACAACCTCTTCCCACTCCTGAGTTACCCTGGGAGAACATTTCCATGGACTTCATAGTGGGTATGCCGTTAGACCAGGGATGCACGGCCATTCTGGTGGTAGTAGACTACTTAACAAAGCTGGCGCATTTCATTGCATGTAAAAGGGTTCCTTCGGCTAGTTTGTTAGCTAAACTAATACTCATCAACATAGTGCGGTTACATGGATTGCCCAAAGTGATCATCTCAAACAGGGGCAGTCCGTTTACAGCTAGATTTTGGAAGACGTGGTGTAAGGCCCTGGGGATAACATCTAGCACCTCCACTAGCTTTCATCCCCAAACGGATGGGCAAACCGAAAGGGTTAACCAAACCCTAAAGCAATATTTGCGCTGCTATGTGGATGTCACCAAGGAGGATTGGGTAGAAAGGTTATGGCTAGCTGAAATAGCGTATAATAGTGCTGTACATGGTTCCACTAAACATGCCCCTTTTTTCAGCACGTATGGTTTTCATCCCAATTTTACACCCTTCCAACATCCTGTTTCAGCTTCCCTAGTTCCAGAAGCACAAGAACGAGTACACAATATCCTGGAGACATGGCAGAGAGTCAAGGGCCAGTTAACCCAGGCCAAAATGAGATACAAGGCGTGTGAGGACAAGCACAGACAGACTGGACCAGTGTATAAAAAAGGGGATTATGTATGGTTATCCACCAAAAACATACGGTTCAAGCGATATAGCATTTTTAATCCTAAATACATTGGTCCCTACAAAGTGGTCAAATTGGTAAATCCGGTGGTTGTCAAACTGGCTCTTCCTTCCTCTTTGCGGATTCATCCGGCCTTTCATGTGTCTTTAGTAAAACCCACACATTCTGCAAGAAGAACCCTTCCTGCAGCGGTAGCAGTGGACAAGGAAGGGGAATATGAGGTGAGAGGTATTGTGGACTCCAAAATATATCGCACCAGGCTGTGGTATTTGGTGGCATGGAGGGGATACGGTAATGAGGAGAATTCATGGGAGCCAGCATCGGGTGTGCATGCTCCTAGGTACATTAAACTGTTCCATGACCGTTTCCTGGACAAACCATGTCTCTGTCAGTGTTCTTCGGGAGAGGGATGTCCTGTCGCGTCCCACGGAGGAGGGCAGTCTCGAACACTGCCTTGAGACATGTACTGTGTATTGTACAAACTACATTTCCCATGATTCCAGGTACGCGTGCGACGCCTCTGGCTGATGACGTCACACGCGGAAATCAACAAGAATGAGCAGGGACGGAGAAACCTCGCCGTTGATTCTGTCCCTGAGAGAAGACACGGTAGGATTGTAATTCCTCGTATCCAGTGTATCCTTTTTGTTGTTCTCCTTTGTTTTGGGCTTCCTTGCGCGAGCATGGGTCGAGCCTTCTGAAATTGGTCACGAAGCTCGTTTGACCTCGGGGAGTCCTCGGCTGAGGCTCCAGTTCTTTGTCTTCACTGAGGCTTAAAGCGGAGACTGTTTTCCTTTTTAGCGGTTGTACTTCACTCCCGCAGTGAGTGCTGACACTATTGGAGGGGGATACTGCCTGGATTCAAAGCAAGACTTGGTTCATGCGCATAGTGATATCTTCTCTGATTCCTTGAGACTGTGTCGCATCTGCCCTTTCAGTAGAGGGCCTTGACAGCTGGATTCTGTTGTTGAGAGACTCATCTCGTTATTGTTTTGTATTGCGGAACCTTGGAGCAAGGGTTCCTCATTGTTTGGATTACGGTGTTCTGCGAATTCAGCAGTCCTCACTTATAAGGCTAATGTACTATTCCGGATCCGGTATTCTGGTGAAGATAACCAGAAGTATACTGCTGACAACGGAAGAATAACTACTGTTTTCTATGTTTTCTTTGTGACATTACAACAGGGGGTTTATGAGCTTCGCCTGGCTGGCTAAATACCATTTGCCCTCTGTTGAAGCCTTAACAGCCAGATCATTGGGTACGTGTATATCCTATTATTGTTTATTATGTGAATGTGCTTTGGGTTCAAGGTTATAACTTCCAGATCCTTGTATTATAGATCTGAGATACATTCTACACTACTGATTGCCAGGCAAAGCCACTTCTTCCCTCTTTCCAGGTAATAGGACATTCATAGGAAACATAATTGTTTGTTCCTTGGTTGCCTTGCTTGTTTGTATTCCGGTTAGTTCTGTGCTTGACTCATAATTGCCTTGTTCTCATTTCAGCTTCCTCTCCCCGCTGCTCCCTTCCTACCCCTCCTTATATCCCTCGCTTGACCACTTCTGTGAGTCTGTTCTCACTCAGACCCAGGGGCTGTCGAGAGGTGGAACCCTTATTGCATCGCTCGATCCTGAGGACCTTGGGACCTGACAATTTTTTAGCTGTATCGCCATGCAGTAAGATTTCGTATCAAATTAGGTCCAACTTTCATACACCGTCAAACACTTTTGTTTTTAGGAACGTGGTTATTTTGTGGCCAGGCGCAGCGACTTGCAACTAGATTCAAGGTGTCACTCAATGAGTAATGTTATATTCCAAATAGGAGAATAATCATTAAAAGACAACATTTCTGAGCAGCACATAGATGGATTAGTCCCAGGGACTTTTCTTTTTTTAAGTTAAAAAAAGCTTTATTAACCAATTTATCAGGATCACAGTCAAAAGTGCAATATAACATCTCATATATAAAGTCACGACTATAAATCATGTATATTATAAACGAATCAAGTAAATAAAGATTGTTTTTAATGACTACATTATCCAGGGAAGAGGGGAGGAATCAAGTAGAAAAAAATATGTTGTGACTTTAAGCAAAGAAAATGAAGACCTCATGAAATGTACGTTAAATACAAAATAAAAAGAGTAATAGCAAAAATCAATGAGATAATAAATATTTCATAGAATAATAATAATAAGGACAGACAGATTTCAGTTCATGATGGTTGAACAGTCTCAGAAAATGTACAAGCAAAGTCGCAAACAATTCTACTTGTATAATTCAGAGAATTGTTTTACTGTAGCCAAAATAAATCTCGATTAAAGGTGAAGGTACAAAAAGACATGTAAGCAGTAGCTAATCTATGATGAAAGCATATATTTTACCACCAAGCTTTCTTTATGTGAACTTTTTGAAGAACAGTTCCATTTAATAGCTATTTGTTGAAAGGCTATTGCTAATAATGAATCTAATAATTTGCTTCAAGGAAATTATAAGAGTTTTCACTAGCTAAAGTTCGCAAAAAGAGATTTGCAATACTAAAAGACAGATGAACGTGTAATATTATTGTGATTTGGTTCCAAACCTTATGCCCAAATAAATGCAGAAAGAAACCAAAATAACATGAATAATATCACTCTTATAAAAAATCCCATGACCAACATTTGGAATTTTTGTACATAGAAAATGTTGCACAATGCAAGGGAGTAACATAAAGTCTGTTATAAATAAAACTGTTTGAGTTATATTATGCCTTCTATAGGTTTTGTGATATCATGACCATATCCTATCACAAACTGTGATAGACCAGGTGCCATCTAAATCACTTTTCCATAGTAACACAACCTTGGACTTGGTCCGTGTTATATTAAGAGAAGAAAAAGCCTTATATATAGCAGAAGCTTTACAAAGGGAAGAGAGGGTTCTAGATAATTCTGAAGTAATAGATATAAAACATCCAGAATTATATTAAGAAGTAGTGAAACAATTAGATTGAAAGGACCGAGGGCAACAAAATGATTGTCTGAAATAGGGAAAATATATGGAAGCATTCTCTTTGAATAAGTGTGCCATCCAAATAATACCCCTTTCTCTCCAAGACGTGCAGAATAATGGCTTAATATTACATTTCATTTGTTTACTATTCCATATAGACAAAAGCAACAAAGTATCTCGAGATTAGGCACCAAGGGGATAACATGCTTGCAACAGTGAACAAGTATGCTTAAAGGGTGGGGGGGAGGGGGGTTGCAAGATAATTATAAAAGAGAAGATAACCTCTTGAGGAGTAAAAGGGTGAAGACGTTTTTTTGCAGGTCATGCCACAGTGTTGAAAAAGGAAAAACTGTCTCCTTTAACCATAATGAGGCCTGCCGAAGAACAAACTCTTTATAACATTGACACAAATCTGGGAAGTTCACTCATCCTTCCGGTTTAGTTTTCTTAAGAAGAGATAATGGAATCCTAGATTTCCTTTCCCTCATAAAACCTTACATAGGATTGATTCGACTATCTTGAAATGGTATTTGGAATTTGTACAGGCATCATGGAAATCATATATAATAAAAGAGTAGAGATCATAAGTTTATCGAGCCGAAACGACCCCCACTAAGACAGAAATAAGTGGCTCCAGAGAGAAAGGAAAGTTTTTACTGAAGCTTTGCCCTCCTTTCAATTAATACCAACGGGTTCATTCACGGAGTTCATGAACCAAATAACTAGGGGGCTGATTACAATAGGGGACGGACTTCAGTCCATCCGCAATGGTATCGAGATTGGGACCGCCCAACATGCTGTCGGCAGTCCCAAAGTAGGCATTACAATGTAACCGCCACCACGGCATTTGCAATGCCTATATTTTACATTGCGGCGAGTGATGCTGGCTGCAGCACCCACCGCAATGTAAAAACAGGACATGTTACATATCCCTGCACTACGTGGCAGGCCCCATGCGGTGCCTGGCACATGGTACAGCGATATGTAGGGGGGCACCATAGGTGCCCCCCAGTGCCCACAACTAAGGGCCAGGGGAAAGGGGGGCCCGCTACGGCCCCCCAATGTCCCTTTCTGCCAGCCTTTTCATGGGGGATAACACGCCATGAAACGGCTGGTCGAAAGGGACATCATAATCCCTACGGCGGTGCCTGGTAGGCACTGCCAGCATTGTATGGACTACGAGCCCCTCCACCGCACTGGTGGGCTGAAGCAGCCCGTCGGATGCGTGGTGGTTGGTCTTTACGACGTCCGCCCGGCATCATGGCGGGAGGCAAAGTTGGTTACAATGGCGGGGAGACCGCCACCGACATCCTGTAGGGTGGCAGTCTCTCCACCATTGTAATCAGCCCCTTGATATTTAATTTGAAATGAATTCCATTGAAAACCAGAGGAAACAAAGAGTGTTTGATTTAGAATGTATTCAAGGACAGAATTTCAGTTTAATCATTATTAATTTTATAATCTGAGAAAGCAGAGGAAGAGGAGATTTTATCAAGTTAAACTGGCAAGGAACTTTGTGGATTACATATAAAAAAACAGAACATCATCAGCATATGCTGCTAATTTTTAATTACGATCACTATAACGCACACCAGATATTGAGGGGTTATTCCTAATACAAGAAAGGAAAGGTACAAGTTCCTGGACAAATAATAAAGAGGGCAAAGGGCAGCCCTGACGGACACCACTTTTAAGATTAAAATAATGAGAGATTCTGCCGTAACCAATACTGAAGCCTTTGGAGAGTGATACAGGAGGAGCGAAGTAAGAGAAATCATCTAAGGACCAAAACCCTGCCATGAGTAGGATTTCAGCATAAAGTCCCTATTAAAAAGCCCCACAATGTATTTACGAGTGTCCACTCCTTTCAATCCCATTCCAAGATTGGAAGGAGTGGGCACTTGTAAATACATTGTGGGGCTTTTTAAAGGAGCTTTTCCAAAACTGTGTGAGTGGAATTGGGATGTAGAGGTTTAACGAGCTCACAGGTTTCCCTTGAAGCAGAATTCTCGGGCTTTGCAAAAGGGAGGAAAGCCAAGGGCAATAGTAATATGCTTAGGCAATTTTCTACTACGTCAGGCACTCTCTGATCTGGCTCGCCTGGATCGGAAACAATCTCTTGAGAGTTGCACATTCTTCGTGAGGTCTGATTTCTGCCACTTTACTGTTGAGAGAAGATGGTGCCTCAGACAAATGATTCAACCTTTTCAAAATAAGGGAGAACAAATGTATTTAATGAATCCGGCCAAACTTAAAGTTATAGTCCAAGGTGGGACCCACTTCTTCACATCATAAGTCAAGGAAGACACATTCTTTGAGAGGTTGAGCTCAGTCTAGGTCACTCAAGCCTGGTTTAGCTTTCAGTATGGCACAATGATCCTCTACGCAGTGCTATTTTGATTGATTGTATATGCGTTTGTATGCTGTGTATGGCAGGGTGGTTTTGATGGTAACATATAATTCATGCTAGCTTCTCCTGTAGTTTCTTGGTACAAAGAGTGTTGATTACTGTGGTGGGTTAATCATATTGAGTGGTGTGACACACCAGGGAGCAATTAACGGGTAGCTGATGTTGGTTTGGGTACTGCACTCTGTAATTAGGATAATCAAAAAGTAGCGGGTTCTGTCTGATTTATACTGGCTCTTCATATATTTATGCTTAGAGAGCAGCCTAGATTGTATATGAGAGTGTTAACTGAGGCTCGGAATGGGAGGAAGGTACTCTGCCTTCAACTGGCCTAGTTTATCCAACTGCTTCCAGTAGGTGGCAGGGGAGAAGGAGAGGGGTGAGTCACAGTGGTTGGGGTGGAGGAAGACAGGGTGGAAGAGGGCGATTGTTGTAAAATATATATGAATATCCATACAAATTCATGTGTATGCACTTTAAAAGATATCATGATTCGATATTTCACTTTAACATGAGACCTGGAGCTCAAAAGGGCTTCCTATCTGACCTTGACTGCACAAGCTTCAACAAGCTATTCTGTACCCCCTTACAGGTCACTTGGCTTGTCTTGACTACATGATATGCAAGTGTTACACAGTGCAGAGCCTGCCTTTTCGGTCTGCCCATATCTGGCTGTTTTGCATGGTGCAGACATTGCACATCCATGTCAGCCATATTTGGCTTGGTGCCTTATTCTAGTTCCGCTGACATGGCATTACTTTAGGTATATAGCACCTAGAAACTTGTCACTCTGGGAAGAAGCGGTCTGAGAGCCCCTAAGGTGGCAGATCTGACTTCTTCCTTGCTAATTAGCAATGATGCATGCTTTTGGTACCAATAAATATATTTCACTCTGTTTCTGAGCAAACCTGATATGTCTGGTGAGTTTCATTCAATTGCTCCTGGGAGGGTGCCAGTATTTCCCCATCAGGGATGATCACAATTGGGTGGCACAGCAGACATAAACAACCAAAACATAAGAACAATGAAAAAAAGAAAAACCCAGACTAGAAGCAGAAGCCGAGATACCTGGGCAGTTTTCTTTTATGGTAGTTCTTCTCTCAAGAGCTGAGACCATATTTATTTGCTCATGGGGCAGGTCGATGGGGGACAGCTGTGTGGTTTGAGGGAAGTTAGCCTTAGCAGGAAACCGAATGGCGGGTCATAAACTACGAATCTGCACAATTAACATTTGTGGTCGCAACAATAAGGCTAAGAGGGGTGGGTGGCAGTCGATCTGAGGGTCATGAAACCAGATTTAGTATGTTTACAGGAGACCCACATCCCTTGGGATAAACTGGGACTCTTTAAGGATATTGGTTTTGCACTTTTAGCTTGTAAATGGCAAGGCTTGACATCTAGAGGGGTATCTATTCTTAGAAACAAATCTAGGTGCTCTGTCAACTGCAATGCTCCTCCGATGGGTCATTTTAGAATATCGAGCTGGTAATGGGCAGTTTAGGCTGTGCTCAGTTTATGGTTCCAATGTGGATGAGGCTGACATTTTTGATTATTTGAATACAGAATTGGCTTCATGGCCATTCCTGCTCATTTTAAGTGGGGATCTCATTATCCATCTAGATGTGAAGAATGATCAATCAGTAATTCAATCGTACACAGGGAGGAACCCTGTTGTTTATAGAGCACTGCAGCGGCTGATTGAGAATATGGCTCATTACATCGGGATGTATTACATTGTGTTCTTTTACAACGTGGTTGTTACAACGACCGTGTTATTAGTACGCAATGCATTTACATTGCAAACCATTACAATGACTTTCAATAGGGGGCACGCTGGACTTAGTAATAGTATCAATTGCTATTCCTACTCCAGTTTGCACAATAGTAGGGAAGGTGTAGGAATTCATTTCCAATACCTCAGCTCCCCCTAGTGCAAGTCTTGTAATGACTTGTGATGTAAATGCATCACGTACTAACAACGCGGTCGTTATAACAACCGCGTTATAATAGTAGCGCGATGTAATGACAGCATTGTAAACGCAGTTTCCCCTGATGGAAGACCAGTGCCTTATTGATTTGTGGGACAGATGCAGGGCTCCAGACCCAGGTTTTACGTTCTTCTCTTTTCCACATGACAAGCTGGTACAGGTAGATTATTTTTTTGTATTTACTGCACTGGCTGGTCAAGCTATAATAGAGAGGCATTCTTGAGCTCTCTCAGATCACAGCCCGCTGGTATTGGAAATCCCAACAACTGGCATCACTAGACCTCGGGGTGTTGGATACAATGTAGTTAGACCATATTCACAAATGGATAGCAGAGTTCTTGAAAATCAATGGAGGGGACCGCCCTGGATGATTTGGTGTGGAGTGCTTTAACAGCTGGGATTGGGAGGATAACCCTTAGCCTCATTTTCAACTGAAGAAAAAACAGATAGAGATCTAGTGCTTATATCAGGAATTATCCTTAGCAGAGGAGAACTTGGTCAGTGACTAAGGGCATGGATATTCAGGAGGTCCAGCAAAAAATCGCCAAATTAAAATCAAACATCCATCAGTATTTTAGCAGAGAGGTGGCTGCTAAATTTCACCACCACAGGTCGAATTGCTATGAGTACAGGGACAATACTGGAAGACTATTAGCAAAGTGGATTAGTCTAAAGGGCCTGGAAAAGGGAATATTGGGTATAGCAGATAGGAAAGGGAGGACATTTGAATACCCGGCCAACATTTTTAGGGTCTTTAGAAATTTTTATGAAACTCTTTACACAGAAGAACTGAAACCCTCGCAAGACTGTTATGAGTATTTATATGCGGGCTTGGATAGGGTTAGATTAAATGAAGAGGAAAGGGCCTCCCTGGAGGCACCAGTTTCCTTGATGGAGGTATTGGAGGCAATCCTTTAGCGACAGGGAAAGCCATGTGACCATATAATCTATACCAAGAGGTTTTAAAAGTTTTCTTTGCTGAACTTCACCAAGATACGCTCCGGGCTTTCTTACAGGCACAAGCAGGAGAAATTCCACCCTAATGGGAAACAACTAATATAATCATCTTTAAGAAGAAATGTAAATCCCCTTTGCATTCCGGCTCATACAAGCCGATTTCTTAAATAAACTGAAATGGTAAAATCTATACCAAAGTCTGGAAAATCGGCTGGGGAAAGTTATCTCGGCATTAGTAGCACCTCAACAAAATGGTTTTATTCCATGATGTGGCACAGTAGATCATGTCAGAATAGTGATCACTTTGTTTTACGTGGCCGAGGCCACAGGGTCATCAATGGGCTTAGTTTTATTAGATGCCAAGAAGGCCTCATGGTGGTTTCTCTGTAAGTTGTTAAAATGGAAGGGCTTTAGCAAAAGTTTCATTAAGGCCATCAAAGAACTGTATAAGGCTCCTAGGGATACACTACGAATGATGGGGATGAAGTTGGGTAACATACAATAGGAACAAGACAAGGCTGTACATGCTCCTCTCTGTTATTCATGCTATATACATTGATCCCTTTATAGCACAACTCGAAAACAATCTTTGTATCAAACCATGTGTAGTGAATCAAGTAGAATATAAAGTTCTGGTCTACGCGGATGATATAGCAATAGTTACAACAGACCCTTTAGAGGTCCTCCCCGCAATTGAAAATATAACTAAACAATTTGGGGCACGTTTAGGGTACAGATTGAATGAGGGCAAGACCCAGGTATTATGCACTAAGGGAATTGGATTCAGTGTGTAGTATGTCATGTTAACTAATTATATCTGTATATTTTGTGCTCATGCTGTGGGGACATGGTTCTTAATTTGAGATGGGATTTGTATTTGGCTATCTGTAAGAACTCTGTAATGTGCCTTTTCCTGTGTATTATGCCTGCTGTGTATAAGTCGCCCCACCTTATCCTTGGACCAATAATAACCCCAGGAAGGCCCTCATTGAAACACGCAAAAACAACAGTTGATGGACAGAATGCAGACAATGTCAGCCATTCACCCCAGTACAGAGATCTGGGCCTAATTCCATCATTTTTTGCACTCCACACCACCCCAGTTCAGACATGGCCATATGCAAATCAGCCTTGACCCTGTGCTTCATGGGAACAGTCCAGCCGAACTGCCATGCCATGTCTTTCCTGGACCGGAATCAAGCATCCTAGGACCTGTTTCTGGCTATCAGCCGTCTGTGGTCCTGGTGTAAAGTGTAGAACTGTACTCATTGGTGACCAGGTAACTGATCAAATACTCCTTATTGTCCATCTGACCTTCTCTCTGTTGGTCTTTTGGTCTCCCCATCTGGGAGGGAGTTGCCGATCACAACTCTTTCAAACTTTTTAAGTTTACAAACTTTGCGATTACCAAAGCTTGTGTGCTTTCGACTAAAAAGTGAGATGTACATTTCATAAAAATATAATCTATTTTTATAAATCTGTGTTGGATTTTTTTTGTTTTGTGTGACTTTCTTATTTTGTTGTTTGGTGCTTCTAAATGATTTACACTAGTTCCTTTGTTTAAGCCTTACTGCTCAAACCACAGCTACTCAAGCTTTGAGCTAGAGGTTGTACAAAGAAGCCTGACTGGACCCAAGATGGGTTCACAAGTGTATTACACTGTAAGTTTGCACAACCATACCATATAATACACCACAATCTGCACATCGGGGGCAGAGGTGGGATCCAGAATTTGTGGTTAGCTTTACTATACAAATAATTAGTAAGCACCAAAAATCCGTCAAGTCGATGCTGAGAAAAAAGTTTCAAAAAATATTCTAATTCTGAGTATCCAAGGTATCGTTTTCCAGGAATTTTTACCAACTTGCAATAAAGTTCACAAGAGTTTGACAAAACTACAGAACGTTTAGAAAACGTTTTTGCTGAGTTTCCGAAGGATGGAAAACTAAAAATCAACTTGGCCAATCTCCACACACTTAAAATCAACGATCTAAGAGTGCTGTTCAGGGAAAAAGAAATAAGTCTGGGGATCACTGCCAAGAAAGAGGACCTGGAAAAGGCCGTCAATGCCTGAGAAGAATCAAGGATCGCTCAAGCCCAACTTGCTTAGGGTATAACCCCTGACAATATGGATGAGGATGATGGAACAGATCTCTTTGGTGAGAAAGTTAAGGAGGGAAATGAGAGTGGGACCCTAGAGTTCATTCAACAACTGCCTTCACATCTGGTAGTGATAAGAGCTCCACTTCCGTGAGGGGGTCCAAGGACCTAAAGGCCCAAATTAATCACCTAGAGCTCCAGGAGAGGGAGTGGGCCCTAGAAGTAATAAAAGTGGACCTGGAGAAGAGAAGGGCAATAGTGGGACTGAAGTCACAAGGAGTTGGTGGCAGCAAGAAAGACACAAAGGTATATTGCAGGAGGGATATGACACTCGGTTACTTAAAGATACTGTGCTAAAGTAAGTAGAGAGGGATGATATAGACAAATGGCTGACATCTTATGAGAGGGCCCTCAGGATGAGAAGGGTGAGTGCCCACCTTTGGGGATCCTTGATGTGGTAACTAGTTCCAAAAGTTGGAAGGGTTAGGTTACTGGTACAGCAAGATGATATGAAAGAGTCATATTCACACATGAAGGAGGCACTCATTGAGCTATTTGGTCTAACACCTGAAGACTACAGGCAAAAGTTCAGAAATACACGCAGGGAGTTAACTCAGACATGGGTAGACTTTGTAGATGCTTCTGTGAAGTCACTGGAAGACTGAATCAAATGTAACCAGGTAGATACCTATGAGGGGCTCTACAATTTACTGGTAAAAAACACATACTTACCAATTGTACCTCAAAGACATTACACCAGCATCTGGTAGATTCTAAACTATCTAGTCCTAGAGAGCTGAGGAAGATAGCTGATGAATGGGTACACACTAGGGTGCTCAAGAAGTCCCATGGTGGTGATCACTAGAATGAAGGACAGACCCCGACCCCCTTCAGGGGAAAGATGGAGCCAAGTATAAAAAGGCAGAAACTCACAAAGAGTCCCCAAAAGAAACCTATAGAGGAGTCCAGAGCCAAATCCCATTCAAAGGGGAGGAGGTACCTAGGGAAGAATTTTGACCCTACAAATGCTGGGGTGTGCTATGACTGTAAACAGCCAGGACACAAGAGCACCAAGAAGTTACCTACTGGTAACAATCCCAAGGGAATTACAAGTGTAGGATATGGGTGGACATTGTCTCTGAAGCCACTTTAGTCTCCATGGGTAGGGAGGAAATTGATCCTAATGTCAAAAGGCTTTTGACAGCCTAAAGGACGCTTTGTGTTCACCACTTGCCCTAAATACACCTGCTTTTAGCAAGATGTTTGTTGTCTACAATGATGCTTCAGAACATTGGATGAGGCTGTGTTGTGCCAGCTGAATGACCAGGATCAGGATCAACCAATTGCCTTTATCAGTAGGCAACTCCTCCCCAGAAAGCAGTGCTGGAGTGCTATTGAGAGGGTATCCTTTGCTATGGTTTGGTCCCTGAAGAAGCTGGAACCCTACCTGTTTGGGAATCACTTCAGAGTTCAAACTAACCACATGTCAGGTAGTTTATGCAGATGAGAGAACCCCAAACTGTTGAGGTGGTCCATTTCTGGGCAGGGTTTGGACTTTACAGTTGAACACAGATCTGGGACTGACCATGCCAGAGTTGATGGCCTTTCTAGTGTCTTCCACTTATGTGATGAGAACTACCAAGATAAAGGTTAGTTGCTTACCACCTTCCATCTGGAGGGGACCATGTAAGGGAATACTTATTTTTGCCTCTGCGAGTTGAGTGCACTGTCTGTAATGCCTGCTGCCTTCTGCGGGGCTGGCCAAATGTGGCGGCGGCGGAGCCGCACTGGGATATCTTTGGCGAGTGACAGGCAGGAAGCTGCTTGTTGTTCTAGTTGTTTTCTGAAACCACAGCTTCCTCCCGTTGCATCACCTACCTGTGCTTCCGGGTTCCCTTCCCGAACGCGATATTTTCCACTCGCCTTTTCTCGTCAGGCCGGATCTCGTTGTGTCTCGTAGGTACCGCATCTGGGGAACTTCCTGCTTCTGGATCCTGGCTGTTTCTATGGCGCTCCTACAAAAGAAATAAAGAAAAGGAAAAAGTATCAAATCCAGCATACAGTTTATGTTAATGTGCTAGCACACTGCTATTTTGAAACCCCTGAATCCCTTTATGTACTGTGTGGTGCTTGTCTGACTTGTGTTTTTCTAATTTGCCTTGAATGTTAATGCACGCTCCTGATATTCCTACAAGGAAACAAAACAGGGATCCGAGTTACCTGATCTACTGCAAATTTTGCCATTTGAGTTTTCTAATGCACATCTGATTTTTGCGTAGGCTTATTTTTGTTTTATTGTTTTTGACTCTGACTATATGGCTGTCATACTGGGCGCATGAAGAAATGCACCACATATATACACATGTATATTAATATTTTTCTTCTTTCCTATGTACTCTCCAACCATACCACATAAAGCCTACATTTAAGAGTACATAAAGTATGCTGGATGTATTGCAGTGTTAATTGGTGAAATGGAACAGCTATAAGCTTGTTATGATTTGTACACACATGTTTCTCCTTTCACATCATTAGATATACTATCTTATCAACTAACCTCACTACCTTCTACATTTATCAGACGGGGGATTTACACAGGTAGAAGATATTGCGCTGTATATAAGACAATTGGACAACACCATTGATTACCAGATGAGTGTTGTTTCTGATGTACTTTTGTCAATTTACACAAGAAAAGCCTGAATGGTCCTGATAGACGCAACTCTTGAGGAGCAGTCATCAGCAGACGTTTTTGTTTCTTTACTCTTCTCTTCCCCCTCTTCCCCTTCCGTTGAGGTTGACTTTGGCTCCTGATGGTCATCTCGACTGATAGGGAAGTTGGGACCTAGTATCGCGACCTCCTTTCGCTCCCGCAGAAATTGAGGTGAGATTCTTACACTGAGGCCTGCTAACTAGACCTCAGTGCCAGGGTTCTAAATAGGCCTGGGTGGTAAATTCCATTTGGCTCGCGGAATTTGCGGAATTATGGTAATTTCGCGTTCTGCGGAGAACGCGAAATTGCCCAAAATTATACGTTCCGCGGCTTCACGAAATTTTTTGCTTGTTTATTCGCGTTCTCAAAATGTGTGTTTGCGTGATATTTCCCCCCGAGCATGCAAACAGCGATCGCGAACAGGAAAAAAGCATTGCGAACAAGCAATTGCTCGTGTTTGCAGAATTTCTGCGTGTTCGCAGAGATTTCTTACCGTTTCGCGGAATGTTGCATAGCGCGACTATGCATACTCCACCCACCCCTACATATAAACTCTTACAAAATGTATGTTGAATTGGATACCCACAATTGGCATAGGCTGACTTACTTATAGGTCCCTAGTATGTGGTACCAATGGTACCTATGGCATTGTAGTTGAAGCGTCTAACCAGGCTACAGCAAGGTTGTGCCACTCTGCTTGTGACAAAGAACAAAATGTCTCTCAGCCTGCCACTGCAGCCTGGAGTACTGGGAGACAAGATCCGCCCATAATCCTATGGTAACCTGAGCTAATAACACTTCTAATTCACTATGGGGGATATTCTCAAGAACGTGTGATAATTGCAAAATGAGGTACAGGGCAACTACATCTAACAGAGCAGGAAACAGTGAGATGGAAAGAACAATGCACAAACATACATGTCAACTAGGCCTGGGCGGTAAATTCCGTTCCGCTCGCGGAATTTGGGTAATTTCGCATTCCGTGGAGAACACGAAATTGCCCAAAATCTGCTTTCTGCAACTTTGTGAAATTATTTACTTGTTCGCGTTCTCTAAATGCGTGTTCGCAAGATATTTTCCCAGAGCACTCAAACAGCGATTGCGAACAGTAAAAAAGCATCGCAAACAAGCAAATCCGCGTGTACGTGGAATTTCAGCGTGCTCGCGGAGATTTTTTACCGTTTCGCGGAGATTTGGGTAACGTGATTACGCAAATTCCGCCCACCCCTAATGTCAACACAATGTCAACATGCATCTCCCCTTCACATTGCAGAGGGACAAACAACACCTCCAGCTGAGAGGAGGAGACAACTCATTCTCAAGAACGTGTGATAATTACCGCAAAATGAGCTACAGGCCAACTACATCTAACAGAGCAGGAAACTGTGAGATGGAAAGAACAATGCACCAACATACATGTCAACACAATGTCAACATGCATCTCCCCTTCACATTGCAGAGGGACAAACAACACCTCCAGCAGAGCAGAGGGGACAAATCATCAGTGATGCTGGAGAGGACCACCACACCTTTGACACTGTCACCCTACAACAGCTCATGGACATCCCAGGTAACCCACCACCAGGACCAGGGCAGCCAAGCTACATAGAGGAGAACCCAGCCGCTGCACAGACCACACAGCAGGAAGCACCCGCCAGCATGGCTGGCTCCCAAAACTTCACCGAGCCATACATGGCATTCCAATGCCAGGTGTCAGAATGCCAAAAGGAGGTGCCAAACAGGTGTGGGTGGGATCCGAACCCATGGAAGACGAACTAGATCGCATACGTGGGTGTCAAAATCCCTTCATCGACCACCTACACCCCACAAAGGAGACCCACACTGCGACAGAGACACATGCATTTGCACCTCTCCAGTATTGTACCACGCCCAGAGGCAGGCAATTATTATTCACACACCCACGCTGGACTTGCTTACGATGGCCCAGTCCATTCCTCTTACGTATTGAGTGGGTGACGACAAAGCTACATGTCCAAGGTCTAACCAGCTGCCTGCGGTGACATGTTTGCACCCGCTGTACACACCACAATGTAATGTTGTAGGGCCTGGGGCAAACAGAAGTGTCCGTGAGTTGTAGCGCACTGAGTTTGGGGCACTAGAGCTGGGCGCCCTCATGTAAAGAAATTGTCTAAGATTGAGTCCTTTCGGGATATACCTGATGCAGCTGCAGGGGGGTGTGTTACACCTTCATCATCTTCCTCATCATCGTCCCAGGTCTCCCACACTGCCTGAGGTGACAATGCTGCGTAACTCTCCACAGCACAAAACTCAATCAGTAACGGTCCATGGGTTGTGTTGCACTGAGTTAGTGGCACCTGGAGTGCTGAGCAGGGTATCAGGCAGATGATGGTATCCACGACAGGTGTGAGCAACCCTGTTAGTCTGCCAGTACGACTGTTTCGACTCTGGCAGTTTTCGGTTGGGGGTGGGCCTGGTGGTGTTGTGTGCCTCTGGTGGTGATGCAACATCCAGGCCAGTCAGGACTCGATTTGATGTGTGAGCCCTGGTGTACCGCAGTTGAGGCCGGAGGCAGCGGACAGCGCAGGGCCACATACACATGGTGTTGATGACCCCAAGGCCATCGTCTCAGAGGCCATCCGATATCTCAGAAGACAGGGTCCCTGATTTGAGCTGCACAGAATTAGTGGCCCCGGATTCACTGCAGCCGACACAGGCACACCGCCATGGGACACTGACTTGTGGTGTACTGAGGTAGGGCCATGCGGACTGAGCGGGTCCTCATCGATGTCTGAGGTGAATGTGGCAGAGGGTTGCGGGGGACAGGGGAAGGTGTCCTGCAAGGCATGATGCAGAGGGCAGAAGCCATCCGGAAGCGGCAAATTGAGGAGTGGAATGCTACAGCCTCGTTATTACCAGCATGTCAGTATCATCTACATGAGGATGAAGACAACGCCCTGTCCATAGACTCAGACGCCACCAAAGTTCAACCAGAGAGTGTTCATGAATGTCGGGGAACAGACTTAGTGGCACCGGGGCTGAGAGGGGATGCAGTCTGCGGTGATGCCGGTACAATGATATGAAAATGGCCATTGCTAAGTCAAGACTCAGTCCCAAATGTGTGACCTACTCAACCACAGTGTAGGCAAGAGGCAGCGGTCAGCAGTGGCCCACAGCCACGTGTCATTGGCTCGCAATGTACAGAGTTAGTGACACCAGGGCAGTTGTCAGTAGTGTACGATCACCTCCGTAACAATGATCTTTTTTCCTCCTGACTGAAACGTGTCATCCTCTTACACCTCTCCTTGCGTGCAATGATATGTACTCTGCCATTGAAAAATCAAGTCTCAGTTCCAAATGTGTGACCTACTCTAGAGCAGTGTGGCCCAAGGGCAGTAGTCTGTGTGGGCCCACAGCCACGTGTGGTTGGAATGCTATACACAGACTTAGTGGCACCACACAGAAGGGAGTATAGTGATATAAACTCTGTCATAAATAATGTTCTCTGCCATAATGTAATCAAGACTCAGTTCCAAATGTGTGACCTACTAGTCCGATGTGTATGCTGGTGGAGTATGTCAACAAGAAAGGAGTACTGCGGGCCTGTGACGCAGAGGCTGTGATGGTCTGAGGAGGATGCCAGTGTCACGCCGGTGTTGGCAGGTGAGCATTGAGGCCTGGGTGCGCAGGGGCGGGCAAGACTGGTTCGGGGACCAGCAGCCAGGGGTGCAGCAGGCACACAGGATCGCAGGCAACAGCGCTCACAGGGACGGCCTCATGGTGGGTTGAGAGGCGCCACCCTGGCAGACACGTTGGGCAGTCCTGAAGAGGACCACGCCCAGAGTTACGTGCTTTTTATTCACACCCCTACGCTAGCCTGGCGTACGCCTAGCCAGACCACTCTGCTCATGCTTACCGGGGGGACGTAAGAAGCTACATTTCCTCGAGCTTCCCCACTGGCTCGGGTGACATGGTTGCATCCACTGTCCACTACACTCCAAACACCAGCAGTGTATGTCGACATGGAATTGTGTGTGGTCTGCATATTGCAGTCTGGCCACCACATCCACGCCACACTTGGCATTGTGTACATTCTCATTCATCGGTCACTTGCCTCCTTCGCACATGCCTGGCCCCCACCTCTTCCCACAATCTGCTATTGTGTGGCTGAGGTGCCATACCATTGATGGCTTATGTGCATGGCTGGCCCAGGTTTCCACAGTAAAATGTGCTGTCATGTCTGGTGGGTGGGCATGTTGTTAGGCATGTTGTATGTGAGTTTGTAATGTGTGCATTCCCAGTGTTGTGAGTTACATGATTGTGCAGTTGAGGTGTTGGTTCATTTGGTACGTGCCAATGAGCAATGCATTTCCGTAGGTGCCATCCTGGTAGCGCTGATTGATGATGGACTGTTGTGTGAAGATGTAGGAATCATGTACACTGCCTGGGTGGTTGGCATCAACGTTGGTGGAGATTACCCGGTGGTCCACTATTGCCTGCACATTGATGGAATACGTGTTCTTTCTATTGCAGTTATTGTGTGCAGTGTTGCCAGGGGGCACAAGTAGGACATGTGTGCAGTCAATTGCCCCCTAACACATGTGGGAAGCCAGCTATGGCGTAGATGCCTTGCTTGGTCTCCAGCTGTTCCTGCGCAGTGTGGGGGAAGTATAGATAGTGGGGTACCAAGCTGATGATGTCATCCACGACCGTTGCGAGGAACTTAGATTGGGCTGGCTGTGAGACTCCTACAACTCGGGCGGTTGTTGGTTGGAGGGTATCAGAGGCCAAAGCGTGCAACACGGCCAGCAGCTTTGTCTAAGGTGGGATGTTGGTTGTCCGCTGTGTGTTTGCACCATCAGCCTGTGGGCAATGGTGGTCAGGATGCGGAGGATGGTTGTCCCTTTGAGCCTATAGCGGGCAATAACATTATCTGGTGTTGGGTCTGTGAGGTTGGTGCATTTTCTGAAGGTCACTGTCTTTGTCTGCTCTGCCTCAGTGTTGGTCCGGGGGGGGGGGGGGGGCGGAGGTGGTCTGGGGGGGGTCAGGGGCTCCTGGAGGTGGTGGCGGTGGGTGTTGCGGCCCTCTTGGGTGTCCGGCCTGCATGATCAGTGGCTCCATGGCAACATGGCATCTGTTGCCCTTCAGGTGTGGCTCTGGGCTGGGCTCCCTTTTCTGGTGCAGCCTGTCATCCGACTTTACACCAGGTCAGACCAGGATTTAATTTTCTGCTGTTAGCGCGCCTTATCGCCTGTTTTGGGATCTTATCGCCGATCTGGCTGGTCATTGAGAATGTTGCGGAGTGGTATTGTCGCACCTTTTTGCACAGGAACACCTACTCGCATTCTCAATAGCGATAGTTGCGGGGGTCACTAGTGGAAATGTTTTTTTGTCTGGTAAACTGGTGAAATGGGCTGTTAGCACCAGCTTGTGAATGGGACGATAAATGTATCGCCACTTTGGCTGTGATAAAGTGCTGTTAACTCTGCGATAAATCCTTAAGAATATGCCCCTCTGTTTCTCATTGGTGTCATTCACTCCATTTGACATTTATCAACCAAAATGACTGTATGCACTTAATGGAAAGAATAATTAGATATCAACCACACCACATATTGAACATAGTTAGTGTTCAAGTTTCATAAACTTTGCACATAATGCAGTGCTTCCCAATGAAAGAAGAAACCTCAACTCAGTGTATGAGACGAGTAGAAATAAACTATAATCACAATCCTTTTTTGCATGTTTTACCAACACCAAGGTTAATAAACAACTATTAGACCAATGTCCAATATCTTTGTTTAATTTGCTATGTATGTTGGCGACATTTCGACCCTGAACAAAATGCCGACGCTTACTACGTTTCTCTGCGGGAAGACTGGAATACACTTCGGCCTCAAAGACAGCTTTGAAACACACAACACGTCCGGTTAAAAGTTGTTAACTAGAATCCAATTGAGTCACGACTACACACGCTTGTCATTAGTGATTCGGATCAGCGATTTCTAACACTGCCTACGAATCATATAAGCAACGTAAATAATGACAAGAATTAACCCTTCTGCATTCTATGGCCTATACAATTGTCCTGAATACTACGACAATGGATTAATGTCCAAAGCACAACATGCGCAACAATCTCATCCTCGGGTTACGCTGTGCCTAGCCCTGATGAAAATCCCGTAAACATTGACCGGGATTGGAAACGCGTCGGCATTTCCTTTTCCTCGCCACAAAGGGCTCTCAGAAAATTCTGGACCTCTGGAGTGGGCGCATGATGTAAAGAGCACTCGCCAGAGTAGTATCTTCCCCGTGTGGCTGCAGTTCCCATAAATACGCCAAGTCAAAGGGCTTTTTGGAATTGCTTTACATCAAGAGTTGAACCAATTTTCTGCTGGTGTAATTCTATTGAACTTTTTGTATTGTGTTTATTCACGTTTTTGATGACATTTGATTGCACATTTGAATTGTGATTCCAAATTACTTTTTCACTTAATACTTTTTATGTATTTCAGATGTTTTGTATCTGTAATGTATTCAACTTTGACATGAGTGAAATGTCTACATACAATGTGTTGAACATGCCAAGAATTGTGATTTAAACACTGAAAGCATATGAACTTAACAGTCTTTGCTTTTTGTCCCCCTAATTAAATACCGGCACAAAAATCGACAGCCAGGTTGTTTTTTCTCTTTTACATGTTATATATATGTCCAGACCTGGCTTCTCTTGGACGATAACCCCCTCAGGTTTTCTCATATCACCAAGGAAGTATATTTTGTAAAAGAAGTGCTCTAGAGGTGCAGAGCTCCATAGTCAGGCATCCATCTTCGGTGGTGGCCACACCACACCCCCAGGGACATTTCTGATGAAAGAAGGACCACTGTATCCAGCTATTGCTGTCTTAGTGTGAAGTTACGTTTTAAGGGGCATACCTTCTCAGATAGGCTGGTTCTCAGTTTTTGCACAAGAGTTCCAAAGCAGGCGGCCCACTGAGTCAAAAGAAAAAGGCTAGTTCATGGGTGTGGGTACTAAACAGCTAGCTAGCACCCACACTCACTCAGCTGGACACAGACTGTATGCGATCTTTTCAGACTACACCTCGCTAACGTTCACAGATTCTCTAACGCTCACTTGGTCGGACCATCATGCAGTGCTGCTCGAAATTGGGACTTAAGTCTCCCTCTCCAAGCTCATAGCCAAATCAATCAATCAATCAACCAAATTTGTAAAGCGCGCTACTTACCCGTAAGGGTTTCAAGGTGCTGGGGGGGGCTGCTACTGCTCGAAGAGCCAGGTCTTGAGGAGTCTTCTGAAGGCGAGTAGGTCTTGGGTCTGTCACAGGTAGGTGGGTAGGGTGTTCCAGGTCTTGGCGGTGAGGTAGGAGAAGGATCTGCCGCCGGAGGTGGTTCATTGGATGCGGGAAACGGTTGCGAGAGCGAGGCTGGCGGAGCGGAGCTGGCGGGTGGGAGTGTAGAAGTTGAGTCTGCTGTTCAGGTAGGGTTGTCTGGCGTTGTGGAGTGCTTTGTGTGCGTGGGTGAGGAGTTTGAAGGTGATCCTCTTGTTGACGGGGAGCCAGTGGAGCTCTCTCAGATGGGGGGTGATGTGGCTGCGGCGGGGGACGTTTGCGATGAGTCGGGCGGAGGTGTTTTGGATGCGTTGTAGTCGTCGTAGGTATTTGGCTGGGATTCCTGCGTAGAGTGCGTTGCCGTAGTCCAGTCTACTGCTGACGAGGGCCTGTGTCACAGTTTTTCTGGTTTCGGTCGGGATCCACTTGTAGATCCTGCGGAGAGTGCAGAAGGTTTTGTAGCAGGAGGAGGAGACGGCGTTGACTTGTTTGGCCATGGAGAGGGAAGAGTCGAGGATGAATCCCAGGTTGCGAGCGTGGTCGGTGGGGGTTGGTGCCATTCCTAGGGTGGTAGGCCACCAGGAGTCATCCCAGGCTGAGGGGGAAGGTCCGAGGATGAGGACTTCCGTCTTGTCGGAGTTCAGTTTCAGGCAGCTGTTCCTCGTCCAGTCGGCGACGGCCTTCATTCCCGTCTAGAAGATCTTGTCTCTGGCAGAAATTAGATATGGTCAAATTAGCTGAATCTTTGGAGATCTCCACTCCTACCCCTTCCACAAGCCTTGATCATGCTACCTCACCTGTGGCTAGACCTTACCCTATAACAGCTAGCTCAAGAAAAAACCATTACTAACAAGAGATCCTCGCCCTCACAGCCCTGGTTCTCAGACATACTGAGAGAATAGAAGCAGGCTTGTAGGCAACAGGAGCACAGATGGAGGCTTTAGTATGACTGCACTGAAAAATATTTAACTAAAAGTTAATGAATGCAAATCCCTGATAGTGAAAGAAAAATCTGCGTATTACATACATCAGATTAAAATGGCAAAAAACTCTACAAAGGAACTTTTTAGTACTGTGAATAAACTATCTAATATGACTGAGTCCAAAATTGTGAGCAACCAAGCTTTGTGCACTTCCTTTGATTTGTTCTTTATATCTAAAGTTGAAGAAATCTATAAGGGCTTTACAATAACAAGTACCTCAACCCCTTCCATCTCGGAGCCCATTGAAATGGAGGTAGATCCAGAAAGCCCAGTGTCTCCCTCAGTAAGAATGATGAAACTGGCTCAGCTCCTACCTTTTTTCATCATTCTCATCCTTATCGACGGATCAAGACCGAGACCTTCTTCTGTCAATAGAATCAGGTTCCCCATTGGACCCTTGCCCCCCTAAGATTGAGCAATTGGCACCCAATGTACTTGCTAATCAGCTGACAATTATATTTAATGAGATGATCCATCAAGGCTACTTCTCTAAAGCATGGAAAATTGCGTCCTTTATTCCCTTACTGAAGAAACCATAGTTGTCGCCTTCCGACCCTAGCACCTTTCAGCCAATGTATTGCCTTCCTTTTCCTGGGAAAATCATTGAAAAGGCTCTTATTAAGGAATTGTCACAGTTCTGGAGACTAGTAGCCTGCTGGATCATGCTCAGTTCGGCTTTAGTGCCGAACACAGAACTGAGTCAGACTTAATAGTGGCTTCAGAAAAATTAAGAGTCATTCTTGATGCATGATCGAATGCAACCCTGATCCTTTTGGATCTTTCGGCTATATTCAACACGGCCAAAAATACGATATTGGACAACCATACGATATTGGTCATCAGAGATGGACATTGGCATCAGGGATAGAGCTCTGGCCCTATTTAAATCCTTTCTGTCAGACAGGGTACAATTTGTGACTGTGGATGACTTTTCCTCTAACTCCTTTACGCTGCCATGTGGAGTTCCCCAGTGCTCTTCTTTGATCCTTATACTGTTTAATAGCAGATGATGCTCAGATATTTATCTCAGTCTCCAGTAACCCAGAATTCTCAGCTGATAGATTCTTAGTATGCATGCAGATGATCAGCAATTGGATGTCCAATATTTGCCTAAAGCTTAATTCCGGGAAAACTGAAGTATTACTGTTGGGCGACAATACTTCCTTCTGGTCCCCCGCTTGGTGGCTGCAAGAATTGGGTGCTCTGCCCATCCCAGTGTCCATTCCAAGAACCATGGCGTTAACTTTGATGATAAACTGGCCTTCGAGAAAAACATCAATGCTTTGACCACCTCTTTCTTTTTCATTCTAAAGATGCTGAGGAAGATTTACCCCTTCATTCCCCAAGATCTACAAAAACTGGTGGTTACTGCTCTTGTGCTCTTTACGCTAGAATATTGCAATGCATGTTATGTCAACTTGCAGCACAAACTTCTAAATAGGATGCAAGCCTTGCAAAATGGGGCTGCTCATTTGGTACTAAAAATCCCTAAATACCATTCTGGCTCACTCACCCTACCCCAGCTTCACTGGTTGCCTATAAGTAAGCTGATCATTTTTAAATCTCTTTGTATTGCCTTCAAAGCTCTTAATGGCATTGGCCCTGGCTACCTGCAACCACATTTTATTCAGTTCCACATCAGCATGCAATGTCATGGATCCCAAAATCAGAAAAGTTAAATGGGGTGCAAGAAGTTTCGTTTACTGTACAGCCTCACTGTGAGAAGCAACAATGCCTGATAAGATGTCGCCTTCTCATTTTAGCAAGTTTGCTGTTTGAACATCTGCTTTCCATATGACATTTGTCTCTATTACACTATCAGGCCATTGATGTGCTCATGCAACTGATTGTCAAAGATAAAAGTTCATCTGAATTCCATGGTCACTATTTTTATTCATCTTTGCTTTGTTTCTTGTTTTTTGGAAATATCACATTGTAATATTTTGCCAGATTTTTCTTGGTGACAGTTTTCAGAGAAAAACTGTGATGGAGCAATAACACACAACTCATAATTCCGATCCCTGCGCAAACTTAAGGTATGAGGTTTGCAGCCAGACTTGTGATTAAGCTGTGAATTTGCTAGGTACATTTAACATTCAAAGTGATGAACAATGGTGGGAATCCCAGCCTTGGCTCCACCGCTGAGGTGAGTGTGGTGTTGACAAAGGCCTCAAATAATTGGACACAGCACACGTGTGTAGTGGTTACTGTGACCGGCTAATGCCTGACGCCACGCCCAGGTCCCTTGGCTTTTATTAGCACTCCAGCGTGCTGCCCGCGTGGACGTAGGGTCGGCCCACTGCTTATACGCAGGAGGGAGGGTGTGGCTACAAAACCCCACAAACAGTACCCACTTGGGTTAGCCCATTACGAGGCTGAACACTACATTCCTCCTTTACCTAGAAATGTGAAGAAAACCATTACATCAACAACACAACATTTCTTAAATCGCCAGTTCAAAACATTTCAGCATCTGTAACTTCCGAAGACAAAACTAGAACAGTCTTACTTGAGTTTGGCAGGTAGGCAGGATCGTCCTACTCCCACAAACGGCAGCGGCCAACAAAGTCTCGATACTTCTGGGAGGGCTGCGGGCAGGGCCGCAGGTGATACCGGCCCTGACTGCCCCTGCTCGGCGGGGTTTGGAACATGTCCTCCGAACAGTCTCTTTCTGCTATGTCCAAGCTGCTCTGTGTTTCTGGCGACGGGGCTCCTTCCTGGTCTTGCGTGGAGGGGGCGCTTCTTGGGCTGGAGATTCTGGGTGGCAGATCGTTCCTCAACGCTTCTCTTGGGCCTTGTGGAGTGTCCGGGTGGTCATCTCTAGACGTTTCTCTCGGGGCCTGTGGAGTGTCCTGATGGTTATCTCTCGCTTACGGGATTTCTCCGTCTTCATCCGCTGGGACTTTTTTGAAAAATGACACATTTCTCGTGACTCTTTCACCCCACCGGGATGCAGTGACCAGGGGTCCAATTCAAAAGGCAGTTGAAACTTTCCCCTCGGGTGACGATCTTTTACCAGCACACTATTGCCTACTTTGATCAAACTGTCAGTGGCTCTCCACCGACGGGACGCTTCGGTATTTGTTTTTGTTCTTCGTTCCATCGACCGGTTCGGTGGGGCAGGAGCCTCTGCCCTTGTTGGGTGGTGTGGGATGGTATCCGTGACTACCCTGCCAAAACAGAGGCGGCTTGGAGGGATTCCTGTCGTGCAATGAGGTGTCAGTCTGTACTCACGCAGGAATTGATAGAGGGCTAGCTCTAGACTTTGACTGTCAGCTAGTGATATCTGGATAGTCTTGTTTAAAGTCCTCATTAGCCGCTCCACTTCTCAGTTTGCTTGGGGCCACCTCGGGGTTATGCGTCTGTGTTTGATGCCATGAGACTGTAAGTAATCGCCTAACTCCGTGCCATTGAAGGGGGGGCCATTGTCAGTACGCAGTTCACCGATGAGCCCATGGGTAGCTATGATCTTTTCTAGCTTCGGTATGACTTCTGAGGCGGCGGTGGAGGACAGGATCTCCACTTCCGGATACCGTGAGAAGTCGTCCACCACGACGAGCATGTATTTCCCGCCTCGGAAGCTACCAAAATCCGTGCTGGCTCGTTCCCACGGGGACGTTGGCCCTTCTTCGGTGATTACTGTAGCGGGGTGATCAGGCAGGCTGGTTGCCAGACACACAGGGCACCTCTGGACTATGGCTTCCACGACCCGGTCCAGACCCGTGAACCAGAGTTTGCTCCGCAGGCGATTCTTTGACTTCATGATGCCCTGATGCGCACCATGAGCTAGGAGTGCTGCTTGTTGGGTGAGGCAGTCCGGCAACACCAGACGAGGGCCCCTCAGGAGGCATCCTTCCGGGGAGACTGACAGTTCATCTCGGACTTGGTATAACGCTTTCAGTGTTGCTTGAGCTCCAGGGGTACGGAAAGAAGCAGGGCTTTGGAGGTTCTTCCAATTTCCGGAGTCGATGGCTTGGGTGGCGATTTTTAAACAGTCGTCATCTTTGGCAGCTCGCACTACTTCGTTCAGAGAGATAGGTAGCGGCCTGGACCTTTCCACAACCATCCGTACATACTGCTCTGTAGCTGTGGCTTCCGCCACTTCTGCCGCCGTGACTGGGCGGGCATGTCGCGACAGGAAGTCGGCGGGGTTCCGGGTGCCGGGTCGATATTCCACGGTGAACTGGAATTCCTGGAGTTGCAGCACCCACTTCTCGATTCGTGGAGGAGGACGAGTGGAAGATCCCTGGAACAAAGGGATGAGGGGCTTGTGGTCCGTTATCACCACGAAAGGGTGTCCATACAAGTAGATGTGAAAATGCCGACATCCCCACAGGATTGCGATCGCTTCCCTCTCGATTTGCGAGTAGCGCTGTTCTGTAGGTGTGAGGGTTCAGCTTGCATAGGCCATGGGGGCCCACTCGCCGCAGGCCTGCTGCTGGACTAGGACGGCTCCTAAACCTGTTGGGCTGGCGTCCACTACTAGTTGCGACTCGTTCCGAGGGTCGAAGTAGGCCAGTGTTGTGTCTGCTGACAGGGCAGCTTTGGTCTTGCGAAAGGATTCCTGCTGCTCCGGGCCCCACTCCCAGGTAGTGCTTGACTTGGTGAGATCGCGAAGGGGGCCGGTGAAATCTGCTAGGTCTTTGATGAATCGCCCGCAGTAGGTGACCATTCCAAGGAAACTACGGGCGGCCGTCACCGATGTGGGGGCGGGAGCTTCGTGAATGTCTTTTACTTTGTCTGGGTCCGGACCTATCCCTTCATCAGAGAAGCGGTACCCAAAGAAGCTGATGTCCTTACGCAGGAAGTCGCACTTTTCCCGGTGGAGGGTCAGGCCTCGTTCTTGGAGCCGGGCGAATACCGCATGGAGGCGCCGGATGTGTTTCACCCAATGTAGGTGCGTGGACTAAGATGTCGTCACTGACGTTCAGGACGCCGTCCAGCCGCTGCAAGACATTCTGAATGATGTTTTGAAAAACTTCGGCAGCACTTGATATTCCGAAGTTTAGTCGGGTGTATCACCAGAGTCCGGCATGAGTCGAGAAGGTGGGAATTGGGTGTGAATCCGGGTGTAGGGGAATTTGGTGGTATCCTGACCTCAGATCCATCTTCGAGAACCATTTTGAACCAGACAGTTCCCCAATTATGTCGTCTATTGTGGGCGTTAGGTGGCGTTCACGCTTGATGCCAAGGTTGGGAATGCGCATGTCCACGCAGATTCTCACTGCGTCTGGCTGTTTTGGTTTCTTTGCCACCACCATGGGTGATACCCACGGGGTAGGGCCGCTCACCCTCTCGATGATCCCTGCTTGTTCCAGCACCCTTAGCTCTGCTTCCACCTTAGGTCACAGGTGGAACGCGATGCGTCGGTGTCGGAGGGCCACTGGGGTGACTGATTTGTCTATGTGGAGGTGGATGGCCGGTCCTCTCAAACACCCGATTCCGTCGAACAGGGTTGTGAACTCCTGCATTAGGTGGTTATGGCTGTGGGCTTGGACTGTGAGGGCGAAGTGGATCAAACCTAGGTCCTGTGCTGTCCGGCATCCCAGCAGGAATCCTGACCCTTCCTGAGACACGTAGACTTTGGATTGCAGGCTGTTGGAACCATGAGATTGGTTGGTTCAGAACATTCCGCACAGGCGAAGTGGACGGGTGGTGCCGTAGGCGTACACCTGCACTCTGGTGGGGTGTAGTACCGGGGCGTTCGTCAGTGTCCGGAATACGCTGGCCGCCATCAGATTGATTGTCGCGCCTGTGTCGATTAGAGTTGGTACCATCTGGTCCTGGATGTTGACGGTGCACATGGGTGCTGCAGTCGGAGTGGCTGCGAGGGTGTTAAGCATCCGGACGACATGTACGGAAGCGGCATCGGCTTCGTCTTCGTCCATGTCGCTGCTGGTGGGGCTGTTCGGGAGCGGCTCTACTGTCCTTACCCTCCTGGGCGGGCCATTCTGTTTCTTCCTTGGCGTTGACCGGCACACACTTGCGAAGTGATTGGCCTTCCCGCAGGCGCTGCAGACTTTGCCTTGCACTGGACAGGCTCCATTGTGCGGCATCAGGCCTGCACACCATGCACAGGTGCGGCTACGCGATGACTGGGCTGGTCTCGGAGTTCCTCGCCGAGGCTGCTTTGGGCGGACATCCGGGGAGTCAGTCTGGAGGGCGCACACCGGCTCTGTCTTGATCGCGACGGTGGGTTTAGCTTCCATATGCACGGCTCTGGCCTTGGACAGCTCCTTGGACCGACCGAGCGTGAGGATGTCTCTCATGGTCATATTGTCTTCTTCCAATACCCTTTCACGCAGCTTCGAAGACGCGCAGCCCTGTATGAACTGGGCGCGGATCTCATCATCAGCATCCGGGAGGGTGCACGTGCTTGCCAGCTTCTTCAGCCTCGCATGAAAGACGTCAACGGACTCTTCTGGGAGTTGGCGGGCTTGGCGGAGTAGGTGTTGAAAATTAGTGCGGTTTGGTGAACATTATCTGCGCCATCTTGCCTCTTCCCCTGATGCCACACTTTTGTCGTGCACACCCGCCATTTTAAGATGCCCTGAGCCGAACAAACCCTTTTGCATGCCGCTGGCCCCTGACATAGCCCTTCGCCCTCACCAAGCCTGCACGCTGATCAACCCCCCGCTTGCACCTGCCGTGAATCATAAACCCCTCTTCAGCGCTGCTCTGCCTCAGGCCCTCATCCTGTTCCCAGCGCAACACCTCCCTTCTTCCCTTTCATGATCCCTGGCCCTTTGATGCAAAACCCCTTTTCCTCGTGTGCCCGTTTGTCTTCCCCGTTCCCAGGCCGACACCCAGCTCTGCCGATACCATTCCTTGCCCCTCCCCGTACAATAGAAAGCTTCCCCCATCAAAGGATCCCCGGGTTGATCAAAGCCCCCACCCCATGAGATCCGATCGACCCCCACATTCCATGAATTGACGGAATATCCAGCTGCGCGATACTCATCACCTGTTGTGACCAGGGTGGGGACCTCTACTGTAAATGTGTGTGGGAACGGGCCCGGAGGGGGGATTCCGGGAATGTCTTTCCGTACATCAAAGCTTTGTCAGGAGTATGTAAACTGTAATAAAAACCGCAAAACCCTGTATATAAGGGGCCAGGCCTCAGACATAAGTTAGAGCACCTCAGAACGATACCTGCTGTCCGTTTTGCTGTGTTCTCCTCCGGAGAGAATAAAACCTTGTTTCCTGCTTTCCAGTCTCCAGCGCCTGCCTCTTCATTTATTAAATAACTCGAGGGTCACAGAGGCAATACCGCCGGGCAAATATCGATTGTCCCCGACACGAATCAGGTTTAACAATTGGCGTCCCAAGCGTGGGGCCCATCAGCGACTCGTGGATCCAGTGGGAGAGGTCCCGACGACAGAGTGAACGACTGCAACGATCGGGAGAGCTCTTGCCCAATAGACCCTCGTCTGGCAGCCGATCATCCGAACTTCACTAGTTCCGAACAGACCTCTCTCGAGTGATCTACGGTCCTGACTGGGGACCATTAGGAGTGCCGTGAGAAATACGAGAAAAAGAGGACGAACGGGCGCTGGATTCGGAAGACAAGAAACTGTCCATACGGTCCGGGTAAGGTCGTGTAAACACGACGGATTGCGAAAATAATTGATTGCTTGATTGTTTAAAAAAAATATACTAGTATTACTCTTTGTTAACTTATTTGGAGATTCACTGTCTGCACGCGGAGAAACAGTAGGCTCCTTCTCTTTTGCAAACAGTGAAGGATAGGCAACGTAACCGTCGCGCCTATTTTTCTCCCCCACTGACTCTATTATTTCCTAACGGTTTTTGGGAGACTCCCTCTCCCTCACTGATTAACTGGGTTCTTTGACCCCGAACTACTGTTCGCAGATTGTCTTCTGGAGATTCTCTGCCTGCAAACCGGAAACAACAGATTCCTCTTTGCGGATAGTGAAAGGGTAGAGGATGCAGACTTTTGCGCCCTACTTACTCTCCCCATTGTTCTTACTCTATCTTATTTATTTATTTATTGATTGTTTGATTGTTCCTCGTTACTTTTTGTTCATGAGGTATTCACTGCCTGCAAACAACGTAGAATAGGAATATTCTGTCTAGTCTTTGCACCTAGTGATAAGATAGGCAGTGCTGACTTTTTAGTCCCTCGTTACGAGCCGTCATGTCTGTCTTCTCCCCATTGATTGATAATTGGTTCAGCCCGGACCGTGTATTAGAGGTGGACCATATAGCTCCACTAGAAGGCACCCCTAATAAGGACATGTTCATAAACTATGGATTAGTTACCATAGCCTATAATAAATTGTGGCACAGGTATACCAAAGAAAGTCAAGACAAACAGTGGCCACTGGCAGGATCCTTTGACCTTGACAAAATAGAAACGTTGGAAATAGCCCTTCGCAATAATAAGACAACGCCTATTATGCTCGACAGCCTCGGTATGTGGCGCAGAGAGGCTATGCAACGACAGAGAAAAGACGAGGACAAACCAGGTAGAGAAATATACCGACAGGACAACCCCGGGACACCATGACCCAAAAGTTATCCCCCGACACTACGCAAAAGACGGCCAGACTTAGGGCAAGACCAATGCGCTTTTTGTAGATATGTCGGACACTGGAAAGCCCAATGCCCGACTCTACTGAGCGTGAGTAAGGGCAAAGGGCCAACAGGAATGACAGACCGGCAGAATGAGAAAAAGCGCGAGACAAAGAAAAATCCGACTCGCACGGACAGACCAGATAGAACCACCACGTTTGATTATGCCCGATGGCACAGGTTCCGCCAGAACGATTTCAGCGACATGTTTGAGTTTTCCTAGGTCGGACAATATAGAAACGGGAACCCAGCCTAGCTCTAAATTAATAGACGGAAAAAGATAATTTTGGCCAAATAATCACTGTTTTATGTTTGTCTTTGGATCTTGTGTGTCATACTTTTCTACTATCCCCCCCGTCTGAGTTTATGTGTACGTAAATCTGCGTCACCCCCTTGCACGTGCTTCCATGTTACATAAACTATGTTAATAGAAATTCTAGCATGAAACAACCTGGAAAGAAAGAAATGGGAAACGAAATCAGTAAGCCACTGATAAAAACGAACTTTTATTTTAACGTAACAAGCAAAGAAAAACACAATAACGCTAGGAAAAACAAGAACGGTAAACTGTAGAACATGAAAGTCAATAGAACATTCGCCCCCCCCCCCCTTTCTGGAACCTTCCAAAGTAGGGTAGGGTTACGGCTACGCCCAACCAGCGGCAACCCATATAAGGCGGGCCCCGCTGCCAACTCTTGGTCAGGAAATCTTAACATATGGGGAAGCCGGAGGAGAGGCAGGGGCCAGCGGAGTCCGGCCGCAGCGGCCCTGGGTAGTTGCCGGTAGTCCCGCCACATGCCTTCCCGGCCATGGTGGCGCATGAGAGATTCAGGCAGTCCCGCCACATGTCCACCTGGTCCGGCCACCAATGGCCAGGGACCGGGGCCAACTGAGTCCGGCTGCAGCCGATAACCTAAGGAAGCCCGGTCCAGAGAAGAACGAGACACCCTTTTTTTTCCTTTTCTCCTCCGTGACAGCCGCAGCAGCTCTGGGCGGCGGGACGTCCTGTCCATACCTCTGCAGGAATGCGTCCAGGTCGGGCTGGGAGGGAGAGGCGACGCGGACGAGCCTCTCCCACCTCCATAGATAGGAGGTCTCCCAGCCCCCGGCCCAACGCCGAACACCCCCAGCCAGGCGATGGTGCCCCAATACTTGCGCAGCACCGAACGTGCAATGGTGCCCATATTTTCGGAGCACCGAATATGCAATGACTGCACCGATACTTATGCGGCACCGAGTGTGCGCCACAGATGGCCATACTCCCACAGCACTGAGCACAAGACTTGGGGAACACCGGATGAGGAGAGACCTTCGTGCGGGCTGATGAAAGAGAGCAGCATGGAGTGCACCGGGAGAAGGAGACGGCGCAAACGAGTCTCCCTCGCCCCCCCAGGTGGGGGCATCACAGCTGCACCCCAGCCGAACGTCCCGCTTTCACAAAACAGAGCCCTTTTCCTTTCACTCCGAAGGGTCTCTTCCACTCTTGCAAACTCGACGAGAGTGGCCCCTGTAGGGCCTCAAAATGGCGTCTGGGTCCGCTGGAAGGCGGGCCTCGGCCGCTAGAGTAACTTTGATCAGCAATATAACTCGGACACTTGCCCACTGGGGCACGAGCCCCTACCTCCGACAGCATCTCCGCAGCCTTGAAGATTCTACAAAAGTCCCCGGAGGAGCCCTCGGCCTCTGCAGGCTTCCGGTAAGGGACGACCGCCTTGATCACTAACGAAACAGGCATGACATTGCCACTCCTTCTGTTAGCATGAATTCTTGAACTGCCGAAAAGGACTCTGGTCCAACTGCCAGTTATGGGAAACATTTCCCCCTGATGCTACTTCCGGACTGAGCCGGCCCTGCCCAAAATGGCGCTGGTATCAATAGGAACTTACGAACACCTCGTGGTGTTCCTTCGCACCAATATAAACTTGATGTTCTGAGACTTATATGATCCTTTGTACACTTGGCTAGAAAAGACAAGGAGAGCTCACTCGACGAAAAATGTTGATTACCAATGTACGATGTATTATATTTTTTTATAGCTAATGTATAACCTCATTTATGACGCACGCACACGGTATGCATGTAGGAATCTGATTGCAACTAGTCCGACTATGCTTCTAAGTTATGAAATAAACGCCCCCGAACCCCCCCCCGGCCAACTGATAGACGTTTTAGTTTGCTACAAAGGAATTGATAAAAAACTTTCTAATGTTCTTATTTCTGCAAAACAACACCCCCCACTGTACGCACTCTAGCCATTGCCGTGCCCGACCAAATACGACTGCACCCTTATGAATCCACATACTATGATTTTGCAAAATAAAGGTTTTCGAAACTATGAACGGGTATTGCATGCTTTATTTTAAAGAAAATGTGGGATCGGTGGGAGAGTTCTTTTCTGTGCACCCTACTCTGCTCTCTCTTTAAGGTTGAAAGAAGATGGTTGCCCAGCCCCGGATGGAGGATCAAATCTGAGACACAACACTCCACCGTCAAAAATGCGACTGGCTCCGGAACTCGCGCATGGAGAAAGACCGTGACTTCTGGGGATGGGTAAAAACGAAAGGACGTAATGTAAACGATGGGTAATATGAAACGATGTAAATGTTATGAAGTACAACGCTCGAAGGTACTAAGGAACAGAGTTGATCAAAGAACTAATGAACCTTAGCATGTCACAGCGTTGAAGGAGATTTAAGGACCCCGATAGCTAGATGCACCTACCAACTGGATACCTCACACTAGGTATCTTTGGTTTTCTTCTTAAACGTTTTCCTACACCCGACCTATAAGGGCACACTGCCCCTCCCCTCTCCCGACCCCAGAAACCATACCCCCGGGATTCTATCCCAAGGAGATAAGACGAGTATGAGGTAAGTAAAAACTTTCGTACCTGTGCTTTTTATATGCCTGTATGTTGTCCCCCCCCCCCTTTTTTCCTCCCTCTGCAGGTTACATCAGAGATCACAGCCGAGGTGTGGCGAAGTTCTGAAGCTTTGCCATGTCTGATGCACGGAACAGACTAGCATCGCAAGGTGGCACCTAAGCACACCCACGAACTACTAATGTGATAGACAAACCAGCAAATAGGATGACTCGATGAATAATGATCACCCTTAATCCATGATGCGTGAATGGACACAGGTCGCGTGTGAATGAAACTATGAGAGAACGTTTGTGTATGACTGAAGCGCTGACTCAACTGGTCAATGGACCAAGAATGCTGGGAGGGCGACACGATGGTGCCCCTTTTCCTTTTTTGTCAATGCATGCCCCCCGTACCCGACCTAATGCTCGTCCGTCCCGAACCGCATGTATCCAAAATACTAACACCGACCCGAAATGCCTTGTGCCGAGAAATGCGCTGAATAGCCTATCTTAAATACACGGCCGCTCCCTACGTTGCACGTGTACTGTCTAGCCTATTGTTGCTCTCTCTCTCTCTCTCTCTCTCTCTCTCTCTCTCTCTCTCTCTCTCTCTCTCTCTCTCTCTCTCTCTCTCTCTCTCTCTCTCTCTCTCTCTCTCTCCCCTCCACACTCTCACTCTCCTAAAGGACTAGCACCGAAATTGGCAAACCGCCACCCCTAGCACACCACCCAATTGGCTTCAAATACCGTCAGTATTTGCACAAAACTTGCCTTTAGTACCATCACCCTGAGACCGTGTCATTACCTCTCCTTTCCTGCTAAAAGTCGATGAAACCGAGGTTGGGCCGTAAGGGAAAGGACAGGTAAGACGACTGAGGTTCCCTAATCTGACCCGCAATAAGGGAACTACAAGTCAGCGGCTCCTGTGTCATAATAAAGGACCTCAGAATACGCGACCTTCCCCGCCCCGAATTGTCGCAATACCCAAACAGTAAAAATGATCAAAACATCCTCATGTTCCATGAACGCCCCTGTCCCCATATCAGCTGCTCCGGACAGGAGTTATGAAACTGTCCCTCATTCCCGGTTGTGAGAGATGGGTCGATTTACGCCCTTACCACAAGTTTCTATGTCCCTAGTTGTTTCCCATAAAACCCCTGTCCTTTCTAATTAAGTAATCAGGCCGTAGGAGGCTACGTAGGAACCAGAATGATGTTTTACAAAGTTAACAGACTAGACCAAAGTGAAGAAATCGTTGAAATGAACCCTGTCGAAAATGAAAAATGTTTAGTTGAAAAGCAGGACGCATTGATAAAAAGGAAATGTTTAGCCTATGTTCGTCCCTCAGCAAAATACCTGTTTAGTACCATGTCGACAGCACTCAGTACCCTTGGTAAATATAAAACCCTAGAGAACGGCATATCTTTGTCAGGCTCGTCTTACGAAGGTGGGTCTCCATCAGATAAACTGTCGTAACTGTAATAAATAATTGTGCAGGAAAGTCATAGTAAATCCAACAGGCCCGTCATCGGTCATTTATATGTTAGTTGTGAACCCTAATATAACGGACGTTTTCATTTCTGCCTGGAGCTGGGAGAGAAATAGACTTTTGTGATTACCTTCCTCTGCAAATTCTCTAAAGACTGTCTTTTCAAACTCGTTTAAGGGTACGGCTGTCGGGAGAAAGAAGGACCGGATGTGGGAGCACGAGGCCTGACTGCAGACTATGGAACACCTGCGACATTGGCCAAGGCGAGACCACGACAGAAAAGAGCTGCAGGACGAGGCACTGTTTTCGACAAAATGAGAAGGAAGGGCCGACCTGATGCCCCTGCTCGATGTCCAGTGTTTGCCGACAAGTCCCCGCTCTCTGAATTCGGTCATGAGCCTGCCTATCTGAAATCCTTCGTCCCCCTAGTCTGTACCCGATCTGGCCCTGCTCCATCCCCCTTTTTTTTCCTCCGACCTACCCGAAAGGACTGCCCACATGCACCCTTCTTCCATTTGAACTTTTTGACAATCACCTCAAAGGACACAGGGCGAAAAGGACCTTTCCGACCAGGAATGCGAGGGAAAGGTCGTGCCCTGCAACGCGAGACCTAGAATAGAGCTGGACCCGTAGCTCCACCGCCGGTACTCCACAGCGCCAACGAAAGACAATAAAGAATACTGAGAACTCGTTAACTGCGAACATTTTGACATCCTCAATCACCGTTTCTGCTGCGCCTCATTTCTCTCCCAGCCGCCATTGTATTGATTATGCTCCAATCCGAATCTGATATATGTAATAACCTATCAGTTCACATTATGAAATGTACTCGCTGCTCTCGCTACAGAATCGTTTTTGTATTGCATTGCTATGATTTTCCTGCTAAACAAGTTTATCAAAGTTTATCAATAGGTCCGCCTCCAAAAACTAGAAATCTTAAAATGTATTGTTTACAACTCTTTCATCTAGGGTTCCTACTGCTTTCTTTCTCATGCCCACCACAATAGAACCGAGTAGAAAATGAACCAGCAAGATGTCTTGAATATGTTAAAGGGAGGACTGTTGAAAATTAGTGCGGTTTGGTGAACATTATCTGCGCCATCTTGCCTCTTCCCCTGATGCCACACTTTTGTCGTGCACACCCGCCATTTTAAGATGCCCTGAGCCGAACAAACCCTTTTGCATGCCGCTGGCCCCTGACATAGCCCTTCGCCCTCACCAAGCCTGCACGCTGATCAACCCCCAGCTTGCACCTGCCGTGAATCATAAACCCCTCTTCAGCGCTGCTCTGCCTCAGGCCCTCATCCTGTTCCCAGCGCAACACCTCCCTTCTTCCCTTTCATGATCCCCGGCCCTTTGATGCAAAACCCCTTTTCCTCGTGTGCCCGTTTGTCTTCCCCGTTCCCAGGCCGACACCCAGCTCTGCCGATACCATTCCTTGCCCCTCCCCGTACAATAGAAAGCTTCCCCCATCAAAGGATCCCCGGGTTGATCAAAGCCCCCACCCCATGAGATCCGATCGACCCCCACATTCCATGAATTGACGGAATATCCAGCTGCGCGATACTCATCACCTGTTGTGACCAGGGTGGGGACCTCTACTGTAAATGTGTGTGGGAACGGGCCCGGAGGGGGGATTCCGGGAATGTCTTTCCGTACATCAAAGCTTTGTCAGGAGTATGTAAACTGTAATAAAAACCGCAAAACCCTGTATATAAGGGGCCAGGCCTCAGACATAAGTTAGAGCACCTCAGAACGATACCTGCTGTCCGTTTTGCTGTGTTCTCCTCCGGAGAGAATAAAACCTTGTTTCCTGCTTTCCAGTCTCCAGCGCCTGCCTCTTCATTTATTAAATAACTCGAGGGTCACAGAGGCAATACCGCCGGCCAAATATCGATTGTCCCCGACCCGAATCAGGTTTAACATAGGAACCTCTCGTAGTCGGCACTGGCGAAAGGCTTGAAGTATGCAGTGATTGTGTCGCGCAACGTGGCGTAGTTTCTGGGCGGGCCTCCCTCCACCACATCCTTCAAAATGTCGTGGATCGCTTCCCCTCCGAGGTGCAATAGCATGGCACGCCGCCGCTCAACTGCGATCTACGCCGCAACGAAGTAATTTTCCAGGCGTTCAACCCATTTCTTCCACCGTGTGGCTTGCGACGGTGGTGTGCTGGTGACCGTGAATGGTTCCAGGGGGGGCACGTGGGTCATGGCCGCTGAGGGCGGGCGCAGGTGGCAAGGGCGTCGACGGCAAACCTCAGGGTGAGGTGTCTCCGCACTCCGGTACCGCTGGCAGACTCTCTGGGCTTGTCACAGGTGGCTGGGAATTTCAGGCTAGCAGGAGGAGCAAACCAGGGGCCTCAAACGGAATAAACTGTGCCTCACGCGAAATGTGTGAGAAACGGCAGGTACGCCCGGTGCATTGCACGCGAGAAGCATGATGGATAGCAGGGTGTCGCGCAGCTCCGCGCGTGCAGCCTCTACCGAGACAGAGAGTTGCCGGGCGGGTGGGGGGCCAGTTGCAGGGCCTGGAGGGTGCTGCCCGGAGCGTGGGCAGGCGTGGAGACACAGCTGGAGCACTCGAACACTGCGCACTCTCACCTTGGAGGCCCGGGGCACCACCGCCTGGCAGGAGAGGCTGTCTCGTGGCGGGGAGAGAGAGTCAGTGTGTCCGGAGCCTCGACTGAGGTAGGTGGCGAGTCCGGTTGGGGTGCACTCGGCACCAGGGCAGCTAGGGGGCCTCAAACAGCCACGTGGTACGGCGGGAGCTAGACCAGCCGCCGGATGGAGGGAGGCTGCCGGGCCGCGCTGAGCCGCTCCTTGGGCAACACGTGGGAGGCAGAGCACGCCGTGGGGTGGCAAAGACCACCTCGTCGCCAGTGTGGTGTTTGCAAAGGCCTCAAATAATTGGACACAGCACACGTGTGTAGTGGTTACTGTGACCGGCTAATGCCTGACGCCACACCCAGGTCCCTGGGCTTTTATTAACACTCCCGCGCGGACGCAGGGTCGGCCCACTGCTTATACGCAGGAGGGGGGGGTGGCTACAAACCCCCACAAACAGTACCCACTTGGGTTAGCCCATTACGAGGCTGAACACTACATTGAGGTGGGCGAACCACTGAAAGCCCGAGCTAGACTCTGGCTCAGCTCACGTCCTCTTGGAACCTGGAGCCCAAAAAGAGTTGGGCTTTCATGAGATTCTTGTCTGCCACCTACGCTTTGACCTTATGCACAAAGAATTAAACACAAAGCAGTTATATTTGATGTAAAAAAAAACTAAAAGACAAAGAGATACCCATCTAGTTGGTAAATTGCACAATGTGAAAACAAAAAACCTGGGATCAATCTCTACTTTCCGCTTAACCAAATTGTGTGATCCAAGACAAATATTTTATTTTGCTGAACCACTTTTTTCTTCATTACCACATATGAAAGCACCAAGAAAAACATGAGTTCAGGATTAGCGCTTTACAAGCACTTCTTGTATTTGATTTAATAGACTATAATGTTGCTTCATGGATAGTAAGAAACTATAGAGCTCATTTCACAACTGCCTTTTCTCTTAGTTCATTAGTGGCATTGTTGCCCTGTAGGGGCGGTAAATGGGCATGAAAGCTTCTAGGTTCATTTTAAAAACTCTAAGTCACTTTTAGTAAACGCCTCGAAATGGAATGATATAATATGTTGTACTGAAGGTGAAACCAAACCCTTCCGCACGTTGAAAAAAATACACTTTTTATCATAAGGAGAATTTATCATATTTTATTTGATGTTTGTTGCTTGATTTGCCTGCTCAGTATTTTCAATGCTGGCTCTTCGTGGGGCCCTTAGAGCCAAGTCAAACTCTTGGTTCTCTCTAGCTCGGCTCTCCCTCTTACTTTGTTGGCTCGCCCACTGTGGGCGGGGCACATAATTTCCCGGTTCCTAAAAGATAAAGAGAAATGTATAATGTAATCTGGGTCTCGCTTAAGCGCTTTAATGCCGTTAGGTCAATTTGAGGCGCTATAAAACTGCAAAAAAAGACTAAAAATACAGACGTTAAGTTCTCGAAACACTGAAACACGTAGCATCGAAAGTTTATGGACAGAGGCCTCATTCATTCCCCTAAACTTGCTGACGCCATATAACGATCCTCAGGTTCACTTCCGCTTCTGAGTTTGCATTTCAGAGGTTTTAACACCATCCGATTGCTTCCACGAGATGTTTCCTTTGGCTGCAGCTCGCAGTCTACAGACCTTCCTCTCACTGGCAGACAGTCCCAGTAAACATTTGCACTGAGCCTCATTATGCGGGTTGGGTATTTGCCTCTTGCGGCGCTGCCCAGCAGCCTCGGTGACCCTGAGCAGCCCTGTTTTCTTGAAGAAAACAGATCATTAAAACATGCATTTCACGAGTGGAGCAAGCGAGCAGAAACATCCGGTCAGGGGTCTGGCTCGTGCAACGGATGCCTTCCTAAAAGTGGATCCGAAAGGGAGAGCGAGAGATGGCTGGAAGAAAACTAGCTTTCTACATTTGATAACTACTCACCATCACCGAGTATTAATACATTCTTCCCTTTGAGGGCTAAAATGTTGCAGCTCTAAAATTGCATTTTCAAAACTCTCCTCTACTCCACGAAAACCTAGAGTCACCTTATCCTAACCTTTCCAAAAACACCAACTCGGAAACTCTCCGTGAAGCCTTGACTGAGTCTTTGCCAAAGATGTAAATGTGACAACATAACTTGGCAAAACTCTCTAAAATAATAAACATTTTATCTCAGTGCTAGGATCTTTAGCCACCATTCCAGATTCGAATGTATTCTTATCAATACAGACTTAGGGCCATATGTATCAACAAACTATTTTGCATTTCCTAAATAGCGATTTTTAAGGAAACGCTATTTAGGAATTGCAAAATAGTATGTATGAAAATAATTGCTATTTTTTAGCGATTCCTTAATCTTCCTTATTTGCGATTAAGGAATAATTTCCAATGCATTCCTATGGGCCAGGAGGCCCATAGGAATGATTGCGAAATAATTCTCAAATTGCGAATTCGCAATTTGCTAATCGCAATTTGAGAATTTTTGCAAGGGTGCTGGGGTGTCTCAAAGACACCCTGCCGCACCCCTGAAATGTACATGTGTGTGCATATGGCGCACATACATGCCCTGGCATGTGTGTGCATCACAGGCCACCTTAAAAAATGCCCAAATATGCATTTTTTGAAGAATTCGCAAGTTACCATCAACTAAAAGTTGGTGGTAATTTGCGAATTCTTAACCATAATTCGCTAGCCAAAAATGCTACATACATAGCATTTAAGGAATCGCAAAATTGCGATTCCCTAAATGCTATGGCAAAATAAGGAATCGCACAACTTTGCAATTCCTTATTTTGGGAATGTTTCATACATCCCAAAACATGCAAAACGGCCGTCTGCGAGTCGCAAAGGCCGAAATTCTGCGAATTTCGGCCTTTGCGATTCAAAAACGGCTTGATACATATGGCCCCAAGTCCTATGAGTGAAATTGCTGAACTCACTTTATGTAAGAGACTAATTCATGTCAGTTTCACTCAGCCTCTCCAGAGGTCAACATCCACCTGCACCTTTTAACTTTGGCTTTCTCGGCCCTGTCAAAGGTCCAAGCTAGAGGAGATCTAATAATGTACACTTGCAAATCGCTATACAAACCTTTCCTAAGATCACACATCAGCTTAAAGAAAAAACCTACTAGCACTGGGCCTAGTGTGGGGAAAAGGCAACCTGCCTTTTCCCCACACTGGGCCATGAGCACTGTGCCCAATCATACTTCAAGGATCCCTTTCCAAAGGTTTATTCATGGTCCTTTTATTAACTCTACCACCTGACTCATAGGCAGTGGCGGCTGGCGAGTACTGAAAAATAAAACTTAACCGATCCGACGTCCTCCGCTCCTGACCTCTTCCGATGAAGGCTGCTGTGTAGGCACCAATCCTGGTGCTGCTCTCAGGCTGTGAGAGCAGTGCCCTGATTGGCGGGAGCAGCCTCACTCTGCACTACTCAGTGCCCTAGATGCCTGCACTTACTCTAACCCAGCTGTCTTAAGGCGGCTGGGTTAGAGGTTTCAAATTGCGCATGTCTGACTGGCCGTCGCAAGATGAAAAGTGCACGAACAACCCACCTTCCTTCCTGCTGCAGTCATTCACCAGCCAGCTGCCCCGCCCCCGTCCTGACGCTCGGTTCAGGGAGGATGAAAAATAAAATGGTAATGTATTACCATTTTATTTTCCATATTTGGGGATAATTTAAGTGGGGTGATGCCCCTTCACTCCAACTTCTGCTCATAGGCCACCAAAATATTTGAGTTGTGGCTTGCCTTGAGCTCAAACATTCACCGCCCATGGCAATGTACCTCTTCCTAATCCTGTTTTAAATCTCCATTACAACTTATATCCAAACGGGTGTCCATCATACTCAGTTTATAGAGAATGGTGTAACTAGTGTCATCTACATTACAAACCTCTCATTTTTTTATCGCTTTGGGGAAGAGGGTGCTTTTGTGCCACAGGGGAGACCTTTAACATGTCCTTAATAATATTTCCAAAACAAAAACAAAAAATCAAGAGGATGCTGCATGAAGCTTTTTCACTGCTAGCATATGTTATGTTTTCTGGCACATTTTACACTGACTCTGTTAGAGTTTTTTAAAACGTCTCCTGATCAGTTTCCTCTAAAGAGGTTTCTTCATCCTTGGCCTTCTCCACCTTCTTCTCTTCGCTTGACTGAACCTTGAATAACCTGCTTCACAGTGGCTTTCAGTTGTTCAGATATAAACTTTATCCAACTTTTGTTCTGCTCTATGGCCTCTATGAGGCTCCTGTGGCTTATCCTTTGTTCTTTTGAACTATCCATGATTCCAAAATTATTATTTCCTAAGTAAATAGTGAACTACTCTACCAAAGAAAAACATAGATACTCGATGATTAACCTACAATTGAAAAACTGATTCAAATAATCACTACAACAAATACTTGTATGATCTATTGAGAAGCCAGCCTGTTTGAAAGGGAAACAACCTTTACAACGCAACTTTTACATCGCACTACCATTACAATGCAGTCATTACATCGCAACATCCCTTACATCGCATGCCATTACAACGCAACCATTAAATCGCATGTCACTACAACGCATACCATTACAACGCATTTCGGGCCCGATGTAGGTGGCAAATACCGGTCGGAAACGGCCGAATTCGGCCGTTTCCGACCGGTATTTGGCATCTTGAGATGTAGGGTGCCAGATTTGACAGATTTTGTAAATTTACCGAATCGGTAAATTTACAGAATCTGTAAAATACCGAATCGGTATTTTTACCGATTCGGTAATTCCCAGATGTAGGTGGGACTCTTCTGAGTCCCAAAGGCCCTACAAATTCGGTATTTTACCACCCAATCCAATTGGGTGTTAAAATACCGAATTCAGGTGTGCATGCACATGTGTGCATGCACACCTAGCCATGTGACAGACAGACATGCCCTTAGGGCATGCCTGTGTGCCACATGGCGCACATGCCTATTTTTGGGGTGCCAGAGGGTGTCAAAGTGACACCCCCTGCACCCTTGCAAAATTCGGTATTTACCGATTCTGTAATTACAGAATCGGTATTGCCCATTGAATCCTATGGGCTTTAAGGCCCATAGGAATCAATGGGCAATACCGATTCGGTATTTACAGATTCGGTAAATACCGAATCTTAACGATTCGGTATTTACAGAATCTGTAATACCTACATCTCCCCCCTTCATATTTACCGACTCTTAAATACCGAATCGGTAAAATTCGGTATTTAAGAGTTGGTAAATATGAATTACCTACATCTGGCCCTCCATTACAACACAGTCATTACAACGCAAACCATTACAATGCATAACATTACAATGAATAGTACCCTTACACTATCCAACACTTACCCTACTGTTGCACCCCCTGGAGTTAGAATAGTAATTTTTAACCCTACACTATCCACCAAATCCTACTGTTGCACCCCCTGGAGTTAAAATAGTAATTTTTACCCCTACACTATCCAACACTAACCCTACTGTTGTACCCCCTGGAGTTAGAATAGTAATTTTTACCCCTCTACTATCCAATACTTACCATACATGCAATGTAAGAGTATGCATTGTAATGGTATGCGTGGTAAAGATATTATGCGATGTAAGGGAATGCGTGTAAAGGTAGTTTCTTAAAATGCGATGTAGTGTCAAGTGATGTAATGGAATGCGTTTTAAAGGATGATGCGATGTGAAAAATGCGTTGTAAAGGCATGCGTTGTAAAAGTATGCGCTGTGACATCATACAACCATTTGAAATGATTCACTACTGTCATGAAACGTATTGTACATTGTATTGTACTGTAGCATTTATATAGTGCATAATACACCATAGTGGAGGGCCAAAGTGCATTACCGGATGGGTAGCACACTGTCCCGTGTAGGAGTGCGTCATTGGTTGAGTTTCATATTTGAGGTGTTCCCATGTGGGAAGCATTTTAGTGGTGTGCATAAGTAGCCAGCAAGGTTCCCATATCTTGTTTGGCGGTGAGGCGCTCAGCTGTGTAATGGACGAAAAGGGGTGAGGGATCTACATACTAATTTTAATTGTAAGTTGGCAGTTGCAATTTACTCTGCAGACAGATATCTACCTGGAAGACCTGTGTTATAGGTAGGTCAGTTTGTTGGACGGTAAAAAATGTGTTCTGTTAAGTTTGCCTCTACTCCTCTTGTATTTTGTCTACCAGCCCCCATTTTGTGTTTCTGTGGGGACTTTCATAAATTCAGAAGTTACATGTTCACTGAAAAGCTGGTTGTACTGATAATACTTTTGTGCCACAGTAAGGAGCCCTGCCCTGCCAGACGGCCTATGTGCACAGATGTCTAATCTGTTAGCCCACCAATGCCTGTACCAACCCCTGCCTATCTATGAAAATGATGTGGGAGGGGGTTTATCAGGATTCAACAGTTCTGCATGTAAGTATTATACAAAGGTGTTGTGTAAAGGGTTGCGTAAGCATTATGTAACAATGACAAAGGGGTTTTAGTGCTTGTCTTACTGTACCAAAATGTATAAATACTGTGTTTTAACCTGATCTTGTCAGCCCCCTCCCTCAGGCACTTGCAGCGTCTGAATGATGGGACTCCTCCCATCAGATGTAATAAACTTGTGTTTTGTTCCACTCCAGTGTCGACCTCATTTTGTGAACCCGTAGACAAAGGGTGGCCCTGCACCAGTGAGACAGATAAGATATGTCACTTCTACAATTGGTGCCGGCAACGTGGGGCCCTATTGAAGGACACAGCTGGACCTGAAGGAGGTCGTTTCGACAGGACAGAAACACTAAGGGGCGCCCCGTAGACTGACACTTGCTCTTGCGGCCAAGGTGATTTCCAGCTTATCGACCTGACCTTCGTGGTGGCAGTGTGTCTCAACTGGGGCTCTTCGGTTGGCATTTTGGAGGTGATCTATTGATCAGAGGATCAGCAGGTGGGAGTTGGAGTACTGCAATCAGGTAGGATCAAATTGGTTGTCTTTTTTGGGTTTTGTATTAGTAAAAAAAATTTTTGCAAATGTTTTTTGCAGGTAATGTGAGACATTTTTCCCATCTTTAGATTTTGGTACAAAAGTCTCTTAACGCTATTGTTAAGAAGTATTTGGTAAACATGTCTGTTATGAGCACTCTTTGTGCACTATGCTGTTGTTGCAACAGGAAAAGTATTTTGGAAGAAAGACAGCCTGCGCCTCTGAAGGCACTCAGAATTGTGAAATGTACATTAAATACGATATTTCTTCCATACTGTTTAGCACATTGTGAAACAAATATATGGAGGCAGATGCCAGTTTACAGTGGCCACTTAAATAGTACCTTTGATTTGAATAAACTGCAATATGTAGAAGAGCAGCTCTTTAAGAGAAAAGTAGGCATATGATTATGGAGAAAACAAATTAAACAGAAACAGATTAAAGAAGAAAAGGATAGGAAGAAATTTGAAGAACAGACTATTGTACAGAAAATTAAAGAACTACAATTAAAAGCACAAGAAGAGAGTGTAGAAAGTGATGAGAGAAGGGTTAAACTTTAAATGCAAAAAGTATATGTGACCAGGGCACTCCCTGGTTGCCTAAAGGCCGTGGCAGCAACTGCCAATTCAGTCAGACAATCAGCAGGACTTGTACTGGATCATAAATTGACGGTTTTTGTTCCCTATTCAGTTGATGTATTATTGAATCAAACTAAGACACAACATTTGACGAGTGCTCTTCTTACTGTGTACGAATTCACTTTGTTAGCACCACACATTACACTTAAAACGCTGCCTGACCTTGAATCCAACTACTTTGTTGCCATTGCCCTCTGAACAGCTTTGTGATATACATGACTGTATTTTTACCACTAAAGAACAAACAAAGGGCCGAGTGGACCTGACTGACATGCCCCAGCCTGATGCTCAGGGTGATTTTTATGTAAATGGATCTTGTTTTAAGCTACCCGATGGTACCACGACTGCAGCTTATGCTATTACTATACTGCATACAATTGTGGAGACAGCATGGAGAGTTAGTTCAAAATTTGCTGACTGCATTAACACTACCAAAGCAAGTGGCTATTGTTGAGTGTAGTGCACACCAGAAAAGTAGTAGATGATGTTAATTATCAGATTCCTGATGAGGATGTACATTTTAAAATAGCCCAACAAGATCATTAAAACATGCATTTCACGAGTGGAGCTCGCGAGCAGAAACATCCGGTCAGGGGTCTGGCTCGTGCAACGGATGCCTTCCTAAAAGTGGATCCGAAAGGGAGAGCGAGAGATGGCTGGAAGAAAACTAGCTTTCTACATTTGATAACTACTCACCATCACCGAGTATTAATACATTCTTCCCTTTGAGGGCTAAAATGTTGCAGCTCTAAAATTGCATTCTCAAAACTCTCCTCTACTCCAAGAAAACCTAGAGTCACCTTATCCTAACCTTTCCAAAAACACCAACTCGGAAACTCTCCGTGAAGCCTTGACTGAGTCTTTGCCAAAGATGTAAATGTGACAACATAACTTGGCAAAACTCTCTAAAATAATAAACATTTTATCTCAGTGCTAGGATCTTTAGCCACCATTCCAGATTCGAATGTATTCTTATCAATACAGACTTAGGGCCATATGTATCAACAAACTATTTTGCATTTCCTAAATAGCGATTTTTAAGGAATCGCTATTTAGGAATTGCAAAATAGTATGTATGAAAATAATTGCTATTTTTTAGCGATTCCTTAATCTTCCTTATTTGCGATTAAGGAATAATTTCCAATGCATTCCTATGGGCCAGGAGGCCCATAGGAATGATTGCGAAATAATTCTCAAATTGTGAATTCGCAATTTGCTAATCGCAATTTGAGAATTTTTGCAAGGGTGCTGGGGTGTCTCAAAGACACCCTGCCGCACCCCTGAAATGTACATGTGTGTGCATATGGCGCACTTACATGCCCTGGCATGTGTGTGCATCACATGCCACCTTAAAAAATGCCAAAATATGCATTTTTTGAAGAATTCGCAAGTTACCATCAACTAAAAGTTGGTGGTAATTTGCGAATTCTTAACCATAATTCGCTAGCCAAAAATGCTACATACATAGCATTTAAGGAATCGCAAAATTGTGATTCCCTAAATGCTATGGCAAAATAAGGAATCGCACAACTTTGCAATTCCTTATTTTGGGAATGTTTCATACATCCCAAAACATGCAAAACGGCCGTCTGCGAGTCGCAAAGGCCGAAATTCTGCGAATTTCGGCCTTTGCGATTCAAAAACGGCTTGATACATATGGCCCCAAGTCCTATGAGTGAAATTGCTGAACTCACTTTATGTAAGAGACTAATTCATGTCAGTTTCACTCAGCCTCTCCAGAGGTCAACATCCACCTGCACCTTTTAGCTTTGGCTTCCTCGGCCCTGTCAAAGGTCCAAGCTAGAGGAGATCTAATAATGTACACTTGCAAATCGCTATACAAACCTTTCCTAAGATCACACATCAGCTTAAAGAAAAAACCTACTAGCACTGGGCCTAGTGTGGGGAAAAGGCAACCTGCCTTTTCCCCACACTGGGCCATGAGCACTGTGCCCAATCATACTTCAAGGATCCCTTTCCAAAGGTTTATTCATGGTCCTTTTATTAACTCTACCACCTGACTCATGGGCAGTGGCGGCTGGCGAGTACTGAAAAATAAAACTTAACCGATCCGACGTCCTCCGCTCCTGACCTATTCCGATGAAGGCTGCTGTGTAGGCACCAATCCTGGTGCTGCTCTCAGGCTGTGAGAGCAGTGCCCTGATTGGCGGGAGCAGCCTCACTCTGCACTACTCAGTGCCCTAGATGCCTGCACTTACTCTAACCCAGCTGTCTTAAGGCGGCTGGGTTAGAGGTTTCAAATTGCGCATGTCTGACTGGCCGTCGCAAGATGAAAAGTGCACGAACAACCCACCTTCCTTCCTGCTGCAGTCATTCACCAGCCAGCTGCCCCGCCCCCGTCCTGACGCTCGGTTCAGGGAGGATGAAAAATAAAATGGTAATGTATTACCATTTTATTTTCCATATTTGGGGATAATTTAAGTGGGGTGATGCCCCTTCACTCCAACTTCTGCTCATAGGCCACCAAAATATTTGAGTTGTGGCTTGCCTTGAGCTCAAACATTCACCGCCCATGGCAATGTACCTCTTCCTAATCCTGTTTTAAATCTCCATTACAACTTATATCCAAACGGGTGTCCATCATACTCAGTTTATAGAGAATGGTGTAACTAGTGTCATCTACATTACAAACCTCTCATTTTTTTATCGCTTTGGGGAAGAGGGTGCTTTTGTGCCACAGGGGAGACCTTTAACATGTCCTTAATAATATTTCCAAAACAAAAACAAAAAATCAAGAGGATGCTGCATGAAGCTTTTTCACTGCTAGCATATGTTATGTTTTCTGGCACATTTTACACTGACTCTGTTAGAGTTTTTTAAAACGTCTCCTGATCAGTTTCCTCTAAAGAGGTTTCTTCATCCTTGGCCTTCTCCACCTTCTTCTCTTCGCTTGACTGAACCTTGAATAACCTGCTTCACAGTGGCTTTCAGTTGTTCAGATATAAACTTTATCCAACTTTTGTTCTGCTCTATGGCCTCTATAAGGCTCCTGTGGCTTATCCTTTGTTCTTTTGAACTATCCATGATTCCAAAATTATTATTTCCTAAGTAAATAGTGGACTACTCTACCAAAGAAAAACATAGATACTCGATGATTAACCTACAATTGAAAAACTGATTCAAATAATCACTACAACAAATACTTGTATGATCTATTGGGAAGCCAGCCTGTTTGAAAGGGAAACAACCTTTACAACGCAACTTTTACATCGCACTACCATTACAATGCAGTCATTACATCGCAACATCCCTTACATCGCATGCCATTACAACGCAACCATTAAATCGCATGACACTACAACGCATACCATTACAACGCATTTCGGGCCCGATGTAGGTGGCAAATACCGGTCGGAAACGGCCGAATTCGGCCGTTTCCGACCGGTATTTGGCATCTTGAGATGTAGGGTGCCAGATTTGACAGATTTTGTAAATTTACCGAATCGGTAAATTTACAGAATCTGTAAAATACCGAATCGGTATTTTTACCGATTCGGTAATTCCCAGATGTAGGTGGGACTCTTCTGAGTCCCAAAGGCCCTACAAATTCGGTATTTTACCACCCAATCCAATTGGGTGTTAAAATACCGAATTCAGGTGTGCATGCACATGTGTGCATGCACACCTAGCCATGTGACAGACAGACATGCCCTTAGGGCATGCCTGTGTGCCACATGGCGCACATGCCTATTTTTGGGGTGCCAGAGGGTGTCAAAGTGACACCCCCTGCACCCTTGCAAAATTCGGTATTTACCGATTCTGTAATTACAGAATCGGTATTGCCCATTGAATCCTATGGGCTTTAAGGCCCATAGGAATCAATGGGCAATACCGATTCGGTATTTACAGATTCGGTAAATACCGAATCTTAACGATTCGGTATTTACAGAATCTGTAATACCTACATCTCCCCCCTTCATATTTACCGACTCTTAAATACCGAATCGGTAAAATTCGGTATTTAAGAGTTGGTAAATATGAATTACCTACATCTGGCCCTCCATTACAACGCAGTCATTACAACGCAAACCATTACAATGCATAACATTACAATGAATAGTACCCTTACACTATCCAACACTTACCCTACTGTTGCACCCCCTGGAGTTAGAATAGTAATTTTTAACCCTACACTATCCACCAAATCCTACTGTTGCACCCCCTGGAGTTAAAATAGTAATTTGTACCCCTACACTATCCAACACTAACCCTACTGTTGTACCCCCTGGAGTTAGAATAGTAATTTTTACCCCTCTACTATCCAATACTTACCATACATGCAATGTAAGAGTATGCATTGTAATGGTATGCGTGGTAAAGATATTATGCGATGTAAGGGAATGCGTGTAAAGGTAGTTTCTTAAAATGCGATGTAGTGTCAAGTGATGTAATGGAATGCGTTTTAAAGGATGATGCGATGTGAAAAATGCGTTGTAAAGGCATGCGTTGTAAAAGTATGCGCTGTGACATCATACAACCATTTGAAATGATTCACTACTGTCATGAAACGTATTGTACATTGTATTGTACTGTAGCATTTATATAGTGCATAATACACCATAGTGGAGGGCCAAAGTGCATTACCGGATGGGTAGCACACTGTCCCGTGTAGGAGTGCGTCATTGGTTGAGTTTCATATTTGAGGTGTTCCCATGTGGGAAGCATTTTAGTGGTGTGCATAAGTAGCCAGCAAGGTTCCCATATCTTGTTTGGCGGTGAGGCGCTCAGCTGTGTAATGGACGAAAAGGGGTGAGGGATCTACATACTAATTTTAATTGTAATTTGGCAGTTGCAATTTACTCTGCAGACAGATATCTACCTGGAAGACCTGTGTTATAGGTAGGTCAGTTTGTTGGACGGTAAAAAATGTGTTCTGTTAAGTTTGCCTCTACTCCTCTTGTATTTTGTCTACCAGCCCCCATTTTGTGTTTCTGTGGGGACTTTCATAAATTCAGAAGTTACATGTTCACTGAAAAGCTGGTTGTACTGATAATACTTTTGTGCCACAGTAAGGAGCCCTGCCCTGCCAGACGGCCTATGTGCACAGATGTCTAATCTGTTAGCCCACCAATGCCTGTACCAACCCCTGCCTATCTATGAAAATGATGTGGGAGGGGGTTTATCAGGATTCAACAGTTCTGCATGTAAGTATTATACAAAGGTGTTGTGTAAAGGGTTGCGTAAGCATTATGTAACAATGACAAAGGGGTTTTAGTGCTTGTCTTACTGTACCAAAATGTATAAATACTGTGTTTTAACCTGATCTTGTCAGCCCCCTCCCTCAGGCACTTGCAGCGTCTGAATGATGGGACTCCTCCCATCAGATGTAGTAAACTTGTGTTTTGTTCCACTCCAGTGTCGACCTCATTTTGTGAACCCGTAGACAAAGGGTGGCCCCGCACCAGTGAGACAGATAAGATATGTCACTTCTACAATTGGTGCCGGCAACGTGGGGCCCTATTGAAGGACACAGCTGGACCTGAAGGAGGTCGTTTCGACAGGACAGAAACAATAAGGGGCGCCCCGTAGACTGACACTTGCTTTTGCGGCCAAGGTGATTTCCAGCTTATCGACCTGACCTTCGTGGTGGCAGTGTGTCTCAACTGGGGCTCTTCGGTTGGCATTTTGGAGGTGATCTATTGATCAGAGGATCGGCAGGTGGGAGTTGGAGTACTGCAATCAGGTAGGATCAAATTAGTTGTCTTTTTTGGGTTTTGTATTAGTAAAAAAAATTTTTGCAAATGTTTTTTGCAGGTAATGTGAGACATTTTTCCCATCTTTAGATTTTGGTACAAAAGTCTCTTAACGCTATTGTTAAGAAGTATTTGGTAAACATGTCTGTTATGAGCACTCTTTGTGCACTATGCTGTTGTTGCAACAGGAAAAGTATTTTGGAAGAAAGACAGCCTGCGCCTCTGAAGGCACTCAGAATTGTGAAATGTACATTAAATACGATATTTCTTCCATACTGTTTAGCACATTGTGAAACAAATATATGAAGGCAGATGCCAGTTTACAGTGGCCACTTAAATAGTACCTTTGATTTGAATAAACTGCAATATGTAGAAGAGCAGCTCTTTAAGAGAAAAGTAGGCATATGATTATGGAGAAAACAAATTAAACAGAAACAGATTAAAGAAGAAAAGGATAGGAAGAAATTTGAAGAACAGACTATTGTACAGAAAATTAAAGAACTACAATTAAAAGCACAAGAAGAGAGTGTAGAAAGTGATGAGAGAAGGGTTAAACTTTAAATGCAAAAAGTATATGTGACCAGGGCACTCCCTGGTTGCCTAAAGGCCGTGGCAGCAACTGCCAATTCAGTCAGACAATCAGCAGGACTTGTACTGGATCATAAATTGACGGTTTTTGTTCCCTATTCAGTTGATGTATTATTGAATCAAACTAAGACACAACATTTGACGAGTGCTCTTCTTACTGTGTACGAATTCACTTTGTTAGCACCACACATTACACTTAAAACGCTGCCTGACCTTGAATCCAACTAATTTGTTGCCATTGCCCTCTGAACAGCTTTGTGATATACATGACTGTATTTTTACCACTAAAGAACAAACAAAGGGCCGAGTGGACCTGACTGACATGCCCCAGCCTGATGCTCAGGGTGATTTTTATGTAAATGGATCTTGTTTTAAGCTACCCGATGGTACCACGACTGCAGCTTATGCTATTACTATACTGCATACAATTGTGGAGACAGCATGGAGAGTTAGTTCAAAATTTGCTGACTGCATTAACACTACCAAAGCAAGTGGCTATTGTTGAGTGTAGTGCACACCAGAAAAGTAGTAGATGATGTTAATTATCAGATTCCTGATGAGGATGTACATTTTAAAAGAAATAATAACAAGCATTTACAATGCAACGGTTTCGCCTTTGTAAAAGTTAGAGCTATTGGCATTGTAAATAACACATTTTGTATTTATGTGTTGGTTTTGAAAACAGATAAATAAATGGCATTGTCATTTACAATGCCAATAGCTTAATCTCTCCAAATGCGAGACCTATTGCATTTGCACACACACAGAGCACAAACACACGCACAGAAATGGGGGGACGAGGAGCAAAACCAAGGCCCAAGTGATTGGTTCTTTCTGAAATGATAGTGATGAGCTAAAACGATAGCATGGAATGCACTGCTAGTGATTTAGAGTAATTCAAGCATTTCCACGTGTCACTTTTATTCTCTCCCAGAAATGTGCTGCTATCATTCTCACCTAAGATCCCATTACTTGTTAGACATGAGGGCTGATAATCGAAAAAACAGGTGTAAGAGCTCATATGTTGAGTAGTTCTTCTTTTTCAGTGTGCATTGCTGCGAGTGTATACGTATTTGTGCTCACATCAATAAAGAAGGGAGAATTTCGAATATATTTGTAAATTAATCCGTCTGCTCTGGCCACTCCCCGCTCCTCTCCCATCCTGCATTGTTATGGTTGGCGAGAGGGTTTAGTATTTAACTGACAGGGGAAAACGTGGTCAGCAGACGCCATGAGAGTCAAAGTAGATGCAATGCCCCCATGACTCCCCAGCCGCACTCTGGGACTGCATACCTTTGCTTCGCCCACTCGGGCGACCTCATAGACAGTGGTCATTAGTAACAATACTGTTTGCCAGAAATATCATGACCAAATTATCATTTATAAAGGAATTGTCCAGGCTGCCTGACAAGCGGGTCAATTCCCCCCCCCCCTGCAGCACTGGCCTTTAAGAGCTAACATAACTTTCCCAGAAGTACTCATATAAGTGTCTGACTTTGCCCCAGCAAAATTAGCTTTTGAAAATATATGGCATGTCAGCAATACTCCTGACTTCATAATGCAGAGCACATCCATGACAACTATGCCACCAGCCTAACCAAAGATTCTGGGTCTTGAGGTGTTTACAAAGAATCCAGAAGTTAGCCCCTACAACAGCTCCTGCACATAAACCTATAAGAGAACATCTTGCTGCTTTGAAGGCCTTTCACTGGTTGCCCATTACAAAGGGAGCCACCTTCAAAAACCCTGTTTATGCCACACAAAGCCATGTTTAGAACAGCACCAACCTTCCATCAAAAGATCAACACACACTACCTGAAAAGATTACCTCGCTGTAGATTGACACCACAACTGGTTTTTCTGACTTACAAAAAGAAAACCATTGGTTGCACATCTTTCTCTGTGCAAGCAGCAAAACGATGGTGCTCACTCCCAGTGGATGAAGGGTGCGTTGAAGCTCACCTGAGATTCAGGAAGGCAGAAAAGACCTGGTTCTTCCTCTCTGGAATCAACTGACTGTGCAAGTCACGCCACAGAGCACCAGAATCAGAAATAAACTCATACAAGATCAACCAACCAAACCTTCTCCAACCACGTCCGGGTTATTTCAGAGGCACCACCACCAACATGCATCCTAAACAAGCGCCGCATTCACTCAAGCAAAGGTGTAACAAACAAACTAAAAACACATATTAGCCGGTTGCATCAACCCAACCTAATAGTCCGCGCACAGCCAATACTGTAAGCAGCTCGCTCTTCTAATTTCTACCAAACATAACTAATCACTAAACAAAAACAAAACACTAATCACTCCCCCCTAACAGTGAAACTGACTGAGGCAATACACCATTAACTACTAAACACCTTTCCCTAATAACACTGAGTCCCAGTGGAGTAGCATGCGGTCTGTCTGTCTGTGGTTGTGTTATAATATAAACAAAAGGCATTGTGATGTACCAGTAAACACAATTCATTCAACATGGGGTATAAAATAAGGGTTCTGCGATGTACTAGAGAACAATGCACCCAGATTGTGGTATACTTCATACAAAGACAATGGGAATTGCTCTAAACACATTGCATTGCGATATACTAAAGAACATTGTACAGTTTGATGTGGAGTAAAATAAATCAAGACTAGTCTGATGTACTACCATTCACAAGGCAACGTCATTGAGTTATACTAAGAATAAAGGGTATTGTGAGGACCTGCAGACTCAATGTACCTTGCTTGATACTGTAAGGAAAAAATCACAATGATGTACCAGCGTACACAATGCACCCTGATTCTGGTATCCAAGGGGCGAACTGAAGAGACCCGTCTGTGAGGGAAGACAGAGTGGGACACGAGACGGCGGGCAGAAAGAGAGTGGAGATAGGCAGAGAATCAGAGGGGGGTAGAGTAGGATTGAGGTAAAAAGCACCTGAGAGAGGTATGAACCCCTAAAGAAGAGGAAAAACAAAAGAAGGGGCTAGGGCTGCAGAGTGTTCTCCTGCTATACGGGGGTGGGTGAGGAGGAATCCCGTGGGCGCAAAGTTTAAACTGCATAGCTGTGTGTGTGCAGGGGGAGGGTAAAGTATGGAGTAAAGGGGGGGGTCAGATCCATGTAATAGTGGAGAAGGGAGCGTGAGAACAAAGACCCAATAGGATAAGGGGTGAGAAGCATTGCTGGTGAGAAGTTATGGGAAACACAGAAGGGGTAGGGAAGTAAACAGTAATGCCCCGAGAGTGCAAGAGGGGTCACTCACACAAGTGTGAGAAACAAAAGGAAAGCTAGAGATAATCCAGTGTGTGTGAGAGGGGCTGGGTGTAGTGAATCGTCCACAAACGAGAAGCAGAAAGGAGAGAGTAAAGCGGAGAGAGAAACAGATGGTCGAGAGGAGAGAGAACCCGAAGAGAGATGAACTCTACACAGAAGGTAGAGGCTTAAGAGAGAGATTTCATTACAACATTGAAGGAGAGAGAAACAGGAGACGAGGTTACAGAAGCAGAGGGGGGATCTGTAGGGGATAGGGAAAGACGAGAGAAGCAGGAACGCGAAGCAGATTATAGAGAACAGGTGACACAATGAGAGGGACTGGAGAGAAACACATGGAAAGTGCAACGTGTCTGGGGTGGCGAGGTAGACAGCGGGAGGAATTTTAATAAGCCTCTAACTTTTTACCCCCACAGTGAAATAAACCAGACTGCGTGGAGAAATGCCAGAAGGCATGGTTCACAGAGAAAGCGGCAGACTTGACAAGGGAAAAAACAAGCACATGCAAAGCAATGGAGGGGGGGTGGGAACGGAGACACGGACAGCGGGAGGGGGGGCGGGGGAAGGCATGACAGCAAGACAGCCACGAGCCACGCAAAGACGGAAAACAAAGACGACAGACACGAAAACGCACAACAATACAAGGAGATAACAGAACACCTGAACACGGAGGCAAAGACGAAGACGGAAACGGAAAACAACATATACACACACACATAAATATATATATTATAGCTCCAAAAACACCAGCCTGACGCATCTTCGAGCGGGTGCCTGCATAACGGGGGTGTGCCCGTCAATCATATTCCACTCCAAACATCCTACTGATAGTCAACCTGTAATAGATTGCAGCACTCACTGGGGTGGTTTCTCAAAGATGTTTATTTGGAAACCATCAGCGCATCAACAAGACGCGTTTCGGCGTATAGCCTTCGTCAATTGTATAACAGTTGGCGTGGTGGCCATTGCTCTTATTTCACCATTTCCAAATTCGATTTCGATTCGGTTTATTGGTAGCACGACCCATCCGGTCAAAATTCGCATATTGGAGCATATGCGAGCTATCAAGAATGTTGATGAATCCTATCCCGTAGCGAGACACTTTGATAAGGCACATGGGCGCAACAGGGATCTGTTGTCGTACATGTGCTTAGATAGTGTTCCGGTGAATGAGAGAGGGGGCGATCGATTGCAGAAACTCAGGAGACTTGAGTCACGATATATAATAGATCTGCAAAGTAAAATGCCGAATGGCCTTAATATGCATGAGGAATTGGCCGTATATTTGGGATAGCGATGTTAGAATAGGATACTTCTGTACTAGTTTCCTCTATTTTACAGTTTGATGAATTGATAAAGTGTATTTAGAAATGAATAGAATGATTTTGAAAATGAAAAATTGAATAATTTGTAATCATATGACTTAATGTATTAGTCAGTGGATAAATGTAGCGATTACAAGGGGTACTAGGTTCAGAAAGGGACAAACAGTGTTGGTTAGACGTTGTATTACCCGCATCTCGCCACTGGAGGGAGCCTGGCGGTTGCGGAACTACAGTCCCCAGAAGCCCAGCAGACAAGGAAGCGGAAGCGTGGTGTCGACAAAATCCTTCCGAGGTAACGGCTCGGGGCTTGTCAATCAGGACCTTGAGTGAGAACGGGACGGAGCCCTTGCCTGCTCCGTGGAGTGGATTTCCAGGTACTTTGTTTTTGAGCAGAATGATTTCTGCTTTTCTGAACTTCTAGAAGACTGCCTTCTGCATCCAGTTACGCGAGCGAGTCCCCGCATTCATAAGACGGGTGGCCTCGCTCTTCTTTGAGTGACGTTTTTGAGACCCGCGCAGGAGCGCGTTGTCGTCTCCGTCACTGGTGTTCTTTTATTGGAACATTTCCTTTAGTGAATCCTGGCGTGCCGGTACCGGTACGTGCTGTTCAACGAGACTCCTTGCTGATTTTGTTTCTTCCTTGTTTTTTCCTTGCTGATTTTGCCTACGTTGAGAAACCCTTGCTGATTTTGTACTTTCACCAATTGTCCGGCTGCTTCTGAGGAGGCGACTTGTTTCCACTCGGATATCTGCTGTTCGTGGTTTGCTTCCCTGAGGGGTTTACAGGCGCTCCTGTCCACCACTTCAGTTAGTAATTACCCTTAGAGTTATGTTATGTTTCTTTGATGCCTGTGAAGTGCTGGGTTTCTAATTGTTGGTTCTTGTTCTTTCCTTATCTGCAGTATACCACCTGGGGTTCTTAGAGACCGGCGAGTGAGTGGGTGGACGGCATACTGACACACCTTCAGAAGCCCCTCTGGACAACCTTTATTATTTTATCCACTTCCCTTTTCCCCTGGAGGCATACATACATAGTTGTGTTTCACTTACACTGTGTGTTGTGCGTCCTGGAGAGGAGGGGGGATATTCATCTATCCATCGTTCCTGCTGACATCTCTCAGAGGTTAGTGGTATATCACCATTGACGTCGTGACAGATTGACAAGCCCACGAAAAAATATTCAGCCTGAGCGATGGATACGAATACTGTGTTGGCTTCCTTGTTGGAGAGTTTATCTGCTCTCCAGCAGGAAGTACATGCCACACGACAGGAGAACCATGACCTTAGAAATGAAGTGGGATCACTTAGACGTGAGGTGGCTGGCATCGCTCGGAAAGGGAAGAGTTATATCAGAGAGGGAACGCTTCCCCCCCCAACACAAAACCCGGATGGGGCGTCTTTGGGGGGTGGATTCTTTGCTACTCAACCCACTAATCCCTCTCCTTCAGGTCCCATTCCCACGGTCCATGTCATCCAAAATCCTGGTATACCATTAGCGCCTCCTGAGCGATTCTATGGGGACACCAAGAAGTTTGAAACATTTCTAAATCAGTGTAGGCTCCATTTCCTCTGCAAACCTACCGTTTTCATGGACGATGCATCGAAAACATCGTTCATGATGTCATACATGGGGGGCAATGCTGCCAGTTGGACTATTCCGTCGATGGAAAGGAATGACCCAGTGCTACACAACTTCCAGGATTTTTGTAGTGAGATGAGGAAGCTGTTTGATAGGAAAACACACATTCTGTCTCTAGACCGTGAATTAATGACTCTTCGTCAAGGATCACAGGATTTGTTGACGTATATTACTACCTTTAATCGGCTAATAGTGGAAACGGAATGGCCTCCTGAGAAACGAACCTCTTTGTTTTATCAAGGATTACGTGGGGAGTTGAAAGACGTGCTCTCCCAAGTTGTGCAATTGCCCAAGACATGCGATGAGATGATAGACCTTGCTGTTCAGCTTGACCACAGAGTGCAAGACCGAAAAGGTGACAAAAATAGAGGGGAAATACGTTCTTACTTTCCGAAGTCTCGCCCTCCTCCAGAGGATTATTCCAAACCAGGGATGGGAGTGGAACCCATGCAAATCGGAGGGGTTAGGGGTCCTTTGACTCCCGAAGAAAGAGAGAAAAGACGCCTACAAAAGCTGTGTCACTATTGTGGGAAAAGCGGCCATTTCATCAGAGAATGTCGAGCTCGAGGAAAAACGTCAAACCCCAGTATGGGTCCCCGGAAGCAAGTCGCTGTAACACAGGAGTCGGAAAACTGAAGAGCCCAAGTACGGACGGGGTCTCCATCTTGGGTTTGGAAGAAGAGGAAAAGATCCCATTATACCTTGCAAATACCATGCAACCTTCAGCGGCTCATATGAACATTACCGTTTCTTTGAGAATAACTGAGGATAAGTCGTTTACAGTGTCTGCCTTATTGGATTCAGGGGCCACAGGGAATTTTATTGATCAACAGTATGCCAGGAGGATGGGCATTCCCTATGAGAAGAAAAGAATCCCTGAAATGGTGAAAGCCGTGGATGGAAAGGCATTGACCTCTGGGCCTGTTCGATTTCACACAATACCCCTTGTAATGTACGTGGGTACGAACCATCAGGAGATCATACACTTCGATATCATTGACGCTCCCCAGTTCCGCCTGATCCTCGGCATGCCCTGGTTAACCTTACATGATCCGGTGGTGAAATGGGCTGCACGTTCGGTGTCTTTGACATCCCAGTACTGTCGAGACCATTGCTGCCTTCTCAAGGTGTCCGATGAAACCAATGAAACACAGGCGACTTTTCTCGCCCAGGGATGCATAGAAGGAAGGTACTGCTGTGCTACCACCCTTCCTGGAGAGTACGCGAATTACCAAGATGTCTTCGACAAAAGGAAAGCAACTCAGTTACCACCTCACAGACCCTATGATTGTCGGATAGATCTTGTTCCAGGGGCGGATATACCCTGCAGTCGAGTGTATGCCCTCACTGAGCCTGAAACACGTTACTTGAAGACATATTTGGAGGAACACCTTGCTTCGGGGTTTATTCGTCATTCTACCTCCCCGGCATCTTCTCCACTCTTCTTCATATCGAAAAAAGACTGTGACGAACTCCGCACGTGTATAGACTACAGGTCTATAAACAAAGTGACCATCAAGAACAGATACCCGTTGCCCCTCATACCCGTACTCTTGGACCAACTTCGAGGGGCACAGGTGTTCACCAAATTGGATCTTCGTGGTGCTTATCACTTGGTACGAGTGAAGCCAGGTGATGAATGGAAAACCGCCTTTCGTACAAAGTTTGGTTTATTCGAGTACCAAGTGATGCCTTTTGGGCTATGCAACGCCCCTGCCGCGTTTCAGTACTTCATGGATGAAGTATTAAGAGGACTATTGGAAACAATCTGCATCGTTTATATCGATGATATATTGGTCTATTCTCGTAACATCTCAGAGCACATCTGCCATGCTAAAACAGTTCTGGATCGTCTTCGGGTCCATTCCCTGTTTGCCAAGCTGGACAAGTGCCTATTCCATGTTAGCGAGGTGGCTTTTTTGGGATATGTCATTAACGCCCAGGGATTTCAAATGGACATGAGCAAAGTAGAAGCGATTACACAGTGGGCAGCCCCTACTCATGTTAAATCTGTACAGAGTTTCCTTGGGTTTGCTCATTATTACAGACGATTTATCAAAGACTTCTCTCGCATTATCACTCCGATTTCCAGACTGCTGAGAAAGAATGTACCCTTTGAGTGGACTCCTGAAGCAGATCATGCATTTGAAACGTTAAAAAGGCGGTTCACTCAAGCTCCTATCCTGCGGCATCCGGATGCCAATCTGCCTTTTGCGGTGGAAGACGTCAAAGTAGCGGTGTCTGGGATTGATGGCGCTTCATGGATACAGGAAGATCCGGTACATAGAAGCACCAAGGATGATCTGTTGTACCATCATCATGCTTTATATATTCCATTGAGTACGCTCCAGGAACAGATCATGCCGTGGTGTCATGATTCTACGTTGGGAGGCCATCTGGGAGAATATAAGACCATCGCCAGTATAGAACGATCCTTTTGGTGGCCCTCGCTGCGAAAAGATGTCAAAGACTATGTACAGAAATGTGCTGTTTGTGCTCAGAGTAAATCCAGCCATTCCAAACCTGTGGGGTTGCTACATCCCATCCCGATTCCTCCTTCTCCATGGCATACAGTATCGATGGATTTTATAGTGGAATTGCCCCCTTGCGAGACCTATACCACGATTCTAGTCTTGATTGATCATTTGACGAAAATGGGTCATTTCATTCCCCTGAAAAAACTGCCTACCTCTTCCGAATTGGCCTTGGTGTTTCTCCAGCATGTAGTGAGAGCTCATGGTATACCTAGAGTCCTAATCACTGACAGGGGATCCCAATTTACCTCTCGCTTTTGGAAGGCTCTCTGTCAGGCATTACATATTGAAGCTCGGTTATCGACCAGTTTCCATCCCCAGACAGATGGTAAAACCGAGCGGCTTAACCAGTCCCTGGAACAATACTTACGTTGCTTCACACTGCAGAACTCAGATGACTGGTTCCCTCTGGTATGGATGGCGGAATTCGCCTACAATAACGCGGAACACTCCACGTTAGGGTGCTCACCTTTCTTTTGTTTATACGGGTTCCATCCTGATATGCTCCCCTTCGAATGGCCAGTCACCTCCACTCACCCTTCCATTCAGGAGCATCATGCTCACCTTCGGGCTGTATTGATTGATGCTCGAAGCCAATTGGCTCTATCTCAGGCAGCCCAGAAACGATGTGCTGATAGGAGGCGGGTCCCTGAACCCGAGTACAAGGTTGGGGATAAGGTTTGGTTATCAACTAAGAACCTGCGTCTGAAAGGGAGGGGGAAGCTGGCGCCTAAGTACATAGGGCCCTATGGTATTGAGGGGCTGGTTAACCCTGTGGCGGTCCGTTTGTCTCTCCCCCGTTCTTGGCGTATCCACCCGGTGTTTCATGTGTCTCTACTTCGTCCCTGTCGGGTGGGTATGCGTCTTCCCTTGCGTCCTGGCCCCGTTGAGGTGGATGGTGATGAGGAGTACGAGGTGGAGGAGATCCTTGATTCCCGTTTGACCCGTGGGAGGTTGCAGTACCTTGTAGCATGGAAAGGGTACGAGGTGGAGGATAGGACCTGGGAACCTTCCGCCAATGTGCATAGTCCCTTGTTGGTGGAACGGTTTCATGCGGCGAATCCTGGCAGGCCTGGTCGACCGCCGGGACGTCGGTCCACGAGAGGTGGCTCTGTAGCGATTACAAGGGGTACTAGGTTCAGAAAGGGACAAACAGTGTTGGTTAGACGTTGTATTACCCGCATCTCGCCACTGGAGGGAGCCTGGCGGTTGCGGAACTACAGTCCCCAGAAGCCCAGCAGACAAGGAAGCGGAAGCGTGGTGTCGACAAAAGCCTTCCGAGGTAACGGCTCGGGGCTTGTCAATCAGGACCTTGAGTGAGAACGGGACGGAGCCCTTGCCTGCTCCGTGGAGTGGATTTCCAGGTACTTTGTTTTTGAGCAGAATGATTTCTGCTTTTCTGAACTTCTAGAAGACTGCCTTCTGCATCCAGTTACGCGAGCGAGTCCCCGCATTCATAAGACGGGTGGCCTCGCTCTTCTTTGAGTGACGTTTTTGAGACCCGCGCAGGAGAGCGTTGTCGTCTCCGTCACTGGTGTTCTTTTATTGGAACATTTCCTTTAGTGAATCCTGGCGTGCCGGTACCGGTACGTGCTGTTCAACGAGACTCCTTGCTGATTTTGTTTCTTCCTTGTTTTTTCCTTGCTGATTTTGCCTACGTTGAGAAACCCTTGCTGATTTTGTACTTTCACCAATTGTCCGGCTGCTTCTGAGGAGGCGACTTGTTTCCACTCGGATATCTGCTGTTCGTGGTTTGCTTCCCTGAGGGGTTTACAGGCGCTCCTGTCCACCACTTCAGTTAGTAATTACCCTTAGAGTTATGTTATGTTTCTTTGATGCCTGTGAAGTGCTGGGTTTCTAATTGTTGGTTCTTGTTCTTTCCTTATCTGCAGTATACCACCTGGGGTTCTTAGAGACCGGCGAGTGAGTGGGTGGACGGCATACTGACACACCTTCAGAAGCCCCTCTGGACAACCTTTATTATTTTATCCACTTCCCTTTTCCCCTGGAGGCATACATACATAGTTGTGTTTCACTTACACTGTGTGTTGTGCGTCCTGGAGAGGAGGGGGGATATTCATCTATCCATCGTTCCTGCTGACATCTCTCAGAGGTTAGTGGTATATCACCATTGACGTCGTGACAATAAAAAAGTAAATAAGTCTCAACTAGCGCAGTAATGTAATTTGATTAAGTGGAGTATAGCATTGGACTGTATGCTAGCCCATCTAGGGCGAGATCGTACTATATGAGAACATAATAGAATTAAGTTGTGCCCATTCAGGGCAATGATGACTTATATATGCATATGGTTTAATTTGGTTAAAGAATGTATAAATGCATACAATATGATGTTTTAACCATGTCTTATAGGGGTATATAACGCCTTATAATATGCACGTTACAATATGGCGGCGCATTGTAGCTTGAATTGCTAGTCCTCTGTTGTTGTCCATGAAATCGAATTTGGAAATGGTGAAATAAGAGCAATTGCCACCACGCCAACTGTTATACAATTGACGAAGGCTATACGCCGAAACGCGTCTTGTTGATGTGCTGATGGTTTCCAAATAAATATCTTTGAGAAACCACCCCCGTGAGTGCTGCAATCTATTACAGGTTGACTATCTGTAGGATGTTTGGAGTGGAATAAATATATATATATATATTTTGTTTTGCAGTTTTATATAGCGCCCACTCGACCCGAAGGTATTGCTATGGGCGGGGTGTTTCCTTCCATGTAGTCAGCTTCAAGCACGACTTGCTTGGAGTGCACACACTTAATACGCGCTGTACCAACCGGACATCATGAAACTGGAACGTGAGCAACAACAGCAAGACCAAGTGTTCCTATTTAACCAGCATGTTCATTAGAAGGGCACGTCAGACCTACACTGAAAGATCCAAAATAGCGCAAAAGGTTACAGGAAGGACAATAAAAAACAAAGGCCAGCGGGCTGTTTTCACTTACAGCTGCCCAACATAAAAACTCGGTCGCGTCAAGGCGCTTTAGAAAGGAAGCAGCAAACAAAGTACTGGAAAGAGGGAAGTTTGCCCTCTTCCTGACACTTACTCCTTTCTAAGTGCGCGCGCGTTGAGGATTTCCCATTCACAGTCCTTTCCACACGCTGAGCAGAGAGTCGCCCTCTTGTTGCCCTGCTTAAGTCTGTAGTGCTTGGTGCCCTTACTTCCAGCGTGAGGATAAGGATCTCAAGCTCCCCCGAACCGAGGCTTTTAGTGTGCGCGTGCATGGGATCTACTTTCTTCCTTCTGCCCCTTCTTCCCAAAAATGCGTGCAGGAGGGACACCTTACCCTAAGAAGGTCAGTCTTCCCAAGTGACTTCCGGTTTGTGTTCCCTTACACCCCCATCACCTTCCACACCGAGTCAGGGAAAAATATGAGTGAAGTAGAGGGAGACCAACAAGGGAAAAAACAAGCACATCCAAAGCAATGGAGGGGGGGTGGGAACTGAGACACGGGCAGCGGGAGGGGGGCGGGGGAAGGCAGGACAGCAAGACAGCCACGAGCCACGCAAAGACGGAAAACAAAGACGACAGACACGAAAACGCACAACAATACAAGGAGACAACAGAACACCAGAACACGGAGGCAAAGACGAAGACGGAAACGGAAAACAATGCTGCTTACCTGATCGCAAATACAAAGTACTTCCTGGCAACTTAAATCTCGCAGCCCACTCCGGCAAAAGACACTTCGAAAAAGACCAAAACATGAGGGGAAAAAAAAAACATCCGCCCACCGCCGCAATGACGTTGTTAAAGGGGCGGAGAGCGAAAAAATCGCCGGAACGCCCACGAATCTGCTCGGACAATGACTGACGCATCTCTGTTCCAATGGCTAGCCACCACTTATGGAGCTAGCCAATGGAACAGAGAGGCGGGTTAAAGCCCCATACTGAATCTCAAAAGATTTCGCCTGCGCAAACACTGCTGCGCAGTGGACGCCAGGCAAAACCTAAAAACAGAAGTAAGGGAATTCACAGAGAAAGATGTCAGATTAATAAAACATACAGAACATGTCTTATTCAAATTAGAACTAAATGACGTGTTCAAGAACACCATCAGTTGCAGAAATGTTACTAATAATTGGAGATAAACTCAGAAAAGGATTTGTGATGCAATTGATTGGAAGTTTATGTAATTTTCTGATCACAGGTTCACCGAAACAAAATGAAAAGAACAGAATAATGCAGGAGAGTAGCAGTATAACTTTTCTAGGTTGTCCTATGGTACCGAATCCAGCCAATATATATTTTCTTTTACATTCCATATGCTGAATAATGGCTTACTGTTATTGATTTTTGTCAAGTTCATGACACAGTGCTGTTGCACAGGAATAGTCAGTAATACTGTCAAAAAGAAGATGAATGTCTGGGACACATAATAAGAAAAGGAGCTAGAAAGGCATCACCAGAGAGAGTGGATTCACCGGATTAATCCACATCAAATTCAGAAAGAAGTCAGAATGTTTTTGGGGAAATGGTGGGCTGCTGTAGTGAGTGGCTACCAAACCTTTCCCTAGTGGCTAAGCCCTTACTGAGGCTGACACACAAGTATATGTCTGATCCGCTTCTATTGGACAACAATTGCACAAAAGCATTGCTAGAGTTGAAAGAGAAAAAGTGTTGCGCCCCAGCACTAGGAGTGCAAGTTTATTTAAAAGAAAATTCACCAAATTTGCAGTGAGAGGGAGGGCTGCGCTCTCTCAGTGCCTGTTCAAAAACATGAATGTGTTCAAAGGTTTGTGACGTATTTCCCAATAATCCTTGACCCCAACATCACGGAAATGGCCAGCTGCCTATGGTATGGTAAATGTCAGTCACAAAAAGAGTGAGAAAATAATGCCTTCCTTTGTAAAGCTGCTTTGGGATAAATCTGTGACCAAGAAATGTCTGAATTCAAACTTTGAGCTTACAGCCGAAAAATGAAATTGTTTGTAATGAAACTGAATCTGAATGTCTAGGTGTCATAAATCTTACCATAACATGCAGTATAACTGCTCAAATGGGAGTCCTTATTGTCATGGGAGAGACAAATGCTAATTCAGTTATACAATATTGTGTCCTATTAGCATTTACATTAGATGGAATTTTCACAGGTGAATATGAAAAGGATACTGTTTATTTCGTGCTGATGTTAATGACTTAAAGAACGTAGGGCCAGATGTAGGTGGCCAAATAGCAAGCGCAAAAGCTGAAATTAGCAGAATGTCAGCGTTTGCGATCGCTATTTGGTTGCGAACAATGTAGGTGAGTTTAAACCTACTAGCAAAATAAGGAATCCCAAAATTGCGATTCCTTATTTTGCTCTTGCATTTAAGAAATCGCATTTTGCGATTTCTTAAATGCAATGTAAGTAGCACAAAAGAAAGTGCTCTTTAGCCTTAAGGAATCGTTAATTACTACCAACTTCAAGTTGGTGGTAATTAGTGATTTCCTTTAAAAAAACACTTTTTTGATTTTTTTAAAGTGCCCTGTGGCACACATTCATGCCCTTAGGGCATGTATATGCACCACATGTGCACACATGCACATTTCAGGGCTGCAACAGGGTGTCCTTTTGACACCCGGACACCCTTGAAATAGCACCCGCTATTTGCGATTCTTTAATAGCGAATTGCAAATAGTAGTATCTTCCCATTCATTCCTATGGACCTCCTAGCCCATAGGAACGAATAGGTAGGTATTCCTTATTAGCAAATCTCAATTTGTGATTCTCTATTAAGGAATATTAAGGATTCTCTAATATTTTAGCGATTACTACCTACATTCAATTTTGCGACTCCTTAAAAGCAAATCGGTAAAATTCGTAATTAAGGATTCGCAAATTTGATTTTACCTACATCTGGCCCTAAAAGAGGTACAAGAAATGTTTTAGAAGCAGAACTACAAGGTTGTATCAGAACAGAATATGAGAAAAATGACAACTGTGTAGTAGCAAATTTGTTATTGCAAAAACTGATGCCCAGGTATGGATTGCCAGTTTCTCTGAAATCAGATCATAATGAGGTCTCAAGGATGATGTGTGCTGTACCACAGATTGGACAAATATTGGATTGTAGCTATCTGCCTGAAGTTTCAAGCACAATAAAGCGACACAAAAACAGCACAGAGTTACACTTTGCAAAAGACTGTTTTTCAGCATCACTGAAGTGGCTTGAATATGTACATGCAAATGCACTTGTGAAAAACACTGATGAAAGACTAGCCATTGCTATGAAGGTCTGGCTGATGTGGAGGAGCAGTTTCTCACTGTATTGCAGCGGCTACACAAGATCTGCATTATGGTTGGTGCCAAAACTTTAATCTGAGAGATGCTGTGAAATGGAAAGGCCTGTTCCAAATGATCCTAACAAAAACTGCTGTGAAATGTGGTGGCCTTCTAAATTGGGTGTATGCCTCTCACACACTATGGTCCAGTGTCCCGCTGATAAAACGGCTCCTCTTCAAGAAAAGATGCTAGCAGTGGTCACAAGCCAACAGAAGAGGGTCAGTCAAGCTGTAAAGGAAAACACACAGTCTACCGCAGCACTAAAGCAAACTGCACTGGAAAAGCAAAAAGTGAAAACTGACTCAGATGAAAGCGGTGTATCAAAGAGGTGAATGAGTCAGGTGCAGCTTCTGAGGGAAAAAGTTGTGCTGTGGGCCTACGAGTGGAAGAAGAAAAAAGCTAGCTGAAAGGGTATGCAAAATGTCTGCAGTGGTCCCTTGAAAAATCATTTGCACCCGTAGCTGAAACATCTGAAACTGATCAAAGTGAAAATAAAAGTGAAAAGCTTGGATTGAAAGCATGCAAAGGATTGATAGTGCTCTGTTAGAGTTTCTCAGCACCTGAGTGGTCAACTTGCATGGAAAAAATACAGAATGCCACATTGAATAAGCTGTGTAATATGAGGCTTGAACTATACGAGCCACCCTGATGGCAAGCTGATAATAAAGAGTCAAGAAATTCTGAAATAAATAATTGAGAACTGTCAAGTGCTGAAGAAAAAAGAATCTTTGAATGGACAGAATAAGAGATTTGTGGTGCAGAAAACTGCTGATATATCCGTGTGTATATTACTTTGCTCTGCCCAGGGTTGGAAATAGAATCTGAACTTTCCACCAGTTGGCCCAGAAATATTTCTTGAAAAAAGCAATCTATTTAACCATTTTTCAGGCTGCTGCAGATCAACTTGTGGATGACCTTTCTTGAAGTACTTGTTACACTGATTTTTCATTGCTATAGTTATCCTCGAACTGCAAATTTCAAAGATTCTGTTTGACTTTTTGGCTTTGAGTCTGTTGAGGTGAAAACATTGTTTGAATGTTCCCAATGTTTGTTTCTCTTTTCAAAATCTCCCCCACTGACTGATATCTGCATTAGACATAAACTATAAACATTCTGAAAAGGAACATTTATGAATTAGTGTTGTCAACGTTGTAAGAGACAATACAATTAAAGACATTGTTGATTTTTTGTGGATGTCAAAAATGGAGGAAAAATGCCCGCATATTCAACATCCTATGTTAAGAGAGGCCAATCACAAATGGACATGAATTATTTTGGCAGCAAGTTTATCTAGTGTTATGAGTATTTATATAATAGCTTGGTTCCTACATGTGAAATTTCCTATGCATACACTTGTACGCTCAACACCTACACCTAAACATTATTATTTTACTCTTTCACTGTTAGATGAGAAACATAGGTTTTCTTACCAGTACAATTAATTTATACAAATGATGCATTATACGCATAGTATTGCTAATATTGCTGATTGTTGGGTTTGTGGATTGTTGCCTGCACACCAGGAAAAAGGGGGAACGCCTCTCATACCAATCCTATTCTCCCACAATGGCTCTTGCACAGCTTGGTTTGGAGTCTTGTGGGAAGCACATGCTAATAATATTTTTAGCTTTGATATAGGAGGTCTTAATAAAGAGCTAAATATAGCATGTTATCCAGATGATGATGGTAACCCACAGACAAAATGATCAGATTTAGAAGTGGAGGAATATGGTGGTCATGGTGATTATATCACTAAGTATGTTAATATGTTCTCTTTTATGCGTTCTGTACTCATGAAGTTTTATGTATCTGGAATATATATATATTTTATTATTTAATTAGACAAAATGTGTTTAGTAGAGTCTAAAAGGAGGGACTGTTGAACGGTAAAAAATGTATTCTGTTAAGTTAGCCTCTACTCCTCTTCCATTTTGTCTACCAGCTCTCATTTTTTGTTTATGTGGGGACTATCGTAAAGTCAGAAGTTACATGTTCACTGAAAAGCTGGTTGTACTGATAATACTTACGTGCCACAGTAAGGAGCCCTGTCCTGCCAAAGGGCCTAAGTGCACAGATGTCTAATCTGTTAGCCCACCAATGCCTGTACCCACCCCAGCCTATTTATGAAAGTGACGTGGGAGGGCGTTTATCAGGATTCAACAGTTCAGCATGTAAGCATTATACAAAGGTGATGTATAAGGGGTTGTGTAAGCCTTAAGTAACAATTACAAAGGGGTTTTAGTGCTTGTCTTACTGTACCAAAACGTATAAATACTGTGTTTTAACCTGAACTTGTAAGCCCCCTCCCTCAGGCACTTGCAGTGTCTGAATGATGGGACTCCTCTCATGAGATGTAATAAACTTGTGTTTTGTTCCACTCTAGTGTCGATCCTCATTTTGTGAACCCGTAGACAAAGGGTGGCCCTGCACTAGTGAGACAGATAAGATATCTCACTTCCTCAAGTTGGGGAGAGGGCGGCTAGGGGGATTAAAACAAAGAGGCAGATACATAGCTCCAAATTAGCCAGAGCTGCAGAAGAGTGGTATGGTCAAATATTCCAAACATGGGTGAAACCAGAGAGGTTCCAGTAATCCATAGAGCAATACATGCAAGGAGGAGAAGCTGTTATATCAGTAAAATAATGCAGATCATTAGGAATGCATGTTGGTGGCATGATCAGTTAACAATGAATCACACACTAGTGGAGCGCTCTCACCCAAATGGGCATCAAGGCAAACTCTGCAAGCATGTAAACAGCAAAGCAGCTTCGTCATGAATCCCTTCCCTGTGGGGGTAATTCCCCCACAGTGCGGGAGGGGCAAGGGTGTGCGCGGCGCCGTGGTGCTCATGACGAGACCAGGTCATCATGAGTCACGGTGGAGCTGTGCTCATGACGGCCTGGTCTCGTCACGACCCCGCCCACTGATTAATTTGCTCGCACAGGCGGGGAATTAACCACGCGTGGGCAGAGCGGCGCCATTATGACGAGAGCAGCTCGTCATGAGCACAGCTTCACCGTGACTCATGACGAGCTGGTCTCGTCACGAGCACCGAAGGGGTTAACAGAATTATTGGAAATGAAAGCTAACTTCTCCCTTCGAAACACTAAGGACCTCATTCACATCTGGTGATAATGGATCATCTGCTACAAACTGAAGAATATTCTGTCTACCCACTACATGATTTCCCACATCATTTGGCAGTCGTAAACCTGCTGTTTCCTTACTTTGGAGAGGCAACAGGGTCTGCTGTTAGACAGGTCAAGACTACTGGCCAAATTCTGGTGGACAGCCCTGTTTTGTGATGGCCTTCCGATTCCATGCCTGCCATAATTTTAAGCCTCATCTACCAGACAGTTTTTATCTGTCGGTAGGTGAAAGCCTCTTGTAAACCATACCAAATATGTACAGTGGGCTTTGAGTCAGCCCATCGCTTACCATTGGTTAGCTATCTTGTAACTCTTATATGCCTGTTTCTTATTTGAAAGTCCTTCCTCTTCTTGTGTTTGTCCCTCACCTGGACAGGACCCTTTCGCAATTCTTTTGATTGGCTGACCTGTATCCTTCCACTGCTCCCATCCAGGAACTTATTTTTTCTTTTTCTTTGGGCACTCCATAAGAGTGTGTGTGTTTTCTAGCTCTCTCCCTCATATTCCGCTTCTCACTAAACACTGCTCTCCCCATATCTGAGCTCTTTGTTACCCCCTCATCCCATTTCATAAGCTTGTCCATTGCTTCACTCACCCCTCTCTAGCTTTATTATTTTTTAAAGGCTTCCAAAACCCTATCCTAGAGCGTCTCCTTTTCTCCCTCGCCCCTACGCCCACTGCCATTGCTTCCAACTAACTCACCCCAACTCCACTCTTTGTTGCTCCTAGAAGCCCTTGCAGTCCTTTTTTTAAATTTTCCCCAAACCCCCATTTTCTGTCAGCCACACCGCTTCACATTACTAAAATTCGTTTTTTCATTTACCAATCCAAGAAGCATCTACACATGGGTAATTGAAAAAAGATGGGGACCATGTCATTTCTGAAGGTTATGCATGCAAACACATTAATCAAAATGCATGTGTGCACGTAGCAAATGATGCAGCTGGAAGCCGCAAGTTCTCCTCCATGCTTTTTCTCCCTTTTTCGCCATTGCTACACAGCTTCAGTAAAAAGCATTTAGCCAATGCTGTACAGCATTGCCAAAAAACATTAGCAAAGTCAATGGGTCAATAATGCGAGTGCTATTTACTTTGCCAATACTTGGTACTGTCTGGGACTGCCATGTACAGCAAGGTAACCTCTTGCAAGAAAAAACATCAATGCTTCCCATGCAATTGGAGAAAATTCCCAGAAAGTCAGAAACACTGCAGTTTTGTTTTATTAAAACAAATCTCCATTTTGGGCATTTGCTTTGGGGAAAAAATAAATACAGCACATTGCTCAATGCTGTTATGAGAAGGCTGTGAGCAGATTCACCGAAAGTGTGTTCTCCATAACGGCAGAATCACTTTCAGCAAATTATGCCTGCCTGCTTGGCACAGAAATCAGTGGCGTAGCGGGGGGGAAGTGCACCCCGGGGGGCAATAGTTTGGGGGGTGGCAACCTCCACCCCGCTCTTTTATGCAGCTGCCGAAGCAGCAACACAAAAACGCCGGCAAAAGCAGCCACAAGGGCTAGCTACCCCACTGACGGAACTCCAACTTTGGTCTGCAGGATGTGGCCGTGGCATCAGAGGCATGGTCTTCTTCACCATCAGTAGTTTGCAATATTACCTTATATGGGGTTACACTGTAAATAATGTAGGAAACCATGTCACCACTACTACAACAATGTAAAAATAGATAGCACCTAAAACTCAAATAAACATGGAGAATGTATGGGAAAAGAACTCACAGGAGCAGCTGGGTGAAGACAAGGGATGCGAACAATGGAGACAGCTAAGAGGCAAGGGAAAAGAAAAAGACACAACATGATTTAATATGTATCATGGGCAGATTATTTATTTATTTTTGAATTTTGTAAGTGCTCTCTATCACTTGGTATCAGCAGGCTGTTCATTTGAACAGCAACGATGAATAGCATAGTTACAAGTAACAAGAGCATTCAGATAAAAATAATAAGCCATCAGGTTGTGATTTATTGTTAGAATCATCTGAACAAGTGGTGTTTCCCTGAGACAGAGAAAGAGGAAATAAATCTAAGGGTGTTGAAGAGGAGCAAGATTGAGGGAGGCCTGAAGGAAGGCTATGGGAAGAAATGTGTCATTGTAGCTAGAGTTACTGACTTTGGAACCAGGTTTAAATTCCAGCCTCTGGCCTATATCCTGTGTTTCACCCTATGTATTTTTTTTTAATTTTCAAAAACCTTTATTGAACAAATTGCATACCAAGGTTACATGATTGTACCATAACCGAGCACCATGTACATGAATATAACGGAATTCAGCTAGGTTAACCAGAATACATATCGCTGGAGAGCGAAACATAGCAAATATAATGTAAGAGCACCAACACAGAGGCACCGTATACAATAGAGAGGAACGGTACAGGCTGGGGGAGTATGGACAGGAGGTGAGCCACTCACTGACCTACACCGGCGGCTGCCGTGGGCGGAGCGCTGTCGGGGAGCGCGGCAGAGGTCGCTGGACACTGGTAATTGCAACTTAGGAGGTAAGATACGAGTGGACCCCATATGTCGAGTCGGCGGGATCTAGCTGGCATGAGGTCCCAAAATTCAGACAAGAGAGTCTGGCAGCACGATGCATCCTCAAGCCAAAGGGCGAACTTGGGCAGGGGCTTGCGACCCCGGAACCAGGAAACCCTATGCCGCGCAAGACCAGTAGCATGATGATCAAGTGGTGGGAGGCATCAGGGCACAATTTTACAAATCCTAAGAGGCAAAGCGGAGGATTGGGCTGGACTGGCAATGAAGTGATCTCAGAAACAGTGGCTTAGACCTCACGCCATCAAGCGGAGACCTGGGGGCACAGCCTGGCAAGGTGGGAGAAGTCCACCGCAGGAGCAGAGCAGCGAAGGCATCTATAGTTGGGAATATGTCTTGTGCATTTGGGCGGGAGTCCGGTATAGCCTTTGTAAATATTTAAAGTGAATGAGGCGCAGGCGGTAATTTGGGTATAGGTGCTTAATCTGATTGCAACAGTAAAGCCAGTCAACTTGAGATATCTCCATGCCGAGGTCCTCACCCCATGCCACACGTGGCCGATCAGTGGAGATGGAAGAGGCTGCCAGTGTAAAGGCGTTTATTTTAGTCACAAGCTTCTGAGGGGAGGGGGATGAATACAGGAAGTCAAGAGTGGCCATCGAAGGAGAGGGTTGGGGAAACAAAGGGTGCAGCTCCCTGCATACAGCCCTGAGTTGATAGTAGAGTAAGGTGTCAACGGTGCCAGAATGAGCAGCGAGATAGAAGAATGTGTTCCCAGGGTAGAGATCTGCTACTCTAGTCAGCCCTAACCGAGTGGCATGTTTGACCATCCCAGAAGTCTGAAGAGGAGGGAAAGCCGGATGGTGAGCGATTGGCATCGTATTTACAGAAAGCATTTCAGCGCCGGAAAATTGGCGTAGCCCCTCCCAGGCCCAGCACATGGTCTCCACCGTTTCAATCTCAGTGCGTGGGAGTTTCGCCGGGGTGAACAGGGCAGTCGTAAGCGGCCACGGGGTTGCAACATCGGCTTCCACCACAACATGTGGCTGGAAGGGAGTGGGATGGAGCCAAAAATGCAGAAAACTGACCTGAGTGCAAAGTGCGTGAGGTTTAAAATCTGGGACGCCAAGGCCGCCGTGCGACATCGGAAGAGAGAGAATGTTGTAGGCAATCCTGGGCTGTCTGCTGGCCCAGACCAGAGAGATGAGCAACAAGTGGACCTTACGGAAAAAGTAGGCAGTGAGGGGGTGAGAACATTGACGAATACGTATAAAAATTTCAGGAGCACAACCATCTTGGCAATTGCTAGTCGACCGGCCAGAGATAAAGGCAGCCATCTTCAGAGGGGAATCTTTGACTCAAACCAGTCCACTGCTCGGCCGAACTTAGCTCTCCAGAGTTCGTCCACATCCCTACTCAGCCAGATACCCAAGTATCTGGTGGGGCCCGATGCCCAAACGAAGGGGTAGTCCAGGGTAAAAGGCGTGGTGGCATCCGTGAGAGGGAAAAGCACAGACTTACTCCAGTTCCCCTGTATGCCTGAGTGGCAACCAAACCGTATCACCTCGCGAATCTGGGGTCTGAGCTTTTCCTGGGGGTTGCGGACATATAAGGTGACATCGTCCGCATACCTGGAGTCTAAAAGGGTGCGAGCCGCAAAGCCGATGCCTCTCTGGGTGTGATGTTGTCGGAGTCTAGCAGCAAGGGGCTCCATAGCGATGGCAAAAAGCATAGGTGACAGCGGGCACCCCTGCCGAGTACCCCGACCGATGGAAATGGGATCAGATATTTGACCGTTGATCCGGAGACGAGCAGTGGGAAGGGTTTAAAGGAGTAAGATTTTGCATATGAAGACCGGGCTAAAACCCAGGTGAGGAAGGAGATAAAAAAGGTAGGGCCCTTCTAGGGTATCGAAGGCTTTGGTGGTGGCAAGCAAGCCGGTAACCGTAGGGAGCGCTGGATTGATTTGATGGAGGACTGAGAAAATGGTCCGGAGATTGTGAGAAGTTGCGCGGCTGGGAATAAATCCAGACTGGTCCGGGCGGGTGATGTGCGGCATGAGAAGGAGAAGGCGGGAAGCGAGTAATTTTGCAAAGATTTTATTGTCCGTATTAATAAGTATCAAGAGGCAATAGGAGTCTCGCAACTCAGTGGTTTTGTCCAGTTTAAGGAGCAAATTGAGCATAGCCTCATGAAGCGAGGGGGGAAATTGACCGTTCTCGAAGGACTCATTATACATGGCGGCCAAGTGGGGGGACCAGAAGCGGAGAGAAGGTTTTGTAGAAGGAGACTGGCAGGCCATCTAAACCGGGGGCCTTGTCCCCAGGCATGCCATTAATGGCGGCTAGTATTTCTTCTTTGGAGAAGGGCTCATTGAGAAATACTCGGTGATGATTATCGAGCCCTAGGAGCTGGAGGGTATCAAAGTATTGATTGAAGACCTCATGCTGGGGGACGGATCCGGCCGTGTACAGTTGTGTATAAAAAGCTGCAAATCGTGCCTTCATTTCCTGAGGGGAAGTGGGCCTAGCAGGGCCTCCATCCTGGAGGGCAGTTATATAGGACGCGGAGTGAGGTGGACGGGGAGGTTGGCCAGGGTTATACCAGGGCAGTCGCCCTCGCCAAAGCGGTGTGCTCACGCCTCCCTACCAAGGAACGAGAGGCCTCGTCAGCAAAGTGAGTTTCCCTCGAATCTGGGCTTGTGTGTCAGGGTTCGGGTCCCGAGCGTGAGAGTAGTCCAGAGATTTAATCTCCATTTCAAATTTGTCGAGAGCGCAGCGGATGGCGCGTAGGACACCGGACTGTTTGGAGATACATTCCTCGCGAATGACAGCTTTAAAACCTTCCCAGAGTGTGGAAGGGGAGTCTACTGTACCTTCGTTAAGCTCAAAGTAGTTAGCGAATGCAGTTTGAATCTTGTCGCAAAAGACAGAGTTCCCCAACGCATTGGGGGGGAGCCGCCAGGAAAATGTGTGACAGGGGGACTGGGAGAGACGTAAACAGAGACGAACAGGTGCATGATCTAAAAGGGTGCGCGCCATATGATCAACAGAGGTGAGTCAGAAGAGAGTATCAGGAGTGGTGATCCAGAGGTCCAGACGGGACCAGCAACCATGGGTGCGAGTGACGCAGGTGCTCTTGCGAGCCTCAGGGCTCATGTGGCACCATGCATCAAACAGGGAGATATCAACGAGGATGGACCTGAGGAGTGCAGCAGCGTGCAGGTGGGGAGAGTAAGGGCCCGAATGATCTAAAGCAGTGGAGAGCGTAACATTAAAGTCACCTCCCCAAAGGAGCGAAACAGGGCCCAGGGATGAAATATGGTGCCAAACTTGCGCAAAGAAGTCTGGGTCATCACTATTGGGACCGTACAGCGCATCGATTGTCAGTGGTTGGGCCTGGAGGGCACCATGGAGGATCACAAAACACCCCCGGGGTCTACAACTGCCTGGGAGGTTTGCCATGGAAGCCCTCTGCGCATAAGGATGGACACCCCATGAATAATTAGAATAAAAGGAGGAATGTGTTTTGCCCCAGTGCCGAGAAAGGAAAGGCGGCCGTGGGGAGCAAGTGGGTCTCCTGAAGAAGACAAATGTCAACCCTGTGCCGGAGAAGGTGGGCATGTACCAAACACGGATTGCGGTGGTCATTAAGGCCACTTACGTTCCAGGTCCAGAAGGTGGTGTCTGTCATGGTGCCATGCACAGGGAGATAGTGGTGATGGAGGTGCTGAATGAGGAGGAGACCTTGTGGATGTTCGTATAATGGTGCAGCATATAGTGAAGGGAGATACACAGTGAAACAGCATTTGCAGTGCAATAAAACAACACGGAATGTGCCAAAACAAACAGAGCGGCCTCAGAGGGAGACCACAAGCCCCAAGAACCACCCACCCTGCCACCCACACCAACCCCCCCAAACAGGCTGAGAATCCACCCACACCCACCCCGGGGACCCACAACTGAGAAGCTTTCCCTGTCGGGCTTTCCGACATGGAAAGCCTGTCCGAAAACGACTTTGGAGGGCCTCTAGCAGGGCCCCCTCCTCTTTACTGCCTAGAGTTGTGGGCATAGGTGCCCCCCTGTAAATCCCTACACCATCTGGCAGGGATTTACAGTAACTCCCATTGCTCCATGGGAGCTTGTGCAGCGGCCGGCTTCCGACCGCCGCACAAGCTCCCATGTGTGGTTGCTTTGTAATTGCGGTTTCGGAGGCAACTTCAACTGACATCATTATCAGGCCCTTAATCTCCCTGTGCTTAAAAAGGTAAAACATGGGCAAAGTAGTCAGGCTCTGCTGTAAAGCACTCTAAGGCTCAAGAGGCAGTTTACTCACTTAACAACATATATATATATTTTTATATGTAGGCCGAAACGTTATGCTGTCTGTTGTGGAATAAAATTACTCACAGAAAAATTTGGGTCTCCTGTTTCTTGGCGGCGTAGCGGCTGGAGTTGAGTCAGTTGTGACCAAGGCCTCTTGTAGGCCGAAACGTTATGCTGTCTGTTGCGGAATAAAATTACTGACAGAAAAATGTGGGTCTCCTGTTTCTTGGCGGCGTAGCGGCTAGAGTTGAGTCCGTTTTGCTGTTCGTGGAAACCTGTGTTCATATATATATATATATATATATATATATATATATATATATATATATATATATATATATATATATATATATATATATATATATATATATACATATATATATATATATATATATATACATATATATATATATATATATATATATATATAAATATGTTAAAGAGCCCCACAGAAGACAGCCACCAACCTGATGACTTCTGGGAGTGGTAGTCTCCTACAGCAGACTACGTAAAAGAGACTATAAGTTCTCAATTGGGGCCAGCTGAACTCCAACGGTATGAGAGGAGCCAAGTAGGTTTAAATAAAGTGTTGCCTCATTCCAATGTTTAAAGGCATTTGATGAAGACGGAATGTCGAAGTGCATTATGCCGCATTATCCACCAGTAAAGCGATCTTCCTGTTGAATCCCCGTAGTGTCCTCTTGGTTTCTCGAACAGGAGTTACCGTTTGGTGTGTATATATGTTAAATTTCAGTGACGTGTGCAGCGCTAACTTTCAGTCTTGCTGCCACTGACGAAGGGATGGTTTGATCCTGAAACGCGTATGGCTTGGAAAGTTTTGGATGCCAGTTTCGAGAGGGTTGCTGCTGGCAAGAGTACGGAATACATTTTGGCACCAAATTTAGAAGTTTCGCGTGTTCTTCCTTGCTTGGGTGCTACCTGCATGACTTTGAAGTATAAACGGCGAGCACGGCCGTTGAGGAAGAACCACTTCTGGAAAGAAGGCCCGTCCCAGCTGCAACTAGAGCCGAGAATCTCGGGAGGAACAGGCAGACTCCATGTCAGGGTGCGAATCTGTCCGGGTGCATTCCCAACTCTACAAAGCAAGGCAGCAACCAGCTGGGAACGTGACATTTGCCCACATGGGATAATTAATTGTTTTTATTGGGACTGAACCTTAGCACCCACTTGGGGTTAATTTGCACACGAACTACATGCACCAAGATGCCGAGCCAAAAGCCACGCCCACTGGGGCAGGTGCGAGTTAAATTTCAGTGACGTGTGCAGCGCTAACTTTCAGTCTTGCTGCCACTGACGAAGGGATGGTTTTATCCTGAAACGCGTATGGCTTGGAAAGTTTTGGATGCCAGTTTTGAGAGGGTTGCTGCTAGCAAGAGTACTGAATAAAATTTGGCACCAAATTTAGAAGTTTAGCGTGTTCTTCCTCGCTTGGGTGCTACCTGCATGACTTTGAAGTATAAACGGCGAGCACGGGCGTTGAGGAAGAACCACTTCTGGAAAGAAGGCCCGTCCCGGCTGCAACTAGAGCCGAGAGTCTCGGGAGGAACAGACAGACTCCATGTCAGGGTGCGAATCTGCCCGGGGGCATTCCTAACTCTACAAAGCAAGGCAGCGACCAGCTGGGAACGTGACATTCACCCACATGGGATAATTAATTGCTTTTATTGGAACTGAACCTTAGCACCCACTTGGGGTTAATTTGCACACGATCTACACGCACCAAGATGCCAAGCGAAAAGCCACGCCCACTGGGGCAGGTACGAGTTAAATTTCAGTGACGTGTGCAGCGCTAACTTTCAGTCTTGCTGCCACTGACGAAGGGATGGTTTGATCCTGAAACGCGTATGGCTTGGAAAGTTTTGGATGCCAGTTTCGAGAGGGTTGCTGCTGGCAAGAGTACGGAATACATTTTGGCACCAAATTTAGAATTTTCACGTGTTTTTCCTCGCTTGGGTGCTACCTGCATGACTTTGAAGTATAAACGGCGAGCACGGCCGTTGAGGAAGAACCACTTCTGGAAAGAAGGCCCGTCTCGGCTGCAACTAGAGCCGAGAGTCTCGGGAGGAACAGGCAGACTCCATGTCAGGGTGCGAATCTGCCTGGGTGCATTCCTAACTCTACAAAGCAAGGCAGCGACCAGCTGGGAACGTGACATTCGCCCACATGGGATAATTAATTGCTTTTATTGGGACTGAACCTTAGCACCCACTTGGGGTTAATTTGCACACGAACTACACAAACCAAGATGCCGAGCGAAAAGCCACGCCCACTGGGGCAGGTGCGAGTTAAATTTCAGTGACGTGTGCAGCGCTAACTTTCAGTCTTGCTGCCACTGACGAAGGGATGGTTTGATCCTGAAACGCGTATGGCTTGGAAAGTTTTGGATGCCAGTTTCGAGAGGGTTGCTGCTGGCAAGAGTACGGAATACATTTTGGCACCAAATTTAGAAGTTCTGAGTGTTCTTCCTCGCTTGGGTGCTACCTGCATGACTTTGAAGTATAAACGGCGAGCACGGCCGTTGAGGAAGAACCACTTCTGGAAAGAAGGCCCATCCCGGCTGCAACTAGAGCCGAGAGTCTCGGGAGGAATAGGCAGACTCTATGTCAGGGTGTGAATCTGCCCGGGTGCATTCCTAACTCTACAAAGCAAGGCAGCGACCAGCTGGGAACGTGACATTCGCCCACATGGGATAATTAATTGCTTTTATTGGACTGAACCTTAGCACCCACTTGGGGTTAATTTGCACATGAACTACATGCACCAAGATGCCGAGCGAAAAGCCACGGTCACTGGGGCAGATGCGAGTTAAATTTCAGTGACGTGTGCAGCGCTAACTTTCAGTCTTGCTGCCACTGACGAAGGGATGGTTTGATCCTGAAACGCGTATGGCTTGAAAAGTTTTGGATGCCAGTTTCGAGAGGGTTGCTGCTGGCAAGAGTACGGAATAAATTTTGGCACCAAATTTAGAAGTTTTGCGTGTTCTTCCTCGCTTGGGTGCTACCTGCATGACTTTGATATATATATATATATATATATATATATATATATATATATATATATATATATATATATATATATATATATACACACACACACAAGTTGGAGAGTTCAATGCCTAGATTTGGGCCTCCACGATGTCTCCTTCCCCATGAACAAAGGAAGGGCTCGTCTTAGGCCAGGGTGAATTTTAAATTATGCTGCTGCAATTTGGGGAATTTTACATTCCGCTTGTTGGACGAAATTCCCCAAATTATGCCATTATGCCACTTCACGTAATTCGTAATTACATGCCACTCACAGTAAACATTTACAGTGAATGCGCTATTCAGGCAAAACATTTATAGTGAACCTGCAGGAACAACAGAACATGATCGGCTGCTGTTCGCAATGCTTTTTTTTAGCACTTTTTTGCACAAAATATGTTTTCGTTTTAAAAAAAATTATGGGAAGACAACTTTCACGCTAAAATATAGTGCTAAATGAGCATTTTACTTAATTACACGTAATTTGGCATAATTTTGACAAAATTTCACGTAATTAAAAGACAATACAGGAATTTTACACATTCCTAGTTTTTCTCCTGCTGCTCTACTGACTCAGCACAGCGTAAAAGTACATGGCAGGTGCTAGCAGGAACCAGCATTGATGCTGTTATGGTAATTGGAATAGCATTTTCAAGAACCCACAGCGATAGCGTTGCCTTTACCATATGCTTCTTCAATTTACACCTATGATTCAGATCAAACAAGATGCTGATTACATAGTGGAGCATTATTTAAGGATATGTTGCTCAACACGTATATTTAAAATGGATATTTAAAACACTCTAAAGGCAAGAGAGATGTACAATTGATTTTTACTTTTTCCGATAAAATATGTATGATATGGAACCATTTATTACAGACTTGAACATTCATATTTTAAACAATACATTTGAATACATAAACAATGTTCCGTTAATGTCTTTTATGAAAAATGAGGAGCGCTGCAATATTTCGCTGAAAAATGGAGTTCCCCTACGAATGGCAGTTCATTGAATTAACCAGCTTTTTCAGTCTGTAGTGGAACATTTGTTGCATATTGCAGGCCTTGCAAATTTGGTGTCTACAATGCAGAATTATTCAATTAAATATGAATGTTTCAGTCCCAAGGGATTTACCCTTTCATACTCTCCCCCCTTAATATGCACTTCTGACCTCATTCAAAGTCTGATAAAATGGAGCAACTTAATCTTATTAGATTTATTGGAAATCTGCAATACATAAAACATTTTAAAAGCTCTGGCATTAATACTCCAAAGAACAGACTGCAAAGGAAGTATTTAACTCTAGTGAAATCACAAAAGATGATGTATTTTAAATTTCTTATCAAGCAATTTAAAGTTTACAATTTTTATGTTTGAAAATATAGGGGTATATTCACAAGAATGTGTGATAACTATTGCAAGAGTAGCGTAACGCAACTTTCAACATCTCAGCCCATCGCGGGAAAATAACCCTGTGTCAACGTGTAATTCACAACAAGGTGGTAGCATGCGATAGTCTGCCGAAACCGCGGACAATGTCCACGATACAACCACCTTGATGGAGACAAAAACTACAACACCAAAAAACCTGCGATGGGCCAAAGCGCGATGAGGAAACCAGAGATATGCAGCGCCAGGCCTGCAACACACACCTGGCAGGCGGGAAAAATCACCATAAAAGTAGAAAAAAACATCCAAACACAAACTGACCAATACCCAAGCACCATGGAGGCAGCCAGAGCAGGCGCAGCGGACGAGCGCAACCCCACAAGCACCCCGGACGACCAACCTGGGACCTCGGGGACAGGAAAGGGCAAGGAGAAGAGGAAGACAAAGTTCAGTCCGCAGGCCAACAGGTTCATAGTCACGGAGGTGATGGAACACCATCAACAACTGTTCGCCACCTCCAACGTGTCATTAGGCACCAAAAATGGAAAATGGCAGGACATCATAGGCAAGGTGAATGCCGTCGGGGAGCACAATGGTCGAGGTCAAGAGGCCATCAAGCGGCAGACCAAGGAGAAACTCTCCGCCAGCCAGAAGGCTGCAATGCAGACTGGAGGTGGGGGCCCAGCGCCACAGCTTGTGCTGGATGACATGGAGGAGCTGGTGTTGTCAGTCATCAATGTGGAGATTGTGGCCGGAATCAAGGGATCGGACACTGTTCGACAGGACACAACACAACACAACCGCAACAGGGTGAGTGACTACCAGGTACTGGGGGGATGGGTAGAGATGGCCACAATGGCACACATGCCAAATCAAGCAGAGCACAGTGCACACCCACAATGACTCTGGGTCCTCACCCAGATCTACAGACTGTCACAATGTACAATGCCATGCTGTCTGAATGTCAACATGTACCCTGCAGCTACATACATGTGGACACATTGTAATACACCATCTCCCCTTCACATCGTAGGGGCACTGTCAACACCTCCTGCAGAGCAGTCCCAGCCACTCTTCACTGATGATGTGGAGGACAACACCATCATCGACACCCAAGGCATCCAAGACATCATTGACTTCATCTGCCACTCACCTCCAGGATCAGGGCAGGCCAGCTACATCGAGGAGACCCCACCCACTACCCAAAGCACCCAGCAGGAGGCACCCACAGCCTGGACTCCCCCAAGACCCCCAGGAACAACACATGGCCTTCCAACGACGTGGGCCAGAGGGAGACCAAGGAGCAGGTGTAGTTGGGCTTCGGCAACATGGCAACCAAACTTGACGCCGTCCATGGGTGTGTAACCCCGCTCCATGGTCTTCAACGATTCCTGACTGACATCACTGGAGTCATGACGTGGAGAGAAAAACACCTGTCCGCTCAGAGTGGCTCCAGCGATACCAGCCGTGAGCTGGTACACATTCGGAGGCTCATGGAGGACAGAGAGCGGATGGAGGCGGAAAAAATGGCAGCCACCGCCGCTCATCAGTGGAATGTAGCTGGGATCTACCATGCCCTGCTGATCCTCATCATGGCATTACTGCCACAAGGTGTGGCGATGTTGAATGCTGCTGCCCCCACACCATTCACATCTCCGCCCCCTGGTGTGTCCATGCCTCCCTGTGCGGCAGGCCTAACCACTCCGGCACCTGATGTTACAGTGCCACATAGTGCCGCTGAAAACCCACATCCGGCACCCGAGGTGTCATTGGCACACAGTGCGGCTGACAATCCACCTCCGGCACCTGAGGTGTCATTGGCACACAGTGCGGCCCACAATCCACCTCCGGCACCTGAGGTGTCATTGGCACACAGTGCCACAGCCGGTACAGCAACATCCCCAGGTGGGGCAGGGCACACATCCGGGGATGAGGACGTGGATGGGATTGTGATCAGAAGGGCTCAGTAGCATTCATTTCCGCCACCTGACCTGTTCCTAGTTTGGTCCCGCATATGGCCTCCTGACCTTCCACTGACCCTCGATTCACTCAGATGCACTCACCTTGGACAGCAACATGGACCACCACATCCTTTTTGACGACCAATGACATGGCGACCAGACTGCGGACTGCACCCCTAATCTTCCGCAGTACTTGTCTTCCACAGATGGACTCTGGCTGGCCCTCGACGGGCCTAATGGTGTGTATTCGGCAGTGCCCTGTCCCACTCCAGCTGCGGAACTGCACTGGATGTGCAATAAACATCCAGTGGCGCACTGCTGTGTCATGTCTTTCATCATTCATGTATGTATGTGTGGATGAATGTAGGGACAGTGATTCCCCTTGCGTCAATGATGCTCATCCTGTAGGATGCCAGTCTGGGGGTGCTACATAGCGATGTGTGCACGGGTCCCGTGGACACCACAACAGGGACACAAGAACCAGCCACTTTCTTGTCTGGACATGAACTGAACCACGTCCAGGGACCACGAGTCATTATTGCAAGCCCTGCGCTGTTCTGACATACGGCAGGCCAGACCACTCTGCTTATTCTCTGGGCGGGGGCCTCATTGCTACCCTTCGCAGGCGTACTCGCTGGTGTTGTGCAGGTCACTGGTCTAGTTGTCAGCATGTCACAGCCACTCCTTGAGGGCAGGTTTGCACGCACACCACACCCACCCGGCACAGGCGTCACAGGCCAAGTGACCACGCAAATATAAGGGGCCGATGACGTCACATACCCCTCTGCCGATGGTGACTGGATGACGGACCCGAGGCCTTTAGGCCGGCATGGGCCTACCACCACATGGAGCTGACTGGGGTTGAACAGGGTTTGTGGCACACGCTGCATTGCGGCCGGCACAGGCACCCTGCCACTGGAAGCTGACTGGGGTTGAACAGTGTTTGTGGCACACGCTGCATTGCGGCTGGCACAGGCACCCCACCACGGGGCGCTGACTGGGTTTGAACAGGGTTTGGGGCACACGCTGCATTGCGGCCGGCACAGGCACCCCGCCACGGGACGGTGACTTAGGGTGCACTGAGTCATTGGCACCTTGAGCTGCTGAGTGGGTGTGCAGCCTGTGATGATGGCCAGTCCTGGCGGTCCGGACTGCTCAGGATTAGTGTGCCTTGCTGGACTGCAGTGGTGGTCACCCCACTTCTGGGATCAAAGAGTTAGTGGCACCCATTGGGCTGAGGAGCTGTGCAGGCTGCGATGTTGCCGGGTGCCCTGGAATGTCCCATCCCATGGTGCAATCAAGACCCAGCACCAAACGTGAGACCTGGTGGCCTACGCAGTGTGGCTGCACGGTGTGGAGGGTGCCGTGTCCGCGGGCCCCGGGCTTGTGGCTTGCAGCAGCATGTGGTGGCACCTGCAGTCTACACGCCGGTGGCGGAAGGTGAGCAGTGAGGCCCATGTGTGTATGGGTGGGCATGCTCCAATGGGCGGCGGGAGGGGCTGGGATGCCTCTGCCTGGGTGTGCATGGGCAGTCGTGCAATGTTATCTTGTGCCAGTCATGTCTATGGACTCTGTTTCAGATGGCGGCTCTGTCTCAGATGTGTGGCATGGTGTACTGCTATACGTACCGGCAAGTGGTTGGAGACACACCGGTGGCAGAAGGTGAGCAGTGTGGCCTGGGTGCGCAGGGTCGGCTCTCTCTCTCTCTCCCCCTCTTCTCTCTCTCTCTCTCTCTCTCTCCCACTCTCTCTTCTTCTCTCTCTCTCTCTCTCCCCCTCTCATCTTTCTGTCTCTCTCTCCCTCTCCTATTCTCTCTCCCCCTCTCCCTCTCTCCTCTTCTCTCTCTCTCTCTCTCCCTCTCTTACCTTTCTCTCTCTTTCCCTCTCTCCGCCTCTCTTCTCTCTCTCTCTCTCTGCCTTTGATGTGCGCAGGACATACCTTCTCATCATGTTTTTTTGTCTTGCAGGCTATGGCATACAGATTGTGTCGAGGGGAGCCGCCATGTGTCTTCATTTGATTTCTGTGTTGATTTCAATAAAGTTTCATTGTTTGCTTCAAAAAGTAAACGCGTGATGCTCATTTCTGTGACGACACATGCATGTCACCAGTTGTTATTGTGCGACATCAGGCGGATTATTTAGTATATGTGTCAGTGTAGCTGATGTGGCATGTCCTTGGTCGGGGGGGCCAGGGAGGGGTGGTCCTGGGTGTGGTGTCGGTGGGTGTTATGGCCCTCTTGGGATGGGTGTCCGTGCTGCATGTTCAGTTGCTCTATGGCATCTGTTTGTCTTCAGGTGTGGATGTGGGCTGTGCTCCTTTTTGTGGTGCAGGCTGTGGTCCCACTTTACACCAGGTCAGGGCAGGTGTAAATTTCCTGCTTCTAAAGCGCCTTATCGCGTGTTTTGTGTTCTTATCGCCGGCCTGGCTGGTCGTTGCGAATGTTGAGGTGTGGTGTTGTCACGGGTTTTGTCACGGGAACGCCTGCTCTGCATTACATTAGCGATAGTTGCGGGGGTCCTCTGTGGCGATGATTTTTTAATTCTACAATTTCCAGGAGAGAGGCCGATGTGGTCTTCATAGGACTGGTGGAGGGACTTTGGCGGCCTAAGCAAAGTAACATTTTGCGATTTGATTGCTCCATTTTACCAATTAAACAAAGACTTGTGGCTATTTGCTGGAATCTGGTGCCCTCTCTTGTTTTTTTGCGGTGGCACTGTGAGTCAGGTGTCCACTATGGCCTTAATGAGCATCACCCAGCTCTTAGCTAGCACTTATAATACTTTGAGCTTTTAGTTTCTGTCTGCATCAAAACCATCTTTACAAGATTCATATGTGAGAATTGTTTACATTTTATTTTTTGTATGCTACAGCTGATATTTGCCATTCTTCTTAAAATATGCATCAAACCCGAGCCATGAAGTTCAGAACCCTGCAACCAAAACTACAGGAATTGCACAGGTTGGTGGAATTTTGCACAATCTTGCCTTTTTTTGCAGTTTTTATAGAGCGCGAACCGACCCGACCCGAACATGAGCACCAGTTACATTTCACAAGGACACTTTCATTTTTTGTAGGTACAGATATATAAAGTGATTTGCCCAGAATAACAGGATGTTGATCCGACGAGACTCGAACCCGTCCTCCAGTTCTAAAGTCGACAGCTCTGGTTATTACCCCACATCCTCGCTCCTTCATGCGCAGTGCATAAATCATATTATTGTCGTCCTCCAAGTAGCATTAGTTGGGGCAAATATTGTTTCCAAGTGGTACTAGAGCCAGTTTACAATCTGCCCAGAACAAGCTTTGAATTCTGATGCTCTGAATGACGTTTTGAGAGCACATGTCAATATAGGAAGTACCATTGTTTCTGATGTGACATGTCAATACGGATTCGTAAATTAGCTGCTTAGAGTTTGAATTCACATCAATTAAAGCTTGCTGAGAAATCCTAGCAAGTGCAAGCCCGGGGATGAGTTTAGTTGGTAGTGTTATTTTCATATTTTTGTAGGGATTAGATTAACAAAGATCCCTGCAAAAAAGTTGTGATTTATACAATGAGTGCGTTATTCACATAGAAAACGACTTATATCTACTTCAGTAACTAAACTAATTTGTGTAAGTGTAATGGAGGTGTTTCCATATAAGCTGCAAGTGCATTGCAAAGGTTTGTGAAAGCCCATAAAAGTTATTGTTGTTATAAAAAAAAATCACAAAATCCATGTGAGAATCACTGTCAGTTGGTCTGAATGAGGTAGGTGAGGAGACGTCAAGAGCTGTGCTAGTGTGCAGAAGACACATTGGTCACCTTGACCACACAAGTTAGGAAGTGCCTGCGCTCTCCATAATCTTTTTTAGGTCGCAGCCTACCAGACAGCGCAGCCGTCTGCGGTTCCTAAAAACATTTTGTGGTCTTACAGAAAGTTGACCTAGGAATGCATTCCGCCCGTTGATTACCATTGGCTTTGTGGTTTGTAACTCACATTTTCTGGCTTTTTAATTTACTCAGTTAAGAGTTCCATATGGCGCTGGCACGACCAAGGATATCAGAGTACCTTACATCAATAACATGGATCACTGACATAATATCGAGGGACATAATATCGACTAGCAAAAATATCGGCGACAAAATATTGACAGACAGAATATCGACTTTGTATCTACATAAAATATCGAGTAAAAAATATCGTTTACAAAAATATAGTTTATAAAAATATCGACTTTATTAAAAACAATGTTAAATTAAATTAATAGTAAAAATTAATTACTAAAATATACTTAAAAATACTTAAATTATCTTATAATAATTAAATAATTAATTAAAGTTAAAAAAAATTACAATCATATTTGTTAAAACATATATATATAGTAACATAATATAAATAAAAAATATCCAATATTATTACCGTAGGATAGCGGAAGTGTAAAAATTACTATTCCCACTCCAGAGAGTGCAACAGTAGGTAAGGCGTTGGATAGCGTAGAGGTAAAAATTACTATTCCCACTCCAGAGAGTGCAACAGTAGGGAAAGCGTTGGATAGCGTAGGGGTAAAAATTACTATTCCCACTCCAGAGAGTGCAACAGTAGAGAAAGGGTTGGATAGCGTAGGGGTAAAAATGACTATTCCCACTCCAGAGAGTGCAACAGTAGGGAAAGCGTTGGATAGCGTAGGGGTAAAAATTACTATTCCCACTCCTGAGAGTGCAACAGTAGGGAAAGGGTTGGATAGCATAGGGGTACAAATTACTATTCCCACTCCAGAGAGTGCAACAGTAGGGAAAGGGTTGGATAGCGTAGGGGTAAAAATGACTATTCCCAATCCAGAGAGTGCAACAGTAGGGAAAGCGTTGGATAGCGTAGGGGTCAAAATTACTATTCCCACTCCAGAGAGTGCAACAGTAGGGAAAGCGTTGGATAGCGTAGGGGTAAAAATTACTATTCCCACTCCAGAGAGTGCAACAGTAGGGCAAGCGTTGGATAGCGTAGGGGTAAAAATTACTATTCCCACTCCAGAGAGTGCAACAGTAGGGAAAGCGTTTGATAGCGTAGGGTAAAAATTACTATTCCCACTCCTTAGAGGTCAACAGTAGGGAAAGCGTTGGATAGCGTAGGGGTAAAAATTACTATTCCCACTCCAATGAGTGCAACAGTAGGGAAAGTAGATACTTCATATATTATTTAAAATATATATAGATATTAATATCTATAAAAAAAATAATTAAAAGTAATAACCAATGTAATATAATATAATAATTAATTAATTACAAATACTAATTTAAATTAATCATTACAGTTAGTTATCTATTATTACTAATTAATTACAAATTAACAATTAATTAATTAGTAATTAAAAAGTTGCTTAACAATTACAATCTAATAAATACCCCAAAAAAATTAACATATGTAATTAGTTATAATTAATTTACTTCCCACCCTATTCCCCTATAAACCCACAACCCGCTACAGAAAATAAATTAGTTAAATTAACATAATTATCAATTAATCAATTAAATAAAATTAATTGGCAATTAACATTTAATTAATTACAAAATAAAAATTAATTAACACTTAATTATAAACAAATATCAATAAATAAATGTACATATTTAATTAATTATATTTAAATTACTTCCCACCCTATTCCCCTATAAACCCACAACCCGCTACAGAATTAAATTACGCAAAATTTATATAACATCAAATTAATTAATTAAATTACATTATAACATAAATAAACACTTTTAACACATAAAATACACTATAAAAAATTCGATATTATTAAATTATCAATATTTTAATTAACCTATATTATGCACTTCGATATTTTCACTATCTATATTTTAAAATTCGATATTACATTACTTACCTTCAAAACGATATTTTTGATGTCTATATTCTGTCCATTCGATATTGTGTCCAGCCTATATTTTGGACTCGATATTATGTCCATTCGATATTTTTTAGTCGATATTTTGTCTGTTTACCAATAACATGTTCATAGCAGATAGCAAGTATCATAGAACAGCTGTGTCAAATCAAATCAAATTAATGATTGACCAAGAGGGAGGAAAAATAACAAAGAAGAGGTACAAGGAGAACTGGGAGTAGTGATCCTATCTCGTTGGGCAATTGTTGGCACGCTGGTTGGGATGCCGGTTGAGGAGGAGATCCTTTAGCTATCTTTTGAAGCTCAAGAAGGAGGGGTTCGTCCTGATATGTACTGGTATGGAGTTTCAGATTTTAGGGGTATTGCTATTGAAGGAATGTGCCGGGTCTTTTTTGTATGTGGGCTTTAGACAGAAAGAGGAGCAGGATTTTTTGAGCTTCTAATGTTTTATAGGTTTTGAGGCAAACTAAGCTGGTTTACTGATGTGAAGGGTTTTAAGAGTAAGACAAGCAGTTCTGAAGCAGGCTTTATTTGCTTTAGGTCTCTCCAGGCTCGGTTTGTCCTTCCAGTTGCATAACCTGTGTTTACTGTATTCTTCAACTAACTTGCTATGCCACTTCACTCTAGGCCACTCTACTCCACTCCACTTTACAACATTGCTCTCCATGATACTCCACTTTATGATGCTCAACTCCATTAAACTCTGCTTTATTGACACTCAACTCCACTCTCTGCCATTCCACTCTACAGCACTCTACTCCACTCTATGTTATTCTTCAACACTACTCCACTCTACAACGCTCTTAAAAATTCCCTCTATGCCACTCAATGCCACTTTATTCCACTATATTCTATGACACTCTACTCCATTCCACCCGACTCTTTGCAACTCCACTCTATGACAGTATACTCCACTCTATGCCACTCTAATCTACAAAACTCCATTCAATGCAACACCATCTAAGCCACTCCACTCTGCTCTATACCACTCCACGACACTCCACTCTACAACACTCTACTGAACTCTGACAATGTCCTCCACTCTAAGCCACTCCAGGCCATTCAGCTCTACTCTGTGCCACTCTACACCCCCCATAACGCTCCACTGTACTCCACTTTACAACACTCCACGCCACTCTCCATTATCCTACTAACTTTTAGCCATGCTGAACAGCAACCACTCTGGTATACAACATTACTAAATAAATTTGACATAGGTGAAACCTATTGTCTTGACTAATATGTGTTTGTATATAGCACTTCATTTTTGCATATTTGTAATTTCTAGGTGCTATGAATAACAGATGTTACAATATAGCATTTTGAGGAACTCGATTTACTGACCTTGAATAGATGGAAGCCTGAACCTGCCTTGCTAGGATTCGAACTTATGAGTCGAGACACATTTTGTCTTCAGTGAGTATTGAACTCACTGTGCCACTTGTGGGAGGAAGGACAGTAACCACACAATAACTCAAGGGTGGCCACGCTGCACAGCATCCTACATATCCAACTAGATTAAATGGATCCAAAAACATGGGGATTCAAGAGGCCTGGAGTTTAAGACTCTAAAGCAGCCAGGAACAGAGTGTACTGTTTCCCATAGTGCACCGTTTAAAGGGCCAACAAAACCAAGAGAGGTTTTTACTGCCTATGTTCTCTGTTATTATCACAGAAATAGCTTTAATTACCCTGATAAAGTACATTGTTGCTTACTAGGGCATATTCCAAAGTACAACCATATGTGTACAAATGCTCCTTATCGCACTTTAATATGGGTAATAAATGCATTAATTGATATCTGCGTTCTTCATAATTTCATTAAGCACATCAAGGGCTTTGCAATTTCTATATTTGCTTTAACTAACATACCTATGTCCTGTAAGTTTGTTTTTGTCATTTTCCTATATCTCTTATAGTATTTAAATAATTTTTTCTTGTATTTTATCTCATCCTGCGCAGGAGGAAGGGGCATGTAATATGCAACAAAACAGCTGTTGGCTGTTCCTACAAACGGGACACAATGTAATACAATGCATTGTGTTGAATGTGAGAAACAGAAGAAGTGGAATATTTTTCTCTTGTTTTTGAATTTGTATACTACAAATCTACATCTCCAAGCCATTGAAACATAGGGGCATATTTAGGAGATTTGTCAAGCAGTGCAGCGCAGCAAGTCACCTTGCTGCGCTGCACTGTGTGACAGGTAAAGGGCAGGAATGCATCATATTTAAAGGAATATGCTCCATTCTTGCCTTTTCACCTCCGCTGGTGCTGTTTGATTGCCTAGAGCCAACGCAGGCACTCTTGCACCATGGTGCAAGGGTGGTTGTGTTGCATGCAGGATTGTTTTTGTGCAGGAATCCTAAAATGCATATTCCTCTATGTATGTGTGATGCAGAATCCAGCACACATGGGAAGAGGAAGTAGCGAAAGATAGTTCTCCTCGTTGCACCTCTCCTGGGAGGGTCTATCTTTTTGGCACATTCCCAGGTTTACCTGTGTAGTATCGCACCACCCATGCCCGAGAATCCCAACATGGGGGCCAGTAGCGGTATGAGCAGAACTGAAATCAGCCACCAGTCTTTTAGGCACGTATCATAGAAGAGACGGGAGTTGGCAGTGGAAAGCATTCTTCGGGAGAAAACACAACTAAGCTGAGTGAAGGAGGGAGAGAAGCAAACAGCGATGAGGAAGCGAGGAACCGAGAAGCGGACGAGGACTGGATCAGAGCAGAGGATAGCGAGAGCACCAGCAAGAGGACAGAAGAGTTGATGACGGATCCTGAAGAGAAGCAAGGCCACAAGTTTCCTAAGTCCTATGGCACCCAGGGAGAGGAGAAGACCGGTACCCAGGAGGGCCATGGCTGCAGGCAAGTGCCTTTCATAAATAGATTTTCTTTAAAAAGGTGGTGGGCAGGACACTTAACACTGCCACTAATGTAAGAGAAAGCACAAGAGGTGAATGCGAGCCACAAGTGTGGTGGAGGCACAAACGGTGAGGGAAAAGGGCCTAGCCTACTTATGGTGATCCCTCTTTGGTTCTTTCTAAGGGTCGCAACAAGTCTTCTCTTCTTAGGAGTCGAGCGCAGAACAAGAGACACCTGAGGAAAGAAGAGTACTTGGAGCCAAAAGGAGCCACATAGGAAGAGCCAGTGCCTGAGAGGGGCAGTTGCTATGTTTTACTTTTGCAATCCTACTGTGCCTGCCCAAAAAATAAAGGACGCTTTTGTTTTCACTAACTGCACGCCTTGCCTCTTACATTTCCTGGAATGTCGGGGGACCACACCATGTTAGTAAAACCAGTGGGTCTGTGTGTGTGACCGGTTGGACACTCGGACTGAGGGTAATCCCAACATATTGTTCTCCAAAGGGGTGGGTCTTGTGAACTACGTGCATGTGGTCAGTCAGTCTGTGAATTCTGGTTGGTTCTGCTGCAACCTAGTACCTAAGCCATATGGGATTAGTAAGTCTGTGTGCAAGGTGAGTGATGCTATACTGTGATCTCCTTCACAAAGAAACTGACATATAGTTAGAAGGCTTGACAGAAGCGCTTTGCTTCTCATTGCTTGCATAGTGAGTTACTTTTATGGACTACACACCCTTACCAGATTTGACAACATTTTAAAGAATTGTATACATAGATGCTTACTGTTGTTCATATCAAATAATTAGCAATTACCTGGAAAAAATGTAGGTCCACCAGTCAGTGAAATAAACAGTTAATAAATGTATCAGTATTGTCGCTTTTAGGAATTCAATAATTGCTGTTTATAGAAGGGCAGAATTGATGCTTCCCTAAAAAGAGGATAGAATTGGAAAAGGCAATGTCTTGGTATTTTATGCAGCATATCAGAGAACTTTAGAGTAACATTTGTAGCAATTCTCAGCATTAACTATGATTATGAAATGGGGCAGTAACTGCAAAGGCTGACCCCAAGTAGGGACTGGAGAATCTGACCCTACTTGTACTGCACTGCAGGGTACTGGGAACATGTAATGTAGTAGCAGCAGCATTTCTTTGCTATATAGCATGGCCATTCCAGCTGTCTCTGCTGTACATCACTTGCTGTTAATGTAAAAGTACCAGTACTGCTTGTCTGAACATCAGGGTTCGCATGGCATAAAGTGGCATCTTGCGCTGCCCCTTCTGTAATACAGAAAGCACAGGTGCACATGTAGCACTGGCGCTAATGGGGCTTGGTCCCATGCCAATGAGGGTTTCACTTTGCGTCCGCGCCCTTGTTGTAATAGGGATGCGGGCAGAGAGGCCAAGATATAGTTAGGAGCCGTACTCACTGTGCCACAAAGAGGTGGTGCAGAGTCAGTGTACCCCACGAGGACACACCTCTGGAAGGGGAAAAAGGGTGGCCATGGAACCTCTAGACATTGCCTTGCTGTCAGAAGCTGTCCCTCACTGCATCCGTCTACAGGGGGATCCCTGTCGCCCTTGAAAGGGTAATCCAGGTGCTGCCTGCAGTATGAAAGGCAGACCGGCGGCCTCAATCAGCTGGTGCCTGTTTCTGTGACACCCTGCCCAGGGCAGCAACAAATTCAGAAATAGTGTGCACTGTTCCTGTTTACTTCCAAGTTAAAGGTATGTTGCAGCACAAACTGGGGCAATACACTCTTGCTGTAATATGGTCCCTGACCCCTTCACTGGTGAAGAGCAGCATCTCCCCTGATGGACAACAGGAAAAGTGTAGAGAAGTGCTGGAACTTCTTGGAAGGGTACTTTTCACATTTAATATGATAATAGGGGCACTTTTCATAAAATGACTGAAAGACATGCAGGGCCTCCCAGTTCCTGCTTGATTTGAACACGGGATAATGGAACACTCTTAGAAAGAATAAAAGCTTAGCATCAATATTTCATAACCAAAATCCATTTCAAAGCGAGGGATAGTGCTTTTAAATGCTTTCAAATGTTTCTAAATGTTCCAGTTCTTCCTCAATATCATAGTCTAGTCTGCGGTTTTAAAAAAACATGACTGTCATTGCTTCCATTACTTCCATTACGTGTGGTGATTTTGACATACAAAATGGCGCTCACAGTTCACCAAGCCCAGTAAATCCAAGCTCTGGAATCATGACGTGGAGCAATTTAATTGGCTTAGCTTTTTCCATGTATTCAAGGCTCCGGAGGAGAAGGGGATGCAGAAAAGAGCAGAGCAGCCAAGAGTGACAGGCACACAGAATCCAACAACGTGTCAAAGGTTGACAAAGTTTAAGCGACTGGCTAGGTGGCTGTTATTTTCTAGCGTCCTCCCCTTCTCTGTTTACATTTTAAAGTCTTCAGAAAAACTTTCCTGTCTATACATTACTTTGGCCTCACTCCTTAACTAAATGTAATCGAAAAGTGATGGAAGGGAGTGGTAGCAGGAATGACATTATCAGGGGGAGGGATCTAGATTTCAGGGTAGAGAGGATTTCATGGATGTGTCCTAGGCAGAAGCCAATTTAGAAACAAAATAAGCGCAGAAGGCTAAAGTTTTCTACGGCCTCTGGCTCTGTCAAAAGCTGTAGTTGCTGGATGCCAAGGATGTCTAGTTTTAATACGCTTCATGTTCCTTTCTTCTACTGAGCTACACTTCCTATCTGTATCTCACTCTTGCAGGTTCATTTTTCACCCCTGCTTGCTCCATTTGTCAACACTTAGCTATCTCTGTCTTCCTGCTTCTTTCTCTCTTTTCTGCCTTCCTATCTCTCACGCTGTCAAAGTCTGAGGAATTGATATTAAGTGCTGGTACCCACCATTCCCATCACCTGTGCATATTAAGCAAGGACACACATGACATCCATCTTCTACTCTTCCTGAGGCAATACCCTCCTCTCCATTAAACATAGGGGGATTGATCACCTTAATGATGCTACTTTCCTCTGTCTACCATCTGAAGAGTTCACAGCTTGATTGTTCAACCAGACTTACTCAATCTTGACCTTATTCAGATTCATACAAACTAGACTGTCTATTCATGAGTTCTAAGGGTTCCTGAACTTACATATTAAGGGGACTATTCATTGCTGATTTCTTCAATGAGAGAAGCAATCACCTGGCTAACAGGGTGGTACTTAGGAAAGTTATAGGACAGCTTGTCCAATATAGGGCAGTAGAATTGTTCAGTCTCTTAAATCAGCATTAGAATGGATGTTGTTGTGACAGAGATGGCTTTGAAAAGCAAGTTAAACAGGACAAGCAAGTGAGCCTGATCATTAGGGAGCACATACAGGAGGACAAACCGGTGGTGTCATTTTTAATCATCTTTTGTTTGGGTTGACTGTTTCTAAGATCCTAGTTAGAGGCAATGAAATAATCCAGCAATGTAGTGTGTTGATCCAATACCAACATAGAGTAAGAGGAGAAACATAGGAAAGGAACACTTTTTTTAAAGAATTTTTTGCTGAATCTCTTCGCTTTTAGCTCTACTTATTTTCAAATGCCACCCAGATTCTGCCACACCCAGAACAATGATTTGATGGAGCAAGGATTCGCACGTAACGCGACTTGCTTGTATTCAGTCGTCTCGACATAACATTAATGTACTAATTATCATGTTTCGTGTACTAAAAATTGCATTACATGACACAACTAGCATCCAAGGGAAGCTTTTCAACGTGCTTTTACTAACTATAATCCGCTTGTACTAAAATGGCTGCTGCTACGTGGGATTTTCTACTGCGCATGCGTCTGTCATACTCACGTGACATGACGTATCTTTCGCTTGGAGGGAAACTTTTGCTTCTGCGCACTAGAACTAAGATGGCTGTTTTGTGTTACCGCATGCATGAAGCTTGCATAGCTGCTTTTGCTAAGCTGTTCATTCTGCCTAATTTCTAACGTAATAGTTAAAATAAATTAATGGGAATAGAGTAGAGATAAGTGGTATACAGTGCATTAATTTTTTCTGTGTTCTAAAACTGTTTCTTTTCTATTCTTTCATGTAATCACGTTTCTGAGCCTGAAATGTACCCAATACTCCATCCCACTGAACTTCATATTGAAACCTTTGAGCCTGCGCACCAGAGTCTGAAAACCATCAAGTCATGGCATTGAATGAGTGGCAGGGACAGTCTTGACCAAGATGCGCCTGGGAACTTCACCTTCTGAACTCTACATAGGAAGCAAAATTGTTAAATGGACTACTTTGTAACCGACATTGATACATTCACTGCTGGGTGAAATAAAACATGCATGGGAAAATGGGCGGGAACGTAAAATTAAAATTTCTAGGGAAAAGTTTCATTTTAGTATGGTGTGATGCCATTTCCAAGTCTTTTGGCCAATCAAATTTGGGGATCCTTACACTTGCAACATTGGGGGGTGGTACACTCCCCTGAAAACAGTATAACTAGAGTAGGCTTAGCTAGAGAAATTGTCCGACTTGTCCGAATAGCTGACCTGTCACTGACCCTACGCACTCAATAGGTGATCGGGAGCAGAGGTGCTGGCGGAGCCCTCTGTCAGAAGGTTTGAAACACAGATCGGGGTTTGAAAGCTGAAGTGCTGGCGAAGCACTTTGTCGGAGAGATCGATAACTCTTACAGGGTTCTGGCTGTTAGCTGCAGAGAGGGAGTAACGCAGGTGTTGCAACTTTAACTGCGGGTGCTGGTCTTAGCCCTTGGTGGTCCTGTCCTAATCCAATTTGGTTGTACCTGTCCTGATTCTGATCTGCACCTAATTACTTTGCTGACACCTGCCTTTCCGGGGTTTCTGTCCTTTAATCAGCCCGTGGCCAGGGTTGGTCTTTACACACACCGTTCTAGGTAAATATTGAATGTGGGTTTGTTATTGTATTGTTTCCTTTCTCTTTACCTTCCCTATCATTTAATGCTTGAGCAGACATGAAATTTCTGCGAACTTTTATTCCAATCATTATCTTGCTAATTGATAGATTTCTCATTGCAAATGCTTGGATTATGACATTTATGAAATTTCAATAGATAAAGAGTTTAAAGCTTTTCCCGAGTCTGTGGTCAATTTATGCAGGAAATGTTAATTGCTACCTATTTTCTTGCTAACTCCCTGATCCAATAGGTCTCTAGGTACCGGTGACAAGAATTGGTAAGTCAATGGTATAGGACCTTGTAGGTAAACACACAACTTGGTAGCGTGCGTGAAAGGTTGACCTGTTCAACAAAGGTGTTAAATGAGTTTATGGGCCCAGGTGAGTATGGTAAACTGGTCAGGTTAATCCATGCGCACCATCAGATTCACCATCCGCCAGATTGGGTTCAGAAATAGCCGACTGGACATTTATAAAGCACAGACCCTGCAATGACTCTGATAATCTCCAGTTCACATATCAGCATCTTGGTTTGTGCCCAGAGTGATCATGACAGACATTTTGACTGGGGGTTATTTTGAAGAAACAGAGGATGCACACCATATTAGTCTGCATTGAGTAATTAAGTTTCGACTTCATGTTGGGTCTTTGTGGGACGTGGAGCCGGTGAAGTTTTTCTTTGCCTGTGAAATGTGGTCACATTTTCTCAAACCACTTAGTAGTTGGTCTGCCAGACTTTGGACCTGCTGCAAGTCTTTGAACAGAACACGAGATATGCCTAGAAATCAGGTTTGACATAGAGAAGACTAGAAGAAATTAAGATATTGACTAAGAGAATGAACAAGTTAGCAGTAATGAATGAAAGAATTATCTTCGAGTAAAGCAGACATTGCAAAGTAAATATGGATGGTTAGAGCGAGCTTATTTGTAGAGATGAAGCCTAGATTCTTAACTAATAATGCATGGTTGGGAAGAGGTACTAACTCTGGTGGACACAGGCAGAGTCCCATAGGTACTTGTTTTCCTCCCCCAGCAAAATCCCAGTTGTAGGAGTACATGTTTTGTAGGGTTCTTGCTCATTGTCAGGCCCTTTCTGGCATCAGTGTTACTCGGGGCAGTGAGGCCAGTGCTTAATTTGAGCTGGTGGTTTTCTGTACTCAGGTCCAGCACTTAATTGTCAACACTGGCACTTATGGCAATCTGCCACATGGTGGCACTGTTTCTCTAATTTAGAGAAGAGCTCAACAACAGTTGTTTATTAATTCATATACATTAAAAATGACTAATACTTGCCACCAAAGCCATTTTTACAGCTTTGGGGGGCTGGAATAGTCAGAGTTGTCATACTTGTAGTAGTCGGATGGTTAGTAGTTGTGTTGTACCTGTACAAAGCAGAGCTGACAAAGGCAATGGGCAGTGCAAGGGGATATGGCTTCTTGATGAGGGTCCTGGTGTTCTATTTTTTGCAAATGAGTTAGGCAGTCCTTGAGACAAGTATTGCTGCTGTCTTTAGAAACACAGTAAAGAGGTACCACTGAGTGCTCACTGAATTGCCAGATGTCTTATTTTCAGGCTTTGACTTGCAGGCCATAAAGAAGTGGAACTTTCAAGGCTCACTTCTGGAGGTTGGCATCGGGCAGAATATCTGGTTCACGTAGCACATATGTCACTTAAAATAATAATATTATCATAACAGTGTTATTATTTCACAAAGGATTTAGTACTTCTGTTAGTTTTGAGCCAATATGCTCTGTAACTTTGCAAGTTTTTTGTATTAACATTTCTCTTTTAAATGCATAAATAAAGTTACTATTTAGCGAAGCTCTGTCTCAGTTGCACTTTTTTAATCAATATCTTTTTTTTGCAGGTTTTTAAACATTGTGTGAACTTCCCTTGATGGCATCAGAGTGCTTTATAAGAGAACCAGACGTTACACATTTTTAGTCATGGGAGATGAAGTGATTTAGCCAGAATCACTGAATATTGAGCTGAGGCTAGGACTCAAATCTGGTTCCCTAGTTCCAAAGTCAGCAGTTCTAGCCGATTAGCCACATTAAGCACAGAATAGGAATATAAAAACACAACTAAACCCTACTTTACAGCCAAGCACAGCATCTGCTTGAGTGCACTAAAGACCGTATTCGGCAACCTGATTCAGTCTATTGCATTATCTCATTGGGTAGCAGTCAGCAAGAAAACACCTTTTCTTTTTTTTTTTTTAATTTCCGAAATTCTTTATTGTATATAGAAAAATATAAATTTACATACATGGACGAGGCTTATACATGAGTGGAAGAAGAAAGACGACAATAGGCTAAAGAGGAGAAAGGAAGAAAGAAAGAAAAAAAAAAAGAAAAAAAAGGGGGGGATGGGGGGGGGGAGCGGCAGTCCGTACTCTTGAGATTGTTCGCCAGTTCGTAGTCTCATAGTTCGTATTCCGTCTTTTTGATGTTCCATGGCATTTGTACGTCTCTGTGATCGATCGTCTTGTGCCCCGTGCCCCGGGGGAACAGTAGAGAGAGATATAGATGAAGTAGGAGATGTGCACGGTGTTCTGTTATCACAAAACTGTTTCAGCAAGCGCCCTCAGATGTATCTTGCTCACGCCTACGGTGGCTTGTGTGATGACAGGTAGTGGTCTAATGACCCCCACATGGTAGACTGCTTGTGCGTTTTCGGTGTGTGTTTTGCTGTGATGTTGTCCGCCCCCCTGAGGAACGTGACCCAATTGAGCCACGCCTGTGGAGCCGCCTTTGATGTGTCCTTCCAGTTAGTTAGGACTATTTTGACTGCGGCTGTTAGCAGAAGATCAATGAGGTCCCGATCCTCTGCCTTTGTGATTGCCTGGGATGTGAACCCTAGGGCCAGGCTTGTGAGGTCTATTTGTATGTCTATGCCTGTGATCTCGTGGATAAGTATTCTGATCTTCCCCCAGAAGTCCTTGATTTTTGGGCATTTTAGTAGGAGGTGTTCTAAGTCTCCCCTTTCTTTATCGCAGTTCCAGCATACGTCGCTGTCTCTAATGCCTACTGTGGCTAATCGGGCTGGTGTCCAGTATGCCTTGTGTATCAGCCAGAATTTTGTCTGGTTCAGTGTGGCCGTCACCCTTTTCCGACTAGTGGACCTCCATAGCTCGGCTTTAGCGTCCTCACTGAGTGCTTGACCTGCTGCCTCCCCCCAGAAGTTTATGACCTTGTCATTAAGTTTGGTGTGTTTGGGGCCTAGGATCTTATAGAGGTGTGCTACCTGGTGTCCTAGCGTGTTCAGGCTGTTAGCCAGCTGTATTATCGAGGGTGTCTGGGTGTTGAGGTTCGCCTTCCTTATTGCGACTTTTATCTTCAGGAAGTTGTATAGTTCTACGCTGTTTAGGCTGTACTCTCCCTTCAGGTTGTCGAATGTTACGTCAGCGCCCTTGCTCTTAAGGTCCCTGGCTATGGATATCCCTTGGCTATACCAATCGTGCATGTCTAGGACCTTGCCCCTGTATTTTAGGGTTGGGTTGTGCCAGATGGATTCAAAGGGCCCTCCCTTGATGCTCGTGTTTAGAAGTTTGTCAACTTTCAGCAGAGCTCGTTTTGTGTTTCTGAGTACCGGGTTGTTTTTGATTGCCGGGTGTTTGGTGGCCGTGAGGAGGGTGATGGGTTTCATACCTTTTAGCAACCCCTGTTTGAGTGTTAGCCATGCCGGTGTGTAGTCCTGTCTTGGGTCCAGCCAGTGCAGTCCCTGTCTAGCTATGCACGCCTCGTGGAATCGTTTGAAGTTTGTTATGTTTAGTCCCCCCTGTTCCTTTGATAATCTGAGTTTTTGCATGCTTATTCTGGCCTTCTTCCCTCTCCATAGGAAATCGTTCAGTATCTTGTCTACCTTTTTGTGGAAGTCATCTGTGTTGGTTAGGGGTAGCATGGCTAGCATATAGTTCACCATTGGTGTGAGCATCATTTTTATTGTTTCTACCCTCCCCCACCATGTTGTGAACTTGGGTGACCACCCGTCTACTTTGGCCTTGATTTTCTGGATTATAGCCTGTTCATTATGTTCTAGTGTCGTGCTCAGGTTCCTCTCAAAGAGAATGCCTAGGTACTTAATAGGCTTATTTTGCCACGCTAGGCCTGACGTTCCTAGTACTGCACTTGTTGTGTGGATGTTTAGGGGCTTGCACTCTGATTTGTCCTTGTTGAGTTTGTACCCTGAGACCTGGGCGTACCTCTCAATTGTGTCTGTCAGTGCTTTGATAGATCTCTCAGGGTCTTCTGTCATTATTAAAACATCATCCGCATACGCCGCTAGCTTAAATTTTTCTCCTCCTATCGGCACACCAGCTATGTCTTCGTTCGTTCGTATCATTGTTAGGAGCGGTTCTATTGCCAATAGGAAGAGGCCAGGTGAGAGTGGACAGCCTTGTCGCGTACCTCTGCCCAGGTTTAGTATGTTTGAGGTGCCGCCGTTCACTACCACTCGCGCCTTGGGGCTGTTGTAAAGCGCCATCACCATCCTCCTGTAGTTGGGTCCTAGCCCGAATTTCCCCATGCAGCGATCTAACAAGGGCCATGAGACTCTATCGAACGCTTTTTCGGCGTCCAGGGCTATCATTACGGCAGCTTTACTACTCTGGGCCGAGTGGTTGATTATATGGCATAGTAGTCTGGTGTTGTCATGGGACATGCGGTTTTTGAGATATCCTACCTGGGAGTTGTGTATGATTTTAGGTAGGTAGGCGTTAAGTCTGTTGGCTAGTATCTTCGCGTATATCTTGCAGTCTACATTTATGAGTGAGATCGGCCTGAAGTTCTTCGCCTCTGTCATGTCCTTCCCTTCCTTTGGTATGACTATTATGTTTGCCTCAGCCATTGATGGGGTCATGCGTCCTTTGTGGACGCACTCGTCAAATACCTGTTTCAATGTGGGTTGGAGTGTGGTCAGGTATTGTTTGTAGAACCCTGCTGTAAAACCATCAGGCCCTGGTGCTTTGTTTTCTTTGAGGTTGGCCGTGGCTTTCCTTATCTCTTCCTCCGTGACTGTTAGCTCTAGGACGTCTCGTTCTCGTTCTGTTAGTGTGGGTGTGGCTATGCTGTTGAGGAGTTCCTCGCCCCCGTCCTCTTTTAGCGCGTCATCTCTTGTGTATAGACCCTCATAGAAGTCCCTGAAGACCTCCAAGATGTCCTTATTGGCAGTCTGGGCCTTGTTGTGTTTGTCTTTGATTGCCCCAATTGTGTGCTGCTTTTGTTTCCCTTTTAGGTAGGTTGCTAGGTTTTTCCCCGCTTTGTTGGCAGTGCATAGGTTGACTGATTTATATTTGTTGATCCAGGTCCCTGCTCTTTCGCTTAATATTCTGTTGAGCTCATACTTCAGTTTGGTTAGTTTTGTGAGTGTGTTGTTGTCTTCTAGGCTAGCAATGTGGCTGTTCTCTAGTGTTTTGATCTCTTTCTCTAGGTCGGCTATTCTTTTGTTCCTTGCTTTGTTCATTTTGCCCTTTATTGTCATCACTGTCCCCCGTATGGTCGCTTTTAGGGCGTCCCATAGTACCTCTCTGGGTGTTTCTGGTGTATCGTTGATTGTCAGATACTCTTTAATCGCTGTGTCTATCTCTGCCCTCGCTGATGTGTGTTGAAGAAGGCCGTCATCGAATCGCCACCTGCGTGTTGGCTTTTCGTTGTGTCTGCCCGATAGGGATAGGCTTATATGTGCGTGATCTGATATTGTTCTGGGTCCTATTTCTGTGTGGTCTATGAGGTGGGTGTGTGTTTCTGACATTAGTATGTAGTCTATCCGACTGTAGGAGTTGTGGGGGTTGGAGTAGAATGTATATTCTCTGGCATCTGGGTTGCTTAGGCGCCACGGGTCCTTAATCCTCAGTTTGGAGCACAGGTTTCTAAGGATGTTAGGGCTAGTTGTTGGGTAGCGTCTGCAGGGGTGTTTGTCAATTGCTGGGTCGAGAACTTGGTTCAAATCTCCGGCGACGATCAATAGGTCTTCCATTGGTAGGTTGTGTAACTGGGCACCTATCCCCTCCCAAAATTGTTTGTCCTCACTGTTAGGGCCGTATATGTTCGCGACATGGTAGGTCTCTCCTGCTCTCTTGAGACTGGTCACTAGTGTCCTACCCTGGGTATCTGCTTGGTAGCTTGTAAGAGACAGGTTCGAGTTTTTGCTGATTAGTGTTACTACCCCATTCTTTTTGTTCTGGGCTGGCGATCCCACCACCTCCCCTATCCAGTTGGCTCTTAATCGCGGGATGTCTGCCTCTTCTAGTCTCGTCTCTTGGAGCACGTAGATGTCGCTTTTAAGTTTCCTTAGGTGTTCGAGCACCTTCCTTCTTTTTACCGGGCTATTCAGCCCCTTGACGTTTAGGGAGACTATTTTGATATCTGACCCTATGCTATTCTGGCTGTTATGTGTCATTAATGCTGCTTTGTATTCGCTGTGCTGGTGTACTGCCACTATGCTCTTTTGCTCTCCGCGCTATGTGCCTATTCATGTCTTCGTGCTTGCCTTTGCTCCTACTTGGTTCGAGTGTGATGAAAGAGAAGTAAAAGATGCAAGAGTTGCAGAGAAAGGAAAGATAGTCAGTAAGCCCATGTATAGAACCTCCCCCCCTTTTCCCCCCCTCCCCACTCCCCCACTCTCGCTTTCCCGCCCCCCTCCCTCCCTTACTTGCTAAATGGGTGTGCAACGACAAAGTTCCTCTGCCCGCATCATCCCTGAGGTAGAGTTGGTTTCTTCTTTGGCTGTTGGTGTGTCTCTTTGCTCGGGTCTCTTCTATGTCCTTCGGTCTCTCAGTCTCTCTATTGCCGGGCAATTCCTTCATTTTAAATTGTGAGGTAGATACGCAGTTCTGTGTTTCCCAGCTGAAGCTCGACGTGTGCCTCTTACTCTGACTGTTCGTTCAGCGGCGACGCGCTCCTCTTTGCAGCCCCTGGGCTTTTGTTTTCCTCCATGTCCTCCACTGCTGGGCCTTGCAGGTATCGCTTTAGAACCTCTGGGCATTCGAAAAACATCGTCTTCCATTTGTCTGTTACCTTGAATTTTGTTGGGCTGACGAAGCTGAACGTGGCTCCTCTTCTCCGCAAGGTGTCTCTTTGTGCCAGGAAGCCTTTCCTTAATTCCACTGTCGGCTTTGAATAGTCCTGGGTCAGTACTATCTTGTTGCCGGCCCACGTCAGATTCTGATTTTTCCTGGCGAAGGCGAATATGGCTTCCGTCTGATTTAGTCTCAGTGGGTTGCAGATTATCGCTCTCGGGCCTCTGCCTGTGGTTGGTTTCCCTGCTGGTATCCTATATGCTTTTTGTACCTCGAAGCCTCTTTGGAAGGTGATGCCTGTAAGTTGTGGGATCATCTCCTCCAGCATGGCGGCACAGGAGCCTGCCTTGTCCTCAGCCCCTTCCGGTACTCCTAGTATTCTTACGTTGCCCCTTCTTGCCCTGTCGTCCTTTTCCGCCAGCTGTTTTTGTACAGCATTTGTGGCTGTTCTCAGCTCTGCTATGGCCTTGGTGTGCCTGCTTGTTTCATCTTCTACTGAGCTTATTCGGCTTTCTGCGGCTTCTATTCGCGTATTTGTTTTGTGGAGGTCCGCTCTTATGGCCGCCATCTCGAGTTGCATGTTCTCCAGCTTGAGTTTCGTCTCTCTCCCCACCTCATTGCCTTCGTTCACCTTCCGCAGGATGGTCTCCAGAGTGACCGGCTCGCCTTTCGTTTTGGTGGGGGAGCCTTGGTTGTCAAATTTTGGTTTCTTCTGCTGATCGCCTGTCAGCTTCCCGTCGCTGCCTGCCATTGTTCGGATGCCCCTCCTAGACACCTTTTCTAACATGCTTTTGAATCTTGTTCTATTTGGGCAGTGGAACACAAAACTGAGAACCTCATCTAGATTAAGAAGCAGCCTTTCTTTGTACCCCTGCCTTCAGGGCAAACACATCTCTTTTCTGAGAGGGAATTCATCTTGTAGAGTGACAGAGTCATTAAAAGTCCTGAAATAGGGAGAGCGTTTCTTGAGTTTTTCCAGGATATCTATAAAGAGGATCTCCCCAATGATCAAAACGCAAGAGATAGATGGCTAGATGCCATTACACTACCTACTCTCTCAATAATCCAGACCAAATCACTGCTTTCTCTCTGCCCTTGGCTACTTTGACTCTAGACGCAACTAAGGCGTTTGATAGAGTCAATTGGCTCTACCTAAATGACGTCTTGAAAAAATTTAATTGTGGGGAAGTGTTCTGTAGAACCATAAAGCAGTTATATAGTGCACCATCTGCTAGGCTGCTGATTAATGGGTCCCTGACTGAAGCATTTAACATCACACGAGGAACAAGGCAGGGCTGCCCGCTTTCCCCTCTCTTGTTCGATTTGGATATCGAGCCCTTTGCCCAGGTGTTAAGGGAAGAGGCTAACATTCCATCTTTTTGTTTTGGAGAGTGGGAAAGACGGGTAGCACTATATGCAGATGACATCTTAGTGTTTACATCTGATCCAGACAGGGCATTTCCAGTGGTCATACAAAGGGCTGAAGAATTCGGCCATGTCTCGGGCTACGACATAAACTCGAGTAAGAGCGAGATTATGGCATGGAACCTACCCAACCTAGATGTTGGGATAAACATCTCATCCTCAATGCGGTATCTGGGAATCAAAATAACCCAAGACGTGGGCACCCTCGCACAAACTAATCTGGAAAGAATACACAGTGAAAGCAAAAGACTTATGAAATCTTGGACACATCTGCCTCTTTCGATAACAGGAAGGGTAAATCTAATCAAAATGTGTATTCTCCCAAAATTCACCTTTCTTTTTAATACTATCCCAATTGCCATGGAAACAAAAATGATGGAAAAATGTCAAAGAGAAATTAACTCTTTTATATGGAATTATAAGACCACGAGAATAGCATGGAAGAAGCTCAGAAGAAGGAGAGAAAAAGGGGGCCTTGCACTGCCGGACCTAATGTACTATTCATGGGCCTTTCAGATGTCTTATTCTAGAATGCTTCTCAAAATGCCATCTAATTTTCCTAATACATCCATGTACGGGGCCATGCTAAAGGGGACGAATCTAGCAGCAGATGGCTTTATGTTTAAATTTGGAAGTCAGACATTTTTCAAAAACATCAAATTGAAAATATTACATTCAGGGGCCAAAAATTGGTTTAACATCAGTTAAAAACTGGGTTTATCTTATTACTCAAACTATTCCCCAATTTGGGACTCTCCCGGTTTACCCCCATGCCTGAGAGACAATCTGTCCACTATATTAGAACAAGCAGGCATTACTAAATGGGGTCAATTATTTAAAGAACAAAAACTGATAACTTGGGATGAGCTATACGATCTAGTTGGCCCGGGGCTCTCCAGATTTAAATATATTCAACTGGATAGTTGGGCAAGATCTGAAACCCGCATAGATGGTAATATTGGGAAGATAAGTGAAACGGAACGACAAATAGTGGAACGACCAACTGGAGGAAGAGAAGTAGCCATATGGTATTGGCTTCTGTTGGAGGAAAGTGAAGGGGAGTTTCAACTCCCGGATGAGTTATGGGGTGCAGAGATTGGGCTTCCATGCGAGGAGAGGTGGATAAACTCCTTTGGATTATTGCGTAAAATCGTAAAGCCCTCTTGGCTAGTAAGAAATCATATTTTCTCGGTACATCGGGCATATTTAACACCACAAAAACTTTCTAAATACCAACCGGATAAGAAATGTAACAAATGTAATTTAGCGAATGCTTGAGATGTACACATGTTCCTAGACTGTCCAAATATAGCAAAATTTTGGGAAGACGTGAAAAACACTTTAAACTCTATACTAAATACATCCCTGTCAATAACCCTCCCACTTGTCATCTTTGGGATGGAAGACAACATCATAGGCAAGGAGAAGTCATTCCTTTTTTACGCAATTCTATTAGCGAGAACACAGATCTGCATACAATGGGTAGAGAAGACACCCCCCTTACATTGTTCATGGCTCACATCTTTATACGAAACATCCAAAAGTGACCTAAAAAGATCTGTTAGTAAGAGAAACTTGGCTTTCTGGGACCTCCTGACCAACTGGAGATGATCCGGGGTTTTTTTTTTTTTTTCCCCCAGGTCCGATGATTATGCCATCTATACTCTTTTGGACCAGGGGCCAGGATAGTTTCGAGTAAGGTCCAGCAGGTTGAAACATACCTAGATGGAGTCAAAAGAAAGCACCCCTAACTCTTAGTGTCGGTATATCTCTCCCACCAATACAACACATCACGTCAGCAATGTCGTGCAAGGTGGGTGGCATTATCCGCCTAAAGGGGAAGGCAGATGAGGACAAAAAAAAAAGAAAAAAAAAAAGATCCTGTTGCTAAGTGGTGGAAGCTGTTATTGAGAGCCATGAACCCTACTTGGATGGACTTACAAACACCTAATGTGTCCTTTGGTCCTCAGCAAGTAAAGTCAGGCGGCAGAAGAGCCGACCAGAAGAATACTTTTTGTAATGTACCTTGCCTGTTAACTAATATTACAGCTGGGAAGAAGCTAAGGGAGAATAAGAGCCCCACCAATCATCCAGTGAAGAGAGAAAGCACCCGGTACAACAAATGAGCAAACATTTGAAAAGCAACTAGGTATCACCTTATGAAATATTGGCTTTGCCAATGGTTTTTAGCTATGATGTGCTGCATGACTAAAGAAGAAACCAATAAAAAAGGTGATATGATGCTGGCGTAGTGGCCGTCTCATTTTGTAGGGACATGAGCCACACTGTACATGCCTACAGAATGTGCAGGCTTTTTCTTTTTATTTGCTGGTCCAAGTTGGATTGCAATTAAAAACATGTACTGTAAAATACTTTTAAAAAATTTAAAAAATTGGGTAGAGGGAAGTTTCAAGGAGAGCGGGGAGGGAAGCAACATGGAGGGTATGGTGTGTGGAGGGATCACGGAGGATGGGGACGGAACTTACAAGGTGGGCGGCAGAAAAAGTTCACAACACAGGAATGGGGATAGGAACACAAGCAAGATAGCAATATGTGGGGTGGAAGCACACAGTGGCAAGCACCACACGGAGGGGCATGGGGAGAAGCACACAGGCAAGAGCAACTTGGCATGTGGTGAAGGGGCAAAGAGAAGCACACGAGGGAGACAGCAGGAAAACATAGAGGGCATAACTAAAAAGAACAAGCAATGAAAATGCAATAGGTCTCGACTTTTAATAAGTTAAAGCCATTTACTTAGCTAATGGTATTGTATTCTAGCTTTGCATTATTTAGTGTATTAGTGATATTTGTGATATGTGCATATTTTTGCATATATTTGCTCTCTCCTCGCCCCTTTCGTTTGCCTCATGCTTTTGTAATCCTCACTGTACGAAATTAACACACATACTATTCTTCTATTCTTCTATTCATTTACCTCCCAAATCTGAAACACTGCTCTTTTCCTACTAATGCTATGCTTTAAACTACCACACAGCTAACAAAACAATTCTAACTACATACAACTACAACATATTACAAATATACATGAAATATTACAAAGCTAGAATACAATACCATTAGCCAAGCAAATGGCTTTAACTTAATCAAAGGCGAGACCTATTGTATTTTCAATGCTTGTTTCTTTAAGTGATCTTGCAAGAGGCAGTGCATGCACTGTCTCAGGCAAGACGTATAAAGGTGCTAGTCAGGTTGCTAAAGGATTTGACTCTGTCTAACATGCAGAATGGTTTCAAAGCAGTGTAAAACAAAGGACTAAGAATAGAGGCTCAAGCCAGTAGCAAGGATTTCTTTGAGGAGCTGGCAGCAGAGGAGTCTGCAGGTGTAGTGATGGGACCTGAATGAATGTGTAGGCAACATTTCTGAGTGACAAAGATGTCCCCAACTGAGTTGATTATATGTGGGAAGGGTAATATCATGGTACATCCTGGGAGTGGACATGGGTTTGTTCTGTGGAATGCACAACTCACAGAGGAAGAGTATCACTAGTTGTAGCGATCCGTATTTGTCAGAGTGAGAAACATGTAACGCAGTATATGCAAATTCAAAACAATTCCTTGATAGCAGCAGGATGAAGACCAGGTACCAAGCGAATAATTCTCTTGCTGCACCATTATGTAAATGATAACAATGTAGAGTAGCAAGCAGGCTCCACTGTAATTCTATTCAGAGGTATCGCACACACGGATAAACAGTCAAATTAATAGGGAGCAGCATGTGCAGAGTAACACAGAGGCAGCGCCCCAATGCACTCTTAAAGCAATTCAGAAGTATCAGCCCAACACAAAAGAGAATCGCAGGGAGAAGCGCAAAGAGATGTGAAATAGATTTGACATTCGGCTCCTGATCAAAATAGAATATGTCCCAGATGGCAACTAAGTACTGTAGAAAGAACTTGACTCCCCTGGTTCTGTAGGGGTCTCAGGGTGGCTGTAGGATGTGCGGGGGTCGGTGGGTGTTAAACGGACAGTAGATGGGCCCTGGGGAGACAACGGAGCACAGAAGCTAATGGAGGGCTCAGGTTGCCTGCAGGAGGCCAGCAGAGGGGCTCCGAGAAGCCCAAATGCAGCAGAGGGGCTCAGAGAAGAGCCGAGGTTGGAATGGGGTCAATGGACCACAAAAGTAGCAGGGGAGATTGAACGACTGATAAAGGGTTGCAAAGCAGCACTGAGGCTAGGTGGATCCGTGGAGCACTCGAAGAGCGTTGCCAGGTATGAGCCTCTGTGTCGGCTTAGCATCTTGTGAATCTGGTCAAGTCGCCTAATCTCTCTGTGCCTACTAAAAAACGAGTACCGCAGCAGTTCACAAGTAACAGGACATTAAGAGCATGAGAACTGGGTCGAAGTCAATAGATCAGCGGAATTTGGGCTATGAAATCAAGGTTATTATCAAGAAGTAAATGTTCCATGAGAGACTTGTTAATATAATGCACATTCTGGTTTTCAGTTTCCTGTATTCATACTTGGGGGGAGGAGGGACGTATCTTCTGTTTCTAACAAGCTCTCCCGGCAGTAGTAACATTACCAAACCTGGTATTTTTGCATAGAACAAACCCAGAAATCGGTATGCTGTACATCATTGCCATTTTCTCCCATAAGAACAATATTATTTTCCCAAAGTGTATTTTCAGTAGTTTGGGTTTAAAAAAATTAGCCAACCAATAACTTGACAAAAATAATCTCTTATTAAACATGTGTGTTAACCCTGAGTGAAACACAGCCATCCTCGGGTAGACTCAACAATTGCATAAGAAGTACGTCTTGAAATGTTGACACAGAGAAGGGAATTAGAGTTAGCGCAAAAGCCTACATTGGAATTAAGGATCACTCGAGGCAAGGTAGGAAAGATATTTTAAACAAGTCTGAACAGTTAGGGTCTGTGGCATTTCCGGAAGCACTGAGAGTCAGTTCCAGTCCTTATACCACAGTTCAGAGGCTGCCAGAGAGCCTGTGGGCCCTGGGCTCTCAGTGACCGCCCTTACTGTGTGCTTGCAGTGCTGATGGGGATCAGCTGTGCACGCACAAAGTGCTGAGTCCTGCTCGGTGCTCGGAGAGGGGACGGCGTCTGCAGGGAGCTTGGCTGCTGCTCAAGAATGCTTTGAGCGGAGAACTTAAAACACGAGTCCCATGCTGGAAGCCACGGCGAAAGAGACATTAGTATCACTAACTTTTTAAGCGCTTCAACCAAAGCACTATACAAAGCTACAAAATAATTGAGTGGCACACGAGTTATGCGATGACGTAAAAAAATACAACAATAAGCACTGGTTAAGTCAATAGGTCTTGAGTCCGTGGTGCGTGTAGGTATGCATACATTAAGGCGCCATGCATCCCTGCACTTGTAGATCCATACATCCAACCACTGACTCAGTCATTGCAAGTTAAGTTAAACAAGATGTCGGTATTGCTCAAAGGCAACCGCTTGTTTACAAATGCAACGTGCTTTCACGTTAAGTGAAAGCGCGATGCAAAAATTAACAAGCTGTCGCCATTGCAGAAAGGCTTTCTCCTTAATGGAAAAAAAGTGCCTACAACGACTAATGAAGGAGAGAGTGTCACACCACCAGTAAAAGATCCAGTCCCCTGGGCGGGGAAAAAAGGGGACAGGGTGGTAACCAGGAGGGACTAAAAAGCCTCTGCATAATCAGTGACGCAAAATGACGAGCACCAATGGAAAATACACGCGGAGCAGAAAGCGAGCTTCTGAAACGTATTGATTCCAAGAAGTCCTTGCATGGCAAGAGCAGCGCATGCGCACTGCTAATGCCTAGCGAGACCTAAAAATGGAGTGTATGAAAAGTAAGCAGTGGAAGGGCACTAGTAATGAGGCCATGCTCCAGGGCAGGGCCAAACGCAAGAGGAGGAAGGAAAGCCCTCACAAACAGTCTTCAAAGCAGTATTGGCTCATGTTGTAGGTTTCTTTATTAAAAACATGCCATGTAATGCAATTTTTATTCCCACTTCCTAGCAATGCAAATGTACAAAGCAATCAAATATGAAGTTTATGCAAATATAAATCTGACCACTGAGCTCTCACCCTAGGGTTCACAGCAACATCTGACCATAGAGCAGTGACGGTTCCTCTGCTAAGGTGGAGAACGTCGCCCCATTACTCGATGAGCAGTGGAAAATAAAAATATAATGATAACACAATAAGTTATTATCATTTTATTTACCTTTGCAACTCCAAGTAGGGCAGGGTGGGGCTGGGTCGCTGCAGAGGGAGTGTTGTGAACGTATCTAGGACCCTATTTAAATATTCCTGATTTATGCCCTTATGTGGTTATAACAAATCATATCCTTATAAAGGCATAAGAATCATATCCATGTTTAGTCATAGCCAATGCAGTCCAAATACGGCAAGGCTACTCCCATAGACTCCTAGAAAGTACAACGCGTTCTTAAACAAACCAAGCCTCCAGCAGCCCAGGAATTCCCCCTGCTTCTGTTTTGATTTGTCCTAGAACTCCTGGAGTCCTGAAAGAACTGCGAGTTCTTAGTGACGTCTTATGTCCAACCTTACGTCAAACTGGGCACCTTCCAGGTATAAATATACCAGCACCTGCCTTAGCAAAACACACGGTGGTTTGGAGCAGATCGGCTATCTACTTTCCCGACGCCCTGCAGTAACGAGTGCCGAAGGAAGCCGACCCTCCCATTGACGCACTGAGAGAGACTCTGTCTTTTCTCCTGCCGAGAAATCCAGCTCCAGTGTTTCCCTGTCACCCTCACGGCTGCTGGGAGATCGAGTCCTGAGAGAGAGATACAAGACCTCCTTCATTCTATAACCAAGGTACGGAGCTATTTAGACCCTCAGAGAATTCTTGATTCAGATTCTTGGCACAAACTATCTTAACTAAAAATACAACTCAATTACTCCTTCCCACGTACTAGGCTTAGGTTAGGTACACCGGGGTAGGCGTATTTTAGAAGCACCAGTTGAGTACGTTTAGTCAACTTTTATCATTGTATGTATTTTATCCGTAATAAGTATCTTATGGCTTAGAAACCATATAAATGCTTTTACTGTATTATTTCTAATACTTATTTTACTGTACGCATTTATGACAAGTATTAAAATTGTGGTAATTCACTTCTCTTGCATGAGAAAGAAGACTGCTCAATAAATAACAACTTTTATTGAAAACACCCGTCTCTCTATTTCTCTGCACTCCTGGTGAAACTAAGCATGCACGATTGACTGAGTGAACTAGCTGTCTATTGTTTCCGCGACTCTGGAGATATACTCCTTATTCTGGAGGGAGCAAAGTTATCATGTTTATGCGGTTTTCAGAAACTAATCCCTTCTTGTTTATTCAGGAAAGTTAACTCCTTCCTGTTCACTCGAGAAAGTTTCTAGTGACCTCTGAGCTAGCTGGCATTCATAAGTAAGTCTAAAATATAGAGACCTAGTCGACCTCAGTCCTACGTCTAAACTATCGTTCATGTTATTCCAATGCACAGAGCCTATTGGGAATATAGGAACTACACTACATGGTGCCCAGCGTTTGGTATGGCGATAATTTAACTCTAGATACTAGAGTAACTCAGTCGTGCTTTTCACACAGACCCCTTTTTCCCGTAAAAATTCCAATAGACGTCTGGAGTGGGTAAAAGGTTAATATCCGCCAGAATTTAGTAGGAAGAGATTCATATGTATTAGTTTTTGGTTTAGTCAACGTTGAAGGATACAGTGTTCCAAAATATTGTGCACCTAATCTTTGTTTCCTTGAAAACCTGCTCTGAAAACTTTCAGTCAGTAAAATGGCGGAAAGTGACAGAGAAAGGGAGAGAGCTAGAATAGCAGCTCAAATAGTCTTAGATGACACAGCCCTACAAAATGACCCGGATGCTATAATCATCCCGGCAAATGTGAGGAAAACCATAACTATAAAACTTATAGAGAATGGAGTATCACCAAGAGGTGGTATAGTCATATTTGTGGTAGAGGCACATGAATATCGGCAGACAGAGGTATTCTATTCATGGATAAATTTTCCAGCAGCAAATGCTGTGACACACGAGTTTCACTACTACAAAATAGATGAATCTCCAACGGAATACGTTCCTTTTGAGGACATTGAAATTCCACTAACGTACCAAGAGCACCAGCTCTGGTTTAATGGCGCCCTAAAACATCAAAATCACTTCACCAGGCTCGGTCCACTAGGTAGACCAGGAGCCACATGGCCAGTTCTAGCCGGCTACACACCACATCCCAACATTGAAAAAATGTCAAGCGGAGAACTTTTAGTTCAGCTAAAAACAATTAATTAAAATACATAGACAATTGGTACAATATGTCATGTGGACTTTAACAGTCCAACCAGCAATAAAAATTCCACAGCACTCCCCTCACAAGGGGAACACAAATAAAATTACACCACAGACTATACAATCAGTCATTGGCAAGTTACCCGCAAAACGGGAACAAATTCCATTCTGGTTAGGTCAAAAAATTACACAGATAGAGGCAGTATTTCCCGATACTACCCCTCATGAAAAACACAGAATTCTGACAATCTGCCTACCAATGGGGATCGCACCACATGTGGAGGTCTGTGACACTTGGGGAACAGTCTCTGCTTCAATATACACAAAAACACATGGTGTTCCGTCTATGGCGGTGACACCAGACGTACTAAGACAGATTCAAAATGAATACGGTCCAGAACCTGCTTTGCTAGTGTGTGTGGGATGGTGTAACTGAGCGCTTGAAGGCATTGAAACCGTTTTTAACATTTGTCCTCTGCATTTTAAAAATTGTACTTTGCACAGAAAATTATTGCACTTGGAATAGATCGTAATTTTAAAAAATTGCACAGCGTCCTGAGGCGGAAAGCCGGGACCTGCATTTAAACATTGTTGGCAATTTTAAAACTGTATTAGGGTTTTAAAAGCACTTGCACTTTGTTACTGACCCGATTGTAGCCGAGTAGGGGCTGCTCGGGCCGCCATTTTGGGTGAGGGCTAGCATACTAGTGCTAAGCCCCTCACGCCCTCCCGCCCTCGACAGGATAAAATGGCGCCCTTATACATGAGGCGCAGCGGACGGACGCTGCGGGGGCGTCGGCGGGGCGCCGACTGCGCGCCAAAGGCAAGCCCGTCTGCGCCCGTCCGCGACGGGCTGGGACCAGGGGCCATACCCCCTGCCCAATTAACTACAGGCGGTACCAGCCGCATTATTTCATACTCCAGCAGCGAGCTCAGGGGCCTCAACTGCCTTGGGGTGAGAAAGACTACACAATGTGCTCGAATGGGACCACTTGATACTATGGGCCCTTTCTGTTGTCGGAACTGCCGATGGGGAAGTGACACAGGGACAGAAGCCAGTCTGATAGATACCCCAAACCTGGCCCTCAAATGCATTTACCTCAATGCTAGATCCCTACCCAAACACGCGACGGAGCTATGGGACATATTGACCGACTTCAAACCTGATTTGGCTTTCATAACTGAGACCTGGCTTGATACCCACAGTACCCCAGATATCGCGACAGCCCTTCCAGCGGAGTACAAAATACTCACCTTGAATAGAGTGAAGAAAAGAGGCGGAGGGGTAGCTTTGCTATTTAGGGAATCCTTCACCTGTAGACAAGAAGCGATTACACAGGCCAATAGCCATGAAGCAATGGCGTTCTCAGTATCCATAAACACCAACATTCTATTTGGTGGAGTGATAGTTTATAACCCCCCAGCCAGTACATTAGACTTTAGCGCCCAACTCTTTACCCAAATCTTGCCGGTCTGTCTTAAAAACAAGAATATTTTGCTGATAGGGGACTTCAATGTACACTTTGATAGTAGTAATAACCCTTTAACTAAACAGCTAGTGGAGGACATGGAAATTCTACAGCTGACACAGAGAATTAATCAGCCAACACATAGGGCAGGACACATTTTAGATCTCTTGTTTTCTAATATAGGAACCATTGACATTAATGAGATTAAACCAATGATATGGACTGACCATTCTATGATCGTGTTTACTATCAATGTACTTACTAAACATCCCAAACCTTTGGCTTTAGCAGCAGCATTAACAAGGAGCTGGAAAAAAAATTCTGAAGAAAAATTCCAGCAATATTTTACATATGTATCCACAGGAAAAACTAACATTAATGACGAAATAGAACAGCTCCAGAATAACATCAGGAGCGCACTGGAACATTGTTCAGCCCCACATTCTAAACACAAACGTAGAGGCATAATCTCAGAGAAATGGTATGGACCTGAATTAAAATCTTTAAAAAGGAAATGTACATCTTGTGAACATAAATGGAGACTTAATAAAACCCAAGAAACGAGAGCCATATACAAAAGAGAACTTGCGCTTTACAATAAAGCTATCAGGAAAGCAAAGAAAGAATACTTCTCACGGAGGATAACAGAAAGCAAAAACTCATCGAAAGAACTATTTAAAATAGTCAAAGAGCTATGTAGCCCTGCTAGTCTCTCACTGGAGCTTATTGCCTCGCAAGAAGGCTGTAACAAAATTAATGAATACTTCTGCGAAAAAATAGATATGATCTATGCTTCTTTTTCCAACACTGAATTGAAACAACTAGAACCCCATGTATCATCCCTAGCTCAGGCTAGCTGTCCTAGATTTGGCCCATTCTCAGAGGAGGAGGTGGGCAATGCTATGTTGGAAGTAAAATCAGGCTCTCCATTGGACCCATGCCCGTACCATATTTTCTCACAGTTAACACCAATAATTTGCCCGCCTGTAACCAAAGTTTTTAATCTCTCGCTGAATTCTGCAGAATTCCCGAAGACTTGGAAAAGCGCCGTAGTCACTCCCTTACTAAAAAAAAGTAGGGTCTGATATTAACAATCCGGCAAACTACCGGCCTATTTCTCAATTACCATATTTGTCTAAAGTGATGGAGAAATTAGTCAATAGGCAGCTATCCAATTTTTTAGAAACCAACGATTTATTGGATATTTCCCAAACAGGGTTCCGGGCTAATTACTGTACCAAGACAACACTCTTGGCAGTGATGGACAACATTAGAACCAAGGTAGATCAGGGAAAAACAGTTGCCTTGATTTTATTGGACCTCTCGGCGGCATTTGATACCGTTCCACACCACCGACTCCTGGAAATCCTTGCAGCTAAGGGTATCCGGGAAAATGCATTAGGGTGGCTACAGTCCTTTCTGCAAGACAGAACACAGTCAGTACGGATGGGTGATTTTGTTTCCCCTCCCAGGAATATCAAGTATGGGGTCCCACAAGGGGCCTCATTGAGTCCAACCCTATTTAATGTGTTTGTCTCATCACTAGCCGAAACAGGGAGAAAGTGGGGTGTCGAGATCTTTTCTTATGCAGACGACACCCAGCTGATGATTACATTGGATGAAGAAGATGACCCTAAAGACAGGTTATTGAACTGTTTAACTGAACTAGCCAACTGGATGCACAACCATTGCCTTAAGCTAAACACAGATACATCTGAAGTACTGTTGTTTGGTAGACATATACAGCTATAGGACAGCAGCTGGTGGCCCACAACTCTAGGCACCGCTCCCAGTCCGGCAACAACGGCCAAGAATCTAGGCGTGACTTTAGATAACACCTTGAGCATGAAAACTCATGTATCAACAATCTGTGGCAAAGGCTTTGCGCTACTCAAGATGCTCCGGCGAGTTTTCCCATGGATCCCTATTGAGTGTAGAAACATACTGGTCCAGTCCTTATTAATGAGCAGGCTGGATTATGGAAACTCTCTGTTCGTGGGAATGGCTGACTATCTTTTTTCCAAACTACAAGTCGTACAGAACGCTGCGGCGAAGGCAATCTGCAATAAAAAAAAGTACGACCCAGCCAAAAGCTGCCTGCGAGAGCTTCATTGGCTACCAATGAGGCAGAGAGCCACTTTTAAGCTACTGTGCATAACGCATAGAGCACTGCACAATACGGGTCCTCGTATCCTAAAAAACAAAATCAGATTTTATGCCCCTTCCAGGAACTTGCGCTCCCGTACGGCAGCTAGAGCAAGAAATACTCGTGTGAAAACAGCTAGGATGGGTGGACGGGCGTTCTCCCACCTGGCGGCAAACAGCTGGAATGAGTTGCCTATGGAACTTAGATTAACAGACTGTTACTTGTCCTGTAGGAAGCAATTAAAAACATTTATTTTCCCTAAAACCTGATTAAATTATAATCATGACCCTGTTATCAGTCAACCACTTACTACTGTCATAATAGCGCCGTGATATCCTAATTAGGATGATTGTTTGCGCTTTATAAGTACCATTGACATTGACATTTAACTCTAGGTATGAAATTACTGAAAGACTTTAAGCAAGTCTTGGCTATACTACTAGCCAACATAAAAGGAGAAGCAGCATCTGTGGCGATCCGCCAAAAATTAAAAGAAACAGATATAGCAGAACAACCTTTTGAACTTGCCAGAATAATTGAAAAATCCTATGAAGAACTAGGTAGAGATAGTTTGGGTAGGAAACCACTAAAACCACAACTAACTGAAAATCCTGAAAAAACGTTTATCAAGAACAATCTCAATACTCCAAAAAAGAGGTGGGAGGGTAATAAACAAATCACTCCCAGAGAAAAACAGTTTCAGTCCAGAGGAAAGTCTCCTCAACGAAGAAATAGATCTCCAGAACAGGGGGCAGGTCTCCACAAAGGGAGCCCTCTGAAAAAAGATACAACCTTAGAAATAAGGACAATTTGAGAAAACCTGACAGATATCAAGATATTGATACACGTCCCTCTCAATCTTTTCAGACTTCCTCACAGAAATCGGAAAGAAGAGGACGGTCAGAACATAAAGAAGAGCGTGTCAAGTCCAAAGACAAGGAACCTGCTCATCAAAGTAAAAAATTACAATTTCCCAAAAAGAAGGTAGCTAGTATTAAAATAAAACATGCCGAGGATTCTGAGAACACAACTCAAGAACGGAGAATGGGCCCAGACAATGCTAGACAGCGCAGCAGAAGTGACCATAGCTGGCAAGATCCTGATGAATCTTCTGGAGACAGTGGACACGAATGAATACATTCAAGTGGAAACTGCAGACACCAGAGTTAGCGTACCCCATAAATTATATGAAATAACATTACGTATAGAGGGGGACAAAACTAGGAAAATAAGAGGTCTCTTTTGGGAGAACCTATCTAAAGGCTATGATATCCTTCTAGCAGAAAAAGACTGGCCACCAGAGTTTGTCAGGGAGTGCCCACATAGCGAAGAAATGATTATGCCTGCCTTCTCAAATCACATTCCAATTCATAAAAAATACACATATGCTAGAAAATGGGCAGTAGCTCAAGCCCCTGCATTATATAAAAATCATGTAGGATGGGATGAGGATTCTCCTCACCATAAAATCCAGTTAAACAAGCATTGGAAATGCAATAGGTCTCGCATTAGAAAAGTTGGAGCTATTGGTCTTGTAAATGACACATATTTTATTTATGTGTTGGTTTTTAAAATAGCTAAATTGATAGCTTTGTCATTTACAATGCCAATAGTTATAACTTTTGCAAATGTGACACCTATAGCATTTGTAATGCAATATGTTTTGTTTACGTGACTTATATGTATTCATATTACAAATAACAATGGCCTTTATTTTTTTATAATTAATACTTAAATAAAAAGTTATTGTAATTTATAATGTCAATTGATACCGAGGGTGTGAATAACCTGAAGCGATCACTGAATTTAGAGAAGATACCACAGAGGGTTAATTTGTTTATAGCAGGAGTTCTTGTTGTAATTGCAGGTAACAAGTTCCAGTCCTTGCAAAATAACGCAGTGGGCTATGTCTTTGGAGCAAACATCTCCATGCAAATGGCGAGATTTACGTTTGAATATGTGCGAGGTATTTTCTAAAATGAGAGCGTTTGGTAGTAATTAATACCATTATTTAGTTACCAAAAAAACAAAAACAGTAAGACGAACAAAACGGAGGGCATTGCTGTGGGGAGGGGGGAGGAGAAATGCGAAACGGCCGCAGCAGGGGGCGGAGCGGGGAGAGCGGCGATGGGGGAGAGACACGGGCCGTAGTGCGAAGCAGCAGGGGCCTTTGTGCCACAGACCTCAGACACAGCTTACAGTTAACTTGCCTGATTGATACCGAAGGTTGTGAATAAGGTAACAAGTTCCAGTCCTTGCAAAATAACACAGTGGGCTATGTCTTTGGAGCAAACATTTCCATGTAAATGGCGAGATTTACGTTTGAATATGTGCGAGGTATTTGCTAAAATGAGAGCGTTTGGTAGTAATTAATATCATTATTTAGTTACCAAAAAAACACAAGATCACAGCGAAATAAGAAAGTATAACTTGAATCCTAAAACAAAGGTGAATGAACACAGGCGTGCTGGCCACAGAATATGCAAATCGGTTTAATGCAGCTGCACGCAAGACCACAGTATTGACATTTGACAGGAGTATACACTTATGAATTCTGTGAAACGTACATGTGCCCTTCGGTGTACTTCTCTCTGCTAGAAAAATAAATACGTAAAGTACACTCTGAGAGCACCAGATATAGAAAAAGCTTCAAGCAGCTATGGCATTTCTTCAACAGGAAAGTGGATTCGGCTGGGGGGGTGAGGGGGGAGGCGGTATGTTTTAGAAACAGAGGAAAGCAGGAGGAGGGGGCAGTCGGTTTTAAAAGACATTGTGATGGTATGCGTTGTGAATGTATGCGTAACGTCATACATTCCAAAACCACAGAACCTACGGAAGGTAAAGGCCGATCTGGAAGTCTTTTTAGCTGTTCTAAAGTTATCAATTGTTCCTCTATTATGACTGGATGATGTGGGTAAATACCGAGCTCTATGTTCAGACAGCCATCACTTTTTTGTAGGTAATGTTTTATTGAATTATAAAATGAACTTTTCATGACAATCGGCAAATCAGTGAATTCAGGCAGACACTGGATTCTCAAAAACAGAGTGTCCCACAGTTGCATGGCATTCACTTGGGAGGCGAGGGAGGGAGGAGAAATACGAGACGGCCTTGCGGCCGTGAGACGTGTGAAGCAGGGGGCGGGGGGAGCGGATGGCTTTGAAGTGAAGCTAAGCTTCACTTCAAAGGTGTGGGAGGAGCCGCGGAGGGAACAGACGGCGATTTGATGATGTGCACGCGCATTTTAGGTTAATGCGCTTGCGCATTGACCTAAAAGCCACGGGCACAGCACCAAATCGCCCAGTTAGGTAAAGTCTGTTTAAGACGCTATTGTCTCGCAAGCTCAATGAGCATGCGCATTGACAGGCGAGACCTAAAAATCAACCTACTGCACAAAGGCAGTATCCTGTTAAGCAAGAAGCTAAAAATCAAGTCAGGGAGATCTTAGATCAACTTGAATATCAGGGGGTGATTGAAACATGCACCTCACAAATTAACAATCCTTTGTTTCCTATTTCCAAACCAGACAACTCATATGGTCTAGTTTTGGATTACAGACACCTAAACTCTTGTTGCAAAACATTTGCAGTACAAAACTCACACAGTGCAACACTAATGAATAACATCGTGCGCAAAAAATATAAAACGACATTAGATATTTCAAATGGATTCTTCTCTCAAAACATTGCACCAGAAAGTAGGTATTTGACCGCTTTTCCAGTATGAGGGCCCAACAGCAATTTTGTCGTCTCACACAGGGATTCAAGAACAGCCCAGGATTATTTTCAGCCAGGCTAACAGAGTTACTACAAATGTATGATGATGAGTCATTATCTTATGTCGATGACATCTATCTTACAGACGATGACCTGGAGACACACTTGAAAAGAGTGAACACCATTATACTTGGGTTCGCATCTGAAGGGTACAAATTAAATTTTAAAAAATCACGATTGCCCACCTAACTGTCCTATTTTTAGGATATGAATTATCAAGTGAAGCAAAAGCCTAGCAGACAACTTCTTAGAGAAGTGTGCAGTACTCCAAGCTCCAAAAACACTGCAAAAACTTACAATCAATTCTAGGTTTCCTGAATTTCGGAAGAACTTACATTCTAAACAATGCAGAGAGGGTTAAACCCCTCTACGAATTAATAAAACCTGATTTCAAACCAATAAATTGGACTCAGAAACACACAGAAATTTTACGATCATCACAAACAGGCATGTTAACTAAAGCAAAACTGCAAACACGCGCAAACGAACGGAACCTTGTAATCTGAGTCATCCCAGGAAGATGCGGATTCACATACCTGACCTTTAATGAGGGAGAAACGGTACCAATAGCTTATAAATCACACTTGTACACACAAGCTGAAATGAAATTCAGTTCTACTGAAAAAATTCTGACTGCGGTTCAAACTGCTGTAGCAAAAGAAAGAGCCCTGGCACAAGGTAAACGTATAATAATCATTACACCAGTACCTGCCCTAGAGGCAGTAACAAGAGCCAGCATTCCGAATGCTAAAGCTTTACATCCGAGATGGATCCAATGGGTTAATTCTCTTGCTGCATCAGACGTAGTATACAAATTTGATACTAACTTAAAAACGCAAGAATTTCTCCAATATGAATATGAATGTCCTCTGCCGACTGAGATCCTGCCTCTGGAACATTACGGCTGTATAATATATACAGATGGTTCAGCACAACCCGCAGTTGGGGGTAAACAAGCATACAGTACTGCGTGCATGATTGTTAAAGGTCGTTGGCACGAAGGAAAATTCAGACCCCTGGTCACTAAAACTCAATCACTCGGAGACTGTACAGCTCAGCGAGCTGAACTACAGGCTTTTAAGATGGTGCTTGAAAATACCGATCGCGAATTCCCCACACTAATAGTGTGCGAGTCGTATTATTGCGTCCAATCTTACAATGAATACTTGCAGAACTGGGTTCAAAACGGTTTCAAAGATGCAAAAGTTGGCACAATCAAGCATACAATGCTTTGGGAACAAGTAGTTCTTTTACAGAAAGAACTACAAAAGACTCACGTGATACATACACTGAGTCATCAACGTGATGTCGTTCATGTTGCAGGGAATTCATTGGCTGATGAGGCCACGAAGGGGGCTGTGCAAAGGGCTTCTGTAGCTGCCATTACCCGGTCGAAAACAAAAATAGACAGCGAGATAATGCAAGCTGTCAGTGCTTCAGTAAAAGACATTGGTAACACACTCCCGAAAGGCTTTCCAGTAAAGTACTCATACAAAACTGATGCGAATACTGTTCCCTTTGCTGTAATCCCTGGAGTGGGGGATAGAGCAATTCCAAACATGGAACACAGGTTAGGACTAATTATAGCGGCACATGAAGGGCTCGCTTCTGCACATGCTGGTGTTTCCGCCACAGTATCATTATTAAAACAAAGATATTGGTGGCCACACATGAGAAAATAAACTAGAAACTATGTTCTAGAATGTGAAATATGCCAAAGAATAAAAGTATCAACAGTGAAACGACCAGCACAGACGCCCCTTCTAATCTCAGATAAACCATTAGCATGTGTTTACCTGGACCACTGTGGTCCCTTACAAAGGGATGGCAACTATAAATATATCATGGTCGCAGAGCTGATTAGACCCTTAGAGAATTCTTGATTCAGATTCTTGGCACAAACTATCTTAACTAAAAATACAACTCAATTACTCCTTCCCACGTACTAGGCTTAGGTTAGGTACACCGGGGTAGGCGTATTTTAGAAGCACCAGTTGAGTACGTTTAGTCAACTTTTATCATTGTATGTATTTTATCCGTTTTAAGTATCCTATGGCTTAGAAACCATATAAATGCTTTTACAGTATTATTTCATAATACTTATTTTACTGTACACACTTTACTTTCTGACAAGTATTACAATTGTGGTAATTCACTTCTCTTGCATGAGAAAGAAGACTGCTCAATAAATAACCACTTTTATTGAAAACGGCCGTTTCTCTATTTCTCTGCACTCCTGGTGAAACTAAGCATGCACGATTGACTGAGTGAAATAGTTGTCTATTGTTTCCGCGACTCTGGAGATTTACTCCTTATTCTGGAGGGAGCAAAGTTGGCATGTTTATGCGGTTGTCAGAAACTAATCCCTTCTTGTTTATTCAGTAAAGTTAACTCCTTCCTGTTCACTCGAGAAAGTTTCTAGTGACCTCTGAGCTAGCTGGCATTCATAATTAAGTCTAACATATTCAATAGAGACCTAGTCGATCTCAGTCCTACGTCTAAACTATTGTTTATGTTATTCCAATGCGCGGAGCCTATTGGGAATATAGGAACTAAACTACAGGAGCAGCAGTGGTTTGCACTCCCTCCCTACATACAAGAAACATAAAAGCACGTCCTTTCTTTGTAGCTTCCTTTTCTTTCTCCTTAACTTCTAACCACTCCTTTCTAATGTCGTTTAATTGTACCACCACACCTCTCCTTTGTAAGCAGCTGTGATTGTAAACATGTTTCTTTTTCTGCACATATGCTTGCCTTCACTGTGAGCTTCAGTTGTATGTCCATCAATGCTTCTACAAGCAGCACATAATGGCATGTAATTCCATTTCTATGCAATGCACTCCACAGCTTTCTTGGGCAATGTCCTCATAGTATAAACGCCCTTAATAAACAAGTAGAGCATTCGAGTTATATGTAAACATTTTAATGCTTGTTTACACTCCAGGAATGCCACTACTTGAGACCTTAACCCAACTACATGTGGGTCAGGAATATCTTGAAAACTAGACTATTCAGTCTGCCATCAACTGTTCAATGCACAGGCACAGGAGCCCTCCAGAGGAACATAGGATTTGGCTACCACCCCTGTGATCAGATTCACTCACTCCTTATCTTCCTGCATCTGTTTAACATAAGACACTGCTAAAAGTACACTAAATTCTGTGAGTGAGTGGTTGACTAAAGAATTTTTGTAACAAGACACAGAAGTTGTCGCTCTATTCTCTTATTTACAAAAGAACGTTCTCAATTGTTAAAGGGATTTTCCAAAGTGTATGTAATTCACTACTATCATTTTCCCTTTTTAGGAGGCATGGCTAAGGTGCCGATGAGGACGGTCGCATGTGCTGGGAGCTCCGCACCAACCCCGACAATTATCCTGGTTTGGGAGCCGGTAGCGATCATCAAACTGCTCGAGAGCGTGCCAGAAAGTGTTGGGAGCTGCTAACGATGATACCAGGCAGGGCTGACTGGTTGCCGACGATCGGGGACCGAACGGCTTGACGAGACCGGCCTGAGCTGTATCAAGATGGCGCAGATGGCGACTGCCTGGAGCCTGCGATGAGGCGGTGAGCAGGGCTCGGACATCAGACCTGGAGCGCGGGGGATCTTACTGAGAGCAGCGGGGGACCATGGTTACCAGTTCCGGTGCGGACCTTCAGGAGCAGCTAGGGTGGAGAGCGCAGAGTGGAGAGGATTGCTGAAGCTGCTCTGCCCCCCGGGAGTGCCCGATGACGCAGTGGTCAACGGTGGGAAAAAGAGTGAGCGGCGCTGTGGTTGGCTGTGATCCCTGCAGGCGGAGACCCAAAGAGATCTAGCCGGGGTCTCTCCTGCTCGAAACTCATCACTGTGAAGATCGCTGGGGAAATGACCCGCGGACTTAGCCGCCATTTTGGAAACCCCACCGAGCGGCAGGTACGGTCACTGAGGGGATTCCAGTGCTCACTCTTGATGGACTCTGGGACGGGAGAACCGCTCTGAAGGCTTCCAGCAGTGTCTGTATCAGGGGCAGTTGATCAGTCGCCAACAGCGTTGGAGGAACAACCGCGGGAACCGGCCTGGCAGCTAAGGGGCTCCGTGACCACACAGGAGCTGGAAGGAAGATGTGAGGGCGGTGGAGTGGCCCACGAAGGAACCGCAGAGTGGAGAACGGAACTTCCTGCCCTGAGGATGGGGCCTGCTGTTTAGGCTGGGAGCAAGGCGCGGGGTCCTGCTGGCCACCTTGGTTGCGCCGCAGTCATTGCCTGTTGCCTTTAGCGCCTGAGCAGAGACATCCCGAAGTGGTGACGGGGACAGATCTCCGGGGTCGCTGCCTGTGGGGGAGCACAGAGTGTGAGCACGCAGTGAGCGACTGTTGACTGTTTAGTGAGCCGCTCACGATCCCGGGCTGAGCAGTGCTATCTAATGGGGCCCTGAGTAAGGAGCACTGGCATCGGGACAAGGCTCTTAACCACCTCCAGTGTCCGGAGATGAAGAGTAGAAGGCTGGAAAAGGGGGCGTATGCGCCTGGGGTGTTGGAAGTACAGCCAGGTTACTAAGCGAGCTGAGGCATAGAGAACTATCGGGAAGCAGGGGGGCATCCCCAAGTGCGTTGGCAAATGAGCGGCATGCGGCCCACTAGGAGTACTGGGGAATGTATGCCCACTTGCAGCGGGTACCGCCTAGTGCCTGCGACTTGCACGGAAGAAGCAAAGGGACGTTCAAGAGGTTCAGCCACTGTTGGTGGCCTGAGGAGCAGAAACATATGGGGAAACCACAAGGCAAGCAGGTGGGAGGCACCCCCAGAACCGGAGGAAGAGGCGGATGAACAACAGAAGCAGGATGCAGTGGAATCGCATTCCGAGGGGATGATGTAGCAGCAAGTGGATCAAATACTTAAAGCCATCATGGACACCAGGGATGCCCTTCAGCAGGACATCGCGCAGGTGACGCTAGGGCTGGGCCTCCTTTGAGCAGACCATACAAAGCTAGTTGACTGAGTGAAACAGACTGAAACCACATTAGAGGTTCTGGAACCCACTCAAAAGGCATTGGAAGCTCAGATGGGAGATGTCAATCGCCATTTACAAGCACTGGAACGGAGGGCCGAAGATGCTGAAAGGCGGAACAGGAGAAATAATGTACAGATGGTGGGGCTGCCGGAAGGCGTGGAAGGGGCCAGCATGGTGGACTATTTAGAAGCCTGGCTAAGGACTGAGGTTGCCCCTGAGGACTTGACCCCCTTCTACACTTCAGAGAGAGCACATAGGGTGCTGGCCCGCCCGCTGATGCCCGGGATGCCACCTAGGCCGGTGCTGGCGCGCCTACTTAATTATAGGGACAGGGACCTGCTTCTGACCAAGGCTCGCACCTCAGGCCCCTTCAAGGTGGATAATAATGTGACACTGTTCCCGGACTACACGTTCAAAGTGCAGCACCATCGAGCTTCATTCTTGGAATTCAAGAAGGCACTCCGTGCTGAAGGTATCCAGCACTCCTTGATGTTTCCTGCACGCTTGAAGGGGACCATGGGCGGTAAAACATTCTTCCACAATAGCCCAGAGGAGGCATGGGACTGGCTGGAGTCCTATAGAGCGAGTTTGGGTGAGGCAGGTCGTGGCCTGGGGTCACTGGCGAGGGCGCTGCACCCTCCTCATTCACGGCGCACTAGACGGCGCTGTCCAGGCACTCAGAGACCCACGTTGTCCCAGACGGAGAAGGGGAGATCAGTGGCACTGCAGGCTGTGACAGCATATCCCAAGAAGGAGGGGCGGAATCGATAGGGGCAACAGATTCTGAGAAGGGATCGGCGGGGACGGCATCCAATGAGACTGACACAGAGAGTGTTCCATTGCCACATGTTACACCTGGGACAGCGGATGAGATCACCGATGCATGATACCATAAGACTTTTCCAAGAGACCTGCGGGCTGTCTTGTTTATTGCTAGTCCCCATCTCCATCAGGGGTGCGGCTGGGATATTGATCAACTGTGTTGGCAGTGGCTGGGGGGACACTGAGGAATGTGGCTCCCTCAAACTGGTGTGCCTCAGGAGAAGCTGAGGCGTAATCATTAGTGGGGTACGGTGCTAGATACTGGCGGTACTGTGGACCAGATCTTCTCGGCTCACTGACACCTCCCCTTATTTTGTTATTTGAGTGGTTCTCTGGTAGATACCAGGGAAGCAATTGGGTTGATAGTTTGGATGGGTACTAGATTTTTAGAGCCTGTTCTTGGGTAAGGTTGTTGAGGTATTTTGAAGGTTTTGTTTGGGGAAGTAGGGGCCACCAGTGTAACCGCAGAGAGTGAACAGTTATTCGTGGGATTTAGCAAACAATATGGGGACGTCACCTGAATTAAAATGCATTACGTTGAATGTACGAGGGATGCATATAATGTTAAGACGCCACAGCGTACAGGCTTATTTGGTGCGTAGGGGAGTACACATAGATTTCCTTTAGGAAACCCATATTAACCAAACCAAAGGCCGGGTGCTACAGCGTAGATGGCAACTTTTTTACACAATGTACTCAGCTTTTGCTAGGGGGACGCTGATATGGATTAGGGCTGGGGTCCCCTTCCGGATGGCACAGCAGTTGGTAGACCCAGAAGGGAGATTTGTGGTAGTGGGGAGACACCTGAATGGTCTGGATGTGACGTTGTGTAGTATATATGCCCCTAATGCGCATCGGGCGGCCTTTTTCTCCCGCCTGTCGGGAAGTTGGCACCCTATTTGACTGGCCCGGTAATGCTGGGAGGTGATTTTAATTCAATAACTGACACTAATATGGATAGATCTCATCCACCATTGCCCGAAGCATCCATACATAGAATTTCTAAAATCAGAAGGGACTGGCAAGACAGATGGGGGCTTATAGACACGTGGCGAACACAGCACTTGGAGGAGCGAGAATATTCTTTCTTTTCTGCATTACATGAGTTGCATGTCCGATTGGACGCCATATTATGCACCTTGGACATTCATTCAAAAATGGGGCACAGTGAATACCTGGCTAGAACACTATTGGATCATAATCCATTATTGCTGACGATACAGTGGGTCAAGGATAGACCCGTGATACCGACATGGCCAGAGGCACTGGAAGACTCAGTCTGAGAGACCCGTGATACCGACATGGCCAGAGGCACTGGAAGGCTCAGTCTTTCGCACAGAAGTTGAAACGGGTATCGCTCAATATTTTCTCGAGAATGAAGGCACAGCGTCGAACTTAGCACTAGAGTGGGACACTTTTTAAAGTGGTGATACGGGGACTGTGCAATACTAAAATGGTGCAAGTACGGAAGACGCTATTGCGAGACGTAGAGTCAGCGGAGCACCGTTTGCGAATGGCGGAGAGGGCCCGTCCTGAGAACCCGGGGGCACAGGAGGAATCTCGGATGCTAGAGAGGGGGTAGCAGCCCAAGTAGAGCAGTTGCGTTGTTTTGACCACAGAACATACTTGGCACGGGCGCATGTGGAACGGGATAAAGCGAGCACACTGCTGGCTTGGCTGGCAAACCCAGCACCTAGGGGTATTCCCTTATTAGCATTGACTTCTTCGTGGAAGCATCCGTGTAACCAAGGAGGGATCAACGGGTTGTTTTTGGAATATTATACCGAATTATACAGGAGCAAGCTGCGGGTTACTGGAGATGCCTTAGAGGATTTTTTGGCAGATATAACGTTACCGTGGCTAGAAGAGGAGCAAGCGACTCATTTGGTAAAAAGATCACATTGGGGGAAATAAGATGTGCAATTAAACACATGGTTTGTAACAAAATGCTGGGTACAGACCGACTACCTATAGAGTTTTATTCGAGTTACATTGATTTATTGGCTCCTAAGCTGCTGGCTGTTCATAAGGAAGCACTGAGGGTGGGGCAGCTGCCGGCCTCAACTCGAGAGGCTATCATTATCCCTCTGCTGAAGCCCAGAAAAGATCCCTCGGACAGGTCAGCTAATCACCCGTTATCTATGTTGACATCCGATTATAAAACACTGAGTAGGAGTTTTGCAACTCGGCTCTTCCCATACATGTTGCAGATGGTCCACCGTGAAAAGGCAGGATTTATCCCGACCCGAAAAATGGCCACTACTATACGACGTCTATTCCGCATATTGGAAGAGGATCACAGTGTGAATCCCACCGCTGCAGTACTCTCGGTAGATATTGAAAAGGCGTTTGACAGCCTGGAATGCCCTTACCTGTTCCAGGTTATGTGGGGGCTTGGTCTTGGGGAGTCTTTTGTAGGGTGGACGGAGATTCTTTACAGCCCAGCGACAGCACGGGTACGGACGGGGATGACGGTTTCCTCCTCCTGCTCAGTAGGGCAGGGAACAGGACAGGGATACCCACTTTCACTGTTATTGTTTGCATTGGCCATTGAACCTTTGGCTGCACATGCCAGACTAGAACGGCAATACCCCGGATTAGATCTACGCAGGGATATGCAGTACATATCATTATATGCTGACGATTTACTTATTTTCCTGGCCAATAATCTGGGCATTTGGCGGGATCTCGGGGCTGGGGGTGAACTGGGGGAAGACCTGTCTTTTCCCGGTGATTCCATCAGAGGCAGGCCCCACCCAGGTGGCAGGTATTCGCTGGGAACCCAAAATGCTTGCCCTATCTTGAGAGTAATATTTATCATAAACTTGATGATTTGTTGGAGGGCAATGTGGGTAGGGTTATGCGAGGACTTCGGGGTAGCCTGACATTCTGGAGTACTTACCACTCTCTGTTGCTCGTCGGGTGGCGCTCCTGAAGATGGTAGCACTCCCCCTGATTGTTGTATTATTTTAGGACGCTACAGATTTGGGTGCCGGGAGCAATCTTCAGACAGCTTCGCTTCATGGTCGGGGGATTTTTGTAGGGGAACGGTAGACAGCGGGTAGCGTTGACCACAAGGATGCGTTCGAGAGCTAACGGGGTTCTAGCTGTGCTGGACTTTGAGCTATGTTATCTGGCAGCTCGGCTGCAATGGCTCACTCAGGCGGTAGCTCTGCAGTTCAGGGGCCCAGATGGTCCTGATGGACGGTGGTTTCCACACCATGTATTGTCCTTTATAATACTCCTTTTGAACTGTGAATATGGCCTGGGATCGCTAGATCTCCAGGACTACGGTGCGCACTACTATTATTAGTTATAACAAATGAAACCAATAGTCCATGTTAATCTGTTGTTTTTACATCAAACAAGTTTAGTCAATGTGAATCCATTCATATCACTTTTTAACATTGCATCAAAAAAATTGCATCAGAGAAATCCAAGATTCATATACAATTATAAAACACAAATCAATACAACACAATTACACTTGTAACCCAATGCATTTCGGGGTTTGCACTCCTTCGTCAGGGGTCTAAAGAAAAAAAGAAGAAAAAAGAAAAAAGAGGAAATAGGAAGCTCAATTAGTATTGATGTTTTTACAAAAAGGAATCTGTTAATTACGTTTAGAGTGATGTATTGATCACCTTACCCTGGTAATTGGTTATCTTTGGTGTATAAGTATTGTGGATTGAAAAATTTAAAATCTGGAAGATCAAAGAAACGAAAAAGTAAGAGTGTATTTTAAACCAATATATACCTACATGTTATGCTGAAATATAGTTCGCAGTAAATACCTGTATTTCCGGATAGAACCAGATTATCTGTGAATGAGTCGAAGGCATATATGTAAGAGAAAATTCCTCTTTATGCTTATTTTTTGAGTTTTTACGTAAAGACACATGGCTCACCTGTTCGGTTTAAGTCACGTAGCCAAAATGATGGAATCTATTGGGTTTAAGCGGGTGAGAATAGTATCATGAACTATTTTACACATAGATTGTTTACAACTGAATTGTACTATGTAGAGTAAGCATTTACCTGTGAGTTCAGGGTTTTGTGTCTAGTAGCTCGCTAGCGTCTTTTTAATTCTTCTCACGCTAAAAGAGAAGTAAGATAATGCATGTTTTAGCGGGTTGTCATTTAGGTCGAGATTATTATTATCAATCCCGTATAGCGCGGGTTGATATTTAGGGCTTACCGGACGGCGTTGTGATAAGCTCCGTGTTCACTCTGTGACCGACGAGTTGTGGTGATAGCGCGTTGGCGTCCATAGTCCTTTAGCTATGTCGAGCTGACTTAATCAATATAGAAGAGGGACTAAGGGCGAAGAAAGAATTTTGGCGGCCATAGTGGAATGGTGTCGCTCGTGATTATAATGGAGAAAGGTTGTTAATAGCGAGTTAGTGTCTATTGCTGATAATACAACTTGTGAACTAGGTGAACGAAGAAGTTAGAACAAATGACAATAAATTGGGGTTAGTAATACCCCAATTAAAATGTATTTACATATCGAATATATTAATTCCTGGAATTATTCATTGCCGGTATTACGGTTGTGTGTTTACGTCGAAATTGCGAAACTGCATTTTGTAAACAGTCAGAAAAGCAAATTATGAGAAAAGATGAAAAACAGGAAGAATAGAAAAAAGTAAAGATGATCTTCATCTTTAACACATTTGGAGTATTTGTTTCTTATCAACTTTAGATGCCTATAGCAATTCATATGCTCATTGTACATAATAACAAATTATATTATCAAAAAAATTTTCATGGTGTACATTATAACGACCTGTGATTGTGTAACACTGTGTTAGTTTCTCCTTTGAAAATTGTAGCTATCTACGTTTATACATAAGATGAAATATTGTTACTAGCTACTTAAAGTGGCTCTATATTAGGGTTCATGTCTGAAACTTTGATTGTTTAGAGTCATATTTAGACCATAGGTCATAGAAAACATATCATATCCAATTTATCGTTGAGCCCATTAGGGGCCACAGTCTTAAGTTTGCGGATCCAGTAAATTTCCCTCCTAAGTAAAGCTTTAGCGTTGTCTAGTCCCAGTCGTTGTGGAACCTGCTCGATTATCTGAAAGCGTATTTGAGCTATAGTATGATTATTTTCAGCCCAATGCTTTGCAAGTGGTGATGTCATGTTTTTGTTGCGAATTCGGCTCTTATGTTCTGATAAACGGATTTTCAGTCTCCTGTCAGTTTTGCCAACGTATAATAGCCCACAGGGGCACTTGATTGAATATACGACATGTTCTGCATTACAGTTTGCTGAATGCCTTAATTTGATCTTCTCTCCTGTCTGCGGATGTTGCAATGCGTTCCCTGTGATTGCGTTATTGCAGTTTTTGCAATTAAAGCATTTCGTTGTGCCTTTGAAAGTTTCATCACAAGATTCAATTTTTTCTGATTTGTTGAGAAGTTCTTTTAAGTTTTGAGATCTCTTGTAGGCAAACAATGGCTTTTGCTCATATAGTATTCCGAAATCACTCTCCATTTGCAAAATATCCCATCTTTTGTTTATAGTTCTTTTAATATCTCTTGAGGCGGTGGAGTATTTGGATGTGAAGACCATTCTTTTGTTTTCAACTTTTGTCTTTTTTTGCAATAGCTCTCCTCGTGGTATAACTTTTACTCTTTCCATTTGTTTGATGATGAGTTTTTCCGGATATCCTCTATCAAGGTAGCATTGCTTTTGAAATTCAAATTTCTTTGTACATTCTGCTTGATCAGATGAAATTCTTTTTATTCTCATAAATTGAGATATTGGAAGATTATCCTTTAGAGTCATTGGATGGAAGCTTCCATATTGTAGTGATGTGTTTTTGTCAGTAGGTTTTCTATATAGTTCTGTTACAATAACCTTTCCCTTTATTCCCACTGATACATCCAAGAATGGAATTGTCGTACTGCTTATTTGGCTGGTAAACTTTACTCTTGGATTCACTAGATTTAAGCTGTTGATGTTTCTCTGCAAATCTATTAATGGTTTCTTCCAAATTAGGAAAATATCATCAATATACCTTTTGTAGTATAGGATACCTTCATTCCATGTACTGTCCTCCAGTATGTATTCAAATTCCAGTTTGGCCATAAATATATTGGCGTAGATACAGGCTCCTGGGAAACCCATAGCTGTGCCACTTAGCTGGGTATAATATTCATTTTGCCAACTGAAATAACTGTTATACAAGCAAAACTCCAACAATTGCATGATCAAGTACTTAGTTTCTACTGGTTTGTCCAACTTCAGCAATGCCCATTCCATGGCTTCTAGGCCCAATTTATGGGGAATCGATGTATATAATGATACAACATCAATTGTACAAAGAGTCAGATTTTGATGTTCATCAAGATTAATAGAGGTCAAGCTTCTTAGGAAGTGTGATGTGTCCTCCAAGTATGTGGGCCAATTTTGCATGAATGTTTGCATATGCGCATCTATAAAGATGCCCAAGGTTTCAAAAATAGACGAACAGCCGGATACAATAGGCCTGATGGGAGGATTTAATAGGTGTTTGTGCACTTTGGGTAAGAAGTAGATTCTTGGTCTCCTTGGGTAAATTTGTCTAAGGTACCTTTTCGTTGTCAATGTAATCCAGCCTAATTCCTCTGCTTTATCCAAAATCAAATCCAACATCTGGCATATCTTATTTGTCGGATCTTGGGAAAGTTTTTGGTAGATGTCAGTGTCTTGCACATGCTCGTTGCCTTTTTTAATGTAGAATTCAGTGTCCATAATGACAAGGCCTCCCCCTTTGTCTGCCTTTTGGATAGTAATCTCCTTGTTGTTGCTTAGATTTCGTAAGGCACTTTGTTCCGCACGTGTTAGATTTTTTAATTTGCTGTTGTATCGGATTTTTGTCATATCAGCCTTAACAAGTGTTTCAAATAAATCTAAGCTTTTATGAGAAACTGGTGCCATAAAGGTGCTTTTTGGTTTAAATTGCTCAGCTACATTATCTGGCGATTCAATGGGATTGAGTATAGTGAAAAAGTATTTTAATCGCAATACCCTCATGAATTTAAAAAAGGCTATCTCAGTTTCCAATTCGTTTGTTCGATACGTGCTTACAAAGGTAGGTCCTTTGTTTAGTAGCTGGATTTCAAATTTGGATACCTTGTATTTGGAGATATTAATAACTATACTTTGCTCTGACTCCGTAGTCCTTGTTTCTTCAGTTGTTCCTTCTCCTTTTCTTTTGCCTTGTCCTCTTCTCGTTTTTTGTCTCCACTTTGTGGCATTGTTTGATCCGGTGGTTTGCCAAGGTTTGTACCCTTCTCTAAAAAAGAATCCGTAGAAGATGTAGATGCTGAATCTAATGTAACTGTTCTTTCTGTGTCCTTTTTTCGTGCCTGATCATGCGATAGAGGTTGCCTTGAAGTATTTGTATCACCATCAGAAACCATGCTCTCCTGAGATGAAGACGTCTGTTGCTTTTTCCCAGTAAATCGTCTCTTTGCATAAACTTCTGCCCAAGTATGGGCCTCATTTAATTTATAATCGATGGTATCGCGTTTAAATTTCCGCAATTTGGTTTCCTGTAGTTCTTTGCCATACTTTTCCAATTTAGTATCTATTTCCTCCAGATATTTTATCCAATCCTCTTCCTCAATCCTTTCAGACAGATCTTTCTTGATGTTATATATTTCCTCCTCCAAATCTTTTATTGTCTTAGCTAATTCCTCAACGAGTAGTAATATTAAATCCAACGAGCATTTATTTAGGATCTCATACCACTTCTCCATGAATTGTGGGTTGCTGTTGAGTCTGTAGAGCATAGGTCTTATTGCTAGCCTTAATCCTCGTGGGATTCTTCTAACACGGTGGTACTGTATGAGGGTAGTTGCGTGTAACCGTTGGTTAAGTTCACGCTTAGACAGATATTCCAATTGCTTAAGTTGTTGTATAACCGAGCCTCCTTGTGTATCAAATGATTTAGCCTCTTTAATGAGTTTATAAATTTGCGTTGCTTCATCTGGCGTATATGCTTTGACATTAGCACGGTTGTCTGTTAATGCTGCTATTGAGTCAAACGACATTTTTAACGGTGGTGCTAGTACCCTACGGGTGCAGTCAATATCAATATGTATATACGACAATTCCATTCTTGGATGTATCAGTGGGAATAAAGGGAAAGGTTATTGTAACAGAACTATATAGAAAACCTACTGACAAAAACACATCACTACAATATGGAAGCTTCCATCCAATGACTCTAAAGGATAATCTTCCAATATCTCAATTTATGAGAATAAAAAGAATTTCATCTGATCAAGCAGAATGTACAAAGAAATTTGAATTTCAAAAGCAATGCTACCTTGATAGAGGATATCCGGAAAAACTCATCATCAAACAAATGGAAAGAGTAAAAGTTATACCACGAGGAGAGCTATTGCAAAAAAAGACAAAAGTTGAAAACAAAAGAATGGTCTTCACATCCAAATACTCCACCGCCTCAAGAGATATTAAAAGAACTATAAACAAAAGATGGGATATTTTGCAAATGGAGAGTGATTTCGGAATACTATATGAGCAAAAGCCATTGTTTGCCTACAAGAGATCTCAAAACTTAAAAGAACTTCTCAACAAATCAGAAAAAATTGAATCTTGTGATGAAACTTTCAAAGGCACAACGAAATGCTTTAATTGCAAAAACTGCAATAACGCAATCACAGGGAACGCATTGCAACATCCGCAGACAGGAGAGAAGATCAAATTAAGGCATTCAGCAAACTGTAATGCAGAACATGTCGTATATTCAATCAAGTGCCCCTGTGGGCTATTATACGTTGGCAAAACTGACAGGAGACTGAAAATCCGTTTATCAGAACATAAGAGCCGAATTCGCAACAAAAACATGACATCACCACTTGCAAAGCATTGGGCTGAAAATAATCATACTATAGCTCAAATACGCTTTCAGATAATCGAGCAGGTTCCACAACGACTGGGACTAGACAACGCTAAAGCTTTACTTAGGAGGGAAATTTACTGGATCCGCAAACTTAAGACTGTGGCCCCTAATGGGCTCAACGATAAATTGGATATGATATGTTTTCTATGACCTATGGTCTAAATATGACTCTAAACAATCAAAGTTTCAGACATGAACCCTAATATAGAGCCACTTTAAGTAGCTAGTAACAATATTTCATCTTATGTATAAACGTAGATAGCTACAATTTTCAAAGGAGAAACTAACACAGTGTTACACAATCACAGGTCGTTATAATGTACACCATGAAAATTTTTCTGATAATATAATTTGTTATTATGTACAATGAGCATATGAATTGCTATAGGCATCTAAAGTTGATAAGAAACAAATACTCCAAATGTGTTAAAGATGAAGATCATCTTTACTTTTTTCTATTCTTCCTGTTTTTCATCTTTTCTCATAATTTGCTTTTCTGACTGTTTACAAAATGCAGTTTCGCAATTTCGACGTAAACACACAACCGTAATACCGGCAATGAATAATTCCAGGAATTAATATATTCGATATGTAAATACATTTTAATTGGGGTATTACTAACCCCAATTTATTGTCATTTGTTCTAACTTCTTCGTTCACCTAGTTCACAAGTTGTATTATCAGCAATAGACACTAACTCGCTATTAACAACCTTTCTCCATTATAATCACGAGCGACACCATTCCACTATGGCCGCCAAAATTCTTTCTTCGCCCTTAGTCCCTCTTCTATATTGATTAAGTCAGCTCGACATAGCTAAAGGACTATGGACGCCAACGCGCTATCACCACAACTCGTCGGTCACAGAGTGAACACGGAGCTTATCACAACGCCGTCCGGTAAGCCCTAAATATCAACCCGCGCTATACGGGATTGATAATAATAATCTCGACCTAAATGACAACCCGCTAAAACATGCATTATCTTACTTCTCTTTTAGCGTGAGAAGAATTAAAAAGACGCTAGCGAGCTACTAGACACAAAACCCTGAACTCACAGGTAAATGCTTACTCTACATAGTACAATTCAGTTGTAAACAATCTATGTGTAAAATAGTTCATGATACTATTCTCACCCGCTTAAACCCAATAGATTCCATCATTTTGGCTACGTGACTTAAACCGAACAGGTGAGCCATGTGTCTTTACGTAAAAACTCAAAAAATAAGCATAAAGAGGAATTTTCTCTTACATATATGCCTTCGACTCATTCACAGATAATCTGGTTCTATCCGGAAATACAGGTATTTACTGCGAACTATATTTCAGCATAACATGTAGGTATATATTGGTTTAAAATACACTCTTACTTTTTCGTTTCTTTGATCTTCCAGATTTTAAATTTTTCAATCCACAATACTTATACACCAAAGATAACCAATTACCAGGGTAAGGTGATCAATACATCACTCTAAACGTAATTAACAGATTCCTTTTTGTAAAAACATCAATACTAATTGAGCTTCCTATTTCCTCTTTTTTCTTTTTTCTTCTTTTTTTCTTTAGACCCCTGACGAAGGGGTGCAAACCCCGAAATGCATTGGGTTACAAGTGTAATTGTGTTGTATTGATTTGTGTTTTATAATTGTATATGAATCTTGGATTTCTCTGATGCAATTTTTTTGATGCAATGTTAAAAAGTGATATGAATGGATTCACATTGACTAAACTTGTTTGATGTAAAAACAACAGATTAACATGGACTATTGGTTTCATTTGTTATAACTAATAATAGTAGTGCGCACCGTAGTCCTGGAGATCTAGCGATCCCAGGCCATATTCACAGTTCATAAAGAGTTCAGCAGGCACTAATCTGGTGCTGCACACATACCGATTAAATGTAAAAGAGACTTGCAAAACCTGAGTGCATTACCCTCATCTATATACATATTGATATTGACTGCACCCGTAGGGTACTAGCACCACCGTTAAAAATGTCGTTTGACTCAATAGCAGCATTAACAGACAACCGTGCTAATGTCAAAGCATATACGCCAGATGAAGCAACGCAAATTTATAAACTCATTAAAGAGGCTAAATCATTTGATACACAAGGAGGCTCGGTTATACAACAACTTAAGCAATTGGAATATCTGTCTAAGCGTGAACTTAACCAACGGTTACACGCAACTACCCTCATACAGTACCACCGTGTTAGAAGAATCCCACGAGGATTAAGGCTAGCAATAAGACCTATGCTCTACAGACTCAACAGCAACCCACAATTCATGGAGAAGTGGTATGAGATCCTAAATAAATGCTCGTTGGATTTAATATTACTACTCGTTGAGGAATTAGCTAAGACAATAAAAGATTTGGAGGAGGAAATATATAACATCAAGAAAGATCTGTCTGAAAGGATTGAGGAAGAGGATTGGATAAAATATCTGGAGGAAATAGATACTAAATTGGAAAAGTATGGCAAAGAACTACAGGAAACCAAATTGCGGAAATTTAAACGCGATACCATCGATTATAAATTAAATGAGGCCTATACTTGGGCAGAAGTTTATGCAAAGAGACGATTTACTGGGAAAAAGCAACAGACGTCTTCATCTCAGGAGAGCATGGTTTCTGATGGTGATACAAATACTTCAAGGCAACCTCTATCGCATGATCAGGCACGAAAAAAGGACACAGAAAGAACAGTTACATTAGATTCAGCATCTACATCTTCTACGGATCCTTTTTTAGAGAAGGGTACAAACCTTGGCAAACCACCGGATCAAACAATGCCACAAAGTGGAGACAAAAAACGAGAAGAGGACAAGGCAAAAGAAAAGGAGAAGGAACAACTGAAGAAACAAGGACTACGGAGTCAGAGCAAAGTATAGTTATTAATATCTCCAAATACAAGGTATCCAAATTTGAAATCCAGCTACTAAACAAAGGACCTACCTTTGTAAGCACGTATCGAACAAACGAATTGGAAACTGAGATAGCCTTTTTTAAATTCATGAGGGTATTGCGATTAAAATACTTTTTCACTATACTCAATCCCATTGAATCGCCAGATAATGTAGCTGAGCAATTTAAACCAAAAAGCACCTTTATGGCACCAGTTTCTCATAAAAGCTTAGATTTATTTGAAACACTTGTTAAGGCTGATATGACAAAAATCCGATACAACAGCAAATTAAAAAATCTAACACGTGCGGAACAAAGTGCCTTACGAAATCTAAGCAACAACAAGGAGATTACTATCCAAAAGGCAGACAAAGGGGGAGGCCTTGTCATTATGGACACTGAATTCTACATTAAAAAAGGCAACGAGCATGTGCAAGACACTGACATCTACCAAAAACTTTCCCAAGATCCGACAAATAAGATATGCCAGATGTTGGATTTGATTTTGGATAAAGCAGAGGAATTAGGCTGGATTACATTGACAACGAAAAGGTACCTTAGACAAATTTACCCAAGGAGACCAAGAATCTACTTCTTACCCAAAGTGCACAAACACCTATTAAATCCTCCCATCAGGCCTATTGTATCCGGCTGTTCGTCTATTTTTGAAACCTTGGGCATCTTTATAGATGCGCATATGCAAACATTCATGCAAAATTGGCCCACATACTTGGAGGACACATCACACTTCCTAAGAAGCTTGACCTCTATTAATCTTGATGAACATCAAAATCTGACTCTTTGTACAATTGATGTTGTATCATTATATACATCGATTCCCCATAAATTGGGCCTAGAAGCCATGGAATGGGCATTGCTGAAGTTGGACAAACCAGTAGAAACTAAGTACTTGATCATGCAATTGTTGGAGTTTTGCTTGTATAACAGTTATTTCAGTTGGCAAAATGAATATTATACCCAGCTAAGTGGCACAGCTATGGGTTTCCCAGGAGCCTGTATCTACGCCAATATATTTATGGCCAAACTGGAATTTGAATACATACTGGAGGACAGTACATGGAATGAAGGTATCCTATACTACAAAAGGTATATTGATGATATTTTCCTAATTTGGAAGAAACTATTAATAGATTTGCAGAGAAACATCAACAGCTTAAATCTAGTGAATCCAAGAGTAAAGTTTACCAGCCAAATAAGCAGTACGACAATTCCATTCTTGGATGTATCAGTGGGAATAAAGGGAAAGGTTATTGTAACAGAACTATATAGAAAACCTACTGACAAAAACACATCACTACAATATGGAAGCTTCCATCCAATGACTCTAAAGGATAATCTTCCAATATCTCAATTTATGAGAATAAAAAGAATTTCATCTGATCAAGCAGAATGTACAAAGAAATTTGAATTTCAAAAGCAATGCTACCTTGATAGAGGATATCCGGAAAAACTCATCATCAAACAAATGGAAAGAGTAAAAGTTATACCACGAGGAGAGCTATTGCAAAAAAAGACAAAAGTTGAAAACAAAAGAATGGTCTTCACATCCAAATACTCCACCGCCTCAAGAGATATTAAAAGAACTATAAACAAAAGATGGGATATTTTGCAAATGGAGAGTGATTTCAGAATACTATATGAGCAAAAGCCATTGTTTGCCTACAAGAGATCTCAAAACTTAAAAGAACTTCTCAACAAATCAGAAAAAATTGAATCTTGTGATGAAACTTTCAAAGGCACAACGAAATGCTTTAATTGCAAAAACTGCAATAACGCAATCACAGGGAACGCATTGCAACATCCGCAGACAGGAGAGAAGATCAAATTAAGGCATTCAGCAAACTGTAATGCAGAACATGTCGTATATTCAATCAAGTGCCCCTGTGGGCTATTATACGTTGGCAAAACTGACAGGAGACTGAAAATCCGTTTATCAGAACATAAGAGCCGAATTCGCAACAAAAACATGACATCACCACTTGCAAAGCATTGGGCTGAAAATAATCATACTATAGCTCAAATACGCTTTCAGATAATCGAGCAGGTTCCACAACGACTGGGACTAGACAACGCTAAAGCTTTACTTAGGAGGGAAATTTACTGGATCCGCAAACTTAAGACTGTGGCCCCTAATGGGCTCAACGATAAATTGGATATGATATGTTTTCTATGACCTATGGTCTAAATATGACTCTAAACAATCAAAGTTTCAGACATGAACCCTAATATAGAGCCACTTTAAGTAGCTAGTAACAATATTTCATCTTATGTATAAACGTAGATAGCTACAATTTTCAAAGGAGAAACTAACACAGTGTTACACAATCACAGGTCGTTATAATGTACACCATGAAAATTTTTTTGATAATATAATTTGTTATTATGTACAATGAGCATATGAATTGCTATAGGCATCTAAAGTTGATAAGAAACAAATACTCCAAATGTGTTAAAGATGAAGATCATCTTTACTTTTTTCTATTCTTCCTGTTTTTCATCTTTTCTCATAATTTGCTTTTCTGACTGTTTACAAAATGCAGTTTCGCAATTTCGACGTAAACACACAACCGTAATACCGGCAATGAATAATTCCAGGAATTAATATATTCGATATGTAAATACCTTTTTAATTGGGGTATTACTAACCCCAATTTATTGTCATTTGTTCTAACTTCTTCGTTCACCTAGTTCACAAGTTGTATTATCAGCAATAGACACTAACTCGCTATTAACAACCTTTCTCCATTATAATCACGAGCGACACCATTCCACTATGGCCGCCAAAATTCTTTCTTCGCCCTTAGTCCCTCTTCTATATTGATTAAGTCAGCTCGACATAGCTAAAGGACTATGGACGCCAACGCGCTATCACCACAACTCGTCGGTCACAGAGTGAACACGGAGCTTATCACAACGCCGTCCGGTAAGCCCTAAATATCAACCCGCGCTATACGGGATTGATAATAATAATCTCGACCTAAATGACAACCCGCTAAAACATGCATTATCTTACTTCTCTTTTAGCGTGAGAAGAATTAAAAAGACGCTAGCGAGCTACTAGACACAAAACCCTGAACTCACAGGTAAATGCTTACTCTACATAGTACAATTCAGTTGTAAACAATCTATGTGTAAAATAGTTCATGATACTATTCTCACCCGCTTAAACCCAATAGATTCCATCATTTTGGCTACGTGACTTAAACCGAACAGGTGAGCCATGTGTCTTTACGTAAAAACTCAAAAAATAAGCATAAAGAGGAATTTTCTCTTACATATATGCCTTCGACTCATTCACAGATAATCTGGTTCTATCCGGAAATACAGGTATTTACTGCGAACTATATTTCAGCATAACATGTAGGTATATATTGGTTTAAAATACACTCTTACTTTTTCGTTTCTTTGATCTTCCAGATTTTAAATTTTTCAATCCACAATACTTATACACCAAAGATAACCAATTACCAGGGTAAGGTGATCAATACATCACTCTAAACGTAATTAACAGATTCCTTTTTGTAAAAACATCAATACTAATTGAGCTTCCTATTTCCTCTTTTTTCTTTTTTCTTCTTTTTTTCTTTAGACCCCTGACGAAGGGGTGCAAACCCCGAAATGCATTGGGTTACAAGTGTAATTGTGTTGTATTGATTTGTGTTTTATAATTGTATATGAATCTTGGATTTCTCTGATGCAATTTTTTTGATGCAATGTTAAAAAGTGATATGAATGGATTCACATTGACTAAACTTGTTTGATGTAAAAACAACAGATTAACATGGACTATTGGTTTCATTTGTTATAACTAATAATAGTAGTGCGCACCGTAGTCCTGGAGATCTAGCGATCCCAGGCCATATTCACAGTTCATAAAGAGTTCAGCAGGCACTAATCTGGTGCTGCACACATACCGATTAAATGTAAAAGAGACTTGCAAAACCTGAGTGCATTACCCTCATCTATATACATATTGATATTGACTGCACCCGTAGGGTACTAGCACCACCGTTAAAAATGTCGTTTGACTCAATAGCAGCATTAACAGACAACCGTGCTAATGTCAAAGCATATACGCCAGATGAAGCAACGCAAATTTATAAACTCATTAAAGAGGCTAAATCATTTGATACACAAGGAGGCTCGGTTATACAACAACTTAAGCAATTGGAATATCTGTCTAAGCGTGAACTTAACCAACGGTTACACGCAACTACCCTCATACAGTACCACCGTGTTAGAAGAATCCCACGAGGATTAAGGCTAGCAATAAGACCTATGCTCTACAGACTCAACAGCAACCCACAATTCATGGAGAAGTGGTATGAGATCCTAAATAAATGCTCGTTGGATTTAATATTACTACTCGTTGAGGAATTAGCTAAGACAATAAAAGATTTGGAGGAGGAAATATATAACATCAAGAAAGATCTGTCTGAAAGGATTGAGGAAGAGGATTGGATAAAATATCTGGAGGAAATAGATACTAAATTGGAAAAGTATGGCAAAGAACTACAGGAAACCAAATTGCGGAAATTTAAACGCGATACCATCGATTATAAATTAAATGAGGCCTATACTTGGGCAGAAGTTTATGCAAAGAGACGATTTACTGGGAAAAAGCAACAGACGTCTTCATCTCAGGAGAGCATGGTTTCTGATGGTGATACAAATACTTCAAGGCAACCTCTATCGCATGATCAGGCACGAAAAAAGGACACAGAAAGAACAGTTACATTAGATTCAGCATCTACATCTTCTACGGATCCTTTTTTAGAGAAGGGTACAAACCTTGGCAAACCACCGGATCAAACAATGCCACAAAGTGGAGACAAAAAACGAGAAGAGGACAAGGCAAAAGAAAAGGAGAAGGAACAACTGAAGAAACAAGGACTACGGAGTCAGAGCAAAGTATAGTTATTAATATCTCCAAATACAAGGTATCCAAATTTGAAATCCAGCTACTAAACAAAGGACCTACCTTTGTAAGCACGTATCGAACAAACGAATTGGAAACTGAGATAGCCTTTTTTAAATTCATGAGGGTATTGCGATTAAAATACTTTTTCACTATACTCAATCCCATTGAATCGCCAGATAATGTAGCTGAGCAATTTAAACCAAAAAGCACCTTTATGGCACCAGTTTCTCATAAAAGCTTAGATTTATTTGAAACACTTGTTAAGGCTGATATGACAAAAATCCGATACAACAGCAAATTAAAAAATCTAACACGTGCGGAACAAAGTGCCTTACGAAATCTAAGCAACAACAAGGAGATTACTATCCAAAAGGCAGACAAAGGGGGAGGCCTTGTCATTATGGACACTGAATTCTACATTAAAAAAGGCAACGAGCATGTGCAAGACACTGACATCTACCAAAAACTTTCCCAAGATCCGACAAATAAGATATGCCAGATGTTGGATTTGATTTTGGATAAAGCAGAGGAATTAGGCTGGATTACATTGACAACGAAAAGGTACCTTAGACAAATTTACCCAAGGAGACCAAGAATCTACTTCTTACCCAAAGTGCACAAACACCTATTAAATCCTCCCATCAGGCCTATTGTATCCGGCTGTTCGTCTATTTTTGAAACCTTGGGCATCTTTATAGATGCGCATATGCAAACATTCATGCAAAATTGGCCCACATACTTGGAGGACACATCACACTTCCTAAGAAGCTTGACCTCTATTAATCTTGATGAACATCAAAATCTGACTCTTTGTACAATTGATGTTGTATCATTATATACATCGATTCCCCATAAATTGGGCCTAGAAGCCATGGAATGGGCATTGCTGAAGTTGGACAAACCAGTAGAAACTAAGTACTTGATCATGCAATTGTTGGAGTTTTGCTTGTATAACAGTTATTTCAGTTGGCAAAATGAATATTATACCCAGCTAAGTGGCACAGCTATGGGTTTCCCAGGAGCCTGTATCTACGCCAATATATTTATGGCCAAACTGGAATTTGAATACATACTGGAGGACAGTACATGGAATGAAGGTATCCTATACTACAAAAGGTATATTGATGATATTTTCCTAATTTGGAAGAAACTATTAATAGATTTGCAGAGAAACATCAACAGCTTAAATCTAGTGAATCCAAGAGTAAAGTTTACCAGCCAAATAAGCAGTACGACAATTCCATTCTTGGATGTATCAGTGGGAATAAAGGGAAAGGTTATTGTAACAGAACTATATAGAAAACCTACTGACAAAAACACATCACTACAATATGGAAGCTTCCATCCAATGACTCTAAAGGATAATCTTCCAATATCTCAATTTATGAGAATAAAAAGAATTTCATCTGATCAAGCAGAATGTACAAAGAAATTTGAATTTCAAAAGCAATGCTACCTTGATAGAGGATATCCGGAAAAACTCATCATCAAACAAATGGAAAGAGTAAAAGTTATACCACGAGGAGAGCTATTGCAAAAAAAGACAAAAGTTGAAAACAAAAGAATGGTCTTCACATCCAAATACTCCACCGCCTCAAGAGATATTAAAAGAACTATAAACAAAAGATGGGATATTTTGCAAATGGAGAGTGATTTCGGAATACTATATGAGCAAAAGCCATTGTTTGCCTACAAGAGATCTCAAAACTTAAAAGAACTTCTCAACAAATCAGAAAAAATTGAATCTTGTGATGAAACTTTCAAAGGCACAACGAAATGCTTTAATTGCAAAAACTGCAATAACGCAATCACAGGGAACGCATTGCAACATCCGCAGACAGGAGAGAAGATCAAATTAAGGCATTCAGCAAACTGTAATGCAGAACATGTCGTATATTCAATCAAGTGCCCCTGTGGGCTATTATACGTTGGCAAAACTGACAGGAGACTGAAAATCCGTTTATCAGAACATAAGAGCCGAATTCGCAACAAAAACATGACATCACCACTTGCAAAGCATTGGGCTGAAAATAATCATACTATAGCTCAAATACGCTTTCAGATAATCGAGCAGGTTCCACAACGACTGGGACTAGACAACGCTAAAGCTTTACTTAGGAGGGAAATTTACTGGATCCGCAAACTTAAGACTGTGGCCCCTAATGGGCTCAACGATAAATTGGATATGATATGTTTTCTATGACCTATGGTCTAAATATGACTCTAAACAATCAAAGTTTCAGACATGAACCCTAATATAGAGCCACTTTAAGTAGCTAGTAACAATATTTCATCTTATGTATAAACGTAGATAGCTACAATTTTCAAAGGAGAAACTAACACAGTGTTACACAATCACAGGTCGTTATAATGTACACCATGAAAATTTTTTTGATAATATAATTTGTTATTATGTACAATGAGCATATGAATTGCTATAGGCATCTAAAGTTGATAAGAAACAAATACTCCAAATGTGTTAAAGATGAAGATCATCTTTACTTTTTTCTATTCTTCCTGTTTTTCATCTTTTCTCATAATTTGCTTTTCTGACTGTTTACAAAATGCAGTTTCGCAATTTCGACGTAAACACACAACCGTAATACCGGCAATGAATAATTCCAGGAATTAATATATTCGATATGTAAATACATTTTAATTGGGGTATTACTAACCCCAATTTATTGTCATTTGTTCTAACTTCTTCGTTCACCTAGTTCACAAGTTGTATTATCAGCAACAGACACTAACTCGCTATTAACAACCTTTCTCCATTATAATCACGAGCGACACCATTCCACTATGGCCGCCAAAATTCTTTCTTCGCCCTTAGTCCCTCTTCTATATTGATTAAGTCAGCTCGACATAGCTAAAGGACTATGGACGCCAACGCGCTATCACCACAACTCGTCGGTCACAGAGTGAACACGGAGCTTATCACAACGCCGTCCGGTAAGCCCTAAATATCAACCCGCGCTATACGGGATTGATAATAATAATCTCGACCTAAATGACAACCCGCTAAAACATGCATTATCTTACTTCTCTTTTAGCGTGAGAAGAATTAAAAAGACGCTAGCGAGCTACTAGACACAAAACCCTGAACTCACAGGTAAATGCTTACTCTACATAGTACAATTCAGTTGTAAACAATCTATGTGTAAAATAGTTCATGATACTATTCTCACCCGCTTAAACCCAATAGATTCCATCATTTTGGCTACGTGACTTAAACCGAACAGGTGAGCCATGTGTCTTTACGTAAAAACTCAAAAAATAAGCATAAAGAGGAATTTTCTCTTACATATATGCCTTCGACTCATTCACAGATAATCTGGTTCTATCCGGAAATACAGGTATTTACTGCGAACTATATTTCAGCATAACATGTAGGTATATATTGGTTTAAAATACACTCTTACTTTTTCGTTTCTTTGATCTTCCAGATTTTAAATTTTTCAATCCACAATACTTATACACCAAAGATAACCAATTACCAGGGTAAGGTGATCAATACATCACTCTAAACGTAATTAACAGATTCCTTTTTGTAAAAACATCAATACTAATTGAGCTTCCTATTTCCTCTTTTTTCTTTTTTCTTCTTTTTTTCTTTAGACCCCTGACGAAGGGGTGCAAACCCCGAAATGCATTGGGTTGCAAGTGTAATTGTGTTGTATTGATTTGTGTTTTATAATTGTATATGAATCTTGGATTTCTCTGATGCAATTTTTTTGATGCAATGTTAAAAAGTGATATGAATGGATTCACATTGACTAAACTTGTTTGATGTAAAAACAACAGATTAACATGGACTATTGGTTTCATTTGTTATAACTAATAATAGTAGTGCGCACCGTAGTCCTGGAGATCTAGCGATCCCAGGCCATATTCACAGTTCATAAAGAGTTCAGCAGGCACTAATCTGGTGCTGCACACATACCGATTAAATGTAAAAGAGACTTGCAAAACCTGAGTGCATTACCCTCATCTATATACATATTGATATTGACTGCACCCGTAGGGTACTAGCACCACCGTTAAAAATGTCGTTTGACTCAATAGCAGCATTAACAGACAACCGTGCTAATGTCAAAGCATATACGCCAGATGAAGCAACGCAAATTTATAAACTCATTAAAGAGGCTAAATCATTTGATACACAAGGAGGCTCGGTTATACAACAACTTAAGCAATTGGAATATCTGTCTAAGCGTGAACTTAACCAACGGTTACACGCAACTACCCTCATACAGTACCACCGTGTTAGAAGAATCCCACGAGGATTAAGGCTAGCAATAAGACCTATGCTCTACAGACTCAACAGCAACCCACAATTCATGGAGAAGTGGTATGAGATCCTAAATAAATGCTCGTTGGATTTAATATTACTACTCGTTGAGGAATTAGCTAAGACAATAAAAGATTTGGAGGAGGAAATATATAACATCAAGAAAGATCTGTCTGAAAGGATTGAGGAAGAGGATTGGATAAAATATCTGGAGGAAATAGATACTAAATTGGAAAAGTATGGCAAAGAACTACAGGAAACCAAATTGCGGAAATTTAAACGCGATACCATCGATTATAAATTAAATGAGGCCTATACTTGGGCAGAAGTTTATGCAAAGAGACGATTTACTGGGAAAAAGCAACAGACGTCTTCATCTCAGGAGAGCATGGTTTCTGATGGTGATACAAATACTTCAAGGCAACCTCTATCGCATGATCAGGCACGAAAAAAGGACACAGAAAGAACAGTTACATTAGATTCAGCATCTACATCTTCTACGGATCCTTTTTTAGAGAAGGGTACAAACCTTGGCAAACCACCGGATCAAACAATGCCACAAAGTGGAGACAAAAAACGAGAAGAGGACAAGGCAAAAGAAAAGGAGAAGGAACAACTGAAGAAACAAGGACTACGGAGTCAGAGCAAAGTATAGTTATTAATATCTCCAAATACAAGGTATCCAAATTTGAAATCCAGCTACTAAACAAAGGACCTACCTTTGTAAGCACGTATCGAACAAACGAATTGGAAACTGAGATAGCCTTTTTTAAATTCATGAGGGTATTGCGATTAAAATACTTTTTCACTATACTCAATCCCATTGAATCGCCAGATAATGTAGCTGAGCAATTTAAACCAAAAAGCACCTTTATGGCACCAGTTTCTCATAAAAGCTTAGATTTATTTGAAACACTTGTTAAGGCTGATATGACAAAAATCCGATACAACAGCAAATTAAAAAATCTAACACGTGCGGAACAAAGTGCCTTACGAAATCTAAGCAACAACAAGGAGATTACTATCCAAAAGGCAGACAAAGGGGGAGGCCTTGTCATTATGGACACTGAATTCTACATTAAAAAAGGCAACGAGCATGTGCAAGACACTGACATCTACCAAAAACTTTCCCAAGATCCGACAAATAAGATATGCCAGATGTTGGATTTGATTTTGGATAAAGCAGAGGAATTAGGCTGGATTACATTGACAACGAAAAGGTACCTTAGACAAATTTACCCAAGGAGACCAAGAATCTACTTCTTACCCAAAGTGCACAAACACCTATTAAATCCTCCCATCAGGCCTATTGTATCCGGCTGTTCGTCTATTTTTGAAACCTTGGGCATCTTTATAGATGCGCATATGCAAACATTCATGCAAAATTGGCCCACATACTTGGAGGACACATCACACTTCCTAAGAAGCTTGACCTCTATTAATCTTGATGAACATCAAAATCTGACTCTTTGTACAATTGATGTTGTATCATTATATACATCGATTCCCCATAAATTGGGCCTAGAAGCCATGGAATGGGCATTGCTGAAGTTGGACAAACCAGTAGAAACTAAGTACTTGATCATGCAATTGTTGGAGTTTTGCTTGTATAACAGTTATTTCAGTTGGCAAAATGAATATTATACCCAGCTAAGTGGCACAGCTATGGGTTTCCCAGGAGCCTGTATCTACGCCAATATATTTATGGCCAAACTGGAATTTGAATACATACTGGAGGACAGTACATGGAATGAAGGTATCCTATACTACAAAAGGTATATTGATGATATTTTCCTAATTTGGAAGAAACCATTAATAGATTTGCAGAGAAACATCAACAGCTTAAATCTAGTGAATCCAAGAGTAAAGTTTACCAGCCAAATAAGCAGTACGACAATTCCATTCTTGGATGTATCAGTGGGAATAAAGGGAAAGGTTATTGTAACAGAACTATATAGAAAACCTACTGACAAAAACACATCACTACAATATGGAAGCTTCCATCCAATGACTCTAAAGGATAATCTTCCAATATCTCAATTTATGAGAATAAAAAGAATTTCATCTGATCAAGCAGAATGTACAAAGAAATTTGAATTTCAAAAGCAATGCTACCTTGATAGAGGATATCCGGAAAAACTCATCATCAAACAAATGGAAAGAGTAAAAGTTATACCACGAGGAGAGCTATTGCAAAAAAAGACAAAAGTTGAAAACAAAAGAATGGTCTTCACATCCAAATACTCCACCGCCTCAAGAGATATTAAAAGAACTATAAACAAAAGATGGGATATTTTGCAAATGGAGAGTGATTTCGGAATACTATATGAGCAAAAGCCATTGTTTGCCTACAAGAGATCTCAAAACTTAAAAGAACTTCTCAACAAATCAGAAAAAATTGAATCTTGTGATGAAACTTTCAAAGGCACAACGAAATGCTTTAATTGCAAAAACTGCAATAACGCAATCACAGGGAACGCATTGCAACATCCGCAGACAGGAGAGAAGATCAAATTAAGGCATTCAGCAAACTGTAATGCAGAACATGTCGTATATTCAATCAAGTGCCCCTGTGGGCTATTATACGTTGGCAAAACTGACAGGAGACTGAAAATCCGTTTATCAGAACATAAGAGCCGAATTCGCAACAAAAACATGACATCACCACTTGCAAAGCATTGGGCTGAAAATAATCATACTATAGCTCAAATACGCTTTCAGATAATCGAGCAGGTTCCACAACGACTGGGACTAGACAACGCTAAAGCTTTACTTAGGAGGGAAATTTACTGGATCCGCAAACTTAAGACTGTGGCCCCTAATGGGCTCAACGATAAATTGGATATGATACGTTTTCTATGACCTATGGTCTAAATATGACTCTAAACAATCAAAGTTTCAGACATGAACCCTAATATAGAGCCACTTTAAGTAGCTAGTAACAATATTTCATCTTATGTATAAACGTAGATAGCTACAATTTTCAAAGGAGAAACTAACACAGTGTTACACAATCACAGGTCGTTATAATGTACACCATGAAATTTTTTTTGATAATATAATTTGTTATTATGTACAATGAGCATATGAATTGCTATAGGCATCTAAAGTTGATAAGAAACAAATACTCCAAATGTGTTAAAGATGAAGATCATCTTTACTTTTTTCTATTCTTCCTGTTTTTCATCTTTTCTCATAATTTGCTTTTCTGACTGTTTACAAAATGCAGTTTCGCAATTTCGACGTAAACACACAACCGTAATACCGGCAATGAATAATTCCAGGAATTAATATATTCGATATGTAAATACATTTTAATTGGGGTATTACTAACCCCAATTTATTGTCATTTGTTCTAACTTCTTCGTTCACCTAGTTCACAAGTTGTATTATCAGCAATAGACACTAACTCGCTATTAACAACCTTTCTCCATTATAATCACGAGCGACACCATTCCACTATGGCCGCCAAAATTCTTTCTTCGCCCTTAGTCCCTCTTCTATATTGATTAAGTCAGCTCGACATAGCTAAAGGACTATGGACGCCAACGCGCTATCACCACAACTCGTCGGTCACAGAGTGAACACGGAGCTTATCACAACGCCGTCCGGTAAGCCCTAAATATCAACCCGCGCTATACGGGATTGATAATAATAATCTCGACCTAAATGACAACCCGCTAAAACATGCATTATCTTACTTCTCTTTTAGCGTGAGAAGAATTAAAAAGACGCTAGCGAGCTACTAGACACAAAACCCTGAACTCACAGGTAAATGCTTACTCTACATAGTACAATTCAGTTGTAAACAATCTATGTGTAAAATAGTTCATGATACTATTCTCACCCGCTTAAACCCAATAGATTCCATCATTTTGGCTACGTGACTTAAACCGAACAGGTGAGCCATGTGTCTTTACGTAAAAACTCAAAAAATAAGCATAAAGAGGAATTTTCTCTTACATATATGCCTTCGACTCATTCACAGATAATCTGGTTCTATCCGGAAATACAGGTATTTACTGCGAACTATATTTCAGCATAACATGTAGGTATATATTGGTTTAAAATACACTCTTACTTTTTCGTTTCTTTGATCTTCCAGATTTTAAATTTTTCAATCCACAATACTTATACACCAAAGATAACCAATTACCAGGGTAAGGTGATCAATACATCACTCTAAACGTAATTAACAGATTCCTTTTTGTAAAAACATCAATACTAATTGAGCTTCCTATTTCCTCTTTTTTCTTTTTTCTTCTTTTTTTCTTTAGACCCCTGACGAAGGGGTGCAAACCCCGAAATGCATTGGGTTACAAGTGTAATTGTGTTGTATTGATTTGTGTTTTATAATTGTATATGAATCTTGGATTTCTCTGATGCAATTTTTTTGATGCAATGTTAAAAAGTGATATGAATGGATTCACATTGACTAAACTTGTTTGATGTAAAAACAACAGATTAACATGGACTATTGGTTTCATTTGTTATAACTAATAATAGTAGTGCGCACCGTAGTCCTGGAGATCTAGCGATCCCAGGCCATATTCACAGTTCATAAAGAGTTCAGCAGGCACTAATCTGGTGCTGCACACATACCGATTAAATGTAAAAGAGACTTGCAAAACCTGAGTGCATTACCCTCATCTATATACATCTTTATAATACTCCAGCAGCAGCTGTGCCCTGGGACGCTCACTAATGAAGAGCGGACACTGAGGCTGTGTTGGAATCAGAGCCAGCGCAGAGCTGGAATTACCCGTCCTTATACCCCGGAAATACCGTTAGGTATGTGTATCGCCCTCCCACATGGGGGGACTGGATTGCGTTTGCCGAATGGGAAGCAATGGGTGTGCAGGTATTGGGAGATTTATATGAAGATGGAGCTCTATTATCTTATCAGGCCCTGCAGGCTAGATATGACCTCCCTCGGGGGGATTTCTTATTACATTCAGCCCTAGTTTCAGCAATACAACATCACTGGAGGGAAGGGCGTAGTTCGCGGAGCCGCACTCCGCGGAGCTACGCGAAGACGCAGTTGCACTCCGCGACCTTCGCGTAGCTCCGCGGACATGCGTAGTAGCTTGCTAGACCCGTTCGCGCGCCGTTTTTCGTCTTCGGGAGCGCGGTGCGCGTGTTCGGGGCGCTGCCTGCATGCTCGAGATAGCTAGCGCGCTAAGTTACTCAAGAGGTTTGTCCCGCCCGCTTGCGTTCCCTTATTTCCAAAGTGCGTGATCGCGTCAAATATCGCGCGAACTTACCCCCGGCGCACGCGATAATGTTATTCAGCGCGCGAGAACTACGCTACGCACCGGATCGCGGAGTAATCGACAGCTTCGCGTTCTCCGTAGAACGCGGAGTTGCCAAAACTCCGCAAGCTCCGCGAACGGAGCGTAGTTCTTCGCCCAGGGTTAGTCGGAACCACAGGCATCGGTGGTCTGCCAGTATGTAGTGATGGTGGCAGGCATCTTCAAGGCCATTACATGCCTCTAAAGGCGCATGATGAGCGAGGGACTGGAGCTGTTGAGGGAGCTGCAGAGGAAGTGGGAGGTGGACCTAGGTAAGGAGATCCCCTAGAAGGCATGGGCTCAACTAGTTCGGGGAGCCTGGAAAAGAACTAGGAATGCCAGATTTCAATTGATACACTTCTTTATCCTACACAGGGCATACTTAAGCCCTGCTAAGATTAATTGGTACTTTAAAATAGGTACTGCCCAATGCCCCTGCTGCAATCTATTGGGAGCAGAGTTTCATCATATGATGTGGGGTTGCACGCAGCTAGGGACGTATTGGGAGGAGGTGGTCGACCTGCTCTACGGTGTTACGGAGCGACACATAGAACCTGACATGAGCACCTTTTTATTACACTAGTATCCACACACTCCCAAAACGAGAGTAACAAGTACATTTTTAGATCTAGGCTTGTTGCTGGCTAAGAGAGAGATCACTGCACATTGGAAGTCAAGGCGAGAGCCCAGTTCCGAAAGGTGGAAAACAGAATTGCTCAAATGGACAAAGAGTGAAAGCACAGTTCAACTGCAACAAGCTCTACGGGCTAATAATTAGTAGGCGCTGGAGGTAGCAAGGGCATGGGAGACCATAGTGGTAGCGTTACAGGTGCCCAAAGCAGACTCAGACATAAGCTCGGCCCTGGAGGCCCAAGAGGGAGCGTCATGACTCATAAGTGCAGTAGGGTAATCCGGGGCATAACCCTGTGGTGCAGTTGTTGCATTGGACTGATTGGTGGTTAGAATGTACTGTCCCCCTGTTATTGTGATAAGTAGGGCAAAAGGAATAGTAGTTCTCACAGATATGAATGGCGAGTTGTTAGGGCACACCGGTGGTAGGAGGGATGGGGAGCGAGTTAGGTGTGAGTTGGTGGCTTATTATATAATTCAGTTGACACGGCATTAACGCTACATGATGAATAGCAGGACCTGGACTTTTATACGATTAGAAATGTTATTGTGTATGTAGTGAGAGGGAGATAACCTATAAGCCCTTAGCGTATAAAATCGCCTGATTGCATTGACAAGGGGCGTGAGACAATTGAACAACGATGTAACAGAAATGTTATGCAATGAATCTTAATCTTGCTGTACTATTTGCCAGATGGTGTTTGGAAAATCAATTAAAAAAATGTTTTAAAAAACATTTTCCCTTTTTAGGTCTCACCTGTGACTGCACATGCACTGAATGCACTCTTGCTTGGGAGAGATATTGTGTAGAACAAGGAGTTTGCAGCCTGCTCATTGCTCTACATTTAGTGGCCTCATTGCCACTTTTATCTGCTGCCTTCTAATTCTCCAGCGCATGCTGATTTCACTTCCTCTTCTTTTGGCTGGAGTATGGACCCAGTACTAATGACTTCACCTTGGTTGCTGTCCTTCCGCAGCACAGCACTACTATCTTTTTTCTTTTTTCCTCGCCGTCCTTGTTGAATCTCTTGCTATTTGTAGCTATGTTTTACTATGCCACACACACTTCAAGGACGCCTTTTTCTCCTTTGAAATGGATGTTTATTGTGACAGCAGATGTTATCTGCCTTTACTGTGACAACAGATGTTGTCCACTCCCAAATTTATTTTCACTAAGACCTGGACTTGCGTGCAATTGCTTGCTTTATGTGATAAGGTATTTTACCAAAAGTTATATTTCTTTTTCTTTTTCACGCATGGGGAGAATAACCGATTTTCCACGAATTACAGGGGGTGATGTGCTGTGACCTAACATGCATTGGCAAAGCTAATAGTCCTTGCCTTTGAGACTATTGGCTCTGATTTGCCTTTTGTTCATGCTGTACAACAGGGGCACAGACAACTTTGACAATGATTTGTAGCTATGCTGTAAAGCAGCATGGCTAAAAATATTAATAAAAAAGGACTATGATGCATCTAATGCTAATGCACATTTAAAAAAATGCGCATTAACCCTGGCTGCACCATATTGTTTTAAAAAATTTGTTTTACCCTCACTGCAAGGCATTTGCGCTGCTGTACAACATGGCTACAAAACACTGCCAAAGTAATTAGCTCTCATAAGCGACACCTATTTGATTTGCCAAAGCTTCTTTCTTATTATTCATATATCTGAACATTTAGGTGGAATTTTTGCTTGATGCTTCCAACAAATATGTGTTTTGCCACTTCATTATTGCTTTGTAGGTAGAAACTACCAGACAGCGCAGCCATCTGGTTTGGAAAAGATATGTTGTGGGCTTACCAAAGGCATAAAGGGGCTTTCATCATGCCGCTGATTACCATTGGTCGGCTTTACTGTCACTCTCATTTGGATACTTCAGTGAATTGCCTTGCCCATCTTGGGTTTGTCCCTCCTATAGAGCATTTTAAATGTACTCGTGTTCTTCCACTGTTCACTTTTAGAAATCTACTTTATATTTCTTTTGTCTTAAGTATGCCACAAGAGTACATGTTTTCCTGTTGAATTCTTAGTGAGCTTTTCTTCCCTGCTGAATGCTACATGTTGCTCTCTTTAGGCTGTGTGTCTCTCCCAAGCCTCTTTGTGATCAGATGCGGCTGGCATGGATTGGGGTGGCAAGGGGTGTAAAAAAAGGAAAAAAATTGTACCTTATCGCGGAGTCTCTCCTCCGTCTCTCCTCCATGTCGGGCCAGAACAGGAAGCACTCAGGCTCCCCTAAACCAATCACAACGCTGCAATGCAGCATTGTAATTGGTCAAGGGCCGTGGTTCGGCACTCAGCCAGGGAATGAGAGCCTAGGCATGTTCTCCACACAGGCTGTAATGAATCCTAGGTGGAGAGCATGCAAAGTGCGCATGACTGTTTGACCGGCCACAGACGGCCGGCCAAACAGTCATTCACACTAACAGTGTGCCACCAATCCTCCCTCTGATCCTCTGTCATCAGAGCAGCTCCGCCCCGCCCGCAAAGCTGCCGTAGCAGGACCCAATAAAATGATAATAACCTCGTTATTATCCTTTCATTTTTCCTTTATTTCGCTGCTGCAATTTGGTGAGGCGATGCTCCTCCCCCTTTGTGGAGGAGCTGCCACTTTTTGTGATACACTCACTCTCAAGTGCTTTTTTACCCCTGCATTGCTTTCTCACCCATGAGCGTCTCTCCAAATCCATATTGATCTTTCTCTCGGACGTTTCCTTTTTGCACCCATGCTCCATGTTGCTGTCTGTGTCACCTATGTGCTCTCACTGCCGTGTTTCTTCCTTCCACCTGTGCCCCTGCGTTGCTTCACCCGCAGGTGCCCCCATGTTGTTTCTGCCGCAGTCCTTGTGTTGCTTCCTCTGCCTGTGTTGCTTCCACTCCATCAACGCTTATGCACTCTTCTTTTCTTTAGCACTCCAAAGCAGATCAATAAATAAACAACAGAAAAAACACCCACAACTTTTTATAGGTGCTTGCATGGGTGGTGCATGGGTCTTCAAAATGGTGCCAACAGCCGCATCATTTATGCGATCACTTTATTTCTCAACCATTTATCTGTCAAATTAAAGCTGTCAGTTATATGTTACATTGTGTTAGGCCCAGGCAAATACTTATTGTTTTGTCTGTTAACAGAAAATTGAAAATTGGGCTAAAAAAAATCAGAAAACATGCATTGTTTCAGATATATATTTTCGAATTACTAAACTTTTTTAATATTGACTATTTTCTTTCAAAGTGATTTTGTCCTCAAGAATCAATTCGTTTTTAGCATTTTCTTTTCTAAAAATTAAATTATTTTCAACTTGTAATTATTTTTTTGTATCAAATTTCGTTTTTGAAGCAGCCCACTGCATTTAGTAGCAAATTAAATTCGACAGTGCTCTTTGCTGCAATCCTGCTGCAAAAGAATCAGGGCCAGGTGCAGTGTTTTAACAAAAACATCATCCTTTTGGTCTAGTCTCATAAATCTGGACAGAACCACAGACATAGTTCAGACTCATAGAAACACCATTTTTTGAAGCCTACAAACAATAGAAAACTCTCTCTATATGAGCTTTGACAGGCCACTTTGTCCCTGCCAAATGTTCTTTGCAATTCCCTTTAACTATCCAAAATGACCTTTGCCCCCGCAAGAGAAACAAAATTAATCTCCAGTAATAAAAAAATCATCTGGTTTATTTCCAACATGTTGGGTTTAATAAAGCGAAATAAGAACACGCATATATTAAAATTCAAAGGACTGGGGGCAGATGTATTTAATATAAAAAATAACAATAAAAACTTAACAGGCCAGCATTCTTCCGACATTTTGTGATACCCATCTATTATCATAAGCGTTGAGACATATTTAATGATGTCCTTGGCAAGCTGATCACGGAGAAGGTTTTCACCTTAAAAAACTGGCTTGTGTTGTGCTTATTAATGCACTGATGCTGGGCACGAGGCACACTAGACATCTGCTGCGGTGTACGACTACACTGAACAGAACTCACAATTCAGTCAATAAAATAGACCAGGTTCCGGTCTTGGCATTCGGCACCACAAGCTCCAGGTACCATTATGCCGTATTTCATAAAATGTGATTTTTCCTCTATTTTTTTGAGGTGCAAAGTCTTAACACATTACTTTAGTGGAGAAGTGTGGCTCACTGGTTAGGGGAGGCAGACCTGGAAGCAGAGGTCAGCCCGGGATCAGGGTTCAATTCCCGGATCGGCGGGGTCTTGAGTCCTAAAATGTCCATGGACTCGACAATTCTCGCTCCGGTGCCTACTCGATTAACGGGTTCACACTCTGCGACTCTGGGCAATAGCTTGCTTAATCTCCACAACGGCCCCTCGCGGCGGAATGCCTGGCTTTCACCTTGCGGATACCCTGCCGGGGTTATCTCACAGGGGAATACCAGGACGGGTTCCCTAAGCAAGCGCATAGAAACCGCTTGGTGATTTGCGCTATATAAATTCCTGTACATTTACATTTTACATTTTAGTGCTATAACCTTCCCCGTCGCTCCCTGCCAGTCCCCACGTGTGAAAAGTATTTGAGTGTCTCGCTGTGAATATTCTGAATTTAGTACATATATATATATATATATATAAATCAAAACGGCCATACACTTAAAATAAGACACACCTAATGGTTTTGCCAGTGCTTGTTAGCAGTATGAAATAAATCAGTAACAACAATGATTTTGTTGCGAATAATTAGAGTCGAAAATGTGTCAATTCTGAAATTATGAAACTGTGAATAATACAATAGTAAAGTCTGGGTTGGGGTGGGTGCCCTTTAAAGTATGTCATTCGCTCCTGAATGGCTGCTCACACCCCTTTGATTTGCACTTTCTCACTCTATGAGACAATTCTGCTCGTTTTATCCCCACATAGGCCTATAACCCTACATCTGTATATCTGACACCGCTTCTCTTTCCTTTCCAGGTTGTCTTTTCACTCTCTCCTTCATTTCTTCCACCTCGTCACCCTGCCTCACACATAAACCACCCACTTGTGTTTAAGCACTTTATTTTCTTCCCCTTTGGTGCTGTCTGTATGTCGACAGCTTTGCACCTCCTCCACACACTCTCCCCGCAATTACAATTGGCGCATGTGTGACTACTGCTCTCTGCTATCTGCTGAGAGGTCAAGGATTGGATGTGCACGTAGGTTGACCACCTTTATGACCCACTGACAGGGACTGAGAAGCTTAAACTGCCTTCAGGCTCAGCACTAGAGCTCTTAATCGTGTCCGTCAAAAAACACGCACCCACAACCGGAACTCACCCAAACACTCAATGGTGACTCAGTTCACAGTATACACTACTTCACAGCATGCACTACACAAGTATCATATACTTCTTGGAAAAACTTCAGATTCACATCATCATGAAAAAGCAAATAATCTTGGAGAATGAAAGATGAAGTAAAATGTGGAATAGATACCCAGAAAGATCTCCACTGTTAGGAAGAAGGGAAAAGGTTTTTTTTGGGGGGGAGGGGATGGTTCTTGCAGGAACACGTTGAAAGGAAAAAATATTTTTTCTTTTCAATAAACCCTCACCCACCCGGGTTTCCCCTTGGTGTCATGCTTCATCATTGGGTCCATCCCTGCCCTCTTTACCTGCCTATACTCTCCCCCTTTTTGTTTTGATATGTAAAATGTGGAATGCAAATGGGTACTACATTGCTGTCATGAACTATCAAAGAGGTGCCTTGCTCACATGGATTACCACAAATGAGTTCACCATCAATGTTGTGAAATCTTTCGGTGTATTTGCCTGTAAATTAAGGACATGAATAAAGGGCCAGATAGGGACCCATTTCAAAGTACTTTGTAGATCTCACCCTGAGACATTGTGTTCACTAACAGCGGGCTTGGAGGCTGCCCACTACCTACCATTGATTGGCTTCATGGTCACTCTCAATTACTTGCATCCTGCTGTTCAGCAAGCACTGAGGTCGCCACTTCCTCTTCTTGTGTGTGGCCCTCACCTGGATCATGGCCCAAGTGCTTGTGTCCTTCACTGCTCATGCCTTCGGGTGCTATTTTTTCTTTTTGCTGATGCACATTAAAGAGTGCATCTTTTGTAGTTGGCTATCTCCTGTATTTCTCCACTGTCAATCTTCTTCCTATATAGCCGACCCTTAATAATGGAATAAAAGATTCTTTCTGTGATTCAGAGTATAACTGACAGAAAAAAAGAAAATTCAGCATATTCTGAGGTGATTTAGAGTCACATGGATATGGGTCATGGAGGGAGTCGCAGTATACTTTGCTGGGATAGGAAACCAATAGATGAGCAATGCTGAACCTAAATCTAGTAAGATAATACCTTTTAGAATGACAGAAAGGAAACAAAAGGTATGGCTCTAAGCACTCAGTAGTGACCAGAGGCAAATATTCAACCACTCTCCTCTTGCCCAACTCCATATGTTCCCTATGATCCCTTAACATAATTAGGAGATCCTGCTTTAACTGAGATTTTAAAGAGTTGCAATAAGTTGTGGATTGCAGAAACAGCCCACCCTTGCCATAAGTTCAAGCTGCTTTTTGACATAACTAAGTCATGGAATTTTATACTTGTGATCAAGACTCAAACAGTTCTCTATTAGTGCAGGTTAATCTTTTGGCCAAATGGATTGCCATAACATAATTGAGGCAAATTGGATGGGATGTATTAAAGGGGCCAAACCGAATTCCATATGGCAGAGTATAATTGGGAGACTGGGGGGTACTGCCAGGAGTCATCTAAAAACGGAGTTTTCTGCTGTCTGCAGAATAGAAACATTGCAAAAGCCTCAAACTCCTGCCCCACATATGATAACAGAGCAACAGCGTGTGACGTAGATGTTAATTAGTGCATCAACTAGTTTGGATTCGTTTCCTTACAAACTTAAAACGTGCCTCAAGAGTTTGGTCAAAACACCTTTTCCTAGCCTCAATAAGATGGGTTCAGTTGTCTCTTTGATCAAATGGGACACCTAAATAGGAAAAAGTTGGGACGTGGAGCACCTTATCATTGTTAATAAAATGAGGCTTTAAAGGGTAACAAGTTTTCCCAACCAACATTGCATGCAAATGAGCTGTGTTTATCTTTAGGCCCAAATCACTCATAAAATCATTGAATCTATTTAAAAGTATTTGCAGGCCAACACTAGTTCTAGAAATCAACGCACAGTCGTCCGCATAAAGCAGAGGCGGTAGATTTCTAGAGGCTACCCTTCGCATGTCGACAGCCCACTGATTAAGATAACTTGCGAGGTCGTGGATATATAAACCGAGCAAGAAGGTGGCTAATAGGCCCCCTTCCCTTGCTCCATACCTCATTTTAGTTGGTGCAGTAAGTACGCCATTTGCCCCACATCTGACTCTCCCAGTCACATCTTAATGCATCAGAGTGAGGACGAGCTCCAAAGATATATCTATGCCCATTCCCAACATCTTTTGCCACAGTTTACCTCTCTGTACCCAGTCAAAAGCTGATGTCAAATTATTAAATCCTAGATGGAGAGCACCATTCTTTGACAAAGTGTACTTACTAATGACCAGGTGGAGATTAATGCAAAAAGAACAATTGATGGACAAAATGCAGAACAATGTCATACATTCACTCCAGTTCAGAGATCTGGGCCTGAATCCATTATTTTGTTGCTCTCCATGCCATTCCAGTTTGAACCCAGCCATATGCAAATCAGTCTTGACCCTGCCCCCTATGGGAACAGTCCAGCCCAAAATGCCAGGCCCTCCCTGACTGGAAACAAGCATCCTGGGACTTGTTTTGGGGTTTCACCCCTCATCAGCCAGGCTAACTTGACTCAAGTGGCATGGAGAGCAGGGGTCCCACGTCTGGGCATACCCGTCCCACTCAGGGTGACAAATGCAAAAAGAATAATTGATTGACATAATGCAGACATTGCTCACCAGTTCCAAAGCCTCTCCTGACACCGTATTGCATGTCCGAAGATGTCCCTCTGTCTGCTACCCAGGCTTCAAGACGATCAAGTAAAACCCTGCCCATTAGTTGGCATGTAAAGTCAATTAAAGAAATCGGGTAATAGCATTTAGGGTTTTTGCTGTCTCCTCTTTTGAAGATGGTGTCTATGGTCACACTGGACCAAGATTGTAACTGTCCCGAATTTGCTGCCCAGCTTAAGATGTTAGTTAGCAGTGGGAGCTCCAGATCGGGATTTGCCAGGAAAAGATCAACAGGGACACCCTCGGGGCCAGATGCTTTGTTCTTAGTGGTCTAATTTAGGGCACTTGTCGCAATGGATTGTGACATCAGTACAGGTGTTGTGACTGTCTTGAAGAAAAGAGGCACTGCCGGTCTTCCAAAAAAGGCTAGAGTCCTTACTAACACTTTCTTCATATAATATGTCCCACGCCTCTTGTTTAATGGCCTCCCTGCGGGCCATAAGTGCCTGTTTATATTGATGCCTACATAACACCACCATCCCTTTATCCACAGGTTTCGGTTTCAAGACCACAATGAGATTGCTATGAGTCCACAAATAATCATTATTGAACCATTTTTGGGGCCTTTTGGCTTTTGGCTTTCTATCAACATGTAATATTTCATTTATTGTTTCAGTTATATCATCAAAAGCTTCCAGCATAGCTTGTGGATTCAATTCACTCTCTAAACAAGCCAAAATCTGTGCCAGATTAATTTTATTAGCTTCTCCAGTACAGTATTGGGATTTACTGAAGCCCATTTCCACATAAGACCCTTGTTTTTATTATAAACTATTGGTTTAATATAAGGTTTAGTGAGATGTTTTTTGATCTTTGTTTCAAAGGAAATACACAAGGCCACGACCCCTTTCTCCACCACTCTGCAAAGAGTCTCCTGGCGCTGCTGGTTGATGGATGAAGTTTCCTTGGCTCCTGAGGTCCTCAGGACTAAAGTGGACTTCTTCTCCCAACCAGTAGTGTGCAAGGAGGTGTGTTTGCAAAGTGGTGGAGAAATGTGCATGGCCTCCCACAACCTCTTAGCAATCCCTCTGTGTGGGACTTACTGGAGGTAACCTGAGGGAGAGGTGTCCCCCAAGGACCCTCAAGAGCCAAGGAGACTTTATCCCCCAAGTAGTAGTGCACCAAGAGGCGCATTTGCAAGCTGGTGGAGAAGGGGGTGCAGCCACCGAAAACCTCTCAGTAAACCCATTGTGTGGGACTTACTGAAGGTAACAGGGGGGAAGGTAGTTGGCCCCCAAGAAGCCTCAATAGCCAAGGGGACTTCCTCCCCCTACTAGTAGTGCACCCGCAGGGGCATTTGCAAGATGGTGGTAAACCATCAAGCTAGCCTGACTGATGAGGGCTTTTAGCCCAAAACCGGTCCCAGGATGCGTGTTTCCGGTCCAGAGAAGACGTGGCTTGTCAGTTCGGGCTGGACTGTTCCCATGAGGCACAGGGTCAAGACTGATTTGCATATAGATGTGTCTGAACTGGGGTGGCAAAGTGAGCTAAAGAATGATGATGGCTTCAACCCAGATCTGTGACTGGGGGTGAGTGTTTGAAAAGTTTCAGCACTCCATCCATCATTTCCTTGTGTTTGCTTTGTTCACCCTAAGTTGTCAGGATATGCCCAGATGTGGGTCCCTTGCTCACTTTGCCACTGGATTCAACCTAGCCTGACTGATGAGGGCTGTTAGCCCAAAACTGGTCCCAGGATGCTTGTTTCCAGTCCAGGGAAGACATGGCTGACAGTTCGGGCTGGACTGTTCCCAAGAGGCACAGGGTCAAGACTGATCTGCATATAGCTGTGTCTGAACTGGGGTGGCAAAGTGAGCTAAAGAATGATTATGGATCAAACCCAGATTTGTGACTGGGGGTGAGTGTTTGAAAAGTTTCAGCACACCATCCATCATTTCCTTGCATTTGCTTTGTTCGCCCTAAATTGGCAGGGTATGCCCAGATGTAGGTCCCTTGCTCACTTTGCCACTGGATTCAATCTTGCCTGACTGATGAGGGCTGTTAGCCCATAACCGGTCCCAGGATGCTTCTTTCCGGTCCAGGGAAGGCATGGCTTGGCAGTTCGGGCTGGACTGTTCCCATGAGGCACAGGGATAAGACTGATTTGCATATAGCTGTGTCCGAACTGGGATGGCAAAGTGAGCTAAAGAATGATGATGGATTCAACCCAGATCTGTAACTAGGAGTGAGTGTTTGAAAAATGTCAGCACTCCATCCATCATTTCCTTGTGTTTGCTTTGTTCGCCCTAAGTTGGCAGGGTATGCCCAGACTTGGTTGCCACTGGATTCAAGCTAGCCTGACTGATGAGGGCTGTTAGCCTGAAACCGGTCCCAGGATGCTTGTTTCCAGTCCAGGGAAGACATGGCTTGGCAGCTCGGGCTGGACAGTTCCCATGAAGCACAGGGTCAAGACTGATTTGCATATAGCTGTGTCTGAACTGGGGTGGCAAAGTGAGCTAAAGAATGATGATGGATTCAACCCAGATCTGTGACTGGGGTTGAGTGTTTGAAAAGTTTCACCATTCCATCCATCACTTCCGTGTGTTTACTTTGTTCTCCAAAACTTCTCAGCAATCCTGCTGTGTGGGACTTACTGGAGGTAACCGGAGGGGTAGTTGGCCATCCAAGGATGCTCCACTTCCACTTACTCACCTATACAGATACTTATAAACCCACACAATCACTAAAACAGCCACTGACATGTCCACTCATACTCCCATACAGCCACTCACACACTGAGTCTGTCACTCCTGTAGCTAGTGACACATCTACTCACTCACTCATACAGTCAATCACACAGCCACTTACTCACCCATAGTTACACACACACACACACACACTTACTTACTTATTATTTTTTAACACGTATTCACTCACCTATACAGTTGCTGACACAAAAATACACTCACCCATACCCACTCTTAATTCCACTCACTGACCCTTACAGTCATTTGTATACCCCATCACTCACTATACTGCCTTTCACATATCTAGGGGCATATTATCAAGAACGGCATTAAAATTATCACCGGTTTAGCGGCAGAAAACTGCTGCTAAATTGGCGATAATGGGCTTGATAATATGCCCTGCAGAATTCCAATAGAAGCCCATGTTCACACCAGAACATGGACTTCTATTGGAATTCTCAAGAGCATATTATCATGCCCATTATCGCCGCTTTAGCGGCAGTTTTCTGCTGCTACACCGGCGATAATTTTTAACGCCGTTCTTGATGATATGCTCTCTAGTTACTCACCCATTCACCACTGACACAATCACTCACTCACCCATACAGCCATCCACACACTCACCCATACAGCCTCTCACACACACAATAACTAACCCATGCAGCCACTGACTCACCCACTCACTCATCCATACAAGCATACACCCCCTCACACACCCACACAGACCCTCAGACATCCATAAAGGTACTCAGACAACCAATCACTCACCCATATAGCCACTCATGTACCCACTCACACACCCATACAGCCACTTTGACACCAACTGACTGACTGAAACAGACATTCACACAACCAGCCACTCATCCATACATTTCCTAAAACACCTAATCACTCACTTATACAGCCAGGTGGGTTCTGGTTGTCATGGAAAGTTTGGGGGTGATCTGTGCAGTGGAGACCAAGAATTTGGGGCGTGAAATAAGGGTGCATTTGTAATGTTAATTCCCATAGGAACCTTTAGCCACAGCTATAGCAGAAACCACAGAACAGACGAACACCAAATTTGTCAGGGAGGTAGATGTTGGCTCAAAGAAGTGCCTTTTGCTTATTTGGTGTAAATCCGTTCAGAAGTTGTTGAGAAATGTAAGTTTAAAATTATAGTGATATCTCTGGCCGCAGATATTTTGTGGTGGTTTCGCGATTAATCGCGAATGCACACGCCAACTGGAATGCTCTGGTTGGCTGGATTGAACAGAAAGTTGAAGCTGTCATTTTATTGCTTCGGAATGGTTTTCGGGGCTGAACATTTTTGAAAAAACAAACATAAGGGGTCAGAGTAGAGGTACTCTCACCGCATGTTTGAGGAATGGGGGTGTTAGTAGCACAAGTTATGTGTCCAAAATTGATTTTTTTAACCAGGTGCAATATTTGCAATGGTGCTGGGACCACCAGCATAACTCCCGGTGTATCATCACTGGGAACTCGCGACTGACAACGTCATTGCGAATATTGGTGGAAATATAAAAAAAATCATTTAATCATCAATACGCATTGTTATAGAGATATTGAGATTTTGATAAACGTTTTTATAGAGTTATTTATATAGTGAGTTATGTACTGTGATGGTTACAATTAATTATATAGTTATCATTTTTTAATGTGATGGTGGATATTGAATTCCTGCTTTTACTTTCTGCTTTTGCAACATAACCACGGGGATCACGATTACTGACGTCATCGCGATCTCTGGCCTCACGCGAAAACAGAAAATAGGTCTTAGAGATTGTTCTAGAAATACACTAGAAAAACATGAGTTAGAAGTGTCTGGTAATAAACTGCTAGTGTGTGAAATACAGTAATATGTTTGCAAATATGTGTTTTCGCTTTATGGAAAAGGCGTGATCGTCGCGGTGAACAAGGTCATCACGGCATCTCGAATAACTGCAAAAACAGAAAGTTGGTCTGAATGATGGTGTTTAAAGAAACTTAGTAGAAAAGTATGAGTTTAAACATGCTTTGAAAGAAGTATGTATGTAGTGATATGTGTAGATCAATGTTTGTTAACCTCTCAAGTGCTGCGCCTATACCAACGGCCGACGGCACCACTACCTCGGGAGTGCTGCCGTCGGCCGTTGGACGTTCCAACTGCACCTGCGCAATGGAACGTTCAGCACTGGAGCTGGACGTTCCAAAGCAGCTAAGGTGTTAAGAATGGATTTTTTTCAGAATATTTTTGGATGTGTTTGTGGTCACTGAATGTCTGCTTTTGTTTTCCGTTTTTGTCACATTCTGTGAGGATTGCGATGTCATTGCGAAGAGTGCCAAAAACAAACAAAAACTTTGGAAAAAAACTTCACAACATTTTGGGTACTAGGGTGGCTCTGACAAGAGCTGTTGTGTTGGTTGTGTGTACATGGCTTATACATATAAGACCGGATGCAGAGTTTCAAGTTACTTAGAAACACCCTGTTGCCTTCATCTATAAAGTGCACTCCACCATTTCTATAATTTCCATGCATGTCAAAACGCAGATTGTTGTTATAGATACAGCCCATGCAATTGTCTCTGAGGAATGCAGAAACTGTTTTATTTACATGTTTCCTGGCTTTGTTAATCTGTGAACAGAACTGATTTGACCACTTCCATTTTTGTCTTTGGCACCAACACAGTGTGAGGGAAAAGCAACATCAATTTTAAAAAGGTTTCTTTCATTAAGATTTCCAGCCCTACCCTAGTCAATGTTCCTAGGGCATTGCCACCACAGTGCACAATCATGAGGTGAGGAGCTTGGGAATCCACAATGGATTTAACCAAAGCCAGCAACAGATGAAACTTTAACCCTCACTGGCCAAACTAAGTAACCTCCACATTTGGCAAACCCAAGTCCCTGTCAATACCTCTCTTTTTTGCAGCCTCTTTTGCCCAATAGATATAGCTGTGGCCCACAATCCATTCTATAAGCATTTTGAAGTGAAGGAGCAATATAGTCAGGAGAATGCTGGAGGTGAATGTGGTAGTTTTCCAAAGGAAAAGCAGTTAAAATGGAGGTTATTTGTTTTGTTAAAGATATATTTCATTGGATGCTGTCAGCATGAAAGTGAATAAAATTAGCTAGTATGTTGGATGCATTAGCAAGAAGTCTTATTATTGGCTGTTGTTTAAGAAAAGAAATGTAATACAAACATGGTTTGAATGTGTGGAGTAAAGCACATCTGCTGAATATTATTTGGAAGCAGCATGTTCCTTCTAGAATGTGCTATGACCTTGTGACCTACTGGTTCCACTGGGTTGCTAGGTACACTGAGCTAAGACTGTAATGGGGGGAAGGGTGTTAAATAGACAGAACATTTTTTTAAATTGAGGAGTAATGACACAATGTAAGTAATTGCAAGTTTTAATTTTCAACTCAAGATTAAGTAATAAACTGGTGTGTAGTATTTAAATTTCGGAAAAAATAATCTAGATATTGAATTAAACTCCCATTTTTTGTTCATGATTTCCTCGCAATGATCACAAAAACATTGCGAAGACACAGTGACAGTAACCTCGTTTTGAAAGAGAGAGAAAAGGTTAATAGATGCTAACCATTCACAAGTGGAGATGCAGTAGTCTAAAATGAAAGGCAAGATTTCATTTGCTGCCTTTTTCAAGATGATAGAGTGGAAAGTTGAAGAGGTTGCCATTTTAGGCTACCTTTGTGTGAGATTGGCGTACCAGTCTTGTGCTTAGTTTTTACAAATCTCAGGGTCCAAACTGTGCAGAAAGAGCAAAAACAACAATATAATCTACAAACTGAATTCAGTGGTATGTATATAACTTTGTAATTATTTTAAAAATGTACATTAGAAATGAAGATGCATATGGGAGTTTGATTAAAATGAGTATCACAGTGATGAGAAAAAATATATGAGATGAACTGTATCTATTAGAGGGCATGTTTTTAAGAGGTTTGTGGTGAATGTTTTGGGAACTAAGAGAAAAATGAATTAGTGCCTGTTTATTACATTGTGTATTTTATTGAAAAATAACGGTATAGTTTTGTGGAAAGTTACAATGAGGAACTATGAATTTTTTAAATGTCTAAACATCATGTGCAGAATAGATACATCTGTCATTTGCATTCTGGGAGTTGTAGTTCTCTTAGTAACATTACTTAACAGGCATAGTGCAGTGAGAAATAAAAGGTGAGAACATGCTGTCTGCATGAATATGAATTAGGAAGAAGTAATACTTGTTAGATATATATTGGGAAGTGTTTGTCAACGTGGTTTTTAACTTATATAGCCACTTTGGACATGCTTGAATGGTGGTATATAGTTTTTGTGCTTGCGCATAACTATATATACGGTAGGACTTTTGAGTTTGCTTAAAGATGCAGAGAGGTATATATTTTGGGAAATATGACTTGAATGTGAACATCTATAAAGAAATCCCATATATGTTTACATGTTGATATATGTTCAGTAGGGCTGATAAAAATGTCATGTATATGGTTAGGGTAGTGTTTTTCTTTAAACATGGTTTGTTTAAAATTGAGAAGGATTAATAGTGTAAAATGCCTCGAGAGTTCTTGTGCTAGCTTCATTTTGAGTGTTACTTTTGTTTGAGATATGCTGAATATATGCTTAAGAAGCAAAAGAAGTATTTGAGAAATGATGTAGGTATGCAATTCGCAAAACATTTTGTGCTTTGAAAAATGTGAATATGTTGTTTTCTATTTTAGAAACTTACTGCTGTAGGTGCACGCTCAGCAAGAAAGCAATGTATATTTGTAGACGGCCATGTATGCAATTATATATCAAGTGTGGTACCTAGATTTCACTCACACATAGCTCAGGAGCAGTGCCGGCTCGTGTAGGGCGTTCCACCGGGCGGTGACGTGGGGTGTAAAATACGGGAAATGGACGATTACAGGTAAGTAACGTAAAAAATAAATAAAACAAATTTTGTTGCGCGCTAAATACAGGGGCCGTATGGGTGAATGATTGTGCATATGGCTGTGTCGGTGAGTAAATGGATGTGTCAGTGGTATATGGTTGAGTAACTGCATATGTAAAGGGAAGAGTATGTGTGATTGAGTGATTGTGAGAGTGGCGGCATGAGTGAGTGTGTGCTTGCATCAGTGAATATATAGGTGAATGAGACTGTCTTAGTATAAGTATAAGAATAAGAGAGTGGGTGTGTGTATAACTATGTAGGTGAGTAAATGGCAGTGTGATTGACTCTATGGATGAGTAAGTAGTTGTGTGAGTAGCTCTATGAGTGTCTGACAGTGTATGAGTGGCTGTATGGATGTATCATTGGATATGTCACTGGCTATATTAGTGAGTGAGTGAGTGTATGAGTGGCTGTATGGGTGAGTGAGTTGATGTATGTATAAAGCTATAAATAAGTGAGTGGGTATGTAAGTACTGGTATGGGTGAGTCAATGGTTTCGAGAATGGTAGTGTGAAAGTTAGAGTGGGTGTATGTATGGTTACATGGGGTGTGAGTGGTTGCATCAGAGATTCTGAGGATGATGTCATCAGTGATGTCATTTGAGGTGTCATCAGTGATGTCACTGACCATGTCATGAGTGATGTAATATGTGAAGTCATAAGCAATACATTGCAGGGGCACAAGTTATAGTTAGCTCAGCTAACTACAACCGCTGAATGTATATATATATATATGGTCACTGATTACGAGTGATCCAGTATTGGGCAATGAGATCGTTGGGGCACCCAAGATAGCCTATAAAAGCGCAAGAACACTAGGCCATTGCCTGGTATCAAGCAGCCCAGAGATGAGGACCAAGGGCTCATGGTTAGACGCAAGTAAGGGATTCCTGCGTTGCTCATCGTACAAAGCTTGCAAGAATGGAGTAAGCAGAACAGAGTATTCTACGCCATTTAACAGCACACCTACCACCATCAAGTACAAACTGACGTGCCGCACCGAGTACGCAGTGTACGTGCTGGAGTGTCCCTGTGGCCTACGCTATGTAGGCAGCACGAGGCCACAGGTGTATAAACGTATACTCCAGCACCTAAGGGCCATCACCAATGGCGACTCTGCGTACCCGGTGGCCAGGCACTTTGGTGAGGCACATGACAAAAAAGCGTCAGACTTGCGGTATTTTGTTATAGACACGGTCCCACCCCAGAGAAGAGGAGAAGACCGGGATCTGTTACTGCGTAGATTAGAAACACGGCACATTATCCTACTCGATACCAAGAATCCCAATGGGCTGAATGCGGGGGAAGATTGCCACACTTACCTATGAAACATAATATGCAAACATGACAAGTGGGTCTATATATACTAACATGGTAGCTGCCTCTTCCACAATTTTTAACCAAAACACATTCACATTTGAAGTAACACAGGGTTGCACGTAACTGTTTTTAGCCATTATTTATTTGCCGAATTTGCACACATGTCCGTTGGATGCATATTGCAATGTTTATAGCCCATTGGGGCACAATTATAGTAACTCAGGGTCATTATTAACTGCGATAAGAGAAAGCAATACTAGATGGCTTACACCATCTAGAGTACAGTACAGGATAAGCTGTGAAAGAATGATATTATTTCTTAGTGCGATTATATATTTATATTTTGATAATTTTTATATTCAACAAATATTTATTTGAAGTATTTGTATAGTATGTCTATTGAAATATTTGCACAGTGCTTTTCCGTTATCTGCTGCTTTAGGTGTATATAGATGAATTTAGTCAAATAGATGTATGTATTTATATTTATATTCATGTATTTATTTATATCTAATGTATATCACAATCTTGATTGTTGAACATCGTACCGCAGTTCTTGAGTTGAGATCTTTTGACCACTAAGGGTTAACTAAAGACAACAGAGCGTAACTGCATTTAAGCAGTTAGGTAGCAATAACAGTATGTTTTTTATGTTCATTGTCATTTGGCACGTAATTATTGGCTGTGAGCACTTTAAATGGAGCACGTCCGCCCCAAGACATTGTCATGTGATCAAGGTGCTTCGGGCACCGAAACGCGTCGTGGCGGAGTGGTGGTGAGCTAAATAAATCACTAAACACTATAACTGGGTTTGCCTCGTCTTCTTCTGCTGCCAGACCGCTGCAGGACGTCTCTATGCTGAATATATATATATATATATATATATATATATATATATATATATATATATATATATATAAATTCACATGATTGTTAATATCACAACACACAGTCTTTTTTCACTTTCAACTGAGCATGCTGCGGCGTGCAAATTTCGTATTGTATATTACTTCCTGGATTCAGGAAGAGGTCATGTGACCAAGGCCACTTGACGGCCAAAACCCTTTTTTTTTGTCATCTAAACAATAAATCGACTTACCTGAGCAATCGAAGTGTCTTGTCCTTCCCCGCTGAAGTGACTGTGGGGGATTTCAGTATAAATATAAGTGCAATGCACAAAAACAAAAAAGTAAATGATGAGTGAAACAGCCGCCTCTAAAAACTGTAAAAGAATCAGTCATCTTAAAAAATGCGTTATGGTCATTACTGTTACATAAGATATACATATACACATGAATGCATGTTGAATTCATATAACATGCACAGTTACATATGTATTATTCATTATATCAACATATGATGAGTGCTCAATCAGTAGCGTGCTGTTCAGACTCCACTAACTAAAATGATACATCGTACCAGTTTCCACTATTATAACATGTATTGAGAAACAGCTCCCCTAATATTCTTAGCATTTCTTATGGTTTAGCTACATCCAGTATTACAGCATAACCACATTGATTAAGGCTTGGCTTAGAAGACTAATGCAATCGAACAAATATACATTCCTGCACATATGTACAATGACGGCCATATTGGACAGGTCCAAACCATATACTGTATCTATATCAGTGAGTCCCCATGGATTGGTATGGATATTGTATATGTCATATTCAACATTAACAACCACTCCTCCTAACCACCCTTCTGTGTACAAATAATAATGTTATCACCAATGAGTCACATTTCACAATTAAGCCCCAATGGGCACATTATTATACTCCTGACTCGCATGTGTTCAAAGCATTCACATGGAAACCATCCTATATCCAATCAATCAATAATACTTTAATTCAGCTTATAAAAGCCATAACAGCAAAACAGCAAGAAATTATTCAAAATATATCCAAAAAAACAATTCATGTTCATACATTTCCTTTCAGGACACAGATACAATTCATAATAACAAACAACAGCTGTATGGCATTATGGCACAATTATTATATGAAACTTAAAATACAACAGTTGTGCAACAATGCAACCCCTAGAATAATTCTCAAAGTCCACGGCCACTTTATATGGGCTAATGCAGGTACCTTTAATTCAAAGATAGCATATAAAGTGCATGGTATCAATAGCAATAGAGGAGGCAGAATATACACTTATATCATACAGCCTTGGACACACATGTTAAACAACAACACAGCTGCTAAGATCGTTCTTTACAATTCGTTGGTCACTTTGTATGATCTAATTCTCCATGCCCAGCAAAGATACCTAGAGACTGCAAACACGATCTGTTCCCTTGTGTTGCATCTGAACAATCTATGGGCTTCCCAATAATGGGCCATGCCCATGAGTTTACAGAGTTCGACCAACCACTTTCTTCATGGGAGGCTGTGAACAGGACAAAAGAGCAACAAGCATTTGCAATGCAATAGGTCTCGCATTAGGAAAGTTTGAGCTATTGGTATTGTAAATGAAATTTTTTTTATGTATGTGTTTGGTTTTGAAAATAGCGAAATTAATAACTTTGTCATTTACAATGCCAATAGTTATAAATTTCGCAAATGTCACACCTATAGCATTTGTAATGCAATATGTGTTGTATTTACGTGACTTAGATGTATTGCTATTACAAATAACAATGGCTTTTAATTTGTTTTAATAATTAATACTTAAATAAAAGTTATTGTAATTTATAATGGCAATAGCTTAAACTTTTGTGAAGATTATGTTCAGTGTATTTTATTGTGACGAAAATCCAAGAACAGAAGTGAAATATTAACATCTTTTTGTGACATTTGTAATAAAGCTTGAAACATTGAGAGAACATATTTGAACCAGTTGTTGTTGAATGGTTGCACAGATTGATGCTGTGGTGGCGCTGAGTGATGCTGTGGTGGCGCTGAGTGATGCTGTGGTGGCGCCGAGTGATGCTGTGGCGTTCAGTGATGCTGTGGTAGCGCATAGTGATGTTGTGGGGCCCCTGAGTGATGCTGTGGGGCCCCTGAGTGATGCTGTGGTGGTGCTGAGTGATGCTGTGATGATGCGATAGAGTGAGGGCGATAGATAGATAGAGGGAGGGCGATAGATAGAGTGACAGATAGAGTGAGGGCGATAGATAGATAGACAGATAGATAGATGGTTGTGTGTGCGGTTGTGGTTGTGTGTGGTTGTGTGTGTGTTGTGTGTGTTATGCTTTGCTTTGCTATGCTATGTTTTGTTATGTTTTGTTTTGTTATGCTATGTTTTGTTATGTTATGTTTTGTTGTGTTTGGTATGCTATGTTTTGCTATGCTATGTTTTGTTTTGCTATGCTATGTTTTGTTTTGCTATGCTATGTTTTGTTAAGCTATGCTATGTTATGCTATGTTTTGTTTTGCTATGCTATGTTTTGTTATGTTATGCTTTGTTTTGTTATGTTATGCTATGTTTTGTTATGCTATGTTGTGTTGTGTTTTGTCATGCTATGCTATGCTAGGTTTTGTTTAGTTCTGCTATGTTATGCTATGTTTTTTTATGCTACGCTCTGTTGTGTTTTGTTATGCTATGTTTTGTTATGTTTTGTTTGCTATACTATGTTTTGTTTTGCTATGCTATGTTTTGCTATCCTGGTGTGGGGTTGTGTGTGTGGGGTGGGGTTGTGTGTGTGTGGTTGTGTGTGTGTGTGTGTGTGTGGGGTGTGTGTGTGTGAGGGGGGTGTGGGGGGGTGGGTGGGGGTGTGTGGGTGGGTGTGTGGGTGGGTGTGTGGGTGTGTGTGGTTGTGTGTGGGTGTGTGTGTGGGTGTGTGTGTGGGTGTGCGTGTGTGGTTGTGCGTATGTGGTTGTGCGTGTGTGGTTATGTGTGGTTGTGAGCGTTTGTGGTTGTGTGTGTGTGCAGTTGTGGGTGCAGTTGCGGGTGTCTGTGGATGTGTGGTTGGGTGTGGTTGTTTGTGTGTGGTTGTGGTTGTGTGTGTGTGTGGTTTTGTGTGTGTGTATGGTTTGCGTGTGTGTGGTTGTGCATGTGTGTGGTTGTGCGTGTGTGTTTGGTTGTGTGTGTGTGAGAAAGAGAATGTGCATGTGTGCGTGCCTGTGTGTGAGTGTGAGAGAGAGAGAGAGAGAGAGAGATAGCGTGCATGTGTGTGTGAGGGGGAGAGAAAGAGAGCAGAGCCTGCACTGCATGTGTGAGTATGCGTGTGTGTGTGAGTGCGAGAGAGCGTTCATGTGTGCCTGTGTGTGTGTGAGAAAGATAGCGCGTGCATGTGTGCATGCATGTGTGTGTGAGGGGGAGAGGGAGAGAGAGAGAGTATGCATGTGTGAGTGCATGTGTGTGTGAGAGGGAGAGAGCTTGTGTGTGTGAAAAAGAGAGAGTTGTAGGGAGAGCGGGTATATCCTATCACTGAGAGGAAAGGCGCCCCGCGGCACCGGTTCTAATGAAATCTTTTTGTGTTTTAGGTATTTCAAATGCTGTGTTTTTCGGACCTCTGTAATATACACACGAGGGACAAGCGGGGAGCATGGAGTAGAGCAGGAAAAGGTGTGAGGGAACGCACACACACCACCCTAGCTTTTCACAAACGCACCCACTGCTGACTCCGCAGCTGCAGGAGAATCATTAACAGGCACCAGCCCTGAGCAGCTGGAATAAATGATGCACCACCACTGCTGGAGACTTGATAGGGAGCAAAGGCCTGCCTGCTGTCAAGCCATGGCCCTATTGAAAGCAGTGAGCACCAATGAATGCCTTACCTTGCATAGCAGGAGTCAAAAGTGCTTCGGCACTGCGCACTGCCACCACTACGCCCCCAGTGCTTGAGGCCTGAAAGGGAGCAAAGGGGTCCTTGTATCATACCACAGTGAAGCTAAAAGCACCAGTGAAGGTCTTACTGTAACTACCCCCACCACGCCACAAGTGCTAGAGGCCTTGCAGGGAGCAAGGGGTCCTTGTATCATAATAAAAGCACCCATGAATAGCTAAACGTGCCTAGCAGGAATAAATGGTGCTTTGGCACTACACACCAAAGAAAGAGAGAATGCATGTGTGCGTAAGTGCCTGTGTGTGTGTGCTAGAGATCGCGGGTCACCCGACCAATAATTTCGCCACTTCCGGCTTCGGGCCCATATATTTCAAATCACCATATACATTGATCGGATGACGTCACAATCTTCTACCAATAATTGTGAGTTCCTTTTCTATTTTCTAGTGTACCCGACTTACCATCCACTGTTACGGGTACCTATGACCACAATGGATCAGGGAGCTAGCTGTAAAAGGAAAGGCAGCTAAAATACAAACCCAACATGTGAACCTGGGATTTATTTTCATGAAATGACCACGGACAACTGAGAAGTTTTAAAAGCTTTATCTCAGAATTAAATTTCTTTAGAACATACACTCCACTATGAGGAGACAGTCTAAAATCAATTTTGCAAAGAGTACATAGCTGTATAGAAGAACTATAAGGGCAATCATTTATGTTTAAAATGCTAATGTGACAGGAAACAAACTAAGAGAGCTACGGGGCTAAATTCTGAGTTTCTTTAGTGATATTTATGAGAGAAAATTAGAGACCATAACAGGAAGTTGCAAACTGCAATGGCGAAAATGATTTCTAAAAGGTAAGGTAACATAGGAACACGCTATGAAAATAAATGCAAGTGACTTTTATGAAATGCAATGGTTTGCGGAAAGCATGGAAAACGTATCATATGCAAAGATATGTCTTTATTGAAGCAAAGACAGAAAAATAGAAAGGTGCTGTTTCAAGAGATTCAGAGCGATATTTACCTAGACTGGTGTGAAAACCAACCCTGGCCACGGGCCAGTTAAGGACAGGAAAACCCTCAAGGAAGGATACCCCTCAATGGACAGCAGGTGCAGAATGGACACCCAGGACAGGACAGGAAACCCTCAGATTAGGATCAGGACAGGACCACCAGGACACGACCAGCACCCGCAGTTTGGAAGCAACGCCTGCGCTCCACCCTCTCTGCAGCTATCAGTCAGGACCCCGATTGGGTCAGCGAACTCCCAGCAAAGTGCTCCGCCAGCACTTTTAAGGTTTAGTAAAACCTTAGTCTATGGTCAATTTCGGACAGAGTGCTCCGCAGCGCTCTGTATCTTCAGTCACCTATTGAGTGCGTTGGGTCAGTGACAGGTCAGCTATTCAGACAAGTCGGACAATTTCCCTAGGTGAACCTAGGCTAAATATACTGTTTTGGGACAGGGTACCACCCCCCAAATGTTGCAAAGTGTCAGAATCCCCAATTTCGATTGGTCCTAAGGTAGGATTTGGTTAACACACCAATCAGAACAGACTATTCTAAGGCCTATTTTACATTCTAAGGTGCCGCCTAGCAAGATTGAGGTTCCCACGAGAAGTCGCAGGGAATACAATGGAAAGAAATACAATGTGTTACAATATGGTACAATCTAGATGCTCTTGCTGGGCGAAGGTGCATGTTCCCATGCAGGCTCTGGCAGCAACCTTCTTTGGCTTGGTTTCAATGCCACCGTGCCACGACTGATTCTGCGCAGTGGTGCCCTCCAAGATGGACTCCCCAGCCCCATCACCCCTCAGTGCCGAGGATACATGAAAAGTAAGCGAAAACAAATTAGCACATAGAAATAAATGAATGTATTACATGTCGTGACTTTGTACTTCAGATTTATCATCAAAAAAATATACTATGCAATTAGACATTAGTAATATATACACTGACACGAGAGCAACTGCACGAGCATAACCACGTTATCACGAAAGCTGTGTATTACGCATGCGCCCCCTTTCCCTCCAGAACTACCTCTACGCAGAGTCACGTGAGTGTGACTAACGCATGCGCAAAAGCGAACTTAAAAGCGGCAGCCATATTATGGACACAGGTTATTTGTATTAGTAAAACACATAGGCAAGCTTCGCTACCATACATGCATATCCAAAATAAAGAGATTAGTAATAACGTACGTTTGTTATGAGGTTATGAAAAATCGAGGTTCATGAATCGAGCAAGTCGCGATGTGAAATCTTGCTCTATCAATCCCCTCTTTGATGATATTTACTATCATCACACATAAATGGAACCAGATGCCAACTTTCTTTCACACTTTGTACAACTCTATCTCTTCCAACATGCGATTCAATTTTTCCTTCTCATTTTTGGTAGGGTGAGAATTGTTCACCCTTTTGTAAATCTGATTATTTATTTCCTCCAATTCAAGCTCATCCGCATTCCGTTTCACTCCTCTTGCATTCACCTGATACTTCTTAGTATGCCTTCGGCATTTGCAACAGACGAATATGAAAAATAGGATAAGACCTATAATTCCAATTGGCATCAGTACTTTGAACAATAAGCTTCTACCTAAATTAGCAAACCAGTGACCTACATTTGAGAGACCATCAACTAGTCTCTTCCAGGCACTGTCACCCTCGAGTGGTTTGAGTTCCCTTTCCAAATTAGTAATGTTTTTCACATATCTTTTGAGCTGCACGCTTTTGTCCGGAATGTAAGTGCAACAATGTTGCGCCTTCAACATCCGGCAGACTCCGCCCTCTTTTGCTAATAAGGTGTCAAGAGCAAGTCTGTCCTGCAAAACCATTGATCTGATCGCAACCATTTTGGTATTGACCAGCAGAAATCCATGAGCTGTGTCAGTAGACAGCACATCCACTATTGTGGACAATTTGCAAATTCTGTGAGTGTTCAGAACCACTCCTACTCCAGGTATCAGTGCACTAAAAATACTACCCATTATTTCACCTACGCTTTCTCTTTTACTACGCACTAAGCCATTAGTGTTTTCATTGCTTCCAGCAATTTCATTCACATGGTATATTTTCGGGAAAACAATGCCAAAGTAGCAGCTTCCATACCAGTGATCCGGCAATTTGAAATAAGCCTTGTCTCCACATATATAATAAATTCCAGGAAACACAGGCTCTGACCCATTTTTGAAACCCCAACCTCCAATTACCTTGTAATTGTGTTCACATTGACTGGAACCAATGAAAATGTTATTATAATAATCAGTCTTCTCGCGGTGAAGACAGAGTTTCCCTTTCTTTTCGAAATCCAGCAACAGAGCAGGTCCCGCCCCGCCAGTTGAGGTGCTTTCCATGTTCTCAGCCCATTTAGGGGTTTTCTGCCCTTTGTCATTTGCCTTTCTTTGGAAACTCTCCCTTCTTTTCTCTGCCATGTTTAAAAATACCTTTTCTTGTTCATGTAATGAACAGGTCAAGTTGTCTCTGTGTGCTTCATTTAAGTCTATAGTACCTATAGTCAAGAAGTATTCCCCCATATAACGGGTAACGTCACTTTTGGTATGTACAGGATTCAAGTTTCCCCGTATAGGAAGTTCTGAAAAAATCACGTCACTGTTAGAGTAATAGTACTGTAACGGTCCTCTTTTGTAAAATAAGCTTGCTAAAACACTACAGGAAATTCCATATGTCAGGGGCAAGTGATGGTATGTCACACCTTCAGCTACAGAGGTAGGTAGCTTCATGAAGACATAGCAATCCTCTATCTCCATAGTCTCTACATAGTGTACTAATAAGTTTGCGAAAACATTTGAGTGTGTCTGATTCCTAACTCCGTGGTAATGTAGTCCTTCCTCATCTGATGCATCTAAGTCTCGTTTTGTTTGTCTGAGTGCTTTCTCACGTCTTTCTACACTTCGCGTTGTCAGTTCTTCAGTGTCAGTGATCTGTGTAGGGTCAATATTAGTATTTTTACTAACCATAAAGGGAATGAAAACTGTTAGTCCTATCCAAACTAATATGACTATAACTATACTACATATACATACTTTACAGCATGTTTTGCAACAACTGCGACTAGGCCTTCCATTCGTTCTTGACTCAGACATTTTGGCTCAGAAGAAATTTTACTCTGTGCAACTTCAGGTGAGCTCGTCTTTCTCTTCTGTAGAGTACTCAGCAACCTGTTCTCCGTCGCTTTCGTCAGTGATATCAAGTTCCTCAAAATTTTCCAAGATTAAGTAGGTCCACTCCGGGTCCTGATATTTTTCGTTTTGTCTTTTTATTCGCTCACTCCTTCTCTTGGAGCTATCTTCAGGTATTTCTGCAATTCAGGGACTTCTTCTTATATCTGCAAGTTTCTCTTGGACTGTTTTTAGTCTTAATTTCAGTCTCTTAACATACCTTGGCTCAATGTGCTTCTTTTTCTTTAGTCTTTTTGCTGGCACTATGATTGGGCTTTCTTCTAATGCTCTTTTATTTTCACTTGTCTGTGGCGTTTCGGTTTCTGTTTCTTCCCTTCCTGTCTGACTAGTCCCAGGTCTTGTATCTATTTCTTCTGCCTGGTTACTAGGCTGGCCTGGTTCAGGTGAAATTTTGTTTCTACTTTTGAATGTCTCTGTTTCTGTGTCCTGAACACGTTCTTCTAATTCTAACTGATCCTGTTCAAGCACTTCGATCCCTTGATTTTCTTCTGCTCGAACTATTACACTATTTCTAGTCTGTCCCTTTTCGATTTCAGGAGTTAGTGGAGGTGTGTCAATCACCTGATCTGTCCCTGTCTGACCTTCTTCTTCGTCCACAGACTTGATGTGAATCTCAATGATCTGAGGGTCTTCGCCTGTGCCTTGCTCGCCCTCTCTATTCCACTCTCTGTCTTCTCTTATTCGCTCTCTTGTTCTGAGTGGGTCTCCAGAGAGATCGACTATGGGTATCCAATCATCCGGCCAGATTCTCGGCAGCTCGTCATCAGCTACTTCTGGACCAACATCCGTAGGATTTTCAGCAGTACTGGTACTTGGCCATGCGTCATCAGCTACCTCCGGGCCAACGTCTGTGGGACCCTCCGCTGGGCTGGTGCTCGGTCGTCTGTCGTCAGCTACTTCAGGACCAACATCTGCAGACCCCTCAGCTGGACAACCTTCTGCTCCAGGCTCCTCGTCATGTATCACCTTCTGGGTATGGCTGGCATGGATCCACTTGGGAAAGCCGGCGCACTTCACAGCGGTCGTCGTTACCAGGATTACTTGCCGCTTTTTCCCCCACGTCGGTGCTAGGCAACTCGAACGAGTGTGCTTCTTTATTTTAACCCAGTCACCAGGAACCAATTTGTGAACTGGGGTTGTCGGGTTGGCGACGGCGTCTGCCCCAATCTGGCGAGAGATAGAACGCACTTGGTCACCCAGTTGCTTGCAGTATTCAAGTACCAAATCATCAGAAATGCTTAACAGTTTGTATCCTGGTACCCATGCTTGTCTCATCACTCTTCCCATCAATATCTCATGGGGGCTCAGGCCTGTTCTCCGATCTGGAATGCTTCTGAGTCCCATCAGAACAAGAGGCAAGGCAGCTATCCAGTTCATTCCAGTAGAATCACATATTTTTGCCAATCTATTCTTTATGGTGCCATTTATTTGTTCTACCACTCCAGAAGCCTCTGGATGATATGCACAGTGCAGCTTTTGTGTGATCCCAAATGCTTTGCAGAGTTGAGCCAATATTTCATTCTGAAAATGTCCGCCTCTATCTGCGTCAATAAAGACTGGAACCCCGAACCTCGGTATCAATTCTCTTAGCAACATTTTAGCTACTGATATGGCATCACATTGAGAGGTCGGGTAAGCTTCCACCCATTTTGAAAACAGGCAGACAACGACAAGGACATATCGTTTTCCCTCACAACGAGGCATGGTAATGAAATCAATTTGTATTCTCACAAAGGGACCCCCTGATCTCCCAATTTTCCCCAGTTCAACGACTGTTTTCTTGCCAGCGTTGAACTGCTGACATGTCAGGCACCTCTGGCAAAGGGACTCTGCTACCTTCCTGAACTTCTTGTTGTACCAAGTCTGTTGAAACACCAGAATCATGGCATCCCTACCAATGTGTGATCCTTCATGTATCAGTCTGGCCATTGGGGCAAGTAGTTGTCTGGGTAACACAGGCATACCATTCGGGCCCACAACGACACCATCCTCACGTCTCGGTCTACAACCTTCTTCCTTCCACTTCTCTTTCTCCTCCCAAGGCGTCACATGCTGCCATTCTCTCACTTCATCCCATGTAGGCACTTCTTCAAACATTCTAAGTTGGCAGCTGTTTCCAGCCCCACCCCGCCTGGAATTTATTCTCATCTGTTCCATAGCACAATGTTTTGCCACTCAATCAGCAAAATCATTTCCCAAAGATACAGGGTCAAGGCCCCTCTTATGAGCAATACATTTGACCACTGCCAATTCTTTTGGTAACTGGATTGCCTCTAAAAGGTCTTGAACCACTTTTCCATTTCGAATGGGGGTACCTGATGAAGTCAGGAATTCTCTTTGTAGCCATAACTGGCCAAAGTCATGCACCACCCCATAACAGTACTGACTGTCAGTATACACTGTTATTCTCTTGTCTTTTCCCAATTTGCAAGCTCTTATCAGGGCGATCAATTCGGCTACTTGTGCAGACTTTACTCCAAATAAATAAGCTGCTTCTTCAATTTTGTTTAAAGTGACCACAGCATAGGCAGCACTTAGACCTCCGAGTTCATGTCTCATGCATGAACCATCCACGAACCATTCCTCGTCGTGTACAGGCAATGGAGTTTCTTTAATGTCTGGGCGAGGTTTAGTACTGAATTCTGTTAGATCAATGCAGTCATGCTCATTATCTCCCTTATCTTCCATCACCATTGAGTCAGGGAGTAGAGTGGCAGGGTTTAAAATATTACATCGGGTGATGACTATATTCGCAGCACCCATGAGAATCCTCTCATATTTAGTCAGCCGACTAGGGGTGAGATACTGAGTTTTGGTACGAGTCAATAGGATCACAACTGCATGTGGAACATACACAGTTACCGGATGTCCCATGATAATGGATTCACTTTGTTCCAAACTAGTGCAAGTTGCAGCTACTGCTTTCAAACACCCAGGTAATCCAGCAGCCACTGGATCCAAAGTGGCAGAGAAATATGCCACAGGCCTTCTGGTCAATCCATGCTCTTGAGTCAGGACTGACAGTGCACAATTGTCACGAGTGTCAGAGAATAGGCCAAACTCCTTGGAGTAGTCAGGCATCCCCAAAGCAGGGGCTGTACACAGACAATTACGCAATTTTGTGAAAGCAGTCAAGCTCTCGTCATTCCATTCCACTGGGTCTTTCGCTCCTTTTTTTGTCATTTGAATCAAAGGTTTTGCAAGGACTGCGAATCCCACAATCCATTGCCTGCAGTAACCTACAACTCCCAGGAACATTCTTATTTCTTTCTGAGTACGGGGTAACTGCATATTTTGAATTATTCTGACTCTCTCTAAGGTGATTTTTCTGATGCCTTTCTCTATCTGGTGTCCCAGATATTTCACTGATTTCGAACAGAACTGTAATTTCTCAGGGGCCTCTTTATGTCCCTTTTCACTCAGGTGATTCAGTAGGGCAATGGTGTCAACCACGCAGTCCCTATGACTTTTAGACGCCACCAATAGGTCGTCAATGTACTGGACCAAAACGGACTTTCCAGGTAAGACTAAAGATTCAAGGCATTTTTTCAAGATCTGATTAAAGATAGAGGGGCTTTCTGTGTACCCCATGGGGACCCTATTCCAGACATACACGTGACTGTTGAAAGCAAATGAGAAAATAAATTTGCTGTCTGGATGCAATGGAATCGAAAAGAATGCATGACATAGGTCTATCACAGTGAACCATTCAGCATCCCAGGGGATCTGATACAAAATCACTGCTGGGTTCGGGACAATAGGGCAGCAAGGAACCACTATCTTGTTTACCTTTCTTAGGTCCTGAACTACTCTGTACTTACCATTAGGCTTTTTGATGCCCATAATGGGTGAGTTACACGGGCTACTCATCACTTCCTGTATTATGTTTGCTTCTAGCAATTTCTGTATTTCAATGGCAACACCTGCTCTCACTTCTGCACTCATTCTGTAAGGCTTGGTATTGGGGTATACTGCATTCTCTCTCATGGCTATTTGTATGGGGTCTACGTTTTTCATTAATCCTACATCCTTTCCTGTAAAGTACCACACTTATGGTTTCACTGTCTGTTGGAGTTCTTCAGGTAAGTCCTGTATAGTCATTTGTTTTATTTCTGAGTCAGGTCTAATTAACATTAGCTTGTAAATACTGTCTTCATCTGGGGTTTGAATTTCGACGCCCTTTGGTGTGCAAAAGATGGTACAATTCATTTTGCACAGCAAATCACGTCCCAGTAAGTTTACCGGACTGGTATCACAGACAACAAATCTGTGCATTTGTTTAAAATTTCCAATTGAGATCTCCATGGGCTCGGTAACAGGTGTACTAATCAGTTGATTAGATACACCCACTACTTGGATTGCTTCTCCCGAGAGGGGTAGGTTTGGAACGTCCACAAATTTTTACTGCAAGTAAACTACTTCCATTTACTTTTCACACACTACGGGTAGATCTCTTCTGCCTACCCTTCACTCAAGCATTAGAGAACCTGTTACTTCCCTAGACTCATTCTCCTTGAGAGCCTTTTTCTTTTCTGCCATCTCGTCCTCACAGTACTTTGTGTACCGTAGGACCTCATCCATCTTTTTGGATTGCCAACAGATTTTATTATCTTTTATCCATTGACAAATTTCGGGTCTTAAACCGTTTACAAACCTGTAAATGAAGTGTGTCATGTCCTTCATCTCGATGTTGTCTATACCACTATATGTTTTGAACACCTGCAACAGCCTTTCATAAAAGGAGTGCACAGTCTCGTCCCTTTCTTGCGTGGTCCTATCTATCTTTGTCCAATCAGTTTCCTTTGCGGGCACTTTTAGCTTCAGATGCTGAATTACCTGATCATATTTTCTCATTACTTCCTTTGATGGTTCCCCTGTTTTTTAATCTCTCGTGTATTCCTCACTGGGCCAAGCTATGGCTATTTTACACTCGGTCCACAGATCTACAGGGACCACTATGTCGAAGAACCCATCCAGGTCCTTCCACAGGCATTTTTGCACCTTTACAAATCTTTCCACCTGCCTGTACCAATCCACGGGCTTCTCGCGTAATTTTGGGAAGTCATTAGTAAAGGACACAATATCCTGTCTGGACCATGGAACGTGTACATATTTTCCACCTGGCACTTCGCGCATAGGGCATAACTGTTCTGGCTTGTCAGCTTCCTTTAGAACAAATTCGGGAGTTGCCTGCCTAGACCTGGCCTCATCCCTTTTCCTAGCCCATCTGGCTTTCCATCTTTCTATATCTCCCCATTTCTGCAATACCGTCAATAATTCTTTGACCTGTGCCTTTTTCCCTGACATGTTCAGGTTTTCTAAATCTTTGTCAGAGAAATCTGCTCTGTACGGTTTCTGCAACGGTTTCGATTTAGAAATATCTATTCCCATGCTAGCAGCAGTGTCTGTCAATTTCTCATGAAGTACTCGGGCATTTCGGGTAAGACTTTTGCAAATGAACAACAGCTCTTCTTCAGAGTAAGTACTTAATCGGTCTAATCCTACGTTTCCTGCCATTAGTTCTTCTGTTTCTACTCTCAATTTGTAGAGATTTAAAGGTTTCGTCTGCGGAATTTGTTTTTCTAATTCTTGACTCCATCTTTCGATTTCCGCCGGAGTCACCAACGTGACACTTTTAGTACCCGAAGTTGATTCCATTTGAATCTCCCTCGTGTTGAAAGGATTATGTCTTTTCTGCATCCTTCTCCCTGTATTTCTAATGGGCAGATCCAATAGTGAGACTTCAGATTCGCCCTCACTTGTCTGTTCATCTACAATTAAGGGTTCTGGTCTTGGCTGTGCTATGACGGGAGTAATGACTGGAGTTTTCGGACTCCCTTGACGGTCCCCATACAACGGAACCACCGGTCCGATAGTTACTGGGATTGTCAAAGCTTCAGGACTGGTATTCAACTGGGAGATTTTCTGAATGATCTCAGCTCTCTGTTTTGCTAGAACCTCCCGCTCCTTTTCTTCCAATATTCTGTCTAAGGTTTTGTCATGTAACACCTGCGGGGTCAGAGTGGGAGCATAACTTGGGGCAGTGGGATGTGTCTCACTGGGTCCTTCGCCATAATTAGGCCTTGGGAACAAACTTCCTGTACCTAGGGATCTTGGTTCCTTTTCATATAGAGGCTGTAAGAATGGAACTCCTGAACCTGATGGTCTGGCCTCACCTTCGTAGGGAGGTTTCGAGAAAAAGGTGCTTTCACGGGAGTATCTTACATCCCCACTAGCTGGTATTCTGGGATAAATATTTCTTGTCTCTATGGGTCCTAGACTCTCAGTATAGGGAGGGATCAGATAACCCCCTCCTACACTGGCGGACCTGACCTCTTCCTGGGGTGGAGGTCTTTGGGAAATATCTCCTGCACTTGAAGGTCGGTGTCCTTCATTATAAGGAGGCGGACTTCTCATACACATGTCATCTAACAACTCATCATCCGACTCTCCGGGGGGCCCCCAGTGTTTGGATTTCTCTGTCCTTTCCCCCCCCCCCAGAAGAACCATCTGCCGGCATCATTGGAAACAGTCTCTCAACAATCATATTCTGTCTCCATTGTTTCATCTTTTTGGCTCGGGCTTCCTGCTTCAATTTTGGATAAAATTTTGTTAAACCTTTATCCATCCGTGGCTTATCCCTCTCGAAAGCCTCGATTTCCCATTCCTCTAGTGCTTCGTACTGCGTTAATCTAGGTCTGGGATGTAAATCATTCATTCGGGTTCTCAGATTAAATAGAATCCTGCTGTTAAATGTTCCGTCTAACGGAAACGCCAGTACTCCGTCATCTTTCGTGTATTCTGCCCAATTTTCCAACCATACACAGGTATTGTACCCTTTATCGAACATCATGAAAGATGCGGGAGTATTCGGTGGCGGAATGACAACACCTTCTCTAGTTTTAATCGGCTTGTCTTTTTTGAAGTAATTCTTTACTTTATTTACAAGGGACAATTTTCTCTTATTTCCATACATAATGTCGTATCTATTAGTCTTCCACTGATCTCTTCCAAACCCTAGGTATCTTGGATCGGGTCTAGTCTCCGGAGTATACGTGTGCCACATATGATTTCTGCAAGCGGCTTTGTTTACAAGTCACTCCCAATCCGAATGCGTCTTTTATTTTCGTGCGGCCAATAAAATGCACAAGTTCAAATATTTTCGACCAATGGGTGCGCGGCCCTTTCGCGAGACAGTTCTCACGCTTCGTCGCTCACCCCTCCTTTACAATTCCAGCCCCGCTACCCGCCCGCTGCGTCTACCAATCCCAGCGCGGCACGGAGTGACGTCAGAGCAGCTTCGCGACTGACTTCCCCCTTCACAAGGTAACGGAAACTTTCTTACTTTCTAAAGTGCTTAGTGCTTGGTTATTTTACAACGAGTACACATTCGCCACTGTGCTCAAGTGTCTAGACAGGAAAGAAATTTTTACTGCAAGTAAACTACTTCCATTTACTTTTCACACACTACGGGTAGATCTCTTCTGCCTACCCTTCACTCAAGCATTAGAGAACCTGTTACTTCCCTAGACTCATCCACCTTTCCGGGATATATCCGAGCCTAAAGTTTCCCCAGCGAACCCCTTTGCCTTCACCCGAGCTCCGATGAACCTGTTACTCTTCCGTTGTGACCCTCACTAGGTTATGCCACAATAGGATTTTCACCAATGAACCTCGTTGCTAACATTTATTCAAACATACATTCAGAAAAGTCCCTAGTTAGTGCTTCCAGTTCTGCCTAACCTGCACCAACTTTCCTTGGGCCAGTGACCTCAACACGAATGGATTCTATTCACCACTCGCTATTCAATTCCCCGGGGATTCCCAACATACATAGAATATTTACGAACAAATGAGTTAATACATATATCAGTACAACAATAAGAAAAACAGTTTAAAACATTTCATAATTTTTCAAAGCAAACATTTCAAGTGAATGATCAGATCTCCTGAAGTGCCTACTTTTGTAGCAGCATCAATATACTAGCATCTTCCGACTTAGCTAGACTAACTAGTCCTGCCTCACCTTTAACTATTCCCTAACCATAGCTCTGCTACCAGAAAATTACTGCTAGAGATCGCGGGTCACCCGACCAATAATTTCGCCACTTCCGGCTTCGGGCCCATATATTTCAAATCACCATATACATTGATCGGATGACGTCACAATCTTCTACCAATAATTGTGAGTTCCTTTTCTATTTTCTAGTGTACCCGACTTACCATCCACTGTTACGGGTACCTATGACCACAATGGATCAGGGAGCTAGCTGTAAAAGGAAAGGCAGCTAAAATACAAACCCAACATGTGAACCTGGGATTTATTTTCATGAAATGACCACGGACAACTGAGAAGTTTTAAAAGCTTTATCTCAGAATTAAATTTCTTTAGAACATACACTCCACTACGAGGAGACAGTCTAAAATCAATTTTGCAAAGAGTACATAGCTGTATAGAAGAACTATAAGGGCAATCATTTATGTTTAAAATGCTAATGTGACAGGAAACAAACTAAGAGAGCTACGGGGCTAAATTCAGAGTTTCTTTAGTGATATTTATGAGAGAAAATTAGAGACCATAACAGGAAGTTGCAAACTGCAATGGCGAAAATGATTTCTAAAAGGTAAGGTAACATAGGAACACGCTATGAAAATAAATGCAAGTGACTTTTATGAAATGCAATGGTTTGCGGAAAGCATGGAAAACTTATCATATGCAAAGATATGTCTTTATTGAAGCAAAGACAGAAAAATAGAAAGGTGCAGTTTCAAGAGATTCAGAGCGATATTTACCTAGACTGGTGTGAAAACCAACCCTGGCCACGGGTCAGTTAAGGACAGGAAAACCCTCAAGGAAGGATACCCCTCAATGGACAGCAGGTGCAGAATGGACACCCAGGACAGGACAGGAAACCCTCAGATTAGGATCAGGACAGGACCACCAGGACACGACCAGCACCCGCAGTTTGGAAGCAACGCCTGTGCGCCACCCTCTCTGCAGCTATCAGTCAGGACCGCGATTGGGTCAGCGAACTCCCAGCAAAGTGCTCCGCCAGCACTTTTAAGGTTTAGTAAAACCTTAGTCTATGGTCAATTTCGGACAGAGTGCTCCGCAGCGCTCTGTATCTTCAGTCACCTATTGAGTGCGTTGGGTCAGTGACAGGTCAGCTATTCAGACAAGTCGGACAATTTCCCTAGGTGAACCTAGGCTAAATATACTGTTTTGGGACAGGGTACCACCCCCCAAATGTTGCAAAGTGTCAGAATCCCCAATTTCGATTGGTCCTAAGGTAGGATTTGGTTAACACACCAATCAGAACAGACTATTCTAAGGCCTATTTTACATTCTAAGGTGCCGCCTAGCAAGATTGAGGTTCCCACGAGAAGTCGCAGGGAATACAATGGAAAGAAATACAATGTGTTACAATATGGTACAATCTAGATGCTCTTGCTGGGCGAAGGTGCATGTTCCCATGCAGGCTCTGGCAGCAACCTTCTTTGGCTTGGTTTCAATGCTACCGTGCCACGACTGATTCTGCGCAGTGGTGCCCTCCAAGATGGACTCCCCAGCCCCATCACCCCTCAGTGCCGAGGATACATGAAAAGTAAGCGAAAACAAATTAGCACATAGAAATAAATGAATGTATTACATGTCGTGACTTTGTACTTCAGATTTATCATCAAAAAAATATACTATGCAATTAGACATTAGTAATATATACACTGACACGAGAGCAACTGCACGAGCATCACCACGTTATCACGAAAGCTGTGTATTACGCATGCGCCCCCTTTCCCTCCAGAACTACCTCTACGTAGAGTCACGTGAGTGTGACTAACGCATGCGCAAAAGCGAACTTAAAAGCGGCAGCCATATTATGGACACAGGTTATTTGTATTAGTAAAACACATAGGCAAGCTTCGCTACCATACATGCATATCCAAAATAAAGAGATTAGTAATAACGTACGTTTGTTATGAGGTTATGAAAAATCGAGGTTCATGAATCGAGCAAGTCGCGATGCGAAATCTTGCTCTATCATGTGCGCGAGAGAGGGGGGAAGAGAGAAAGAGCGTGGGCGTGTGTATGTGTGTGAGAGAGCGTGCATGTGTGCGTGCATGCATGCGTGTGAGAGCGAGAGCGCACGTGTCCGTGCATAGGTGTATTTGAGAGAAAGAGAGCGAGTGAGTGCATGTGTTTGTGCGTTTGTGAGTGAGAGAGCGTGCATGTGTGCGTGCATGTATGCGTGTGAGAGCATTGAAGTCACCAGTTAACAGAATGTTCACTTGACACAGAAATGAGGAGGAGGTCGGTATGGAGAAGCCTCAGTGGGGAGATTTGGCTGGGTGTGAGAGGTGGTAGCAAGTGAGAAATGTGTATTTGATCTCAGGAGAGGCTTGAATGTATTTTGCTGTGACTTTGTATGCAGAGAAGGTGGTTGAATAGGGGTGTTTATGTGTATATAAAGTGGTTTTGGAGAATAGTGGCGTCTTGCCCTTTTCATCTAGTTAGTTAATTAGATCAGATACGAATAGATAATGATGTACTTACGGGGATCTAAATTCTGGAAGGTGAGTGCTTAGGGATTACGAGCCATGCTTCTGTGAGAGAAAGAGAGCGTGCATGTGTGCGTGAGAGAGGGAGAGAGAGAGCTTGTGTGCGTGAAAGAGAGAGAGAGTTGATGCTGCATGGCAGAGCATGTTGGGGATCCCACAGCAACCCTCGAATCCCTGTAGGCATGTGTTTCGTGGAAAACATGAATATGAGTCCAACTCGAGGTTTTTAGGCGTGTGTAGGGCACCCTGCCATAAACAAGGAGAGACAGATGGCAGACTGAGAGTGAGTAACCGAGAACGAGGAGGGAGAGGCCATGTGACAAGGCAGCGCTGGGAGGGAGGCTGGGCAGAAATGCGAGTCACAGCCAGCCTGGCGGCCGTGAAGTGTGAAACAGTGGGCGGGGAGGCAGGAGCAAATGGTAAGGGGAGCCTTTGAAGAGCAAGGCAGGGGGACAGAAGCGCGTTCACGAGCACGTGCACTTCTACAAATCCTGATCGTAAAAGTCAGCTTTGTGGTTTGGTTGCAATAGGTCTCTCTGCGAGACCTAAAAAGTGTTCTTCAGTCTCAAGAAGAAGCGGGCGAAGGGGCACTGGGTCATTAATGATCATGTTATCCCATTTGCATGTGAATGACCTCAACGGGAGACAGTCAACCCTGAATTTCAGGTACAGAGTTTTGGCTTGCGGAGTTCTAATTCTATCCAAATATGGCTCAAAAAAAGAAGTGCATTAATGCAGGAGGAGATTTTCAGTTAGGCTCCCCATTTTATGATCAATCCAAGTTTCACACAACATGGAATTCCAGAATGTTCTTTTCAGTTGTGTGACAATTGCTGTTTTCATTGTATTTGGGTAAAGCTAAAGTTCCTCCATTTTATTAATTTCCCAAAGTTGTTTTACCTTCTTGTGCCAAGGGGTGCACATACTTTTATCAAGGCTGACTAACTTCGCAAGAGCCTTTCTATAATATTCCAGTTCAGGCCTCGGACAAAGGCATATCCAGTAGAGTAAGAGCTGTAGGAGTACCACAAGCTCTGTTTTGTTTAAGGTGAGATCGAAAGGTAGGGAAATGAGAGGAAATCTTGGGGGTAGACTGAGCAAGGACTTGATAATTGTATGCTCAGTTTGCGTAAGTAACGACACATTCACATATCCTCAAATCTTTATCCCATATATGAACCTAGCCTATGCCATAGCGTCGTATACCTTGAGAGCTGGTGATACTGCTCCTTTTGAGGTGACCTTGCATTGGAGGACATGCCGGGTTTTATCGTAGCAGTGATCGTGCATGTAATTGAAAGAGAATGAAAGCCTACAACTCCCACAATGCCAAGAGATGAAATCCCAATTAGGGACGGGATTATGAGATGCTGTGAGAGGAGCAGACCCACCCCGCACACCCTTCCTTTCGCAGCCTTTGATAAAGGAACTTTCGGAAACGCGTCAGGCTGAACGTGAAGCTGCTTTTATTTGACCAGCCACAGGAACTGAGCCCATACCTTGATTAAAGGCTGGTAACCTTTCGCAAGTGTTGCGTGCTTCTCAAGTGGGATACATACCAGTGTTTTGACATATATATATATATAAATATATATATATATATATATATATATATATATATCTCACACCAGAGTTGCCTCCAAAGAAGACGCCACACGGGGGGTTACCACACACACCTCCACAGGTAGTAGAGCTCACAGTAGACAGCAGTGTTCCCCAATTCTGTACGCGTTTCGAGCCTTACGCTCTTGTTCACTGGCTGGCTTGAATACAGGAGGCGGAATTATAAGAACATCAAATTTATTCGTTAACAAGCCCCGCCTCTATGGGTGGCAACTGTGGCATGCTGGTTGTCGTAGTTCATTAGCCACACCCGGCTTGTGTAGTTCATTAACCAAGTGGATTCCGTCGCCTCAATTAAAAAAATGTCAAACCCGGTTGGGTGAGTAGTCCTGCTTTCACTGCAAACCCACAAAATATCCCTGTGGCGTAGGCCCCCACCGTTCCCAGGAGCACTCTCGTACCAAGCACTCGGGACCTGCTCGGCAAGCAGTGGGGTCTCTTCGCGGCCAGGCCAGCCGCATAATGTCTCACACCAGAGTTGCCTCCAAAGAAGACGCCACACACGGGGGGTTACCGCACACACCTCCACAGGTAGTAGAGCTCGCAGTAGACAGCAGTGTTCCCCAATGCCATACGCGTCTCGAGCCTTACGCTCTTGTTCACTGGCTGGCTTGAATACAGGAGGCGGAATTATAAGAACATCAAATGTATTCATTAACAAGCCCTGCCTCTATGGGCGGCAACTGTGGCATGCTGGTTGTGGTAGTTCATTAGCCACACCCGGCTTGTGTAGTTCATTAACCAAGTGGATTCCGTCGCCTCAATTCAAAAAATGTCAAACCCGGTTGGGTGAGTAGTCCTGCTTTCACTGCAAACCCACAAAATATCCCTGTGGCGTAGGCCCCCACCGTTCCCAGGAGCGCTCTCTTACCAAGCACTCGGGACCTGCTCGGCAAGCAGTGGGGCCTCTTCGCGGCCTGGCCAGCCGCATAATGTCTCACACCAGAGTTGCCTCCAAAGAAGACGCCACACATGGGGGGTTACCGCACACACCTCCACAGGTAGTAGAGCTCGCAGTAGACAGCAGTGTTCCCCAATGCCATACGCATTTTGAGCCTTACGCTCTTGTTCACTGGCTGGCTTGAATACAGGAGGCGGAATTATAAGAACATCAAATTTATTCATTAACAAGCCCCGCCTCTATGGACGGCAAACTGTGGCATGCTGGTTGTCGTAGTTCATTAGCCACACCCGGCTTGTGTAGTTCATTAACCAAGTGGATTCCGTTGCCTCAATTCAAAAAATGTCAAACCCGGTTGGGTGAGTAGTCCAGCTTTCACTGCAAACCCACAAAATATCCCTGTGGCGTAGGCCCCCACCGTTCCCAGGAGCGTTCTCGTACCAAGCCCTCGGGACCTGCTCGGCAAGCAGTGGGGCCTCTTCGCGGCCAGGCCAGCCGCATAATGTCTCACACCAGAGTTGCCTCCAAAGAAGACACCACACACGGGGGGGTTACCGCACACACCTCCACAGGTAGTAGAGCTCGCAGTAGACAGCAGTGTTCCCCAATGCCATCCGCGTTTCGAGCCTTACTCTCTTGTTCACTGGCTGGCTTGAATACAGGAGGCGGAATTATAAGAACATCAAATTTATTCATTAACAAGCCCCGCCTCTATGGGCGGCAACTGTGGCATGCTGGTTGTCGTAGTTCATTAGCCACACATGGCTTGTGTAGTTCATTAACGAAGTGGATTCCGTCGCCTCAATTCAAAAAATGTCAAACCCGGTTGGGTGAGTAGTCCTGCTTTCACTGCAAACCCACAAAATATCCCTGTGGCGTAGGCCCCCACCGTTCCCGGGAGCGCTCTCGTACCAAGCTCTCGGGACCTGCTCGGCAAGCAGTGGGGCCTCTTCGTGGCCAGGCCAGCCGCATAATGTCTCACACCAGAGTTGCCTCCAAAGAAGACGCCACACACGGGGGGTTACTGCACACACCTCCACAGGTAGTAGAGCTCGCAGTAGACAGCAGTGTTCCCCAATGCCATACGCGTGTCGAGCCTTACGCTCTTGTTCACTGGCTGGCTTGAATATAGGAGGCGGAATTATAGGAACATCAAATTTATTCATTAACAAGCTCCGCCTCTATGGGCGGCAACTGTGGCATGCTGGTTGTCGTAGTTCATTAGCCACACCCGGCTTGTGTAGTTCATTAACCAAGTGGATTCCGTCGCCTCAATTAAAAAAATGTCAAACCCGGTTGGGTGAGTAGTCCAGCTTTCACTGCAAACCCACAAAATATCCCTGTGGTGTAGGCCCCCACCGTTCCCAGGAGCGCTCTCGTACCAAGCACTCGGGACCTGCTCGGCAAGCAGTGGGGCCTCTTCGCGGCCAGGCCAGCCGCATAATGTCTTACACCAGAGTTGCCTCCAAAGAAGACGCCACACACGGGGGGTTACCGCACACACCTCCACAGGTAGTAGAGCTCGCAGTAGACAGCAGTGTTCCCCAATGCCATACGCGTTTCAAGCCTTACGCTCTTGTTCACTGGCTGGCTTGAATACAAGAGGCGGAATTATAAAAACATCAAATGTATTCATTAACAAGCCCCGCCTCTATGGGCGGCAACTGTGGCATGCTGGTTGTCGTAGTTTATTAGCCACACCCGGCTTGTGTAGTTCATTAACCAAGTGGATTCCGTCGCCTCAATTAAAAAAATGTCAAACCCGGTTGGGTGAGTAGTCCTGCTTTCACTGCAAACCCACAAAATATACCTGTGGCGTAGGCCCCCACCGTTCCCAGGAGCGCTCTCGTACCAAGCACTCAGGACCTGCTCGGCAAACAGTGGGGCCTCTTCGCGGCCAGGCCAGCCGCATAATGTCTCACACCAGAGTTGCCTCCAAAGAAGACTCCACACACGGGGGTTACTGCACACACCTCCACAGGTAGTAGAGCTTGCAGTAGACAGCAGTGTTCCCCAATGCCATACGCGTTTCGAGCCTTACGCTCTTGTTCACTGGCTGGCTTGTATACAGGAGGCGGAATTATAAGAACATCAAATTCATTCATTAACAAGCAACGCCTCTATGGGCGGCAACTGTGGCATGCTGGTTGTCATAGTTCATTAGCCGCACCCGGCTTGTGTACTTCATTAACCAAGTGGATTCCGTCGCCTCAATTCAAAAAATGTCAAACCCGGTTGGGTGAGTAGTCCTGCTTTCACTGCAAACCCACAAAATATCCCTGTGGCGTAGGCCCCCACCGTTCCCAGGAGCGCTCTCGTACCAAGCACTCAGGACCTGCTCGGCAAGCAGTGGGGCCTCTTCGCGGCCAGGCCAGCCGCATAATGTCTCACACCAGAGTTGCCTCCAAAGAAGACGCCACACACGGGGGGTTACCGCACACACCTCCACAGGTAGAAGAGCTCGCAGTAGACAGCAGTGTTCCCCAATGCCATACGCGTTTCGAGCCTTACGCTCTTGTTCACTGGCTGGCTTGAATACAGGAGGCGGAATTATAAGAACATCAAATTTATTCATTAACAAGCCCCGACTCTATGGGCGGCAACTGTGGCATGCTGGTTGTCGTAGTTCATTAGCCACACCTGGCTTGTGTAGTTCATTAACCAAGTGGATTCCATCGCCTCAATTCAAAAAATGTCAAACCCGGTTGGGTGAGTAGTCCTGCTATCACTGCAAACCCACAAAATATCCCTGTGGCGTAGGCCCCCACCGTTCCCAGGAGCGCTCTCGTACCAAGCACTCGGGACCTGCTCGGCAAGCAGTGGGGCCTCTTCGCGGCCAGGCCAGCCGCATAATGTCTCACACCAGAGTTGCCTCCAAAGAAGATGCCACACACGGGGGGTAACAGCACACACCTCCACAGGTAGTAGAGCTCGCAGTAGACAGCAGTGATCCCCAATGCCATACGCGTTTCTAGCCTTACGCTCTTGTTTCCTGGCTGGCTTGAATACAGGAGGCGGAATTATAGGAACATCAAATTTATTCATTAACAAGCAACGCCTCTATGGGCGGCAACTGTGGCATGCTGGTTGTCGTAGTTCATTAGCCACACCCGGCTTGTGTAGTTAATTAACCAAGTGGATTCCGTCGCCTCAATTAAAAAAATGTCAAACCCGGTTGGGTGAGTAGTCCTGCTTTCACTGCAAACCTACAAAATATCCCTGTGGCGTAGGCCCCCACCGTTATCAGGAGCGCTCTCGTACGAAGCACTCGGGACCTGCTCGGCAAGCAGTGGGGCCTCTTCGCGGCCAGGCCAGCCGCATTATGTCTCACACCAGAGTTGCCTCCAAAGAAGACGCCACACACGGGGGGTTACCGCACACACCTCCACAGGTAGTAGAGCTCGCAGTAGGCAGCAGTGTTCCCCAATGCCATACGACATTTTTTGAATTGAGGCAACGGAATCCACTTGGTTAATGAACTACACAAGCCGGGTGTAGCTAATGATCTACGACAACCAGCATGCCACAGTTGCCGCCCGTAGAGGCGGGGCTTGTTAATGAATACATTTGATGTTCTTATAATTCCGCCTCCTGTATTCAAGCCAGCCAGTGAACAAGAGCGTAAGGCTTGAAACGCGTATTGCATTGGGGAACACTGCTGTCTACTGCGAGCTCCACTACCTGTGGAGGTGTGTGCGATAACCCGTGTGTGGCGTCTTCTTTGGAGACAACTCTGGTATGAAACATGTGATGTCATTTGAGATGTCATCAGTGATGTCACTGACCATGTCATGAATGATGTAATATGTGACATCATCAGCAGTGGATTGCGGGTGCGCGAAATATAGTTAGTACAACTAACTATATAGGAGCAATTTCAATGGTTTTTTAAATGCTAATTCCTAACTATATAAGGCCTGAAACCTATGGTTTTTTCAGTGAATTTCAAAGGTTTTTTATATGCTAATTCCTAACTATATAAGGCCTGAAACCTATGGTTTTTTCAGTGAATTTGCAAGGTTTTTTTTATGCTAATTCCTAACTATATAAGGCCTGAAACCTATGCTTTTTTCAGTGAATTCGCAAGGTTTTTTAAACGCTAATTCTATTAGCGGATAACGTTTAAATATGTTAATATCCTTGTGGGACCAGCCGAGCAGCCCTAGGGGGTCAGGTTGTTTCTACCCTGCCCCCTTTTTGCATTCTACACGTTTGTTTTTCTGCTTCTTTTGTGCCTCGGTCTACCTGGCACAAGATGAATGCCAACACTTCCTGGTTAGAAGTATTGACAGCCAATGAGCATGCTGCTTTCCTGTGAAAGGCATGCTGATTGGCTGCCACTGTCTTTCAACACTCCAAACCAGGAAGTGTTGGCAGCCATCTTGTGCCTCGGTAGAACCAAGGCACCAGAAAGCAGTGAAACAAAGGTGCAAAACACGCAAAGGGGGCAGGGTAGAACCCCCTGACCCCGTAGGCCTGCTCAGGGGGTCCCACAAGGACCCCCCAGGCCTAAAATGTTTTTTTTTCTGTTTTTCCCCGTGGTATGCTCAGGGTACGCGTACCTGTAAGCGTACATGGCATTGCACCCAGAGGGTACTCCGCGAAATTTAAAAAAAATAAATAGTTTTTTTGCCCTTCGGGGTCCTCCTAGGCCCCCCTGCGAAAACCTAGGGGGTCAGGGGGTCTCTACCCTGCCCCCTTTTAGAGTTTTCCCCTTTTGTTTTTCACCTCTTCTGTCTCTTTTCTACCGAGACACAAGATGGCGGACTCTCCGGACCGTTTGGAATGTTGACAGACACCCGAGAGCCAATCAGCTTTCCGCTCGTGATCTTCCGTGGCGCGCCGGGTGCGCTCCCCGGTACACGTACCGGTGAGCGCTCGAAGCGCGCATATAGATATATATGTGTTTTTGAAGTTAATTTTCATAAAAACCACTGGAGCAGTTTTCACCAAATATAGAAAAGGCACTTCTGCGTACCAGTCCCTACAATTTTGCAAAGTTTGGTGTAATTCCATTCAGCGGTTCGGGCTGTAGCCGTGTCTGAACGTCCTATGGAAATTAACTTGGGGAAAACACGTTTTGGGATCCCCCTTTTTTCTTGGCCCCCGCTTGACGAATCCCCCCAAAACTTTCAGGGGAGGAGCAGAACTGAGCTGGCCAAACTTTTGGAAAATTGCACACAATTTCCTCAATCGACGCCAAAGTTATTCCCAATAGAATGTTGCGGATTTCCTATGGTAACTAGGTCCTAACTATATATACCTACTGGCTATCGCCAGTAGGTAATATATATATATACATTTGCATTTTAGCACTCCATGGGAGTGGCTGGCTTTCCTCACTCATTTACTTGTCCCCTGGTCATTGACTTTGCTAAAATAACAAGCATTGGCAACGCCAGTAGCTTTGCCCCCCCCCCCCCAACAGATTTAAAAGTCGTGACCTATTGACTTGTCCATTGCTTGCACTTTTTGTCATTTTTAATGGGAGGGTGTAGATCACCTTTCTCACTTCAAAATCCAGTGATAGCATTTTCGCAAACACCCAGTGTTTTACAAACTTCTGCTTCTCAGCAAATTTTGCACACAGACGTTGTGGGACATTCTGGGCCCGATTCACAGAACTAACTTAAGACAAAATCCTAAACTTACTACCATTTTGGTATTCACAGAAGGCACTTACTCATTTCGGTATTCACAGAAGATAGGAGTCCTAACTTTAGGACTCCTAAATGCCTTCTGTGAATACCGAAAGTCTTAAAGTTAGGATTTTTCTCAATTTAGTAGTAGTAAAGTTAGGACTCCTAACTTTAGGACTCCTAAATGCCTTCTGTGAATACCGAAAGTCTTAAAATTAGGATTTTTCTTAATTTAATAGTAGTAAAGTTAGGACTCCTAACTTTAGGACTCCTAAAAACCTTCTGTGAATACCGAAAGTCTTAAACTTAGGATTTTTCTTAATTTAGTAGTAGTAAAGTTAGGACTCCTAACTTTAGGACTCCTAAATGCCTTCTGTGAATACCGAAAGTCTTAAAATTAGGATTTTTCTCAATTTAGTAGTAGTAAAGTTAGGACTCCTAACTTTCGGACTCCTAAATGCCTTCTGTGAATACCGAAAGTCTTAAAATTAGAATTTTTCTCAACCTTACTACTACTAAACTGAGAAGAATCCTGATTTTAAGACTTTCGGTATTCACAGAAGGCATTTAGGAGTCCTAAAGTTAGGAGTCCTAACTTTACTACTACTAAACTGAGAAAAATCCTAACTTTAAGCCTTTCGGTATTCACAGAAGGCATTTAGGAGTCCTAAAGTTAGGACTCCTAACTTCTGTGAATACCAAAATGAGTAAGTGTCTTCTGTGAATACCAAATTGAGTAAGTGCCTTCTGTGCATACGAAAATGGTAGTAAGTTTAGGATTTTGTCTTAAGTTAGTTCTGTGAATCGGGCCCGCAGTATGCTTTTGCAAACGTCTCAAAACCACAAAGCATATTTTCTGCACAGAGCAGTTATGCTGGTATTCACTCCAAACCAGGAAGAATCCACAGATCGTTGATCACTGGGAAAATATAAACCGTTTCAATGCATGTAAGCTGTAACGCTTAAAAAACTAAGTCTAACCACTATCCAGCAACAGACAGTACCTTTACTTCTGCATTGTTTTAACGCTTTTCTGGCATAGAGCAAACCTGCAATTCTTTGGGGAAAAAAAGTTTATCCTCTGGGCAGATTATTCATCCATCCTCTCACATTTCACATGTATAATAGGAGTGCTTAATGTGTTAATTGTCTCCGCTGCCAAATGGAGAGGCTGTCGTATAACAAGGCTACCTTGTTTTGATTCCATCTCAAGCTTTATTCTTCCACTACCCTGCACTTCCTGACTCTGGCTCACTTATACAGGTTCTTTTTCATCACTACTTTAGCCTGTTGGCACTAACTTTCTCTTCCTTTTTTATTTTCCCCTTTCCCTTCCTTGTTCTACGCAAAGTCTGTTAATGCAAAAATGAGTGCCAGTGTCCCCCCCCCCCCACCTGCAAACACGGGCAGAAATTAAGCACTAAATTGACCCTTGAATGTATTCCATTCTCCTTGAAACCTGATCAGTAAGTAATATACGAGGTTTCCCCGTTTTCTTTTTGTACATCAGTATAATTTGAACCAGACCGAGAGGCTAAGTTAACTGCTCTACCATTCAGGAAGAGAGGGTAAACACGTCCCATCAGGGTTTGCCTAAACATCTGGATGGCGTCGTATAATTACTTGAGTAAAGCCGTCTTCGATTTGGCGGAATTTGAATCTTTGGATAAACAACGCATTCACAGGGGCTACCTCCGGTTGTATGATATTAAGCGACAGGGGAAGAGAAGTGTGTCATTTCAGAGGCAACTTGGCACATTTCCCATGAAGGCAGGTTTATTTTTGTTTTTGTCAAAATGATAATTATTGCGGGTGCCAGGTAATCATGGTCTAGGATCTGCAGACTGAAGTTGTGTCACACTGCCAATCACGTGTTCCCATATGTCCGCCGCCACAGCCTTAACTCTTTCATCCCCTCTCTCTCTCCTGTAGTATCTGGCAGAGTGACTGGAAAGCAGATAACCTACGGACCCCTCAGGCTGATGACGTGTCCCTCCGGCCATGGGACTGTTCAACTTACCTGTAGGAGTGCAACTACCATTGGTGCGGAAGGTGCAGTGGCACCTGGGTCCAGAGCCCTGAGGGGCTCATAGAACACTGCTGTATTTACTACTCCAACAGGAGTCAAAGGGAGCATTTTAACAGGGTCCATGCCATTCTTGCTACTCTAAAGTGTACCTGCTGCTAAGGAAACCTCTAAAGCAGGGCTTTAAGTCGGATGAAAAAACTGTGGGGTCTCAAAAAGGGGTGTGGCCAATGTAAGGCTCTAAAAGGGGTGTGGCCAATGTAAGTCTCTAAAAGGGGTGTGGCCAATGTAGTTAAGGGTGCGGCCTAAACACGTATATTAAAACCTGTGCTTAGCATAGTGTGCCCCCTGACTTGTATTTTGCTGTTTCTGTCATTGCATCCAGATATATGATACAACAAGTAACATTTTATTTTTATTTATTTATTTTATTTTTTGTGTTTTATAGAGCGCAAACTTGACCCGTGAGGGTATCAGAGCGCTTTACAAGGTTTACAAAAATAAAATTTACAGAAGTGAACAAAGAAGACATAGACATACAGAAGTATACGAAACGATAAGGAAGGGGAAGGGGTGCTGGGCACATAGGGGAAAGAGGGACACATGTGTGTGGCTACAGATGCAGTTAAACAGTATATAATCCCACAACTTCTTGGTGGGGTGAGTAGGTGATCTGAGGACCAGGTGATGGTCTTAGCTTAGTCAGGCTCTCTGTGGTGGTTAAAGGCAGAGATTAGGAGAGGAATTTTCCCATGAGGAAAGTTTTGGCATCCTTTTTGAAGCGTGCCAGAGAAGGTATTTTTCTAATGGCGGGTGGGAGAGAGTTCCAAATTCTTGGTGCGGCCCCTGAGAAAGCCCGATTGTACGTTTTTTCTTTCGAAAACGGGCAGGTTGGAGCAAGAGGTCACTGGTGGAACGGGAGTTTCTGCTTCCTCCAGATAACACTAGTTTCTGAGCAAGATAAGCAGAGGAGTTCGCGTATAGAGCTTTGTGTGTAATGCAAGCCAGTTTCAGCTGTATTCTGGCCTCTAAGAGGAGCAGTTCAATGCTTTCAGATGTGGAGAGATGTGGTCAAATTTCCTAGTGCCGGTAAGTAGTCTGGCGGCCGCGTTGAGGCAGGCTTTTAAAGGTGCCAGGGAGATCTTGGGTAAACCCGAGAGGGTGGAACAGCCATATTCCAGCCTAGAGATGACTAGTGCTTGGACTGCCATTTTTAAGTCGGGAGCATCGATGAAGGATTTCAGCTTCCATAGGTAGGTCAGGTGGAACCTGCCTGATTTATCCATCGAGTTAACATGGTCCCGCATGTTCATGTTGCAGTTGAGGACTATTCTCAGAGATTTGGCCGCGTCCACGATGGTCGGTGGGCAGTTTAAGGCTGTAATGGCCTTGATCCACATCTGAATCTCTGGGTTGGCTTTTGTAGGGGAGATTAGGAGAAATTCGGTTTTCTTTGCAGTGAGTTTGAGTTGGTTAGAGGCGTGCCATTGGACGGTCAGTTCCAGGGCCTCATTCAGGGAGAGGATCTCCTCGAGTGATGACATTTTAATGTATATTTGGGTGTCGTCCGCGTACATATGGTAGGAGATGTTAGCGGTGCGAAGTACTTCGGTGAGCGGCTCTAAATAGAGATTAAAGAGGATGGGGGACAGGGTTGATCCTTTAGGGACTCCAACCCTGACCGGGGAGGGAGCTGATAGGTTGCCGTTAATTAGGAATCTCTGTGATCGGTTGTGGAGGAAGGACCTAAACCATTCTAGAACAGAGCCATCCAAGCCCATCCTGAGTTTGAGGCGTTCGAGTAGTTTTTCATGGTTGACCGTGTCGAAGGCCGAGGATAGGTCTAGGAGGATTAGGAGGCAGGGTTTGCCTTGGTCTAGTGCTTGGAGGGCATTGTCCACGATGTGGAGCATGGTAGTTTCAGTGCTGTGCCCCGGTCTGAATCCAGAATGAAAGTCATCGAGTAGGTGGAAGTTGTTGATGTGTTGACTTAGTTGCTGTTGAACACACTTCTCTAACACTGGGTAACGGAGGGATATTTGAGATAGGTCTAAAGTTGTCAGGGGAGGCAGGATCCAGCAATGCTTTTTTTAAAAGAGGGAGGACTTGGCCGGCTTCCAGAGAGTCAGGAATCGATCCCTGTTGGAGCGAGGTGTTGATTATTGCAGTCCAGCTGGGAACATTGGATTGAGTGGCAGCAGTGAGGAAGTTGGAAGGTAGAGGGTCATTAAAGTTATTATTCGGGTTTAAAGTGGAGAGGATTTTAGAGATGGAGTCTCACCATAGTACTTGAAGTTGGTCCAGCGTGCTTGATTTTTGGGTGAGCCCATTATGGGTGGCGCAGACAGAGGAGGCAGGTCAGGAAGGGGTTGAGAATAGGTAGCAGCACTGAGTTCATTTCCTAAGGCTGTGATTTTATCAGCGAAGAAAGAGGAGAACTCCTCAGATGATATTAAGGACTTAGGAGTTTCTTTCGTTGCTTTAGCTAGCTTATTAGATTGGTGTTTGACCATATCAAAGAGCTTGCGGGGTCTATTCTTGGCATTCCCCAGTTCCGATCTGAAGTATTCTTTTTTAGGTCTCGTCCTTTTCCATTGCGAATCGGATAGTCAAACCACCACTTTTGTCCGTGGCGTTTTCTTCGAGTGCACGTACAGGCACGCGCATTTGGCCCATACACTTTCATGGCCATCTGTTCCTGTTCCTAATGGCCCTCCCCCAGCACAGAGCGCGCATCGCGGCCGCACAGCACATCAAAGGGCTTCTCCCAGCGTGTGCTGTGCGGCTTCTCCTCCCCTAATTATGTGGCCGGCCGTACTTGTGTTTCCTGCCCGCTTCCCGGCCGCTCTTGTATTTAATTAGCATCTTCTTTTGTAACGAGCTCTTTGAAACTTTTGTGTAATGTTTGCGCTGTATAAAATCGCATTAAATAAAGTCTACACTCCCACCCGTTCATCTCCCTCCTTCCCCCACCAGTCCGTGCCCGCTTTTGGAGCTTCTTTTTTCATTAAATAAAGTCTACACTCCCACCCGTTCATCTCCCTCCTTCCCCCACCAGTCCGTGCCCGCTTTTGGAGCTTCTTTTGTAAAGCGCTCTGAAACTTTTGGGTAATACCAGCTTTTCAATTTTAATAAATGCTCGTATCGTGTCTACATATCAGTTTGCCATTTTCCTCAAATCACACGTACTGCTGCTGCACATGGAATGATTCTCTGTGCATCACATCTACCCCTAATGTATGCTATGGCAAACAAAATATGCCTGAAATTACAAACATTACTCCACGGCCAACATTATATCACAGTTTGGCAGTGAGCAATCACCTTCCACACATACACATGCACGTTTTAATTAATTAGCATCTTCTTTTGTAACGAGCTCTTTGAAACTTTTGTGTAATGTTTGCGCTATATAAAATCGCATTAAATAAAGTCTACACTCCCACCCGTTCATCTCCCTCCTTCCCCCACCAGTCCGTGCCCGCTTTTGGAGCTTCTTTTTTCATTAAATAAAGTCTACACTCCCACCCGTTCATCTCCCTCCTTCCCCCACCAGTCCGTGCCCGCTTTTGGAGCTTCTTTTGTAAAGCGCTCTGAAACTTTTGGGTAATACCAGCTTTTCAATTTTAATAAATGCTCGTATCGTGTCTACATATCAGTTTGCCATTTTCCTCAAATCACACGTACTGCTGCTGCACATGGAATGATTCTCTGTGCATCACATCTACCCCTAATGTATGCTATGGCAAACAAAATATGCCTGAAATTACAAACATTACTCCACGGCCAACATTATATCACAGTTTGGCAGTGAGCAATCACCTTCCACACATACACATGCACGTTTTAATTAGGTTCCTCGTCTGACAATAAAATGCTTTTGTACAGCGCTGAGTACTACAATTCTGCCACCTCTAATCCCTGCCCACATCAGGTGGTATAGTTACTTAATTGATAGCTAGTTATTTTACTGACCTCAGAAGGATAGATGGCGTTGTCGACAGCTTGAGATTACAACTTATGACTTTGAGTACTTTCACAGATGTCAGAGTGAGCATTTTATTCACTAAGTTACCTTTACAGCATTGCCACATTTTTAATATAACTCTATTTCTGATGCACGTCAGCAATATTGTATAGTTTGCTGTGACGGTGGACTTTTTGTTACTTTCCCCAATCTTATGTTTCATGAAGAAATGGTGTAAGTCTTCTTTTACACAAAGTTCACGTATTTCTAATGTGAAATACAAAACTGGCAACCTGCTTAAAACAAGCATTTGCAATGCAATAGGTCTTGCATTTACGCGAGTTTAAGCTACTGCCGATGTAAATAACATGCCTTTTATTTATGTTTGAAAAACCAAAACAAAAATAAAAAGCATTGTCATACAATGGCAACAGCTCAAACTCACGTAATTGCGAGACCTATTGCATTGCAAATGCTTGTTTTAGTTGAGGATATCCTTGTTGTAGGCGTTTCTCGCCTGACGGAGTAGTTTTAGATTCGGCGCAGAGGGGTGCTCTCTCCAAACTCTTTCAGATTGCCGGAGGGATCTCCTCTCCATGTTGAGGGATCCAGTGAACCAGGGATTTCTGTCTTTGATTTGTGTTCTTTTTAGTTTTAGTGGGGCAAGGACATCCAGGATGTTCAATATAGTCGCTGAGTAGTGATAGTGATCACAGAGGTCACTGACCGAAGTTATATGATACGGGGGGATCAGATTTACAAAGAGCCTACAGTTTCCTGTGGTCAAGGTTCTTAGTGTCTCTGATCCAGCGTTTGGTGATTCACCGGTTGTGGCGCCTTTGTCTTGTGGGTCACAGGTAAAAGGAAGGCAATGGCGTGGTGGTCAGACCAGTCACATGGGTCTATGGAGATAAGCTTGATAAAAGATTCCTTAGAGATAATCCAGTCTAGGATGGCCCCTTTTGAGTGAGTAGGGAGTGAGCAGGCTTGGGTCAGGGCTTGATCAGTTAAGAGGTCTTTCATGGCGTTGACATGAGGATCCTTGGGGTCGTTCCAGTGCAGGTTGAAATCACCCAGAAAAATCTCTTTAGCGTTGGAGGAAATCTTAGAAGTGATGATTTCCAAAGGATGAGTCATTCATACCTGGGGGGTGATAAAAAAATATGCAAATTGCACAGTTGAATTGAGTTGGCAAGGTATTTGCAGGAGTCAGTGGTGTCCGCCAAGAGTTCTGTGACAAGAAGGTTAGATCGGTAGATGTGGGTGATGTCTCCTCCCTGCTGGATTGTCTGTCTAGTCTAGCAATGTTGTAGTTGGGAGGGACTAGTAGGTCCAGGCAAGGAGATGAGTAGTGTTTGAGCCACGAATATTGCTAGGTCTAAGTTTTTTTCCAGGATTTCAGCGGCGTGCTTGACTGCCGATCGGCATTGATTAAGAGACCAGATAGGTGGGGGGTCGGGGGGGAGTATCACGGATCTGTGTGGACAGGAGTACAGGCACAAGGTTGTTTTTAACCACACTTCTGTTATGGTGGGTAGCTGCTCTGTTGGGGTTGATGGTGACCGTGCTGATGGCATGTTCGGGACCACAACTAGTGGACAAGGGGTGACTTGGACAGAGTTGTGGTCTTGGAGGATGGCTAGGATTTCGTTTTCAGTGAGGTCTAGTGGAGTAGAGGTGGCAGTGGTAGGATTGTAAGAGAGGGCAAGAGCTTGGGATTCCTCCTCTGATATGTGGTAAGGTTGCTTGCGCAGGTGAAGGTGTCTTAAGGTTAGCAGTAGTGGGTGCTTGGGAGGCTCTGTGAGGTCGGGGTGGGTGGATATCAGTGCGGATTTCAGGTTGGCAAGGGAGAGTTCGGCAAGGTGAAGGAGGTTCATTAGGTCCAAAATGGAGATATGGATGCTCTGAGTTAGCTTGGCTGCTCTGGAGTGCAGGGTTTTGAGATCAATGTAAGAGGGAGGTGCTAGAGGGCAGGGGGCAGAGATTCAAGAGCAGTACCTGCGGCATGCAAAGGTGGAAGGGGAGAAGGGTTGGCTCAGGTTGAGTTGGGGGTCTTTGGAGGCGTACTAAACTTGCGGTTCAGGTGGATGACGGGCGGGGAGGTGGACAGAGGTCTCGGGGCGGCACTGTTGGAGGTGCTGGGGGACGAGCTATAAAGGTTGGGGTGATTAGTGTTGGTAACCCTTATAGGGCTAACTCAATCTGAATCAGAGGACTTTGGGAACGTACCAGTCTCACGGTCAGTGTGAGGCACTAGGTGGGGAGAGATCAACGGTGTAATAAAGATTCTGTGGTCAGCGTCAGGAGACATGCTGGGGAGTGTAGGATGAGCTGTGTTGGAAGCCCTTGGAGGGGCGGTAATTGGGTAGATAGGCACGCTAGGCTGGCCGGACGGCTGGTCATAGGTGTGGGTGTTAGTTACCATGTCGGTGTCGTGCGTGTGGTTTCTGAGGAGGGGCAATAAGTCGAGAAATTTATTGAGGTTATTGGTTGAGGCTTGGACCAGAACAATGCCGTTTTTGTAGAGGGTGATGGTGAGGTCATCTCACAGGGCTTAGGAGGGTGCTATTGTGAGCTTGGTGCCGTATGAAATGTACCTGGTTGAGCGGACATTGAGATGGTGAGCAAAGGTTTTGCACCAAGAGGCGGTTGTTCTGGAGTAGAAGATAAGGTCATTAATGGCTATGCTGATGTCCGCACTGTAGCACAGGTCAGATAGCAGCGTCTCAGGGTGGCTTTTTAGGGTGGCGTGCTTGAATAATATTGCAGCGGTTTTGGAGAGGTTGGGGGGTAGGCCAGGGTGTAAGAGTTTTCCCCAGTCACGGTCAGGCCCGGACCTAACATGTTGGTTAGGGTAGGGCACTATACTATACTATACTACAACAAATCTGGACTATTGGTTTTGTCAATGGTTGCTAGTTGAATAAGCGAAACAAGCAGCAACTATGGCTTGTATATAATATTGAAAAAGCTTCCACTTACAGCCCTGGTGACACGACGACAATGTTGCTGCTCCTGAGTTTTAAAAAAAACCAAGGAAAATCCAGAGAGAAAATGACTCTCTTTAAAGGATTTCCCTTCCCCTAGAACTCTCAGCTGGCATGACGTCATGCCGTAATTTCTCCAGGAGTGAGCAGTGTGAGCACACGCACATCTATGTGCCTGTTGTCACTGCAGTCTGGAATAAAACAGACTTCCTGTTCCGGGTCACAAAACAGAGCCCGATAGAGACCCGTTTCGAGGCCTGCTTTAAAAAACTGCTGGGGCTCAGCCCCGGAGAGACCCAGGCCACTTAAAGCCATGCTCTAAAGACTTCAGAAATGTGTCCAGTGGAGGGCTAACTCCTCGGAGCCCCACTCACATTTGCCTACAACAATCGGACCCAGGCGCTATCTGCAGAACCAAACTGCCTATGACAAATTAAACTACAGTGGTGGATGGTTGTAGTGACAGACTGTGCTGCACAGAACATGACATAAATATTGTGTCCTAAATATAGTTTTATATTAATTCCAAAGGGGGTAATATTTTTGTAAGCAATATTTGGGATACAATATTTATGTCACATGAAACTGACAATTTAATTCTGCAACCACACCCCGCTGAACAAACTGAAAAACTATGCATCAGAGTCAGTCTTTTTCAACTAAAGTACATCTATCAGTGCTTGTTTGCTTTAATATACAATTACAATACACCTCACACTTCACACCTCACTCATTGCCAGGGAGTCACACATTTGGATGTTAGGGTACAGTCTCGCTTACGGAAAGCTAAGTCTTACACCTCGTAAGTAGTACTAGAGGCTGGCCACTAAATGTGTTGCTATTTGGAGCTCTGATGTGCGCAGAAGAGGTCTTGAGAGCTGTAGAGGACTTAGGAACCCGTAATATCACAGGCACAGCCCTCCAACAGACTCCTTCAGCTGATGAAAGCAGCTACTCCGCTACCCTTGTAAGTCATGAATCTACATTAATGAGGATTTTGCGTTGTTTTGTTCGTTTTACATTTAACTTCTATCACTTCCTCTATTTTCACTGATGTCAAAGGTTGAGTAATATCACTTTCTGTGATGTCATCCAATATGCCAATCAATCATCATAACATTTAATAATTTCCAACGCGGGACAGCTCTGACAATTATAGATGCAAACAGAAGGTCACAGGTGTTGTGCAATACCAGACGCCATATTGGAAGTCGCTATGGCTCTTCTCCTTAATTTCTTCATTTGTCTACACTCAACACTGCCGTCTAGAATAGAATTGTTAACATTACTGGTGGAATCTGATGTGCCAATCTTTCTAGAATTAATTTTATTTTTAATGAACAATTCAGCTCAATGGATAGCTGGTTAAAAGTCTCCATCAGACCATTGACTCTATGCTGCTGCTAGATTAAGGTGACAGGGCGTAAATGCGATATTTTCAGTAAGATGGCTATGCTAGCAAGTGGTTGGATCTAGGGCTGAACATTCCAGGCGCAGTAGCCATGTGCCAACTTGCTATTCATTCTTAAGGTCTAACAGACTCGATATGTTTTCCTGTGTAGGATCCTCATGTCCCTTTTCCCCTGACATGTTTATTATATGTTGTTGGTTGCTGTTCATCAAGAGAGTGCTCGACTTTGTAGGGTGAGAGAAGTACACCCAGAAGTAGGACCTCTTTTATCCTAGGTGACCATCAGCTTCATGACTAAGACATGATTGGGGCAGTTGATAAATAATCGTGGAATACACACAGTTTTACCTGCTCAACTGTGGGGAGGCTTCCTACCAGCTCTCTCCCTGTGTGAAACTAAGTAGTGTGTCAAAGGTGGGCCCCCTAATTCCAACTGAGAGTATGTGCTGTGTGTGATTAATGCTTGGGTATAAGAGGAGGGGTTTACCTTCAAGGGATATCCCTCTATATATCTGTCACCCTTACGTTTTTCTTAGCATTCCATAAAGTTTTGTGGTAGTTTGTGCTGCTCCACACCCCTACATCCACTGAAGAAATCATTTTAAAGTCAAATCTCTATGTCTGCCTTGGATTCATTTAATTGTCACTGGAACAGGATGAACTCGTTTGTTCATCTTTCCTGGATTGTGCAGTTCCAGGTGGTAAGTCGATGGCCTCAAAGGATTTCAACACATGAGCAAAGACTTGTGTAATGGGAAATGGCTACATCCAAACACCTACCCAAAACATACATTGTAATCTGTGCCTTATATCTTCAAAATATGTTTTTTATTACTATACTGCCGGGTCGCTGCGCTCTGAGGATGAAATTCTTCTGGGCATTGCTAAGTACTGGCACACACGAATTGGAGCTTTTACAGTTCAGGCTTCTCGCCTATGGAATGACTTGCTGCTTTCCCTATACCACATCCCAGATTTACTGCGATTTTGTAAATCACTTAAAACGTGGTTGTACTCTCTTTAGGAGTTAGCTTATTACATGTGACAGCGTTACCAGTGCCAGGATGCCTTCAGGTAACAGTTTGCACTTTATAAACTAAAAGAATAGTTGCTGGAGATCCAGGAGCTCCTCATTGACCAGCAGGTTTTCCAACTCCAATCTACAAAATATAGTGGACATTTTGGGATGCCTGCTTTTCTCAAGGATACTAGAAGGTCTCTACGCCTTTGGTAGCTACTTTCCCGTAGCAGTACAACATCTACAAGAAGATGCAGGCTTGTTCCTCCAAAATATTGTGGATAACTGTAAATCTGATCTGAGTGGGCTTTATGTTATCACTGAACATTTCACCTAACTATAATGTTACCATAACCTTTGTGTTTTTTCAGGGATGGGGGCACAAGTTATAGTTTTATTAGGGCACAGGTTATAGTTATGTGTGATAACTATTACTATAACAGTTGACTTACTGTGGTTTTTAGAGTTTAAGACTTTACGTTGTTACTGAACATTCCACATGACTATAATGTTAATTTCACCTTTTTTCAGTGAATATGTATGTGTGTGTGTGTGCATGTATATCTATCTATCTATCTATCTATCTATCTATCTATCTATCTATCTATCTATCTATCTATCTATCTATCTATCTATCTATCTATCTATCTATCTATCTATCTATCTATCTATCGTTGCCTGGGTATAGAGAGAACCGCACACAGGTAGGTTTTATTTGTTGCAACTTTAATTGAGAGAAGGCACTCTAGGCATCATAATGATGTTGCTCAAATTAGGTCCATGTCCCGACGCGTTTCGTGTCAAAGCACTTCATCTGTCGACTTGAGACTGACATACGAAGAAACAGGCAGTATTCTGGCACCACTTTCAATTCGATACTTCCCGTCCACAGGGCGTGATCACACTCGTAGCCTTCTGGGATATGTAGTGCGCGGATATTCCTACAGTGAGCCGTCTGCTTGCATCTCTGTATTTCTTTAAAATGAATTCCCAAGTGGGTTGGCAAAGCAATTCTGTGTCCTAGAGTGCCACTTTGCTTCCTTCAATTGCATTTGCCTGCCCCAACGCTGACTCATCATGTGGCGTCCCAGAAGTGCTGCACGAAGCACAGTGGGGTTCCTCTCGCGGCTCAGGCACAGCCGCAAACAATCCAACTTGAGTTGCCTGGGTATAGAGAGAACCGCACACAGGTAAGTTTTCTTTTTTGCACCTTTAATTGAGAGAAGGTACTCTAGGCATCATAATGCTGTTGCTCATATTAGGTCCATGTCCCGACGCGTTTCGTGTCAAAGCACTTCATCTGGGGACTTGAGACTGACATACAAAGAAACAGGCAGTATTCCGGCACCACTTTTCAATTCGATACTTCCCGCCCACAGGGCGTGACCACACTTGTAGCCTTCTGGGATATGTAGTGCACTGATATTCCTATAGTGAGTCGCCTGCTTACATCTCTGTATTTCTATAAAGTAATTCCCAAGTGGGTTGGCAAAGCAATTCTGTGTCCTAGAGTGCCGCTTTGCTTCCTTCAATTGCATTTGCCTGCCCCAATGCTGTGCTCACCCCCGGGGCACTCTCCAAACACACCCCTTGGCACACTGCTGGTGGGGTAATGAGGTCCTCTTGTGTCCTGAGGTCCTCAGGACACAAGTGGACGTCATCCCCCGATCAGCAGTGTGCCAGGAGGCGCATTTGCATAGTGGTGTAAAAAGGTGGCATGGCCTTGGACCACTCTCACCAATCCAGCTGTATGGGGCTTACCGGAGGTGCCTGGTGGGCTAGTTGGCCCCCAGGGACCCTCAGGAGGGAAGGGGATTTCATCCCCCAACCAACAGCACGTGAGGAGGTGTGTTTTCAGAGTGGTGGAAAAAGGGCGTGTGGCCTGTGTCCACCTATCAGCAATCCCACTTTCTGTGGCATACTGGAGGTATCAGGTAGGCTAGTTGGCCCCTAAGGCACAACAGCAGCGAAGTGGACTGTAATCCCCATCCGAGAGTGTGCCAGGGAGCGTGTTTGCAGAGTGGTGGGAAAAGGGGGCATGGCCTGCCATGAGAACTCAGCAGTGCTGCTGTGTGGGACTTACTGGAGGTAATAGGAGGGGTAGTTGACCCTTGGGGGGCAACTACCCCTCCTGTTACCTCCACTAAGTCTCACACAGTGGGATTGCTAGGAGGTCTTCAAAGGCCACACAACCCCTTTCTTCACCACTGTGCAAACGCACCTCGTGGCACAGTACTTGTTGGGGGATGAAGTCCACTTTACTCCTGAGGGACTCTGGGGCCAAGAAGCCCTCCTGGTACCTCCTGTAAGTCCTACACAGCGGGATTCCTGAGCTCTGGTTTGAGGCCCAGCCCCCTTTTTCCACCACTCTGCAAACGTGACTACCAGTTAAAGAAGCACTTGTAATTTAATAGGTCTTGCATTAGCTAGAGTTAGAGCTACTGGTGTTGTTAATGTAAAGTTTTTTACTAATGTTTTTTGGAGTGGATGTACGTTGTGTGTAGTGGAATTATGTGGTATGTTGTGCATTGACATTATGTGGATAGAAAGTATGTGGTATTTAGTGTATAGGAATTATGTAGGGTGGGATTATGTGTTATGGAGAGCAATTATGTGGTATGGTAGTCTGTGTTGTGGAGTGGTAACCTCGGGTTTCATCTTTCTCATTTCTATAGAAGCTAAACTATGAACTCAATGAGACAAAAAAAGAAGAAATCACTGAAGAGCACTTCTGGACCTAGTCAGATGTATAAGCAGGGCCACTGGAATTATGTGACTGTTTGGCTGCACCAACTTTGGCACAATTATGCATTTTCCACATTAGCCACATAATCCATCATCTGATGCCTAATCTGCAGATTTGAACCAAAAAATCCTTGTTTCTAGCTCAAATGGCTCAAACGTTAACAAAAATGCAGCAACAAGTGTTGCAGGGTGGTGGAAGGTCCTTTGTAACCCTAGAATGGTCACCTGTTAATTATTGCTAAATGTGGGTGTTAAATTGGTACTAATGGTGTGCAAGCCACTCTTACTTCTTTCTGCACCTCTCTTGCCTCTTTCTGCATTTCGGTTGCTTCTTTCTGTACTTATGTTGTGTCTTTCTGTACCTCTCTTGCTTCTTTATGCACACCTTGTGCCTCTTTCTGCACCCCTCTTCTCTTTCTGTACTCCTCTTGCCTCTTTCTGCACCTCTGTTCCTTCTTTCTGCACTTCTTTTGTTACTTACTGCACCTCTCCCTGCACCCCTCTTTCCTCTTTCTCCATCCCTCTTTCTGCACCTCTGTTGCTTCTTTCTGCACCTCTTGTCTCTTTCTCCACCCCTCTTCTCTCTTTCTGCGCCTGTTACTTCTTTCTGCACCTCTCTTGCTTCTTTCTGCACCTTTCATGCCTCTTTCTGCAACCCTCTTTTCTCTTTTTGCACCCCTCTTGCCTCTTTCTGCACCTTTGTTGCATCTTTCTGCACTACTCTTGCTTCTTTCTGCCCATCGCTTGCTTCTTTCTGTACCACTCTTGCCACCTTCTCACCACTGTTCCCCCTTTTTGCATCTCTGTTGCTTCTTTCTGTACTTTTCTTGCCTCTTTTTCCACCCCTCATCCCTCTTTTTGCACCTCTGTTGCTTCTTTCTGCACTTCTCTTGCTTCTTTCTGCACCTCTGCCCCTTCTTTCTGCAACTTGTGTGCCTCTTTCTGCACCCCTCTTCTCTCTTTCTGCTCCCCTCTTATCTCTTCCTGCACCTCTGTTCCTTCTTTCTGCACTTCTTTTGTTTATTTCTGCCACTTTTTTGCTTGTTTCTGCACCCCTCTTGCCTCTGTCTCCATCCCTCTTCTCTCTTCCTGCACCTCTGTTGCTTCTTTCTGGACCTGTCATACCCCTTTCTGCACCCCTCTTTCTGCACCTTTGTTGCTTCTTTTTGCACTTCTCTTGCTTCTTTCTGCACCTCTCGTGCCTCTTTCTTCACCCCTTTTCCCTCCTTATGCACCTTACTTGCCTCTCTCTGCACTTCTGTTACTTCTTTCTGTACTTATTTTATTTATTTCTACAGCTCTCTTACTTCTTTATATACTCCCTTGCCTCTTTCTCCACCCCTTCCCTCTTTCTGCACTCTGTTGCCTCTTTCTGCACCTCTGTTCTAATTTTTTCTGCACTTCTTTTGTTTATTTCTGCACATCTCTAGTTTCTTTCTGCACCCCTGGTGCCTATTTCTGCACCCATCTTCCCTCTTTTTGCACCTCTGTTCTTTCTTTCTGCACTTCTTTTGTTTCTTTCTGTATCCTTCTTCCCTTTTTGCATCGCTCTTGCCTCTTTCTGCAGTTCTCTTGTCATTTTCTGCACCTCTCTTGCCTCTTTCTGCACCTCAATAGCCTCTTTCTGTGGTTCTCCTGCTTCTTTCTACACCTCTGTTGCTTCTTTCAGGAATTCTCTTCTTTCTGCATCTCTGTTGCTTCTTTCTGTGCCCCTCTTGCCTCTTTCTGCATCCCTATTCCCTCTTTCTTCACCTCTCTTGCCTCAGTCTGCCCACCTGTTCCCTCGTTCTGCACCCCTTTTGCCTGTTTATGTAACTCTCTTGCATATTTCTGCAGTTCTCTTGCCTGCTTCCCTTCTGCACCTCACTTTCCTCTTTCTGCACCTCATTGCCTCTTTCTGCACTTCTCTTGCTTCTTTCTACACCTCTGTTGCTTCTTTCAGGAATTCTCTTGCTTCTTTCTGCACCTCTGTTGCTTCTTTGTACACCCCTCTTGCCTCTTTCTGCTACATTCTTCCCTCTTTCTGCACCTCTCTTGCCTCAGTCTGCCTACCTGTTCTCTCTTTCTGCACCCCTTTTACCTGTTTCTGTAACTCTCTTACCTCTTTCTATAGTTTTCTTGCCTCCTTCTGTACCTCTCTTGCATCTTTCTGTACCTCTGTTGCTTCTTTTTGCACTTTTCTTCCTTCTTTCGGCACCCCTCTTGCCTCTTTCTGTATCCCTCTAGCCTCTTGATGCATGTCTACTACCTCTTTGTGCATCCCACTTGCCTCTTTTTGCACCTCTGTGGTTCTTTCTACACTGCTCTTGCTGCTTTCTGCGCCTCTTTTGCCTGTTTCTGCAACTCTCTTGCCTCTTTCTGCACTTCTCTTGCCTCCTTCTGCACCTCTGTTGCTTCTTTTTGTACTTCACTTCCTTTTTCTGCACCCCTCTTTTCTCTTTCTGCACCTCTGTTGCTTCTTTCTGCACATCTCTCTCTTCTTTCTGTACTTCTCCTGCTTCTATTTGCAACCCTCTTGCCTGTTTCCACACTCATCTTCCCTCTTTCTACACCTCTCTTCCCTCTTTCTGCACATCTCCTGCATCTTTCTGCACATCTATTGCCTGTTTCTGCAACTCTCTTGCCTCTTTCTACAGTTATCTTGTCTCTTTCTGCACCTCTTTTGCTTCTTTCTGCACCCCTCATGCTTCCTTCTGCACCCCTCTTCTGTCTTTCTGCCCCTCTCTTTCTGTAACCCTGTTCCTTCTTTTTGCTCTTCTTTTTTTTCTTTTTGTACATCTCTTGGTTCTTTCTGTACCCCTCTCGCCACTTTCTCCATCGCTGATCCCCCTTTTTGCATCTCTGTTGCTTCTTTCTATACTGCTCTTGCCTCTTTTCCCACCCTTCATCCCTCTTTCTGCACCTCTTTTGCTTCTTTCTGCACTTCTCTTGCTTATTTTTGCACCTCTCGTGCCTCTTTATGCACCCCCTTTCCCTCTTTCTGCACCTTTCCTGTCTCTCTCTGTACCTCTGTTACTTCTTTCTGTACTTCTTTTGTTTCTTTCTAGAGCTCTCTTGCTTCTTTCTACACTCCCTTGCCTTTCTCCACCCCCTTCCTTCTTTCTGTACCCCTGTTGCCTCTTTCTTCACCCCGTTGCCTCTTTCTGCACATCTGTTCTATTTTTCTGCACTTCTTTTGTTTCTTTCTGCACCCTTCTTTTTTTTTGCATCCCTCTTGCCTCTTTCTGCAAGTCTCTTGTCATTTTCTGCACTTCTCTTGCCTCTTTCTGTACCTCACTTTCCTCTTTCTGCACTTCACTTGCTTCTTTCTACACTTCTATGGCTTCTTTCAGGAATACTCTTGCTTCTTTCTACACCTCTGTTGCTTCTTTCTGCACCCCTCTTGCCTCTTTCTGTACCCCTCTTGCCTCTTTGTGCACCTCTCCTACCTCTTTCTGCATACCTCTTGCCTCTTTCTGCACCTCTGTGGGATCTTTCTGCACTGCTCTTGCTGCTTTCTGCACCTCTTTTGCCTGTTTCTGCAGCTCTCTTGCCTCTTTCTGCACCTCTGTTGCTTCTTTTTTGCACTTCTCTTCCTCTTTCTGCACCCCTCTTTTCTCTTTCTGCACCTCTGTTGCTTCTTTCTGCACTTCTTTAGCTTCTTTCTACACTTTTATTGCTTCTTTCTGCACCCCTCTTGCCTCTTTCTATACCCTTCTTCCCTCTTTCTTTACCTCTCTTCCCTCTTTCTGTACATCTTCTGCCTCTTTCTGCACATCTATTGCCTGTTTCTGCAACTCTCTTGTAAGTATGGGCGAAATTCGCATGAAATCGAATTCGCAATCCGCAAAATCCTCGAATTCGTCCGAATTTGCGGATTTTTGTTTTTTTGCATGTTCGCGGAGTTTTTTGCGTGTTCACTGGGTTTTTTGCGTGTTCGCGGGGTTTTTTGCGTGTTTGCGGGACGCTTGCATGGCGAAGTTACCCATGCGGTCATGTATGGGCACAGCACCCTCTGGTTCACCACTGCCACCCTCTGGTTCATCACTGCCACCCTCTGGTTCACCACTGCCACCCTCTGGTTCACCCCTGCCACCCTCTGGTTCAGCACTGCCACCCTCTGGTTCAGCACTGCTACTCTCTGGTTCACCCCTGCCACTCTCTGGTTCACCCCTGCCACCCTCTTGTTCACCACTGCCACCCTCTAGTTCACGACTGCCACCCTCTGGTTCATCACAGCACCTCTGGTTCACCACTGCCACCCTCTGGTTAACCACTGTCACCCTCTGGTTAACCACTGTCACCCTCTGGCTCAGCACTGCCACCCTCTGGTTCACCACTGCCACCCTCTGGTTCACCACTGCCACCCTCTGGTTCATCACAGCACCCTCTGGTTCACCCCTGCCACCCTCTGGTACAGCACTGTCACCCTCTGGTTCACCGCTGCCACCCTCTGGTTCACAACTGCCACCCTCTGGTTCATCACAGCACCTCTGGTTAACCCCTGCCACCCTCTGGTACAGCACTGTCACCCTCTGGTTCACCACTGCCACCCTCTGGTTCATGACTTCCACCCTCTGGTTCATCACAGCACCTCTGGTTCACCACTGCCACCCTCAGCAACTCTCTTGCCTCTTTCTGCACCTCTGTTGCTTCTTTTTTGCACTTCTCTTCCTCTTTCTGCACCCCTCTTTTCTCTTTCTGCACCTCTGTTGCTTCTTTCTGCACTTCTCTAGCTTCTTTCTACACTTTTATTGCTCCTTTCTGCACCCCTCTCACCTCTTTCTACACCCTTCTTCCCTCTTTCTTTACCTCTCTTCCCTCTTTCTGTACATCTTCTGCCTCTTTCTGCACATCTATTGCCTGTTTCTGCAACTCTCTTGTAAGTATGGGCGAAATTCCCGTGAAATCGAATTCGCAATCCGCAAAATCCTCGAATTCGTGCGAATTTGCGGATTTTTGGTTTTTTGCGTGTTCGCGGAGTTTTTTGCGTGTTAGCGGGGGTTTTTGCGTGTTCGCGGGGCTTTTTGCGTGTTTGCGGGCCGCTTGCATGGCCAAGTTACCCATGCGGTCATGTATGGGCACAGCACCCTCTGGTTCACCACTGCCACCCTCAAGTTCACCACTGCCACCCTCTGGTTCACCACTGCCACCCTCTGGTTCATCACTGCCACCCTCTGGTTCACCACTGCCACCCTCTGGTTCACCCCTGCCACCCTCTGGTTCACCCCTGCCACCCTCTGGTTCAGCACTGCCACCCTCTGGTTCAGCACTGCTACTCTCTGGTTCACCCCTGCCACTCTCTGGTTCACCCCTGCCACCCTCTGGTTCAGCACTGTCACCCTCTTGTTCACCACTGCCACCCTCTAGTTCACGACTGCCACCCTCTGGTTCATCACAGCACCCCTGGTTCACCAATGCCACCCTCTGGTTAACCACTGTCACCCTCTGGTTAACCACTGTCACCCTCTGCCCTCTGGTTCAGCACTGCCACCCTCTGGTTCACCACTGCCACCCTCTGGTTCACCCCTGCCACCCTCTGGTTCACCACTGCCACCCTCTGGTTCATCACAGCACCCTCTGGTTCACCCCTGCCACCCTCTGGTACAGCACTGTCACCCTCTGGTTCACCACTGCCACCCTCTGGTTCACAACTGCCACCCTCTGGTTCATCACAGCACCTCTGGTTCACCCCTGCCACCCTCTGGTACAGCACTGTCACCCTCTGGTTCACCACTGCCACCCTCTGGTTCACGACTGCCACCCTCTGGTTCATCACAGCACCTCTGGTTCACCACTGCCACCCTCTGGTTAACTACTGTCACCCTCTGGTTCAGCACTGCCACCCTCTGGTTCACCACTGCCACCCTCTGGTTCACCCTCTGCCACCCTCTAGTTCACCCCTGCCACCCTCTGGTTCACCACTGCCACCCTCTGGTTCATCACAGCACCCTCTGGTTCACCCCTGCCACCCTCTGGTACAACACTGTCACCCTCTGGTTCACCACTGCCACCCTCTGGTTCACGACTGCCACCCTCTGGTTCATCACAGCACCTCTGGTTCACCACTCCCACCCTCTGGTTAACCACTGTCACCCTCTGGTTAACCACTGTCACCCTCTGGTTCACCACTGCCACTCTCTGGTTCACCACTGCCACCCTCTGGTTCACCCATGCCACCCTCTGGTTCAGCACTGCCACCCTCTGGTTCACCCCTGCCACCATCTGGTTCATCACTGCCACCCTCTGGTTCACCCCTGTCACCCTTTGGTTCACCCCTGCCACCCTCTGGTTCAGCACTGTCACCCTCTGGTTCACCACTCCCACCCTTTGGTTAACCACTGTCACCCTCTGGTTAACCACTGTCACCCTCTGGTTCACCACTGTCACTCTCTGGTTCACCACTGCCACCCTCTGGTTCACCCATGCCACCCTCTGGTTCACCACTGCCACCCTCTGGTTCACCCCTGCCACTATCTGGTTCATCACTGCCACCCTCTGGTTCATCACTGCCACCCTCTGGTTCACCCCTGCCACCCTCTGGTTCACCCCTGCCACCCTCTGGTTCAGCACTGTCACCCTCTGGTTCATCACTGCCACCCTCTGGTTCACCCCTGCCACCCTCTGGTTAACCACTGTCACCCTCTGGTTCACCACTGCCACCCTCTGGTTCACCCCTGCACCCCTGGTTCACCACTGCCACCCTCTGGTTAACCACTGTCACCCTCTGGTTAACCACTGTCACCCTCTGCCCTCTGGTTCAGCACTGCCACCCTCTGGTTCAGCACTGCCACCCTCTGGTTCACCCCTGCCACCCTCTGGTTCACCACTGCCACCCTCTGGTTCACCCCTGCCACCCTCTGGTTCACCACTGCCACCCTCTGGTTCATCACAGCACCCTCTGGTTCACCCCTGCCACCCTCTGGTACAGCACTGTCACCCTCTGGTTCACCACTGCCACCCTCTGGTTCACAACTGCCACCCTCTGGTTCATCACAGCACCTCTGGTTCACCCCTGCCACCCTCTGGTACAGCACTGTCACCCTCTGGTTCACCACTGCCACCCTCTGGTTCACGACTGCCACCCTCTGGTTCATCACAGCACCTCTGGTTCACCACTGCCACCCTCTGGTTAACTACTGTCACCCTCTGGTTCAGCACTGCCACCCTCTGGTTCACCACTGCCACCCTCTGGTTCACCCTCTGCCACCCTCTAGTTCACCCCTGCCACCCTCTGGTTCACCACTGCCACCCTCTGGTTCATCACAGCACCCTCTGGTTCACCCCTGCCACCCTCTGGTACAGCACTGTCACCCTCTGGTTCACCACTGCCACCCTCTGGTTCACGACTGCCACCCTGTGGTTCATCACAGCACCTCTGGTTCACCACTCCCACCCTCTGGTTAACCACTGTCACCCTCTGGTTAACCACTGTCACCCTCTGGTTCACCACTGCCACTCTCTGGTTCACCACTGCCACCCTCTGGTTCACCCATGCCACCCTCTGGTTCAGCACTGCCACCCTCTGGTTCACCCCTGCCACCATCTGGTTCATCACTGCCACCCTCTGGTTCACCCCTGCCACCCTCTGGTTCACCCCTGCCACCCTCTGGTTCAGCACTGTCACCCTCTGGTTCACCACTCCCACCCTTTGGTTAACCACTGTCACCCTCTGGTTAACCACTGTCACCCTCTGGTTCACCACTGCCACTCTCTGGTTCACCACTGCCACCCTCTGGTTCACCCATGCCACCCTCTGGTTCACCACTGCCACCCTCTGGTTCACCCCTGCCACCATCTGGTTCATCACTGCCACCCTCTGGTTCATCACTGCCACCCTCTGGTTCACCCCTGCCACCCTCTGGTTCACCCCTGCCACCCTCTGGTTCAGCACTGTCACCCTCTGGTTCATCACTGCCACCCTCTGGTTCACCCCTGCCACCCTCTGGTTCAGCACTGTCACCCTCTGGTTCAGCACTGTCACCCTCTGGTTCACCCCTGCCACCCTCTGGTTCATCACTGTCACCCTCTGGTTCATCACTGCCACCCTCTGGTTCATCACTGTCACCCTCTACCGAGACCTTTTGTGACGCAGCGGCAGCACAAAAGATGCGCCATGGTGCTGGGTATTAACAACGTGACGCATCTGAGAGATGCGTCACGTTGTAAAGACCAGCGCCATCAGGAGGCGTTCCGGCGCAGGGGAGGGCGTTCCTGCGCAGGAACACCTCCGAAAAGTGGCTGAGTGAAAGCTACAAGATTTCACTCAGTCACTTTTAGGCCAATGCTGCGTCAAAACCCTGCGCCTCTTGATGCAGCATTGGGGAGATAGGGCCCCCCAGAGCATTGCTGGAGCTGCGTCGCAAGCGCGACGCAGCTCCAGCAATGCGCTGCTTTTACGGCACAGATGCGTGACGCATCTGTGCCGTTTTTGCCACATGGTGCGACGCATTGTAAATGCGGCGCACCATGGGTGGCGGAGCTGCGGCGCACAATAACTGGCGCTTCCCTTGGGATGCGCCAGTTATTGTAAATCTGCCCCTATACATTTAGCCAACGAGGGAGCACTTACTGATTAGACAGTAGAAAGTACTCCAGTTGAGTAGAGGTATTGCACAAAAAGGTGGCATCTTCGTGGACAAACACGCAGGGCGGGATTCATTCTGCCCCCTGTTAGACTCGTTTTTTGTGCCCTTCTGCTCTCTGTTAGACTCGTTTTTCCCTTGTTTTTCTGCCCTTCTGCCCCCTGTTAGACTCTTTTTTTGTGCCTTTCTGCCCTCTGTTAGACTCATTTTTCCCTTGTTTTTCTGCCCTTCTGCCCTCTGTTAGACTTGTTTTTTCTGCCCTTCTGTCCTCTGTTAGACTCCTTTTTGTGCCTTTCTGCCCCGTTAGACTCGTTTTTTCTGCCCTTCTGCCCTCTGTTAGACTCGTTTGTCCCTTGTTTTTCTGCCCTTCTGTCCTCTGTTAGACTGGTTTTTTGTGCCCTTCTGCCCTCTGTTAGACTCGTTTTTCCCTTGTTTTTCTGCCCTTCTGCCCTTTGTTAGACTGCTTTTTGTGCCTTTCTGCCCTCTGCATCACCATATCATCACTCAGCGCTACCCCAGCATCACTCAGCACCACCACATTATCACTCAGCACCACCACATTATCACTCAGCACCACCACAGCACCACTCAGCGCCACCACAGCATCACTCAGTGCCACCACAGCATCACTCAGTGCCACCACATTATCACTCAGCAGCACCACTCAGCACCACCACAGCATCACTCAGCACCACCACAGCATCACTCAGCACCACCACAGCACCAATCAGCACCACCACAGCACCCATCAGCGCCACCACAGCATCACTCAGCACCACCACAGCATCACTCAGCACCACCACATTATCACTCAGCACCACCACAGCACCACTCAGCACTACCACAGCATCACTCAGCACCACCACAGCATCACTCAGCACCACCACAGCACCACTCAGCACCACCCTAGCATCACTCAGCACCATCCCAGTATCACTCAGCACCACCACAGCACCACTCAGCATCACCACAGCACCACTCAGCACCACCACAGTACCATTCAGCGCCACCCCAGCATCAATCTGCGCAACCATTCAACAACAACTGGTTCAAATATGTACTCTCAATGTTTCAAACTTTATTACAAATGTCACAAAAGGATGTTAATATTTCACTTCTGTTCTTGGAATTTCGTTACAATAAAATACACTGAACATAATCTTCACAAAATTTATTTACAAAAGTTTAAGCTATTGCCATTATAAATTAAAATCACTTTAATTTAAGTATTAATTATTTAAAAAAATTAAAAGCCATTGTAATTTGTAATATCAATACAGCTAAGTCACGTAAATACAAAACATGTTGCATTACAAATGCTATAGGTGTCACATTTGCGAAAGTTATAACTATTGGCATTGTAAATGACAAAGCTATTAATTTAGCTATTTTCAAAACCAACACATATAAAAAAAATTGTCATTTATAAAACCAATAGCTCAAACTTTCCTAATGCGAGACCTATTGCATTGCAAATGCTTGTTTTTATATCTGTCAGTGCTTCCTGTTGAGGTTTAATTTTCGTGACAGGCGCCTCATTGCCTACTTGTAACCATTCTCTGACCCTGCTTCAAGGGTCAGAGCAGGGTCAGAGAATAGTTGCAAGTAGGGAAGGAGGCGCCAGGAAGCACTTACAGGCTTACAGCAGCAGGTGCCCAATCAAAGTTAATTTCTTTGTAACCCTTTTGTAAAAGGTTACAAAAAATTAGCTTCAACTTTTGCACCTGCTGCTGTAACCCTGTAAGTGCTTGGCTGAAAATGCGTCCCCGCTGATTCGCGGATTTTACCGCGATTTCGTGAGATTCGCGGATCTCGAAATCGCAGAAAATCCACAAATTCCGCAAGCGGAACGAATTTTCAGCCCATGCTTACTCTCTTGCCTCTTTCTACAGTTATCTTGTCTCTTTCTGCACCTCTGTTGCTTCTTTCTGCACCACTCATGCTTCCTTCTGCACACCTCTTCCGTCTTTCTGCACCCCTCTTTCTGCACCCCTGTTCCTTCTTTTTGCTCTTCTTTTGTTTCTGTTTGCACATCTATTGCTTCTTTCTGTACCCCTCTTGCCACTTTCTCCACCGCTGTTCCCCCTTTTTGCATCTCTGTAGCTTCTTTCTGTACTTCTCTTGCCTCTTTTCCCACCCTTCATCCCTCTTTCTGCACCTCTGCTGCTTCTTTCTGCACTCCTCTTTTTCTTTCTGCACCTCTCGTGCCTCTTTCTGCACCCCTTTTCCCTCTTTCTGTACCTTTCCTGCCTCTCTCTGCACCTCCGTTACTTCTTTCTGTACTTCTTTTGTTTCTTTCTACACTCCCTTGCGTTTCTCTACCCCTTTACTCTTTCTATGCCCCTGTTGCCTCTTTCTGCACCCTGTTGCTTCTGCACCACTGTTCTATTTGTCTGTACTTCTTTTGTTTCTTTCTGCATATCTCTTGCCTCTTTATACCCCCTTCTTCCCTATTTCTACACCTCCCTTCCCTCTTTCTGCACCTCTCTTCCCTCTTTCTGCACCTCTCAAGCCTCTTTCTGCACATCTATTCCCTGTTTCTGATACTCTCTTGCCTCTTTCTACAGTTAGCTTGTCTCTTTCTGCACCTCTGTTGCTTCTTTCTGCACCTGACATACTCAACTTCCTTTGAAAATGATGTCTAATCCTAGTTTTTCATCAAAGCACTCTCTGGGGTGCTTCCTCACCCCTTCTCACTGTGATTAATGCCTCCCTCACTCTAGGCATTTTTCCGGAAGCTTTCAACACAAGCAAATCCTCCCACTCCTAAAAAAACATTCCACTACAAATCAATGACCTCCCTAACAACCAGCCCATCACTCATCTCCCATTCATCAGCAAGATCATTGATAAAGCTCTCTATTTTCAAGTACAAGCGCTTATTAATGCTAATCATCTCCTGCAGCACTACTAGTCTGGTTTCAGCTCATGCTGCAGAATGAAGACCACTACCTTATATATTGTAGACAGTGCCCTCCTGACCATAGATGAAGGGTCTCCTCCTTCCATTCCAAATGACACCAGATTGCTCACATGAGCACCTCCATGTCCCAAAAGTTCCCTCTCACCTGAGCAGTCCCCCATGAATCCTATTGTCCTCTGTCATCTTCAACCTCTACATGGAACCTCTTGGTGCTCTACTCATGAATAATAGCATTAATATGCTGATATTTAGAGGTGGGCGGTGAACTCCGCTCCATTGGCGGAGCTTGTGAAGATTTTTTACTCCGCGCTCCGCTTGAAACGCGGAGTTTGGGAAATAAGCCTTACCTCCCATGTAGCGTAGCGGAGTTTACCGGCACCAGCCCACCCCTACTGTAAAGTCTTTTGCGACACAGTCTTAGTATTTGATATAGCAACAAGGGAGCCATTTAAAGATTTCTCTGTCCCTGTTTATCGTTTGAAACATAATAGGGTTGTTAGTGTAAGCAGCGCACCTTGAACTACCCTGGCGCTGCTACGTGTCTCCGGTAGGCCTAGCTGGAGAGGAAGGTGTTCCCGCACACAGCGATGCTTAGTGCTTACTATACAACAATTTCTTGCCTTCTGCTGTGTGCTCTCTGCGCATCTATGCCCTGCCAAGCTCGCGTCAAGCAGAGGTTAAGCACACCATGCACAGGCTTCAAAACCCAAGAAAAGAAGAAAGCAGAGAAAAGGAGCTGGCCATTTACCCTAGAGCAGATTCAGTGCCTTCTCATTCTGCACCGGATTTCTGAGGGAGTCCTGCTGGGCTGACTCAGCTCCTCAGCAGCTCAGGACTTGAGTCTTTCCACAAGTTGTTGTGATGCCAGCACACCAGAGACTTGAGCAGTGCCCCCCTCTTACCTACGGCTCATGCAGGAGGTGAGAGCATACCTCAGTCCTGCAGGAATGGGCAAGTATGTGAGCACATAGTAGCCAATTCCAATGTTGGACGGGCCGGAGTCTGTCTGACATCGGTCAGGAACTGGAACCGGATGACCTCTTGTCATCGGTTCCAGACCTGCAAGTAGGATGCGACTGAACCCTGTTTGGTCACAATCCTATGCTTTACAAAGGGAGCATGCATTCTGCATGGAATGCATGCTTGCATCGTTAAGTGCAGAGGTGCAGTTTATCCCTGCACCCCGTGGCAGGCACCCCAAGGTGGCAGGGATCAACAGGGGGTCACCACCGGTGCCCCCTAGGCCACCATTCAGTGGCCTGGCACCCATGGGGGCCCTGCTAGGGGCCCCCAAAGACAGTTTTCCACTGCCTTTCTGTGTCGGAAAGGCCAGCACAGAAAGGCAGTGGGAAACTGCCATTGTACTCCCTAAGCCGGAAAGAGCCTGCCGGGGGAGTACTGGAGGGTTTTTGGCTGGCGGGCCGACTCTCCGAGCCCATTGCCATCCCGAAAACCAAGTTGGATTCCTTTCCGATTGAGCACATCGGAATGGATCTGCCGGAAAGGAATCGAATAGGCAGGTCTGTTAGAATGGCTTCAACTGCGGGTCAGAGCCATTCCTAACTGCATCAGAATCAGGCCCATAGTTGGTTGTGAGGTTTTTGGTTACCTTGGCATCTCAATTCTAGTTTCATCTGGGCCGTATGGAATTCTAATTATTTACAGGGGTTCGGTGAAGGATGCTACTACAGCCCTTTCTGGCTTGCGTTTTGCTTGGTGCTCCATTGTTCTGGCTCTTTGAGGGGTGAGGGACATAGTCTCTGACAAAGGATCTAGTTTTGGACTACTTTCCCAGCCTATCCCTCAATTGGGTGCCAAGAAGGGCTCCATGGGATGCGTCTGGTATGGTTGCCTTAGGTTTACACCTGAGGAGGCCTGGCTCCCATTTTTAGGTTGAAGCCTACCAGACAGCACAGCTGTCTGGTTTGCTAATGACATCTTGAGGACATTCGGAAAGCGTCCCTGGGAATGCATTAGGCCCATTGTTTACCACTGGCTTTGTGGTTTGTAACTCACATTTGCTTGCTTTCTATTTGCTGGCTCTATTTATTTTACACTGTTCAGCTTGAGCTTGCCCAAACCCTATTTACTGTATTCTTCCACCATTACTGAATTTCTGTAAACAGCCCTTTAAATCTTGTTCTTATTGTGTCATATTTGCTGTGCATTCAAAGACAGATGTCAAATGTCAGGCAGTGTTTTCCAGGGAGATTTGTGCTTACTTTACTTGCTCTAACTTCAAAGTGAGAGGATGTATGTGACAATCATACTGGCTACTCACAGTGTGCTGTACAATGTTATTTTTTTTCTCGCACAAAACAAAATGTTAATGTGTATGAACTATGCAGATATTTCAGAATATGGAAAGCACAAATGAAACACATTTTTTGTAAATTTGAAGTGTGGTGGAAACAAATATTTTAATATGATCAGAACAAATCAATACACTAGATGATGACATTTCGGCACAGTATTGCTTGAGTGCCGTATACTTTTGTCAGTAAAACTGGATGGCTGTGCAAATATAATGGTCATTTCAATTGAAGATATGTTGTCTGTAATTGCAGCGTGCTACCACAGCATGCATACTCCACTTTATCCCAGTCCACCCTACTCTGCACCACTATGAGCTAACGTACCCCATTCTGCACCACTTCACACTACGCCACTCCACACTACGTCACTGCACTCTACTCTGCACCACTCTGTCTACACCACTTCACTCGACACCTCTCTACACTAATCCACGCTACTCTATGTCAATGCACTCTAACCCAAACTACTCTACAATGCACCAATGCACTCTTCGCTACAGCACTCTACGCCATTCCACTCTAAGCCACTCCAATCTACTATGCACCACTGCACTCTATGACACTACACTCTATGACACTCTACTCTATTTCACTGCACGTTACATCACTTCACTCTACTCTAAAATAATCTACTGTATGCCACTGCACTCTACGCCATTCTATTCCACTCTGTGCTACTCCACTCTATGACACTCTACGCCACTGCAATTAATCCTGCACCGCTCCATTCCACTCTACCCCACAGCACTCTACGCCACTCTATTCTATGCCACTGCACTCTACACCATTGCACTCTACTCCAATACATTCTACACCACTTTACTCAAAACCAATACACTCTATAGCACTGCACTCTATGCAAATCTACTCTCCACAACTGCACTCTACGCCACTATACTCTACTCTGCAACTCTGTACTCTATGCCACTACACTCTACTCCAATCTGCTCTTCACCATTGCTTTCTATGTTACTTTACTGTGCACTACTCTATGCCACTGCATTCTACAATAATGCACTCTAAACCACTCTACTCTACACCACTGCCTTCTACTCTGCAACACTGCACTCTCTGCCACTGAACTCTATGCCACCCTACTCTGCGCCACACCACTCTACGCCACCGCATTCAATGCCCCTACACTCTATACCGCACCACTGTATTCTATGCCACTCTACTGCACTCTACACCACTTCTTACTTTTTACTTACTTTAAATACTTTATTCCGTATTCTTTGTTAGAAACCATAAAAGTTACACTTTAAAATATAACACATACATTATAAAACCCTAATACAGTAAATAAGGTCAGGTGATATACGGTAGCAGCAATGATGGCACACAAGGCAGATAGAGCTAAAAACAACATCAACGGCGCCCAGGTAAAATGGTATGATATTAAAAGTCCAAACATTTTCTATATTTCATTGCACATTTAAGAAACCCGGCCACATAAGGAATACAGTCAGTATTAAGCAATTGCAAGTGTAAAAGAGCGGGACGTACTTGAATAAAATTAAGTCTTTTTAAAAAAGGTAATAAATAGATGGTCCTGGGCATTACATAGTATTTACAAAAAAATAGAAAGTGGAGCAAGTCCTGTGGAGACAAATTGTCGCAGCCACAGGGTGCTAACACCATCCCATTATTACTGCCCCTTGGGACTGCCAGTAAAAAATGAAAAAGGTTAAATCTAAACCTTATTAATAAAAAGCGCTCATAGGCTGGCAACGGACAAGATAAGTACTGCTCTATATCTATTGAGGTTTTAAGCATTAGATGTTTCCTCACACTAGGTTTCAGCAATTCCTTCTCCTCTCTATCCATTTTTAGGGCTCGGGCCTACGTCACACGAAGTGGGGCGGGGCTTCCGAGCTCTAATGTTATAAAAAAAAAAGTTCAGAAAGGGCTGTGGGCTGCCGCATTCCAGAAAGCGCGCGGTTTTTGCGTGTGGTATTCTGCCATGTGAATGGTAATTGGTCCAGGCAAGGCTGTGTTTAAGTAAGGCAGCACGCCATAGGGCTTTGGAATTTTTGCAATGTCCACTTCCTGCATAAAGTGTTCGGACACGCGCAGAAGAATACATAAATCCTCAATTACCAGCTGTCCGAGGTGCCGGTAATTGAAGGCAGATGGTGCTGGGAGCGTGTGCACTGCTGTGTTTTTTTTCCCTTGAGCTCTGTGTGCGCGCCGGCAAACCCGCGCCTGCTCTTTGACTGAGGTAGGCTAAACAAGCATTGGCAAAGCAAATAGGACTCTCCTATACAAAATCTGTTGGTTTTGTCAGGGATATGTTTAGCCATGTTGTACAGCAGCCTGGCTGCTATGCAGCACAGCTGAAAGTAAAAAAACAAACAAAGTGCTTTGATAAGCACTCGTGCCCACTCACCCGAACTCAAACTTTTAATGTCAAAATAGAAGATCACTTTAATTTACTGCCCTCATAACAGACCCCTTGCAGTAGCTCTCGTTGTCCTCTTACCAGATCCCTTGCATCTTCCCAGCTATTGCCAGATTCCTCACTCGCTCCCTGTCTCGTCACCATGACTCACTCTCTCCACCCTTTCATAAAAAAACACTCCACCTCGCTTTCCTCTCACTGGGAGCCTCACATTTACTCTCACAGTCCGGTTACCAGATTCCTACTGCCGTTGTACCAGATCACTCATTGTAGAGTGGCGGTGCAGAGTGCAGAGTGGCGGTGCAGAGTGGCGGTGCGGCGGTGCAGAGTGGCGGTGCAGAGTGGCGGTGCAGAGTGGCGGTGCAGAGTGGCGGTGCAGAGTGGCGCAGCAGAGTGGCGGTGCAGAGTGGTGGTGCAAAGTGGCGGTGCAGAGTGGCGGTGCAGAGTGGCGGTGTAGAGTGCAGAGTGGCGGTGCAGAGTGGCGGTGCAGAGTGGCGGTGCAGAGTGGCGGTGCAGAGTGGGGGTGCAGAGTGGGGGTGCAGAGTGGCGGTGCAGAGTGGCGGTGCAGAGTGCAGAGTGGCGGTGCAGAGTGGCAGTGCGGCGGTGCAGGGTGCAGAGTGGCGGTGCAGAGTGGCGGTGCAGAGTGGCAGTGCAGAGTGGCGGTGCAGAGTGGCGGTGCAGAGTGGCGGTGCAGAGTGGCGGTGCAGAGTGGCGGTGCAGAGTGGCGGTGCAGAGTGCAGAGTGGCGGTGCAGAGTGGGGGTGCAGAGTGGCGGTGCAGAGTGCAGAGTGGGGGTGCAGAGTGGGGGTGCAGAGTGGGGGTGCAGAGTGGCGGTGCAGAGTGGCGGTGCAGAGTGGCGGTGCAGAGTGGCGGTGCAGAGTGCAGAGTGGAGGTGCAGAGTGGGGGTGCAGAGTGGGGGTGCAGAGTGGGGGTGCAGAGTGGGGGTGCAGAGTGGGGGTGCAGAGTGGGGGTGCAGAGTGGTGGTGCAGAGTGGCGGTGCAGAGTGCAGAATGGCGGTGCAGAGTGGCGGTGCAGAGTGGCGGTGCAGAGTGGCAGTGCAGAGTGGCAGTGCAGAGTGCAGAGTGGCGGTGCAGAGTGGCGGTGCAGAGTGGCGGTGCAGAGTGGCGGTGCAGAGTGGCGGTGCAGAGTGGCGGTGCAGAGTGCAGAGTGGCAGTGCAGAGTGGCGGTGCAGAGTGGCAGTGCAGAGTGGCGGTGCAGAGTGGCGGTGCAGAGTGGCGGTGCAGAGTGGCGGTGCAGAGTGGCGGTGCAGAGTGGCGGTGCAGAGTGGCGGTGCAGAGTGCAGGTGCAGAGTGCAGGTGCAGAGTGCAGGTGCAGAGTGGCGGTGCAGAGTGGCGGTGCAGAGTGGCGGTGCTTAGTGGCGGTGCAGAGTGCAGAGTGGCGGTGCAGAGTGCAGAGTGGCGGTGCAGAGTGGCGGTGCAGAGTGGGGGTGCAGAGTGGGGGTGCAGAGTGGGGGTGCAGAGTGGGGGTGCAGAGTGGCGGTGCAGAGTGGCGGTGCGGAGGTGCAGAGTGGCGGTGCAGAGTGGCGGTGCAGAGTGGCGGTGTAGAGTGCAAAGTGGCGGTGCAGAGTGGCGGTGCAGAGTGGCGGTGTAGAGTGCAAAGTGGCGGTGCAGAGTGGCGGTGCAGAGTGGCGGTGCAGAGTGGCGGTGCAGAGTGGCGGTGCAGAGTGCAGAGTGGCGGTGCAGAGTGGTGGTGCAGAGTAAGGGTGCAGAGTGGGGGTGCAGAGTGGGGGTGCAGAGTGGGGGTGCAGAGTGGGGGTGCAGAGTGGCGGTGCAGAGTGGCGGTGCAGAGTGCAGAGTGGCGGTGCAGAGTGGCAGTGCGGCGGTGCAGAGTGGCGGTGCAGAGTGGCGGTGCAGAGTGGCGGTGCAGAGTGGCAGTGCAGAGTGGCGGTGCGGTGGTGCAGAGTGGCAGTGCAGAGTGGCGGTGCAGAGTGGCGGTGCAGAGTGGCGGTGCAGAGTGGGGGTGCAGAGTGGCGGTGCAGAGTGGGGGTGCAGAGTGGGGGTGCAGAGTGGGGGTGCAGAGTGGGGGTGCAGAGTGGGGGTGCAGAGTGGGGGTGCAGAGTGGCGGTGCGGTGGTGCAGAGTGGCGGTGCAGAGTGGCGGTGCAGAGTGGCGGTGCAGTGCAGAGTGGCGGTGCAGTGGTGCAGAGTGGCGGTGCAGAGTGGCGGTGCAGAGTGGCGGTGCAGTGCAGAGTTGGTGCAGTGGTGCAGAGTGGCGGTGCAGAGTGGCGGTGCAGAGTGGCGGTGCAGAGTGGCGGTGCAGAGTGGGGGTGCAGAGTGGGGGTGCAGAGTGGCGGTGCAGAGTGGCGGTGCAGAGTGGCAGTGCGGCGGTGCAGAGTGGCAGTGCAGAGTGCAGAGTGGTGGTGCTGTGGCGGTGCAGAGTGGCAGTGCAGAGTGGCGTTGCAGAGTGGCGGTGCAGAGTGGCAGTGCAGAGTGGCAGTGCGGCGGTGCAGAGTGGCGGTGCAGAGTGCAGAGTGGCGGTGCAGAGTGGCGGTGCAGAGTGCAGAGTGGCGGTGCAGAGTGGCGGTGCAGAGTGGCAGTGCGGCGGTGCAGAGTGGCGGTGCAGAGTGCAGAGTGGCGGTGCAGAGTGGCGGTGCAGAGTGCAGAGTGGCGGTGCAGAGTGGCGGTGCAGAGTGGCGGTGCAGAGTGGCGGTGCAGAGTGCAGAGTGGCGGTGCAGAGTGGCGGTGCAGAGTGGCGGTGCAGAGTGGCGGTGCAGAGTGGCGGTGCAGAGTGGTGGTGCAGAGTGGTGGTGCAGGGTGGCGGTGAGTGCAGAGTGACAGTGAGTGCAGAGTGACAGTGAGTGCAGAGTGACAGTGAGTGCAGAGTGACAGTGAGTGCAGAGTGACAGTGAGTGACAGTGAGTGCAGAGTGACAGTGAGTGACAGTGAGTGCAGAGTGACAGTGAGTGCAGAGTGCCAGCAGAGTGACAGTGAGTGCAGAGTGACAGTGAGTGCAGAGTGACAGCAGAGTGACAGTGAGTGCAGAGTGACAGTAGAGTGCAGAGTGACAGTGAGTGCAGAGTGACAGTGAGTGCAGAGTGACAGTGAGTGCAGAGTGACAGTGAGTGCAGAGTGACTGTAGAGTGCAGAGTGACAGTGAGTGCAGAGTGACAGTGAGTGCAGAGTGACAGTGAGTGCAGAGTGACAGTGAGTGCAGAGTGACAGTGAGTGCAGAGTGACAGCAGAGTGACAGTGAGTGCAGAGTGACAGTGAGTGCAGAGTGACAGTGAGTGCAGAGTGACAGTGAGTGCAGAGTGACAGCAGAGTGACAGTGAGTGCAGAGTGACAGTGAGTGCAGAGTGACAGCAGAGTGACAGTGAGTGCAGAGTGACAGTAGAGTGCAGAGTGACAGTGAGTGCAGAGTGACAGTGAGTGCAGAGTGACAGTGAGTGCAGAGTGACAGTGAGTGCAGAGTGACTGTAGAGTGCAGAGTGACAGTGAGTGCAGAGTGACTGTAGAGTGAGTGCAGAGTGACAGTGAGTGCAGAGTGACAGTGAGTGCAGAGTGACAGTGAGTGCAGAGTGACAGTGAGTGCAGAGTGACAGTGAGTGCAGAGTGACAGTGAGTGCAGAGTGACAGCAGAGTGACAGTGAGTGCAGAGTGACAGTGAGTGCAGAGTGACAGTGAGTGCAGAGTGACAGTGAGTGCAGAGTGACAGTGAGTGCAGAGTGACAGCAGAGTGACAGTGAGTGCAGAGTGACAGTGAGTGCAGAGTGACAGTGAGTGCAGAGTGACAGTGAGTGCAGAGTGACAGTGAGTGCAGAGTGACAGCAGAGTGACAGTGAGTGCAGAGTGACAGTGAGTGCAGAGTGACAGTGAGTGCAGAGTGACAGTGAGTGCAGAGTGACAGTGAGTGCAGAGTGACAGCAGAGTGACAGTGAGTGCAGAGTGACAGTGAGTGCAGAGTGACAGTGAGTGCAGAGTGACAGTGAGTGCAGAGTGACAGCAGAGTGACAGTGATTGCAGAGTGACAGCAGATTGACAGTGAGTGCAGAGTGACAGTGAGTGCAGAGTGACAGTGAGTGCAGAGTGACTGTAGAGTGCAGAGTGACAGTGAGTGCAGAGTGACAGCGAGTGCAGAGTGACAGTGAGTGCAGAGTGACAGTGAGTGCAGAGTGACAGCAGAGTGACAGTGAGTGCAGAGTGACAGTGAGTGCAGAGTGACAGTGACAGCAGAGTGACAGTGAGTGCAGAGTGACAGCAGAGTGACAGTGAGTGCAGAGTGACAGCAGAGTGACAGTGAGTGCAGAGTGACAGTGAGTGCAGAGTGACAGTGAGTGCAGAGTGACAGTGAGTGCAGAGTGACTGTAGAGTGCAGAGTGACAGTGAGTGCAGAGTGACTCTAGAGTGCAGAGTTACAGTGAGTGCAGAGGGACTGTAGAGTGAGTGCAGAGTGACAGTGAGTGCAGAGTGACAGTGAGTGCAGAGTGACAGTGAGTGCAGAGTGACAGTGAGTGCAGAGTGACAGCAGAGTGACAGTGAGTGCAGAGTGACAGTGAGTGCAGAGTGACAGTGAGTGCAGAGTGACAGTGAGTGCAGAGTGACAGCAGAGTGACAGCAGAGTGACAGTGAGTGCAGAGTGACAGTGAGTGCAGAGTGACAGTGAGTGCAGAGTGACAGTGAGTGACAGTGAGTGCAGAGTGACAGTGAGTGCAGAGTGACAGTGAGTGCAGAGTGACAGTGAGTGCAGAGTGACTGCAGAGACAGTGTGTCAGGGTGCAGATTGTGTGAGTGTGCAGATTGAGTTTGCAGGGTAAACAGTGTGTGACTATGCAGGGTGACATTGGGAGTGTGCGGGTGAGCAGTGTGTGAATGTTACGGGGCAGTGTGTGAGTGTGCAGAAAACACCACACACACATACACCACACACACATAACGCACACACAAACCACACACCTCAGTCTCTCAACACCACACACTTGTCACCACTCAACACAACACACTCACCACCACACTCACTCCCCAGGCTCACCCCCACAGACTCACCACCACACACTCACCAGCACACAGAAAACAACACACACAACAACACACCCCCAGCCGTCAATGAATGCTTTCACCATGCACAAACACCAACAACCATCATCCATCTGTGCACGCTTTTACCAAGCACACACCCACCAGCCGTCAGTGCACCCTTCCACCAGGCACACACACCTCCAGCCGGCAGTGCACTTTTCCACCAAGCAATCGCAGTATGGTACACTTTACTTTTAAACATATTCATATAAAGCACAGCATGCCACCATTGGTAAAATTACAATTCAACCAACATACTTCCACTACACACCACATGCACACACTCCATAACACATGGCAAAAAGACATTGGCATTTACAATGCCATTAGCTCAAACTCAAATAAATCCGAGCCCGATTGCATTTCTAATGCTTGTTTTTTATTGTAAGAAGGATTGCTTTGTAAACATAACATCCTGCCCGGTAATACAATCAGGGTTAAGAAATAAATCAGGACGTCAACTCTGTAAAACTTGCTTTTAAATATTTTAACCAAGGGATCTTCATCTTGTTATCCAGGTTTAAAGCTTCTCTTAGTATACTGTGTGTAAGGCCTAAGTTCTTGTTGAGCCAACACTGTAGCCAAAAGGTTAAGGGGCGAAGGGCCAAGGAATCACTTATGTACGCCACTTCATTATATGCCTCTTTATTCTGCACCACTCTATTCTATGCCATTGCACTCTACCCCACTCTAATTTGGCACCACTGCACTCTATGCCAGTGCACCACTGCACTCTGGACCACTCTACTCAATGTCACTGCACTCTATGCCAATTCACTCTATGCCGACGCGCTGTATGCCACTGCACTCTATGACACTATTCTCTGGAAGACTGAACTCTCCTCACCGGAACTAAACGCCACCCTGGGACGCTCCAGGGCAGCCATGCGCTCTACAAGTCTAAATCAAATCAAATCAAATCAAATCAAATCACCCTACTATGCACCACTGCACTCTATGGCACTGCACTCTACTCCACCATACTCTACTCTGCACCAATCAACCCTACTCTACGCCAATACACTCTATGCCACTCAAATATGCATCACTCCACGCTGCTCTTATCTATTCTGCACCACTGCACTCCACACCGCTCAATGACACTGCACTCTTCACCACTCTACTCTATGTCCCTGCACTCTACGCCACAACGCTACGCCTTTGCACTCTACCCTGCACCACCCCACTCTATCCTGCGCCACTCCACTCTATGCCAATTCACTCTACCCTGTAACAATCTACTCTACACCACTGCACTCTATGCCACTCAAATCCACTCTCTGCCATTGCACTCTACGCCAATAGACTTTACATCACTTTACTAAAAACCAATACACTCTACACCAATCTACTCTGCACCACTGTACTTTATGCCACTTCACTCTAGTCCACTCTAGGCTACACTAAGACACTCACTCCATGACACTCCACTCTATGGCCCTCTACTACATTACACCCCCAATCCAGTCTATGACACTCCATTCCACTCAATTCCACTCCACAACATTCTACTCCACTCTATGCCACTCCACAACATTCTACTTCACTCTATGGCACTATTTGCTTCTACAGCACACTATGCACCTACCTCTTCACCACTCTAAGCCACTTTGCTCCTCTCTTTTCTATGGTGCACTACTCCACTCTACTCCACTCCACTGTTCCACTCTATGCCACTTCACTCTGACACTCTATGCCACTCCAGTCTACGCCACTCAACACTACAATACTCTACTCCACTCTATCCCATTCCACTCTCCTACACTACTCCACTCTATGCCACACCACTCTAAGACAATCTACTCCGTTTTAAGTCACTCTACTCTGACACTCTACTCCACCCTACGCAACACTATCTACCCCACTCCACTCAGCTCTACACCACTCCATGACACTCCTCAACACTCTACACCACTCAACTCTACTCCACTCTACGACCTTCCACTCTACAACACTCTGCTCCCCCAAAAACCATTCCACAACACTCTACACCACTCCACTCTACACCATTCCATGACACTCCACTTCACTTCACTCAAGTCTACTCTACACCAGTCTATTCCACTCCATGTCACTCTCACCACTTTATGCCACTCCACGACTCTCTACGCCACTCCATAACACTCCACTCTACTCCACTTTGCAACACTCAACTTTCCTTTACCCGACTAACTTTTAGCCATGCTGAACAGCAGCCACCTTGGTGTACAACATGGCTAAAGCATATTGGCCAAGCCATTAGCTTTTGCATAGGCGAGGTCTATTGGTTTGCCAATGCTTGTTAGGGTGAGCTGAGGAAAGAGGATTGTGGTGGTTCTCCACAGTACACAAAGGGCTTGGATTTGTTTGCTAAGGATGCAGAGGTGACCTGAGGAGGAAGCAAGCCAAGAGCTCACAAAGAACGTGCATGACGGTATTTGGAATGGTTGGTATTTAATTCTATCACACTCTGTAGGGGACCATACATTATGTTCAAGATTTACAACAAGTTTCAAGAATAATGTATTGAATGAAAAATGTTCTTTCCCTATGCAAATGCCTGTTGAATACATGCGGCCTGAGATATTTAGCTCTAACCGAGAACATTGTTTCAGGTTGGTTTTGAATTTCACATGACTATTATTGTTATGCATATCATTTTAGCATACTCTGGTGTTGGCTAACGCCAGGGCTAATGAGAGCCCTCACTCTCTCTCCTACATTCTTTCACTTGCACAAATAAAGTCCATGTTTTGGATAATTTTTCTGAGGTATATCTGAGAAGGAGCCCTGTCACGTAATGGAAGCGTATATCTGTAAGAGGCGATACTCCAAAACCGGTCCGAAGATGCTTGTTTATGGTCCAGGGAGGATTTGGCTTGGCAGTTCGGGCTATACTGTTCCCATTGGGAGCAGGGTCAAGATTGATTTGCATATGGCTGGGTCCAATCTGGGGTGCCGTGGCGAGCAAAATAACGAAGGATTAAACTCAGATCTGTGACTGGGGGGCGAATGTTTGAAAAGTTTCAACCCTCAGTCCATTTTATTTTGTGATTTTACTACATCACTAAATTACTTGCGTTGGTCTGATATAAGGTTTTATGCCCTTAAAGTTTGGTCATTAACAAAAGTGAGCCTAAGGTTTATCATGAAGCTTGGATGACTTCAGAAATAGAAAGTTTTGTAATCTGATCTGAGTAAACAGAAGCCCTGGCTCAGAGTTTTCACCTATAGAAGAGTGGCGGTGCAGAGTGGCGGTGCAGAGTGGCGGTGCAGAGTGGTGGTGCAGGGTGGCGGTGAGTGCAGAGTGACAGTGAGTGCAGAGTGACAGTGAGTGCAGAGTGACAGTGAGTGCAGAGTGACAGTGAGTGCAGAGTGACAGTGAGTGACAGTGAGTGCAGAGTGACAGTGAGTGACAGTGAGTGCAGAGTGACAGTGAGTGCAGAGTGACAGCAGAGTGACAGTGAGTGCAGAGTGACAGTGAGTGCAGAGTGACAGCAGAGTGACAGTGAGTGCAGAGTGACAGTAGAGTGCAGAGTGACAGTGAGTGCAGAGTGACAGTGAGTGCAGAGTGACAGTGAGTGCAGAGTGACAGTGAGTGCAGAGTGACTGTAGAGTGCAGAGTGACAGTGAGTGCAGAGTGACTGTAGAGTGAGTGCAGAGTGACAGTGAGTGCAGAGTGACAGTGAGTGCAGAGTGACAGTGAGTGCAGAGTGACAGCAGAGTGACAGTGAGTGCAGAGTGACAGTGAGTGCAGAGTGACAGTGAGTGCAGAGTGACAGCAGAGTGACAGTGAGTGCAGAGTGACAGTGAGTGCAGAGTGACAGCAGAGTGACAGTGAGTGCAGAGTGACAGTAGAGTGCAGAGTGACAGTGGGTGCAGAGTGACAGTGAGTGCAGAGTGACAGTGAGTGCAGAGTGACAGTGAGTGCAGAGTGACTGTAGAGTGCAGAGTGACAGTGAGTGCAGAGTGACTGTAGAGTGAGTGCAGAGTGACAGTGAGTGCAGAGTGACAGTGAGTGCAGAGTGACAGTGAGTGCAGAGTGACAGTGAGTGCAGAGTGACAGTGAGTGCAGAGTGACAGCAGAGTGACAGTGAGTGCAGAGTGACAGTGAGTGCAGAGTGACAGTGAGTGCAGAGTGACAGCAGAGTGACAGTGAGTGCAGAGTGACAGTGAGTGCAGAGTGACAGTGAGTGCAGAGTGACAGTGAGTGCAGAGTGACAGTGAGTGCAGAGTGACAGCAGAGTGACAGTGAGTGCAGAGTGACAGTGAGTGCAGAGTGACAGTAAGTGCAGAGTGACAGCAGAGTGACAGCAGAGTGACAGTGAGTGCAGAGTGACAGTGAGTGCAGAGTGACAGTGAGTGCAGAGTGACAGTGAGTGCAGAGTGACAGTGAGTGACAGTGAGTGCAGAGTGACAGTAAGTGCAGAGTGACAGTGAGTGCAGAGTGACAGTGAGTGCAGAGTGACAGTGAGTGCAGAGTGACTGCAGAGACAGTGTGTCAGGGTGCACATTGTGTGAGTGTGCAGAATGAGTGTGCAGGGTAAACAGTGTGTGACTATGCAGGGTGACATTGGGAGTGTGCGGGTGAGCAGTGTGTGAATGTTACGGGGCAGTGTGTGAGTGTGCAAAAAACACCACACACACATACACCACACACACATAACGCACACACAAACCACACACCTCAGTCTCTCAACACCACACACTTGTCACCACTCAACACAACACACTCACCACCACACTAACTCCCCAGGCTCACCCCCACAGACTCACCACCACACACTCACCAGCACACAGAAAACAACACACACAACAACACACCCCCAGCCGTCAATGAATGCTTTCACCATGCACAAACACCAACAACCATCATCCATCTGTGCACGCTTTTACCAAGCACACACCCACCAGCCGTCAGTGCACCCTTCCACCAGGCACACACACCTCCAGCCGGCAGTGCACTTTTCCACCAAGCAATCGCAGTATGGTACACTTTACTTTTAAACATATTCATATAAAGCACAGCATGCCACCATTGGTAAAATTACAATTCAACCAACATACTTCCACTACACACCACATGCACACACTCCATAACACATGGCAAAAAGACATTGGCATTTACAATGCCATTAGCTCAAACTCAAATAAATCCGAGCCCTATTGCATTTCTAATGCTTGTTTTTTATTGTAAGAAGGATTGCTTTGTAAACATAACATCCTGCCCGGTAATACAATCAGGGTTAAGAAATAAATCAGGACGTCAACTCTGTAAAACTTGCTTTTAAATATTTTAACCAAGGGATCTTCATCTTGTTATCCAGGTTTAAAGCTTCTCTTAGTATACTGTGTGTAAGGCCTAAGTTCTTGTTGAGCCAACACTGTAGCCAAAAGGTTAAGGGGCGAAGGGCCAAGGAATCACTTATGTACGCCACTTCATTATATGCCTCTTTATTCTGCACCACTCTATTCTATGCCATTGCACTCTACCCCACTCTAGCACCACTGCACTCTATGCCAGTGCACCACTGCACTCTGGACCACTCTACTCAATGTCACTGCACTCTATGCCAATTCACTCTATGCCGACGCGCTGTATGCCACTGCACTCTATGACACTATTCTCTGGAAGACTGAACTCTCCTCACCGGAACTAAACGCCACCCTACTATGCACCACTGCACTCTATGGCACTGCACTCTACTCCACCATACTCTACTCTGCACCAATCAACCCTACTCTACGCCAATACACTCTATGCCACTCAAATATGCATCACTCCACGCTGCTCTTATCTATTCTGCACCACTGCACTCCACACCGCTCAATGACACTGCACTCTTCACCACTCTACTCTATGTCCCTGCACTCTACGCCACAACGCTACGCCTTTGCACTCTACCCTGCACCACCCCACTCTATCCTGCGCCACTCCACTCTATGCCAATTCACTCTACCCTGTAACAATCTACTCTACACCACTGCACTCTATGCCACTCAAATCCACTCTCTGCCATTGCACTCTACGCCAATAGACTTTACATCACTTTACTAAAAACCAATACACTCTACACCAATCTACTCTGCACCACTGTACTTTATGCCACTTCACTCTAGTCCACTCTAGGCTACACTAAGACACTCACTCCATGACACTCCACTCTATGGCCCTCTACTACATTACACCCCCAATCCAGTCTATGACACTCCATTCCACTCAATTCCACTCCACAACATTCTACTCCACTCTATGCCACTCCACAACATTCTACTTCACTCTATGGCACTATTTGCTTCTACAGCACACTATGCACCTACCTCTTCACCACTCTAAGCCACTTTGCTCCTCTCTTTTCTATGGCGCACTACTCCACTCTACTCCACTCCACTGTTCCACTCTATGCCACTTCACTCTGACACTCTATGCCACTCCAGTCTACGCCACTCAACACTACAATACTCTACTCCACTCTATCCCATTCCACTCTCCTACACTACTCCACTCTATGCCACACCACTCTAAGACAATCTACTCCGTTTTTAGTCACTCTACTCTGACACTCTACTCCACCCTACGCAACACTATCTACCCCACTCCACTCAGCTCTACACCACTCCATGACACTCCTCAACACTCTACACCACTCAACTCTACTCCACTCTACGACCTTCCACTCTACAACACTCTGCTCCCCCAAAAACCATTCCACAACACTCTACACCACTCCACTCTACACCATTCCATGACACTCCACTTCACTTCACTCAAGTCTACTCTACACCAGTCTATTCCACTCCATGTCACTCTCACCACTTTATGCCACTCCACGACTCTCTACGCCACTCCATAACACTCCACTCTACTCCACTTTGCAACACTCAACTCTCCTTTACCCGACTAACTTTTAGCCATGCTGAACAGCAGCCACCTTGGTGTACAACATGGCTAAAGCATATTGGCCAAGCCATTAGCTTTTGCATAGGCGAGGTCTATTGGTTTGCCAATGCTTGTTAGGGTGAGCTGAGGAAAGAGGATTGTGGTGGTTCTCCACAGTACACAAAGGGCTTGGATTTGTTTGCTAAGGATGCAGAGGTGACCTGAGGAGGAAGCAAGCCAAGAGCTCACAAAGAACGTGCATGACGGTATTTGGAATGGTTGGTATTTAATTCTATCACACTCTGTAGGGGACCATACATTATGTTCAAGATTTACAACAAGTTTCAAGAATAATGTATTGAATGAAAAATGTTCTTTCCCTATGCAAATGCCTGTTGAATACATGCGGCCTGAGATATTTAGCTCTAACCGAGAACATTGTTTCAGGTTGGTTTTGAATTTCACATGACTATTATTGTTATGCATATCATTTTAGCATACTCTGGTGTTGGCTAACGCCAGGGCTAATGAGAGCCCTCACTCTCTCTCCTACATTCTTTCACTTGCACAAATAAAGTCCATGTTTTGGATAATTTTTCTGAAGTATATCTGAGAAGGAGCCCTGTCACGTAATGGAAGCGTATATCTGTAAGAGGCGATACTCCAAAACCGGTCCGAAGATGCTTGTTTATGGTCCAGGGAGGATTTGGCTTGGCAGTTCGGGCTATACTGTTCCCATGGGGAGCAGGGTCAAGATTGATTTGCATATGGCTGGGTCCAATCTGGGGTGCCGTGGCGAGCAAAATAACGAAGGATTAAACTCAGATCTGTGACTGGGGGGGCGAATGTTTGAAAAGTTTCAACCCTCAGTCCATTTTATTTTGTGATTTTACTACATCACTAAATTACTTGCGTTGGTCTGATATAAGGTTTTATGCCCTTAAAGTTTGGTCATTAACAAAAGTGAGCCTAAGGTTTATCATGAAGCTTGGATGACTTCAGAAATAGAAAGTTTTGTAATCTGCTCTGAGTAAACAGAAGCCCTGGCTCAGAGTTTTCACCTATAGAAGAGTGCATTGTGCCGTGTGTATTTTGTTCCTATCCTTAAGGATAGGCAAGTAAGTACCTGTGAAAAGTACCTGCATAGTCAACCTGACTTAATGAAGTTGGGCAGAGAGGAAAGTACAGATTAACCGAAATTCAAAATACTGAATAAATGGAAAATACCCTCACAAACTTAGCCTATACTGACTGAGAACCATGTATGGCTCCAGAGGTTACCAAGGTAAACATGCTTTCACCCATTAGTTCTGTTAAGAACTTCCATGCTTGTTCAAGTCTAACACAAATGCCATGCATAAAAGTTTTCGCAAAAAACATACTTTTTGTTGACCAGTTTAATAAGACCACCACGTCATAAACCGTGCATTTAAGACAGCACATTAAGTAATGAACAGCTTGTGGATTTCTGTTTAGTTGAATGATGTCCTGTCGGAGAAATGACCATGCTTTTTGATAAAGACAACAATTTATCATGCTTTTGACAAGCACCCTTCGTCATTGTTCCAACCACAGCACCATATGGAATAAGTGTCAGAGTCCCATCCGCGGAAATTGATCTTCCCACCCAGTAGCTCAAGGGATCCTTACTGGTCGTACCACTGTTGTGAATAGCAGTCTGTAGATGGAGCAGTGTCCTGGCAGTAGATAACTTGTTACAGAGTTTTAGGATAAAGCTCTCTTAGTGGCTCTATCAGTATTCAATAGCGCCTCGCCAGCTTGGCACTGTGATGACAAGATCATACACAACGGTTCCCTGCTGAAGAGAGGTCGTTAACCACTTTTCTGTCCATAATAACCTGTACATAGCTATCCCTCAGGTGAGCCAAGATAGGGCTGAAAATCAGCCAGAGGTCAGAGCAAGCCCTTCATCGGCCTCTTTAGTGCCAGCCATCGCACCCAACATGTGGCACAAGTCAGTAAAGAAGGAACGACAATCTCTCTAGCAGACTTCCAAGAGCTTTTGTTTAAGCTCTTGAAAAGCTACCTTACTAGCTGTTAAAGACAAGCAAACAGAAAAAAAATTCTGGTAAAAACAGGCAATGATTATACTGATATTAATCCCCAGAGTAGCCTTTGTCTCTGCCTGACCAAGAATCACAGTGTTTCTGGATGGTAGCCTCGGAATGCCACAAACATGCTTTCCTGTGCCCATATATGAGGTATCTCCTACCAGAGATAAAGTAGGAGATAGGTTCTATCCTACATCATCACTGCTCTAGGAACCAAACCACCAAGAATTTCCCAAACATCCTTCCCTTTCACCTTATCAGATCAGCAATTAAGAAGCTCCGTGCCTCTCAACTTGAGTCCTGTTCATTTATATACCACCCCCTCTTCTCAATGGGTCGTTAGCAAAAAGTGTATAAACATAATGCATCCTTAATATCATTCAGACCGAGTTTGGCATGGCAGAAAACGTATATATGGGGGTAATGTAACCGGTGAACTGCCTTTAGGCCTCATGATACAAATACAAGGAAGTGATCCCAGCAGTGTTTGATTTATGTATATGGTTGTGTGGTATGAACTGGAACTCATTTTTAGGGACTGTGATATATAGTTTGTTTTCTCAGACCTTGACCCAGAATAAGAGAAATGGAGTAAAGGGAGAAAGCAAAAAGACAAATAGAGGCAAACTGGGATAATGGTGAAAGGCAGTGATTAAAAGAGCCTGTAAAACTGAGATATAGAAACAGGAAGTGGAGGGTGAGGGAAAAACTAAGCATTCTGGGGATTAAAAGGTAGGCAGCATTGGTATTCAGCAACCCCATCATTAGCAGTTCCTGCAGCAACCTCCATAGGAAAACGTTGGGCTCCTGCAACTTTTATTATTTTTTTACAACTTAAGCCCTGCACCTAACCCAGAGAAAACTTTTTGAAAAGTATGATAGCGGCTTTGCATATAGGTTGCTCTCAGGCAGAGTGTATAAACCAAGATAAAATCATCTAGGTGTCTTAAGGGGCACGCCAATTGTCCTTACATGAAAGATCTCACTGGTTATCCTATTGGACAAACCGTATTTCTAATTTTATTTTTATTTTTTTCAAAAATATCCGTGTTTCGCAGGGCAAGAAAGGAGGCAGGGGTACACATTCTTTGTAGGTGGCTTTTGTCTTTCCTTGGAGATGGAATTAACACGTGAAACAACACCTGGCCCGTATTTTTGCATTTAGAAAAACAACTGGTTCGCCGGGAAAGCAGACCTTCGTCAATGATTGGGAGGGACTTGCAATGGACGCAGCCCCCTAAACCTTTCAGCAGAGTGTAGCGAATTTCCCTCAGCGTGAAGGCCCCTGACAGGGCTATCAGTAACGTCATAAATCCACGTGCTTGTCCCGCGCTGACGGACTGACGCTGAGCCCTGGCAGCGCGCGCTCTTGAGGCGTGCTGGGCCACACCGCGCGCCATTCCTGGGGGTGGCAGAGCCTTCCAGCGCCGCTGCAACAAAATGATATGTAAACACACTGGAAACCCAACCCTGGAGAAGGGTTCAGCGAGGGGCAGCCAGGTCAGGCAGTCCCCAGCTGTGGGGGGAGGAGGTTTTCAACACACGCTAATCTGAAAGATAAAGAAAGGATGGCAAAAAAAAAGTCGACCCGTAGCCCCCCCCCCCCGCCCGAGGAATACCAAAAGGAAGCCAGAAAGCCTTTTGGTGCGTCTATGGCGACCTGGGGAGTTAACACATCAAATGGCTGCTAGAATATCAAAGGGCTGACCCCGGGACACTTCCCATGCCCCAGTGTCTGTACACAGGCAGGCTATGCTGATGTCGTTATAACAGCGAGGCCTGGGGCTACCAGCAAGAAACATCTGCCATTCTATCTCGTCCTTTCTCAAGCAGTTGTACCTCAAAACTTCTAAGTGCAGCAGGTCGAGCGCATTTCATGGAGAACAGGCCGCATTCACCACATGATTTAGTGAGCTTTGCCATTTATTTGACTTCTTTTTTCCAAGTAAGGGATAGAAGTCTACCTCCATAATCACCCGTGCCCCCATATCTCAGCTGCGGCCTTTTTATCAAGGAATATTACCCAAGAACCAAGGAGACGCGAGTCGAAACTGCACAACTGCAGAGGCGGGCATTGAGAGGATTTCAAGCAAAAGACCAGAATAATGCTACACTCTGGAAGTACTGCCTCTTTAAACGGGACTTGTCAGTGAAATGCGGAAGCTCTCAAAGATCTCAACAGTCACAGACTTATTTTGCTCTATTTAAGGTGCGTTAGTGGGAGGCAGCTTATAGGATTTGAGAGTAAAGGTTCCAGCACAGGCCATTATTGTAAGTGGCATACTAACGCCATTTTTGGTGGAATGGAAACCCTACTTATCAGAACACGTCTTCTAGGAAATAATTATAGCTGTTTCAATCTAGATCGAACTATAAAGCGCATAAATATCTGCTATTCCTAAAAATCACCTGGCACCTCTCAAAGTCTCACTGCATGCCTCCGCACTCTTGCCCCATTTTAAGGGGAGGATGTTCTGGCCATATCACTTTGGTCCTCCACTCTTTGAGTTTGCTCCTATTTGTCCCACCTGCAAAACTTAGTGAATAGATAACGAGCTAAACCCGTTTGACCACTCACACTATCTGGCCAAGAAATTGAAGATCTCTGGCAATATTTGTGTACTCCCTGACTCCCTACTACTCGAAACACAAGTCTTTAGGAAAAAAGCATAGTTCTAACCACTTCTTCTCTGGTAGTTCACAAATGTTTGGAACTCTCCCTCACTTGCCCTTCACAGCATCACCTCCTGGCCTGCTTTCAGAAAGGAATTAAACAACCTCTTCTTAGCCTCTATTTCTTGCCTTCTTCAGTTTAGATCCCTGTCTCATCTGCAGAGTTAGCAGTGATGGCTCTCATTTACTCTGCCTCTGTCATTCTATGTCACCTGAATGTGGACTATATAGAAACATGAACTTCACATGAGTGAGTTACAACCTTTGCTTTAGTTTCAGGTACGGGTCATTCATACAATTTTTGATTGATTGCAACTCTTTGTCCTTATGGGGATACGAAGTATTTGGTATCCTGAATCTACCTGGTTGTCTGCTATCCTGGATCTTTTGTTCCTGATGTCTATAGGTTTGTCAAGTTTCATGTGTCTTACGTGCAAAGACCCAGACATCACGTGATTGGTGTTTGGATTCAAGACACGACTTGTATTGGCATTTAAGCAGTTTTTATTGATGTTTCAAATGTCAAATTCTCCTCTATATTTATTTATCGCTGTGTGCTTTCTGTTGCCTTCGGCTTTACTGACCTATTCTTTGCCTTTTGATGTAGTTACTTGCACGCGGTTCTATGCAAAGTGCTCTGATGCTCTTGGGCCTGGTACATACTATATAAACATTTGAAATATATACATAAAACATTTATATGTGTTTTTTCCCAACATAATATTATTACTTTAGCAGTATTCTGGGGTCAAATCCTTCAGGTCAACCTGAGCAAACGTTGTTCCGGAAATGGGCCTAGAATTACAGGTTCATGTATTGTATTGTATTGTCTTGTAATTGCATTTATATAGCGCTTACTACCCCTGACGAGGCGTCAAAGCGCTTTTTTGGCGAGTAGCACGCTACTCCGGGACCCATAGAGGATTAGTGTTGAATTAGTATAGTTAAACATGCAAGTACATTTTAAGTGGTGGATAGGATAGTCAGTTAATTGGATTTGGAATGATAGCAGAAGGATAGAGGAGGACAAAGGTTTGTATTTATATAGCGCTTGTTGACGCACGCTATTCAGGAAGCCTACAACGGATTAGTGGTGAATTAATAACGTGAAATATGAAGTAATTTCAGTGGTGGATATTAGTCAGTTACTTGGAGTGAGAAGGTTAGCGGAGGGATAAAAGGGGAAGAAAGATTTGCATTCATATAGCACTTGTTACCCCTGATGGGTGTTGAAGCACTTTTCTGGCGAGTAGCAAGCCACTCTGGAACTCATAAAGGATTACTGTTGAAAATTAGTATTGTACTCATACTGCTAAGAAACCCTTCCTGGCTTTCCTTGTGAAGTGTCCACTCCTAGGCACCCCCATGGTGAAACCAGGCATCCCAGCGCTGTTGTGGAGGTTAAGCAAGCTATTGCCCAGAGTTGCAGCATGGGACCCATGATTAGAATAGGCACTGAGGCGAGAATATCAGGTCAGAGGAATTTTTTTGAGCCCGAGACCCGGCGAGGCGGGAATTGAACCCTGGTCCCAGGCCAGAGCTCTGCATCAAGGTCTGCTGCTCCAACCATTGAGCCACACTTCTCCACATAGTGAACATGATAGTTAAGTGAACATGTTAGTCTGTTAATTTCGATTGGAAAGGATAGTGGAGGGATAAAAGAGTGAAGGATTTTTGTTTTAGGTCTTAGCAGTAGGAGGGGGCTTTTGGGTGATAGATCCATAATTTCATTGAAAGTATATAGATACATAAAGGAGGTAAGTATATGTAGATTAAATATATTGATAGAAGCACAGGATGAGAAATAGGGTAGTGCATTGGATATACTTTTTCAGGAGAAAAGTAACAGACACACAGATCCAAGTACATGGAAGGTACATAGATGCACAATGGAAGTATGTACATGTAGACCAAAGATGATTTTTATTTATTTATTATTATTATTGTTGGAAATGGGATCCCTGGCTGGCCAGGGCTTTCGCCAAAGTCAGTCAGAGACCACCACACCCAAGTCAGGGCAAGGGAGTTACACGCCAAGATAACCCCTACTCACCCTCTAGGTAACGTGGCGCGAGCAGCAAGGCTAAACTTGGAGGCGATGTAAGTTAAGTATTTGCGCACGCACCCCAGCAACAACAACCAAAGGCCCACCACAAAGGGAACTCCACACAAGGTTATGTAAAAATAGCCTTTGTATTATAATAAATATACATCAGATAAAACACACATCTTGTTACACTGTGCCAACAGGCACGGGCGGAATTTACAAGGGATATTGCACAGGACAGGGCCACTTGGACCACTGTCAGGGGTATCAGCACTTTTAGAAATAATACTTTCAGAAATAGCACTTTAGAAAGTAAAATCAGTGTAGCACACAATATAAACATAGAGCACTCAACCAGTAATCACTGGTAACAGGACCTCACTAGCACCACCTGTACTAGGGAGAAAAACAACCACCTACACATCTCAATTCCTGTAGGGGTGTAAAACATAACACCTGATGCATTAACATTCAGAGGTGTAGCAATAACATTGCGCAAAACTTAGATCAGTCACCACCTGTGACAGTCCCTGTGTCCCAATGTCAGGGGCCTAAACGTAGCAGTTGCCCACAAAGTGCTGGGCAACTGGTTCAGGGAAAGTTAGGGCAAAGGTGGAGCCTCTCTGGGCTCAAGAACCACCACTGTGGCACTGCGGAGCCTCACTGGACTCCCAGAACAAATGGGCAATGAGCCTCTCTGGGCTCACAAAGCAATCTGCCACCTCGAGCCTCTCAAGGCTCAAAACCAAAAAGGTGCAGCCTCACTGGGCTGTTGGGGACCCTCACGGGGGAATGGCACCCTCAGAGCCTCTCTGGCTCAAAGAACAAATGGCCCCCAGGAGCCTCTCTGGGCTCTTCAACAATGATGTGGGCGTCGGGGCCCCTCACGGGGGACCCTCGACCACGTGGGGCGCTTCTGTGGGAGTCCCCACCTCTGGGGGACTCGGGAAGCAACTGTGCACCCTGGTGGAGCGGCCCGCTGTCACGTGGGGCCGCTCGAGTAGAGGCAGGGGGGGGAGAGGGTGCGCGACCTCGCGCCTCTCTCCCTGGCCGGCTTTCACTCACCGGCTGCTGGGCTCCTCACTCCCGGGCGGCGGCTCCTGCACGAGAGCTCCCGCTCCTCGGGGGCTCTCTCCACACTTCTCCTCCGGGGCCTCGAAGGTCCAGGACTCTTCCTGGGCGGCGGGGCTCCTCTTCTCTCGTCCCGGGGCTCTCCTCTCCACTCGGGGAGCCTCGGGGACCCGGCCGGCAGCTTCTCTGCTGCGAGGGGCGGGACTTCCGGGTTGCCTGTCTCGGGCCGCGCTGCAATTGGTCAGCCGGCCCAGTGCTTCCGGGTCGCCGCGGGCAGCTCGGCGGCTCGCTTTTAGGCAGGCAGGCGGGCTCCCATGATCCGAGGAGTGGGCTCCCTCGTGGATCAACAAAAACGGGCCAAACCAAGCGGCAATGAGCGGGGTGGCACCCGCGCCGCTAACTCGCCACACGGGGCAGTCAGATGCCGGGTGGGCACCGGCTGTGCACACCAAGCGCTAGCAGCGCTAGTAACGAAGGGCAGGCGCTCCCAAGCGCCTCCAGGACAAAATACAGCGCTCACAGCGCTATGGCCAAAATCAAGCGCTTTCAAGCGCTAGGCAGGCGATTTCAGCGCTTCCAGCGCTGAAGGGCAGAGAGCAGCGCTCTCAGGCTGCAGGCAAGGAATCCTCAGTGCTCCCCAGCACTGGAGGACAGGACAAGGCTCCAGCAGGGGCTGGAGGCAGGCAGGGGGGCAAGGCTGGGCCAGAGCCAGCACACTGGGTCTCCAGGCAGGGAGACACCCCATGTGGCGGTCCTCCTGGCCCCAGCAGCAGCAACAGCCCCCTCTGGCAGGATCCAAAAGCAGAACATTTCCCAAGGGGACACAGCCCCTTCTTATAGTAGCAAATCCTTTTTCTCAAGGTGCAGGGTGGGGTGAAAACCAGTTTCAGCTGGCTTTGGAGCACTCTTGATGGCCCAACCACCCATTTCATTCACTGGGGAGGCTAGGGTCGTTAGACACACCACAGGGGGGCGGAGCCAGCATTGTGTGGGGAAAACCCAGCCCATCCAGGACACAGGTACACTCCTCCCACACATCACTCACGCTAATCTCCCACTCACCACCGGGCAGACCCATCCAGACTTCCTGGAGCCTGGCATGCCAGCCAGCTCCAGCCAATCACGCTCCAGTACCCTCACTGCACACATAACTCAATGTCCAGAAGTAGCACTTCCCTTCTAGACACATACATGCCGCAGACACCATCTCGCAGCATTCACTCTCACGAGTTTACACATACTAAACTCGAGCCTGCACTCCCCACGCATCAGGAACTACCAGGGACACACACATTCCCCATGCATTCCTACGGGAGGGCAGGCCAGCCATGCTACACGCACGCACTTTCACTCTGGGACCCAGGGAAAAAGTGCGCAGAGACCCAAAATCACTGACACAGGGTCACACATAAGGCAAAAAGTTCAGGGGTGAACCAGCCCTGCGGGCCAAGTCCAACATAACCCCCTTCCAGCCAAAACGCAGGGGAGAACAATCACCACCGTGATGGACTTCCCTGCTTGGGGCGATAGAACACGGACGCAGGCCCGCCACTGCCGGGACACCCTCCTGTTCTATGCCACGGTGAACCCCTAGGGTTCCTTCTAAAGCTACTGTAAGGACCAGCTGGGCTACCCCACTGGTACTCCTCAGCTGTCCGCGGCCAGGACCAGGCCCTAGGCCACCCAGGTGCCACTGGTTCCTGTCTACTCACGAAGCGGGGGTAGTAACCCCTGGCACATAGTAGCCATTCTCCACTCCTCCTGTCTGCAAGACAGGGCTAGACTGCCACTGGTTCTCCAGCCTAGGGTCTACAACCCCAGGCGGACCAGGAGTCTCAGGGAAGGCTCTCCTCCCCTTACCTCTTCTTTTAGGGTTCCTCCTCCCCGTGCGAGGGGGAAACCTAGAACGCCATTCCAACCCAGGGTTTAACCCCTCAGGTTGCACCGGGGTCAGAGGTGGGCTCTCCCACCCTCTGCACCCCCTTCCAGAGGTCTGCCCTCTCCCACCTGGAGAAGTTCCTCTGGAAGAAGAACCGGTCAGGACACTGGTTACAGTCATCCTACCCTTCAGGTCAGGCTGATCTTGAACCTGGCCTTCCAACCTCCGGTCTAAAACCTTTGGTGGAACAACTGCCTGGCACTCCAGGACTTCTGGGGACTCGCACACAATCCCCCTGAGGCTAACAAATGTCACATCTGTTGCGTGACTGTCTGTCTGGCGCAGATCTCCCGCCCTCTGTCCACCTGACAGTGCGTGATGATCCCCCAGACCAGAAGTGGCGCCACCCGGGTCCCTCCAAGAAGATCTAGCCCAACTGGCTAGTCTCTGGTCCACTGGTGCATCCACTGGGAAACTCATCCCCCAATCACTCCTCACGCTGGACTCCTGTACCCTCCCTACCGGAGCGGTACTGCCAGCCTCTAGAACCACAGGAGCTCTGGTTACAGACGCTCCAGGTCCTCTACTCACTGGGAGATCCTCCTCAAGTGTACTAACAGGACAGCCTAGGTCCCCAACCTGGTGTTCCCTCAAAAAACCACCCAGGTTCTGAGACAGGGCTTCGGGCCTCTGGGGGCTCTCAGCCACCCACTGACTCCTGCTCCACTGAGCCAGGTAGTCAGCCCCTACACCCTCCTCACTATACTGGGACCTAGCTGGGCTACACTGAGCCTCTTCCACCACGCTGGGCTGGAAGATCCCTGACCCACTACTTTTGAAGTCACTCACCAATGACTCTACAGAACCTCTGGCCCTTTCCCAGCGGTCTGCTTCCTCTGCCAGGTCACATGGTTCAGACAATCCACACCCTAACAGGTGTTGGCGCAACCCTGGTGAACAACAACTGAGCAACTGCTCTCTGAGAAACATATCGAACAATATGTCCCAATCACATTTCGTGGGCTCCCGTACCCAATCACACAGGGCTCCACAACAGTCATCCTCAAAGTCTACCCAAGACTGATGAGACGGTTTCCTAAGGTTCCTAAACCTCAACCTATTCTCCTCCTCTGGGGAAACAGGAACCATACTCTGGGAACTGGGACTTTCTAGACTGAGATTTAAATAGCTGCCACCACTGGACTCAACCCTCCCTGGGGGATCCAGAAAATTATGACTGCGGTCAGGGGATAACCTACACTCTAGGGCTATCTTCTCCCTGGCCAAGGCCCTCTCAGCCTCTGCAATCCGCTCATTCACACCCAGCTGCGCCATCTCTCTGGCATACTCTAACCGGAGCTTCTCCATGGCCAGCTGGTGCTCCCTCTCTTCTCTCCTATCCACCCACTCCTCTGGGGACAGGGAAAGGGATGGGGTGCTACATCTGACACTGGACCCAGCAAGGGACTCCCTATCTAGGGGGTACTCACTCTCTGCTGGCGCCCATCCACTGTCAAACTCACTCTCCACATCAGACTCTTCAGGGCTCCCCTCAGACCCACCACCCTTATGGTGTGCGGTCCGGGCCCTCTCCCTCTCACTGTGCTCACGCTCCCAGTCACTCTTCTGCCACAGGATCATGTTATCCCTAAGCTTGGACTGGGTGTCTGACTCACTCACTGGGATGTCTCTCTCCTGACATAACCGTACCAACTCATGCACACTGTAGCAGCATTGTGTGGGGAAAACCCAGCCCATCCAGGACACAGGTACACTCCTCCCACACATCACTCACGCTAATCTCCCACTCACCACCGGGCAGACCCATTTAGACTTCCTGGAGCCTGGCATGCCAGCCAGCTCCAGCCAATCACGCTCCAGTACCCTCACTGCACACATATCTCAATGTCCAGAAGTAGCACTTCCCTTCTAGACACATACATGCCGCAGACACCATCTCGCAGCATTCACTCTCACGAGTTTACACATACTAAACTCGAGCCTGCACTCCCCACGCATCAGGAACTACCAGGGACACACACATTCCCCATGCATTCCTATGGGAGGGCAGGCCAGCCATGCTACACGCACGCACTTTCACTCTGGGACCCAGGGAAAAAGTGCGCAGAGACCCAAAATCACTGACACAGGGTCACACATAAGGCAAAAAGTTCAGGGGTGAACCAGCCCTGCGGGCCAAGTCCAACAATTATTATTTTTTACTCTCAACAACATAATTATTTTACATGTTTATACAAAGTAAAACAGAAAGATAGGTATATATTTATAATGAAAAAAATGCTTGTATACAGAGGGATATGCTGTAAATTTCTGTTTGCGTATGGTGCTTATGTGGGGAAGAGCCAAATCTTGAGTAGTTTTCTGAAGATAAGGTGGTTGTCGGTGGACCTTATGATGGGGGGTAAAGAGTTCCGTAGTTTGGCTGCTTGAACAGAGCAGGATGTGCCACCCATGGTTTTTTTCTTGTATGGTGGGATTTTGAGGCGAGATGCTCCTTTAGAGCGGAGGTTCCTTTGCTGAATGTGTTTGATGATTTTATTCCTGATGATGAGTGGTCCCATTCCATGTATTGCTTTGCGGGTGATACAAAGCAGCTTGAACGTGGATCTTCTGGCAACCGGTAACCAATGCAGGGCTTTCAAGGCAGAGGAGATGTGGTCTCGCGGTTTGATATACAAGAGTAGTCTGGCAGCCGAGTTCTGAATCCGTTGTAGTCTTTTCATGGTCATTAAAGGTGATCCGTGGTAGAGGCTATTGGCGTAATTGAATTTGGACAGAACAAGGGAGATGGTAGCTTGCTCTTTGTGTGGAAATCCCAAATGAGGGAAAATTTGTTGCAGCGTTTTATAGTAGCAAAGCTTGATCTTGCTAGTTTATCCACTTGGGCAGCTTGGAGTCCATGGTCATTCCGAGGTTTCTTACTTCCTTCGATACTTTAGGCAGTGATCCCAGTTCATCAGGCCATGCGGCAAGCGGGTTGTAATGTTTCCAATCGCCACACATGAGTATTTCCGTTTCTGAAGCATTCAATTTGGGATGGCTCCAGGTAATCCACTGATCCACAGCTCTGAGACAGCTGAAAATTGGTGATTTTCCAATGTCTTTGGGGCATTCCAGTTGAAGGAGTATTTGCGTGTCTTCTGCATAGATATAACAACATTTATTGGGCCACCTTTCTGCTCCTAACCATTGGCACAGCTATTTTCAAAATTGCAATTGCAATGTTATCTTTCTCCACATTTTCCTCTTTTCCATTTTACAAGTCATTATTTTTCTCCATTAGTAATCCACACTTTCTGCACAGTTATAGCACGTAAGGTGAAATTTATTGATCAGTACTGGTAATGACTTCATGTAGATGTTGAAAAGCATGGGCGAGATGATAGAACCTTGAGGGACCCCTGCTTTTGTGGAGTACGGTTTGGACGAGAAAGGTGGGGTATGGATGACATTAGTTCTGTTTCGAAGGTAGGATGCGATCCAGTCTAGAGCAGTTCCCTCTATGCCGGCTTCATAAAGTCTTTGTTTCAGAGTGTCATGGTCAACCGTGTCAAAGGCAGCTGAGAGGTCCAAGAGGAGTAGCGCAGGAACCCCGTTGCGGTCAACTGTATTTTTTAGGTCATACCAGATGGCAAGGAGGGCAGATTCAGTGCCTCTTCCCGGACACAATCAAGTTTGGAAGTCGGAAAGTATATCATTCTGTTCAATGAATTGTGACATCTGGGCAAACGCTGCTCTTTCTATCAGTTTGCCCAGGAACGGTCCATTTGTAACGGGTCTGTAGTTGTCAGGGTTCAGCGAGTCCAAATTTGTTTTCTTCAGTAAAGGGCGTGTGTATGACTTTTTGAGTTCTTCTGGAAATATTCCAGTAGTTAAGGAATCATTGATGATTCTTCTTACTGGAGTGGCAGCAGAGGTTGTTAAAAAAATTGTCTTCAAATTTTGTGGCGGACAGGGGTTAGAAGGTCTGCCGGCAGACCTGCTTGCTTTGACCAGGTCCATAAATTCCTCGTATGAGGTGGGTTAGAAGGAACGGAGAGGCTTGATTAGAGCATTCTTGGATTGTTGTTTTGTACAAGGGTTAGTGCTGGTGCTTTGTTTCTGTTTTAAGTACGATTCTAACGTGTCTGCTTTGTCCGTGTAATGATCTGCCACTTTGTTTGTGAAATCTTGAGTAACAGGATGAGTTCCTTCTAGGCAATTTGGTTTGCGAAATTCATTGAGTATTTTATAGAATTCTTTATATGCACATTTAGCGTTTTGAATTCACTCTGAATAGTACCTTTTCTTAGCTTTTTTGACAGCAGACTTGTATGATCTGTTAATTTTCTGTAGGTGAAGTTTGCCTTGTTTGGCGTTTGTTTTGAGCCAGGTACGTTGCAGCTTTCTAATTTGTTGTTTTATGTATTTTATTTCTATGTTTCTCCAAGGCGCTTTTTTCTTTTGTTCCGTTGTGTGGTTTTGAGTGGTGTCAGGATGTCAAAAGCTTCCTGTAGCCACTCATATAGATTTTGAACAGAATTTATGGTTTCCAGATTTGTACTGGATGTTGTGTTTCCAAGTGTTCCAAATTGAGTTTGTTCCACGGCTGATAGGTGGATGGATGTAAGGTAGTTTTAGGTGAGTCGCTTAGCCTTGTTTGATATTGTAAGGGAAGCAAGTGGTGGTCTGACCATGTGACTGGAGTTATAGTTTGTAAGGTAACAAGTTCAGTATTAGCAAAAAGGAAATCTAGGATATGTTCAGCGGTATGTGTCGGATTGTGGACAATCTGATGGCAGGTTCAATGCGTCTAGGCCGGTGATTATAGTTTTTGGATGGGCCATATTGGGTTTATCAAACCAAATGTTAAGGTCACCCAGAACGCATAGGTTGGAGTGTATTGTTATCAGATTTGAAACTGTGTCTAGAAGTGCGTCTGGGAATGTTGCCTTGCTAGGTGGAGGCCTGTAAAGGAGCAGGAAGTTACAGGAGGAAGACGGTGTAGGATTGCATCTTGTTAGAAGAGCCTCAAAATTCTTTATGGAAATGTTGTGAATTTTAGCGATATGTATTGTTTGCCTGAATACAACAGCTAGACCGCCTCCTATTTTGGCTATACGATTTTGGGTGAATATTTGATAGCCTAGAGGAATGGCTTCATGCTGGACTGGAGCCATATCTTCTCCCAACCATGATTCGGTTATGAATAGTGTGTCTGGTTTTGCATCGGTGAGGAGGTCGTAGATGTGATGCTTGTTTTTAGAGAGGGATCGGCCATTTATTAGTAGACAGTTTAGTGAGTGGCCTTTGGTGATAGTGGGTCTTTCTTTGGTAGAAGAGTGATCAGTATTGTGTGGGTTTGTAGCAGGTGTGTTTTTAGTGCTGGTATTAGCTGTATTAGGATAGCAATCGTGTAGCTGTTCTGTATCGTGTGCCTCATCCAGCATGCTAAAAAGGCATTTTGATGGGTCTGCATGTGTGTGTTGGAGATGGTGTTTGAGAGTGAGTTGGAGTGCTGTGTTGCTTTTGTGGTGTAACATTGTTGTGAAGTAGACATGGGAAAGCAAAGTTGTGAGGTGTGGCATGTTTCTTATATTTTTTGCGTGTGTTTAAGGCGGAAGGTGTATGAGTCGGGAGGTGGTGCAGCATGTGGGTCATTTAGTAATGTTCTAAATTGTCCAATGGATGAGAGGCGGTTAGAAGAGAGGTGCTGTATTGCTGTATCTGTGTTAAGTGTGGTGGAAGAGTGAACGTTTGGCATTGGAGTTTGTTCCTTTGTGTGGTTTGAAAGGTGGGTATGTGTTTGTATTTTGTGATGGTAAGTATTATGAGGTGTTGCGCGTTGAAGATCTTGTGCTGGTGTGTGTGATATGTTTTGCTTTTGAGGAGTAGTGAAAAAGGGTGCTGATGTATATGTTTCATGCAATGGATTTGGTTGTGTAGTATTGTTTGTGAGAGGAGGTTGTGACGTAGAGTGGTGGTGATCTGTTTATGAGTAGAGTGTATGTTGTGTGTAGGAGGGAATGAGGTGAGAGTGTTTATCTTAGACTGGTTTGTTGCAAGAGTTACAAAGTGTGGTGGTGTGCAGTGTGTGTGTTGTGCGTTAGTGTTATTATAGTAGAAGGGAGAGGAGGATGTTTGTTAGACAACTGATGGAAGGATGATTATATGTTTGTTAGTGATAAAAGGTGGTCTGTTAGGTATAATTACAGCAGGGAGCATGTGTCTGGATGGGATGTAGTTATGTATGGTGTTGATTGGCGTTGTGTTAGTGATGAGTGTATTGGTTAGTGGTATAAGATGGAGTTGTGTACTGTTTGTAGGTGATGGTGGATATGTGTGGTAGTTGGGATAGTAGGGTGTGTAGATGTGGTTTGGTTGGGTTTGTGGTTCATGCTGGTACATTAATCTGTGCATAGTGTTGTGCGTGGTGTACATTTGGTGTGAGTGTGTTGCTCTGTTTGTGGATGTGGATGGTGTGGGCTGGGTATTGCTAAATGAGAAAAAGGGCAGCATTTCTGACCCTAGTCCCGACCAGTCTCGAACAGGCTCAAACAGGCAACTGCCCTTGTCCTCTCTGCCCTTAACAGGCTCAAACAGGCAACTGCCCTTGTCCTCTCTACCCTCTGCCCTTAACAGGCTCAAACAGGCAGCAGCCCTTGTCCTCTCTGCCCTTAGCCTCGACGCCCGGGCTGAGACGCCCTAGCACTGGCCTTTTTTATAGCCCTAGTAATCAGGTGACCCCTTCAGCCAATGGGAACCCTAGCCCTAACACTATCCAATCACAACACTAGCCCTAAAATCTACAACCAATAGGAGACCAGGACCTTACAGCCAATCTTAGCCCTAGTCCAATCACCCAATCAGTTCAAAAACCCTGATCTCTACGTCCATTAAAGGCCCTAGCCCTACCAGTAGTCCCAAAACAAGTCCATGCAACCAATGGCTCAGGTAGCCCTAGTCCCTCCTTCCAATAGAAAGCCTAACCCTACTCTAAGTCCCACACCTAGTCCAACAACCAATCACACCTGAAGCCCTAATCGCTACTTCCAATTAAAGGTCTAACCCTAGCCCTAGTCCCACCCTAGTCCCAACAATCAATAACATAGGAAGCCCTAGTCCCTACTTCCAATAGAAATCCTAACCCTAGCCCTAGTCCCAACCCTACAATGATTGAATCACAGACCCAGAAAGTAACCAGAACCCTCAAATACATAACCAATGAAGACATTAACCCTAATCCAATAGAAACACCAGATACAACCACCAATCAGTGTAGACATGTACCAACCACTAGCAGACTATATAAGATCCCAGCGACCTCAGACAAGGTTTGCTGGCCAGGGAGTTGGAAGCTGCCTCTCCTGTTCAGAATCTCCTAGGAGACAGTCAGGCTCAACCCACACTTTGGACTGCAGCAGGTAAGGGCCTCACTACTGGAAATCTAACAATATTGTTTGAATAAAACTTTACTCCCTCTGCTGTCCAAAAAACGTAGTTTAAACAGCTCACTAAAGTACCCTCTGATGTAGAAAATCCCTGTTGCTGGGGAGGGGGGGAGGCAGGGGGGGCTGGTTTCACTGGCTTGTGAACACAAAATGGTGGCTGGGGGTGCACTGTTTTAACATACAGGTCTTAGTACAGAGCAAAGGAGAAATTTGGAGGGAAAACAGAACTGTCACCAAGGAATGAGAGGGACAAACTACAGAGGTTGGACTGCAAATCCCACAATTCAACACGCTAAATGGAGGCAATCATGAGCAGGGAAAACCACACGTTTAAAACACAACACAGGTGATCAAATATGCAATTACAGGCAGGCTAAAACTACATTTTTTAACTGTAACAACCCAAAACAAAGACAGTAAAAACAGAAAGGGAAAATCGTTTTTTAAACAACTTTTTGTCTGAGGAAGAGACAGCACTAGTCTGTCTCCTTACCACTTCCTGGACTCTGCTCACTGCAAGCTGGGGCACAGGTAGCCTGCAACTCACAAGATGGAGGAGAATGATTTGGGGTGCACCCAGCAAGGCCTTAAGGGGCCTGGGCAGGTGTGAGAGGAGGGCTCAGACTTACCTGGTAGCTGAATAGCCAATGGTCTGCTGGCCTGTCATTTCATAGGGGTTTTCTGGGAATAAATCTCAGGGTGGAATAACAGAGGGATTATAACTTAATCCCCTATAGACTGCAGTAGTGATTGTGCGCCACGGGGCAATAAAAAAATCGAGCGGGAGAGGATGTTCAATTGTGCCTCAAACCAAAAAAAAATTGAGGTAAGGAACAAGAATATCATGAAGCCATTAAACAAACAAACATTAGCACAGTCATTAGGTCTTGCCTTTGAGACATATTGGCTTTGCCAATGGTTTTTAGTGATGCTGTACAGCATCCCGACTTTAAGAGACATTCTTTATACATTTTGCACCACTGCATGAGTACAGTTTTCCGAGGGTTATCATGAAGACTGGATTAATGTGAGGTGGTGTGCGTTCCAATGGACAACATTGCAATTTATGATGGCATTAAGTGATCAGCAGTGCTTCTTTTTTGGGTGCTTCTTGTCACAAAATGGTTGCAGGTAGTGAGGAAGCGTGCTATTTCTGGAAGATAGTGAAAGGAACTCCATAGAGGGCATCACTGGAATTGGTTAAATTGCAAAATCATTATATTCATAGCAGACCTGGCCTCTGTTTCAGTTAACAGGCAATTTCAGTTAACTGGCACAGTGTCTGGACACATAAGGCACTTTCCTGGCACGTAAGTTCGAGAGTAGCATGCTTCTCACCGAAAAGCACTCCCATGCCTCATCAGGGGTAGCAAATGATATATAAATGCAAACCCTTCCCTACTCTTTCCCTCCACTATCCTTTTCAATCCAAATAACAGACTCAAATGTCCACTGTTTAAATTAATTTCATATTTCCCTATGTGGAGTGGTGTGGCTCACTGGTTAGAGGTGGCAGACCCGATAGCAGAAGTCAGCCTGGGACTAGGGTTCGATTCCCGACGCGGCAGGGTCGTGGACCAGGGTCAGCGGACTCGATAATTCTTGCCTCGGTGCCTACTCTAACCAGCAGTCGCACTCGGCAACTCTGGGCATTAGCTTGCCTAATCTCCACAACGGCCCCATCAATGCTGGGGATGCCTGGCTCCACCTTGGGGATTCCCAGCAGGGACCATCCCACAGGGAAAGCCAGGACGGGTTCCCCAGCGGTATACAGCGCCAGGACACCAGCTGGCAAAAGTGTGCTTTACAAGTATACACATTACATTTATTTACATTACTAGTGCACCACTAATCCATTTTGGTTTCCAGAGTAGCGTGCTACTCACTGAAAAGCGATTTGACGCCTCATCAGTGGTAGTAAGGGCTATATAAATGCAATTACAATCACAATAAGGCATATGCAGTGTATTCTCTGGCATAGTGACAGGACAAGTAATAAAAAGTGTGGTCTGGCACTGCCAATCAGTAGGCACGTCGGTTGGCCTAAAACAGTTTGGCCCAGCACAGTGATACGACAGACGCATACTTTTGCAGTTTTACAGTTTATCAATATTTGTAAAAAGGACAGTTAAAATCGCTTTTATTCAAAGAAAGACATTGCTCTGTGAACAATGATCTGACACCGACCAAGCTCCTCTTCAATTATGCTTAATGCTTGGCACCTATTAAGCTGGGGAATCATTTCCATTATGGAAATACGCACAAGGAACGTCTAGTGAAGACAATGTGACTCATTGTGGCTCAATTGTGTTTAATCCAAGTCAACTCTGCCACTAGCAGAATGATACCTGTGTTTGGCTGAAATACCAGCTTACAATTCATGTGCTCTTGCAGAGCCTACTGACTTTTTATTGTTAAGCAATTATTTTATTGGTAAATAAGAGAATTGAGCTATTACAACAAATACAGTGACATGCAAGTCCAGTTTATTCCCAAATTGAGTTACAGATGTTAATTGTGATACACGCAACAATAGAATGCACATGCATACCAAATGACGGGAGGGGGCTTTTTTTCCTTTATATTTACTAATCCCAGTTAGTTCGGTAAATACAAAATAAAAAAGAATCATGAAAATGTTTTTTTCCACTCTTTTGAGGCATTGGGTGAAGGAAAGAACACAAAGGGCACGGTTGAGGAAAGAAGCAATAAGTGGCAAAACAACATCAGGGAAGAAACAAATCAGAGAGAGTGGCAGAAGTAACATGGAGGGGGCAGGCGGAAAAAGCAACATGGAGGGCTACGGATGAAATACAAGTGAGAAGCAGGAATGTGGAGGGTGTGATCCAGAGAAGCATACAGGCTAGAGAGAGGAATGTGGAGCTGCTGGGGGAAACACCTAGGTGAGAAAAACATGTAAGGGAGAGTACATGAGTGTGGTCACAACACAGAATAGAACAGGGAGAAGCAAAGAGGCAAGACTGAGCAACACAGCATGGCAGAGGGAGGAAGCGCCATACATGAGGGATGCAGCTGGAAAACCTATGCAATCTTATGAAGTGCTTAACCAAAAAGAAAGAAGTAGTGCTTCAAAAATGACCAATGGAAGGGCACAAGTGATGCACCCATGTTCCATGGGAGGGACAAACACAAGAAAAGGAAGTAAAGCCCACACAAGCTGATAAATGGAAAGGAAGCAAATGAGAGTGACAATAAAGTCAACCAATGGTAATCTATGGGCGGGCTCTAGGCTCACTCTAAGCTGATAATAGGTTTTTTCACCAATAGACAGCTTGCACTGTCTGGTAGGCAAGACCTAAAAATAAAGAAGAAAAAAGCAATAAAAAGAAACTAAGCAGGAGTAGTATTAAAAATAGGTGATAGGAGCAAATAGCCCCTTATTGACTGAGGGAATCAAACATATTGGAATAGACAGCACCACTACAGCATCTAAACTCAAGGCATGAGGAGCACCTCAGAGCTCAGCCCTTCCACCGCTATTGTTCAACAGTAATGCAGAGAATAATTCTCATCATCACCTATAGTTATAAAGGTGTATTGATGATCCTCAAATTGATGTCTAATTTGAGAACAATCATGACCAGTGAACGAAGGTCTTAAATGGCCCTAAGCTCATGTACTTCTGGATGAGGGCTCACTTCATATGCATAATTGCTTTAACAATGAAGGCACCTTGAAACTCCAGCTCCTCTCCTAACCCATCCCTAGCTTTGTCATTCCTCTGACCCCATGTGACCTCTTGCCACCGAGCCCCTCCTAGGTAACAACTCTTCCCCCTCTAACCCCTCTTTCACTTGGCCATTGCCTTTCGATAACCTCATCTCTCACTACCTCACCTCCTCACATTCCTACATTTCCATTTTCCCCCATGCCTCTCAGTCTGCTTTATGTGCCACCACTAGCACCTATTTCCGAACACTTCAGCATACCTGAACCTCACACTCACCTTTCCTCTAACACACTTTCCATGATCTCTTACTCAACCTAACTAAAGAAAGAGATAAACCATATTTCTCTAACACCCTTCCTCTGACTAACCCTTTCTGCCCTATCTTCTATTTATCTACCCCTCTCCATCCTCACTCGTTCTACCCCTCCGTTTTATGGCTTCCAATACTTCTTTTCTGAATCCCTTCAATAACCATCATCTTGTTACTTGTTGCCCTGCCCCCCTTAACCATGCAGAGGGCATTTTAAATCTCCCACACCACGACAATGCTTCTTCCACTTCCATTTCTACCTCAACTTCTATTTCCTCCTCCCCTCACAGTCTCAAATTCTCAACAATTAAACTTCCTCTTCACCTCGAGCTGTGAATAAGAGTAGCCTAAATAATTACAACCTGATCTAGGATTCCCCTCAATTATATTTAATCAAACTAAACTCACCCAAACAAGATTCCTCTAGGTCTTCTAAAGGTGCTCAATTACTCCCAAATTGGGAGCGATCCGGCACATGTAGCTGGTCACACCGTAAATGTAACATTCTTGCAGCAGCAGAAAAAGTCACAAATTATCTGAAGCAACCATCACTTCTTCTTCTGTGTCAACCTCTCAACCCCATAACCACCACAAGTATAGAGATAAGCAAACCTGCTCACAGATATTTAAGGAAACTTAACCTGACAATATTTGATTACTCAATCATTAAGGGCTTGATTAACAGTTTGGCGGCTGCACTACTGTGTTATATTATTCCTTCCACTTTAGGGTCCTCAAAGGCAAAGACCTATTGTCCTAGCTAAATTACAAAGATACTCACATACCAGAACACTCAGTCCTTGAGTAGAAGCTCACTTGTCCATCTCACTCTACAAGAAGGCCAACAATGGAACCTCAAGAAATTACAAAAACATCTAAAATTTAGGAAGGAAGCAAAGATCTGGCTTTTCCCTAACAAAGGATCCAGAACCACTCCAATATATTTAGTAGCGCAAACACAACAGCTGCTGAACTCAATCCTGACCAAGAGAAGAAGAAAACAAAAGGAATGCAAATAGGACAAATACCAAAAAATGTAAACAGATGAGTGTTGGAAGGGAGGGGTGGTGATTGAAGCAGCACAGTGTACTGGATGGTGAAGATAATGGTGGGTGAGAACATGGGTGAAACCAATGTGGAGCGCAGAGGAGGAGCAGCACACAGGTGAGAAAGAGCAACACAAATGCAAGCAGGGAGAGAGTAGCACATGAGGGAGACATCTGGAAAATCCATGCAGTCTCATGGACGCTTAAACGAAAATAATAAGTACATCCATTAAAGCGAGAAGAGGGAGCATAGAAGTCAGACATTGCAAGATGATGAAGTGAATTTGCTCCATGAGAGGGACAAACACACGATGGAGAGGCTAAAATAAGGAAGGGTATCCAATAAAAAGCAGGCAAAGGCAAAGTCATTCAGTGATAAGCAATGAGCAGCCTGCAGCCCCTATATGCTCTTGGTTGTCCCACAATATTTGTTTTGCAACCAGATAGCAGGGGCTGGTTGTAGAACAAACATTATATTTAGAATAGACTATGGCTGCCCCAGCCAGGGATCCCTCCCCTCTCCAGATCACCAGAACCAATGACATGACTCTTGACTACCATTTTGTGGGTTCACACAGGCCATGTTTATTAAAGCATTGGATGATAGACATACTTTCTGACAGTGCAAACCACATCAAATTCACATCAAACCAAACAATTCCATAACAAAAATACTATAGGTACATTACTGCATTTTCTCAGGGTTCCCTGTCTAACACTTGTAATCTACATAAGGTCATGTGTAATCTACATTTATATTCTCACACGGATCAAATCATCTTCATCCCTGAGAGGTGGTCCCATACCAGTGGACTAGCAGATGTCTGCCATGGTCCTTCAACTCCCTTACCAATCCTCAGTGGGGCCATCATATGCTGTAAGACCAGAAGCTACAGACCGAAGCCATACACTGACAATTGAACTGTGAGTCTAACCCCTAGTCTAGTGTCAGTGTCCTAAAAGAATGAAGTCACCAGGTAATTGGTTAATTGGATAATTGTAGGAGAGTATACCTCTTTTTTAAATTATGTAGGTGCTGTGGTCTGCTACTCTGTCACAAGGGCATCGCGGGCAATGATGTCCGTTGCCCATCGTATCCACCAAAAGCAATTACTTTGGTCAGTCCCTGTATTGGATAGGTGAACCCCAGCCTGATGAAACATCTTTTCACCACACATTAGTTTGTGGGGAATATGACTTAACCAACCAGGCCCTGCAAAAATCTTGGTCATCTCCGCATTAAGGTGTCTAACCAACATGTTAATGGCTCTGGCCCTGATGTCTGGGCTGTATGACAGAATATCAAGAAACATAATGTTGTGACACCAAAATATCACGTCAAAATATAGTCTATATGTATGTATAGTACCTACTGGCGGTTGCCAGTAGGTAGTTACAGTTAGGACGTTGTTTCCATAAACATATGGGTGGGCCGCAGAGGCTCTCCTAGACCCCAGGGGACGCCACCATGCCAGTGCTTTTTTTTTAAAAAGGAGGAGGGCTGCACAGGGCCCCCTACCAGGGCTTTGAGAAGCCCCAAGGATCACCACTTCCCAGGACTAAATAAACAAAATGAAGAGGGTCCACATGAACCCGGCCCTGGGGATCTCAACCCCCCGGGGCTGGCCTATGTAGATCAAATGAGAGGTGCAACGGGGCCCCCCTCCTGGAGCCATATGGCCCTGGGGGCTGCTTCTTCCAAAGGCCAGCTCCTGCTATGTCCCAAGGTGCCCATCCCTGGGATATAGGTGTTTGCTTAAGCTTGGTGGGAAGCACGCAGCTCCAGTTCCAGCGGGCGGGAGCTGTCAAAGTGCTCCCTCCCACATGAAACAGAGGTTTCATTTCTTTCTCTGACCACAGACTTGTGGGCAGGGAAAGAGATTAAAGGATTGCTCTTGCATAGAGGGCGCTGACTTTCCAACAGCTTCCTCCATGCAGCAGCAATGTTGGTTCTTGCAGGAGGTGGGAAGCCAGCAGGGACCACGGGCCTTTGAGGCATCCCGCCTGTCCCGGGATAAAGAGAAACAAGCAAAAAAGAGGCAAAATAAAGGTGAGAAACAAGCAGAAAGAGGCAAGATAAAGGTGAAAAACAGGCAGAAAGAGGCAGAATAAAGGTCAGAAATGAGCAGAAAGATACAAGATAAAGGTGAAAAACAGGCAGAAAAAGGCAAAATAAAGGCCAGAAATAAGCAGAAAAAGGCAAAGTAGACACTAGAAAGAAGCAAAATAAAGGTCAGTAACGAGCAGAGAGAGGCAGAATAAAGATCAGAAACAAGCAGAAAGAGGCAAAATAGAGATCAGTAATTAGCAGAAAGAGGCAAAATAAAGGGCAAAAACAGACAAAAAGAGGCAAAATAGAGATACAAAACAGGCAGAAAGACGCAATAAAAGGTCAGATACGTGCAGAAAGGCAAAATAGAGATCAAAAAGGAGCAGAAAGAGGCATAATAAAGGTCAGCAATGAGCAGAAAAAGCAAAATAGAGATAAAAACAAGCTCAAAATAAAGGTCATAAATGAGCAGAAAGGGGGGGGCGTGGCCAGCAACATGGCCATGTAAGACGCGTGCCTGCACTGCTCCGGCAAACTAAAGTGATCCGACGACTAAACTGGTGGCCCTAGGTCCCAAAAAACAACATACCTGTAGCCCGGGAGGTCCATATTCATCCCGACAGCAAGAGGTGGCGTGCATGGATGGAGGTTCGCCTGTAATCCGCGGCGGTGGAGACTGAAGAGTGTTAATCTCCCAAGATGGCGGCGCTCTGGAACTGAGAGGCGAGACGGTGCGGCCGGGGACATTGCGGCCAATGAGGAGCTGTGGGGCCCCCGCGGGGTCGCCGCCGCTTCCCTGCAGCATATAGTGGGAGGGAGAGCGCTGGCGGAGAACTGCCTTGACCCTGGAGAACCGACCTGGCCTGGAGGAGAGTGGAGGAGCTACCGCCGGGATCGCGGCCCTACTGGCCGAGCTGCAACTGACAGGCCGAACGACGGGAGCGAGTTGAGGAGGGCACGGCGACTGGAGCGAGCAGCGGAGGGCACTAAGCCGGGGAAACCGGCAGGTGAGAGTCGCGACTCACCGGTGGGAGAGGCCCAGTGGAGCTGTGAGGAGGGGCGGTGCGCCTGTGGCCATAGCGGGCGCTGCCGCTCTGATACAGAGACTGCCGCCGGGAGTGTGGTGCTCGCGAAGTGCTGCACCGGCCCCTGGGACGTCAGACAGACGGTGAGTGCAGGAGCTGTCGCTGCAGCGAGGACCCGGCGATGGCGGGCAGTAATGGGCGCGGTGCCCGAAGCGCGCAACAAAGAGGTGCCGCGGAGCTCAAGGGAGGAGGGGGGCGGCAAAGCCCCTGCCAGCGACCAGGCCTGGGATAGCCCCTGAGGCCCAGGAGCAATAGAGGGAGGCCCTGAAGAGCCTCCAGCCCTTGTGTACCTACTGACCAGTACCACCCATCCTGAGGCCCCACCTCCAAGAACGGCTGAGGCAGTGATAATCGGCAAGCATTGTTCCCCCGCCTGATTTACCAGGACTGAGCGGGCCGGGAGGGGTCTGACTGATTGAGACGAGGTTGCTGTGCGGAGACTGGTCCCAGACCCCATTGCCCATGGCCGATCTATCTGCTTGCCTTCTCCTCGGCTGCCCTCCCCCGTCCCTTCCCCCCCCCCCCGAGGAGATGGGGTAAAGATCGCAGGCTGGGGGCCAGGACACGTGATCGGGGCGCTGAAGGCTGAGGGGCCTGAGAGTGGCAAATTCAGGTGAGAGCCTGGACACCACTGTAACATCGTGGTCCCTGAAGGTCCGTGGTGCGCCGCAGGGCAACATGGGCAAGCTGAAGGAGAGGGACCCCAAACCTCCCAAGCAGGGAACGTTGGATCGCTACACCAAGACAGCCCCCCTGCCGGATGAGGACCCCACGGCCATCCACTCGAATGCGGCTCTACTGATGAATGCAATACAGGCCCCTCGTGAAGCCCTGGAGAGCAAGATTGGGGCAGGTGCCTCGGAAGTTACTCTCCTGCGACAAGATCTCCGACATTTTGGCAGCAAGAGTGACGGAATCCAAAACGAGATTGGGCGAAGTGGAGGATATGCTCCAAGAAGTGAGAAAAGGTCTGGGGGAGCTCCAATCCTCTCACAAACAGCTGCTGTGGAAGGTGGGCGATGCGGAAAACAGGGCAAGTTGCACCAACCTCCGCTTCGTAGGATTTAGAGAAGGAATTGAGGGTACAAATATGGCGGAGTTCTTGCACTCCTGGCTATTACGCACCTTTCCTAAGGATAAATTCTCGACATGTTTTGCAATCGAAAGTGCTCATCGGGCACTGCTGGAGAAGCCACCGACGGGAGCGAGACGTAGGCTTGTAATGGCTTGCTTCCTGAATTTTTTAGACAGAGACATGATATTACGGGAAGCTAGAAAACTGGGGGAAATCCGTCTCGATAATGCCCACATAATGATTTTTCCAGACTACAGCCAGGAAGTGCAGAGGCAGAGACTCTCCTACGACACAATAAAATCTTAACTGAGAGACCTCCAAATCCAATGCATGTTACTGTTCCCAGCCAAACTCAAAGTGATTTATAAGGACAAGGCTTACTTTTTCCAAACTCCAGAGGAGGCATGGCAGTGGTTGGAGGAACGACCTACATTGGCATGACGGATGCCTGGAGCTCCGAAACCAACTGTGGTAAAGAAACCCATGGGAGGCCCTAGAGGGGCACCAAAGTCACAGAGCACAAGACAGGGGTGGGGAGACCGTTCCTTAGCCGTAACCCCATACCCCACGGCCGGACTGGCAAGGCGGAGGCGAAGGAGTGCTGCCTCCCTGGACTCTACCCAACCTTCGGGTGCCCGCTTTCAGTGCCTGATGGGTAGAACGCGCTCCAAGGGCGAGGAAGATCCTCAAGGTACCTCATCAGAGGGGGAGTAGACAGACATGCAATCCCTACATTCGTTGGCAGTGGAAATCAACGTGCTGGAACATGAGAGAACACCAAACACCGAGGCGTCACAGGGGGAACCCCTGGACTCTAATTCATGAATCTGGGACTGAACTGGCTGACTAAGCAGTGATAGAGCTTTCCTGGAGCACGCAAGTTGGACACCCCTCCTTGTTGGTTCTGTTTCTTTGTCCTAACTTTCTTCTCGTACTTGCTTATTTCCCTTTTTTCTGACTTTCTATTCTTTCTCTCCAGTGTTAAATTCTTAGTTCGCATCCTTTCTGGGCTTGACCCGGATGGTTAGGGGGTACCCGCAGGAGTTGGAACTTGTGGACTAAATTGGGTGCGGGAGGGCGACAGACCTCCACCTGCCCTAGAGTCTGCCCCCGTTATGGTACCGGTAGGGAGTCAACGGGGAGGGCGGGGGGCGTGGGAGAGCCGTGGGAGGGAGGTACACTGGTCTTTTGGTTGAGGGAAAGTTGTTATGTATTTTGTTCTTTGTTTAGTTGGCATATGGCATGCAGTTCCGCACTACTGGGTACACATGCCTTTGGACCCGCTCACGGCTTACAGCAGCCTGCTATCACAACATGACTGATGTAACTACACATAACGCCTATGGGGGTGAGTGGCTGGTGGGACCCGGTAAGATTCTCACTTGGAACGTAAATGGTCTGGGTGACAAGATTAAGCGAGGGCTGCTGATGGCGCATATCAAACGGTTGCACCCAGACATAGTCTGCTTGCAGGAGACCCATCTTAAAGGCACGAAATGTGGATTTCTAGCAAGAGGTGCCTACAAAGTATTAGCACATGCGGGATACACATCCGGGTCGAGGGGGGTAGCTATCCTAATAAAAAAATCCTCACCCTTTACCGTGACTCGGACTTGGATAGACCCACAGCAGACCTATGTGGGGGTGATGGGAACGTGGGGGAGAAAGCGTGTCACTCTGGTCTCAGTATATGCCCCCCGAAATTACAGGCTAGGACACTGACTGGGTTGTCAGAGGTATTACTGGGCACATCGGATACGCTACACATTATAGCCGGCGACTTTAATGACGTTATGTCCATCCCCCTGGACCGATATGGGTCGTGAACTGACAGCTCCTTGATGCCACTGGCCAGGACTATTGATACGCTGGGGTTGTCAGATGTATGGAGATGGGAGTGACCGATAGTCAAGGCAGCTGCAGAGAAGACAGATCCCCAGATTGCCTAGACGTTCACAGCCTATTTTCAAGACTTTTATACGGCCAGAGACTTGGGTGGCCCGGAAGAGATGGCGACCTATCTGTCTGAGATTCTCACCCCAGTCTTAACTGATGACGACAATGAGACCCTTGAGGCCGACATAACGGCTGCTGAATTAAGGGAGGCAATGCCCAGGCTCCGACTGGGAAAGACTCCAGCTCCGAATGGGTTCCCCGGAGAATTTTTAAAGAAAGGAGCAGACCTTTCAATGCCTCATATTCTGGCGCTCAACAGAGATGCAACCTAGGACGGCGCCCTCCTGCCGGACCTCAGGATGGCCATTATTGTGCCAATATATAAACAAGGCAGACCACCTGACGCCTGCGAGTCTTATAGAACGATATCCCTCCTCAACTTTGGAGGCTAAGCTCCTGGCTACGGTTCTGGCCCTCGAGTGATCTCTGGATTGGTGCATCAAGACCAGACGGGATTCCTGCCAGACAGGGTGACAAGGCGGAATCTTCGGCGTACCCATAACTGGCTCATGGAGGTGTAGGTGAAGCAGAGGGAAGACCCACATATGTTCCTTTCCTCAGACGCTGAGAAGGCATTTGACGTGGTTCACTGGCCCTTCTTGGAGGCGGCGATACTGATCAAGTTCGGGGCCGGCCCCAATTTTAGACGATGGGTGGGTCTTTTATATACGGACCCCAGAGCACGGGTTAGAGTAAATGGAGTATTTTCAGGGGATTTCCCGGTTCGGAGGGGAACCCGTCAGGGATGCCCCCTATCCCCGTTGTTATTCGCCCTCTCTGTCGAAATAGTAGCTTGTGCAATCCGTCAGGCAGAAGAGGTGCATGGCTTCCGTATCACGCAGGCAGACCGACAGGAGGAGAAGATCTTGCTGTACGCAGATAACATCCTCCTGTACATGACACAGCCGGCGACAACTGTACCGGCGCTGTTTGAACTTCTAGACAGGTATGGCTCCTTTTCAGGCTACAAAATAAACTGGCATAAATCAATTTTATATTGTCCGCGCATAGAGGAAGACTGGCCTCCGATGCCAGGAGCCCTGCAGGTTACCCAGTCAGGGTTTAAATACTTGGGATTTATCTGACAACCGACAAACAACTCTCTTATCAAAACAATGTCCTCAGGGTGATTAAGAACTTTGCGGAAGACGCCCACAGGTGTTCAAAAGGATTACATTGCTCGCATCCTGTATGCCCTGCAGAACGAATACTTCCCCTTGCCTAGGCAGACATTCCAGTCGATAAACGCAGAGCTACGGGCCCTTTTATGGCTCGGAAAGCAACCCAGGATAGCCCTTGCTACGCTCCAACGGAATCAATATAATGGGGGGATCTCCCTACCGGATGTGGAGGCCTACTATTAGGCCGAACATCTTGCACCAATAAATGAATGGCTCCATGCGCCTGCTGATCACCCGATGTATAGGCTAGAAAGGGCCACCATTGAGCGTCGCACTAGCCTGCACTATTTGTACAGGGGCGCTGGGAAGCAACGGCTATTACCGGCCACACAAATCACCATAGACGTATGGGACAGGGTGACGAAGATGATGGGGTGGACACACAAACCGACCAATCAGACACCGATATGGTCATGCACGTGGCTGAGAGAACTGCATAAACTCACGGGATTTGGAGGGTGGGATGCCATAGGGATCTCAACGCTGGGGGGCGTAATGGCGAGAGGAGAGCTTAAGACATACGAATCTCTAAGGGCGGAGTATGGGTTGACCCCAGCGCAGTTCTTTAAAAGCGCACAATTACGACACGTCTGGAGGGCGGAGGCGACCCTTCACCCCCCCCCCCCGTTGGAGGGTCGCCTGCTACAGGAACATCAGAATTTCAAGGACAAACCTATCACACCAACAGAAATTATTAAGTAAGCTTATATAGTTATCTCCAAATTCAACATAAAGGCACAATGTGACAAAAAATAGAATTCATTTAATTTCAAAGTCTTTTCCCTCAGTCCAGCCAACACGTGTTTCGTCGTCTGGGCGGATACCCACGACTTCCTCAGGGCTGATAACGATTAGTAAGCGACCTGTGTGCCTTATAGCTGGTTATAATTCCAGTCTGATTTTATCATCACCCTTGTCAGTTTTCTGTTTATCACGGAGTGTCACCTCTCTTGGAGTTCTGTCAATTCTCTGTTCTGCCACGGTAATCATGTCTCTTTTATATCCCCTGGATATAAATCTATTTTTCATACTGTGTTTGCATTTTAAGAAATCCTGCTCTTTGCTACAATTTCTCCTCGCTCGGGTAAGTTCCCCAAATGGAATGGATTGAAGTTGATGTCTTGGATGTGAACTCCCAGCATGTAAAATAGAATTACATGCTGTTGGTTTCCTGAAAAGTCTGCTCTGTATTCTATTGTCCTCGATGAACAATACTAGGTCTAGGAATTCTATTCTAGTGGTACTAATGGAGTGAGTCAAATGTATACCCATTTGGTTAGAGTTAAGATGATCACAAAATTCCAGAAGACTATTCATGTCCCCGGCCCATATTAATAGACAGTCGTCAATATATCTTCCCCAGTAGATGATATATTGATTCCACTTTGCGCCTTGTGCGCCCCAGATCCACTCCTCCTCGAACCTACCCATAAATAGGTTCGCGTACGAGGGAGAGAACCTGGAGCCCATGGCTACTCCCTGTTTTTGACGGTACCAAGTAGTTTCAAAAAGGAATACATTGTTCTGTAGTATTAACTTCATCATATCCATAAGCATTTCCGTGTGTGCCCATTGGGATGCTGGTCTTTTCTCCAGAAATTTTCTAGCTGCCCTAAGACCCAAATCAGTTCTTATGTTGGTGTATAAGGAGGTAACATCAAGACTTGCCATAATCATGCCTTCCTCCCATGAAACATCAGACAAGATACTTAAAATGTGCTTAGTGTCCCTGATGTACGCTGGTAAGTTCCGTACTAATGGCTGCAGAAAATTGTCTACATATTGGGAGAGTCTTTCAGTGGGGCCCCCTATGCTGGAAATGATAGGCCTTCCTGGTGGATATTGTGCGTTCTTATGTATTTTGGGGAGGGTATAAATGCAGGGGAATCTAGGTTTGTCTATTTTTAGATATGTCAGTTCCTCCCTGCTGATCAGACCCTCGTGCCACCATTTCTCCAAGTGGGTGTTGATGTCATTCTTAAGTTGTTCCATAGGATTCCCAGTCAGTTTCTCATAATATGTTGCATCTCTTAATTGTGTTAAGATCTCAATATTGTAGTTTGTCGTGTTCATTACCACTATGTTCCCCCCTTTTGTCGGCCTCCCTGATAGTAACATTTGGTAATTTGGACAATTCCACAAGTGCTTTACGTTCATCTCTATTTAAATTCTCAGGCAGCCTATTAGATTTCTTATTGTGTTTCAAGTGGGTGTATAAATCTTCAGTGACCAATTTATGAAACATATCCACACTGTTACCACTAGGTAGTGTGGGAGTCCATCTGGACTTCTTGTGTAAGCCACTAGATATGGTGTAATCTGGTTCTATATCATGATCCAATAACAGTTCATCTATGGACATATGGTCCCTGTCATCATCTACTATAGACAACAATATCTCACCATCTCTGATATCTTGTATTGTAGGAATTACATGAGTCGTATGCGGGGCTTGTGTTTCTATGCTTTTATTCACAGTTTGCATGCAATCAAAATGTTTCTTCAATTTTAATTTACGAGTGAATTTGAAAAGGTCCACCATGGATTTATGGATGTCCCCCTGTTCCTTTGGGCAGAAACTCATACCACGTTCAAGTACAGAGATCATGTCAGGTGATAATGTTTTGTCACTGAGATTCACCACTTGCACACCATTACATTCATCTATGTTCTCCCCTATTTCCTCCAAGACCTCAATCTCATTCCCTGTCTTCCTGCATTTGGATCCTCCTCTTTTTCCCCTCCTTGTCCTTTTTGTATATTTGCCGCTTGTCTTGTTTGATCCCTGTCTCCCAGTTTTTTTCGTTTCACCTCCCTTAAAAAAGCACTACATTGTGCTGCATCATCAGATGATATTCCCTCATTCTCACTTGGAAGGGTCTCTAATGAGGTAGATACGGAGCTTGCTGGAGTTATGTTTTGGACTTGTGCCGTAGCCCCCTTTGTACCTTTCTCTACTAAATGATCATATTTCCTAGCGTAGGTGAATACCCTACCCTGTTTGTAGTCTGTATCATCCCTTTTTATCTTTCACGCTTTGCGTTGTTTTATATCTAACTGGTGTTTCTCTAGTATATTTTTGAGAATTTCATAGTTCTTTTCTGTGGCTTCGGGGAGGTTAAGTTCTTTAATTTACAATTCCAATGTCGCAATTTCCCCTTGTAGTTTTTTAACTTTGCGAGAAGCATTCTCAATTAAAATATTCATGAGATTATTGGAGTTGGAAATTAATTCCTTTTCCCAGGCTAACAGGAGATCTTCTTCCAGGTCGTCATATGTGGGTAATATCTGTGAGCGGAGCCCTCTAGGGATTCTCTTAAGGCGAACATACTGCTCTAGAGTGGCGCCATCCCACCATTTTGAATTCTCCGCTATCTTAAGTTTCTCTAGTTTGACAAATTTCGCTCTCAAACCCTCATGTTTCTTGTTTGTGTTCCCGCTTGCCAGAGAGGTAGTGATTGTTTCACCTCTCGCCAAACTATCAAAAAGTTCCGCGGCTTCTTTTCCTCTATCCATACTATCCTCAGTAATTAATTAATTCAAACCTCTGTAGCTGCCCCACCAATCAAATACAGTAAGATTTGTGAACGGATGACTTGTCTTGGTGGAATTGGCGCTTTACAGAATACAGGCAGATATTCCTATGGTCCATATATAGGTTGTTGGGTGCTTAGGCATGGGTTGTCATCCTAACCCACCAATAAACAAAACGATCAGAATTTCAAGGACAAACCTATCACACCAACAGAAATTATTAAGTAAGCTTATATAGTTATCTCCAAATTCAACATAAAGGCACAATGTGACAAAAAATAGAATTCATTTAATTTCAAAGTCTTTTCCCTCAGTCCAGCCAACACGTGTTTCGTCGTCTGGGCGGATACCCACGACTTCCTCAGGGCTGATAACGATTAGTAAGCGACCTGTGTGCCTTCTAGCTGGTTATAATTCCAGTCTGATTTTATCATCACCCTTGTCAGTTTTCTGTTTATCACGCAGTGTCACCTCTCTTGGAGTTCTGTCAATTCTCTGTTCTGCCACGGTAATCATGTCTCTTTTATATCCCCTGGATATAAATCTATTTTTCATACTGTGTTTGCATTTTAAGAAATCCTGCTCTTTGCTACAATTTCTCCTCGCTCGGGTAAGTTCCCCAAATGGAATGGATTGAAGTTGATGTCTTGGATGTGAACTCCCAGCATGTAAAATAGAATTACATGCTGTTGGTTTCCTGAAAAGTCTGCTCTGTATTCTATTGTCCTCGATGAACAATACTAGGTCTAGGAATTCTATTCTAGTGGTACTAATGGAGTGAGTCAAATGTATACCCATTTGGTTAGAGTTAAGATGATCACAAAATTCCAGAAGACTATTCATGTCCCCGGCCCATATTAATAGATAGTCGTCAATATATGTTCCCCAGTAGATGATATATTGATTCCACTTTGCGCCTTGTGCGCCCCAGATCCACTCCTCCTCGAACCTACCCATAAATAGGTTCGCGTACGAGGGAGAGAACCTGGAGCCCATGGCTACTCCCTGTTTTTGACGGTACCAAGTAGTTTCAAAAAGGAATACATTGTTCTGTAGTATTAACTTCATCATATCCATAAGCATTTCCGTGTGTGCCCATTGGGATGCTGGTCTTTTCTCCAGAAATTTTCTAGCTGCCCTAAGACCCAAATCAGTTCTTATGTTGGTGTATAAGGAGGTAACATCAAGACTTGCCATAATCATGCCTTCCTCCCATGAAACATCAGACAAGATACTTAAAATGTGCTTAGTGTCCCTGATGTACGCTGGTAAGTTCCGTACTAATGGCTGCAGAAAATTGTCTACATATTGGGAGAGTCTTTCAGTGGGGCCCCCTATGCTGGAAATGATAGGCCTTCCTGGTGGATATTGTGCGTTCTTATGTATTTTGGGGAGGGTATAAATGCAGGGGAATCTAGGTTTGTCTATTTTTAGATATGTCAGTTCCTCCCTGCTGATCAGACCCTCGTGCCACCATTTCTCCAAGTGGGTGTTGATGTCATTCTTAAGTTGTTCCATAGGATTCCCAGTCAGTTTCTCATAATATGTTGCATCTCTTAATTGTGTTAAGATCTCAATATTGTAGTTTGTCGTGTTCATTACCACTATGTTCCCCCCTTTGTCGGCCTCCCTGATAGTAACATTTGGTAATTTGGACAATTCCACAAGTGCTTTACGTTCATCTCTATTTAAATTCTCAGGCAGCCTATTAGATTTCTTATTGTGTTTCAAGTGGGTGTATAAATCTTCAGTGACCAATTTATGAAACATATCCACACTGTTACCACTAGGTAGTGTGGGAGTCCATCTGGACTTCTTGTGTAAGCCACTAGATATGGTGTAATCTGGTTCTATATCATGATCCAATAACAGTTCATCTATGGACATATGGTCCCTGTCATCATCTACTATAGACAACAATATCTCACCATCTCTGATATCTTGTATTGTAGGAATTACATGAGTCGTATGCGGGGCTTGTGTTTCTATGCTTTTATTCACAGTTTGCATGCAATCAAAATGTTTCTTCAATTTTAATTTACGAGTGAATTTGAAAAGGTCCACCATGGATTTATGGATGTCCCCCTGTTCCTTTGGGCAGAAACTCATACCACGTTCAAGTACAGAGATCATGTCAGGTGATAATGTTTTGTCACTGAGATTCACCACTTGCACACCATTACATTCATCTATGTTCTCCCCTATTTCCTCCAAGACCTCAATCTCATTCCCTGTCTTCCTGCATTTGGATCCTCCTCTTTTTCCCCTCCTTGTCCTTTTTGTATATTTGCCGCTTGTCTTGTTTGATCCCTGTCTCCCAGTTTTTTTCGTTTCACCTCCCTTAAAAAAGCACTACATTGTGCTGCATCATCAGATGATATTCCCTCATTCTCACTTGGAAGGGTCTCTAATGAGGTAGATACGGAGCTTGCTGGAGTTATGTTTTGGACTTGTGCCGTAGCCCCCTTTGTACCTTTCTCTACTAAATGATCATATTTCCTAGCGTAGGTGAATACCCTACCCTGTTTGTAGTCTGTATCATCCCTTTTTATCTTTCGCGCTTTGCGTTGTTTTATATCTAACTGGTGTTTCTCTAGTATATTTTTGAGAATTTCATAGTTCTTTTCTGTGGCTTCGGGGAGGTTAAGTTCTTTAATTTCCAATTCCAATGTCGCAATTTCCCCTTGTAGTTTTTTAACTTTGCGAGAAGCATTCTCAATTAAAATATTCATGAGATTATTGGAGTTGGAAATTAATTCCTTTTCCCAGGCTAACAGGAGATCTTCTTCCAGGTCGTCATATGTGGGTAATATCTGTGAGCGGAGCCCTCTAGGGATTCTCTTAAGGCGAACATACTGCTCTAGAGTGGCGCCATCCCACCATTTTGAATTCTCCGCTATCTTAAGTTTCTCTAGTTTGACAAATTTCGCTCTCAAACCCTCATGTTTCTTGTTTGTGTTCCCGCTTGCCAGAGAGGTAGTGATTGTTTCACCTCTCGCCAAACTATCAAAAGGTTCCGCGGCTTCTTTTCCTCTATCCATACTATCCTCAGTAATTAATTAATTCAAACCTCTGTAGCTGCCCCACCAATCTAATACAGTAAGATTTGTGAACGGATGACTTGTCTTGGTGGAATTGGCGCTTTACAGAATACAGGCAGATATTCCTATGGTCCATATATAGGTTGTTGGGTGCTGTAGGTCGCTTACTAATCGTTATCAGCCCTGAGGAAGTCGTGGGTATCCGCCCAGACGACGAAACACGTGTTGGCTGGACTGAGGGAAAAGACTTTGAAATTAAATGAATTCTATTTTTTGTCACATTGTGCCTTTATGTTGAATTTGGAGATAACTATATAAGCTTACTTAATAATTTCTGTTGGTGTGATAGGTTTGTCCTTGAAATTCTGATCGTTTTGTTTATTGGTGGGTTAGGATGACAACCCATGCCTAAGCACCCAACAACCTATATATGGACCATAGGAATATCTGCCTGTATTCTGTAAAGCGCCAATTCCACCAAGACAAGTCATCCGTTCACAAATCTTACTGTATTAGATTGGTGGGGCAGCTACAGAGGTTTGAATTAATTAATTACTGAGGATAGTATGGATAGAGGAAAAGAAGCCGCGGAACTTTTTGATAGTTTGGCGAGAGGTGAAACAATCACTACCTCTCTGGCAAGCGGGAACACAAACAAGAAACATGAGGGTTTGAGAGCGAAATTTGTCAAACTAGAGAAACTTAAGATAGCGGAGAATTCAAAATGGTGGGATGGCGCCACTCTAGAGCAGTATGTTCGCCTTAAGAGAATCCCTAGAGGGCTCCGCTCACAGATATTACCCACATATGACGACCTGGAAGAAGATCTCCTGTTAGCCTGGGAAAAGGAATTAATTTCCAACTCCAATAATCTCATGAATATTTTAATTGAGAATGCTTCTCGCAAAGTTAAAAAACTACAAGGGGAAATTGCGACATTGGAATTGGAAATTAAAGAACTTAACCTCCCCGAAGCCACAGAAAAGAACTATGAAATTCTCAAAAATATACTAGAGAAACACCAGTTAGATATAAAACAACGCAAAGCGCGAAAGATAAAAAGGGATGATACAGACTACAAACAGGGTAGGGTATTCACCTACGCTAGGAAATATGATCATTTAGTAGAGAAAGGTACAAAGGGGGCTACGGCACAAGTCCAAAACATAACTCCAGCAAGCTCCGTATCTACCTCATTAGAGACCCTTCCAAGTGAGAATGAGGGAATATCATCTGATGATGCAGCACAATGTAGTGCTTTTTTAAGGGAGGTGAAACGAAAAAAACTGGGAGACAGGGATCAAACAAGACAAGCGGCAAATATACAAAAAGGACAAGGAGGGGAAAAAGAGGAGGATCCAAATGCAGGAAGACAGGGAATGAGATTGAGGTCTTGGAGGAAATAGGGGAGAACATAGATGAATGTAATGGTGTGCAAGTGGTGAATCTCAGTGACAAAACATTATCACCTGACATGATCTCTGTACTTGAACGTGGTATGAGTTTCTGCCCAAAGGAACAGGGGGACATCCATAAATCCATGGTGGACCTTTTCAAATTCACTCGTAAATTAAAATTGAAGAAACATTTTGATTGCATGCAAACTGTGAATAAAAGCATAGAAACACAAGCCCCGCATACGACTCATGTAATTCCTACAATACAAGATATCAGAGATGGTGAGATATTGTTGTCTATAGTAGATGATGACAGGGACCATATGTCCATAGATGAACTGTTATTGGATCATGATATAGAACCAGATTACACCATATCTAGTTGCTTACACAAGAAGTCCAGATGGACTCCCACACTACCTAGTGGTAACAGTGTGGATATGTTTCATAAATTGGTCACTGAAGATTTATACACCCACTTGAAACACAATAAGAAATCTAATAGGCTGCCTGAGAATTTAAATAGAGATGAACGTAAAGCACTTGTGGAATTGTCCAAATTACCAAATGTTACTATCAGGGAGGCCGACAAAGGGGGGAACATAGTGGTAATGAACACGACAAACTACAATATTGAGATCTTAACACAATTAAGAGATGCAACATATTATGAGAAACTGACTGGGAATCCTATGGAACAACTTAAGAATGACATCAACACCCACTTGGAGAAATGGTGGCACGAGGGTCTGATCAGCAGGGAGGAACTGACATATCTAAAAATAGACAAACCTAGATTCCCCTGCATTTATACCCTCCCCAAAATACATAAGAACGCACAATATCCACCAGGAAGGCCTATCATTTCCAGCATAGGGGGCCCCACTGAAAGACTCTCCCAATATGTAGACAATTTTCTGCAGCCATTAGTACGGAACTTACCAGCGTACATCAGGGACACTAAGCACATTTTAAGTATCTTGTCTGATGTTTCATGGGAGGAAGGCATGATTATGGCAAGTCTTGATGTTACCTCCTTATACACCAACATAAGAACTGATTTGGGTCTTAGGGCAGCTAGAAAATTTCTGGAGAAAAGACCAGCATCCCAATGGGCACACAAGGAAATGCTTATGGATATGATGAAGTTAATACTACAGAACAATGTATTCCTTTTTGAAACTACTTGGTACCGTCAAAAACAGGGAGTAGCCATGGGCTCCAGGTTCTCTCCCTCGTACGCGAACCTATTTATGGGTAGGTTCGAGGAGGAGTGGATCTGGGGCGCACAAGGCGCAAAGTGGAATCAATATATCATCTACTGGGGAAGATATATTGACGACTGTCTATTAATATGGGCCGGGGACATGAATAGTCTTCTGGAATTTTGTGATCATCTTAACTCTAACCAAATGGGTATACATTTGACTCACTCCATTAGTACCACTAGAATAGAATTCCTAGACCTAGTATTGTTCATCGAGGACAATAGAATACAGAGCAGACTTTTCAGGAAACCAACAGCATGTAATTCTATTTTACATGCTGGGAGTTCACATCCAAGACATCAACTTCAATCCATTCCATTTGGGGAACTTACCCGAGCGAGGAGAAATTGTAGCAAAGAGCAGGATTTCTTAAAATGCAAACACAGTATGAAAAATAGATTTATATCCAGGGGATATAAAAGAGACATGATTACCGTGGCAGAACAGAGAATTGACAGAACTCCAAGAGAGGTGACACTCCGTGATAAACAGAAAACTGACAAGGGTGATGATAAAATCAGACTGGAATTATAACCAGCTAGAAGGCACACAGGTTGCTTACTAATCGTTATCAGCCCTGAGGAAGTCGTGGGTATCCGCCCAGACGACGAAACACGTGTTGGCTGGACTGAGGGAAAAGACTTTGAAATTAAATGAATTCTATTTTTTGTCACATTGTGCCTTTATGTTGAATTTGGAGATAACTATATAAGCTTACTTAATAATTTCTGTTGGTGTGATAGGTTTGTCCTTGAAATTCTGATCGTTTTGTTTATTGGTGGGTTAGGATGACAACCCATGCCTAAGCACCCAACAACCTATATATGGACCATAGGAATATCTGCCTGTATTCTGTAAAGCGCCAATTCCACCAAGACAAGTCATCCGTTCACAAATCTTACTGCTACAGGAACATGTTTCCAATAAATTGGTGTCCCTGACATATAAAACGTTGAATAATAATGCACCTGATGGATTGGGGAAACTAAGGGCAGTTTGGGAGCGGGATGTGGGCGACCTGGACACCGTAGACTGGGACACGGCTCTGATGCACCATAGAGAAGTGGCGATCAAAACCAGACTACGTCTTATACAGTCTAAAATATTGCATAGGGCCTATTATGATAGGGCCAGAATGCACCGCATGGGCAAAGCTAGCGATCCCTGCTGTTTGAGATGCGGGCACCCACAGGGAGCCTTCTTCCACACTTTATGGGAATGCCCTACCATTACCACTTACTGGACGCGTATCCTGGGAGAGCTGAGAAAAATTCTGTAGGTGACACTCCCCCTTGACCCCAAGTTTGTGTTGCTGGGAATATCGACTGAGGTGGATCTGAGCCGCCAACACCTGATTTTTGCCTTACTGGCCTGAGTGGTGGCGAAGAGAATTTGGCACGAGCATGGGGAGCACCGTTACCCCCTAGGGTGGGAGAATGGAGGTGGGGAATGGATGTATACATGGCGGCTGAGAGGGTGACTTACAAAGCTAGAGGCTGTCCTCAGAAGTTTCGCAAGATATGGGGGAAATGGCAAAAATACCATGGTTTGAATGCGGGCCTGGGGAGTGATTGACATGCTCATAATCGCGCTGATTGGGATGCGGTCCCCTGTACACGGTTTGTTAGATAAGAGGCTGGGACTTGCGGGGTCTCCCTGGAAGACACAAACATGTGATGAACCGCTGCCTGGTGGAACAGGGACAGACAATGTTGAACTGCTGATCGGGATACTGTTGGGATGGGTGGAGGGGAAGGGGGCGAGGAGATGCTTGGTGGTGTGGAAAATTTACTCTGATTTGCCAATAATGCCTATGTTGATTCAAAATGCCAATAAAAAGTTTTTTTTTAAATAAATAAATGAGCAGAAAGAGGCACAATAAGAGTCAGCAACAAGCAGAAAGAGGCAGAATAAAGGTCAGAAACTAACGGAAAAGGCAGAATAAAGGTAAGAAACAAGTAGAAACAGGCAGAATAATGTTCAGCAATGAGCAGACAGAGGCAAAATAGACATCAGAACGAAGCAGAAAGAGACAAAATAAAGGTCAGAAACATGCAGAAAGAGGCAAAATAAAGATCAGAAATTAGCAGAAAGAGGCAAAATAAAGGTCAGATACAAGCAGAAAGAGGCAAAATATAGATCTGAAATGAGCAGAAAGAGGCAAAATAAAGGTCAGAAAAGAACAGAAAGAGGCACAATAGAGGTCAGAAAACAGCAGAAAACAGAAACATAAAGGCCAGCAATGAGCAAAAAGAGGCAAAAAGGTCATGAGTGAGCAGAAAAGGGCTGAAAATGAGCAGAACCCACTCAAGCACTCATGCACCTACTCAGAGAACAACTACCACATTCACACACCTACTCAGACACCCACTCAGACACTCGTGTACCCATTCACAGACCCACTCAGACACTCACAAACCCAGTGAGACACTCATGCACTCACTCACACACCCACTGAGACACTCATTCACTTATTCACACACTCACTCTCAAAACTTACAGGTTAGAGTTAGGCTTTTTTATTTACTTCAAAATTCACTGAAAAAACAAAGGTTAAAGGTATGTTTTAGTTAGCAAATAGTACTAGAAATACCCTAGACGTTTACTAAAGAAATTCAAAGGTTACAGGGACATAATAGTTAGGAATTAGAATTAAAAAAACCTAAGAAATTCACAGAAAAATCAATCCAAATGTTACAGGGATGTTATAATCAGGATCAGATTTCACACATACAAAACCGTTCAGCAATTATAGTTACCTGAGCTAATTTACATCCCTGCAATGCACTGCTTATGAGCTCACATATTACATCACTCATGACATGGTCGGTGACATCATTGATAACATCACTGATGACATCACTGAAAACATCATCTAGTGATTGTTAGTGTTTTCTAAAAGTTTCTGAGTGTTAAACATAGATACTAAGGCGTCACAAAAGTTAAATTTGTTTACTTTGTGTACTACTAATGAGGGATTCTATTTTAAAACATAGATGATGTGAGTGTCTGTGTAACTGTGCATCTGCACGTGTTCTGTGGATGATGTCATCAGTGATGTCATTTGAGATGTCATCAGTGATGTCACTGACCATATCATGAGTGATGTAATATGTGAGGTCATATGCAGTGCATTGTGGGGGCATAAGTTATAGTTAACTCAGTTAACTATAACTGCTGAATTTTGCTGGTTTTGTATGAGTGAAATCTGAGCCCAACTATAACGTCCTGGTAACCTTTGGTTTTTTTCGGTACATTTCTAAATTTTTTAATAGTATTTCCTAAATATAACCTGTAACCTTTGTTTTTTTCTGAGAATTTCTAAGATTTTTTACATGTTATTTCCTAACTGTAACCTGGAATCTTTGAGAGTGTGTGGGTGGTTGTATGGGTCTATGAGTGGGTGTGTAAGTGGTTTTGTAGGTATGTGAGGAGGTGTGTGAGTGGCTGTAAGGGTCGGTGAGTGGCTCTATGGGTCTGTGAGTGGGTGTGTGAGTAGCTGTATGGTTCTGAGAGTGGGTGTGTGAATAACTGTATGGGTCAGTGACAGGATGTATGAGTGACTCTATATGTCTGTGCATGAGTAGCTATGTTAGTATATGGCTGGTTTTGTGAGTGGCTGTATTAGTCTGTGAGTGGGTGTGTGATTGACTGCATAGGTCTGTGAATAGGTGTGAGAGTGGCTGTATGGATCTGTAAGTGGGTGTGTGAGTGGCTCTATGAATCTGGAAATTAGGGTATGAGTGGCTATATGGGTGTATGAGTGCGTGTGTGAATAGTTGTCTGGGTGTGTAATTGGTTTTATGGGTCAGTGAGTGGGTGTGTGAGTAGTTATGTGGGTGTGTGAGTGGCTTTATGGGTGTGTGAGTGGGTTGGCTGTGTGGGTATGTAAGTGTATGTGAGAGTGGTTGAATCGGTGTGTGAGTGGGTGACCGCGGGGAAACCTCAATGCACCGCAGTCCCTGCCGGATCCTTGCCTCCAGCGGGAGCCAGCATTGTTCCCACAGGCAGGAAGCAGCCAAAAATGCTACTCCCTGCATGTGGGAGCAATCCTTTTATCAGATTAAAAGTCCACTCCCAGCAAGCGGGAACAGTTTCCTGCTCCAGCCCACTGGGAGCAGAGTTACTGATTGCTCTCACTTGGCTGGAGCTGTCAAACGTCCCGCCAAGAGGTAGTCATCAGATATGTCCAGAGGGTGGGCACGCTGGGACCTAGGGAGCCGGTGGTCAACCTGGAAGATGGGCCACATGACCCCCCCTCCCCTTTATTCTGTATTTGTATTTCTGGCCCCAGGGAGGTAGTGTTACCTGGGACCCCACTGTGCCCTCCAATTTACTATTATAGTCCTGGGGAGGTTGTAGTTCCTGGGCCTCCTAAGGGCCATGCGAAGGGGGTCTGCACCCCCTATTACAATAATTGAGCCCCTGTAAGGTGGTGGTCCCCAGGGCTCTTGTTAAGACAGTAAACACCAGTTAATTTATGTAGGCATTTATTTGTCAATATGTCACACCATCAACTTCAGTTGCCAGCTAGTCAGCCCCCAGTCTACAACTGATACTCAGAAGCATCACCATTGAGTACTAGCATGAGCTACACTACGTAACCATAAAGGAACAAATAAGTCATTACAACACATCCCCCTTATTCAAAATACAAAAAAAACTTTGAAGAAAAAGTGAACATGAAGAGTTAAAGGAAAATCATGTTACAAGGAAAATAATGAAGGAAAAAGAGACAGGAGAAGATGAAAGAACAAAAGTACAAAAATAGAAGCAATAATGAAGATTGAGAAGAGGAACAACAGTATTGTCACATGAAATTTTTATTTATTTATTTATTTACTTGAGTTTTATATAGCGCTTGGAAGACCCGGAGGTATCAGAGCGCTTTACATAAGGACACAGCGAGTTACAAGTTACAAAAGTTTCACAGTAGTTACATAATGGATAAATAAACAATACAGCAGTATATTAGCAAAACCGAAAGTCAGAATACGAAAGACCAGGGACAGCAGGTAATCCACAGGAAGGAGACAGTAGCGTGAAAGAAAACGAGACAAATGTCCGTGATCCGGCTGGGTAGGTGACGGCCATAGTGGTGTGCCAGGGCCTATAGCTGTTGGTGCAGCTCCACCAGGAAACGTCCATGTATGCATTTAGGGCTCTGCCAGAGAAGAGTCAGGATCAGTAGGGGTTCAGAAGGCAAGAAACCACAGTCGGGTGGTAGGCGCTGGCGAGGATGGCAAGGTAGGAGAAGGAGTGTGGTTTTGGCAGCCATCTTAGAGTCAGGCACATTGAGTCTTTCAGTCTCCATTAGCATACCACTTATCCCGGTAAATAACAGCGTGCTTCAGATAAAGGCAGACATATTGTACATGTAGTAAGTTGCGGTCAGGCACACTCGCTCTCCGAGCAGTCCAAGCTTAAGTGTTGGCTCATCAATAATCGTCATCTTGCTCTTGCAGAGGAGGGTGAATCTCAATGTCACAACACCCAGGGTGGAGATTTGATCAGGTTCTGTAATGTCTCGTGTTGGCAGGTCTAATAGGCTTATAACACGCTGTGTGCACCACCAGGATAAGCGTAAGTGCAGCTTCTGCTCGTGAGAGATATATTGCGGGTGCCTCAAGATTCAGCACACCTCATACCACAGGCCATACAATTGCCCCGGCACAGCTCACGGCAGCTCTGTGTCTTTCAATCTGAGGACGGGAGACAGTGAAAATGTCTCTGGGTTAACCACCAAGGCAGAGCATCTGGGGCGCCCCACATATCGGTCATTGCTGCCAGATACAATTCTCAGGCCGGCGCTCGCTTTCCAGGGCAGTAGTATGCGGCCCAGACTGGTACAGAAGGCTCAGGTCATGTGCCTCATCTCTCATCCCTCACCTTATTTAAATCCTCTGGCACGTCCCGGGTCTCCGTGATCCTGTAGAGGAGTCCGGTTCAATGAGTAGAGCGTCTGTGGCTCAAAGCCAGAAAGCTGCCTATCATTGAGCAGTAAATCATTGTTGATGTTGTCAGGGCTCATCAAAGGGTTTCGCGGTGGCCTCACGAAAGGCGCATCACAGCCGGAGGAAGACGGAGGTCGCCATCTTGCCTCAGAGGTGAACTTGTTTCTCTTTGTATCATGGAAAGTACTGCTGATATCAGTCAGATGCAGACAGCAAAGGGAAAGTACTTCCACAGTGTGATTGGCGACTGAGAAGGTATGGGCATTATGGGGGTGGGCCCTCTCCATTTCTTGCAGGGAGACCTCAAAGGTTTAGTTACGCCACTGTTCATAACAGTTATCATATATTTCTTCTCCTCCTTTCACCTTTTATGCACTGGGTCAAAGTTTGCTGAAAAAAGATACACAAAAACGCTCTACATCTGCAACCCCCAGCACAAATTAAGCCCTGAAAATTCAGAAGCCAGGCATTTTAGAGCTAGTAGCTGGACAGATCTGCACAGTGGTCTCGACCTCGTGAATATCTCAAGCTCCGGCTGTTCTCTGAGTTGCCAGCGCTGGTCATTAAAGTCTGGCCTCATTCCTCACTCCTTCGATTTTAATCCAGAGCTTCTCTCACTCTCTGACTCCCTTCCTCCTGCGGTCGGGAGCTCTATTAATACACCACATAACCTCTGAAATGTTCTGGAGAACGGTGAGACCTGGAAGAAAAAACCTCTCGCATGAGGATTAGAGGGCAAATTTTCTCTTGACAAGTTGGCTCCAGGCAGACTAGCCCCAGAACATGAGGGGTGCAGCAACTTGTCACCACCAAACTTCACAAGACGTGACATACTCCACATAATTCCAGTGTGGACCGTCACCACATTCCTCCTGATAGAAGTTATGACAAAAGGACCCAAAAATTCAGTGACATCCTTCCTTTGCCTCCTTGGTTTCTTTATCAAAACCCATTCGAAAACAGAATGTGTTGCACTTTGGAGGGGTTAGATTTACTATTCCCACTCCAACATAACCAAAATCAGGGAAAGTGTTAGACTTTGGATGCGTTAGGTTTATTATTCCCACTGAAATGTAAGCAAAATCAGGGAAAGTGTTGGGCTCTAAAGGAGTTAAATTTATATTATCACTCCAGATTAAGCATCAGTAGGGAAACTGTTGGACTTTGGAAGGGTTACATTTACTATTCCCACTCCAACATATGTAAAATCAGGGAAAGATTTTGGCTTTGGAGGGGTTAGATATACTATTCTCATTCAAATCCAAGCAACAGTAGGGGAAGTGTTGTACTTTGGAGGGGTTACATTCCCTCTCCAATGTAAGCAAAATTGCTGCAAGTGTTGGAATTTGAAGGGGTTAGATTTACTGGTCCCACTCCAATCTAAGCAACTGTACAGAAAGTGTTGAACTTCAGAGGGGTCATATTTATATTACCTGTTCCAATCTGAGTTACTTTTACAATTCAACATATGGAAAAGAAGGGAAAATGTTGGACTTTGGAGCCGTTAGATTTACTATTCGCACCTCAGTCTAAGCAACAGTAAGAAAAGTGTTGGACTTTGGAGGGGTTAGCTGTACGATTCCCAACTCGAACGGAATAAAATTCAGGGGAACTTTTTGACTTTTGAGGGGTTAGATTTACTTATCCTACTCCAGTCTAAGCACCAGTATGAACAATGTTGGACTTTAGGGGTTTAGATTTACTATTTCCACTCTAACGTAAGCAAAAGCAGGGAAATTGTAAGACTTTGGAAGGGTTAAATATACCATTCCAATTCCTAATCATTGTAAACAAAACTTTTAAATACCAAAAAACATAAACTCATTAAAACATATTTATAATATAAAACATATTTATAAAAATAAATATGCTTTAATGTGTTTATGTTTTTAGGTATTTATAATATAAGGACTTCTTTCCTCGTGGTATAGGCAGGGACGGCGGTGGGCGAGCCCGATGCCCTGCTGCTGTGGCACGTCACTCCTCCCCTTCCTCTCTATGTGCGAGGCAGCTTCTGGGTTATGCGCGAGCCAAGAGCCTCAAGTGGCCCAAGCAGTGATGAGGATAATGGGTGCTGCGGGTGCAGTGGGGGCAGCAGGTGCAGCGAGTGCAGCGGTTCAAGGGTGATAAGGGTGAAAAGTGCTGTGACAGAGGTACCGAGTTGAAAAAAAAAATCCTGCAAGGAGATTGTGGCCATTCTGGTGATCCTAGAGGATCTCTGACCCCCGGTAGGACATGGCAGTAGCTACATGGTACTGAAAGACTCAAGTGAAAACTGGCCCTGAGATAAAAGGTAAAACAGGGGCTGAGCAGGAGCTCCTCAAGGCTAACGCTGCTGGTATTGAAACCAGAGGAGCCTCTTTTGGGAAGGGAAGGGCACCCTTTCCATCTGGATATTGGAGTAGGTGGCATTGTGCAGTTTTTTGGAAGGTTCTGTGGCTGTGGCGGTCGCTTCTAGCGTAACATACCCTGGAATTAGCCTGGACATGTGCTGGGTTTATATGGTGTCTATCTAGCAGACCTACAGTGTCCCATAGTGATCCATAGTGTAAAAGTGAGAGGCACTCACTCTGGGGCTTTGGACGGTGAAGTATGCAGCAGATGGTCCTAAGGGGATCTGTAGTAGGTGCGGAAGCTCCAGCTACAGCCCCCACCCCTTCATCGTTGTCTCAGAAGGTTAGAAGAAAAGCGGAGCAATCACAAATTCTTGCAGCCAGAAGAGGAAGGGCTATACAGAAGAAAAGTGGGGTGGCAAATACTGTTTTGGAAGAAATATGCTACTGTAAAACCTCTCAGGCCCAAGAACGTTCTTTACTCCATCAGAGATTAGACAAAATTGAAAATATGGTACAGCAAATACCAGAGCAATTTAAAGAATTGGAGCAACGTTTATCTGACACTGAGGACCACTCCCTGTCATGTGACTCCGATATTGCCTCACTGCAGAAAAAACTGCAGGAATCACAGTTGAAGATGGATGAGATGTAGAATTACGCTAGAGCACGGGTACTCATAGTACGGCCCGCGGGCCAGGGGCGGCCCGGCAAGCCTTCCCTGGCGGCCCACGGACCTGGCAGACATCGTACCCGTGTTTTTTTTTTTTTAAGAATCTCAGCAAACACCCCTGCTGCAGCGCGAAGCAGAGACTCTCTGTGTGGGCCGGGCGATTTCCGTCAGAGTGGGGCTGCAGGGGCCTAAGAGGTGAAAAAGCCTCATTAGCATGCAAATGGTCTTTTAAAGACCTGTTAAGTGCTTAGGTGCTGCTAGCTGGATTGCTGAGTGTGTGTGTGCCCAGAGGCTGTCTCAGCCAGGGCACACACAGGCAGGGTTAGATGAAGAGGGAGAGGGAGGGAAAGGGAAGGAGACAGAGATAGACAGACAGAGGGAGAGCAAGGGAGGGAGACAGGTAGACAGAGGGAGAGCGAGGGAGGGAGACAGGCAGACAGAGGGAGAGCGAGGGAGGGAGACAGAGGCAGACAGAGGGAGAGCGAGGGAGGGAGACAGGCAGACAGAGGAAGAGTGAGGGAGTGAGACAGGCAGACAGAGGGAGAGCGAGGGAGGGAGGGAGAGGCAGACAGAGGGAGAGCGAGGGAGGCAGCGCAAGGGAAACTGAAGCAGACAGGGAGAGCGAGGGAGGGAGACAGGCAGACAGAGGGAGAGCGAGAGAGGTAGACAGGCAGACAGAAGGAGCGCGAGGGAGGGAGACAGAGGCAAACAGAAGGAGAGCGAGGGAGGCAGCGCGAGGGAGACTGAGGCAGACAGGGAGAGCGAGGGAGAGTGAGAGAGGGAGACAGGCAGACAGAGGGAGAGCGAGGGAGAGAGACAGGCAGACAGAGGGAGAGAGAGAGCGAGGGAGACAGAGGCAGACAGAGGGAGAGCGAGGGAGGGAGACAGGCAGACAGAGGGAGAGCGAGGGAGGGAGACAGGCAGACAGAGGGAGAGCGAGGGAGGGAGACAGAGGCAGACAGGGGGAGAGCGAGGGAGGGAGACAGGCAGAAAGAGGAATAGTGAGGGAGTGAGACAGTGAGACAGAGGGAGAGCGAGGGAGGGAGGGAGGGAGGGAGAGGCAGACAGAGGGAGAGCGAGGGAGGCAGCGCAAGGGAGACTGAGGCAGACAGGGAGAGCGAGGGAGGGAGACAGGCAGACAGAGGGAGAGCGAGAGAGGGAGACAGGCAGAAAGAGGGAGGGAGACAGAGGCAGACAGAGGGAGAGCGAGGGAGGCAGCGCGAGGGAGACTGAGAGCGAGGGAGAGTGAGGGAGGGAGACAGACAGACAGAGGGGAGAGCGAGGGAGGGAGACAGGCAGACAGAGGGAGGCAGAGCGAGGGAAAGCGAGGGAGACAGAGGGAGAGCGAGGGAGACAGAGGGAGAGCGAGGGAGAGTGAGGGAGAGCGAGGGAGACTGAGGGAGACTGAGGGAGACTGAGGCAGACAGGGAGAGCGAGGGAGAGTGAGGGAGGGAGACAGGCAGACAGAGGGAGAGCGAGGGAGGCAAAGTGAGGGAAAGCGAGTGAGTGAGGGAGACCTCAGAGTGAGGGAGACCTCGGAGTGAGGGAGGGGGAAGGAGAGAGAGGGAGACAGAGGGAAGAAGGGAGAGGGAAGGAGGGAGAGGGAAGGAGAGAGAGGGAGACAGAGGGAAGGAGGGAGAAGGAAGGAGAGAGGGAGAGAGAAATAGAGGAAGGTAGAGGGAAACAGAGAGAGGGAGAGGGAAACAGAGAGAGAGAGGGAGACAAAGAGAGAGTGATACAGTCAGAGTGAGCGAGACCGAGGGAGAGAGGGAGTGAGACAGAGGGAGAGAGGGAGTGAGAGGGAGTGAGGCAGTCAGAGTGAGTGAGACAGAGGGAGACAGAGAGACAGAGGGAGAGAGAGGTAGAGATAGGGAGGGAGGGAGAGAGAGAGGGAGGGAGAGAGAGAGGGAGGGAGGGAGAGAGAGAGAGAGAGAGAGAGAGAGAGAGAGAGAGAGAGAGAGAGAGAGAGAGAGAGAGAGAGAGAGAGAGAGAGAGTGACAGAGAAAGAACGGGAGAGAGAGAGAGAAATGTGTGTATGCCAGGTCTGGTGGCTCAGTGGACGAAGGCGTCCGCTGCAGGGACCTGTGATCAACCTCATGGTCAGTTTTTTTTTCTAGCACCGCCGCCTCCCCCACTGACCCCGCCCCCACCGCTGCGGCCCTCGGACACAAACCACACTGTAAATTTGGCCCCCGAGAGAAAGTTTGTGAGTACCCATGCGCTAGACTATCAAATCTGAGCTTTACAGGGATACCGGACGATAGTGAATGCCTCAATGGTCAGCCCAATCCTTTGGTTTACATAGAGTCGCTGATCAGAGAACATATACTTGGGAAAGCACCAGAGGACCCTACTATAATGAGGGCTCATAATCCCTTCTCAGAAATGTCCAGGGGCCAAGTATCCCAGGACGAGGATTTTAAATTTTTCTGATTACCGCATTAGAGAGGCTGTTCTAAATAAGGCGATTCAAAGGGGGGATATTTTCCTACCGGATGGAGCCATGATGAGAGTGTTCTCCGATATATCAGCATTAGCAGCTCATCGGCGGAGGGACTTTGTGGGCATGATGGGTCAAGTCAAGAGTGCAATAGCACAGGTCTCTATTGTTCAGCAGTCCAAAAGGAAACCTTTATGGAGAAGGTAGTTCCATCTTTGCTCCTTCCTTGAAAAAGCTCAAGAACTACTACAAAAGATATCCCAAGCAAGCGGAAAATAGTGAAATGTGTGGCAACTGAACAGAATGCGGTCTCCAGGACTCTAGGACTGTATATAGTTATAGGAATCTGAAATATATCAAGCTCGGTTTCCTGTATGATTATATGCAAATGGAATACACTAGCATTATAGGATTAGTCACTTTCACTTGCTACTTTTTGTACTCTGCACTGTATGCACTTTGCGCACTTTAACTGTGCTCACTTTCACTACAGCACTTTATTCTCCTCTATGGGGATCTCTAAAGATACCTATCTGGGTGCATACGGTAAAGCTGCTATTATTCTCTCTTGTCATAGGTATTTGTACCAGAAAATTTTGATTACACTTTGCACTTTATGCATGGTGCTCACTTTCGCTATTGCACATTATAATTTTCCCCCTATTGTGGGGTAATGGTATTTATCAAGTTTGATTGGGAAAAGTGTGTAGCAACCTCTTCTTGTATAAGCAATGGGTACCTTAAGAAGATTTGCACTTTATGTATTATCCATTTTTGATATTAGATTCTGACCTCTCCTTTTTTGCGGTATGCACTGGTTGTAAGTTTATCTATTAGGCTGTATGAAGGGGAAAAAATGTTTGTTAAAAAAAAAAAATCTCTCTTGTTTAGGCAATGGGTACCTTAGAATTAGCTGGGATCCCAGGTTTTCAGAGATTTCTAAAGATAACAATTTCTATATGCATGTTTCGCACTTGGTCGGCACTTTTTCTTTTTTGTGCAAGACTTGATCGGCCTTTTCCCATGTTAAGGAGTTTTCGCTTTTGGCCAATAAAACCAGTTATAGCTGGATATTTTTTGGCCTGAGTGGGCACAACGCACAAGCACTTTTTTGATGATGTTAGCACTTTATGCAGGAAATACTCGGGCGGGGGGTAAAAGTCATAGGATAAACAGCATGGAGGGGGAGGAGGGATTGACGTGAGATTAGGTGCCAGATCAAGGCACCCTTGTTTGCTGGGTTGGCTGAGGAAGGGAGGCGAGGGCTACCCCTTCTTCAGGTAGCCTGTGGGGGAGGGTGTGGTGGGGTTGGGGGGTGAAGCATTATAAAACAAATGGGCGGGAAAATAGCAGGCCAACAATGGTCAAGAAACAGGATTGCAACACAATCAAGTTCAGGGGTCAAGGGGCATACTATGGTTCTTATGTCACTAAGGGGACACAGGTAACTTCAGCAAAGGAGACAGTACAAATTGAGGAATTGTGAAGGGTAGAGCATAATATGTATTCTTTGGCTGAGTTAAGGTTCTATGTTTTCCTGAAGAACGTCACAACCGCTAAAGATAATCTTGTGCAATGTAAATGTTTTTTTTAAATGCACAGAAAAGAGGAGCTATGTTGAAATGGTTGAGCTCATTCACACTACAGGTGATTTTTTAGTAAGAGACACACCTGAAGTCCAACTCCCCCAGGGTATCACTCCCCAGGAAGTTTGTTCAGGCTTACTTTGCTTCGGCTAATACTTCGGTATGAGGGGTGGGTATTTTACTTTCATCTGTGTTCGACTTGGAGGTGGGAAAGGTGATTCGGGATGAAGGTTCAAGGGGGATCTGGATTGAGGTCTCAGTTAATGGGGTAGGCCTCATTCTGTTTAACAATTATGGGCCAATTATTGAAGATACTAAGGCCTTTAAACAGATATACGACTTGTTGATGAATGCCCTTGGCTTTATAGTTATGGGAGGCGATTTTAATTTTATACAAGATTTAGGTCTTGATACGTCAAATAAGTCTAAACAACAATTAAAACCAAAGACGGCGAAATTATTGAGAATTATGAAAGAAGATTTTGCCCCATTAGATCCTTGGTGGGTAGATCACCCAGGCTCTACCCAGTTTACATGCTACTCAGCTAGGTTCAAAACAGCTTCACGATTGGCCTTTTTAAAAAATAATTAAGCAACTTGTAAGAGGGGAATCCGTTATTTTTTCTAATTTGTTTTCAGATCACTCATTAGTCTCCCTGGTAATATGTTTACCCACCCCTAAAAAAAAAATACCAGGTGGTACTTTGATAAAGTATTGCTCTCGGATTCAATATGAATCTTTGACACTTGTGAGTCTATACAGTGGTTTCATAAAGAGAATATTAAGACAGCATCAGGTTTTATGGTCTGGGAAGATTTTCAGGCCTCTTTTCGGGGACGAGTGATTGCACATAAGGCTAATCTATAAAACCTTAGGCAACATAAGATTAAAGGACTCCAGAATGCTGTAGAAGGAGCTAGGGGAGATCTTGCGTCCAGGCCCCAGACGATCCTGAGGAGGAGGTTCTTCAACAGGAATTACTAAGGGCAAAAGAGCAACTAAAAACTCTTTTATTCTCAAAGAAATCTCTGGGAGCAAAGCATTTCAACAGAAAGTATACGAAGAAAGCCAGCAGATAGGAACATTTTTAGCCTGATCTACTAAAACACAAGAGAGTAGGCCACTAATTCCACAAATAAGAGACCCCAGCACTGCAAGGCTGGTTACTGAGAAAGATAGAATTGCCGAAATCTTTGTTTCTCATTTTAAGAAAATTAATGCAGAGACCCAGCTAGTTAACATCCAGGCCCTGGAGGATGCTTTTACTGCAGTTCAGGTACACACAATTTCCAAGAATGATTGTGAGGCTCCGAATGAACCGATTACATTTACAGAATTAAGGAAAAGGAATGGCTAGTGCTAAGGCAAGTGGTAATGATGGAATATCGATTAAAGTCTATATGCTGTTTTTGGATGAGTTCTCTCCTTTTTTATTATTCATGTACAAACAGATTATGAATGGGTTGCCTGTCTTCTGACAGATTTAAGGAATCAGTTGTGATTTCTATCTTAAAGAAGGATAAGGACCCCAAGGACCCGAGCTCCTATCGCCAAATAAGTCTATTAAATGTAGACTACAAGCTTTTTATGAAAATCTGGGCGAATAGGATCTTGAGTTATGTGCAACAGGTGGTACATGCAGACCAAACAGGGTTTCTCCCCGGTAGGTCGATGGCTGCAAATACCTCTTTTCTGATATAAGCTATCAACTATTTTTCAGTCAGAAAGGATATATCGGCTATCTTAAGGATGGATGCAGAAAAGGCATTCGATCTGGTGGCTTGGCAGGCCCTTTTTTTTTATTCTAGGGAAGTTTGGATTTCCATTACGCCTGATAGAAATGTTAAGAGGAATTTATATGGGGCGTTTGCAAAAATAATTATAAATGCGGAGCAGGCAGGTGAAGTGGTGGTTAGGTGGGGCACTAGGCAGGGCTGCCCCCTTTCCTCCCTTCTATTTCCTCTTTCTTTTGAGCCACTAGCAATGAAGATCCACTCTAACACATCAATTCTGGCTCCGCTAACAGAAATGGCAAAAATTAAGCTGTTTGCCGATTATATGATTTTATATCTGAATCCAGGTACAGCAAACATCCAGTGTGCGCAAGGGGAAATCCAGGAATTTACAGCACTGGGGGGGGGGCAAGGTTAATCAGGCCAAAATAGAGCTCCTTTTGTTTAACTCGGTGGAAACTGATCTTCCTACAGGGCTAAAATATCTGCCATTACGAACTGTTAGATATTTGGGCTTTTACGTTACTGCTGATTTTCCTCAATTGTTTCAACTAAGTTATGTAAATACTCTTAATAAAAAACCTTTTAGAGAGATGGTCGCTTTTACCTCTGTCTATAGAAGGCTGAGTTTCCATAGTAAAAATGCCTATACTTCCCTTGCTGATATTTCTGTTTCTAAATCTTCCTTTAAAAATACCTATCTCATATTTCAATGAAGTGAATAAAGTTATTTGTGAGTTTGTATGAACAAGAAAAACACCTCGTATCAAATTATCCATTGTAGAATTAGATGTAGAACAGGGGGGGGACTTGCACTTCCTCACTTTTCCACTTATTATCAAGCTGCGTTAGTTAGTTTACTATCACAGCAAGTAGCCCCTTCCTCCAAATTTGATAATTTTTTGTTAAATCTTATGTTAACAGAAAGCGCAATTAAGTTACCATCATTTTTGCGTAGCACAAAATTACCTAAAAACTAGATATAAGGTTGTGAATATAATTGCAAATCGTACGCAGCGGTTTTTATAAAACGTACATTGTTCCAACATGTCACGCATACACCTCTCTTCAAGACTGTGAGTTATGGGCCTTCAGCTTTCGCAAAATGGACTGCAGTCCTATAACAATCTAGGCTTTCGTAACCTAGGTGACTTCTATACCGGCACCAACTTGATAGCATGGGAATCATTTGTATTGCAATTCGATCTGTGGTTAAATTTTAGACAAATAACATGCTTTCTTAAAAACAATTACACAATAATTAATGAGAGGGAAAGAATAATTTTAAAAGCATCCTTTGGGTTGAATTTGAGTGGTGTTGGAAATTGGTATCGGCTACTGCTCCAGGGCACGAATAAGAGACTTGTTGAAGCAAGCTTCCCAAAATTGCTCAGGAAACTAATTGTCAATTTAACATCCACAAAAAGCAACGAGTGTGCGAGTTTGGGAATAAAGCTCTGAGAGCCGCCAACTCAAAAAGATTGTCTTTTCTTTCTAGATGGCTGGTCTATTATACTTCCCTCAGGCTACATAAATGGCTCCCATCAATCCTGAATTAATGTTTTGGATGCAACCTGGCTGGGGCAAGAGACTGGATACATATATTTTTTACATGTCCTAGACTGCAACACTTTTGACAGGAAGTGTTTAGGTTTATTAGCTGTTATATATCTTTGGTTATCCTATCCTCAACATCATTGGCCCTATTTGTTTTTTCTTGCACAAGTAGTCAGCTTCCAAAACATAGGCAATACTTTGTTTTCATAGCTATAGCGGTAGCCAGATCCTTGGTGTTGCAAAACTGGAGATCACCGAGGGGAACTAAAATGGTTCAGTGGCTTCCTAAGTTGGACCAGACCTACCAATTTGAAGAGGCTTATGCAAAAAGGGTAGGGACACTTCGTAGGTTTAGGGCAGCTTGCGGGAGCTATGTTCTGGTCACACATGCAAATGAGAACGTGTAAGCAGTCTATGCCCTATGTAATGAAATAGGAGGTGTTTTAATCTATAAAGTTTTTTAATCCGATAGTTCGATGCCTGTTTGTAGCAATAATGTTTGTACTCTTTTTTCTGCATTTTAGGTGTTCCAGGTTTTGATGTATAGAATGCTTGTTATGTATTATGTAGAATAGAATATGAATGTATGCTATTTATTGTCTAATGAATTATGAGATTGGGTATTACGAAATTTTTCTTTTTTATATACCATGGTTATAATGTCTGCTGTTTTACGCTCAATTAAAAAAATATATAAATATTTATAATAGAAAATGTATGCATTATAAATGCATTTATAAATAAATAAAATTAAATGCAATAGAAAAAATAAGATTTTCCTGGTGGGAAGCAGGAGCTAAGGGAACCATGCACTGGGCAAGCACATCTGGTCAAGTGCTAAGGCCTTCTCTAGCCTTCACTAGCTTCAGGGGACTTTTGTGTGTGGTGAAGATTCTGAGTAAGCCCCCACATTTACCTGGTGCTTGATCTAGAGAAGGGGTGAGTCACATGGATAATCATAAGTGCAAAATTCAGTTGGCCAACTAGTACTTGAATGTTATACAGTATAACATTTTTACAGGATAATTTCAAATCAGTAGATGCCTGAAAGCCAACATCTCATCTACAGGGTAAACATCGTTTACAACGATGTTTTCACAACGCGGTACCTTTACACCGCGGCTGTGACAACGCAAGTCGTTACCACGACTTGCGCTGGAGGGCGCTCAAGGTCTAAAAATAGTTAATTTACTATCCTAACACCTTCCCTAGGGTCCACGGGGACTGGTGTTAGAATAGTAAATTAAACTATTCGAAATCCGCGCCCCCCCAACGCAAGTCGTGGTAACGACTTGCGTTGTCACGGCCGCGTTGTAAAGGTATGCGTTGTGACGGTACGCGTTGTACCGTCATATATCCCATCTACAGGCAAGCTACACTCCCTGGCATTTGAGTCAATATGCAAGTAAGGGGGTTCTGGTCTTCTTACTCGCCAAGGTACAATCAAATTCTGCAACACTGCTTCAAAAGAATTTAGGACCAAGACACATTCAGATGAATCATCTGACGCCATCAAGAGGAAGTTATCTAAGTAGTGAAGGACATCAGGAAAGCCTGTTTTTGTAATGAATATTCATTCAAGACTTGGACTGAATGACTCGAAATAGGTAAAGGATATTGAGCAACGGAGAGGAATTCACCAATCATAATACACCGTGTTACTAAACTCAAATTTGAGTACATGGTAATCTTCGAGGTGAACAGGGAGGAGTCTGAAAGCAGAATTAGGGCGTGATTTAGATGTTGGCGGAACTGCGACAGAGTGGGCTTTGTTGGAGGTTTTCCTGTTGTGTAATTCCCACTAATCCATAGGACCTGCGCGTTTTTGGACCCAATAAACTTTGGGCAAAGTGCCTAGACTGATTCCATGCACCCCGTAGCATATGTTGACCTAGAGACCAGCTACCTCACAGTGCCACCATAAGCCCCCCTAACCCAATCAGGGAGCGAATGGTTTCCTGCAACCACTGAACATGACAACCCTGACCCCCTCAGGGATCATGGTAACAGATCGGAACCTTTTCACTGAGTCACTCGTGCCCTCTCGTTCTCAGAAAAATATACAGAAAATACACAACAGGACATTGTCAATATATTTATTGAACCAACGTTATTCTTGTATAGAAGACATGTGCTGTGTTAATCAGTAGGCAGAAGCAGATGAAAGTGATTACAAGCACCAAAAGAGTAAATAGCAGAAACAGTTCCACCATTGTGCTAAGACAGTGTATATATGCAGGCATATAATACATGGTAGTAATCAGGCGTACTCCTACTATGCAATCCCTACGCTGTGCGTGTCTAGAGTGTGTCTAGTTGTAGCGCCAAAAATCCCCCGACAGAATGATCCAACCCCATTACCTAGTGGGAAAGAATGTAGGACCCCGTTGTGGTCGTGAAATTGGACACCCCTCACGGAGATGTCAGACAGCCTCTAGGAGAAGCCTCAGCATGCAGGACCCTTTGATGTCAGAGGAAGTCTCTCCTCTGCCAACCCCCGGAAATGCTTCTTTATTTATAATAAAAAGCATCCTTGCGATGTATACGTAGATTATTTATTTATTAATTTATTTATTTCTGCATTTGTAGAGCGCCTGGTTACACCAACTGGTGTGTCCCGGCGCTATTCATACATTCTGCACCCTTCAGGAATTAGTGTCTTCCAGTTCAAGTACTACTTCTTATTCTTGTATGTACAGTGACGTTTTTAGTTTTTTCCGGAAAAGTTTCTCCGATGGTTCCCCACTAAGGGTCAGGGGAAGGGAGATCCAACTTTTTGCTGCAAAGTAACCAACGGAGCGTGCTCCCATTCATGCCTTCCTAATCCTTGGATCTCCGTTGTCTTCCTGTCTCATAAGGAATCATAAGGTCATTGAGGTACAGTGGACACCTGCCCTGCAAGATTCGATGCCCAGTGCACAGTGCCTTAAATGTGATTCGTTTCTGGATAGGTAACCAATGTAATGACTTTAGTGCATTCTTTGAGGATGCTTTCCTTGGCAGATTTAAAACAAGATGGACTGCTGCGTTCTGGACAAATTGCAGCTTTTGGAGTCCTTTTTTGTTGGCACCCAGGTACAGCAGGTTTCCATAATCTAACCTGGAAGTGACGAGATTATGAGTCAGGGTCTTTCTTGCCGCCAAAGGTAGGATGTCTAGGGTCTTCTTTAATATTCTTAGGATTCCAAAACATCTACCTGCAACCCTTTTGATTTGGGTCTCAAAAGATAATCTATGGTCTATCCATATCCCCAGGTTCTTCACCTCCATCCTTGGGGTGGGGACCTGACCTAAGCTCGCTGGCCACCATGCCAATGACCAGAAAGATGGTGTGTTTCCGACTATCAGTATTTCCGTCTTGTTGCCGTTAAGCATTAGGCAATTATCTGTCATCCAGCCCACTAAATCTTTCAGGCAGTCCGCAAAGCTATTGGCTGCTAGTGCAGATTTTTGGGTTAAGGTGACCAAAAGCTGTGTGTCATCTGCGTATGACACTATTGTGACACCGTGTTTCTCCACTATTTCGGCCAAGGGGGCGACGTATAGATTAAACAGAGTTGGGCTCTGGGCTAACTTGATGTGTTTGGAGGTGTGTGTGGCTTGTGACACCTGAAAGCTGCGCCCATGCAGGTAAGAAGCCATCCAATGCAGGGCCACCCCATCTACACCCCCCCTTTCTGAGTCGATGCACTAATAATTAATGTGACACCATATCGAATGCTGCTCTGAGGTCTAGAAGAACCAGCACAGTTGTCAGACCTTCATCCACTCTCTTCCGTACTGACTCTGTGGCATAGAGCAGTGCTGTCTCAGTTGAATAGGATGATCCAAAACCTAATTGTGTTGGATGCAGTAGGTCATGTGTCTTAATGTGAGCCCCTAACTGTATATTGACCACTTTTTCACCCATTTTTGAAAAATAAGGGAGTAGTGAGACTGGTCGCAGATTTTCCTTTACATTCCCGTCAGCTGTCGGCTTTTTTTTCAGTTGGCGGACAATGGCTTGTTTCCATATAGCAGGTACCTTGCCTTCTTTGAAGGACATTTCTAACAGCTGCTGGATATAGGGTAATATTGTTCCTAGTCCTGCACAAATGACCTTAGGTGTTGCTGTGTCAAGTGGTGATCCCAATTTTATGCTCAGTACTATCCTTTTCAGCTCTTCCAGGGAAGGAGGAGTGAACTGGGAGATATTCTTTCCCCCCCACTCCTTCATTTGTTCCTTGTGGTTTAGGTGTCTGTTTCGTGCGCTGTCCGGAAAAGTGTCATAGATCTTAGATACCTTTTCTGCGAAGAATTCTGCGATTTTATTGCAAGATTCTTCTGAACAAGGGGCAGATGCTACTGTTCTTTCTAATGAGGATAGTTCTTTGAAAATGCCGAACAATTCCTTTGAAGAGTTATCCCCTGTTTCAATCCTCTCGGTGTAATATGCAGCTCGTGTTTCTTTATAAGTGCATGGTACTGTCTCAGCTTTAGCTTATAGACCGTTTTATCAGAGTCTAAGAAGCCCTTCCTCCAATTCTGTTCTAGCTTTTTACATGCCTGTCTTGCCATCCTTAAATCCTGGTTATACCAAGGTGCACCCTTCGTGCTCCTGCGCGGGGTACTGGTTGCCCATGAGGCCACCACATCCAGCGCACCTTTAATCCAGTTATTTACTTCCTGACTCTGCTGGTTAATGTCAGTGTTTAAGAGGGGGGGATTTGCTAACAGAGCCTGTGTAAAGCTGTTTCCCTCAAAATTCCTCCATTTCCTATGTCTGCTGTTATATGACGGCTCCTTTTTTTTAGGTGATTTTGTTAGCGGGATTGTAAAGGCCACTAAATAGTGGTCCGACCATGGGACCGTTGTTGGGCAGTCCACTATCAGCCCCTGGCAGTTTGAGAAAATGGGATCTAAGGCCTAACTTTACTACTCCTAAACTGAGAAAAATCCTAATTGTAAGACTTTCGGTATTCACAGAAGGCATTTAGGAGTCCTAAAGTTAGGAGTCCTAACGTTACTACTACTAAACTGAGAAAAATGCTAATTTTAAGACTTTCAATATTCACAGACGGCATTTAGGAGTCCTAAAGTTACGACTCCTGACTTCTGTGAATACCGAAATAAGTAAGTGCCTACTGTGAATACCAACATGAGTAAGTGCCTTGTGTGAATACCAAAATGGTAGTAAGTTTAGGATTTTGTCTTAAGTTAGTTCTGTGAATCAGGCCCTACGGTCGGTACATGGGTTACGAGAATAATGTGTTTACTCTGAGCTAATGCTCTCTCACTATGAGAATTTTCTCAGTCAGTGCAAAATGCATTTCAGCGTTTGTGTACAAATGTGATTTGTAAGCATTGGAAACTGTATCACCTTGATTGAATATGATGTGTGTATACCCAGTTGCTCTAGCAACTATGCGGATAACTAGGTTGGTCGAGTTTACATGTGTGTGTAAATGTTTAGAAGCTATCATGTCAGCTTGTACGTAACGTAAAATGTTTGTATGTGCCTGTGTCCAATGTATTATTGAAAAGTCTGGTCTGATCAAATCATAGAATGGTTTTACCCATTATGCGAAATCTAAAATGTATGTTCTGCCCAATGAAAAATGGATTGGAAACTTTTTAGAGTCTTTAGATGTTGGAGCAATGCATATTTCTCTAAAACAAATGGGTCGCCAGGATTCTGCCATCCGTTGAAAATCGTATCCCAAAAATAGGCCATTAAGATGGGCCATTTTTGATTTCTTGAAGTTACATTTGTAGCCCAAGTGAGCGTTCCCCAGAATTATGTGGTATCAAAGTGTTCCATTAATTCATCATCTGTTAGATAGATATTATCTACATACAACAATGCCTCCTCATCAAAAAATTTAAGTAACTCCGTCACTCTGGCGGAAAACAGCCCAGGGCTATTCTTATACCCTTGAGGCAAGTGACAACATTGCCTCTGTGAGCCTAGCACTGAAAATGCTGTCAAATATCAGTTTGCAGGTGCAATATTTTGGCAGAAGAATCCATTTGAGATAACTAGTGCTGTTTTGTATTTTTTCTGCACAATGTTATTCATTAATACGGCACTGTGTGCATTTTGTACTGCAAATGTGCAAGTTGATGTGTTTAAATGTCTGTAGTTTAATACTAGGTAGTATGAATTGTTCCGTTTCACTACGGGAAACAAGGGAGTATTTATTGATGAGGTGCAATATTCTATTACACCTTGGTATTCAAGTTGTTCTGGAATTTCCCTAACTTGTTTTTAGCTTCATGTTTTATTGGGTATTGTCTTTGGGGTCATGGAGTTGATTTCAACAGGATCTCATGATGAGGTGACTCATCATCCCACCCAAAATGATTTCGATATAATGCAGGAGCTAGTGCTAATGCCCAATCTGTGGCATAAGAACTAATTCTGGAACAAGGTCAGAAAAAGCAGGTAAAATTACTGTTTCCCCTTTTGTGCATTCCATTACGAACTTAGGTGGCCAGTCTTTTTCAATCAAAAGTATATCGTAACCATACGTCAAGTTCTCCCAAAACAGAGCCTTGGTGCTGCTGGGTATGTCCCCCGCCAATTGGAGTGTATTTTCGTATAAACAATGGGAAACACTTACTAGTATCAGGTGTTTCCACCACGATATGCTCACTCAGCGCTACTGCCGACAGATAATCCATCAGGTTCTGGGGAGCTATTTTGACTTTTGCCATGCTGTCCAGCATCGTCACTGCCCATTTCCTGTTCAGAAGCAGAGTCCTCAGTAGTCTGGGCATGGCCAATTTTAATCCCAGCTACTTTCCTCTTTTTGAATTGAGGTTTATTATTCTTTGATTTTTCTTCTTTATTAATGATGCAGTCAGACGAGCATTGAGATTTCTGCTTTGGCTTCACATGCTTTTCCGATCTGCACTTTGACCTTCCTCCTCTCTCCAAACGTATATCGGATGACTCCTGAAAGGAACGACAGTAGCGTGTATTAGTATCCTGATGCCTGTCAGGTTTCCTAATGTCATCATGGTTTCTGAGATTATATCTTTTTTCATTGGCTTCCTGTTGAGGAGACCCACCATGTGTTTTTGTTTGTCTTTATGTTTTGTTTATTATTCCACTTCTTCTTAGTTAAAGAATTGTGTGCTTACTTAGACTTTCCAGAATTACTCTTAAATTGTGATTTCCAAGGTCTGGCTCCCAAATTATCTCTACCTAAGGTCGCATAGGTTTCTTCGATATTTTTTGGTAATTCCCCTTCCTGTTGTGCAGGAGTGAAATCCCTTAAGAGTTGGCGTATAGCTAACACAGCTGCCTCCACTTTTAAGCTACTTAACATAATGGTGGATACTGCGGCAAAATTGCCCATCAATTTCATCCCTAAGTCCAGGGCAGGTGCTGCTCCTTACTCATTCATAAGCTGCTTCAATACATCAGGTAAAACAGCCAGTGAAGAGGTACCATAGTCCTTGCATATTCTACAAACGAAGACTGTACCCCAAGTGGTGCAGTCTTCCACTGGGGTAGCCATCCCCATCGGCAAGCAAAAAGTTAGTATTCTGTGTTTTTCCTACATGCCTGTATGGGGAAATACTTATACTGCTTCAAGCTGGCTTGTTTTTGTGCTATCCAGAACAGAATTTGCTCCTGACTGGTGGGAATTTTTCCCATAACGGCATTCAGTGTTTTGTGGGCTGATAATAGTGGTTGAGAAACCTGAGCAGTCTGCGCATGGTTAACTGTGAGTGTTCGCATTATAAACTGTGTGAGATTTCTGTATATTTTAACAAAATCTCTGTATAGTGTACACATTTCTGCTGCAGTTGAATTTGCAGTGTCAGGAAGCAGGGTGTCCGCAACTAAGACCGGCCATGTTTCTCCTTCCTTGCTGAGCGGACCAAATCTCATGTTTCTGTAGTGTGTGGGTGGGTGCCTTTAAACCAATTAATATGCTCTTGGTAGGAGAGAGAAATTTCTATGTTTTAATATGGAGTGCATTTCTCAAAGTAGGTAGGAAACATTTGTGTACAACCATTTGCAGCTGGGAATTTAACCCAGGAATAGAATACATCTGTCTTGGATGCTTTGTGTTCCTCAACTATGAAGGTAACATCTCCACTCGTAGCTGGGAGACCAAAGTTTAATAACTTGAGAGTAAATGCATGTTTGCAGTTCTCTGTTATGTTTAATTCCCCTTCTACTTCCTCATTAGCTATTGTTTTAAAATGTTTGGGGGAAAAAGGAAATTACTAAATGAATTTATGGAGATAAGGTAACACAATGTGGGAAGTTTTTGTATCCTACAAGCTTGAACATTCTACAGCCAATACATAGGGTTTTGCCTACTCAGCTGAGGCAGATTTCCCTACCACCATGAACGTCTCCAGTTTGGATGTGAGTAGGAGTCTCTGAGACAGAGTGATTGAAAAACTCAGGTTACCGGTAAAATAAAAACCCAACCAACGTCATGTCATGTAGTTCCCACTAATCCATAGGACCTGCACCTTTGTGGACACCATAAACTTTTGATGAGGTGCCTAGACTGATTCCATGCACCCCTGTAGCATATGTTGGCCTAGTGACCAGCTATCTCACAGTGCCAAAAAAGCTCCCTTAACCCAAACAGGGAGCAAATGGTTTCTGGCAACCACTGAGCATGACAAACCTGACCCCTCAGGGATCGTAGTAACAGATCAGAATCTTTTCACTCAGTTACTCGCGGTCTCTCGTTTTCAGAGAAATATACAGAGAATACACGCGGACAGAATCTATGGTAAGCAATACCTATACCTGTTACCTTTTCATTTGCCACAGAACAGAAGTGCTGTAATCTTGTTTCAGAAAATCGTAGTTACAAGCAATAGCATACCAATGTGCCTGTATATTTCTGAAATGTTGATAATTGAAAATGTAAAGAAACACCTAAATCAGTACATTGGATAAAAATATTTGGTGCAAGTTGTCTTCAAACGAATGTACACTTTCACAAAAAAGGATAATAAGCCAAAATATTTTTTAAATGGATACAAGTGTGTTTAAAAAAATTTAAGAAAACTATAATATCAAAAAAATATGCAACACACATTGGGAGAAATGCAATGTAACATGACATACAAATTGTACTACACAAGCTGGAATAGTTGCCTTATTCATTAGCACTAAAATCAAAGGCAGTTTCAATTTGGAAGTATCCAACATATACATCCATGAAACTTTACCCTTTGTCTAATGTAAGCCCTATACCATATCCCAAGGTGCAATGCATATGTGCTCAGACTGAGCAGGAATTAAGGTCAAACAAACACACCTACAGTAACACATTGATAAAAACAAATGTTCAACATCAATTGGTTGGTGCAAATGGCCCTTACTAGGGTGAAAGTATGCACCTACATCAAATGGCCATCACATACTACGGTAACCAGTGTATGTTTTTAACCAACTACACATCAACTAATCTAACAAGAGTACATGCCACCATGGTAAAGAAAAAAAAGAACTTCACAATTTCGTTTTTTGCAGATTTATATAGCGCAAACTCGACCTGAAGGTATTGGAGAGCTTTACATGACCACCAGTTACGTTACACAGGACACATTAATTTTTTAGTAGGCACAGGAAGATTACGTGATTTGCCCACAGTCACAGTATGTTGAGCCAGCACCGGGGAAATGGGACCGCCCGCAATGCATGTGGCGGTCCCGCACATTCAATTAGGATGCGCACGCCACATTGGCGGGCGCATCCCGCATTTTTAACATTGCGGCGGGCAGTGCTAAAAGCACCGCCCGCCGCAATGCCAAAAATGCAAGTTGTGCATATGCATGCACAACGTGGCAGGCACCGCGCTGTGCCTGCCATGTTGTGCATGCATATTCCAGACACCGCCCCCATATTAAACCCTTTTCCGCCTGGTCGACTTGTCGACCGGGCGGAAAAGCGGTGGGTGGTCTTCCGGTCCACCGCGGTACCCTCCGCCATACTAATATGGCGGGGGAAATGGGTGGCGGCCGGGCTAGGATGTAGGGCTGATCGCCACCGCCATGCGGGCGGTGGCGATCCACCCTACATTCTAATGGGCCCTCTGATTCCCCAGTTCCAAAGGCAGCTCTGGTCGTGAAGCCACATCCTCTCCCCTATTTAGAAACATTGCTAGGAATCAAACAATTGTGAATTAACATTATTGAAACAACAAACTTGGTGAAAATGAAATATACTTATTTTCAAAGCTGAGATGATTCTATCGGAAATGATTTGGCACACTGCCAGTTCAAATAAGGTAAATGTCTTTTGCACTTCGGTGCACTGACACAACAACTCGCCTCCTAAGGGATTGCCATGGGAACCTCCTCAGGAAGGGGCATCAATGTGGAAGAGCTGGCTCCTCTAGATCTTACATGGGAGGGTTTTTTCTGGGGTTAGTGGGGTGGTTGGGCCTGGGAGGGGAAGGGGGCTGGGTTTTGGCAGGGGAGCTATTTACCTGTTTTTTTTATCTGGACGTTTGGGCTAGGGAGGGGAAGGGGGGATGGCAGGGCAGCTTTTGGCTATTTCTTATCTGAACTTTTGAGTTTGGGAAGGGGTGGGTTTGGTTTTCTGAAGAGAGGGTTTCTGTTTTATAGGGGTAGTCTCTGGAGGGGGAAGCTTTCTTTTTTATTCGGGAGGGGGGTTTAGGATGTGGAGGGTATTATGGCAAGGGTAAACAGGACATCCTCTTGGGGAAAATAGGTGTGATATTCCGGAAGGGTTGAGATTTGTGAGGGAGAGGATGTGTCTGCTGTGTGTGTGGAGGGTGTAGGTGTCTGTGGGTCTGGTGTATGTGCTGAGTGTTTTGTGGTGTGTCGTTTGCTTAGTGTGTGCTGCATCAGTGAGTGTTGGCATTTGTGTTTCTGAAGAGTGCTTCCTAATGTGTATGTGTGTGGTGTGGAAGTGAAGGGTATTGGTGTGGTGCATGTAGAGGGGCTGGTTAATGTGTGTGTGTAGTTTGTTGTAGTGTCTGTCAGTGTGATGTGGTTGGTGTGAGGGAAGTGTCTGTGGTAGTGTGTGCACTGTCAGTGGGTGTGTCAGTGGAGCAGGTGGTGAGTTTATCTGTGGTGTGTGTGTGTGTGTACTGTCAGTAGGTGTGTCAGTGGAGGGGCATTGAGTGAGTCTGAGGTGATTTGTGTGCTGTCAGTGGAGGGGGTGGTGAGTGTGTCTGTGTTTGGTATGTGTGTGGTCAGTGGATATGCCAGTGGAGAGGTGGTGAGTGTGTTTGTTGTGGTGTGTGTGCTGTCAGTGGGTGTGTCAGTGGAGAGGATGGTGAGAGTGTCTGTGGAGGTGGGGGTGGTGGATGCATGTTTGTCAGTGTGCCTCTGTTTCTTTTGGGTTCTCCTATCTATATGTGTGCTGCTTGGGTCTGTTGAGGTGTCTGGATGCAAATGTTTGTGTTTGCTTTGGACAGGGCGGGGTATGAGGAATGAGGATCGGGTCGGGATGGGAGGTGAGGCAGATTTCAAGACTGCGGTCAGGGAGGAGGCCAGAGCCTGAAACGACTGCTTTTGGGCAAATATACCACAGTGAATGCCTTCCAGGAAAACTAACATATGCTGCATCTGGGAGCTAAACCCCTGGGTGGCATTCAGGAGGACAGTCTGCCCTACAGTAATTGTACATAGGAGGTCAACAACCTCCTCACCGAGTTCAGCCAGGGCGACAGGGGTAGGGGTTAAGGAGCCTGGGATGAAGGAGACTGCACTCTCTTTAGGAGTGCAGGGTGGCCAGATTGGGGGGGTGGTAGCATAGAGGATGGAGATGGGAGACGGGGTTGCAGACAAGGATGCAAGTGTAACACTTCCTGGCTGGTCCTTCACCACTAGGGAATGATCACTGGTGGAGTCCTCAGAAGAAGATGAATTAGAGCTGGAGCCCTCCACAGCACTGCCTTCGCCCTCTCTGAGACTGGGTCTCTCACTGTCGCTGCTTTTGGCAGTACAGGAACCGCATGAGCTAGCTGCTTCCCCACCTTGTTGGCCATGCTCTCCTTCTGCCAAAGATGCTGTAAAGTCATATACAATAGATCATTGTATCTGTGTAGATGGAACTAATCATGAATTAGATCACAATACATTTAACAAGATTTCACATTACACCTACTTCAGTCTCTCTAACTTTGTTTAGACATTATCATAATCACAGGCATGTAGGCAACATTTCCTGAAACTATTTGGCCATAGGTTGGTCATTACACATGATAGTTCCTACATCATGGATGATCTTGTCTCTCACCTATCCATTACATTTCTACAGGAACCATCTAACGCATCTGAATGTTTGGCTTTTGTGGAATCGAATAATGAACTTTGTTCAGCATAAGGATATCAACCTAAAATACCTTTGAACAGTGTATTGACAAGCCCAAAAATCTGCATATTTTGAATTCACAAAAAAAGGTATACATGTATCACTGTGTGTCAACAAATATTGCAATGTTGAGCCAAAATGTGTATGCACTGAAAGCCTGTTTGCTATGTGTGGGCCTTTCACAATGCTAGTACTTACTCCAAGTATATGTCAAATGTCTAAATGAATATATGCATCTTGTACTGTAACAGCTAATCAATATCTGACACACTATGTCAATCCCTATGCTCTATAAGCTTTATTTGTGACACTCTGTAGGTTGGATAGTCCTTTGACCTCTACCGCATAAATAAATACATAGGCCTTGATACACTGCTAATACACTGCAGTACATAACATAACATAAACATTTTCACATTTTACTCAAGAATCTCGCTAGTCATGAGTACAAAAACTTGTACTAGTGTAAAAACTGTGGTCGCAATACTAAGGTGGCTTTCACTTGAGGTGAAAACTGGCACAACATCCCAGCCAATAGTGCAGACACTGATACATATATCATGGTCAATTGTAAGAGACAAAGGTAACTCACAATATGCCCTCAAGGTTGCACCTTGATAGATTTCTACTTTTGACTAATGGGTCCCAAGGTGGTCCGGATTCTGTGTTTCCAAGATGGGAAATCACTATATACATGTGATGGAACATTTCATCTCCACAAGGCCTTGTAAATATCCCCTTTGACTCCATCAAAGATTTATATTTTGGACACATGAAAGGACAGTGAGCAATGGCTTTGTTTATCTGTTACTGTGTCACCAATGTGTACACATTGCTGTCTGTGTTGTTCTTAAATATGTATGACTCTCAGATTTTTATGAGAAACCAGACTGGCTTACATCCACACTTGTGAAGGAGTTAGACATCATGCAAAACTGTCACTTGTAATAGGAATTAACATGTATGCATGATTCTCAGCACATTTTGGATATGTATAGAACCTAAAATCTGGTCATTTAATCAAATAGAAATTAGAAAATCTGGCTCACTTGCTCACTCTGAAACCAACTTACCAAGGTGACAACTGGAACATCTACTGTATCATGATTTCATAGTATGTTGTGCCACCTGTATTGGGGCTAAGCCTAGATCGTTCACAGTAGGAAAGGATCATCACACCTGGCACACGAATACTTTATGTCCTGTTACCTGTTGTTTATGCAGGCATGTGTCTACTGAAGCCAGTCCTTTGGTAGTGAACACAAAGTAGGTGGTATCCTTTTCCACAAATGCATGTACTAAACACTTTATCATTCACTTTGTGCCAAACTTACACCATCAAAAATTCTTCTGCATTGTACATGTGCCAACCTTCTTGTACTCATCAAAAATAGTTGGTGTAGCAAAAAAGAGTTAACATTTTCAACTGACACTACAACTTACCCCTTTGCTGCTGCTGTTGGGCTCTCAACTGCCAATTGAGCGAAGGATAGGCAGTCACAAGAATGTGGGCCATTAGGGGGGTCAGTGTGCGGCACATGAGCTTTCCACATTGGGAGGACTGGAGGAGCTGGACTTTAGCTGACTTTCAGCGTCATAGGACCTCTGACCTCTTCCTGCAAATGCTGCTCTGCTTGTAGACCCACAGGGTCTGCACCTTCCTGGCGATGGCCTTTCAGATGCCCCACATCTGATGGGCATTGACCTGTATGGATACAGCTGGTGACCTAGCCTTGCACAAAAGAATGTTACACAAATCAGTATAGTGTGGTCTCAAAATAAAAATGTAAATCAGTTTTACCTGATAAATGATATTCTGTTACCTCCCTTCAGCCTTATGGGTACCCCACTTTGTACACAGTTATTTATTTTATTTATTTATTTGCAAAGTTTTATATAGCGCTGGCTAGACCCGGAGGTATCAGAGCGCTTTACATGAAGATCAGCGAGTTACAGGTTACATAGTTATTTCAGTTGGATCAGCGAGTTACCGGTTACAAAGTTATAACAGTTTGAATTAAAGAAACATAGGGAGGAGGGGGGGGGAGGGAGACACAAACTGGGAGAAGAGGAAGACAATGCCAAATGACCGGCTGGGTAGGTGATGGCCAAGGGGCCAGGCTCCTCTATAGCTGCAGAGGACAGCTCCACCGGGCATTGGCCAGGGTTGCTCAGGCTCCGCAGTAGGTATCTACATTAGTTGAATCGGTGAGTTACAGGCTATATAGATACATCAGTTTGAATCCAAACAATCGCAGAGGAGGGGGGAGGGAAGGGGACCGAACGGGGAGATGAGTAAAACAATGTCAGATGTCAGGCTGGGTAGGTGACGCCAAGGGGCCAGACTCCTCTATAGCTGCATAGGACAGCTCCACCGGGCATCGGCCAAGGTTGCTCAGGCTCCACTGTAGGGATCTACATCAGTTGAATCAGTGAGTTACAGGATACATAGATACATCAGTTAGAATCCAAACAGTTGAAAGGAAGACACATAAACAAAGCAGTGGAAGAGGGGGATAGGAAAAGCACTCATCAAGAAACCCACAATAGATATGTCCTGTCACCATGTGTCAGGGTTATCTGATGGATGACAGTAAGATCCATAATATTAAAGGAAGATGTAAGAGGGCTCAATATAGCCCAGCACTACATGAGGCAAAGCATATGTTCCACCATATGTAGCCAATATCATTAGCTGAAGGCATGTGAGCCCCAAGGTGGTTTAAAGGGAAACGAAAGCTGTGTGGGTAGAGAGAGAAAAAGGAAGCACACTAAATTGTCATCGATCCTTATCCTACAAGCAAGCTCTAGTACAAAGGTACATGCCCACATAATCAGACTCATAAAGACATACATATCACAGCTTCATAAGTCTGTCCCAAAAGCCATAAATGCTACAGATAAATGGAGCCACCTGAAAGATGGGATCCAGAGAATGACCTCTGTACGGGGGGATCTGTGCTTCGTTGATAAATCGGTAATGTGGTAACAAATATATGATAACATAGGACGTATACCTAAAAAGGTAAATGCATGTTAATAATCAAGAAGTAAAATAGAAAATGTGGATATACACCCCTTTCCAGAATTCGAAGAGGGAAACTGAGGTAGTGGGTGTCAACAGATTACCCACCTGTGTCTTAGTCGGGGAGAGACTAATAAGTTAGGTGCAAAAAAGCGTTGATGGTCAGTCACCTAAAATATATATATCCAACCTGAAAGAGAAGGGAGAAAAATGACCTAAGAATATATCCACCACAAGAAATGTAGTGGTTCCAACCCCCCCCCCTTTCCCCAGAGGCACCGATAATTAATCATCCAAAGACAGAACTTGTATTAAGGGCCTAAAACCGGGCTGTAATTTATTCAAATTAATAAATCATAATTAAAATTCTTGACACAATTTTAATACGTAGAAAACCCAAACATATTCAATAACATTTCAAATACACATATTTACACTCCTTTTATGGCTAAACATAATATGAGTCTAATACATAGCCATACCTAACCTAAAACTGTAATATGTATATATTTTTTTCTGCGTATCCCGGATGAGCCTACATGCAAGGTCATGACTGTTCCCAACTAGTTGCCAGGTCCTCCTTTAACGAAGTGACCTTGAACAGGAGGCCTGTTTGTCCATCAGATTCCTTTCCGTGGGCACCCCTTACGCCCTCCAATCCTACCTCCCAGGGACTGATGTTATGCCACCTTGGCGCCCATGCGCCTGCGCACGGGTTGGCCCAAGGGGCCTGTCGGAAGCAGAACTTCCTACCCCCCTCACCCTTCAGCCTACCGGCCATAAGCATCCCCTGAAGTGTGATGAGAGACCACTGTCCCCCTTCAGGCGTCCTAATTAAATAATGGGATGCCTACTAAGAGATGTAAAAATTGACCTAGCAATCATGACCTTGCTGCAGACCAAGGATACCCAGACATAAAATACGACAAGCATAAATGACGTCACCCTGTAAAATAAACATATAGATATGACATTATTTGGCACAACCTACAGAAGATTACAAAATTCAACCTGGAAAAAAAAACGTTAAACAAACGCCTTGACATAAATACTTCGTAAACCTTGTTGCCTCAGGGATGGTGGGTGGGGAATCCCCACGCCATCCCCACACCATCCTCACGTGCCTCCGGGGCATGGGGATGGTGAGCAGCTGGCTTCAGAAGTGGAGCGGCGAGGAAAAGACCCGTGCTGCCACTCCATGCTCCTTTTAAAGGAACCTTGCCCCCAAAATCTGGATCAAATAGGTCCCGGCAAGATTCGGGACCTGTTTTGCTCACGTTGCCCCGGAAGCGCTTGTTCCGCTTCAGGGGCATGGCTGACTGTCCTATCGATGCACGCGGGGTGCTGAGGACACTGAGGGGCGCGGGGGCATTTACTGTGTGAGATCTGCCAGACAGGGTAACAGAAGAGGCTCAGAGTTAAAAACAATGGAATCAGGCGGTTGAGGAAAACATGGTCGCTAGCCAATGCATATGCACAATACTCTCTTGTAGCGTTCGGCATTGTCACCTACCCACGTCTGCCTACCTGGAAGGACCGGCTCCTTGAAATAGTGATGGTTAAGTAGCATGAGCACTGTCAGTCAGTGAGCTGGCCCGCGTATCACGTGACCCGGAAAACCAGGCTAGATGGGGGGGGGGGGGGGGGGGAGTAAAAAACTGGGCAGGTTGCATAATCCAGAGGCGGCCATCTTGGAATGGTAAGAGGCAGTCAGGTTATTTGCTATATCTGGGGAGATAATGGCGGATACCTCCTAGGGAAGGAAGGAAGAAAGGGGAGGAAGGTGGTGCTATCAAAGAGTGTCTGACAAATATTATTAAACTGTGGAACAATCTGATGTTGTGGTACTAAAATAAAATCTCAGAGGAGATTGTTGATAGCGTGCTGATAGATGTAAATCAAAAAGATATCCTAAGGATTACGTATATGAAGGGGTAGATGTGGGGCGGGTGGTATCCCCGATGGGTTGCATAAATATGTTCTAAATCTCCTAAATGACATATGCTTGATCTCAACTGAGACATAAATGTTAGATGGTATCAAAGTGGTATCTTCTTCTAGGTATATATATGCTGGATATCATCGGTAGCGTACACATTAAAAGGTGTAATCGGATGAGGGGATATCATCATACAGTCCATGGGTATGTGTCTTAAGGCGGAAAACCCACCTCTGCTCTCTAGAGAAGAGTGAGTTTGTGTTCCATTTGTGATTGGCCTCAATTATAGTCCATCTCAGACTATCCGCAGTAGGATTGAGTTCTAAAAAATGGGAGGACATTTTTGTACTAGCCTTCCTGCAACGTATGGTACTCCGATGTTCCGTTATTCGTGTTTTTACGATTCTAGAAGTCATACCTACATATGTAAGTCTACGGTGGCATGTGATGAGGTATATGATAAAAAAAAGCGCTATAACATGGGCAACGCTGGCTGTGTCAGCTTTTTTACATTACTTTCAGCCATTTGCAACATGGCTAAAAAACATCAGCAAAGCCAATAAATCTCACAGAAGCAAGACCTATTGGCTTTGCCAATGCTTGTTACATATGTTAACACTGCATGGGCTAAGATTTCACATCATTATTATCAGTTTAATACCTAAATACAGCAATCACCAACTGAAAAGTGGCCTGCCTCCGTGTGAAAAAAGGCCTACTCCTGCACGGCAACATGCGTGTTAGTATTTTTGGTAACTTTTAACACGTTTGAGCTAGAAATAACTTTTAAATAAAAAATTGCAAATTAGGCATAAAAGGATGGATTCTGTGATAAGCATGGCAAATCCATAATTCTGTGTGCAGAAAACGCCACAGCCACAGAATCACATAAATCAAATGGCCCCGTTGATAGAACATAATGGGCGAGATTTACTAAGATTTTACGCCACGTTTGTGTCACAAATGTGAAGCAAATCAGCACAAAATCTTTTTTCACAATTTACCCTTGTAAGCCCTGAAAATAACATGAAAGTAATTGCATTAGTTAACACCAAGGGGGCGTACCATGGGTTGAGCATGGGAGTTCGCAGGCAACCACCCAGGTTTCTGACGCTAAACCCAATTTACTAAACAAAGTAGACTGGGTTTAGAGGCAGAAAACTGCGCCCTTTGAAAGTATGCACAAGGAAGGAGAAATGCTTTAATTTCTCCTTCCTTTTTCGACTTTGCATGTGTGCTGCACTGTACAGCACGAATACAAAGGGGGAAATTGGTTAAAGTCAGTCTATGCATAGTATTTTGTACTGGAAGGGTACCCTTCCAGTACAAAACCTATGCTAGATTTATGGAGACACCCTTGCACCCTGGCACAAATGTGTCTCCGTGGAGCACAGCAGCTGGTTTCAGACAGCACCGGCGCTAGGGAGAGCGAAGAAGTGCCTTATATTAGTAAATTTGGCGCTCTCCTCCTCTCTCCTTTTCACGCAACACAGCATTTATGACTGCTGCACTGCGCTGTGTGAAAAAATAGTAAATCTCCCCCTTTGTCTTCGGATTAGGTAGTAGGCAGTTTTAAAAAATTGTAGCGCCTTTGCTTTTGATCTGTCTCTGGGCCAAAAAGTGCATGATCAGCTATTTAGCTGCCCGCAGGAGACAGTATAACTTTTTTTTATAGTGGCCTGGTGACAAAATAGTTCATAATCTGCAGACTGGAACCAGTTAAATAACAGACAAACTTCACTAATTAATCTGCTTCCAGCTACTGATCACCACCTTAGATTAAAGAGGCTGTGCAGTCCGCATTAGTTTAATTACATTTTAATACAAAATTGGTTTAGACTCCATCTTAGATATTTTAGCATTTAAAACAGAGGTGTCCTTCTAAAGTCCAGGCTACATTTTGAGAATTGCTACGGATTATGTACATTATTTCAATGTATATAGTTTGTAAGTAAGAGAGCCATAAGTAGACATCTTGAAAATATGATGTGGCAAACAAATCTTGCATTCATGTCTATCCAGGCCCTACCACGGACATGTCCAGTATAAAACGTTGCGCAGAATCAGACCACAGAAGTAATTCTCATTTTAAGCAAGTGCGTTTTAACTAACAATTCACACAGCTTTCATAGCTGTCAATTTGCCCCTATTCATGTGTGAAATTCTCTTTCATATGCTCTTTCAAATAAATAAAAAAAAAAGTACAATCTTCTGTTGTGGGTAACGGCCAGAGATGCCGACGGAACAGGGGAACCAGGTTCAAGTCTTGGCATCGACTCAGCATCCTGTGATTCTGGGCAAATCACTTTATCTCCCCGTGCCTACCAAAAATGAACGTGTCCTTGTGTAACATAACCGGGGCTCATGTAAAGCGCTCCAATACCTTCGGGTCGAGTTCGAGCTATATAAAACTGCAAAAAAAATTAGTAATAATTTCTACATTATGATCTGCTGGACACAAAGCTATTTTATTTCGGACACTGAAGTTGCTAACTTTTTTGTAAAGATAAGTAAATACTATTCAGCAATTAGGAAAAAAAACGCACAGAAACTGGCTCAGGCCTCAGCTCTTTCCAAACCTTGGGCTGAAAATAGAATGACGAATCCCAGTGGAGGAAGGGGGGGGCTAGAGACCCTCCCTCTGGCCCCCCCCCCCCCACACACGATTTGGTGACAAAAAGGGAAACCTTGCACCCAGGGAGCTAACATGCAATTGGCCCGTCTTATAGAACACAATGTGTAGGCCTGCACCTGGTCTAGCGGCCTTTCTAGCGCTTTTATCTCTGCCCCTCCAATCTCATTCACTCTGCTTAGATCTAGGGTCATTAATGCCCTCTCCCGCCTCCCGAGGCCCAGCAAAAGGGAAGTCTATTAACACCTCCCTGCCAATTTCATTGCGTGGCCTATTAGTGAGAGAAAGCCCATTAACGGAGAAACACTTGCTACCCGCAGAACAATGTGTTGGGTAATGAGGCCTGGGTGTGGATAATATAGCCTCGTGTGATTAGCTCTGTGCCCGCAGCTGTCACCCCAGAGGCCTACACGGAACATGGCATTCAAATCTACCACTGGCATCGCCCCACTTAACACTCCTGCTCGCAAAGCTTCAATGAGGGTCTGTTGACATTAAAATGAATGCTGCTGCTTATTCTGGCTTCCATTCATATACACGATGCAGAAGGGATTTGAAGAATTACAACATGTTTATGAGTCAAAACGAGTGTCTAACAGTGGTCGTTGCTGGCACAAATTGTGGTCACTTGAATGCTGTGGCACTGGAATTGTCGAACTTTTGTTCAATGTTCTGTGGACTGATTGGTCAAGGAACCACACTTCTAATAGGCAAGAATTGTGGATATTTGTATATAGCCTGCCCAGTCCTGCCAAGTTTCCTTGGTCCATGCGTGAGACTATTTGCCTCAAGTCGCGTTTTTTTCTTTCCATTCTGGGACTTGTGGTCTTGTTTAACACATAGGGCCCGGATCCCCCAGCATGCTCCACACCCGCCCAACCCACCAGTTAATTAAGACTTTGAGAGAAGGTGGGTGTCAAAAGGCCATGTTTAATGACAACACTCATAAACATGACAAAACATGATTATTAGAAAACACATATATAAGCAACACTTATTATTGCAGAACATTATCAAAATTGGGTTATTCATTATTCAAACTGTACAGATATTCTTCTTTCCCCCAGCACCAAGGGTCCCTCTGGTTCGCATCTCCCCAGGTTGAGATGCCCACGCAAGGTGCAACCCACCTGCGCCCCTGAGCGATGGGCCCCAGCCCTCGGGTCCTTGTCCGCCATTTCCAGGGCCCCACCTCTCGTCCACCAGGCTGCCTGGAGGCTCCTACCTGTCGCCCTAGCCTCCCCAGCCGGTGGCCTCCATCCCCCTGCGGAGAGCTTACCTTCTCTCCCCTCAGTGCTGGCCTAGGGAGTGCGCAAGGCGGACTCCCGTCCATTTTGTAAGTCTCTATCAATGGTCCAATGTCTCTTCTCCGCCACAAGGGAGACCAGGGCCTACAGGTCCGTCGCCCTTCCCCCCTTCCAACAAGTTCAGTACAAAGGACCATATCCCTTTGATCCAGGTATCCGTGCCAGAGTCAGATAAATGTACTCCATCATGGTGGAACATTGCAGCTCCTGAAATCATCTTGTGCGGGAGGTATAGCAAGCGGCCCTTCTCTGAGCACAACTTTGCCAACTCCCCATTGAGACGTCTTACTGACACATTCAAAACCCTAGCGCGGATTCCATCGCCCCACCATCGTCGTGGGATCATGCAAGACCATACTATCCTGGCCTGAGGGAAGGTCCGCCCCAGCCAAGCAAATTCAGTGAGTAAAGTAGCTGCCCCTATCCTAAAGGAATGAGATGAGTAAATAGCGTCCCCTAGGCCCAGATCTACCAAGGCCTTCCGCAGCACCGCTTTAAATTGGTACAGCGAAACACAGTTCCCACCCTCATGAATGAACAGAGCCTGACTCTTCACCCAGGGGCGGATGGCTAAGTATGATTGCATACATGCGACCGGGCAAATAGGTGCCTCCGGCGCGGGGCACAACTGTATTACAGCCCCTTTTCCCGATTGATCAGTTTTTGATTTCCTCAAGACCACCTCCAGACCACTGGTACCAATTCTGGTGTCCCCGAACTGAATCCCCCCCCCCCATGATCAGAGCGAGATGTTCCTACAATCTCCCCCAGGCGGAATGCCCCATAAAAAGCTAGGGAGAACACAGCCAAGAATAAAGTGCACTCGAATGTAGAGGAGCACAGCCTAGGAAGCGCGTTGAATATATCCCTCAAGGTCCCCACATCCAGCGGGCGTCTGCTATCCCGCCTGGGGCCCTCCCTCCTGGCCCAGCCTGACAAAGCTCTCTTGACTACAAATGACGCCCCGGGGTCCCGACAGCCCGCTAGTCTAGCGAAGAAGCCCACTGCAGACACATGGATCCTAGCATAAGAGAGTGATCTGCCTTGATCGCTGATTGTTTGTAGAAAGTAATACATTGCTTGATCTGTAAACCAACTTGAAAACCCTGCTTCTTGTACCAATGTCCTGTAACACAAGAAACTCTGCTGGCGTGCTTTCCGAGTGCGGTCACTCATTGAGGCACCTACCAGCCCCGCTAAAGCGGGGCTCCAATCCTCCACAGTGATGGTGGGAACACTGTCATCTGGTCCTCCGCCTCGGGGTGGTACCTCCGGAACTCCTGCAGCTTAAAACGAGACAAAGCATCGGCAGTATGATTGTCAACACCTGGGATATGTGCTGCCCTGAACAACAGATTCAATTTCAAACATGCCAGTACAAGGCGTTTCAACAGTCTCAAAATGTTTCTACATGTAGCTCCCTGCCGGTTGATAGCCTCCACCACCGACATGTTGTCTTACCAAAATATAACTAATCTATTCCTGAAACTCTCAGCCCATATGGTTACTGCTACCAAAATTGGGAACAACTCTAAGAAGGCCATGTTTTTTGTCAATCCACTCTTATGCCATTCCTCCGGCCATTCCGCTCCGCACCACTGTGAACCTAGGATAGCCCCAAAACCAATGCTACCAGCAGCGTCAGTGAAGAGACCTAACTCTGAGTTGGACACCGGGGGGGCAGGCCAAACTACCGCGCCATTAAAGTTTGCCAGGAAGTCGCGCCAGACCTTCAGGTCGTCTCTAACCTCAGCCCGGAGGCGCACCCTGTGATGCTTCTGAGTAAGGCCCACCATAGCCCTGGCTATCGATCTAGAAAAGGGGCGGCCCATTGGGATGATCCTGAGGGCAAAATTCAACTGACCCACCAACACCTGCAACTGATGAAGAGTTACTTTTGGACCGGCTAGAGCCGCATCAATTGCCCGGGGAAAAGCCTGCACCTTGTCTACTGGCAACCTGCACACCCCAGCCACCGTGTCAATCTCGATCCCCAGGAAGGACATACATGTCGCTGGGCCAACTGTTTTACCCGGGGCCAACGGAATATTAAACTCCTTGAACATGGACACCAACTGCTGTAACGCCTGAGCACATGCTGTTGAGGCAGCCGGTCCCATCACCATAAAGTCATCCAAGTAGTGCACCACTTCCTTGTAGCCTGTCCTGTGCGTGAACAACCACTGAAGCATACAACTAAAGGTTTCAAAGTATCTGCACGAGATTGCACACCCCATAGGCATACATCGGTCATAGTAAAATTGGTGGTTTAACTGGAAGCCCAACAAATGATAATCCTCAGGATGCACTGGCAGAAGGCGGAACGCTAATTCTATGTCTGTTTTGGCCATGATAGCATTCGGCCCTAGGGTCCTCACTTTATTCAAGGCAGCGTCAAAAGATGAGTATGTCACTGAACAAAGGGCCGGGTCGATAGCGTCATTAACTGACTCCCCTTTTGGAGCTGACAAATTGTGAATCATTCTGAACTGGCCCTTCTCCTTTTTTGGAACCACTCCCAGAGGAGAGCATACATAGTTAATAAGGGGTGGGGCCGGGAAAGAGCCCGCCACGCGACCCAGCCCTCGCTCCTTCTCCACCTTCAATTCCACTACCCTAGGCTATGCCCTGGCTGACAACAAGTTATTGCAGTATTCAACGGATGGGATACCATGAGCCGGAATGCGAAACCCTTCGGAAAACCCAAAAAACAACAATTTGGCTGCTGACCGGTCTGGGTACTGATTCAGCCAATAAATCAGTTTCCCTATGTCCACAGGAGTGGGCAACTTAGGGCTGACGAGGCTTGGTGTCTTTACCCCTCCCCCTCCTCTCTCTTTGGACTTTTTAATACATTTGAATTCAGGGTGGGAGGGATGCCCACAAAAGGAGCACGCATGCTTATACCTGCACTTGTCGGTGGGCCAAGTGCCCGCTTTCTTATTAAATGCCCAGCATGCCCCCCTCTTCTCCCCAGGCCCTCCTTGGGAAGTCCGAAAAGGCTGCCTATTGCTTCGGGATCCCCCTGACTTGCCATTCACGCTCTCAAGCCATACATTAACCTCCACCTGGTCCCATCCTATGTCAGGGTCCTGCACTTTTTCCCACCTGAAATCTCTATCGTAATCCAGCCAGGCTGTGCCACCATGCGTCGTATGCGCCTTCAAAATCTTGTGCATGTAATATATCAATGACCCCGCCAACTCTGGCTTTTTCTCAATGACTACTGTCATAAACACCTGAAAGCCAAAAAGCCAGTTCGTGATAGATTCCTCTACTCTAGGTTTCCTGTCCCTAGATGAGTTGTCCTTCCCTTCCCTGTCCTTGCTCTACACTTCCCATCGTTTCGGCCTTATCAACGAGAAGATATCCACATATTCACCCTTCCAAATTTTCTCTTTTACTTCCATTGACACATGTGTTGCCAAGCGACCCGGTTTAGATAACACATAACCGTGGCCCCCTTCAGCTCTCGCAACCCCTCCGGACTCATTGTTCACGCTCTCAGGCTTACCTCCTGAAGCATTAGTTGCGCATGGCAAGGTCGAAACCACTTGTTTCGCCTTCGGTATAGCGGGGGACTGCGCTTTCACTAGAATCGCCAGCTGTTCCCTAATCTCGCCAAGCACACCCTCATCTGTCTTTCCTGGTGCCCATGGAGCGACGGCTGCTGTTGCAGACGGCGCTACCGTAGGAGGGGGCGGAGCCGACACCTGCGGTACCGCTCCCGCTCCCCCCACGTTCTGTTGTGCAGACCCCTGTGTCAGTGCCCTTAAGGCGCTTAGAATTTCCTGCAGCGCGCCCCCTGACCCCGAACCGCCCGGCTGTAACGGGGGGGAAGGGGCGTTCGCTGTAACCGTTTCCGGTACCACTGGAGCTGATCCTAGCGCTGCTAAGGCTCCCCGGATTTCCTCCATAATATTCCCAGACCCAGCCTCAAGTGGGGGCGCTGCCGGCCCACTGGGAGGGCCGCTGCCCGGCACCGCAAGCGGCTGTAAAGGTATGGGAGCAGGAACTATCGTAATCACGGGCTCCAAAGGGACGCTTGTCGGACGGGTCCCACTTGCTCCCTTATTGTTCCTCTTATGCTTGCCTCGACCGCACATTTTCTGCACCCTGGGCTTTTTCACTAAAGGCGGGAAAGCTGCTTTGGGGGGGACACCTTGTCTGCGGGGGCGCTCTAGACTGACTGGGGCCTCTCCCTCGGGCTCGGGGGGATGCTCATCCGCCTCCCCTTCGCTGCTGTCCCCGTTGAACTTTGCCAGCAGTAATGTGAGCAACTGCGCAATTTCTGGATCCTTGTCCTTACGCTTGTGGCCCTGACCCTTCGCTGGCATGGCTCGCTTGCTTTACGCGCGCTTTTTCTCCCACCAGGGTGTCTCACGCCGCGCGCCTCAGCCCTCGCTGCTCTCCTGCCCACGCAAACAACCAAGTCGAGAGGCGGTGGTGCCGGGGCCTACTACCCACGCTCAGGGATCCTGTGTTTGGGCGCGGGCCCCAGAGACGCCCTCCCCGTCGTGAAAAAAGGCAAGGGTTAAAGAAAGGGTGAAAAAACCTGGTCTCCGAGCACCCGCACCCGCCCAAAGTCTACCGAGCCCCGACACCTCACCTGGCGAGCCGGTTGCCGAACGCTTCCGCCGCTCTCCTTCACCCCACTGCTCCGCTCCGATCTCGAGGCTGTAGGCCCCTCGCTGCACCCACGATCCTCCGGCAGCGCAAAAGTGACGACTACGGGGGAGGGGAAGCTACAGGTCAATGGGCCCAACAACTAGTTAGCAGTTAAATTTCTCTAAGTTTAGGCGAGGGAGTGAGGTCGAGCAGGGCGAGCACAGGTCCGGTGCGGGCGAAAGAAGAGGCCGAGTTCTTTGTGAACCTGACCTAAATAGATCACGGCCTCTGCCCCCACCGGACACGCGTCACCCCCCCGACCGGAAGCACTTCTTCAGGCCGGCCGCCCTATGGGCGGCCGGCCTCCTACACAGCCAATGGCGTCGCGTGGGCCGGGGGGCCGGGCCCTAAGTGCGTGCTCGTCTAGCCTCGCACTTTGCATTATAACAACCAGAACTACAAGTTGCAGAATGTATTCAAGAAATAATCTAGAAGGGAGAAGCTTGTTACACATGGACTTAAGGAACCTGGCAACTATACACTGCTACCAAATCGTGCTCTCACTGTGCGGCACACTGTGAGTACTGCTAAACCCTAATTTTTTATGCAGTATTTCATGTACTTTTCTGCCATTTCTAAGCGCTGTGAAAAAATAGCTGCTATTGGACCTGAATATGGCTTTCTGCTCTAAGGTCATCTTCACCTCTAATGTCAGACAACGCTTATACTAACATCCATTTTTTTCTCAATAAGGAGTAACAGCAATCTGATAACATTATCTTGACTGATAAAAAAAGCTGTATTGGAACCTAGGTATTCCCTGTATCTTCTATACATGCAATGTTTTGAGACCCTCTGAGATATTAGTTTCCATTCATGGCCCCCAGTTGTTTTCTTCTGTCAAGCTGTATCAGAATGGAATTTCGTGAGACAATAGGCATTGTTTTTTAGTTCGAGCCTGGGTAGCACATGCCCTGCTCTGCGGGGCATGCTGTATTCAAGTATAGACTTGAAGCCCCGCCCCCTCTTAGCCATATTTGTCATTGGCATGTGTCATTGTCCTTCGTAACTGCTGGCTTCTGATTAGTTAATAGGCTTGTTAGTTCCTCTTTAGTACCGCCTTGTCTTTATTTGTAACCTCTCATGAAGACTGTCTCTTTTACTTCGGTTGTTACCCGGTACATCTGTAAGCACTATTTTCTTCAATGAGTTTCTCCTACTGCAGGCACGACATGCTTTCCTACAACATTCAGCGCGCCATGTGCGCGTTCACTTTCCAAGCAGCCCGGGACAATGGCAGCCACTTCTTTGAAATGCACTAGGTCTGGCATTTACAAGAGTTTGAGCTATTGACATTGTAAATGACAATGCCATTTATTTATGTGTTAATTATCAAAACATATAAATAAAAGGCATTGCCATTTACAATGCCAATAGTTTAAACTCTTGCAGATGCGAGACCTACTGCATCGTAAATGCTTGTTTCAAGTCAGTTACACTATATTGTGATATTAACAAGGAATTTTTAAAGCTCTCACCAGGTGGGAGCAGACATACTTTCCTTCCCCTCACTCTTGCCAGCTGAGAACACACCTTGCTCCCGTCTAGTGTAGTCAAACAATAGCAGCTGCTCCCGCAGCACCCAGTTTGGGTGCATACAGGGAGCCAGCTGGGGTTCCCCTAATGGTCTGCAACATATTGTGTGGTGGGTGTCCCTTGTGAGCACCAGGGCACACACCCACAGCACATGAGACCCGTGGAATGTGGTCCCCGGGACCACTATTTGCTTGGGCAGAGAGGTCCATGTCTCCCCTTTCACTTAAAAAAAAATGAAGGTCCTGGGGGTGTGTTCCCCAGGGCCCTTAGTGGCATGAAGAGTGGTTAGGGGGTTGTGCACCCTCCTCCCTTTATAATCAAAGAAGGACCAGTGGATGGGATCGCTGGGGCCCATAGTGGCATGGGGACAGGGGGCTCTGTGTGCCCTTCCCCTTTAAAATGAAAGAACGTCTTAGGGGACGGGATCCCCTGGGCCTGGAGGGGCTCAAGAAGGGGGGCTATGTGTCCCCCCTAAAAATATATGTTTTGGCCCTGGGTAATGGGGTCCCTGAGACCACTATTCGCTCGGGGATGGGCTGGGGAGTCCGTCTCCCATTAAAGGCCCAAGGAAATGGGGCCACCAGGGCTCCTTTTGGCTGGGGAGGGTAGCTGTGAACCCTCCTCCCATATATTGAATTAAAATGCTCCGGGGGATGAGGTACCCTGGGCCCTTAGTGTCTCTGGGAGGGGGGCCACATGCCCTCTTCCACTTATTAAAAAACAAAGGACCCAGGAGATGGGGTCGCCAGAACCTAAAGTGGCTTAGGGAGGGAGGCCGTGCGCCCCCACCCCTTAAAAAAACGAAAGCCCTTGGAGATGGGGTCCCGAGGGACGAAGTGGGGATGGAGCAGTGGGCCCTCAACCTAGAAAAAAAAGCATCTGGACGTGAGATTGGCTGCCTGTGAGGGATTGGCTGCAACCACGGGGATAAAGATATTATTTTACATTTTTTAAAAAACTAGAAATTCACTAAATAACCGAAGGTTAAAGTGACGTTATAGTTAGATGAACAATGTATGATTTTAAACAAAAAAAATCTCTGAAATTCACCAGTTATAGTTATCTCTAGTAATTATAATTCATGCCCTATGGTAACCATAACTCGTGCCCTCAGCATATACAGCTGATTACCCCCCCATATTACATCACTCATGACATGCTCCATAACACCATTGATAACCTCCCTGAAACATTTAAAATGACATCATTGATGACGACTGTGTATGGGAGGAGCGTGAGGTATAATTACCCTGGGGCACGTGTTCTAGTTAAAAGAGATACTACTATAACTAGTGAATTTGACATAGATATAAATATATATATATATATATATATAAATTATATATATATATATATATATTTTTTTTTTGTACAAAGGACGCCACACACAGCAACTTCTTATCACAGGTTTATTTTAGTGCCCAGTCTGTTAGAGTGGGCACTGAAATAAACCTGTGATAAGAAGTTGCTGTGTGCGGCGTCCTTTGTACAAAAAATTACCTTTTGGCCACTGGTCTGGCCCAACGCCGGCACCCGCTGATGAGCGATCCTGTGACAAGACCACATTGAGCAAAAAAAAAAAAAATATCTATATATATATATATATTCACTGAAAAAACCATAGGTTATAGACCATATATAGTTAGGAATTAGCATTTAGAAAACCTTATTTTACTCACACAAAACCATTGAAATTCCATATATAGTTAGTTGCACTAACTATATATCGCGCACCCGCAATCCACTGCTGATGATGTCACATATTACATCATTCATGACATGGTCAGTGACATCACTGATGACATCACTGATGACATCTCAAATTACATCACTGATGACATCATCTAGTGTCTGTGTGTTTTTGTAAAGTTTAAATACGTTTTACATATTGAAGAATGACTGGATGTATGGAAGACTGAGTGTGTGTGTGGCTGGCTGGGAGGTGTGTGACTCTGTGCATATCAATGTGTACTTGTATCAGTGATTGTATAAGAGAGTAAGTATGTGTTAGTATATGTGTGAAAAGTATGGTGTTCTGTGTTTAACTATAGATGAGGAAATCGAAGTGTGATTGATTCTTCACAGGACTGACTAGGTGTATGAGTGCATATGATAGTGTTCTAATAATAACTGACTGTATGTATGAGTAATTGTATGGGTGAATGAGTGAATGTGTGTGTAGACGTACGAATCAGTGAGTGCGTATGTAGTAACTGGTATTGGTGTGTCATGATGTCATCAGTGATGTCATTTGAGATGTCATCAGTGATGTCATTTCAGATGTCATTAGTGATGTCATCAGTGATGTCACTGAAGTATGGTGTTCTGTGTTTAACTGTATAGATGAAGAAATGGAAGTGTGATTGATTCTTTACAGGACTGACTTGGTGTGTGAGTAACTCCATGGATGAGTGGCAGTGTGTGACTGTCTGCATAGGTGTATGAGTGCATATGATAGTGTTGTAATAATAAGTGACTGTATGTATGAGTTATTGTATGGGTGAATGAGTGAATGTGTGTGTAGACGTAGGAATCAGTGAGTGCGTATGTAGTAACTGGTATTGGTGTGTCATGATGTCATCAGTGATGTCATTTGAGATGTCATCAGTGATGTCATCAGTGATGTCATTTGAGATGTCATCAGTGATGTCATCAGTGATGTCACTGACCATGTCATGAATGATGTAATATGTGACATCATCAGCAGTGGATTGCGGGTGCGCGATATATAGTTAGTGCAACTAACTATATATGGAATTTCAATGGTTTTGTGTGAGTAAAATAAGGTTTTCTAAATGCTAATTCCTAACTATATATGGTCTATAACCTATGGTTTTTTCAGTGAATTTTCAAGGTTTTGTAAATGCTAATTCCTAACTATATATGGTCTATAACCTATGGTTTTTTCAGTGAATTTCATTGGTTTTTTAACAGCTAATATCTGTAGCTGTAAAATGTATTCTTCTTTAAATCCAAAAATATATTTTATATGTTTATGAATAATTTTTTTTTTAAATATTTTTTTTTCTTCGTTCCCGCTTCGCGAATCGGGAAGCTTCCCGTTAGCTGACCTTGATGCCGCGAAATAGACCGCAAGCCGGTAAACGTTTCTTTACCGCAAGTGCCGCGTTAGAAAACAACATCGTGACGCCTCCCGTCCGCATGACGTTTCACGTTGTCGCGTGATACGTCATATGACGTGCTACGTTAGCGAACTGGTACGCGAAGCGAGTCGCAAAGCGCAGGTTTCTGGAAGCAAACCGGGAGGCCCTGCAAAGCGCTTAACGTAAACACAGCAAGTCATGTGACTTGGTAATAACACTTTTCATTGGTTCATTTCACTTTTGGTTTCCTAATGATGTAAGACTAGGTCATATAATCTAAAATGAACACTTTTGATTGGTTGAGAACTCTTGTTTTTCCCAAATGATGAAAATCCCTCCTTCTTTCCTCACTCTGACTTTCATCATTGTGAGAGAAAGACCCTTTGTGATCACTGAGCAATGGCTTCTTTAGTAGCTTCAGCTGGTGCTTCCCCACCACCTCCACCACATCCAAGGAAGAGTGGACCACCTGCTCAAGTTATAATTCAGCAAGAAGAGGAAGAAGAGGAAGACGAGGAAGAGCAGGAAGAGAGGCAGTTTTTGCCTGAGGAACCCAGGACGTCTCACCGGAAAGAAAACTTCATTTGGCAATTTTTTAAAATTCCCAAAGGTCAGAAAAAAGTAAATGCAAGATACGTAACTTGCCTTATATGTCAAGATAGACTGTCCAGAGGAACCGAGAAAAAATACAGTTTCGGAAACTACACAATGCATCGCCATATGACTAGGTGGCATCCTAACAACTACAGTGCTGCACAGTTTCGGAACGACCTAGATAATCTCCCTATTATGGCCAGAAGATCTGTTGTACCGGAAGTAACGGGACCAGAGGGCAGGGAGATGGTGCCAAATATACAAATGAGATTTGGTGAAGTAAAACACATCTGCGTATTTTGCGATGGATTCATTTGCTACGGAGAAAGAAGCATCTCTCTGATCAACAGAGCTATTGACTATCATATGCAAGTTTGTACGAAACGCCCAAAATAATAAATACTTTTTTTTTGTTTTGTTGCTCCTGTTGAGCCCTTTACAATGAATCGTTTTCATTGCCCCCTCCAAGAAAAACCCCAAAAAATATAAAACTGTTCAGAAAAATTCAAAAAAAGTAAAAAAATGTTCTGAAAAATAATAAAAAAAATATAAAACAACAAAAACAATAAAAAAAAAGTTCTTTTCAGAACTACCTCCCCGTTATTAAAAAATTGGTACAATATTTGGAACTGTGCCAACCTCTATTTCTCTTAGTTCGCTTCCCAGTTCGCTCGCCGGTACGCGAACCGGAAGCGAACCAAAAACAGTAAGTATAAGGGAAGGAAACAGACACTTATGTTAAAAGAAAGACAGCTATAGGGGAGTAAACTAGAGATACTATTACCCGTAATCCACTGCTGATGATGTCACATATTACATCATTCATGACATGCTCAGTGACATCATCAGCAGAGGATTGCGGGTTTTTTGGCAACGTGCCTTATCCACGGTTTAATAACGCTGCCTTTTGCTTTATATAAGTTTTCAAATTGTATGAAATATATACCAATAGGTCGTTATGAACCTTTAGGTAGTGCTTTTCTTCATGAGGTCTGGTCGCTTCCATACACATACAGATGTTTCAAAGATGATCAAGAAGTTTATCTGAATGGAGAGGAATGCACTGAGACGCCAGATCATTCACTAATGTGTAGGCACATACAGTTACACGGTTCATGCAACAAACACCGACCAAATATGGCTTGCGTGTTGCAAGGCACGCCAGTTCCTGCTATCATCCCCACGTTCAAGTTGTTGGAAAATGGTAGTTATTTGATGCTCAATAATGAAGATCGTTCTGAGTTAATTAAAAGTATTCCTTTTATCGTAACAGTAAGTGAACGGGTTATTTGCTGCAGAAATGTTCTATTTTCTCCCACACATGAACATAGGGAGTTTTCAATCTGGCCACAAATACCAACCTTGGGAGAGATTTCAACGGCATGGCAAGAATAAGAGCTCTTTTGTCTCAGAGAGAGGTGGCCTTGAGTTCGGCCCGTGAAAATTTCGTGCTTCACATAGCGAACACCCGTACAGAGGTGCAGACCCTTTTCAATTCAGATTTGCCTTTCAATTTCAGCAAGATGGTTCCGACTATCTTTAACGCATCCTCCACAAAGGCCCTGGCGCACTTTTTTAAAGTTGTTACCAGTGGTCTCGTGACTTCATTTGAGAAAATCTTTGGAGTCATCCCTGCTTTCTTTCATTCTATTTTCTCCACTCTGCTTCGTGGATTGGCATTTTCACTTGCATTACCAGCGGACGCTCTTGTGCTTTTTTACATTTTTAAATATGGATGTCCCTCCTATGCAACCTCCCACCCTGCAGCTGCTGACACTGTTCCGCAATCGCATGCTAGAATATTATGGCACAATGCCGTTGGCGATATTAAGCACAGCATATGGATTATCTTTTCGATTCTCCTACTTCACCTGTGTCCAGCCTGTATTTCACTGCCTGACCTGTGATTTCGATTGGGCCATTGATTTGTGTCTCTGCGGACCGGTTTCTCCTGACGTCGACTTTAATCAGCTGATGACTCCTATCATTACTCACGAGTTGGTTTGTCCTGGCGAAAGGATTATGGCTGTGGCATTGATGCATGGACTAATTGGTCCCTGGAATTTATTGGCGGCAGCACAGTCTTTCTTGGAACAGAGCTTTCTTGAAAACCCACCGAGCTGTCCTCTGATGGTGATAGAGGATCCGGTGCTGGGAGAGCACGTATGTTCTTTTCCGCTTTTAAATTGGATGGCTGAACTGTTTTCGGATGAAGACGGTGACTTCCTATTGGAGGCTGTTGCAGCTTATTTTGCATACACAGTTATGTCATAGACCTTTTTCATGTTTGATATGCTGAGTACTAGCATTTCATTGACAATTCATTGACTTATTTGTCAAGTTTTTATTATTTACCTTGCCTATTGGCTTAAGACTCGATAAAGTACTTGGCTGTTTTATTTTTCTTTAGCATTAAATTTTCCTAGTTTTTAATGCTTTACCTTGCGGACCGTCCACATATAAACTTGCAATCTGCTCTCATGAGATGGCACTTCTATTATCTTATTCAGTTAGTTTCCGGATCATGGGGAGGTGTCATCTAGGTCCTGGATATCTTTACACCGTGTTAAGTTAGCATGGGCTCATTACCGGTTTAAGCGCCATTTTTCCTTTTTTGCAACTTCTGCACACGACACTTAGTTGTTGCTTTAGCTTTCCACCTAGTAGTTCATCGTGGTTTACATGAGAATAATATGTTATTGCTCTACTATCTGCTTTGCTTGTTAAACTATATCTGTACAGCGAGTGCTAAAGTTTCAAGAACAACACGATACAGAATTGTTATGAGGTCTGATCTCCACGACTTCATACTCATAACATAAGTGCAACTTCTGCCAATTCTGGGCATGAGGCGGGTTTTATATTGCTTTGCCGAACACACATACACAACAGTTGATGCGGTTCACATGAAGAGAGAGCTGGTGTATGCTGATGTGATTCCTTCAAATCTAAGACACTAAAGTATGGGCACGCCCTAAACCAACACAAAGAGACCTTCTTAGCAAATAATATAATATGTGTATTAGGGAGGGTGAGATATAAGCAGCCGCGGGCCGTGGAGGGAGTTACGGTGAGGCAGGGAGGCGGGGAGGGGGAGAAGCAGGGTGGAGCCCTCTCTACCCTGCCCCTCCCCCTCCCCGCCTCCCTGCCCCACCGTAACTCCCTCCACGGCCCGCGGCTGCTTATAAGTGTTGCTAACTCTTATTCATTTACAGCATGTTAACATACTGTCACCATTCGCTTTTTATGTACTAGTAACTATGCTGGTAATTTTGCTACTGATAATATGTGTACTTGTATTCTCCACCCTGCTTCTCCCCCTCCCCGCCTCCCTGCCTCACCGTAACTCCCTCCACGGCCCGCGGCTGCTTATAAGTGTTGCTAACTCTTATTCATTTACAGCATGTTAACATACTATCACCATTCGCTTTTTATGTACTAGTAACTATGCTGGTAATTTTGCTACTGATAATATGTGTACTTGTATTATCTAAGATACTACGCCTGAGAAGACGGCATTAGTAAATAAACATTTCAAATACACATGTGTTCTTCTTAACTCCATGTTCTGGTTTCTAAGAAATATATAACGACCGACTGTTCATGAGTTCCATGTATCCTGAGGTACTATAAGTTCATATTCTGGATTGTCTAAACATTGAGAGTTTGTTATATCCAATGTGACACTGTACCTAGCTTGCTAAGGAGTTTTTGATTACTAACGTGAGTTTTGGGACACCCTAATTCGCCGAGGTTCCAATCCTCTGTCCACAGTTCTGTGTGAGAACAGAAACCCTGCGACAGGGGCACCCCCGACCCTTGCTGGAGCTTCATCACACTTGCGATACAACTCCAGCAATGCGCCACCTTTACGGCACAGATACATCACGCATCTGTGCTGTTTTTGCCCCATGATGCGCCGCATTGTAAATGCAGCACACCATAGGTGACGGAACAGCGGCACAGAATGACTAACACATCCCTGGTGATGCGCCAGTCATCATAAATGTATCCCTATGCTTCTTATCTTGTTAGAGATGAACCGCCATATGTATCATCAAAGTTTTTTGCATTTCCTAAATAGCGAACTTTAAGGAATAAATAGCGATTCTTTACCATTCCTAGTTTACGATTAGCTATTTGCTAATTACAAATTACCCATTCATTTCCTTCATTTCCATAGGGCGGTTGGACTCACTTTTAGCTCGAACGGCTGAATGGATTTCCACGAAACTTGGCAAAATTGTAGGGACTGGTAGCCCGATGTGCCTTTGCTATGTCTCAAGATATATGCTCCAGTGGTTTTTACGAAAATTAACTTTGAAAAATATATATTGGGCTACATTGGCCTATATATATGTTGGAGCCCAAATGTAGCCCAATGTAGCCCAATGAAGCCCAATGTAGCCCAATGTAGCCCAAAGATGGCCGCCAGACACACAAAAAAACAAATGTAGCCCAAATATCAGCCAGATGTAGCCCAACTATAGCCCAGTGACAGAATGACCAATCAGCTTCGCAAACCTCCGTTACGCGAAGCGGAGCGCTGTTACAGATATATATCTTTTTTTGAACGTTAATTTCTCAAAATCCACTGGAGCACATATATTGAGACCTAGCAAAGGCACATCGGGCTACCAGTCCCTAATATTTTGCCAAGTTTCGTGCAAATCCATTCAGCCGTTCGATTATTATTATTATTATTTTTTTTGCCCCGCGGGGCCCTTTTAAAACCTCCACATCAAACCTAGGGGGTCAGCGAGGATCTACTATGCCCCCTTATGGTTATTTCCCCCTTTGTTTTGGCCTCCTCTTGTCTCTCGATCCTACCGAGAGACAAGATGGCGGCCGCTACGGACTTTTTGGAATGTTGACAGACGCCAGAGAACCAATCAGCTTCGCTTCACAAAGCTCCGTTGCGCGAAAAGTACGCGTCCTGGGACGCTGCCCGGTCCGCTGTTACAGATATATATCTTTTTTTAAACGTTAATTTCTCAAAATCCACTGGAGCACATATATTGAGACCTACAAAAGGCACATCGGGCTACCAGTCCCTACAATTTTGCCAAGTTTCGTGCAAATCCATTCAGCCGTTCGGGCTAAAAGTGAGGCCAACCGCCCTATGGAAAACTCAATGTTAAAAACACGTTTTGGGACCCCCCTTTTTTCTCGGCCCCCCCTTGACGAACCCCCCCCCAAATTTTCAAGGGCTGCTCAGAAACAAAATGTGCCATTTTCCTGAAAATTTCAGCCAATTCCGTCCACAAACGCCAAAGTTATTAGACATAGAATTTTCAAAAATCCCATAGAGAAAAAATCCTAACTATATATACCTACTGGCGACCGCCAGTAGGTAATATATATATATATATATATATATATATAGATATATATTTTGCAGCATTTCCGATTAGGAATTCCTCTCGCACTCACAGCCAATTCAATAATACAGGCAATTATTAGTTCATAAACAGTTTATTGTAGCATGCCAGTTCTACCCAACGCGTTTCAGTCTCTCCAGAAGGAACAAGGTCTCTGGAGAGACTGAAACGCGTTGGGTAGTACTGGCATGCTACAATAAACTGTTTATGAACTAATAACCAGTTGGATTATTGAATTGTCCGTGAATGCGAGTGGAATTCCTAATCGAAAACGCTGCTGCAATTGAAAACGGCTTGGCTCTGCCGTACCGAAATTGCACTGCCTGCGAGCACCCGCAAGTGTCGGAAAGGGGGCCACGATGAAGGAAACATATATATATATATCCACACATTACCTACTGGCGGTCGCCAGTAGGTATATATAGTTAGGATTTTTTCTCTATGGGATTTTTGAAAATTCTATGTCTAATAACTTTGGAGTTTGTGGACGGAATTGGCTGAAATTTTCAGGAAAATGGCACATTTTGTTTCTGAGCAGCCCCTGAAAATTGGGGGGGGGTTCGTCCAGGGGGGGTCGAGAAAAAAGGGGGGTCCCAAAACATGTTTTTAACATTGAGTTTTCCATAGGGCGGTTGGCCTCACTTTTAGCCCGAACGGCTGAATGGATTTGCACGAAACTTGGCAAAATTGTAGGGACTGGTAGCCCGATGTGCCTTTTGTAGGTCTCAATATATGTGCTCCAGTGGATTTTGAGAAATTAACGTTCAAAAAAAGATATATATCTGTAACAGCGGACCGGGCAGCGCTCCAGTACGCGTACTTTTCGCGCAACGGAGCTTTGTGAAGCGAAGCTGATTGGTTCTCCGGCGTCTGTAAACATTCCAAACAGTCCGTAGCGGCCGCCATCTTGTCTCTCGGTAGGATCGAGAGACAAGAGGAGGCCAAAGCGAAGGGGCAAATGACCATAAGGGGGCATAGTAGATCCTCGCTGACCCCCTAGGTTTGATGTGGAGGTTTTAAAAGGGCCCCGCGGGGCAAAAAAAAATAATAATAATAATAATCGAACGGCTGAATGGATTTGCACGGAACTTGGTAAAATATTAGGGACTGGTAGCCCGATGTGCCTTTGCTAGGTCTCAATATATGTGCTCCAGTGGATTTTGAGAAATTAACGTTCAAAAAAGGATATATATCTGTAACAGCGCTCCGCTTCGCGTACTTTTCGCGTTACGGAGCTTTGCGAAGCTGATTGGTTCTCCGGCGTCTGTCAACATTACAAACAGTCCGTAGCGGCCGCCATCTTGTCTCTCGGTAGGATCGAGAGACAAGAGGAGGCCAAAGCGAAGGGGCAAATGACCATAAGGGGGCATAGTAGATCCTTCCTGACCTGTTAGGGTTGATGTACCATTTTGCCAAGTTTGGTGTAATTCTGTTCAGCCATTCAGGCTGTAGACGTATGTAAATGTCCTATGGAAAATTGCATGGGGAAAACACATTTGAAAGTGTTGAAATTTAGAACCAATTAAAATGTTACTTTGGTTTTGTATTTGTGTGTGATGAAAGTTAATTGGTTATGTATATATCTCAAATGAGAGGAAACCACAGCCATTTTGTGATACTACTGTCTGAGGTACATTTGTGAGGAATTTTTGGTGGTGAATTTCTGGTGTTTGATTTACACAGTACTAACACTTCTCCTACTTTTAAAAAGGTGAGTTGTTAATTTGTAAGGGGAACTATGTTGTACACTTGAAGATAATTTGAAAAATGTGTTCTGTTATTTATTTGCAGTCCTTCTGTTATACTAAATACTTGATAAAGTTAGTTTTATATTATGTATTACTAAAAACGATAAATGAAAGTGATTATTTTTTTCTGCAATTTACAGCAAGCAATTTCAAAATAAAATGGCTCACAATGAAGAGACCGTGGCAATTTCTTTTGCATTGTCCCCTACATTGATTGAAATTGAGAGCACCAATAATGAAATATTGTCACAAGGAGGAGATGACTTGTATGATTTCATTAGATTGATTGAAATTGACAGCACCAATAATGAAATATTGTCACAAGGAGGAGATGACTTGAATGATTCCACTACATTGATTGAAATTGAGAGCACCAATAATGAAATATTGTCACGAGGAGATGACTTGAATGATTCCACTACATTGATTGAAATTGACAGCACCAATAATGAAATATTGTCACAAGGAGGAGATGACTTGAATGATTCCACTACATTGATTGAAATTGACAGCACCAATAATGAAATATTGTCACAAGGAGGAGATGACTTGAATGATTTTTTTGATCAATCTGTTGATGGCGAATTTATCGAATTTTTGGAGACCATAGAGTTACAAGAATCATCATTGCAGACTTTTAATGAGGAGATTCCAGATGAGATGATTGAAGAGGAAATTGCTGATGAGGACATGTTACTAGTTCTTTCAAATTTAGAAAATTCTGAAGAATAAATTTATATTTAGAAATCAAAAATTGTTTGAGACATTATTCATTTTTATTTTTAATTTATGAGGTTGTAGCGAAGTGATTGTAGTATAAAATGAGACTTATAGTACAGAGTGCAACATTTTTATGTTACATGGTAAGTTTACTCATATTTACTTCCCTTCTCCCACTATATTATCTCCAATGTGTATTTGACATCTCTTCTTCATCTCCGGCCTCCTTTCTCTCACTGTGTGTCTCTGATGCATCTTATCGCTGCTATTTTGTGTAATTACAGAAGAGAGTAAAATAAAATAGTTCGGAACGTGAAAAGGGGGCAAAGTAGAGTACCCCTCACCCCCTAGGCCTTCTCAGGCGGTCCCAAAAGGATCAGTTTCTGCTTTCCTGAGAGATTATGGTATGAGTTCCATATACCACAATAATTTGCATTACAACATGCAAGATATATATCTCCTATTACCAACTTTTGGAGATATTCGCGTTAAGCGCGAATATCTCCAAAAAGTAACACCTGCCCTGAGCAGTTCTTAGCCATGTTATCCAATGGGAGGTGGATAACATGGCTAAGAGCATTAGCTCGGTAATGCATGAATATCGCTGACTTTTTAGCGATATTCATGCATTGCGGCCGTTTTTTATCGCATTTGCGATAAACCTTGATAATAGCAAGGTTTATCTTCGATAATTTCTGACGATGCTTAGCGGTAAAAAATTCTTTGGTAAGCATCGTTAGCGATAAATATCGCTTAACTTTGGTAATATGCACCAACGTCTGTTAACGTTCGATTCGAAGGAAATGAGGAAGTGTTGAAAAACATTGTTTGCGCCATCTTGCCTTTTTTGAAATGCCACACTTTTGTCGTGCACGGCAGCCATTTTAGATGCCTTGACCAGACCCACTCTCTGCACGCTGTCGATTCGTAGCATGGCTCCCCACCCTCGCAAGCATCTTCCCCAGGCACTGGTCACCCCCGCTCTCTGTCTTATGCATGGGCAATAAACCTCCCCCCATCTGCGCTGCTCTTCCCTGAGAATCACACTCTGTGCCCGCCCGACACCTCCCTTTCGCCCTATTCACTACCGCACCCTCTGACACTCCTCTTCCTCTGTGTCCGATTGTCCAGGCTATCAGCTAGCCCTGCAGATGTAGTTTATGGCTCCAGCTGTAAAGAATCACCCCTCTTCAAAGGAGTTATAGTAGATCAAGGCCCACACCCGATGAGATCCGTCACACCACACGTGTTCCTACTATCTGAAAACCATCCTGTATTGTGATTGGGGAGGGGACCGAGCCTGAAGCGGAAGATTCTAGGAATGTCTCTTTGTACATCAAAGTTTTTACAATTATGTGTAACATTAAAAATATATAGCACTCCAACAAAGTAGTAGGAATATAAAACTTTAATAACATATAAATATATACAACAAAACAAAAACAGTAAAAACATTTAAACAACGAAGAGACCGTGGCAATTTCTTTTGAATTCCTGATGAGGACATGTTACTAGTTCTTTCAAATTATGAAAATTCAGAAGATGTTGCCTGGGGGTGGGTCGTCAGTAGCAGTCTGTTGTGCGAATAGTTCCAAGGCAGCAGAACGCGCTGAAATCTAGATGGCACGAAAGTGATGTCTAGTAAGTTGCCGCCCAGCAAATAACGGCGTGGGGTGCCGCGGGGGTGAGTGAGTCCAGTAGGCACCACAGCTATTCTTACCGGCATTGCAGAATTACTGCTGGGGACAATGCCTGTGCTGTAGCAGGGTCACAGCAGAAACAAAAAGGATTCTGTTGAAGATGTTGTTGGTTTTCAATTTGAAAACAGTTCTGGTGTCAACTGCTATGGTAATGTAGTGGTTAATGTTTTGTTTTCTCTAGAAAATGTAAAAGAGGGGGAGGCAGTCCAAAGTTCCGTTAAAAGGGCAAAGGAAAGGATCGGTGGTTTGAACTATCACTTCAAAAGGGGAGGGGGTGCAACAATTTTTCCTACCGGGTCACAGTGTGCTTTCACCGGAACTGAGGTCTGCAGGATTCTAGTAATTCAAAGTGAGGCTGGCGCCAGCATGGGAGCGCTGACGTCCCACGGATACAGTTTCGTCACTCCACGGGCGATCATGGCAGTCATTCCCCATCGGGGGTCGGAGACTCCCGCGGCTCCTGTAGAATCTTCAAGGTCGTGGAGGACTACGGTGGTGGAGTCAACCAGTGACCGGGCCATTTCTTCATGCTGGGCCCGCTCTTGCCAGGTCGATCGCCATTTTGAGAGTTCGGCAGCTACCGGCGATCGCGGGGTCACATGAGCGGACGGGCTCCACCCTGCCGGGCGAGACGTTGCAGCATCGCCACAGTGGACGAACCCTTTTCGGGGCGCCTGGAGCGCTGAGGGTGCAGCTGGGAAGCCTTCACCTGAGGAGGCGGGAGAGGCCTGTTCGCACCGTCTCTCCCTCCCAGTGCACCCCACGGCGCCCCAGTTGACATTTGTTATGGCCGGTGGCGATGAGGACGGGGGGGGGGTCGGATGCATGTGCAAGACATCCCCCCCAGTGTTGTCAAAGCCATTTTTGAAGAAAGAAGTGGTGCCTGGCGTGTTGCCGCTGCTATTACGAAGGAGAAAAGAAAAAATGTCCCGTCCGTCTTTGGGCCGGGCTTCCGGTGGATGTAGGCCGGACGCCCCTGGCTCTGGCCCCATGAACGGGTTCCTTGGTTTATCGGCTGCAGCCGGATCCCGTCGGCCTCGGCCCCCCGACCGTTGGTGGCCGGACCGGAAGAGCATGTGGCGGGACTACCTGCAACTCTCAAGGGCCACCGCGGCCGGACTGGGAGAGAGAGGGGAGGGTCGAGGAGACATTCCCCCCCCTGCAACTCTTCAGCGTTGTAAAGGCAATCCCCTGGCCGGGTCCCGCTGGCCTCGGCCTCTCCTCCGGCTACACCCTACGTTAGGATCTCCTGGCCGAGGCGTGGCAGCAGGACCCGCCTTATATGGGCTGCTCCCGGCTGGGCGTAGCTGCAACCCTGCCCCACCTTGGAAGTTTCCAGAGTGGGGTCGGATGTTCTACTGACTTGCATTTTCCCTAGTCTATCGATTTTTTGGGCGTGGCAGGCGGTGGGACAGCGAGGGGTGATTTGGTTTCTCTTACTGTTTTTCTGGTCTCTCACCACTGGCATATTTCTAACGTTTTCTTGTTTCTAGGACATTAATAGGTTTTATCATTACGTTATGTTATCGTTTCTTTGTTCGTTGTTTAATAAAAGTTCATGTTCATCAGTGGCCTACTGATTTTCGTTTTCCTATTCTTTTCTTTCCAGGTTGTTTCATGCTAAAGTTTCTGTTAACAGGATACAGTGATCACTTTGTTATTATTGCATATGTCCTTTTCACTAGGGGTGCTCTCTGGTCGGGCCAGATGACGTATCTCTAGTAAATGGTCCGGGTGAAACAGGTGCATCAATCAGTGGGGAGTAGATAGGCATGACAGATTACAACGGGGGAGAAAGGTCCGCATTACGTACCCTTTCACTATTTGCAAAGATTTTCCTACGTATATTTGCAAACAGGGAATACCTCCAAAAAGAACCAATTCCCAAACAGTCAATGTTTGGGGAAACAATCAATCAATGAGGAACGAAATAGGCACGACGTGTTAAAGGTTTGCGTTACCTACCCTTCACTATCTGTAAAGGGAGAGAGAATATTCCTATTCTTCCTCGTTTGCAGGCAGAGAAGATTCTTAAGAGAACCAACTTCGAACAATTCAATGGTCGATTCAAACAATCAACAAGGGGTACTGTGAACACAAATGAACGCCGCTTATGTACATACACATTGGTATTATCAACAGGTTGTTCCTAATGTTTCTATTTTAGGGAGGTCAAAAAGAGATCCCATTAGTGGCCTACTGATTTTGCTCGATTTCTTTTGTTTTTTTACATGATTTTTCGCTATCTGCAAAGACTAAACAGAGTATTGCGACTCTGTGCTTGTTTGTAAATAGAGAATGAACCAAAGAGAACAATCAATCAAATGGAGAGAGAAGCAGGCACGACGGATTACAACGGGGGCAAAGGCCTGCGTTAACTACCCTTCACTATCTGCAAAGAGAGAGTACTCCTAATAGAAATGAGGGGTGGGGGGCAGCATTCAAAGCAGATCAGTGTGCATAAACACGAAAATGTTTTTACTTACCACGTACTTGACATTCGACAGCTTATGATATTTGCTATTAAAAAAACATTGAAATTCACTGAAAAAACCATAGGTTATAGACCATATATAGTTAGGAATTAGCATTTACAAAACCTTGAAAATTCACTGAAAAAACCATAGGTTATAGACCATATATAGTTAGGAATTAGCATTTAAAAAACCTTATTTTACTCACACAAAACCATTGAAATTCCATATATAGTTAGTTGCACTAACTATATATCGCGCACCCGCAATCCACTGCTGATCATGTCACATATTACATCATTCATGACATGGTCAGTGACATCACTGATGACATCACTGATGACATCTCAAATGACATCACTGATGACATCACTGATGACATCTCATTTGACATCAATGACCACATCACTGATGATATCATTCATGTGACAATACAATGCATCTCCTCACATTTTAATATAACCTCTGTTTCACCCAGTGTTAAATACAGAGTATAATTTTTGAAACCATTGACACACCAATACTAGTTACTACATACGTACTCACTGATTCCTACGTCTACACACACATTCACTCATTCACCCATACAATCATTCATACATACAATCACTCATCTTTACAACACTATCATATGCACTCATACACCTATACAGACACTCACACTCTGCCACTCATCCATGGAGTTACTCACACAACTAGTCAGTCCTGTAAAGAATCAATCACACTTCCATTTTCTTGTCTATACAGTTAAACATAGAGCACCTTACATTTTCAAACATATACTAACACATACTTACTTTCTTATACAATCATTGATACAAGTACACATTGATCTGCACAGAGTCACACACCTCCCAGCCAGCCACACACACACTCAGTCTCCCATACAAATACTTGGACAATCAATCAATAACCCATATAGTTAATCATATAGCTACTGATCAACACATGCAGCAGTTTACAGAACAACAGACATAATGATGCACAAATTAAGACAGTTTAGTCACTAACCCATGCACTCAGTGAGACACATTTAATCACTCACTCATACATTCAGTCATGCACCTACTAAATCCTTCGTCCAGACACTTAATTTGAATTTTGAATTTAAAAAATATATATAGCGCATCATACACCATTACGGTTTCTTGGCGCTTTGGCGGCAAACAATAAAACAGGGCTGGGCAATTAGAGGGGAAAAGCCTGAGCAAACAAAAAAGTTTTCAGGCCCTTGCGGAAGAGGGAGTATTGTTTTAAAGCTCGAAGGTGGTCAGGCAGGGAGTTCCAAAATACCGGGGCTAGTACAGAAAAGTTGGATCCTCCCCATTTTTTCCTGATGAAACGAGGGACTAGCAATAGGGACCGATCAGACGACCGGAGATGTCTGACGGGAACATAGTTAGTTAAAAGGGAAGAAATGAAGGCCGGGGCCGTTCCCTGTCGTGCCTGAAATACCATGCACCCCATTTTAAAAAGCGAACGTTGCCGAACAGGCAACCAGTGCAGTTCCTTCAACAAAGGTGTAGAATGATGGAACCGGGGAAGGCCATAAACCAGCCGGGCTGCTTGGTTCTGCACAAGCTGGAGTTTGCGTAGGCTATATGCCGGAATGCCGTTGTAAAGGGCATTGGCATAGTCTAGCCGGGAGATGACCAGGGCAGACATAATGAGTTTAAGTGCCAGGGGGGAAAAGAAACGGGAAACAATACGAATAGTTCTAAGCATAAGAAAACAGGAAGAAACAACAGCCCCAACCTGTGAGTGAAGAGTGAGCTGATTGTTAATTTTTATACCCAATGTTTTTACCGTAGAAGAAGGAAGGGGGGTAGAACCAAGAGTGAGGGGCCAAAATGCAGAGTTCCAGGGACTGGAGGAGCCACCCGTAAGCACCAACTCGGTTTTCTCCGGGTTGAGCTTCAGATGGTTGTGACTCATCCAGTCCCTGATAAAAATCATAATAGACTGAAAATTAGAGATAGCGTGAGGGGAAGAAGAGAGGTCAAAGACCAGCTGGAGGTCGTCTGCATAATTAAACACAGCAACCTCCAGCTGCTGAAGTGCAAAAATAAGAGGGTAGATATAAAGATTAAACAATAAAGGAGAAAGAGAAGAACCTTGGGGAACACCACAAGTGACCTTCATAGGGTCTGCCTTGAACTCTCCCAGCCGGACCGCCTGAGTGCGATCCCGCAGGAAGGACGAGAGCCATACTAGTGCTGACCCCCCGATTCCCGCCGCTCCGATACGTGAAAGCAAGATGGAATGGTCCACCGTATCGAAAGCGGCGGAAAGATCGAGGAGCACCAGGGCTTGATGTTTATTTTGGTCTTGACCCTCCCTGAGTGTATTTAGGACTGACACCACCACAGACTCGGTCGAGTGACCGGGACGGAAGCCAGCCTGGCAGGATGCCAAGCCTCCCGTGGCCTCAACATGGTTGCTAAGCACCGCGGCCACGTGCCGCTCAAGCACCTTGGCCAGGTACGGCAGCAACGAGATGGGCCGATAGTTGGAAGAAATAGCTGAATCGGCCCCTGGTTTTTTCAGAATGGGCACAATGGTAGCTACTTTAAGGGCCGGGGTCACAATTCCCTGTGAGAGGGAACTATTTAGGAAGATGATCGGGGGCTGTGTACAGACCTTTGAAAATTTGCTGCAGGATACGAGCCGGGCAGGTGTCCGCTGGTGAACCCGACTTAACCTTTAGCAAAATTTCCTGGAACCCGGTTTCCGTGATAGGAGGAATTGATGTTAAACTAAGTGGCAGGGCTGGTGGACAGGGGTCAACATAAGAAGCAGAGGGAGGGGGAATGTTACTTTTAATATTAATTACTTTATCTATAAAGTAAGAATTTAATGAATCACATAGAGCTTGAGTAGGGAGGGGTTTAGATGTACTCCTATCAGAGAAGGCTAGCTCCTTAACTATAGAAAAAATTTCTCGAGGTTGGTTCTCCACTGTTAAAATTTTTGATGAAAAGTAGATAATTTTAGTTTCAACAATAGCTTTCTTATAGTCCTGCCGAAGTGTTAAATAACGAGTTCTCAGATAGGGACAGTATTCCCTCCTCCAGAGTCTTTCAGCGCGGCGAAGGGACAATTTCTTTTCTTTTAGGTTACTATCAAACCATCTGTTCGCCTCCTTAGGTCTCTTAATTGAGATCCGGCGTAGGGGGGCCGCTGAATCGCAGCCTTCCATAAGCCAGGTATCAATCCCAGTAAGTTGTGCTGACGAGGATAGACCGCCTAAGTCGGGCGCAGTGGTTAAGAGGGATGATGATAACACAGTCAGGTCGGCCCGGTTCCAATTCCTGGCCCAGGAGTTCTTTACCCGCGGGATCCTGGCTGGTACGCTTAAATGAAGCGTAAAACAAATGAAAGCGTGATCAGACCACGGACACGGAGACACTGCTACAGAAGAGATAGAGTAGTTAAGAGACCAAACTTGGTCAAGCACGTGTCCACCGATATGTGTAGGAACCTGAACACGGGGGATAAAATTCAAAGACTGAAGCAGGTCAGAAAATTGTTTCGAAGCCTGACATTCAGCCGGGTCGTTAGGCCAATAGTTAAAATCCCCCAATATAAGGAGGGAGGCATGATTAACTGTCAGCGTAGCTACCAGGTCCTGGAAGACTGTAATAAAATAAGGGGTATTTTGAGGGGGGCGATAGGTCAATAGACAAATCAAAGGAGGGGAGAAGGTATCAGAGCGAGCTACCAGATACTCGACGGAGTCAATATCGACAGATGGAATTGACTGGAAGTTATACTCGGTTTTGGCGATAAGCGCTACGCCACCTCCTTTTTTCCCTGCGGGACGATCAATTGGAAGAGCCACATAGGTAGCGGGAAGAGCCGCTAAGAGAGCGGGGAGTGACGAGTCACCGAACCACGTCTCCGTTAAGCACAGTATATCAGGCTTCTGAGTGTCAAGCAAAATAAATAGATCCTGGTGATGTTTCACCGCTGACCTCGTGTTTAATAATATAAAAGACAAAGCGGGGGGAGTGGAGGGCAGGGAAGGACAGAACGTCGGAGTAGAAGGGGTGAGACCAAGGCTTGAGATGTTACTGCTAATGACCGATGGAAGTGGCCACTCACCTTGTAAAAGTTTTAAACTAGCCGAGGAGTAGGCAATAACAGGTGCAGAGTGACAAGCCCCTAGCCCCGGTCGGCCGCGGACGGGCGCAGACGGGCTTAACTCAGGCGCAACTCCGGCGCACCTACGACGCACCCGCTGCGCTCGTCCGCTGCGCTGACACATTAGGTCCGTATAAATAGACCCGTGACCTGGGGGGGCGGGGTCAACAGGGCGGGTAGGGCGGGGGGATTTAAAATGTTACCAAAAAAGAATATCGCCGCTAGTTCTCAGCGGGGAGAGCACCCAAAGGCTAGTGATCAGCCCAGAAGAGAGTAAGTAATGAATTTAAAATGTTTGCGCGCCGCCAGCGAGCCCGTCCTCTGCCACAGGACAGCTCGAGTTTAGGCAGGCGGAGTGCAGCAAAGAGTAAATAGACCCGTGACCTGGGGGGGCGGGGTCAACAGGGCGGGTAGGGCGGGGGGATTTAAAATGTTACCAAAAAAGAATATCGCCGCTAGTTCTCAGCGGGGAGAGCACCCAAAGGCTAGTGATCAGCCCAGAAGAGAGTAAGTAATGAATTTAAAATGTTTGCGCGCCGCCAGCGAGCCCGTCCTCTGCCACAGGACAGCTCGAGTTTAGGCAGGCGGAGTGCAGCGAAGAGTAAATAGACCCGTGACCTGGGGGGGCGGGGTCAACAGGGCGGGTAGGGCGGGGGGATTTAAAATGTTACCAAAAAAGAATATCGCCGCTAGTTCTCAGCGGGGAGAGCACCCAAAGGCTAGTGATCAGCCCAGAAGAGAGTAAGTAATGAATTTAAAATGTTTGCGCGCCGCCAGCGAGCCCGTCCTCTGCCACAGGACAGCTCGAGTTTAGGCAGGCGGAGTGCAGCGAAGAGTAAATAGACCCGTGACCTGGGGGGGCGGGGTCAACAGGGCGGGTAGGGCGGGGGGATTTAAAAAGTTACCAAAAAAGAATATCGCCGCTAGTTCTCAGCGGGGAGAGCTCCCAAAGGCTAGTGATCAGCCCAGAAGAGAGTAAGTAATGAATTTAAAATGTTTGCGCGCCGCCAGCGAGCCCGTCCTCTGCCACAGGACAGCTCGAGTTTAGGCAGGCGGAGTGCAGCGAAGAGTAAATAGACCCGTGACCTGGGGGGGCGGGGTCAACAGGGCGGGTAGGGCGGGGGGATTTAAAATGTTACCAAAAAAGAATATCGCCGCTAGTTCTCAGCGGGGAGAGCACCCAAAGGCTAGTGATCAGCCCAGAAGAGAGTAAGTAATGAATTTAAAATGTTTGCGCGCCGCCAGCGAGCCCGTCCTCTGCCACAGGACAACTCAAACAGATAGATTCACCAAAGAACAAAAATATATTTCCACTACAACGTTTCAGCTTCCGCCTTCCTCAGGTAGTTTCAAGATGGTGAGCTCAGTGGCTGCACAGATGACACAGCTGAATTTTCAAAAAGCATCATGAGTGAAGATTCCATTTGGTATGTGGAATCAATGCAGTCCTGAGAGTTCTTGAGATATGCAGTAATCAGGTTGTATTGTCAGTAATGTTCAGTCCATCTGGATGCAATGATTTTAAACGGTACATCCAGAAGTTTTCCCTGGAGTCCAGTAGTTCTTCCTTTGAGACATGTTCCACGGGGAAAATCTTCAAATCTGATAGTGAATGATCCACAAGGTTAAAATGATTGGCTACAGGCTGGTCAATTTTCTTATTAATTATTGCTGATTTGTGGTTCCTGAATCGTGTGCGGAGGTCATTCACTGCTTGGCCTACATATTGTTTTTTACAGCTTTGCCGTTGGCACTGAATCACATAAATAATGCATGTTGAGCGACATGTAAGATGCTGCCTTATTGCATAGGTCCTTCTGGTAACATAACTAGTAACTGATGATGTTTGTAAAAGGTATTCACACGTGATGCACCTTCTAGAGTCACAGCAATGAACCCCTGCAATTGTTACAGGTTGCTTGAGTTCAGCTCTCACAATAAGAGAACGTAAATTTGGAGCTCTGCGGTAAGCAATGACTGGCGGTTTTGGAAAAACCTTTTGCAATTTTTCACAAGTGGACAGTAAGGGAAATGTTTTTTGCATTATATTTCTGTGGTTGGGAGCTGATGGATGATAGTCAACTACAAATGGAGTTCTGTCACTTTTGTTTCTGGCGTTGGTATTCCAAATAAGTGCTTCTCTGGGTAACTGCAAAGACTTGTCAATTTGTTTCTGTATGATATGCAGAGGATATAAAAACAAATATAGCAACAAATATATATATATATATATATATATATATATATATATATATATATATATATATATATATATATATATATATATATATATATATATATATATATATATATATATATATATATATATATATATATATATACAAGCTCAGAAACTCTGTTCCATTCTCCAAACAAAGTACAAGCACTCCAAGGTGGGTGATCAGAACGTTTTAATCCGGCAAACAAAACAGACGCGTTTCGGACGTCAAGTCCTTCGTCAGTGTTTAGCACATAGCACGTATTTCCTGGCTATATCGACACGTCATTGCAAGCAATCATAGAAAGCAATGAGGGCATAACAAAACATTTCATTTACCATGCAAAAAGCGCGGCCATTATTCAATGTGTGTATATACAGATTTTAATCACTTAGCGCTCAGAATTTACTGCGCTAAGTTTCAAAGAGAAACTTAATTAAGCCGTGTATCGGCAGATTGGCCGCTACGGGCCGGTATGAAAGCAACAATAAAGCCGTGCATCGGCACCACACCAGCCATCATACTGCATGTAATAACGAACATAAAACCACAATAATTACATCATGATCATACAATATATCTGTAGTTAGGATACTGTGGGATTAGGAGATAAATTTATAAGCATTTCTTAAAGATTGCATGTTACCACAAGATTTTAGCCAAAATCTTTTTCAACGGAGAGAAAACTTTTTCAACAGAGATTCACATTCATAATCATAATCAAAGTCACCAATTATTTGATCCATAGCGTTCCTAGTATTGAAATGTGATTTTACATTATACTGTTCTGTAAAATATTGTAAAATATTATTTCTCCAAGTGTACTGTCAATTCTTCTCCGCTATTCATTCCCAGGGGTGTCTTAGTGTCTAGGTCAATGATGTAACGTGACTCTAGTCTTCTCAATTTGAGAAGTCTATCCCCCCCTCTTGGTTGTGGAGGTACATGATCTACACCCCAAAACTGCAATAGATCCCTGTTGCTATCGTGTGTTTTCGCAAAATGACGGGCAACCGGGTATGTTACGTCCCGATTTGTTATTGCTCGTTGATGTTCTAGGACTCGCAGTTTCACACTCTTTATTGTGCTGCCAATATATTTGAGGCCGCATGGGCAGGATAGGCAGTACACTACAAAAGGAGTTGAACATGTGATGAATTTGTTGATCTCCCTATTTCTAGATTGACCCGGTACTCTATAAGTTAGTACCCTTCGACTTTTTTCACATGCTCGGCATTTCCCACACGGGAAAAAAACTTTCATTTCTTTCAGGGTTCCACTGTTTTTGGGTTTCTGTGGCATCAGATGACTCTGGACTATGGTGTCTTTGATTGATTTCAATTTCCGAAATGTGATTAATGGACAGTCCGGGACATCCTTACCTATTACAGGATCAGTTTTTAGTATATTCCAATTTTTTGTCAATATTTTTCTTAGATGATTAACATCATCCGAAAAGGTTGTTATTAACTGAAACTTGTTGGTGATAGGAAGAAGTTCACCCGTTTTTTCCTTGGGCACTAGTAGCCTGTCTCTAGGGATCTTTGCCACTTTGCTATAGGTTTTCTGTAAGAGTGTGCTGTTGTATCCTCTAGTTTCAAACCTCTTGATAGATTCCTTAGCCTCTTTGGAGAAATCGCAGTCTCGCGAGCAATTGCGTCTAATCCTTAGCAATTCTCCATACGGTATGCTACGGACTAGACTAGGGGGATGACTGCTTCTGGCGTGTAAGACGCTGTTCCCCGCGGTGGGTTTTCTATATAGAGTTGTTTCCAACTTGTTACCACCATTGTTAAAGACCCTGAGATCTAGGTAATGGACCTCCCTGCTACTAATTGTTGCTTTCACACCGGCCCGTAGCGGCCAATCTGCCGATACACGGCTTAATTAAGTTTCTCTTTGAAACTTAGCGCAGTAAATTCTGAGCGCTAAGTGATTAAAATCTGTATATACACACATTGAATAATGGCCGCGCTTTTTGCATGGTAAATGAAATGTTTTGTTATGCCCTCATTGCTTTCTATGATGGCTTGCAATGACGTGTTGATATAGCCAGGAAATACGTGCTATGTGCTAAACACTGACGAAGGACGGCCGAAACGCGTCTGTTTTGTTTGCCGGATTAAAACGTTCTGATCACCCACCTTGGAGTGCTTGTACTTTGTTTGGAGAATGGAACAGAGTTTCTGAGCTTGGATCTGAAACACGCGGTACCGGCGTGTTGAAGCACCCGCCCACGAGTGCCTTGGGATTTTTTGGTACCTTGGAGCTGGATATATATATATATAGCAACAAATTGACAAGTCTTTGCAGTTACCCAGAGAAGCACTTATTTGGAATACCAACGCCAGAAACAAAAGTGACAGAACTCCATTTGTAGTTGACTATCATCCATCAGCTCATTGGACAAATCTTCACAAATTTTTCAAAACTATTTTGACGCTCACTGCACCTGCTGTCTTGAGCGTTTTGTGGTAATCCATCACATGGGGGCTGAAAAAAAGGGGGTCCCAAAATGCGTTTTCACCATGTTCATTTTCATAGGAAATTTTAAACAAGGCTACATCCTTTTTATTAAATGATGTGAATCCATTCAGTAGTTGCTGATTTATTTGAAGACATTTCCAGCTGTATATATTGGAATGCGGAGGATCCGCAACCCCTTCTGATCTCGTGCTGAGATCTGATTGGCTGCAAATACTTCAGTGTGTCTAGGTCATTGCAACCTCAATCATGAGGTCATGGGGTTGGGAATCTACAATGCTTTTAACCAAAGGCAGCAATTGATGCCACTTTGGCCTAATCCAATTAATATCCACATTAGGCAAACCCAAGTCCCTGTCAATGCCTCTCTTTCTAGCAGCCTCTCTAGCCCAAAAGGCATAGCTGTGGCTCACAATCCACACTCTAACCATTTTGAAGTGAAGCACCAGTAGCAGACAGGAGAAGGCTGGAGGTGAATGAGAAAGTTTTCAAAATGAAAGGCCGTTGAGATGGAGGTGTGCGGCATGTTTGAAAAAAAAAACACATTTGATTGAATGTTTTGAGAAATGCACTGAAAAAAACAAAGGTTACAGTGAGGGTATAGTTAGGAAATACCATTAAAAAACCTTCGAAGTTCACTGGAAAAAAAACATCAGTTACAGGGACATTATAGTTAGGTAATAGAATTTGAAAAAACATAGAATGCACAGAAAAAAACAACGGTTACAGGGATTTTATATTTAACTCATATTTCCCTCACAAAACCATTGAAATTCAGCAGTCATAATTACCTGAGCTAACTATAACTTGTGCCCCTGCAATGCACTGCTTATGACCTCACATATTACATCACTCATGACATAGTTAGTGACATCACTGATGACATTGCAAATTATATCACTCATGAAATTACCGAAGACATCATCCAGTGAGTATAAGTGGTTGTAAGGATGTGTTGGTGGGTTAGTCACTGGCTGTATAGCTGAGTGGGTGGCTGTGACAGTATCTCTATTGGAGAGTAACTGGAACTGTAAGTAAGTCAGTTTGTGAGTGACCGAGTTTGTAAATGGATGCATTGAGTTAGTGAGTTGGTGTGCGAGTGCTTATGTGGGTGAGTGACTGGTTGCGTTAGTGACTGTTTTGGTGAGTGACTGGGTGAATCAGTCACTGTATGGGTGAGTGAGTGGGTGTATGTGTGGCTGTATGCATAAGTGAGTGGTTGTGTCAGTGATTTTATGGGTGAATAACTAGGTGTGTGAGTAGCTGTATGGATAACTGAGTTACTGTGTGAACAGCTGTATTGGTAACTAAGAGGGTTTGTGAGTGGATGTATGGATTAGTGAGCAGATGTGAGAGTGGTTGCATGGGTGAGTAAGTGAGTGTGTGATTAGCTGTTTGTGTGAGTGAGTAGCTGCATCAGTGAGTGTATGGCTAAATTGGTGGGTGTACAAGTGGGTGCATGAGTTAGTGAGTGGCTGTGTCAGTGACTGTATGGGTGAGTGAGCGGGTCTATTAGTGACTGTATGTGTGACTAAGGGACTGTGCTGATGATTGTTTCGGAGAGTGACTGGCTGTGTCAATAAGTGTATTGGAGAGTGAGTGGATGTGTGAGTAGCTGTTTGAGTGAGTGACTGGGTGTGTTACTAGCTGTAGAGGTGAGTGAATGGGTGTGTCAGTGACTATATGGGTGAGTGAGTGGGTGTGTGTGTGGTTGTATGGATCTGTGAGTGCATGTATGAGTGGTTGTGTAGTTCTGTGAGTGGGTGTGTTAGTGATTGTATGGTTGCGTAAATGGGTAATGTTTTTGTGTGTGTGTGAGTGGGTGTATGACAGATAGTATGGGGGTGTGAGTGGGTGTGTGAGTGGTTTCATAGATGATGTCATCAGTGTTGTCATCATTTATGTAATTTGAGATGTCATCTGTGGTGTCACTGATTATGTCATGAGTGGTATAATATATGAGGTCATAAGCAGTGTATTGAGCGGGTGTAAGTTACAGTTAGCTCAGGTAACTATAACTTCTGAATAATACATGTATATATATATATATATCAAGCTCCCTTATGGAGCGAAACGCGTCTTGGATGGACATCAGTCCTTTTACTTGTTTGTAAATAAAATTATCACTCTGCTACCTATTTGAGGATTTACGCTTTTGTGCTCTGATTTCTGCGAGCGGGAACGGTGAATGTGAGGTCTGCACCTGATCTTCTTCGTCGTGTATTGACGAACAGGAACATTGTTTGATATATATATTAATTTGCCAAAGGACGCGGCACTCGAGGGAAGTTTTGATATTCAAATTGTTTTATTGATATAAGCTCAACCGACGCGTTTCAGCCTCCACGGCTTTGATCACGGTAGGTGAGTCCTTTCTTTATTGCACATATTTATACATCCACATGATCATAGAATACTGCATTGTGAGTAATGTAGTGCACAATTTAAGAAGATGTTCTTATAGAGTGATTAAAAAGGAAAATGTGATGTTAATACACAATGTGGCAAGTTAATTGAAGAAAGTTTAGATATAGTATCATCAGAGACATTTTCTGAGAATTAATATCATAAAAATAATGGTATAGTACCCTTCTTATACATTTGCATGTTAATATTTTTGCAGCTTTTGAGGAGGTATCAAGGAGTATCAAGCTATGGAAAGCAAGTTAGGCAATAGAGCAGAAAAAGGGTAAGATAAGAGCAAAAGAAAAAGAAAAGAGAAAAAGGAAACAGAAAAAGAGAAGAAAGAATATTTTTATACAAGGGTAAATGTATACCTATTACTCTAGTCTGGGTTTTCAGAACGTCTGAAACTCCTGCACATTTTAGAATAATGTTACATCTTCGTATTCCCTTGATTACAAGTGATTTATGAACAACCAGAAGTAGTCTAATAAAGTAATCTCATTGTTGATTAGTATCGACATTCGACATTTCTCCTGATGTCATATTTCTTGAAAAAGCCAAAGTAAAAAGAGGGAGGGAAAAGGAAAAGAGAGAGAGGAAAATAAAGAAGAAAAAGAATAAGGAATAGAGTAAAAGGCGAGGAAAGTGTAGAAGAGGGGAAAGGTAATGAACAATTATTATCATTCATAGGAACAAAAGAACTTCTCATTTCAGATGGTTAGGATACATTTATGAGGGAGTATGTCCATTGTCTATTCAAGGTGTACGGCAAGTTCCTCGTCAAAGTTCATCCCTTTCGCCATCTTAGTTTTTAAACGAATGATATATCGGGATTCTAATTGGTGTAGTTCCCTTTTCCGATTCCCACCACGTTCTTTAGGTAAGATTGTATCAATCCCATAGTATTGCATAGCACGCCAATCACCATTTTGGCATGCGATCATATGTTTGGCAGTGGCATAGGCAGTGTCTTTGTTCTTCACCGCCCGAATGTGCTCCAGGATACGTTTCTTTAGAGGGCAGATTGTACTGCCAATGTACTTCTGGTCACATTTACATTCTATCACATACACAACATACTGTGTTGTGCATGTTATCCTCTGGTTCATTTTTATTGTATTGCCATTGGGTTCCATAATGGATTTAGTGTTTTTGCCAATCTTACAAGCCTTGCAGGAATTGCACTTTGTGAAGCCCTTTCTTTGTTCTTCCAACCAGTTCGCTTGTTCTTTTATTTCAAAGTGGCTGCTTACAAGTATGTATTTTAAGGATTTCGTCTTCCTGTATGTGGTTGTAGGTTTTGGTCCGATTAGTTCTCCTATATCTGGATCTTTGGAAATTAGATGCCAATGTTTCCGCATTTTACTCATAATAGCACCACTTTCTTTGTTGTATGTTGTCACAAATCTGGGAATTGATTGGGCCTTTTGTTTCTCCACTTTAGTTTTCGAAATCAAAGTTTTAATCCTGGGTATGCAATCTATTTTTTTCTTGTTCTTCGATAGTATATGGTCTTGGTATCCTCTTTCCTTGAATCTTTGTATGGTTTCTTGCATTTTCTGTTCTGCATCATCTGGTTGAGAGCAATTTCGTTTCATGCGCCTGAGTTCTCCAAAGGGAATGCTGTTCAACAGAGGCTTAGGGTGGAAACTGGTTCCATGTAGGATACTGTTAGTTGATGTTTTCTTCCTATAGAGTGTAGAGTGTATCATATCGTCCTCTATATACACTAATGTGTCAAGGAAGGGGAGCTTTGTACGGCTTGTTTCATATGGGAAAGATAATCCTAGCTGGTTATTCGCTATCTTGATGTAATACTCTTGAAATTGTTGTACACTTCCGTTCCATATTATGAACAAGTCGTCTATAAAACGAACCCATAGGATAATTCTTTCCAGGTCTTCTTGATTCTTAGCATCCCAGGCCACAGTTTTTTCCCACCACCCCATAGTGATGTTCGCATAGTTCACTGAAAAAGAGATGCCCATTGCTGTGCCACATAGTTGTTTGAACAGTTCTTTTTTAAAATAGAAGATGTTATTTGTCAGGCACATCTTGATCATAGTTAATAGCATCTGTGTATGTTTCATTTCAGACACCTTCCTTTGATTGAGAAAGTACTGGCAGGCTTTCAAGCCTATTTCATGGCGTATTGATGTGTAAAGCGATACTGCGTCAATCGTTATCATCAAGTATTGTTTGTTCCATACCACACCATCAAGGATCCGCAAGAAGTCGCCCGTGTCCCTGATGTAAGAGCTTAGGTTTTTGGCAATAGGAGCAAGAAATTGGTCGACAAATTCGGACACATTCTCATATAAGGAATTACAGGAAGAAACGATAGGTCTACCAGGGGGATGAAATAAAGTTTTATGTATTTTTGGTAAAAAATAAATGGTTGGGATAACTGGAAACTCATTGGTGAGAAATTTTTGTTCATCATCATTTATCAGATTTTCGTTTCGCCATTGGGTTAGTTTGGTTTGTAAGTCCAACATCATTTTGTTGATCGGATTGTTGGTCAGTCTACTGTGATTGATGGTATCATTTAGTTGTCTGTAGGCTTCCATAAGGTAGTCTTGAATGTTCATTATTACAGTGTTTCCACCCTTATCAGCGGGTTTAATGATTATTTTGTTGTTATCTTTTAAGTTCTTGATGGCTTCACGTTCTTTTTTACTCAAATTTTCTCTTTTGTTATCCTGTCTACTGTTTGGTAATTTCTCCAACTCCTCTATGATGGCTTCGCTGAATTGATCAAAGCGATTGCCAGGAGGTAGGACTGGGCAATAGCGTTATTTCTTCTTTAGCCCACTCTTCACTGTAGCATCTGTCTCAATAGCAAGTTCCGTTAATATTTCCCCTTCCGTCATATCGCTGTCTTCCAGATCGTATAAGAGGTCAAAGATTGTTTTTCAGTCATGTACATGTTCAATACTGATGGTGGGTTCCGTTTCCTCATGTATTTCTTCGCAAGGTTCTTCTAATGTGGTATTCATTTTGATAATTTTGGCATGGATTTTTGCAAGTTTCAATTTGTGAATATATTTGTAAATATCTATTTTCACCTGAGTGCGATCTGCATGGCTTTCCGGACAGAAAGATAGTCCTTTGTTGAGGACTGCTTCGTCCTCCGGTGTCAAAATGTAGCTGGACAGATTCACTATCAGGTTACTGTTACCTATTTGCGGTTGCGCAGCGGATATTGTCTTCTTTTTTTTGCTGCGTCGGGTTTTTCTGGTGCTGGTGAGGCGTTCTTTCCTCTTCCTCGGCCTGGGTTTGCATTCTTTCCACGGCCTCTTGTTCTGGATAATGTTTGATCTACATACATCCATTTCATCTCCTCTAAAAAATTCACTTTTGGTCCCGATGGAGTTCTGGCACTCTGTTCGCCTTTGCTAACATCAAATTCACTGGCACTCATGCTGCTTTCTCTGTGTGCTGGTGGTAAAGGGTAGTTTTTCTTCAGGGTTTCAAAACGCTTTGCAAAAGTAAGAATTCTCCCACAGCGATAATCTTGTTCATCTCTCAAAAATTTGCGTTTTTTTCTCTCCTGGATCTCCACCTCATATTTTTCTAATCTTAAGTCCATTTCTTTGCGCAGCTTCACGATTTCATCTTTTGCATTGTTGTCCCTGATTACGGCTTCCAATTCATCAAACTCTTTCGTTATATCTGTTATATCTATTTTAGCATGCTTTATCAAAATCCGCATCATATTCATTGAGCACTGTGTATTGTTTTCCGCCCAATCCTCTAGTAAAGCACTTTTTGTATCAGGGTGTGTTGGTATCATGAAAATGCGCAGACCTCTCGGAATTCTGTTTACCTCCAAATAGTTTTCCAATGCCAAAATCTCCCAGATCTTGTTTATCTCTTTCCTGTATAACCTTTCTAGTTTGTTAAATTGCTGTTTTAGTGTTAAGTCTATTGCAGTTGTTGCATTTGCTACACCATTTTCTTGTGTAGTTGTTACCACCGACACTTGGAATAGTGATGCCGCCGTTGTAGCGCGTTTGGCTTTTCGCGCTTCCATGTTACTTGCCACTTGTGTAAAATTCCCACTTTGAGCTTGTTATTTCAGTCTTTTTAGGAATATGCGAGCTTCCCCCACTAGTGCTCCTGAGAGGCGCGCCAGCCGTAACGTTTACGTGCCTGGCTTTCTTGTCCTCAATGGAGCAACAGCCGCTTCGTGCAACAGAAAGGAAAATCTTCAAAACAGTAGTTTTCACTCATCCGTGCGGAGTCTCCCTTACGGGCGGCGTCCTCCGACCCCGTCCTCCGACGCTCAACGCTCAGGGTGAGTTTCTGTTTCTTTCATCTGTTAGGTTCTGTTGCTCGGGTGCAGTCTTGCCGAAATCATTCCAAAACCAAAAGGGTCCAAAGATTGAAGACGCACACTATCAGCGGGTGCTCTGCGCAGGGGTCGAACCCAGACCCGTGTTTCATTAATTAATTTGCCAAAGGACGCAGCACTCGAGGGAAGTTTTGATATTCACATTGTTTTATTGATATAAGCTCAACCGACGCGTTTCAGCCTCCACGGCTTTGATCACGGTAGGTGAGTCCTTTCTTTATTGCACATATTTATACATCCACATGATCTTAGAATACTGCATTGTGGGTAATGTAATGAGAATTAATATCAGAAAATGTCACTGATGATACTATATCTAAACTTTCTTCAATTAACTTGCCACATTGTGTATTAACATCACATTTTCCTTTTTAATCACTCGATAAGAACATCTTCTTAAATTGTGCACTACATTACCCACAATGCAGTATTTTAAGATCATGAAGAACTGAAGAACTAAGAACGTGAAGCCATCAAGAACTTAAAAGATAACAACAAAATAATAATTAAACCCGCTGATAAGGGTGGAAACACTGTAATAATGGACATTCAAGACTACCTTATGGAAGCCTACAAACAACTAAATTATACCATCAATTACAGTAGACTGACCAACAATCCGATCAACAAAATGATGTTGGACTTACAAACCAAACTAACCCAATGGCGAAACGAAAATCTGATAAATGACGAACAAAAATTTCTCACCAATGAGTTTCCAGTTATCCCAACCATTTATTTTTTACCAAAAATACATAAAACTTTATTTCATCCCCCTGGTAGACCTATTGTTTCTTCCTGTAATTCCTTATATGAGAATGTGTCAGAATTTGTCGACCAATTTCTTGCTCCTATTGCCAAAAACCTAAGCTCTTACATCAGGGACACGGGCGACTTCTTGCGGATCCTTGATGGTGTGGTATGGAACAAACAATAATTGATGATAACGATTGACGCAGTATCGCTTTACACATCAATACGCCATGAAATAGGCTTGAAAGCCTGCCAGTACTTTCTCAATCAAAGGAAGGTGTCTGAAATGAAACATACACAGATGCTATCAAGATGTGCCTGACAAATAACATCTTCTATTTTAATAAAGAACTGTTCAAACAACTATGTGGCACAGCAATGGGCATCTCTTTTTCAGTGAACTATGCGAACATCACTATGGGGTGGTGGGAAAAAACTGTGGCCTGGGATGCTGAGAATCAAGAAGACCTGGAAAGAATTATCCTATGGGTTCATTTTATAGACGACTTGTTCATAATATGGAACGGAAGTGTACAACAATTTCAAGAGTAGTACATCAAGATAGCGAATAACCAGCTAGGATTATCTTTCACATATGAAACAAGCCGTACAAAGCTCCCCTTCCTTGACACATTAGTGTATATAGAGGACGATATGATACACTCTACACTCTATAGGCAGAAAACATCAACTAACAGTATCCTACATGGAACTAGTTTCCACCCTAAGCCTCGGTTGAACAGCATTCCCTTTGGAGAACTCATGCGCATGAAACGAAATTGCTCTCAACCAGATGATGCAGAACAGAAAATGCAAGAAACCATACAAAGATTCAAGGAAAGAGGATACCAAGACCATATACTATCGAAGAACAAGAAAAAAATAGATTGCATACCCAGGATTAAAACTTTGATTTCGAAAACTAAAGTGGAGAAACAAAAGGCCCAATCAATTCCCAGATTTGTGACAACATACAACAAAGAAAGTGATCGGACCAAAACCTACAACCACATATAGGAAGACGAAATCCTTAAAAGACATACTTATAAGCAGCCACTTTGAAATAAAAGAACAAGTGAACTGGTTGGAAGAACAAAGAAAGGGCTTCACAAAGTGCAATTCCTGCAAGGCTTGTAAGATTGGCAAAAACACTAAATCTATTATGGAACCCAATGGCAATACAATAAAAACGAACCAGAGGATAACATGCACAACACAGTATGTTGTGTATGTGATAGAATGTAAATGTGGCCAGAAGTACATTGGCAGTACAATCTGCCCTCTAAAGAAACGTATCCTGGAGCACATTCGGGCGGTGAAGAACAAAGACACTGCCTATGCCACTGCCAAACATATGATCGCATGCCAAAATGGTGATTGGCGTGCTATGCAATACTATGGTATTGATACAATCTTACCTAAAGAACGTGGTGGGAATCGGAAAAGGGAACTACGCCAATTAGAATCCCAATATATCATTCGTTTAAAAACTAAGATGCCGAAAGGGATGAACTTTGACGAGGAACTTGCCGTACACCTTGAATAGACAATGGACATACTCCCTTGTAAATGTATCCTAACCATCTGAAATGAGAAGTTCTTTTATTCCTATGAATGATAATAATTGTTCATTACCTTTCCCCTCTTCTACTCTTTCCTCGCCTTTTACTCTATTCCTTATTCTTTTTCTTCTTTATTTTCCTCTCTCTCTTTTCCTTTTCCCTCCCTCTTTTTACTTTGGCTTTTTCAAGAAATATGACATCAGGAGAAATTTCGAATGTCGATACTAATCAACAATGAGATGACTTTATTAGACTACTTCTGGTTGTTCATAAATCACTTGTAATCAAGGGAATACGAAGATGTAACATTATTCTAAAATGTGCAGGAGTTTCAGACGTTCTGAAAACCCAGACTAGAGTAATAGGTATACATTTACCCTTGTATAAAAATATTCTTTCTTCTTTTTTCTGTTTCCTTTTTCTCTTTTCTTTTTCTTTTGCTCTTATCTTACACTTTTTCTGCTCTATTGCCTAACTTGCTTTCCATAGCTTGATACTCCTTGATACCTCCTCAAAAGCTGCAAAAATATTAACATGCAAATGTATAAGAAGGGCACTATACCATTATTTTTATGATATTAATTCTCAGAAAATGTCTCTGATGATACTATATCTAAACTTTCTTCAATTAACTTGCCACATTGTGTATTAACATCACATTTTCCTTTTTAATCACTCGATAAGAACATCTTCTTACATTGTGCACTACATTACCCACAATGCAGTATTCTAAGATCATGTGGATGTATAAATATGTGCAATAAAGAAAGGACTCACCTACCGTGATCAAAGCCGTGCAGGCTGAAACGCGTCGGTTGAGCTTATATCAATAACACAATTTGAATATCAAAACTTCCCTCGAGTGCCGCGTCCTTTGGAAAATTAATTAATGAAACACGGGTCTGGGTTCGACCCCTGCGCAGAGCACCCGCTGATAGTGTGCGTCTTCAATCTTTGGACCCTTTTGGTTTGGGGATATATTACCTACTGGCGGTCGCCAGTAGGTATATATAGTTAGGATTTTTTCTCTATGGGATTTTTGAAAATTCTGTGTCTAATAACTTTGGCGTTTGTGGACGGAATTGGCTGAAATTTTCAGGAAAATGGAACATTTTGTTTCTGAGCAGCCCCTGGAAATTTGGGGGGGGTTTGTCAAGGGGTCCCAAAACGTGTTTTTAACATTGAGTTTTCCATAGGGCGGTTGGCCTCACTTTTAGCCCGAACGGCTGAATGGATTTGCACGAAACTTGGCAAAATTGTAGGGACTGGTAGCCCGATGTGCCTTTGCTAGGTCTCAATATATGTGCTCCAGTGGATTTTGAGAAATTAACGTTCAAAAAAAGATATATATCTGTAACAGCGGACCGGGCAGCGTTCCAGTTCGCGTACTTTTCGCGGTACGGAGCTTTGTGAAGCGAAGCTGATTGGTTCTCCGGCGTCTGTAAACATTCCAAACAGTCCGTAGCGGCCGCCATCTTGTCTCTCGGTAGGATCGAGAGACAAGAGGAGGCCAAAGCGAAGGGGCAAATGACCATAAGGGGGCATAGTAGATCCTCGCTGACCCCCTAGGTTTGATGTGGAGGTTTTAAAAGGGCTCCGCTGGGCAAAAAAAAATAAAAATAATAATAACCGAACGGCTGAATGGATTTTCACGAAACTTGGCAAAATATTAGGGACTGGTAGCCCGATGTGCCTTTGCTAGGTCTCAATATATGTGCTCCAGTGGATTTTGAGAAATTAACGTTCAAAAAAAGATATATATCTGTAACAGCGCTCCGCTTCGCGTACTTTTCGCGTTACGGAGCTTTGCGAAGCTGATTGGTTCTCCGGCGTCTGTAAACATTCCAAACAGTCCGTAGCGGCCGCCATCTTGTCTCTCGGTAGGATCGAGAGACAAGAGGAGGCCAAAGCGAAGGGGCAAATGACCATAAGGGGGCATAGTAGATCCTCCCTGACCTCTTAGGTTTGATGTACCATTTTGCCAAGTTTGGTGTGGCGTCTGTAAACATTCCAAACAGTCCGTAGCGGCCGCCATCTTGTCTCTCGGTAGGATCGAGAGACAAGAGGAGGCCAAAGCGAAGGGGCAAATGACCATAAGGGGGCATAGTAGATCCTCCCTGACCTCTTAGGTTTGATGTACCATTTTGCCAAGTTTGGTGTAATTCCGTTCAGCCATTCAGGCTGTAGACGTATCTAAATGTCCTATGGAAAATTGCATGGGGAAAACACATTTGAAAGTGTTGAAATTTAGAACCAATTAAAATGTTACTTTGGTTTTGTATTTGTGTGTGATGAAAGTTAATTGGTTATGTATATATCTAAAATGAGAGGAAACCACAGCCATTTTGTGATACTACTGTCTGAGGTACATTTGTGAGGAATTTTTGGTGGTCAATTGCTGGTGTTTGATTTACACAGTACTAACACTTCTCCTACTTTTAAAAAGGTGAGTTGTTAATTTGTAAGGGGAACTATGTTGTACACTTGAAGATAATTTGAAAAATGTTTTCTGTTATTTATTTACAGTCCTTCTGTTATACTAAATACTTGATAAAGTTAGTTTTATATTATGTATTACTAAAAACGATAAATGAAAGTGATTATTTTTTTCTGCAATTTACAGCAAGCAATTTCAAAATAAAATGGCTCACAATGAAGAGACCGTGGCAATTTCTTTTGAATTATCCACTACATTTATTGAAATTGAGAGCACCAATAATGAAATATTGTCACAAGGAGGAGATGACTTGAATGATTTTTTTGATCAATCTGTTGATGGCGAATTTATCGAATGTTTGGAGACCATAGAGTTACAAGAATCATCATTGCAGACTTTTCATGAGGAGATTCCAGATGAGATGATTGAAGAGGAAATTCCTGATGAGGACATGTTACTAGTTCTTTCAAATTTTGAAAATTCAGAAGAATACATTTATATTTAGAAATCAAAAATTGTTTGAGACATTATTCATTTTTATTTTTAATTTATGAGGTTGTAGCGAAGTGATTGTAGTATAAAATGAGACTTATAGTATAGAGTGCAACATTTTTATGTTACATGGTAAGTTTACTCATATTTACTTCCCTTCTCCCACTATATTATCTCCAATGTGTATTTGACATCTCTTCTTCATCTCCGGCCTCCTTTCTCTCACTGTCTGTCTCTGATGCATCTTATCGCTGCCATTTTGTGTAATTACAGAAGAGAGTAAAAAAAAATAGTTTGGAACGTGAAAAGGGGGCAAAGTAGAGTACCCCTCACCCCCTAGGCCTTCTCAGGCGGTCCCAAAAGGATCAGTTTCTGCTTTCCTGAGAGATTATGGTATGAGTTCCATATACCACAATAACTTGCATTACAACATGCAAGATATCTATCTCCTATTACCAACTTTTGGAGATATTCGCGCTAAGCGCGAATATCTCCAAAAACTAACACCTGCCCTGAGCAGTTCTTAGCCATGTTATCCAATGGGAGGTGGATAACATGGCTAAGAGCATTAGCTCAGTAATGCATGAATATCGCTGACTTTTTAGCGATATTCATGCATTGCGGCCGTTTTTTATCGCATTTGCGATAAACCTTGATAATAGCAAGGTTTATCTTCGATAATTTCTGACGATGCTTAGCGGTAAAAAATTCGTTGCTAAGCATCGTTAGCGATAAATATCGCTTAACTTTGGTAATATGCACCAACGTCTGTTAACGTTCGATTCGAAGGAAATGAGGAAGTGTTGAAAAACATTGTCTGCGCCATCTTGCCTTTTTTGAAATGCCACACTTTTGTCGTGCACGGCAGCCATTTTAGATGCCTTGACCAGACCCACTCTCTGCACGCTGTCGATTCGTAGCATGGCTCCCCACCCTCGCAAGCATCTTCCCCAGGCACTGGTCACCCCCGCTCTCTGTCTTATGCATGGGCAATAAACCTCCCCCCATCTGCGCTGCTCTTCCCTGAGAATCACACTCTGTGCCCGCCCGACACCTCCCTTTCGCCCTATTCACTACCGCACCCTCTGACACTCCTCTTCCTCTGTGTCCGATTGTCCAGGCTATCAGCTAGCCCTGCAGATGTAGTTTATGGCCCCAGCTGTAAAGAATCACCCCTCTTCAAAGGAGTTATAGTAGATCAAGGCCCACACCCGATGAGATCCGTCACACCACACGTGTTCCTACTATCTGAAAACCATCCTGTATTGTGATTGGGGAGGGGACCGAGCCTGAAGCGGAAGATTCCAGGGATGACTGTTTGTACATCAAAGTTTTTACAATTATGTGTCATATTAAAAATATATAGCACTCCAACAAAGTAGTAGGATTATAAAACTTTAATAACTTATAAATATATACAACAAAACAAAAACAGTAAAAACATTTAAACAACAAAGAGACCGTGGCAATTTCTTTTGAATTATCCAATACATTTATTGAAATTGACAGCACCAATAATGAAATATTCTCACAAGGAGGAGATGACTTGAATGATTTTTTTGATCAATCTCTTGATGGCGAATTTATCGAATGTTTGGAGACCATAGAGTTACAAGAATCATCATTGCAGACTTTTCATGAGGAAATTCCTGATGAGGACATGTTACTAGTTCTTTCAAATTATGAAAATTCAGAAGATGTTGCCTGGGTGCCGCACTGATTTGGGTATCCGGCGTGGGGCGTCCCGGGGGGTGGATTGTCAGTAGCGGTCTGTTGTGCGAATAGTTCCAAGGCAGCAGAAAGCGCTAAAATCTGGATGTCACGAAGGTGATGTCTAGTAAGTTGCCGCCCAGCAAATAACGGCGTGGGGCGCCGCGGGGGTGAGTGAGTCCAGTAGGCACCACAGCTATACTTACCGGCATTGCAGAATTACTGCTGGGGACAATGCCTGTGCTGTAGCAGGGTCACAGCAGAAACAAAAAGGATTCTGTTGAAGATGTTGTTGGTTTTCAATTTGAAAACAGTTCTGGTGTCAACTGCTATGCTAATGTAGTGGTTAATGTTTTGTTTTCTCTAGAAAATGTAAAAGAGGGGGAGGCAGTCCAAAGTTCCGGTAAAAGGGCAAAGGAAAGGATCGGTGGTTTGAACTATCAGTCAAAAAGGGGAGGGGGTGCAACAATTTTTCCTACCGGGTCGCACTGTGCTTTCACCGGAACTGAGGTCTGCAGGATTCTAGTCATTCAAACTGAGGCTGGCGCCAGCATGGGAGCGCCGACGTCCCGCGGATACAGTTTCGTCACTCCACGGGCGATCATGGCAGTCATTCCCCATCGGGGGTGTCTGCGGGGGTCGGAGACTCCCGCGGCTCCTGTAGAATCTTCAAGGTCGTGGAGGACTACGGTGGTGGAGTCAACCAGTGACCGGGCCATTTCTTTATGCTGGGCCCGCTCTTGCCAGGTCGACCGCCATTTTGAGAGTTCGGTAGCTACTGGCGATCGCGGGGTCAAATGAGCGGACGGGCTCCACCCTGCCGGGCGAGACGTTGCAGCATCACCACAGTGGAAGAACCCTTTTCCGGGCGCCTGGAGCACTGAGGGTGCAGCTGGGAAGCCTCCACCTGGGGAGGCGGGAGAGGCCTGTTCGCACCGTCTCTCCCTCCCAGTGCACCCCACGGCGTCTCGCTTGACATTTGTTATGGCCGGACCAGGCGATGAGGATGAGGGGGGGGGGGTCGGAGGCATGTGCAAGACATCCCCCCCCAGTGTTGTCGCAGCCATTATAAAAGAAAGAAGAAATGTCCCGTCCGTCTTTGGGCCGGACCTCCGGTGGATGGCGGCCGGACGCCCTTTGCTCTGGCCCCATGAACGGGTTCCTTGGCTCATCGGCTGCAGCCGGATCCTTTTCCGGGCGCCTGGAGCGCTGAGGGTGCAGCTGGGAAGCCTCCACCTGGGGAGGCGGGAGAGGCCTGTTCGCACCATCTCTCCCTCCCAGTGCACCCCACGGCGTCTCGCTTGACATTTGTTATGGCCGGACCAGGCGATGAGGATGAGGGGGGCGGGGGTCGGAGGCATGTGCAAGACATCCCCCCCCCAGGGTTGTTGCAGCAATTATAGAAGAAAGAAGAAATGTCCAGTCCGTCTTCGGGCCGGACCTCCGGTGGATGGCGGCCGGACGCCCTTTGCTCTGGCCTCATGAACGGGTTCCTTGGCTCATCGGCTGCAGCCGGATCCCGTCGGCCCCAGCCCCCGGCCATTGGTGGCCGGACCGGGAGAGAGTGTGGGGGGACAACCTGCAACTCTCAAGGGCCACCGCGGCCGGACTGGGAGAGAGAGGGGAGGGTCGAGGACACGGACATTCCCCCAACTAAAACTGTCCAGTGTTGTGAATCCCCCTGGCCGGGTCCCGCTGGCCTCGGCCTCTCCTCCGGCTACACCCTACGTGATGATCTCCTGGCCGAGGCGTGGCAGCAGGACCCGCCTTATATGTGTTGCTTCCGGCTGGGCGTAGCCGAAAACCTGTTGCACTTTGGAAGTTTCTAGAATGGGGTGGATGTCTGCTGACTTGTATCTTTCCCAGTTTGCCGTTATTTGGCCGTGGCAGGCGGTGGGACAGACAGGTTTTGGGGCAGTGAGGGGCGATATTTTCAGGTTTCTTATTACAGGCTTACTTCTAACGTTTCTTGTTTCTAGGACAATAATAGGTTTTATCATTACGTATTGTTATCGTTTCTTTGTTTGTTATTTAATAAAAAGTTCATCAGTGGCCTACTGATTTTCGTTTTCCTATTCTTTTCTTTCCAGGTTGTTTCATGCTAAAGTTTCTGTTAACAGGATACAGTGATCACTTCGTTATTATTGCATATGTCCTTTTCACTAGGGGTGCTCTCTGGTCGGGCCAGATGACGTATCTCTAGTAAATGGTCCGGGTGAAACAGGTGCATCAATCAGTGGGGAGTAGATAGGCATGACAGATTACAACGGGGGAGAAAGGTCCGCATTACGTACCCTTTCACTACTTGCAAAGATTTTCCTACGTATATTTGCAAACAGGGAATACCTCCAAAAAGAACCAATTCCCAAACAGTCAATGTTTGGGCAAACAATCAATCAATGAGGAACGAAATAGGCACGACGTGTTAAAGGTTTGCGTTACCTACCCTTCACTATCTGCAAAGGGAGAGAGAATATTCCTATTCTTCCTCGTTTGCAGGCAGAGAAGATCCTTAAGAGAACCAACTTCGAACAATTCAATGCTCGATTCAAACAATCAACAAGGGGTATTGTGAACACAAATGAACGCCGCTTATGTACATACACATTGCTATTTTCAACAGGTTGTTCCTAATGTTTCTATTTTAGCGAGGTCAAAAAGAGATCCCATTAGTGGCCTACTGATTTTGCTCGATTCCTTTTGTTTTTTTACACGATTTTTCGCTATCTGCAAAGACTAAACAGAGTATTGCGACTCTGTGCTTGTTTGTAAATAGAGAATGAACCAAAGAGAACAATCAATCAAATGGAGAGAGAAGCAGGCACGACGGATTACAACGGGGGCAAAGGCCTGCGTTAACTACCCTTCACTATCTGCAAAGAGAGAGTACTCCTAATAGAAATGAGGGGTGGGGGGCAGCATTCAAAGCAGATCAGTGTGCATAAACACGAAAATGTTGTTACTTACCACGTACTTGACATTCGACAGCTTATGATATTTGCTATTAAAAAAACATTGAAATTCACTGAAAAAACCATAGGTTATAGACCATATATAGTTAGGAATTAGCATTTACAAAACCTTGAAAATTCACTGAAAAAACCATAGGTTATAGACCATATATAGTTAGGAATTAGCATTTAAAAAACCTTATTTTACTCACACAAAACCATTGAAATTCCATATATAGTTAGTTGCACTAACTATATATCGCGCACCCGCAATCCACTGCTGATCATGTCACATATTACATCATTCATGACATGGTCAGTGACATCACTGATGACATCACTGATGACATCTCAAATGACATCACTGATGACATCAATGATGACATCTCATTTGACATCATTCTTGTGCTAATACGATAAACCTCTTCAGACTCTAATATAACCTTAGATACACTCAGTGTATACAGACACTCACACACTGTCACTCATCCATGGAGTTACTCACACACCTAGTCAGTCATGCAAAGAAACAATCTCACCTCCATTTCTTCAACTATACAGTTATACACACCTTACTTATTCAAACATATACTAACACATATTTACTCTCTTATACAATCCCTGATACAAGTTCACAATGATCCATACAACCACTCACACATTCAGTGGCTCTCATGCAGTTATTTATATATGCCAACTCTCACATGTACTGTGTTTTACATATGTACTTACTATGACATGTAGCATTGAGATATCCATTCACTCATCAATACACTCATGCACACAGTCAACTGCCCATGTAGCTGTTTCCACATGCACTCTTGAACTCATACACCTAGTGAATCAACTGCTCACACATCTATGCACAGAGTCACACACCTCCCAGCCACCCCCACACAAACTCAATCTCCCATACAAATACTTGGGCAACCAATCAATAACACATATAGCCTCTCGTATAGCTAATGATCAACACATGCAGCAGTTCACATCACAACAGACATAATGATGCACAAATTAAGACAGTTTAGTCACTAACCCATGCATTCAGTGAGACACATTTAATCACTCACTCATACAGTCAGTCACGCACCTACTAAATCCTTCATCCAGACACTTATACATCCACTCATTCTTCAATATGTAAGACATATTTTAACTTTACAGAAACATACAGTCACTGGATGTTGTCATCAGTGATGTCATCAGTGATGTCATTTGAGATGTCATCAGTGATGTCATCAGTGATGTCACTGACCATGTCATGAATGATGTAATATGTGACATGATCAGCAGTGGATTGCGGGTGCGCGATATATAGTTAGTGCAACTAACTATATATGGAATTTCAATGGTTTTGTGTGAGTAAAATAAGGTTTTTTAAATGCTAATTCCTAACTATATATGGTCTATAACCTATGGTTTTTTCAGTGAATATATATATACACACATCGAGAGAGAGAGAGAGAGAGAGAGAGACCTTAAAGATAGCCATAACTGGTGATTATATATATATATATATATATATATATATATATATATATGTATATATATATATATACATATATATATATATATATATATATATATATATATATATATATATATATATATATATATATATATATATATATATATATATATATATGTATATATATATATATATATATATATATATATATATAAATATATATATATGGAAGGAAACCAGCATGAATATGTATAACATCACGGAACCACAGAAAAAAGCTTTACAGGAACTAATGAATAACAAGAAAATCATTATAAAGCCCTCGGATAAGGGGGGGAACGTTGTACTGATGTCTAGAGAGTACTATCGTGATGAGGCGATGAGGCAAATCTCTGATTTGAAATTCTATTCTATCACCACCAGGAGTGTTTATGAAGCTAGCACCAGACAATACGACGACTTAGTTCTTAAGTGGTACAACCTTTCTATGTTAGGGAAGGACGCGCATATTTATCTGCATAGCAATAACCCCATGATACCAACTTTTTATCATTTTCCCAAGCTGCATAAAAACAATACAACACCACCAGGCCGACCCATCGTGGCCTCCACTGACGGATTAACTGAAAATATGTCCAAATTTGTGGACAATTACATCTTTCCACTTGTTTTGGAGCTGAAGTCCTATATCCAGGATACAAAAGACTTTTTGAGCAAAGTGTCTACGATGGAATGGAAAACAGACTATCTAATTCTGGTGATGGATATCACCAGTCTCTATACCATCATTGATCACACCCACGGACTGGCCGCTATCGAATACTATCTAGGCAGACGCCCAGCTCGTTTTGCACATCATAATATCATGCTAATTGAATTCGTGCAGTTCTGCCTCACTCACACCATTTTTCTGTTTGAGGATGGTTTCTATAGACAGATCTCTGGTACTGCGATGGGCACCTGCTTCGCCCCCAGCTATGCAAACTTATTCGTTGGCTGGTGGGAGGAGCGGGTGCCCAGGAGCTGGAAGGAAGGCCTTGAAAGTGGCAGGGTGGTACATTGGTACCGCTACATAGATGACTTGTTCATCGTGTGGCAAGGTACCAAGGGCATGGCAGAGAAGTATATCCAATCTCTTAATGACAACATCTACAACATACACTTATCGGGTACAATTAGTGGGGTGGCAGCCAACTATTTGGACCTCAGGGTGTATGTTGAAAACGGCCATGTCCACACCTCGCTGTACCGCAAGGAGACAGCGGGGAACTCTTTCCTGTTTGCTAATAGTGGACACCCACCTAGACTTATCAATAGTATCCCCTATGGGGAACTATTGAGAATTAGGAGGAACAGTACTCAAGACCAGGAATTTGAGGCGGCTGCTTCTGATTCCATGGCTCGTTTCCGTCTAAGGGGGTATGACGAGACACTTTTACAAAACACTCTGAAAAAAGTCAAGAAGATCCCTAGGGAGGAACTGCCCAAAAAGAAACACAAAGATCCCAACTGTTCCACAAAAGATACATTTAGGATGATTACACCTTATTCCACAGGCGCCGAAAGATGTAAAGCAATGATGCGCAAGAATTGGCACATCTTGCTTACTGATAAAGTCATAAAAGATGACCTGCCCCCGTGTCCGTTGGTGACCTTTAGCAAAGCTAGGTCCCTTGGTGATATGTTGGTACATAGTCATCTTGAGGCGCCCAGTATCCATTCCAACACTTTGAGGGAAATGAGCGGGTTCTTTCCATGCAGAAAGTGCAAAGCATGTGCCACAAGTCGTAGGGTACTTCAATACGACATTCCAGATGCGGGTAGAACTAACAAAATCCATAAATTCATCACGTGCAGTACGACCTATGCCGTGTATTGTTTAGTATGCCCATGTGGTCTCCGTTACATCGGGAGTACCATTAATCAACTAAAATTGAGAATTTTAGAACACCTTAGGGCAATCGACAGAGTAGACCCCTCATATCCAGTAGCCCGACATTTCGCGGAACATCACAATAAAGATCGAAATAAATTACGATTCTTTGGGCTAGACCATGTTCCATGTAACCCACGGGGGGTGACAGGCTTAGGAGGTTACGACGCCTTGAATCAAGGTATATCATCGACCTGTCTACTAAATACCCAAAAGGTATGAATAGCGGGGAGGAAATGGCGGTACACCTAGGCAAATAATGGCAAATAATGAATTACTTCTTCAGGTGTCTTTCAACAGACATCTCTGCTATGTTAGCCTGTCCATCTCCACCCCTGTTGATTGAGTCTTAGGTAGTCTACTGTGAGATTGGGTATTACTGCATATACTTGTGTCTGTGATAGGTATAATCACTGCTCTGCTAATCAGAATGCTAATGCATATATTCTTTGATAATGTTGTTATCAATGTCAGATATTGGGAAGGGATCTTCTCTAGTATCAGTGTAGCTCCCCTGGTACACCGATTTTGTGTATTTTGTGTATTTTGTCAATGGACCTATATTAGTTTCCAGGCTACATTTTGTTACTCTGGAAAACAGAATATGAATTATGGAATTTTCTTATATGTCATCATTTGCTATTTCTCTAGTGTTTCTTTTCCCTCACAGTGTTGGTGGCACGCTAGCCTTCGTTTTACAATGGTTATTTCATCAATTTACGAATTTAAGTGATACATTATGAATTCTCATTGAAATATTGAAATTCTACAATTTGCTTAACATCTGTATAATGTTCCGAGTTCTATCTTCAATGTACATATGTGTTACATAATGCTCACCTATATAGGGACATCTGCCGATCCACGGCTTTATTTTGCTGAGACCTTTCTTTCTTGTGAACACTCCGATTTTGGGAGTTATTTTACCTGTTCCAAGATGGCGCCCACAGTGGTACATGAAGGGATAGTCCCTTGTTGGTGTTTAGTTGTGTCATCACATGTCTACTTAACCGGAACTGCCTGTGTACGGTGAGAAACACCGAAGAAGGCTAACGCCGAAACGTTTGTTGTGCGAATTAAACTCGCTGTGACTGTTCCCGCCTGAGTGCTGCTTCCTTTCTTTAACGGGGAGGAATTTGAGCGTTATATATATATATATATATATATATATAAAATTGTTACTTGCCAAAGACCCGGGTGAAAATAAACGGAGGTTTGCTGCAGCCAACTGTGTGTCCGTGATTGCTGTCTTTTCGTATTGGGAGACGGCCGTGGAGTTTTGATTGAGGCTGCCTGCCTCATCACGGACCGCCGCCATGGAGTGGCTGGGAAAGGCACGGTGAGCTGATTAGCTCACAATCTTGACTTTATATATATATATTTTCGCTTACAGCGCCTAACAACACTCCGACCGCAAACTCAACGGCAGGCATGGTACAGGGGCAAAACGAAACAAGACAAAAACCAAAAAGCCGACGGAGAAAAGACAGACGTTGGGGCAAACGCGGTGGAAAGCAAACTACAGAAAGAACAGGAAACAATAATGGCAGACGAGCATTTGGAAAACATGGACAATACGGTTGTAAACCTAACAGATTTAATACTAACTGTGGAAGAGACTAACATTTTATCTTTTGGATTGACCTACTGCACTGTAACAAATTTTGACTATGCCCAAACTCGGATAGATCTATTTCAATTCCTACGGAAACTAAAGTTGCAGAAATACTTCTGGAATTGTGCTAAAAAAGACTCTGAGAAAGATCTGGGCACAGAAACCGAAAAAACACTAGCTATTTCAGACATGGCGGTTCTAAGTGACATGATTGCGTTAGAATATGAATATAGAATAGAATATGATGAATTTCAGACCCAAATCTGTGTTTATGCCCATTTTACTCAAAGATGGATTAGATTTGTTCTCGGAATATGTAATCAAAGAACTTAAGGAACTATCGCTTATGAGCACTAAGAATTTCTACATGACAGACCACACAAGGAGGTTCAAATACAACAATCTCATGACGAAAATCAAAGACAGACCGGACATAGTGGTAGGATGGTCTGATAAAGGCGGGAATATTGTACTGTGGCCACTCAAAATGTATAATGAGGAAGCAATGACACAACTGCAAGATCGAGAATGTTACTGCAGAATAAGTCCAACCGTGATTGTAGGAACTCAGGAACGCTTTCATGCTGAACTGTACAAGTGGAAAAGCTCAAATTTGATAAGCAAACCAGAATTCGAATTCCTTAAGAACGACAATCCAACAACGCCCCAACTTTATCTGATACCAAAGATACATAAAGACGCTTTGAAACCCCCGGTGAGACCGATAATCTCAGCAATAAGTGGTTTGTTTGAAAATACTAGCATATATGTGGACAGTTTCTTGCAAACATTTGTAAAAAATCTACCTGCTTATGTACAAGACAGTGGAGATTTTCTCCGAAAAGTTTATGATTTTGATTGGAATGAGGAATATGTTTTCATGACCCTAGACGTACAGTCGCTGTATACCAGCATTAGATACACAGATGGGCTCAAAGCACTTCAATACTATCTTAACCAAAGACCAATTGCTTTGTATGACCACACTGCTATGCTCTTACAGATGGTTGAATGGTGCTTAACGAATAACACCTTTATTTTTGATCGACTGCATTATAAACAACTACAAGGTTCGGCCATGGGTACTTGCTTCTCCCCCAGTTATTCTAATTTGCATATGGGCTGGTGGGAGGAGCAAGTATTGGCAGTCACCCAGGCATCAAGCATAAAAGAAAATGTGATTATCTACAAACGATACATAGATGATATTTTTATTCTATGGAAAGGGTCAGAAGAGAGTGCTCAAAGATTTGCTTCAGATATCAATGAGAACAGCCTCAACCTCAAATTCACATGCTCTACTAGCAAAGAGAAAATACAATTTCTAGATCTAGAGCTATACGTAGACCAAAATAAAACCCAAACTAGAACATATAGGAAGCTTACGGCGGGAAACGCGGTGCTGCATGCACAAAGTTTCCATCCTGTTAAACTAAAGGAATCTATTCCCTATGCAGAATGTCTACGTATGACCCGTAATTGCAGTACTCAAGCAGGTGGCAACAAAGCGAAATCCAATCTATTTGACAGGCTCAGCAAGAGAGGGTATAGTCCTCAAACTCTATCCAAAGCAGAACAGAAATGCACAAATGCGAATCGAAGAGATCTCCTATTTTCAGACAAAAACAAGAAGGAACAACAAAGTAAGTCTGTTCCAGACATTCCTAGGCTGATAACGGGGTACAACGCCTACCACAGTCATGTGAGAAAAATCCTACAGAAGCACTGGCCATTGATACAGAATGACCCAGTAATAGGGCAGTGGTGTGGTAGGAGCCCTTCAATCACCTTTAGGAGGGCTAAGTCGATGCGCAACCAGCTGGTAGTCAGTGCACCGCCTATAAAAAAGCCCCCCATATGGTTACATAACCAAAAAGGGTTCATCAAGTGCACAAAATGCAAAGCGTGCAAACAAGGCATTAACACCAAAGAAGTCACAGTCCCTTTTAGAAACAAGCCCTATACCATCAGAGGTTGCTACTCTTGTAAAACAGAGTATGCAGTGTACGTCCTTGTTTGTAAATGCGGCAAACGCTATGTAGGAAGCACCATCCATCCGGCACATGTCCGAATCCTACAGCATTTGCGAGCAATAATCAACAACGACGAAACATATCCTGTGGCCAGGCACATAAACAAAGCGCATTCCGGCAATAGCAATGACATCAAATACTTTGTCATTGACAGTATTGCCAAAAGTATCAGAGGAGGGAATCGCAGACTTGCCTTACGGCGTCTGGAATCTAGATATATCATCTTGTTAGATTCCAAGATCCCTAATGGGCTCAATGCCGATGAAGCATTGACCGTACACTTATAATTAAGCGCAGCGAAACCCCCTAAAACCCTTCCCACTCCTGAACATCTGCACCTTAACTTATGTAAATACCTTCTTTCTTGTCTTTGAAGCACAATTATTATTATTATTTTCAATTGGTTCGAATACAGCAACCTTCGATACCGTTCAAGCACGGGTGGAGACCGTTAGTCACACCTTTCGGAATGAATAGGAGGAATATGGATTAGAATATGCATTTTGGTATATAATTGTGTATTTTCTGCCACATATTTATTAGATACACTTTGATATACACATATTTTAACTCCACTTGGAGACGAGGCTCGTTTGAGTATCCTTGTGTGTGAAATTACCTTTTTGTGATTATGTTTGTTTATACATATTAAAATGGTTAATATGGAGTATGTGGCAATGTTACTATCATTAGGCAGTCACTGACAATGCATTTTGTCTAAACAGATATTAGAATGTACCAGAGGCCATGTCATCTTAGATACATTGTATATGTATAATTATCGTTGCCTGATTATGATCCACCTAAGCATCTAAAATCCCTCCACATGCACGGAGGATGAGGTCTCTGCTTTGTGTCTTCACCTAAACTTTCTCTCTTTGAAATACGTAACCTGAAACTGCAATTCCGAAGAAGTATGCAATAATGACGCACTGTGCAAGATTACTGTAGTGAACTTTCTCACGGGGGTTATGTTATTCATATACTCAAATAACTTCGGGTGAAAGAATATGCATTTGCAATGACTGCGTGAATGGTTTTAAGAAATAACGTGAAGAAACTCTTCTATGTTTGTTGTTGTATACACCAGTGAACCAGTGTAACCACGGTAACCACAAACCAATCACAGTGATGTAACTGTGTATGTGCTGAAATGTATATGTGATGCAAAGTCATTCATGTAGATGAAGTGAGCAAGGCGGAGGCTTCCGCCGAAACGCGTCTTAAGCAGCCTAATGGAATAAACTGAACTTGAGTAGAATTCACGTGTCAGTGCCATCCTTGATCGAGAGGAAACGCGGCTTGGTAACCAATATATATATATATATATATATATATATACTAGCAGCCCGTCCCGACGTTGTCCGGGCATAAAAACAGAATGTCTTCAATGGTTCGAGTAGGTAATAATAATTTATTTCAAAACTTTAACACGCTCCAGCTGCGAACGTGTTCTAGTAATTTATTTTAAAACCTTAACACGCTCCAGCCGCGAACATGTTTGTCCGCTGTAGCTGACGCCACTGCAATATGTACCTTAACACGCTCCAGCTGCGAACGTGTTTGTCCGCTGTAGCTGACGCCACTGCAATATGTACCTTAACACGCTCCAGCCGCGAACGTGTTTGTCCGCTGTAGCCGACGCCACTGCAATATGCGAACTGTGTCCGCTCCAGCCGTGAACGTGTTTGTCCGCTCCAGCCGACGCGTGTGTTTTCGCTCCATCCCCGAACGTGTTTGTCCACTCCAGCCTACGCCACTTAGACGCACAACATCGCGTAAACGTCCAACGCCCACAACAATGCTAAAGGACTCGCCCACTCGTATTGGAACGCTAGTCCCACACAGAACGCTTCTCGCAAGCAGTATAATCCCGCAGTCTTTTGCCGAATGCCGCGCCCATCGCTTTACAGCACAACGCACACGCCCACAACGGACTACTTTGCACAAAACGTTCTATTACCCTTCTAATGTATATTTTGGGCTGCTGTATAGCCTATGTCCATCTGCTGATACTGTGTTTTGCAATGCTGTATTGGGTGTTCCGATTGGCACTGCGGTTCCGGAGCTTACCCGCCTCAAAGGTTTGGGCTCTCTCTTTATAATATTAGTATGGATGGATATATGTATGTGTGTGTATATATAGATAGATATATATACATATACATATATATATATATTTATATATATATATATGTTGTGGCAAAAGTTATTATTCAGCTATTTAGCACTGCCCTAGAAAATATGGATATTGTTCAGCATTCCAAGTTTTTTGATGATTTGTGCAAGGAAAAACATTAACTCACAAAGACCAAGGTCACAAAAGAACCCCTTTGGACAAATACACACTTTACACAACATTCATACATACATTGCCTCTCAACCGTGGAATGGCTATGGACACCAGGGATGCAGCAAAAATAGAAGAAATCTAAAAAAGTAGACAAATGTATTCATAGTTAAAATACACCGTATAATTCACAGTCTATCCAATGGTGTGATCTTCATTAAAAACACACATATATCTTTACATAAAACACATAAATGTACAGAAAAAAATATTATACAGAAGGAATTATGCAGAGAAAGTTATACAAAAGAGTTGGGAACATAAAAGGAAAAACTAGTTCCTATTACAAAGGAAAACCAATGAATCATAGACAGATCAATTGTGACAGCTATTGTTCATTTCTAAAAATGCTGTAATTCAAAACAATTGTCACCACATATTTAACACAGTTTCCTCTTAAAAGCATCGACGCATTTTGGTGGGCGCTAATTCTTGGCCAACACCTTCTTCAGGAAAATATTTTAAAAAAAAGTCCCAATCAAAGAAAAGATCTTAGGATGAACTCTAGGCTCAATGCAATACTATGCCACTACAGAGGGATTGTCGTCCATCTATGATTCAATTCAATTGCTCTATCTTTAAGTACTTGTTTCTATTCTGTTCTTATTATTTAAATCCGGACCACCATATGGTCTTACATAACTCCACAGGAAAAAGTTAAAACCAAATTCTCACGTTGTGTAATGCCTGTGTACATGCGCACCAGGGGCGTAACACAGGCCCCTGCAGCCCCCGCAGTGCGGGGGGCCCTCACCCTCCAGGGGGCCCCATCAGCACTGCACTTCTGCTGGGGAGCTCTAGATTGAGTCCGGAGGGGCCCCTTCACTTACCCTGCAGGGGGGGGGGGCCCTCAAAGTTCGTTACGCCACTGATGCGCACATATGATCTGTATTGTTCTAACTAGTCGCACACGGGGGTTTTCCTTCATTAACACCCGGGCTCCCAATGTGTCTGTCCATTAGGATTAAAAACGCCAGAATCCTCGGCGATAGTCTGTTCCTTGGTTCTACGTCCCTACGGGGCAAAATACCTCCAGCACTCAGCATCCAAAACCCCCGTGCGCGACTGTTGGGAAAAACATTAAGACAAGGGACGGAAAAATAAATGTTTCCTATTATATTTTACACTGAAATGTTCTCCGTTACAGCAAAAACCACTGAGTGCTTTTGCAGGATGTGCTTCAAACTTGGCATGATTGTAGAGCTTTAAAAGATGTTAACATATGAATAAGATGTTGGGTGGGCTTGACTGGAAAAAACAAAATTCATAGTTCACCATCAAAACGGACTGCTCATGGCCTCACACATTTTGATCTTTTGGCCCTTGATATTTTCACCTCATCATTAGTGCCCTACGATACCTGGATATTCAGGAGACACACCACAAAATGCCATCGGCAGGTTCCATTCAACTAGTTTTTTCGTTCTTTTTCTTTTTGGTTGCTGCAAAGCCATGACCATTATGAGTTTTAGGGCCATATGTATGAAAGTACCGATTTGCGATTCTGAAATAGCGATTTTTAAGAAATCGCTATTTCAGAATCGCAAATTGGTATGTATGTACCAATTTGCTTATTTTTAGCGATTCTTAGTATTCCTTAATTGCGATTAGCAAATTGCGAATCGCAATTAAGGAATACTTTTCCATTCATTTCTATGGGCCAGGAGGCCCATAGGAATGAATGGGAAGGTATTCTCAATTTTGCGATTCGCAATTTGAAAATCGCAAATTGAGAATAATTTCAAGGGTGCAGGGGTGTCCAAAGGACACCCTGTTGCACCCCTGAAATATGCATGGGTGCACATGTGGCGCACATACATGCCCTAAGGGCATGTATGTGCGTCACATGGCACTTTGAAAAATGCTGAAATGTGCATTTTTCAAAGAAATCGCAACTTACCACCAACTAGAAGTTGGTGGTAATTTGCGATTCCTTAAGGGCATTTTGCTACTTTTTTTGGCTTCATACATTGTATTTAAGGAATCGCAAAATTTGCGATTCCTTAAATGCAAATGCAAAATAAGGAATCGCAAATTTTGCGATTCCTTATTTTGCATGTAGATTTGCGCGATACATACCATTTACCGAAAATGCGTGCGCAAACGCCGAAATTCTGCAAATTTCGGCGTTTGCGAATGCATTTGGGCTTGATACATATGGCCCATAGTCCTTCATTTTTTTGCCCAGAGCAAGATTTACAGATTCACCCATCATGCACGCCCTTGCTTCTAGTTCTTAAACGTGATTTGGCAACAATAAAACTTAATTAACAATTGATGGTGTGAGACTCTTTCAAGGCCATTAATCCATACATCATTATTTAATAGTGTATGTTGTTTTGTGGGTGTTTGATTTGTGTGAAGGCAGCACAGTTTGCTCAGTATTAAGTTTTAAAATGGTGGCTGCGGGTTGGTTTTAAAGTTAAAATGTGTTCTAACTTTGAAGATCTTTGTGGTGTGTTATGTACATGGATGGGTCCGCTGAAGGACTTTTCTTTTTCTTGTACAAATTGGCAGTGGAGATGGGATCAATTGTCCAATTACTCCATTAGAATACAATGCTTTTACATATGCCTCACAACCCTGGTCTGTTACTTACGAAGCATTGATGTGAGTATGAGAGAGTGTTATGTTTATGTTAGTTTTATCTGCATGTTACAAAGTGCTATTGAAAAGCAGATGAAAGCGCAGACGTGGGTTATCCGAGGCGTACTGGTTTGTATGTGGTCAGTGCTGCCCATGATGTATTGATTGCGGACTGTGTTTCGGTTATGGGTTTGAGCAGTGGAAGTAGAAAAAAAACTAGTTTTTCTTTAAAGCAAGATCTAAACTTGGACCTTCTCATAGTCAGTCCCGACTATCCTGTAGAAGAAAAGGCAGTGAATAAAGCACAGAGGGAGGCCATGCAATCTTCAGTTTTACCAATACACAGAACCCAAAGGTGTCATATGGTTAGGCAAAAGAAATCAGCAAACACTGAGTAAGAAACATCAAGGAGTTGGATGTTTTCCTATCGACCATGATGCATTCAAGGCAAAAAAATGAAATGTGAAACCACCTGCAGTGGAGCACATGACCCCTTGATCATTGCATTATGTTGTCTCTGCTTGATAGCTGCTTTTGTCACATTAGATTGTTCTTGACAGGCTCCCATCCATTCTTGGCTGTTATAGCAGACCTTATTGATACGAAGCACTGCAAGTGGTGAGGATTGGGGTAGTTTGTGTTTGTCATACATATGCTGACCTATTTGGTGTGGAGTGTAATCTGACTATGGTCCATGCAATATTTACCCACTATCTCCCACTGTGCTTGGGAAGCAGTTGGGGTTAGTAGTTGGTTGAGATCTGTGTTCAGGTTTCAGGATTGCCTTGTTGGTCGAAGGAGACAGAAATAGGTTTGGAGAAGAGGGAATCATGGTTTGCAGACAGGTGTACGGTGCATTGTGTATTGTTTTAAGTGTGTGCCTTACAAAGTGGGGCACAAACTAGCCTTCCTGCATTCTATATAAATTCATTTTTTAAGTGTCTTTGCAATTACTCTTTCCTAGGAATTGAGAACCAATTACATTCCATGTATACCCTACCTAAGTGGAACCCTCTAATTTCTAGCCACAACCTCCAACAAAAAATGACTAACCCGTGCATGTATTTTTCATGAGAAAGACTCACTAACTGCAGTAAGTATTCACCTCAGGACCTGAACTGACTGAGGAAGATATTCATACATTTCACTATTTACTTATTTTGACACCCCGAATAATTATTTATGTTTGCTTCTCCCATTAATGCTAACTCTACTGGGACAAATAATCTGCTTTACATCTACTTTAATGACTTGCTCTGGAACACCTCTTCTGACTCAAAAGAAGACTCCTAACTAAGCACAAAACCACCATTATACCCACCATTGTACTACTCCACTTTCCAGGGAACCATATAGTCCACTCAAATCCGTTCAGTCTACATAGTAAAGTAAGTCCAACATGCATTCTATACTTTAGCATCTACAATCAAAGACCAAACTTGAAATTTAGGCCTAGTCAGTAAAATTGAGTGAGCCATAACATAATGAAAAACATTGTCTCGGACAAAGCAAATGAGCAGCGCGTTCTGCAAGTGCATCAAATTATCCAAGTAGGTTTCACATCACAGTATCCACCGCACAAATATTGTGGCACAAAAATATTGCTTTAAATGTATTGATTACCAAAATATTGAGTTTATGCACCTATCATGTAAATAATAAACAAATTGACTATAAAAATATAAAAAGCAAAATTACAGGACCCTCTTCACAAAGGTAAGTTGCTGTAAGCATACATCTATGTACAGAGGTATCTGGCTGCGTTTAGGCAGAGATCTCCACCCGGGTGAAATTATTCACTAAATCAGTAAATCTCTATTTAAAAGTAGAATTTCGAATATACACCCTCTCATATAGAGTCTATTCCAACTGAATTTACAGATGTAGAGTTATTCCTAGTAATTTTTTAACCGTATTTCTATTATCTACCTATTTGGGGAGGTCTTCATCACCAGGTCGGACGTCACCAGTGGGGTGCTCATCTCTGAATTAAGAAATATCACTAAACATTAACTACATCACAGGCATCTCACCCTCATACAAACAGTAAGCACATAAATAGAGGCAGCACCCTTGGCTCTGCCCTCTTCCGCTTGACACCAGCAAATCCCACGCAAGGGAAAGAGGACAGGCATTGCAGTTGATTTTGTGATTAATCACTACCTTCAGCTAAATGGTCTGATTACATAAAACCTAAGTGGAATGGAGAAGGTAGCCATGTGGCCAAAAGTTACATGCTCAGTTAATACATTGCTGGAGGAGGCATGTATTTAAAAGAAATGGCAAGATAAGAAGAGATGTGTAAAGGAGCAGTTCTCCAGGATTTATGTGGCAAAGGTTATTCCTGAAAATGGGCATGGAATCCAATTCCAGCCCATCCCCTTCATGTGGGGTGTTTTTTTCACCATGCACCCTGACCTGCTATATGGCCTGCCTGTTCCTGCGAATCCTAATGTCTGGGCAGGTAAGGAGTTTACACTCCTCTATCCCAAGTTTTCATTTAACCTCTCATGCTATTTTATTTTACTGTCCACAAAAATATATGCACAAATCACACACATATCCCTCTCACAGGCACTAAAACCTGAGTTCATAACACAGTAAACGGCTCTTTCTTTGTCTCTTTTATTCCCAGGTCCAAGTGCTTTGCTTGCTGTAGCTGGGGCTGGAGTAGGTCCATCCAGGGCAGGGTTTGTCTTAATATGCCTCCATATAACACTCTCAGATATCTTATTATGCTATATGTAGGGCCATTGAAATTGCACAATAGGGGAGGATCAAGTATGCAAAGGTTGGAATAAATTATGCAGCAAGAACAGGCAAATTATGAAGCCTAATGCTGTATAATGTGGCACATTGTGTGGCTACATTACTCCAATAGTTTGTCACTTGTAGCCGTATTAACGCTATCTGAGCGGAACTTTCAACTTAAGATCAGTTAAATACCTATATACATCAATTAGCCGCTAAAAGGTGACCAGTTAACTTACACAAAGTGCTTTGCAATGTGCTGCGAGCTCCTGGGCCCAAACAAACAAGCATTTACAATGCAATGGTCTCGTCTTTGTTAAAGTTAGAGCTATTGGCATTGCTCATGACATTATTTTTGTTTTTAAAACATATAAATAAATGGCATTGTCATTTACAATGCCAATAGCTTAATCTCTCGCAAATGCGAGACCTATTGCATTTGCACCCACACACACACACACACACAGAGCCACACACAGAGCCACACGCACCCACACACACACAGAGCCACACACACAGAGCCACACATACACAGAGACACACACACACACACAGAGCCCAACACACACACACACACACCCAGAGCCCAACACACACACACACAGAGCCCAACACACACACACACACAGAGCCACACACACACAGAGCACACACACACACACACACAGCCCAACACACACACAGAGCCCAACCCCAACTCACACACAGAGCCCAACACACACACAGAGCCCAACACACACACACACAGAGCCCAACACACACAGAGCCACCCACACACACACAGAGCCACACACACACACACACACAGAGCCACACACACACACACACACACACACACAGAGCCACAGACACAGAGCCACACACACAGAGCCACACACAGACACAAAGCCACAGAGACACACACACACACCCTCACCCCGGGGAGTCTCCTTATTCACAAATGGGTTATTCGAGGCCCCCACCAACACCCAGAGCTCACCCGTTGTTTCCCTTAGTCTAGGTCAGCCACACGCCCATCTCTGCCCAGTAACGCCACAGGGAACAGAGGCAAGAAAAAAAACGATCACAAGCAGGGAACAGAGGCAAGAAAAAACTATCACAAGCAGGGAACAGAGGCAAGAAAAGCAAGCACAAGCAGGGAACAGAGGCAAGAAAAAACGATCACAACCAGTGAACAGAGGCAAGAAAAAAAGATCACAAGCAGGGAACAGAGGCAAGAAAATCAAGCGCAAGTAGGGAACAGAGGCAAAAAAAACGATCACAAGCAGGGAACAGAGGCAAGGCAAGAAAAAACGATCACAAGCAGGGAACAGAGGCAAGAAAAGCGAGCACAAGCAGGAAACAGAGGCAAGAAAAAACGATCACAAGCAGTGAACAGAGGCAAGAAAATCGAGCACAAGCAGGGAACAGAGGCAAGAAAAAACGATCACAAGCAGGGAACAGAGGCAAGAACGAGCACAGCGTTTGGCCATAGGAAAGGACGTAAAAACAGATTTATTTATTTATTTATTTTTGCCATTTTTAAAGCGCTACAATTACCCATGGGTGTCTCGGCGCTAAAGCTAAAAGCTGATACCGGTAATTAGAACTTCTAGGACAGAAGATAAGATTTATGAGTCGTGTCGTTGAGAAAACAGCCAAGTCTTTAATTGTTTTCTGAAGACAATCAGGGATGAACTGGTTTTTATATTGAGAGGGAGGGAGTTCCATAATTTTGCCGCTGCTATGGCAAAACATCTGTCTCCCCAGTTGACTTTCCTAGTTCTGGGGATCTGAAGCATATGAGCCGTATTGGAACGCAGCATTCTAGAGTTTTGCAAAGGCTTAAAGGAGCTTCTAAGGAATTTGGGTCCCGTGTTGTTAATTGCCTTGTAAACGATGCAAAGGGCCTTAAACTTCGTGCGACTTCTGACTGGAAGCCAGTGCAGTTGGTCCAAATATCCAGAGACAGAGCTATATTTAGGAATGCCCAGTAAAACTCTGGCAGAGGCATTTTGTATCAGTTGCAGTTTGGTAATAACCTTCTTTTGTGCGTTGAGGAAGAGGGCATTGCAGTAGTCAGTACGTGAAAACACCAGTGTGGATATAAGTGTTTTTCCTGTAGCTATGGGGAGATATGGTAGAAGTTTCTTTATTTTCCTTAAGATGTTAAAGGATGATGATACTACAGCGCTCACATGATGATGGAAAAGGAGCTTGTCATCAAATATTACTCCCAAATTTCTGACTTTACTGACTGGTTGAGGTGGAGTTCCCAATTCCTCTGGCCACCATAAGGGGGACCACAAAGGTTGAATGCTTCCAAAGAGCATGACCTCCGTCTTAGATGAATTAAGTTTTAAGCAGTTGGAAGCCATCCAACTGCTAATGGCCCTCATACCGTTCTTAAAATTTGCTGCAACATTGATTCCATTTTTATTTATGGAAAGTACCAACTGGGTATCGTCGGCGTATGTTGTTAAGTTGATGTTATACTCTTTTATTACCCTCGCTAAGTCCGAAACATAGATATTAAAAAGGGTCGGACTTAGCGAGGAACCCTGAGGGACTCCACAAGGAAGGCTGAAAGTAGGTGAGGTGAAAGTACCTAACTTGACTGCCTGGGGTTAAGGATCCGGGTTCTGACCATAACATGATCCCATGGGCCTGACTCTCCAGCCCTGTAAACACGTACCTTACAGAGCTGTTGGCCTTGGGATAGCTCCTCGAAGGGGTAGCGCTGGTGGCACTTGGTGCACGCGTACAGGGCAGAAGCCATCCTGCGGCCGAGTAGATGCCGCGCTGCTCAGGTGCTGGACACCGGCGATGCTCGAAGTCCACACACCAGCGCCTCCAGGGATCTGCTCCTCTGCCGGCCTTTAGATCTCTCGGACTCCCAACCCTTGGCCGGTCCCTGCTCTGCTCAGTGGCTGGTCTCCGTGAGGCTCTGGGATCCCGCACCTCGGAGGAAGCTAAGGCGGAGCCCGGCGTGGATGCTTTTTTTTCCGTGATGCGGTCGCAGAGTATGAGCTGCGGACTTGTGTGCCCAGGTGTTGGTGGGGTCTCCCGTAGGAGGGCGGAGCTGGGGACCTGATGGGTGGAGCACCGGGGGCTCCTCAGCGCGCCATGGTATCCTTTGGCTCCGGCCACCTCCTCGATTTCTCCCCGCTCCTGTTGCTGGATCCACATCCGCCTCCCTCTTTCACTGACGCGCCAAGATGGCACCCACCCAGTGCCACCTAGAAATAGAAAAGGCACCGTTGTACATGACGCCAGAGAGCTCGTAATGGCGGTAGCCTCCCAGAGCTCCAGAGTTTAGACCTGAGGGGTGGTGTCTGTCTGTCTGTGTGTGCCAGACAGGAGTGGAGGCGGGGGCGTGCTTGAGCCGTGCATATCTGACACACACGGGCGTGGTACGAGCATTTGCTGGTGCTATGTGTATGCCACGATAAATGAAAATAGAAGAACTGCTGTCCGTCTGTGTGTCCATCTGTGTATGTCAGGGAGGCGGGGGCGTCCTTTTGCCAAGCATACCGGACACATACGGGCGCGGTACGAGCATTTGCTGGCGCTATGTGTAAGCCACGATAAATGAAAATAGAAGAACTTCTGGCAGGTTGGGGTGTATTAGAGGCACAATAAGATGTTTACCCCTCGGACCACGCCATGAACCATACCATGTTTCTATGAGGTCAAGCAGAAATGCCTCGGAGAAACGCCCCGTGATTTTCGGACTGGGGGGCCTGTTTTTCTTTCTCTCTTCCCATTGGCTGGAATGTAAAATTCCAGCCAATGGGAAGAGGAGAGAAAGAAGCAAAAAAACACGCCCCTCAATACGAAACAGACGGGGCTTAAAGAGACGGACAAAGCTCTTCTCCAATGACTGGCCGCCGTTTAGGAAGCCAGCCAATGGAGAAGAGCTGGCTTGTTTAAGCCCCTTCTGGAAGACATAAAATCTCGCCAGCGAGACTGCGCAAGCGCAGCCTACGTTGGCCGAGACCTAAAAACGAAACCGACTCCATCTTTTTTGAGTCAAGTTACTGTGTTGCTATATTGCATTAACACATGCAGGAGCTTCAGCGACTAACACGGGTATTTTGCTGTGCTCAGTTCTGGATGGCATGGAAAGACAAGTGTGTATGATATGATGGTCTCATTCTGGCATCTGACTGTAACTCTCAAGGGTGCAACTGCAGTGCCGTGGAAAGAGTGCACTGTTCAACAGAATGTTATCTGTGTACCAGGAAGAAGTTGTTCCACAAATAATGAATACCCATCTGTTTGCTATATCTGAGAACTGAACTGTTGAGTACATTTCCATTGCTGGATAAGGGATTAACTACCTGTGTTTAGAGTTTTTTGTCAGTCAGCTTGCTGGAGTTCCCATATCCCATGTCATTCAGATGAATAAAACTTGGCTCTCACAGAACGTTTCCACTTATGAATGTTAGTTACGGTTTTGGCGTTGACAGTGTGAGGACCCACATGGCAGCGTTTTTACTAACTTTTGATACATATCAGTTAGAAACAACGTTTTTCTCATTAACATCTGTAAGTTATGCAGCAGATGATGGATTATGTGGCTAGTGCGGCAAATCCGTAATTATGAGGAAGATGCAGTATCCGCAGAATTACATAATTCTAGTGGCATTAGATCAGATTGTCTCAAAACCCTCCAAGTTAAAATGTGGTGTTCCCCAGGGGTCGGCACTCAGCCCACTACTATTTAATGTTTATTTGGCTCCTCTGTTCACACTTATTTCAAACTGGGGGGTCAAAGCAATCTCGTATGCTGATGACACCCAGTTGATGTTCCCATACTCGGAGGTGTCGGAAGAGGCTTTTGCTACTTTTAAGGGATGCCTCCGAGATGTGGCCAGATGGATGAACGCCAATAAACTTAAATTGAATACTGAGAAGACTGAGGTTATCTTCTTTGGCAAGGGGTTCCCCCCCCCTGCAGAACTATGGTGGCCGGTGGAAATGGGAACACCTCCGTCACCGAGCCAGAGCGCAAAAAATTTGGGAGTCCGCTGGGATAGCAGTCTCTCCTTCGCTTCCCATATTCAGCAGGTTGCTGGTTGTTGTCTAACCAAGCTGAGAAACCTACGCAAGATCTTGAGACTTCTGCCAGTAGAGTGCCGCAAAATGGTGGTCCATGCTACAATAACATCGAGGCTGGACTATGCTTATGGACTCTATCTGGGCCTCCCCCGTTATCTAATCCAGCGCCTTCAGACGGTGCAGAATGCGGCTGCGAGACTGCTGAGGTGTATTCCTTTCAAACACTCTGTCTCTCCGCACCTGCGGGCGATGCACTGGCTCCCAGTGGACAGCCGGGTTAAGTTCAAAACCCTGACACTGGCCTTTAGGTCCCTGTTTGGCACCTGCCCTAACTATCTGAAAGTCAGACTCCCCAGATATCACCAATCTCGGTCCCTCCGCTCCAACGGGCAGGTGAAGATTGTGGTCCCTCGAGTGCGAAGGGCACGGCTGGGCGGAAGAACGTTCTCGGCCAATGTGGCGGGGCTATGGAACTCTCTTCCTCCCGCTCTCCAACAGGCCCCTTCTGAAGCCTGTTTTAAACGATTGCTAAAAACCTGGCTTTTCACTTCACAACGCTAAGTTCTGCCACACAACTTTTTTGGCCTTTCTGTTTTTACAGCGCCGGGATACCTCCTTGTGAGGCAGCTGTTCGCGCTCTATAAAAAAATTCTTTATTAGTGGCCCTGGCTCTATGTCGGCACAAAAATGTGTTAAAATTGTATTTTACTGATATTTGTAAAATAACAATGCAGAAAATCTATTGGATGATAATAAGCTTTGTCAAATGTTTCGACTGCAACTTACATTGCCAAGAAATTGAACTAATAGTCTTCAAATTCTTTGCTTACTCTAATTTTTAGGTCATGTGCTGCCATCTATTCACAAGATTGTAATACCGCGTCTTCTGCTCCTAGCAGTACACCAACATGTAGACTGGTATAACCACCGTCTGCTCTTTTGTGTTTGTTTTAGCTAAATCTCTCTCTGCATGTGCCTCAGGATATGTATTTCTCACATTACTTTAATACACTCGCCTTGGTGCTTCAGCACTCCATCATGAGCAACTGAGATGTTATCTGGCAGAATAAAGTTTATCCTACAGTAAGTGCCCTAGACGTCCATCGGTTCCATCTCCATCGTCCACTGCAAAACCGCAGCAGTTTTAGGGGGTGAGCAAGGGTAATAACGTAGACCTGTGGGGCGTGGGGTGAAGGGACACATGCAAAACAATCTCTCCAGGGTCAGCCACCACGGAGCTCCCAAGCCCCTCCAGAGGCCACCTCCCCCAAGCTCCTGATACTCTAGTTTCTCGGGTGCACAACTTCCTAGGGTCCCTCGGATCCCCGTCCCTTCAGGGTCAGCCTCTCCAGTGTCTGACCCCCAATGTTTCCTCAGATTCCCACTCACTCCAGTGTCCGCCTCCCAGAGTTCCTCTGCTACTCAGTCCCTCTGGTGTCAGTCTCTTTGGTGCCCGCCTCCCAAGGGTTCCTCGGCTCCAGCCCACAACTTCAGGGTCACTCTACACCACAAGGAGCTATAATACAAAGTGGACAACGTGGTCTTGTTTTAATAACAGGTCTAATTGAAAAACTGATAGGTCACTTGTCTGTCTACTTAGGTAAACATACACATCAGACGTTTTCTAACTTCATGTGTATGGATATGTTTGTCTCCTATTGTACATCCGTATATCCTCCTGTGTCATTGCTGACATGTCATTGCAATGTTAGCACAATAATATCAAAGTAAAGGAAGTTGTTAACATCCATGAGCAGGCACTTTGGGGGTGATTAGGATGGCGGGTGGATCGCCAACGCCAGCCTGGTGGTGGTGATCTGCCAGCCATCGTACAGTGATTTACCCCCCACCATATTTTAGTGGCCATGGAAAGGCTGGCAGGAATGTGCTTTGGGGGCCCATTGTGGGCCCCCTGGGGATGCACTTGGGGGGTGCCCATGGTACCTCCCTCCATGACCATGCACTAGGTGGCAGGCACCACGTGGTGCCTGCCACGTTGTGCCTGAAAATGCACACCATAGCACTTTGGCAATGCGGCGGGTGCTGCTTACAGCCGCACCCGCCGCAATGTCAAACAAGTGAAATGCGACCGCTAGGGTGGCAGTCGCATACTAATTAGCGGTGCGGGACCGCCGCACATCTGGCGGCAGTTCCCAGCATCACGAGGATGGCGGGCGGACTAAATTTCGCCCGCCATCCTAATCACTCCCTTATGTTGTTGATGCTCTGTATATCCTACAAGTCATCCTACCTTAATAATGTTGGTGTTTGGATAGCGAATTACCATTATTTATGCCTCTTGTCACAGATTGTAAGACAACAGCCCCTAATGTCCAACACCACAGATGACATCAGGGGACATCCTGACAGCAACAGTAAATCGGTCTTATATCATTCATTGGTCAGGTAAATTCCACTGTTCTATGTTATCATTTCCACATTCGCATTTCTTACCAATGTATGCTGTTTAACTCTATGATACGGGAAATTAAAAATGACACATTTTTTATGTACAACTGTCATACTGACACTATTTATGTCAAGCATCACCGTTCACCCCTGTTCTTTACTTATAGTTAAACTTTCATATCACTCTTCTCTGCAGCTGTTGGATCCGGAGAGACATTCCCACCACCATCTTCTGCACTCAAGGGATCCATCTAAAAACATCCCTGAAAGTTGCAGGTGAGCTGCCTTTGCAAATAAGTATTAATTCCTTGTATGGGTCAATTATTGCCATCAAAATTTAAAATATTATATCATGTGACTAAGACACATGTAAATTTAAATCCGAAATATAATGTGAGACAAGTTTGGTGAAGTGTTTTATTTACATTTTATTGTATGTCTTATAACTGTTATCACCCCCTCTTGTACACACTGTGGATACTGAGCCTTGCAGTCCTTGGAGAAGAGCCTATACTCCACCAAGCAGTTATTTTAGCAGCTGCCACTACATAGGACGAGGATAAGAAGTAGGATAAGAACATTGTTGGCCCGACCCGGAAACCATCCTCAAACACAACCTCATGGCCAGCCAGCAGCCTGCCTCCAAGGGCTCTCCTGAACATTGCTGGGCCCCAGTCACCAGTTATGCAGCCACAGCTGCATGTCTCATCTATATAGGACTCCACTCCACATAGCACTCATCCAACATGTACTCAAATGAATCCCCAATCACTCCTTCCATGCAGATCCAACTCCAGTCTTCTCTCAATCATTTGAGCGAGAAGACATCCTTGGTTGGAGAAGTTTTCTTCCGTTCATCAATTTGCCTCCACAACATCAAATATGCTAACCCTCTCCATGATGTACAACCTGCTGACAATGTCAAACAGCCACACGTGGGTGGGCGGAGGGGTAGGGTTTGGCATAGCCAAATCTATTCCTTAGGAAATCTCGTTTTTTCAGACAGCATCCATCAGTGTAGGTGATTATTCATGACTTGGGGATGACCCTATGTGAGGGACCACTTTTTAAAAGGAAATCCTCTGATTTTATGCAAGCAGGCCCTGCCTTGGAGAATGTTGAGGAAATGTTACCAAGACATGGCAAAGTTACACCATAAACGTTGGTTGTTTGAGTGAGGAGAGTACAAGATAGCATGCCTTGGCCATGCAGATGTTAAAGGCAACAGTAAAAAAAAGCATCAATGTCAGTCTGCATGGTTTAATCCATACAAAAGATGCAACTTAGACATCACAACAATCTGTCAGGACCACAAAACCGTCAAATCCTGATTTTATACCACTGGCATCACCCACAAATCCCATCGCTACCCTCAACTCTGCCTCAGCAAGTATAATAAGAACCTCCAATGCAACCAGTTTTGCATAACTGGAGATGCCTACGAACTACCCCCACACTCCCTGCATGGGGAGATTAACACCATTCCCTGAACGACTATCCTTCTCTCCAAACACTTTACTCACTCAAACACATTTTGTATTAATTTGTTTGCGCCATTCACAAATCATTTATTCTAACACTCCTGCTTCTGCAAACCTGTGCAAATAAATCTTGAAAGCACATAACTTCCATATGGAAGTGCTTTAATGTAGATGTTTTCTATTAGATATTTAAAAATTTAAATGTTTCATGAAGATTGTAAGTATTGGGAACAGTCAGTGTATTTTCAGCACGTAGTTGGTTCTGTTATTCACCTATGTAGGGGAGTCCATCTCAATTTATTCAAGTTTGTCTTTTCAGAGGCCCCTTAATTTTACACAGCTGTGACCTCTTGCCCACGCTTTTATCTATACAAAGGTCACATTTAATGTGTCACTGCATGTGATACATGCCGATTAGGGTTGCTGCACTTATGTCTTTGCTCTCTAGTACACTTTATGGTGCCAATATTTGGGATCCCTTTTGATGATAGTGTAGACTAACTTTGCAATCACATTGCAGTTGCCTCTTTACTATGTTGCTCTGGCCCCCTGTATATGCCATCTTGCTTGGAGCTTTTCATGTAGACTCATGGGTCTGTCACCCCTTTCCATCTATTAGATCTGTTTGCTTAGTCTATAGATGCTCCACTGTCATGACACACTGCCATTAAGTCTATGTTAATCTATTAATCGAATTGACAAGACTTTGATGAACTTGTTGAACAGTCTTAGTGACTGGATGTAATACTAGGTTGGCCCTCATGTATTTTATGGGTTTCAGCTGATGCTTAATTTGGTATGCCCACAAGTGGTGAATGGATAATAGACCACATTTTAATGCTTCACAGTATTAATCATATGATTAAAGCTATATTTGATGTTCTAGCCCTGAAGAAGTTGAAGGTATATTCTCCTGTTTGATGAAAGATGTGTTGGCTGGAATCTGCTGAGGAAGAAAAAGAATAAGACATTTCTGCAACCCTGACTTGGGGACACGAGTTTTATCTAAAAGATGTTTGCGAATATGAACAATTATTACCTGAGAACACACAAATCATTGGTGTGCAAACTATTCAACTACTGATAGTAGTACTGTTTTGTAATGTCCCTACATTTGATGCATGGCAAGATGATGGGCTTCCCGCTGTATCTAGCACCCATTTGAAATTGATTACTACTTGATACTCACGAAACGGGTATTGTGTGTGCTTATTTTTCTATGTCACACTTTAGTGCCTTACGTCTTATTTTGCAAACCAACCTATGTACTCATAGGTTAGTTTGCAAAATACCAGATAAGAGGGAATTGCAGAATAACATGCTTAAACCATATTCATTAGGTAGGTTGCCAATTGTGAACCCTTCCGATTTCTTACAATCACAGAAATGGTGGCTTGCTAGAGTTATTAGACAACCATTCCCTTGATTGTATTTCAAATGTGGAAACTTATTTTAAAACAAGAAATGGGGGGAGAAGGAGGGTAAACTAAACTAGGTCGGCCTCCAGTCTATATCAGAAAATCAGGAACCCATGTGATGGGTTCGGAGACCTAGTTTGTGTGTATGGTTACTGCTAAATTTTATCTGTGTTTGCCATGATAAGAAAGAAAAATTTCTTTCTAGAGTCCCCTCACTCACCGGGGTTTCCCCACGGTGACATGCTTCATCATTGGGGCCATCCCAGTTCTCTACGAAAAGGGGCGTGCTGCGACTAGCGGACTACGCAGGAGCACTATTTTTTGTGACAGACTATGTGTGGTGCAAAGTGTGATGATGGTGGAGTGGGTGTGTGATTAAAAATACCGTGCTAGTGGGCCTCAACAATTTATTCTGCTCCTAGTTTGGTACGTATTAAAAAGGGGTGACACTGTTATCTGGCCTTAAGTTAGGGCTAGATCAGTGTTCTATGGTCGACATGTTTCATGCTCCTCCAAGCATTTCATCAGGACCATACAGGGTCCAGCCCTGTATATTCCACTCCTATATTTAAATAAATAAATTTGTTTCAATATGCTATCTTTGCGCTGTTAATTATTAAACATGCGTGTTTCATACATACGATTTATGTCTTATGGGCGTATATGTATAGGTGCTAATTTGCACTTCATGGTCTCAGGCGAGGGCAGGATCACCTCGTGGAAACATTGTTCCTATCGGTAAGCCCGCTCGGTATTACCTACTCGATCCTCACCCGACCGCATATTCATATGCGGTCGGGTGAGGATCGAGTAGGTTAATAATTAACAGCGCAAAGATAGCATATTGAAACAAATTTATTTATTTAAATATAGGAGTGGAATATACAGGGCTGGACCCTGTATGGTCCTGATGAAATGCTTGGGGGAGCATGAAACATGTCGACCATAGAACACTGATCTAGCCCTAACTTAAGGCCAGATAACAGTGTCACCCCTTTTTAATACGTACCAAACTAGGAGCAGAATAAATTGTTGAGGCCCACTAGCACGGTATTTTTAATCACACACCCACTCCACCATCATCACACTTTGCACCACACATAGTCTGTCACAAAAAATAGTGCTCCTGCCTAGTCCGCTAGTCGCAGCACGCCCCTTTTCGTAGAGAGCTGGGATGGCCCCAATGATGAAGCATGTCACCGTGGGGAAACCCCGGTGAGTGAGGGGACTCTAGAAAGAAATTTTTCTTTCTTATCATGGCAAACACTGATAAAATCTAGCAGTAACCATACACACAAACTAGGTCTCCGAACCCATCACATGGGTTCCTGATTTTCTGAAACTTATTTTAAAGCAGCCTGATTTCCTTAAAGGTAATAGAGATGCTTTAAAAAAACTATTTTGGAAAATTTCAAGGAGAGTTGGCAGTGGTAGTGCAGTATGTGGACGGAGTAATAGTCCATAATTCATCATTGCTAGGATACTGCCCAACCACAATAATGCAACAAAACAACTTAGTGCTCTGTTGAATTATTAGGCCACTAGTCAATCAAGAACATGAACACCCGACCTTTGTTCTGTGCCCCACCCCAGTAAACTGGATGGAGGCGTAGGTCAAGATTTATGTCTACATATAAGCCCCTTCACATGGTGATGTTCTGCAGCACAAAATAGCCTACTACTACCATCATGAACACATCTGGGGAGTACATAAGCTGTCTATACTGCCAAGACATATGAAGCATGACATAAGGATCCCAAAAGTACATGTAATGATGGCTCAGGCATCTCAGAAGGGTGTAATGAGATGGGGAGAGAGGGCATACCCAGCATCATTGGCAACAACTACATGTGATATTTGTCATAATGTTACTCTGTTATAAGTTTATTACCTAATCTACACATACATGCTGTTACTATTAAGGTTGTGTATGCTTTTTGTGATGTAGTGAATAGGCGTTCGGAATAATGTAAATTATGCTGGTGTAATTCACATAATGTCAGACAATTTGTGCAAATACGCAAAAGCAAATGATGCACATGTCACACACCCATAGTACTCCGGTAATGATAGACTGTTTCAGAAGCCATTCCCCGGATCTACCTGCAGCCCCAATATGAGTTTTTATAACTTACCAATTAGCCACATTTCTCCAATATCCCTATAAACACCACGATACATGATGTACAAGATGTGACTGTCAGAAAATGTAGATGTCATGTGGGCTTCCAGGAAAGGCTGTTAGATTAAAAAAACAAAATGGGCAATGCACTGCGTTGTTATGTGAAAGAATTTTAAATGTTCATTTTTTTGGTACTCGATTGTTTTTAAAGGTGCTCCAACTGGTGGCGTAACCGTCCGTTTACGCCAAAATATAAGCTATGAGTATGTGTGAACAAATCAATGCGCACATCCCAGTATTTGGGCACTCCCTCTGGTTCAAAGATGAAGACTCCGATGAGTTTCAAAAGTTTATTTGAATTGAATTGAATTTCATGTTTTCATAAGTCTTTCATTAATGGATTATTTTCATCCAATTGATTAGGCTCTACACAAAATCAACAATGCTCCAATGCATTTCGAGTCGATAACTCTTTTTCAAGGAGCTCTGCAAGAAATGAGAACGATCTACATTTGTATCAGCGTAGCATTAACGGATAATTGTATACAAAACAAACAATTCCCAATGGTGAATATAAACAAACATGAGTCTGTGCGTGAAAGATGCAGAGATAACCGTTACACCTAAAATAAACTGTCAAACTGGCTCAAATGTGCAAGAAAATAGTCGGTGCACCCAGGTGAGAGAAAGGGTTTGTAAGCGGGTAGCAGGTAGCAACAATAAGGAAAACGAATGAAAAAATGCTCACGTGTATGTCGGGCTGAAATGCCGTGCTGGGCGGATCAAAAAGTGAAAAGGAAATAGTTAGGGAAACGCTCGAAGAGCGGGTACAAGTGGGTTAAAAGTTCATTACCAAATGCTGTCGAGGCTTACCAAAGCAGGAATCTAAGGGGGGACTGTTAAAGTCTCCGGGTCGGTGAATTGCAACGTGAAGTCGCCGGGTTGAAGTGAAAAGTCTCAGGTGAAACTGACTCTATGTAAGCGCAGGGCAAGGAGAGTGATCATGGTAATCAAGGAAGGACTAACGCATGGTGACTTTGAGCGCCATATTGGAATGGGTAATGCAGCATGAAGGTGCAGTAGAAGGGGAGATGGGGGGGGGAAGCTGAACAGACTCATCAAATGGTAGAGTGCAAAAAAATAAAGAATAAGACAGTGATGTAAAAGTGGAGTGAAGGAAACAAACCGAGAAACGGGTAAAATAGCAATGTAAACAATAAATGCATAAACATCTTTATGAACTCGCACAATTCTGAATGTGTCCTTATATACCCAGCCGGGTATTTATAAAAAACAGCTTAGTTCAATACGGTCGTTAAGACCGAAAGGTTTATAAGATTGTAGACGATAAATCCATGAGGTTTCTCTCTGGAGGAGAAACTTGTTGTTGTCTCTTCCTTCTTTTTTATCCACGGTTTCAAGGACCATGAATTTGAGCTGTGCCACAGTATGATGATTTTCCATAAAATGTACAGCCACACTTGATTTTGCTTGTTTTGTCCTGATATTAGATTTATGTTCATTCAATCTGACTTTGATTTTCCGCTCAGTTTTTCCTATGTAGATCTTTCCACAAGGACATTTGAGGAGATAGATCAGGTTGGACGAATCACACGTTGCGTTAACTTTCACCTTAATTTCCGTGCCTCTCATTGGGTGGTTGATTTTGTTGCCAGTAATGATATTGTTACAGTTGTTGCAATTGAGGCACGGTTTAGTGCCTCTGTAGGTGGGTTGAACAGGTGTTTCTCTCGACAGGATCTCTTTGAGGTTGTTAGCTCGAGTGTATGCAAAGATTGGGGGGTTTTTGAACATTTCTTTGAAATCTGGTTCCAATGCCAGAATTCTCCAATGTTGTAGGATGATCTTCTTGTATCTTCCACTCAATGTGGAATATTTAGAAACGACTACCATCCGGTTTGTCTCTTTTTTGGATGTCTTCTTAAGAGCTGTTTTGCGTTCAATCCCAGATACTTTTCTCTTAGCTTCCTCTGTGGTTTTTTCTGGGTACCCTCTAGCGGTGAATCTTAGACTCATTTCGTCGATCCTTTGAGCATATGTGTCCGGATTGGATACTATGCGTTTTAGTCGCAACATTTGACTGTATGGGAGATGGCGCTTTAGTGAATGCTGGTGGAAGCTTGCGAAGTGCAACGTATTGTTGCGGTCGGTTGGTTTCCTGTAAAGATCTGTGATTAGACCAGTGTCAGATCTGGTAATAAGTACATCCAGGAAGTTGATTTGAGAATCATCCAGATTCCATGTCATTTGTATTCGGTGGTCTTTGGTGTTTAAATTGTTGAGTTCATCTTCCAACATGGTTCTAGTGCCTTTCCACACAAAGAATAAATCGTCGATGTAACGAACGTACATCAGTAAGTTGTTGGTCCAAGCAGGGTTTTCATAAATATACTGCTGTTCGAAATCAGACATGTAAATGTTAGCATACGCCGGTGCAGCGCAGTTGCCCATGGACATCCCAGATGATTGTTGAAACCAGTGGTTATTATGGCAGAAATAGCTATGATAGAGAGTGTAAATCATAAGCTCCATGAGGAATACTTTCAAAGCTTCTGAGATGTTACTGTGTGCTAGAATCTTTTCAATAGCTTCAATTCCACCTCCATGTGGAATCGAGGTGTACAGACTGTTCACGTCCGCGGTGCAGAAGATGAGGTTGTCATTTTGATTTATTTTAATTTCCGACAATTTGAGTATGAATTCCGTTGTATCTGTCACGTAACTTTTCAGTTCTTTAACAAACGGTTGGAGATACCGATCGAGGAATTGCCCCACGGGCTCGTGGAGGGATCCCTTAGTGGACACAATTGGCCGCATTGGTGGGTCCATCAAGTTTTTGTGGATTTTGGGTAATAGAGTTATGGTAGGACTTCTTGGGAAATCTACCAATAAGAATTTTCTGGTGCGCTCATCAATAGTTCCTTTATCATGAGCTTCGTTGATGATCGATACTAGTGCGGCTTTGTATAGGTTCGTGGGGTTAGATTCTAGTGGAATGTAGGTGTCGGGATTCCCGATGTGTTCAATCATTTTGGCATCGTACATACTAGAATTCATAACGACGAGAGCTCCGCCTTTATCAGCCTTAATGCATTTGATCGATTTGTTATTGGCATTTTTTTTCAATGTGTCATTGTCTTTCTGTGTTAAGTTTCTGGTCATGGTTTTTTTCTTAAAGTTAATTTTTCCCAGATCCTGTTTGACTAGGGTCTCAAAAGTGTCTATACTTTTATGGCTGACCGGTGGTATATATGAACTTGTGGGACGTAGTCCACAGAGTAGATCCTGTTTTTGTTCAGATGATGGTGGAATTACATTTTCAAAAAAATGTCGTAACCTTAATTTTCTGGTTAATTTAAACGTGCTGGTCTCTAATTCCAGTTGATTAGTGAATGAAGTAGGAATGAATGACGTGCCTTTCTGTAGAAGCTCAATCTCATGTTGCGATAGTTCAGTATCGGAGATGTTAATAACTAGCGATTCAGTTTCTTTTTGTCCTTCTTGGAGCCTCTTGTATTTGGAACTTCTGGTTCCTTTTCTCTTGCTTCGCCTGGGTCGTCGGTTGTTCGGTGGCCTTTCTCTAAAAAAGGACCACTGTCGGATGTGGAGGCATTCTCATCAGCTTGTGCTCTATCTTGTTGTTGACCCCTATTTGTGTCATGGGGTGTCTTTTTGGTTTGCCTGCTCGAGGTATCACTCCCAGAGGAGGAGGTATCGGTGTGTTGGCTCGTAGGTTTGTTTCGGCGGCGTTGGGCGTAGATATCAGCCCAGGTATATACCTCATCTAGTTGATAATCCAATGTGTCACGTTTGAACTTCCTAAGTTTCCTATCATTGATGTCCTTAGTGTGTTTTTCTAATTGTGTTTTGATGTCTTCTAACATTTGTGAAATGTCTTCGGTTGATTTAAAGACCTCAAGTTCTTTCTCTACCTCTTTGATTTCATTGGTTAGCTCAATCAGAATGTTGGATAATTCTTCTATGATGAGTAATATAAGATCTAGACTGCACTTGTTGAGAATGGCGTTCCACTTGGCTTGGAAATTTTTTGAGTTCTTGCACAACGATGGTTTGAGTGCGATTCTCAGTCCACGGGGAATGCGGAGGGCTTGGTGATATTTTACTAGAGTTTTTGCATGCAATTGCTGGTTGATACGACGTTTAGATAAATATAAGAGATGTTTGACACATTGTTCTCTTGTGCGAGTGCTGGATTCCTGTGATACGTCATCCTGGATTAATGCGTAGATACGTTCCTTTTCATCATCTCCGTATGCTAGGAGGTTGGCTCTTGCTTCAGTAGACTTTGAAATGGTCTCGTATTGCATTTTAAATGCGTGCTATTGCCTTTGGGGCGGAAAAACTGTTAGATTCAAAAAACAAAATGGGCAATGCACTGCGTTGTTATGTGAAAGAATTTTAAATGTTCATTTTTTTGGTACTCGATTGTTTTTAAAGGTGCTCCAACTGGTGGCGTAACCGTCCGTTTACGCCAAAATATAAGCTATGAGTATGTGTGAACAAATCAATGCGCACATCCCAGTATTTGGGCACTCCCTCTGGTTCAAAGATGAAGACTCCGATGAGTTTCAAAAGTTTATTTGAATTGAATTGAATTTCATGTTTTCATAAGTCTTTCATTAATGGATTATTTTCATCCAATTGATTAGGCTCTACACAAAATCAACAATGCTCCAATGCATTTCGAGTCGATAACTCTTTTTCAAGGAGCTCTGCAAGAAATGAGAACGATCTACATTTGTATCAGCGTAGCATTAACGGATAATTGTATACAAAACAAACAATTCCCAATGGTGAATATAAACAAACATGAGTCTGTGCGTGAAAGATGCAGAGATAACCGTTACACCTAAAATAAACTGTCAAACTGGCTCAAATGTGCAAGAAAATAGTCGGTGCACCCAGGTGAGAGAAAGGGTTTGTAAGCGGGTAGCAGGTAGCAACAATAAGGAAAACGAATGAAAAAATGCTCACGTGTATGTCGGGCTGAAATGCCGTGCTGGGCGGATCAAAAAGTGAAAAGGAAATAGTTAGGGAAACGCTCGAAGAGCGGGTACAAGTGGGTTAAAAGTTCATTACCAAATGCTGTCGAGGCTTACCAAAGCAGGAATCTAAGGGGGGACTGTTAAAGTCTCCGGGTCGGTGAATTGCAACGTGAAGTCGCCGGGTTGAAGTGAAAAGTCTCAGGTGAAACTGACTCTATGTAAGCGCAGGGCAAGGAGAGTGATCATGGTAATCAAGGAAGGACTAACGCATGGTGACTTTGAGCGCCATATTGGAATGGGTAATGCAGCATGAAGGTGCAGTAGAAGGGGAGATGGGGGGGGGAAGCTGAACAGACTCATCAAATGGTAGAGTGAAAAAAAATAAAGAATAAGACAGTGATGTAAAAGTGGAGTGAAGGAAACAAACCGAGAAACGGGTAAAATAGCAATGTAAACAATAAATGCATAAACATCTTTATGAACTCGCACAATTCTGAATGTGTCCTTATATACCCAGCCGGGTATTTATAAAAAACAGCTTAGTTCAATACGGTCGTTAAGACCGAAAGGTTTATAAGATTGTAGACGATAAATCCATGAGGTTTCTCTCTGGAGGAGAAACTTGTTGTTGTCTCTTCCTTCTTTTTTATCCACGGTTTCAAGGACCATGAATTTGAGCTGTGCCACAGTATGATGATTTTCCATAAAATGTACAGCCACACTTGATTTTGCTTGTTTTGTCCTGATATTAGATTTATGTTCATTCAATCTGACTTTGATTTTCCGCTCAGTTTTTCCTATGTAGATCTTTCCACAAGGACATTTGAGGAGATAGATCAGGTTGGACGAATCACACGTTGCGTTAACTTTCACCTTAATTTCCGTGCCTCTCATTGGGTGGTTGATTTTGTTGCCAGTAATGATATTGTTACAGTTGTTGCAATTGAGGCACGGTTTAGTGCCTCTGTAGGTGGGTTGAACAGGTGTTTCTCTCGACAGGATCTCTTTGAGGTTGTTAGCTCGAGTGTATGCAAAGATTGGGGGTTTTTTGAACATTTCTTTGAAATCTGGTTCCAATGCCAGAATTCTCCAATGTTGTAGGATGATCTTCTTGTATCTTCCACTCAATGTGGAATATTTAGAAACGACTACCATCCGGTTTGTCTCTTTTTTGGATGTCTTCTTAAGAGCTGTTTTGCGTTCAATCCCAGATACTTTTCTCTTAGCTTCCTCTGTGGTTTTTTCTGGGTACCCTCTAGCGGTGAATCTTAGACTCATTTCGTCGATCCTTTGAGCATATGTGTCCGGATTGGATACTATGCGTTTTAGTCGCAACATTTGACTGTATGGGAGATGGCGCTTTAGTGAATGCTGGTGGAAGCTTGCGAAGTGCAACGTATTGTTGCGGTCGGTTGGTTTCCTGTAAAGATCTGTGATTAGACCAGTGTCAGATCTGGTAATAAGTACATCCAGGAAGTTGATTTGAGAATCATCCAGATTCCATGTCATTTGTATTCGGTGGTCTTTGGTGTTTAAATTGTTGAGTTCATCTTCCAACATGGTTCTAGTGCCTTTCCACACAAAGAATAAATCGTCGATGTAACGAACGTACATCAGTAAGTTGTTGGTCCAAGCAGGGTTTTCATAAATATACTGCTGTTCGAAATCAGACATGTAAATGTTAGCATACGCCGGTGCAGCGCAGTTGCCCATGGACATCCCAGATGATTGTTGAAACCAGTGGTTATTATGGCAGAAATAGCTATGATAGAGAGTGTAAATCATAAGCTCCATGAGGAATACTTTCAAAGCTTCTGAGATGTTACTGTGTGCTAGAATCTTTTCAATAGCTTCAATTCCACCTCCATGTGGAATCGAGGTGTACAGACTGTTCACGTCCGCGGTGCAGAAGATGAGGTTGTCATTTTGATTTATTTTAATTTCCGACAATTTGAGTATGAATTCCGTTGTATCTTTCACGTAACTTTTCAGTTCTTTAACAAACGGTTGGAGATACCGATCGAGGAATTTCCCCACGGGCTCGTGGAGGGATCCCTTAGTGGACACAATTGGCCGCATTGGTGGGTCCATCAAGTTTTTGTGGATTTTGGGTAATAGAGTTATGGTAGGACTTCTTGGGAAATCTACCAATAAGAATTTTCTGGTGCGCTCATCAATAGTTCCTTTATCATGAGCTTCGTTGATGATCGATACTAGTGCGGCTTTGTATAGGTTCGTGGGGTTAGATTCTAGTGGAATGTAGGTGTCGGGATTCCCGATGTGTTCAATCATTTTGGCATCGTACATACTAGAATTCATAACGACGAGAGCTCCGCCTTTATCAGCCTTAATGCATTTGATCGATTTGTTATTGGCAATTTTTTTCAATGTGTCATTGTCTTTCTGTGTTAAGTTTCTGGTCATGGTTTTTTTCTTAAAGTTAATTTTTCCCAGATCCTGTTTGACTAGGGTCTCAAAAGTGTCTATACTTTTATGGCTGACCGGTGGTATATATGAACTTGTGGGACGTAGTCCACAGAGTAGATCCTGTTTTTGTTCAGATGATGGTGGAATTACATTTTCAAAAAAATGTCGTAACCTTAATTTTCTGGTTAATTTAAACGTGCTGGTCTCTAATTCCAGTTGATTAGTGAATGAAGTAGGAATGAATGACGTGCCTTTCTGTAGAAGCTCAATCTCATGTTGCGATAGTTCAGTATCGGAGATGTTAATAACTAGCGATTCAGTTTCTTTTTGTCCTTCTTGGAGCCTCTTCTATTTGGAACTTCTGGTTCCTTTTCTCTTGCTTCGCCTGGGTCGTCGGTTGTTCGGTGGCCTTTCTCTAAAAAAGGACCACTGTCGGATGTGGAGGCATTCTCATCAGCTTGTGCTCTATCTTGTTGTTGACCCCTATTTGTGTCATGGGGTGTCTTTTTGGTTTGCCTGCTCGAGGTATCACTCCCAGAGGAGGAGGTATCGGTGTGTTGGCTCGTAGGTTTGTTTCGGCGGCGTTGGGCGTAGATATCAGCCCAGGTATATACCTCATCTAGTTGATAATCCAATGTGTCACGTTTGAACTTCCTAAGTTTCCTATCATTGATGTCCTTAGTGTGTTTTTCTAATTGTGTTTTGATGTCTTCTAACATTTGTGAAATGTCTTCGGTTGATTTAAAGACCTCAAGTTCTTTCTCTACCTCTTTGATTTCATTGGTTAGCTCAATCAGAATGTTGGATAATTCTTCTATGATGAGTAATATAAGATCTAGACTGCACTTGTTGAGAATGGCGTTCCACTTGGCTTGGAAATTTTTTGAGTTCTTGCACAACGATGGTTTGAGTGCGATTCTCAGTCCACGGGGAATGCGGAGGGCTTGGTGATATTTTACTAGAGTTTTTGCATGCAATTGCTGGTTGATACGACGTTTAGATAAATATAAGAGATGTTTGACACATTGTTCTCTTGTGCGAGTGCTGGATTCCTGTGATACGTCATCCTGGATTAATGCGTAGATACGTTCCTTTTCATCATCTCCGTATGCTAGGAGGTTGGCTCTTGCTTCAGTAGACTTTGAAATGGTCTCGTATTGCATTTTAAATGCGTGCTATTGCCTTTGGGGCGGAAAAACTGTTAGATTCAAAAAACAAAATGGGCAATGCACTGCGTTGTTATGTGAAAGAATTTTAAATGTTCATTTTTTTGGTACTCGATTGTTTTTAAAGGTGCTCCAACTGGTGGCGTAACCGTCCGTTTACGCCAAAATATAAGCTATGAGTATGTGTGAACAAATCAATGCGCACATCCCAGTATTTGGGCACTCCCTCTGGTTCAAAGATGAAGACTCCGATGAGTTTCAAAAGTTTATTTGAATTGAATTGAATTTCATGTTTTCATAAGTCTTTCATTAATGGATTATTTTCATCCAATTGATTAGGCTCTACACAAAATCAACAATGCTCCAATGCATTTCGAGTCGATAACTCTTTTTCAAGGAGCTCTGCAAGAAATGACAACGATCTACATTTGTATCAGCGTAGCATTAACGGATAATTGTATACAAAACAAACAATTCCCAATGGTGAATATAAACAAACATGAGTCTGTGCGTGAAAGATGCAGAGATAACCGTTACACCTAAAATAAACTGTCAAACTGGCTCAAATGTGCAAGAAAATAGTCGGTGCACCCAGGTGAGAGAAAGGGTTTGTAAGCGGGTAGCAGGTAGCAACAATAAGGAAAACGAATGAAAAAATGCTCATGTGTATGTCGGGCTGAAATGCCGTGCTGGGCGGATCAAAAAGTGAAAAGGAAATAGTTAGGGAAACGCTCGAAGAGCGGGTACAAGTGGGTTAAAAGTTCATTACCAAATGCTGTCGAGGCTTACCAAAGCAGGAATCTAAGGGGGGACTGTTAAAGTCTCCGGGTCGGTGAATTGCAACGTGAAGTCGCCGGGTTGAAGTGAAAAGTCTCAGGTGAAACTGACTCTATGTAAGCGCAGGGCAAGGAGAGTGATCATGGTAATCAAGGAAGGACTAACGCATGGTGACTTTGAGCGCCATATTGGAATGGGTAATGCAGCATGAAGGTGCAGTAGAAGGGGAGATCATACTGTGGCACAGCTCAAATTCATGGTCCTTGAAACCGTGGATAAAAAAGAAGGAAGAGACAACAACAAGTTTCTCCTCCAGAGAGAAACCTCATGGATTTATCGTCTACAATCTTATAAACCTTTCGGTCTTAACGACCGTATTGAACTAAGCTGTTTTTTATAAATACCCGGCTGGGTATATAAGGACACATTCAGAATTGTGCGAGTTCATAAAGATGTTTATGCATTTATTGTTTACATTGCTATTTTACCCGTTTCTCGGTTTGTTTCCTTCACTCCACTTTTACATCACTGTCTTATTCTTAATTTTTTTTCACTCTACCATTTGATGAGTCTGTTCAGCTTCCCCCCCCCATCTCCCCTTCTACTGCACCTTCATGCTGCATTACCCATTCCAATATGGCGCTCAAAGTCACCATGCGTTAGTCCTTCCTTGATTACCATGATCACTCTCCTTGCCCTGCGCTTACATAGAGTCAGTTTCACCTGAGACTTTTCACTTCAACCCGGCGACTTCACGTTGCAATTCACCGACCCGGAGACTTTAACAGTCCCCCCTTAGATTCCTGCTTTGGTAAGCCTCGACAGCATTTGGTAATGAACTTTTAACCCACTTGTACCCGCTCTTCGAGCGTTTCCCTAACTATTTCCTTTTCACTTTTTGATCCGCCCAGCACGGCATTTCAGCCCGACATACACGTGAGCATTTTTTCATTCGTTTTCCTTATTGTTGCTACCTGCTACCCGCTTACAAACCCTTTCTCTCACCTGGGTGCACCGACTATTTTCTTGCACATTTGAGCCAGTTTGACAGTTTATTTTAGGTGTAACGGTTATCTCTGCATCTTTCACGCACAGACTCATGTTTGTTTATATTCACCATTGGGAATTGTTTGTTTTGTATACAATTATCCGTTAATGCTACGCTGATACAAATGTAGATCGTTCTCATTTCTTGCAGAGCTCCTTGAAAAAGAGTTATCGACTCGAAATGCATTGGAGCATTGTTGATTTTGTGTAGAGCCTAATCAATTGGATGAAAATAATCCATTAATGAAAGACTTATGAAAACATGAAATTCAATTCAATTCAAATAAACTTTTGAAACTCATCGGAGTCTTCATCTTTGAACCAGAGGGAGTGCCCAAATACTGGGATGTGCGCATTGATTTGTTCACACATACTCATAGCTTATATTTTGGCGTAAACGGACGGTTACGCCACCAGTTGGAGCACCTTTAAAAACAATCGAGTACCAAAAAAATGAACATTTAAAATTCTTTCACATAACAACGCAGTGCATTGCCCATTTTGTTTTTTGAATCTAACAGTTTTTCCGCCCCAAAGGCAATAGCACGCATTTAAAATGCAATACGAGACCATTTCAAAGTCTACTGAAGCAAGAGCCAACCTCCTAGCATACGGAGATGATGAAAAGGAACGTATCTACGCATTAATCCAGGATGACGTATCACAGGAATCCAGCACTCGCACAAGAGAACAATGTGTCAAACATCTCTTATATTTATCTAAACGTCGTATCAACCAGCAATTGCATGCAAAAACTCTAGTAAAATATCACCAAGCCCTCCGCATTCCCCGTGGACTGAGAATCGCACTCAAACCATCGTTGTGCAAGAACTCAAAAAATTTCCAAGCCAAGTGGAACGCCATTCTCAACAAGTGCAGTCTAGATCTTATATTACTCATCATAGAAGAATTATCCAACATTCTGATTGAGCTAACCAATGAAATCAAAGAGGTAGAGAAAGAACTTGAGGTCTTTAAATCAACCGAAGACATTTCACAAATGTTAGAAGACATCAAAACACAATTAGAAAAACACACTAAGGACATCAATGATAGGAAACTTAGGAAGTTCAAACGTGACACATTGGATTATCAACTAGATGAGGTATATACCTGGGCTGATATCTACGCCCAACGCCGCCGAAACAAACCTACGAGCCAACACACCGATACCTCCTCCTCTGGGAGTGATACCTCGAGCAGGCAAACCAAAAAGACACCCCATGACACAAATAGGGGTCAACAACAAGATAGAGCACAAGCTGATGAGAATGCCTCCACATCCGACAGTGGTCCTTTTTTAGAGAAAGGCCACCGAACAACCGACGACCCAGGCGAAGCAAGAGAAAAGGAACCAGAAGTTCCAAATACAAGAGGCTCCAAGAAGGACAAAAAGAAACTGAATCGCTAGTTATTAACATCTCCGATACTGAACTATCGCAACATGAGATTGAGCTTCTACAGAAAGGCACGTCATTCATTCCTACTTCATTCACTAATCAACTGGAATTAGAGACCAGCACGTTTAAATTAACCAGAAAATTAAGGTTACGACATTTTTTTGAAAATGTAATTCCACCATCATCTGAACAAAAACAGGATCTACTCTGTGGACTACGTCCCACAAGTTCATATATACCACCGGTCAGCCATAAAAGTATAGACACTTTTGAGACCCTAGTCAAACAGGATCTGGGAAAAATTAACTTTAAGAAAAAAACCATGACCAGAAACTTAACACAGAAAGACAATGACACATTGAAAAAAATTGCCAATAACAAATCGATCAAATGCATTAAGGCTGATAAAGGCGGAGCTCTCGTCGTTATGAATTCTAGTATGTACGATGCCAAAATGATTGAACACATCGGGAATCCCGACACCTACATTCCACTAGAATCTAACCCCACGAACCTATACAAAGCCGCACTAGTATCGATCATCAACGAAGCTCATGATAAAGGAACTATTGATGAGCGCACCAGAAAATTCTTATTGGTAGATTTCCCAAGAAGTCCTACCATAACTCTATTACCCAAAATCCACAAAAACTTGATGGACCCACCAATGCGGCCAATTGTGTCCACTAAGGGATCCCTCCACGAGCCCGTGGGGAAATTCCTCGATCGGTATCTCCAACCGTTTGTTAAAGAACTGAAAAGTTACGTGAAAGATACAACGGAATTCATACTCAAATTGTCGGAAATTAAAATAAATCAAAATGACAACCTCATCTTCTGCACCGCGGACGTGAACAGTCTGTACACCTCGATTCCACATGGAGGTGGAATTGAAGCTATTGAAAAGATTCTAGCACACAGTAACATCTCAGAAGCTTTGAAAGTATTCCTCATGGAGCTTATGATTTACACTCTCTATCATAGCTATTTCTGCCATAATAACCACTGGTTTCAACAATCATCTGGGATGTCCATGGGCAACTGCGCTGCACCGGCGTATGCTAACATTTACATGTCTGATTTCGAACAGCAGTATATTTATGAAAACCCTGCTTGGACCAACAACTTACTGATGTACGTTCGTTACATCGACGATTTATTCTTTGTGTGGAAAGGCAGTAGAACCATGTTGGAAGATGAACTCAACAATTTAAACACCAAAGACCACCGAATACAAATGACATGGAATCTGGATGATTCTCAAATCAACTTCCTGGATGTACTTATTACCAGATCTGACACTGGTCTAATCACAGATCTTTACAGGAAACCAACCGACCGCAACAATACGTTGCACTTCGCAAGCTTCCACCAGCATTCACTAAAGCGCCATCTCCCATACAGTCAAATGTTGTGACTAAAACGCATAGTATCCAATCCGGACACATATGCTCAAAGGATCGACGAAATGAGTCTAAGATTCACCGCTAGAGGGTACCCAGAAAAAACCACAGAGGAAGCTAAGAGAAAAGTATCTGGGATTGAACGCAAAACAGCTCGTAAGAAGACATCCAAAAAAGAGACAAACCGGATGGTAGTCGTTTCTAAATATTCCACATTGAGTGGAAGATACAAGAAGATCATCCTACAACATTGGAGAATTCTGGCATTGGAACCAGATTTCAAAGAAATGTTCAAAAACCCCCCAATCTTTGCATACACTCGAGCTAACAACCTCAAAGAGATCCTGTCGAGAGAAACACCTGTTCAACCCACCTACAGAGGCACTAAACCGTGCCTCAATTGCAACAACTGTAACAATATCATTACTGGCAACAAAATCAACCACCCAATGAGAGGCACGGAAATTAAGGTGAAAGTTAACGCAACGTGTGATTCGTCCAACCTGATCTATCTCCTCAAATGTCCTTGTGGAAAGATCTACATAGGAAAAACTGAGCGGAAAATCAAAGTCAGATTGAATGAACATAAATCTAATATCAGGACAAAACAAGCAAAATCAAGTGTGGCTGTACATTTTATGGAAAATCATCATACTGTGGCACAGCTCAAATTCATGGTCCTTGAAACCGTGGATAAAAAAGAAGGAAGAGACAACAACAAGTTTCTCCTCCAGAGAGAAACCTCATGGATTTATCGTCTACAATCTTATAAACCTTTCGGTCTTAACGACCGTATTGAACTAAGCTGTTTTTTATAAATACCCGGCTGGGTATATAAGGACACATTCAGAATTGTGCGAGTTCATAAAGATGTTTATGCATTTATTGTTTACATTGCTATTTTACCCGTTTCTCGGTTTGTTTCCTTCACTCCACTTTTACATCACTGTCTTATTCTTTATTTTTTTTCACTCTACCATTTGATGAGTCTGTTCAGCTTTCCCCCCCCCATCTCCCCTTCTACTGCACCTTCATGCTGCATTACCCATTCCAATATGGCGCTCAAAGTCACCATGCGTTAGTCCTTCCTTGATTACCATGATCACTCTCCTTGCCCTGCGCTTACATAGAGTCAGTTTCACCTGAGACTTTTCACTTCAACCCGGCGACTTCACGTTGCAATTCACCGACCCGGAGACTTTAACAGTCCCCCCTTAGATTCCTGCTTTGGTAAGCCTCGACAGCATTTGGTAATGAACTTTTAACCCACTTGTACCCGCTCTTCGAGCGTTTCCCTAACTATTTCCTTTTCACTTTTTGATCCGCCCAGCACGGCATTTCAGCCCGACATACACGTGAGCATTTTTTCATTCGTTTTCCTTATTGTTGCTACCTGCTACCCGCTTACAAACCCTTTCTCTCACCTGGGTGCACCGACTATTTTCTTGCACATTTGAGCCAGTTTGACAGTTTATTTTAGGTGTAACGGTTATCTCTGCATCTTTCACGCACAGACTCATGTTTGTTTATATTCACCATTGGGAATTGTTTGTTTTGTATACAATTATCCGTTAATGCTACGCTGATACAAATGTAGATCGTTCTCATTTCTTGCAGAGCTCCTTGAAAAAGAGTTATCGACTCGAAATGCATTGGAGCATTGTTGATTTTGTGTAGAGCCTAATCAATTGGATGAAAATAATCCATTAATGAAAGACTTATGAAAACATGAAATTCAATTCAATTCAAATAAACTTTTGAAACTCATCGGAGTCTTCATCTTTGAACCAGAGGGAGTGCCCAAATACTGGGATGTGCGCATTGATTTGTTCACACATACTCATAGCTTCCAGGAAAGGCAGAATACACATCAGTAAAGCTGCCCTTGGCATCATGGACAGTTTGAACATTCAATAACAGCAGTGTTTGTTGTGGAAATGGTATTCCATGTGGTAAAGTAGATGAATGACCCTTGAGTGCAATTAATGATAATTTAGAAGTAGGCAATGGTACAGAAATCACTTGCCACGGATTGCTTTTCCACCAGTGACTACAGCATGGCACAACACTGGCGCACTATGCTGGCAATGCATCTCATTACCTGTTAGAAGCATCAAGAGTGGCTTAACTCTGAAATGCACACAGTGTCCCCACTGACCATCTGGAAAGGCCCAGTAGTCAGGGAATGCAGTGCAGATAATATTTTGATATGGGCAAGTATAGCCAAGGAAAGGCCTGTAGGCGAATCAAGCTTCTGCTCATAGTCTGCAATCATGCCTGGTAAGAAGAAGTATCTGGCAAGGATTGCTTTCTTGAACATGCTATATCTCTAAACCCTCACTATTCTCCTCAAACAATTGGTCCCTCTAAATGAGAGCTAAACTACAAAGATGTTCACCAACAAAGTACACCAAAAACGTTTTTGGATGTTTGACTTTATTTCTTATGTAGATACTTTGTATGTGATAGTCTTCAGTTGTAATGAATTATGTCTGTGGATGCGTGGTGGAGTCCTGATTGTGAACTCCCTATCCCTTGCAGGTGTGTTACGTATAATCAATTAAAATGTCTAACACTGGAGAGGGGGCTAGGGGCTGTCAATGGAAGATCTAAATCAGACAGTAAAGGCAACCCCACTTACTCTAACGGATTAAGAGCCAGTAGGATCGATTACTTCCTCATTAATTTAGAATTCTGGCAGAGGGTAAGGGATATGGAGGTCCTGGAAAGATCGGAGAGTGATCATGATCCCTTGACATTGGTATTAGAGGTAAAGTGTCGCCCAACTCCAAGGGGTACTACGGACATTGTAACAGCAGACGTAATTATGTTGAATGATTGCCGTAGGTTAAAATGGGTACTGCTTTCTGAGGATGAGGGCATCATGACCCAGATTAAGACATCACTCGCAGATACTCTTGCTGCCCTCTCTCAACTTGACCTGAACGAGGTGTCCCTTCCAGCCCTTACAACAGCGCATGAGGCATTGTTTGCTAAGTTGATATTTTTTGGTATTAATCCAAAAAAAGAACCAATACGCTTCTTATTCATAATTCAGCAAAGTGGTATGATGGGGCATGTAGGGCAGCCTTTAGGGATTTGTCTAAAAACAATAGGGAAGGCCAAACGCAGGAGGTAAGGAAACTGTGTTCTGATTACAAGACAACCCAACAACGGGCGAAAAAGGCCTTCGATGAAAATAGATGGAGGGACCTGTTAAAGGCGAGTAATGTGAAAAACTGGTGCCGATTCTGGCAACTAATTAAGTGGGGCAGTGATAATACCGGCCCGGTACCAGTTAACAATGTCCCCCCTGAAGCCTGGGTTGCACACTACCAGGCTCAATTTTCTTCCTCTGCTTCTAGTACTGGGCAGCACCAATGTGTAGTCCCGGAGTCAGCTCTAACATTTACTGTAGTGGACATTGAACGTGCTCTTGATGGGGTAACTAAAGGTAGGGCCCCTGGCTCGGATTGTATCCCGGTGGATATATTTAAATCTGACCGGGAGAATTGGCTAAAATATATTCTTATCTTTGTGAATGGTTTGGCCAGAGGTGCTCCCATTCCGGAGTCCTGCCGTGGTGCTGAAATTATCCCCATTCATAAAAAAGGGGATCGTGCCAGCCCATCTAATTATCGGCCCATAAGCCTTGATGAAGCAAAGCTTCGCATATTTTGCGACTTGCTGAAGTCAAGAAAATCGTTTATGTGTAACAAAGTAATAAGTGTAAGTCTTACTAACGTTTATATTTAGTTTAAATAAAGATTAAGACGCTTGCCTATATGTTTTACTAAAATAATTTACTCGAGTCACTTAAAATGGCTGCCGCTTGTATTCAGTTACTGCGCATGCGTCAGCCACACTCACGTGTCCTGACGCGTCTGCAGAGTTGGAGGGAAAATTATGCGCATGCGTAATACATAGCTGTGCCCATCATGTGGTACTGCTCGTGCCACTGCTCTTGTGCCTGTTTCCATGTAGCTAACATTTAGACTGCATAAGTATATGTTATGATGATAAGTTGAAAGTACAACCCTGTGAATGTGATTTCATAACGTTATTTCTGTGTATTAATTTGTTCTCGCTTACTTTTCATGTACCGCGGGGAATGGGGGTCCAAACTGATTGGGAGCCATATTGACGGTCTCTTCTGCGCATGACCAGGGAGCATTGAAAGGTGGCCACTTTGGACAGTGGAACTCAGCCAGCTGGCAGCCACAGTCAAGATGCGCCTGGGAAAGCCACCTCTGCGCTACGAGAACGGCGAATGTTGCTCCTCATGTGTTACAATGTTAATTTTCACTCGTATTTCTGCACAGTTTCTCATGAGAACCCCAATCTCTCTAGGCGGTACCCAAGTATGCTAATATAGGCTCAAATTAGCGTGTTCGGATTGGTGTGTTACCCAAATCCTACTTTAGGACCAATCCAAATTGAGGGATTCTGACACTTTGCAACATTGGGGGGTGGTACACCGTCCCAAAAGAGTATATCTACCCTGGGTTTACCTAGGGAATTGTCCGACTTGTCTGGTTTAGCTGACCTGTCACTGACCCATCGTACTCAATAGGTGACTGAAGATACAGAGAGCTGCGGAGCACTCTGTCCGAAATTGACCATAGACTGAGGTTCTACTGAACCTTAAAGTGCTGGCGAAGCACTTTGCTGGGAGTTCGTTGACCCAATCGGGGTCTTGTTCGATAGCTGCAGTGAGGGTGGAGCGCAGGCGTTGCTTCCAAACTGCGGGTGCGGTCCTGTCCTGAGCGGTCCTGTCCTGAGGGTTTGCTGTCCTGTCCTGAGGTCCTGTCCTGATTCCTAATCTGAGGGTATCCTGTCCTGTTCGGGGTGTCCATTCTGCACCTGCTGTCCTTTGAGGGGTATCCTTCCTTGAGGGTTTAACTGACCCGTGGCCAGGGTTTGGTTTCCACACCAGTCTAGGTAAATACTGCTCTAAGTTCTTTTAAACTTGCACCTTTCTATATTTCTACCTTTTGCTATAATAAAGTGACACCTTTGCATATGTTGATTTTCCATGCTTTTACCGCAAACTATTGAACGAAAGTCATTTGCATATTTTTCATGATATGTTCCCATGTCTCTCAATCTTTTAGAGATTATATTTTGCATTGCTGTTTGTCATTTTCTGATATGGTCTAGAACCTCCTTACCTAGACTGTTTAAAGGTCCCTTTACTTTAAGTTTAGCGTGTTACTCTTTATAGGCCCTCCTATAGTAACCCATGCATAGTCTGTCCAGGCTTAAACATTTCTGAGATTTTAGTATTTTTCCCATTTGCATTCCATATTACATTTGAATGGTTACCCTGTCGTTATTTCTCTATAGTTATATCATTTACATTATCTTGGTTATTGATTGCTTCATTCTTGTGTATCTAATGCTTGATGATAACGAACTTTAGATAAACATTTTAAAACTTCCAGTTGTCCGTGGTCATTTAAACAATATTGAATGTTATTTGAAATTTGCATTTGCTGCCTTTCCTTTTACAGCTAGGCCCCTGATCCATTGAAGTCATAGGTACCCGTGTCGGTGGATGGTAAGTCGGGTACACTGAGTCATAACAAGTAGGGAACACACACAATTGATAGCAGCCCGTGAAGTCGCCTGGTCAATGAATAGTGTGAATTGAAAGTATATGGGCCCTGAAGCCGGAAACGGCGGAATCATTGGCTGGGTGACCTCGCGCGCTCTATCAGTTTTCTGGTAAGCAGAGGTATGGTTAGGGACTAGCTAAAGGTTAGGCAGGATTAGTTAGACTAGTTGAGTCGGAAGCTGCTAGTACATTAATGCTGCTAAAAGAGCGGCTGTTCTAAGAGACCTGATCAATCTCTTGTGAATACGCACGAATAATATCTTGTAAAAAAAAACAATTCATGAATTGCTGTATTGTTATTATTCTTGTTCTTATATTGTTATATGTATTAATCCATGCGTTCGTAAACCGTATTGTTTCGTGTTGTCCGAACTCCTAGGGGAATTGAAAGGGCAAGTGGTGAATAGAATCCATTGTCCTGAGGTCACAGGCTTAAAGGAAAGTTAGGTGCAGGTTAGGATAACCGGGAAGCACTAACTAGGGTTTTTCTGAATACATGAGTGAATAAATGTCAGTAACGAGGTTCATTGGCAAAATTCCCATAGTGGCGTAACCTAGTAAGGGTCACATCGGAAAAGTAGCAGGTTCCTCGGAGCTTGGGTGAAAGCAAAGGGGTCCGCTGAGAAACCTTAGACTCGGAACATATCCCGGAAAGAAGTGGATGAGTTTAGGGGAATAACAGGTTCACTGATGCTAGAGTGAAGGGTAGGCGGAAGAGATCTGCCCGCAGCGCGTGAAAAGTAAATGGAAGTAGTTTACTTGCAGCGAAACAAAGCTATACTGTCTAGACACTTGAGCACTGTGGCGAATGTGTATTTGTTGTAAAATAATCAAGCACTGAGCACTTTAAAGGAAAGAAAGTTTCCGTTACCTTGTGAAGGGAGGGAGTCAGTCGCGAAGCGTCTCTGACGTCACTCCGTGCCGCGCTGGGATTGGTAGTAACAGCGGGCGGGTAGCGGGGCTGGAATTGTAAAGGAGGGGTGAAGCGCCGAAGAGTGAGGACTGTCTCACGAAGGGGCCGCGCACCCATTGGCCGAAACTATTTTGAACGCGTGCACCTCATTGGTCGCACAGAATTGCAAGGCGCGTTCTGATTGGAGGTAGCTTTGTAAACAAAGTTAAGCGTAGAAATCGTATGTGGCACTCGTATTGTCCAGAGACTAGACCCGATCCGAGAAACCAAGGGTTTGAAAGGGATCAGTGGAATGCCAATAGATACGATATTATGTACGGAGGAAAGAGAAAGATGTCCCTTGTAAGTAGGGTAAAGAATTATTTCAAAACGGACAAACCGATTAAATCTAGGGAAGGCGTAGTTGTCCCGCCACCGAATACTCCTGCCTCATTCATGATGTTTGACCGAGGGTACAACACCTGTGTGTGGTTGGAGAATTGGGTGAAGTACACAAAAGATGACGGAGTATTGGCTTTTCCGTTAGACGGTACTTTTAATGGTAGAATTTTATTCAATTTGAGAACCCGCATGAATGAATTACATCCCAGACCGAGACTAACGCAGTATGAGGCATTAGAAGAATGGGAGATTGAGGCTTTTGAAAGAGAGAAACCCCGAATGGACAAAGGTCTGACTAAATGGTACCCCAGGCTGAAACAAGAGACCAGGGATAAGAGGATGAAACAGTGGAGGCAGAGCATGATTGTTGAGGGTCTGTTTCCCATGATGCCAGCAGGTAACCCTTCTGGGGGAGAGAAAAGGACAGAAAAGAGTAAGCATTGGGGAGCTCCTGGGGAGTCAGACGATGAATTTTTAGATGACATTTTTACGAGAAGTCCGCCACCTTATAATGAGGGAGCCCGACCTTCCAGTACAGGAGAGAACCACCAGCATCCATCTATTAAGGAGGAGGACAGATCCCTATGTAGGGGGGGAGGGGGCCAGGTATTGCCCTATTTTGAGAAGCCCGAGCCCCCAGAGGTACGAAATATATATCCCAGTATGCCCGTGAACCAGGAGGAAAAATATTCCCGTGAAAAGCTCTTTTACCCCAGACCTCTTTATGAAAACGAAGAGAAACCATTAAGTTCAGGAGTACCCTTTTTGCAGCCTCCATATGGGGAAGAGCGTAGGTCATTTGGCACGGGAACTTTGTTCCCGAAACCAAATTATGGTGGGGGACCAAGTGAGACGCATCCTACTGCCCCGAGTTTTACGCCTCAACTGACCCCACAGATGATACCTGACCGAACATTAGGAAGAGTGTTAGATGAAAGGGAGCAAGAGGCCATAGCTAAACAGAGGTCAGAAATAATTCAGAAAATTTCCCAGTTAAATACCAGTCCTGAAGCTTTGACTATTCCGGTAACAATCGGACCAGTGGTTCCGTTGTACGGGAATAATCAAGGAGGTCTGAACCCTCCAGTTATGAACCCGATAATGGCCCCGCCGAGGCAAGAGCCCTTACTAATAGACGATCAGTCCAGTGAGTGTGAGTCTGATGTTGTGTTCTTGGATCTGCCAAACAAACAGACCGGAAAGGGAGTGCAGAAGAGGCATAATCCTTTTGATGCGAAAGAAATTAAATTAGAATCAGCAACAGGGACTAGGAGTGTCTCTTTGGTAACGCCGGAAGAAATTGAAAATTGGAGTCGTGAATTAGAAAAACAGACTCCGCAAATGAAACCTTTAGACCTCTACAAACTGAGAGTAGAAATAGAGGAATTAATGGCAGGAAATGTGGGGTTAGACAGATTGAATACCTATTCTGAAGAAGAGTTGCTGTTTATGTGTAAAAGTCTTACCCGGAGTACTAGGGTGCTCCATGAAAAACTGACCGACACTGCAGCTAGTATGGGGATAGATATATCAAGATCGAAGCCCTTGCAGAAACCATACCGAGCTGAGTTTTCCGACAAAGATTTAGAAAGTCTGAATGTGTCAGGAAGAAAATTGCAGATTAAAGAATTGCTTGCAGTCTTGCAAAAATGGGGAGACGTGGAAAAATGGAAAACAAGGTGGGCACATAAGAAAGAGGAGGCCCGCTCCAGACAAGCTACCCCTGAGTTCCCTCTGAGAGAAGTAGACAAGCCCGAAACTTTATGCCCCATGCGCGAAGTACCCGGTGGGAGGTATGTGCACGTTCCGTGGTCCAGACAGGATATTGTGTCCTTTACTAACGATTTCCCAAAATTGCGGGAGAAGCCAGTTGAATGGTACCGGCAAGTGGAAAGGTTTGTAAAGGTACAGAAATGCCTGTGGAAAGACCTGGATGGGTTTTTCGACATTGTGGTCCCAGTCGATCTATGGACCGAGTGTAAAATAGCTATAGCCTGGCCTAGTGAGGAATACCCGAGAGATGAAAAAACTGGGGAACCATCGAAAGAAGTGATGAGAAAATATGAGCAGGTAATTCAGCATCTGAAACTAAAGGTCCCAGCAAAGGAAACTGATTGGACCAGGATAGATAGAACAACGCAGGAAAGAGAAGAGACAGTGCACTCCTATTATGAAAGGCTGTTACAGGTGTTTAAAACATACAGTGGTATAGATAACATCGAGATGAAGGACATGACGCACTTCATTTACAGGTTTGTAAATGGTTTAAGACCTGAGATTTGTCAGTGGATAAAAGATAACAAAATCTGTTGGCACTCCAAAAAGGTAGATGAGGTCCTGCGGTACGCAAAGTACTGCGAGGACGAGATGGCAGAAAAGAAAAAGGCTCTAAAGGAAAAAGTGATGTGGGCTCAGGTGAAGCTCGCAGAGCAGCAGGAAAAGCAGTTGAGTAACATGGTCAAAAATGCTAAGAATGAAGGCCCTGGGGGAGGGGGAGGAGGCAAGCCCCGGCCCAAAATGAGCAGGGAGGAGGCTATGAAGAAATTTCCCTGCCATCAGTGCGGCGAAATTGGACATTGGCGTAACGAGTGTCCTTACTTGCCCGAAGATAACTCCAAAACTCCTGATTTAACTCCACAGACGCAGAAAGAGAGACCGAGAAAGACTCAACCACAGGTAAAAACAGTTCAGGTGCCCCGAGCACCAAAGCAAGTATACAGGGGAAAACAGGCAGAGGGAGATGAGATAGAAGTCTGGGAAAGCAATGAGAACAGAAATGCAGCAACTTCGCAGTATCTTTTAAATGATACCTTCCTTTGTGATGACCAGTACTGACGGGGCCTGAGAGGGGAGGACGAGGAGTGCGTACTTGGCGCCTCCTTGCCGGTAGACCAGTCCGGACCATACATTGAAGGAAAGGTTGACGGAAACGATGTCACCTTTCTGTTGGACACTGGCGCTACCCGTTCTACTGTGAGAACAGTGGACGTTCCAAACCTACCCCTCTCGGGAGAAGCCATCCCAGTAGTGGGTGTATCTAATCAATTGATTAGTACTCCTGTTACCAAGCCCATGGAGATATCAATTGGAAACTTTAAGGAAATGCATAGATTTGTAGTTTGCGACACCAGTCCAGTAAACTTACTGGGACGTGATTTGCTGTGCAAAATGAACTGTACCATCTTTTGCACACCAAAGGGTGTTGAAATTCAGACCCCAGATGAAGACGGCATTTATAAATTAATGTTAGTCCGCCCTGACTCGGAAATTAAACGAATGACCATGCAGGATTTACCCAAAGAACTCCAGGAAGCAGTGAAGCCGGAGGTGTGGGACTTTACTGGGAAAGATGTAGGGTTGATGAAAAATGTGGACCCCATACAGATAGCAATAAAGGACAATGCGGTATACCCCAATACTAAACCCTACAGGATGAATGCAGAAGTGAAAGCTGGTGTTGCTGTGGAAATCAAGAAATTGTTAGAAGGAAACATCATACAGGAGGTGATGAGTAGCCCATGTAACTCTCCGATTATGGGCATTAAGAAACCTAGTGGCAAGTACAGAGTAGTGCAGGATTTGCGAAAAGTTAACAAAATAGTAGTTCCCTGTTGCCCTATTGTCCCGAACCCAGCAGTGATTCTGTATCAGATTCCCTGGGATGCTGAGTGGTTCACAGTGATAGACTTGTGTCATGCATTCTTTTCCATTCCTTTGCATCCAGATAGCAAATTTCTTTTCTCATTTGCCTTCGAAGGTCAGGTGTATTGCTGGAACTGGGTCCCTCAAGGGTATACAGAGAGCCCCTCTATCTTTAATCAGATCTTGAAAAAATGTTTGGAAACTTTGGTCTTACCTGGGAACTCTGTCTTAGTGCAATATATAGACGACCTCTTGGTGGCGTCTAAAAGTCATAAGGATTGTGTGATTGACACCATTGCCCTACTGAATCATCTGTGTGAAAAGGGACATAAAGTGTCCCCTGACAAATTACAGTTTTGTGCAAAATCGGTGAAATATCTGGGGCACCAGATAGAAAAAGGTGTCAGAAAAGTGACATCGGAGAGAGTGAGGATAATTCAAAAGATGCAGTTACCCCGTACTCAGAAAGAGATCAGAATGTTCCTGGGCGTGATAGGATACTGCAGGCAGTGGATTCTGGGATTTGCAGTCCTAGCCAGGCCCTTGATAAAAATGACTAAGAGAGGAACACCCGAGATTGTAGAATGGGATGATGAAAGCTTAACAGCCTTCACCAAACTACGAGATTGTCTGTGTACTGCTCCTGCATTGGGGATGCCAGACTATTCCAAAGAATTTGCCCTATTCTGTGACACTCGCGATAATTGCGCATTGTCAGTCCTAACTCAAGACCATGGCACGACGAGAAGGCCTGTGGCATATTTCTCTGCCACCTTAGATCCAGTGGCTGCTGGATTACCAGGTTGTCTGAAAGCAGTAGCTGCTACCTGTGCTAGTTTGGAACAGAGTGAGTCAATTGTCATGGGACATCCGGTAACTGTGTATGTTCTGCATGGAGTGGTAATTTTGTTGACCAGAACAAAAACACAGTATCTCACCCCTAGTCGGCTGACTAAATATGAGAGGATTCTTGTGGGTGCTGCAAATGTAAACATTGTTAGGTGCAGTATTCTGAACCCAGCCACCTTACTCCCCGACCCAAAGGATATGGAAGGGGGGGTGGATGATGAACACGATTGTATTGACCTAACAGAATTCAATACCAAGCCACGCCCAGACATAAAAGAAACGCCCTTGCCTGAGCATGACAAAGAATTATTTATAGATGGTTCATGTCTAAGGCATAAACAAGGAGGCCTGAGTGCTGCCTATGCAGTAGTGTCCTTAGAGAAAATTGAGGAAGCAGGTTATCTATATCACATCAAGTCTGCACAAGTAGCCGAATTGATTGCTATGATAAAAGCTTGCCAAATTGGGAAGAACATACGCATAACAGTGTATACTGACAGTCAGTACTGTTATGGGGTTGTGCATGACTTTGGCCAGTTGTGGCTGCAGAGGGAGTTCCTGACTTCATCGGGTACTCCTATTCGAAATGGAAAAGTTATTCAAGACCTTTTAGAGGCAATACAGTTACCAAAGGAACTGGCAGTGGTAAAATGTGCTGCTCATAAGAAGAGCATGGACAAGGTATCACTGGGAAACGATTATGCTGATCGAGTGGCCCAATGGTGCGCTAGAGATCGGTATATCGTAAATCCGAAACGAGGGGGGCCAGGAACCAGCTGCCAACTTCAGGTGTTTGAGGAAGTGCCTACATGGGATGAGGTGAAAGAGTGGCAGCAGGCGGCACCTTGGCAAGAAAGAGAGAAGTGGAAGGAAGATGGATGTAGACCAAGACGTGTGGATGGTGTCATTATAGGTCCAACTGGTATGCCTGTGTTACCTAGACACCTACTTAGCGCAATGGCGAGGTTGATACATGAAGGATCACACATTGGTAGGGACGCCATGATTCTAGTGTTCCAACAGACTTGGTACAGTAAGAAGTTCAGGAAAGTAGCAGAGTCCCTCTGCCAGAGGTGCCTGTCATGTCAAAAGATGAACCCAGGGAAGAAGACAGTAGTGGAACTGGGGGAAATTGGGAGGTCCGGGGGTCCCTTTGTGAGAATACAGGTTGATTTCATCACCATGCCCCGTTGTGAAGGGAAGCGATATGTCCTTGTCATGGTCTGTTTATTTTCAAAGTGGGTGGAAGCTTTCCCTACTCCCCAAAATGACGCAAAAACAGTAGCTAAATGTTTATTAAAAGAACTGATACCTAGATTCGGGGTGCCAGTCACTATTGAATCAGATCAAGGCTCACATTTTCATAATGACGTCATCGATGAACTCTGTAAGGCCTTTGGAATTGCACAAAAGCTACACTGTGCCTACCGTCCAGAGGCTTCTGGAGTGGTGGAACAAATAAATGGAACTATCAAAAACAGACTAGCAAAACTGTGTGATGCAACTAAATTGAACTGGGTGAAGGCCCTGCCCTTGGTCCTAATGGGACTCAGAAGTATTCCTGATCGCAAAACAGGCCTAAGTCCCCATGAAATAATTATGGGAAGAATAATGAGACAAGCATGGGTACCAGGAAGCAAACTGTTGAGTATTACTGATGATTTGGTACTTGAATACTGCAAGAGATTGGGTGACCAAGTGCGTTCTATCTCTCGCCAGATCGGAGAAGACGCCATCCTCAATCCAACGACTCCTCTCCACAAACTGGTCCCGGGGGACTGGGTGAAGATAAAGAAGCACACTCGGAAGACCTGCCTGGAGCCAAGGTGGGGAGAAAAACGTCAGGTGATTCTGGTTACTACCACAGCAGTCAAGTGTGCTGGGGTTCCGCGTTGGATACACGCCAGCCACACCCAGAAGGTACCACCAGACGAAGTGCCTGAAGCTGAAGGACGTCCAGCAGAGGACTCTGCAGGAGCCAGACCAGAAGTAGCTGACAGCGTACAGCCCAGTACCAGTCAAGCTGCAGAATCAGCAGACGTTGGCCCAAGAATAGTTGACAACGAACTACCAGGAGTCCAGCCTGCTGAAGGGGTCCAAGAAGCTGAGCCAGAAGTAGCTGAAGACGAGCTGCCAAGCATATGGCCAGAAGAGTGGATTCCATTGATTGACCTCACTGAAGACCCTATTCGAACAAATGAAAGACTTTGGGAAGGTAGAGAGTGGACTAGTCAGGAAAAGCAAGGCATAGGCGAAGAGCCTCAGAATCTTGAGATTCACATCAAAACTGAGGAAGGAGAAGGTCAGACAGGGACAGAGCACGTGATTGATACAGAACAAGTGAATAAGACTGAACAAGTGCCCGATACTGAACAAGTGAAGGATCTTGAACAAGAGAGGAATACAGAACAAGTGATTGATACTCCACCACTGACACCTGATATCGGGAAGGGACAGACTAGACATAGTGTAATAGTTCGAGCAGAAGAAAATCAAGAGATCGAAGAGCTTGAACAGGATCAGATAGGATTAGGAGAAAGTGTTCAGGAAATAGAATCAGAGACACTTGAAGAGCAAACACACGGTATACCTGAACAAGGCCAGATTAGTACCCAGGCAGAAGAAACAGATACTGGCCCTGGAATTAGTCAGATAGAAGAAGAAGAAACTGAAGCAGAATTGCCACAAGCTAATGAGAATAAAAGGGCAAGAGAAGGAAACGAAGTCCAAGTACCAACCAAGAGACTTAAGAAAAGAAAGCATCTTGAGCCTAAATACATAAAGAAATTGAGATTGAGAATAAAAACAGTAGAAGAAAAACGTGCAGAAGAAAGGAGAAGTGCTCGTATAGCAGAACAACCAGAAGACTCTTCCAAAAGAAGGAGTGATCGAATAAAGAGACAAAACAAAAAGTACAAGTCACCTGAATGGACACTTGTGTTAGAAGAGCTTGAAGATCTCGACATCACTGACGTAAGCGACGGAGAGCCCGTCCCTGAGTACTCTGACGAAGAGGAAGAAGAGCCACCGTGAATTTACACAAAGTAAGATACTCGTGTAAGGTCACAAAGAGGGGTCGAGAAACTATTTCTGAGCCATAATGTCTGATTCAACCGTGAGTGGTAGACCTAGTCGCAGCTGTTGCAAAACTTGCTGCAAGGTATGTGTCTGTAGTGTAGTTGTCCTGATATTACTTTGGATAGGACTAACAATTTTTATACCCTTTGCTGTGAGTAAAGATACTAACATTGTCCCTACTGAAATTGTAAATACTGACAGTGAAGAGCTGACAACACAGAGTGTAGCTAGACATGAAAGAGCACTGAGACAAACAAAACGAGACTTAGAAGCATCAGATGAGGAACTACATTATCATAGAATCAAAAACAGGACACGCTTAAATGTTTTCGCAAACTTGTTAATACACTATGTAGAGACTATGGAAATTGAAGATTGCTATGTCTGCATGAAGCTACCTACTTCTGTGGCTGAAGGCGTGACATACCATCACTTGCCACTGACATACGGAATTTCCTGTAGCATTTTATCTAGCTTATTTTACAAAAGAGGACCGTTACAGTACTATTACTCTAACAATGACGTGATCTTTTCTGAACTTCCTATACGTGGGAACTTGAATCCTGTACATACCAAAAGTGACGCAATACGATACATGGGAGATTATTTCCTGACTATAGGTAACATTGACATAGCGGACGAACACAGAGATAACTTGACTTGTTCTTTGCATGAGCAGGAAAAGATGTTCCTAAACATGGCAGAGAAAAGGAGAATTAAAATACAAAAGAAGGCTAATGACGAAAGTCAGAAAAAGCCAAAGTGGGCAGAGAACATGGAAGGCACCTCAACTGGTGGGGCGGGTCCTGCTCTGTTGCTGGATTTTGAAAAGAAAGGCAAGCTATGTCTTCACCGCGAGAAGACTAGCTATTATAATAACATTTTCATTGGTTCCAGTGAATGCGAACATAATTACAAGGTAATTGGAGGTTGGGGTTTCAAAAATGGGTCAGAGCCTGTGTTTCCTGGAATTTATTATATTTGTGGGGACAAGGCTTATTTCAAATTGCCGGATCACTGGTATGGAAGTTGCTATTTTGGCATTGTCTTCCCGAAAATATACCATGTGAATGGAGGCGCTGGAAGCAGTGAAAATACTAATGGCTTAGTGCGTAGTAAAAGAGAAAGCATAGGTGAAATAATGGGTAGTATCTTCAGTGCACTGATACCTGGAGTGGGAGTGGTTCTGAACACTCACAGAATTTGTAAATTGTCTACTATAGTGGATGTATTGTCTACTGAGACAGCTCATGGATTTCTGCTGGTCAATACCGAAATGGTTGCGATCAGATCAATGGTTTTGCAGAATCGACTTGCTCTTGACACCTTATTAGCGAAAGAGGGCGGAGTCTGCCGGATGTTGAAGGCGCAACATTGTTGCACTTATATTCCGGATAAAAGTGTACAGATCAAAAGATATGTGAAAAATATTACTAATTTGGCAAAGGAACTCAGACCACTCGAGGTTGATAGTGCCTGGAAGAGACTGGTAGATGGTCTCTCAAATATAGGTCATTGGTTCGCTAGTATAGGTAAAGGCTTATTGCTCAAAGTACTGATGCCAATTGGAATTATAGGTCTCATCCTATTTTTCATATTTGTCTGCTGCAAATGCCGCAAGCGCACCGGAAAGCATGAAGTGAATGCCAGAGGGGTGAAACGAAGTGTGGATGAGATTGAATTGGAAGAAGTGAATGATCAGATATACAAAAAGGTGAAGACTTCTCACCCTACCAAAACTGAAAGAGAGAAATTGGAACGATTGCTGGAAGAGATAGAATTGTATAAAGTGTGAAAGAAAGTTGGCATCTGGTTCCATTTATTTGTGATGATAGTAAATATCATCAAAGAGGGGATTGATGAAGCAAAGCTTCGCATATTTTGCGACTTGCTGAAGTCAAGAACCTCATTTATGTGTAACAAAGTAATAAGTGTAAGTCTTACTAACGTTTATATTTAGTTTAAATAAAGATTAAGACGCTTGCCTATATGTTTTACTAAAATAATTTACTCGAGTCACTTAAAATGGCTGCCGCTTGTATTCAGTTACTGCGCATGCGTCAGCCACACTCACGTGTCCTGACGCGTCTGCAGAGTTGGAGGGAAAATTATGCGCATGCGTAATACATAGCTGTGCCCATCATGTGGTACTGCTCGTGCCACTGCTCTTGTGCCTGTTTCCATGTAGCTAACATTTAGACTGCATAAGTATATGTTATGATGATAAGTTGAAAGTACAACCCTGTGAATGTGATTTCATAATGTTATTTCTGTGTATTAATTTGTTCTCGCTTACTTTTCATGTACCGCGGGGAATGGGGGTCCAAACTGATTGGGAGCCATATTGACGGTCTCTTCTGCGCATGACCAGGGAGCATTGAAAGGTGGCCACTTTGGACAGTGGAACTCAGCCAGCTGGCAGCCACAGTCAAGATGCGCCTGGGAAAGCCACCTCTGCGCTACGAGAACGGCGAATGTTGCTCCTCATGTGTTACAATGTTAATTTTCACTCGTATTTCTGCACAGTTTCTCATGAGAACCCCAATCTCTCTAGGCGGTACCCAAGTATGCTAATATAGGCTCAAATTAGCGTGTTCTGATTGGTGTGTTACCCAAATCCTACTTTAGGACCAATCCAAATTGAGGGATTCTGACACTTTGCAACATTGGGGGGTGGTACACCGTCCCAAAAGAGTATATCTACCCTGGGTTTACCTAGGGAATTGTCCGACTTGTCTGGTTTAGCTGACCTGTCACTGACCCATCGTACTCAATAGGTGACTGAAGATACAGAGAGCTGCGGAGCACTCTGTCCGAAATTGACCATAGACTGAGGTTCTACTGAACCTTAAAGTGCTGGCGAAGCACTTTGCTGGGAGTTCGTTGACCCAATCGGGGTCTTGTTCGATAGCTGCAGTGAGGGTGGAGCGCAGGCGTTGCTTCCAAACTGCGGGTGCGGTCCTGTCCTGAGCGGTCCTGTCCTGAGGGTTTGCTGTCCTGTCCTGAGGTCCTGTCCTGATTCCTAATCTGAGGGTATCCTGTCCTGTTCGGGGTGTCCATTCTGCACCTGCTGTCCTTTGAGGGGTATCCTTCCTTGAGGGTTTCCTGTCCTTAACTGACCCGTGGCCAGGGTTTGGTTTCCACACCAGTCTAGGTAAATACTGCTCTAAGTTCTTTTAAACTTGCACCTTTCTATATTTCTACCTTTTGCTATAATAAAGTGACACCTTTGCATATGTTGATTTTCCATGCTTTTACCGCAAACTATTGAACGAAAGTCATTTGCATATTTTTCATGATATGTTCCCATGTCTCTCAATCTTTTAGAGATTATATTTTGCATTGCTGTTTGTCATTTTCTGATATGGTCTAGAACCTCCTTACCTAGACTGTTTAAAGGTCCCTTTACTTTAAGTTTAGCGTGTTACTCTTTATAGGCCCTCCTATAGTAACCCATGCATAGTCTGTCCAGGCTTAAACATTTCTGAGATTTTAGTATTTTTCCCATTTGCATTCCATATTACATTTGAATGGTTACCCTGTCGTTATTTCTCTATAGTTATATCATTTACATTATCTTGGTTATTGATTGCTTCATTCTTGTGTATCTAATGCTTGATGATAACGAACTTTAGATAAACATTTTAAAACTTCCAGTTGTCCGTGGTCATTTAAACAATATTGAATGTTATTTGAAATTTGCATTTGCTGCCTTTCCTTTTACAGCTAGGCCCCTGATCCATTGAAGTCATAGGTACCCGTGTCGGTGGATGGTAAGTCGGGTACACTGAGTCATAACAAGTAGGGAACACACACAATTGATAGCAGCCCGTGAAGTCGCCTGGTCAATGAATAGTGTGATTTGAAAGTATATGGGCCCTGAAGCCGGAAACGGCGGAATCATTGGCTGGGTGACCTCGCGCGCTCTATCAGCCTCATAAATACAATGCAAAAGCTGGTGGCTAGATTAGTGCTAAGCAGGGTAAATAGGTGGATTGATGATAATGAATCCTATACACCTACCAAGGAGGATTTTGATCCCATGTTAGCACTATCGATCAAGTCTTTAGATTCATGTTGATATATTGGTATACAGTGAATTTTAGCAGGGGGGACCATTTTGCATCATTTATAGATCTTAAATCTGCATTTGATCTAGTGCCCTGCATCAAGTTGTGGAATAGTCTTAAGTATTTAGGGATGCCCGCTGAGATCCTGTTATTCATTATTATACTGCATGAATCTACTTATGCCCAGGTCCGATGGGGTCAACAGGGTGAGCTAACAGAACGGTTCCCTGCAAACAAGGGAGTTCGGCAGGGGTGTGTTCTCGCCCCTACCCTCTTCTTGTTGTTCATAAATAATGTTATCTCATATTACGCTGATTATCCTACAGATGGCCCCACTCTTGCTGGAGCGAGGGTTCCTCTTTTAATGTTTGCAGATGACACTCTAATTTTGTCTAAACCACAAGCTGGTCTGCAAAGAGGCCTCGACAGATTTAGTCTTTTTTGTAATGACCATGATCTTGTAGTCAATGTTGACAAGACGAAGTTCATGGTCTTACATAAACATAAAAATGTGAAAGCCAGAGTGGAAATGAATAATGCGTCCCTGGAGCAAACTGACTCCTTTACATATCTGGGCGTTACAATGGGCAAAAGGATGAACTGGAAGCCACAGATGGATCTGTTAGTTTTAAGGCATAACCAGCTAGCAGGGGCCCTTTTAAAAGAACACCTCCTCTCCTAAACCAAACCAATTGCTCCGGCCCTAACTATTTATCAAGGGAAGGTTAGAGCTTCAATAATTTATGGAGCAGAGCTCTGGGGCTTCGAAAATTTAGCTCCAATAGTCCAAGCTCAGAACAGGTTTCGGAGGGCATTGACTGGCCTTCCTCAATCAGCACCGCTCAGACCCTTACTTTTAGATCTGGGCTGTGTTTCCTTTGAGGAGGCCGCGGGCTTTAGACCTCTTGCCTACTGGCATAGACTCTGGACTACCCCTGAGTTAGCTCCCTATGTGCAAGCAGTTAAGTTTATTAGAGAAGCTGACAAATCTAATAAAATCAAATGGTTACAAATGATTAAGGCTACTCTATTGGATATGGGCCTCATCCACTTGTGGGAGGACCCAGAAGGGAACTTTTTCCCCTCAAAAACAGATTTTAAAGCCTTATATAGGGACATGGTCTGCCAGAAGTCTCTTTCCATGATGAATGGAGTTTCCCTAACAGGTCTCTTCTTGGACCACAAAATCGGATAGAGGCTGGAGGCCTACTGGGATACCATCACGAGCCCTGGTGACAGGAAACTCTATCATCAATTTAGAGTGGGCACTCTTCCCCTAAAATCATTTACCAAAAAGTGGGGGATTGTTCCAGATACAAAATGTCATTTTTGCCAATGCGAGGAAGAGACCTTACTGCACGTTCTGTTTGTGTGCCCTGCATCTAAGGGCCCTCGCCATAAATGGCTTAAGCCAGTTTGTGTTTTACTAGGAACAAGATCATGTCAAACGGCTGTGCGTATCTTAAAAACGGATACTAGTCAAGTCATAGTTATCGCTATGGCAACATTTTGGAGTTGGACGTGGGCCCTTAGAAGGAATAGTTTGCATGGTACTGTAACATGATTCAGCTGAGCGCACTGTGCTATTAGCCTTTTCTAATCTTTCTGCTTATAAGAATGAAGTGTCTAGCCATAACTTGTGTATTATGGATATGATCTCTTTTATGAATATCTTGGTTTTAAGAGAAAAGGATTTTATTTAGATGTCTAGTATTTTGATAGGATCTTATATGAGATGTTTTTTATTTTCTTCTTAAGAATCCTTTTAAAAAAAAAAGCTATTATGAATTTTAAGGAATTTTAACTATCTTGTATTGTTATATGTGTCTTTTATGATTGTTTATGATCGAATAACGACGAATTTGAATTTGATAGGCTTCAGTTGTAATGAATTATGTCTGTGGATGTGTGGTGGAGTCCTGATTGTGAACTCCCTATCCCTTGCAGGTGTGTTACGTATAATGCGAGCCCTGTTGCAATATTTTTTAAGGCAGTTGAGTTAAAAAATATGAAAAATTATTGTATTAAAAAATATGACGTTTACAAACAGATAACAAATAAACATTTGTAATGACATAAACATATTTTCCCTTTTTGTGCATATTTTTCCATCTGTATTGTTAATATTATTATTTGGCTCATTGATTTCTATTAGAGGGTCTTGCAGGGCCAGTGATTGGCATTTTGAGGTGCATTACTTATTTTAAGCCTGACGTGGAGTAAATTCAACCCTGATATGTCAGTTGTAGCACCATAGTAGAATTAGAAGAGTATTTTGTGATTAGTAATCTTTTCACTTCTTAGTGGGTGTGTTTTAATATTTACATGTGCCTCTCTAAACCTCCCCTTAAATTTACATGTGTCTCACTCATTTAATAGTAGATAGTCCCCTTTTTCCAACCAACCTACTTGTCCCTTCAACATTTACTATTACTTCATATGCCTACATGTTCAAAGATTCCACACATGCGGAGATCTTTATTCAGAAAAGATTGGTGTGGCGGCAGAGATCTCCAACCAATGGTTTGTGATTATATTTTTCAGTACATTAAGTAATGCAACTTTACATACTCCAGTACAGCTTTTGTGACTAGACCCTGAAGTATGTATGAAACTATTTATTACCAAAAAATTTACTACAAAATATAATATTAAGAAATGACTATAGATGTGACCAAAATAACTGCTGCAATATTGTGTGCAAACATATGAAAAAAATATTCAAATATTTCTATGTAATAATGTAAAATCTTCAACTAAGAGAGTCATTTAAAAAAAATATATGCAGTTTGTTATTTTTGCCTGCACAAACATTTAAAATGTAAATTATGTTTTAAAAAAAGAAATGCCATCATAAAAAGTTCACGGATTTTTAAAATAACTTTGTTTTATCTTACAATATACATAACATCTAGGATAATGGCATGTACAAATGCTATTTTGTGACTCGCAAAATAGCATTTGCATCTCTTGCTATTAGGAAGGAGCGTTCATTACTAATAGTTAGTCACCATGCCATGTACTAATGTTTTGCGACCGCATTTGCAGCCGCAAAACACTCACAGTTTACCACCTACTTCAAGTAGGTGGTAAACCACTCGCAAATGGAAAGGGGACCCCTTGCCCTTTGTGAGTATGTGAGAAAATATTTACAAGCAGTGGTGTTAGAAACCACGGCCTGCCCTTAACAAATTGAAACTGAAAAGTTTATTTTTTCTTTTTTAAATGCATCCAGTTTTAAGGAAAACGGGCTGCATTTACAAACAAGCATTTACAATGCAACGGTTTCGCCTTTGTAAAAGTTAGAGCTATTGGCATTGTAAATGACAAATTTTTCATTTATGTGTTGTTTTTGAAAACCGATAAATAAATGGCATTGTCATTTACAATGCCAATAGCTTAATGTCTCGCAAGACCCTAGACGTACAGTGCACAATATTATCTCTGCATCGCTGATCAGCCAAAGGTTCGCGTAATATCACTAACTGCAGTCAGAAGTTCACATTTGTTAAATTTCACTTCATGTCCTTTAATTTCATTTTTCCACCCTGCCTTTGAATAAAACATTAGTTTGAGTCTATCAAGTAACTGATTATCGTTTATTTTTCATTACGCTTCACAAACTCATGCACAATCCCTGGAGAACGGGTTGTAGCAGCAAAAAGACGATGGGACCCGATTTTCTAGCAAGAGGCTCAGTGGGTTGAGAGCGCGCGCTATGGAGGTCAGTGTGCAATATCGGAGCACAGAATCGTGGCCCAGTAGGGCCAACGCCGCTATTCATCCTTCTAAGGGTTGAAGAAAGGAATACCACAGCCGATATAAAATATCTATAATTTAGTATCATCCTGGCATTTCTGCTAAAAGTAAAACCTTCATACATAGAGGAAGTTTGGTTTATTGAAAAAGTAAAATCCTTTCCACTGAACACTCATACTCCAAACCTGCATACATCTACTTTCCTGGTTAATTCCTCCCTTGATGCTTCCAGAAGGTGTACTGTTTTTGCCAGGGATGTTTTGTTGCTCAATGTACCAGAAAAAGAAATGATTGGCCCGTGACTAGTCTGGTTGCAGCACCCAGGGATGAACGGATATCACTGGGAAACGAGCCAGCAGGCTCCAATTCACAGGCTGGATGTTTCGCAATTCACCACATGTGAAGCACATCACTTTCCAATTAACTTAATTAATATAAACAAATACGGACCCGAATTGCAGCTCTGAGAGGAAGCGCGGCGCGCCGGCAGCTAAATGAGTACACTGCTTTGCTGTTCTGTTCTGCTATTTAAATTTTCAGATTACAGACTACACATCCGGCTCTGAAGTGGACAAATAGGACTCCCGTCTCTCTACAGTAGCCGCGCTGCTGCAATGCTCCACTGTTAACTAAATAGTACATTGAGGTTGTTTTTGACGAGCGCTTGTTTATAGATATGAGAAAAAACGGTAAATACTAATTTTAGTACACATTTTTTAAACCAAGTTTCGTTATTACACAAACATGCCAATCGCAGAAATGTATATTCTTCATGGCGGAACTTGCGGGTTACAACCACATTTTCAAGATGGTAATTTTTTTTGCGCTGTGCATTGGACTTCCCTGGGTTCCCTTTCCATGTTATCACAGCCAGCATCTTTCATTTTGGCAGTGGTGCCAGTATGTCTTCAAGATACCGAGTTTATTATAAGACCAGATTGATGGCTTCACCAGCTATGGTCACCTTCGGTCAGTCAGTTTTTATACGATCTGATTCTGTAGCGATCAACCTATATGAGCATCCCGAGACATTTTGACTGACCTTATGATGGCCACCACCAAATAGAAACCACATAAGCCCCGCAGGCAAGGTTACTTACAAAACACGTTTGTATAAAGCACATGACGGAGAGTATCAGACCCATTCCCTCCTATTTCCAAACGTCATCGCTGACAAGTAAATTTTTTTAAATAACGAAAATAAACATCACCATCTAGCCTCTATGAATGCTTTCTGGGACAAGAACGCAAGCGTGATATGCGCCTACAAATATGACAACACGTAAAAAGGTAAGGGAGGTAGGGCTTGTCTCAGTTGTGTACTACGCCTTCTCGGAGAGACCAACGCGAGGCGCAGGTACCCTTCTCACACGTTTCCCTTTTAAAGTTCACCTTTCTCTCGGGTGGACGTGCAGCGTGCGGCCGCGCGCACAGCTTCGGAGTGCAGGGTGCATTTGTGTCCCAGAGGCCTGCACTGATTGTGCTCCCCAGATGTGCACAGATGTAAACCATTTAATTTGGCAGGAAAAGGCTCCTACTTGAGCAAGGCTTGCACGTCTTGCATTGCAACGGACTTCGTTGATAAAGCACCTAGGAGCTAGTGCCTGGCGCCCCAGATGTGCACAGTTGTAACACTGGAGAATAGCTTGCATGTCTTGCATTGCAACGGGCTTCGGTGACAATGCGCCTAGAAGCTAGTGCCTGGCGCCCCAGATGTGCACAGTTGTAACACTGGAGAATAGCTTGCACGTCTTGCATTGCAACGTACTTCGGTGATAAAGCACCTAGGAGCTAGTGCCTGGCGCCCCAGATGTGCACAGTTGTAACACTGGAGAATAGCTTGCATGTCTTGCATTGCAACGGGCTTCGGTGATAAAGCACCTAGGAGCTAGTGCCTGGCGCCCCAGATGTGCACAGTTGTAACACTGGAGAATAGCTTGCACGTCTTGCATTGCAACGGGCTTCGGTGATAAAGCACCTAGGAGCTAGTGCCTGGCGCCCCAGATGTGCACAGTTGTAACACTGGAGAATAGCTTGCACGTCTTGCATTGCAACGGGCTTCGGTGATAAAGCACCTAGGAGCTAGTGCCTGGCGCCCCAGATGTGCACAGTTGTAACACTGGAGAATAGCTTGCACGTCTTGCATTGCAACGTACTTCGGTGATAAAGCACCTAGGAGCTAGTGCCTGGCGCCCCAGATGTGCACAGTTGTAACACTGGAGAATAGCTTGCACGTCTTGCATTGCAACGTACTTCGGTGATAAAGCACCTAGGAGCTAGTGCCTGGCGCCCCAGATGTGCACAGTTGTAACACTGGAGAATAGCTTGCACGTCTTGCATTGCAACGTACTTCGGTGATAAAGCACCTAGGAGCTAGTGCCTGGCGCCCCAGATGTGCACAGTTGTAACACTGGAGAATAGCTTGCACGTCTTGCATTGCAACGTACTTCGGTGATAAAGCACCTAGGAGCTAGTGCCTGGCGCCCCAGATGTGCACAGTTGTAACACTGGAGAATAGCTTGCACGTCTTGCATTGCAACGTACTTCGGTGATAAAGCACCTAGGAGCTAGTGCCTGGCGCCCCAGATGTGCACAGTTGTAACACTGGAGAATAGCTTGCACATCTTGCATTGCAACGTACTTCGGTGATAAAGCACCTAGGAGCTAGTGCCTGGCGCCCCAGATGTGCACAGTTGTAACACTGGAGAATAGCTTGCATGTCTTGCATTGCAACGGGCTTCGGTGATAAAGCGCCTGGCTTGTACATGCGCTTTCAGCAACTGCATTAACACATTTTAAAGTAATACATGCCTTGGCATTGGGCAGCTGTGCACAGCTGGTCCATTTTCTCGTATCTTTATTTTGTAAAGGGGGTGCGTGCTTTGCAATTCGGATGTCTTGCAATGCGGGATTGCACAGCGTCACAGCTCTGAAATGGCTAATTTTCACAGTTTCATGAAGAAGTTGCCTTGTGGTGTACACACGTGTGCCCCGTTGGCACCGAGGCTCTGATGCTTTCGGGCATGCGTTAACACTTCCCTCAAGTGATACAGGGTGGGGGGGGGGGGGAGTCAGTTTCAGACTAAAGATACGAGCAGCAGAGCAGCTCTGGCCGTGAAGAGTTAAGTTATCTTACCTACCCCTCTCCAGTGCGCGCTGCAGAACATTCAATTAAAACAGCAGAACATTCAATTGCTCTGCAGAAAATCGAGTAATAGACGTCAATATGGTATTTGAAGAAACATTGTGAACTGAACGATCTCTGTTGAAATCTGTAAACTACCTGCAGTGACAGGCTCAAACCGCACCACAACTCAGCATTTCATCCTGCCGACGTCTATCCATTGAGGTTTGGGCAATAGTAACTAGTCAGGGAGGACTGACTGTGTACCGATCTGGACGGACTGTGTCAATAGGGAAGAGACATGGATCTTTCTGCCAAGCAGTGAGACTCGTGAGAGTTCAGGAAGACAGAGCTCTGGACTAACGGCCTACCCGAGAGGCTCAGGTGAAATCAGGGCTAACGAGTCTGCGCCGATATCCCAGGAGCCCCCACCTCCTGTGAGGTCACGGAGACTTTATAACACGTAGTTCACGATCAGACCCCTGCTGCTTTTATGCCTCTGTGCATCCGCCCCCATGTGGGGTGGTTTAGTTCCTCGTGACGGAATGCCATCTTCACTTTTGCCATGCTCTTATGCTAGAGAGGAGACACGCCGTCCCTGAAGCCTCAAGGGAGGTATCACTTATCACATCCTAGAACACAATACACTCAGGTGAGACAGTGTCGGGCAGGCCTGTGTGGGAATCCGGACGGAGGGCTGATCTGACATGACAGTGTGTGGGCCACTTTTTGGGCTTGTTTTATGGTCTGTGATTCAATTTTAATGTGGGTTTCCCTATTACCACCAACCTTTCCTGCAGCAAGCACAGACACATGCAGTCTTCCACACCTTGCAAAACACCTGGGCAGCGTGTATTTACAAGTTCCAAACTGCCCTGAATTTTCAAATGTGAGCCAATTTTTTAAACTACGTGCTAATAGAGGCCACTTTTATTCTGGGACCCGGTCCAATTTTTCTGCCTCTGTCCTACCGTGGTGTCAAGCTGCTCCTGTATGCAAACATATCGATTCTCCGTGGGAGGCGCAGTTCTCGACTTAAAAGTACGTCTGTGTACAAACTGCAGATCAAAGGCTAGGACCCCCAAGGCGATGCTTCGCCCCTTCTTAGGTAGATACAATGTGCTCAATCGAGATCAGTGACACATACACTTGTTAGTGCTGCGTTTAGAACCCGTACATTAAGCGCTATATGCATGATGGCACACTGCACCGCTTCCGTCATACTCGATAATAAATGTGCTCATTATCGTCATCGAGAGCAGCCCCCCTACCCGTTAATGTACACTCCATTTGCGTGGTCCGGACCGAGCAACCCATTTCGGGGACACCCCTGCCCAACCTTACTGTGGAATCTTCAGTCTAGGCTTGCGGAGGAATGCTTGACACCCCCCACATGACACACACTAAGTACCTGCCACCCCCTGCATTCAAACCCAAACAGGAACTCCACCTTAAGAGGGTAACGGCGTCGGGTGGTGGTGGTGGGTCCCACCGCATCCATAGCGATGTTAAACGAGTCCTGCTTGAGTTGAAGATGGACATTTGAGGCAGTCGGTGTGTATCTGGCAAAGCGAATTCCGGAGATTTGAACCGGGGAGCTGCTATTTGTGATATTTTGCTGTTAGACGCGATCCAGAATGTAAGAAGCATTTTCCAGATAAGGGACACATCTCCTCGTTGCAGACGGTGCACGTTAGGTGCCTAGCCTGGCGCTATTTACATGTCAGATAACTCTGGGCTTTACGTCACATCGTGAGGCAGTCTGGTACTTGCAGTTTTCAGCACATACAATGACGCAGTCGAATTACATTTCAAAGACCAGTTCCACCCAAGGTGTCGTGATTTTCCGATGCCAGCGTGCAGACAGGCTCGCCTTTTCCCGAGGCATCTTGTCCCCTCCTCTGGCACGGCCGCGGCTTTTACAAGTGCCTCTAAAACAGTCAGGGCAAGGGCTCCCTCTAGTGGCTGCTATGGAATATTGCTGCCCAACTCAGCTGGGATTGTTTCTCGTGCACAAAGTCGAGGCTCAAACGAATACTGCTGCTGCATACACAAACAAGTAGGGATTAAAGTCATATTTCAAGCACGGAACACCCCGCCCTTCCAGCTAACATCTGCTGGTTATTAACACAACTAAAGCCTCCCTTAAAAGAGCATATCCCAGTTAGACTCACGGACAGCGGGAGGGGGGGCCGGGAACGGCGCACCGTCAACGGGAGGAGGGGGGGCGGGAACGGAACGGAAACCGAGGTCGGATTTGAAAACAGTTCACGAACACAATCGAACACAATCAGACAATGCCAGGAGAAGGGGATAGAGGATAGAGGGATGTTCGTCAGCCACGAACAAATGATCACAACGCGCCGTCCCCCCCCAAAAAAACAAGTCAGGTCCCGGGCCGTGCTGTGATTGGCTGACGTCACGGGGGTTTCCCGGCCGGCAGCCAATCACAGCGCGGCCCGGGAATGACGTCACGGGGTGTCCCGGGCCGGCAGCCAATCGCAGTGCGGCCCGGGACAAAGGGGCGGGGCTTAAAAAAAGCACCAGAAACGCCCCCGAATCGCGTTTTCGAGAGAAAGCGCGATTGACAGCCTCTGTCTCCCAATGGCTAGTCTCCATTTATGGAGCTAGCCAATTGGAAACAGAGGCGGTCCGAACCTCACTACTGAAAACAAAAGATTTCGATCTGGGAGGGGCTTTGCCCCTCGCCAGGTCGAAACCTAAAAAAAGAACTGCTTTAATAAACAAGCATTTACAATGCAACGGTCTCACCTTTGCAAAAGTTAGAGCTATTGGCATTGTAAATGACAACATTTTTATTTATGGGTTGGTTTTGAAAACAGATAAGTAAATGGCATTGTCATTTACAATGCCAATAGCTTAATCTGTCGCAAATGCGAGACCTATTGCATTTGAACCCACACACACACACACACAGAGCCACACACACATACACACACAGAGACACACACACACACAGAGCCACACACACACAGATCCACACATACACACGTACACAGAGCACACACAGAGCCCCACACACACAGCCACACACACACACACACACACAGCCACACACACACACACACACACATAGCCACACACACACGAGCCCCACACACACACACACATAGCCATACACACACACATAGCCACACACACAGACACATAGCCACACACACACACAGAGCCACATACACACACACACAGAGCCACATATGTGTCCCAAGGATTAAGAAGACAAGGCAAGGGGGCAGGGCCCAGTGGCGGTGCGTCCATTGGGGGCGTTGGGGCGTTGCCCCACTAGCCATGGACGACCGTCACGCTGAACAGGCAGGATTACACATGTAAATAATAAACGGAGCGTGAGCTCACTCGCAAATTTCTCTGCAGCAAGTCGGCAACGCTAGCTCGTGTCAGTTTACCGGGACATGCCCGTCATCGCGGAAGGTGTGTGGGCGGGGCTGTGGGAGTGATTGACAGCGTAGCAGCAGTCTGCAGAAACAGCGCAGCTGCAGTGTGCGCATGTCAATTATGGGGCTAGTGATTTTTAGTACTATCCCGCGCATGTGCACACGGTACAGTTGCTTCCCCTCCCTCCCCTACAGCGAGTCAGGGTGCAAGGGACCCGGGCCCCCGAGTCCCATTATGGGCAGGCACATACCCTGCTCTTAGCCAATCCTGGCGCAGTGGTGCTGCTAATGCAGCTCCAGGATTGGCTGAGAGCCGGCGTCACCACGCAGCCATCATCCTTCCCTCCTCCGTCTCTGAATTGTGGCCTGGCTGCGAAGGCGCGGTGGCAGAGGGGCCCTGATCCTGGGTAGGTGCTCACAGTTTTAAAGGAGGAGAGGGAGCTGCTTGCAGAATGCTTCCTGTTCAAGAGCAGCCCAGGACCCGACCCAGGAGCAAAGGTGGTGCGGACCGTCCGACCTTGTCATGTAAGTTTTCAATTTCACATTATTTTAATGTCCTCTACCACCCCCTCACCTCCCCCGTAACCCACGCGTGAATCCCCACATGAACAACTCCCCCCTCCCTCTGCCTATTGCGAGCGCGACTCAGTGTTTGGCCATTTATAATCAGTTCCGACCTTATCCCGTAATTGCACTCAAAGACAACACCCACTGAAACTGTGTAAAGAACATATTTTTAGCAAAGCCAGGAAACAAAGCTGTTTTCGTTTCCTACAGCTCTGTTTCCTGGAAAAATATGGTTGGTGAGAGGCCGCTTTTGCTGTGTTCGTTCGGGTTTGTTTCATGCTTCGTGCACATTGGAAGATTTGAACTTCTGGTGTGGTTTGGTCGTCCCGAGAAAAGGAATGCAATTACACCCAGCACCTCCCCATTTTCAATTAACTTTATTTAGAGCATGGGTTATGGGGAGATGCGGTTTCTCGATCTCGGAGGAATTAAAACAAAGAACCGCTGCTGGGAACCTCACAAATATGTGTGCTTGACGTCACCTTTTTGAACCTGCATGACATCAGTATCGTTTTTGAAGGAAAAAAGCAGTTCTTTCAGGTAAATATTTGCTACTGATTGCAGATCATGTTGATGGGGAGGATATGTGCGGGAGGAGCTCTGTTTGCAACTTACATTTAAATTCTGAGATTGACAACGCTCTGAAAATGCACAGTCTGGAGATAGCTGTAATGGATAGAAATGGCAATTAGCCTGCCTTTCTTGAAAGTGACATATTTCCATACTATTTAATTAAATGTAAGAGTCTTGTATTGGTGTTGGTGCAAACATTGAGATTTGTAGCTGGCATTGAAAAAGAAATATCAGAAATTAGTTTTCTCTGAAAAGTACTAGGCATGAAGTGACATCGATCCTAAAAAAACATAAAGCCAAGTTAAAAAAAAACATGTTAATGCTTATTCCATTGGGATGCAGGATATGTGCATAATGCAGATCGATCATATCGATTTTAGGTCTGGTTACAGACAATTTCAGGTGTGCTGCACTAAGATACAAAGAGGGGCTTTGGGACAGCCCCTTTCAGCCTCTGGTCGCCCCCTGCCAACCCCCTTTACCTAATGTGTCAATCTTGTCTGAATCAACTTTATATTAGCCTAGAGGATTAATACACTCTTTTCACTTTTTATCAGCAGTATGCAAGCAGCTGTTGAGACAGTTGCATCGTTGGGTGCTGAAAGGGAGCCCCGTGCAGGAAGTTACATGGACAGTTCTTGTTGCCTGTGCTGTCTGGCTAATCTGCTACATGCTACCCTGTGAAACCAACAGGGGCATTATCTGATGTATTGATGTCTTTTTATGATCTGGTGCTTGTTTATTTGAGCATAGTGACTGTCACCTGCAGCATAAATTCATTTGGCCGGGAAATGTTTAAATTTTCAAGTAAAGCCCTGTGTTCTCTGACTTAGTTAATAAAGTTACATGTAGGCAGCACACTGGACTCGGGCCACTCTGCAATAAGTGGCAATGATGCCGTGTACAGGTACCCCGCCCCTCAACTGTGCTTGTACACTTCTGCAGAGTGCTGGAGGTTGTGTTGGGGGGGGCACTGTTGTGCTGCTACTCACTACCCGTCTCTGGGTCTTCATTGGTTCGTGCTGTGGCTGGGAGGGTGTGGCATTTTTACTGTTGATCCACAAAATGGCTGCCAAGGTGGGGGTGTTGTGATGAAAGGTGCCGCAGGACTAACAGCTGCCACAGGAGGATCCTAAACATCACAAGGGGAGCTGCCGCTCCTGCGATGTTGTGTAGGAACTGCGGTCAGGCTTTCCAGGGGTTCCCGCTCTCTGACCATCTCCTGGTGGGTGGGTGTTGGTTGGTCACCATAGCAGAGAGTGGAGTAGGCTCATGCTGAGAAGCACAGGAGGTTAGGGTGCAAGGAGTAGCCCTAGGTGGTAGCCTGCTAATCAAGTTACCCAATAATGTGGGTTCCCTGGAGGGCGGGTGAGTCTGACAGACCGGGGCTGAGCATCTAACTACTTCTTCTCCTGGTGGGGTCATTTATGTATCCACTCAATTTACAATAAACCCTCTCCTAATCTACTGTCGTTGTCTGCATATTTCTACATGCCAATTTACATCAACCACGCTAGTTCCTGATAGCAACGCTGTCCTTGAATGACAAGTCTCAGATTACCGACCGCACTCTACCGCTGTTCAGAGTAGTGTTCTCGCACTCTGAGACTTGCTGTAGCACAATAATGGAAAAACAGTCACAGAGACTGGCAGTCAGTCACACACTACCGGCTGGCGGCTGCCCTCTCAAACTCCTGGGAGCCCTCTCACGCCCCTCACAGATTACCACGCGACACTCTCAACAGCACTCTAACCAGTCCTCACAAAGTAGCAGCACAACATCAAGGCCCTCTTGAATGAATTGTGAATTTGTGCATTTATTGTGGATGGGTCAGTGAGTGAATGCAAGAATGAGTCCGGAGGATGAATAGATGCATGCATGCGTATGAGTGATTGAGTGTATGGATCATTAGTGATTAAGTACATGGATGGACGGATGAATGTCTTGATGGGTGGAAGCTGCAATGAAAGCCAAATCTAACGATTTTGCCAATGCTTCTTTTTCATTGGTTTCCCATTTAGGAACGCAGACACTTCCATTAATCAAGGTGAAAACACTACCAGTTAAGCTGTTTACACGACCAGGTCTCATTGTACGTGCCAAACACTGGCATCCTTGGGTGCTTTCACTTAGTGATTCACTAACCACTTCCTCAGCACTTCTCGGCCCAGGGAGGTCTGTGCTCGATGTATGTTCTAATCTCAACCACTGCTGACTTCTAGCCGTGTGACGTGTCGTCACCCTTTGCCACAATGTGATGCCACTACTGCCTTGCAATCCTGTGGGTTAAGGGCTAGAGCGGCCGACTTGGCAGCTGGCGAACCATCTTCGAGTCTGTCAACAGGCTCAAACAATTTTTGTGATTCTGGGCAAATCACTTAACCTCCCCATACCTAAAAAAAATATGAACCTGACCGTCTGTAATGCAACTGGTGCTCATGTAAAGCTCTCTGAGTCTGATACCTGCTGGTCGAGTTCGCTCTGTGTAAAACGGCAAAAAAAGGGCATCCTAACTTCTGTAACAATTATTTTATGCTCTATGAGTAGGTGAGTCGTGAGTGGAGTGCCATATACAACCAACCCACCAATATCAGATCTCTAGCTGTTACCAGTGGCTGCCCTCCATTTATTGTGTTGATTCAATTACTCCTGGTATGTTAAGTGTACATTATTTATGCAATAGTTTCTAATCTTTGGTATATTTCCTATGATGGGAGTATTCACTGAAAGCTGGTACATTAGTATGTACAGTAATGCAGGGTTTTAGATTCCTCTCTAACATTATGCTTAGGATTCTCGCTGTTCTGTGGTCATTCTTGGCAGTCCAAAGTCTAGTCTGGCCCATTCCTTCATTGGGTTCAGTGGATCGAATTCTCATTCATTTTGCTGTGTGGGTGACATGGGTTCTTGTTGCTGGCACAAGCTAATTAAATGTCCGATTTTCTCAGTTGTGGACTTAAGGCTGAGAATGTATTGCTATTACGTTAGTTTCTTGTGAGAAGTCTGCGATGATAAACATCTCGTGAATGTTCTAATAAAGGGGACTCTTCATTTATTAGCATCATAGTTAGAGTATTTATTTGGCCTGTTGGTGTCTCAGAAGGCTTTGCCGTATCTCTCCTCTATCTCGGTGGAGGGGATTGGGGAGGATAGGTAGGGAGGCTATCTCATGCGGAGTGATAACAGGCTGAAATCGCCTCGAGGTGCCCCACTGCACTGCCCAGGGATGGGTGTTTCAAGCCATGACGCAGTTTCGAATCAGAAAAACACAGTAGTACTAGCCAGCAGCAGTAAACATTTTTTAGCTTTTATCATTTACAATGCTTTCTGTGTCATTTAAGGTGCGCAGAAAGCAACTGTTTTCTACACTACAAAATTTTGATTATTAAAATGTGTTATGACCAAGACTTCTTAAGGTCTAGTAAACAGTTACTTTTTGGTCCGTGGAATTTTAATGCGCATCAACTGTATCGTGTAAACACATTTGGATTAGCAATATTTAAATTTGCCTGCAGTGTAAATTGTTATAGTTATTTTTATATGTCAGTAGTAATTGTGTGGTCCATTGTTAGGGCAAGGCCACATCCTATAAACAATGTTTTGGTCCACCGTCTAAAGCATTTGAATTTTCCAGCACTATTACCTGTGGCTTGTAAATAGATTTGGGCAGCCGCTATTTGAATTTGTCAGCCATAACAGCGGGTAGCAGCCAGTATTTTCATTGGCATAGCCTACAGGTCGCGCCTTTGGGACCTTATAAATGTTTAGCCATGCAACACTTGTTGTTGCACCAAGGATATTGTTAATGTTTTTCCTAGAGAGAGATCAGAGTTTTGTCTAATGGAAGTTTTGACTCATGGAAAGGTAGCAGAGAAGGTTAATGTGCCTGCTGCGCTTAAAGACAGACGTGCTGAATTTAGATACAAAAAGTAAATATGTTGAACTTGAATGGTGATAGTTTGTGACCTGTTTAGTTGGTTCTTTTATTGTTTGCAGTCTAAATCAAAAAAGTTGTTTGTTTTGTTGTTTTCACAATCTGTGAGGTTCTCAGCATTGTATCTTGAAGTCTGTTATGAAGCTCTGTGGTTATACTGAATAAGCAGCTACCTATGTTATATGACATCTCTTTAATAATGTAATACCTGCACTTTCACAACTGCTTTATTAACCTTCCTGCTTTCTCAAATTTGCTTGAAAATGCACCATTTTTCCACTATTTTTTCAAAAATTTCTCGGGGGGAAATGCCCCCGAACCCTCCTTAGGGGGGTCGGGCTCGCTCGCTACGCTCGCTCGCTACGGTGCAGTATGGTTATCACTTTACGCCTCACCACTTTAAAATCTCACCAGCCGCCACTGGCAGGGCCCTATCTGTTGCCGGCCCTAAGCTATGGAATAATCTCCCCAGAGAAATCAGACAATGCAGGGAACACCTTCCGTTTAGGAAGAAACTAAAAACTTTTCTCTTCCAATATTAGGTTATCTATATTAGGAAATAGGACACATGAAAGAACCTGCTTTGCTTAAAATGATGCCAAGGGCGCGGAGATACTCCTTCGGGAGTCGATTCCCAGCGCGGTATAAGATTGCAAATAAAAATAAAATAAATAAATAAATACACACAGAGCCACACAGACACACACAGACACACAGAGCTACACACACAGAGCCACACACAGAGCCACAAACACACAGAGCCACACACACACAGAGACACACACACACACACACAGAGCCACACACACACACAGAGCCACACACACAGAGCCACACACAAAGCCACACACACAAGTGAAACGTTTTGTCAGTCACAGTTTACCTCCCAAATAGCGTTTTCTTATGTTTTAGATAAGTGTGGTTCCTTCTTTCAGACGCCCGAAACTTTGAAAAATGCATTTAAGTTGTAAAATGGAAACATAGTTCTGTGTGGTGCGGTATCTGATTAATGGCCTCGAGTGGCGGCGTGATGTGGTAGGGCCCCGCATGGTTCAGTGTTGTGCGGAATCTGAGTGATGGCCTCGAGTGGCGGTGTGATGTGGTAGGGCACCGCATACTTCAGTGTTGTGAGGTATCTGAGGGATGGCCTCGAGTAGCGGTGCGATGTGGTAGGGCACCGCATAGTTCAGTGTTGTGTTGTATCTGACGGGCGGCATTGAGTGGTGGTGTGATGTGGTAGTGCACCGCATAGTTCAGTGTGGTGCGGTATCTGACGGATAGCACAGTGTGGGTGTGGTCACCAGCCTGGTTCGCCTTGATTAGGTCGGAGATTCCCCACTACACACTCCACGCCCAACAGCAAACAACTCCCCCCGCGGTGAGACTCACACACACACACACACACACACACACCGAACACACTGCATGCACTAGTGCGGGGGAGGGGGGACCCTGCGGTGTCTAAATGACATAACCTGGCACTGTTGGCTTGGCACCCACTGCTGAGAGGGCATCACTCAAGCGGGCACCAAAAGTCAACATGAGGTGTAGCACATATGGCCAGCAAAGTGCCGCCACTTCTGGGTCCAGGCCTGCGTTTTAAGGCTGGGGAGAGCGGGCAATGGCACAGGGTACCCGACCGCCAAGGAGCCACTCTGGAAAGTGAACCTTGGCTCCGTTTAACATCTGCCTATTTTACTTGTCTATCAAGACCTCTCTCCTTCTCTATCCACCTGTACCTGGACCCCAGCTGTAATACCCCCCTACCCCCGCACCCCCGCCCACACCATCATCCTAATATACGAGTTTGATGATTTCGCTTTACACACAATGTTCTGTAAATACGACGTACACTTTAGTTTGCATGGCTTTTATTACCTACATGTGTCTAACTTGTTATTCTGTATCGTCTGCTTCTATAGACATTGTGAGAGAGTATTCTGGTATTCTGTATGAAAACCAATTCATTTTCAGTTTGTAAAGCATTCTGAAAATAGGAACCATTCTACATAGTCCCCTCTGCCATCACGCGTTCTTTCTCACACCTCCTTCAACAAACATGCACTGTTTGCAGGTCTGTCCACGTGGCTGGTACCTCAAAACCAGGATTTTGCCTGTAGATCTGCAACCCACGTGAAAAGTATCCAGGCTCCTCCTGGCAGCCATTGTGCTGCTTCTTCCCACACCTCCATCTTGATGGTGCCACCATGGAGACCGAAGTTAGCACCTCAGAAATACAAGATGGAGAAATGGAAATGCTGGGCATTGACGCCGGAAATCAGAGACCCTCCAACTTGAGTTTGAGCATTCGCAGCCGCTCATGTTTTCCCCGGCTGAGCAGCACTTCTGTCCCCTGAGTGCTGGTTCTTCTATGTTGCCTCATACTTTCGCGCGCCCCGTGTTCTGAACCCCATCTCGCGGCTCTCACACGCACACGTCTCACGTTGGCGATCGTCCTCGCGCCTGCGAGAGGTGATAGAAATGGTTGCTAACAACACCGTGACGCAGAGGATGCCACCGAGTGGACCTAGGCCCATGTACACGGCTTCAGATGGTCTTTCAGAGCACTAAATTTACACCCCGGCACGTGCGGCTTGCGTCCTTTGTATATGCAAGCTAGCCACGGGTCATCACCTTTTGTACCATAGGAGCCACGCGCGGGGTACAGGAGTGTGTGTGTGGGGGGGGTCGGCATTGGCAGCGTGCGCTTGATGTTTTGGCGGAGGGAGTTAGTTACCGAAGTGGAATCATTCCGTGGAGGAGCAGCAGGAAACACTGCGCTCGAATCAGGGAGGCAGAGGCAAGAAAACTAACCAGATTGTTGAGGGAAAACAAACTATTGGTATTCGACGCTCCGTCATGGATGGAGATTAATGTAGCGTGGGGAGATGGATGCCATTTCGAAGACTTAAATGAAAAGCGCAATTATTGTCAATCTGAGCGAGCGGCCGGTGAAAAAACACAAACGCCCGCCCCTCCCCAGTATCCTCCGGCCCACGTATGGTTGCATTTCCAGAGGGGTTCTTAACACCGGTGCAATTTCATTATCAAGCTCTGTTTTCATTTACTTTGCGCGTTAATTGAATTCGGAGACAAACAATACACCCCTGGAAACTCTGCTGTTTACTTTTGCTCTTTCATTAAAGGAACCCCTCACTGTGCCCAGACTGAAGTGGATGTCCGAGGTTCACTTACAGCCTAGAGAAGCGAGCTCCGTCTCCGCACTCTCAGTCTCCGTCAGACCAGCCCACACACGCACGGCTCCAGCGACCTGCAGAGGCAAACACGGCAGGCTTTAAAAAACAAGCGCTCGGGATGGCGTCAACTTTACGCTTTTAGCCCCGTCCTTTTCAGACTGGGCGCCCGACTTCCTGCTGGGGTAAAAGGTTCCTTATGTTCTTTATGGGGCCATCTGGAGCCATACAGTAGATAAGAAACCTTTTACTTCAGCAGTAAGTCAAGGAACCGAATCTGAAAAAGGACGGGGCTTAAAGAGAAAGAAGAATGTCACTAGGACCTCTTCTCCAATGGATGGCCACCGCTTAGGAGGCCAGTCAATAGAGAAGAGGGGCGGGCTTAACCTCGCTAGTGATATTCTCTCTATCTCATTAAATCTCACCAGCGAGACTGCGCATGTCTGCGCAGCCATCGCAGGCTGAGACCTAAAAAGCAGTCTCAGACATGGTGGTCTGCTGACCCCAGCAGGCCACCATCCCTGTGAGTGCTAGCCATTCCTAATGGGGTTGCAAGTTGCGCCTGCCTCATTAATATTAATGAGGCATGCAATTTGAGACATCATTATGAATCGCACACAGTGTCTGAGACACTGTTGTGCATTTCAATTTGCGAGCCGCAATTTGCAAGTCGCAATGCGATGCAATTTGCGAGTTGCAAATTGGTGAGTCGTACAACTGGCCCTAAGTCTTTTTAATTAGTATGCACATTTATAAAACTTTAATAAAATGCCTGAATTAAACTGCATTTGTTTCATTTAAATAAAACCTTTATCTTTATCTTTATTCAACTTTATTGCGGCTCATAGAACCATAAAAGTACATAAAAGCCAACACATTGTTTCTAAACAGAGTCTGTTTAAAAACATCATTCATTACAATAACATAAAAGGTTTAAGACACACCTACATTTTTCAGAGCACCGTTCATTTCAGCAACATTACATTTACAAATATATTTATTTTCTTACGTAGTTAAAAACACTACAATACACCTATAAACAGATACAATTTAAATGATAAAATGGTGGCATGGCAATTTGACCAATATTCAAATGTGTGGGGCGCAGTATTGTTACTGTCAACAGTGCTAATAAATAGGCCAATTACAAAATGAACAAACAGCCACAAAAAACCTTTTCCATAAGCACCAAATTGAAACTAGGTATCTAGAGACAGCAAAAACAATGAGTTGATATGTGTCAGTTTTCAAGTATTCTAAGTGCCTCAGAACAGTGTGATGTACCTAGATTCCTGCAGAGTTGGACTAGCCACTTGGACCTAGATTTATTATAAACTGGGCTAAAAAATGGTGCATGGGCCTCTGTTTCCTCAGCTATACCTACCTCAATATGGACAGTTCTGCATCGAATCATAGCCCTCATCTATTTATTAATGTATTTATTTGGTGTTTTATATAGCACAGCCTTGACCCTAATAGGGTATCAGAGAGCTTTACGTTCGCATAATGTTTTCCACGTATAACAACACAAATACCTTGCAATTTCAGTAAACCTAATCATTACACAGTAAGTTACTAGCAACAGTTATGCTACAAAGTCATAAATTAGTTGTACATTGATTTGTGATAGAGACATTTGTGCATGACATACAAATTTACAAATTCAAAATGACGTTAATGGTCGATGTGTGGTAGTGTCTGTATTAAACAAGAAGGTCCTCTGATAATGACCAGATTGCTGGAGGTATGGCAGGAATTTGCTCATAAGAAAGGTTTTGGCTGCGTTTTTAAAAGCTGTGACGGACAAGATTTTTCTAATGTTAGGGGGGAGAGCGTTCCAAATTCTTGGTGCTGTGCCAGAGAAAGCTCGATCATAAGTTCTTTTCTTTCCGAAGAGGGCCGGTTTCAGTAATAGATCTCCATCACTCCGGGAAACCCGGCAACCTACTGATAGAGTGATTTTCTGAGCTAGGTACATGGGTGAATTGTAATGTATTGCTTTGTGAGTGATACATGCCATTTGTAGCCGTATTCTTGCTTCGTAGGGCAGCCAGTTGAGCGCTTTCAGATGAGGGGTGATGTGGTTGAATTCTCTGGATCCAGTTATAAGTCTTGTAGCCGCATTGAGACAGGCTTTTAGTGGAGCTTTTTAAATTTTAGGAAGACCGGCTAGTTTTGTGCAACCATATTGTTCCTTGATATTACTAGTGCCTGGACTGCAGTTTTAAGGTCTGCGTTATTTATGAAAGGTTTCAGTTTTCTGAGGTAGCTTAAATGGAAGCAGTGTTTTTTGCCATTGTGTTTATACCTGCAAGCATGTTCAGGTTTTTGTCTAGCATAATGCCCAAGGATTTGGTTGAATCTACAATCCTCGGGATACAGTTTAGCGCCGTGATTAGTTTGGTCCACTCTGTGATATGCATGGTGCTTTTCCCGGGGAAAATCTAGAGGAATCAGTTTTCTGTGGGTTAAGCTTGAGGTGATTACTGGTTAGCCAATGGACTTTTTTTTTAAATGCCTGGTTCATGATACCAATCTCTTCTATCGATGTGATCTTTATGTAAAGCTGTGTATCGTCAGCGTACATGTGGAAGGAGATGTTTGCTTGCTGTAGGGTATCAGTGAGTGGTTCTACGTATAAACTGAATAGAGCAGGGGACAGTGTTGAACCCTGTGGTACCCCAATTAAATTTCTGGATGAAGCAGATAAAGTTTGTTTCACTATGAATTTTTGCGATCTGTTTTCTAAGAACAAACTGAACCACTTTAGGACTGTACCCTCTAAGCCCATCCTTTTTGTCAGGCGATCTGGCATTTTGGTGTATTTTACAGTGTCAAATGCTGCTGAAAGGTCAAGCAGGCTTAGGATACAGGTTTCATTGCGGTCGAGGGCAAGTACATCATCGTCCACGATATGCAGAATTGCTGTATCAGTGCTATGGTTCATCTAAATCTTGATTCAAAGTCATTCAGCAGTTTGAAATCAGGGATGTGTTGGCTCAGTTGTTGTTGTACACAATTTTCCAGGACTGTGGCTAGCATGGGAATGTTTGTTACTGGTCTGAAGTTGTTCAGGTCTGCAGGGTTCTCTGTTGTTTTTTTAAAAATGATTGTGACTTGTCCTATTTTTAGGCCGTCCGGTAGTGAGCCTTGCGATAGCGAAGCGTTGATAATCTGTATCCATGAGGAGATGAGCAGATGGTTTATTGTAGACCAGCAATTTTCAGTTAGAGGTTCGTTGAAGTGACTGTTTGGTTTTATGGTCGAGATAATCTTTGCAATATCTGTGTCAGAGACAGGCTTGAATTCTGACCATTTAGTATTATATTTAGGCCTTTTCAGCACTGGTTGAGAATGAGGCTTGGCTAGGGTGTTCTTCTTGATTGAAGGGCAATCCGCTGCCTTTTTGCGCTCCCTCTACATCGATATGGCTTTGGCTGTAAAGAAGGAGGAGAATTCTTCGCTGCTCATGTTTGATTTTGTAGCTGTTGGTGCAGATTTGGCCGTTTTATTGGATTGATCTTTTAGTATTTTGAAGAGTTTCCTCGGTCTGTTTTTGCATTATCCAATTCTTTTCTAAAGAAGTCTTTTTTTGAATTTAGAATGCTTTTATTGTAGACCTTTCTGGCCTGTCTTAGTAGGGTTAAGTGTGGTGAGAAAGGGTGTTGTCGCCATTTCTGCAGTGTGAGTCTGAGTGATCGTCTTTCTTCATTGAGGGAACCGTTAAACCAAGGGTTTGTATCTTTGTCTGGGACCCTTTTGAGTTTTAATGGTGCTATGTCCTCAATTATGCTTGTCATTGTATTATTGTAGTAATCCGTGAGGTCATTGACGTCTTCCAGGTTATTGGGAGGTTGCAATTCTTCCTCACAGCATGCTTCAAGACTTTCCATATTGAGCCCTCTCATGTCGCGAATCCATTTTCTGGGTTTTATTGGTTGAGAGGAGGTTTTTTTTTATGTGGGGTATTTAGAAGGTAATGTTGTGATGATCAGACCAGTCGCAAGGGGTGATCTCCATTTTGTCGACAGCATTTTCTTTAGAGATGATCCAATCTAGGGTGGAGCCTTTCAAATGGGCTGGTAGGCGGCATTCTTGGACCAGTGATTGCTCGACAAGGAAGGTTTTGAGTAGATTGATCTGATTGTCAGTATGATCCTCCCATTGAAGATTGAAGTCTCTTAGGAAAATAACATTAGAATGGGGAGTAGAGTTTGCTGTGATAATTTCTATCCGCTGGTCTATGAGCATGGTGTTTTTACCGGGAGGGTGGTAAAATGTGTGAAGTTTGCAAGTTTGATTATCTAAGTATCTCAATGGCCGACAGAGATATTCACAAGACTCTAAGGGGTCTGAATGTACTTTTGTAATGGCTATATGTTACATCCTACTTTTCTTTCTTCTCTGTCCTTCTTTAGTGTTTGTTATAACTTGCTCAACATACATCTATGATGTCACATAGAATACTGGTTGTGTATGCTTGAGAGGAGAGTCAGTTACATCTGAGGCTGAGCAGCAGTCCAACTGCTCCTGGTGGGATTATAATTGAATTTACTTAATACTTTATTATCATCTTGATCTAATATAAATATTCAATAAATCAGATCTATTTCTATCAACTGGATTCAAGGATCATCTTTTAAATGTTACACTATATCAGATCTATGAATACAGGCTAAATCTCTCCAGCAGTTGGTAAATATGCGTGGAGGAAGTGATCCTTACCTTAGCTGGGTGTAAAGCTTCTTTGCTAAAGCCGGTTGGACTTCACCCAGCAAACCTTCCAATCCGTAGGTATCTTTTTGCCTTAAAAATCTTACTTTCAGAAATGCCAAGGAAGAGCTCATCAAAAGGGTTGACAAATTAAACACCTTATAGTTTTTAACAAGTTCCTCCTTTGACACAGTCAAACAGGCCTCAGCAGGATTATCCCGTAAACTGGCTTTACCCATGCTTTTTAGGGTTTCTCCAATGTGATGGAGTCAAAGGAGCCTTCCCGCCCCCAGTATCCTTAAAATCTCCTCCTGGGCCAATCTATGAGAGATCAGCTTGGGAGTGGGCCAAAATCTCCTCCGAAAAAGAAGAGGCCTAAACCAGTTCCCTCCGAGATAGGTCTGATGCCTAGATCTAATCTAAAGGAGACTAATGGGGTGCTGGGGGAAGATTCAACATATGCTTAATGAAGCTATTCTCTATCTGAATGATGTTGTTTACAGGCTTTTGTCCCCAAAGCTCGTCTGCACACATAGTAGCGCCTAAAGCTTGCAATTTATAGATCTCAATAGAGGGATTAATTGGTTTAAAAAAGGACTCCATATACACCAGTGGTCTTCAAAACTTCTTAATGCAGCGCCCCCAGTAAAAAAAAATCATTATCCCCCTCCCAGAATTTTTTACGATTCTTTTTTTAATTCGCAAACTGTAAAATATGTCTAGATGTATTTGACGATTGCAGTTATGTTAAACCTTTTAAAAACGCAATCAAATACATGATTGCCAAACATACTATTCTGGTTACCTAGGCCTTACTAACATGTAAAAGTATCCAGTGTGATATCCGAAATGGGGGCGGGGAGGTTTGAAGAATATTTGGAGTACCTTCCCTTTTGACACGTACTCCCAGCCAGATTTAAATGACAAAATATGTTAGTAATGGCCCATTACAGAGTGACGTACTGCTAATCATGTTTTCAGCTTAAAACAAAGCACTGCTATCAGCATTTTACCCAGAGCTTGGCGCCCCCCCGGAAGCAATTAAGCCCCTCTCAGGGAGTCCTGCCCCCAGTTTGAAGACCCCTGCTATACACCCTGGAGTGCTCGCCCGTGTATTGTGCAAGTTTAAGCCTTTGCTTGGCAATGTGGAATGACCAATCCATATGCTCACTAGGCGTTATCCCTCAATAATCGAAATCCAAGGGAGTTCCATTCAAACTAGAGTTTGGCCGTATAGAATTGGATAGATTGAAGACCATGATTTGGTCTTGGTGTTTCTAAACCCCTTGATTTGCAGAAAACATTAAAATTATCCAGTACCCTTTGGATACCCAGTGGAGTCTTTGAAAGAAGAAGGGTATCAACAGTGAACATTAACAGGGGCACTTTGACAGAGGCAAGCCTGGGTGCATCATTGTTAGTGGGGTTCAGTGCGTTCCTAAGGCCATTAATGTACAAGCTAAATAATGTCGGGGTCAGCACACATCCTTGTCTGACTCCCATGCTAACAAAGAAGGGTTCAGAGAATTACCACAATTTACCACAATAAACCTGTGCAAAATTCTTCTCATAGAGTCTTTGGATGATATGGCACAAATAAGATAGAACCCCCATATCGGCAAGAATGCACCACAGTAAATCTATCGGGACCGAGTCAAAAACTGACTTTAGATCTACAAATATAAAATAGAGGCTGCCACCCTCTAAAATAACAGTCTTCCTATATAAAAGTCGTATTCTGAAGACTTGGTCTATCATAGATGTGGACTAAAAACTGCTTGAAAAGGGCTACAAACCTTATTTTCCTCCTTCGTAGTCTTTCTAATATCACTCAGGAGAATACTTTATGCATCATATCTATCACACTAAAGGCTCTGTAGTTACCAGGCAACAATGGGGAACCTTTCTTGTACGTGGGGATTATATCCGCCCGACCCAAGAAGGAGGGTTGGGCATCCCCTCCATAATAGCATTGACGATTACCCACAGATATGGGCATATACTTCAGGTTCTGAAAGAAAAAGTTCTCCATGTATTTGATCAATGCCAGGGGCCTTACGAGGGGTGATCTTGTTGATGGCCCTATGCACTGCCACAAAGGTTATCACAGGGTAATCCTTCCAATCAAGGGAGGGCAACTCCCTAGTTGATAAACCCTTGCAATCAATCCTGGCGATGTGATCACCTTGTCCCTTCAGGGCACCATACAGAGACCGGTAGTGCTTATTCCACACATCAGCTCAAATATTGTGCTTTATGCTGACTCTACCCTCACAGTTTTCAGTCATAACTATACTCCAGAGTGCCTTAGAATCCTACACTTAGTAGCATGGAGGAGAGAATCCCATTTTGCTAATTCACACTCTGTTTTGATGAACTTAGTGAATTTTTTATAAACGACTCTCACAATTCGAATCAAAATACTATCTTTAGTTTTTAGTAAATTTAATAAGGCTAATATGGCAACTTTGCACTGGTTATTAAACCACAACAATGTATTCTTCCAAGGGTTCCTAGAACATGCTTCTATGTTAAACAGATCTCTAAGTTTGCCAGCTAGCATTGCATGAATCTCAGCCACCCTTACTAGTTGGCAGACTTTACTATCAGATATAATAACTTTACTCACATCTATAAGAGAAGTACCCACCGCCTTAAACAGAGCTTCAGTTGAGTTGGGAGCCTGCTCCAATACACTTCCTGGTATCCTATGTCTGGTGGAAGTCAGTCTAAGTCTACCATCCATCTGACCAATTTGTGTTGCTGTTGTGCTTCTAGTAGGTAGAGCTGGATCAAGGGACACAGCGCTGTATTAACTGTCATGTCTGGGCAGGATTTCAATATATAATACTAAGGGCCAGAGCCTTATATCAGCAAGGATGTAATCTATTAGGGACGAGCAACCTATCTGAATAAACGTGTAGGCCCCCTGGTTGTCTGACTTAGTGCGCCCATTACAAGCCTGTAAAGAATAATTCAAATTGAGGGCATTGATTTGGAGTGCCAGGGGGACCATTTCTTAATGGGGGGCATAGACAACACTGGGATGTTCCACAGCCTATCCTCAACATACAAAATATCATCATAGTTGCCATCAAGGTGCTCAAAGTGGCAATTAAAATTGCCCCCACCACCTTAAAGGTGCTCTCCAGTAGTGTGGTCAGAACAGTAGTTACGTTGCTCCATGACTAGAGTTTCATGACCAATGTCCACTGGTCTTGAATAGACATTGACCAATTACACATCAACTTTGGGTTTGAAGGTTAGTAAGATGCACAGAAGGTCAACAGACAGGGTCTCTACAATTATGGCCAAACATACCAGATGAGTAGCTACCCATGTAGACAACCCCCTAACCATCTACCCCTCCCCCTCCGATGGTCGCCTTAAAGAAAGCTGCATAGCCTGAATGCTGGGCTCCCGTGGTCATCCAGGTTTCTTGAAACAGACAAATATCATACTAGTCTATAAATGACCCCCAATCGCTACATCCAATTTGCTCTTCTGTCCAGCAACATTCCATGATACCCCTTGAATAGGCTTCGTAACTTGCAAAGTGCCCAGAGTTGCCATAATGCCCCCCAGTTGTACAGAGACCTGACTCAACCCCCTATCTTAGAGTTGTTCACTCTACAAAGGGGCTCACCAAAACCAGGTTCACATCCCACTCTAATATTGCCCCTGACTTCAGAACAACCATCTAAGTCAGGGAACTCTTGGCAGGATGTATGAGAATCTAAGAGGATGCCCCCCTCATAACCTGGCTAGTAGCTAAATCAGGCTCGCCTATTGAGAAGAATTCACCCTGCATGTTACCATCAAAATGTGGAGGTCTGACATAGTGAGGTGATTTCTGATCTTTATTGCTGGTGGAATTTGCCTACTGCCAATTCTACCCTCCAATGCAGTGTTCAAGATCGCCCTCAATAGGCCTGAGAGCATAGCCAGCCCTACTGTTGTTAAGTCAATCCACACACTATAACACGTCAAATCTATTGGCTACAGGTACCTTGTAAGGCAAGGCAAGGCACACAGCACCTGACGATCAGAATATCCATGTTTTGAAGCTGTGGATTCCTAAAATTAATAAAGACAAAATCACCAGACCTATCTATGGGACCCTTCCCAATCCAGCTCACCCTGCAAGTAAGGAGAATGCTGTCGGCCATATCAGTGGGAAAGTTCCTATATCTTGTAAGTTAATGCAGCCATTTGTTGGTTACGTCGTAATGAGATTCCCTCAGCCCCATTTTAGCTCTAGGACCCCTGATAAAATCACAAGGGCATGAAGCAGGAGGTAAATTAACAATTGGGAGTTTTGCATCACTGACATTGGCAGCCTCTGTACAGACTCCCGCTTGCCCAACCATGGGATTACTCCTACCAGATTGTGCAAATGAAGAGCCCCTTGGGTTTGTACCATTTGGCTCCACAATGCCCCCACAATTACTCACAAAATGCTCCTTCCCTATACATTTAAGTTACTAGACTTGGGCAAGGCAACCAGGGGGCCGAATCAGTCCGACAACCTCTATCCATTGAGCCCTTTGACCCCCCTGGATGTAACACAAAGAGTACCCCTACATTATTGTTCCATCATGTCCAAATGAGTTATTAGCAGTGTAAGTTCTACAAGAAGAATGGCTTGAACTTGAGCTGTCTTTTACTAGGAACGTTACGGAAGGTGGCTGAAAGACCTCCCTGTAGTCCCTGTTATCGCACACAGGACCTGCATCATACATGGAGCTGGATGGTGCAAGTTCATCTCTGTCGCTTCTAGTGGACTTGAGTGCGGTGAGCCTAATACTTCTTCTTGGTAGCTAAATGCTTCTCCGCACTATTTTCCTCTTTCATGGAGCAATCATGATCCAACCCCACCATGGAACTTTAACTCCGGTCTGATCAGAGGCCAAGAGAACCTAATTTGCAGAGTGATCAGGACTGCTAGATGAAACAAGATGGGGGCCAGTTTTAGAGCAATGGGCATCAGTGCTCAGAGAGAGCGTCTCTCCTTTAATTGAATTTCTGTGGCCATCACCCCTTTAACCCTTTGTAACATTCTGTCAATCGAAGTGGGTTTTGGGGAGGATATTGGAGACAGAGCCCTCCATGGGCATTGATGCTTTCCCATTGCTTGGCCAAGCAGATCAAAATTGCTCAGCGCTGCGTTCAACAAGAAATGGCCCAAGACCATTATATATGGCTCTAAAGAGATACCACAATTTAGACACAGCAACGGTCCCTCTAAAACAGACAGTGGAAAAGGTAAAGTCAAACCCTGGCTTTGCAGTCACTCACCCCATGATAGCTCTCTCGGAACCATGGCCAAGAAGCAAACTCAAGGGGTGTGGCTCAGCCCAGCCTCCTCCAGCCACGGATGGGCACAGACGGACCCGCCATTGGATGGGCCTTTGCCTGGCCACACGCTTCAGGTGGAATTCAGCACAATGAAAGGAGCTTCCCCACCTCCAGCTACTGTACAGTTCTCGAGGGGATAGAGTCCTGCCCCAGAGTGCCGCAACAATGTAGCCACTGCCAGAAGAATCTGCCTGTGATCATCAGACTCCCACCAGGCAACGTGTCCTTCCGGGGCAGATGCCACTCTCAGCATCCAAAGTCTGTTGGGGGATCAAGGGCTCACCAGGGACACCTCAGGTGCAGCCACTCGCAGGTTTGGGGAGGCTCTCCTGGTCTGAGCCACGAAAGGGCCGCCACGCCCGAAAACACAACTGTGAGATGCGGCTCCGGCCGGCAGGGTGGGGGAAATAGCCCCATATCTCACAGAGGTAGGGGGAACAGATGTCCAATGCCTAGCCTCCTCAGAGCAGGAGATGGGAGCCAAGACTTCCTTAACAGAGTACCCGTGGGGATCCAGCTGGCTGATCCAAAGTTCTGGAAGACAAATGCAACCCGCTGCGCCGACGACGATGTCAAGTAGTTCCGATATGTAGCAAGGAATAGGCCCTCAGGCGGGTTGGTAAATAAAAACTACATATGCATAGAAAATGTTATTGTTAATATAGCAAATCAAATTATAAAAATACATAGCAAAACATCTGTTCTGTAGTCATTGAACCATTATAATTAATTTAAATAGTAATGTATTAAATATCACAACAGTTTTAGGTTCTTGCGTAAATAACGTAAACATGTTTAAAATAGTTATGAAATTCAGAGCACAACAAAAGAAAGCACTAAAACAAACTAACATTAACCCCTTCGCTGCTGCCGTCGGCCGTTGGACGTCGCGCGAGCTACCTCCCTGGGGCTGCGCACGTCCAACGGCCGACGCGGCCGCACCCGTTTCTTTGAACGTTCAGCACTGGCGCTGAACATTCGAAGCAGCAAACGGGTTAAACGCTAAAGTATACTAGATTAATTATATTCATACAAACATTTAACAATATGAATAATTGGGAAGGGTGAGATTTACTATTCTAAATTCAGACCAACAAATATTGGGCATAGTGCATTACATTTAAACGGAACAAATATAATATTCTAACTCCAGCCCCCAACATTGTGTCATATGCATAAATATGTTGGGTGGGGCGAGGGGATTATCTATTTTAACTTCAGTCTCACAAACATTAAGAAAGTGCATACATCGGAGCATGTATATTTACTATTCTAATTCCAATCCAACTCAAATTGAGGAAAGTGCTAGAATAAATGGGGAAATATGTACAGTTCTTATTCCAGTCCAACAATAATCTGATAAAGTGTATAAATTAAAGGGGGTGACATTCACCCTTCTAACTTCAGAATCACATACTTTGGGGAAAATGCATAAATTAATCCATTCCAATTCAATCAAATCAATCAATCAGAGCATTTATATAGCGCGCTACTCACCCGGAGGGTCTCAAGGCGCTGGGGGGGGGGGGGGGGGGTCCGCTACTGCTCGAACAGCCAGGTCTTGAGCTGCTTCCTGAAGGCGAGGTGGTCTTGGGTCAGGCATTTGAGGCAATTAACATTTGAGAAAGTGTTTAAATAATATGGATGAGATATACTTTTCACACTCCAGTCTTCCAAACATTGAACTAAGTGCATACATTAAGGGAGGCAAAATTACTATTGTAAATAACTCCAGTCTCAAAAATGTTGGTAATGTGCATAAGTCAGGAGGGTGGTAAGATTTACTATTTTAACAGCCATGCAACTATTTTTTGGCGAAAGTGCTAACATACAAGGATGCAAAATTAACTTTTGTGACTAACGCCAGTCTCAAGAAAATGTTGGGAAATGTGCATAAGTCAGAGGGGTGGTAAGATATACTGTTTTACCCGCAATGCAACTATTATTAGTGAAAGTGAATATATAAAAGCAGCAAGATTTACTATTCTAACTCTGTTTTTTCATGACGCTTCATTCTGCTGCTTTCTGATTACCCAGGGAGCCATGGTAGGCGAGGTAGTGCTGCTGTTGCTGCCGCTGAGAAAAAGCGCGGAGAGGATTGAACGCCGGGTCATCTCACTGAGTCCCACAGCCCTGCAGCACCTGTGGCAATGCAAGCTACATGAGCGGCGGGCAGCGAGCTGTAAGCTGCAAAAGGTCCGGCGAGCGAGGAGCAGGGGTGCTCGGTCGTCGCAGCAGGACGCCACTCGGACTTGGACTCAGAGTCAATTAGGCACTGGAGCCGCCAGCATAGAATCACGGAGGGCTCAGCAAAAAAACAGAAACACCAGAAAGGAGGCTCAGTGCCACTCGAGTCAGAAGACAAGTGAGCAAGCGGGGTACCTTTGAGCGTGACAGGGCGGCCTCCCTTAGCGGCCGCTGCGGAGTGAAGTGCCTGGGTGTGTCCGCAGAGGCAGCCCAACTTGGTTGGGTGCAGCTTGCAGCACCCCAGCATGCCCTGCTCTCTTGCTTTCACCCTGCCCTGCTCTGCGCCGCTCCCAGCCCACACCACGGCCATCACCCTTTACTGTCAAACCCCCTAGGTATTCGGGCCCCTGCTGTTACCAGACACTACCCCCTCAGGGGTCTCGCTGCTTTCAACTTAAACTGGAAACCCAACATACCGCCCTCGCTGCAGTTCCTCTGTTACCTTCCCATCTCCTTTTGCTGCTGCTTCAGCTATTCCATTTTCACTTCGCTAACAGCAGTGGTTGGAGTACAGGTCCCGTTGGCCGGAGTTCATTCCTGATTCATTCGTCGAGTCACTAGTCGATCCATTCTATTACTGTCTCCAACTGCTAACCGCCAACTGCCAACAGCCAACAGCCAATTCCTTAGTCTGGACCCTCACCTGCCACCCGTCGTTACTGACTAGATGACCAGCACACGGCACCTGCTAAATTCAAGTATTCTGTTAAAGTGCCAAGCAGTACGCAGTCTCTCAACCGAGGACTGCGGATCCTCACCAGGCATCTCCCAGAAGTCCAACCTCCCCAGGTTGGTGAGCATTAATCGGGTATGAGGTCAGGGAGAACAAGAGGAGGGGAGAAAAAAGATAAAGATAAAAAACCTCAACCAATACCCAAAAAGTCAAAGGAGGGCCTCCAGCCCGCCGTTACGGACCATACTAGTAACTCTCCCTGAATTAACCTCTCAGTCCAAGGTCTACCAAAGAAAGAAGATAAAGATGTATGGCAAGAGCTGGAAGCTCCAACAGGAGCAACTTTAGTAATGGTAAGTGCTAAGTCAACCATTACAAAAAAGGTACAGAGTCTGCTCCACACGCCAATAGTGAAGGAAGCAAGAAAGACACTTTTGTCAGGAATCAGACTTCGTGGGCCGCTGTCCGTGCTATGCGTGGTAAACGGCAACCACGTTGTTATGGACCACAACCCCCAGAGGGCCAAGGGGTTACGTTGCGCATGACGTCAGACACGCAACACAGGATCATAAGCCCGGAAGCAACACGGATCGGTGCCGATAATTCCTGCCGAGGGTGAGTCACGTCTTGGAGCAGAACAGAGGACCGAAGCTACCGTGAGTAGAAGTGTTTCCGTGTGTTTGCCGGCTGGAGGCACACGGACCTTGGACACGCAGGACTAGCGTGGTGCATTTCTGGAAACTCACACGAGGGTATGTGTGAAACGCTAATCCCTAAAGAAACCTGTGTTTGTTTTTCCCCGTTTTGCGGAGGAGAGAAGCGGCTGTTTTCTCTTGCGGGGAAAACAGTGTAGTAACTCGCTATTCGGAAAAAACTCTTTCTACAAACAATTGTGCGAGTTTGAGGAATTTACATGGGTGGTGTTGGAGACACTACTCAAATTCCACCAAATTGAGAGTACTTTATGAACTTGTTGAGAGTGCAAAGGCTAACGCAAGCCTGAGGAGTACCATCTCTTATCTATGTATTATAGTACCTTGTTTGGGGAATGCAGTGATAACATTGGACAAAAAGGTGACCTGAACCTAGAGCATATTGCACATCATTTGTTTTGAAGACAACCTGTTTGTGCTTTATATTTCGGTGCAGGAGAGAACTCAACGGGGGTACCTATGTGTAAGGAAGAAGTGGCGTAAGGCGGAGCATTGACACTAAGTGGTAGGTGTGGTGTTGTAGTAGTTACTACACTGGGTGCGAATGGTATACATTCTCATGCTCATTCTTGTTCCTTTTAGCTGAGTGCTGCCACTGATAGGACCTCACCGCCCTCTCCTGTATGCCAAGACTATGTATATTTCTTTACAGGTATGCCATAGATTTGAATAGAAAGGAATGTTCTAACACTGATAGTGATTCTAAGTGCTAGAGAAGACAGGGAGGGGTGTGACGCTAAACACCTTGTCTTTGTCATTTCAGATCTCCCTCCCCGCTGTCCCCTTCCTTTCCCGCGCTCACTGGATCATCCTGTTGGTCTGTGATATTACTATCTGGCCGCGGGGTGGTCGCGGGGGTGCGGAGTGAGGTCTTTCGACACAGCCCCGAGGAGTATCGCGTGGAAGCTGACAGAATTATCGGCCCACGGTTACTGTTCTCCTCTTGGCTGTGTGGATGGATAATGGCGACGCTGGATGACGTTCTGGCTGCCTTGGCTTTGGTACAAACGGACCTAGCTGCCTCCAATAGAGAGGTCGCTGCTTCCAGAACAGAAAATGCACAATTAAGGGCTCGTATGGACAGGATGCAAGGGAATGCCTTTGATGCTGGGGCTAGTACAACCGCTCCATCTTCCCTAGTCGTAGAAATGCCCACACAAATCCCGCTGGCTCCCCCTGAAAGGTTTTATGGGGACAACAAGAAGGTGCAGGTGTTTATGACACAAATACTCTTACACTTCATGTGCAAGCCCAAAATGTTCTCAACAAACCAGGCCCGAGTGGCCTTCTTGATTTCCTATTTAGGTGGGGAGGCTGCTCAGTGGGCGGTTCCTGTAGTTAGGAGAGACGATCCCTTACTCTAAGATTGGGACGAGTTCCGGGTTGAATTCGAGAAAACCTTTGATCGTAGAGCAGAAACGTTCTCAGCAGGCCGTGAGTTGTTGGTGCTTAAACAGGGTACCTCGGACTTAGTATCTTATTTGAACAACTTCCGTCGCCTGATAGCGAAGATGGATTGGCCTGAGGTCAAACAATCAGCATTGTTCTATCAAGGACTGAATGACGAAAGGAAAGATGTGCTGGCGCACATAGACCCCCAACCACGTACCTGTTCGGCGCTTATTGAACTCACTCTCCGTCTAGATCATAGAATAAGGGAACGCAAGGGCGAATTACGAAAGAAAGAGCCTATCGTAGTGGGTCATGAGCGAGGAGGAGGGGGCAACGAGAAGCCAACTACCACGCAAGACGCCATGGAAATCGGAGCGGTCAGAGCCTCTCTGACCTTTAGCGAGAAAGAGCATCACAGGAAAAATGGGCTCTGTTTGTACTGCGGAAAGAAGGGGCACTACCTACGGGAGTGTCCGGTGAAACCAAAAACAGGAAGGTTCAGACCTGGTCAAGCGGCAGCAGAAACGGTTGAGAAGAAGTCGGAAAACCCCAGTGCTTGAGAGTGGAAGAAGGGGAACCCTCAAGCAGGATCACTATCCCTTCAGTCACAGCCTGTTGTGATCAAGAAAAGAACCATGTATACCTTTCATTGTTGTTGTTGCTGGATACCGGAGAGCAGGGAGTAAAAGCAATGGTGGACTCTGGGGCCACTGGGTGTTTTATGGACTATACTGAAGCTGAAAGGCTGGGTATTCAACTCATAGCAAAGAAACAGCCTGAACCTGTGTATGCGGTCGACGGGAGTGAGATGATCGCAGGACCTATAAAACACCACACGCCGGAATTTTGGTGCGTATGTAACGGCTCGCATCGAGAAACAATTTCGTTTAACATCATCCAAGCACCCCAATATGGCATCATTCTGGGGCTCCCTTGGCTACAAAGACACGAACCGTACATCCACTGGACCACAAAGACAATCAGATTCGAATCGGAATATTGTAAGGAACACTGTTTGGTGCCTACTGAGAGTCCATCTCATGTATTGGCCAGAGTGTTCAACATCGCCACCGCAGCCGAGAAAGAGGTGGAACTCCCGTCCTGTTATGCCGCCTACGCAAAGGTGTTCAGTGAGGTACATGCGGAGGCTCTCCCGCCTCACAGAGACTTTGATTGTCGTATAGACCTGGTTCCAGACGCGGTAATACCAAACGGCAGGCTCTATGCGCTTACAGTGCCGGAGAACGAATACCTGAGAACTTATTTGGATAAGTACCTGGCGCTAGGGTACATTCGTCCTTCTCGGTCACCTGCATCATCACCGTTGTTTTTCATACCCAAAGCAAACGGTGAAAAGAGATGCTGCATCGACTATCGTACATTAAACACCGTCACGGTAAAAAAACAATACCCTTTACCACTGATTCCTGTACTATTGGAACAAGTTAGAGCAGCCACTATATACACCAAGTTGGATCTGCGAGGGGCATACCACCTGGTTCGCATAAGAAAGGGCGACGAATGGAAGACGGCATTCAAGACGCGGTATGGGCTCTTTGAGTATCTAGTGATGCCCTTTGGGCTGTGTAACGCCCCAGCCGCGTTCCAATACTTTCTGAACGAGGTGTTGAGAGAGTACTTAGACCTCTTCGTAGTCGTCCACATCGATGACATTTTGGTTTACTCCAGCACAACGGGGGAACATCAACAGCACGTGAGCCAGGTGCTAGAAGCCCTGATGAAACATCATCTCTATTGTAAGATCACGAAATGTGAGTTCCACGCGACCACAGTAGAGTTCTTGGGAGTAATGCTTACGCCCTCAGGCCAGGTAATGGCTGAGAGGAAAGTCCAAGCCATAAAGGACTGGCCTCGTCCACGTACAGTCAAGGATATCCAATGCCTCCTGGGTTTTGCGAACTTTTATAGAAGGTTCATTGAGGGGTTTTCTGCCCTGGTGACCCCCTTGACACGTCTGACAAGAAAGAACGTCCCGTTCATCTGGAGTGGTGAGGCCCAGCAAGCGTTCGATGGGTTGAAAAAAGCCTTTATCAGTGCTCCAATACTAAAACATGCAAATCCCGACTTGCCGTTTATTGTAGAGGCTGATGCATCTGAAGTGGCCTTGGGGGCGGTTCTTTCACAAAGACAGGAAAACACAGGCATTCTACACCCTATCGCCTTTATGTCACGAAAACTCAGTCTGGCTGAAATTAACTACACAATAGCGGAAAAAGAGTTGCTGGCTATAAGAGACGCCTTTGTGGAGTGGAGGCATTGGCTCTTGGGAGCGGTTTATCAGGTCACGGTCTATACGGATCACCGTAACCTGCAGTTCATAAGAGCAGCCCGACCTCTCACGCCCAGACAATTATGCTGGATGCTTTTCTTCGAAGAGTATCGATTCGTTGTTACCTACTGACCAGGAGTAAACAACAAGAAAGCAGACGCCCTGACCAGACAAGAACACCCAGTGTTGCACACTCTGACCCCGAAAAGATCGATCATCGACCCTGCGAAGGTTGTGTGTGCTACCCAATCCAGTGATTTTGTTCAATCCTTGCGCTCAGGGATTCAGTCATGCGTTTGGAGAACTTGGCTTCGTCATCATCCAGAATGGAAGATGAGACAAGGAGTAGCCATGAAAGGGAAACAAGTGCTTGTGCCCACCAAGTCCTTACAACGTACGGTATTTCGATGGTGCCATGAACTGCCTAGTGCAGGACACATGGGACATGTAAAGACTCTGGAAAAGACGTTGAGGCAGTTTTGGTGGCCCTCCATCCGCCTGGATTTGAAACGCTGGGGAACTCAGTGTGTGCAATGCGCCAGAATGAAATCGGATAGACAACAACCCCAGGGATACCTACAACCTTTACCCACTCCTGAAATGCCATGGGAAAGCGTGTCAGTGGACTTCATCGTCGGTTTGCCGAAAGACCAAGGGAAAACCGCCATTCTAGTAGTGGTGGATTTCCTCACGAAAATGGGCCACTTTATCGCTTGTGAGAAAGTACCTACAGCGGGCCAGTTAGCGCATCTACTATTAACACACATAGTGAGGTTACATGGACTCCCGAAAGTGATAGTATCGGACAGGGGGACCCAATTCACTGCAGGCTTTTGGAAGGTATGGTGTGCTGAGTTACGAATATCATCTTCACTATCCACTAGTTATCACCCACAGTCGGATGGACAAACGGAGAGGCTCAATCAGTCACTAAAACAGTATCTCCGCTGCTATGTTCAGGCAGACTCAGACTCCTGGGTAGATTGGTTGTGGGTGGCGGAGCTGGCATACAACAGCACACAACACTCATCGACAGGACATGCCCCTTTCTTTAGCACATATGGCCATCACCCAAGGGTAAATCCATTAATCCTTCCTCGAGACACGGTCAGGTTGCCAGACGTCAAGGCAAGATTGCTGCGCATTCGTAAGATACTTCTGGCGACGTGCAGGAATCTTGTTCGTGCCAAAGGGAGATATAAAGCACAGGCTGATAAACACCGAAGACCGAGCCCTGTGTACAAGAAAGGGGACCTAGTGTGGTTGTCCACCAAACACATAACTTTCCAGAGGTATAGTGTGTTCAATCCTAGATTTATTGGCCCGTACCGGGTGATAAAACTGATCAATCCGGTGGCAGTGAAGTTAAAGTTGCCTGCCCATTTCAAGATCCACCCTGTGTTTCACGTGTCCCTTCTAAAACCCTCTTGGGTCCTGGTTCGTCGTCCTCCTGGGCCTGTGTGGGTTCAACAGGAGAAGGAGTACGAAGTGTTGAGGGTGTTGGACTCTAGATGGGTGCGGGGGAGGCTGCAATACCTGCTTTCTTGGAAGGGCTACGGGCCGGAGGAGAACTCTTGGGTGCCTGCGGGGTCTGTGCATGCTCCCTGTCTTGTGTCCTGTTTCCATCGCCGGTGTCCTGATAGGCCAGCCCCTGGACAGCGTCCCTTGTGAGGGGGGATGTACTGTCAGGAATCAGACTTCGTGGGCCGCTGTCCGCGCTATGCGTGGTAAACGGCAACCACGTTCTTATGGACCACAACCCCCAGAGGGCCAAGGGGTTACGTTGCGCATGACGTCAGATGCGCAACACAGGATCATAAGCCCGGAAGCAACACGGATCGGTGCCGATAATTCCTACCGAGGGTGAGTCACGTCTTGGAGCAGAACAGAGGACCGGAGCTACCGTGAGTAGAAGTGTTTCCGTGTGTTTGCCGGCTGGAGGCACACGGACCTTGGACACGCAGGACTAGCGTGGTGCATTTCTGGAAACTCACACGAGGGTATGTGTGAAACGCTAATCCCTAAAGAAACCTGTGTTTGTTTTTCCCCGTTTTGCGGAGGAGAGAAGCGGCTGTTTTCTCTTGCGGGGAAAACGGTGTAGTAACTCGCTATTTGGAAAAAACTCTTTCTACAAACAATTGTGCAAGTTTGAGGAATTTACCTGGGTGGTGTTGGAGACACTACTCAAATTCCACCAAATTGAGAGTACTGTATGAACTTGTTGAGAGTGCAAAGGCTAACGCAAGCCTGAGGAGTACCATCTCTTATCTATGTATTATAGTACCTTGTTTGGGTAATGCAGTGATAACATTGGACAAAAAGGTGACCTGAACCTAGAGCATATTGCTCATCATTTGTTTTGAAGACAACCTGTTTGTGTTTTATATTTCTCTGCAGGAGAGAACTCAACGGGGGTACCTATGTGTAAGGAAGAAGTGGCGTAAGGCGGAGCATTGACACTAAGTGGTAGGTGTGGTGTTGTAGTAGTTACTACACTGGGTGCGAATGGTATACATTCTCATGCTCATTCATGTTCCGTTTAGCTGAGTGCTGCCACTGATAGGACCTCACCGCCCTCTCCTGTATGCCAAGACTATGTATATTTCTTTACAGGTATGCCATAGATTTGAATAGAAAGGAATGTTCTAACACCGATAGTGATTCTAAGTGCTAGAGAAGACAGGGAGGGGTGTGACGCTAAACACCTTGTCTTTGTCATTCCAGATCTCCCTCCCCGCTGTCCCCTTCCTTTCCCGCGCTCACGGGATCATCCTGTTGGTCTGTGATATTACTATCTGGCTGCGGGGTGGTCGCGGGGGTGCGGAGTGAGGTCTTTCGACACAGCCCCAAGGAGTATCGCGTGGAAGCTGACAACTTTCTTAGCCTCAACCAGGCACTACTCATGCCCAAATAGCAGCAAATGGGTGCTGATTACCGATTTCTTAAAAGTAACCATCAAAACTACTGAGGAAACCGGGGGTGCAAAGATCCTAAGTCCTATAAAAGTATAAATATAACCAACAACATCACAGACCTCCAAAGTGAGGCCGATATGAATCCTCCTTGTGACATAGGTTTTAATAGCTGTGAAAACAAAAGGAAAGTATCTCAGGTCACAGGATTGGATGCTCCGTATGACATAAACAGAGAAGTCCCAAGCCTCCAACTTTTAACAACTAAAGTTTTTTACCCTCCGGAAACCTGTCAAAGTTTTAACCCCCAAGTCATCGAGGCACTAATTCATTGCCATTCACCCTCTTTAGACTCCCAATTCCATCTGCAACAACAAATTTCACCTGGAAATAATGGATACAACAGACACAACAAAGCAAACTTAACACATCAGATGAATACAAATATCAAGTCCTTTTGGTGAGATACTCATGCCATCGGGAGCTCCATCCCCCGATGTTCACGGTTCACCAAACTAGACACCAACAATCAAGATAAGTTTGATTCATAATTCTTTTCCTTGGAAACGGATCATCAACCCGACCAGGAACTCTGGCAGTTCAAATCACAAGTTCAGACACAAATTAAACTTAAAAACTTGAAAACAACCACTACGATGTCACCCTCACAAAAATACGATCAACCCAGCAGGATTCAGGGTTCCTTGGGCGACTTATCACTGGAGTTTTCATCCCACCGGGAACAACTTGTTTGCTCGTGCAGAACCAAGCAGCTCCCCAACATCTTCAGTTTGGCTGCACCTGCTAAACACCATGGACACTATTGACAAAGCAATACAGACAAGTTAGACACACAAGTCAATCTGTTAAATATCTTAGTAACTCATGTTCAGGGGATCGAACAGAAGTTGCATAACTTTAACGAGATGGTTACAAAGATGCAGCAAGATCGGGAAACAACATACCAAATCTGCCACTGTCATAGTACTCAAATAATTGACAACAATTAGCAACAGTTCCAACCTTATAGACAGAAATACTGTACTGGGGACAACCAGGGATGCCCTAATCAAGTCCGCGTAACCAAAACTAGGTCTGGGCTCACGGGCAATAAGGACAAGCCTCACTTACTACGAAAAACCAAAAAGAGCACCAATATTGCCAACTTATTTCGACAGGGGCCTGTTTTAGCCACACAACTTACTGATCTAAACAGTGAGTCACAGGACAAATTTTTCAGTCCAGAATAAATCAATTATTTTAATTTGATATTTTAGCAAAACATTTTTGAAAAAGTTCACATAATTAGAAACATTGCTTACTTCACTTCACACTTACTCACAAACACCAGTTTAACATACACTTCAATCATTCAACCATACATCCAAACCATAGAAAACATAGGATAAATCTACATCAGTTATTACAAAACATTATTTACAAACATGATTTCATGAAACAGCATTGGGAACAATTTTGATTTCAAGCAGTTTTTGTTTTCACAACAATACTCCTAATGCTGTATGAGAAAAGGGGTCTACGCGTTTCGAAATCCCTTTGTTGTAGGGAGATCTCATCAGGACCACGTAGCTCAAAAAGGTGCTCAGATTCTTTTAGGTGTAGGCTATTCGCCGCTTTCAATCAACAGTTTGTCTCATGAAAGGAGGAATGTGCAGTTTGTAATGTTGCGTGTATGGTCCTCCAACGAAAGGGAGACTTGGCCAGTCTCCCGTAATCTAACACGGAGGAAGACGGTGTGAGCGTATGAAGGATCTCATCCATTGAGAAACGCGGGAGCTAAACTTCTCCCGCTCTTCCTTCACCTTTCGTTGGCGGACCATACACGCAACTTCAACCTCAACTTCACCAAAACCACCAACTGTATCTAGGAATTCAGGAGTTCTGGACACTTTACTCACCGGCCAATACAAGGTATCACCTGTAAGGCAATCTAAAGTACTTCAGCCACTAACTAAGTGGGAAAGAAAACACCAGAGAAACCAGAAAAAGCAAACAAATCAGACAGGCATCCAATTCAATCACCATCACGACCGAGCAGGACAGGAACCAAAGTGAAGAAAAAGTAACTGAAAATATTCTGCAAGCAGTACGCATTAGTGAGCCATTGCCTCCACTAATCAACCCAGCTACCATCTCAAGTAGACAGAATCAAGATATAAGGGAGCAACCTCCGCCAGTAAGCGTCTACAGCCTATTTAAGCCTTCTGCAAGAAAAGAGAAACAGAACTTAAAAATCCAGGCTACACAAATCGCGAAACCCATACCACCATCAGGGCGCATCACGCCAGAACTCAGTACTACTCGCCTGCCAGAGGCCACTTTGGTCACGGCAAATGATAGCGAAGAAAGACATAACCCAGAAACAACACATAGTTACGGCTTGGGAGGCAATGAAGTTAACTACCACCGAGTGTCATAGGGTCTACAATAAATGTGTGTATATAAGAAACTGGACAGGGCACCTATCACTCCCCACTGGTGTGTCTGTATCTGATAACTACCCTCCGAATAAACCTACTGAATGGTCAATTTGGGATACCCATCAGTCACCACACGGAACCGCCCTTCATCACTTGGGGTTCCTTCATGACCATTCAAGAAAGAGAGCCCCCAACTTTCGCGGAGGAGGGCCAGGATGGTTAAAAGCCCTCTTTCGCTCAGACAGATCTCTCAATGGTCTTACTACTCTGTTGTGAGGATGTAGTGGAACAGAGTGACTGATGCTGCAGTGCCAATAAAGTGTAAAATGAAAAAGGGTGTGAATTTAAAATTGTTGAGAAAGTACTGAAAATTATTTTATTCTGTTGCTACTCACTCTTCCAATGTTACAAAGTAGGCAGTGACAGTTTTAAACACATAACTGTTCAGATGAAGTACGAGGTCAACATGTTTCAGCAATTCTAAGACACATTATGTCCTTGCTTTCTTCAGGACCTATGTAACTGGTGCTACTGCAGAAAGTGATAAATGTGATAAATCATACATGTAGTGATAGGGAAACAAGGAAAGAGGTCACCTGGATTTTCTAGGTGTCCACGTGGTCTCCTGTTACTGGAGTCGTGTATTCCACTACAAACACAGGAAAAAAAGGTATAAAGCGAAGGTACCTATCCATGTTTATACATACACAGAGGAATATGAAGTCATTGTAGTATGGACCATCATATTGTGTTTCAGACCAATACACACTAACACATGTCAATAAAGTGTCCCATTATCTCATCATAGGATATATCATTATATTCCTAGAGGTAAAAAGCATACATCTTACCGGACTCATGACAGGTAAGGACCTCACCCCACCTGGCAGCGGCTCAGGAGAAGAGTGAAGCACCGCTCTACAAGAGGGGGGCAAGCAAACATATCAATGAAGGCACGCCCCTCATAGTTTCAGAATATAACGCTCTGTGCTCTCAATGTAAAATCCGGTGTGAACTACCTAAGTAGCGCTCATGCATCATGACTAGAGCAATACGCGGAAAAAAGAGCCGTGGACAAACCCGACTTTAATCTTGACTCTCCTTCCGATGCCTCTTCATGCGAAGCATGTAGTCGGGATAGGAGACCCAAAGCGCTGTACGTTAAAGTGTGCTCTGCGCTTAAACTGACGCGAAATGCTCAGAGCCCTAGGAGCCCCATATGCTAAGTTAAAAGAAGTGCGCTGTAGTGGGCAGAGATGACCTTGTCCGAAGTTAGCAAAAATAGAAGAAGCAGCACTCACCTGTCCGTCGGTAACTGCCGTTTAAAACACCGTGTCCCATTGGTGCAAATGTTCACGTGACCTGATTCTCATTGGTCAGACGTGAAATGATGCTTGGTCGGCTTGATTCATCACGTCTGATAGGCTGAAAGTCGGATGTTTAGCCCAATTGAAGTGTCGTCATAACCATAACAATCACACCGGCGGCTGTAGGAAAAATGTTACCATCAAAATAGTTCACGCAGTGTTGTTACAACCCAAGCAGAATACTAAAATGTCACCAACAGTAACATAGGCGATTATGGGAAAAGTGAAATGTGTTCGCGTTTAGTTCACGCAGTGTAATTGTCAACACGCCTTAATTGAAAAGCCGATTCTCACTTCATGCCACTGCCAAAAACATAGGCGATTATGGGGAAGATGACTAAAATAACGTTAGGTGTCAACACAAGTTATTAAAAACCGTTTTGCATCTTCATGGAGGCAATCCTCATGACATTTGAAATCTATCACGGGGCCACTAGGATAACAACAAGGAAGAAGAAAGAATTATGCACTTCTCATATAATGTCTAGCATACAATGCCCATAATTCATCAGTGGAGCAAAACTCCCATATATAGCTGTACTAGGGATGCAGTGTGGTCATTTATCAGCTCAGCAAGACCCCCAATGAGCTCGTATCTATATCTACAGTGAGGCCCAAGGTATATCATCATTTAGGCCTGTCCTGCTGGTGCCCAATTTGAAAACCCATTTCTGTTCTTTTAATAAGAGATATTTACTTACATCTGCCACATGCGCTGGAATATGAGGTTGCTCTATGACTGTCCACTGAAAGGCAGTCGAGGGGTGGCGTGCCTCTAAAAAATGATTGGTTAACTTAGTGGCCTGCCTCCTGCATCTGATCGTGCTCTTATGTTCGGATATTCTGATCCTTATCCTGCGAGTTGTCATCCCTACATACTTAAGTTCACAGGGACACGTGATGAGATAGATCAACTTATCGCTGTTGCAATTCGTAAACCTCTTCGGGATCCAGGGTCTCGTAGTACCTATGTCTATTTCAGTGGATTTTTTAGTTTGTGGGCAGGATTGGCAAGAGCCACATGGATGGTGGCCCGTCAGAGGGGGGAGATCCCAGAGGGAACCTAGGGCCCTAGGTCTCTCTTCTCAGGGTCTAATGTGTACCATTTGATCTCTGAGATTGGGACCTCTCTTGAAAGAAAATAAAGGCCTCTGAATTGATGTATGTCCTGAGTTTAAAATGGACCAATGTTTGTTTACCACTTTCTGTATTTTGTTGGAGAGGGTACCAAAAGTGTTAACGAAAGTGAGTCTCTCTAGAGGGGGCTTGGGAACAGATGGTTCCAGACGGTTGTTGTTTCTTGCACGTTTGACCGAACGCCGCACCAATCTAAGTGGATATTTCCGGGACACCAATTGTTCCTGTAGGGCAGTCAAGTGAGTTTTGAAAGATGATGCATTGGAGCAGTTCCTCTGAACTCGGAGGAACTGCCCGTAAGGCAAATTTTCCCTCAGTGCTTTCGGGTGGTGACTGTCAAAATGAAGAAGGGAGTTTTTGGATAATAGCTTTTTGTACAATTCTGACTGTAGGCCCTCTGGGGTTGCCACGATCATGAGATCCAAGAACGCCAACCTGTCTCTACCTACTTCAATAGTGAAGCGAAGGGACGCATTTCTGTTGTTCAGCCAGTTAAGGAATTCCATGCACTTCTCACTTGTCCCCGCCATACCACCAGGACATCATCGATGTACCTTTTCCATGTCTTGATACAATTGATATAGGGATTAGTGTCTGCGAGAACGTGTTCCTGTTCAAATGAATGAACATACAGATTCGCTAGGCTGGGAGCATAAATGCTCCCCATACTAGTTCCGGACACCTGAAGATACATGGTGTCCTCGAACCTGAAGAAATTGTGCTTCATATCTAAGGTCTCACAAGCCATGATAAAAGGAACTGGTGTAGTGCTGTTCCATGGCCTTGCTTGTAGTAAGGAATAGATCACCTCCAAGGTTTCATCTTGTGGTATTGATGTGTACAGCGACTCTACGTCAAATGAAACAAGTAGGTCACTCGTGATGTCAAAATCAATTTCAGGTAACAGCCGTAGTACATCGGTAGTGTCTTTCAGATAAGTTGGCATTTCCTGTACCATGGGGCGCAAAAAGAAATCAACGAAAGTTGACAGAGGTTCAAGAATTGATCCGATGCCCGAAATTATGGGGCGGCCGGGAGGTGGTCTTTGCTTCTTATGCACCTTAGGCAAGGCATAGAAGTAAGGAGTGACAGGATGTTCAGTACAGAGAAAAGCCGCTTCCTGCGGCGTGACCCAATGCAATGAAGTTACCCACGTAAGGAACAACAAAACATACTCACAAAACAACATACATGTCCTTCTGAACCCATCTCCGACCAACTCGGAGCTCATAGCAGTGGATAAAGTTACTAAAAGGAGCTCAGGATATGAGCCGTAGCTTGACCTTCTTAACAATAACAATAAACTGGATTTCATCCTCCACTATGTCTCAAGGGGAACTCATGATATCCTCAACAGAAGTGTATTACTTAAACTATTCAAAGCCCTTCCCTCCTTGAGCCATATTAACACAAGCAACCTAGAAAGCATAGAGTTCAAACAAAACTCTTACCCTATGGGTCGAGAAATCACCACAGTTAAATTTTTCGATAACTCCATTATTGAGCTGATCTGGCAGCAGAAGGATTTATTTGCCAAATGGGGTATTGAGTTAAAGAAGGTCGCTCCTCCCCGCTATCCAAGCCTGCTACATCCGCCAAACCATAAAGAGGGCCTGTTAAAGGAAGCTAAAGGCCCGGATCATCCCAGTTCAGCAAAGGGCACAGATTATACAGCAAGTAAAATCACCTTCACCTTTGCTCCCCCAGAAGCAATAAAGCCTCTGGGTTCCAGACAGTCGAACAAAGCCGGTATTACCTTCAAAACGACATGAAGAAATTCATCAATAGCTCTTAAATCAAACCGGGGTTGTAACATCTGTTCATGGAATGTGTACGGCCCCAGCAGGAAATTAGAAGAACCAGATTTCATGGAATTTATCATCAAGTATAACATTCTTCTCTTCCAAGAAACATGGTAGATAATTCGCTCACCGATAGTAGACAACAAAGAATTTTCAAACCCAGCTAAGAGAGTGACAAAATACGGGAGAATAAAAAGGCGGCCTTTCTACTTTTATTTCAACAGATATCCCATGGCATGCTTCCGCCATAGATCTTGACTCTTCCTGGATGTTATGCATTAAACTTGAGTACCCGCCTTTTAACAGTTTGTTAATACTGAACATCAGCAATGGGGTAAATCTGCTGATTGCTCAGCATGTTCATGTGATAACTTCTCGACACAAGACATCCTTCATCTGATTATGTTTTGTGACCATTTCTCTGAAGCACGTAAAACATTTCTTCACCCTATATTACGAGAAGCAGGGTTCGTGCAGGTGAGGCCCGCACTTTTATTTCTGCAATTGTTGAACAGTGTGCGGGTCACCTACAGTGTAGCACGTTTTTTAGTGGCCGCAGCCAGAGTAAAGAACAAAAGAAGCATATGCATCACTTAAGTACAGCAGGGTGAGAGGGTGGCATCTTTGTCTTTTTAAATATGGAAATTTGAAAAATGATTCTACTTTTTTACTTTTTTATCATATACAGGGGTTTTATACCAGATGGTGAAACTAGTCGTCTAAATTGTTTTTGCAAGACTCATGATTGATTAGTATTGTACATATATGAAATTTTACAATTGTATGCATTTTACCTGTACCTACTTTTATCCATTTTATGCCTAAATTGTATGCTAGTACTGTTGTTTCTTTTATGATTTTAAGTAATCGAAATAAAGAGTTTTGACTGACTGACTGAATACTGAACATCTGTATCCATCCCCCATCTAAATAAAAGAGGTCAAGAATTGAGAAACTAATAGCTTCATTAGTAACAGTTAAACTTGCCTATCCAGATGCTAACATCATCCTGTCGGGAGACTTTATTTAACATGAATTTGCTGCATGACACCAAAAAAAGTACAACAGGCCACTCACTAGCCCCCAATCGACGTGATACACACGGCAAGAGATGCGCGGCCCGTCTAGACGACCTCTCAATGTGCGTGCTCAACGGACGAGGCCAGACAGATTGCCCTGCAACATTCACAAAGGTAACTCAAAAAACAGGATCAACCATAAACTACACATTTACGGACAATGATCTTCTTCCCCACATCTCAAATTTTCAAATAATTGACAGGGCGGAAAGCAATCATCAACCACAAACCATCACGCTACAAAGAAGTATTGCAAAACCGCCAAAGACAACACAATGTCCTTACCAACTCAAAGCTACAATCTTAAATGCCTCATCTGGGAAAGAGAATGCATTGACAATATCATGAGCACATGCATTGGTCTTCTGGAGAGACTCAAATCAGTACCACTGTGCATAAAGGCCTGGGAGTCTTTTATTCATGAAATAAATAACACATTTCTGAATCAGGCCAACGGCCGCAAAGTCGAAAGACAAACAGGGGCAGTTTGGTTCACTAACAGCTTGAGGAAACAAAAGCAACAATTGAATAAATACCTAAGACAAATACAAACCCAGGGCCCAGAATCCTCCCAGAAAATTCTGTCCTTAATATCTAGAACAAGAAAAGATCTAAAACGGGACATCAGGGTGGCCAAGAAAATGTTCAATGAACATACCTGGGCGAAACTCCTCCACGGCAGCAAACAAAGAGACTAAACTCTTCTGGGAAAACATGTACCAGCTAACAAATGGCAGGTACCGGCATCACAACTCGGACATAATGGAGGACACCTGGAGAACTCACATCGAACTCCTATACAACGTAATTCCATCCCCAGGCACCCCAAACCAAGGAATACCAATAGGGAAGGGGGATTCTTGTGCAGGCCTAGTCCATGACATCCCAAGTCCAGAAACACCTGAATTCTCCCCGCGGTTTTCACAAGAGCAAGTCCTTAAAACCATAAAAAAATTAAGATCGGAGGGAGTGCCAGGGCCCAAAGGCTTGCCAAACGCCCTGTTTCTGCATGATCCCCCATTCTGGTTTGGTTTCCTCACCCCTCTTTTTACTCATGCCTTGGCATCTAGTACAATCCCCGACTCTTGGCATAGAAGTATCCTAAACCCAATATATAAGTCGGGCGCACGCTCGTACCCACCTAATTACAGGTTGATAGCATTAATCGATGTGGAGGCAAAACTGTACGCTTCGAACCTGTTGGTAGACTTAGAGTACTGGGTTCGCCGAACAAATCTTATACCTTATGCGCAAATGATATCGTCTTACTAGTACAATCACCAGTAGGTCTACAGCGACTAATTACCAAACTAGGAGCTTACATCACCTCTGTTCAATTAACAATCAACCACCAAAAAACGAAGGTGATGTGCTTCTCTAAACATCATTCAACAATGAAAAAATGAAAATTCATCTGGAGATTAAATTTGGAAACCGTTGACCAGGGTGGCTTCGTATAAATAGTTAGGTTTTCAACTGGATTGCCACCTTAACTTTAAGCAACACCTGGACCAAGGTTGCATGAAAGCCAAACAACTGCTTTTTACATTTACAATCTTATAGAAAAAGCTTTCAGGTTGCTCAACAGGTCATTGCTCAAAGTAATTGCAGCTAAATTCCTACCCTCCATATCAAAAGGCTCAGAAATACTGAATACCAAAGATGCAACAGTTCTAAACACAGCACAATCCATCCTCTTCAAGAGCTTGTTCTTAATTCCTCAACACAATTCACAAGCACAAATCCGATTAGAATACGGCCTATAAAATCAGAAACCAGCCAGACAAGGTGCACTAGTCAAATATTATTGGAGGATGAGGGCAGCCAAAGATAACACCTTAGCCCACCACTGCTGGGTGGAGATCGAAAATCAAAACAGGCTAAATAATTCTATTACTACAGTCCAAAAACAATCTCTCTTGCCAATACAGTTAGAGGAGGCCTGGCTAACCATTACAACGTATTCCGGATTTAAACCCGTCGTTAACAACGCAATCAAACGGATCTCTTTATTAACTGACGAAACAGCCATTTAAAAAAAAAAACATGTTTGGGCAGTGATACAATCCTATCATACCCTGAAACCCCAACCGTACCTGTCTGAACAGTTCTCATAACACAAAAAGCATTACTTGTTGCTGCTGCGATTGGGGGCATACCTCATGAAGGACCTGACACCGAAATGGAAACATACATGGCCAACTAAAGAATGACACCTCTGCGAACAGGGGGACGAGTCATTATTACATCTCCTATGCATCTGCCCATCACTATTAGAAATCCGGAAAACGGTCCTTCAGGAGGCATTAAGGTAGGCACATGCTGAGCGGCAGTCATAAAATGACTTGGAGGATCGTCGATTCAACTGTCCGGCAGAGCTATGAAGTTTTGGAAAACGGCGGTAAAAGAACTGGACAAAATAGCGAATTAATTCAAGTACCTTCAAAATAACACATCTACAGTTTCCCAATTGCACTGATTCCAATTTTTTACATTCTTACTCTACTAGCTGCTAAAATGCTTCGGAGGCCCGTCAATTCAACGTTCCTGTAGAACTTTTGAAAAATTGTGGCAAAAGAACTGCTAAAAAAAACAATTATCAATCTGAGTTGTTTCAAAATAACCTGTTTATAGATTTCTCAATCGTATTGATTACACTTTTTAAATTCCTAAACTAACTAGCTGCTTATCGCCCGAGGACATCATCTCGTTGTGGTTCCCTTTTTTTTCCCACCAGGTTTTAAAATGTTGTTTCAATGTTTTATGTACCATGGGGGTATTCCCACCCTTTTATGATTTGAACAAAATCAAATAAAAGTATTATTGATTGATTATTCTAACTCTGGTTTTACAAAACTGGGCAAAGTGCATAGATAAAGTGGGTGAAATTTACTATTCTAGCTCCATCTCAAAACATTATGGAAAGTACATAAATTATAAGTTGAGGTTTACTATTCTCACTAACTGCCAACAAATTTTGGGGAAAGTGCATAAATAAAGAAGGTGAGAGAGGCTATTCCAACTCCAGTGCAAGAAACATTGATGAAAATGTATGAATAAAGAGAGTGAGATTTATTATTCTAACTATAATCCAGGCAGGGTTGGGGAAAGTGCCCAAATGGAAAGGCAAGATTAACAATTATAAATCAAGTCCACCAAAAATGGGTCATGGTGAATAAAATAAGGGGAGGGGAGATTTACTAACCTTCCTCTATTCTCACGAACATTAAGGAAGAGCATAAATTGAGGGGTGACAGGTATCATTCATTATTTTAACTTCAGTCCAAAATATATATTGGAGAAAGTGTATAAATTGGGAGTGGGTAGAGGTTATTAATCTTACTCTAATGTAACAAACATGGTGTGGTGTGGTATGGTGTTCAAATAAAGTAAATTTAATTTAAAAAAGTGTTTTAAATATTTAAGGTTCACACAACTTTCAATTTAAAACAAAAATCCAAAATATACTATATAGTAAAATAAATAAACCTCAAATTCAGGTACACAAAATGTAAAATTATTACAGCACAAAGGGTCTAATTCACAAAAGACATTTTGGAGTACGAAAAGTAGTTCACAACATGTGGCTGACGATCTTCACCTCCGCCTCACCTATATTTTCTCTACTGAGATCTTCTCCATGGTGGCTGAGATCTCCACACACATAGGTGTACATTTATGATGTGAATGTGGGAGGAACCATAAGTGTTAGGAAAATGGGGACTAATTCCTACAAAATGAGTGAGGTTAAGGAAAAATTACAGAAGGGTTTATGGGGGAACATGCTAACACAAAACACACACCAATAGAAGAGTAAGACGATTACTATTCATAAAATAAATTTCTAAAATTATTATAGTCCTAATAGTGTCAAAATAGATTTATATGGACTCCAGCCATGCACTAAGTCAAGCACCACACATAGCAAGCCACTGGTCCTACAACACACTCTTATAGAAACCAATGGGGCAGGAAATTAAACTAACACATCTTAGGACTCAATGTTACATTAATTACATTTATTCTACATTTACAGTATATATTGTATTATTGTAGTGCTGAAAATGTAAGTATAAGTATTGGTTAATTTTAATTTATTTTATAAATGTATTAAAATACTTTCTCCAGCCCTTTGTAGAAGTAAAAATAATACACATTCAAAGCTACAAGGGGGAATATTAGTAGTTTGTGGATGTCCATAAACATATTTCCTAATCTTCCGTGTCTAACCACACCTCAGAATGCCCACGAAAGCTCTCAATCACATCCGATGTGTGGGGTTTGCGGTTGTGAAGATCTCAGGATGAAGATGTACTTTCTAATTGGTGTGATCGCAAATTGATTGTGTGACTATTGTTCTCCTGAATTATGTGATTGTGAATAGTGTAGGAGTGAAAGCTGTGACTCTTTCCACTCTGTTTGTGGTTTTGCCACTGGTGAATAAACATTTTGAATAGTGCCTGTCTGTATCTCTGTGTGCATGTGTGTGAGTCAATGAATGTGAATATGTCGAAGGTGAGTGGTGGTATGCATTCTACAGCGCAGTGCTCTAGCTGTCACTGTTAATGCAACTCTAGAATTATGTAGGTTCTACTTAGGCCTAATAGCACAAATAGTGATGTTGGGCCTCACAATATTTCCTTGCACTCTTGGATAACCCAAGTTTTGTTTTGTCACCTTATGAAAAATGATAATGTACTTAATGCTTGCACACCTGATAGGATTTCAGAGTTTGGGAGAAGAACACAGCATAACCACGCATATTAACGAGCCCTCGAGGGGAACTGGGTCTACAAGGTTTTGTAGAGGACCAGAAGTGAAGACATTGTGCAGAAGGGTGCAGAGCTAAAATATCGATGTAAAAATATAGATTTGCACACATTTCGAGGTAAAAGTATTGTGGGTCAGAAATATCGACAGAAAAAATATCGTGGTCAAGAATATCGATTTTTAGGTAAGTAATATTGATTGAAAAAATATCAGTGTTAAACATCGCTTGTAAAAATATAGTTATTAAAAATGTCGATTTTTTTAATGTTATGTATTTTAGTTTATATTTTATATGTGTGTGCTGTTTGTTTGTTTTTATGGGAATTGTTTGTATTTATATTATATGTGTTAAAATGTTAGTCGTTAATATTATTTTTTAATTGCATTTTGCGTTTTTAGTTCAGTAGCGGGTTGTGGGTTTATAGGGGAATAGGGTGGGAAGTAATATCATTATATACATTTTATATATTATTTATCGTAGTTAATAACTTTATTTAAATTGAATTTTGCCTTTTTAGTTCCGTAGCGGGTTGTGAGCTTATAGGGGAATAGAGTGGAAAGTAATTTAATTATATGAAAGTTATTGGATAATTTATATTTATTCATATTTGCATCATTGCTATGTTATAGAGTTAAATGTGTACATTAATGTATTAATAATTGTTTGATAAGTAGTTGTTAATTAATTTAAATTAATTAATTGTTAATTAATTATGGTAATTGTTTAATTAATTTTAAGTGTGTGTTGTGGTGTTTATCGGTGTAAATGGTGGGAAGGGTGGGAAGTCATTTATTTTTTATTGAGACATTTTTAATTGTTAATTAATTTAAATTAATTTATTAGTAATTATTAATTGTAATTGTGTAATTAATTTTAGGTTTGTGTTGTGGATATTATAGTGTTAAAGAATGTGTAATGAATGAATGTTTATTACCTTTTTTTAACAATAATATATTTAAATTCAATATTAATTATCTTAATTATGGAAATAAAATGTAATGAAAATGGTGATTTTATTTTTTATTGGTGTGGTATCCAACACTTTCCTATTGTTGCACTCATTGGAGTGGGAATAGTAATTTTTACCCCTCCGCTATCCAACACTTTCCCTGCTGTTGCACTCACTAGAGTGGGAAAAGTAATGTTTACCCCTCCGCTATCCAACACTTTCCCTACTGTTGTATTTATTGTGTTGTGAAATGTATGTTTTCTTTTACTTTTAATAGTTGAATGTTTTAATTAATTATAGAAAGTTTTATTTTATTTTAAATTATTATATATGTATATGTTTTATTTTTATATAATTTAAAAAGCTTATAAATTAAATAAAGATAATAGTTAATAAAATATATTTAAGTAAATATATGTATATGTATACATTTTTATGTTTGTGTGTTTATATTTTTTTGATTAAGTTTATTTGTTATATTTAGTTACAATATATATTAAATGTAATTTATTTTGTTAAAAATATAAATAATATTTAATATATTTTATTTAAGTTATATATATTTTTAAGTCGATAATTTTCATCTATATTTTTTACTTCGATAATTTTGATTCGATATTATTGTACTTACCTGTTTAACTATAGGGAGTCTATATTTATTACATCGATATTTAATCAGGGAACCATGCAGAAGATGCTCCAAGGTAAGGACTTCCAAAGAGAGTCACTACAGAAGTACTGCAGCCTCCTAAGAGGGTTGAATAGTAAATTCACAGAAGAGAATTTAAGCTGTCTATTAGAAATATAGGGACAAATGTGCTTCTGAGTAGATTGTAGACAGTGTGATGGGTAATACACAAAACCTTGAAGGGTAACAAAGTATTTTTTAGAAGCTAATGGAGGAAGCAAGAAGAGGTTCTGTAGTACTTAAACTGATTGTTCTTCACCAGATGGGTAGCATGGTTTTGAAATGTCCGGAGAAGACACAGCAAGTATTTGGGTGGGCTAAAAATAGTGAATTGGCATAGTCTGGAGAGGAGGCAGTAATGGTCACAAGGTGCTTAGACCTGCCATTGAGAAAGGGAAGCACCTTCCTTAGACTGCAAAGACAGAAAAAGAAACAGCCAGAAGCAACAGCATGCATTTGGGGAGTAAAAGAAAGAGTCACAAGCAGACATCAAGACTGTGAACCACATTTCTAGGGTTGGGACAAGTTCACATTTAGATTTTTCAGTAGATTTTCATCCAAGGGTCTGCCGGACTGCCAGTCTCTGTGAGGGTTTAGCTCAATATTACTATTGCCCTGTGCAGCAATATATCCAAAGAAACGGATTCCCTCGAGTAGTCAGTAATGTTTGAGCCAATTACTGCCGACCCTTTCCCAGAGATGCATCATTCAATCTTGAAGGGAGGGTTGTGCGAAATGTGTGAAATTTCCATTTGTATAATGACTTGAAATTTCGTGAACATTACAAGAAATTATATGAAGTGAAAACTTGACATTTAGGGGCACATTAGTATAGCCGGCGGACTTTGTCTCGCACATCCCATTAGGATGCGCCCACCACACTGGCGGGCGCATCCCGCGTATTTAACATTCAGCACCGCCCGCCACAATGCTAAAAATGCATGTTGTGCGTTTCAAAGCACAACGTGACAGGCACCGCGCGGTGCCTGCCATGTTGTTCTTTGAAATGCAGGGGGTTACCATAAGTACCCCCATGTGCACCCCCCACCCCCCGTAGTCCATGGGGGCCCGCAACGAGCCCCCCAAGCAGACTCCGCATGTCTTTCTGTGGCGGCAATGCCACCACGAAAAGGCATTCAGGAATGCCCATTCTAATATGGCTGGCGGTGTCTGATAGACACCGCCCCCATATAGAACCCTTTTCCGCCCGGTCGACATGTCAACCGGGCGGAAAAGCGGACCCCCCAGCCATTCTAATATGGTGGGGGGTCTTTTCTAAAGGGATGGCGGGTTGATTGCCCCCGCCGAGCCGGCGGTGACCACCGCCGGCACTGTGGCGGCAATTCGCCCACCATCCTAATGGGCCCCTTAGTGTTTTTAGCACACAATTCGTGCTTGTGCCCATTTTGGACACGTGGGAACATTTTGGGGCAGATTTACAAGCCCCTTGCAACACTTTTACGTCGCCGTTGCGTCACTTTTGTGACACGATTCAGAAAAGGGGGTGGTGATGGACAGAGCATCTGAATTAAACCGAACACTCATACCCAGTCAAAAGATCAGGGCTTGATCCATCACCGTTTTTTAGCTCACTACACCATCCCAGTTCAGAACCTGGCTACATGCAAATTAGTCTGTCCCTGGCCCAGTGCATCATGGGAACAGGGCAGACCAAACTGTCATGGAGCTACTGAATATCTTTATACCGTGTTAAGTTAGAATAGGCTCATTAGAGGTTTAAACGCCATTTTTCCTTTTTTGCAACTTCTGCACACGACACTTAATTGTTGATTTAGCTTTCAACCTAGTAGTTCGTTGTGGTTTACATGAGAATAATATGTTATTACTCTGATATCAGCTTTGCTTAATAAACTATGTCTGTACAGAGAGTGCTGAAGTTTCAGGAACAACACGATACAGATTTGTTATGAGGTCTGATCTTCACGGCTTCATAGACATAACATAAGTGCAGCTTCTGCCAACTTTGGGCTCGAGGCTGGTTTTATATTGCTTTGTTTGAGGCACAATAACACACTTGATGCGGTTCACAAGCAGAGAGAGCTGGTGTATGCTGATGTGATTCCTTCATGCTAGGATACTGAGGTATGGGCCCGCCCTGATTCAACCCAAAGAGACCTTCTTAGCTAATAATATAATATGTGTGTTAGGGAGGGTGAGAAATAAGTGTTGTTAACCCTTATTCATTTACAGCATGTTATCATGCTGTCACCATTCGCTTTTTATGGACTAGTAACTATGCTGGTAACTTTGCTACTGATAATATGTTTACTTGTATTATCTAAGATACTGCGCCTGAGAAGACGGCATTAGTAAATAAACATTTCAAATGCTCATGTGTTCTTCTTTACTCCATGTTCTGGTTTGTAATGATAGTATAACGAAAGAGTGTTCATGTGTTCCATGTATCCTGAGGTACTGTAAGTTCATGTTCTGGTTTGTCTAAACATTGGGAGTTTGTTATGCCCAATGAGACACTGTAGCTAGCTCGGTAAGGGGTTTGTTGGGTACTTAGGTGAGTTTTGGGTCACCCTAATTCTCCGAGGTTCCAATCCTCTGTGCACAGTGTTGTATCTTAGTAATGATGTCACACTGTTCAATGGTTGCTGTGCTCACTGGATTCCAGAGTGTGGAATTCAGGGAGCAGACCAGAGATGCACAGTTGCTGAGAGAGCTGGACCTTGTATACCTCTGGGGTTGTTGTATTGAATAAACTTCATCTTTTTACTTAAACCACTGTAATCCAAGTCATTTCAGTGGCCACGAGGATGAGATACTTTTGAAGAAATTGATGAAAGGAATTTGACTTGGATTGAAAAATTTCTACAAACTGAAAACCTTCTACACTTGGATTGAAGAATTCCTACAAACTGAAAACCTGCCACACACAACCCCAGGTTAAGGCTGAATCTTTCGTGAAGTTTCAAGGTACCTGATGAGTATATATTTCATATAATTACTTCAAAAAAAAAAAAAAAGACATTTGCGCTTAATTGGAACCATCTCAATGTTTTCTAAATCTAATTTCTGAACTATTTTGGCATAATATCTCACCGCGCTACATAGCGATTTTTAATCCACCTCAATTACGAAAAAACGTTTTATTTTCATCATTTTGTGGATCATATTAAGCTTTCAGCGCGTTATATTTAAAAAATGCCACCATGTTAAAGATTGCTTTGAACTTACTTCGTTGAAGTTTTAAAAAATGCTACCTTGTTGATCACCATCACTTCGCGTGCACCGCAGTTCCTCTTTGTGTGTGTCATCACGTCCAACGCTTCAACACGTCATTGCATCTCGATTACCCATTATTTGTGAGCGTACCCAGTCATCAACCTTGAAAGCTTTACTATTGCAACTAATCTTAGAGTTGTGGTTTTGAACATATTTATTTTGATATTGTCGAACTTTGACTGCTAGACTCTTACCATCAGTCACTTTTGGAATATTTTTAGACATCCATACCGGTTTGACTTTAGATCCAGCCACACGTCCCTTTAATAAAGTAAATGGAGATATTCCCGTAGCTGTATGGGGAGTATTTCTATAACACCATAACATTTCCTTTACAGCAACCTTACAGTCCTCATCATTGTTGTTGGCAAGTTGGATGCATTCTTTCAGCACTCGGTTGAATCTTTCTATCAAACCATTTTCTCTTGGATTGTATACAGAGGTAGTAATGTGTTTTACACCGACTTTATTGAGATATGTGGAAAATTCTTCTGCTATAAATTGCGGACCATTGTCTGATAAGATAGTACTTGGATACCCCTCTCTACGAAATATACCTTCACAAAATTCAATAATATTTGAGGCTTTGATATCTTTAGCAAATGCCACTTCAGGCCATTTAGAATGAAAATCTATCAGGACAATTGCAAACTTACTTTCAATACCCTTGACATGGAATGGACCACAAATATCAATAGCAACTTTGTCCCAAGGTTTCTCAGGAAAAGGAGTTGCTGAAATGGTAGTTTTATGGCATTTGTGAGACTTGTCACTGGACATGCATGCTATGCAATTCCTAACACATCTGTCTATGTCTTTGTCCATTCCAACCCACCAAAAATCATTCCTTGCTCTCCTTTTCATGCTCGTCATTCCACTGTGTCCTTCATGTAATAAATTCAATAATCTGTCATGCAATACTGCAGGTACAACTAATCTATCACCTCTCCTAAGAATGCCATCATAGAAAGATAATTCCGGCCAAATCATCTTATAATCGGCTAAAATAGATTTATCCAAGGATGACAAATCTACACCAATATGTAAGTTATTTATAATTTGTTGTAACATGGTGTCATTGTTCACAGCTTGAATCCATTCTTGTTCACTAAATGCATTATTACTAGATTCTTCGATGCTGGCTACTAACCATTCATCGTCATCCTTGGTTATATTATCTTTGTCACAAGGCAAAGGAAGGCGTGATAAACAGTCTGCATTTATATTTTTGTGACCTGGAACATAATTTATTTGAAAATTGTATCCCTGTAATCTATACAACCATTTTGCTATTCTAGGAGTTGCTCTTGACGCACCTTTGGTTGTAAAAATATCAATGAGAGGTCGGTGATCTGTTCTTAATTCAAATGTAGTTCCCCAAATGAAAGTTTTAAAATGGTCTACACCCCACCAACATGCTAAAGCTTCCTTTTCAATTACGGAATACGATGGTTCAGCACCCTTAAGTGTGCGAGATGCAAATGCTATAATTCTTTCAGCTCCTTTGTGTTTTTGCATAAGAACAGCACCTAACCCATAAGCGCTAGAATCTACTACAATTATTGAGGTATGTTCAGGATCATAAGGTTTAAGAGCTACAGCTTTTGTGATATCACTTTTGATGTTATCAAAGGCTTGTTGGCACACAGTTGACCATGCAAAAGAAACACCTTTTTTCATTAGCAATCTTAAATTATACACTTTGTCAGCAAAGTTTGGAACAAATTTAGAGTAGTATTCCGCAAGTCCCAAAAATGACCGTAACTGATCTTTATTAATAGGGTGAGGTGCATTCTTAATGGCATCTAATAATTTCATCTTGGGTTTAACGCCTTCACTGGAGATGGTATGACCAAGATAATCAATTTGTTTCACTCCAAACTTGCATTTTTCTCCACTTACAGTTAGACCAGCATCTTGTAATTTTTGTAATACACTGTGTAGTGCTTGGTCGTGAGAAATTATATCTTTTCCCCATATAAGAACATCGTCTTGAAATATTCTCACGTTCATTTCATTCTTTAATATACTGCACATGACTCTTTGAAAAACTGAGGATGCAGATGCCAACCCAAATGGCATTCTGAGATATTGGAAGGCACCTTCAGGCGTGATGAAAGATGTTAAATGCCTGGAATCAGAATGTAATTTGATCTTGTGATATGCATTTGACAAATCTATTGATGAGAAATACATGGCATCTTTGATGCTTGAAATCATTTCGTTGATGTGTGGCAAAGGAAATCTATCAACCCAAATATTCTTATTTAAATCCCTCAGGTCCACACACATCCTAATTTTTCCATTGGGTTTGCGAGCCAAAACGATGGGACTAAGCCAATTTGAAGCTTCAATAGGTTCTATTACTTTGGCTTCACACAATCTATTTAATTCTTCCTTTAAAGGATTCCGTAGAGCAAATGGTACATTCCTCACTTTATGAACAGACGGAATATTGTCTGCTTTTAAAATGATCTTGTGTTCAAATTTGATTAAACATCCTAGATCTTTGCTAAATAATTTGGGAAAAATAGATTCCCATTTTGAAGATGATTCTTCATTAGTTACTAATACATGTTCAAGATAATCATTGTCCAAAACCACCTGGTCAGGATGATTAGGATTCAATACTAACCCCATTTTTTTAAGATCTTTCCAACTTAATAAAGCACGTTCCTGTTCGACAACATAAACTTTAGTTGAACAAGATCTACTTTTAAAAGTTATTTTAGCATTAAAATAACCCAATACAGGTAACTTAACGCCACAATAACCTTTTGGTCGTGCATCGGAGGTTATTAAGGTGTATTTGTTTCCATTTTCCCACATATTTTTATCAATGATAGTGTATGGCGAACATGAATCCGCCCAAAGCATCATGTACACATCATTTATCAGTACTTCACATTTAGGTGGACAATATTCTTCAGAAATGTCATTAACAAAATCATCCTGCAACATCATCACTTCAATATCATTATCATTGTCATCAAATTCCTCATCATCATTGTCAGTATGAGATTCTACTAGATTTACAGAACGTTTCCAATTGGAGTAATCACCAGTTCTACACCATTTGGCGAAATGACCAATTTTTTTGCATTTAATGCATGTAACTTTGCTGGCAGGACATTTATTGAAGTCTGCAGTGTGTTTTTGACTACCACATCTATAACATACTCTTTTGGTCAAACTAGATTTATTTTTAGAAGTATTAGGTTTAACTTCTTTGTCACTTTTATAATCAGATTTTTTATAACCTGTAGACACAACATTAACATTACTAGATTCCTCTTTAGAGCTTAATTCTTTAACATAGTGGGAAGTATTCTCCATTTTTCTAGCAGTGTCAAGAGTTTTTTGTAGAGATGGATTTTTTAGTTCGAGTAAACGCTCTTGAATTTTGATGTTTTTAATTCTATTTATAAATTGATCTCTTATTATTTCTTCGTGTAAATCCTTGAATTTACATGTAATGGCTAAGGTTCTTAAACATGCCACATATTGTTGCACATTTTCATCTGCTAATTGTGCTCTAGAAAAAAATTTGTGTCTTTCAACTACGATACTTGTTTTCTTACCATAATTTTCTTCTAATGCTTTTAAAGCATCAGAGTATACATCAATAGTTGTGTCATTTGAACTAGTTTCACTAGTTTCACTTGTTTCATCAGTGTCGATAACTGTTGAAACAACACGATTTATTACAGGTAAAGTTTTTAATACTTTTCTGCCTTCGACACCTAAATTGTGTTTAAGTAATGCTAATTTTCTAGAAGGTAAAAATACATCACCGCCTATGGCCTCTAAATAGGTCTCAAAAGATTCTGACCAATCTTCCCAATTCATAGAAGGCGGACCTGGAGACTGCAAGAACTTGGGAGGAGCAACTACAGAAGATGAAACATCCATAATGATTAAATGTGACTGTAAATATCAAAATACACTTTGTAAATAGAATAAAAATAATAAATTAAAATAATTAATGTAGTCACCGTTGTCAATGGCTGATGTTTGGTTGTTTAAATAAATAAACTAAAATAATTAATGTAGTCACCGTTGTCATTAGTTGATGTTTGCTTGTAAATATGTTGTATTAAAGTTTATTTCATAAATTATATACTTGTTGCTTATTATTCATTTCATGTTGATCAAAGAGTTTATTTTGAATGATTTAATTATCATATTCAGAATTGCGCGTGAATTTTCAGAATTGTATGTTGAATTTATGCTGTACGTTGTTTTTAGTAATAATAATTTGTCACTTGCCTTGTTTGGAAATAGTATATAACATTTGACGAGTGAAATAGGAAGTTCCGCTAATATTTGCCGAGTTTATATGTGAAATAGCAGATTCCGATATATTTGTTGAGTTCGTGATCATCCGTCGAAGTAAATAGCTTTGGTTGCTATGGATTTTCAAAATGGCCGTCACGTTGCGTGTTTAACGTGAAAAAACGTCAAACGTGATGATGTAGATGCAATGACGTGTTGAAGCGTTGGACGTGATGACACACACAAAGAGGAACTGCGGTGCACGCGAAGTGATGGTGATCAACAAGGTAGCATTTTTTAAAACTTCAACGAAGTAAGTTCAAAGCAATCTTTAACATGGTGGCATTTTTTAAATATAACGCGCTGAAAGCTTAATATGATCCACAAAATGATGAAAATAAAACGTTTTTTCGTAATTGAGGTGGATTAAAAATCGCTATGTAGCGCGGTGAGATATTATGCCAAAATAGTTCAGAAATTAGATTTAGAAAACATTGAGATGGTTCCAATTAAGCGCAAATGTCTTTTTTTTTTTTTTGAAGTAATTATATGAAATATATACTCATCAGGTACCTTGAAACTTCACGAAAGATTCAGCCTTAACCTGGGGTTGTGTGTGGCAGGTTTTCAGTTTGTAGGAATTCTTCAATCTAAGTGTAGAAGGTTTTCAGTTTGTAGAAATTTTTCAATCCAAGTCAAATTCCTTTCATCAATTTCTTCAAAAGTATCTCATCCTCGTGCCACTGAAATGACTTGAATTACAGTGGTTTAAGTAGAAAGATGAAGTTTATTCAATACAACAACCCCAGAGGTATACAAGGTCCAGCTCTCTCAGCAACTGTGCATCTCTGGTCTGCTCCCTTTCTATAAAATATTAATACAATCATTTGGGTTGGCATCTGCATCCTCAGTTTTTCAAAGAGTCATGTGCAGTATATTAAAGAATGAAATGAACGTGAGAATATTTCAAGACGATGTTCTTATATGGGGAAAAGATATAATTTCTCACGACCAAGCACTACACAGTGTATTACAAAAATTACAAGATGCTGGTCTAACTGTAAGTGGAGAAAAATGCAAGTTTGGAGTGAAACAAATTGATTATCTTGGTCATACCATCTCCAGTGAAGGCGTTAAACCCAAGATGAAATTATTAGATGCCATTAAGAATGCACCTCACCCTATTAATAAAGATCAGTTACGGTCATTTTTGGGACTTGCGGAATACTACTCTAAATTTGTTCCAAACTTTGCTGACAAAGTGTATAATTTAAGATTGCTAATGAGAAAAGGTGTTTCTTTTGCATGGTCAACTGTGTGCCAACAAGCCTTTGATAACATCAAAAGTGATATCACAAAAGCTGTAGCTCTTAAACCTTATGATCCTGAACATACCTCAATAATTGTAGTAGATTCTAGCGCTTATGGGTTAGGTGCTGTTCTTATGCAAAAACACAAAGGAGCTGAAAGAATTATAGCATTTGCATCTCGCACACTTAAGGGTGCTGAACCATCGTATTCCGTAATTGAAAAGGAAGCTTTAGCATGTTGGTGGGGTGTAGACCATTTTAAAACTTTCATTTGGGAAACTACATTTGAATTAAGAACAGATCACCGACCTCTCATTGATATTTTTACAACCAAAGGTGCGTCAAGAGCAACTCCTAGAATAGCAAAATGGTTGTATAGATTACAGGGATACAATTTTCAAATAAATTATGTTCCAGGTCACAAAAATATAAATGCAGACTGTTTATCACGCCTTCCTTTGCCTTGTGACAAAGATAATATAACCAAGGATGACGATGAATGGTTAGTAGCCAGCATCGAAGAATCTAGTAATAATGCATTTAGTGAACAAGAATGGATTCAAGCTGTGAACAATGACACCATGTTACAACAAATTATAAATAACTTACATATTGGTGTAGATTTGTCATCCTTGGATAAATCTATTTTAGCCGATTATAAGATGATTTGGCCGGAATTATCTTTCTATGATGGCATTCTTAGGAGAGGTGATAGATTAGTTGTACCTGCAGTATTGCATGACAGATTATTGAATTTATTACATGAAGGACACAGTGGAATGACGAGCATGAAAAGGAGAGCAAGGAATGATTTTTGGTGGGTTGGAATGGACAAAGACATAGACAGATGTGTTAGGAATTGCATAGCATGCATGTCCAGTGACAAGTCTCACAAATGCCATGAAACTACCATTTCAGCAACTCCTTTTCCTGAGAAACCTTGGGACAAAGTTGCTATTGATATTTGTGGTCCATTCCATGTCAAGGGTATTGAAAGTAAGTTTGCAATTGTCCTGATGGATTTTCATTCTAAATGGCCTGAAGTGGCATTTGCTAAAGATATCAAAGCCTCAAATATTATTGAATTTTGTGAAGGTATATTTCGTAGAGAGGGGTATCCAAGTACTATCTTATCAGACAATGGTCCGCAATTTATAGCAGAAGAATTTTCCACATATCTCAATAAAGTCGGTGTAAAACACATTACTACCTCTGTATACAATCCAAGAGAAAATGGTTTGATAGAAAGATTCAACCGAGTGCTGAAAGAATGCATCCAACTTGCCAACAACAATGATGAGGACTGTAAGGTTGCTGTAAAGGAAATGTTATGGTGTTATAGAAATACTCCCCATACAGCTACGGGAATATCTCCATTTACTTTATTAAAGGGACGTGTGGCTGGATCTAAAGTCAAACCGGTATGGATGTCTAAAAATATTCCAAAAGTGACTGATGGTAAGAGTCTAGCAGTCAAAGTTCGACAATATCAAAATAAATATGTTCAAAACCACAACTCTAAGATTAGTTGCAATAGTAAAGCTTTCAAGGTTGATGACTGGGTACGCTCACAAATAATGGGTAATCGAAAACCTGGTTCCTCCAAGTGGTCTAAACCAAAACAGATTGTTCATGTATCAGGTAATATAGTGAAATTAGATGATGGTAAACAATGGAACGTAAGAAGCATTACAAAATGTAATAATCTTGAATGCAAACAAATGGGTAATCTAGAAGACAATGTTCCAAAAACATCTGTAGAGAAAAGAGATGATGTACACATGTCTAAGCCCTTTTCTACTAGGCATAAGTGCAAACCGGTATGGATGAAAGATTATAATTGTCCATGATTTATGTATCAATACGGAACTTAGTTATATCACTTTAAATAATTTTTCTTTTAATTCATTAGTTATATCACTTTAAAAAGTTTTCTTTTAATTCAATGATATTTATTGTATTAATATTTTATAGAAAGGGAGATATGTTGTATCTTAGTAATGATGTCACTGTTCAATGGTTGCTGTGCTCACTGGATTCCAGAGTGTGGAATCCAGGGAGCAGACCAGAGATGCACAGTTGCTGAGAGAGCTGGACCTTGTATACCTCTGGGGTTGTTGTATTGAATAAACTTCATCTTTCTACTTAAACCACTGTAATCCAAGTCATTTCACACAGTTCTGTGTCAGAACAGAAACCCTGCGACAAAACTACCAAGCCAATTCTTTACTGGAAAGGAAACAAGCTTTCGGGGACCGGTTTCTGGCATTGCAGCAGTCTTCGGCCCGGCTTGCTTGAATCCTGATGGTGCCGTGAGCAAGGGACTCATGTCTGAGCATACCCTGCCACTCCTATAGTGGCCAAAACGATTCAGAAAAGTGGGTGGTGATGGACAGAGCATCTGAAATAAACAGAACACTCATACCCAGTCAAAAGATCAGGGCTTGATCCATCACCGTTTTGTAGCTCACTACACCATCCCAGTTCAGAACCTGGCTACATGCAAATTAGTCTGGCCCTGGCCCAGTGCATCATGGGAACAGGGCAGACCAAACTACCAAGCCAATTCTTAACTGGAAAGGAAACAAGCTTCCGGGGACCGGTTTCTGGCATTGCAGCCGTCTTCGGCCCGGCTTGCTTGAATCCTGATGGTGCAGTGAGCAAGGGACCCCCACTTTTTGAATCGTTTTAGCCACCACAAGTGTGGCAGGGAATACTCAGATGTGAGTCCCTTGCTCACTGCACCATCAGGATTCAGGCAAGCCGGGCCGAAGACGGCTGCAATGCCAGAAACCGGTCCCCGGAAGCTTGTTTCCTTTCCAGTAAATAATTGGCTTGGTAGTTTGGTCTGCCCTGTTCCCATGATGCACTGGGCCAGGGTCAGACTAATTTGCATGTAGCCAGGTTCTGAGCTGGGATGGTGCAGTGAGCTAAAAAACGGTGATGGATCAAACCCTGATCTTTTGACTGGGTACGAGTGTTCTGTTTAATTCAGATACTCTGTCCATCACCACCCCCACTTTTTGAATCGTTTTAGCCACCACAAGTGTGGCAGGGAATACTCAGATGTGAGTCCCTTGCTCACTGCACCATCAGGATTCAGGCAAGCCGGGCCGAAGACGGCTGCAATGCCAGAAACCGGTCCCCGGAAGCTTGTTTCCTTTCCAGTAAAGGATTGGCTTGGTAGTTTGGTCTGCCCTGTTCCCATGATGCACTGGGCCAGGGTCAGACTAATTTGCATGTAGCCAGGTTCTGAGCTGGGATGGTGCAGTGAGCTAAAAAACGGTGATGGATCAAGCCCTGATCTTTTGACTGGGTACGAGTGTTCTGTTTAATTCAGATACTCTGTCCATCACCACCCCCACTTTTTGAATCGTTTTAGCCACCACAAGTGTGGCAGGGAATACTCAGATGTGAGTCCCTTGCTCACTGCACCATCAGGATTCAGGCAAGCCGGGCCGAAGACGGCTGCAATGCCAGAAACCGGTCCCCGGAAGCTTGTTTCCTTTCCAGTAAAGAATTGGCTTGGTAGTTTGGTCTGCCCTGTTCCCATGATGCACTGGGCCAGGGTCAGACTAATTTGCATGTAGCCAGGTTCTGAGCTGGGATGGTGCAGTGAGCTAAAAAACGGTGATGGATCAAGCCCTGATCTTTTGACTGGGTACGAGTGTTCTGTTTAATTCAGATACTCTGTCCATCACCACCCCCACTTTTTGAATCGTTATAGCCACCACAAGTGTGGCAGGGAATACTCAGATGTGAGTCCCTTGCTCACTGCACCATCAGGATTCAGGCAAGCCGGGCCGAAGACGGCTGCAATGCCAGAAACCGGTCCCCGGAAGCTTGTGTCCTTTCCAGTAAAGAATTGGCTTGGTAGTTTGGTCTGCCCTGTTCCCATGATGCACTGGGCCAGGGTCAGACTAATTTGCATGTAGCCAGGTTCTGAGCTGGGATGGTGCAGTGAGCTAAAAAACGGTGATGGATCAAGCCCTGATCTTTTGACTGGGTACGAGTGTTCTGTTTAATTCAGATACTCTGTCCATCACCACCCCCACTTTTTGAATCACTTTTGTGACACAGCAGCGGCGCACAAAATGCGCCACTATGCAACATATTAACAACGTGACACATCTAGTGTGCTGCGTCACTTGTAAAGCCTTGCGCTACATTTTACCCGCGTCAGGTATAATGTATGCAGGGTCAGGTATAATGTATGTAGGGTGAGCGTTCCATCGCAAGGAAGCCCCGTAAAAGTGACGCAGTGAAATCTACAAGATTTCACTGAGTCATTTTTACGTCCTCACTGCATCAAATCCTTACCCCTGCTTGAAGCAGGCATAAGGAGTGACACAGCATGTTAGGTATAGGGCACCCCTGAGCAGTGCTGGAGTTGCGTCGTGCTTGCGACACGACTCCAGCACTGCGTCACCCTTACGCCGACAGATGCGTCACGCATCTGTCTATCCTTGCACCACAGTGCACCGCATTGTAAATGCAGCGCATCTATGGTGGGGCAAGGTTGTTTTTGAGTCATGCAAAATAATTGGCGCATCCCTGCTAATATGCAGGGATGCGCCAGTTATTGTAAATCTGCCCCTTTGTGCTTAAAAAAGCGCAAAGAGGTGAACAGCATCTGCTCACATTCTGTTAATTTAGGCTATTCTCGTGCTCCCTCGAAAGGACTTTTCCGGAAAATGACACAGCATGGCAGATGGCGTAATTTCGGATATTGCCCTAAAAAGCATAACAGGAAGTGCCAGAAATGAACATACACAGTATTAAGCCAGCGTAACTAAAATTATGCTACCCTATCAACAGTGCATCACCTCTCAGCTGAATGACAAGCTGGGCACCATCTGCAAACATGTGAAACCAAGATCCTTGCAAGTGGATGAGTCCAGCCAACCGCTCAATGTAGATGTTGAGCAGCTGGGGCGATAAGCGTAGTAATTTCTGTGTCCAGAGGCAAGATCTTTCCTTGCTTTGCAAATTCGTGATTTTGTTTTTTATTCTTAACCTTCTTGGAATGCAAGTGCTCGATCCCTTCTGCATTCCTTCCTTCCCCTAGTTTGGTTAAACACATACAGATGCAGTGGAATGTGCTCAGAAATAGAAACTGGGAAGAGGAGCCAAACAGTATGAAGACATAAGATGCAAGCTACAGATCTTAGTTGACTCAAGAATTTCATCGGTAATGTGAAACACAACAAGAAATAAAAGATATCCTGCTCAGACTAGAGAATGCGTGCATTTGTGCATAGTAATCAAACACAAAAGTATGAGACTCTCCCTTCTCTTTCAGTGTATTGAGCCTTACCTGAGATCAGAGAGAGGTTATTGTTAATTTTGGGCTAGGTTAGGCCGGCTATTCCACAGCTGAGGCACGTCACTGGTTTATATGACCCATAAGATGCCTGTCACTTGATAATTTTCGCAAAATGCTTCCCTTTCTCGCAGTTATGTGTGATTATGAGCCTTGGGTTAATTTGCGCAATTCTGTTGTCAAATCAGGATTCAGTTATGGAGGCAGGGTACATTCAAGAATGCTAATAGGCCAGGTCTGTGTTGGTTGTTCAGGACTAACGGCCACATGCATCATTGCACCCGTTTGCGATTCCTAAATTGTGAAAATTAAGGAATCGCAATTTAGAAATCGCAAACTGCAATGCATGAAACATTCGCATTTATTTTTGCGATTCGGTATTTTTCCTTAATTGCGATTCACAGTTTGCGAATCGCAATTAAGGAAACCCCTTCCCATTGATTCCTATGGGCCAAAAGGCCCATAGGAATGAATGGGAAGGCATTCACATTTTGCGAATTTCAAATTGCAATTTGCAAAATGTGAATGCAATTTCAAGGGTGCAGGGGGGGGTCCAAAGAACCCCTCCCTGCACCCCTGAAATGTAACTTTAAATGCAATTTACACACACACATGCCCCAAGGGCATGTGTGTGTCTAAATTAAAACTTTCAAAAATGCAATTTGTGCATATTTGAACGTTTTCGGTAAATTAGCATGAAGTTCAACTTCATGCTATTTTACCACTTCCAAATTGCGAATTCGCAATTAAAAAATGATCATGCATTGCATTTAAGAAATCTGAAATTGCGATTTCTTAAATGCAATCGCAATTTTTGAAATCGCAACATGGTTGCGATTCCTAAAATTGCGAAATGCATGATGCATTCCAAATTAGTCAATTGCATTCGCAAACGGCCGAAAATTACGATTCGCACCGTTTGCGAATGCAATTGACTTTGATGCATGTGGGCATAAGGGTCAGATGTAGGAAGCTATTTAGCGGTCGTAAAGGTTGCAATTCGCTAAATCACATGATTAGCGACCACTAGATGACTTGCACAAATGTACTAAATGCATTTAGCAATTCGGTAAAGTTGCTAAGTGAGTTTAGGAAATCATAAGGAATCCCTATTTGGGAGGCTGTTGAGGGCGTACCTTCGAAACAGTGATTTATTATGATATGTATTCATGTTTTGCAAATCATGGCTGGTCGCAAAACAGTAATACGTTATCACCTCCTCAAAGGGGATGGTAGGCCATTTGAAAATGGGAAGACGACCTCAAGGGACCCGTTTCCCTATCAGAATGATAAAACATTATTTTTAAGTGTAGGCAGTGTTCCCATGGACCACTGCATGCTCTTAAAAAATGAAAGAAGTACTGCGAATTATTTTTTTTAATGCATCCCGTTTTCCTTTAATCAAAATGGACTGCATTTAAAACAAAAGATTGCTTTATTTAAAAGCAATCATGGACATAGTCGTCTGCTGCCCCAGCAGGCCACCATCCCTATGATGGCTATCATTCCTAATGGATTGCAAACTGCTACTTACCTCATTAATATTCATGAGGTAGGTCGATTTGCAACCCACAGGAATAAGTAATTTAAGAATAAAAGTTTCATACATTAGGAATATCGATTTCCTAATTGCAATTCTGACAAAATAGCTATCTGGAAATTACTACCCAATGTTAGTACATCTGGCCCAAGTATTTTCAGTAAGAGCTGTTTGGTACCTGACTGTGCGGGCTGTCCTGAAAGTCTCAGCATTATGGTTAGCATGCCAGGTGAGGGTGGCTTATCTGAAGCCCTCCTAGCTGCTTCCCCAGAGTGCTGCTGTGCTTCCTGGAATGACAGGTGACGCCACAGCTGCAGTGTTAGTGTTGTGGGCGTCCGTTGTGGATCCCTCTGTGGTACTGCACTTGCATTCACAGAACCGGGGGTCTCAGTGTTGGCTGGAGTGGCTTTGACCCTCAGAACTGGGGTATGTTGGCTCAAGCACTGAGGGCTCTGCTTACAGTGGCAATAGCGCAAGGCTCTGCCAAACCAAATGTCTCACTATGCATTGACTTATGAAATCTAAATGCCTTTTTTTTTTTAAGATAAACCTGTTAGATAGCTTTTCTAAGAATCTGCAGATGTTATCAAACCCATTTTTGGAACCATAATTAAATTTTAAGCAAGTGTTTAGGGCTGAATATTTATGTCCCATCAGTTTCAACTACATTTTATTTTTAATCATTTATTTTCAAAACATTGAATTCTGATTGCTTTGTTTCAATACTTTAACCTATTCTTACTCATGGATCTTTATCTAACACACAAGTGGTCTACTAGGGCTTTCTTGGCTCAGTGTCAACTCCGGATCGCACTAGCAGCGGCCACTGTAAACATGAAATTACCCTCTCTCCCTTTGGGAAGGGAAGGTGTTGGCAAAATATCACTTCACCAAGAGGAGCCAAAAGCACTGATTTTGACTGCAGCAGTATGAATGGGGTTGAGCTTATTCAGACATCATGATGTGTTCTTCCTTCTGTATTGGGGACTTTTTCATTTTAGCAATAAATTGCTAGATCTGTGCAGCTGTTATGACCACTAGAATATGTTCCTAAAATATTTTAAATAATTTCTCCATGCCATTCGTATTCTCTACAAATATTGCCTTTCATTGTGTCTGTTGGAAAAGGCCCTCTCTGAAGGGTCACCCCAAGCTTTTTGCCTTCCTCCTCCTCGTTGCTGAAATCCTTTTGTTGGTCTTAGGACTCTGAGCACCTTACCACTGCTAATCAGAGCAAACGTGCATGTGCTTCTACCCTAAACATGTGTGTAATTGGTGTATACCTGATTGATCTATATAATTTACTTGAAAGTCCCTTGTACAGTGGTATGCCATATACCAAGGGACTGTAAGTTAAACGCTACTGCAGCACTGATTGTGTCACCCACAGAAGTCGCTTTTCAAACATGTCTCAGGTCTGCCATTGCAGTGCAGTGTATGCAGTTTACTGCCATTTTGACTTGGCATTTAAAACTACTTGCCAAGCCTTAACCTCCACTTTTATTCCTTATAAGTCACTCCTAAGGTATACCCTAGAGAGCCCTAAGGGCAGGGTGCTATGTAAGTAAAAGGTAGGACATGTGCATTTATATTTTCCATGTCCTGGTGGTGACAAACAGCCTATTTCGTTTTTCACTACTGTGAGGCCTATTCCTCTCATGGGTTAGCATTGGAAATTCCCTAATACACTTTTAAGCTGTACATCCTGATCAGAGAGAAGTAGCCTTTCATGTTTCAAATGTTTGGAATGGTAAAGATAAACCCTCCTTACTGGTGAAGTTGGATTTAAAATTACTGTTTTAGAAATGCCACTTTTAGAAAGTGGACATTTCTCTGAACTTACTGCTTTATGTGCCTCACATCCTGTCTCCAATACACATCTGGGGTGGGTGACAGCTACATTTTGTGCATTCCCCTAGACAGCCACAACACAGGAAGGATATGTGTGTCTGAGTACCCTTCTACATACATCTGCATTCTGATGGCCTTGCCTGGACAGGATGGAAGGGAAGGGCTAGCCAGTCATGTGTCCCTGTCCCCACACAAAGGGCTGATTATCCCCCACAGGTAGCCTGGCAGACAGGACTGGATGGAAAAGAATACCTGTGCACTTCAGAGATCTGCTTTGAAGTCAGCCCCACAGCAAAGTCACTTTTGGGTATAAGTACTGGGTCTGTGATCCCTTTAAATCAGACACTACTGGACTTGTAACTGAAGAACTGCCAGATGAACTGCTGTGATTCTTAAAGGTCTCAACCGGCCTGCTGATCTAGAAAACCTGCTTTTCTGTTTGTTGGCCTGCTGCTCTTTTTTTTTTTTTATTCTTCCTCATATGACCTCCGTAGCTACTGCCGCCTCTCAACCTGTCCCACCACTGGTGCAAATAGCTTTTGGTGGATGCTTAGTCTCAGCTGATATGTTCTAAACGGGGAGTGACCGTTTATACTCAACTTGAGCTGACCCAGAGGTATTAATCATTGGAAGATACCCTAGATCCAGATCTAACAAATGGTAATCCAGAATCTACAACCTACTCAGGGGGGTCATCCAGCCAATTCCAGAACAACCCAGTAACAGCCCTGTCCCTAGAAGCATTAACCCTCTGGTCTATGGCTCGATAATACTTAACAGAATTCCATCAAGCATTCCAACTAGGAGAGGTTTCCTCTCGCCACAGCAGGCAGATCTCCCTCCTTGCCAGCAACATGAGGTAAAACACCAGTTTGTATTGAGGCTCACACTGAAGTTGTGTCCCACCCGGCATAGACAGCACACCAAAAAAAGATGAGAGTTGGGCTTACCTCGATATCTACACCCAGGACCTTGGAAATGGTCTTACCCACATCCAAACAGAATTCATGTATCTTGGGACAGGACATGAATATATGGACTTCATCCATGTTCTGAAAGCCGCACCTCCAACAGTTAGCTGGTCCTCCACCCTACAGTTTAGAGACCTTAAAAGGGGTCCAGTATATCCAATGGAGTGTGAAGAAATGATTTTGTCTGAGTGCAGCAGATTTAATCACAGAATACAGCATGTCAATAGATACTTGCCATAACTGCTTCCGTTCTTCGCCAGGCAAAATGTTCTCCCAAACCTGGTACGGCTTATCCATTCTACTTTCTGCTGCAGCCAGAATATAGTTATACCATAGGGCCACTTCTTCCTTTCTAAGGGATCGATTTTGCAAGTCCTTCTTCATGTCATTATCCACACAACACGACCAGCTTTGAGATTTACACCATGACGTAAGCTGATAGTGCTTAAATCTGGACAAAGTTCCAGCTGTGGTTCGATTCCAGAACTCCCAGGGAAGACATTTACTATCCACTACTAAATCCCCCCATACTCGGACTCCTGCCGCTTTTAGTGGGTGAGCTCGGGCATCTAAAAGGCAATCCGGCATTCCAGGAGAGTCCCACACCGGCGCCCATTCGCTGTAATAAGGAAGCCCCAAACAGACTTGACAGTCCAGCCAAAGCTTGGCCGCCGTACCCAACGTTTTCAGACAAACCTTTTTGTAAAATTTGGGAGAGCCAAATTTGTAAATAAAACCATAGTCTCCTACCCCCTCCAGCATGGCTTTGAGTATATTATCGATTAGAGAATTATCCGGGGTGTGTAATAGCATCCGGGCATTTTTTATTTGGTAGGCTCAGCAGTAGAGCTGAAGGTCAGGTAAACCAATACCACCTTGTGTTAATTTGTGCCTGAGTTTTTTCCAGGACAGTCCAATCTCTTTTCCTGCCCATATAAAAGAGGAAATCCTACCCTGAATTTTAAGGATCTCAGATTTTGGAAATTCCAGAGATATATTGTTAAAAAGATAAGTATACTTTGGGAGTACACACATTTTAATCAGGTTGAATCGCCCGTATTGCGATAGTGGTATGTTCTGCCATCTTTTTAAAAGAATCTCAAATTCCTTTGAAACTCTATCTAAATTTACCTTTGAAATTTTCCTAGGATCTTGAGTTATTGTGATTCAGAGATATCTAAAATCTGTTGCGTATGCCTCCTCCTGATTAGCAATGTTCCAGGCCATAACCTCTGTCTTATCTTTGTTTACCTCATAACCTGAGAACTTTCCGAAGGTTTCGGTTTCAAGTATAAGCTTGTGCAAAGTCGTGTCTACACTGGATGAGAACGCCACTAGATCGTCTGCATATATAGCTAGTTTTCTAACAAACCCACCTACTTTAAATGGAGACATCTTCTTATTTAACCTTAAACTTTGAGAGAAATCTCCAAATAAATGTAAAAAAGAATGGGAAACAGCGGACATCCCTGCCTTGTTCCACGTTCTATATTAACACGCCGGGAAATGCCAGTTAACACGGTCAAAAGCTTTGGCCGCGTCAACTGTAATAATTGACAGAGGGAGACCCATTGATGATGCCATGTCCACTGTACCAACCAAAGTATAAACCAAGTCTGACATTTGCCTACCCGGAAGAAAACCCTTTTGGTCTTCATGGATTATTTGGCCTATAATTTTACAAAGCCGTTTATTCAGAATACCTGCAAAAACCTTATAATCGACCTTTAATAAGGAAATTGGGCGGTATGATTGACACTGAAAAGGGTCCTTATCTAGCTTCAGAATCAGAGTGATAACTGCTTCCGACCATGAGTCAGGTAGTGGGCAAGAGCCCTTTAGGATTTCGTTAAACAGCTTCATCCAGAACGGAATGATTACATCCTTTAATATGAGGTAAACCTCGATTGGAATTGTGTTTGGGCCAGCAGCTTTCCCCTTTTTAGCCAAGTTTAACACTTCCAGTATCTCACTCCCTGATATTTCTGAAGAAAAAATTGTCGACTAGCCTCTGTTAACCACAACAGTTGTTTCTCCTTCAGCCAGCTGTAAGTTCATCCACCCCCTGGAGATCTTCATGATATAAATCTTGAAAGAACCCTGTAAAGGCCTGTTCTATTTCGTCTTTTTCCTCTGTCAGTTGTGTACCCAACTTGATCTGATATATATATTGGCTCTATCAGTCCTAGACTTCATGGCAAGAAGCTTACCACAGTTCTCCCCTGGATCAAACCCACTCATCTTACTTATCTCCCACTTTTGATGGAAAATGTCTTCAGTTTTAATTTTAAATTTCAGTTGATACTCCTCCACTTTCTTTACCCACTGCTCTTTCCCCAGGTCATCAGGGGGACTCCCCCTCAACACAGCTTCAGCCCTTGCTATCTGCAGTTCTAAATAGGCCAGTTCTTCCCTCTCTGACCTAGCCCACGCTGATACTGCCCCTTTTAGTGTCCCTCTCAGCCAAGCCTCAAAGGCATCCCAAACGATATACAGGGGGGCAGACCCAAGATTATTATGTAAGAAGATTTCAGTTTCAAACTTCAAAAAGTCTGGAGTAGAGGATCACAGGAGAAACCTCCTATTTAATGTCCATCTTCGTAAAGAGAAATTCAGGGGAAAATCTAGTTTGAGGACCATAGCACCATGATCCAATAAATGAATAAGCATATATTTGATTAAAGGCACCCTATGTGTGTCTGCATGCTCCATAAATATATAATCTAACCTGGAATAATGAGAGTTATTTTTACTATAAAAGGAATACTCCATAGTTGAAGTTTTTTAGGATGTTCAGGAGGTGCGCTTTTACACGAGGAGCTGCTATCTGAGTGCGAGAGGAAGACCTATCTAGCCTGTTGTCTAAAAGTACATTAAAATCCCCCCCCCCATGATCAGAGGAGCTTCAAACTCGGCGAGGGCCAAATAAAGGCTACTCAGAGGGGAAATATAATCCTCATTAGGCCCATAAAAGCTAACCAGGGTATGTTGGACCCCCCTATATTTAATCTCAGCAATGACCCAGCGTCCTCTGAAATCTACCTGGGATTTTGTTACCTCTACTCCAGAGTTTCTTTTTAATATTATCACTGTCCCTTTAGAGCAACATTGCTGATCCGAAGCAATGATTCTGTCTACCCATTTAAATTTACCAAATAGTGCCTTGCACTCTGCTTGCAGGAGGTGAGTCTCCTGAAGCAAAAGGAGTTTAGCTGAACTATTCCTTAAATTCGGAAGAATCAGACGTTGTCTTCTTATAACTTTCAAGCCATTAACATTCCAACTGGGACATTCAAGGTGTTGATTTCCATCCTGGGTAGGCCTATCCCACAACATAGATCTGACTCTTCTTTCTGCAGTAGCCACTAGAGGTTGTAATGTCACATGATTTTAATATATATATATTTTTATTTTTTCCCATTGCTCCCCACCAACAACATGAAAAAAAAAAACTCCCCAACACCCCCGACTTCCCCCGCCCCACCCTGCGGGAACCCTCCCATACTACCTATCGACAATAAATATTGCCTATTTGAGCCGTGAGCCCCAAGCCTCTATATATCCAGTATAGTCAGCATTCTCAGGAGCAGCACCTAGAATCTGGAATTCACTTCCTTCTAACATTAGAAAGATTGAAAACACTATATCCTTTAAGAGGGAAACTAAGATCTTCCTAATGAGTAAATTCCTTCCATAGTCAGAACATGGGAAGACAGAAGGCATGCGCATTGGCAGGAATTGAAACAGACTCAGAAAATAAACATTCAGGATCGTCGGATTCAGTTACACTTTATATTGTGCTATGTATTAAGTCATGGTTCGTACTTATGTTGATATAATCCATATTCCTGTAGAAATTTGTTCTTATATTTTATGTGCCATATATATACCTACCTCTTAATGTTGTGAAAGTTGCTACAACGATACAGATTATAACTACCTCATGTAATGTGAAGCGCTCTGATACCCAAGGGTCTTGTTCGCGCTATACAAAACTCTAAATAAATAAATAAATAGTGTTAAAAAATAGAATTGGATGCTAGTTCACTGACCCCACACTTTACACAGCGGTGTTAAATTGTGCCAAAAAGGTATCTACCTCCTCGGGAAACCTAAAGTTGTACATCTTGTTTGCTAGAACCACTTTTGAGAAAGCTGGAAACCGCAGCTGCACCTGGGCCCCTAAGTCCTTTAACGCATCCATCCGCTTTCCCAGCTCCCATCTCCTGTCCTCCGTAACCCGGGAGATATCCAAACGAATTCTGAAGGAGGCGCCTTGTACCTGAATGGACCTGAGTTTAAGAGCCGCCCCCGGTAACTGCTCCTTAAGGGTATAAGACTGTATATAAACCAGAATCTTTCTAGGTTTTTTCCGAGCCGGGTTTAACCTAAAGGGGTCTCTATGAATTCGCTGTATTTCTGCCTCCCAGACCGAGGCAGATGCAATCTGTGGGAAGGCATTAGTCAGAATATTAATGACATAGGATTTTAGATTTTCTCCTTCCAGCCCTTCTTTTAAATCTAAGATCCTAATGTTGTTCCTCCTTGACATATTTTCCAGTCTCTCCAATCTCTCTGCCATGTACCGCTCTCTATCTTTTAGTCTCAATACCTCTTGAGCATTGTCCTTAACCTCCTGCCCAAGGTCCCCAACTTTTTGTTAGAGGTCATCCATCCTGTGAGTGAGTGCCAGGAGGTTTTCTTCTAAGCCGGTACAGGTATCTTGTATTTTCTTTTTATTCGCTTCCGATGTAGAGAAGCGAGCCCCAATTTCCAGAGTCAGCCGTTTTAGTAGCCCCTGAACCGTTTCTGCACTTTGAGCTTCCTCTTCCAATGGAGAAGACCCTTGCTCCTCAAGATCTTCTTGTCTTTCCTCTCTACTCAATACAGGCATAGTACTCAAAGGTGCAAAACGATTAGAGAGTGTGATAGAGGGGTCCACCACCTCTATACTTTCCTCTACTGTGACAGCAGTACCACACCGTCTTACGGGGTCAGGGTTGCCCTGTATGTTGGCAATGAAATAGGACCTAAGTGATGGGATTACCTTTATGGGTACTAAGTTCTTAGTTTTCTTTCGGCTCTTTGCAGGTGTAAGTTTCACTGGTTTGTCAACTGGGTTGTTAGCTTTGTTATCTACCTGCCTCTGTTTGGGCTTTTTTCTGCCTACACCTTGAGCAGGCTCCGTGACTCGATGAGGCTGTACTGGTCCCCCCCCCCCCCCGGAAAGTTGCGTGATCTTAATTTGTACCTTCTCCCTCGGGTCAGCTCAATGGATAAGATGGAAGGGGAGGTAGTAGCGCTAGGGGTGACAATAAAGGTGGAAGTAGGACCTGAACAGCCTGGAATGTCCGTATTTGCTATGTATAACTGAGCCTCTCTAACAGCCCTCACGGCCTTAGGAGCGCCTAGTTGTTCAACAGATTGTAGGCTAACTACTTCCATGGGATAGGGGTGAGGTACATATCTCGGATTTGCAGATTGTTTCCGGCACTCCACAAGGTAGGCATAGGAGTGAAACCTAAAGTAACCTTGTTAGCGCTACTTTCTTCTAAGCACTTTTTTCTTTTAAAACTCTATATCTCAACTTCTATACATTGGAGTTTTGTCAGGTTGGTCCTGTTTTGTGTATAATATAATGACATATTTGTATAAACCTGTGTGGAGTCTTTTTGTTGTGTATTCACTGTGTGTGTGTGTGTGTGTGTTGCACAAATAGTTGACATATTGCCTCTTTAGATAAACCTGACTGCTCTGTTTCAAGCTGCCAGAAGGTGAGCACAGGTTATGTTTTAGTGTGTATCTAGCTTACCTTGACTAGGATTGTGGCTTTTGCTTGAACGGGGTGCATACTTTTGCCAACCAAAACCACATTCCTAACAGTGTCTATAATAGGATTCCAGTATTACTTAAATTCGGTTTTTACAATGAAAACACAAGTCCAGTAATTTAATAACCAGTCATCCTGTTCTATTTGTGCAAAATGTTGAGCATTTTTTACACTCTATTTTTATTATTTTGACCTACGTGGCGACTAAATGTATGGATCCCGTGAGGATTATATGATGCTTTGTACACATAGCCTCTGGTAACAGTCAATCAATCAATCAGTGTTTGTTAAGCGTGGCTACTCACCCGTAAGGGTTTCAAGGTGCTGTGGGGGGGCTGAAGGTCCTGATGGTTGCTGAGGTTCAGTCGAAGAGACAGGTCTTGAGATCCTTCCTAAATTGGGTTAGCCACGGGGATAGCCTGAGGTGGAGAGGTAGGGTTTTCCACGTTTTGCCGGCAAGGTAGGAGAAGAATCTTCCTCCGGTCCTGGTCTTGAAGATCCAAGGGACGTTGGCAAGGGCCAGTTCGGAGGAGCGGAGGTGTTTAGTGGGTACGGGGAATGAGAGGCAGAGGTTGAGGTATGCTGGTCCAGCGTCATGAAGGGATTTGTAGGGGTGTGTGACGTGCTTGAACATGACTCTTTTGTTGACTGGGAGCCAGTCGAGTTCTCACAGGTGTTTGAAGATGTGACTGCGGAGTGGGATGTTGTGGACCAATCTGGCTGCTGCATTCTAAACGTTCTGTAGTTTCCTGAGGAGTTTCTGGGTGACTCCTGCATAGAGTGCAATACCCTAGCCAAGTCTGCTGCTGATGAGTACGTGGGTGTCTGTCTTTCTGGCCTCAGTGGGGATCCATCTGAAGGTCTTTTGAGCAGGAGAAGAGTGTGGAAGCATGATGAGGTAGCAGCATTGATCTGGCGGTTCATTGTGAGTGAGGAGTCCAGTATGATGCCGAAGTTTCGTGTGTGGTCCGTGGGTGTGGGGAGGGGTTCATCACATGGCGGGCCACCAGGAGTCATCCCAAGTGGAAGTGTTGGGCCCCAGAATGAGGACCTTGGTCTTGTCAGAGTTGAGCTTGAGGCAGCTGTCTATCATCCAGATGGCAACTGCCTTCATCCCTTCGTGGAAGTTGTTTCTGGCGATTGTGGGCTTGTTGGTGAGCTTGTTGGTGAAGCAGAGGATTAGCTGGGTTTCGTTGGCATAGGAGACGATGCTGAGTCCATGATTCATGTCTATGGCTACGAGCGGGGCCATATAGATATTGAAGTTGGTGGGGCTCTGGAAGGAGCTCTGAGGGACTAAGAACAGTGTGCTAAAATGGAGTTTTGTCAAAAACCTATTCAGGATTAGTTCAAATGGACATACTTAATAAGCAGTACCCATTGGATAGCAGGAAAAGCAAGATCCATAAGTCTGACAGCAGGGGGCATCATTAAAATCAGCACCCAGGAAAGGAGCAGGAAACTCAGGTGAGAGAAGATTGCAAAAATTTCAGTTTCAGCACTAGACTAATTTAGAGAATCACTACATTTACGTGGAATGTGGAAGCAGACTAATCTGAATGCGGAAATGGGGATGAGTATTGGCAGCACTCATTCGACAAATGAGGTCTTGGTAACTCGGTTGGGCAAAATTTGAAACTGATTGAAATTATTCTTTTTTCCCATGTGGTCATCTGGCTTCAAGCTAAAGGTTAGGAATATGTGAAATTTGCATAATTTGATTTTGTAAAATTCCTCAAAACTTGTGAAAAATTACACAAAATGATACATACTTGCACAAATTGAAAGCTGGCATTTGTTTATATATAATAGTGTGAAATTCATTCTCACATCCAAAACATTTTGCCTAAAGGAGAAAAAAATACAAGCACCTGAAACAGCAGCCACCCACATTCTCGTTATTCACATTGTTTCTGGTGCTTGCGCTAAATTTGTGCAGCGGACAGTACATCATAATGCTACATTGTAAATAAGGCTAACATGTATCTTAGTTTTTATTTTCTGCTGTTACACAGTATTTTTGTACAGTGCCTCTTACTTCCAATCTGAGTTGTGTTTCTCACACTATCTGTGAATTTTGCTGCACTCCGTCCTGCCAGTTTGTGTAACATTTCTCATAGAAATGCACAGGGGCAGTTTCTTCATTAGGGCTCAAGGGCTGCGGCCCTCTGAAATTCCTACACAGTTACATAAAAAGATATGAAATAGATACAATCATATCTTTATATAAATTGAAGTATTTAATTCTGGGCTGTCTTTTTCAGGCTGCCTTCCCACCTCACTCTGAAGCAGGAGACAGAAGCCAGGCCTTTCTGTTTTAGAGCCCTTCATTGCCATTGTGGTCTAGGGTTGTATGCACTCCGTAGGACGGTGATGCAATAAGCATCACGGTTTTGGGCGTGAGAGACTTTATCCCTGCGTGATTTCAAACGTCCGTCATTCAAAGGCGTAGATCCAACCCTTTCGTCATACGTGAGAGGGGAGGTAAGCACGTCTTATCCGGTGCCTTGTTCTCTGTAATGGTAAGTGTTTGCAAGCTAATGCTGTGTTCTGTATATTGTGCTGAAACCCCTCATCACGCTACCCTCCCCCACTGTGACACCCTACGCCCTCGCTACATATGGCTTGCTCCTTTAGAAGTAGACCTGCGGCCTTTGTTACCCCACGCATAATGGATCCAAATAAGGAGCAGGGTGTGTTCTTGTTCCCTGCCGAAGTTGATCAAAATATCTGAGTCAAGCCCAAAGTGAGCAATATATGCTTACTGTGGAACGTGTGCTTACAGTGGCCAGTTCTCTAATGTATGACATCAGAACTGTCCCTGTCTTCATGCACCTAGGTTACCCTGATGCCAAAAATATGGATTGACTTGCAAACAATAAATCTTAAAAATGTCAAGGGAATGCATTTCAGCAATTTAGGTCCTCTCTCAGTTCACATGCTTTAGTTAATCTTTCATTTCCCAAGAGTTAGCTATTTTATAATGTTGTTGTTCATCTGTATTTTTTTCTGCGCATACTTTGAGGTTTGAGCCATGTCAGGTGTTTATGATGGGCTTTGATTGAGCGCTAAGGCTGAAGCCAAACAAAGTGTCTGTCAGTGGGTCGGCCTCTCTGCAGAGCACACAGAACAATGTTTGTGTATTCCATTTGCAACTGAAAGTCTGTGGATATGTGTGTGAAGGGGGTACACAGATGTCAAAATATTTGCAAGGCAAAAGTAAGAGAAATAAATTGAAGTGCTTAAATTTGAGGGAGTGCAGTGTATGTTGGAAGTGGTGAAGTGACAGATGCAAGGAAGAGCATGCAAGGAGGAGTAAAAAGAGGATGCTGAAGAGGAAGAGGAAAGAGAGGGGTTTGAAGATGTGCAGATGGACAAGATATGCAGAGAAAAAGACAATACATATCTAACATAAAGCACACGTAACTGAAGGTCAAAACGCCTTCCACAGGCATCAATGCTATTGAATTCACAGACTCACTATTTCAGAATTTAAACATTTTCAATGTTAATTATTTATAAGAAATCATAGTTGTTACTCATTTATCTTAAACAGCTAACACCCAGTGACAAAGCCAATCATCCTGATCGGCTTTAGGTGTATGTCAGTTGTTGTGTCATTTATCTGGATAAAATTACATCTCAGAGAGAAACAAAAATACCAGTTGGGTGGCACACAATGGGAATCACAGACATTTATATGACATGTTCCTTTATAGGGAGCACCCACTTTTTTCATCTCACTTAAAGACCTATCTGCACACATTTCTATATGACTGGTTAAGCCAGCGTCTTTGGGTGCTTCTCGAAGTCTGGTTAGAGCATATTTTTCCAAAGTTAATGCTGCATGCAGTGCAAGACAATGGCCAAGCATACATTTTAAAGAGCTAAAGTTGTCATGCTGTACAATTCACACATTACAGTAACTGTTGAACAAATTAATGTAGGAAGATATGGGGCAATTTTTAGTGTGTTTAATATTTCAAGACTATACTTCCCACTTGCTTTATCGCTACATTCATTTGCTTTAAAATGCACCATTTGCCAATGCTTTTTTCATTTCTTTCTCGGTAAAGAGACTCACCCTGGACCCCAGGTTTGTCCATTGATCTTTTTCGCATTGCTCACTATATAAAAGTCATGCCCAACGTTTACTCCTCACCACTTTCAAATGTCACCAGCCCCCACTGGAAATGTCATGTCACTCAAGTAAACAAAATAAATTAATACAAATAAATTATATTTTACCAACCTTATGTATTGTTTGTTGTAGTAACATACTTCCTGCCTGTGAATAGTGTTGCAGTAACAGTACCTCGCCTGCATAACTGTCAAGTTGTGCCACTTTAGTTTTTAATACTGATGGCAGACCTAACTAAAACATATTTTGCAAAAGTAATTTTAGTGGCGGAATACACCAATATAGACATGTTATACTACGTTATATTGAAAAGAAAGCAAATCTCACAAAACAGTTACACTATATTTGAAGTTAACTGAGATGCTGCTTAAGCTGGGATGCATGGAAACTCGATTATGGAAAGCAATCTCTTTATTTAGCTAACTATTGCCAGAACCAAAGTTAGTTGTCATAACCAGTTACTACGATTTATAAAGGAACCTTTCAGCTGTAGGATTTCTTTGCCTTCATTGATCATTGAGTGCCACCAATATTGACTCCTGTCATCAAAACTACTGCCAGGATAAGACAATCTGATCTAGGGAAGGGAAGGAGAGTGCAAGAGAGGAAGAAGAAGATGTTATCAAATATGCTGGCTCAACTCCAGCAAAGATTCATGAAAACAAAACCATTAACTCTAAGAGTCAAATTCTTCTGTTTCCGTGAACTATGCGAGCAATTTCTCCCTCTTTCTCTTACGCCCAGAAAACCTCCTCCCCTTTTCCTCTCTCTCTCCATTACTTTACCTCTCAAACACACACCAATCCCTGTCCCTCTTCTGTCTCCCTTTCACTCTCACAGTCGCCACTACACTTTTTCTCACACTGTCCCCACAACTCTTTCTCAAGCACTCACTCCTTGTCTTCCTCTATGTCTCTTTAACTCAAACTGTCTCTCCTCTCTTTTTCGCTTTCTCCTTCTTGCCTCATTTTTCCTTCATCTTTCCCTCTCCTCGCCTTTTCTGCTCTTTGTCTCTTGACCTCCCTTTTCCTTCTTAATTAGTCTCTTTGTCCTCTTTATTTTTCTTTGCCTTGTTCTCTTTCTGTATCTCACACTCCCAATACTTGTTTTCTCCTAGTCTATCTCTTGCTCTCTCTGTCTCAATCTATCCCTTTCTCTTCTTCTCCCTCACTCTCAGACTGTTCGCTCTCTCTCCCCTCTCCATAGTTTACCTTCAATCAATCAATCGGTATTTGTATAGCGCTGCTAATCACCCATGGGTATCCAAGCGGTAGGTAGCAGGGCTCAGTCCAAAAGCCAGGACTTGTGTCTCTTCCTGAATTCTTCCAGCAAGTTGATATCCAGGGATAAAGAGGAAGGCTGTCTTTGGTGGTGAGGTATGAGAAGGAGCGGCTTTTGCTGTTGTTTCTGCAGATGTGTGGTGTCTGAGCAAGGGTAGCGGAGAGAAGTTCTCTTAAGCGATTTGTGGAAGTTCAGCCGTAATTGATGTATGCTGGTCATAGGTCATGGAGGACTTTGTAGGCATGTGCCAATATCTTGAATTGCCATCTTTTCTGAACGGGGAGCCAGTGGAGGTTCCTATGGTGTTGGTTGATTTGGGTCCATTTGGGCAGGTTGAGAATGAGTCTGGCCGCTGGGTTCTGTATTGTCTGCAGTCTCTTCATGAGTTCGGTGGTGGTTCCTGTGTACAGTGCGTTGCCGTAGTCCAGTCAGCTGGTGACTACGGCTTAAGTGACAGTTTTCCTCGTGCCAATGGGGAGCCATTTGAAGATTCTACAGAGCATGTGGAAGATGTGGAAGCAGGCAGAGGAGACTGCATTGATCTGTCACTTCATGGTGCACTTGCTGTCCAGGATGATGCTGAGTTTGAGAGTGTGGTCTGTCAGTGTGGGTCTGATTTCAGTGGACCACCAGGTGTCATTCCAAGGAGAGGCGCTGTTGCAGAAGATCAGCGCTTCGGTCTTGTCAGTGTTGAGCTTTAGGCAGTTGGTCTTCATCCAGTCAGTGACCTATCTCCCCTCTGTCTTTCCCCCCTATAACCCCCTTTACATTTCTTGGCGCCTCTCTGATTTCTCTCACTCACTTTCCCTTTACCTCCACATAGCTACATTTCTCTTCCTCGCTGCTTCTAATGTCATTGTCTTCCTCTCTGTCTCTGTCTTTTTCATCTTTTTCTCTTTCCTTCTGGCACTCTCCCCTTAACCTCTTCCCATTCATTTCTACCTCCCACACTTCCCCTTTACCCTCTTCCTAACCTTGTACTCCTCCTTCTCACTCTACTCTGCTCACGCTTCCCACTTGTTTCCTATTTACTTGTTCGGCCAGTATTACACTATCCACCCCTTTCATCACTAGACATCAAACAATAATCCTAAACTGGTAAATAGAAAAGGGTTCTCATCTTTCTCAGTGAAGTGATGATCAGTATCTACTCCAAAAACAGAGAGTCACCCAATTTGAGCCAAAAAGGACTGGGTAATTAAATGAACTAAAAAACAAAAATGCCCTTTTGTGCTGTATCTTACTTGGTCAACCTGTAATGAAACAGAGTGCACTGAACTGGAAATGTACCAAGGTGCATATTAACCTAAAAAAAGCATACATGATTCTGTTTTCTCTATACAAAAAAATAAAATGCTTTAAAATAAAATTATACTTCAATACATTCACGATATTCTTATATCATCATATAAGTACATGATTAAAAAGAGATTCACATTGATTAAAAAAAGATTTATACACAATACCTTGATTTGATAAAATATCAACGCAATCAAATTTTGTTTCTTGTCAATCGTGTATGATCTCTCAATATGCATATCTTTTATTACAACTAAACAAAATATATAATTTTGATACAGATACAAAAAATAACAAATAAATTCAATCAGATCAGTTCACATCAAAGGACATAAAGTTATTTCTTATGCATGTAAATATCAACCACATAAGAAACTCTAAAACTTTTTTAAATTCTTAATGTACTCATTGCAATTAAACAGGTGTAGACACGGCGTTTCGGCTGATTATCAGATCAAATCCCGCCTTCTTCAGGACAAATTCAAAGTAAAAGGTTTTCTTAGAGCATGTGTAAAAACAATAGTTAATCCGGGAAACAGAAGCAGTAAAAAAAAATGAATTAGATACAGAGATGATTTAAAATAATACTCAGTGCACACTTTAGACTTAATGGGTTGTTTCTTAAAATATAAATTATTCGGAATATCTATCTTTATTGTTATACTTATAGCAGAGGTACCCACATTGGAAAATCCTCTGGGTGTGTGCAGCATGCACAATAGTTAGCTTCTTACAACACAATATCTGAACTCAGGTCATGTTCGCTTCCACCCATAAATTACCTTTAGGAGTTTTTGATGTTCTACTTGTCTTGTAGTAGTAGGTATGTTATGAGGTTTGAATAAAAACACTGTTCTCGATCTGTAAATTATATGGGGCCATTGTTGTAATAAACCTTTGCTTCACAAGGTGACCATATATACTCTTAGTTCCCTCTAGCTATAAGCTACTTACTTGGGTTAAGCTGCTATGAGGTCAAGGATGAGCATGTCAATTTTGCTTCCATCTATTGTTCCTGCATCGATCACCCATTAGAAACCCAAAAGTAGTGTAATCTCTATACCGATACACAAATAATTTGATTACCTAAATAAAATGAGGGACCGGGCGTTTTCTTACTTACCCCTCACGTCTTTCATAAGATTTGATCATTCATGGGTTATGAGCAGTCCTATTTTACACTTCAGAACACTCGTCTGATTTTCAATAAACATACGTCCCCTGGTTTTCTATGATCCAGAATTTTCTAAAGAGGTTATTTTACAAATATTTTATTAAAGGTCACTCTATAGATTAAGTTAAAATGACTGTTCATATGGACATATCTATGCTGTAGATTGTACCATAATGGTAATACTATTCACGTATAGCATTGCTACTGTTGTTTATATATTCTTGTTCTTATCAGCCGGTGGTTGTTTCCTAGGTATATGCTCAAAGTAACCATACCCATTAATTCAGGTGTGGGTATCGATCCCTGTATGCTTCTATTCAAAATAACCAAAAATATTGCAGGGACCAACTTTCTATCCCTTTACCTATTGCAGAATGGTTTAAAGGTGGTCAAATCGCTATGTACTCAACCCCCCATTTGATGACCGTGTACCTTCTTTAAAACATACAGCTACAAGTAACCCCATGCTCTTAGAATTCATGTGCCCAATTCCCTCCATAGAATGCTATCGGGCATTCTTACCTCCCCGTCAGAGTGCTCGTCCTGAATTTTCAATTCTTCAATTACCGAGTCCCATATGGAAAGCGTTTAAATTCGCTTCCGAGATGGAACACATAAGAGCATGTCCTCGGGAATTTACAGGGGCCATGATGGAGTCAGGTTTAAAAAACAGTCACTATTTCTATCATCGGATATATTATATGTCCTATATCTATCCACTACTACCACAACTACCACAATTATCCTTAAATACCATTATTCATTTAAATGATAACTCCGCAATTGCGAAATATCCTTCAATTTACATATTGAAAAGAATTGTTTATATATACCAATATGAGCGTCTATTACCATAGTAGCGGCCATCTCAATGTAACTTTAATCATTGTGGCGGCCATCTTTCAATGTGATCGAGTGATGTTGGGCTATTACTTCCAGTGTTCATATATCTATTATTTAAAGATTTTATCAATATAGTATACACACATCTTCCTATTACGTTCTCTCCCACCTAATCATGTATTCTTTTAGCTACAATTGATAATAAAAGGTAATATAGAGTTGGTGTTGTAAAATTCTTCTTTTCATATATCCTTATTGTCTATTTTGCGCTCTCTCCTATGTTTGATTATCTATTTCTAAACAGGGATTTTAATCTTTGTTCTCTTTCACTTATCTCCATTGTTAAGCCCATGAGTGTTTGTACTGAATTTGGACATAAAAAACTGTTCTCTTTTCTTCCTCTTTTTTTCGAAAAGGTCACCGCTGGTTGTCCCCTGTATTCTTCTAAAATGAACCACTTAATTTCCTGTCCTTATGTTCTAACCAGTGTTCTACCAGGGTGGCATTTCTTCTTTCCATCCTTATGACAGATCTATGTTAATTTAGTCTCATTTTTACTTCCCTACCCATACCTCCTACATATCCTTTCTGGCAGAGGCAGATAATAAGGTAAATAACATTCTTGGTTTTACAGTTTACTAAATCATTTATCCAGTGACACACTCCATTTAGTTCTATTTTTTCTGCTTAATAATGGAACACCAATTTGTACAGGAACCACAGGGAAAGTTACCCATTACTTTTGATCCATCTATAACACTACTCTGTTATTTGCTTTTTTGTTCTCTATATGTATGTACCAGATGCTTTTGTAAAAAAAAAATTCTCTCAGATTCCTAACCTTGTTGCTTAAGCTCGTAAAGTTCATAACAATCATAATTTTCTGATTCTCCATATTATTGGTTTTGTCTTTTCCTCAAACAAACTTTCACGATTATAATATTTGGCCCTCTTGTATGAATTTCCTTTTGGATTAACCCCGGCCCAAGAGTTTGTCTTGTTGGATCTTTGCAGGTTGTTCAAAGTCCTTCATATCAGTGCAAATTCGACTAATTCGAAGACATTGACTGAAAAGGATACTGTCTTTCTGACAGCTTGGATGATTGCTAGTATGATGTAATAACGTGTTTCTATCAGAGGGTTTCGAATACAGCTCCACTGATAGACTACCTTCTTTTTATTTGATAGTAATAACTAAAAAGGCACATGTGGACTGGCTCATAGTAGAGGTAAATTTGAAATTAGTATCACCCCAGTTTAACCATACGATGAATGAAATTAGATCTTCTTTTTCACCCTTCCAAATAAAAAAACATGTTATCAATAAACCTTGACCAATTCGTGACATTTTCATAGTATGGGGCTATCTCATTATATATGTGCTTGTTCTCAAACATCCCTATGTATAGGCAGTCTAGACTAGAAGTAAACGTTGCTCCCATACTCGTCCGGTTGGTTTGACAATAAAAGTTCCCATTTATGGGAAAATATTATTAGTTAAAATAATTTCTGTACATTCAGCAATTAATTCATTAGTTGGAAATAAATCACCCTCCTAAGTTTGTAACAGATTCCTAACCACTTTTACAGTATCCATTTGGGGGATATTAGTATAAGGAGTTTTGCTGTCCGAAGACACCATACACTCCTTTGTGGGATCAAACTCAATCCCTTCAAGTTTCCGGGTCATATCAGTCGTATCTTTAATATAAGATGGAAGCTGTGTAACTTTTGGCATAAGGAAGCAATCTACGTACTTGCTAAGGGGTTCAGTCAAAGAATTGATGCTCGATACAATTGGTCTCATCTGTGGGTCACTTAAACTTTTATGTACCTTAGGTCAGTGGTTCCCAAACTTTTTCGACCCGTAGCTCCCTTGACCTATTGGCCATTGGCCACAGCTCCCACTACGTGTGATTTTTTGGGCGGGTGGGGGGGGGGGGGGGGGAAGGAGCTGGCGTAAGCCTAGCCTCAGGAGTGCTTCAAGTTTTTCTCCCTAAAAATAATTGGGATGAAGCCAATGAAGGTATTATAATCATAGATATTACAAAATAAAAATATAAAAATGTTAAATTAAAAAAACGAATTGGTTAATTCAGAAACAATACTCTTCAGCAGTGGGGTCTGCATATGGAATTTCTTTAAAAAATGTTTTGTTTTAAAAAATTGATGTGGCACAACCTTTTTCTAATAATGCACTGTTTTGTTCAATTACTGACATCACCTCTATGGCACTCATACATCATGCGCATGGTAGGTCTTGGCCGTGTTGATGTTTTCTCTCCATGGCAGAGTCCAAAACCAAACCTAGTGAGAGTGCTCTGAAATAAGGCAGCCATATACATTCATTAGTATCAATGTATGACATGCTCACGCAAATAAAACCCACACCATCCGTATGGAGGGCCTGATTCACAGAACTAACTTAAGACAAAATCCTAAACTTACTACCATTTTCGTATTCACAGAAGGCATGTACTCATTTTGGCATTCACAAAAGACACTTACTCATTTTGGCATTCACAGAAGGCACTTACTCATTTCGGTATTCACAGAAGATAGGAGTCCTAACTTTAGGACTCCTAAATACCTTCTGTGAATACCGAAAGTCTTAAAGTTAGGATTTTTCTCAGTTTAGTAGTAGTAAAGTTAGGATTCCTAACTTTAGGACTCCTAAATGCCTACTGTGAATACCGAAAGTCTTAAAATTAGGGTTCTTCTCAGTTTAGTAGTAGTAAAGTTGAGAAAAATCCTAATTTTAAGACTTTGGGTATTCACAGAAGGCCTTTAGGAGTCCGAAAGTTAGGACTCCTATCTTCTGTGAATACCGAAATGAGTAAGTGCCTTCTGTGAATACCAAAATGAGTAAGTGGGTTCTGTGAATACCAAAATGGTAGTAAGTTTAGGATTTTATCTTAAGTTTGTTCTGTGAATCGGGCCCTAAGACTTCAAAATCCCACCAAGGAATATTACACTTGTAAATGTTGCTATATGAGCACCCACGTTTTATCTACGTGTGCAATCCTTTTCTCTATCTGGCCTTATGTAGGCAACCACATTTTGTTATATTAAACAGAGATAGTCTTTCAGTCAGTGTACAATATTTGGGAAAATGCTATTCAAAAGCAACTGTATATTCTCTCTCTCACAAAAGCAGTGTCAAAAGGTCCTAAAATAATAGATGACAAATATAGATTTGTCTAAAAAATTACACCCATTGCTGTCTATGCCAAAAGGAAAGCACACATGGCATTGAACATCCCAAACACGCAAAACACACCAAACAGCTGAAAAGCACTATTCACACAGTTTAAGTCGGTAATAAATGGGCCCCTTCTAGCTGTTCTTGAAGAAAGCAGTGGCAGGTGCGAAGTGATGGTTATAAACGCACTTTGGCACCTATAGAAATTTTTACATGAGGCATCAGTAAACTAAACCTCCTGGGACTTAAACGCGCCCATTTGTGCAGATAAAACCCAGCAGTGGATATTAACTTTACCAAAAGAGTTTCTTGTCATGAGAAGAATATGATTTCCTTAGCACAGTTGATTAGATTAGCTGTCTAAATGAACTTGGAAATGTTAGGGTCAATGCATTCTCAGCATTAATGACATTATAATACATTTAGAACTACATTAACATTCTGACATCCAACTGGGCCATTTTCCTTCCAGCTGGCACTAATAAAAAAGTATTTTGATTCTGGTTCTCTACTGTCTCACACGCTTGTTGGTCTTGTTCCTTACCTTACGCTACCTTATTTCATATGTTATTTCTCTGTAAGCATTTAAATGATTTTTGGTTGCAGGTCTGGGCTCAAATCAATGTAATTTTCCACACTTGTATTCCCTTGTCTCACACCCATCTCTTTTTGGGAAGTCTTTCACCTTGTGGGGAGAGGACTGACTTACATGTTCGTATTGTTGACTTGCTGTTAGCGGTTGCGTTCCAACAGATTACCATCAATTGGTAAGCTGCTTCTAACATTTCTTTTAAAGCATGGTGGTATAATGTTTGTCACAATCACAGGCTTGACACTGCTTTTGTTTTCCTTGCCCAAATGGCAACAAAACGTGCAGACTTATGGCATCCTGTTACGATGTATTTAGATAACTGTGCGGCTTTTTCATTTGGCCCACGACCTGCCCAGCAGGAGGTTCCCAAGCCCCCCTGATACCCTTTGCATTTCCTCTCTATTTCTGCATTATTATCTGATATGTTCTCATTTGCACCTGCTTTTGATGTATACCCACTGTACCCCTTATATTTGGTTATATTGCCCATGAATTGTTTTTTGTTTTTTTTATTACTTAACCCCTTGCAGAGTATACCCTGATTACTCTTTCTTGTTTACCCTTCCCTTTCCCTTATTTCCCCCAATTCTTTTCATATATTATGTATTGATGCCTTATTTTATGACTAATAAAATTCTCTTTGAACTTTAAAAAAGTATTTTGCAACAAAAAAGTAAATGTTGCGTTTTGAGAGTCCCCTCTTCTCTTTCTTAGCAGCAGCGCAAGAATGGTTTCAAACACACAAGTAGTTTTTTCAAGCACTGTTAGTGGTGGACCAGAGCAAGATTTATTGTCAAATCGTTTAAGTCTAGTTTTCCATCCACTGCTGGTGAGTTCGAACATAGGCACAGTTAATGCACAGAATCTTTTAAATGGCATCTCAGAGGCAGAATCGTGCTTCACTTGCTGGCAAAACCAAAAGGAAAATCCAAAAAGCAAGGCAAACATCGCATATTTAAACTGTTCTCTGCAAGTCTGTTGCACTTCTTAAACATTATCACGTACCCGTTAGTAAAAAAAACGGTAGAATCTGAAATATCTGCCCGTCTCTTCGACTCTAGACGATTTGTAGTCCACTTAAACAAGGGCAGATGCTGATTAGCCGCTTTAGGTGTTTCTTTTAAAGCATTTATAAATCTACATACTTAATTAATGACAACATTGACACGGATTGACAAAGAGAACAGAAGGAACTTCTTAAGTGAACTCCAGCACGCGTTATTTGTGTCAGCGTGAGGTCATTCAGCATCAGTTTTATTTGCATGAAAATACCATCCCAAGTTTACAAGTGTAAAACATCAATGCTGCGGCGCCTCTAGCTGGTTTTGACGGCGCACTGGGGTGCCGCGGCGCACAGATTGGGAACTGCTGCCTTAGGTAGACCATGTAAGGCTGGAATCCCTATGTTATGTGATGTTATTTGTTATTTGTTAAGTGCATATATCACCCGTAGATCTCATAGCGCTAGCACATGCTGGTACCAGGAGAACAGAGAAAAGAAAAACTGCTCCGGGAGTAACTCAGAATAGCAGGGTTTTGAGGGATCTGCGCAATTTCTTATGGTAAGTTTTCATATGGAGGGGCATTGGCAGCGTGTTCCATATTGTAGGGGCGATTTTAGAGAATGATCTGCCACCATTCCTGACGGTGCGGATCTTTGGTGTGGTTAGATATTGTTTGCTGGCATATCAAAGGCTTCTTATTGGTTGATATTTTATTAGCTTCTGTACTAGATATTGAGGTCCCTTTCTGTTTAGAGTTTTGTGTATCAGGCAGCATAATTTAAAGGTGATCCACTTTCTGATGGGAAGCCAGTGAAGGGTCTTCACACTGGGGGCCGAGGGCGAGCGAGGGGGGAGTTTGAGGACCAATCTGGCCGCTGTGTTCTACAAAACCTGGAGTTTTGTCAGGTGTGTTTCATTTATGGATGCTAACAGGGCATTGCCATAGCCCAGGCAGCTTATAAATAATCCCTCCACTAAAGGCATGCATGAGGACAATGGGATCCATTTAAAGATTTTCCTAAAGCTACGCATTAGCCCATAGCATGTGCATACTACATGGTTGATGTTATCAGACATTGAGAGTTTGTTGGCTATTATTACTCTAAGATTGGGAGCTGCCATTTTAGCTAAAAGGCAGGGGCCTATGGTGGCTGCCCACCAGTCACCGGTCCATAACTGTTGTGCCTTACCGAAGAGTAAAATCTCTGTTTTACCAGCGTTAAGTTGGAGGTGATTATTTGTCATCCAGTCATTGATGTCTGCGATACATTGCTTAAATTTAAGTTTTGTGGAGGTGGGATCTGGTCCAAGGGTGATTAGCAGTTGGGTGTCATACGCATACGACACTGTATGAAAGCCGTATGCTTTGATTATTTTGGCTAAGGGAGATAGATACAAATTAAAATGAGTGGGGCTTAGTATGGAACCCTGCGGAACACCCTTGTCAATGGGCTGGCTACTGGAGGTGTAGGCTCCTTTTTTGAACTTTGGATGTAAGGTCTGTAAGGTAGCTCCTGAGCCAGTTCAGGGCTGGGCTCTTGACACCAAGCTCCCACAGGCGGCCCAAGAAGATGCTATGGGAGATGGTGTTGAAAGCCGCCGACAGGTCTAGTAGGACCAAGATGGCAGATTGTCTGGCGTCAAGGGAGAGTCTGATGATATCGACTATCTCCAGTAGTGCTGTTTTGGTGCTGTGGAAGGCCGGAACCCGGACTGAGATGGGTCCAGCAGGTTGTTACTCTCTAGGTGTTTAAATAGTTGATTGTTTACCAGTGCTTCCAGGACTTTTTCAAAAAGGGGTAAGAGGGAAATTGGTCGGTAGTTATTGTGCGGTTTGGGATCCGCATTGGGCTTTTTAGGTCTCGCCTGAGACAGCGCATGCGCTGTCTCTTCAAGACATTTAGTAAGTGGCTTTTAAAAGTGCCACCAGAGGTATTTGCTGGCCTACAGCATGCGTTCACGAGCTTGTGCAGTGCACTGCTGCCATATGTGTTTTTATTGCTGTAATCAGACTCCTCTGCTTGCACTACCCCCTCCCTCCTTACCCTCCCTCTTCGTCAGTTTCATTTGTGTCTTCTATCACTGTGAATGCTTCTGCTTCCACCAGGCACACACACCACCAGCCGTCAGTGCACATTTCCACCAGGCACACACACTACCAGCCGTCAGTGCACGCTTTTACCAGGCACACACACCACCATCCGTCAGTGCACGCTTCTACTAGGCACACACACCACCAGCCTTCAGTGCACGCTTCCACCAGGCACACACCACCAGCTGTCAGTGCATGCTTCCACCAGGCACACACACCACCAGCCGTCAGTGCACACTTCCACCAGGCACACACCACCAGCCGTCAGTGCATGCTTTCACCAGGCACACACACCACCAGCCGTCGGTGCACGCTTTCACCGGGCACACGCACCACCAACCGACAGTCCACACTTTCACCAGGCACACACACCACCAGCTGTCAGTGCACGCTTCCACCAGGCACACATTCACCAGACACACATACCTCCAGCCATCACGCACTACCAGCCATCGGTGCATGCTTCCACCAGGCACACACCACCAGCCGTCAGTGAACGCTTTCAACAGGAACACACCACCAGCCGTCAGTGCATGCTTTCACCAGGCACACACACCACCAGCCGTCGGTGCACGCTTTCACCGGGCACACGCACCACCAACCGACAGTCCACACTTTCACCAGGCACACACACCACCAGCTGTCAGTGCACGCTTCCACCAGGCACACACACCACCAGCCGTCAGTGCACGCTTCCACCAGGAACACACACCACCAGCCGCCAGTGCACGCTTCCACCAGGCACACATACCACCAGCAGTCAGTGCACACTTTCACCAGGCACACACACTACCAGCCGTCACACACTACCAGCCGTCGGTGCATGCCTCCACCAGGCACACCCCACCAGCCGTCAGTGCACGCTTTCCCCAGGCACACACACGCCACCAGCCGTCGGTGCTCGCTTTAACCGGGCACACACACCACCAGGCGTCAGTGCATGCTTTCACCAGGCACACACACCACCAGCCGTCAGTGCACGCTTCCACCAGGCACACACACCACCAGCCATCAGTGCCACTTCCACCAGGCACACACACTACCAGCCATCAGTGCACGCTTCCACCAGGCACACACACCACCAGCTGTCAGTGCACGCTTCCACCAGGCACACACACCACCAGCCGTCAGTGCACACTTTCATCAGGAACACACACCACCAGCCGTCAGTGCACGCTTCCACCAGGCACACACCACCAGCCATCAGTGCACGCTTCCACCAGGCACACACACCACCAGCCATCAGCGCACGCTTCCACCAGGCACACACACTACCAGCCGTCACACACCACCAGCCGTCGGTGCACGCTTTCACCAGGCACACACACCACCAGCTGTCAGTGCACGCTTCCACCAGGCACACACAGCACCAGCTGTCAGTGCACGCTTCCACCAGGCACACACACAACCAGCCATCAGTGCATGCTTCCACCTGGCACACACCACCAGCCATCAGTGCACACTACCACCAGGCACACACACCACCAGCCATCAGTGCATGCTTCCACCAGGCACACACACCACCAGCTGTCACTACACGCTTCCACCAGGCACATACACCACCAGCTGTCAGTGCATGCTTCCACCAGGCACACACACCACCAGCCATCAGTGCAGGCTTCCACCAGGCACACACACCACCAGTCGTCAGTGCACACTTCCACCAGGCACACACACCACCAGCCGTCAGTGCATGCTTCCACCAGGCACACACCACCAGCCGTCAGTGCACGGTTCCACCAGGCACACACACCACCTGCCGTCAGTGCACGCTTCCACCGGGCACACACACCGCCAGCTATCAGTGCACGCTTCCACCAGGCACACACCACCAGCCATCAGTGCATTCTTTCACCAGGCACACACACCATCAGCCGTCAGTGCACGCTTCCACCAGGCACACACACCACCAGCCATCAGTGCACACTTTCACCGGGCACACACACCACCAGCCGTCAGTGCACACTTTCACCAGGCACACACGCCACCAGCCGTCAGATCACGCTTTCACCATGCACACACACCACCAGCCGTCAGTGCAGCAGGCAGGCTCTTCTCAGAGTTTCTTGGTCAATATGTGTTCGATGCCTGGGAGGGAGTGGGTCGAGTTTCCTTAAACAATGCTGAGAATGCAGGTGCAGTGCATGAACTCCTGTGTGAGTGAGTCATGCTGCCTGTGGCTCACTCACTCCACACTTGTAAATTGCGCCTGCACCAGGCTTTTTCTCATTTGCAAAGTTCAGCGCATGCGCACAGCTAGGCAGCCCCCACACCCCCGGGAATGACTGCTTCCTACAACCAGAATGGAAACAACATTCAGAGCAATGAAAAAAAGTTCATTTGATGCAAAAAACTGTTAACAAAAACCATGTCCAGCTATTGTTGATCTGGCAACTAAACCAAAACAGCAACAAAAAACAGACAAGCATTGGCATTGCCAATAGGTCTCGCTTTTTGGACCCTATAAGTATTTAGTTATGCAGAAGAATATCCTTGGTGCAACAGCACCAACTGTTGCATGGCTAAACACTTATAATTGCTTGGCACGATGGACAGAGATAGCGAGTTATTGAATAGTTTGGTCAGTCTAGGCGAAAGGGCTAGTCCGATTTTGGATATAATCTGGGCAGAAGCTGGATCTGTGGGGGAGCCACATTTAATCCTTGTGAGGGTTGCTAGAACTTCGTCCTCAGTGACTGAGCAGAATTCTTTAAGAAGGCTGGAGTGTGGGGAAGAAATGCCCTGGTTTCTCTCTGTAGGTGGTGTTCCTGTTGGCTGTGGGAAGGAGCCATGGATGACATTAATTTTGTTCACAAAAAAGACTGAAAGAGAGTCAACCCACTCTTGTGAGGAGGTCTGTGTAGTGTGACAAGAGGGGTGGGGGGATTGGTAAATTCTTTCAGGATCCTATAGAGTTCTTTTTGCGAGTTGGATGCCTTGTTGATTCTATTCCCTAAGTAGGTTTTTTTGGCTGCAGCTATGTGGTCCTGATAGTGCTGGTGTGCTGTGTTATAGTCCTGTTTGTCTGTGGCACTTTGTGTATGTCTCCAAGTAATCATTATATAGGAATTTGTATTCATCCTCACATATGATGCCATCCTCTCTGGCTAATCTAAGCACACATATAACCTTGGTTATCAAATTATTCCATGCCTCTCTACTAGACTTTCTATAGTGTAGTTCCACATCTAGGAGGGACTGCTTCTGTTTGTTATAATCCAAAGTATCCATGATGACTATATTTCCTCCCTTGTCTCCCGGTTTTATGGTGACATTTTCGAAATTCTGGAACTTTCTCGAGCTGTATGTTGGGCAAGGGACAAATTCTTTTTAGTCCATAAGTTCTTGCTCAATAGATCGTCCAATCCTTTTTCAATAACTTGTTCAAAAGTGTCCACTTCGGGGCCAACCATTTGTTTGGCTGGGGTCCAAGTCGAAGGTGGTTTTAATATTGATTTGCTGTCTTTAACGGGCCCTTCTCTATTTTCAAACAAAAATTGAATCTGATTTGTCTAAAGACATCTCTAACACGTTTCGATTTCATACTTATTAACTGGTGCCCCTGAGACAAAACCAAACCCCTTCTCTAACAGTAATGTCTCTTCCTTGGTCAATATTTTAGATGATAGATTAATGATGGGTGCCTATCAGTTTCTAATCCCAATCTTTCAGGTTCCTGGTCCTCATATAGGGTCTTCTCTGACCTGTCTGTATGAATTGATTTGTGCCTCTCCCTCTTCCTCTTGTTCTGAAAGTCTGCAGATGTCTTCTCTGATGCTGTTCTAAAACAAACGGGTAGTCCCTGCTCTCTCCTGCTGTCTCTTCCCCTATATCTTTCCTTCCTCTTTGTTCCTGACCTCTCTCTGTTTCTGAGTCAGAGCTCGTGTAGGATGTATCTGAAAAGGTTACATTTTTCTTCATAACTCTGCTCCTATCGTATTGGCCATTTCTGGAATCATGACCTATATATGTAGGTTGATCATAATAGTTTGTTTGTAAATATGGCTAAACTATCTCCGTCTTGTACTTAGCTATATCTTTTCTTAAATTATTTGTCTTGTTATTCACCAACTCTTCCTTGCATCCAGAAAGATCATCTTGTATTTCATCTAGCTTGCGTTTGGCTTCCTCTGATGCCACATTATCCTTTAGCTGTTTCTCTAGGCACTCAATTTCTTGTCTTTCTACTATTATTATTTCCTGGGCAGTTTCTATAATCAGAGCATCCAGTCTTGGTTGCATCTGTTTGCACTATTCTCCAGCTCACAAGCTGTACTAACTACTCCAAGTCTAGGTCCAAAGTGTGCACTATTATTTGAAGTCATTACATGTATCTAATTAGGTGTTTTATCTGCTTCTGTTTCCCATATTAACTACTGTTTTTACACATGCTCTAAAAAAATCTTTTATTTTGAATTTGTCCTGAAGAAGGCAGGGATTTGATCTGATAATCCGCCGAAACGCTGCATCGACACTAGTATAATTGTAATGAGTACATTAAGAATTAAAATCAAGTTTTCGAGTTTGTAATGTGGTTAATATTTACATGCATAAGAAATAATTGTATGTCTTTTTATGTGAACTGATATTGTGATTGAATGTATTTGTTATTTTTTGTATGTGTATCGAAATTATATATATTTTTTGGGTTGTAATAGAAGGTATGCATATTGAGAGATCATAAACAATAGACGAGAAACAAAATTCAATTGCGTTGATATCAAATTGGGGTATTGTGTATAAATCTTTTTTGAATCAATGTGGAACTCTTTTTCATTATGTACTAATATGAAATAAGAATATTGTGATTGCATTGAAGTATAATTTTATAATAATGAAAATACAGTTTTTTAAATAAATAATGTATAGAGGAAACAGAATCATGTATGCTTCTTTAGGTTAATATACTCCTTGGTACATTTCTGGTTCAGTGAACTCTGTTTGATTACAGGTTGGCCAAGTAACATACAGTACAAAAGGGAATTGTTGTGATGATCAGTAACTTCAGGCTTTTTTTACGACATCACAACTACTATTCTCAGTCTAGCTGAATTCCAGGGAGATTACTTTTTTGGCAATGCATAGTATAAAAGCACTTCTTTAACCATCAGTGAAGTACATGTAGTTCATTTCTTTTAGGGCCTCCTCTCTGCCTAAGGCATGTTAATCATTCCCAGTTGCCATTTCTTGTGTGGACAAATTCAACCAAGTATTTTGGGTATACCCTATTCCATTTCATTTGAGTAAAATTAAACCCCTTTGGGATGAAAATTCTTTTCTACCTTGGGCCACCCATGCAGTATGGACCGTTGGGGAGAAGTATTGAGTAGTTTTAACATTCTTTTGTTAAAGCAGTTAACAGTTTCATTATGTTATGTTATGTTATGTTATAGCGTGTTTTGTATAGCGCTCAGCTACTCCGAAGAGTGTCCCGGCGCTTCGAACCCAATGCAGACCAAGAGCAGGCAATAGATGCCAAACACTACTGAACAAAAAGCCAGGACTTAAGATCTTTTCTAAAGGCAAACAGTTTGACAGTCTTTCTCAGAGAGACCGGTAAAGCATTCCACAACTGAGGCGCCAAGCGTCTAAAAGAGCGGCCTCCCATGCGGGTTCGCCTAATACCAGGGACAGAAGCCAAGGCCAGCGAGGCTGACCTAAGCGATCTCGATGGCTGGTAGAAAGCCAACCGTTTCCTGATATATTTGGCGCCAGTGTCATGGAGAGCTTTAAAGGCCAAAGTGAGCGCCTTAAAAACAATACATTTTCGAATTGGAAGCCAGTGTAGAGTTTTCAAAAGGTCTTTTGCACTGGCTCTCCGATGAAAGCCAAAAATGGCTTGCACTGCCGAATTTTGGACTATTTGCAGACGTGATAGGAGATACTCAGGAAGTCCGAGATAGAGCATAGTCCAGATGAGAGCCAGATGAGAGCCAATTAGTGCCTGCACGGTGATTTTTCTATGGGCCTGAGAAAGCAAAGGAAGAAATTTCCTTTGCATTTTAAGGAGGCCGAAGCATTTACCAACTAGGCCGAGAATCTGGGGCTTCAAAGTAAGGCAGTTGTCGATCTTCACTCCCAGATTCTTGGCCGTATCAGAAGCAGCGAAGGGAGGAAACATGGCCGCAGGCCACCAAGACTGCCACCTAGGGTCGGAAGGACAGCCAAAAAAGAGCACCTCGGATTTGTCTGAGTTGCACTTAAGGCTGTTGAGCTGGAACCATTCAAACACAGCCCCAAGGCAACCTCTGATACTCTCACCATTGAAGTCTGAACCCTTCTCGCAGGAGAAGAGGAGCTGGGTGTCATCAGCATACGAGACGATCTGGGCATCGTATGACTCCGCCAGTGCCGCCAAGGGGGCCATATAGATGTTAAAGAGAGTTGGGCTCAAAATTGAGCCCTGTGGAACTCCTACCTCCAATGGCGGCACCGCGGCAGAGAACGGGGGGGCCCAGAGCGTTTGACGGCGGTCCGCTAGAAAGGACTCAAACCAGCTGAACACAGCCCCCCGCAGACCGGTCTCACTGACTCTTGAGAGGAGACCGCGGTGGGGGACGGTGTCGAAGACCGCCGAGAGATCAAGCATCACCAACATCGCCTTTCCCCCCGAATCCAAGACCTCCTTAATTGCCTCCGTTACTTCTAGCAGCGCTGTCTCCGTGCTCATGTTTGCACGGAAGCCAGATTGAGAGCAATGCAAGATGTTATTGGTCTCAAGGAAATTGGAGAGGGAAGAGTGGACATGCTTCTCCACAACCTTGGCAAAAGCTGGAAGGAGAGAGATGGGCCTATAATTGGCGTGTGCCAGAGGATCCAAATTTGGCTTTTTCAGAAGCGGCAGAATAAGGGCCTGCTTCCAGGGCGGCGGGACCACTCCCGTGCTGAGAGATAGATTAAGCACGGGATTAATTAGGGGATTATGTACCCAAACAGATGCCCTATCCCTTCAAACTTTCCTGGATAAGATGGGAACATGCCACCACTGAACCTGTAAAATGTGAGTAAGCCTGCATAACTCTGAGATCAATAAATCAGTTAAACCTTTACCGCCGTGTTGGTGCCTGTAGTGTCTTGTAATTAAAGAATACTGGAACTCTTTTGGTTCCCATTGTATACCATAGGCCTGTGGCGTAAGTGTAGGAGGGATGAGGAGAAGGCAAGCTTAGAATGTTGAGTTCTGACTTACACGCAGCAGTTAAAGATGTGTAAGACTTCTCTCTGTGTGTGGCGTACTTATTGGCGAGTGCCTAGGGTAGCAGGATGCTACGCTGCCCATACATAAAATTGCAATCTCAGACAGCGAAAGCCCCTGTGCCACAATCGGCAGCCCCTGTGCCATAATCCTTTTGAAATCCAGTTGTATCTTCTGCCTAACAAAGGCCCTGAAAACCGAAACCACCTCATCCAAAAATCTGCCCACATGTCAAAACCTTCTTCAAAAATGCTATCTTGGCTCACCTCATAAATGAATGTCTGGTCACCAGCATGTCACGTGCAGGCATGGCACCTAGATAACCGTGCCTCCTTTTTACTTCATCATTGCAAATGAGAGCAGAAATATGTGCATTCAGGATGCGCGCTATAATTTAAAAAAAGTGTTTGTCACTCCGTTTACAACACAAATTTAGTCCACATAGAGAGTATATATGAAATCTGACTTGTTTCATTCGCTGTCAATGTCATAAGTTCTGAGGGCAGGGAAACATGCGTATTTTTTAAGATGAGGTTTAAAAACGATATCACTTGTATTAAATGAATAAATGACTCCCCGTGCAGTGAGATCACCTGTTGTTCTAAGACTTTTTGGAATTTTGAAGAGAGTTTATCATGTTTTTATACTTTTTGCAGCACGATTTACATGCCAAACATTTTCAAGGCATAGCTCGTACAAGGGACTCTTAGAGTCAACCCAGGCACTTGGCTGGGCTCCTTCTGCAAATGAGTTAGCTCGCCCACTTCTCTGGGCTCCCTCTGCAAATGAGTTAGCTGAGCTCGCCCAACTCTGATGGGTGTGTAAGGGTGCCTGCTGTCTATTGCACGACCCAGGGAAGGCCCACGGATCACGCAGCCCCCAGTAAGAGGGCCTACCGACCCTTCCACGTTTTTCCGAAAAAAGAACCGTGTTCCCGGACTATTTTAGACCCATTAGCTGCACTTTGAAGGGGCAGGGGAATGCGATCTATTTTAATGATTAAATAACTTTCAAATATCAGTCTACATAAGTATTTGCCCCAAGCAAATAACCGCGTTCCACGTGGAAAGCTCGGTACAAAAAAGCCGGAGGTGTTTCCAGGCTTGTTTGCATTAGGACTTCCTGTGATTAGAGCAAACGGAAGGTCACCTGTAATAAAACTTTTAATGAAGGATTACCGGCGCACTTTATCAGCCCGCGCGGCGCGGACGCGATGGCGCACCTGAGCGAAGGTCGAGTGCCCTGAGATGTCACCGCCGCTTCCCAGACCGATTACAGACAGCGGCAGGTTTTACTTCACATAATGCAAGACCACACAAATACAGCATTATCATTACATTTCAGGTGCTTATTTTTACAAAACTCTTTAGCATCCTAGAGTGCAGGGACCCCAATGCAAGCAAGGAAAACGGGCTCTGTACCCCTCAGATAGATAGTAAAAGAGGGCCATAATAGGATTGTAGCGGACGCTCATGCCACTGCACCTGTCGTTATGATAGCTCACCTTGCATGTGTTTTCTGCTTTTTAAGATCTCGTGACAGTGTTTCTGAATTGCTGAACGTATGTAGACTGGTTCAAATTATTATCATGGTGTCAGCAAAGGCATTAATTACTTTCCAGTAATCATGGCAATCAACACTTTACCCCTTCAGCCCATTCCTCATTCAAGTCGTTACTGCTATGGGGACATACCAAAGCAGAAACTCACGGCTGATCACCGAGAAAGCACACAAAACCTCAAAGCAATGCAAGATGCACCAAGGAAGTAGCTCCTCAACACAAGAGCTAATAGCGCAGGACACACCAGCCACAAGCAAGCCAGAATCAAAAAGACCAGACACTACAGCACACATGACCAATACAGAGTTAATGACATGTAGGCATAGCAGCCCCAAAGAACAGGCCTTTAATCAATCAGTCAATCACAGTATTTGTAAAGCGCACTATTGACCCGTGAGTGTCTCAAGGTGCTGGGGGTGAGGGGGTGCTGCTACTGCTCGAAGAGCCAGGTCTTGAGGAGTCTTCTGAATGTGAGTAGGTCCTGGGTCAGCCGTAGGTGGGTGGAGAGGGTGTTCCAGGTCTTGGCGGCAAGGAAAGAGAAGGATCTGCCGCCAGAGGTCGCTCCTTGGATACGGGGGACCACGGCGAGGGCGAGGCCGGCGGAGTGGAGCTGGCGGGTGGGGGTGTAGAAGGTGAGTCGTCTGTTGAGGTATGCTGGTCCGGTGTTGTGGAGTGCCTTGTGTGCGTGGGTGAGGAGTTTAAAGGTGATCCTCTTGTTGACGGGGAGCCAGTGCATGTGTCTCAGGTGAGGAGTGATGTGGCTGCAGCGAGTGTTAAAAAGCCTAACCCGCCTGCCTCTAAGAAGCAGGCAGACACAAGCAGATCACAAATGAGCAAAGACAAAGGAGATCAAGCACACATGGAGTGGTGTGGCTCACTGGTTAGAGGCGGCAGACCCGGAAGCAGAGAATGGCCCGGGACCAGGGTTCAATTCCCGATGCGGCAGGGTCGTGGACCAGGGTCAGCGGACTAGATAATTCTCGCCTCGGTGCCTACTCTAACCAGGGATCACACTCGGCAACTCTGGGCATTAGCTTGCCTCATCTCTACAACGGCCCCCCACATTCGCCGGGGATGCCTGGTTTCACCTTGGAGATACCCAGTAGGGACCATCTCACAGGGATAGTCAGGACGGGTTCCCCAGCGGTCTACAGCACCACGACGCCTCAGGGCAGCAGTGCGCTTTACAAGACACATACATTTACATTTACATTTACATTTACATGGCTGTATAACAGCAAAGTCCATGCAGTTTAACGCAACATGAGGCACAACGAGAATGGATCAGCTGGCCAGAACCAAACAGCAATCAGTAAAAGTAGCCATTCACCAATAGCCAAGATCCTGGGAGTCATACAATACTGGGAAGATGAAAGAGGAACAGCAATAGATTGTAAAACTGGCCACAAGCAGATATGGGGAAGAAGACCTACGAATAAGAGAACGCAAGAGACATAGAGACTGCCATGCCCAGTCCACACAAAGGTGGAGTCCACAAAGAGAAAAAGCCTAAGTGCTGGACCAACTGGGGCCTCTAGCACCAGAGGCACAACGGAGACATGAGCACAGACAAAAACCAAGGTCAGCATCAGACCAAAGGAATTTGAAGAAAGAATCCACAAGGAACAAGCCAGCTGTGGTAAAAGGCCCTTTGGGTAATGGAGCCCTAAGCTAACGCCATGCTGCATCCATGAAACCCAAGAGGGAACACAGCAACAATCAGTCCTTCAAGACACTGAACTGAAGCCACCAACCAGAAGGAGGGCTTTCAATTGTAGATATGCAAGAAAAAGCACAATAAGAGAACAAAGAGAACGGAAGACAGGATAACAAACAGTGCCCCAGCAAACCCACATTTCCAGACCAAAGCAGCAGACCAGGGCCAGTTAACCAAATAGGTGACCACAAAACTCTCTACTCCTCTTTGCTTGTCGGTGCACCACCGCAGAGGAAAGGCCAGATGCAGGAGCAGAAGAGGAGTGCAGGAGACGGTAAGGCCACCAAAACACACAGCCACTGGGCCACATAATTGACAACCCACAGAGGAGGCAAAGCAGAAGTGAACTCTAAAGGAGCTACATTCACCAGACGTCCAAGTCAGCCAAACAACAGGCACAGCATGAACCCCGCAAAGGTACCCGCATATCAGGACAAGGCAACAGCAAGGAAGTTAGCACGGCGGAATATCCCCAAATAGATGGTCAAGTTACGCAAGACATCAGGCACAGCCCAAAGCCAGCACTAAATGCTATTGTTCCACAAGGTAGGGGAATGGCAGAGAGCACAGCAACCCCAAACATGGTCTAGGCCGAAACCCTAAAGTCCCATCACTAACAGGGAGCACAAGGAACAGATAAAAAGGGCTCACACTAATATCGCTCTCTCTAGTTACCCAGAATGAGTGTTAGGGAATGGGGAAATCCAATTAAGGACCAAAGGAGGCTCCGATCTCAGCAGCTGCACTGCTACCCCACTGAGAGAAGCATAGAAGGTAACAGACATGCCAAAGCCCCAAAGCCATCAACGTTTCCACTGGAGTCAGGACCTAAGAGGAGCAAGAGACAGCCAAGAGGCCGGTAAATAAAGCAAACTCAAGGGATCAGAGATAATGCCAACCCCAAGCAATCAAGGACAGATTAGGACTGTAAGGAAGCAAAGGAGAGAACTCCCAGCCAGAGACAGCCAATAGATGGGGGACCAGACTCTCAGACAGGAGACTGAACAGCCCGTCACTTCCGGGTCATTTCGTGTGCACCTTGGATCTTCAGGACGCCTATTATCATGACCTCGTGTTCCCTTGCTCGTCATTTTCTGGAGGGATGTTCCTTCCCAGTCCGTCTCTGGTTGCAGCTTCTGGGCCTGATGGCAGCAACAGTGTTCACAGTGCCTTGGGCACGGTTTCATCTGCAGCCTCTTTGATCACACCTGTTGTGTCGTTGGGATCCGTTGTCTCGCAAATTGTCCCACTTGGTTCCAGTGTCTCTGTCTGTCCTCCCTGCTCTTCGCTGGTGGACGGTGTCAGAAAATCTCACCAGGGGTCTGCCTCTGCAGCTCTCTCCTCCGCTTGTCCTCACAATGGATACCAGTGCTGTGAGGTGGGGGGGGGGGGCGAAGTTGGGAATGGATTTTCTTCAAGGTCATTGGTCCCTTCTGGAGGGGTGGAGGTCTTCCAATTGGCGCAAGTTGTCAGCTGTGTTCCGGGCTGTCATTGGGTTACGGATTTACCTTGAAAAGGATGGGTAGTAGTGTTCTCCAAAAAGAGAAACGTCCGCACATTCGTTAGCCACACAGTATTCGATAGCACAATTGTAACGTAGAATTAATATATTCAGCAATCAAAGTTTAGAAACGGGTGCTTAATATAGACCTATCAACACCAACTAACCTACGGTGTTGGTTGCACACTTAGTGTGTCTAAGACAGAAAACAAAAGAAAGGGCTTGAGCAGCACACCTACAGTCACTATTTAGTCAACCAAGTATAGATCATAACAGTGAGTGTAATCACTCCTTAAACATCAATCAGAAAATATTGACAATGAGAACAATCAAAATGATAGAGATCCAAAGCGAGTGGCAGTCTTGATAATCTTTATTCCACAATAACTTCATTAAAACTTCCCAGCACACAACTCGCCGACACGTGTTTCGTCTTTCAAGAAGACTTTCTCAAGGCTGGAAATATTAAAAAATACACCAATAAGTGTTATGTACCCACAGAATGAGTACAGTGCATACATAATTATATACATGCATTAGCTATTTACAAATAAATAATCACGTTTCTATATATAATACATTCTCAGTACATACCAAACAGATACACAAATCAACTTATTTCTGGAGAGAAAAAAATATATATTTTGTTTTCATCTATATGAATATTGATCAAAGTGTACATTAACTTAGTTCTCAACATAGGTCAGATGTAAACACAAATCTGGCATAATTAATAAATCAATGTTCCCCTTAGAACTAGGGAAAAGGGAGTGGTAGCATAACGGGAGAAGCAACGAAAAGTAGGTGCATATGACATAAAAGGCTCAAGTAAAGAAACACCCATAGCAGAATGTGAAGATACAGTTATAAACAGAACCCACCAATAATAGACATCCAATCTCCTGGAGTCAACCACCGTAGGCGAAGATGTAGGTCTCATCTGCGAAGTAACATTCATAAATGGCCTTCATGTAGGCATAATTTTCGATGAACGAACAATCTGAGCAAATGTAAAGAAAAAAGCTTATAATCACCAAACTTAACACTCCCTATGAACGACATCATAGACCGACATAGGAACAGTGGGTCACCACCCCCTTATATCTCTATATTAGATACACGGTCCACTGGGCCAACCTTAAGAGAGCGATAGTTGTACCGGCATCCATGTCCTCCCATCTATGCCAGGCATGGAAAGGGACTAAACCTCAGATGTTTTAAGTGTATTAAATAATAAGATTATGCTTATAACATGGATACTAGGGGATAGGATTCCTAGTTGCAGTGGTGCATATTATGATAAGCACATATATAGATGGGAGGACATAGAAAATGCCTACATGAAGGCCATTTATGAATGTTACTTCGCAGATGAGACCTACATCTTCGCCTACGGTGGTTGACTCCAGGAGATTCGATGTCTATTATTGGTGGGTTCTGTTTATAACTGTATCTTCACATTCCGCTATGGGTGTTTCTTCACTTGAGCCTTTTATGTCACATGCACCTACTTTTCGTTGCTTCTCCCGTTATGCTACCACTCCCTTTTCCCTAGTTCTGAGGGGAACATTGATTTATTAATTATGCCAGATTTGTGTTTACATCTGATCTATGTTGAGAACTAAGTTAATGTACACTTCCATCAATATTCATGTAGAGGAAAACAAAATAAAAAATTGTTCTCTCCCGAAATAAGTTGATTTGTATATCTGTTTGGTATGTACTGAGAATGTATTATATATAGAAAGGTGATTATTTATTTGTACATAGCTAATGCATGTATATAATTATGTATGCACCATACTCATTTTGTTATCAGTTTTGTTACACTTATTGGTGTATTTTTTAATATTTCCAGCCTTGAGAAAGTCTTCTTGAAAGACGAAACACGTGTCGGCGAGTTGTGTGCTGGGAAGTTTTAATGAAGTTATTGTGGAATAAAGATTATCAAGACTGCCACTCGCTTTGGATCTCTATCATTTTGATTGTTCTCATTGTCAATATTTTCTGATTGATGTTTAAGGAGTGATTACACTCACTGATATGATCTATACTTTGTTGACTAAATAGTGACTGTAGGTGTGCTGCTCGAGCCCTTTCTTTTGGTTTTTGGGTTACGGATTTAGTTGTTGAATCGCAATGTGGTGGTCTGTTCGGACAACAAGGTGACGGTGGCCTACCTGAATCACCAAGGGGGTATCCGGTCTAAATCCCTGAATGCAGTGAGGTTCCCGTTGTTTTGCTGGGCGGAGGGGCACCTGCTGTCTCTGTCAGCTGTTCATATCCAGGGGTGGACAGTAGGGTGGCAGATGTCCTCAGTTGATATTTCCCTGTCTTCCAGGAGTTGGCTCTGACTCCCGTAGCCTTTTGTCTGGTGCGCAAGAGGTTTGGTCTTCCTTTTGTCGACTTCCTTGTTTCCCGGCTCAATGTTCAGCTTTCCCGGGTCTGTCAGGTGGAGGCTTGGGGAGTGGATGCTCTGACCATTCCTTGGCCGTCTTGCCTGCTGTATGCCTTTCCACCCCTTGCTCTGATCGCCAGGTTTCTGGCTCGTCTGGTGGTGGAGGATCAGGAGGTGGTGGTGCCCTTTTGCCCACACCGGTCTTGGTTTCCCACTGCAGTTGTTGGCTTCCAGTTCCCTCCGTCTCCCTTGAGATCTTCACCGATGTTGTCCCTCCAGCGGCTTTGACTCTTGGTCTGGAAGTTGAGAGGCAGGGGTTTAGGAGTTAAGGTCGCCCCTAGCATTTAGCTTGGCCATTCAGCAGTCCAGGAAACCTTCTACTCTCAAGTCCTATGGTCATCATTGGGTAATTTCCAGCGTTGGTGTCAGGGTCTGATATTGTCTCCTCTGGTTTGTCCCTTGCCTGATGTCCTTCAATTACTCTGGGAGGGGTTTGAGAAGGGGTTGTCTGTCTCCTCTTTGCGGGCTCAGTGGGCTGCTTTCAGCACTTTCCGTTCCCCTTAGGAGAATTTGTCTGATGTGGACGACCTGGTTTCTTGGTTGCTGAGCAGTTATTCCTTGTCCCGTCCTGTGGCCTTCTTTTCCTCTTTGGTACCATCCTTTGGTTTTGAGAGCTTTGGTGGTTTCTCCTTTTGAGCCTTTGACACACGTTGTTTTGAAGTTTGTTACTTTCTAAGTTGTCTTTTTGGTGGCCATTACTTCGGCCAGGCGCCTTGGAGAGGTGGGAGCCTTGATGGCGCTGGTGCCTTTTTGATCCTTTTCTGCTGATGGGGTTGTCCTGCGGTTGGATTCTTCTTTTGTTCCCAAAGTTCCGTCTCAGTTCCATCGCTCCCAAGATCTGGTCCTGCCTGCTTTGTGCATGGAGCAGGTGGCGGGTGATGATCTTTCTTGGGCTTTGTTGGATGTTTGCCGGGCGTTGCGGATCTATGTGGACTGCACTCGTCCTTTTCGGAAGTCTGACTCCCGGTTTGTTTCTTTCGGAGTTTCCTCCCGGGGGTGCAGGGCTTCTTCTTCTTCCATTGGTCGCTGACTGAAACAGCTTCTTATATTGGCCTACTCCCTTTCTGGCTCCCCTCCTCCAGCTGGGGTTAAGGGGCATTCTACTCGGGGATGGCAGGCTCTTGGGCTGAGGTCCGTGGGGTGTCCCTTTATGAGATCTGTAGGGTGGCCACCTGGGCTTCTGCTAATACCTTTGTGAGGCATTACCGCATTCAGAATATTCTGGGGGATGATGCTAATTTTGGTTTGGGGGTTCTTCAGGCTGTGTGCTCCTGATTTCCCTTGTTTTCATTCCATGTTTCAATAAATCACTGGGTTTGCTGTTGTCCTGTGTCCTGGTGGTGTGTTGTGGGATGATGGCCAGTTGCTGCTTGGCTATTCTCATTTGTTACCTATGAAGTGGACGAGGACAAGATGGACCTGGGTAATGTCCTATCACTTACCGGTAATTTTTATTACGCCTGGTCCCGTTGTACTCATCCCCTTCATTGCATCTCTCCCTCCCTCCTGGGCTTGCTGGCCTTCATCTGGGGCTTGGTAGATCAAGGGGAATGCTGGGTAGGGTATGGTTATGTACTCCCGAAGGGAGGGGGAGTGGTGGTACCAGCATTCCTTCGTTCTTTTTTCTATCGGTGAGATAGGATTATCTCACTTGTTACCAATGAAGGGGATGAGGACAACAGGACCAGGAGTAATGTATATTACCACTAAGTGATAGGACATTCCAAAGTCCAGCACCCCCCTAAGGCAAGTCGCTGTAATGACTTGCATTGTAAATGGAATGCGTGGTTCAGATGCATTCGTCGTTCCACCCGCGTTGATAAGGAACGCATGGAAAATGAATGCATGATTGTGTCATGCAACCTCTCAGACAGTTGGGTGGAGTACAGTCACAGTCTCCTCTGCCTGCTGGTGCGTTGAGGCAGCCCGCTCCAGCCAATCCTGGCGCTGCTCTCATGCTGCTCATCTGCAGCATGAGAGCAGCATCAGGATTTGCAGAAGGGGGTTGCCTGAGGCTCCTCAAGGTGCCGTTGCGCTGACAACATCCAAGAAGAAAGACGAAAAAGATGGAGGAGAGCGAAACGCAGGTAAGTAAATGTTTATATTTTTAATCTTTTTGGCCCCCACTGGATTTGGCTCTTGGTTCCCTCAACGCTCATCCGGTATTGAGGGTCACTGCCCACCACTGCTCTATTCTACTCTGCAGTACTCTACTCTATGCCACTGCTTTCTGCACCACTCTATGCCACTGCACTCCACGGCAATGCACTCTACACCACTCTACTATACAACACTCTACAACATTCTACTCTGCAACATTGCACTTTCTGCCACTCTACTCGATGCCACTCCACTCTACACCATGCCATTTCACTCTACTCTATGCTAATGCACTCTACTCTACTATACATGCCTGCACTCTTCGCCTCTGCACTCTACACCACTCCACTCTGTGCCACTCCACTCTACGAGTCTACTCTGCAAAACTGCACTCTATGACTCTCTAATCTACTGTGCACTCTACACCACACTATGCCATTGTACTCTATGGTGCACCACTCCACTCTATTCCGAAAACAATATACTCTACGCCACTGCACTTAGCATCACTGCAATTGATGCTGTTTCAGTCTGCGCCACTCCACTCCACTCTATTTTGCACCACTCCACTCTACTGTGCACCACTCCACTCTACTCTGCGTCACTCCATTCTACTCTGCGCCACTCCACTCAACAAACCGATGCACTCTAGTCGACTCTGCACCACTACTCTGTACGCCACTATACTCTGCTCTGAAAATCTTTAGGCAACTGCACCATATGGCACTACACTCTACTCCATTGTACTCTATGTAACTGCACTCTACGCCACTCTATTCTAATCTGCACCACTGCACTCTATGCCACTGCTCTTCGCACCAATTTACATCACTTCACTCCATGCCAATGCCCTCTATGCCACTCTACTATACAACACTGCACTCTAGATAGATGTCTCGTATAGAGACAGTGGCCTCGATGCGGTGTACTGCAGATGAATTGAACAGCAAGCAAGCAGCATGAAAGCACTGATTGGGGAGCTGTAGTGTGCTCTGAAAATAATTTAAATAAAATAGACAAGAAGGAGAGAAAAGAGTGGAAAAAAATGAAAAAATGAAAAACCGGTGCTACAATTATGACACTGAAGTGCACTAATTTTCTGGTGGATGTTCACAGGATAGAAAAATGGTGTCACTGATGGGGCAAAAGAGCCAATGTCGGAAGTGGCTGACACATTGCCCCATGCTGAATGTTAGACAGAATTTTCTGATGTGATTTCTTTCCTTCTCCTCTTTTTAAGATAGATAGATAGATAGATAGATAGATAGATAGATAGATAGATAGATAGATAGATAGATAGATAGATAGATGTGGCTGTCACTCTGTAGTTATAGATAGGACCAGGTTTCCATAGGAAATAGTATTTTTAGCTTGCTAATAACTTAGGAGCCATCTGACCAATGCTAATGACACTTTCCCAAAAAAAGGTTCCCGTACCTCAGTTCCTATCTAGAAAATTTTGGGGTGACACGCCAAGCGGGGGCCAGGAAAAAGGGAAGATCCCACATTGCATTTTCCCCATACAAATTTTGAATGATGCTTCAGCCAAAACAGTTGAACAGAATGACACCAAATTTAGCAGAAAGATAGATCTTGATCCAGAATGTGTACTTTTTGGGGATTTGGTGTAAATCTGTTTAGTAGATATTGAGAAATTAAAATGAAAGTTTGAAATTTATAGATATTTCACACCACAGTACTTCTGTGGAGTACTGCGGTACCACAAGCTCAAAGCATGCAATCTCATTAGCTGCCTGTAACATGAAGAGAATGATGTAGCCGTCATTTTAGAACTTGGGAACTCTGTCCCCGTATCCTCAAAAATAAAGAATAATAAGAAATAAGAGTGCATAGTAGGGATGTCCTGGACATTGTGGAAGGGACTGCCCCTTCAATGTCAAACGAAGAATGTATGTTTGCAATGCCTCAGTACTGTGGTAGTACCATGCCCCATTGTATTGTTGTGGAAGTACTGCAGTTCAACAGAGTTGCACAAAAAACTGTTATGGGCTGGATGTTTGCAGGGTTCTCTTTTGACCACACACACAACACACCTAATACACGAACACACACAAATACGTCCACACATCCAACACCTCCTCACACACATACACACATGAACATGCATGGTAGGGGCCTGACTCCTCCAGAGGGTGGGATACAAGTTCTGAAATGAAATCATTAATGACATCACTGTGCATTGCCAGTGCGCAAATCATAGTTTTTTTTAGGTTTTTTTTTATTGGCATATATATGACTTACAAAGTCAACAGTAAATAAGCAAACTGACTGTTGCACAACAACATCCAGTATCTAGTTGATAACAGTATAATAGTTTCAAAGATATACATTCGATGACATAGTTAGTACATGCATTTAATCAATCTGGTACGATTTTAGATAGTCAATTAAATATGTTCAATAGTCCCTATGCCTTGAACCCACAGGCAGTTCCTCCTCATACCTTAATAGGGTGTCTTTACAATAAGTTAGGTCTATAACCCATTGTTTGATTTTTGGAGCCCTTGTATAATTCCAACCAATAGATATCCTACGTTTAGCCAGAAGCAGTGCTATTACACAAAACTTACGCTTGGTGGTACGTACATTAGGCACCAGGCCCAGCAAACATGTTCGAACAGTGCATTCAATGGGAACATCTACCGTATCACTCAACATTTTAATCACTCGCACCCAGTATTCTGCTACCTTCGGACAATACCATGCAAGATGTATAAAATCTGCTACTTCAGAGTGACAGCGTTTACATTTCGAGTCCGCACGTAGCCCATACCGATGGAGTCGTTCAGGTGTATAATAGGTCTGGTGTAGGTATTTATAGTGTAATATACGTAGGTTTCCATTGGGTGTTAATAGACCCGTAAGCGTGCATGTTGTGGTCCATTCTTCTATTGTTAGTGGAGTGTCTTACCTAGCATTCCATTTTCCTAGTGCTCACAACGTATTCCCCACTATATCTTCTTGTAATATAACATATCATTTAGAAACTATGGGTTTTGCTGTGGGAGTCGTAAGCAGTAGTTGAAGTGAGGACATTTGTTGCGGTTCCGCGGGGTATGACGGATATAATTTCCGCAGTGCTCCTTGTAGCCTAAAATACTTGAATTTGAAAAGTAATGTCGGTTTACTGATGAAGGCTAGGTCGTTAAAGGTCCTAAATTGACCGTCATGATACAGGTCTCCCATGGTATCTATACCGACTTGCTTAAGTAAGCCCATTCCCACCTTCTCTTATGTGACCGATAGCTCTGGATGGTGGTGCAATGGCAGCGCAGGCGCATGCAATGGCAATTTGTTTACTTTCTTTCCCATTATGTTCCAGGCAGCGTTTGTTGCGTCTATTGTGTTAATGTCACAGGCATGTAATGGGGGTCTCCGATGTGTAAGAATAGCCGACAGTGGTATAGGAAGTGCATCACCCTCTTCTATTGCCACATGTGTAAGATATGGGACCTCATGACACCAGAAATGTGCGTACTGTGCTTGCGCACATAAATAATAAAGTAAACAATCCGGCACTTTTAACCCTCCTTGTGAATACGGTAATATTAGAGGCCGCATTTCTATCCTTGCTTGTTTACCTGCCCTTATCAGGTTTAGCACCATATTTGAAATTCTACGAAACACTTCCATCGGTGGCTTTATTGGAATATTATTAAACAAATATAGAAAGTTAGGTAGGATTACCATTTTTACTATGGCCATACGGTCAGCTAGTGACAGCGGCAGGCAGTTCCACCACTTGATTTTATCTTCTATAGCACTGACCGCTCTACCGTAATTTGTGTGGATAACAATGTCCGGGTACCTATGGAACCAGACACCCAAGTACCTTATTGGTTACGATTGCCATTTCAAAGGGGAGTCCATAGAATGCGGGCACATGGTATCTGTCAATGGAATGATCTGCGAATTGGACCAGTTTATTTTGAGTCCCGAGTGTTGTCCGAATTGTATATATTCCCTCAGTAGAGGATTTAAATTTTGCATGGGGTCCCGGACATATAGCATCATGTCGTCGGCGTATAGCGAAATATGTAATGGTCGTTGTGGGAATTGAAGTGCCGAATAATGGTGCCCCTAACTGATTTTGCACGCCAATGGTTCAAGCACTAGTGCAAATAGTAAAGGAGACAGGGGACAGCCTTGCCGTGTCCCTCTGGTAATTGGTATGGTGTCATATATGTATTTATTGATTTTAATACGTGCCATTGGAGCAGTATATAGCATTGTCACCCATTGCAAAAAGGAAACCCCATTCTACGTAGAACCGTGTTTAAGTATGACCATTCGATGGAATCAAAGGCTTTAGCCACGTCAAGCAAAACTGCAGCAGCCTTGGTGTTGGGGACTAAATAATGTGATAATGCAAACAATGTTCTCGTATTATGTGCCGTTGATGGTGACGGGATGAATCCCGATTGATCCAGTAGGACCAGAAGTGGTATCAACGGTTGGAGGCGCGTAGCAATTAGTTTGGCAATAATCTTCGTATCCACGTTTATGAGGAACAGAGGTCTGTAGGAATCACAGTGTTCCGGATTTTTGTCCGGGTTTAGCAGGTTAATTAACATTGCTTCTCGCAAAGTTGGCGGGAGTATTTGTTTATACCAACTAACAATAGCATGGGGTCAAAGGAACAATAAACTACTTCAATGTCTATGTCAGGGGACCAGATGGTATGCCTACAGTCATGCCTAGGGTTTTCAAAGTAGTGTCAGAAAAATACCCATCAGTCAACGACCGAGACCGCCCTTCATCATTTGGGCTCCTTCTCACCTACTGGTGAAATATCCACAGCAGAACAGGTGATGTTATGACCTACCCTGCCATGGGATTCCCAATGAATAGTTGGTAACCGGGAATATGTCTCGGATTGACTGAGTAGCAGTGCAAAGTGAAGTGGTTGGGTGAAAGACCAAAGTGTATGTGCAAAGGTGAAGAAATGGTACAGTATAAAATTGAGTAAGGAAGGGGAAAGAAACTTTAATATGTTCTCCTTCTCTCTCAAGTCACTAAAAACAGTACAAGAAGTAGTCTGAACAAATAACTACTTACTTTCAGTATAGAAGGTCGACATGTTTCTGCAGTAAAATAGGGGCAAAAGCTACCCTGCTGCTTCTTCAGGACCAAATTTACGCTACTGCTACCTTAATGTGTGATGAATCATAAAATGTGAAAAAAACAAGGAAACAATATCACCTGATGTTGCGATATTGTAAATCGTCCTCCTGGCTACTCAAATGAGAGTAGAAGCCATGATCCAACATACAAGACAAGACACAAAAGTAGAGAGAAAAACACAACAACAACAGATCATTGAATGCAGTGAATTTCACCAAAACAGAACATCATTGTAATTCATGTTGCCTGCTACCATGTCTTCACAGGTTTAGGCACCCTAATCTGCCTACTGTATATAGTAACACAGACTCACTAACCTTTTTGGCAGAAGGGAACAGCCCCACCTCACCTGGCTGCGGCTCAGGTATGTGGAGCACCGCTCTGGATGGGGGAAAAAGGATTAAAAACAAGTGAGCCAAGAATAAGGTTTTCCATCTTGACAACATTCATCAATATGGCCATCCGGGTCAATAAGGGTGTCTCCTGGACCCTCTCAGTAACGTATCTAGGCCAGATGTCTTAGCCTACTGCAAGTTTTATACATATGAAAAGAGGCCAGGCATTTACTATGGTGCCATTGTCTGCGAGAATATGATCTTCGAACAAGATCACATTCTCGCAGACACCAATCCCCATCTTGAGTGTCTGCGAGTGTGGAAACGCTACATAGATGACGTTTTAGTGATCTGGCGTGGCACTACAGACCAACTTGCTTTGTTTTGCACGTGGCTAATATAAGAGGAATCGGTTCCTAAAGTTCACCATGGAATTTGACAAACACCAACTGGCTTTCCTTGATCTAATGATAATCTCGACAGAAGGAGGTCTACAATCTGAGGTATATTGGAAACCTACGGCCAAGAACTCCTTGCTTAGCTACGACAGTTGCCATCCAAAATCACTAAGGGACAACTTGCCGTATGGGCAGTTCCTCCGGATTCAGCGGAACTGCTCAACTAAAACAGCGTTTGAGACACATGCCAAGGCCCTAACCGCCAATCTGAGTCAAAAGAACTATCCTAAGCATCTGATTAAGAAAGCCAAAAAGAGGGCTAGTAATAACAACAGAGAAAGTTAGTTGGAAGTGTATCCTTCCCAACCTAAACAAGAACGGATAACTTTCGTGAACACTTTCTGCACCAAGTCAAACCAGGTGAAAAAAATGATAAAGAAGCATTGGAAAATCCTCAATACCGGCAATGATACCTTGCCTTTCCCCCTGTTTGCTTTTAAGCGAGGACAAAGTTTAAGAGACCAGTTGGTACATACCAGGCCAAAGACACGGATCCCACGACCATTGGGAACACTGTGGGAAGCACCTGCGGCCACGGGCCATCACCCATGCGGGAACTGCGCGGCATGTCCACAAACCAGCAAAACCACCACAATTGACATAGGCACAGGAAGACCGTGGGAACTTAGAAGATTCACTAACTGTGGCAGTTCCAATCTAATCTACTTGATCACTTGCCCATGCCATAAGATGTATGTAGGTATGACCACAAGAAAAGTGAGGATACGAATATCAGAGCACAAGAGTTCCATTAGGTGCTCGAAACAGGCTACGAAACTTACCAATCATTTTCTAGAGGTGGGACATCAACCTACAGATCTGCATTGGACGGTACTAGAGCAGCCTTTGATCCCAGCCCATACGGCAGACATCAGTGCCTTTCTATTCCGGCGCGAGCAAAGCTGGGTGTTTAAACTCAAGTCGGATAGAGAGGGTTTAAATGATGATATCCCTTGGATGGTTCTGTAATAGGAGAGTGAGGTCCTGATGACCATTTCTAGGATGGATAGGGTAAACTGTTTCATCCCACTATTTTTCCTAATCCCTGTGAGGCATTCAATCCATATGCTAGAGAATAGGAATGGTCAGGCAAACAACAGCATCTGATTTCATTAACTCTCCCACACTCAGGGTGTAAGGCCTAACACAAAAAGATAAGGGTAGGCCGGTCAGGAGTATGGTCTAGTACGGTTAGCCAAACAGTACCACACTACGCTCTTCCATTTCTCCTTTGGAAATAGTGTAGATACTTCAACATGAGTGACTCGCATTGTGTGGATCCTGTGATTCGTTGCAGTGTAGTAAGCAGGGAATCCAGAGTCCGCTTAGTATGGACACTCATTGCCTCAACACACGCTTGTAATTAACTGAAAGTAACCGGTAATAGTGCGAGATACACATCTTTAAAATACCTACATCACCCAGCCTCCCCCGAGAGGGAATACAGTGATGACTAAATTGGGAGGTGCCCAGTTGTGGATTATGCAGCAAGTAGTTTTCTAACCCATATACGCTTGAATTTTCAAAACTCTTAAATATGTGTACTAAGTATACGACTTTACATGGATCACCGGTATAAGCGCATATGTTGAAACTACATTACCCAGATAGCCCGTATAAGCAACAGACTGATGACGTCACTAGGCGACGCGTGGCTTTAGGGGATTTAACCATACACTCGTTACCGCGTCGGTACCTCCCACAGAGAGCCCAGAGGAAAGCTCGGGGTACCGACGGGCAGGTAAGAGTCCGAGTGCTTTTGATTCTGATTTTACTTTTAAAGAGCGAGTGTGTCGACAGGGAGTGCGAGCTGTGGGCGCTGAAAGCGTGTTTGCAACCGTTTTTGCTTTTCGTTTGTTCAGGCGCTCTAATCTGTGTCTATTTCAACAGCGGCGATTGATAGATGAGCCTACAATGCCACCACAAGTAGTTGAGTTATCTACTGTAGTGTTAAACTACGCCATTAACTACTATAGGAATACGCCGAATGAGGGCGCCTTCTGATGGTGCCAAGTTAGAATATGAGGATTTCGGTATGAGCCCACTTTGACATCGAAAATAGCACGAGGGCGCCAGTGTTCTGATATGCACTAGAGCGTGGATGAGACATTGTGCCACAACATGAGTGACCTTATAATTTCCAACTTAATAGGTCACTAGATGGATAGCTGTATTATCGAATGGTTGCAGCATATAGGCAAGTCAAGTCTGCATGATGAGAGAGGACAATGGCACCATAGTAAATGCCTGGCCTCTTTTCATATGTATAAAACTTGCAGTAGGCTAAGACATCTGGCCTAGATACGTTACTGAGAGGGTCCAGGAGACACCCTTATTGACCCGGATGGCCATATTGATGAATGTTGTCAAGAAGGAAAACCTTATTCTTAGCTCACTTGTTTTTAATCCTTTTTCCCCCATCCAGAGCGGTGCTCCACATACCTGAGCCGCAGCCAGGTGAGGTGGGGCTGTTCCCTCCTGCCACAAAGGTTAGTGAGTCTGTATTACTATATACAGTTGGCAGATTAGGTTGCCTAAACCTGTGAAGACATGGTAGCAGGCAACATGAATTACAATGATGTTCTGTTTTGGTGAAATTCACTGCATTCAATGATCTGTTGTTGTTGTGTTTTTCTCTCTACTTTTGTGTCTTGTCTTGTATGTTGGATCATGGCTTCTACTCTCATTGGAGTAGCCAGGAGGATGATTTACAATATCGCAACATCAGGTGATATTGTTTCCTTGTTTTTTTCACATTTTATGATTCGTCACACATTAAGGTAGCAGTAGCGTAAATTTGGTCCTGAAGAAGCAGCAGGGTAGCTTTTGCCCCTATTTTACTGCAGAAACATGTCGACCTTCTATACTAAAAGTAAGTAGTTATTTGTTCAGACTACTTCTTGCACTGTTTTTAGTGACTTGAGAGAGAAGGAGAACATATTAAAGTTTCTTTGCCCTTCCTTACTCAATTTTATACTGTACCATTTCTTCACCTTTGCACATACACTTTGGTTTTTCACCCAACCACTTCACTTTGCACTGCTACTCAGTCAATCCAAGACGTATTCCCGGTTACCAACTATTCATTGGGAATCCCATGGCAGGGTAGGTCATAACATCACCTTTTCTGCTGTGGATATTTCACCAGTAGGTGAGAAGGAGCCCAAATGATGAAGGGCGGTCTCGGTAGTTGACTGATGGGTATTTTTCTGACACTACTTTGAAAACCCTAGGCATGACTGTAGGCATAAAAAACCAAAGGGGGAAGCGTAGAGGTTGAGATAGAATCACCCTCCTAGACGGTTCATGTAAACAAAAAGATTCTATCAATGTGTAGAGGTGCAAAACTATTTTATGATTTTTTGTTTTTTTGTTTTTGTGGAATGATAGGCTCTCTCTTAACAATGGAAAGATGAGAGCACAGTGTGCTTTTTAAAATACCCCTCACACACTAAAAAAATCTGTTAGTGTCATGCTTCATCATAGGGGTCTTCCCGTCCCTATAACGGGGCGGGGCGTGCTACGACCAAACGAACTACGCGGGAGCACTATAGATATGACAAGGCTATGTGTGGGTGCAGTGGTGTCAGTGAAGTGTAGGGATCTAACTAGTGAATGCACAAAAAATTACAAAAATTAAAAATTCCCTGGCTAGTAGAACAAATACATTTTATTGGTTTCTCTAGCTGGAAATATTAAAAAGGGGATGTAAGGTAGAGCAATTACTAACTACCGAGTCGACATGTTTCATAGGCAGTCCCCAACTGCCTACTCATCAGGACCTTATGGTGATCCCTACTGCTAATAGCTTGGTTCTACAGTAATAAGCCTACTGTCCTACAAATATAACAGCAAAAATAGGCTGGATATTTGTGCTTCAGGGCATGAGCTGGCCCAGGTGAAGCAAGGCACCAATAATCAGTGCCAAAAGAATTACCAGTGGTCCCTGTAAATAAAGAGAAGAAAAAAAGGGGAGAAAGCACAAATAGATTCGTATTTTAACTACCGATCATTAGATGTACATCATTGTTTTGAGGTTACATTCACAAAATTTGCTAATTCAGCGGAAAATCGCCTTATTCATGGCCATTACCTTTGCCATGTTTGTTGCGCATTAGTCAGTCTATACCTCTAATGGCTGGGCTATATACCAGACGTTTCATCCAGAACCATCCAAATGGAAACGGTTCGTAGTTAACTCATCACCCATACAATCGTGACTCAACACATTCACACATCCAATCACAAAGGTAAGGACAAAAAGAACCCATATATCGTATTTGTCAGGATCGATATTCTAAAAGTGTATTGATGATGGTGGTGGTCAATACTCTCGTTTTATACATACATTTCCGTTACTTTTCAGTGCCCCATGAGCTTGCAGGCGGAGGAGGTTTTTGCTCGGTCTACTGGAAAGATAAATAAATAATGCCGCCCCCATTGTTAGATGTGGTTCGTTCATGTGTGGTATATAAATAAATAATACCGGATCTAGGTTTTACTGGACATAGCAATAACAGATAGCTCAATAAATAAGAGTCAAGATTCGAGGTAGTAGGAGTTTGCAGGTTTAATACAGCATAAAGGACAGGAACAGGACAACCTGCACAGGAATAGGATGACAGGGCCCGGCAGCTGCCGGGGCTGGATCTGGGATGAGCGCGCTAACATTTAATAACAGTACACAAGCATATATACTAAAACAGTTGCATTACAATGAATACAGTAGGCGGAGCAGTGGGTGTGGTCAATAGCAGTCGCGAAAGATAAGGGTGAAAGTAGGTGTAACAGGAGGCGTATACATAGACATGTGATGTAAACGTAACAGAATATGTCATAAATGGGGCGGAAACATGGAGGGGGCTACCTAAGGAGCCGGGACCTCTAACCTAATGGTGCGCGCAAACTGACAATGACGTGTTACTAGGAGAAGCTGGGGGCTATGAACTCCGTGCTAGGAGTAGAGACTGAAGTCTGGAGAGTCAGGGCGACATGTGCCTAAACAATATCTAGTATCTAATGTTTAGAGAACATGTTGATATAAACTAAAAGTTATCGGGGTAAAGGCTAACAGACTCTAAGACTGGAGCATGCATTATTCTACATGTAGTGCGTGTTGAAGAATATGAAATGACCATTAAATGCAGTATTTCTCCTACATGGAGACGTAAAGGCTAGACAATGACGGAAACTATTGATGCGATTCAGTAGCTTAGGAATGCAGAGAAGGAGGGCTGGACTGATAACTAGAATCATAACATACTCTTGGCAGACTAACAGGCAGAGCCAGGCCGAGCCGGGCACTGCGAGGCAGGAAGTAAGTGAAGGGTCGAGGATACAGGTGGGGGCTGTATCGCTCCTCAGCGAGGATTCAGGAGACAGGAGCTGAATCTGGTGTCCAGGCCCTTTTGAGGCCTAGAAACGGGGACTTTACAATGAAATAACGTGCACACTGAGAAACGTGGCAACGCAACTTTACATAGGCCTAATACTCGTAGCTTTCACGAGAACTGGAAACTGGCATACTAGAGATGGACACAACTGTAATTGCGTCTTTGATCAAACATGGGGGATACACATGCATATTAATCATGCACACATAACATAAGACGGGGAACACGTAGGGACACAGAACATGGCAAAATTTACTTTTCCACATTCCCTCCTTGTCACTACGTTTCCCTCAGGAAACATCAATATTCATGATACCATCTATCATTTCATACAGTATCATTTGCTCGTCTCGAATTTTCTTGGAACGGGATTTAGAACGGGACTTGGGACTAGGAATACAAGAGGTAGCACAATCACTATGGCCTACATGTACGGAACCATTCTTTCGGACACATAATTCACCTTTGACTGGTAATACTGACATAGCAGGTAAGTCTGGAGTAGTATCAGACTGAACATTCAGGACCATGAAATTCGAAGAATAATTACCTAAATTATAAACTTCATTTTCTAGATCTAACCCTGTTCTGTGGGGAAGACCTTGCTTGTCTGGAAAACATGTACTGTTAAGAAAAGACATATCTGTTAAGGATGACGTTAACGTGGACCATGCTCCACACGAACCATTATGTGAAAATGGATAAGGAAAGAGTGGCAGAACTCCCTTCGGTGTCTGGAAAGGGGGGAGTCGACCACACACCCAACAATTAGTGGCATTGCTGGTCTGGTGTGAATAATGTAACATGCGGATAAAGGAATTATTACGCATAGCGAGACGATATGAGAGTTCATGAGGAGGCAGATCACTAAACGTGTGTTCTACTGTAGCAATAGAAGACTTATTTACATGAGAAACTGGAAAACACAAATAAAAAGCATAACTGGTGCAGGTAGTCATAAGGCTGAAAAACAATATAAAACTTAGAAAAACGATACATCGGATTGAGTTTTGACTAACTCTCTCACTATGGGGGTCTATTTCATACATGTCAGAAACCGGTCTAACCGTTTCACCTAGGGGAGGACTTAGGCAATCAAACTGGCTGACTTATTTTACTAGACCTTAATTTTTTCTTATACTCCTGTTGCGGAGTTTTCTCTAACAGGGAGGGTTCAGTATCATTGTCTTTTGCGGGACAGTCCTTAAGAATAGTACTTTGGCAATCCTTAAAATCCTCGGAAATGTTCTTTGAAACAGGCTTTAGTCCGTAAAATTTCTTCACATGAGACAAATGGACCCAGCCCTTCCTGCCTTCCAGCTTGACGGCAGTACGGGTGGCCAGGAGGACCTGTCGGGGTTCCTTCCAGCGAGGCTCCAGCGGACTTGAACGATCAAAGTTCCTGACAAGAACCAAACATCCAGGAACGATGTCATGCGGTGCCACCTCGGTATTGTCTGGAAATGCGGCAGCAACCTGTGAACGACAAGAGTTGAGGGCAGACATCAAGGAAGCTAGGTAATCTGTCAGCATATTACTTGAAACATCGGTAATACTTCGGGGTCTAGGTGTACCCCACATATTAGGGGGGCGGCCGAATACGACCTCATACGGGGACAGACCTGATCTGGAATGTGCGACCATGCGCATATAAAACAGAGCAACTGGCAGAGCTACTAGCCAGTCTACACCTTTCTCTTTACATATTTTGGCGATGCGGATTTTCAGGGTCTGGTTATGTCTCTCTACGAGACCGGCTGCTTCAGGATGGCGTACACAATGGAACTTCCACTGGTACCCTAACAAAAGGGAAACGTGTTTCATAAGCTCGGATGAGAATGGCTGGCCGTTATCAGAATATACGACTCTAGGGAGTCCATAACGGGGGAAGAACTCACGAACCAACTGCTTGGCAGTGGTCGCGGCTGTGTAATCTGGGACTGGATATGCCTCTGTCCACCTGGACAAAGCGCATACAACTACAAGGGCATACTTGAAACCTCGACATCGCTCCATCTAAATATAATCCATTTGGAGGACTTCAAAAGGGTGGTCAGGAGGCTGGAATCCACCTTGTTCCACCGGGACACTTTTACCTGGATTGAACTGGCAACATATCATACAGGTACGGACTTTCTGCTTGGCTGCAGCTCGTAAATGCTTGTTGAACCAAATGTTCTGGATACTGTCTAACATAGCTTTTTCTCCTAAATGTGCTGGACTATGTGCGGTATTGATAATGACTTGGACCATAGAGTCGGGGAGAAACCATGTGGCTCTACCCTTCGTTACCCATCCCTGATCTGTCTGGACCCCTCCTTGTTCGGACCATTTCTTGATTTCATCGGGAGTAGCATGTAACTGGATATCTATGACATCTTGAGTAGGGTCCTTAACTGTCATACAGGTAGTCGGATCTGGAGTATGTGTCTGTGTTGGATTAACTGGAATGTCTGGAGTCTGTGCTGTGAGCTTGGCTGTGCGATCTGCTAGATCATTACCTTGAGAAATGGTGTCAGTAACTTTCGTATGTGCTTTGCATTTCATGATAGCAATAGATGTCGGTAAATGTATGGCATCTAACAGAGCTTGAATAAGGAGACCATGCTGAATCTTGGTTCCATGAGAGGTCATGAAACCTCTCTCCTGCCAGAGTACTCCAAAATCGTGTACGACTCCGAATGCGTAGCGTGAATCTGTATAAACATTAACTTTCAGGTTCTTAGCGTGTATGCAGGCTTGTGTCAGAGCAACTAGCTCTGCTGCTTGAGCAGACAGGGTGTCAATACGGTGTGTTTCTATAACTTCAGTGTCAGTAGTCACTGCATACGCGGCTACTAGTTCTCCTGTACTTGTTCTCATACATGAACCGTCCACATAAAGTGTCAGGTCGGGATCTGGAAATGGAATATCTGTCAGATCTTGTCTTGGCTTAGTCATAATATTAACTACTTCCACACAGTCGTGTGTGGCAGGATTCGAATTAACTGACGGTAACAGTGTAGCAGGATTTAGAACGTTGCAGCGTCTGATTTCTATGTGTGGCTGGAACAGTGTCAATTCATAACCTGTTAAACGTGCAATTGTCAAGTGCTGAGTCTGGGTTCGGTTTAATAGAACTTCCACGGAGTGTGGAACTTGTACTGTCAAGGAATGTCCTAATACTATGGAATCACTTTGTCTGATAGCTAGTGCTGTGGCTGCAACTGACTTGAGGCACGCAGGCAGAGCCTGGGCTACAGGATCTAGTGTGCTCGAAAAATAAGCACAGGGCTTGTATTGTCCTGCTTGATCTTGTGTGAGAACAGATAATGCTGTACCTTCGCGTTCTGTGACGAAAAGTGTAAAAGGCTTACTGTAGTTTGGTGTAGCTAGAACTGGAGCTTGGCATAAAGCTTTCTTTAACTCATTGAAACTAAGTGTATGTTCAGATGTCCAAGGGAGGACAGTCGATACGGCTGCCTCCTGTGTCGTTAACTGTATCAGTGGCTTGGCTAGAAATGCATACTGAGGAATCCATTGTCTGCAATAAGAAGTAAGGCCGATAAAAGCACGTACCTCCTTCTGGGTCTTGGGCTGAGAAAGACTCGCTATTAACTGGATACGGTCAGGTGTCAACTGCCTACCCCTCTTGGACAGTAAGTGGCCTAAATAGATCACTTGCTGGACACAGAATTGAAGCTTCGAAGGGGACACCTTGTGCCCCATCTCTGCTAAGAAGTACAAGACTGTAAGAGATGCTCGCTCGCAAGCACGTTCAGAACGGGCTGTGATCAGTAGATCATCGACATACTGGAGCAGGGCAGTGTCAGTTGGCATGTGAATGTTGTCTAGTTGTCTCTTAAGTGCTTGACTATAAATACTAGGACTTTCTGTGAAACCTTGAGGAGCGCGTGTGAACATATAGCTCCTTCCATTTAAACAAAATCCGAAAAGAAACTGGCTGTCTGGATGAATGGGGACACTGAAAAATGTGTTCTTGAGGTCTATGACTGTGAAAAATGACGCTTCGGAATCAATGGCTGTCAATAGGGAAGAGATATCTGGGACAACTGGATACTGAGGAATAATACATTTATTAAGTTCTCGTAGGTCAATCACTAATCGATATACTGGGGGTGTATTTGGATCAGTACGTTTCATGACTGGAATGATCGGAGAATTACATACATTGGAGTCAGTTTCTACAACTACTCCTTGAGCGATGAGCTCGTCAATAATTTTGGATAAGGCTGTTACAGCCTCAGGTGGCAATCTGTACTGTCTGATTCGTGGTAACACTACACCTGGCTTGAGAGTCACACGATGGGGTGTGATTTGCATATAACCTACATCAGTTGGACCTTGCGCCCATAGATGCTGCGGAACATTGGACAATCTCGGATCAAAATCTCGTAATACATAGTGACCCTTGAAGTCACGTAGAAACAGTCGTATTCCCTCTGGGGAGCAGCAAATAACTGCACCTAATTCTTTCAGTGTTTTAATACCTAACAAATTTTCTGGACATGACTTAGTAAGTAATAGATCAGTAGTGCGGGACAATGGACCTACTTCTAGAGTAACTGGCTTAGATATCTCGTTTACAATAGGCTTTCCTGAAAATCCAAGGGAAACATTTCTAGAGCCTGAGAGCGGAGCCCCTGGAACTTCGTCGTGACTAATGGTGGTCCTACTTGCCCCTGTATCAATCAGAAACTTTCTGTCTTTCCCTAGTACTTGACTATGAACATAGGGACCTTCTTGATCTACAGGAATCTCGATGAGAGGCAAGCCTACCTCCCTCTCTAGGCTGTTTCATGAATATGGCTGATACTCTGGATACTCGGACTGTGCATACTGGTACATCTGCTGTGTAACATGCTGTGTTGCAGCTATAGGCTGCGGTGCTGGAACTGTCTGTTGTGCATTCTGTGACTGAGAAGTCTGTGAAACTTGTTCTTGTCTAGGCGGGCGTGGTCTTTCTTTAGTCTTACCAGTAGCTATATTATGTTTCAGAACTGCACACTCGTTTATGAAATGACCTGGCTGTTTACAATAATTGCATGTCCCTTTAACGGGAGCTGCAGGATGACTGGCTTGATTCGGACCCCTCTTCTGACTGTCTTGAGGAACAGATTGTGCAACTAGTACTTTCATTTTCGTGTCTTTCATACGTTTTCTTTCATGATCTTGCTCTTCTCTGATTCTATTCTGGTGATACTGAAGCATCTGTAACATTTGGGACGGGGTATTAGCTTGCCAGGTACTTTCGACTTTCAAAACTCGATTCTTAACTTGTGGACTTGAATTCTCGACTAATTTAGTAACAAAAAGATGAGGGTATGACTCACTACTTGTTTTGAGGCCACTGTTAATACTAAAGCATTTCTCAAATCTAGAATAAAAATCACTAGTGTCTTCGTCTTGTTTCTGTTTACAGGCTGAGATTGCATCCCAGTCTTCCTTTTTAGTGGCTAATAATCTTGGCAAAACTTGTATTAACAGTTCTGGTAATTCTTTACATTTCTCTCCAAGACCGGTACCTGGTACTCGTATCTTATCTTCAGCTTCTAGAACTGCCCAATCGATCTTTTTCTCTCCCACCTCCCATTCTTTTTCCTTGAGTTTTTCGTATACCCCTGCGGGCAACAGGACCTTTAGCATTATAATAATATCTGGATACGTGTATTCTCCCATACGGAGCATATCTTTTAATTCTCGGTGGAACCCTGCTGGATCTTTGTCGTGACAAGGAACTAATTTCTTCATTTCTAAGAGTTCCATCTTTGTAATCGGGGTGTAAACAAACACTCGTTGCATTTCACCATCTGTTGTCCTGACTGGGTGTACTTCTCGTAACGGATTCTGTCTATCTATGTAAAAGGGTTTACTTTCTGGGGGTGAGACATGAACAAAATGCGGGTTCAGGAACGTTCTATATTTGTGGCGCTGTTCTAGAATAACACTAATTAAATCGGTACCTAAACCTTTCCATCTATACTGGAGTAACTCGTTCAGGACATCATGTAACGGACCTGGATCAGAATGTTGACCCTCATACAGAGTAATGAGGTGTTGGATCATATACATACCCACCAGTCGCTGCTCGGCTGGGGGCAATTTCAGAAACATTTGTGCCACTATTTCGTCTGGAAAAGTGGTAGAATCAGTAATCCATCGGACTGCTGATCGGGCTAGTTCTTGTTCATGCATAGTACTTAATTCACTATAACCGATTCGTGACTTTAGAATATGATCGGTAGCTTGAAATACTTGTTCCAGAGAACCTTGTTCTGGTGCTGGGTGAGGAACAGTTTTCTTGTAGTCTAGACGTGAATGTCGGTCGGAAAGTCTAGTTCTACCTACATACGCTATTCTGGCGGGATTCTCGTCCTCTACCTCTTCAGTAGAAGAGTCATTTTCTTTCTCGCTTACTTGTGCTGCTTTACGTTGTTCGTGTAACTTTATTATTTCCTTACGAATTCTCTTGTACATACTCTCTATACTACTGATAGTTCTGTGTTTACCCTCGGCTATATTATCACTCCACCTTGTCAGGATTCTCATTTCGGCCGGATCTTTAGTCGGGTAATCTTGTTCTCTTATTAAACAATTAATCAGAAACTTTAATAGCATGAGCTGGATCTCAGCTTTCCTTTGAGACATGGCTTCGCCAATACTTTCTGGATCATTCCCCGTACGGATGAAACGATATATTCTGTCTAGATCTTCTTTCATATTCGGTAGGGTGTCCAAATACCCGGTCACCCGTCTTACACGGATGGAATATATAACTGTGCTATCATCACCTGCAACTGGATCATAGCGGCATTCAGTAAGAGCTCGTCGGATATCTGCAACGGACTTATATTTGGGCGTACGCTGTAACGCACATTCATGTAACTCGACTAACGTTAAACGTTGGTGTGGTGGCGGGGTACCAGGAGGACCTCCTCCTGCGGCCCCTAAACTGGAATCGTCGACTGACACTCTTCGTGCTGGCAGAGTGGGAAATTGTAATGTAGGCTGGACCGGGGGTACCGTAACGGGTACTCCGGTGTCTGGAGGAACAGGAATTGCCTGATTTACAGGGACTGGCGGAACAGGATTTGTATATTCCGGGACTGTGTCGTCCAAATAGGACGAGATGAAAATATCAGCTGCGGTCGGTTTGTGACGTAGCTTGGTCGGAACTAATGGTGGCGGAAAATTACTGGATGCCTCCGGGGTTGCTTTTGGCAAGCCCTCGGCAAGAAGAGGATACATACCCTTAATAAGGGCATGCCTCTGTCTATCTGACTGTTCGGTTTTAACTCGTTCACCTATCTCGATTAGTTCCCTTTCTTGGGCTCGTTGTAAGGATTCTCTACTTAATTCTGACTTTCTGATTTCTTTTTCAGTTCTTTTATGAGATTCTTTGCGCCATAACTCGATGGCATCTTTCTGTGACTGTCTGGCTTTCTTTTTCCATAATGCTTCTTCTACTCGCATGATGCATTCGGCATCCCATGTGCCTGATACAGGCCATCTATACTTTTCTTCTAACTGTTTGGTATACTCTACCCATAAATCTAGATATAATATGGGACTTATGCCATGCTTCTGATACATAAAATGACCTGGACTGTCCCTAGGCGGGACAGGAACTGCTGCTTCTAGCAGACTTTTTCTGGTTTTTAACTGACGTAGTTTAGAAAATAAGGGCATGACTGAACTGTAACCTAGACACAATACGTAATTACAATACACAATGAACACGATAATTACTCCACATTCATACCACGACATTAAAATACATGAAGAACATTTAAAATAACAGTTCGGACAGAATACTACCTGGAATACGGAAAACAGAATACATGAATCTTCTTGAGAACTGAACTGACTAGAACAGAGACTAGATGCACTGCTGAAACAGTACGAAACTTACCGGTCTCATAAAGAGACACGTCAGGACCCGCATCCACCGAAGTGGACACTTCGTTTTGGGATCTGTGTACCACCAAACCCCACGGACCAGAGACAATTAGATTGACCCTGTCTAGATACTACCCCAGCAACGGTACTCACCGGGCAGCAAGAACGGAAGGCCTCGGACTGGACTGGACTGCTTCGACGTCGGACGGACGAACTTCGGACTTCAGTTACGGGTGGGCCTCCGGATACCTCGGACCTTGGACTCTCGGCTTGGGCTCTGGTCGGGACTCGCCGCGTTCCTCCACCGCCTCGTCTGGATGCTGGACCGCCACCTCCGTCTCCTCCGTGGGCCTGAGGGATACTTGGAGCAGAAATATCTGCACGTGGCCGGTATGGTTCCGTCACTGCTGCAGAGGGTCAGGGGGCCGGCGTGGCTTCACCGGCGCGTGGGGAAAGGGCAAGTCCCTGTTCGGGCGCCATTATGTGGTATATAAATAAATAATACCGGATCTAGGTTTTACTGGACATAGCAATAACAGATAGCTCAATAAATAAGAGTCAAGATTCGAGGTAGTAGGAGTTTGCAGGTTTAATACAGCATAAAGGACAGGAACAGGACAACATGCACAGGAATAGGATGACAGGGCCCGGCAGCTGCCGGGCCCTGTCATCCTATTCCTGTGCAGGTTGTCCTGTTCCTGTCCTTTATGCTGTATTAAACCTGCAAACTCCTACTACCTCGAATCTTGACTCTTATTTATTGAGCTATCTGTTATTGCTATGTCCCGTAAAACCTAGATCCGGTATTATTTATTTATATACCACACATGTCATGACGAAAAAGTGGCCCTATGACCCATTTATTAGAGACTCGAGGTCTGAGTCTATTACTTACGTTACCGGCATAGGAATTTGCCTCTCGTTCCTACCGTGCAGCTCCGAGGACTGGCGGTCACTCGTCTGCCGCGTAGATATAACCGGCCATTTCCTTCCGTGATGCTTGTTGCTTCAGGTGAACGCCCAGGAAAGAAAAGCTAGAGCGCTCAATCTAAAATGGCCGCCGCTATTCGGCACAATGTGAGGACTGTTGCCGGAAGTCTTTTCACGCTTTTTCTGGCTATTAGGAAGAAAATGGGGGGTGCTAAAAAATGCGTGCAGAGTATAATGTGGTAATGTATCTCAAAAGCGGATATTTTCTAATTACGCTCATGGGTCAGAGTATAATATAGTAATATATCTAGAAAAAGGATATTTTTTAATTATGCTCATGGGTCAGTACTGTCAGTCGCCAGGGGGTTCCCTCAGCAGGGTACAGTGCCATATTCTCATTATCGAATTGATACAACCCAGGGGTTTGAGCCCAGGAGTAGGTGGTATCATTGTATATCATCCAGTTGTCTAGAGGTTCGACCCTCGACAGTCAAACTGGGGGCCAGGTTGACATTCGAAGTTGGCCTCGTTGTACATAGGATCATATGGTTACCTTGTGCCTCACTCAGTCATTACGTAATGATCACCTGTTGATGTTCAAAGAGTGGGGGGTTACAGCTGTCCCCAAGGTATGTCGTCGTTCAGTCCCCTTTTATGGGATTGGATGCGGAACACCCATCTTTGTTCTTTCTCCAGAAGGAACCTTTCGTTATTTACTTGCTCTATCACAGTCCAAGATATTTCTTCGGGCTTGTGGTTCATTTCTAGGAAGTGATTTGTGAGTTTCGTGCTGTTTTTTTTGCATTTTATGGTACTTTTGTGCTCACCTATCCGGATTTTCACTGCCCTACTCGTCATTCCTACATATTCCAGTCTGCAGGGACATGTGATTAGGTAAACAACATTGGTACTATTGCAATTGCTAAAGTTCCTTTGTTCCCAGGTGGTCCCATTACTGAAGGTAAGATTGTTGCTTTTGCTCGTCAGACAACAGACTTTGCAGTTTCCACACGGATGGTGGCCATGTACAAAGTTTGGATTTTTTTGCGTAGTGTTGCTGTTTGTTTTGGGTCTTGTGTGGACTAAGACATCCCTTATACTCTGAGCTTTCCTGTGAGAGAACATCGGTTTTGGTATTTGCAAACCACCACTGTTTAGATATTTGGTATTCTAAACAGTGGGAACAAAGGAACTTTAGCAATTGCAATAGTACCAATGTTGTTTACCTAATCACATGTCCCTGCAGACTGGAATATGTAGGAATGACGAGTAGGGCAGTGAAAATCCGGATAGGTGAGCACAAAAGTACCATAAAATGCAAAAAAAAAGCACGAAACTCACAAATCACTTCCTAGAAATGAACCACAAGCCCGAAGAAATATCTTGGACTGTGATAGAGCAAGTAAATAACGAAAGGTTCCTTCTGGAGAAAGAACAAAGATGGGTGTTCCGCATCCAATCCCATAAAAGGGGACTGAACGACGACATACCTTGGGGACAGCTGTAACCCCCCACTCTTTGAACATCAACAGGTGATCATTACGTAATGACTGAGTGAGGCACAAGGTAACCATATGATCCTATGTACAACGAGGCCAACTTCGAATGTCAACCTGGCCCCCAGTTTGACTGTCGAGGGTCGAACCTCTAGACAACTGGATGATATACAATGATACCACCTACTCCTGGGCTCAAACCCCTGGGTTGTATCAATTCGATAATGAGAATATGGCACTGTACCCTGCTGAGGGAACCCCCTGGCGACTGACAGTACTGACCCATGAGCATAATTAAAAAATATCCTTTTTCTAGATATATTACTATATTATACTCTGACCCATGAGCTTAATTAGAAAATATCCGCTTTTGAGATACATTACCACATTATACTCTGCACGCATTTTTTAGCACCCCCCATTTTCTTCCTAATAGCCAGAAAAAGCGTGAAAAGACTTCCGGCAACAGTCCTCACATTGTGCCGAATAGCGGCGGCCATTTTAGATTGAGCGCTCTAGCTTTTCTTTCCTGGGCGTTCACCTGAAGCAACAAGCATCACGGAAGGAAATGGCCGGTTATATCTACGCGGCAGACGAGTGACCGCCAGTCCTCGGAGCTGCACGGTAGGAACGAGAGGCAAATTCCTATGACGGTAACGTAAGTAATAGACTCAGACCTCGAGTCTCTAATAAATGGGTCATAGGGCCACTTTTTCGACATGACATGAACGAACCACATCTAACAATGGGGGCGGCATTATTTATTTATCTTTCCAGTAGACCGAGCAAAAACCTCCTCCGCCTGCAAGCTCATGGGGCACTGAAAAGTAACGGAAATGTATGTATAAAACGAGAGTATTGACCACCACCATCATCAATACACTTTTAGAATATCGATCCTGACAAATACGATATATGGGTTCTTTTTGTCCTTACCTTTGTGATTGGATGTGTGAATGTGTTGAGTCACGATTGTATGGGTGATGAGTTAACTACGAACCGTTTCCATTTGGATGGTTCTGGATGAAACGTCTGGTATATAGCCCAGCCATTAGAGGTATAGACTGACTAATGCGCAACAAACATGGCAAAGGAAATGGCCATGAATAAGGTGATTTTCCGCTGAATTAGCAAATTTTGTGAATGTAACCTCAAAACAATGATGTACATCTAATGATCGGTAGTTAAAATACGAATCTATTTGTGCTTTCTCCCCTTTTTTTCTTCTCTTTATTTACAGAGACCACTGGTCATTCTTTTGGCACTGATTATTGGTGCCTTGCTTCACCTGGGCCAGCTCATGCCCTGAAGCACAAATATTCAGCCTATTTTTGCTGTTATATTTGTAGGACAGTAGGCTTATTACTGTAGAACCGAGCTATTAGCAGTAGGGATCACCATAAGGTCCTGATGAGTAGGCAGTTGGGGACTGCCTATGAAACATGTCGACTCGGTAGTTAGTAATTGCTCTACCTTACATCCCCTTTTTAATATTTCCAGCTAGAGAAACCAATAAAATGTATTTGTTCTACTAGCCAGGGAATTTTTAATTTTTGTAATTTTTTGTGCATTCACTAGTTAGATCCCTACACTTCACTGACACCACTGCAACTACACATAGCCTTGTCATATCTATAGTGCTCCCGCGTAGTTCGTTTGGTCGTAGCACGCCCCGCCCCGTTATAGGGACGGGAAGACCCCTATGATGAAGCATGACACTAACGGATTTTTTTAGTGTGTGAGGGGTATTTTAAAAAGCACACTGTGCTCTCATCTTTCCATTGTTAAGAGAGAGCCTATCATTCCACAAAAACAAAAAAACAAAAAATCATAAAATAGTTTTGCACCTCTACACATTGATAGAATCTTTTTGTTTACATGACTGTAGGCATACCATCTGGTCCCCTGACATAGACATTGAAGTAGTTTATTGTTCCTTTGACCCCATGCTATTGTTAGTTGGTATATGCGTAGTTCGGGGGATGTAGCATGGTAGGGTCGTTAAGCTTCCCCTAGGACCCTCCTCACTTGGTGTTGTATAGGGAGTATTTGTTTGTCATGAGCGTCCCCGTACATTTGCACCAAATGTGGAGCTAATTGATCTGCAAACGATTTATAGAATTCGCACGTGAAGCCGTCAGGGCCCGGTGCTTTACTGTTCGGTAAGGATTTAATAATGGCAGTGACTTCTTCAACGGTTACAGGTAAGGAAAGATATTCTCTCTGTGTATCGGACAGCCATACTATCGACACGTCAGCCAGATATTCCATAATTCCCTCTGCATTAGCAGTGGGGTGTGAGGTGTATAGTTTCCCATATGTTATCATGAATTCACGCAGTATACTTTATGCATCGTGCCTCAGAACCCCTGCAGAGTCTCTAATCGCCTGAACCGTTTGTGGGGTGCGACTCGCACATATTTTGGCTGCTAAAGTTCTACCGGGCCTGCCCCCTCACCGTAAGAACGCGCAGTGTGATGCTTTGTGGGATAGTTTAGTTCGTCATTAGCATATGTTTGATACTCCGCTAGGATAGCTCTAATTTCCCCCAACAATTTGGTATCCTGTGTGCGTACGTAATACTGCTCTAATTCACGCAGCTTGCTTTCTCGTGTGGAAATTTGTTGCCTTATATCTTTAAGAATGCCTGCGGTGGTGCTGATACAGACTCCCCTAATTGTCGCTTTAAAAGCCTCCTATAACAATTGTGGGTCCTCAGTTGTTGGGGCGTTCAGCTCAAAATACTCAGTTATGGCAGTGTGTATGGTGTCAGTGTACACTGAGTCTAGCAAAGCAATAGTGTTAAATCTCCAACTAAAAGGAGGTGAGGTATAGTGCGGTATGGTTAACGAAAGTAGTACCGTGATCGGACAGCGTCCTGGATAAATGTTTGACCTTATTTCTCCAGAGTGATATGTCGTCTGTACCTAGCCAGTAGTCTATACGTGACCAACTATTGTACGCTGCTGTTGTGTGGGTGGCCTCAGTACGTTCTGGAAAACGTGCCCTCCAAAGGTCGGTAAAGTGCATATCAGTCATAATGTCTTTTAATTTAGCTATTGCACGCTTATGGGGCTCAGTTGTGACCCCAGATCTGTGCAGGTCATCCTGTAAAGCGATATTAAATTCCGCGCCCCACAGGAACGGAACATCACGTAACTCGTTCAATTTACGCCACACTCCATGGTAGAAGTCGGGGTCATCTACATTAGGTCCATAGGTATTTATTAAAGCTAGTCTTTGCCCTCTGATGACCCCTATCACTATAACATATCGCCCTTCTTCATCCTTTAGAACTTCTGTGATGTTGAAATTCAGACCTTTCCTGATTAAAATGAGGACCCCTCTGGAATAAGAGGAGTAATGTGAACCATACATTGATTCCGCCCATCTACGTCCAATGTTGTTTAGTGTGTGAGGAGCAATCTGTGTCTCCTGAAGGAGAGCGATATCCCCCCTGTCTATCAAAGTATGCAAACATTTGGCGAATCTTCTTTGGATTATTTAATCCTCTAATGTTCCAAGTCAGCAAATTGATAGGCTTTGGCTGTAATTTCTCAGCGAACTTTTGTGAATCTGAATGTCATACTGAATACAGATTGACATTTGCAACACGTACAACCTTAAAAATGCTGTCGATTGAAAGTAATAGCATTACATATTGTAGTATAACCCTGGAATTCTGCGATGTCTCTCAAGTGCATTAGTCTGTAGAACAAAACCCAACATCTCCCCCCCACCACGCCACCCACTTCAGCATCCCAATTATGCCAAAGACATACTTAAAAAACAACCTTAAAACCAAACAATAGTTGGGGAACACCCACTCGGGGGGTCCGCCCGGTGCACATGTCTGCAGCCAACATAGTGGATGTGGCCAGATACTCGTTAGCTATACGGATGAGATATAATATAACTGTAGCCGCTGAACCCTACTGGCAGCAGTAGTACACACGTGAGGTACCTAATATCTAAATACTCACTGCCAGTCTCAACCTCACAGCAAAGCACCAAGTACACAGCATTATTAGGTGCTAAAATGAGGACAGGTACGTGACCACAGTTCATATTGCTAAACACAGGCGACATATGCAACAAATCGTCCTCCCAAATGTGTCTGTGGACTTGTTACCATTCGTGCTCAATATGTGACCATAATAAGTAGGTAGCACTGATTTTAGTTCAGTCTGTCCTCTCAGCGCTGTCAGCTTCAGTTTCTTGAGAAGTTATAGATAGAGAACTTAGTTTGAGATAAATGGATTCGACAGCCGATGTGAATGTCCCGTCAGTGCGTCCATGCCACCATCTGATTTAAACATATTCCCAGGACCTTCCACTAGAACAATATAATGCATGGGCAGGGGCACACGGCATCAATAATGTTTCTATAGAGTGGGGATCTCCGAATATGTCTGAGTTCCATAGGCCGGTATTATGGACAAGAATGATGACAGTTCAACACATAAACAGTAGTGCGTACGTGCGTCTTACCAGACACAGGGCACTGGGAAGCAGTTCTTCTTGCCATACCAGTTACCGTTCAGTACGAGTCTTGATGCTGCTCCTCCCGATTTCTCTCTTTGCGCCTACGGTTGAACTTCTTCAGGAAGTCTTGTGCAGCCTGTGGTGTTTGAAGAATGGTGGAGCGACCATCTTCATCTTGTGTCACTTTAAGTCGTGCTGGGTAGAGCATGGCGTATTCTATCCCCAACTTCTGCAATGTTTTCTTTGCCGTGTTATACTCTTTACGCGCAAGTTGTACCGCTACTGTGCAATCTGGTTAGAACTCCAACGCATTGCCTTGGTAGTTGATGTCACGCTTCTCGCGAGCCAGCCTTAAAATGGTGTCCCGGTCTCTGTAATTAAGAATGCGGGCGACAATAGGACATGGAGGAGCGCCTGGTTTCGGTCTTGGGGTGAGGGATCTGTGTGCGCACTTCACAAGCATGACTGACGAGAAGGGTTCTGCCCCAAACACCCTGTGGATCATCTCCTCTACGTATGTTTCCAGCCTACCAGTGTTAGTGGATTCCGGTACACCTGTGATATGAACGTTATTCCAGCGGGATCTCGCTTCCAAATCCTCTGTCTTGTTCCGGATGACTTCCAATACCTTCTCCATTTCTGAACATTTTTTGGTTGTGCCATGGAATTCATCTTCCACTGCAGAGAGTCTAGTTTCAGCCTTGACCAGGCATTCCCCATGTTTATTTAGCTTAGCCGCCATGTTGTCGACCCGTTGTGTGATGGTGTCTAGTTTTCTGTTTATGTCCTGGAGGCTCTGCTGGATAGCCTGTAACACATGTTCCATACCATTATTTGTTGCCGTATCATTATCAAGTTCAGTGTCCGAGTGAGCTGTTGCGCCCTTGGTGTGTTTTTCTGCCTCGTACGGCAGCTTGGATTGCTGTTTCTCAGGCTTTCCCATCCTCACATTCAGCAATGCCACCAACCAAGAGAATAGTCGATAGCCCACTGCAGCAATTGGAAGGGCCCCTGGCGCCAAGATTGTTTTCTCTCTCACAATTTTGTAGAGTTGCCGCTATATTATAGATGTGTACCAGCAAAAGTATTCAGGTAGCTATCAGCGGGACCTGTAAATCAGACCCAGCAGGACATCGAGTTGGCTGGGGTCTACACCATCCGATATGACCTCCGGAGATATGTACCATCCATGTCGTGCTAAGGGAAGGGGTCCGCTACAAAAAGCTGCACTGCGCCGAAATGCTCACATAACCAGATTATAGTGGGGAGGTCAAGGTGCTTCACAGTGCAAGAATCCGGTTGTGTGTCATACACCGCAGCAGCCAGCAACAGTGTGATCAGTTCATGCAGACCAACCGCCTCAGAGCCACGACACGACATCCTGCCGATCACCGACACATGTCCCCCACATGTCACATGCAAAACTACGTGGCACCATGTCGGCCCGAAGTGTCAGGATCCTGTGCGCGTATAGTGATTAATAAAGTGTTACGCAGCGCGCACCTAATCCGTCGTCACCAGTCGGGGCACGGAAGGAGGCTGGAAGAGGCCACTATAATAATTGCATGTAGATTAATGCACCCCATTAATGTTGGTATGTTACGGCCTCAGAGTGCACTGTATGCAATGGATGAAAGCCACCAGCAGCGCGAGGCGCCATCTTGTCTCGGTCCCTCGTGGTCTGCTCAGTGATCATGGGCTTCACGTTTCCCCGCACCACCGGCGCTCTAAAACAGTTCTTCCAGGACAGTTCCACATTTAACGCTTGTCCAATGTCGCTCTGCGCTCATTCCGATGCCATATACATGACAAGCGTTACCGTACTTGTTCCGACTTAAGCTCTCCACAGGGCGTTGCCATCTTGTGCAGCTCTCGGCCCGCCTGGTGCCGCAGCTTTTTCTCCGGATTCATAGCCGTGGCAACGCTGATATAGCCCCACGTTACGCTTACCTTAGTGCTAAGGCATTCCAATAGCAGCGTCTGTCATCGAAAGTTCGGTGGGCATCCGCTAAGCATCCGCTAATGACATCAGGGATGTCATTTGAGATGTCATCAGTGATGTCATGAGTGATGTCACTGACCATGTCATGAGTGATGTAATATGTGACATCATCAGCAATGCATTGCGGGCGCGCGAGTTACAGTTAGCTGAACTAACTATAACAAGGGAATTTCATAGGTTTTGTATGAGTAAAATGACCAGCTAACTATAACTGGTGTAAAACCTATGTTTTTTTTCAGTGAATTTAAAAGGTTTTTAAAATGCTAATTCCTAACTATAACGTGTGTGAAACCTATGGTTTTTTCAGTGAATTTGCAGGGTTTTTTAAATGCTAATTCCTAACTATAACGTGGCTGTAACCTATGGTTTTTTAAGTGAATGTCAAAGGTTTTTTAAATGGTAATTCCTAACTATAACGTGGCTGAAACCTATGGTTTTTTCAGTGAATTTCAATGGTTTTGTAAATGAAATTTTTTTAATGTAGTAATTGTTATATTTTGTATACTGATTTACTACATTATTTTAAATTATTTATTTTTAGATATTTTATTTTTTAAATTACATTACATATTTTTAATATAAAATGAAAAAAAATGTTTTTACACCTCTCTGCAACGCAGCTCCCTGACGCGTTTGCAGAGGGGGAACTAATTCCCCTTGCATACTGGGGGTCCCTGGGGGTCAAGTAGCCCACCAGGAACCTCCAGTATTCCCAGGGGGCTGCATTGCAGAGAGATGTAATGAGGCCACACCCTTTTTTACACCTCTCTGCAGCGCAGCCCACTGGCGCATTTGCAGAGGGGGAACTAATTCTCCTTGCATACTGGGGGTCCCTAGGGGCCAACTAGCCCACCTGGTACCTCCAGTATGCGCCAGGGGGCTGCATTGCAGAGAGGTGTAATGAGGCTATGCCCCTTTTTACACCTCTCTGCAACGCAGCCCCCTGGCGCGTTTGCAGAAGGGAAACTAATTCCCCTTGCATACTGAGGGTCCCTGGGGGCCAATTAGCCTACCTGGAACCTCCAGTATGCGCCAGGGGGCTGCATTGCAGAGAGATGTAATGAGGCCACACCCTTTTTTACACCTCTCTGCAGCGCAGCCCACTGGCGCATTTGCAGAGGGGGAACTAATTCTCCTTGCATACTGGGGGTCCCTAGGGGCCAACTAGCCCACCTGGTACCTCCAGTATGCGCCAGGGGGCTGCATTGCAGAGAGGTGTAATGAGGCTATGCCCCTTTTTACACCTCTCTGCAACGCAGCCCCCTGGCGCGTTTGCAGAAGGGAAACTAATTCCCCTTGCATACTGGGGGTCCCAGGGAGGCAACTAGCCCACCAGGAGCCTCCAGTATGTGCCAGGGGGCTGCGTTGCTTTACCCCAGAGGGCGGCGGTCCCCAGGGCAGTGTGGGGGGGGGATTGGGCACCCCCACACTTCTTTATCACTATGCCCCCACGATTTGGTCCCCCTGGGGGGTAATTTTTAAATAAACATACCAGGTTTTTAAAAAAAATACATTTTTGGCCTTGGGGGTCCTTGTGGGACCCCCTGAGCAGGCCTAGGGGGTCAGGGTGCTTCTACCCTGCCCCCTTTTTGTGTTCTACACGCTTGTTTTTTTCCTTTCTTGTGCCTCGTTCTACCGAGCACAAGATGGCTGCCAACACTTCTTGGTTTGAAGTGTTGAAAGCCAATGAGCATGCAGCTCGTGCTCGAGAAGTTTTAGAACTCAAAAAGGGGGCAGGGTAGAAGCACCCTGACCCCCCTAGGCCTGCTCAGGGATTCCCCAAGGCAAACATTTTTTTTGGGGGGGGAATCGCGGGGTGCGTGAACGGTGCGCGCACCCCGCGATTTTTCGATTTTTTTTTTTGCCTTGGAGGTCCCTGTGGGACCCCCTGAACAGGCCTAGGGGGTCAGGGTGCTTCTACCCTGCCCCCTTTTTTAGTTCTACACGTTTGTTTTTCTGCTTTCTTGTGCCTCAGTCTACTGAGGCACAAGATGGCTGCCATCAATTTCTATTTTGGAGTGTTGACAGACAGTGGCAGCCAATCAGCATGAAGCTCGTGCACGGCAAGGTGCGCGCACGGTGCGCGCTTATAGTTATATAATTGATTTCAACTTTAATTTTCTCAGCAACTACATGAGGGATTTACACCATTTAAACAAAAGCGTGATCTGCATACCAGACCCTACCATTTTCCCAAATTTGGTGTCATTCCATTCAGTGGTTCGGGCTGTAGCCGTGTCTAATCGTCCTATGGAAATTAACATGGGGAAAACACCTTTTTTCTCGGCCCCCGCTTGACGAATCTTCCCGAGACTTTTCAGGGAAGGAGCGGAGCGGGACATCTTCTTTGAGAAATTCACAGAGGTTCATCAACCGGCGGTAAAGTTATTCCCAATAGAATGTTGCGGATTTCCTATGGAAACTAGGTCCTAACTATAACTACCTACTGGCGACCGCCAGTGGGTAATATATGTGAAGATTAAAGGAGGGTGACGTGCATATATTTAGATTAAAGGAGGGGACACATCTCAAATGACATCACTGATGACATCATCCACTGAACCACTCACATCCTCATACAACCTCTCATACGCCCAATCACACACCCACACAACCACTCACATACTCATTCACAGACCCATACAAGTACTTACACAACCAATCACTTATCCATAGAGCCACTCACACACCCACTCACTCATAGAGCCTGATCATACAACCAGTGACTCAGCCATACAGCCACTCACACAGCCACACATACAGCTACTGACACACCCAGCTATAAACATATACAGCCACTCACACATCTACTCACTCACCAATACACCTCTCAACAGAGCCACTCACTCACCCATCCAACCACTAACACACTAATACACCTAAACAACCACTTACATACCCATTCACACATCCATACAACCACTCACACAGCCACCTTCTCACCCACACAGTCAATCTCACAGACACTCCCTCTTCCATACAGTCACTCACATAACAACTCACTTAACCACCCACTCAAACAGCCACTCACTCCTCCATACAGCCAATTACACACTCAGTCACTCATTCATACATTCATATGCTACTGCGATTTGCAGAAGTTGAAACCTCACACAAATCGCCGGAACGAATAGCACTCATATGCTGTTTGCTTGCACATTACCCCCCATACAGAGGTGTGAAACTAGATTTAGGTGCAAATAGAGCATCCACTAATTCGCACAATTCATAGTAATGCAAATCAGCGGTGTGAAACTAGAACTCATATTTAGTTTCCCCATTGCTTTAGTGGACTAAGGACCTGGTGTATTATGTCATTTACAAAACAGAGTCGCACAATTTTCACACTAACTGGTTTGTGAACAGAAATGCAATATGTGATGTGACATATGTACTGATAGATCACATTGTAAGTTACCCATAGGCGGTTGGGCATCACAAAATGGCTTGCCTAATGAATATTAGTTAGATAGGTCACTATTAGTAACACAATGTAATTGTCTGCGAATGTAGTGGACGGAGACCCACAAGGGACCACACATGTCCCTTTATTTGCATTTCCAAAGGGGAAAAGCAGTCTATGTCCTTAAATGGGATGGTGCTGCTTTAAAAGAAAATCCCATTTGGGAAGACATCTGGGAGAGAAGGCAGTGGTCCTCTGTACCAGGCAGTGGAGCAGTGGTCCTTGTGATCACTGCCTGTTCCCTGTCAGGCCACATACAGGAGTTACAAAGGGAAAGCTGCCCTCCCAAGTACAGTAAGTTTTACCACCCCTTTTGAGGTGTCGGTATCTGATCAATTGTTTACGCCTGCAATTCAACACACCCCTTTCCAAATTACTAATAGGAGTGGGGTGCCTGTTTCGCACCCTCCTTTCCATTTGTGATTCGGAAAAGACTTTCTAAAGAATTTTTAAGAGATGGAAAGATTTTTCAGACTCTTAAAATATATTTTCTACATTGTAAGAATCCATTTTCAGTCATAAACCCTATGATTTTGCGAATTCCTTCCTTTGTACATCAGACCCTAAATGTAAATGCAATTAGCTTGTTTTTGCACTTGTAGAAGAATAGAATGTGAGCCCTCTCATTTACTCTAAAAGTCTACCAGGGATGATTTATGATTTGGTTTTCGCATCTGACACACTTGTTCTCATAAATCATGCTTTACACTCCGACATAAATCCTAAGCAAACACCACCACATTCTTTACGGCAGTCTAGCATGAAGACAATGTACCAATGTAAATAGTTTAAAGAGCCAATCCCCTTTTCCACAGATTTACTGAGCTGTAAATCTTGTGCTGCTCAAAGCCCCCATAAATTTACAGACATGTACTCACCTGAGGATTATTGGTATATTGCAGGACACAGTCAGAGTTCTCACACATTCTTGTCCGTTATTTCCCATGCTTAGCTGGCCTAGATTTGTTTTGCTTCAAATATAGTCCATTAATACCTGAAAGGTTGACAGCGGTACCATTACATTTAGTGTAACTTTCATTACATTTTACACAGTCCTAACTTCTACAAACCCCCTGCTGGTAGCACTTGTATTGTAAGAAATTGTATTGCAGAATTTATGTAGTGCTTTATATTCCTGATAGGAATGCCAAGTGTTCCAATTTGCAAATGATTTCTGGGCACCCATTTGGTGTACATGGTTGAAGAAGGTGTTGGTGAAAAGCAGGAGACTAGACCTTGTGCACATTTGGATGGAAATCACTTTTGAAGTGGTCAGTTTCATAAATAATTACGTGCAATGGAAGATTCCCAGGTTTGACATGCTCTCCATAATTTAAGGTGGTTGACAATTATTATTAGGCAGCAACACGCTCCATATCTTAGCTATGTAAACTGAGAAAGAGCATTCTCAAGGAAGAGACTTTTCGAACAAAGCGGTGGTCAAGAGTGGAGCCAGTCTAGTGTAAAGTGATCTATTTTTGCTGGAAATACAAAGTCTTCATGTCATGAATGGCTTATTGGATGATGCGCAGTGCTCAAAGGTAATATTTTAATCACAGGTAGACAACATAATGACTGAAAGTCTGGTGAAAGGGAAGTTCTTATATCTGAAGTAATTGTCTTGCACATGTGTTCTGGATTCTCTGTAGTTTGGAGATCAGATGGGCAGGGGCTCCAAGGTACATAAGGTGTCATGGTCTAAACACAAAGGTACTAGGTCAATGGTGGCTTGTAACCTTTGTGGGAAACCTAAGCAACAGGAAGATTTGCCATGGGCTTTGTACTATTTAAAAAGATCATGTAACTGATTAAATTGTGTCAAAAGGGAAAAATTTGAATTAGCAATATAAACGCGCTTGCTCTTTACCTACATGGATGAAAAATGGGCTATGCAACTGTGTGCAAATGAGAGCAACCCTGTTTGAATTAAAGCGATGGATGTGTTGATTGACATAAATGAAATACAGAGTCTCTCCATTGCAATAACTGGTCATCAACAAAGACCCATGCTAATCTGAGTTTTGCTTGCTTAACAATCAGTTCAAAACTACACTATTAATTTGCATAGGTTTGTATTGTTTCAGTGTAGAATTTGTCAAAAATGTGAGGTGTGAGAAAAGCACAAACAGGACCTTTTTCCATGTGCCCAGCAAGTGAAGTGAAAAAGCAAACAGCCCAGCTCTCACCTGTCCCTCTGTAGGTGACTAAAGGAGCAGAGAAAACAAGCCACCAAATGACCTTTGTCCCGAAGGAAAAGTCCCTTGCATGGTGATAGATATGTCCCCCTGCCCAAGCAGTGATGATGTATGGATCCTTGGTAACGACTTTTGGTGATGAGCATGTGCGCAGTGACATTTGACTGTCTCATGGACTGCAGTCTGCTTAGACTTGAAGGGTGCCCAAAGTGCAACCCTCAAACAGTGGAAGGCTACTGCCTTCACCAGGAGTTAAGTACTACAACCACTATGGTCTTAGCAAGCCGTGTTTTTACTTTTTAGTGATCAGTTGAGTGAACAAGCCCTTTTACCTGTGTTATGGGAGTAGAGCCTAGTGGCCCACTTCGGTAAAGTTCCACTGCTGTGTCCTTAACTTACCCTTGGCCTGCACTTTATTGTGTGCAGTGCTGTGATGTATTGCCTGTGGGAAGGCAAAAATACCAGTTGATGGACAGAATGCAGAACAATATCATACATTCACCCCAGTACAGAGATCTGGGCCTAAATCCATCGTTTTCTTTGCTCACCATGCCATTCCAGATTGAACCCAGCCATATGCAGATCAGTCTTAACCCTGTGCCCCATGGGAACATTCCAGCCTGAACTGCCAAGCCAGGTCCTCCCTGGACTGGAAACAAGCATCCTAGGACCAGTTTTGGGCTTTCAGCCATCATCAGCCAGGATAGCTTGATTCCAGTGGCATGGAGAGCACGGGACTCACGTCTGAGCATACCCGTCCCACTCGGGGTGACAAATGCAAAAATAACAATTGATGGACAGAATGCAGAACAATGTCATACATTCACCCCAGTACAGAGATCTGGCCCTAAATCCATCGCTTTTTTTGCTCACCATGCCATTCCAGATTGCACCCAGCCATATGCAAATCAGTCTTGACCCTGTGCCCCATGGGAACAAGTCCAGCCCGAACTGCCAAGCCAGGTCCTCCCTGGACTGGACACAAGCATCCTAGGACCGGTATTGCTTTGCCTGTGGAAAGGTACAGTGCATCAAAAAATAGTGCGGATGTTTACATGCGCTTGTTGAGATGCATGTGCTGTCTGAGAAGGTGCAGTGCATCAGGCAGCATGCAAGGTTATATGTGTGTGCAGGGCTATATGTGGGCACGTGAGCTGGTACCACATGTAGGAGATAGCGTACAGTTTTGCGTGAGCATGTGTATGTTTGCTTGTAATGGACACAACACATGAAAGACAGTGGGTTCCATTTTGGGAGGCACAGAGCTTGCTGGAGGAGAATGGAGAGGTAGAAATTTCCACCAGACAGATTTGTGGATTGCTGCATTCCCGAGTGCTAGTTGGGACACAGATTGGAAGAGAGAGCCTGAAAATCAGTAGGGGCTCTTTGATTCTGAAAGGACTCCATTAGTCAAAGGGGCCTGGGCATATCTGAGGAAGGAGATGGGGCTATGAGAGAGTCATAAAGAATAGGGCTTGGGCCTTCGGGTGATCTTTTGATGCATGTGTCACTGATGCTGACATCAAGGTGTGAACCTCTAGTCACTCCCATGGGCGGTGTTTGGGGATATCAAGATTGTAGACTGTCATGCTGGGAGAGACTTCTCTCTGAAGGATGAGCACAACGAAGGAGTGAACCCTTCAAAGCGGGTAACCTGCAGGGCATGAACTTCAGAGACAGAAACACTAAATCACAGGTGGGTCTGGAAACGGTTTATAAAAGGGGGAAACTGAGACTCCCAAGTTGTCAAACTGAAGCTGTACATCAATGCGGAGTAGCTTAGCACAAGTTTTGCCTGTTGTGGCCAGAGCTGGTGCTAAGGGTCTGCCAGTCTTTCATATTGGGTGATGGTGCATCATCCAGAAGAAACAAGAACACTCACCGGGAGCCTGGAGCAGCAGCTCCTGCCTCCTCAAAGACCAGTGGGCCCTGTGAGGAGGAGATTTCCTGAAGGAAGTGAGGTCTAGTGGGGGTCCTACAGAGAGGATCCAAGGAGCGGAATGTGAGATGCTGGTCCTTGGAGAACAGTGTGCTGATTGGGTCAGATGCCAAGGTGCACTGTCCAAACCCCGTATGCCAGGTGAGGCTGCGGCGAGGACTTGACTGATTGGGCTACTAGCCTGTGTGCTTTGTGTGACACCTTGATAAAAGGAGGGGGCCAATGCTGAGATAAAGGGTTGTCACTTTGATGCCAAAATGCAACAATGGGAAGGCCATTCCACTTGTTAGTGCTGGGACCCAAAGAGGGCTATCAACTTACTAATGCTGCTAAGCAGTTGTCGTATATGTATGGAAGGGATTGCGGAGAAGACTAAGGGCATTCGTCCTGTGTGTGCTGTGAAGACCCCTTGCACATTAGGTTGCCTAGAGTCCAGGAAGCGGTCCTTCGCAAAAGGACAACATGAATATAATCACCAGTGGGATGTGATCCATGGAGTTGGAATGAAGTTTCTCCTACCCGAGTCCGGGAGCACCCTTGACCCACCATGGGATGAAGAAGACTTACAGCCAGATCCGAGAAGCAACATGGACATCTGCCACCTCTGATGCAGATTCCATAGTCCTACTCACCACCGGTCCAAGAACGTGCACCCGGTGACCCCAATCCCAGCAAGACTGATCCTGTATAATCGGGCCCTGGGGAACAAGTTGTGACTGACATGCCCAGGTGCAGAAACATGTGGTCTAGTACTAAAAGCTCTTGTAGAACTTCTAAGACTTGAACTCACAAGCGGGCCTATTATCCATAGAAGGGGAAGTGGGACAGGAGCTGACCTGAGTAAAATTAGCAGGTCTATGTTTTATTATTATTATTTTGTTGTATGGTACTTTGAGTTAGTAGATAAATACACTTGTTTACATAAAAGCAAGTATTTGACTCGACAATTATTTATTGGGGTTACTGGGTGTATTTTGAGTTATGAGTCTGTGCTTGCCTTACATCTGCCTCCTTCCTAAAAGGCTTTGGACTGCTCGACCCATGTTACAATTGACATTCAGGTGCTGAAGCTGGGTTCCTCAGAGCCAATAGAAGGCCGGGTCCCAGGACATCTGGATTAAAAGATCTCGACCACCACAGTTGGGCTCAGTAGCTCCTACTTACCCAAGGGGTGTAGCACCAAAGCAGGGAGTCTAGGGAGGGGTGGTGCTAGGGGAAGACAACCTTCTAGGGTGCCACCAGTAGGTGGCTCCATAATAACAGGTAAGAAACAAATGTATCCTTATTACAGTAGTTAAGGAAGGGTCAAAATGATTTTTTTGCCTACTGCCCCAAACATCATGTCTCCAGCCTGGTCTTTAAATACTCACATGCGACCAACACTACAGCAGCTAAAAGTGAAAAGGAAAAGCCCACTATGGCAACTGAAGTGGAGTAGAGCAGTTAATCTTACCATGCACCAACCAACCAAATTAAAATGCACAGTAAACTGTACCAAATGAAATGACAGAAAAAAGAGACCTTCCATGCCCTCACCATAGTAACATGTAAAGATGGAATAAAAAGAGACCACCTGTGATTCATTTACTATGCTACTTATTTCCAGTTTCAATGGGGATTTGGTCGGGAGATAGTCTGTCGTGGACATCTTAAGGATTTTGGGGGCCCCAGAGCCAAACATAATTTAGGGGTCCCTTGCTCAGAACGATTCTGAATGTATTATACATTTTTGGCTCATTCACTCATTGCTCATCACTTACAACCCTCTTCCTTTGCCAGCCTAAATTTGGGCCCAGTCCTGCAACAAACAGTTTATTTCCGGCAGGTCAGCATCAGAGAAGCAGAAAGACACCAGTGGTGTGCACTAGCTTGCTGCATATGGCGCAGTAGACTGGTTCCTCGTCTTTTTTGGGCCTGTACATATGGAGGACACATGTTCAATGCAGTCCCGCCCTTGCTGCGCGAGGAACAGGGATTCTGAGTCAGTTGGCACTATACTCTGATTTCACTGGTCCAGAAATGGCTCCACATGGATGGTGCCGTCAAGAAGGGATCATGTAATGTTGCTCTGCACTATACATTGACAAGTGATGTACCCTCATGGCCTGCCCTTGGGCCCTACATTGGTGGAAGCCATCTCCAGCTGGACTGCGCAAGAATAGCAGTAAGACTAATGGTCCGACCAAGCCTACCATCCACAATGTGTGGTGTAGTTTTTCTATCGCCATCATTCAGGCATGCAGTGCTAATGGGTGCTTTTGTTTACTGAACTGCTTTTACTGTGTGGGGCTAGTATTAAGGGTCCGGTTAGGGCCGGCTTTAGTGCTAGTGGCAGCCGGTGCAACAATGTTTGTTGGTGCCCCCCAATGACCATCTCCTCCACTGAGTCCAACACTACTACCCCTTAACAGTGCCCCCTCAAGTCTCTATAGCCAGTCTCTCTCCAGTGTAAGCTGTCAGAGCACTTTGCATCACACTCATATTACCCAGAGACATTCAATCATACTTGTGTAAATCAGTGTATAGGAGATGTTACATAAGACAGAGGACTACAAAGTGTAGGAGTCACATGTCATCCATGTTGGTAGGCAGTATATTTTTAGGAGTACTTTGTCTGGAGAAGTACAAACTCAGAATTTAAAAGTAACACCATGTTGGGGGTTCTCTTTAATAATAATAATTGATTTCTACCGAAATGAACCCTTTTTGCAACATTAGGATAATAAAATACTGGGGCAAAAGTCATAATGCTCTAATCTATACCTTGCAATTTGCATGCAGCTCTTTGATGACAGTTAACAGCTCACTGTTCTATATTAGGATTTAATTTTATAAACTGCAAGTAACAAAAGGTTCTCTCTGACAAAATCAGTAACCCATTGACCTATTTACATTATATGCTCTTTGTGATCTGCATGGTACACATTCTACTTTGCATTCTTGCCAATCTTTACTGCATGGTAATTGGTGCAAAGGCTTGTGCAATTGGGCTGAACCTCTGAACTTTGAAATGTTAAATGCTTGATGAAGCTAACCAGAATCTAATAGGTATTCTTCCATAGCCCTCCCTATTTCCCAAGTAGGGGCCAGTATGGCTGGGCAGCCGGGGCTGGCTAATAAACAAAGTGAATAAACTGATTATATAAAAATTCTAAACAGTCTAGGATTGTCATAAAGGCCCATTGAGGTGGCCCCTTGAAAAGTGGGGGCCCTGTGCCAGGACCACATTGCCCATGCCTTCAGTGGCAGCTGCCTCAGAACGTGGGTGGTGGGGTAAGTGGGGGCAGGGGGTGAAAATGGATTTAAAAAATATAATTTAAAAAAAATAAACGTACCTTTTCGGTCACCACTGCCTCTCCTCCGTCCTCTTCAGTTCTGCAACAGCACCAGAAGCACTCAGGCTTCAGGGCTCTCCCAGCCAATCACGATGCTGTAGAACACAGTTTTCCAAACTTTTCATGTTGGTGACACACTTTTTGGAGAGGCATCATTTTGGGACACAGTAAGGCAGTGTAGCGAGCGATCGTAGCGAGCGAGCCCGAACCGCCTAAGGGGGAGTTCGGGGGGGTTCTCACTCACTCTGTCTGTCTCCCTCCCTCTCTCTCCTCCCTCTCTCTCCCTCTGTCTCCCTCTATCTGTCTACTTCTGTTTCTGTCTGTCTACCTCTGCATGTCTACCTCCCTCTGTCTCTCTCTGTCTGGCTCCCTCTGTCTCGCTCCCTCTGTCTCGCTCCTTGTCACCCTCTTCCCTCTGTTTGTCTCCCTCTGTCTCACGCTCTCTGTCTCCCTCTCACTGTGTTCCTCTCACAGTCTCCCTCTCACTGTCCCCCTCTCTCTGTCTCCCTCTCTCTGTCTCCGTTCCTCTGTCTCCCTCCCTCTTTCACCCTCTCTCTACCTCTGTCTCCCTCTCCCTCTGTCTCCCTAGGTCTCCCTCTCCCTCTGTCTCCCTCTCACTCCCTCTCCCTGTCTCTCTCCCACTGTCTCCCTCTCTGTCTGTCTCCCTCTGTCTCCCTCCCTCTGTCTCCCTCTGTCTTCCCTCTTCCTCTTCCTCTGTCTCCCTCTCCCTCTGTCTCCCTCTCCCTCTGTCTCCCTCTCACTGTCTCCCTCTCCCTCGGTCTCTCTCTGTCTCCCTCCCTCTGTCTGTCTCCCTCTCCTTCCCTCTGTCTCCCCCTGACTGTCTCCCACTGTCTCCCTCCCTCTGTCTGTCTCTGTCTGTCTCCCTGTCTGTCTACCTCCCTCCATCTCTCTCTGTCTGTCTTGCTTCCTCTGTCTCGCTCTCTGTCGCCCTCCTCCCTCTGTCTCTGGCGCTGTCTCCCTCTCTCTGTCTCCCTCTGTCTCCCTCCCTCTGTCTCCATTCCTCTGTCTCCCTCCCTCTGTCACCCTCCCTCTCCCTCTCTCTCCCTCCCTCTCTCTCCCTTCCTCTCTCTCTCCCTCCCCGTCTCTCTCTCCCTCCCTCTGTCTCCCTCTTCCTCTGTCTCCCTCTCCCTCTGTCTCCCTCTCCCTCTGTCTCCCTCTCACTGTCTCCCTCTCCCTCTGTCTCTCTCTGTCTCCCTCCCTCTGTCTGTCTCCCTTTCCTTCCCTCTGTCTCCCCCTGACTGTCTCCCAGTGTCTCCCTCCCTCTGTCTGTCTCTGTCTGTCTCCCTGTCTGTCTACCTCCCTCCATCTCTCTCTGTCTGTCTTGCTTCCTCTGTCTCGCTCTCTGTTGCCCTCCTCCCTCTGTCTCTGGCGCTGTCTCCCTCTCTCTGTCTCCCTCTGTCTCCCTCCCTCTGTCTCCATTCCTCTGTCTCCCTCCCTCTGTCACCCTCCCTCTCCCTCTCTCTCTCCCTCCCTCTCTCTCCCTTCCTCTCTCTCTCCCTCCCCGTCTCTCTCTCCCTCCCTCTGTCTCCCTCTTCCTCTGTCTCCCTCTCCCTCTGTCTCCCTCTCCCTCTGTCTCCCTCTCCCTCTGTCTCTCTCTGTCTCCCTCCCTCTGTCTGTCTTCCTCTCCTTCCCTCTGTCTCCCCCTGACTGTCTCCCACTGTCTCCCTCCCTCTGTCTGTCTCTGTCTGTCTCCCTGTCTGTCTACCTCCCTCCATCTCTCTCTGTCTGTCTTGCTTCCTCTGTCTCGCTCTCTGTCGCCCTCCTCCCTCTGTCTCTGGCGCTGTCTCCCTCTTTCTGTCTCCCTCTGTCTCCCTCCCTCTGTCTCCATTCCTCTGTCTCCCTCCCTCTGTCACCCTCCCTCTCTCTCTCCCTCCCTCTCTCTCCCTTCCTCTCTCTCTCCCTCCCCGTCTCTCTCTCCCTCCCTCTGTCTCCCTCTCCCTCTGTTTCCCTCTCCCTCTGTCTCCGTTCCTCTGTCTCCCTCCCTCTGTCTCCCTCCCTCTGTCTCCCTCTCTGTCTCCCTCTCTCTCTGTCTCCCTCTATCAGTCTCCCTCCCTCTGTCGCCCTCCTCCCTCTGTCGCCCTCCTACCTCTGTCTGTCTCCCTCTGTCTATTCCAGACAGTGGACGGAAGGGGTATGTCGGTTAGATGGGCACATGCCAACGCATTCCTTTAGAGGCCAAAATATGTTTGTTAAGAATAAAATAAAATAAAAAATTGACCCGGTGGGGAAGGAGGACACAGAGAGTTCTACTAAAAAGCTAACAATATTTGTTAAAAAAATATATATATATTTTCGCTTCCTGTAGAATATATGGTCGGAATTCTTACGAATATAATAAAATAAGAAATTGACCCGATGGGGTAGGAGGACATGGAGAGTTCTACTAAAAAGCTACCAATATTTGTAAAAAAGAATTTTATTTTCGCTTCCTGCAGAATATATAGTAGGAATTATTTTCCTTTTCCATACACAGAGCAGACATAATCTTTGCACACAGACCAGCTGATCGCCTGCCCTGCTGTGTAGAAAGCCTGGCACTTTGCACTCTAACAGCGTTTTGTATTTAAATTTCTCGAATTTCACAGAAAGTATTAGAATGACTCATGGTCCCCCACATACCAGCTGTGTATCTCGGCGTGGGGGGGGGGGATGTTTTATCAGACAATCGGGTGTTTTCAACAGAGACCAGGGTAGAGTGGGTGAGTGATGTCCCCGGCAGAGGTGTTAAAGCACAGCTTAATGCCTCTTAATTAGCAGCAGCTAAGTGCCCATTAATACTGGTGTTGTCCCACGACACTCCCACTCTTTGCAGGCGACACAGTACTGTGTCGGGACACACAGTTTGGAAAGCTCTGCTAGAAGAATCATCGTGACTGGTCTGAGCTCCTGGTTAGCTGCTCAGGCAGTGCCTGTGGAGGCTGAGAATGTTCTCCATGGGGCTGTGCAACACAGCCCAATGGAGAACATGGCAAGTGTGCATGACGGTTTGGCCTGCCCTGTCATGTGCACTTAGAGAAGGGCAAACCACTTCTCCCTCTGCTTGGCATCACGGGCCCAGCCCCGCCCCCACCTGGCTCCAAGTGCTGCCAAGAAAAATAAAACGATAATATTGTCCTGTTATTTTCATTTTCTTTTTCTTTTGTGCACTGCTTAAATAGCAGTGAGGGAACACTCCTCTGCCTAAGCGGAGGAGCCGCCACTACATGCCTTTAAATGTCTTTGCAGCCTGTGACAATTCGGAGTTTGGCTGATGGGATACCCCGTCAGATCCTGACTGCCGTATTACAAGTGCCATATATTACAACACTCTTCTAGTAAGGTGGACAGGACATCTGCTTGTTTGTGATAGAGTATTCCTTCCACCAAACTCTAAATCCGGCCCTGTAACTCTTTTGTGTGCCTTTGTGTAACTTTTCCTGCTTAGCTGTCAAGACAGTGCAGTGATTTATTGCTTGGCTCTGACATTTCTTGTTCTCTTCAGGTAGCAAGTTTAAATTCTATTAAGGTCAACTAAGCGTCCAATTCTTCTGAGCTTGGTGCATTAATTACCAGTAAGGCCTTATTTCTAGTGCGGCAAAAATCGGATGCAAATGTCCTTTGCGATCGAATTCTGATTAGGCATGGTAAATTCATTCTGCACTAAACCACAGTATTTCCCAACACAAATGTCTCACGGTAATGCCTGGTAAAATGTGTGCAGGGAAAAATTGCAAGACTCAGGAGAAAGAGGTAAAACTAGTGGTATTCCTGTATTTTCCCTCCTTCTGACACGTGGAATGACAAGGTAAAGGCGCACTGGGGAAAAAACGCATTGTGCAGTATCATATTTCACTGGGTAGTTTCCCCACACCCAATTATTACACCCTGTCTCTTAAAGGAAATGTTCGTGAGCTTAAGTGAATAAGGAAAGGCAGAACTGCAGTATGAAGTTCTACATAAAAATAAGTTATTAATATTGTATATCATCAAACTGAGAGGTGGGGCACAGAGACACCTAGGGGCAGATTTATGAAGGCCTTGCGCCGCCGGTGCGTCACTTTTTCCCATGTTAAAAATGACGCACTGGCGGCGCAAGGCCTTCACAAATCTGCCCCCTAGATGCCCTCTGCCTTCTAAAAATAAAGTATAGAGTATTGCCTCTTACTCATGATGAGCAAAGTCTTTAGAGCTGAGTGCTTGGCGGAGGAGGAAATGAAGGCAGTAAACCATGAAGTATTGGAGATGCTAATCTTGCATCTTTTCATCCCATATATATTTTATTGAGGTAATTTGTATTCGTTTACCAGCAATTGTTCACTGGTGGTTATCCTTCAAAAGCACTTCTATGTAGAAAGGAGCTATTCTTACTCAAAATCTACGGGAATTGTAGAGGGTACAAACACCGATTAGCCCATGTCTATTTTCTGCAGCGCTCTAAATGTAGGCGTAAGCATTGTTGTAGACAAGAGGACACCATCCCTTACCAGGCAGCATGTGAGTTCAAAACAATTTACCCACAAAGAAAAGAAAATATGTTTCCCATGTGCACATTAGGTCTGTCCTCGCACAGCAAAACATTTCTACAATTAGGTTATGAAACAACATGTTTCTAGCCTCTAAAAATGTTTCCTAATCATCATTTTTAAGGCAAACAAAATGGGTACTCCTAGATAAAGCGCGTTACAAAATTGTATAATATTAACATGATCAAGCAGGTTGTTTGGGTAGGTTAATCGGTAAGAAAACCTTCTAGAGTGAAGAGACTGTGTATTTGCCAATTTTAAAAGACCAAGACAGGCAAGTGACAGATTTACTCAATATGATACATTTTGGGATCAATACCTCTTCAAAGATCAAAGCCCAACCAGTAGGATATTTACACAGACAATCAAGCATTATAACAAAATCTCTGCAACCTTTTGTTTGTAACACTGTTGTTCACCTGCATTACTTTAACACCACTTGCACACTTTTTAACAGGTTTTCTGCTCTTGAATCACTTGAGGACAGTGCTTAATTTGAGCAGGTGCTTTCAGGTGCTCAGCACCAGCACTTCTTTCACAGGGCCGGGGCCACAATTTCTGACCCTGCAGGTGGTGGTCTCAATATTAATTGTACAAATTCAAAATTAAAAGAATAACATACATTGCATCGTGACTGGCTGGTAAATGTTCATAGACAGGCCAGCATATGTCTGTCCAGGCAGGCATGATTGTGTTTTACCATGTTAGTGATGATGTCATCACGCCGATCACAAATCCAAGAAGTCATTGAAAAACTATGTATTGCATTCTATTCCCTGAGTCTGCTGCACCCTGCCACTGCCTGAGCCTAAGCCTCCCATTGTATAATTGTAGCTGGGGGCTGGCTCATGACGTAGTTGAAGCAAGAAAGCTGCGATAGCACATTTGGAACTTGGGAGCGAGGGCTCTTGAGGAAGAATAAACGAAAGTAAGTGTGGACTTGTCACTTGCTGTGTAGCCGGAGAAGCATATCCTGCAGCCCTGTATTGCTGCTATCCTCAACGTGCTCGATGCGGCTGTGGCCCAACACAACTTTTGTGCGCCATGGCATCACCTGTAGAATCTATGCGCTGCACCCCAGCATGGTAATTGCTGAGCGTGCGTGAGTCCAGTAGGCACCACAGCCATACTTACCGGCATTGGCAGCATTACGGCTGGGGTCAATGCCTGTGCTGTAGAAGGCAGGGTCACAGCAAGCTGAGCAGTGGATGCCGATGCCGTCGCCATCCCTGGACCTACTAATTACAGGCAGCACTAGTAGTGACATCACTTGCTGTGCTCAAGCAGTTACCTGTTCTGCAAATGGCCCAGTTATTCTGCACTGATTAATATATGCAAAAAAGCATTTTCATTTGGTGTACATTTTGTTTTTGCTCTCGGTGTAGGTGAGAAAGTAAAACACATGTCATCTTCCTCTTCTTTAGGAAAGACAACAGGAAAACGCAGAGTTCAAAATAGCAGGGACATGTACAGGCTGACGACAGGGGTCACAGGCAGCAGCAGTGTTATAGATGAGAGAGAGAGCAGGAGTAAAGAGGAGAAAGAAACAACAGGAGAGGAGAGAGATAAGACGGAGCTAAGTAGAAGAAAAGGAGAGCAAATCAGATACAAAGAGAAAGCAGCCATGATGTGAAGAAGAGAGCATTAAGAAGAGAGGAGATAGAATGAAAGGGTGTAGAGGACAGGACAGAGGGGAAAAAGCAGACAAATGATAAAACGGAGACACAGCTAATCACTGCTAGAAGAGTGATAGTAAAGAGCCAAGATCGAGGGGAGAGAGAACAGAGCATGTATAAAAGTGAAGAGGAAAAAGGGCAGGGGTAGAATGAATAATGGCAAATCAGAAATGCAGGGAATAAGGTAACACACCAGGTGTGACAAAGATTATAGAAAACAATTAGAGAGGTGAGAGAATAGACTCTTAGAGCAAAGAATTAGGGGCAGACAACAGATTACGGTTAGAAGGTAGAGACTGAGGCAGTGAGAGTGTTGAAAGTGGGGCTCATCAAGGAAGAAGTGAGCTGTGGCCTCCTTGGCAAAATTTATAGCACCTGCACTTCTTTTTTTTACAAATTAAGCACTGCTTGAGGACATTGATTGACTCTATAGAAGTGTAAATCCCCTCTAAATGTATATATGATAGCGAAGTTCTAAGGCAAACTAATGTGGTTAATGTTTTATTATCCAATGACCTGAACTCTAATAATATTGCTCATGCTTTCCTTAGTTTTGCTTTTTGTAGCATAGCAGCATATGGTCCGAGCTTTGTAACACGGACTGAGTTGCTTTTATTCTGAAGTTTAACCCCTTGCGTGCTGCCGTCGGCCGATGGGAGCACAACCTCTCTAGTGCTGCCGTCGGCCAACGGCCGACGCGGCCCAGCCCATTTTGCGGAAGTGCCACACTGTCGCGAAATCGCGGCCGCGGCAAAGGGGTTAATATCATTAGTTTACTCGAAAGAGGATCATTTCTGTATCTTTCAATAACCATTTTTCATTATATGCAGTACCAACTCTTCCATCTAATTCTGGCAGAGCCAGGAGTGGATTGTTAACTATAACAGTGCTCCCTCTAACTGTTCCTGTCAGAAAATATCCTCTTCACAGAACTTTGAAACAAGTTGATAAGACCTGCAGTACCGTGAATCAGAAGAAGTTGCATAATGCTTGCAATGTTTTTCCCATGATCATGAAACTATTAATATCCATATAGCATCTGTATGGCAGTTTATAAATCTAATTTACTCCTCATACCTTTAACTTACGTTTCACTTTTCAATATTTGGTTAAATCACTCTGGTACTAAACTTCGTTAGTTAAACATATGGTACCATGCTCAATCCTATGACAAAATCTTGCACAGCCAGATACCTATGCATTCTTAAATCTTACATCTTAAAGTAGAAAAGTTCTACAGACCATATAGAGCGGAAGAACACACCAGCATAATCCGCAATTATTGCTAGGAGATATATACCGTAACATCACCCCATCCAGAATAAGATTGCACCTCAAAAAATGTGATAACCCAAACAATTCTTAAAGCACATAGTATTATATGGTCCAATCACAAGTTAGCCACAAAAATGATGTCATTTCAAGTCTGAAGCTGATAAACCATGTGCAAGATGTTCAGTCGAAGGTGTCATAAAACAAATCCATGGAGAAAAGAAAGCCTACCTGTGTAAACGCATTAAGGAGGCGTCTAACAAAATTAGGGAAATGTTAAGCTTCTATCATGAAAGGTGAAATGATTTTGCCAGAATCCTTAACACATTCCTTGTCCTGCACCACAACATTCTGAAGACCTGCTAAAATATCTTTACAATCGAAATCACAAAGTCCTGGGACTCAATATTAGGTGTTTTCCTACAGTATTGAAGTTTTAATATTGAACTGCATTCTATTGACTCCATATTATCTAACAAGCAGCAAATTGTCAAGGTAAGGTAAGTAAATGTAGAGGTAAGACTAGTAACTATACAATTCTCTTTACATGCTTATCTTGGTTGTCGATACTGTGCAGTTGAGATATATAAATATATAGCGGAAGGCTGCGTTGCACAGAGGTGTAATGAGGCCCCGCCCCTTTTTACACCTCTCTGCAACGCAGCCCCCTGGCACGTTTGCAGAGGGGGAACTAATTCCCCTTGAATACTGGGGTCTCTGGGGGCCAACTAGCCCACCCGGAATCTCCAGTATGCGCCAGGTGGCTGCGTTGCACAGAGGTGTAATGAGGCCCGCCCCTTTTTACACCTCTCTGCAACGCAGCCCCCTGGCACGTTTACAGAGGGGGAACTAATTCCCCTTGCATATTGGGGGTCTCTGGGGGCCAACTAGCCCACCAGCACCTCCAGTATGCGCCAGGGAGGTGTCAAAAGGGGCGTGGCCCCTTTACACGTCTCTGCAAGGCAGCCCCCTAGCGCATACTGGAGGTTCCTTGTGGGCTACTTGGCCCCCAGGGACCCCCAGCACCAGGCGGCGCATTTGCAGAGTGGTGCCTTAATGTTTTTTGGGGGATCGGCAGGGTACGCATACCCTGCACGTATCCCGGGATTTTCTTTTTTTTAAACATTTTTTTTGGGCCTTGGGGGTCCTTGTGGGACCCCCTGAGCAGGCCTAGGGGGTCAGGAACCTCCAGTATGCACCAGGGGGCTGCCTTGCAGAGAGGTGTAAAAATGGGTGTGGCCCCTTTACACGTTGCTGAAAGGCAGCCCCCTGGCGTGTTTGCAGAGGGGGAACTAATTCCCCTTGAATACTGGGGGACCCTGGGGGCCAACTAGCCCACCAGGAGCCCCCAGTATGCGCCAGGGGGCTGCGTTGCAGAGAGGTGTAAAAAGGGGCGTGGCCTCATTACACCTCTCTGCAAGCAGCCCCCTGGTGCGTTTGCAGAGGGGAAACTAATTCCCCTTGCATACTGGGGGTCCCTGGAGGTCAACTAGCCCACCAGGAACCTCCAGTATGCGCCAGGGGGCTGCGTTGCACAGGGGTGTAATGAGGACCGCCCCTTTTTTATACCTCTCTGCAACGCACCCAGCTGCCGTGTTTACAGAGGGGGAACTAATTCTTCTTGCATATTGGGGGTCCCTAGGGGCCAACTAGCCCACCAGGAACCTCCAGTATGCGCCATGGGGCTGCGTTGCAGAGAGGTATGAAAAGGGGTGTGGCCTCTTTACACGTCTGTGCAAGGCAGCCCCCTAGCGCATACTGGAGGTTCCTGGTGGGCTACTTGGCCCCCAGGGACCCCCAGTATTCAAGGGGAATTATTTCCCACTCTGCAAACGTGCCAGGGGCGCGTTTGCAGAGTGGTGCCTTAATTTTTTGGGGGGATCGGCAGTGTACGCGTACCCCGCAATTTAAAAAAAATCATAATCTTTTTTTTGGCCTAGGTGGTCCTTGTGGGTCCCCCTGAGCAGGCCTAGAGTGTCAGGGTGTTTCTACCCTGCCCCCTTTTCTTCATTTTCACCTTTGTTTCCCTGTTTTCTTGTGACTCGGTTCTACCGAGGCACAAGATGGCCGCCAACACTTCCTGGTTTCGAGTGTTGACAGACAGTTGACAGCCAATCAGCATGCAGCTCGTGCTCGTAATTGAATGGATCTCTGTACGTGTGTAGAACTCCGTCTCTAGATATCGCTATGATTTTACTTTTAATTTTCTCAGAAACTACTGAACGGATATACACCATTTAACAAAAAGCACAATCTGCGAACCGAACTCTACCTCTCTGCCAAATTTGGTGGTATTCCGTTCAGCCGTTCGGGCTATAGCCCTGGCTAAAGGTCCCTATGGAAAATTGCATGGGGAAAACACGTTTTGGGACCTCCCTTTCTTCTCGGCCCCCACTTGACGAATCACCCCCAAACTTTCAGTGAAGGAGTGGAATCAAGCAGGCCATTTTCTTGGAGAAAAAGATTTGTCCACCAGAGCCAAAGTTATTCCAAATAGAATGTTGTGGGTTTCCTATGGAAACTAGGTTTTAACTATAACTACCTACTGGCGACCGCCAGTAAGTAATATATATATATATATATATATATATATATATATATATATATATATATACATATATTACCTACTGGCGGTCGCCAGTAGGTAGTTATAGTTAGGATTGATTTCCATAGGGAAATCGCAACATTCTATTGGGAATAACTTTGGCGCCGGTTGAGGAATCTGCCTGAACTTTTCAGCAACGTTGCCTCGCGGCTCTTCGCTCCTTCCCTGAAAGTTAGGGGGGGATTTGTCAAGCGGGGGCCGAGATAAAAGGGGGGTCCCAAAACGTGTTTTCCCCATGTTAATTTCCATAGGGCGGTCGGTCGCACTTTTAGCTCGAACGGCTGAATGGATTTTCACCAAACTTGGCAAAATTGTAGGGACTGGTAGCCCGTTGTGCCTTTGCTATGTCTCAAGATATGTGCTCCAGAGGATTTTGAGTAATTTAGGTTCAAAAAAATTTATATATCTATAGCCGCGCCCCGGGGAGCGCTCCGGGCGCGCCACGCGACTTGCGCACGGAAAGCTGATTGGCTCTCGGGTGTTTGTAAACATTCGAAACAATCCGCAGCGGCCGCCATCTTGTGTCTCGGTAGGATCGAGACACAAGAGGTGGCAAAAAACAAAGGGGGAAATAACCAAAAGGGGGCAGGGTGGACCCCCCCTGACCCCTTAGGTTTGATGTGGGGTCCATAAAAGGGTCCCTCGGGTAAAAAAAAAATTTTTTAAAAAATCGTTTTCACGGGGGGAGCGTCCGGTACGCGCACCGGGGAGCGTACCGGGGAGCGTACTTTGGTGAAAAATAGTTAAAATAATAGTGTAAAATAATCATTTTGAGTGATTACAGGTAGGGTAGCTCTGAAAAGAGCTTTTGGGTTCAAAAGAGCTTTTGAGTTCTGTGGCTGTTTTAGGTACCTACAAGTACGTCCCACACACACCCACACGCACACAACCCCACACCCCCACACCCACACACTCCGCACAGACACCTCACACACGCACACCTCCACCCACACCTAAACACCCCACACCCCCACACCGACACCTTACACATCCACACCCATACCCACACATTCCACACACCCACACTCATACACACACCTCACCACCCCCCAACACACACACACACACACGCACGCACAGATACCTCACAGACACACCCCACACATCCCACAGACAGACCTCCGCCCCCCACACATACACACACACCCACACCTCACAGACACACCCACACATCCCACACATACACACATATCTTACACACATACCCCCCACACCCACACACAGCTCACACACCCACATTTCCACCTACACTCAAACACCCCACACACCCACACCCGCACACACACCTTACACCCCCACACCCCCACCCACACCCACATACTCCATACACCTACATACACCTATACACCTCACCCCCCAGACACATACACACACACACCTCACAGACACACCCCACCATCCTCCACACACACCTCCCCTGCCCCCACACACATGGGGAAAACTCAGTGAAACAGTAAAATGATAATATAAAGTGCTTAGAGGTAGGGTAGCTCTGAATAGAATTGTTGTGTTGTGTGGGTGACTTAAGTACCAACATGTAGGTACCAATGCAGAGTCATGTTGTTACAGAAGTTATTGTGGTATATGGAATCTATACTATAGTCTGTCAGGAAAGCAGAAAGAACGTGGAGGCAGGAGATGAAAAAGAGATGTCAAATACACATTGGAGATAATATAGTGGGAGAAAGGAAGTATCTATGAGCAAAATTACTATGTAACATAAAAAAGTTGCACAGTATACTATAAGTCTGACTTTACATTACAATCAATTTGGTACTAGTTTAAGAATTACATATAAAAATGAATAATGTCTCAAACAATTTTAGAATTATTAAATATAAATTTATTTTTCAGATTCTTTTTCCAAATTAAACAGAACTTGTAATATTTGACTGTCAGAAATCTCCTCATTTTGAATCAGCAAATCTACTGATTCTACACATTGAAGTAGTTCATAGTCCCGTGATTCATCCATGAATTCCAAGTTATCATTGGATACAATAATTTCTTCATTGTTGCTCTCCAGAACAATTTCAAAGGAAATGTTTTGCTCTCCTTCCATTTTCGTGCTGTAATTTGCATAAAAAATAAATATATCAGTAGGGATAGGGCACTGTTGGGTTTAAGTTCAGACAGGTAGTTTGGATTTTTTAACAGTGAATTTATCTTTGGGCAGTGTATGGTATCAGACTGGAAGTAGAAATATAAAAAAGTGTATGTGATGAAGCCTAAGTAAATTCATAATTATACAAGACAAGCCTAACTCCATCCATAACTATAACAGAGAAGTCTATCTCAATCTATAACTATTACAGAGGGATAGTATATAACTATCAGAAAAAGTTTTCCAAATTAATTTAAAGTGCACAACATACTTCAGTTTTCAAAATAATAACTTACCTTTGAGAAAGCAGTTGAAGTTGTCAGTGAAAATGCTCTTGAAATGTACTTCAGGAAGTAGTAGTCAAAATGGCTGTGGTTCCCTCTCTTTCTTTATATATATTCAGGTACATAACCAATAAAATGTCATGAAATAATAGTAGAAAATGAAAGTAACATTTTAATTGGTTGTCAATTCTAACACTTCAGATGTGTTTTTGTGAAGTAATTTACCTCAGGATTTTTAGAGAGGTCTACAGGCTAAATGGCTCAATGGAATTCCACCAAATTTGGGAAAAAGGTAGGGATTGGTATGTAGTATGAGCTATTCTATCTTTGGTGAAAGTGTCTCCAGTGGTTTTTATGTAAATTAACTTTTCACATTTTTTGGGAGCGCTTCCCGGTGCGCGCCCCGGTACGCGTACCGGCAGCGCTATGGGAGTCCTCCATTTTGTGTTTCGATAGATTTGAGACAGAAAATGGAGGACAAACAACGTTGGGAATGGGTATAAGGGGGCACGGTAGGCACTCTCTGACCCCCTAGGTTTTCTGAGGGGGTGTTAGGAGGCCCATATAGACAAAAAAATATATATTTTTAAATTTTTGCGGGGGGAGCGCCCGGTACGCGCACCGGGAAGCGTACCGGGGAGCGTACTTTGGTGAAAAATAGTGAAGAAAGTTAGAAAAAGATAATCATTTGGAGTGATCAGAGGTAGGGTAGCTCTGAAAAGAGCTTTTGGGTTCTGTGGCTGATTTAGGTACCTACAAGTAGGTACCAATGCACAGTCTTAAATTCAGGAGGAATATTCTATTCCCCTCATCTGAGAAGTGCACACCATCTCCTCTGTAGATATATTGCATGTTGTAACGCAAGTTGTTGTTGTATATTGAACCCATTCCATAGTCTCTCATGTAAGCAGAAACAGATTTATTCACATGTTTCCGTGCTTTCTCAAATTGTGGACAAAATTGGTTGGACCAGTTCCATTTCTGTCTTTGGCATATATTGGAAAATACCAAGGCAGTTTGAGGAAAAAGTGCCATCAATTGTTCAAAGGTGTCCTTTAAAAGCATTTCCAGACCTACCCCAGTCAAAGTACCTAAGTCATTTCCACCACAGTGCAGAATTATGAGGTTAGGGTGTGGCAAATGCAAACAGGTTTTCACCAATGGTATCAATTGGTGACATCTCAATCCTCTCTGGCCAATCCATTTAATATTCACATTTGGTAAATCAAGGTTGTGAAAATTTCTGTAGCTGCATACCTTTGAGCCCAGTGGATATAGCTATGTCCAATAATCCAGACCGAATACATGGTAGAGGAGGTTCTGGTGCAGTCAGATGAAGTGTAGGAATAAAATGGCAGTTGGAACAGTAGGAGTTTGCAAAAAAAAAACTGTGGAGTTTCAGTGCTCTTGAATCACAAGCAATGATTGGTAGATTGAGATAGTTGAAAACTGAAAGTTAGGGTGCATGGTTGTGTTCTGTGTAAGAAGTAATTTGAATGATTAAAAAAAAGTCATTTAAAGAAACATTGCACCAGATAAGCTGGTGTATTCGCAGGTCAAACATCCTTGCTGAGGTGATTTGCAACATTGTAGAATAAACTTTTAAACCTGAGAGCTCAGTGGGGAGGGAGTTGCTATGGTAACAGGTAGAAAGGGCTGAGGGGGGGAAGGGTGTTGGTTTGAAAATACAGAGGGAAGAGTTTTGATTCGTTACCATGAGCAATATGTGTGTAGAAACAGAGGTTTTCTGTGCCATTAATGGTTGCAGTGCCTGGAGAACATACCTTTTGCTCTGCTAAAGAAATATTGGTGTGTGTATCTGACACTGTTGTGAATCTCCTAGAGCATTTGTAAAGGTGAGTTATGATTCATTTAATATACATAGAGACTTGTATACTCTATGGAGAAGATTTAGAAGCAAATTGTGGTTTTTTAATGTTGCTTTGTGTCATGCTTTTTGATAATGCGTGGTAAAAAGTTTTTACTGCATAGAGGAATTGTATTTTGTAAAATTATGAAGTTTTAGTAGTGACATGGAATGCGTGTACATAGGACCTGTGCTTTGTTTCTTAAATGTGATGTCAAAAACGATTTTGGAGAAAATGAATGGGTTTTACATTTTTGAGAAGGAATAAAGAGTGTTTGCATGCTTAAAGACATACATTTGCCCCTTTCACAATGATGTCACCTGTGTTACCTCAGATTAGGAAGTAGATTGTGCAGATGAGGTGAGGCATGTCCAGAGGTACAGAGGAGGTGAGGCCTTTGTTCAAGACTGTAGTGGGAGAGAGGGCTTTCCTGGGGAGCGTAGGTGGTGAGGCTTGTGTCTAAGAGTGCAGTGGACTAGGCTTCATGAAGCCTATCCCCGACTGCACTCTTAGACATAGGCGTCAATTTGACTCTTTACAATGATGTTACCTGTGTTAACTCAGTGTAGGAAGCATATTGAGTTTGTTTGCATAGAGTTGTATTTTGTAAAATAGTGAGGTTTCAGTAATGACATGGAATGCTTGTACATAGGACCTGTGCTGTGTTTCCTAAATGTGATGTCAAAAACGATTTTGGGGAAAATGAATGGCTTTTACATTTTTGAGTATAATGTGGCGCAGAGGTTCAAAAAGTGACGCATCTACCTACATGCGTCACTTTTTAAATATGGCGCAAAAAGGTACATGTTTTATGCCGCCGATGCGTCACAAAAAGTGACGCATCAGCAGTGCAAAACTGACGCAGGGCCCCATAAATGAGGTTCTTTTTTTTTGCACACTACTCCAGTTTAGTCCTGTCCACTGCACTCTTGGACACAAGCCTCACCTTTTGTGCTCCCCTGGACAGTCTTCATCTCATCTGCACTCCTGCTTAGGTGTCAGAATCCTATCACATGGGGAAAGCTCCACGTGAAAGTGTTTGCCTCAGTCTTATCCCTGCTGTGAGGCAGGTGCAAGATTTTGATGTAACAGTGTCCTAAAAGTGACGCAGTGAAATCTCATAGATTTCACTGCGTCATTATTACGAGGCTTTTTGCGGAGAAATGACCCCTCTGTGTACATTACACTTGACAGAGGTATAATGTGGCGCAGAGGTTTAAAAATTGATGCATCTACCTACATGCGTCACTTTTTAAATATGGTGCAACAAGGCACATGTTTTATGCCGCCAATGCGTCACAAAAAGTGACGCATCAGTAGCGCAAAACTGGCGCATGGCTTTATAAATGAGGCTCATCTTTTTCTTGCACACTACTCCAGTTTAGTCCTGTCCACTGCACTCTTGGACACAAGCCTCACGTTTTGTGCTCCCCTGGACAGTCTTCATCTCATCTGCACTCCTGCTTAGGTGTGAGAATCGTATCACATGGGGAAAGCCCCATGTGAAAGCGTTTGCCTCAGTCTTATCCCTGCTGTGAGGCAGGTGCAAGATTTTGACGTAACAGTGTCCTAAAAGTGAGGCAGTGAAATCTCATAGATTTCACTGTGTCATTATTACGAGGCTTTTTGCGGAGAAATGACCCCTCTCTGTATATTACACTTGACAGAGGTATAATGTGGCGCAAAAGGTTTAAAAAATGACGCATCTACCTACATGCGTCACTTTTTAAATGTGGTGCAACAAGGCACATGTTTTATGCCGCCAATGCGTCACAAAAAGTGACGCATCAGTAGCGCAAAACTGACGCATGGCTTTATAAATGAGGCTCATCTTTTTCTTGCACACTACTCCAGTTTAGTCCTGTCCACTGCACTCTTGGACACAAGCCTCACGTTTTGTGGTCCCCTGGACAGTCTTCATCTCATCTGCACTCCTGCTTAGATGTGAGAATCGTATCACATGGGGAAAGCCCCATGTGAAAGCGTTTGCCTCAGTCTTATCCCTGCTGTGAGGCAGGTGCAAGATTTTGACGTAACAGTGTCCTAAAAGTGACGCAGTGAAATCTCATAGATTTCACTGTGTCCTTATTACGAGGCTTTTTGCGGAGAAATGACCCCTCTCTGTACATTACACTTGACAGAGGTATAATGTGGCGCAAAAGGTTTAAAAAATGACGCATTTACCTACATGCGTCACTTTTTAAATATGGCGCAACAAGGCACATGTTTTATGCCGCCAATGCGTCACAAAAAGTGACGCATCAGTAGTGCAAAACTGACGCAGGGCTTTATAAATGAGGCTTATTTTTTTCTTGCACAGTACTCCAGTTTAGTCCTGTCCACTGCACTCTTGGACACAAGCCTCACGTTTTGTGCTTCCCTGGACAGGCTTCATCACATGAGTATTCCTGCTTAGGCCTTATAATTTTTTTTTTAGAATAACATTTGAAAAACAATGAAAAGGTCATATGTATAGGCTTTTCATTACACTACTAAAATATTTTTGCTGCAAATTATTGAGTTTTACATTTTTGAGAAAGTTTAAATAGTAGGACCTGCACTGTGTTTCTAAAATGTTATTGAAAAATCGATTTTGGGACTAATCAAGGAATTCTACATTTTTGATAAAGAATAAATAGTGTGTGCATGATTACATAAAAAAATGTGACCTTTTCACAATTATGTCACCTGTGTTACCTGAGATTAGGAAGTAGATTGTGCAGATGAGGTGAGATATGTGCAGAGGGACAGAGGAGGTGAGGTTTATGATCAAGACTGTAGTGGGAGAGAGGCCTTTCCCGGGAAGCATAGGTGGTGAAGCCTGTGTATAAGAGTGCAGTGGACTAGGTCTATCCCCAACTGGACTCTTAGGCACAGGTCTCATCTTCTTTGTACCTGTGGACAGAGCTGTCTTCCACTATACTCTTCAATACAGGCCTCACCTTTTGTGCACCCCTGGAGAATCCTCACCTGATCTGTAACCCTGAATAGATCGTTTGCTTTTTGTCATTGCTTTGTTGTTTGGTAATAGTGGTCTATAATGTGCTATATTTTTTTTTAACACAGATTGAAATCAAGATTTCAAGAGTAAGCAAACATGCCCTCAAGGGAAAGGAGAAGAAAACAACATAACCGCCAAAAAACAAAAACAGCAACGGAATTACAGCACTCTTCCACAACAAATACTTCAAAAAACAGGAACCAAGCTCCTGGTAAGAGAACTAAGTCTTTTATACGGAACATATGTACTTCAAAAAATATTGTTGGACAGCATGTAGAAAAAGAGAATGAGAGAGTAAATATGAAAAGGAAGGAGAGAACCTCAAAGAATCCTACAACTGGAGCAGGAGAGAATAATATGTATAGGAATAGAAGGCAGAATCAGTTTAGAGACATTCGTAAACGAATGTTTCGCAATAGTGTGGTTTAAAATTTGTTAAAAAACATTAGGAAAGGTAAACAGAGAGCTGCTTTTTATAAGAAATAGAAAAGTGTAGAGAAGATTGTTGATCAGGCTTTTGAAGTTAAGAAAAAATTATTTATTTTAATAATCAATAGAATTAGGACACTTAACAAGACAATTGATGTTTTCAAATCAAACAGTAGATGGAAAAGAGTAATTAATCAGACTAATTTTTGTAAAGTTTTTTCTGGAGAATGGATGCACAGTTCAAGTTGTGAGCCATTTTTTAATGAGGAGAGTTACTTCCAGGAGAATGATTTAGTGCATGCAGTTGACACCAGTGGTCGAGCGTATGAAGTGAAAGACGGTTGTCCGATTGAAAAAGAGAAACTTGTGCCTAGAGAACCAGAAGAGGTGTTAACTGATGAAGTTTTAGGGAGACGTACTAAGGGTCCAGTGTACACTTGGAAGTGTAGTCGTATTTGTAGTGTGCGACAGGAATCAATTGATTTGTTTTGTAATTTCTTACGTACATATAGTAAGAAAAGTCTAAAGCAGAAAGTGAAGTTGTTGCAAGACTTAGATCCTTGCAGAGTGAGAGAAAACACAGGTTTGCAAGGGCATTCACTGGCTTGTCTTTCAGTGCATCATACCAAAATGAGGAAATTAGTGAGAATGTTGTATTATGCAAAAAGTCCAGCACTTAAGCTTAAACAATTAAACAGTGCTCTTTTGCATGGAACTGAATTAGATGTGAAGAAGATTTGTGAAGAAATTGAGATTTGTTATTTTGGTGAAAAAGAGGATAGTGTAGAAATTGACACAGCAATTCAAGGTAATGTGGAAGACAATGTACAGATTTCAAGTACAGAAAAGTTTGAGCAGGAAATTACCAGGTTTAAGGTGAAATCAAGTGAAAGGCCGAATTTTACTTGTGTGTGTTGTCGACAAAGTCATTATAAGCATCAAACTAGATTAGTTGATTTATACGTAAAAAGTGAAAAGATGAATAATTATGAGTGGAAGGATTTTGCAACTTATTTGTGGGTGGAGAATTGTTTTGATTTGAGTTCTGATCAGCGTATTTGTAAATATTGTTATGATAAATTAAATCAAAACAGAATGCCTGCTAGAGGTGTTCATAATAATCTGGAGTTGGTAGACATTCCCCGTGAATTGATGGATTTAAATACATATGAGTCTATTTTGATTCAATGTGTCCGTCCTTTTCAGGCAATTGTTCGCATGGAGCCTAAGATAGGAAAATTGCCTCCTACAGATTTGCAGAGAGGATTAAAGGGAAGAGTTGTTTATTTGCCTCTTGATTTGAAAAAAAATATTGATACAATTGGTATTGTAAAAGTAGAAGAGGAACATTTAGTTATTCTAGTTAATGGGGTTCCGACAAAGAGTAAGAAAATCTGGCAAGATTTAGTGGATGTTAGGAAAGTCAAAAAGGCAACGTTGTATTTAGTCAAAAACAATGAGTATTACAAAGATGTATATGTTGCAGCAGAGGAAACAGCTGCAGATGAAGACAGTGATTGTTCAGGCGGCCAAATTGAAAAAGTTGATGTGTCTAGAAGTGAAGAAATATATGAACATTATACTGTTCATCCTTTGCATTCCAAAGAAGTAATGGGGAATGCAATTGAATTGTTTCAAATGAAAGCAGCAAAAGGAAGTCCCATTAGTGTATGGGAAGAAAGTTTGGAAGCTCATTGTTTTCCACAGCTATTTCCAACAGGTCGAGGTGGACGATATGACGATCGTCCGCTTCAAATTCCTGCATCTGAATATTGAACTGTAAGATTATATGCTGAAGATCCAAGGTTTCGTCAATGCATTCCCTATTTGTTTCATCTACTATATGAAAGTGACTTGTCTGGGCTTTCTTATGCAGTAAACCATATACTGAAAAGTGGAGCACATCTGCAAAATGTTTCGGCGAGGGACTTTATGGAGAAAGTGAATCTGCAAGATAATATTTTGGAATCTCATCTAATCAATCTCATGGCATGTCAGCGTGGTACAAATGAGTATTGGTACCGTCGTCATGGGGAATTGAAATGTATGCCAAGAAACTTAGGAACTCCTACATGGTTCCTCACTCTTAGCTGTGCCGAGTATGCATGGGACGACTTACTTCAATTTCTACGCGAGGCAAATGCAAATATACAAAATATAGAATTCAAAACACCTGGAGAGCTGTGTTCTTTGGATCCAGTGAATGTATGCAGATATTTCAATCATAGATTTGAAGCTATGATGTCTTTTATCACCAACAAAAAAAATCCTCCCCTTGGAGAGGTTTTGGATTTCTTTTGGAGAAAGGAGTATCAAGCGAGAGGTGCTCCTCACATACATATGTTGTTGTGGATTAAAGATGCACCCAAATTTGGAACAGATTCGGATGAAACAGTGATGAGTTTCATTGAAGAGTATTCAACATGTGCTGTTCCGAAAACTACAGAGGAAAACAGTTTAAGGCAACAAGTTTTACGCTTTCAATCCCATCGTTGTGGAAAGTACTGTCGACGAAAATTCAGAAACAAGGACAAGTTCTACACAAAATGTCGTTTCAGCTTTCCACGACCAGTGATTTCTAAAGGAAGAGTAAATAATTTGATGTCTTCTCTGCGACATACTGTGATGAGGAAATCACCAAAAAATACATACAATTTAAAAAGAAACGAAGAGTCCAAGTACATCAACGACTACAACCCAGTGATTTTGTCCATGTGGAATGCTAAAATGGATATTCAGTGCGTTGCTGACAACTCTATTGCTGTGGCTCGATATGTGACGTCTTACATCACAAAAAAAGAAAAGACAGAACTGAAGGAAATGTGGGAGGACATTTCACATGAAAAGAGTCTAAGCAAGAAATTATACAGTTACAGTCTGAAGATGTTGTCGCATCGAGAAATTGGAGCATATGAATGTTCTGATCGATTGTCGTCACCAAGTCTCTATTCCAAATCTAGAACCATCATTTGGGTGAGTCTAGGTCTTGCTGCAACACGAAACCGAGTTTTGAAATCTGTACAAGAAATAGAGTATTTGGCGGAGAAAGAACCAGAAAGTACAGATATTTTGAAGGCAAACATGTTGGATGCATACTATCCAAATAGAAGTAGTCATCTTGAGAACAGTTGTTTGTATGAAGTTCTGCAAAACTATATTTATAAGAGAACCATCAGAGAAGATATCAACAATGGAATATATGCTATCATTGGGTGTGAAGGATGTCTAGTGAGACAGAAAAAAGGCCATTTGATTAATCATCAAAAATTGAGTTGCGAAAATCCAGAGAAAAGGGAATTTTACTATTTAGCTCTTTTGCAACTCTTTCAGCCATGGCGTACAGAAGAGGAACTACTTGGAGATTTTCTGTGTTACGAAGATTCTTTTAATGCAATCAAGGATACCATAGAATTCCCTGTTTTTCCAAATTATCTGCAAATGTTGAACGAAGAAATAGAGCAAGAAGCCACAATTGCTGCAGAGTTTGCTAGAGACAGTTCTCAAGACAGTCAGAGTTCTGCTTCATTGAGTCAGGATCCACTTGGAGGACCAATTATACAAAATGAAGCTGCCACTGCCATGGATGAGGTGGAAAGAGCTATGGAACAAGCTCAAGATGATGTAGTTAACTTAGAAGATTTGGTGAAACAACTAAACCTTGAGCAGAAACAGATATATGACGAAGTCACAGAACAAATTCAACATGGATTCAGTCATGAGAAGAAAGAGTGCTCATGTACATCATTTAAGCCTGTCTAACTGTACGTGAGTGGAGAAGCGGGAACTGGAAAAAGTTTTCTGATTAAAGCAATTGCAACTTATCTGCAGAAAAGGACTGAATCACCGCTGTCTTGTGTTGTTACCGCTCCAACTGGGCTGGCTGCACATAACATTAAAGGGATTACTTTACATCGTTTACTGATGCTGCCAGTGGAGCATGATAACAAATTGGAGTACCACAAGCTATCTGGAGATGCGTGTTCCGAAGTTTCGAGAGTCCTGAAGAAAATGAAACTTCTTATCATTGATGAAGTAAGCATGGTGTCAAATATAATGCTTGCTTTTGTGCATTTGAGAATGCAAGAAATTCTTAGAACAGACTATGATGTCTTATTTGGAGGAAAACACATTATTGTTTTTGGAGATCTACTGCAGTTGACTCCAGTGAAAGGACAACCTGTGTTCAAAATGCTCACGCATGAAGATACCAGGAAGTGCTTAGGAAGTATTGGAAACGTTAATATATGGTTAAACTTCAAATATGCAGAACTGCTTCAAAATATGCGGCAGGCAAAGGATGAAGATTATAAAAATATTTTACAAGATGTAAGAATCGGAAAAGTAAGTCAGCAAGGGAAAGAAGCTTTACATGGACGATTAATTTCAAATTTGTACCCAAATGAAAACATTCTTCCAGAGAATATTTTTAAGAAAATTAACGAGAAGAAATCTGGCATATGTTTGATGCCAACTCTGAAAGAATGTTCCATGTTCAACAACAAAATGTTACAGTTAGAAAATGAAGAGATAGTGAAACTGGAAGCTACAGATAAAATAGAGCATATGGGAGCAACAATTATTTTGTCTGAAAATTTGAAATCAAAATTGGATTCATTAGAGAAGACTATATCTAAAACTGCTGGTTTTGAAAAGACTCTGAATGTGTGTTTAAATTGTCGTATCATTTTGAGAAGGAATTTAAATGTTGAAAGAGGTCTGGTAAATGGAGCAATGGGTCATGTTGTTGGTTTTGTGAATTACAAAAATAGAGATGCAATTGAAATTTTAAAAATTAAATTTGATGGCATTGATGAAATAGAACAAATTTGTCGTTGTTCAGCTAGATTTTTGCTCGTGAAAGACTTATATGTTCGGCGAACACAGTTTCCTATTTGTTTGGCATATGCGGTGACAATTCATAAGTCTCAAGGTTTATGTGTAGATAGCGCTTTGGTGAACATTGGAAGTTCTGTGTTTAAAGAGGGTATGGCATATGTGGCATTATCACGAGTCAGAACTTTATCAGGATTGTACTTGATTGAGTGTGATGAAACAAAGATTTGTGCAGATCTACATTGTGTTAAAGAATACAATAGGTTAAGAAGAGAGTATGCTCCACATTTGCCTCAATATCCTCTGATTGAAAAACGTGTGGTAGGCCGAAAAAGAAGAAATGAGAGTAATTGCAGTGAGGTAGTAGCAAAAAGACAAAAAGTAGACGAAACTGTAATTGTAAGCAGAAGGAAAAAAGATTCTGTTGAAGATGTTGTTGGATTTCAGTTTGAAAACAGTTCTGGTGTCAACTGCTATGCTAATGTAGTGGTTAATGTTGTTTTTTTTCTTCAAAATATACAAGAACAGATTGTTGAAAATCGGGATCAAAGATTCTGTTGTTTGTTGAATTCCGTGTTTGAGAAATGTACCAGTGATAGAGCAAAAATAGAAAGTGTTTCAGAAATTCGAAATCTTTTAGACATATCTACTGGTCAAAATCAATTTTCACAGAATATTCAGCAGGATTGTCAGGAATTTTTAATGTATATGTTTGATGTATTGGAAGATGAAGGTGTAGATATTAAAAATCTTTTTAGCCTTTTGTTATCAGTGGCAGCATGACTGCGACAACTGTACTTTATCAAGTACTACTAGAATAGACACTGAAAGATTTATATATTTGACTTTACCAGACTGCAAATTAGTGCCTTTTAATAATCTAGTTAAAGCAGCGGATCACAATATGGTGTGTCCCCAATGTAAGTCTACAATGCATTCCACATTATTTCTGCAAAATTATGGTCAGTATGTCATTTTAATGTTCCAACGATGTAGACCTGATGGAACTAAATTGACAACTTCTATTAAAAATGTTGTGGCTTCACAGTTATCGATATCAGGAAGAACCTTTGCAACTGCAGCTATTATTTTTCATGATGGTCCTTCTACAACATCAGGGCATTACACATGCTATTTAAAAAGTTGTAAAGGTTGGACCCAATGTAACGACACTCATTTGACTTTCAAACAACGTTTGCCTTTTGGCTTAAAAAATTCATACCTAGTGTTTTTACAACCAAAATTTAGGTAAAGGTAATTGGCCTATGAAGACGGGAGCAGTTAATAAAGGTTATTTTGCTGTTTAAAAATATATTCTGAGTAAAAGTGATCCAGGTAATATAAAAAATTGACTTGTCATATAGGTACTGTAAGTGGATCTCATAGTAAGTGATATTAGTATTATACAAAATGATGAACATGAGTGAGTCAGAGATGCTTTTACAAATACTTAAATATTGTGAAAATGTTGTAGAGCCTTTCTTTCAAAACGTCGGAAAAAAGGTCATTTCAGAGTTTCTTTGAATTAATTTGAAAATATACTCATACATCTGACACTATTTGGCCAAAAGGAAAGGTACACGAATGAGTAAAGAGTCATGACTGAAACAAAGGAGTATATGAAAATAATGAAAATATTTCAGATGTTCTTGGAGCTTTTCTTCTAGAAAGTCGATGAAATGGATTTTTTACTGAACAGCAAAGTACTTTGCAATGAGAAAAGGACCTCCATGATATACTATTTGGCCTCAAGGAAAAGTAAGTCAATCCAAGATTAGTGTACATTTATCATTTGTCAGTATCTAAGTTTTTTTTAAAAACACAATCTTTTAGATTGTGTTTTTTTTCCCGCTGTCATATGATGAGTAATTTGAACTCACTGTTTTAAGTGAAATTCAATATATTCTGAGAACAGCAAAAATGAACTATGTAACATGTTGTACAAGTTATTGTATACTTTGGATTGTGTAAATTAAATTGTATTCCCATTCTCTGACACTCACTTTCCTTTTTCCTCTCTCTTTCAGCTCTCTTTACTCACTCACACTGCCTTTCTCTCACTCTGTTTCACACCCATTCGTTTACTCCACTTCTTTCACAACCCCTCATTTCCATTTCAACTGTCTGCATCCCTCTCTCCCTTGCACCACTTTTCAGCTTTCAGTCTCTCTGCTTTACTTCCCTTTTCCGTCTTTTCCTCCTTTGTTCTTTTAGTAATTCCTCTTTACTCACTGAGTAGTATTGTCACACTCTATCACTATAACTCACCCACTCTCCCTCGCTTATCTTTGTTTGCTCCTTTCTTTTGACCTCTTCTCTCTATTTTTCGTTCACTACCTCTATGTCCTGAGTGCCTCACTCTCCTTGTGTTATGTTCACTTGTGTTTATCTTCTAAATGCATCCTTATTAGACTCTTTTCCGTCTCTGTTATTATCTTTTTACTTACTACTGTTTCCTGATTTAGTTTTGCTAACTCACATTGTTTTAGTATCTTTCTTGTCTTCAGTTAATTTCTCTGTTCTTATCTTCATCTGTGTCAGTGAATCTATATGCCTTACTCTTAGTAATTTGCTCTCATTCTATTTCTTTTTTTCTCTTTTTATCTTTCTACCTTACTTTATTGCCCTTTCTGTGTCCTTCACTCTTACTTTATTTCTAAATACAGTGTTATGATTTTTAACCTCTTCATTTGTATCTTTTAATTTAATATACAAATTTCACTAATTATAACTTATTTTTTCTTCTCTCTTTCACAGATACAAAGTTAGATTAATTATATGGTAAGTATGACTATAAAAATGTATTTTGTGATCACCCTTTGGTTTAAGCTCACTAATATTTTCTCAACGAACCTCACTCCTGTGTCTTTATTCTGCTTCCCTCACTTATTCTTATTCTCCATGTTTACTCAAATTTCCCTATTTCCCCTCTCATATTCAACTTCTTTCAATCCCTATTCTTTACTTCACTTACTCTCTGTTCCCTTCCTTTGCTTCTTCACTCATTCTGTTTTTCTTAATTATTTACCTTACTCCTACACACACACCTCATCCCCCTCTCAACACATACACACACCTCTAACATACACCCCATACACTCACCACATACACACCTCATACACACAAAAAATCCTCCCACACACACTCTTCACATACACACACACATTCCATACACACACATACATCGCACACATATACACCCCACACCCATACACTGCTCACACATACTTCACATACCCTCACCTTCACGCACACCAAAACACCCACACAGCAACACGCACAGACACACCTTACACACCCACACCCCGACCTACACCCACTGACTCCCTATAAGTCACACACACTGCATTACTTATCTTTCTTTGCTATTTCACTCAAACCCATTCAGGTACTGTTTCCTTTATTCTCTCTGTCCTTTCTCTTTGTCACTCCCCATCTCTTATCATAATTCAATTTTTCACTCTCTTTCACCCCTCTTTACTTATACTAACTGGTCTTTTCTTACCCTCCCTCACCGTTCTTCATTTATCCCAGTTACGCCACTACCCTTCATTCTCAATTTTTTCTGTCCTATCTTTTTCTTTCAACACCCACTCACATTCTCCCACTATCTCTACTTTAGTCTTCTTCCTCTCTCTTCCCTTCTTTCGCTCCTTTAGTGATTTTACTTTTCTCACTTTCACCCTATTACACCTTTTCTATTTTTAAATATGTAATAAACAATCCCTCTGTGTTTCTCCCTCTAGCTCTCTTTCTCTTAACATTACTCTCTTTGTGTTTGTTCCCTCAAGCTAACTCCTTCATTAATTTTTTTTTTCTTTTTTTTTTTGGTGCGCTCCCCGGTGCGCGCCCCGGTGCGCGTACCGGTACGCGTACCCTGCAGAAAAAAGGTTGATACAGATTTTTTTAAAATATAGATTTATTTTTATAAAGTAAAGGTAGTTCTAAAAAGAACTGTTTTTTTCTTCTTTTTGTTGTTTTATATTTTTTTATGTTTTTATGAACATTTTGTACTTTTTTTGGCTTTTCTGAACTTTTATATTTTTTTTGTATTTTTTATGGGGAGAAACAAAAAACAGGGAATTTTAAATGGCTCAACTGGAGCATAAAAAAACTGGAAAAATTAGTTTTTTTTTTTACACTTATGGTTATCACCAGCAAACATTATAAGTTTGATGCTTTGCTCACCATAGCAAAGTGTCTTGTTACAAAATTTGCACACGATTTTGTAATCGGCAAACTTAGGTTGAATAGTAGCCAATGTGTCTCTTGCCCCCGGACCCGATGGAGTGGGTTGTTTTGATGTTGAGCGTCTAGACGTTGATGAGGATAGTTTACTGCAGATGTCCCTTAACTCTGCATTAGAGTAGTTGTTTGGATGCGCACGCATCATGTGGCGAATCATCGTATGATTCCCGAAGGAATACTTTTTGTTAGGGTTCCCCCTGGATAGCTCAGCACCACAAATTAAACAAGTCACCTTTGCTGCGTTGACTTTTTTAAAACCCCTTGGGAGTTTGTAGAACTGCCATACAAAGTGCTATTTGGGTTTGTAGGGCTGTTTATCTTCAGGCAGGAACTTCCTTCTCTGTGCCTCCTCTTCATCATCCTCCTCCTCTTCCTCTTGACCACCAACGTAATCTTGTGGTGGTCTTTTAGATGGTGGTGGTGGTGGATGCTCCAGCTGCTGATACTATTGTAGCCATTTTCTGAGATAGAACTCGAAACAGGTCTTCCTCAGTCAAAGGACAAAATCAGAATAAGGAAAAAAGGAGGGCGCTTTCATGATTTGGAAAACAAAAGTGTTCTGGACCAATGAAAAGTGTTATTTTCAAGTCACATGATCCAGGCTTTCATCATTTGGAAACCAAAACTGATCTGCACCAATGAAAAGTGTTATTTTCAGATCACATGACCCGACGCGCTTACGCTACGCGCCCCGGGGCGCGCCCGGGGTGCGTCGCGTAAGCGAGTCGAGATGTTGCGCGATCGTATGCGATCGCGTGCTTCCGGATGCGCTTACGCAGTGCGTCATATGACGCATCACGCGACTACGCGAAACGTCACGATGTTGTTTTCGTACGCGGCAATAGCGCTAACGGGACGCTCCCCGGTACGCGCCCCGGGTGCGCTTACGCAGTGCGTCATATGACGCATCACGCGACTACGCGAAACGTCACGATGTTGTTTTCGTACGCGGCAATAGCGCTAACGGGACGCTCCCCGGTACGCGCCCCGGGGGCGCTTCGTAACATTGCGCTTACCCGTACGTTCACCGGAACGCGCCCCGGGAGCGCCCCGGGGCAAACAATAAAAAATAAATAAAAAAATACATATTTACACAATATAAAATTCGTTATAAAAATTATTACTTTTCATACCTATAGAGATTTGCTATTAAAAAACCTATGAAATTCACTGAAAAACCATAGGTTTCACACCAGTTATATTTAGGAATTAGCATTTAAAAAACCTATTAAATTCACTGAAAAAAACATAGGTTTCACACCAGTTATAGTTAGCTGGAATTTTTACTCGCATAAAACCATTGAAATTCCCACGTTATAGTTAGTTGGACTCACTATAACTTGCGCGTGCAATGCACTGCTGATGACGTCACATATTACATCACTCATGACATGGTCAGTGACATTACTCATGACATCACTGATGACACCATCCTTGTGACAGAGTGACGGACCTCCTTTCACTGTAATGTAAACTTTGAAACAGATATTCAAAAATAGAAACTAAAATTTTCAAAAAAATGGAGATACCCATACCAGTTACAACAACAATTCAGTAATTCCACCATCTATATACACATCCACTCATTCACCAACAGTTCTGTGTAGTCACTCATACATATACTCAGTCATCATATATAGTGATTACCTATATATCCTGTTACACAACGACAGTCATCCAAAAGTTACTTACACACATACTCACACATGCAAATAAACTATTGAACATCCATTTATTTGCATATACAGCTATACACACACTACCACCTTACTTCTAAGGAACCTTATACATACTTACTCTCTTAAACAATCACTTATAGAAACACATACTTATTTAAACAGGAACTCTTACAATCCCTTACTCTCACATATACTCACTTATATACATCAATATTCACATATACTACATTAAAACATATGTAGTTACTGATAAAGACACTAGTGAGACAGTCATTCAGTCAGTAACACACACATATACACACTCATCCACCCATACAGTCCTGCACATATGTTGTCTTCAAAACACATACAAACAGAGAGTCAGTCACTCATGCATCTATGTTCTAAGTAATAACCCCACCAAACATATAGACACTCATATTGATATTAACAAACCCATCTAATAACCCATATACATACACATGTAGCTACTCACCAACCCATGCAGCCACTTATACACAAAGTGAAACACTAATCCTTATATTTAAATATTTAAACATCACTCACTAATATATGTATTCACTAAGATACACTTAATAAGCCACTTAACCAATCAATTTTTTATAAAAAAAATCCATTTAGACACTTATTTACCCATTTATTCTTCCATCAACTTTTACATATACATATATAAAACATAATTATTTTTCAGAAAGACACACATTCACTGGATGGTGTCATCAGTGATGTCATGAGTAATGTCACTGACCATGTCATGAGTGATGTAATATGTGACGTCATCAGCAGTGCATTGCACGCGCAAGTTATAGTGAGTCCAACTAACTATAACGTGGGAATTTCAATGGTTTTATGCGAGTAAAAATTCCAGCTAACTATAAATGGTGTGAAACCTATGGTTTTTTCAGTGAATATATATATATATATATATATATATATATATATATATATATATATATATATATTACCTACTGGCGGTCGCCAGTAGGTATATATAGTTAGGATTTTTTCTCTATGGGTTTTTTGAAAATTCTATGTCTAATAACTTTGGCGTTTGTGGACGGAATTGGCTGAAATTTTCAGGAAAATGGCACATTTTGTTTCTGAGCAGCCCTTGAAAATTTGGGGGGGGTTCGTCCAGTGGGGGCCGAGAAAAAAGGGGGGTCCCAAAACGTGTTTTTAACATTGAGTTTTCCATAGGGCGGTTGGCCTCACTTTTAGCCCGAACGGCTGAATGGATTTGCACGAAACTTGGCAAAATTGTAGGGACTGGTAGCCCGATGTGCCTTTTGTAGGTCTCAATATATGTGCTCCAGTGGATTTTGAGAAATTAACGTTTAAAAAAAGATATATATCTGTAACAGCGGACCGGGCAGCGCTCTGGTTCGCGGACTTTTCGCGCAACGGAGCTTTGTGAAGCGAAGCTGATTGGTTCTCCGGCGTCTGTCAACATTCCAAACAGTCCGTAGCGGCCGCCATCTTGTCTCTCGGTAGGATCGAGAGACAAGAGGAGGTCAAAACAAAGGGGGAAATAACTATAAGGGGGCATAGTAGATCCTCGCTGACCCCCTAGGTTTGATGTGGAGGTTTTAAAAGGGCCCCGCGGGGCAAAAAAAAATAATAATAATAATAATCGAACGGCTGAATGGATTTGCACGAAACTTGGCAAAATTGTAGGGACTGGTAGCCCGATGTGCCTTTGCTAGGTCTCAATATATGTGCTTCAGTGGATTTTGAGAAATTAACGTTCAAAAAAAGATATATATCTGTAACAGCGCACCGCTTCGCGTACTTTTCGCGTTACGGAGCTTTGCGAAGCGAAGCTGATTGGCTCTCCGGTGTCTGTAAACATTCCAAACAGTACGTAGAAGCCGCCATCTTGTCTCTCGGTAGGATCGAGAGACAAGAGGAGGCCAAAGCGAAGGGGCAAATGACCATAAGGGGGCATAGTAGATCCTCGCTGACCCCCTAGGTTTGATGTGGAGGTTTTAAAAGGGCCCCGCGGGGCAAAAAAAAATAATAATAATAATAATCGAACGGCTGAATGGATTTGCACGAAACTTGGTAAAATATTAGGGACTGGTAGCCCGATGTGCCTTTGCTATGTCTCAATATATGTGCTTCAGTGCATTTTGAGAAATTAACGTTCAAAAACAAGATATATATCTGTAACAGCGCTCCGCTTCGCGGAGATAAAATTATATCTGTATTACCTAGCTGTTGCTAACACCAGTTAGCGACGGCTAGTAGGAGATAGCGACCATCTTGGGTCCCACTTTGCATGTGAGTGATATTTATCACTAATGACATGCAAAGTGGGCATGCCAAGATGTTAGCGACTGGAAACAGTCGCTAACATCGCTATCTCCTATTATCAACTTTTGGAAATATTCGAGATAAGCGCGAATATCTCCAAAAAGTAACAGCTGCCCTGAGCAGTTCTTAGCCATGTTATCCAATGGGAGGTGGATAACATGGCTAAGAGCATTAGCTCGGTAATGCATGAATATCGCGGAGTTTTCAGCGATATTAATGCATTGCGCTCGTTTTTTATCGTATTTGCGATAAACCTTGATAATAGCAAGGTTTATCTGCGATAATTTCTGACGGTAAAAAAATCTTTGCAATGCATCGTTAGGGATAAATATCGCTTAACTTTGGTAATATGCCCCAACGTCTGTTAACGTTCGATTCGAAGGAAATCAGGAATTGTTGAAAAACATTGTGTGCGCCATCTTGTCTTTTTTCAAATGCCACACTTTTGTCGTGCACGGCAGCCATTTTAGATGCCTTGACCAGACCCACTCTGTGCACGCTGTCGATCCTTAGCATGGCTCCCCACCCTCGCAAGCATCTCACCCAGGCAGTGGTCACCCCCGCTCTCTGTCTTATGCATGGGTAATAAACCTCCCCCCATCTGCGCTGCTCTTCCCTGAGAATCACACCCTGTGCCCGCCCGACACCTCCCTTTCGCCCTATTCACTACCGCACCCTCTGACACTCCTTTTCCTCTGTGTCCGATTGTCCAGGCCGGTCCTAGGCTATCAGCTAGCCCTGCAGATGTAGTTTATGGCCACAGCTGTAAAGAATCACCCCTCTTCAAAGGAGTTATAGTAGATCAAGGCCCACACTCGATGAGATCCGTCACAGCAGAAGCGTTGCTATTATCTGAAAACCATCCTGTATTGTGATTGGGGCGGGGACCGAGCGTGAAGCGGAAGATTCCAGGGATGACTCTTTGTACATCAAAGTTTTTACAATTATGTGTCACATTAAAAATATATAGCACTCCGACAAAGTAGTAAGATTATAAAACTTTAATAATTTATAAATATATACAAGAAAACAAAAATAGTAATAACATATAAAAAAATTTAGGGAAAAACAACGAAGTAGCGGTCGGCTGTGCGAATAGTCCCAACGCAGCACAACGTCCAGATTTCCGGCGTGGGGCGTCGCGGGGGGTGGGTCATCAGTAGCAAACTGCTGTGCGAATAGTTCCAAGGCAGCAGAACGCGCCGAAATCTAGATGACACGAAAGTGATGTCTAGTAAGTTGCCACCCAGCAAATAACGGCGTGGGGCGTCGCGAGGGGTGGGTCATCAGTAGCAAACTGTTGTGCGAATAGTTCCAAGGCAGCAGAACGATGGCACCAAGGTGATGTCCAGTAAGTTGCCGCACTGGTTTTGGTATCCTACAATGCTGCTCCGAATAACGGCGTGGAGCGCCCCGGGGGAGGCGGCGTGAACGGGCCTCTCCAGGTGGAGTCTCATCTGTTTTAGTGGGGCGCCCCTTTACCGTTTCAGTTGCCATTCCGTCCGCTTTTGGTCCACTGTGTCAAAATCCGCCATTCAGCTGAGTTGCGCCCACTCTTGCGGTGCAGCGATAGGCGGCTGCCACAGGACTCTCAAAATGGCGGCAGGCTCTTTCCTTTTTGGGCGTGGTCCACTGAAATGGCCCTGGGACACCTTGGAAATCGGACGCTTGTCTGCTAGGTCTTGGACCCCATTCTCGAAAGCGTCCCCTCCGCCTTGAGAATTCATCAAAAGTTTTGGGGGCCCCGACTCCTGCAGGCTTCTGGTGGGGAGCGGCTGCCATGATTGCTCGCGGAATGACCACGACGGAGCTACGAGATGGTGGTGCTCTCATGCTGACGCCAGTTTAGTCTGAAACATCCAGAAACAAGGTGGGGCTTTCATCGTTTGGGGGGAAAAAAAAGTTTTCATCCAATGAAAAGTGTTGTTTTTAGGTCATATGATCAAGCCTTCCATCATTCGGAAACCAAAAGTAAAATGAACCAATGAAAAGTTTTATAAACAAGTCACATGACCTGTTATGCGGCATAGGGTATAAAATGCGGAGAAAATACGTTGGCACGTGAGGCGGCGTCAGTAGCGGACCGATGTGCGAATAGGCCGAAGGCAATACAACGCGCCAAGATCCGGATGGCACCGAGGTGGTGTCCAGCAAGTTGCAGCACTGGTGTGGCCATCCTACAATGCTGAAAGTCGGCGTGGGGCGCCCCGTTGGCCTGTGAGTTTGCGTCAGTAGCGGACCGATGTGCGAATAGACCGAAGGCAGCACAACGCGCCAAGATCCGGATGGCACCGAGGTGGTGTCTAGTAAGTTGTCGCACTTCTGTGGCCATCCTACAATGTTGAAAGTCGGCGTGGGGCGCCCCGTTGGCCTGGGAGATGGCGTCAGTAGCGGACCGATGTGCGAATGGGGCCAAAGGCAGCGCAACAATATTTTCTGACTGACACCACAAGGCGCTGAGATGCCAAGATCCGGATGGCACCGAGGTGATGTCTAAGTTGCGGACTGATGTGCGAATGGGGCCAAAGGCAGCGTAACAGTATTTTTTGTATGGAAGATACCACTAGGCGTTGAGATGCCAAGATTCGGATGGCACTGAGGTGATGTCTAGCAAGTTGGTGTGGTCATCCTACAATGCTGAAACTCGGCGTGGGTCGCCCCATTAGCCTGTGAGATGGCGTCAGTAGCGGACCGATGTGCGAATAGGCCGAAGGCAGCACAACGCGCCAAGATCCGGATGTCACCGTGGTGGTTTCATAGTTGAGAGGCACTTCATCTGCAGTGGGGCGCCGAGATCCGGATGGCACCGAGGTGATGTCTAGCAAGTTGCTGTACTGGTGTGGTCATCCTACAATGCTGAAACTCGGCGTGGGTCGCCCCATTAGCCTGTGAGATGGCGTCAGTAGCGGACCGATGTGCGAATAGGCCGAAGGCAGCACAACGCGCCAAGATCCGGATGTCACCGTGGTGGTTTCATAGTTGAGAGGCACTTCATCTGCAGTGGGGCGCCGAGATCCGGATGGCACCGAGGTGATGTCTAGCAAGTTGCTGTACTTGTGTGGTCATCCTACAATGCTGAAACTCGGCGTGGGTCGCCCCATTAGCCTGTGAGATGGCTGTTCTTTGGATTTGGGCCTGGTCCACCAAAATGGCCCTGGGACACCTTAGAACTCGGACGCTCGATTTTTTTTTCCTTTCCTGTACATGCAAAAAAAGGTAAATGCCCGGTACGTTACACGCTTCATCTGCCACGATGAACTCTCCAGAGGAACCGAAAAAAAATATAGTTGTGGTAACTATACCATGCATCGTCATATGGAGAGGTGGCACCAATTAATTATAGTGCTGCATAAAAGAGAGATTTGGAGGAGAACCCCTGACCTGCTAGTACATTCATCAAAGAAGTGGCACTGAGAGCTTCAGAGGCAAGGGAAACGGTCCCAAATATTTAGAAGAACTTTGGAAAAATTAAAATGACATGTTTAGATTGTGGCAAATTAATTTCATGTGGACAGATGAGTGTTACTCTAATAAATACAGCATATGAACATCATCATAGTCGATGGTTGGTAGAGACATTTTGACTATATCCTGGACCTGCCCGTCCTCGCCCAAAATGGCGCCGGAATAAATGGGACTCGTAACTCCTTGTTGTGTACTGGTTGCAGAACCTTGAAATCACGAGATACGTATGCAGTTTTGAAGCACATGGCGGGCGGGGACGAGAATTGATTGAATATTTCGACATCCCTATTGATATTAAGTTCTGATGTGTTATTGATTACTGTACTGTTGAAAGTTCGAATTAACGTCACCCATGGTACTTGCCCGCAAATGTATATCTAGATAATTTTATTGTAACTGGCCCTGTCGTATTTTAATTATAAAATGTACGTCCACCGATTCCGTAACTGTTAGACACCTTAGTTCTTGCAACCTAATGGCCCGCCCGTTACGTTCCTCTACAGTGTAAATGTCTATTCATCATATACGATTACAGTTTGCTCTGTGGCAGGCCCACGTGGTTATAGGCTCGTATTTGTATAATGAAATTTTCACAATAAAGGTTTTTAAAAGAAAACATGGTAGTAGTATATACATTGGTAAAGTTTTTAATAATAGTGACTGTTTTAGAATCATTAAAAGGCAAGTGAAATAAAGCAGACCAATTACATGAAGGGTAAAAGGTATAATACGAAGGAACGCAGTAAAGATAAATGGTCAAGGGCTGTTGTGTTTTCTATTCCTGCAACATAAAGTGATCGATAAGAATCTCATATTCAGGCGTATCGGCGACTAAGACAGCAGGTCGACCCTCTTTTGCTCAACGGCTCCGTCATGGGACGAAGAAACGCTCTTTTTCTCGAAAAAAGAATATATTTTACTTGCAGGACAGTTGTAAAATTTCCGGGAAAGTACATTAGCCTGGAACATTATAACATATATTTAAGAAAAAATAATGTTCGGAAGTAATGAAAAGCGTCATTTTTAGGTCATATGACCAAGCCTTTCATCATTACAATAAGAAAAGTAAAATGAACCAATGAAAAGTTTTATTAACAAGTCACATGACTTGTTATGCTTACGTTACGCGCTGCGCGCCCCGGATGACTTCCGGATGCGCTAACGCGGCGCGTCATATGACGCATTACGCGACAACGCAGGTACAGAATATAGTCAAAATGTCTCCACCAACCAGCGGTCGGAACACAACCCCTTTCAGCAGGCTAAATAGTTCTGTTAAATGACAACAGAAGGGACAGGCAACAAGAACCATCAGTCAAAGAGGGGAGAGCTAGTTCTTCTCTACCGGGTTACATTGGGGCGCTACCGGAACTGATCGAATTGGTAGTCTACAGTGTTTCTGGATGTTTCAGACTGAAGCTGGGGTTAGCATGAGAGCAGCACCATTTCGTAGCTCCGTCGTGGTCATTCCGCAACCAATCATGGCAGCCGTTCTTTATCGTTATTTTGGGCGGGGTGGGTGGCGGAGCCGAGCTGTTTTGCAGCCATCATTGTGTGGAGTTCAGTTCATCTCACTAGTTTTGTATTTGTCATGAGGGGTTGTTCCTAATGTTTCTATTTTAGCGAGGTCAAAAAGAGATCCCATTAGTGGCCTACTGATTTTGCTCGATTCCTTTTCTTTTTTTTTTACACGATTTTTCGTTATCTGCAAAGACTAAACAGAGTATTGCGACTCTGTGTTTGTTTGTAAATAGAGAATGAACCAAAGAGAACTAATTCTAAAACAGTAAATACTTGGATAACAATCAATCAAATGGAGAGAGAAGCAGGCACGACGGATTACAATGGGGGCAAAGACCTGCGTTAACTACCTTTCACTATCTGCAAAGAGAGAGTACTCCTAATAGAAATGAGGGGGGGGGGGGCACCATTCAAAGCAGATCAGTGTGCATAAACACGAAAATGTTTTCACTTACCACGTACTTGACATTCGACAGCTTATGATATTTGCTATTAAAAAACCATTGAAATTCACTGAAAAAACCATAGGTTATAGACCATATATAGTTAGGAATTAGCATTTACAAAACCTTGAAAATTCACTGAAAAAACCATAGGTTATAGACCATATATAGTTAGGAATTAGCATTTAAAAAACCTTATTTTACTCACACAAAACCATTGAAATTCCATATATAGTTAGTTGCACTAACTATATATCGCGCACCTGCAATCCACTGCTGATCATGTCACATATTACATCATTCATGACATGGTCAGTGACATCACTGATGACATCACTGATGACATCTCAAATGACATCACTGATGACATCACTGATGACATCTCATTTGACATCATTCTTGTGCTAATACGATAAACCTCTTCAGACTCTAATATAACCTTAGATACACTCAGTGTATACAGACACTCACACACTGCCACTCATCCATGGAGTTACTCACACACCCAGTCAGTCATGCAAAGAAACAATCTCATCTCCATTTCTTCAACTATACAGTTAAACACACCTTACTTATTGAAACATATACTAACACATATTTACTCTCTTATACAATCCCTGATACAAGTTCACAATGATCGATACAACCACTCACTCATTCGGTGGCTCTCATGCACAGTTATTTATATATGCCAACTCTCACATGTACTGTGTTTTACATATGTACTTACTATGACATGTAGCATTGAGATATCCATTCACTCATCAATACACTCATGCACACAGTCAACTGCCCATGTAGCTGTTTCCACATGCACTCTTGAACTCATACACCTAGTGAATAAACTGTTCACACATCTATGCATAGAGTCACACACCTTCCAGCCACCCCCACACAAACTCAATCTCCCATAGAAATACTTGGGCAACCAATTAATAACACATATAGCCTCTCGTATAGCTAATGATCAACACATGCAGCAGTTTACAGAACAACAGACATAATGATGCACAAATTAAGACAGTTTAGTCACTAACCCATGCATTCAGTGAGACACAATTAATCACTCACTCATACAGTCAGTCACGCACCTACTAAATCCTTCATCCAGACACTTATACATCCACTCATTCTTCAATATGTAAGACATATTTTAACTTTACAGAAACATACAGTCACTGGATGTTGTCATCAGTGATGTCATCAGTGATGTCATTTGAGATGTCATCAGTGATGTCATCAGTGATGTCACTGACCATGTCATGAATGATGTAATATGTGACATGATCAGCAGTGGATTGCAGGTGCGCGATATATAGTTAGTGCAACTAACTATATATGGAATTTCAATGGTTTTGTGTGAGTAAAATAAGGTTTTTTAAATGCTAATTCCTAAATATATATGGTCTATAACCTATGGTTTTTTCAGTGAATATATATATATATATCTGTATGTATATATATATATATATATATATATATATATATATATATATATATATATATATATATATATATATATATATACACACATTCCAAAAACCACACGAATTCTCCACACTTTACTCACTCAACATAGGCGAACAGAGAACCACGAACCACTGGAAATGTTGGCACTAATCTTTATTGCTCCTCAGAATGACCCGTTTCGGACACCACTTGTCCTTGATCACATATCAGATAATGCAGTTCGACATCTTTTTTATATATGCTGTGTACTGAAACCACATGGTATATAGACATAGTAAACATATTAGCACCCTGTACTGCATACAAATCTGTCTGTTTTCTTTTTTATCACATTTTTACGCTTCATCAAAATGGTTAATTTCTGTCATAATTAATAGATATTTTTTAAATAATTAATAGATGCACATTATGTTTCATATTGCTGGATTCATGCAATAAATGAAGTAATAAACACTGTTCTTAAAATTGTTAAAAAATCTGTGTAAACGCATGGTAATTCTAAAAAACTTTAAGTGCATAGTACTCCATAGATAAATAGTTGACATGTTTATAAAAGTAAATAAACAACCATAACAATCAGAAAATTCGTATTAATGGTTAAAATCTTGCAATAAGTTGCATGTCCCAACATAGGAAATCCTATATACCTCGACAGCCACTGACCACTTTATAGCCACAATGTTATATAAACATGTGCAAACAATCGCATGACATAATGTAAACTTTCAAAATGTGCAAATTCCATGCCAACAGGTAAAAAATCCCAAACTTAAAACATTTCTGCTTAAATGTAGATATGTGTGAGTTAAACCGTTCTTCACAGAATAAAACCCTCATGATGTTATCAACAATTCTCAACAATGGGCATAGTATGCAGTCAAAGGTAAAGTGCTCTATGCTAAAAGTGCTACTCTGGCCAAATTGAAAGTGATCCCACTCTTGGGGGTTTGCTAGGAGACGAGCCCAGTATGACATACAGGAAGGGACACTCACTCATAGATCTACTGGTATACAGTGATATTACTGTCAAAGGCTAGGCCGGAGAGCAGAAACATAAGGGGTTATCCCCTGTGGGAGATGCAAAGCATGCAAGAATAGCAGGAATTAATATTAGGTCCCTTACGGCAGGGGCACTAAAAGTTTAACACCATTTTTGACCTGCTGATCACTACTTGTAGTGTACACCACTGAAAGTCCTTGCAACAAAGATATGCAGGCAGCACTATACATGCTATCAGGATAAGGATTTTAGAGCACATAAGAGCAATTGATAATAGTGGCCCTCATCATCCTATGGCTAGGCATTTTAGTGAAATGTATGATAGGGACAGATCTAAGCTCTTCTATTTTACAACTGAAAATGTACCACATAACATTAGGGGAGGCAACAGAATGATCTTGCTTTGAAAAGGGCAAAGAAACTTTATAGACCTTGAAACCAAAGGTCTGCTGGGTTGGAATACTGATGAGGAACCAAGGGTATGGCTCGGTGATGATTGATGATAGCTCTGTGTATTTTCATGCCTACGTTAACGTTTATTTCTCTCCTTACAGCGATTCCCAGAATTTATTTTAATCTGTACATGTTTGATTTTGTTGCAGGAGGAAAGAAAGGAAATCTCACTCACATGTCGGGAAGCTTTATGGTGGGAATCACCTTGCCTTTTCTTCCGATTCACACCTGGGTGCTTGAATAGCAGTCACAGATAAGATGTTTACTTTTGCATGTTTTTCTATTTGTTTTTGTGTTGGGGTTTCTGATGTAATTTATCAAGAGGGTTGCATCTATTTATAGTTTTGCCTAAGAGTGCTTTTGAATTTTTGTATAACATTGTTAGACATTGCTTGAAGTGATGCCCATTTGGCCTTTAAGGAACGTGTTTCTTCTGCATGACTTCTAACAGTTACAGAAACATGAGTGTGGTTCATCACCAGGAGAAGCTGTGTATTGACTGATATTGAGCACTTTAGGCATATTTTTTAGATGTGTGGACTTGGACATAGAATGAGAATGAACAGTGATTACTGTGGAGAGATTTGGGGAATTCAGTGAGCCTGGTACGAGAATGAATCTATTTGAACAGAAGCGGTATTGTATCAGGTACAGATATGCAGTGATTTGCACCTTGACCTTTGATTCAGCGTATTACAACAGTATAGTTATACATTGTAAACTGTGAATATACACTTTATGACTAAGATATCAGTTGTAAGAATTTCTTGTTTTATGTGTTTTGTTTTAGTTTAATGTGGTCAGGTGCTGTGAGATGATTTGCACAGCTTCTGTACAAATATTGACTTGATATACCCACCCTGTACTATTCAAATATGGCACCCATTGATTTAATCTAATCTGCCTTCTAGGTGATCAGGGGTATATTTGGGGAAGGTATTGTAGTGCACATACAGTAGGAGTCAAGAGGGAAAAACAGAACTAGGGCGCCCTCCACTCAGTAAGTCAACAAAACCAAATGACCTAGTTCTTCAGGCAATTTACATACAAATCTGTGAACACAACTGGATCGTCAAATAATCACTCCAGCAACACCTCTAACTCTAGAGATTGTTACCATGTCCCAGTCTATTGCCATAATAAAAGGTAGCCATACTCTGATCAACACACTACAAACAACACAGGACTCACATTCACCAGAAGGACAACAAAAATAAAAAAATGTGTGAATAGCTAGGTGTCACCTCACGGGCGCACCACCAATGGGACCCCTGGTTGGTACTCACCAGGATGGCCCTGTTCTCATCATCGGTGCCACCTAGCTTAACGTAAACGTGTCCGAAACCCAAAAAGGAAAGAGACAGTGAATGGTGCAGTGAACACAAACTTATATGAGACAAGGACTAACAACGTTCAACATATAACAAAGAAGTTACTGTGCAAACAGGACACAAAAACTTTTACTCGCATTCCCTTGTTGCAAACAGTAAACACATATACGTAAAAAAGAGAGATGTGAATACTACCTATCGATTCACACTCTGCTTACAGCCGACATGTTTCATTGCCTTGGTCTTTATCAGGCAATTTCTTCAGGGCAAAATAATGAGCTGCCACTGCCAAAAACACTGTGCTTTAAGTGCCTATTGGCCAGTTTCTCTCTCATACCATCCAAGAGGAAAAACTTTCAATATCAGATCAAAGCCCCCAGCGGTGAGCGTGATCCTTTCTCCCTTCAGTTCTATGTCAGTGGAGAATAGTCGTTCGGCGTCTTCTCGGCACTGAAGAACTAGGTCATTTGGTTTTGTTGAAGGTATTGTAGTGCCTGTCATGTGATCAAGGTGGTTGTTAGGCCAAAACACATCAGGAGATGCGTGAACAAATAGATCAATTTTGTGCACTGCATTTGGCCCTGAAAAAGTGTTTGTTTCTTAAATTAAACACAATGGGTGCCCCTTCAGCATTATGCTCCACCTCCAAGTAGGTCGCAGATCAATCAAGAGCTGATGGATATGAGATGTAGCCACTCTGTAGATATAGTTAGGGTTACCAGAGATAGCAATTCCTCAGATGTTAGTGGCTTTGCAACCGTTTGATGAATCCCCACAAAACGTTGCAGACCTATTCTTACTCTACATTGGCAGATAATTCAAAGTTTAATTGTGATTGGTCAATGGGGTGCAAAGATAAAATGGGGGTCCCAGAACGTGATTTTCCACCAATGCATTTTCTACAGACTTTTGTATTTCACGTAGCACGAAAATGGCTGAATGAATTTGCATGAAATTTGGCAGGATTAGAGATTATGGTGTACAAATGATCCTTCTGGGTCCTACAGATAAGTAGGGTAAGTATTTGTCATCTTATATGGCACTTTACCTTAGTGATATGTGTTGTTGCAATATGCTTGGGAAATTACACATCATTTTGCAGATGTACCATAGCGCATAGCGATTACAAGTCATGTAATTGGCTAATGAATTACTTTACAAATGTTAAAGGCAGCCATTTTGTTTTAGGTACACTTTTCCTCTGCTCTGTGTTTCATCCTTAGATGTAGGTAAGTATTAGGTTTGATATTTATCCTTTAGATATTTCCACTTTGCTAAACTGGCAATAGGTAAGAAAAATATTTATAAGTTTCTATATATTTTTTTAAAAAATGTACAGAGTACCAAAATACTGCCTTGGGAGTCCTGTGATATCAAACATAAATAGAAAAAATGTTACAATATTAAACATACACAATGGTACCCTATATTTTACCAATATAGTGTATTACAGTTTACTTTCCATTTTTAACATATTTAAATCTTCAGTAAAAATATAACAGAGTACCACAATAATGCCTTGGGAGTACTGCGGTATCAAAATGAAAATAAAATAAGTTAAAATATTAAAAATACGGGGGGCGTGGCCAAGACGGCAAGCATGGCGGACGTGGCTTGAACGCGCTCCGTCCCGCCGCTAGATATCCTCTAAATTATCCTGCGAAGTCCCGACCCGAATCTGCCCAAAAGTGTGTGGCTGTCCGCAGGCGCAGAAGGAGACGACCCGATGGCGGTTTGGGAGCCCTGGAGAATTGCTTTCTGCCTCCATCGGCAGCGTGGAGCCGGGACGGCGGTGAGGCCTGCGTTGGGCGCCGGAGCCGGGGCCTAGATTTGAGGGCGGCCCGCCCGGAAGTGAGGTGATGCCGGGAAGGCAGGGGCGAGGAGTGCCGCCCCTGCCGTGAGACCTGTGGGGCCGCAACCGGAGATCAGCCGACTTTACAAGGAGCCTAGTGGCCGGTGAGGGAGCGGACTCGGCGGACTGCAGGCGGTGTGACCAGAGCCCGGACAGCGATCGTGGTGGTAAGGGGTGGCCGCGTGGTGTGCGGCCTAGTGGGGGAGGGGACACTCCTGCGGCTGTACCCGGCCCCGTTCGGCGGCTGACTCGGACCGCGGGGCTTGGGGGCCTTGGAGCACTAGGGGACGGCTGTCCTTCCGTCTCTCGCTACCCCCCCCCCCCTTCCCTGCTTAATCCAGTGATCCTGAACCAGCTCTCTGGGGCCTGGGTGCCGGTGGGGTGAGACCCATCATTCGACGGTCGTGCCGGACCGCGGTGGGGGACACTGGCTGGGAGAGACAACCCTCACGAGTGCCTGAGTGATAAATAGCGGGCGCCTTGGCCTTTCCTCGGGGAGGCGCGGTGAGAGACCTGGGCTGCCTCCAGTGGCCCATGGGGCAGAGGACACGGACACATACTGACACGCTGGCTCTAACACGTGGCCCCGATACAGTGGCTTGACTCTTGGGTGTGTGGCGGCGAGGAGCACATCCTTTGGCACAGTGATTTTGACGGGGTATCAGTGGTGCCACAGACCGCATCGGGCCGGCTGGGGGTGCTGCTCCTTGGACTCTGCGAGGACAGTGGGGGCTGCCTCTGGGCCCCGGTCTCCCTAGCGGACAGGCGTGGGCCCCGCGAGCGCAATGACTAGAGGAGGCAACAGCGGGGGCTCTTCACAGCAGGGCCCGAAGGATAAATTCGCGGGGCCGAGTGGGGGTGCCGGGGCCCCTGGAGGACACCAGGGCTCAGGACCAGATAATGCGGCACTGATGGCAGCAATTACGCAATCGAGGGACATGCTGGATGCTAAGATAGGAGCGGTCGGAGCCGATGTTACCCTGCTTCGTCAAGATCTGCGCAACGCGGTCGCCCGTATCACGGAAACTGAAACCAGGATCACGGAGGTGGAAGACGACGTAGTGATCCTCAAGAAGAAGGTAGCCGCCATGGAGGGGATCCAAAAGGGTCTGGCGCTGCGAGTGGAAGACGCGGAAGGACGGGCCAGAAGAAATAACTTGCGCTTTGTGGGCTTTCCGGAGGACTGTGAGAAGGGAAACATGGAGGCTTTCTTGACTCAGTGGCTAGAGGGATGGCTTCCGCCGGACTCCCTTTCGCGCTGCTTCATCATAGAGCGGGCACATCGTGCCCTTATCCCGAAGCCGCCTACCGGGGCTCGTCCGCGTGCTGTGATAGCCAAACTGCACAACTATCACGACAGGGACACCATATTACGACAAGCTCGCGCCAAGGACCCTCTCATGTTTGACAACCACAAAATCCTGATTTTCCTGGATTACACCAGACTGGTCCAACAGCAACGACAATCCTTCACGGAAGCGAAAGCACGCCTACGAGAATTGAAAATCCCTTATGCCCTGCTCTATCCGGCCCGTCTGAGAGTGGTATTTCAATCTCGCACTCAATTTTTTAACTCTCCGGAGGAAGTATTTGAGTGGACAGACGAAACAGTGCGTGTTAAAGTGCATACCCCTCCGAGAAGAGGCTCGGATTCGTCATCCACGACGGAGCCCAAGAGGACGCCCCGCAGATCACGCAGCAGGAGCAACTGGAGGTCGCGCTCCCAGAAGCGCCCGTCTCCCCAGGAGGAGACGGTAGAGGAAGCTGAGGCGACGGATTCTTCCCCCCTGAAGTCTTGAGACCCTGTTCCGCATTGTCCTTGGCTACTATTACAGGCTCGAGGGGCCGAGGAGGCACCATGACGGTGAGGGAAGGGCAGATACTGATAACGGACATGCCACTTGAACTGCTACTACCTGAATGACTGTTTGTGGGTAGACCATGGGTCGGGAGACGCTCGAGAGAGAGCGGGCCTTCTCCCGGAATTCATTCCCGCGTGTTGGGTGGGGGGTTGTTCGACGCTTGGTGGGTAGTTGGGAGGGATCCATTGGTGTAGTGGGTCTCCGGCCTCCCGTTGGAGGATCGGGATCGCCTGCGCCGCGACAGGTACTTCAATGTTGCTGAGGTATGGGGTGGGGGGTTGGAGGGGGGGTTGTTGGCACAGTTTGAGGCGGGGGGTTAGCGGGGGGGGTAGGTTGGGGTGGGGGGGTAGGGGAGGTGTTGAGAGGGTGGGTAGGCCTAGTTTATGCACGGTGTATACGGGAGCCTGGAGGATGGTATATGTATGTGTGTGGCCTCTGATGCCCGACAGATTGAAGCTCTGGCCTACTGATGGCGGCTGATGGACAGGGGGAGGAACCCCCGCAAGCTTCACTGCGCATATTGAGCTGGAATGTGAGAGGGAATTAAGAGGGGTGCGGTTTTACGAATGGGGAAGAAAGAAAAGGCGGATGTATTACTCCTTCAAGAAACGCACCTTATGGGCACCAAAACCCTTAGCCTACGTAGATATGGATATGATCAGGTGTTCCACGCTGGGTTTGCGAGGGGGTCCAGAGGTGTTGCAATTTTGATACACCGTAGAGTACAATATACACATGAGACACAATGGCTGGATGCGCATGGCAGGTTTGCTTTGGTCAAGGGAATGGTGGGAGATGAGCCCATGGTGTTCGGCAGTGTTTATGCTCCACCCCCGCTGCAAGAAGCCCTGATAGAACAACTGTTTGATGTTTGGGCTGAAATCCCGCATGCATTGACGATCGTGGGCGGTGACTGGAATGACGTGATGAATGGGAGACTGGACTGTTGTAGGCCTGGGGGGGTCAGTTGCCTGAGGCCACCACAAAACTGAGCAGAATGGTGCAGGGGATGGGTTGGGTAGACGCCTGGCGATATCAGCATGCATGTAGTTGTGAATTCACGTTTGTCTCTGCAGTCCACAAATCCTTTTCTCGCCTCGATTACCTTTTTGTCACCCAGCCCTGGATAGGGAGGGTGGGCTCTACCTCAATACTTCCGAGGGGTCTGTCGGATCACTCCCCGGTTTCATTGACGCTGCTTTTAGGTACGAAGCGACAGCCGTTTCGTTGGCGCCTCTCCACGTGGCACCTACAGCGCTATGACTACCAGTCACACATGCGGGAGGCTATAGCGCATTACTTGATGGAAAATGATGGCCCGGATACTGACGCCATGACCCTGTGGGAGGCCCTGAAGCCGGTGCTTCGCGGCGTGGACATTGCGTGGTGCGCTGCGAACCGTAGGGCCCGCAGGTTGGCCATCGCGGAGGCGGCGAGTCAGGTTCGTAGCCGAGAGGCGGAATGCACGTCGGAAGGGCGCAGCGAAGCAGTGGAGCAGTTACTCTATCACCAGCAGACATATACCTCCTTATTATTAGATGAGGCCCGCCAATTTTGGCTGGCTACGCAGAGTAGAATTTATCAATGGGGGGACAAATCCAGCACGATGCTTTACAGGCTGTGCCAGAGTACCTTTCAGGCCCAGTCCCTGCCGGGACTCCGAGACGAAGCGGGTGGCCCTATAACGGCCCCGGATGCCCTGGCCAAGACCTTTGCTCAATATTACGCGACACAATACGCCCCCCGGGAGTCCCTCACGGCGGAAGAGATCGACAACTTCCTAGCGGATCTCCCACCCCGGGCGCTCTCGGATGAAGGTCGTGCCCGACTGGACCTCCCGTTGTCGGCTGAGGAGCTGGGAGAGGCTCTGGGTGAGCTGAATGCTGGCAAGGCCCCTGGGCCTAACGGCTTCCCATGCGAATTTATGAAAACGTTTAATCTCCAACTGGGGATGCGCTACAGGAAGGCTCTGGAGGCGGCCAGGGACTGTGGGTGTCTGCCAGCGGACTGGTGACACGCGGAGGTGGTGGTCTTTTGCAAGCCTGGGAGGCCGCCGGATCGCCCTGAGTCGTATCGTCCGATCTCATTGCTTAATTTTGAAGCGAAAATCTTAGCAAAGGCCTTAGCAAAACGCCTTCTCCCCTACATTACGGACTTGGTCCATCCGGACCAGGCCGGCTTTATGCCCCACAGGGCAAAAAGACATAACATTCGACGTGCACAGTTAGTGGTGGAGGCGGCGCGGGCGGCGGACATCCCAGCGGCCCTTTTACTAGCAGATATAGATAGGGCATTTGATTCCCTGAGCTGGCCGTATCTTCGGGCACTACTTCTCCGCCTTAACCTGGGCCCGCGTTTCCTGTCCTACATTCATTTACTATATACGGACTTGACAGCGGCAGTGAGGGTAGCGGGAGCGGTTTCCAGCTCATTCCTTATAGGCCGAGGTACCCGGCAGGGATGCCCTCTTTCGCCTTACCTGTTTGCCCTGGCGATGGAGCCGCTGGCGGCTTGGGTGAGGATGGATGCACAGTTGCTTGGGGTGGAATGGGTGGGGGGTCCGTCTGACAGAATCGCGCTCTATGCCGATGATGTTCTATTCTTTCTTACGGACCTGAACAGATCCGGCCCCAGGGTCCTAGATATAATGCGTATCTTCGGCGAAGTGTCCGGTCTCACGCTAAATGTACAGAAATCGAAATTGTGGGTCCTGGGAGACAGTGGAGTCCTGGGTCCTTGGGCTTCGGCCCTTCAGGAGGCGGCGGGAGGCCTTAAATATCTAGGAGTCTTTTTGACTGATGTGCCGGGAGTCTCGTGGTCCCGCAATGTGCTACCCGTATGGGATAGAATACGGTCGGATATGCAAATATGGTCCAGGATGCCCCTGAATGTCTATGGACGCTCGGCCATCTTTAAGATGGTAGCCCTACCCCGTATCCTGTACCAACTTCAAAATCATCTGTACCCTATTTCACCGCAGTGGTTTAGACAGGTGAACTCGGCGTTGGGTCGGTTCTTGTGGACTGGGGGGGCAGTGAGGGTGGCACTCCGCACCTGCTTCCTCTCGACCTATTGTGGGGGGCTGGCCACGTCCGACGTCCAGTCTTACTATCAAGCGTCACACCTGCTGGTCCTCAATGAATGGTGGTATGGAGATCGCGGCGACCCGACCTATGCTCTGGAGAGATACCTGATGGACCCACACACGCTCCATACAATCTTATACTCGGCAGCCCTCCGGAAAAGACTCCCAGCGGTCACCCAGACAGTTTTCCGGGTGTGGCGCGATGCGCTCCGACGCATGGGATGGTGGAACAGGCTGACGGGGGAAACCCCGCTGTGGCACAATGGGAGATTGCCGGCTCTAGCTTCCCTGCGAGGCTTTAATGGCTGGGACGCTATCGGTGTCTCGGCGCTGGGCCACGTCATGAAGGGCTCGGTCCTCATGTCTTTTCAGGCTCTGCGGGATGAATATGACATGCCCCAATCTCAATTCTTTCGATACCTGCAGCTTCGACACGCCCTGACCCCCGCTATAGCGGACTAGACTTCTCTACCGGAGTTCAGCCCCCTGGAGGCTAAACTATTCATGGGGGAACTAGAAACCAAAAAAATATCTAGCATATATCAGACGCTGGTCACCCACTGTTCCCCTTCCCTTGATAAATTGTGATTGGTCTGGGAGGGAGAGTTGGGGAGTTTGGAAGAGGAGGACTGGAGAGAAGCCCTGGAGGCCCCTAGGGGAGCGGCGATTGCGGTGCGCTTGCGCTTTATTCAATTTAAGTACCTACATAGGGCGTACTACACGAGGGAACGACTGTGGAGGGCGGGGCTGATTGCCTCCCCGGAGTGCCTGAGATGTGGAAGTGCAATAGGCTCCTTTATTCATACAGTGTGGGAGTGTGTGAGACTGCAGAGATTTTGGACCGGAGTGTGGGAGTACCTGGAGGAGGTGCTGGGCTGGGAGCTTCCCCGCTCGCCGAAGTTGGGCCTCCTCCATGTCATGGAACAAGTGGGGGGAAATTTATACAAACGTCATCTACTTCTCTTGGGCCTCATAGTGGCCAAAAGAGATATAGCCCGGGCCTGGAAGGCTCCTAGAGCCCCGTTGCTGGAGGTGTGGAAACGGGGCAGGGACTTTAACATGGGACTGGAACGCCCAATATTTAAGGCCAGGGGGAGTCCCACAAAACATTTTAAGGTCTGGAAGAAATGGGCGGACTACTGGGGCCTTCTGCTGGACCCCCCGGCGCCTCGGGCCACCGACGCGGATCGCGTCCTAACTGACTCTGGGTGAATTGGTTCACATGCAGCTATTGAGATTGCTAGGCTCCTCTAGATGGACACTGTAGACACCGTGCGGGGTGGAGGGAGGGCACCGGGTGGGATAGTGGAGGGTGGGATACTGGGGGAATGTTGACAGAATGTATTTGAAATTGATACTGTTATAGGCACACTGCCTCTCTGATTCTTAGGGAGCGGTGTTTTATTTCTTGTATTCTGTCAACTACCAAAACCTAATAAAAATTTTGTTCTGAAAAAAAATAAATATTAAAAATACACTGTAGTACCCCATATTTTACCAATATAGTGCATTACAGTGTACTTTCCATTTTTAACATATTTAAATCTTCAGTAAAAGAAAAACAGAGTACCGTGGTAATACCTACAAATTACTGCACTACTTAAAAACTTTTTGTTAAATGCACAGTTCCTTCTAAACTGCCATAAAAATACATTGAAAATTATAAATAGATTTCTCTACCTATTCACACTTCAAAAAAGTGATAATAGGTAGGTAACAATAATAAAACCAACTACATACCCTTATCTAAGACCCCAACACAGAACACAGCAAAATGCGGACAACATGTGCTGAAAACAACATGGCTGCCTTTTACCTTTTGTAAACACAGACATCCCTCAACCACATAGTGCCTTATCATGAGCATGTACCGCGGTATACTACGAGCAGTATATAACTAAGTTTTTTTTTAATTATAACTTTAACACTTCTTACATTATTCACACATAATACCTAAAATTGCCATTTACACCAACTAATCTTTTGTCCTGCCACATTACATCTACATCAGTTAACACACTTTCAAGCTACATCTGTTTCAATTCCCAACCTTCACAGTACACTCTATGCCAATCCAGTCTACGCTATTCCACTCTACAGAATTCCACTCTACAGTACTCCACTGTACGTCACTCCCTAGATGCCACTCCACTCTACACTAATCCATTGTACGCCACTCCGCTCTTCCCCACTCCACTCTATGCCACTGCACTTTACACCACTACATTGTACGCTATTACACTCTACACCACTCCATTGTATGCCAATACACTGTACACCCTCCCACCACATGCTACACCACTGTACGCTATTCTACTCTATGACATTACACTATATGCTATTCCACTCTATGCCCTTCCACTGTACGGCACTTCTGTGTATACCACTGCACTGTACGCTATTATTCTGTACACCACTGCACTTAACACCACTCCACCGTACTCCACTCCACTATACACCATTTAACTCTATGACAATCCACTGTACGATATTACACTGTACATCACTCCATTCTACAGCACTACACTGTACGCCTCTCTACTCTACGCCAATCCACTCTACCATAATGCACACTAAGCTATCCCACTGTACCACAATCCACTCTATGCTACTCTACTCTACGTTATTTAACTATATGCCACTTCCCTCTAAGTCACTATACTATTCACCTGTAACACTCGTTATTCCACTGTACACCAGTCCACTGTACACTATTCCACTGTATGCTACACTGTACCTCACTCCACTCTATGCCACTCTACTCAACACTACTCCACTGTTCTCAACTCCACTCTACGCTATTACACTCTATACCACTCCACTGTACGGTATTCCACTGTATGCCACTCCAGTACACGCCATCCACTCTACACCACTCAATTCTATGCTAATCCATAGTACGCCACTTCTCTCTACCCCTCTCCACTCTATGCTTCTCCACTCTATGCCACTCCACTTTACACCACTACACTATACGCTACTGCACCACACCACTCCATTTTAGGACTCTCCAGTGTATGCCAATACACTATATGCCCTTCCACCACATGCTACTCCACTGTACACTATTACACTCTTTGACTTTACACTCTACGCTATGCCACTCTATGCCACTGCACTTTACGCCACTTCACTGTACTCCACTATACTACACACCACTTCACTCTACGACAATCTACTGTACGCTATTAGCATGTACATCACTCCATTTTACAGCACTACACTCTACGCCTCTCTACTCTACACCAATCCACTCTACCATACTACACTCTATGCTATTCCACTGTACTACACTCCACTCTATTCCACTCTACTCTACGCTATTTCACTATATGACACTTAACTCTAAGTCACTCTACTGTATGCCTGTAAAACTCATTATCCCACTGTACATCAGTCCACTGGACAGTATTTCACTCTATGCCACTATGCTGTACCTCACTCCACTCTATGCCACTCTAGTCTATGCTATTACACTCCACTCTATGCCTCTCCACTGTCAGCCACTTTACTCTACCACACTCCAGTGTACTCTGTCCCACTGTATGCTACTCCAGTATTTGCACTCCGCTCTACACCACTCCACTCCAGGCTATTTAAATGTACGCCACTAAACTGTACTTCATTCCACTCTACACCAGTCCACTCTGCAACACTCCACTCTAAGCCACCTCACTGTACACCACTCTACTCTATGCTATTGCACTGTAGGCCACTTCACTCTAACACACTCCAGTCTCTGCCACAGCATGGTACACACCTTCACAGTATGCTATTCAACTGTGTACTACCCAACTGTACCTCAGTTCGGTTTATGCCGCTCCACTGTACACTACTTACCAATAAACTGAGTCTACACTATTCTATTGTACGGTGCTCCACTGTACAACATTCCACTTTATGGTATTCCGCTCTATGCTACTCCACTCTACATCACTTCACTGTACGCCATTCTAATAGACGTTATTTCACTGTACGCCACTCCACTGTATGCATTCCACTCTACCCCATTCTACTCTACCCCACGCCACTCCACTCTATGCCACTCCACTGTACACCACCCCATCTTATGCTACCCCAGTTTACGCCACTGCACTGTACATCACTCGACTATGCGCCACTCCACCGTACAGCAATCAGTTATATGCTAGTACACTGTACATCACTCCATTCTACACCACTCCACTCTACGCCACTCCTCTCTACTCCAATCCACTCTACCATACTACATTCTACCCTATTCTACTCTACAACACTCCATTCTACACCACTCTAGTGTACACAATTCCCTATATGGCACTCCACTCTACATCACTCGACTGTATGCCAGTGACACTCAACATTATTCCACTCTACGCTTCTCTACTGTATGCCACTCCATTCTACGCCACTCCACTCTATGCCAATTCACTCTACCATACTACATTCTACCCTATACCACTGTACAAGACTCCATTCTATGCCACTCTAGTGTACATTTTTCCACTATATGCCATTCCACTCTACATCACTCCACTGTACGTCAGTAACACTCAACATTAGTCCACTTCACACCACGCTACGTTACTCCATTGTATGTCATTCCACTGTACGCCACTCCCCTATTTTTGATTTGATTTGATTTTAAAATTTGTAGAGCGCAAAGAATTACCCAAAGGCATCAAGGTGCTATAGACGACCAACCAGACAAACCCTGCTATTGCTATAGATTAAGAGAAATAATCAATAGGGAGTATAACCAGTTTTGAGTGTGTTCCTGAAGGGAATGGTCCTTAAGCTTTGTGGAAGGGAGTTCAAGGGTTTGCTTGCTGCCATTGAAAATGCTCTAGCACCCTATTTTTTTCTTTTAGTTCTCTGCACCATGAGCTGGTATTGAGGCGCACATCACAGGTTTCTACCTGGTATGTACCATACGAACATAGCTTTTATTGTTAGTGGACATGGGAGATAAAGAGCCTTACAACGCATAGAGATTTGAACATAATGCGCTTTCTAATCAGCAGCCAGTGTTAAGGCCTCCAGTCCCATGACGGCAGACTGGCACCTGGGGATGTCTAAGATTAATCCGGCAAGCGCACTTTATACCACCTGGAGTCTGTACTGAGTGCTCTTATTGGAGTCCAAGTATAGTGAGTTGCAGTAATCCAGTTTGGACATTACCGAGGCAAGAGGGACCTGCTTGTGGGCTGACTGTTGAATAAGCGGAAAGATTTTCTTTAGCATCCTTATGATCCAGATGCAGGTTGCTGCTGTATGATTTGTCTGGGCATTGAGGTTGATTTCGGTATTTACCAAAACTCCAAGGTTCTTAGCCTTCTTCTCTGGGGTCAGACAGGTTCCAAGTGATTCTGGCCAGCAACTACTATTCCAGCTGGGCGAGTCTGCACCAAATATCAGCACCTCACTCTTTTCCCCGTTAAGCTTTAAAACTTTTTGGGCCATCCAGTCTGCCACGGCCAACATACATTGTGAGACATTGTCTTCTAGAAAGCATGAGTTCTTGGCACAATAATTGACACAATAATTTGAGTGTCGTCAGCATATGACACTACCTTCATCCCAAATGCTTGAATTATTGCTGCTGGGGAAGGCCAAGTAAAAATTAAAGTGTGTGGGGCTCAGAGAGGAGCCCTGAGACACCCCACATGGCAGGGTGAAGACCTCTGACTAAAAGTAATGAACCTTCACGTTTTGAGATCTATCACCAAGGAATGAGGACAGATAATATGCAGTTTCACTCTATGCCACTACACTATACAACACTCTACTGCACGACACTCCACTACATGCTATTCCACTCTATGACACTCCAATGTACGCTATTCTGCTGTATGCCACTACACTGTACCTCACTCCACTGTACACTGCTCCACTCTGCACCTCGGCAATCTACACTACTCCACTGTATGCTATTAAACTCTACCACACTCCACTCTTGCACACTCCACTCTTGGACACGCTCCTATACGCTATTCTACTGTACCCCATTCCACTCAGCACCACACCACTCTGCAACACTCCACTCTACGCTATTCCACAGTACGCCACTCCACTATACGCCACTCTGCTGTACCGCACTCCACTGTACAACACTCCACTTCTTCGTTACTCCACTCTAGACCACTCCACTGTAGGCTATTCCACTGTAAACCACTCTGCTGTACCAAATATTCCACTCTACTCCACTTTGCAATGATGTACAATACGACACTCTCCTCCACTTTACTATACCACACTCCACAGAAGAACACTACATTCGACAATAGTAAACTCTACAATTGAAACATTTTTTTAATTGAAAATAAAACAAACATTGCAATTTGTTGCAAAACCAAAAGTTAAACCTTTGCTATAGTTAGAAAAACTTTATTTATTCTTTCTATACAAACCAAACTTAAAATACACAAACATTGAAAATTCTTCAGTTATACCTTCAATTTATAATTTTTGTACCACCTTTACAATAATAGAACTGGAACACAAAAATGAAAATTTATATACGTATATTTTATTTACCATTTATGCAACACCGTTGATTTATTATAACTCACCCTCCTCTGAACACAGTGAAATCAACTCGATAGCCACACTACATTAACCATAACTCGCCACTCTGCCATGCACTGGGTTCTGACAAAAGATTTTATTTGCGAAGTCATAACTGTTCTTCTAAGTACTATTATTTTACATGGTGTAAATGAACTAATATAAAATGGTATAAGCAGTGCATAGAGACGGAGGAAATGATGTTACTGTAGTGTGGCTACATTTTTTCATTGACTATATATGTAATAATACCCACGTTCATCACCACCTCCTCCCACCTGAGGCGTGATTTTCCTACCTCTCACTGATGCAGGGGACAAAGGACCGTGCTAGAGGGCGGTCCCCAAAAGGCCTGCCGTCTTGCTCTGGGCCAGGTCGGTCCCACCATGCCCTGCCTTCCATAAACCCACTTTTGGGGGAGAACCTCGGGACATTCCTACTGAACCTTCCCACTGAAAATGTTAAATTGATTGCTGAATGGGTGAGTTCAGCACCAAATTTCACGTTTCTCAATGTAAAGGGCATTCCATCCTAGATATATTTCTACTGGTTTTCACCTATAGGCATTTCCCTGGAGAAATCTGCTGGGATGGCGTGTTTGGCACACAGTTTATCATTCAAATCCCTGCAGACAAACAGAATGTAATAGTGGCTGAAAATTAAAATGTATTGTAACAAATGAACCCAAGGCTGGGTAGGAAAAACAAATGGGAGCCAATAAATAACATGTGTTATCTTAATTGTGGTTCAGCCTGGTAGAACTGAAGACTGTATCAGCGTCTGGCCTTATTAGCTGTGAGATAAAAACTGCAGATTAAGGGCTGGAACAATTGAGAATTGCAAATCTGTTCTTTAAATGTTCAAGGGCCCATCTGCCAACATACTGTTGGTTTTATGATTAACTTTCCACAGACCAAGTGCTTCTGTTACATTACCTCCTCAGGTAGCAGAGGTGATATACAGCTGAGGTCAGGTTGGTGCAGTCTGACCTTCGTCTCAGCTGTGAAGGACACGGCTTTGCTCTTTTTAATAAGGATAACAAAATAAAGGGTAAAACAGACGTTAGTTAAACCCACCCAATTTCGTGAAAATCCGCAGATTTCTCTTTTGTAGTGTTCATTTTCTGCTGGAGCGGAAGATGTCTTACCGGTGAGTGGTTCGTGCAGAAAAAGTGTACTAGGAGATATTTTCTCACTTGGGCCATATGTATCAACAAACTATTTTGCATTTCCTAAATAGCGAATTTTAAGGAATCGCTATTTAGGAATTGGAAAATGGTATGTATGAAAAAAATCGCTATTTTTTAGCGATTCCTTAATATTCCTTATTTGCGAATTCGCATTTAGCAAATTCGCAATTAAGGAATAATTTCCAATGCATTCCTATGGGCCAGGAGGCCCGTAGGAATGATTCCGAAATAATTCTCAAATTGCGAATTCGCAATTTGCTAATCGCAATTTGAGAATTATTTCAAGGGTGCAGGGTGTCTCAAAGACACCCTGCTGCACCCCTGAAATATACATGTATGTGCATATGGTGCACATACATGCCCTATGGGCATGTATGTGCATCACATGCCACCTTAAAAAATGCCAAAATATGCATTTTTTGAAGAATTCGCAAGTTACCATCAACTAAAAGTTGGTGGTAATTTGCGAATTCTTAACCATATTTCGCTAGCCAAAAATGCTACATACATAGCATTTAAGGAATCGCAAAATTGCGATTCCCTAAATGCTATGGCAAAGTAAGGAATCGCACAACTTTGCAATTCCTTATTTTGGAAATGTTTCATACATCCCAAAACATGCAAAACGGCCGTTTGCGAGTCGCAAAGGCCGAAATTCTGCGAATTTCGGCCTTTGCGATTCAAAAACGGCTTGATACATATGGCCCTTATCCTCTACGATTTGCACGTATCTCATCTGCATTTTAACGCGAGGTATGCACTGCCCTATAGTTCGATTTTCACGCGAGATTTAAGGCAATAATTTTACCGAATTTCGTATAATTTTTGCCAACTTGTTTTGCAAGTCTGCACAAGACATCTTTGCTTGTGGCCTGAAGTAGGAACATCGTCGACACATCACTGATGTATAAGGCTCGTTATTCATGGCTCTTGTTGCTATTTTGTGTCACCAATGTGCCTTGAGAGACTGCTAGTTTTAGCAGCTGTTTGCCATTGAAGCTGTTTATTAACACGCGGCAGCCTCGAGCATTCGTACTGGAGGGATGTGGCTTATTATCTGGTGGACTATTGGACTAATAGATCCACTCCCAGGATCTGGGGTTTACTGTGCAGTCACAAGTTCAAATCCCAGTGAACCCACTCAACCCTTAATCCTTCTGGTCAATCAATGTAATGAGTACTAGTGACTGACAATAAACATCTGTTATCAGTGACAATCAACCATCTTATTTTAGCTTAGATGTTGAGTTAACCCAAAATGGTCACGGTGGAACTAAGAAACTAACACAGACATGATAAGACATTACAACCAAGGAGAAAACATGAAAGAACAGCGAGAAATGACTTCTAAACAACCATGTCTTCAGCTTTTTGCTCAACTTATGGAGGTTCGCATTCTGTCTAGGATGTAAGGGCATAAATTCCATTCCATCACTGCTAAAACAGTAAAGGTATGGTGGCGGACTTTAAAAACAGCAACAAGGAGTTTGCTCTGATCTTAATAATCTTGCTGGCTGTTTAAGACTGATTCAGGAGCTCAAAACAGAGCCTGGTGAAGAGAAGATGGTTCTGTGCACCAGACATATGGACTTAAAGAGGATGCAGGCTTTAAAAGGCAACCAATGTAAAGAGGCAGCACGGGAGCTATCTAGTCACTCATGTTCAATCGGGGCACCAATTTAGCTGCACAATTGTGAATGAAATGAAGCTTGTGAAATAAATAACTCAGGATACCAAGGAAGATCGAATCTCAATAATCGGGATGTGATGAAACAAAGGTATTGAGAATCTAGACCTTGTGAGAAAATAGAAACAGATACAAGATATACTTCAAAGAGCGTAATTGGAAATAGCTGCTCTTTATTACTGCGTTGACTTGATACCCCTGGGAAGAGAGAGATAAATCCATTTTTATGTCAAAGTGTCTAATGTAGGTGGACGATACTGATTACGGACCGAAAGGTAGGTGGCCAGAAAGAGAGGTTCCCATTTAACTTAAGTGGTGTCCTTAGTCATTCACCCTTCAACATTGGATTGGCAGAGTACTGATGCTATCTTGTAAACATCTCTGGTTATCTTTTGCACAATCTAAGTGTCATCAGCATTTAAAAATAGGTCTAAACCTCAGGAGCGAATCAGTTCGGCTACAGTGATTTCTTTTTCTTTTTTTTTTAAACATATTTTATTGGCATTTATTAATCAACAGTGCACATACAATTTGTTTCCCATTCATTTAACGTCCCAATGACCCTTCAGAGTGTCCTACCCAGCTGGGCATCTGGTCTCTTGTTCACACCTCCTCTCGCCATGTGACTGCCTGTCGCACTATACAGTTCTAGCTGTAATTGATTCTCACCAATGATAACATTCTAACAGTTCCCCCTTTACTATCCTGCCCGCCGCCCCCTCCCCTGCTGCTGCCGACCAACCCGCCAATATGTCTCTCGCTGTATGCATGTTCTGGGTCTCGCTCGTTTCCATCTAAGCCGTGTGTCATACTCATATAACCCCCCATGTTCGTGGATGCTAGGATGCTATGGCCCGCTCATACCTCACCCTCATTCCCTTCTTGGCCTTGGCCACCGGGGCTGGCCGGTTGTGATCCAGCCTGTGGCGTGCTAGGTGCAGACTCCTGGTCTACATTCTTCAGGTCGTCTACCAACACCCCCTCCAGGCCTGCGCCCTCTCCAGTCGTCCTATGCATCTCTTTGCATTCCGAAGTATTATTCTATGTTCGCAGCTCGCCCACTTCACTATTTCCCGTTTCCAATTGCCCACCCCTGGCAGTTCGGCTACAGTGATCATGCAGAGATTGAATAATAAGGGAGATAACATAGATCCCTGAAGGACCCCCGCAATTTAAGGTTCGTACTGATCAACTGAACGGCAAAGTTGACACCTGAAATGATCTGCCAGAAAGAAAACAAAAGAACCAGGTGAGTGCAATGCACCTGATTCCTATCTCTCAGAGCCTATTGAAGGTAACGTGGTGATCAAATGTGTCAATGGTTGCTGATAGGTCTAACACAATCAGGGCAATGCAAAATTCAACATCTGCACAGTGGCACAACTTGCCCTGGGCTGATACAATAACCATTTCAGTGCTACAAATGGGACAAAAGCCTATGAAGAAGAGTTAAATACCCAGTTAGTCAACATGAACTTTTGGAAGTGTAAAAATACAGTCTGCCCTGAAAGCTGGGATATGGGTCGATAGTTGGCCAAGATGTCAGCATTCAAGGACGGTTTAAAAAAAAAAAGGGACCAAGAGGGGGCCAACAAGCAATAAGCAATAGGATGGCTTTAAGCCCATTGTAAGTTTTGGTATAGTCCAGAAGATGTCTTTTGACAACAGACTATTAGCAGCAGTTGAACCTAAAAACAATAGATGAGAGTAGGGATGGCTCCTCTTCGAGGTCTTCAGGGCGTAGCCCTCTGCCTGTGATCCCCACATAATTCATAGAGCCACTGATAAATCAGATTATTATTCTTGTAATAATTTCATTTAGCAGTGTACATGCAAACACAACTTTCGTGTTTACATGAACTCTTCAGTGCGAAGGTCAACCCTCTCAGCCTGTCTACCAGGCTCCTGATGACAGGAGGAAGAGGAGAGGGGTGAGCTAGGATCTAGCTATAGACTGTTGTTTAAAAACACAGCACTCTGTAGCTGGATGTCTGGATTGTGCATGTGAGAGGCACAGGTCAACTACAATCCTCTAACACAGGCACAATCCATTTTAGGTATCAGACATACTGAGCAAGCCTCAGGCAACACAGTATATCTTCTAAAATGGTACTGTCAGGGCGCATCCCCATGGTCAATGAGTAGCCACACAGAGCAGCATGGGCAACATCCCCAACTTCTGATAGAGCTGTTCTTCCAGTACTATCAAGAGGAGGGCGGGTGGGACTTCCTTCAAAACTTGACCATGCTGTTCAGACCAGCTACTCTTCAGGAATCATGGCTTGCTGGTTCATTTCTCCTGCTCCGGATTTCTGCTTGGCTGGTGCCAAGGACCTTCTAAGATGACAGCAAATGAAGAAACGTAAATAAAAAAAAAGAATTCACTGTTGTTTCACTATGCATAAAAGTAAGTTTGTGAGTGATTGAGGGAGAGAGAATGAGATTGAGAGAGTATTTGTATTAGTTTTTTGTGTTTAACTGTGTCAAAGAGAGTGAAGCAGTAAGAATACATGTGCGAATGAGTATGACTAAGTGAAAGTGTGGGTGTGAGTAAAGCAGTTTGAGTGAGTTAGAATGAATGAGTGAGGGGGAGATTGTGAGAGGGATTGAAAGTGAGTCCGGCCTACCTCTATTAATGATGCAGCAGGACCTCATATCAGATCTTCTGTACACCAGTAGTTGTGAGTGAGGGTCAGTGGCTGTGAAAGCATGAGAGTGTACAAGTGTGTTTGTGAGTGAGAAACAGTTATGTAGAGTGTATGGATACATTTGTGTTTATGGGTTGTTGAGCCCAAACCCATAACCAGGCCTAGGGGAAAAGGTTTATGGGGATGAGGATCAGTTAGAGGATTTGGTCAGGGAAAGAACAGTGATTCCAGCTCCTAGCCCCCTGCTCTAACCATGCCCACCTGCAGATCCCCAATGGAGGTTCAGAGGGCATGAAGGATACCATTCCAAGTTCTTCCAACATGTTGCGGGTGTCACTTGGACCTAAACCATATATCAGTGAGGCAGCTCAAAAGAGAACATCAACCTCCCCCAAAAAAGACTTCATCTGGTCACCTATCGCAGACTAATGTAGGTGGAAATCACCGCAAAGCTTCCCATCCCAAAGAGAACGTTGTTAACCATCCAACTGACCCTTTAATGAATAGAAACTGGCGCTGAACTAGTCCAATATGTTTTAATCATTACATACATCTGTGGAAATTGCCCTGCACACAGTGCACTGGCCACCACAGTGGCTTCAGAAATGTCATTGATGATGTGGTATATTATAATTTATAAATCAAACTTGGAATGTTGCCTCCCAGACCAATAATCAAATTCTACTTAAAGTGGAAGAAACCAAACCATTGTTTCTTCTGCTGTCTTTAAATTGACCTGCTATTATTTCAGTCTTTCTTCCAGGTTGTACACTCCTGAGTATCACACCTGTATGTTTGACTTTTACGTCATTATTCGGAAATGAATCCCTGAAACATTTCATGAATCATAGAATTTTTTTCTTTTTGTTTGTTTTTTTGATGAAAGGAATTTTGTTAAAGAAAACATACTATACATTTATATACATCATGACAAAAGACAAAACTAAAAAGAAACATGACTGACATGACAACATTTCTTAGATACATGGAAAGGTTTAACCCCAAAAAACAATTACCGTACAACAAAGATATTACCACATCTAAAATACATTTCATGGATGAATTTGTGGGCATGCAACAGAACATATGCAGTTGCTTGTCTAGTGTCCTGAAACGTGTTATCGTTGGGACCTCGGCCACTTGTGTCCTCTCTGTGTGTAGTGTTGATCACTACTGCTGGGCCCTAGTGTGGTGTGGGTCAGAGCACGAGTCTATATCGGGTGGGATACCAGATTCCATCTCTCAGAGTGCACTACTATTGTGCACACAATGTGTCAATTTATGTGATGTCACCAGAGATGATGACCTTTTTGATACCAGCTGTGACACACGGGTGAAGTTATCTGCAGTGCACTGGGTAGTTGTGAATGCATACCTTAACTGGTAAATTTCAGAGATTTGTCAGACTGTGTACTGCAACCATAATGTCCATTAAGCTCAAGTTTTTGGAAGGTGTTTTCAATGCTTTCTTACGCACATACAATTTTCTGATTTTAGTAGTTTTTTGATTGAAGTTCTTTTATCATTTTCTTAGGTTTTGTTATTATATAATTTGTCTATTATTATAATTATATAACTGTGTATAGCTAAAAGTGTTCACTCTCTTTTGCTGTTTTTGTGTTATCTGCTGTCATGATGCTTCAATTCAGGTCACCCAATGGAATACACATATAACTACAGGCAATAAAGAGCAGACAAGGAAATCTACTACCTCCTTCTTTTGGTTTGCAAAATTGCAATCTATATGATATTCATCTTTCACTGCAGCCCTTAGACTGATATCTATCACTAAATAAGAGGTACCACATATGGACTGTTTTGTAAATTGTCTTACTAAAATCACTTGAATGTCCTATTTTTATTGTATTGGCTATGGAGGCCACATTATTAAAGTCAACATATCTGGTGTATTTTTAGCCAAGCAATGTAACGATATAGATATCTGAACCTCTTGCTCTTTAGCAAGTTTAGAAAAGTTTTTTTGTTTTGTTTTTGTCATGCAAAAGCATAAGATCTTCGCTGTCAGTTGGGTCTGCCAGCCTCTCAATGAGGAAGTAAGATATATATAAGCCATTTAGAGATTTCTTATGTGCGTGAATCCGACCCACTGATGTGAAAGATACAACATTTTAAACGTCTCTTTTCATTTTCCTTTGAGTACTTGCTATGACCCAAAATGTAATGAAAACCTTTGGAATCCATATTCTTAAAGAATGCAAGGTTATATAAGTGACAAAAAGATGGCAGTGAGTGAGTAATGCTGAACATAATCGTCAGCATTTTTAAAATGACATGGAAAGACACAAAGTATCCAGCATTTGTTATCGGAGTTAAAGCAAACAAGCATTGACAAAGCGATAGTTCTGTCCATTGCTAAGTGAAATTCCATTTTAAGTCTCGCCTATACAGAGCATTCGTTGTGCTGTGAGAGATCGTGTTTACGATTTAGGTGGCTTGCAACCTGACCACAGCAAACCCATAACTGCTGTCATTCTCCCTCTCATTTGCAAGCATTCGATTGCGTATCTTCCGTAGGCTACCCTTCCTTTCTTGTGTTAGGGCCAGCCTGGAGCATGAACCAAGTGCATGTGTTCTTCTTCATCTTTATTCTCCCTCTTCTTTTTGCAACTTACTTTTTTTTTATTTTATTAGCGTTTCAGTATTATTCCTGGATGTGCAATTTGCTTCCCTACTTTTTAAAAAGTCGTACTGATTGATTGAAGGTAATTTATATTGCGCGACTAAAACCCGAAGGTATCAAGGCGCCTGCTTCCTTTCTATGTTGCTTTCGTCCTATCTGCCATCTCTATTGATTCTTTAGTTACTTACACCCACAGATGTTCTACATTATGCCACTCTGCTGTACGCTGCTCCACTCCATGCCAGTCTACACCTCTCTAATCAATGTCAATATACTCTACTATATGCAACTCCAGCCTACGCCACTCTACTACGCGCCACTCCACTCTTTGCCAATCCACTCTATGTCACCCCACTCTACTCTATGCCAGTCCACTCTATTATACACCACTTCACTCTATGCCACTCCACTCCACTCCACAAAATGCAACTCGACAACACTCTATGGTACTCAACTCTGTGCCACTCCCTTTCACTCTAGGTTAACCCTTACTACTCTATACCACTCTGATAGAGCGCGCAGGTCACCCGGCCAATAATTTCACCATACACGTACCGGGCCCATATATTTTTTCAAATTCACCATATACATTAATCGGGTGACCTTGCACTCTACTATCAGTAACCCTGATTCCTTCCTATTTATTTCTACTGTACCCGACTTACCAATTCACCATTACGGGTACCTATGACCACAACGGATCAGGGAGCTAGCTGTAAAAGAAAAGCAGGCAACAAAATACCAGTTTGTGTATTTCCTTGTATTCATCAAATAACCACAAACTCAAAAAGTTTTAAAAGCTTTATCTAGATTTCAGATTCAGAGAGTATACAGTTTACGACCAAAAGACAATCGATGATCAAGATAATAAAGATCACGTAACCATATAAAAAGTAAATCAGGGCAACCATTTATGAGACTTAACGTGAGCCAAGAACAAGGAAATATGCTAAGCAGATTTCAGGAGGGTAACTTAGGAAAGAACAACTATAGATGGGGTAAAATGAAGGCACATACTAAAAATTTACTATGGAGACATATTTTAAAAGTTTGGGTGAGAATTGGAAATCCTATACATCTAAAGGAAGGGGAAAAAGGAACACGCTATAGTTATAGCAACCTTGCTTCAAATTAGCTTGCAGGAGAAAATTATAAATCACATCTATATGTCATAAACGGTATGGTGAAAAGTGCATAAAGGAAAGGTAACATAAGAACATGCTAAGAAAAATAATGCATGACTTTTATAAAGTGGATTGCGAAAAGCATGGAAATATAACATATGCAATGGTATGTCTTTATTGAAGCAAAGACAGAAAAATAGAAGGTGCAGTATAGACTTTTAGCACTATAATTACCTAGACTGGTGTGAAGACCAACCCTGGCCACGGGTCAGTTAAGGACAGGATAAACCCCAAGGAAGGACAGTCATCGACAGGACAGCAGGTGCAGAATGGACACCCCAGGACAGGACAGGAAACCCAGATTAGGATCAGGACAGGACCACCAAGGCACGACCAGCACCCGCAGTTTGGAAGCAACGCCTGCGCTCCACCCTCTCTGCAGCTATCAGTCAGAACCCCGATTGGGTTAGCGAAATTCCCAGCAAAGTGCTCCGCCAGCACTTAAGGTTTAGTAAAACCTCTCGAGTCTATGGTATATTTCGGACAGAGTGCTCCGCAGCACCTCTGTATCAGTCACCTATTGAGTGCGTTGGGTCAGTGACAGGTCAGCTATTCGGACAAGTCAGACAATTTCTCTAGCTAAACCTAGGCTAGTTATAATGTTTTCGGGTCAGTGTACCACCCCCCAAATGTTGCAAGTGTCAGAATCCCAAATTTCGATTGGTCCCCAAGTAGGATAAGTCAACACACCAATCACAACTTACGTCTACAAGCCTAAATTTACATACACTGGTACCGCCTAGTGATTTTGGGGTTCTCATGAGATTTGCTACAGAATACAATAGAAGAATTACAATTGTAGCGATTGCGGTACAGTTCAGCTCCATCCTGCTGGGTCGCAGGTCAAGTTCTCAGGAGCATCTTGACTGTGGCTGCCAGCTGGCTGAGTTCCACTGTTCAAGGTTGCCTTCTCTCTGCCAGGGTGACATGCGCAGTAGAGACTTTCAAGATGGCTCGCGTATCCCTCAGACCCCCAATATCGCGGTACATGAAAAGTAAGCGAAAAACAAATTAAAACATAGAAATAAATGAATTCACTGTATACCAGGAATAGCTACTCTATACCCCTTATTGTATAATATACTATTGCGTGAGTGATTAGTGCAAACAGACAACAACATAAAACATCCGCGCAAGCTTCACCATGTGAAGACACAGACAGCCATTTTAGAAGCAAGCGCACAGATTCCCACCAGAACTGCAAGTGCGTCACGTCACGTGAGTGTGACTAACGCATGCGCAGTAAGAAACCCGCCAAGCAGCGGCCATTTTTAGGAACAAGAGTTATTGAATTAGTAAACACATATGCAAGCGTCTCTAGGACACCCAAATGTCTGAATAAAGGGAAATTAGTAAGACAAACAGGTTGAATTACGTGGTTATAAGTTATTCGAGGTTCTTGAATCCAAGCAAGTCGCGCAATATGCGAATTCTTGCTCCATCAATCCCCTCTTTGATGATATTTACTATCATCACAAACTAATGGAATCAGATGCCAACTTTTTATACTTTGTTCATTTCAATTTCTTCCAGCATTCGATTCAATTTCTCCTTCACATCTTTGTTAGGGTGAGAACTTTTCACCCTTTTGTACATCTGATTATTCAATTCCTCCAATTCAAGTTCATCCACACTCCTTTTCACACCTCTCTTATTCACAGTGTACTTCTTTTGGTGTTTGCAGCATTTGCAACAGACAAATATAAGGAATATGATGAAACCTATTATGGCAATTGGCATCAATACTTTAAACAACAAACCTCTACCTAATTGGGCAAACCAATGACCTACAGCAGAGAGACCATCAGTGAGTCTTTTCCAGGCACTGTCAACCTCCAGTGGTTTAAGTTCTTTTTCCAAATTTGTAATGTTCCTCACATACCTTTGAATTCCTACGCTTTTATCAGGTATGTAAGTGCAACAATGTTGCGCTTTCAATATTCTGCAGACTCCGCCCTCTTTTGCTAATAGAGTATCAAGGGCAAGTCTGTTCTGTAAAACCATTGATCTGATCGCAACCATTTCGGTATTGACCATCAGGAAACCCCCAGCAGTGTCGGTAGATAACCGATCTACTACTGTAGACAATTTGCAAAGTTTGTTCGAGTTTAGAACCACTCCCACTGCAGGTATTATTGCGCTAAAAATATCTCCTACAATCTCTCCAGCAGTTTCTCTTCTATTGCTTACTAATGGGTTAGTTTCTTCATTGCTTCCAGTGATTTTTCCCACATGGTATATCTTTGGGAAGACAATACCAAAGTAGCAACTCCCGCACCAATGGTCGGGCAATTTGAAGTAAGCCTTGTTCCCACAAATAAAATAGATTCCAGGAAACACAGGCTCAGTCCCATCTTTGAAACCCCAACCCCCAATTACCTTGTAATTATGTTCACATTCACTGGAACCGATGAAAACATTGTTATAATAACTAGTCATTTCCCTTTTAAGACAGAGTTTCCCCCTTTTCTCGAAGTCAAGGAGCATAGCAGCAGTAGCTCCACCATTTGAGGTACTCTCTATATTTTCGGCCCATTTAGGAACTTTATGGGTCCTGTCTTTGGCTTTCTTTTGAAAACTCTCTCTTCTTTTCTCTACCATGTCCAGAAACTCCTTTTCCTTTTCATGTAAAGAACAGGTCAGGTTATTTTTATGTGCATCATCTATATTAATTTTCCCTACTGTTAGAAAATAATCACTCATGAACTTAGCTACGTTTCTAGTTGTCTTTACAGGGTTTAGAGTTCTTTGAACAGGAAGTTCAGAAAAAGTCGCATCATGATTTGAATAGAGATACTGTAGGGGTCCTCTTTTGTAAAATAAGCTGGTCAGTATACTACAGGAAATTCCATATGTTAAGGGCAAGTGATGATAGGTCACGCCTTCAGCTACAGAAGTAGGTAGCTTCATGCAGACATAACAGACGTCTATTTCCATGGTCTCTACATAATGCAGTAATAGGTTTGCGAAAACGTTTAAATGAGTCTTGTTCTTAATCTTATTAAAGTGTAATGCTTCCTCATCTGGTGCTTCTAAATGTAACTGTCTCCGTTTCAGGCTCAGGGGTTTGTCCAAGGTGTCTATTCTTCATGGTGCATTCTTAGTATGTGTTTCTACAGTGTCGTCAGGTAAGTTATTATTCGGGTACAAACTTGGATTTTTACTCATCAGGAAAGGAAGGGTTACAGTTAGTTCTATCCAAAGGATCAGTACTATTGCTACACTACATAAACATACTTGGCAGCATGTTTTACAACAACTACGTCTAGGTCTTCCATTCACATCTGAATCAGACATTTCTGCTTAACAGATGTTTTCCAACCCCTCTTTGTAACTTTGCACAGATTGCTTACACTGGGCAATTTCAGGTTGGTTCGTCTTCCTCAGCAGACTGGTCCACCGCCTGTTCTTCGTCACTTTCGTCAGTTATATCAAGATCCTCAAATTCCTCCAATATCAAATAGGTCCATTCAGGGTCCTGATATTTTTCGTTCAGTCTTTTTATTCGATCACTCCTTCTTTTAGAGCTTTCTCCAGCTTGCTCGGCTATACGAGAACTTTTCCTTCTTTCTGCAAGTTTTTCCTCTACTGTTTTTAGTCTCAGTCTCAATCTCTTAATATATCTGGGTTCAATATGTTTCTTTTTCTTGAGTCTTTCAGCTGGCACTGTGGTTTGGCTTTCTTCTAATGCTCTTTTATTTTCGTGTGTCTGTGGCACTTCTGCTTCTGTTTCTTCCCTTCCTGTCTGACTAATCCCAGGTCTTGCTTCTATTTCTTCTGCCTGGTCCCTAAGCTGACCTTGTTCAGGTATATACTGGCTTTGGCTTTTGGGTGTTTCTATTTCTTCGTCCTGAACACGTTCTTCTAATTCTATCTGGTCCTGTTCAAGCACTTCGAACCTTTGATTTTCTTCCGCTTGAACTTTCGCCCTAATGTCTATCTGTCCCTTTTCAATCTCAGGAGTTTGTGGAGGAGTGTCGATTACTTGCTCTGTCCCTGTCTGATCTTCTTCTTCCTCAGATTTGACGTGAATCTCAATAATCCGAGGGTCTTCTCCTATTCCTGTCTCTTCCTCTCTATTCCACTCTCTATCTGCGTACGTTTGACTTCTTGTTCTGATTGGATCATCAGTCAGGTCGATTAGGGGTATCCACTCATCTTGACTGGTGCTTGGTTGTTCGTCATCAGCTACTTCAGGACCATCGTCTGGAGACCCCTCAGCTGGACAACCTTCAGCGTGAGCTTTCTCGTCTCTGATCACCTTCTTGGTATGACTGGCATGGATCCACTTTGGAACGCCGGCACACTTCACCGCTGTTGTGGTCACCAGTATCACTTGGCGTTGTTGTCCCCACTTCGGTGCAAGGCAATTTGAACGAGTATGCTTCTTCAGTACCACCCAATCGCCTGGAACCAATTTATGGACTGGAGTTGTTGGACTGGCGACGGCGTCTTCCCCAATCTGGCGAGAGATAGAACGCACTTGGTCACCCAGTTGCTTGCAGTACTCAAGTACCAAATCATCAGAAATGCTTATCAGTTTATGTCCTGGTACCCATGCTTGTCTCATCACTCTTCCCATCAGGATTTCATGGGGGCTCAGGCCCGTTTTTCGATCTGGAATACTTCGGATTCCCATCAGAACAAGAGGTAAAGCCTCTATCCAGTTCATGCCAGTAGATTCACACATCTTTCCTAATCTCGATTTGATAGTGCCATTTATTTGTTCCACCACTCCAGAAGCCTCTGGACGATATGCACAATGCAGTTTTTGGGTGATCTTGAATGCTTTGCAGAGCTGATCGATCACTTCATTCTGGAAATGCCCACCTCTATCTGATTCAATTGTGACTGGAACTCCGTACCTAGGTATCAACTCTCGTAGTAATAACTTGGCTACAGTCAATGCGTCATTCTGTTTGGCTGGGTAGGCTTCCACCCATTTTGAAAACAGGCAGGCAATGACAAGGACGTATCTCATTCCCTGACAAAGGGGCAACTGAATGAAGTCTATCTGTAATCTTACAAAGGGACCTCCTGATTTCCCGATTTTTCCCAATTCGACTACTGTTCTTTTCCCAGCGTTGAACCGTTGACATGTTAAGCACCTCTGGCAGAGCGACTCTGCTACTTTCCTGAACTTTGGGTTGTACCATGTTTGTTGGAAAACCAGAACCATGGCATCCCTACCAACGTGTGAATCTCCATGTATCAGTCTGGCCATTGAAGCAAGCAGATGTCTAGGCAACACAGGCATACCATTTGGGCCAACAATGACACCATCCTCACTTCTCTTTCGACAACCAAGTTTCCTCCATTTTTCCTTTTCTTTTGATGGTGCAGCATGCTGCCACTCTCTCAACTCTTCCCATGTAGGCACAGTCTCAAACACCATAAGTTGGCAGCTGTTTCCATATCCCCCCAATTTAATGTTTACAGACATTCTATGTCTAGCACAATGTTGGGCCACTTCATCAGCATATCGATTTCCCACTGTCACATGATCAGTGCCAGATTTGTGAGCAGCACATTTGACCACCGCCAATTCTTTTGGTAACTGGATTGCATCCAGTAATTCTTGTACAACTTTTCCATTTCTGATAGGAGTACCTGAAGAAGTCAGAAACTCTATTTGTAGCCACAATTGGCCGAAGTCATGCACAACCCCATAACAGTAGTGACTGTCAGTATATACTGTTATTCTTTTATTTTTTCCAATTTTACAGGCTCTTGTCAATGCAATCAATTCGGCTACTTGTGCAGACTTCACTCCAGATAAACAGGATGTTTCTTCAATGCGTTTTACTGTGACTACAGCATAAGCAGCGCTTAGGCCTACAAGTTTGTGTCTTATACATGAGCCATCCACAAACAGCTCGCTATCTTCCACAGGCAAGGGTGTTTCCTTGATATCTGGGCGTGGTTTAGTACTGAATTCTGTCAGGTCAATGCAGTCATGCTCGACCTCTCCCTTAGCTTCGTCAATTATTGAGTCTGGTAATAGGGTAGTTGGATTTAGAATATTACACCGAGTAATAACTACATTTGCAGCACCTATGAGAATCCTCTCGTACTTAGTCAGCCGACTAGGTGTGAGATACTGGGTCTTAGTTCTGGTCAGTAGGATTACAACTGCATGTGGGACATACACAGTTACAGGATGTCCCATAACAATAGATTCACTCTGTTCTAGACTCATACAAGTTGCAGCTACTGCTTTCAGACATCCGGATAATCCAGCAGCCACTGGATCTAAAGTGGCAGAAAAATATGCCACTGGACGTCTAATCAACCCATGGGCTTGGGTTAGGACTTACAATGCACAATTGTCTTGTGTATCACAAAACAATGAGAATTCCTTAGAATAATCAGGCATTCCTAAAGCAGGGGCTATACACAGACATTCTCGTAATTTCGTGAATGCTGTCAAGCTTTCCTCATTCCATTCCACTGGGTCCTTTGCTCCTTTCTTGGTCATCTTTATCAAAGGCTTTGCTAGGACTGCAAATCCCACAATCCATTGCCTGCAATAACCTACAACTCCAAGGAACATTCTGACTTCTTTCTGAGTACGGGGTAACTGCATGTTCCGAATTATTCTGACTCTCTCTGAAGTAACCTTCCTGATACCTTTTTCTATCTGGTGCCCCAGATATGTCACTGACTTTGTACAGAACTGCAATTTGTCAGGTGAAACTTTATGTCCTCCTTCACCTAGGTGATTCAGTAAGGCAATGGTGTCAACAACACAGTCTTTCTGACCTTTAGACGCCACCAAGAGGTCGTCTATGTATTGCACCAAAACAGATTTTCCAGGTAAGACTAAAGATTCAAGGAACTTTTTCAGAATCTGATTAAAGATAGAGGGACTTTCGGTATACCCTTGAGGGACGCGATTCCAAACGAAAACGTGACTGTCGAATGCAAATGAGAAAAGAAATTTGCTGTCTGGATGCAATGGGATCGAAAAGAATGCGTGACACAAGTCAATCACGGTGAACCATTCAGCATCCCAAGGTATCTGATACAGGATCACTGCTGGGGTCGGGACAATAGGACAGCAAGGAACGACAATCTTGTTTACTTTTCTCAGGTCCTGCACTACCCTGTACTTGCCACTAGGTTTCTTGATTCCAATTATGGGTGAGTTACATGGGCTACTCATCACTTCTTGTATGATGTTTGCTTCTAGCAATCTTTTTATTTCAATGGCAACTCCTGCTCTCACTTCTGCACTCATTTTGTAAGGCTTGGTATTGGAAACGGCATTTTCTTTCATAGCTATTTTTATTGGGTCTACGTTTGCCATTAGACCTACATATTTTCCAGTAAAGTCCCATACTTCTGGTTTCACTGTCTTTTGGAGTTCCTCGGGTAAGTCTTGTATAGTCAGTTGTTTAATTTCTGAGTCAGGTCTGATTAACATTAATTTGTATATGCCATCTTCGTCAGGGGTCTGAATTTCGACGCCTTTTGGTGTGCAAAAGATGGTGCAGTTCATTTTGCACAACAAATCACGTCCCAGTAAGTTTACTGGACTGGTATCACAAACCACAAATCTATGCATTTCTTTGAAATTCCCTATTGTGATCTCCATGGGCTCAGTAACTGGGGTACTAATCAACTGATTAGATACACCCACTACTTGGATTGCTTCTCCCGAGAGGGGTAGGTTTGGAACGTCCGCTGTTCTCACAGTAGAACGGGTAGCACCAGTGTCCAATAGAAAGGTGACATCATTGCCTTCAACCTTTCCTTCAATGTATGGCCCTGACTGGTCTACCGGCAGGGAGGCGCCAAGCACGCACTCCTCGTCCTCCCCTCTCAGGCCCCGTCAGTATTGATCGTCAAAGAGGAAAGTATCATTCAATAAAAATTGCGAAGTTGCTGCATTTCTATCCTCATTGCCTCCCCAGATCTCTATGTCATCACCCTGCGGTGTTTTTCCTTTATAGTTCGGTTTAGGTGCACGGGCAATTGACTTGCCTTTACCTGATGCTGTGTCTTTCTTGGTTTTTCATTCTGCGTCTGTGGATTTAAATCAGGGGTTTGGGGGTGACCATGCTGTAAGTATGGACACTCGTCTCTCCAGTGCCCGATTTCTCCGCACTGGTGACAGGGAAATTTCTTTTTAGCTTCTTCTCGACTCATTTTCACTCTGGGCTTCCCTCCACCCCCTGAACCTTGATTTTGGGAATTCTTATTCATTTTGCCTAATTGCTTTTCCTGCTGTTCCGCTAGCTTCACCTGTGCCCACATAACTTTTTCCTTTAGAGCCTTTCGCTTATCAGCCATCTCGTCTTCACAGTACTTTGCGTACCGTAAGACCTCATCCATTTTCTTAGACTGCCAACAGATTTTATTGTCTTTGATCCACTGACAAATTTCGGGCCTTAAACCGTTTACAAACCTGTAAATGAAGTGGGCCATATCCTTCATCTCGATATTATCTATACCACTGTACGTTTTAAACACTTGTAACAGTCTTTCATAGAAAGAGTGCACAGTCTCATCCCTTTCCTGTGTGGTTCTATCTATCTTAGTCCAATCCGTTTCCTTTGCAGGCACCTTTCCCTTCAGGAGTAACATTACCTGTTCATATTTTTTCATGACCTCATTGGAAGGAGCTCCTGTTATAGGGTCCCTCGGGTATTCCCACTAGGCCAACCAATGGCAACCTTACATTCGGTCCATAAATCAACAGGAACCACTATGTCGAAAAACCCATCCAGGTCTTTCCATAGGCATTTTTGCACCTTTACAAACCTTTCCACCTGCCTGTACCAGTCCACAGGCTTTTCTCGCAATTTTGGAAAGTCATTGGTAAAGGACACAATATCCTGTCTGGACCAAGGAACGTGCACGTATTTTCCACCTGGCACTTCACGCATAGGGTATAACTGCTCGGGTTTGCCAGCTTCCTTTAATACAAACTCAGAAGTCGTCTGTTTAGATCTAGCCTCATCCTTCTTCTTTGCCCACCTGGCTTTCCATTTGTCTATGTCTCCCCATTTCTGCAACACAGTCAACAATTCTTTGATCTGCCCCTTTTTCCCTGACACATTCATATTTTCCAGGTCTTTGTCTGAGAAATCAGCTCTATAGGGTTTTTGTAGGGGTTTTGATTTTGAAATATCTATTCCCATACTAGCTGCAGTGTCTGTCAGTTTCTCATGGAGTACTCTGGTATTCCGGGTAAGACTCTTGCCGATAAACAGCAGCTCTTCCTCAGAATAGGTATTTAACCTATCTAACCCCACGTTTCCGGTCGTCAGTTCTTCCATTTCTATTCTCAATTTGTAAATATCTAATGGTTTTGTCTGTGGAGTTTGCTTCTCTAGGTCTCGACTCCATCTCTCAATTTCTTCAGGAGTCACCAATGTGACACTCTTGGTACCTGAAGTCGATTCCATTTGAATCTCTTTGTATTGAACGGATTATGTCTTTTCTGTAATCTTTTTCCGGCATCCCTAATTGGCAGATCCATTAAAGAGACCTCAGATTCGCACTCACTCGTCTGATCATCTACGATTAAGGGCTCTTGTCTCAGCTGTACTATAGCTGGGGTAATAACTGGAGTCTTTGGACTCCCTTGTCTATCCCCATATAACGGAACCACTGGTCCAATGGTTACCGGGATTGTCAAGGCTTCGGGGTTTGTATTTAACTGGGAGATTTTCTGAATTATTTCGGTTCTTTGTTTGACGAGGGCCTCCCGCTCCCTTTCCTGCAGTATTCTTTCCAGGCTAATTTCAGGTATTATTTGAGGAGATAATGTTGGGGCAGTTGGATGTGACATACTTGGTCCCTCACCATAATTAGGTTTCGGGAACAAGCTTCCTGTGCTTAAGGATCTTGGTTCTTCCGCATATGGAGGTCTTGAGAACGGATTCCCTGTATTTGAGGGTCTTGCCTCACCTTCATAGGGTGGTCTGGGACTGAAGTCTCTCTCACCTGAGTATCTTGACTCCCCACTAAATGGTAGTCTTGGACAGGTATCTCTAGCACTTATGGGTCCTAGGCCCTCATTATAGGCAGGCATTTGACAACTGTCTCTTGGGTTTACAGATCTATTCCCTTCCTGACACGGAGGTCGTTGGGAAGTGTCCCTTACACTAGAGGATCTGGGTCCTTCATTATAAGGAGGCGGATTTTTCATAAACATGTCATCCAATAAATCATCATCGGAATCCCCACTGGACACCCAATGCTTGGACTTTTCGGTCTTCTTCTCTCCTGCAGGACCACCCATTGTTATCATTGGATACAGTCCCTCGACTATCATATTCTTTCTCCACTGTTTCATCTTTTTATCTCGGGTTTCCTGCTTCAATTTTGGATACCATTTGGTTAACCCTTTATCCATTCGGGGCTTATCTCTCTCAAAAGCCTCGATTTCCCATTCCTCTAATGCTTCGTACTGCGTTAATCTAGGTCTGGGATGCAAATCATTCATTCGGGTTCTCAAATTAAATAAAATCCTGCCATTAAATGTACCCTCTAACGGAAAAGCCAAAATTCCATCATCCTTTGTGTATTCCGCCCAATTTTCCAACCATACTCATGAGTGGTACCCCTTATCAAACATCAGGAAAGATGCGGGAGTATTAGGTGGCGGAATGACAACACCTTCTCTAGTTTTTATGGGCTTGTCCTTTTTGAAATAATTCTTCACTTTGTTTACAAGGGACAATTTTCTCTTATTTCCGTACATAATGTCGGTTTTATGACCTTTCCACTGATCGTTTTCAAATCCTAACAGTCTTGGATCAGGTCTAGTATGCGGTCTATATGAGTGCCACATACGATTTCTGCGAGTGACTTTGTTTATAAATCACTTCCAATCTAATTGAGTCTTTTATTTTCGTGCAACCAATGAAGTGCACGATTTCAAATAATCTCGACCAATGGGTGCGCGGCCTTTTCGCGAGACAGGTTCTCACGCTTCGGCACTCACCCCTCCTTTACAATTCCAGCTACGCTACACACCCGCTGTTTCGACCAATCCCGGCGCGGCACAGAGTGACGTCAGATCAGCTCCGCAACTGACTCCCTCCTTTACAAGGTAACGGAAACTTTATTTCTCATTTAAAGTGCAAGTGCTTTAGTTATTTAACAATGTAAACACATTCGCCACTGTACTCGAGTGTCTAGAAAGGAAAGATATGTTTCACTGCAAGTAAACTACTTCCATTTACTTTTCAAACACTACGGATAGATCTCTTCTGCCTACCCTTCACTCAAGCTTTAGGGAACCTGCTACTTCTTCGACTCATCCACTTCTTTCCGGGATATATACTAAGTCTAAAGTTTCACCAGAGAACCCCTTTGCTGTCACCCAAGCTCCGACGAACCTGCTACCCCTTCCGGTGTGACCCTTACTAGGTTATATCACAATAGAAGTTTTGCCAGCGAACTCGTTGCTATCATTTATTCAAACATATATTCAGAAAACCCTAATTAGTGCTTCCAGTTCTGCCTAACCTGCACTAATTTTCCTAGAGTAAGTGACCTCAAAGCGCAGTGGATTCTCTTCACCACTCGCTATTCAATTCCCCGGGGATTCCAGACAAACATTGAAACAATTACTAACGAGTGGGTTAATACATTTATCAGTATATCAATAAGAAAAACAGTTTAAAACATTTCATAATTTTTCAAAGCAAAACATTTCACGTGAGTGATCAATTCACAAAAAAATTTTCACCGTTTTAGCAACAATAGGATTTTAGCAGCATCCGACCTACCTATCTTAACTAGTCCTACCTAACTTTAACTAGTCCCTAACCATAGCTCTGCTACCAGAAAAATACTGATAGAGCGCACAGGTCACCCGGCCAATAATTTCACCATACACGTACCGGGCCCATATATTTTTTCAAATTCACCATATACATTAATCGGGTGACCTTGCACTCTACTATCAGTAACCCTGATTCCTTCCTATTTATTTCTACTGTACCCGACTTACCAATCCACCGTTACAGGTACCTATGACCACAACGGATCAGGGAGCTAGCTGTAAAAGAAAAGCTGGCAACAAAATACCAGTTTGTGTATTTCCTTGTATTCATCAAATAACCACAAACTCAAAAAGTTTTAAAAGCTTTATCTAGATTTCAGATTCAGAGAGTATACAGTTTACGACCAAAAGACAATCGATGATCAAGATAATAAAGATCACGTAACCATATAAAAAGTAAATCAGGGCAACCATTTATGAGACTTAACGTGAGCCAAGAACAAGGAAATATGCTAAGCAGATTTCAGGAGGGTAACTTAGGAAAGAACAACTATAGATGGGGTAAAATGAAGGCACATACTAAAAATTTACTACAGAGAAATATTTTAAAAGTTTGGGTGAGAATTGGAAATCCTATACATCTAAAGGAAGGGGAAAAAGGAACACGCTATAGTTATAGCAACCTTACTTCAAATTAGCTTGCAGGAGAAAATTATAAATCACATCTATATGTCATAAACGGTATGATGAAAAGTGCATAAAGGAAAGGTAACATAAGAACATGCTAAGAAAAATAATGCATGGCTTTTATAAAGTGGATTGCGAAAAGCATGGAAATATAACATATGCAATGGTATGTCTTTATTGAAGCAAAGACAGAAAAATAGAAGGTGCAGTATAGACTTTTAGACTATAATTACCTAGACTGGTGTGAAGACCAACCCTGGCCACGGGTCAGATAAGGACAGGATAAACCCCAAGGAAGGACAGTCATCGACAGGACAGCAGGTGCAGAATGGACACCCCAGGACAGGACAGGAAACCCAGATTAGGATCAGGTCAGGACCACCAAGGCACGACCAGCACCCGCAGTTTGGAAGCAACGCCTGCGCTCCACCCTCTCTGCAGCTATCAGTCAGAACCCCGATTGGGTTAGCGAAATTCCCAGCAAAGTGCTCCGCCAGCACTTAAGGTTTAGTAAAACCTCTCGAGTCTATGGTATATTTCGGACAGAGTGCTCCGCAGCACCTCTGTATCAGTCACCTATTGAGTGCGTTGGGTCAGTGACAGGTCAGCTATTCGGACAAGTCAGACAATTTCTCTAGCTAAACCTAGGCTAGTTATACTGTTTTCGGGTCAGTGTACCACCCCCCAAATGTTGCAAGTGTCAGAATCCCAAATTTCGATTGGTCCCCAAGTAGGATAAGTCAACACACCAATCACAACTTACGTCTACAAGCCTAAATTTACATACTCTGGTACCGCCTAGTGATTTTGGGGTTCTCATGAGATTTTCTACAGAATACAATAGAAGAATTACAATTGTAGCGATTGCGGTACAGTTCAGCTCCATCCTGCTGGGTCGCTGGTCAAGTTCTCAGGAGCATCTTGACTGTGGCTGCCAGCTGGCTGAGTTCCACTGTTCAAGGTTGCCTTCTCTCTGCCAGGGTGACATGCGCAGTAGAGACTTTCAAGATGGCTCGCGTATCCCTCAGACCCCCAATATCGCGGTACATGAAAAGTAAGCGAAAAACAAATTAAAACATAGAAATAAATGAATTCACTGTATACCAGGAATAGCTACTCTATACCCCTTATTGTATAATATACTATTGCGTGAGTGATTAGTGCAAACAGACGACAACAACATAAAACATCCGCGCAAGCTTCACCATGTGAAGACACAGACAGCCATTTTAGAAGCAAGTGCGCAAGCGCAAAGATTCCCACCAGAACTGCAAGGGCGTCACGTCACGTGAGTGTGACTAACGCATGCGCAGTAAGAAACCCGCCAAGCAGCTGCCATTTTTAGGAACAAGAGGTATTGAATTAGTAAACACATATGCAAGCGTCTCTAGGACACCCCAAATGTCTGAATAAAGGGAAATTAGTAAGACAAACAGGTTGAATTACGTGGTTATAAGTTATTCGAGGTTCTTGAATCCAAGCAAGTCGCGTAATATGCGAAATCTTGCTCCATCAACTCTACTCCACTTTACCCTACTCTACTCCACTCTACGTCACTCTCCTTTACACCACTCTACTCCACTCCACTCTACACAATGCCATTCTGCTGCACTCTATGCCAATTCACTCTCCTCTACTCAACTTCACCCCACTCACCTCCACTTTACTCTACGCCACTGCACTCTGCGCCACTCCACTCTACTCAATGCCACTCCATGCTGAACAATGCCACTCAACGGCACTCCACTCTACGCCACTCCATTCCACTCTACAACACTTCTACTCAATGGCACTCCACTCTATGCTACTCCACTCTACGTTATGCTACTCTATGCCACTCCACTCTATGCCAGACTACTCTATGCCCCTTCACTCTACTCTGCGCCACTCCACTCAACGGCACACCACTCCACACAATGCCACTCTACGTCACTCCAGTCCGTGCCACTTCACTCCACACTAGACCACTCCATTCCACTCTACTCCACGCTACACCTAACTCTACTCCCCTCTGCACAATGCCGATATGCGGCACTCTATGCCACTCCACTCTGCTTAACTCTACTCTACTTAACTCTACTCCACTCCGCTCCACTCTATCCACTTCTACACCACTCCACCATGGCCCACTCCTCTCTATGGCACCCCAGTCTACTCCACTCTACTCTATTCCACTCCATGACACTCTACTCTAAGCCACTCCACTCCACACAATGCCACTCTATGGCACTCCATTCGTCGCCACTCCATTCTGCTCTAGACCACTCCATCACACTCTCCACCACTCTACTCCACTTTGCACCACTCTACGCCACTCTACTCCACTCTACTCCACTCCACACTGCACATTTCCACTCTATGGCAATCTATGCCACTCCACTCTACTATACATCACTCAACTCTACTATTTGCCCCTCCACCCTACTCTACACTACTATACCCCATGCCACTCTACTCCACACCACTCTACTCCATCCCACTCAATGCCACTCTAGTCTACGACACTCTTCTCCACTCCATTCCTCTCTATACCACTCTACTCCAAGTCACTCTACTCCAGGCCACTCTACTCCACTCCCCCCAACTCTGTGCCACTCTACTCTGCACCACTCTGCTCCATGCCACTCTACTCTACGCCACTGTACTCTACACTACTCCACTCTACGCCATTCCATCCTACCCCTATCACTTGGGGCTAACTTGAAAGGGAGAGAACGGTGCACAGACATAATATCGACTCCAAAATATCGTCTGGACAGAATATCGAGTTTTAAATATCGTTTGGAGAAAATATCGACTAGACAGAATATCGACAGCCAAAATATCGTTTTTAAGGTAAGTGAAGTAACATCGACTGTAAATAATATAGACAGTGAAAATATCCAAGTATATAATCTAGATAGTAAAAAATATAGTTTTTTAAATAATATTTAATTATTTATAGTGTGTTTATGTTATAATATGTGTGAAAAGTGTCAATTTTTTTTTTTTTTTTTTTAATTAATTATTTTTTTAATTATTGTGTAATTTAATTCTGTAGCGGGTTGTGGGTTTATAGGGGAATAGGGTGGGAAGTAATTTAATTATAATTAATTAAATATGTAAATTTATTAATTGGTAGTAATAATTAATTAATTGGTAATTAAATAATATATGTTAATTATTTAAAATTTAATTGGTAATTAATTTTATTTAATTGATTAATTGCTAATTATGTCAATTAAAATAATTTATTTTCTCTAGCGGGTTGTGGGTTTATAGGGGAATAGGGTGGGAAGTAATTTAATTATAATTAATTAAATATGTAAATTTATTAATTGGTAGTAATAATTAATTAATTGGTAATTAAATAATATATGTTAATTATTTAAAATTTAATTGGTAATTAATTTTATTTAATTGATTAATTGCTAATTATGTCAATTAAAATAATGTATTTTCTCTAGCGGGTTGTGGGTTTATAGGGGAATAGGGTGGGAAGTAATTTAATTATAATTAATTAAATATGTTAATTTAATAATTGGTAGTAATATTTAATTAATTGTTAATTAAAAAATGTTTGTTAATTAATTAAAATGTAATTGGTAATTAATTTTATTTAATTGATTAATTGCTAATTATGTTAAATGAAAGGGGTATTTTTAGGGTTCAGGGTCAGTTTTTAGTTTTTGGGTAAAGGGGTATTTTTAGGGTTCAGGGTCAGTTTTCAGTTTTTGGGTAAAGGGGTATTTTTAGGGTTCAGGGTCAGTTTTCAGTTTTTGGGTAAAGGGGTATTTTTAGGGTTCAGGGTCAGTTTTCAGTTTTTGGGTAAAGGGGTATTTTTAGGGTTCAGGGTCAGTTTTCAGTTTTTGGGTAAAGGGGTATTTTTTGGGTTCAGGGTCAGTTTTTAGTTTTTGGGTAAAGGGGTATTTTTAGGGTTCAGGGTCAGTTTTCAGTTTTTGGGTAAAGGGGTATTTTTAGGGTTCAGGGTCAGTTTTCAGTTTTTGGGTAAAGGGGTATTTTTAGGGTTCAGGGTCAGTTTTCAGTTTTTGGGTCAAGGGGTATTTTTAGGGTTCAGGGTCAGTTTTCAGTTTTTGGGTAAAGGGGTATTTTTAGGGTTCAGGGTCAGTTTTCAGTTTTTGGGTAAAGGGGTATTTTTAGGGTTCAGGGTCAGTTTTCAGTTTTTGGGTAAAGGGGTATTTTTAGGGTTCAGGGTCAGTTTTCAGTTTTTGGGTAAAGGGTTATTTTTAGGGTTCAGGGTCAGTTTTTAGTTTTTGGGTAAAGGGGTATTTTTAGGGTTCAGGGTCAGTTTTGGGTTTTTGGGGTACATATACAATATTGCCTATTATTTAATTAAATGTTGTTACTATATATATATGTTTTAAGAAATATGATTAAAAATATATATTTTTTTACTTTCATTAAATATTTAATTATTAAAAGTTATTTTAAGTATTGTTAATTATATTTTAGTAATTAATTTTTTATATTAATGTAATTAAACATTGTTTTTAGTAAAGTCGATATTTTTTACAACGATATTTTTGTAAACGATATTTTGTAGTCGATATTTTTGTACTTACCTGTTTGTACATACAAACTCGATATTTTTGTAGTAGATATTTTCACCTCGATATTTTGGGTACTCGATATTGTGGTAGTCGATATTCTTTCAGTGATCCGGAGAGAACAGTATGCCAAGACAACTCTTGTGTATTTACTGTCTGGTTGCTGAAGGACATTGCTTTTGTCCTGCCAGATATCTGTCCCAGGGTTTGTTGTGGGTACAGTGCACACCTCAAACTGGATTTCAGTGCTAGATGTGGGAAGACACTAGGATCACTATAGCACATTTCCCATATACCTCAAGCCCTGAGTGTCGAGGTTACGTGCGGTGGAAGTCTTTCACTCAGCACCACCACAGCATCCCTCAGCACCACCACAGCATCACTCAGCACCACCACAGCATCACTCAGCACCACCACAGCATCACTCAGCAGCACCGCAGCATCATAATTGAACCAGTTTTTGTTGAATGGTTGCACAGATTGATGCTGTGATGGCGCAGTGGTGCTGAGTGATGCTGTGGTGTTGTTGAGTGATGCTGGGGTGGTGAAGAGTGATTCTTTGGTGGTGCTGAGTGATGCTGTGGTGTTGTTGAGTGATGCTGTTGTGGTGCAGACTGGTGCTGTGGTGGTACTTATTGGTGCTGTGGTGGTGCTGTGGTGGTGCTGAGTGGTGCTGCTGAGTGATGCTGTGGTGCTGCTGAGTGATGCTGTGGTGGTGCTGAGTGATGCTGTGGTGGTGCTGAGTGATGCTGTGGTGCTGCTGAGTGATGCTGTGGTGGTGCTGAGTGATGCTGTGGTGGTGCTGAGTGATGCTGTGGTGGTGCTGAGTGATGCTGTGGTGGTGCTGAGTGATGCTGTGGTGGTGCAGACTGGTGCTGTGGTGGTGCTGATTGGTGCTGTGGTGGTGCTGAGTGGTGCTGCTGAGTGATGCTGTTGTGCTGCTGAGTGATGCTGTGGTGCTGCTGAGTGATGCTGTGGTGGTGCTGAGTGATGATGTGGTGGTGCTGAGTGGTGCTGTGGTGGTGCTGAGTGGTGCTGTGGTGGTGCTGAGTGGTGCTGTGGTGGTGCTGAGTGGTGCTGAGTGGTGCTGTGGTGGTGCTGTGGTGGTGCTGTGGTGGTGCTGAGTGATGATGCGGTGGTGCTGAGTGATGATGTGGTGGTGCTGAGTGGTGCTGAGTGGTGCTGTGGTGGTGCTGAGTGATGCTGTGGTGGTGCTGAGTGATGCTGTGGTGGTGCTGAGTGATGCTGTGGTGGTGCTGAGTGGTGCTGTGGTGGTGCTGAGTGGTGCTGTGGTGGTGCTGAGTGATGCTGTGGTGGTGCTGAGTGATGCTGTGGTGGTGCTGAGTGATGCTGTGGTGGTGCTGAGTGATGCTGTGGTGGTGCAGACTGGTGCTGTGGTGGTGCTGATTGGTGCTGTGGTGGTGCTGAGTGGTGCTGCTAAGTGATGCTGTGGTGCTGCTGAGTGATGCTGTGGTGGTGCTCAGTGATGATGTGGTGGTGCTGAGTGGTGCTGAGTGGTGCTGTGGTGGTGCTGAGTGGTGCTGTGGTGGTGCTGAGGTGGTGCTGTGGTGGTACTGTGGTGGTGCTGTGGTGGTGCTGTGCTGGTGCTGTGGTGGTGCTGAGTGGTGCTGTGGTGGTGCTGTGGTGGTGCTGAGTGGTGCTGTGGTGGTGCTGAGTGGGAGATGGGGAGAGGGAGAAAAGGGAGAGCAGGGAGAGGGAGAGGGTAGAGAGAGAGGAGAGAGGGGGGGAGATGAGAGCGAGAGGGAGAGAGGAGAGAGAGACAGAGACGGGGAGAGAGGAGAGGGAAAGGGAGAGAGGGAGAGGGAAGTGAGGGAAAGGGAGACGGGGAAGGAGGAGAGGGAAGAGAGGGAAAGGGAGAGAGGGAGAGGAAAGTGAGGGAGAGAGAAAGGGAGAGAGGGTAGAGGGAGAGAGGGAGGGTAAAAAGAGGGGGGAGGACGAGAGCGAAGGACGGAGGGGAGAGAGAGGGGAGGGAGAGAGGGAGAGAGAGAGGAGAGCAGGCAGAGGGGGAGATGGGGAGAGGGAGAAAAAGGAGAGCAGGGGGAAGGTAAAGAGGGAGAGAGGAGAGAGAGGGGGAGAGGAGAGAGAGAGAGAGGGAGAGGGTGGGAGAGGAGAGAGGAGAGAGGGAGAGGGAAGTGAGAGAAAGGGAGAGAGGTAGACTGAGAGAGGGAGAGTGAGAGAGTGAGGGGAGGGAGGGAGAGGGAGGACAAGAGGGAAGTAGGGAGAGGAGGGGAGATAGAAGGCAGAAACTGCCTGAGAAACAGACACAAAGAAGGAGTAAGAGAGAAAGGATGGCAGGCTTTGAGGAAGAAGAGTGCCGCAGACAGAGATCATGCGGTGAGAAACAGGAGGGGCAAAGGCAGATATGGAAGACGACGATCCACCGAGCAGGTCAAGCCGTGGAGAGGCACAGGCATAGAGCAGGCAGAGGAGGGGCACAGAGAGACTGAAGGGCAGTGGCAGCTAGATTAAAGGTGCTATGAAAGAAGAAGATAGTGAGTCTGAAAAAGGTACGAGTGGGCCAGAGAGATTGCGAGAGAGAAAGACGAGAGCAGACAATATGAATGAAAGGGAGAGAAAGAGTAAGACAAACTGGAGGGAGACAACGAGAAGTTGGGGAAAAATGAATGCATGGGGCTAGCAAATGAGGGACTGGGAAGTACGTGATACAGACGAGATAGTGGTAGTAGATGGACGAGTTGAAAAAAAGAGATGGGTAAAAGGCAGTACAGTGAGACAGGGAGAACGAAAGAGAAAGAAGAGGGCATCATTGGGTAAAAGTGACAGAGATATACAGACAATAAAAGTATGGGTGCACAAACAGACACAGGCAAGAGATAGAATACTCTGGGAGAAATATAGCAACGAGAGATAGAGTGACAGCAATAAAGAGACTAGGAGAGTGAATGGGAAACTCGGAATTCCAATATTTTAAGGGCAGAGTAGGAAAGAGACATGCATTAGACAGGCAATGTGGATGAGAAAAACGAAGATCAACGCACGAGAGGAAGAGAGCAATAAAGACACTAAGTGGAGACAATGAGAAATGATAGAGAAATGTAAGTGCACCCACAGGAGAGACTGGGTGGGGCAGGACAAAGTGCGATACAGAAAAGAGACATGCATCATAAAGAAGGGAAGGGGCAAACAAGTTTCCTAATTAGTGTCTGAGACGTCGCAAAAGATGGAAGCCAGTCTGTGAGGCGAAACTTCCAGGCGGTAGTCGGGTTGATTGCTTCCTGCACGTACCCGAAAACAATCATTTGGTGGCACTGTCGGGAATGGCTTCTCCGAGGTGGTGTTTACATTTGAAAACACCTTTCCGAATTCTGAAAACTGTCATATTTTATGTGGTTTGTTGTATAATTTGGCTTCTATGCATGAAGCTGTAAGAGTCCAGGCAGACGCTTGAATCCACTAGCCCAATAAACTTGTTGGCTCACCCATCTCTAAAGCGAGGTGAAGGAAATCTCATAAACTGGTTGCTAGTGCACTCTTCGTGTCTATTGAATTACTTTTTAGGTCTTTGGTCTCTTTGCTTTAAATCACTGCCAAGTTACTGACCTTCTCTCAGTCTCCCTGGAGTGCAGAAGGAATACATAACAAAAGAAAAGGGTAACAAAGGGGCAGTGGAGGAACGGGCCAGATATTAAAAAAAACCTTAACACTTTCTATGCAAGTCACATCTGTTTTATAAACGGCCGGATCTCGTAGAGGGAGGCGGAGGCCTCTTCGCCCGGCTGACTCATGATGCACACAGAGGAAGAGGCAATGGTAAAAGTAGAAATAGAAGATGGACACCGTGGGGGAAACGTGTCTGGAGTCAAAGCATTAGAATGTTAAACTGCGCAATTTTATTTTTTTCATTTCCGTAAATCCTCGGTTTACAGTGCAGCACCCAGGTGTAAAGTTGCGTATTGGGTCCTCTAATGACGCTAATCTGTGAAACCGCCACAATGTAAAAGCAAGCAATATGTGCAGGAAATAAATAAAGTATACTTTATACTGTTTCATATATGATTGCCCATGATGTAAGCACAAATTAGCAGCCTCCTGCATTATTAATGTATTATTGTTAAAAACCGGCACTAAGTGATAAGAGAACGAATGATTGCGAGGAAAGTCTGCAGGAGCGCCACCGGCTGACTGCCTTTGGGATGTTTGTGCCCGGTCAGGCTCCAATCGCAGCCTCTCCACTGTCTGAGCAGCCCCTGCCTCGTTTACCCAGGGTGTCTTTTGCGAAACAATGCTGCTGGTAATCTTGCCCTGAATTACTGGCACTTTATAACTTTGAAGGGCAGATGCACACGGAAACCAATTACCGCGCACAGTTCAAATATTATCGGTCTCATATTCGTTAAAGTTAGAGCGCCTAATGTCTCCGATCAGGGGGACCTGGGGGTGAAGGACAGCAGAATAAAACAAGTTAAACAAGTTTTAAAAGGAGCCGTGTGAAACTGAAAGTACGGCCGGCCGGCCGTGATTAATTAGGGGGTGAGAAACGCGCTGGGAGGGCTGCCTTTGATGTGGTAATGCGAGGCAGGCAGGCGGCTGGTGGCATTGTGCACGCGCTTTTTAGGGCTTGCGCTTGCGCAATGACCTAAAAAGCACATGCACTGCAAGGAATCGCCAGAGGAATCGCCAGTGGTGGTTAAAGTCTGGATAAGCCATAATAGAGCTTCGCCAGCTATGCGCAGAAGCGCATCAGCAGGCAAGCCCTAAAAACGAGTGAGAGTGAAAAATACATAGTTGGGATACCCAAGCAATAAATGGTTATATTTACAAAGGGAGTAAAGAAGGGTATCCTTCAGGAAATAGCGCCGGAATTTTCGCTGTAAAAGTCGACTGTGTTTCGGCCCGTAGAAGTGTTTAGGCCATCATCAGGACCAGGTTACTGTTAATTATATGGCAGTCAATAAATCAAAAATGGACTAGCTAAATAATCAAAAGAAAATAAATTATTTTAATTTATCAAGGACTCAAGTATGCTTTGTCAATGGTTTGAGGCACCTGGTAGGTGTGCTCATAAAGCCCTCACCCACCAACCTAGTTGGTGGCATGCTTCATCATCGGGCCCACCCAGTGACACCTAGCGTGTCCCGGGTGTGCTTCGACGCCTGAAGACAGCGGAGCAGGTATGTCGCTGTGTGTGCGGTGAAGACTGTTATGGATTGTGAATTTAAAACGGCTTGGCGGGGATCCCAGTGCCCAAGGGCAAGTACACTTTATTAGCTGGGTCACCGTCAGCGGTTAAAAAATAAGGCTTATCGGATGGTGGAGGCGAGTTACGACCTCTCACATCCTGGGGTGTGTCAACATGTTTCAGCCAGTGCCTTATTACTATGCTGGCTTTCTTCAGGACGGGTAAAAGAGTGTGTGCAATTAAAATTAGTGGGTGTATATCCAGACTATGTGTATACACGCCCTAAAGTGTTTTTCTATGTGTGAGTGGGGAATTCCCAACTCGAGAAAACACGCTGGTTTGTCAAAAGTGCTACTTCATGGTTCTCCTTCGCTGCGACCGGTGCAGCGAAGGAGGCAGTACAGGTCCACGGCAGGCTCTGACCAAGAACTCAGGTCAACCCATGCCACTTCTCTAAACCATGAAGTAGCACTTTTGACAAACCAGCGTGTTTTCTCGAGTTGGGAATTCCCCACTCACACATAGAAAAACACTTTAGGGCGTGTATACACATAGTCTGGATATACACCCACTAATTTTAATTGCACACACTCTTTTACCCGTCCTGAAGAAAGCCAGCATAGTAATAAGGCACTGGCTGAAACATGTTGACACACCCCAGGATGTGAGAGGTCGTAACTCGCCTCCACCATCCGATAAGCCTTATTTTTTAACCGCTGACGGTGACCCAGCTAATAAAGTGTACTTGCCCTTGGGCACTGGGATCCCCGCCAAGCCGTTTTAAATTCACAATCCATAACAGTCTTCACCGCACACACAGCGACATACCTGCTCCGCTGTCTTCAGGCGTCGAAGCACACCCGGGACACGCTAGGTGTCACTGGGTGGGCCCGATGATGAAGCATGCCACCAACTAGGTTGGTGGGTGAGGGCTTTATGAGCACACCTACCAGGTGCCTCAAACCATTGACAAAGCATACTTGAGTCCTTGATAAATTAAAATAATTTATTTTCTTTTGATTATTTAGCTAGTCCATTTTTGATTTATTGACATATAATTCGGGGGATAAGGACTAGCTTTCTGGTCCTCTCTCTCCCTCTTGATACACGCAATTATATGGCAGTGACAGGGAGTCAAGTAGGGTATCCTTGAGGAAATAGCGCCAGAATTTTCGCTGTAAAGGTTTTGAAACTTGGCAGAGATTACTGTTAGCATAAGCTGAAGCCATTTTGTTTTTTGGCATCCATTTTAGTTAAGCCATGTGTTTGCTATGTGCTTCCCCTTCTTCGCTGTTGCCTGCTTCTCTATTTCGCCTGAGTCATCATCTATAGTTAGCTCCTGCAGCACTGAACCTGAGTACTGCCCATGCTCAGAGAGGCCTTAGCTATTAGGATGCACCTGTCATGTATTTAACTGTCAGGCTATTTTAACTGATGTCAGCAGTATTATAGCTCCTCCCATTTTGTTGACTAAGCGATTCTCATGTATCCTTGTAAGTGAACATCTATTTGTGTGTGCACTTGTACTGCCTCTTTTTGAACCTCCATGCTTACACTGCACTTACTACAATATAAAAGGCCATGGTGTCTGTACTCCGTGTGCTGCCTCTTACATTGCCTGAGGGTTGTGTATAGATGTAGTTCCACCTCATGAGGTTTAATAAACTCTTTGCTTAATATTACAGCTTCTGTGGCAATCTATACTTTGTAGTCTAAAGGACCAGTGCACATAAGGGCGAACCCCTGCAAAGATCTTGTCTCTTCAAAGAGGATACTGCTTTGGTTCACTACCTAGTACTTTGTGGGCTACGTCAGATACTGATGTGGGGCAAATGGTTATCCCACCAGTGCACATTCAAGTAAAGGAAGGTGCTTCATTACCACAACTGCCTCAATATAAAATATCTCGAGAAGGTGAAGAGGCACTGATACGTATTGTTCAAGATTTGATTGCAGTAGGTGTTGTAGAAGAAGTCCCTTACAATATTTGCATTAGTCCTATTCCTCCGATTTTTAACAAAAGACACTGATGCTAAAATATACAGGTTTATCATTGATTTGCAAGAGGTTAACAGATTGTAGTGCACCAATATCCAGTAGTCTTTGACATCACAACACTTCTTACTATGGTTCCTCCGACCTCTACTACATTTAGTGTGATCGACTTAAAGAATGCTTTCTTCTCGATACCTATTCATCCTGGTGTAGTGCACCAATATCCATAGTCTCTGACATCACAACACTTCTTACTATGGTTCCTCCGACCGCTACTACATTTGGGGCCAGATGTAGGAAGCCTAATTCCAGCCGGTAACAGCCGAAATTACCGAATTTCGGCTGTTACCGACCGGAATTAGGCTTTTCATATGTAGGGGCCTAAATTAAGGATTCGGTAATTTATCGAATCGGTAATTTAAGGAATCGGTAAATTACCGAATTCTTAATTACTGATTCGGTAAATTACTGAATCCTGATATGTAGGGAGCACTCAAATGAGTGATTTTCCCATTTTAGGATTCGTTATTTACCACCAACTACAAGTTGGTGGTAAATTTCGAAAACCCTAAAAAATGCAAATGTATGCAAATAATAACAGTGCCATGTGGCAGACATACATGCCCTTAGGGCATGTATGTGTGCCACATGTGCACCCATACACAATGCAGGGGTGCAACAGAGTGTCAAAGTGACACCCTGCCTCCATTCAATGTTTCCCCCCTTTTACCGAATCGGTATTTACCGATTCCATAATTCCCATTCATTCCTATGGGCCTTAAGGCCCATAGGAATGAATGGGGAATACCGAATCGGTAAATACCGATTCGGTATTTACCGAATTTTACAGATTCGGTAATATTTACTGATTGGATACCGACATAGCATTTTCCGATTCTAAAATATCGAATCGGTATAATTCGGTATTTTAGAATCTGTAAATGCTGATTATCTACATATGGCCCTTGGTGTGAACGACTTAAAGAATTCTTTCTTCTCGATACCTATTCATCCTGACAGTCTTTATTTGTTTGGCTTCACTTTGAATAATCGATCATTCAGATTCTGTAGAGCTCCACCAGGGTATACAGAGAGTCCTAGCATTTACAGCCAAGCATTGAAAAGACAGCTTGATTCTTTCCCTGTGCCAAAAGGGGTGGCTATCATACAATATGTTGATGACATCTTGTTGGCTGCAGATACCCCTGAACAGTGTGACGAAGGAACACTGTCATTGCTTTCTTTTCTTGCATCTCACCATCACAAGGTTTTCAGGAAGAAATTGCAATATTGTAGACAGCAGGTTACCTATTTAGATAACCTCCTGTCTAAGGAGGGGCATGCACTCACACCAGATCGCATTCAAGCTATTTTAAGACACATCTGTGCCCTGTACTCAAAAGGATGTTTGTGCACTGATTGACTTTACTTCTTTCTGTAGGCAGTGGATCCCTAGCTTTTCTCATACTGTTAAACCCTTATTGGCTCTTTTGACCAAAGATACTCCAATGCCCCTCCCATGGACTACTGAATGCCAGAGTGCTTTCCAACAGTTGCGTCAAGCTCTATGTTCTGCATCAGTATTAGGCACTCCAGACTACACTAAGGCCTTCACATTAGAGGGACGGTTGTGCGCTCTCGGTTTTAACCCAGACACACGGTAATAAGCAGCATCCTTGTGCATATTTTTCAGCTGTCCTTTATCCAGTCCCTCGTGCATTGCCTGGGTGTTTTCGTTCTGTGGCAGCAGCAGCTGTGTCCATACAACAGAGTGAGGGAATAGTTTTGTCACATACACTACTTATGTTAGTGCCCCATGCAGTTGATGCCATTTTGAACCAAACCAAAATGCAGCATTTAACTAGTGCTCGCCTAACAGGATATGAATTAACACTTTTGGCCCCTCATATCATATTGAAAAGATGTGCGACTCTTAATCCGGCTACTCTATTGCCATTCCCAGCTACTCAGTCCCAGTCACAGGAGTCTCATGACTGTATATTACTAGCTGAGGAACAGAAAAAGGGTTGTGTTGACCTGCAAGATATGCCCCTTTCAAGTATTGATGGCGAATTGTGGGTTGATGGGTCTTGTTTGAAATTGCCAGATGGCACGACATCAGCTGCGTATGCAATCACAACACTTCAGACAGTAGTTGAGACAGCTCGCATTCTACAGAAATTAGCTCAGGCAGCTGAGTTGATAGCACTGATGAGGGCGTGTGAGCTTAGCACTAATTTGTCTGTTAACATCTACACCTATAGCCGATATGCCTTTGGAGTGGCTCACAATTCTGGGCTTCTCTGGAAGTAAAGAGGCTTTCTTACATCACATGGGACACAAATAGTGCATGGAGAATTAGTGCATAATCTGCTTACAGCATTGACATATCCTAAGAAAATAGCGATTGTTAAGTGCAGTGCACACAAGACAGTGACTGATAAAATAGGACAGGGCAATGCCTTTGCAGATCACACAACCCGTGAGACTGCAATGCTGCGAAGCAGTACATCTATGTATGTGGTGAAGGCACAGGGTGAACGTTGGCACGATGCCAGGCAAGAAGTGCTAGATATGCAGCGATCTGCCTCTGCTGAAGAATTAGACCTATGGTCTAAGGAGGGAACATTTGATGATGAGGGCTGTTGGAGAAATAAAGACATGACCAAATGGAAATTGCCCACAGCCTATTTGCACCCTATGATTCACATGGTACTTGGGCCGGCACATGTTGGAGCATGCTCAATAGCAAAGCTACTTATGTAAGTGTGGGATCATCCAGAAATTGCCGGCACAGCTAAAAAGATAGTCCAGACTTGTTTGATTTGTCTCCAGTATAATCCTGGAAAGGGAACACAAACTCCAATAGGAGGGTTTGCCACACCGACTGCACCTTTTAAGGTTCTGCAAATGGGTTACATCCAGCTAGAACGCTGTAATCACTTAAAGTATGTCCTAGTAGTGGTATGTGCCTTTAGTAAGTGGATTGAGGCATACGCTACGAGAGATAATACAGCTCTTACTACAGCAAAGGTGCTTCTAAAGGAGTTCTTCCCTCGAATCGGCGTTTGTCGAGTCCTGTGGAGTGACAACGGACCTCATTTCATTGGGCAAGTTGTTGAGTATGTCCTGAAAGGATTAGGAATCAAGCAGAAGTTCCATGCTGATTCCTCCCACTATCAGCAGGATTGGTGGAACGATACAATTCTACTCTCAAGCTAAAATTGGCTAAAATCCAGGCTTTCACATCTCTGAAATGGTCTGATGCATTACTCCTTGCCCTGCTTTCCATTGGCTCGGTGCCAAATACACGATCTGCAAAAACAACAGTTGATCAGGTCCTAAATCCATAATTTTTTTGCTCACCATGCCATTCCAGTTTGAACCCACCTATATGCAAATCAATCTTGACCCTGTGCCCCATGGGAACAGTCCAGGCCGAACTGCCGTGCCAGGTCCTCCCTGGACTGGAAACAAGCATCCTAGGACCGGTTTTGGGCTTTCAGCCCTCATCAGCCAGGATAGATCGATTCCAGTGGCATGGAGAGCACGGGACTCACGTCTGAGTATACCCGTCCTACTCGGGGTAACAAATGTAAAAACAAAAGTTGATGGACAGAGTGCAGAACAATGTCATACATTCACCCCAGTACAGAGATCTGGGCCTGAATCCATAGTTTTTTTGCTCACCATGCCATTCCAGTTTGAACCCAGCCATATGCAAATCAGTCTTGACCCTGTGTCCCATGGGAACAGTCCAGCCCGAACTGCCATGCCAGGTCCTCCCTGGACTGGAAACAAGCATCCTAGGACCGGTTTCAGGCTTTCAGCCCTCATCCATCAGGATTACTTGATTCCAGTGGCATGGAGAGCACAGGACTCACGTCTGAGCATACCCGTCCCACTCCGGTTAACAAATGCAAAAAACCCAGTTGATGGACAGAATGCAGAACAATGTCATACATTCACCCCAGTACAGAGATCTGGGCCTAAATCCATTGTTGTTTTGCTCACCATGCCATTCCAAGCTAGCCTGGCTGAGGACGGCTGATTAGCCAGAAACCGGTCCCAGGATGCTTGTTTCCGGTCCAGGGAAGACATGGCTTGGCAGTTCGGGCTGGACTGTTCCCATGAGGCACAGGGTCAGACTGATTTGCATATGGCCATGTCTGAACTGGGGTGGCGGTGTGAGCTAAAGAATGATGATGGATTAAACCCAGATCAGTTGACTGGGGGTGAGTGCTTGCAATGTTCAACACTCCGTCAATCATCCCCTTTGGCTTTACATACACGATCTGGCCTTACATCATATGAGGTGGTATTTGGAAGGCAAATGAATATTTGGGGGATTCCTAAGCCATGCCCTATACATGATGTACCTTGTGTCTTGATGAGTGACTACCTGTCCCAGTTGACTGACAGCTTGCTTTCTATTCATCAACAGGTTCGAGAAACTCTTCCTGACAGGTCGCAAGGTGATGGCCATGATCTACGGCCCGGCAACCAGGTGATGATCAAGGTTTTCCAGAGGTCGAATAGCCTGGAACTGAGGTGGCGTGGCCCTGGGCAAGTGCTACTGGCAACCAGAACTGCAGTCTGGGTGACCAATTGGAAAAACTGGATCCATTCCACCCACTGCAAAAAGGTGCTGTCAACCCTGGTGGAGCCTGCTGCACTCACCGACCATCTAGACATCCTGGGCACAGAGAGAGGCCAAGCCATATCACCTGAAGGACCTGAGGAAGTCTTCCCAGACCACACGATCCCTAGTACATCTCGATATCAGCTGCGACCCCGGAGAGAAACTGCATTGTTGAAAAAGACTGGTTGAGCAACCGTCCTGGGTTAGTGAAAGGCTGAGCCGAGAAGGGGGGGGGGGGGGGGATCTTTTTTCTAGTGACACCCGTCTAAACTCTCAGTGAAGAAATCAACGGCTGCCCAGGACTTTAGAGCTCAATCTGCTTTGTTGTTTCAACATCGAGATAAAATATGCCTATGGAGAAGACATCGACAGCTGCGAAAGTTTGTGACAGAAAGGCCATGTTTATTGTAGGGCTCACTTCTGTTTTCATCATCATTGCTACGATAGCTTGGGTTGTAGAGGAAGTGGCTCCTGTTCGACAAGCGCTGAATGCCACTACTCCAGCCCCTATTGAGCACCATTATCTCTCCCACCCCTATCATGAGCAGCAGCATAGAATGTCCTACCTCAATAATACATTCATTCAGATGTTGCACCACACCCATAATGCTACGAACATCACTAACTGTTGGGTTGTGCGGAATGATGCCAGCTCATCAGAAAAAGGGAGGGACACCTTTTATTCCTCTACCGTTTTCACACAATGGCTCTTGTAAGGCTTTATTCGCATTGCTGTGGGCTTCTGAAGTTGCTAATATCACCTATGCTGATGTAGGGAGATTGAATCTCCAGCTAAATAAAGTGGGTTACCCTGATGAGGAAGGAGATTCACAGGCAAAAGGAACTGTATGTGAGATGGAGGAGTATCGCCAAGGAAACTCCTCCATGCGCTATGTTTTCCCAAACACCTGAATATCTAAGAGTAATGGACCTCCTGTTATAACTGTTACTAGAGCCCGAGCAGACTTGTGTGTGAACAGTGTTGAAAATATTCCTGTGGGTAAAAGCGATTGTACCCTGATAATGAACATTACTGGGGTGAATAACAGTAGCTTTATGTCATCCCACAATACTTTCTTCATCTGTGGGAGTAAAGGATACTACCATCGACCCATTGGATGGTCAGGAACTTGCTATGTGTCCTTTTTGTTGCCACCTGTGTTTTTGGCTCCTGCATCCTATCACAGGGACTATAGACTGTTTAATGACATTTCCAAGAACTGATATAAGAGGACAAAAAATCATGATGAGGTGGATCAGACTGACACTGCACTACAGCAATATGTTGACTTTAAAATGGGATTGTTCTTCTTTGTTGGTGCTGCTTTGAACAGTAGGAAAATCAGACGCCTAACATGTATCGTAAAGGCTGTGACCATCCAGACAGCGATGGCACTTGCAAACATCACAGAAGAACTGCAAGGATTGTGGTGCTCCAAAATAGAATGGTCCTTGATGTCATGTTAGCTGATCGCGGTGGTGCATGTTGCATCATTGGGAGCAGTTGCTGTGTTTATATCCCTGATCACGCCCCTTCAGCCCCTTCACTCGGATACCGTTTCATGGACTTTAACCGGTTGGTTATGGACACTGTTTATTACCTGGGGCTGGAAATTATTGACAATCTTATGTATCTTCTTTGCAATACTGCTATTATGTTGCTTGTGTCTACAATGTGGCCCAATGCTTTGGTCCCTCTGTATCATTGCTTGTATACCTACCAAACTCAACATTAAGAATGTAAATGCCCAACATGTATTAGACCAAGAAGTTAATGAAATGTTGTTGATTGATGTACAAGATGCTTTCTTTGTTCCTTCTAAGTCATAGATGTCTTCAGCTAATGCTAAAATGGTAGTCTGTCGAAACTTGGTAGAGATTACTGTTAGCATAAGCTGAAGCCATTTTGTTTTTTGGCATCCATTTTAGTTAAGCCATGTGTTTGCCATGTGCTTCCCCTTCTTTGCTGTTGCCTGCTTCTCTATTTTGCCAGAGTCATCATCTAAAGTTAGCTCCTGCAGCACTAAACCTGAGTACTGTGCATGCTCAGAGAGGCCTTAGCTGTTAGGCTGCACCTGTCATGTATTTAACTATCAGGCTATTTTAACTGATGTCAGCAGTATTATAGCTCCTCCCATTTTGTTGACTAAGCGATTCTCATGTATCCTTGTAAGTGAACATCTATTTGTGTGTACACTTGTACTGCCTCTTTATGAACCTCCATGCTTACACTGCACTTACTACAATATAAAAGGCCCATGATTTCTGTACTCCGTGTGCTGCCTCTTACATTGCCTGAGGGTTGTGTATAGATGTAGTTCCACCTCATGAGGCTTAATAAACTCTTTGTTTAATATTACAGCTTCCGTGGCACTCTCTACTTTTTCAGTCTAAAGGACCAGTGCGCGAAAGGGCAAACCCCTGCACCAGGTGGGCTCCTAAAAAGGCTCACCACCACAAAAGTTGACGGTGTTTCGGCCTGTAGAGGTGTTTAGGCCATCATCAGGGCCAGGTTACTGTTATTTATATGGCAGTGGCAGACAAGTCGCAACTGATGTCAAATCGGGGTTAGACAAGGACCCGGAAAGCCCTGGGATGCCTCTGCTAGAAGAGACGGAAGAAAGTCCCAGAAGATCCAGCAAGGTTCATAAGGGATTGCTCCGTATAGCGATAAACCGAAAGCTGCTAGGCAAGTTACGTGGGGGAGAAGTCAGCTGAAGGAACGATGAGGAGCATCAGAAGCCGGCATTAGTCATTTTTGTTGTATGCATTGTGTTGTTGTAATGTGTTGACTGTTGTTCTTGGATAGTTCTGTGTTACTGTGCTTGCATTGAGTAATATTATGTTATTATTGTTGTTTTGTTATTGTGCTATGTTTTCTGTTGATTTGTGCATAGTGTTGTTGTGTTGTGCTGTTTTCATGATTATGTCTTTATGGATGTTACGATTTTGGTGATATGTTGTTTTGCTGTATTGTTGTGTTATTGAGGTATTGATGGTAAGTATTATTATGCAATTCTGTTGTTGTGGTACCTTAATTGCAGTCCATCTGCAGTGTGTAATTGTGAGCATTGGTAGTCTTCTGGTATGAGGTGGTAGTGCACTAATGTGCATGTAGATGGAGATGGGGAGAATATTTCTGCCTTTAAAGTGGTAGTGTATTTGCTGGGGTGAGTGCTTGTGAAGTTATTTTCAGGTGATAGTTTAAGCGTTGTATCTAGCAGTGTCAGGGTACTGAGTAATAGTCTGCTGCTATTAGCTATTTTCAGGGACGGACAGGGGACCAAAGTCAGCCCTGACAACAATGCTCAAACCAGGCTCCCCTGCAAAACCTTGATATTGGAGACATGGTTGAGTAATGGCACCAAACATTTCTCCAAAAGCAACCCCTGGCCTGCAACGACTGGGGAGATGCCAGTGTGACAGAAAGACCAGTCCGGCCCTGGACATTTTTGTAGTGATGGGAAATCGTAGTGCAAGGGTGGGGTGATTCTGAGAGGCCATGGGGGAGCAGGTCAGGGGAGAGTAGTGCAAGAGTGTTGATATGGCAGCATGGTGATGATGGGCTTGTAGTGTGACAATATGGGATGGCAGTGTGATGGCATTGGTGGTAGTGCAATATTAGGCTGGTAATGTCAGGATGAAAGTGAAATCCCTGCAGTGTTTAGTGCTAATAAAGTGGATTGATTGTGACAAGACATGTAATAGTTCCTCGTAGTTGTAAGATGTAAATTTGTCTGTGCCTATATCTCATTCATTGCAGTACGCACTCCAGTCCAATTGATACAGCTAGCTTCCGATAGCATGCAGTGAGAGAGGAATGCTCCTCTCAGGAGCCTTTAAAAAAAGTAATGACATGTGTTCTGGCAGAGAGCTAAAGCTGGCTACAGCCTTAGGCAGGCCAAAAAGCGGCTCCAGCTTGAGCGGACTCAAATACCTGCCTGGGCACTGACGCAGCATGTTTGTTTAGTACGAACCAAGCAGAAAATGGAAGGGAGAGAGAGAGGCATACTTCCCTGCAGCTCCCTTTTAGAAATGCTCACTACTGGGTGGGGGGTGGGGGGTTGTAGAAAGAACGGGATTACTAAGTGCTGCAATGAAACCTCTGTAGTGTAGTTCCTATATCCCTGATAGGCTCTGCACATTGGAATAATATACACTATAGTTTTGACATAGGTCTGAGGTCAGTATGTCTCTATCGAGTACATTAAACTTAATTACTTGTGTGGGCCAGCTTACTCAGAGGTCACTAGAAACGTTCTCGAATGAATAAGAAGGGATTCGTTTCTGACAACCGCATAAACATGACAACTTTGTTTCCCTTAGAGTCGGAACAATATCTTAAGAGTTGTGGAAACAATAGATAACCGCTTCACTCAGTCAATCATGCATGCTTAGTTTCTACAGAGTTGCACAGAAATAGAGAGACGGGCGTTTCAATAAAAAGGGTTTATTGAACAGTCTTATTTGTCATGCAAGAGATATGAACTGCTACAATCGTAAGACAGAATGCGAAGTATAAAATGTTCAGCGTTAGCAGTAAGATAAAATAATACTGTAATAGCATGTCTTGTAGCTATGACATATATTCATTAAAATACATATATAAATAACACAGGCTAAAATACTCATCTGGTGCTTCTAAAGTAATCCTACCCCAGTGTACCTAACCTAAGTGCAGTCCGAGGGAAGAAGTAGGTGCTGTCTTAGTATGGTTTAGTTATGCCAAGAGTTGCCAAAAGTTTCTCTAGGTTCTAATCAACTCCATACCTTAGAATAAGAGAGGTTGGTATCTCTTTCCCGGGACTCAATCTCTAACACCCTGCAAGGGGAGTCAGAAACACGGGAGCTGGATTCTCTGCGAGGAGGATGACAGCGTCTGGTCAGTGCATCAGTTGGAGACTTGACTTCCTTCGGGACTTGCTGTGGCGAGCCGCTTTGTGCAAGTAGGTAGCCGAACCGCACTGTCCCTTGCCATAGCAAGTAAAGGCATATTTATACCTTGAAGGTGTTTAGGAATGCCAGTATTGACGTAAAAGTCGGGCATAGGAACGTCATGAATGAACCCCTAAGGAATAGATGTTCATGCATAATAAACTAGTTATTGGAGAAATCAATATCCAGGCAAGAGGAAGTCTTAAAGGCTTAAGAGTCTGGTTTCCCAAGAACTCGTTGTGACGAAGAGGATCAGATGTAGTTGACCATGCCTGTATTTGGTTAGCATGAGCAATGCCTAAATAAGGACTGGATTGCTATGCCTAAATAAGGGCAGTGTGAATTATAGCTATATAAGGTCATGAATCGGGGAATCTAAATACGATAGCTAAATCAACACACAACACCTCCTCCGGTTGGTCATTTTGCTTCTGTAGACTTCGGGAAAGTATCATTGGGTATCTCAATTTGGCTGCTATAGAAATAAACAAATTAAAAATGCATAATGCTTGCCTCTGTGTCTTTAATGAAATAAGGCCTCTCTGACACTGCTTTAGTTAAGGCAATCCACAGTCATGTGCCAAACAAATAAACCACATGGTCAAGCTGGTTATCTTAAGCAGACAATAACGAAGAGTGAAGTCTGCTAACAACAGAGGAAACCCGCAGGCTGAGCAGGAATTGGAAGACTGAGGGAAAACCTGATTGGTTCATTCAACACTTTGAAGACTGTACTCCATTCCGCCTGGTCAACATAGAGATGTTCTCCATGCTCCCTAGAAGACTAGAAGCCGTCAAAGATCTACACCTGCCTGGCACTGAAGTTTTGCTCTGTGTGGGCACCATGTTCAGGGTGCCTACAAAGTGGGAGTTTGTTTGCTGGAAGTTTTCTCCATGCATGTGGGGTAATTTGTTTGTTTTCTTGTCAGGGACCGCAGGATTTTCCTGCTGCTGCCAAACAGCATAAATAGTACGTCAGAAGGTCTGCCCTGAATAGGGCAGACATTCTATGGTACTTTCACTAACGGCCCAATATCAGTTGATCTACCACTCAGAGGTTTCAATTGGCAAGCCAGCTGCTGCTTTGCTTGCAGGAACATGACAGTTCACCCAACTCTTAGCGGTATGTGAACCGGGACTATGTCTGACAAGCTACTCCACAGCATCATGACGGTGTACCCTGACTGCCAAACTCTAAATAAGCACATTTCATTGGCGTGGGACTGGAAAATCCAGCAATTTGTGGATGCTGGGATAAATAATTTCTTGAAAAATGTGCTGGCAGTGGTGTATCTCCTGGTGGCATTACTGCCAGAATCCAGTACTTATGGCAGAGGTCATTCTGTTAAAGGATTCAACACAGCATTCACTACTTCCTCCATAAATCATATGATTTTCTCTTTTCACCCCACTTTGAATCTGGTTGTTAGTGTTTTATTTAAAAAGTTAACCCAAACTCGTTGTTCTGACAGCGTGAAGACTGCAAGTTTATTTACGTCATTTAGGTCAACATGTACAATGTTTTTTGCTGTTTGCTAACGCAAAAAGGCTTTTTGAAATGTGCAAGACCCTTTTTGCGATTCAGTAACCTATTATTGAATCGCACATTGGGTTTGTGATTCGGTATTAGGAAGCGGCATGTTTAGGGCGTTCCTTCCTAATACCCTATCACATAGGTGTGAATGCGGTTGCAAAACATTTGCATTTTACCATCTAATTCAAGTAGATGGTAGCCCATTTGCAAATGGGAAGGGTCCCACATGGATCCCTTCCCTTTTGTGAATGTTTGTAAACACATTTTTTAAGAGCAGGCAGTGGTTCCATGGACTCCTGCCTACTCTTAAAAAAATGAAAGAAAACGTTTCAGTTTTCTAAACGCATCCAGTTTTCCTTTAAGGAAAACAGGATGCATTAAAAAAATGTAATTGAAAAGCAATCACAGACATGTGGTCTTCTGCCACCATCCCTGTGATTTTTGCAATTCCCAATGGGTCGCAATCCAAGACCTACCTCATTAATGTTCATGAGGTAGGTCTATTTGCAACCCACTGGGACACACAAAATGTGTAAAACACACATTTGTACATGGGTCTTTGTGATTACCAAATAGCGAATTGCAGAAATGTGCTTTTGGTAATCGCAAACACATACCATTGTACATGTGTCCCATCATTTTTTGGTACTATTATTCTAGGATAAATATGTGAGTTCATTTTCCATACTGATGAGTTCCTTTGTGAGTAAGACTTTGTATTGTGAAATTCTGTTATAAACAAAGAAGACCACAACACTCAGTGAAGCTCTGAGCATCTAAGCAGGAAGTGGCGGGTCATCCACCCACTGACAAAGTTCACCAACTGACAAAAATGTCAAATATGAGATTTGTTGGGACTATTTGCAGTGCTCACATACAGGGTTCATCACTGTTGAACATTACCCAATTATTAGATCCTGTTCGAGAATTTTCTGAAGTGCGATGTTATATTACCACCCCCTGCAGTTCATGTTCCCCATGAAAACCCATATCTATTTCACATCCTGCTTTGAAAAATTAAGGACACAATTACTGTTGTTTTCTTTCCACGATGTATGCTTGTCTCTTTCTTTAAAAGAAGTGAATATTGAGCAACTTGGTATAAAAAAAGTTCCCTCTCTAAATATGTCGGCCATGCAATACATTCATGTAGAGAGCAATAGAAACATTTAAAGAGGTCACCCGACACTAAAAAAAATACAACATTGATTGTATGTACCTAAATCTCTGTATGAATTGTACGCATTTGCACTTTTATGGCCAAAGGACCACAATAAAGTTTATGATGAACATTGATTGTTGTTGTACTCTTCAGAGTAAAGGAGCTAAAGGTATGTTAAAAGATGTGAAATGGAAGGCTGAACAAAACATCTGGAACCCAGATGAGCCAACACCCGGACCTTGGAATGGATCACCAGCATTAAACGAAATCTTTGCCACCAATTCATACAGTGTGCAGTTCTGGAGGCCATGTCTCAGGAAGGAAGAACATGGATTACTACTGAGAGAGTGCAGGTTCTGGACAGGCAGAAATTCTACCAAGAAAAAGGCAGGATTTAAATCCATGAAAATTTGAAGAAAGGGAGAGAAGCTAGAGATATTTAAATACTTCAGATGCATTAGTACTGTAGAGTGGGTGAGCATATTCCAGTCTGACTCTAGAAGAAGGGGTCCTAAAATAAGAGTGGTCCAATTAAGCTCTAAAGTAACCTAAGGAAGTTCCAAAAATGAGAATGATAAATGCGTGGAATAGTCCTTTAAGGATAGAGGCGGCCAGGGTCAGTCTTGGACAGAAAATTGGCCTGGGCACCAAAATAAAAGAGGTCCCATTAGTTATTTATTTATTTATTTTATAGTTTTATAGAGCGCGAACCAGACCCGTGAGGGTATCAGAGCGCTTTACATGATTAAGGGGAGGTATACAAGTGTAGGGACGGGAAGGATCAAATTAAGGAAGGTAGGGGACACTGTGATAATTAACACAATTTACAACAAGGGGTGGTGATGGACAGAGTCTCTGAATTAAGCAGAGTACTCTCACCCAGTCAAGAGATCAGGGCTAGATCCAACACCGTTTTTTAGCTCATTGCACCATCCCAGTTTCAGAACCTGGCTGTATGCAAATTAGTCTGTCCCTGGCCCAGTGCATCATGGGAACAGGGCAGACCAGACTACAAAAGCCAATTCTTACACTGGGAAGGAAACAAGCTTCCGGGGACCGGTTTCTGGCATTTCAGCCGTCTTCGGCCCGGCTTGCTTGAATCCTGATGGTGCAATGAGCAAGGGACTCACATCTGAGCATACCCTTCCACGCTTAGGGTGGACAAAATAATTTACAACAAGGGGTGGTGATGGACAGAGTCTCTGAATTAAGCAGAGTACTCTCACCCAGTCAAGAGATCAGGGCTAGATCCAACACCGTTTTTTAGCTCATTGCACCATCCCAGTTTCAGAACCTGGCTGTATGCAAATTAGTCTGTCCCTGGCCCAGTGCATCATGGGAACAGGGCAGACCAGACTACAAAAGACAATTCTTACACTGGGAAGGAAACAAGCTTCCGGGGACCGGTTTCTGGCATTTCAGCCGTCTTCGGCCCGGCTTGCTTGAATCCTGATGGTGCAATGAGCAAGGAACTCACATCTGAGCATACCCTTCCATGCTTAGGGTGGACAAAATAATTTACAACAAGGGGTGGTGATGGACAGAGTCTCTGAATTAAGCAGAGTACTCTCACCCAGTCAAGAGATCAGGGCTAGATCCAACACCGTTTTTTAGCTCATTGCACCATCCCAGTTTCAGATAATTAACACTGCAGTTTTTATTAACACTGCAGCTTTAATAGATTCTTAGGAGGTCACTAGTTATGTCACTTCATGTTAACATAGGAATGTTCTGATAAGAGTCAGTTGATGTCTGCTGGCATTGTATGTGGATGGGATCTTTATTCCTGCATCTTGGATTTATTTATGGAAATACTTCAGATACATTATACAGGAAAAGCACGCCACACGTTTAAAGACCGGCTACATGTGATATAAAAATTAAAACAGGTAGATACATTATACAAGTGAATTAGAAAGCTAAAAAAGTGGCCCATGTTTCCAAAGTGTGGCAGTTTTGAACTTGTAAAGATATTCCTTATAGGTGTTTTGCAAGATGTGGAAGATTGGATGGATTTGAACTTGCTGCAGGCAATTTTTGTGTTACCATCATGAAAATCCAGCCCAGGGGACTATAAAACAGGCCCACAAACAGTCTGAAAACTCTCAGTCCTGTCAGAACAGCCCATCCGGCACTGCCTGATTGACCTATAGCCCAGCCAGACTCTTGAGGTGACGAAGAAAAGAGTAATCGAATATCAAATGGTCTGGCACAGACACTATAATATTGCGATTTCAAAGCAAAGAAAGCACTGGATACTAATTCTCTGATTACAACTGCTTCCGATATCAAGACTCCTAGGATGCTGGTATTCCGGACCGTTACAAGTTGGCCCATGAGAAATGAGGAATAACATTGGGGAATTTCTGCCCCGGCACTGGTACCTGCATGATTTCCCATATGACAAGGCCTATTTTCACCCAAAGAGTTTGCCTGCTTTTCGTAGGTGGAATGTCTGGGAGAAGTAAATGGGAGCCGCGGTTTTCCCGCAGTTCTTGCAACTCCTGTTTCAGATAATATCTCCTATTACTGGCCGAATCAGGACTAACAGGACTATTGTAATAAGACTCTAAATTGCACCCTGGGGTTTGGCCGAAAAGGAAAAGGGCATACGTTATGGGCCAGGTTAGCCTTGTCTTCTAATAATGTATATATATTTAGGATGCTTGGAACCTTTAGGTAGTTTGAAAATTGGGTATTACTATATCAACTCTCGCATTGTATATTTGAGAACCAAGAGGCAGTACAGTTTGTAGAGTATGCAATATAAATAATATATTTCAGTCATTCTTTTATACTAAGAGGGCCTATGAGAAAGGGACTCTGGGGAAAAAATGTACACGGATGTGGACACTGGAACATGGACACTGACAACGGGACACAGACCCAATAATGAGACACTGACGTGGGACACAAACATTGGGATAAGGCCTACGAAACATGGCAGTGGGATAGGGAGACAAGGACAGTGATTAGGATAATGGGCAAGGAGACTAAGCCAGAAATTTGAACAAAGGGATATGTACATTGGGATAAAGACACTGGAGCACAGACAGGGATGCAGGGACACAAACACCAAGATGTGTACTCAGGGAAACCAAATCCGACAGAATATACCAAATTTGGAACACCGTAAGATTGGAATATGAACCCTGGAAAACAGGAACTGACCCTGGCAAGGAAACTGGGATATTCAAATATGAATAATGCAACACTGGTGATGGGAACCTTGAAATTGGAACGTGGGCACGGAAACTCAAGCATAGGGAATGTGGCAGTGGAAATAGACAGTAAGCCAGGCAAAGACATGAGGACACTGACGCTGGTAAATGGACTACGGTACTTACATCATGGAAAACAGTTACGTACAAATATGCAGGGATGTCGGTGTAGTTGTATGTCACAATATCAACTATCAATGTATCATCACAATAAACATACATAATGAAGTACAGATTTACTATTTTTAAACCCACGTCTATTTAGCTTGATTATATATTGGTAGTCGATATTGTGGAGTCAAGATAAGGGAAGGTCGATATTTAAACTTTGATACTACAGAAGAATTGGAGGAATACCCATGGGTAAGAGTACAAGGACATGGACATTGGCCCAAATCAGCGAACCAAGGACGCTAGGACTCACAGACCATTACAAGAACACAGACTTGACACAGGAACTTTGTCACAGAAAATGAGGAACTGGGACTGGGAGACCAGAACATGGTAAACAGGCACTAAAACATAGTAGACATTGGCAAATGGATATCGGCACTGGGACGCGTAAAAGGGAAAGGAAACTTGTACATGGACAAAAAGATTAGGACATGGCGCATTGACCCTGGAGTGTGGCCAGACTCTGGGACTCTGACATTGGAAAGCTCAACCAGGGATCATGGGACTAACCATGCCCAGAAAATGAACTGTCACTGGGACACTAACAATGGGGCACTGACACTGTGTCATGGACACACCAATGGGATAAAGACACTGCAACAAGTGCCAGTAGATGAGGAAACTTGAACACAGACATGGACACGAGATACTGACCACAGTAAATAGATACCAATACATGGACACTGAAAATAACAAGCATTTGCAATGCAATTGGTCTTGCTTTGTGAGAGTTTAAGCTATTGGCATTGTAAATGGCAATAACATTTATTCTTCTGTTTAGAAAACTAACACATAAATAAAAGGCTTTGTCATTTACGATGCCAATAGCTTAAACTCTCGACCTGAACTTTGATGGGGTCGTGGGGGAGGGCAAGTGTGAGGGGTGAGATTGTGTTGGGCATGGCATGAGAGATCCAGGAGATAAGGGAGTACGGAGTACTAGCCAATGCCAGGTGTGTGGCTGCCATTGTATAGTACCCTGATAAAAAGAAAAGATGCCAGCCGCTATAGTTTAAGTGGACCGCCTTGGCTAAATAAAGAAAGAAAGGAGCGCAGCCGCTATAGTCAAAGCGAACCGCACTGGGAACCTAATTGAAGAAAGGAGTGCAGCTGCTATAGTTAAAGCGGACAGCCATGGCAAAATAAAGAAAGTAAGGAGCGCAGCCGCTATAGTCAAAGGGGACCTCACTGTCAACGTAAATAAAGAAAGTAGCGTGACCGCTATAGTTAATCAATCAATCAATCAATAAACTTGCAAAACGCACTACTTACCCGTGAGGGTCTCAAGGTGCTGAGGGGAGGGGAGCTGCTACTGCTCGAAGAGCCAGGTCTTGAGGAGCCTTCTGAAGGTGAGCAGGTCTTGGGTCTGCCGCAGATGGGTGGGGAGGGTGTTCTAGGTCTTGGCGGCGAGGAAGGAGACGGCTCTGCCGCCGGAGGTCGTTCGTTGGATGCGTGGGATGGCGGCGAGGGCGAGGCTGGTGGAGCGGAGTTGGCGGGCGGGGGTGTAGAAGTTGAGTCTGTTGTTCAGGTAGGCTGGTCCGGTGTTGTGGAGTGCTTTGTGTGCGTGGTTGAGGAGCTTGAAGGTGATCCTCTTGTTGACGGGGAGCCAGTGCAGGCCTCTTAGGTGGGAGCTGATGTGGCTGCGCCGCGGGATGTTGAGGATCAGGCGGGCGGAGGCGTTTTGGATGCGTTGCAGCCGTCGTATGTGTTTGGTCGTGATTCCTGCGTAGAGTGCGTTTCTGTAGTCCAGCCTGCTGCTGACGAGGGCTTGGGTCACCGTTCTTCTTGTTTCGGTCGGGATCCACTTGTAGATCCTGCAAAGCATGCGGAGGGTGTTGAAGCAGGAGGAGGAGACGGTGTTGACCTGCTTTGACATGGAGAGGGGGGAGTTGAGGATGAATCCTAGGTTGCGTGCGTGGCCCGTGGGTGTTGGTGCTGCTCCCAGTGTGGTCGGCGACCAGGAGTCGTCCCAGGTGGAGGGGGTGGGGCAGAGGATGAGGACCTCGGTCTTGTCTGAGTTCAGTTTTAGGCGGCTGCTCCTCATACACTCGGCAATGGCCTTCATTTCCTCGTGGAGGTAGGTTTTGGTGGTGTGCGGGTTTTTGGTGATGGAGAGGATGAGTTGGGAGTCGTCTTTGTAGGAGATGATGTTCAGGTCGTGCTGGCGGGCCACTTGTGTGAGGTGGGCCATGTAGACATTGAACAGGGTCGGGTTGAGGGATGAACCCTGGGGTACGCCGCAGATGATGTCGGTGGCTTCGGATCGGAAGGGTGGGAGGCGGACTCTCTGGGTTCTGCCAGAGAGAAAGGACGTGGTCCAGTCCAGGGCCTTCTCCTGGATTCTGGCTTCTTGGAGGCATGTCCTTAGTGTGCGGTGGCAGACTGTGTTGAAGTTGGCCGACAGGTCCAGGAGGATGAGGGCAGAAGTTTCGCCATTGTCTACTTGGTGCCTGATGTCATCTGTGGCAGCGATGAGCTGCCTCTGTGCTGTGGTTTCGTCTGAATCTGGACTGGGATGGGTCTAGGATATTGTTGTCCTCGAGGTAACGGGTCAGTTGTGTGTTGACGATCTTCTCGATGACCTTCGCTGGGAATGGGAGTAGGGAGATGGGCCGGAAGTTCTTGAGGTCCTTGGGGTCCGCCTTGGGTTTTTTGAGGAGGGTGTTGATTCCGGCGTGCTTCCAGCTTTCCGGGAAGAGCGCTGTGCCAAAAGAGATGTTGATGACCTTCCGTAGTTGGGGGGCGATTGTAGCGTCTGCTTTGTTGAATACGTGGTGAGGGCAGGGGGTCTGACGGTGATCCTGAGTGGATGGAGTTCATGACCTTGCGAGTCTCGTCATCGTTGACGTGGGACTAGGAGGTCACCTGGTTGGTGCAGATGGCGTTCTGGGTGGAGGATGCCGTAGTCGGGGCGGTCGAGTTGTTGAAGGTGTCATGGATGTCAGTGATTTTGCTATGAAGAAGGTGGCCAGTGAGTCGCACAGATCTTGTGAGGGCGGGATGTCGTTGGTGTTTGAGCTGGGGTTGGAGAGTTCCTTCACTATGCTGAAAAACTCTTTGCTTTAGTGTGAGTTGCAGTCCAGGCGGGCTTTGAAGGAAGATCTCTTGGCTGTTCTGATGTGTTGGTGATGTCTGTGGGTTGCGTCCTTGTGGGGCGTGTGCGTTTGGAGGTCTGGAGCTCTTCGGTGAACCAGGCGGCTTTCTTGCTGGAGTGGTTGTTTGAGGCATTCTTGAGCGGGGCGAGAGTGTTGGCGCAGTCGTCTATCCACTGTCTGAAGTTATGGGCGTCGGCGTCAGTGGGCGGGTTCTGGGTGAGGGTGGAGGTCAGCTGATCCTCGGTGACTTTGCTCCAGCAGCGGCGGGGTAGCTGTTGGGTGCGGTGGTGCGTGGTTGGTTTCTTGAAGGTGAAGTGAATGCAGCGGTGGTCGGTCCAGTGGAGTTCGGTGGTGTGGTTGAAGGCGAAGTGGGTGCCTGTGGAGAAGACTTGGTCCAGCGTGTGGTCGGCGGCGTGGGTGGGTTCAGTGACGAGTTGTTGGAGGCCGAGGTTGTCGAGGTTGTCGATCAGGGTGGCGGGGTTGGCGTCGTTGTTGTTCTCGAGGTGGAAATTCAGGTCCCCGAGGAGGATGTAGTCCATGGAGGCGAGTGCGTGGGTGCTGGCAAGGTCGGCGATGAAATTGCTGAACAGAGCCCGTGGTCCGGGGGGGTCTGTAGATGAGTGTTCCTCTGAGGGTGGTGTTGGGGTCGATGTGGATCCGAAAAGTGTAAGTGTGCGGTGGTGTTGAGGGTGTCGTCGGCGTGGGTGTAAACCTGGAGGGTGGACTTGTGGGTGATGGCTAGGCCTCCTCCAGTTCTGTTGGTGCGGTCCCTGTAGGTGATCTTGTAGCCGTCAGGGATGGCTACGGCGATGTCGGGTGCCGAGGAGTCGTTCCACCAGGACTTGGTCAGGAAGGGAACGTCTGGGGCAGAGGTGTTGAGCAGGTCCCAGAGCTCGACGGCGTGTTTGCGTGCGGAGCGGGTGTTGAGGAGTATGCAGCGGAGGTGGTTGGGACCGATCCTTGGAGGTTTGGTAGCTAAAGCAAACCACACTGTCAAAGTAAATAAAGAAAGGAGCGCAGCCGCAATAGTTAAAGCTGACCGTGCTGCCAAAAAAGGTAAATATTGATTAAAAGGTGCAGCTGGTTTTGTGTATATGGTGCGTCTGCCAATACTAAACAAGCTGGTTTTGTAACTATGTCACGTCTGCCATTCCTAAAAAAGTATTAAAAGCAGGTGCCGTGCTGCGTTACTGGAAAGCATGTCATGGGTGGAATAGGTTAAATCGTTCAATAAAAGAGTGCTCACAGAATAAATAAAACATAACGAGTAACAACATAAGTAAAAGGTCCAATCCTCATGGGAGGTTACAAATGCAGACAAGGCGGCAATAAGGAGGGACTACTAAGCCTATTCATGTATCAAAAGCAACCATTTAAAAAGGACAGTAACAGAAGACAATTGAAAAATTGGGTGGAAAATGGGCGGAGCTTCAAGTCCATACCTGAATACAGCATTCCTCGCAAAGTAGCGCATGCGCTGCCCACGCTCGACATAAAAAAACATGAACTTTGGAATAGAATATTAGCACTCATATGCAGGGACTGAGACCAGGGCGGCTCCTCAACTAGGGCGGAGGAGCGTCACCCCACTGCTTTCTCGCACAAACATAAAATGGTAATAACTACCATTTTATGTTTCTGCTTCTTGCACTCGGAGAGAAGCAGAAGGGTTTAGTTGTGGGCGGGGCTGCTCTGCAAGCATGGGAGGAGTGGTGTGCCCACTCCTGAGGGCGCAATGACTGTTTGGTCAGCCCTCTGGGGCCGTCCAAACCAGTCATGCGTACTCTGCAAAGTAAAAGCAAAGCAGCCTACATGGAGAAAATGTCCTCCCTGTAGGCCCCTGGCTCGGCGGCGGCCCCATCATTCACAACGCTGCCATTGCAGCGTTGTGATTGGCTTAGGGGAGGGAGGCTGCCTGCTTCTTGTTCCTGCTGAGTGGTAGGTTTTTACGGGGAATTGCCCGAGTGAAACTACCTGACCTGGGTCATAAATGCTATTCGGTTGCGGACAATGGTCAGAGTAGTGAACATTCAAATACAAACATCCACTGTGTAGTGCATGAAAACATATCACCTTGATTAGTGTTGGATTTGGTATCAATTATTTAATACATTTATTACGATATATTCAAATGCAGTCATAATCAAAGCATTTGAAACGATCAAGGTGCTCTGAAGCGTGAAAGGAAAATGGATGGAAATAGGGAATGTTGAAGTGATGCATTAATTTACGGGGGAAATGCGTACGGTACTTAGTGTGGCATGCAGATGTTATGCCCCAAAACTTCGCAATAAGTGCTCTTTATTGCACCTGATAAACAGCGTATCTCAGGAAATTGTTATTTATCGGGTGTGTTATATAACACCTTCAGTCCAACAAATTCGGAATCAGGGCCTATGTGTTAGACATTTTAGCAGACCTAAATAGAGGGAGTTCTGTAACGGATCCTTGAAGTAACTAAGGCATGAACCACGGTTTTCTTGACTTGACCACGGGAGGACAGAAACCATCTTTGTTAAGGTTCTTAGGAATCGTAAAACATAGAACCACCTTTGTATGCACGCACCCCAGCACTGCACAGCACTCTCTGACCAGATCCTAGAGACTAAAGTCCATGCAAATGGCGGACACTGCACTTTGCAAACATCACCCAATCACAACAAAGGATAATGCCCAGTGGGTCCCTGCTCTGATGGAGCGCTCATTCATCTCCACAGCGGGGTCAAGCGAGTGACTTTTTATCCAAACAAGTCAGATACATGGGGACACCAGGCAAGCGTCTTCCTTTGTGTTAATCCAGTCTTTATTATGCTAAAGTGGTAATTTCTTTGCAAAGTGATCTCTGTGTAACGCAGGTCAGTTTTTTTGTCCTAGGCATGAGAGTTTAATGGAAAACTGTCACCGTCTAAGCAGCTGTTAAGATTATTGTAAAGAGTTGGGGTCATTGGCATGCTAAGGTGGTCAGTTTCATGCTAAGCAGATCAGTAGTTTGTTAATCAGGTCGATTTTTGTGGGTTTTTTCCTGCTTGAAGCTGATTAACTTCCAACATGTATTACAGAGGTTTTTACCAGATTCATAGTTCTTAACCTAGATGGTGTAATATACAGATCCCCATTTTCAAACAATAGCCATTAATATAAAGTAGTTTCTGAGGGTTCAGTTCCGGAGAGGTGGGTGTCAGCTGTTGCTTCCCGTGAACTGTGTGCGTTTCTGGTGATATGTTAGGCAATCCCTTTAGATTCTATTGTGGCGAAGGTCGGTTTCGTACTGTATATAACTATAGAGACAAGTACATGATGCTAAATGCCTCGTGTTTATTTTTGCAGCACGCACATTTTCTTGCTAGCCAATGGTTCTATGGTTATGGATCTTTGAAGAAGAAACGATTTGGCTGGCGCCGCCAAGATTGAAAATGTCACCCCCTACATCCAGCCGCTGGTACACAAAAATTGAGCAGCAGACGCTGAACCCACACCCAGGCATATTTGCATTTAATGCAAAAGAAAAGAAAATGAATCTGATAACGCATAAAAATGTCGTTTTATCAATAGCTCACTTTCATGGCTTTCAATACCGACGGTGCTCTTTGGAAAACATAAATTCCTAGGTTTTCAGACAGTTTATTTTTTCTGTAAATTGTAGGCACCTGGGTTTATAATATTGAAGTCAGTTTCACGTGTCTGACATTCCGCGTGGTGTTAGACCGCTCTGTATTATATCAGTTTTAGTGTCCCCCATCAGTTACTTGTCAGCAAGGAGGGTTTTGCGCCTGCAGCGACGTGGGGACTGCAAACCCCAGCATGCCGGCGCCTCTGGGGGAGGGGCGGCCGGCTGGAGGGGGTGGGCGCAGCGGGCGCCGAGACCTGCAGGGCGGAGAGAGAGAGTGTGGGCCTGGAAGTAAGAGGTGGGAGCGTGGGAAGTGAACTGAGTCAGAGCTTGGTGGAGCTACAAAGGGAACGGAGCTGAATGAGCTGCGATCCCAGGAGCATCGGAGCCTGCAGGGGCACGGGACCGGCGCAGGGGCTGCAGGAGCAGAGCGCACAGGGGAAAGGGGCCGAGGAGCCAGGCTCGCAGGGAGGAGATAGGCTGTGGAGCCGGCGCCCGGACTTGGCTGGCTGAGGGGCTCGGATCGGACACTCCTCCCGACTCTGGATGGTCTATGCGGGGTTTGCTTGCGCTGCCACCGACCGGACTGAGTGGTTTCGTCCTCCGCAGGGGTGGACTCCCCAGGTTTGCATCCCCAACGAGTGATTTGGCTGCTGGGTTCCTGTTTGGCGACTTTCTCCGGGACTCGTGTGTCGTTCTCATCTGGGATCTGCTGGGAGCGCAGGAGAGACTGGGCTGAAGGTGAGTGCGGCATCGGGAAAACACCTTGGACTCTGCTGTAGTGCACCCCCCTCCCCCGATCTGTGACCCCCCTAAAAGCGCTCCATAGCGCAGAGCCCAGCTGTGCAGAAGTTTGTTGTGCGAGAGTTTGGAACGATGGTCACAATGGCTGAGGGGAGACCTTTGTGCGCTTTTTGGCTACAAGCCCTTCTGTGCGTGCACGAGACTTTGTTTTAGGGGAGCGCGTATCCGAATCCCCCCAATTCTTTGTGCTGTTGATCTGGATCGCAGTCACTCCTCACGGGGTGTCTGGTGTGTGCATGCAAACACCCAGAGTTGTTTATGCTTTTTCGGTCTGCTAGTGACTCGAATGCTCCCTGACGCCGCGCTTCGTGGCACTGCAGCCTAACAGTATGTTGATCGCGGAGCCAGGGGCTTAGCTATCAAAAGTACCTCAGGTGTAGTGTAACCGACGCCCGTGGAAGTGAGAGGGTCCCCATAACTGTGTTTTTGTGTGTGCGTGTTTTTTTTAAAAAACATATAAAGTAGGATTTGTGGGACCTGACGCCCGTGCATGCGATAGAAATGCATGTTGGGATGGGAGGGGGTATGACATTGCACGGTGGCCACTGGGACGGGCGAGGAACTAGGCTAGTTTGATCGGTGCGAAACTAACTCTGGTGAGTGGTGGTTCGCCAACACCTGGTGTTCTCTACCCCTTTCTGGTGCCGCGAAGCCCGCTGCTGGTTCACTAGCGCTAAAGAAAACAAAAGCTTGCCCGGAGCAGGCAGAGGGGAAAAGCCAAGCCTCGGGCCAAAGAAAATAATCGGCTCTGGGGGAGGGGCGGGCGGGCCCGGGGTCTGGAGAAGGCTTCGGCTCGGTGGCCAAGGAGGGGGAGGGCGGCCCTTCTGGACCACGAACGGGGGAGCAGAGATTACCCCTGCCATAGGTGGGGGAGAGGAGGCGGTGCCGGCGAGCCTTGGTGTGCCAGGGGGCGTGGGCTGTCCTGGGGCCCAGGAACGAACAATTAGCGCCGGGATTGGTGAGGGGGGGGTTAAGGGGGTAAAGCCTTCAGCGACCCCTGGATGAGAAGTGTTTTCTTTGGGGTGCTTCAGGTGCGCCAGGAGGGGGGTGCGCCTGCAGGGGGGTGGGGAGACTTGTCTTTGCGGGGAGAAAAGGGGGTGCGCGTCAGGGCATCAACTTTTCTTGTGTGTGTGTGTTCATGTAGCCTCCCTGCCGTCCTATAAAGGCTTCCCGTAAGCTCTCGCCCCCTCCCGACTTGTTTCAAGTTTTTTCCATGCCTGGTGTTGGCAGCAGGCAGGGAGTGAGGAATGTGATGGTGTGTTTGTGACTGTTCTGTTAGGGGGCGGTGTGTGAAAAGAGGTGGGCCAGGAAGGGTTGTTTTTGTGCTCGTGAGTGACGTGTGTACGACGGGTGCAAGGAGTATCTATTGGGAAGAGGGGACAACGTGTGTTTTGAGAGGGGTTTGAAGAGGTCGTACGCTGAGGAGAAATTGTGGGGAGCATAATGTAACTTTCCCTTTTCTGCACGAATGTGACCTGCTCCAAGCCCAGCACTAACGAAAAGGACACATTGACATTACTCCTGGTCTCCTGCCCTGAAGTCACATTACTCATTACTCCTGCACTGAAGTCACATTATTCCTTCCCTGAAGCCATATTACTCCTTCCCTGAAGTCATATTACTCCTGCACTGAAGTCACATTACCCCCAGTCCCCTTTACTTCTGGTCACTTCTCCTGCGCTGAAATAACGTAGTTCAAGGTCCCCATCCTCCCCATCTCTTGTGCAAATGCAACTTGCCCCAGGCACTATGCATACTTGAGCAGAGTGGCGATCACTTTATACATCATACAATTATTTCATGTAATCCACACCTGTAATGTCTTTTTGCATGTATTTAAGCTGCAACTGGCGCCATCTCCTGCAAAAAGTAAGCCACACCTGTCTGTCTCTGCACCTGGCACCGTGTGATTTACACGGGTATCCCCTGCACGAATGTAACCCGGGCCCACTTTAATGTAACCTACATTTGGCTCCATCTTCCCCACGAATGTAACCTATACCTGGCTGATTTATTCACTTCTGTAACCTACACCTGCTGCATGTAACGCACTCCTCGTTCTGTCTCCTACTCTGACCTGGCCCTTTCCTGGCTACGAGGAAACGCATTGGTGATGGGTGGAGGACTGCAAACGGTCTCAAACGCTGCCAGTCACTTGGGTCGTGTTTGAGGCCATCAGTTTACTCCCCCTGCGGCACAACAGAGACTGTCTATATGCAAAGCCGCCTTGGTTTGGCGCCAGCAGAGCAGTCCAGCCCAAACTGCCAAGCCAGGCTCCCTCCGAATGGGAAAACAAACGTCCCCAGCCAAGTTTTTGCGTACTTGGGCTCGTGAGGTATAGCTGGAGTCCTGTGCCACAGGACCTGGGTGTGTCATATGCACTTCTGAACCTGCAACTGGGTCAACTCCTTCAGTTCTACACCTACAAACAAACAGCAAAATCTGGCACTAATGTTAGCAAGGTTCGACTGGCCTACAGGCAGGGCCACTGGAATTATGCAACGAGAGGCTCAAATTATGTGGCGAAGTTGAGTACATTATATGGTATAATGTGGTACCTTTTGTAAATTGTTTTACTTCGTTATTTTTAAACTTGGTAACTGTTAGGGCCTTGGTTGCACCTCGTTAGTACCAGTTTAATACCCAAATTTAGCATTAAGAAAGGGGACCAGTCCCGCTTTGCCCTGCACTGGAACACGTGGCACTGCAAATTAAGTAACTTTTGAACCATTTGAGCTAGAAACAATTTTTTGGGTCAAAATACCAAGATTATGAGGCCAATGATGGTTTGTTCAGCAAATCTATTATTATGTGAAAATCGGTTGCACAATCACATAATTCCAGTGGCCCTGCCAATAGGGCAGTCGGGCAGAGCCCATGGGCTGGTCTAACAGGTCAGTTTAATGATATTCTGAGTCGGTTTTGATTTAACATAACGTGTATTTGTAAAGTACATGTTCACCCAGAAGGGTCCTATTGTCATAAATGTTTATAGTTACCCACCTCAAAGGTACTCATTTTATCTACATGAGAAGGATGAAAGGCTGAGTGCACCCACTGGGATTTAATCCTGTGACTTTGAGCTCAAACACAGGCTCCTCCAGGACCCAGGCACCAGACCGGCGCCTGATATTAAACTGAACATTGCCTATAGAAAGCTCAAATCCATACGGTCTTCCAAACCGTGTAAAACACTTCATACCACTCGTCTTTACGAGTTCAAAATAGTCCCCAATTGGGAACATTGGACTTTTATTTTTAGCTATCTAATAACCTAATGGGGCCACTTTTATGTTGGTGCCCGGGCCTAATTTCTGTCCCAGTCCGATCCAGGTGTAAACCTCATCTGGCGCCCTCACCTGCATGCCTCACCCACACCTGCATTACTCACCCACGCCTAACTCTATCTAATGCACCAATGCCTTCTTCACCAGGCTCCAGCGCCCGCACTTCCTATCCCCAGGCACCTCCTGTCAAGAAAACAACCCAGCCCCGAAGTGATACAACCGCTGCTGCCTTGGTGCTTGCAGGGCATGTGGCGGTGTTTGTTCCACGGTGGCACCCGTGGGCCAATAAGATGTTTACTGTATCAGGGTTCCGCTGTTCCGCCTCGTCTGCTTGAAGGCCGCTCAAATAGGCCAATATGGGGCGAGCGGGTAGTGGGTGAATTGTTTCCCACTATGCTGACTCCGAAGTAAATGACAAGGTGTATCTCAAAGTTTTTTTCGTGTTTTTTCTCTCTCTTTCTCTCTCTTTCTCTCTCTTTCTCTCTCTTTCTCTCTCTTTCTCTCTCTTTCTCTCTCTCTCTTTCTCTCTCTTTCTCTCTCTTTCTCTCTCTTTCTCTCTCTTTCTCTCTCTTTCTCTCTCTTTCTCTCTCTTTCTCTCTCTTTCTCTCTCTTTCTCTCTCTTTCTCTCTCTTTCTCTCTCTTTCTCTCTTTCTTTCTCTCTCTTTCTTTCTCTCTCTTTCTCTTCGTGACTAAGAATGCCATCCAGTGTACCAGCTTACTGGCGAGGTGCTGTCCCTCCCTCCCATTAGCCTCCTTTTGCTGTTCTGCCCGGGTTCAGGGAAGGGCAGCACGTCCCAGGTCCTACTGCCCCAACCGGGGCCAGTGAGGTGGCTCCCCCCGCTGGAGCCTCAGCCCTGAGTCAGGTCTCGTGCGCACGGCCCCCCGCGGAGAGCCCACGCATCAGGAGTGCGTCACCGCGCTCACGTGCTGGGTGAGTGTCCCTCTAGAGTGCACCGGAAGTTGGGCCAGGCTGTGTTCTCAGCATCCAACGACCTGTCTGGCATCCGTTGAACTGGTGTGTTTAGTCTGTCCTGCCCAGCGGCTGGTCCTCAGTGTGGTTAACATCTGACTCTTGGCTGCCACATTTCCAGGTCCATGAACGACAAGCTGCTCCCACCCAGGTTATTCTTCCGGTACATTATGGGAATTTTCCTTGTTTATAATGAGGTAAAGACCACATGTCCCAGAATGCAAATAAAAAAAAAACTGGACTGGAACAGTTAGTGGAGCTTGGACCTGGGAAACTTGGCAGGTGTGGGAGGCTTGGATTCTATCCGGCTGTTTATGAGCATCCAGTGTGTGGACTGTACCATCATGTCCTTTGGGTGTACGCTGCTTTGTAAAACAAGGATGGTCCAGCCAGGGTGCACGCGTGTTAACTCGGGACACCTCTATTGGTCACCTGGTCTTGGATTAGATTAATGAAACTTTACTCATTTTAAAGGCTCCAAACACGATGAACCCTTAAATCCTGTGTTGGAGTACGGTGGGGTTAAGTCATGTCTGAAAGGGTTAATGCAGATGTCCCTGCTCTGGTGTTGGTACTAGTTAGTGCAGGCTGGTGGAAGCCTTGCGCAAACTACGGAAGCACATAGCACATGCGCGCTGTTTGCGCGCGCAGGCCTGGATAACACGCATTGCTTTGGAACCATACTTTAGCCCCAATTTGCTGTGGCTGAGTTTGCGCGTGGAATTAGCTGCTCTGACGTGATCGGACATAGGTCCTATGCTGCGCTCTGCCAGTGCCCAGTGGCAGACTGTCTTGTACAAAATCGGGGTTTCACCTACAAAGACTGCTTCCTGTGACATTCTGAGCTCAGTCCTTTGGCGCAGCGGAGAAGAAAACGCCATAAAAATGAACTAAAAACTGTTGTTCGGTTTTCTGCTCTCATTTGCTTCGTCCTGGGCGATATCGGTCCTACATTTCAACCCACAGCTTTTCAACTGAGTAGGTTTAATGGCTAGACATCCGGTTTGGCAGGTCTGTTCACTTACCGTCTTCTCTTGATTTGGACACTTCTTGACCAATATTTACTGAGTCCAAGATCATTTGCTTTTTATTTACTGTTTGTTTTTCTTCTTTCTTTAACTCCACAATTTTTGACTGGAGGCTGCTCCCAGCACATTTTTCCCTTTCCACCGCTCTTTATTTGCTAGTGTAATGCCAATCCATGGAAAGGAAGGCTGGCTGGGTGCCTCTCCTAAACCTCGTACACCTGAAGACAAAATGGCCCCTAGGGAGAGCCGGAGAACTTCCGGTCCCCTGATACCTCTGCCCAATTCCTGTTGGCCATTTTCGTGGACTGGCAAGGGTCGCTGCCTGTTTAGCCAAGAAGCATTTAACTTGGGTCAAACAGGAACCAGGTCCATGCCAGTTATTCAAGATACCAACACAAGCTAAGTTTGTTTAAAATGGATCTGAATGAACTTTATGAATAGTCCATGATCATCCTAAAATTCTGGCATTATTTGCCCCATAGCTGGGTACCCTGTAGGCCCAAATGGGACAGTTGTCTCTTGTGACCTATCGGAGGGTTTTCCAGATACTGTCTTATGGATAGTTGATCCCTCTGATCTGAACAGAATGAACCAAGATTTTTCAAGGCAACATAATCGACAGTCTGGGAGTCTTAATTTTATGTAAAAGCCAAAAAACACTACATTGACAGCAATCTTAATAACTTAAGCTGACCGGGTTGTGTGCCAAGGGGGGAAAAGCATCAGCAAAGTCAAACAAGTGGTTTGCATTGTGAGTCCTGTCTAAATTATATGGAGAAAAAAGGAGGCTCTGTGGAAACAAATAAGATTGCTTTGTGCATATAATGCATCTAAGAGAGAAAGAATTTAATGTGTGATGATTCAGTGTAAAATACTTCCTCCTGCATTGCAACGCAAGCACGATGCAAGATGGGCACATAAACAAAATGGATATTGCAAAAGTAACTGGAGTCAATGAAAAGTCCTAGTAAGAGATTGAGGTAAAACTCGCAAGCCCCAGTTCTGGTTTGTGATTTGTGGTCCTAGTATTCTTCCATTAAATTTGCCTCAGTTTTCTAGGGATGGAGATTCCTATGTTGCAGCTAACAAAGGTGGCTCCAGCATCTTTTGCCTCGGTTTCTTAGGATGCCTGATGAGCAACACTAATGGCCTTTATATTTTATCCTGCTTGCAGAGCATTTAATTGAAGGTTTGGTATCGGTAAACATCCTTTACAACAAACTTTTTCCACGCAGTACCTTTATAACGCAGGAATTACAACGTAAGTCGTTACAACGACTTGCGCTGGGGGGCGCTCTAGGATAGGGAATAGTTAATTTACTATCCAATACCTTCCCTACTATCCACGGGGACTGGAGTTGGAATAGTAAATTAAACTATTCACTATCCAGCGCCCCCAACGCAAGTCGTTTTAACCTTGCGTTGTAAAAGCTGCGTTGTAAAGGCATGCGTGGAAAAAGCATGCGTTGTAACGACATACATCCTTTGGTATCAGGTGGTATGCCTCTTTCTTGCATCATCGGGGCTATTTCCCTTATAGAAACGTGGAGTATGCTGGCTCTTCATACCCTGCCTTTTGGTTCCTGTTGTATTGAGTTTCTCTGTGTTTGTTAACAGACACTCTTGCCATTAGAGAGATGTTGAGTGAAAATGTCCTCGCTCTTCAAGAACACGGGCAGCAGAGGCTCGGTCCCCCCTCTTTGAATCCTGGCTGAGAGGTTTCTACCACTGAGTCCATGCTTGGCATGATATGTGGGAGGTAAATGGTGTTTACCAAACTTATCAACTGCCCTTCTCCTCTGTGTGAAGTAAGATAAAGTGCTTTGGCCTTTTGTCTTGTCCAAAGTGTGTTTCATTGTAAGTGTGAGTTTTGTCTTTGAAGTGAGGAATTAGTCAGATGTCTGTGGATTGGCACTGGATACCAGATTAATAGTCACGTTTTAAGGTCTGCGTTAGCAAAGCTCTTTTGAGTTGAGTAAAATGATGTGTGTAATATAATTAGTTCCAGGGGCTTTTAGCCAGCTCACTCCATCCATTGGTCTGTTGTTGTGTCATTCACATTTTTCTTTCGCTCACTGCAGCAGACATCGTGGGTCAATAAGTCAGCCCGCTTCAATTGGCCAACTTCATTGTGAGTGACAGCATTCTGCCCTTTCACAAGGGGGAACACACAAAACCGTTATCTTCAGTGTGAGTGATTACTATGGCAACACCTACTTCTGAGAATGTTCTTTTTTTTCTTTTTTTGATTGACAAGGGCCCTTCAGTTTTCCCAACAATAACATTTTGCAAAACAAGCACAGACAAAACCAAGAATCTAATAACCAATACCAGACCGGTTGGCTTTGTTAATAATGCTTGTTTCCATATTCATCTGAGGCAGTTGTTATATCCGTTGCAAAACGTTGTTTGGCTGCGCTATGGTTGTTGCTTATTGACTATTATGTGGTTGTTTTATCCTCGCTTTTCTTTCTCACCTGTGTGTAGCTATATCTGATTCAGGGGAAGATGGCTATCCTGCAACTAATCTAAAAAGTGATCATTTATGTTGGGTTTCCTCAATGTATGCCCAAGAGGGCCGGAGAAACGTGCCAGATTGTCAAGATAATCAACATTTGATACATAGGCTCACAGTGATTCTAAATAGGAATCATTTCAATGGACGGAAGTTACCCTATACGTATGCCATCCAGCTTTACTGATCTTGCGTTACACTGGACACTCTTGCTTTAGTGTTTTCTTGACTTGTTAAAGCCATGATTACAAAATATTGGTTGTCAACTTTGACACAGGTATCACACCGAGGCTCAAGGGATGTCACCAGATTTTGATGCTGTACTCTTGAAATGTGCTTAGTGTTGGGTGTGAACCACAGCCGTAGTGGAACACATCTCTTCATGGGCATTGCTGAAAGCTGGTACTTGATCCTTTTCTCTCCACACACTATGGGTAAAGATGTGGTCTGAGGGGACATACTGTTCGTTTGGTTGATTGAATTTGCATCCAGTTGGGAAGTCTGGAGCAAGGATTCTTTCAGTGGGTGTGGAGATGCACCAATAGGGTGGGCTGGCTTGCACTAGTCTTGTGTCATATGAACTGGTCTACAATATCATCTGCTCAGGGCTATGTAAGGCAGAAGGCCTGCCTCATGATAATCAGTGCAGACCCTGCAGCTCCTAGGTGCATTCCAGCCCAGACAGACGACGCGTGAAAAATTAATTACTTATTTAAGTTTCCCTTGTCAACGTCTGTCAATCTCCCTCACCGCTCATACCTGCACCGGCCGCGGCTGCTCATGGGAACAGTGCACCAGGAACTGCCAGGAGAGGCTCTCTCCTGAAAGGATCAAAAGCAATCCCAGACTGGTTATGGCAGCTGTGCCATTTCCCATGATGCAAAGAGATCACAACCAGACATTAAAACTTTGGACTCCTGGGTTCCTCTACTATTGGGCATGAAGGCACGTGGGAGAATGCAGGCTTGCCAATTTGTGAAACTTTTTCACTGTGTGATAAGGGGCGGGTCTTAGTGCCAAGAACAGCCCCCACCCCACAAACACAAAAAACAATGCTTTGAGGCTGCTGCCGATGTCCTGGGGAGGTGTTTTCACACCACGTAATAGACATCGAGCTGAGCAGAACCTCAAGTTAGCTGGAAACCTGCTCTCTGCAGTCGTTTCCAGCTAATTGTGTGCGCACCATGTGATATCTTGTGATGGGAGCTAATGTCATGTGACACACTGGCATCGTGTGAGTTGGAAGGTCTATGAATGGTTATGAACAAGAACATGAGTATTTTGAGCACAGTACCCCTTGGGGAGCTAACCAAAGACATTTCAGAAACTGGTTTTCTTAACTGTGATAATTGTTCAGGGCTTTCTGTATGTAGTAAAACACGCCATTTTTGTGGCCACCGTTATCTGAAAGACCTATTGTATGTTTTCCATATCCTACAAGCCCTTCTCTACATTGGGTCGCATGTTACCTGGTTACCCTACATGGCAATGTTCCTGATTTATATGAAGCTCCTTCACCCTTTTTTACCCTCCATGACGGGGAAGGCCTTCACCTGTGATCGGTCTAAAATGGAACAGCTTCTCTTATAAATGCAGCCGTAGCCTATGTTGGATATGATCATATTCACGTAGTTAAGGCTTCTCTTAGAGTGAGGGCTGTGACCTGAGGCTGTGATCTGTGCTGGTCTACCACTGGAGAGACCGCTCCGCCCTTTAAAGTCTCAGATCATAGCCACATCCTAGATTGCCCTTGGAGAGAGAGAGAGATGCAGCTTAACTCGTGGAGATGGGCTCATGCTTGGGTCTATATTTTTAGTGTACTTTATCAGGACTAGACCCCCTCAGAAATCACAATTTAACTCAAAATACCAGTTATTGCGGGGCAATGTCTTTTCCCCCTTTTTTAATTGAGTGCATTGGTTCTAGTAATTGTTCATTAATAGTGGTGGTACAGCACCGTTAAGTAGGCAGGTCTCAAACCCTATTTTGTGACATTGAATGATTCATAGTACTAAATCAAAGAATCATCCAGTCATTTTGCTTTTCCTGTGTGACTTTAGTTCCTTTTTCCCCAAAAGCTCTTCACTGGCACATTTCAAATACAGGAGACGCACATATGTTACTTTGTTACTTTATATGTTGCACTGGTGTCAACATAACGAAATGCACATACACAGAGCAACAAAGTAACACTTGCCCTCTTCCACTAATAATGTATCCAGTTTATAAAGGAGAGAGAATAATAGCTGGCAGCTGTGAAGTGTTAACTTTCTGCCATCAAAGTTTCCAAAAAATAGCAAGTTGCATTGTGAAAAACTAAAATGACTGATACATGCTGAGATTTTCTACTGTGGACCATTAGGGAATGAAAACGTGTTGGTGTAACTTTTTCTTTAGTTGTGCTATATTAGTGTACATTTGAATCCTGATCCAGATTCGTGGTCCCTTGAGTGGCTCTGTCAACGGTTGGGGTCTCTCTTGAGCATCCAGATGCCTATAGATCCTAAGGCCCTTGTTTGATGTGTCACCCTCCCTAAGCCCCTTCATATATAATACGTAGTTATAGGGGCTTTCAGCCAGCTCTCTTCCATCATTGGTCTGTTGTGGTGTCAGTCACATATTTCTTCCACCCTATAGGGCATCTATATAGCATGTGGTCTACTTCAACCAGTGGTTGACAGCATTGAGCGCATTCCGCTTTTTCACAAGAACCACATCCGCACACCAAGTAGTTCCATTCATTGTTAGGGACTACTCTGGCAAGGTGTGCTTTTTGGGACTAAAAAATATTTTTTTTTTGTGCGTCCCTGTCCGTCCGGCCGTCCCTCGTTCCCTTCCTCCCACCGCCTCCCTCGACAATAAAGTAATACAAAAACATGACCAGACAATTATTGCATAGCCAAACTGCTGGGAGCTGTCGCCAGACCTATTGGCTTTGCCAGTTTATTCAATGGGGCTGCGTCTGGCCCTTTCAGCAAAGGTGTGTGGGTATTCAAAGTTTTGTTCAATTTCTTTTTAGTTCCATAATGATTTTTTCAATAATGATTTTTGCCTTGCTATTACCATTATCCTTTTATGACACTCTCGTCTGCTGAATGCTGCGAGTGCCTGCCCTCTGTGGAATGTAATCTCCGAGTTGACTTTTGACGCTTGTTAGTGGGGAGGCGGGGTGGTTTCCAGTTAATTCCTTAATGGACTTCGTTCTTCATTGAAAGCCGGGACGCGCGCTTGTTACCCGATGTGTGAGCCTGGCTGGCAGAGGAAAGAAATGCCACATGAGCGTGCAGTGGGTGCGCGGCAGAGATGTGGGACAAAAGAATTCGCGAGGACGGGGTGTGCCAGCCCGGGTGAGGGCTCTGTGACATTACTGCCATTGTCAGCCGAGATCTGGGAACAGAACGGCCCACGCCACAAAGGCCGTGTGACAGGAAGGCCTGGAGCCACCCGGGCAGTCCTGAGACTTCCAGTCAGGTGCCTCAGAAGGGCTGGCAAGGTTTGTGCACTGTAGGCCGCAAGGCAATCTTGTGCCCAGCATACGTTTGAGTGTGCCTAGCCCGGCCTCCCGAAGACCATGGCTGACGGGCATTGTCCAGAATGCCCTGTTGTCAGGGGCACTGGAACTATGCGGCAGAGGAAAGCCAAATTAGGGGGCATGGCTTAGTAAATGCAGCGAGGATAGGCATATTACGCGGCACATTTTGTGATGGTATTAATTCATTATTTTGTCATTTTCAAACTTGTTAACACTGCCGGAGCATTGAGTGCACCTCACTAGTATCAATTTAACACCCAAATATAGCAATAAGCAAAAATAATTTAACTAGTCAACCGTTTTTAAGGGCCTTCCCCTGTAAGGAGCTGTTGCATTTTTAGTAACTTTGAAAACGTTTGAGATAGAAAAATGTTTTTGTGCTAAAATATGCAGATTTTGCGACAGGTGGCGGATTGTGTGGCAAATGCCGCAAATCTATAATTATGCAAAAAATCGTCGCTGCTGCACATTCACATAATTGCAGTGGCCCTGCCTATTGTGCAGTCCTCGTGTTTGTAGGCAGGGAGCATGTTGTCAGGCCGGATATTCCTGATTTAAAAAGAAAAAGTTATTCAACTTTCTACTCCCATAGTTGCCCAGTTTGGGTATTTGTGGCATTATGTTTGCCTGGCATATAAGTGTGATCTTTGCATGTCTTGTGACACACTGTATCATGAGCTAAGCAAAGCAATCATATCGGTTCCATTGTTACTTACATAAATAACCAATGTGTTCCAATGCTAGGAGCTCTTCCAATTCTAATATTTAAGTCCAGGTCCAATTCTTCTGATCTCCGGAGTCCTGTTTAGTCTTTCTTCCATCACATTTAGATGAGCTCGCTGCTCTGTCCTCTCCATCCCACAGGGGTACTTTCTCTAATTCTCTCTAGCCCTCGTGCTCTCTTTTCGAGTACCTGCTATAGCTGTTCAAGAAACGTCTGTCTGCCGCATCTATACATTTGTCCAGGAGGGGCAGGTTTCTAGGAGCGCAGCGCGACACGTAGTTGCAGTGAAACGACGTTTGCACCCCTGCCTGTCACGTGCATCAAAATATAAAAAAAAAAACCACGCAGCCAAAGAAGTTGAAAATAATTATTCAAACAAAAAAACAATTTTGGAGCTCTCCGTCATTCATACACCAGCCTGTCCGCGTGACGCACAGCGCGCCCGCCAGGGCTCTGCCGTGTGTGACGGGGCCGTCTCTCTGTCTCTGAACTGCCGTGTGCGGAGCTGCGCGGTCAGAGCAGAGAGCTGTCGGAGGAAGGGAGAGGGACACCTGCGCATGGCTCACGGTGTGCCTCCTGTGCAGAGCTGTGGGCCCGGCATGTGTGACGTGGACGGCACTCTGTCGGATTGTGAGGTGTCTGAGGAGAGTCGCCGGTACAGAGAGTGACATCGTGCTCTGCTTGTCAGGGCAGGGACATGGACACTTAACAGTGTCCCACGGGTCCGCACAAAGCAGCTGGATTCAGCCGAGCTCTTGAATACCCGGCTCCCTCTGCTCCAACGCAGTACACCGGGCCCGGGAGCGGCGCATGCGCTGTGACTTTGGTACAAGCTCGTGTACCTGAATGAGGCCTACTCGTGAGGTAGAGAAGCGCCTGTCCAGTCCCAGCACCGCCCTTACCACGACAGCCTGGCTTGCATCCGGCGGCAGGCTAAATAGCTCTCCTCTGAGAGTGCCACGTGCGATCTGAGCAAGACTAGGAGCTATGAATTGTCTGATAGAATTTCAGGGCTGCCATGTAGGGGCAAGCGCTGAAATGTTTGTTTAACGCTTGATGCGTGACATCTGGCAGGGCCACTCTCCCATACCACGATTTGATCAGTTTGTGTTGCTCTTCTGACTAAAGTTTGTACTGGCACCTAACACATCAGACGTGTTCTAGCCAAGCTACCAAATAGTTGCCAGATAAAGTAAAAAAAAAAATGGGGGCATGATAAAACATCAGATAAAAGCGCTGCAGAAATGAAGTCTGTGCCATGCTATGCACCACCCTGCCCAGGTGTTAATTTCCACTGAAGTACATCCAGTGTGTAGCCTCCATTTCTGAATACTTCCATCTGTTGAAGTCTGAATAGGTTTGAAATGGAACACAAACATAAAAAACAAAACAAAACTGAAGCATACTTCGAATAAGTGAAACCAATAAGTGAAACCACTAATCGGCAGCTATTTTCTGAATATCTACTGAGGGAGCAATGCTTCCAGTGAGCCGGCGCAGAGCATTTCGCGTTAAGATGCTTGATGACTTTCTCCACAAACTCCAGGAGCAATTCTACAAAATACTTAAAAGGAAAACCCACTGATTAAGAAATCCTTGGTGACGTTTCTGCTAACTTTTTTGACTGCTATTCACGGCCCATCACAGCACTGAGCCTGTGAACCAGTTCACCTGTGACAACGTGTCACGGATCAACAAGAAATACAAAAATGCAAGTTGCAAAACTTCAAAGCGAATATGGAGTAATGAGGCTCAAGCCTCAGTATCCAAAAACAACACTGTCGGATCGAATCTTACAGCCAGAGGAGAACAGATGAATGCAAGGGCGGACTAAGCTCCAGAGGCATAGCTGTCAGTGGTGCAGCGAAACAAAACAATGGGGTTTGCCCTAATTCTTCTCCTACATCTGGGCCATAAACATCAGATTAAGGACAGGGGGTTGATGTGGAGGAATCAATAAAGAACTTTCAATAGGAAAAACCTGGGCCGAAACGTGTTGACCCCACAGAACCGAGGAGTCAGATGGACCTTGAACACCCATAAAGAAATTGGAGACACACATTTCGAATGTATTGGAGGGTTGACTTTCTCCCTCTTGTGTGCATTGGACTACCTCCTGATGGATTGCCAAATATGTAGAAACCATTTAGTTTTGAGAATGGGTAGGAAAGAATGAGAAATGATTGGTTTCACTCTTGGTGGTGGTGTTTTGTGATTTTGTGTCTTATATGTTGTTTAAACAGATAATGAATTAAAAAATTCAAAAACGACTTCAATTAGATATGGAGGTGGTATGTAACCCCAAAAAAAACAGTTAAATGATTATTTGGGTTTATGTACCTGCAAGTAGGAACTAATTCATGTTTTTCCTATTGAAAGTTCTTTATCGATTCCTCCACATCACCCCCCTGTCCTTAATCTGCCATTGGTGCAGCAGCACTCGACCCAGAGGCCCGAGGGTACCACTAGGCCTCAACTTTTGCTGTATTTCCCAGTTTAAACAGCAGCCAGGGGGCTCATTTCCTTTCTTGTACTAGGGCCCATGCCACACTGGCTTAGTCACAGCTAAGCTCCACTAGCGTCTGCCCGGTGACAGTACGGTGTTGGCTCAAGGCAGCAGCAACTGCCTGGCCCAATGGCCTTCCGTCGCCTGCCCCCCCAAAGCCAGATCCACTCTCTAGTACTCCGTGAATTTGTACTGGAGCTTGGTTATTCGTGGGTTATCTGGTTGTGGAGCCACTGCCACCACCAGCCCGCCAGGGAAAAGGTGGATGGCCTGGTTCGTGTTGTCGTCTGCGTGCTGGCTGTACTTTTCGAAGCCAATGAACTTTGCACAGCGATGCCAGCCAAGTTTCCTGTGTCCAGCTCTCTTATCGCTCTTTTATTTGTAGTGGAGTGTTGCTTTGTCCGATCATAAACTGTCGGGGAGGGGTTTACTAGGCCGGGGTAGAAAATGTCCAAAATAGATTTCCACTGTTGCCTGGTGTACACTCCGACCTCATCCTTTATCATCCTGATAAGAGAGCTGCGGAGATTGGGTCAAAAGGGATACATGTTTTTCCTTTTGTATTTCAGTTGGGTTTATTATTCTTGCATATGCACTTTAATACCTGCACTTTGTGATAGACTGTAATGGAACCCAGCAGAATTGGGACTCCCATTTTTTCTTTGAAGTCGTCATACCTCGAGCCTCGGATATATGGTTAATAACTCAATAACATCCACTGGCTGGACCCTTTTAATGTTTTTTCTGCTCCTTGGCTTGGTGGTGGTTGTAGGGGTGATTCCCCTTTCATCTTTGGTGAAGTGTAATATTAGGGCTCGAGGTGGAAGGGTGCAGTGGCATTTGTCCATACTTCACAATAGGGGGCCACGGTTGGGCGGGGGCACCATGGTTCTAGATAAACACTGTAGATCCCTGTTTTAGTACCGTCTCCTACTTTCACCTACACTGTCCTTCTGATATAATCAGATCCGTGAGGTTAGAAGTGCTTTTCTGTTGTTATTGCCTGAACTTAGTAGTAACAACAAGATTTATATTTGTGCTCGCACAAATTAATACCAGATAAGCAAGAGAATTACCCCATTCCTCCATTTTCCATCCAATTTCCAAAGCAAGCAAGCATCTTTCTGAATCCTCCATAATCTCTTGAACGTCGGCTTGAGTGGAACAGCTTGTTGTCTCGGTAATGTTGTGCATTGTTCCGGTCACATGACCAGAAGTGGCCTTTTAAGCATATACCCAAGGGGCCTATTAACAATTAACAGTATGTAAATGAGTGCTTCTGTAGTATTTTTCTGTACTCTTAAATGTTCTTGTAAGTTTACCTTAAAACATCTAAAAAAGGAATATTTTGGGGCTATTCATATACAACTAGTACAAAAGATAACCCGGTCATTATTATCAATTTTAAAAACAGGGAGTTGAACAATTTAGGAGCTGACTCTCAGAGTCTAATAAGAATATATGAAAGAGTTCTCTTGCAGTACTACTTCTAGTACGTGTTACTGCGTTTGTGACTCGTGTCCCAAAGTTGTCCGTGTTATGTGACAAAAGGCGGTGAGCTTGTTTGTAGACTTCACTTATGTGGCCAAAGCAAGGGGTTTGCCTTGAAGCATGGGTTCTGAAGTGTGTTCAACTAACAATGTATTTTTTCTGCACGGGTATTTGGAGTCTCTTAAGTTTTACTGTGGTTTCTTCAATGTGATTGATTTCTTCTGGATCTCTGTGTTGTTTATTTACTGTGGTCTTTATGCACAGGACAGTCTCATATTATTTGGGGGTCCTGTGCACATAGGTGTTAATAGGGGTCTCTGTGATTTGTGTAGGTATATCTGTATTATTATTTGTCTCTGTTATTCTATGTGTGGCTTCTGTTATTGGTTGTTTACTGTATTTCTTGCTTTTGTACTGATCATTGCTTTCTTTTTCCCCCTCTTGGAAGGTTTAGGGAACAGCTGTGCTCTAGTTGGTTAAGACTGGATTCCCCATGGACTGCCCGGCTGGTGGCCAGTAGTAGCGGAGCTGGGATGTTGTCCTGGAGGCACCTCGTGTTTTGGGCCATGCTGGTCATGGCCACCCTCTCCGCTGCGCGGCCCGCGCCGACACTGCCCGAACAAGGTAAGCATAGGACACCTGTAGGCGAAAGCCCACCTAAAAAGGGGCCAAGCAAACCTCACACATTATGAGCACATAACACCACACTGTAATGCACACACTCGCTCGCATCAAACACTTCCCATGCCCCTACATATCATGCAGAATTATTTATTTATTTATTTATTTAGAGTTTTACATAGCGCTGGCTCGACCTCGGGGTATCAGAGCGCTTTACAGTACATGAGAACAGAGATCATAGCATTGATTCAAGGTTGACATATTCTATCCAAAGGGAACACAATACAACATTATAGAGTTATAATGGCATTACAGCCGTGTGTTGCATAGGGCCAATTTTGTCTGGAGTGCAGTGTAAACACTGACTAGTAAATGTTTCAGCATAATCGAGTCAATGAATAGATGGTGAAAATGTTACTCGAGTTTTTTTGGCCCAAGGTGGCCAATAAGGTCCTGGCTTGAAGTCCAGCTGGTGGTAACTCCTCACTTGAAGTGTCTTCATGTTCACACATCATCAGGTCGTACTCTTTACACCAAACAAGTTGAAAATACACATCTACACCTATTTTATCCAACTTTTTTTATGCAGTGATCTTTTGAAAATGCATCTTCATTTGCACATTTTCAGACGCCTGGTGCTGTTAAAAATGACTTTTTTCAACAAAAGAATCTGCCTAATCTTTAACTCTTGCTCTTACTGCCCTGTGCTGGCGTAAAGCTGGTTCTGCCATTGCGTGCCTCCCTTACCGTACGTGTTAAAATGTTCTGCATGCTTTGGATTATTTTACTACTGAAACTGGATTATTTTAAACAGAAATGAGCATATATAACGTATCTTGGTCCTTTGTACCTCTATGCAATTCGGAATATTGGCACTCAAGCTCCATTTCCAATATTACTGTAACGAATAATATGTACGTACCTTCACCGTTTTACATAAGCACCTAATCCCTACCATCTGCGGATTTGCACAGTGGCCCCTGCCCAAAGATTTATAAAACCAGACTGATGGCATACACCCAGAGTTAAAAAAATGAATGCAGCATTTTCCCTCTATTTATTAATAATGTTGGGTTTGCTCATTTGCCATATCCTCAAGCGAATGTAGTTTTCAGCTGGCGGCCATCCTTCTTTTTTTTTTTTAAAGTCTAACCCGGCCTAGTTCAACAACAGGGAATGTGCTCAATCAGCAACTATCTTGGGGGCTGTTTTTGGGTGGTGATGGAAGTTTGACTGTAATGGCCCTGCTTTAAGTGGACCTCCAATGCCAATGTGGGCGCTCCAGTCCAGGAGTAAAACAGGCTTTATAAGCTCGTCCTGTCAGCTACTGTAGAAACTAATCAAGAGACCCGCTGCTACATCTAATGTGGAGGCCATTTTGACCCTTTGTTTTAATTTTGTTAACGCCTGTTGTGGTGATTTCATTAATGCACATGAATTAAGGTCTTAAGATGGTTATTTGATGCGTGGCATAGTTAGCCTATCTTGGAATACCCCCCCCCCCCCCTCCCCATCACAAATTTTTGCGATGTTGGTTGACGAGTCATTATAGTGGTATTTTTGTGTTGTTGCATAATCCATGCCATATGGAAAGGCTACTTATATTTGCACATTACAAATAAAGGAAGGCTAGAACAGTGACTATGCGCCAGCCATTTTGACCATTTTGGATCATCGCCTTGTGAACTGGCCATGATCAGCTGGAAGCAAGAGGTGAGGTGGCAGACCCCCTTACCCTCCCCCAAACATACGTTGACGTCATCCTTCCGCTTAAGCTGCTCTGAAGAGTTGGCAGGCCAGCAACAGCGAAATGAGTGTGATGTGTTGTTCATGGAGGACAATAAGCTTACATCTGCCTTTTAGTCCTTGGTGTGTTGTGGGCCAGAGATGCAGTTTTCTTGTTGTTGACCAGTAATATTCACAGGTGTACAGCAACTATCTATGTAAACATGTATGTGCAAATCCACTGTGTTCGCCAGAGTGGCAAAAGTGCAGAAAACTGCTTTGCCTTGTTCATCTGAGTTGGTGAAATCCTGAGTGTTTTGTTTAAAAAAATATATTTTTAAAAATCTAGGTTATCTGCGTAATCGTATGCTAATGTTACCAGTGTGGGCTTTCTGTCTTTTAGAGCACATTGCCTGAAGAGGGATTCTCTCTTGAGAGTAAAAAGAGCGCTGTGTTTAAGGCAGTCATTGGACACCATCTCTGTGTTGGAGCCATCTCCTCACTGCGCTCGCATGAACACAATCTAGTTTTTCATTTTCGGAAAACTTAAGAAACGCGCCTTTTCCAAAAGAGGGAGACTCTCGAAACGTGATAGCAAACGGAAGGATGTGTAGATTAGCAAAGACGCCTTAGGATGAAAGCGAACTCTGCTTTTACCACCACCCTCTGTTCTTTAATATTAGTAAAATCCTGAATTATGTAGTGTTTGTCAAACCCTGTTCTTCAACAGGTTGCGATCACTACGTAGGACTGTTTAGAAAATAATAACTCCCACACTGAAACTGAAAACGTTTTTTTGTGCCTTCAAAGTTCACATTTAAATGTTTCATTTGATGCAGTTGTCCTAGACTGAGGCCATCTTGCGTAGAGCCCTTGTTTTTGATGTGGGGTCGATTGTCCCTCCAGCTAAAGTTGCAGGGGCTTTCTTCATGAATTGCTTTTTAAATGGACTCCTCTCCCCCTAAGGTTAGTGGCCTCATCTGCTGCTACGGCCTTCTCCAGCCACCATTGATCTTTAGTGAATGTGATGTCATATTACTCATAGGCCATCAGTTAAACACTTCAAGATGGCGCCCAGCTTCAGTTCTCACCACTTCCTTGTTTTGGTGAAATTAACAGATTACAATTCACAGGAAGCGTCTATTTATGAAAATAAACTTGGTAGATGCAAACATACGAGCAGATTGATGTCTGGCAATTAGACCAGACCAGTTGCACATTCATTTTGATTAGAAAGAATAAAGTTTTCTTTCCGAGATTAGGTTTATCTGCCCGCTGCCTTTGAATTTACAAACTTGTTTTGTCTGTAGAGGCAATACACTAAAAGCAATGACCCTCATACTAAACTCGAAACTGCGTGGTCTCATTATTTCCAGTTGCAGATTCCAGTTGACCAGTTAAAGGGTTCTACAGGGGTTATTCTTGGCATAGACCTTGTTGGCCTTCTGTTCATTAAGGGGAAGTGGAAAATTCGATGGGCAAAATATAAAATGAAGCCCTTGTAATTTTAGTCTTACTGATGTGATTGTACATATATATATTTTTTTTAAGACCAGAATGTGGGTAATTTCTGTCTTGATTTGTCCATGTTATACTATATAAGAAACGATTTCCTTTCTGGTTACAACTCTTAAGAAAGCTGACCAGTCCATGTTGTCTTTTATCAAGTCTAGTATTGCCATTTTATAAGAAACAAATATATTAATACTTTGAGCAGAAGAAACAAAAGAGCTTAGCTTTATGTGGCATACATGGAGTAACCCCTACTGTAATCCTCCACTCGCCCAGTCAGCTGGCCTCTCTGTCCGTGTCACCCCTAGGTTCAGTCCTATGCCCACTTCTTGTCTCCACACTACCTCTCGTTGTGACAAATTCTTCTCATTTGGCTTTTGATATCGCCTTAGACGGTGATGCTGGAAATTTTCAATCATCGCTGAATGGCTGTCGGATCTCTAATGCAGGGATCTTTTCCTCTGCACCTCTCAGATTCCCTAGCCTGGTCCTGTCCCTTCCTTATACTGACACTTCATATCCCTTGCTTCAGAAACGTTGCCATGCTATTTGACTCCTCTGGCTTGATTTATGTGTATTATTATTTTATTACCATGATGCAGGTGTTAAATGTATGCAAAAAAATAGTCTCTCCTCCTCTTCCATGGAACTGAATCTTTACTCAACACTTTAGTTCCGTGTAAGTTTGTAACACATTCTTAGTTGGCCTACTACTCTTTTTTCCACTCTGGACAAAGTAATAAATGTTGCCGCATGTATTCTCTTCAACCTCTCACAGACTACCTTTTATATGTCATTGGATCCAGGTGGAGTGGCTATCTGTCAACAACATGACTCTGTTCAAACTTCTGATTCTGGTCTTCAGAGTGGTCTGATGCACCCCCTCCTTCCTACTTAGACCAACTGCTCACCTGCTACTTCTGTGCACCAGTACATGCTCACTCAAACAGGCCCTCATTGTCCCTCTTGAGCCTCCATACGCCCTTTCCAGCAGATTCCGATCCATCAGCTTGATGGGCCCATTTCACTGGCGCAGCTCAACTTGGAGCTATCACTTCACTCCATGACTCCACTTGTTGAAGGCCGCCACCAAAGAACATCTCCTCTAACCTGAACTCCTGGAAGGTTGAGGACCCCCCCTCCTTTGCTGTCACCCCGCCTCCCTCTGAATATGTTTTTTATAGAGTCATCAGTATATGTAGTCTCCTGTCTTCGTCCTAGCTGTTCATTCACTGTACAGTCAACCATACCACTAGATAAAACCATCAAAAACAGATAATGACTTATTGTACTATGGTCAGGGCCACTGGAATTATGCGTGGGGAGAGGGCCAAATTATGCAACAGGGTCGAGTAAATTATATGGTGAGAAAAATGCAAATTGTATGGCATAACGTTGCACATTTTTTAATAGCATTGCTTCATTATTTGGTACTTTTTACACTTGTCAACACTGTCTGGTCATTGGGTGGACCTCATTAGTACCAGTTTAATACTGGCATATGGCAATAAGCAACAGAAAGGTGATCAGTCAACCTTTGCAATGGCCTTCCACAGTGTGGTATCAAGTGCTGCTGTGTTTTTAGTAACTTTTGAACCATTTGAGGTTAGAAACAAAAGGTTTTTTAATTTTTTTTGTTAAAGAATGCAGATTATGCAGCAGATGATGGATTATGTGGCAAATGCGGCAAATCTATAATTAAGCAAAAATGCTCATGGCTACAGTAGATGCTCAAAAAAATGGGACCATAAGTGGGCGGCTTGGAACTATCGGGCGAACTATGTTTGTCCCCCACAATCAAATTACGTAGGAAGTAGGGGGCACAGGATCCACTGGATGCTGAGGGTGAGATACAATAATGATGGAACTACTTTGGACTGACGCATTCACTGTAATGAACATCTGTAATGTACCTGATGTTTAACTAACTTGCTGATTTTTACTGCTTACCTTTTTGTTTTGTCAAAATAAAGTTATTTTAAAAAAAAATCGTCATGGCTGCACAACCGCATAATTCCAGTGGCCCTGACTTTGGTGTAATATATATATATATATATATATATATATATATATATATATATATATATATATACACAAAATCTTTTATACGAATGCTAATATTCTTTTGAATCTTTTGAATACAAAAATACTTGGATTAATGGCCCAGCATTGCATTCTGGTCACAGAAGCAAAATAATAGACCCAGATAGGTGGGCACACGTGCTGTGGTCAAATAATAAGTGTTTGCATAGCAAATATTGGTCACGCTTCCTTGTGCAGTCTGGATTAGGATAGCTAAATGTTGCCACTTGTGTTGGTCTCGCTTTGCAGTGCAAGGTCTTCGGTATCAGGGAACCTAGCACGATGAGTCCAGGAAAAAACGTAAATTTATATTCTACTAATAGAGCATCTGTGAGTTTTTGGTTTTGTTTTTACTTTTTACATTGGACTGTACCAGGTTGTATGTTTTTATTATGTGTAGCTCTGTCTGTAGGGCTAACATCTGGTGGTAAATTGAAAATGCAGATGATTTCATGTGGGACACTTGCTAAAATCGTATAATTTAGTTCTATGGTGTTTGAAGAATGCAATCTCTGCTCCCTTGTGCTGCGTTTTACTGCTAGGAAGTTCATAGTACATTTAGAAGCTGTTTCCATATTCCCAAGGATGTACTATGGGTGATATAATTTCCCTCTAGTGAACGTGTCCTTCAAGCTGAGGTCTAATCAGTGTATTTTGAGGACATATGTATATCACATCCTTGCATGTAATGTCGCTGCCAACGGTAGACGTTTCTGTCTCGTGAAGGTCCCAGGGTCTTCATCGACCAATGACCGCTTGCAGGATGTGCAGCTCTCGCGCCCTTGACGGTTGTGCACGCGCCGGATAAGCGCGAGAGGCTCTGTGATATCGGTATGCGCAGCCCTCGCGGCTCGCGCCCTTGACGGTTGTGCACGCGCCGGATAAGCGCGATAGGCTGCGAGGTGGCTCTGTGATATCTGGATGCGTAGCTCTCGCGCACTTGACGGTTGTGCACGCGCCGGATAAGCGCGAGAGGCTGCGAGGTGGCTCTGTGCTATCGGTCCTCATTAAGGCTTCGGTGGAAGGCTTACGTGCAGCTGGTCACTTTCCCTCCAAGTGTAATTGGATTATTCTTGCTGTAAGGTTACCATGGCACTGCAGGCGGCATGTTCCCATCCCCATGGCTCTTGCGTCTTGCTCTGACTTTTACCCTTTTACTACACGTTTTTAGATGCGGGGTCTTGTAGCTGGATTCTGGCTTCCATCACGAGTTGCGGTTTTACATCCGAGCTTTGCACCTCCACCCCCTGCGGCTTGTTCCCGCTTAGTATAAGGCTCTGCTCTCTATGAACGGAGTGAAGAAGCACATGGCTGAACTCTTTCAATGATCTGAGCTCCCCCTTTTTAAAATGGATGCAATTATCTTTATTACAATGAAATGCCAGGTCTTTGGGCCACAGCGTGTGTGGAAGCTATGTTATTACGTCTCCTCTGAGCAGTTTCTGTCCAGCAGAAGTAAGGGTTTCCCGATGGGTGAGGGGAAGTGGGCTGCGACCATGATACCTATAACATTGGGTGGGGGTGGAATTGTGCACTTTGTTAAATGCGCTATTTGAGTATTTTTTCTTGCATACACTTGATAGCCTATAACTTAAGGGTGGGGTGCCAAATTCGTGGCAACTGAAAATGTGCATTTGTTTGGGTATGACTCCTCTTCTGTTGAGTATTGTCATAGACATGTGATGCTCGGAAACTGTGGTGTAGAATTAAAGAGAGGTGGTTATAGCAGGGGGTTCTGAGTTCTCCCTGATCTCTGCCAGATTTTCAGGGATTCATTGTGTGTAAAAGTATCTTGTGTGGATATCCTGAATATCTGATCTGGGTCTGGCCTCCTGCAGCGCCTGTGGTGTTGACTACAGAGTATAATGATAAAGGGCTGTAATTTGTGCTACTGGGTCATTTCGATGTTTTGTAAAGTGTTTACTTGTTGCTGAGGAACACCAAATCACCGGTTTAAGGTGTGCAGACCACCCAGATAGACTTTCATCCTTTCTACTGGGAGGACATTGGAAATGTGGATCTTTGCTGGGCCTAAAGGGTCAGCAAATGCTAGAAGACAGGAGGATCTCTGCATCCCTGCTTGACCATATTGTGTGGTCCTAGGCAATTACCTTATTTCACAGGCTTTTTTTCCTTTGTCAACACTTCTGAGAGCTCCTTGAAGTGCATCAGTTCAGGATGTGTGCTATACTAAAACTTCTCTTATATGTTTTAATAGACTTTAATTTGCTCCACTATTAACAACCACCTGGCCCACATAAAAAGCATGCATGAGATTCGATATGCCACTTGTACATTAATATCAGAGTGGTGGACCATGGACTGTTTCTACAGAAACTATCAGTTTCTAATGCACACCTCTCAATGCAGTGACACAATCGAATAATCTAAAGTGAAACACTTCAGTGTGTTAAAAAAAATACACTTTTTAAACTTTGAACAGTCTTTATATTATATTTACATGCACTCTGTTGCGCGCTTTTCTTGCCAAAGATATTGTTGACTTGACTCGTTATGGCTCGCCAAGCCAGACCCTTGACTCAGCTCTCCCAGTTAATTTTCTGGCTCGAGCCACCTCTTTTCTCGACCGCAAGCTTCCATTTTAAATGCTATTGTTAATGATGACTTTATTAATGCCAACCTGGTTATGCCTAAGTATGAAACTAAATTTGGCAGAAAATATTGTCTTTTTTTTCCTTTTCTGTTAGAACGAATGCTCCTTAATTGGTTATTGGGAGGGGGTGGTGGAATGATTACATAACTCCCACTTTTAATGTAGTTTCCTGGTTTTTAATGTTGACCTCAATGATTAGTTGCGGCGTCGTGGCAGTTCTGTCAATGCAGTAAAAACTGATGGACGACTCTGTTAAACATGACGGCTGGCTGTCAAACTTTTTCCAAAGGTTTTTTATTTTTCAAATACAAACTTTCAAAGTGGCAGCTTGTATTAAAAATAAATAAATAAAGATCTCCACACTATGGGAGATTTCTCCCATGGTGTGAGGGAAGGGTTGTTCATTTTTCTTTTTACTTTTTTTCTGACAGGAAATACCTGGCAGATTTACAATGGAAAGAATGCGATCTGATTGTCCACTCTAAATAGGGCGGACAGTCTGATAGCTTACTTCCAATGACGCCTACTTTGTCGGGCCGTCTGAGGACGTTTTACATCAACAGAGTAAATTCTACTCCCTCTGTGCAAAACTTGTGGTCTACCCCAATTAAAATAGGGTGGGTGGGCCTTGAGTCTGGCAGACCGGGTACTCCATTGCAGTGGAGTACCTGTCCGCCAAACTCTAAAATCAGCCGCAAAGGCCCAGCTGATGCAAATTGGTCCTGACCCAGGTCCTCATGAGAACAGTCCATCCCAAATCTTGGTATTCTTGCCCATTCATCCTGCAGCCCACTACTTTTTTTTCTTGGGAAATTTGAGACCCCAGAGTCTCACTAATTATACTATGGCCCTGAATGCGCAGTCAACCGTAGTAAATATTGGAAGGGTGGGCAAAAGTGAGATAAATAGATCATTTACTACTTTGACCATTAGGAAAGTTGTCTTTGCGCTTTTCTTCCCAGCCACCGCTGTCCAGCTGCAGCAGAGGCCTTGTTGTGGTATGGAGAACAGCTGCCAGGGTGGTGCAAGCAGCCTTTGGGCATGGGTGTGTGAGGCCCATCAACCAGGGCCAGCCAGTGCGGACTCTCCTCGTATATCACTCACTCCCTTGATGAGGGTCTAGCCTCTGTTTTGTTTCTAGTGCAGCCAGTGTGTCATGGGCCCTAGCGGGAGGAAATGGGCCCAGCTGTTGTTTGAATTGTACAATTCAGCAATAATCAGGGCTCAGTGGGCCCCCTAGCTTCTGAGCCCCGGTGCCACTGCACCAATGGAACTAATACCCAGTGCACCCTCTCGGTGTTTTCTGCATTGCACAGTATTATAGCACAGAGGATTAGTGCACCGGCTGAGCAGTACAACAGTGTGCCGAAGTATTTCTGTTTCAGGTATTCTATTCTGTAAAAAAAATCTTAATATATAGTCGGCTACTAACTTCTTTTACAGGTTGGCTGCATCTTAAAAAAAAAAAAAGTAGGGAAAGTGTTACGCTTGCTTTTGCTTGCTACAACTCGGGGGGATATGGCCAAGGATTAGGTTCAGGGGTATTGTTTTGGTAACGGTTGGGGTTACAATAAGGGCTGGTTAAGTGTAATGACTAGGTTACGGCGTGGGGTTAATGTAAAATTCAGGATTAGCGTGCATACGTTTGGTGGAGCGATGGGGTTTGGGCTCGAGTGAGGGCCGGTGTAATGTTATTAGGGCAAAGAGTGGGTTCGAGTTATGGTTCAAGTTGTGGGGTCAGGGTAAGAGTTGAAACGTAATGAAGAGGCATTGCCAGCTCGTTTCCTTGAATTTCCCATGTAACCGCATCTAAGCCACGATCTTTTTTAACGCCTATTGACGATCTCTGTTTTCTTTTACCACGACTTTATGTACAGATTATGTTTATACTTTAGATCGGAGTCTGTAGTCTCTGGTTCCAATCGCTGAAACCACTGAGTGGTGCCCTTAGGGCTAACAAACCCCCGTGGGCCCCTTTGATTATCCCGTGTGCATCTCCAGGGGGGGGCTCTTTCTTTATTCGACTCATAGCTTCCAGTTGACTTCCGGGCCTTCCAGGCCTGCCTTAGGAACAAACCACGCATGCGTGATTCGTGCCCAGGCCTTGTTTGTTAAGGATTCGGTGCTATTTCTCCAGCAGCATGGGCCCTTTTCAGGCCGGGCCTCTTTGTTCTGCCTTCATCGGAAGCGCATCGGCTCTTCTGGTTGTGACAAAGGACGTAATCCCGCCACCTGCTTAGTGAAAGAAATGAAGGCCGAATCCATTCCTTCCGTGCCCCCTTTAACCCCTTTGTCAATTAAAGGTGAAAACGTTTGGTGCACGTTGCGGAAGTGCATGTACATTAAGGATGCACCACGAAGTCGAATCTTCGCTTTAGACACGGAATCCTGTGGTTCTTTTTTTTTTTTCTTACTACGTTGTCTCTGTTATATGGTTTTGTTTACATGGATTTTTCTAACCAATCTAATGAATTCCAAACGGGGTGTGTCCGAATGAAACGAGCTGCAAAAATAAGAACCAGCATTGCGTCGTGAATGGACAAGTGTAAAAACTACCGTGCAGTAATTACAATTGTATCTATGTAGCCCTTACAACCCCGACGAGACGTTGAGCACATTCCATGCGTTTACTCCAGTGTCTTTGTGATGAAGTAAATTAGTAGGAGTTACGTGTGAGCTTTAGTGGTGTACGCCATCTATGTCAAGGGGTGGCACGTCTCGAAATGCTGAGGAGCTGTATGGTCCTAGTCTGTCTTAACGGTATTCACAGTATCGACCTCCGAAGGATAAACGGCCGAGTTGTGCCCGTTGGAAAGAAAACTGCAAAATTAGTATCATTTGTGCGCCGCTTTCTGTAACCCAAACTTCAATACTGACTTTTTGGCTGGTTGTGGTAATACAGATCGTATTGGAATATTTAGTGACCTGTGATGTGCACAGTAGCCTTTGCAGCTGGTGTAGTAATCTATCGACCTATCTAAAGCTGTTTAAAGTATTTGTTGAGCATTTTTTTTAATTCAAAATAAGACCGTAAAAAATCTTGCCCTAACCGGAGCGACCCGCTGAATATTATTTGTATGTTAATGCGGACCTATGGCGGGGGTGGTATTACAGTGGTATTGACGTTTAGGAAGGCGGCGCTGCTGTTTTGCGGCCACAGGCAGGTAGAGGGCTCTGTGGAGGCGGGGGTGTCGGGGTAGGCCCATTCCCCGCAGGGCTCTGCGGGGACTTAAACAGGAAGTAGTGAGTGATGCTTTGTGTCTGGGATGTGATTAATGGCTGAGCTCAAGGGGGGAGGGAGTCGAGGGGCCATTATCACACCAATTATGTCTACAGAGGGGTCAAAGATCACTCCAGCAGCTGGGGCAGTGTGTGTAACTTGCAGTCCGTCCGCGGAGCGGGGGGAGGGGTCGCATTGCTGGCATTTCGACGAGAGGTTATTGCATCTCTTGACCAAAACAAAAACATTTGCCCGAAGGCCCAGCCTTGTAAAGCCTTGTAACAAGACTGCGGAATGGAGACGAAAACTGCTGATCTTCGAGCTCCCCCCCACCTCACCCCATATCTTTTAATTCCGTTGAACGTAGCAAGAGAATATCCCCGCAAATCACTATCAAGCCTTCTGAAGTCTTGACTCCTTGGGTGTAACGCGAACACTTTATCGGCCATCTTGTTTGTATCGTGTTCTTTTCTTATCTTCCCAGAAGTCTGCGTTTCCCTGTGTTGTTTTTTTATAGATTGAAAGGCGATAGGAAGTCCCGGTGACCATGATCAGATTAATCTTCTGTGTTTATTTCCATTTACATGATCACATTATCCTGGTGGAGCCCGACTTGACACTGGTGGTGTTTCCTGGTGACTACTTTTCAGAGGCCTGCGCTTGCTGTCCTCGATCACTCCTACATCCCATCAGGACAGAACTAGGAAGCGTTTTGGCAGCACTGTCTGTTGGCTGTGTGTAGGGTAACCCAATGACTCCTTCTCACCGCTTGACACCAGCTTCCTAGTCTTGGGATTTTATTTAACAAAGTCTCCATTGAGCAAATAGCACTAGCACACCTCAAAGGTGACATGGAGTCATTGGTCCCCCCAAGGGTGTGGGCTCTGTTGCTACCTGTGGGGGGCGGCCATTTTGTTTTGTCTACCCTCTGTGTGCGAACTCCACTGCTCCCCTAGTGATTGTTGGAGTAGGGAGGGCCCAGCTCTCTGCGTCATATTCTGGCACAGTTTCCTCTGTGGTCCGCCTGCAACCTTTACAATTCCTGGTTGCATAAACATTGCACATAGCCTATGTCTCGAAGAACTTCGAGAATGAAGTATGTTTGCATCCAGTGAACAAACCTTCTACCTATTCTGCACTCGTTGCTCTTTGGCATGGCAGTAAACTACAGGTTTTTCTCCCCAACTGAAAATAGATTTTCAGTTTTTGGACGCAACAGCTGCCCTTCGCTTTAAATTTTTGTTTGTCACCAGAGAGGCATTTAGTGAAAGTGACGGTGCAGATCATTTTAGTAGATTTATATTGATGTAAATTTCAGCAAATGCTAGACTGTCCCCAAGATGCATCTCTTAAAATACATCCGTAACTGCTGTCAACCAGTCAGTAAATTCAGACTTGGACCATTGATTTTTGCAAAATCTTTTACATCTCTAGTCTTCCCACCATACTCGCTTGTTATTCTCATGTATTCACCACTGAATCGCATCTTTATGCGCTTGTTTTGTAAAGTGCTGTCTTGTGCCATTTTTTGCACTCATGGCCATGGGGGGATAGGCAGAGGGCAGTTATTAGTGATTAATTCCCCATGCGTAGCAAGGGTGCCATGGGCCCTAGTGCCATGAAGGAAAATGGGCTCCTAGCTGTTGTGCCGGTAGTAAAATATCGCAATAATTAGGGTTCCGTGGCAACCATGGGCCTCTGGACCCTAGTCCTACTGCACCTGTGGTATCACTAATAGCTCCACCCGCTCAAGTTGATAACCGTGTCTGAAGTTAAGGATCGCTTTTTAGGTGAACATCTCTGATCTGATCTTCATCTGATAGACAACTGGTAAGAAGGTAGACATTTCAGTACTTGCAGGGAAAACGGTATGCGGTATCAGCCAGAAATTTACATTATTGGACCCTAGATTGCATTTCAGAGCTGTATTTCGGGAAGGCAGGCTGAAAATTGTGCTTCATCTAACAGGCTTTGAAATGGTGTCAAGATGTTTGGACTATTGGCCCCCGGAAGCCAGTGCACTTCTTTGAGGGCTGGTGTGATATGAGATAATTTCGTTAAGTTTGAACCGAGTCGAGCCCTTGTATCCAGCACTGCAGTAGTTGCGTCTCAGTAACCCGAAGGCTCTTTTGAGTTCAGTGCCTGAGGTAGCTGAAGCGCTAGGATCCTTCTCAGCAAAGATATGAGAGATGATCTTTTTACTTGAATGACCAAATGAAAGCTCCTACTTTCAACTGAAGTGGGCGTGACTATGCACTGCATTTCCCACAGTGCATCTGGGAAAATTGTGTGCTGGTATGCCAGTCGGTGTACTTCCTTACCTGTTTTAAAGCTCCAGCTTGAAAACAAAACAAAAATGAGGGCTATGATATAGGATGGGCACATCAAGCATTTGGTAAGCGTGGGAGGAAATAATGGCAAAGGCTGTCCCAGTCGTGGTGCTCACTTGATACGGACACCCTGCCACCATTGGTGCATGTTCCGTCCTGGACCAGATTCACAGCATGGTAAGTGTAAGCAAGAAAAAAGTACCGAAGTGCGCAGACACAAGTCCTGACCGTTCTCTTAAGACATTGACACATCGACAGTAACAGTCAGAGTGTTTTTCTCATATTCTTGACTTGTATTCTTTAAATCTTCTTTGTGGTACATACAATATATCTCCAAACAGGCAGCCAACACATGTTTCGTCTACAACACTGTTTCAAGGCCGCAAAGAGTGTACATAAAAGGCTCACATTACTGGGAGTTGAGATGACAACACAGAAAACACACTAATCCTAGTAGGATTACTTCACCGTTTAGAAGCCGTAGAAAAAGAGCTCGCTTGTTAGGGAGGCGTTGGAAGTAGTGAAACGAGCATGAAATGGTGTTTCGCCCATGACCATTTTAAAGAAGTTTTGACCGTAGACTCCCGCTGTACTCTCCAGCGTGCAAAGTGCAGATAGCGCAATCGAATGCCCTTGTGCAAAGAGCAGAACCCAAGCCACGACTGGCCTCTTACGAATAGGTGAATCCAAGAACCATTTGTGATTGATGAGGTTAAATGGGATTTATTCTACCCGTGTGATATATACCTGTTTAACACTGTGAGTTCCTATGTTTGTGTAGTTAGTAGTTCATAAATCGAGTAAGAGTGTCTGTGGAATAATATACATGTATATCAATGGTAAATCATGGAGGAAATGGTTTATGGGAGCCGCTATGCTCAATAGTCATTTGTAAGTTGGGGTCAAACGATGAACCCAGGCGACACACATATGCCAATGACACATGCTGTAAATCCTATTCAAGACACTTTAGTAGGTTAGGTTAGCTGCCACCCCAATGTCCAGTTTTCAAACAATTACGCAACAAGGGCACTCCTTGTCACCCGTTGCCCCAGAGATAATTGTTATCTAAAAAGTGATATAGATCGAGAACTATAATCATGTTAGCGCTCCCACAATCCAGTGGCATATAAACACAAATAGATGTACACTTTGCGTTTATAGACCGCAAGCGCTCCCACAATCCAGTGGCATATAAACACAAATAGATGTACACTATGCGTTTATAGACCGCAACCACAAATTTGCTTCCCATATCGTACTGAAGGACAAAGTATGCCTACAATTAAACAAAAGCTACTGTGGTGTTCAAAAACATGCCCAGTGTATATTGCATGTAAAATTGACCATAGTGTCAAACCTGTACTTGGTATTACCGTCTTACCTCCCAAGTGATGATTTTCACAAGTGTCCTCAATGACCCTAGAAGTAACCCCCATTTGGTATAGGAGGTCAGAATATGCATGGGGAAAACCACATACTTCTACACCCTCAGACCGTGTGCCTTGTGCACATTACATGTAGGCTGACAACATTATCTGCAACTGCAGAGGTGGTCCTCCTACCTCCTAAGATGTGAGTTGCAAGTGTATCCTCACACAGTGTATCCTTACACAGAACACTTTTTTGGACACCACAGTAGCTGGTATCTAATTGTAGGCGTACTTTGTCCTTCTACGGTATGGGAAGCAAATTTGTGGTTACTTTCTATAAAGGTACGCTCGACATCTATTTGTGTTTATACGCCTCCTGAGGGTGTGTTAACATGATTATAGTCTAGGCCATTGGAATTATGCAATTGTACGGCCGCAGTGATTATCACATAATTGTAGATTTGCTACATAATCCGTCATCTGCTGCAAAATCTGCAGTTTTTAACAAAAAAAAAAGTTTTTTGCTCAAACGGTTCAAAAGCTACTAATAACTCAATGGCACATGTTACAGCACAGTGGAAGGCCTTTTGCACAGGATGACTGGTCAACTTGCTGCTGCTAATTGCTATAGTTCGGTATTAAACTGGTACTAAGGAGGTGCACCCAATGCCCAGATAGTGTCAACAAGTGTAAAAAGTACAAAATAATAAAGTAAAACTATTTAAAAAATGTGCTGCATAATGCCACTAAATTTGCCTTTTTCTTGCCTCATTATTTACTCAACCCTGCTGCATACTTTGCCCCTTTCCTGCCGCTTAGTTCCATTGGCCCTGATTATAGTTCTCGGTCTATATCACTTTTTAGATACCAAATGTATTTGGGGGCAACTGGTTACAAGGAGTGCCACAGCTGCGTAATTGGTTGACCACTGGACATTGGGGTGGCAGCAAACCTAAACTACCTAAGTGCCTTAAATAGGATTTGCAGTATGTATCACTGGCGTATGTCACAGGTGATGACCTGTTGCTTGGTTTTAGAATACACAGGGTACCTTGTGTGTCACCTGGTTTCATCATTGGACCCCAACTGGCTAATGACTTTTGAGCATAGCGGCTCCCGTACTCTTACTTGACTTATGAACTACTTACCACACGGACATAGGAACTCCGTGTTATACAGGTACATCTCACAAAGGTAGAATAAATACCATTTAGCCTCATCAATGACAAATGATGTCTTGGATTCACCTATTCATTAAGGGACCAGTTGTGGCCTGGACTCTACTCTTTGCACACGGGCATTCTATCATACTATCTGTATTTTGCACTCTGAAGAGGAAACTTCTTTAAAATGGTTATGGCAGAATCACCTTTACATACTCGTTTCACTTCTTCTTCCTCCCTCACGGGTGAGCTCTTTTTCTACAACTTCTAAACAGTGATTTATTCCTAGTAATGTGAGCTTTTTTTTGCACACTCTTTGCAGCCTTGAAAACGTCTTGTAATGTATAATATCCTTTTCGATGCATCGGACGGCCCCCAGCCGTCCGACGTAACAGTGGGCATCCGTCCGATCTGCGCACACGTTGGATTCGGCCGCACCCCGGCGGAATGTCTGCTGCTGCGAAGCTGATAAATATGTATATGTGTAGTTTAACTTACCGGATATCTATATTTACGATTTTGTTGTAAAGGCCTATGCGTGGTAGGCATAACATGGTAAAAGGCTGCCTGGTAATGGTAATTCGTAGTCCAGACTGCTTGCTAAATGTTGTCAAAAGCGACACCACTTTAAAAAGTGTTCTTTTAAAGGGTTGCCCATAGAAGGACCGCGTGCTACACACTGTATACTATTTCTTGGCTGAACCCAATATTTATTTACTTGGTATTTCACAAACGCTTACCACCCAATACTCTTACTCACCCCTAAACTACACCCTTACCACCCAATACCCATACCCACACCCACCCCTAAACCATCAAAGTACCCTTACCACCCAATACGCCTACCTCCCTAAAAATTCCCTTACCGTCCAATACGCCTACCCACCCCAAAAAACCCCAAACTCCCTTACCACGTAATCCCTTTACCCACCCCTCAACCCTTAAAAGGCACTTACCCTAATTCCTTGTATATTAAAAATGGATTTCACTTAACTGATATGTACTTAGAATTTCATTGTAAAGACATATATATTCGTGGTAAAGACTTGCATAGTAGTGGTAATGCGTGGTAAAGAATGCTTGTTAAACATTGTTTCCTGACAAAAGCACCACCGATTCCAAAAGTGTACTTTTAAAGGGCTGCCCACAGAAGGGTGGGGTACTACACACTGTATACTGGTTCTAGGCTAAAGCCAATATTTGTTTGCTGGGTCTTTCATGAACCCCCTTGGTGTCACCCTCCAATTGTTTGTGATGTTGCACGTACATTTTTGTGCGTGTCAATCTGTTTAACACTAATAATGCTGGACAGTTGGGTCTGATTTTACTCTTGCAGAGGCTATACCAGGGGCCTTTTCTTTCATCGGGACTGTTAAAATATTGATGAATATTTTTGATTACTGTTCCGAGAAAAGCAAGTACAACCGGAGGGATGTGGGTGGAAGATGCTGTCTCTTTACCTTCCTCGACTGCCACACACTTATCGTCCAGTCCTCAGTAACCCACTGCCGGTGTAATCGGTAATCCATTAATATCTATTGTCTGTTAGTTCTGGGCAGACTGTAGCTAATGTGTTTGTTTTTTGTTTCCTTTTCTCTGCTCAGATTTGCTTTGTGGTCTGGAAATCCGGCCAACCAAATGCCTGGGGAGTTTAATTGACAGGGATGCCAGCGCGTCTGACAGTGTGGTTCTGGACACAGTCTCCTCTAGGCGTGCCCATTTTGCGTCTGAAGTTGTTTCTTAAAGTGGGTGGGGGGCTAGAAGGAGTAAACGGTGCAGAGCAGATGTACAGCAAAGAAGGTTGCATAATGGCTCCAGCCTCCTTCCCCCCCAAAAAAATGCCAATGTACTCCACATCTGGCAAATTTAGTCTGCAACACACTTAGGTCAAATTAGAATTCCAGCAGGGCCGACACAATCCTTCATCATGCTATGGGCAATATGGGAATCCCGTTGAGCTGGTTAGAGTTCAGCCTTTTCTATGCACCATATAAATAAATGGTCAGTACCGTGGCTTGACAAAGAACTCAATGGCTCAAGCATTGCTTAAATCCCAGAGGCCCAGCTCTCTTTAGAATGATTCAGAAGAGCACTTGTCTAAAGTGCAGTTTTTTAATGTGCTCGAAATCCACCTCCTGCTATGCAGACTGCTGTGTCCTGAACTGCCCCATTCACAGATGGCTGGCTCACAAACTAAAACAAGCATTTGCAATGCAATAGGTCTCGCATTCCTGATAGTTTGAGCTATTGGCGTGCAAATAATAATGCAATGCCAACAGCTCATACTTTCAGTAATGCGAGACCTAGTGCATTGCAAATGCTTGCGTAGTGAGCTAGGACCCAGCATTGTATGTCTCGGTGCAGTACAGCAAACTTCTCCTATAGGTCTCCAGTGAGCGAGGAACCAGCATGCATGTCTAGATGCAGTACCGCAAGTTGCTTCCAGAGGTCCGTAGTGAGCTAAGCATCAGCACTGCACAGAGACCTGTAGTACCGCAAACTGCTTCTAGAGGTCCCTAGTGAGCAAGGCACCAGCTCTGCGGACCTCTTCTGGTCAGATATGGTACTGCACCCTGTATGTGTACATTCAAATAGCTATGTCCAACTATACAATTAGTATCTTTGAAATGTGATAAAATAATTACTACATTCATTTCGCATTAGGTTGTACTCTGTGTGGAGCTCATGAAGGGAACTTTATAAACTGTCTCATATAAATGTGAGATGGTCTAGTGAGGAAAGTAACCACTGCCAGCCAAGCTTAGGACCAAGTGTGTGTCTTGCCTGAAGCCTTTTAGGAAAACAGTGCCTTGAGGCTGTAAGTAAAACCTAGGGAGTAACAACACATGTAACCGGGGCTGTCCTCATGGGAGGTTACAAGAAGATACAAGGCGGTACTAAGGAGGGTCTACTCCGTCTATTGACCAATGTAAAGCCAGCATTTACAAAGGACAGGGAAAGGAGCCAATTAAAAAGATGGGCGGAAAGTGTGCAGAGCTTTATGCACACATCCTGAATACAGCATGTCTCAAAGAGACTGTGTAAGCGCTGCCTAGGCAAGACCTAAAGAACATGATGGCCCAAGTCTGATTTCCAGTGAATGTACTGGGCTGAAGGAAAACTGTGTAGGGTTGTTGGAGGGAAACATTAAAAGTGCTATCCGGTGGATGCTGTCACTATAAACCTCCAACCCTAGCTGCCATCACCACAGAAGAGAACATTGTAGAATGCCCATTGGCTGTGGCTCTTGCAGGCTTGGGCAAGGAGAAATGTATTTTGTTTGCTCTGAACAGCCACTCGACTTCAAGTGATTATTAAACCTTGGTCGGATCCTCAAATCAGCACGCTTGAGAGATGTACCACGCTACGTTTGTAAACGTTGTTATACTCGCTGTATTTTCAGGTTTCGGCTTTGCCAGTGCTTGTTTGCCTCATTTCGAAACCTCGCCCCTCGTTCCATTCAAAATACCTTTTTTTCTTGAGCAAAATGCAATACAAAATATCAGTGGGGGGACCTGGTCCCAAGTTCGTCTTATAACTTGTTTATTTTCTCTAATTCACCTGGAGACCAATTCTAGGACCATAGGGAAGTTTTTACTTAACTTGGTGTATCAGGAAATGTCTGACTGATAGCAGATTCCTTTGATGGGATCCACTAACGTGAGCTTCAGAAGACCCTATGGGGCTGTGGGGTGAAGAGGGGTGTGTCTTCTTTTTTTAAAAATGTTTTTATTATTTAAAAAAAGAATGAAAATTGGTTAGAAACCATTTTATGGATACAAGAAAGTAACTGTATGCCATGTATTATGTGACGTGCCTATTCCTCTATGGTACTGCACCTCAGAAGTGTGAAAGTCAGAGTTCACCCAGCTTGCATCCATTCCTGCATGTGGCCTCAGTTTACACACATTCCTATAGAGATTTTATAAACCAGCAGCTGTGTGATCTAGGGCACATTTAATTTATTTCTTGGCATAGTTCCTGGCCTATACATTTTGGAGCACTTGGGCTTATTAACAAGAAATGATGCTCATTATATGAACGGGCGCCATTTTGTTCCTTCCTGAACAAAATATGCTTTAATAACTGAATCCAGCGAAGCAGTCATTGGGTGTTTGGCTGTAGAAACGGAAAGGCTTGTGTAAAATGCACCAGCTCTTCTAACGCCTCGCTGATGTATGCCTGGACACGTTGGCACTGCTTCAATCCTATAATTGCAGGGCTGAACCGAGTGTCTGGTCTGGAGACCAGAGTGCGGGAGCACGAGTAATTTTTGCAGCTGAAGTTTTCTGCCCTCCCACACCCTTTTTAAATGCTCCCAAAATAAATCTGCCGTCTCTGTTCATGTCTTTATTTCTGTATCTCTATGTCTGGCTCTCTTCGAGCTCTGTTTTGCTCTTACTCAGTCCCTGTCAGTTGTGCTCTCTCTCTCTCTCTCTCTCTCTCTCTCTCTCTCTCTCATTCTCTCTCTCTGGGGATCTCTCTCTCTGGCTCTCTTTCTCTCTCGCTCTCTGCGGATTTCGCTCTCTCTGGCTTTCTTTCTCTCTCTCTCTCTCTCTCTCTGGGGCTCTGGCTTTCTCTCTGGCTCTTTTTCTCTCTCTCTCTCTCTCTCTCTCTCTCTCTCTCTCTGTGTGTGGATCTGTGTCTCTCTCTCTCTCTCTCTCGGTCTGCATCTCTCTCTCTCTGGCTTTCTTTCTCTCTCGGTCGTGCATCTGTGGATCTGCCTCTCGCGCTTTCTCCCTCTCTCTCTCTCTCTCTCTCTCTCTCTCTCTCGCTCTCTTTCTCTATCCATTGCTCTCTCTGGATCTCTCTCTCTGTGGAACCGTCTCTCTGGCTCTCTCTCCTGTGTGTGGGTCTGCCCCCCATCTGTCTGTCTCTGTGTCTGTCTCTGTGTCTCTGTGTCTGTCTCTGTGTCTCTGTGTCTCTGTCTCTGTCGCCCTCAAGAAACTGGCACAACCAATCCGCGGGGTCCATGTCACAGTCATGTTTTTTTTGGGGCTGGGAAACCGGAATTAAAAGTGCATGCCACTCGAGTTGCAACATCGATGCCTTCAGTCTCTTTGCATTAAATAAAATCGGTGCCGTTGAACCCCAAACGTGCACACTGAACGTTCAGTCAAAAGGTGGTCTATGCATCAAATCAATTACCTGGCCTGGAGCCGAACAGGAAGGCTACTTTTTGTGTTAAACTACCACCATGGAAGATGCCATGGATTCTAAAACTCCTTTTTAATTGACCATGGCAGCCGATCAACTGCTAAAAAAGAAATCATAATAACAATGAACCCTCTCCAAAAGCAACAATGTATGCCGCACATGCATAAGAAAAGGATACTACAAAGCAGAAGGTAGGGGAAAAAAATAGAGAGAGCTTTCACCGACTGATTGACAGAAAACCATATCGGGAGTATGTGGACTCATTGTATCTGAGATGTGGAAGACGCACACAATTGGGATGAATTTGAAAGAACTTGGTAAGGCTAGATGGTTGGTTCACCTGTAGGGTGTACTACGATTCTTTCCCATCTAAATGTCGTCACGGAGCAACGTACATTCATATAATGCAACGTAGTCCTTCGAACTGCAGAATGTCTTAATAGAGTACTAGAGTAAGTGAGTGATATACTTGTCTGCTACTGATCACAAATCTAGATAAAAATGTATTCTCTTTTAAAGCGTCCTAAACTATTTAACTAACTAATTTAATTTCATGCAGACTTTGGAATACAAATCCTCATGCATGGCCCTACAGCTCCCAGCGTGTCTAAGAGGCGAGGTGGGCCTAGGTTTCAACTTAGTCTCCGAGAGCACATAAGCTCTTTGACTCCAGGCTCTGCTACCACCAGAGGGAAAATTGAGTTTGCATGAAATATATAGAAAATCTTGGATTGCAATTTAGAAGAGAATCACCGGGCAGTCCACAATTCATATACCAGACTTCTGTTGAGTACAAAAATGCAGTTACTTTGTGCCCCACCAACTGACTGCAGTTTGTTGCTTTGTTGGAGTACTGTAGACTTGGCATGGTGGTGATTTCTGGGAGTCGGAGTCCACATGGTGGACGTCAATTAAGAGAGCTGTAATGGTAAAGAGTGGAAAGACTGATTATAGACTCACTGCTGCAAACCGCTCCATACCTCTCTTCTTCCATATGGGATTGTTGTAAGTACTCTCCCACACCACGCTCCTTGCATAGATCAGGCAATACCCAAGCACATTGATGGTATCAGAACTGTCGAAGGCTAGCCCAGCATGTTTCACATGTATAAGAGAGTTGTTGACAGTACCTCATTGGAATCAACTTTGCCTGAGGAGTTTTCTTGACCGCGTGACCAAAACTAGAACTTAATCCAAATTCTCTGATGTTAAGCTTGGCTCCCGAGATCCTAGAATTCAAATAATGACGTTTAAGTTGATGGTGTATGGGTGACCTTAAGGACCTATGATGCCCATCAATGAAGTTATGAACTAAAGGCATATTCTATTTGGTAGACAACATAGTTTTAGAGAACATGACTGAAAATAAGAAACCGAAAATATATTTCTTTACTTAGATCAGTTATTAGTGCATTCCCAGAGGGCTTAAAAGATTGTTTCACTGAAGAAACAACAGTCCTCAACATAGCACATACAATTAGATCAGACTACCTTATATGTCGCTACTTTTGAGCAGATGCAGGAGTGACCCATTAAAGAACTGAGTTTCAAAGTTGCATTTTGATTGCAGTCACATTCCTGAGCAAGTCAAGTAAGTTACATGCTCACAATCTAAGATCATTTTGTGCTGTTTAGTAAAGATATAGTGGATAGGTTTCGGCCCAGATTCTTAGCAACAAATAGTTCCTTATTTCAATTGTGTTACATCCATTCCGAGAGCTTGCCAGAGGGGATGAGCCTTCAGAAGACTGTTCACTCATCGCGCAGTCTGGTAGAGTGCTGCAGGATGCAACACTCTGCAGTCAGCAAGTTGGGAGCTCCAGGGCCTATGAGGAACATCGGGTGGGAGGTGCAGTAGCAGAACTGTGGAGTTCTGCATCAGGTGAAAGATGTCAAACTTGGACTTCTTACTCGCATGCTTAGTTGATGTCATATCTTAGAGTGGCAAAGGGGTAAAGCCTGGTCTGTTGCCCACTCCAAGATGGTGGCTCATTCTGTGTTTTCTGCCCGTGGTTCCCAATCCAGGCAGCTTTTTTCCCCCTGTGATGTTAAGGAGGCCTGCACTATAGACCCTGAGAGAAGTTTGAGCAATCGAGAAGGAAAAGTGTGAGACCTTCACAGCATCCAGTATTTGGCAGTGGGAGACATTACAGCTTTTATTCCCAACAGTCCGGCACCACCTGAGTCTCTCAAAACGTTGCACTGGAATTCAATATTATCAGTCTTTATAAAGGGCATGATATATTTTTCAAATATTCTTCATTCAGGAAAATCTGAACATAATTATAAATAGTGTAAGGAAGTTTAAAGGAAAATGCTTATCTAGGCCTAATTTACTTTCCAAATGACGCCTTTCTCCTATATGATCCAGCCATTTGGTCCTCTGTAGTAGCCCATGGAGCAGATGGGCCTTCAGGAGAAGAAACATATTGTTTTCAGTCCTTCTAGCCACACCCAGTACTAAAAAAGCCTTTGTGGGCCAAGCCTGAGCTTTTTGTGCCATATGTGGGATGCAGGAGCTCGAACAACATCAGTCCTTGAAGTCTGCTCTTTAGTCAAACCTGGCAAAATTGTACCTGGTGCTCGCTTTTACAGACCAACTGGGAGGGGTTAGAAGCAACATAGAGTGCGGGGTTGGAAGGGGGCTAGTATTTTAGCAGCAAGAACAAAGATGTACTCTCATGTACTGCGGATCGAGAAAGAAAACAGTAGTTTCCTAAATGTGAGCAGTAGAAGGATACTTTTCAGGCAAGGAAAGGGATGGTAACGAGACTATTCTCCAAGTGAGCAACAAACAAGAAAAGGAAGTCAAGCCATAAGGCAAGCAAATGAGTGACAATAAAGCCAACCAATGGCCTGCAATGAGCAGGCTCCAGACCACCAATAATTTTGGTGTAGACCATAATAATTTTTCGCCTTCAGACTGCTAAGTGCTGTCTAGTAGGTAAGACCTAAAAAGTGTGCCAGTGGGACTAGAAGGACTAAAAATGATATGTTTCTTCTCCTGAAGGCCCATCATTCTGCTCCGGGGGCTACTACAGAGGACCAAACGGCTGGATAATGTAGGAGAGTGGGGTCCTTTGGAAAGTAAAAAGTGTGGAAACACTGATGTACTTGAATGTGGTTTAATAGCTCAAATGAACCCTTGGTATCACAAAGGCAAACATTGCTAGATGGCTCTTAATGTATCCAGATCTGCAACACAGTGCCCTACAAACATCTTACCGGTGACACCAAGAGCCAGGACCAGACTGAGAACAGCAACCAGCCCTGGCAGGTTGCTCATCGACTGGCCCTTAGAGAGGGGCCCCTAGTAAGAAAAGTGCCCCCCGCGGGCACAAAACCCATCGGAGAAATGCCCAGTGCCCGCCTATGGCCAGTCTGGTGGTTTGTATAAAAGCAAAGCTGCAAGGCTTGCTTTTCTTGCTAACCTATCTCGTGCAGATCTATGAAAAGCTGTAACTTGGAGTTCAGTCAAGACTTTCACTGGCCATCCTGAGTCGACACAACAAGGGGAGCAGAATATAGCAAAACATCTGATTGCTAGATCTTCATATTGGCCCCTGTAGCCAACCTCACAATTATGTGGAAAGAACTCTGGTGTCAAGTCAATGCAGAGTATGAGAATGTATGATATGATCTACTTTATGCCGCAGAATTAAAAGGTTACTTACCTGTAACAGTAGTTTTGCCAGTTTAAGGCTTTTAAACTTGTATGCAACCTACAAAGCTTTCCCCATTGGAGCTAAAGGGGTACAGACTTGATTCTGAGTATACTCTGATCAGACTTCTGCACATATGGTTACCTCCCTATTCGCACAATGGCAGGAAAACACTTACTGAAGCTAGCTTTGGGTAGCTGGCCTAGTGACTCAGTTTAGCTATGCCGGTGGTCGATGCTGATCGTTATTTTGAGAAAAATAATCTAAATCCAACCCTGGATAGCGGGATTATGCACAGGAGCTGCTCCTGAACAGGGTTAATTTGCAAAATTATTGTTGCAGCTAAATAACGTTTTCATTTTCAAAGCTGCTGTCTTTTAAGGTTCATAATGGTTATGACCAGCCTGTGAACCACCCTTGAGCAGTTTGGTACAGATGAGTGGTTTTTGACGTCACAACTTGAAAAACTGTATTTGCTCCCCCGAAAAAACGCTAATCTCGCAGCTGTAATACATTCTGTTTTCTGTGGGGAAGAATTGTGTGTGTGTGTGTGCGTGTGTGTGTGTGTGTGTGTGTGTGGTTGTGGGGGGAGGGGGGGGTCTCAGCGAGGTCCCTACATTTCCTTCCTACCTCATGGGGTAAAATCTAGGTCTTGATGATGAGCAGAGGTTGCCCTGGGCTTGTCTGGAGCCCCTCTAGCAGCCATGTGGGCTGTTAAAATGTCACATGTTTGAAAGTGTGAGGGAACAGGCCCAAGTTAGTGCCCTGTACCAGCAAAGGGTGGCCTGCCTCGCGGATAAAGCTGGCTTCTGCTTTCTGGACACTTTTTTTTTTTTAATACTAAAAGAAAACATATATATATATGTATATGTAATACGTAATACTTTATTCGGCATCCATGCACCATCAAAGTATACATACACAATGTGTTACAACAATAAGATTAAAATACAGTTTAAAACAACGCGTAATTCAGACTTGTAATAAGAATCAATACTACTTTTAAATTAATTCCTGCACATTTTTTCATATATACAAAATAGTGCAACACTAGGACAGTGTGCAAACAAGCGACAGACAAGTTACAAAGGATTTTTTCCACAAATCTTATAGAAAAGAAAAAATATATATATTTTTTTTGCCCACCTTAATATGAGAATACCTGCTTGCCAGTTGGCAACCTAGAGGCCGTTTTGCCTCTAGGTGACCAACCCACTGTGGTGCGCCCAGTCCAACGCTCATTGGTAGACCTGATTTGGGAACAATCTGGTTTTCTCCTGATGCGGTCTCTGGTACGCTTGGACTTTTGGTCCTAAATTACAACACACAAAATCATAGAACGCAGATGTCTGTGGGGTTGGGTTAGTCACATTTTGGACCACGGTGTTTTACCTCGATATTTTGCACCATAAAACACGCGAGTTCTCATTAGCTATGTTTGTGGCTTTGGCCTTCGCTTGAGGGATACCTACACAGATGACTCGTACATGCAAACTCCGTGCCTGTATGTGATTTTCGTTTTTAGAAACACCTTCATTTAATTTCAACGTTCGCGTTGCTAAGCAGATTTTTTATATCCTTGTTTGAAAGAAATAATAATTGAAACCAGTAGAACAACATTAATCACCAAACGGCTCCAAAATGCAACTTGAAGGTTCTTAATAGCAGGCCATCACGTTTCCTGGAAACGAATGTTTCGAAACGGGTCCAGTACATATCATTTGTAACTGGATTTTTTTTTTAAAGGACCAGCACCTATTTCAACCAATAAGTGGATGGACTATTAACGTGTTTTGGGAAAGGGAGTGACTATTTTAAATGGGGGTCTGGGCATTTTTTCATGTGCGCGTGGGAAAGATACGGCCTAAGAAAATAAGTGGGCATTTTTGGAAAAAAAAGTTTCCCCAAAAATAAATAGCTAATGTGGTGAGGCGGGGCGATTCTGAGTACTTCCTCTTGGGATTACTGGTTTGTTTTTGGGCCTTGGCTCTCTCCTCGGGAATTACCTCCAGTAGGCCCCGTGTGGGTTGACATGGCAACTGGCGGGAGGGAACCTGCTGATACAGGTCCTTTCAGCCCTTTATTGTGCCCGGCTAGCCTTTGTTACAGGCTTTATTGCCAGCACTCTGGCAAACACTGCAGTTTGCACAGTTTTGTTGGGCTGAAAGGCAGGCTTTTTACATTCCAATGGCCCAGCCTGTCACATAGCCATTTGCATGTGAAAAGTGTTTTTGTTTAGAATTTTGGGTTCGAGTTTGTAGGAGGTAGGTAGCTTCATTTATATTTTGGAGGGTTTTTAGTTCTGAATGCTGAGAACGCAATGTTATTCTGAACAGTTTTCAGTTTTCTCTTGAAAGAAAACTAATTTAGCTGAGCGCAGGCTGCGCAGCCCTGTCTCAATACCTTTCCCTTTCTAATCTGATCCAGGCATTCCGTGAATACCTCCATTATGGAAGAAATGCAGACCGGCAATTCAGACCTAGCAAATTGCGCCCAGACTCGCCAACTTCCTCTCCTTTCTAAGGCACCTTTATTTTAAGATGTCTAAACATCCTCACAGACCTCATTGGGCCCTCCCTTTACACCCCCTAGCAACACCACCCCCACAAATCACCAAGGGGTATGTTTTTCTGTTACCTGTACCCTTTATGTGATCATCAAGCAGCTGTGTAGTGGCTATACGCAAAACATGTTTACATGTTTTAAGCTAGGCCGCCTCTCCCCACTTTTTTTTCACCTCAGCCACCCCCCTCACGCCTCACCCCGCGTTTTTGCTTTCACTTCCTCACTTGTTTACCAGCTCCTTTCCTCTCGCTTTTTTATTTATTCAAGAACTTGCACTGATAGATGCATACATGATGCCAGCCAGGGAAACAACCCAAAAAACATGGGGGCTCCATTTGTGAGTTGGCGGGCCACTGACTCCTTCACTCTCCAATTACGCTTTTGTTTTTATCTTCAGATCAATCCCAGCCTTTAGTTTTATATTTCTTTGTATTTTTTGTTTCGGGAGGAACATGTGCTTTATTTCTCCATTTCCCAGGTGATCCTCTTGTGTGTGTTGCATAGTTCTCTTACGTTTGTCACTTTCTTCTCTCTCTCTCTCCCCCTCCCACCCCCCTGTATTGGCATTCTCTTCTTGCACTTGAGAGTCGAGCTATTTGACATTGAAAGGGCCCATGCCTCTGTAAGTCCTATCCTCTTCTATTTCCTTCACTTAGTTTTATCACCCCCCCCCCCCCCCCCCGTGGCTTTGATCCACTTCCGGCCCTGGTGTACCCTGGTCTTAACCATGTACAAGAGCTTTCCCCTTCCTCCCTGATCCATTCGCCTCTCCTGCCTGGTGAAGTCAATACTAAATCTCCTAAAATGTGATACAAGGGGGAGGAGATTAAAAGCACACGTTCGTTCCAATGAGATGAAAGGGCTTTATTGTTGGGCTATCTTGAGCAGTGGACAGGAAATTAAGGGTCTGTAAAACAAATGAACGCCATGTTTATCCTCCAACCGTAAAGCAGAAGTGAAACAATTCCCGATTCCAATTCAGATTGTTTGATTGCTGAAAATATTGCATTTATTTTCTGCAACACTTAACCCTTCCCTTGTGGCTGTCGTCCCTCTTGACAATTGATACTTTGGGGGGAAAAAAGAACATTTGTGGCAGTTTCTTTCCGGCGTTCTTTATTTTAAAAATGGCTGCCATGCTTTGTGTGTACTGCTGCTTCATTTGCTCAGAGCGTTTGATAATATTCTAAATTCTCTTTGAAACTCTCCTAAACACGCAATCACTCAAGACCAGCACTCAAGAGCACAAACTTAACTAATCCACAAGGACAAAAAAAAAACATTAAATGATCTAGTAACTAACTCTCCTCTTGCGTTCGGGAGTAGTGTGCTACTCTGCGCAAAGTGTTTCAACGCCTCATCAGTGGTAGTAAGCGCTATATAAATGCAATTTATAATTAACAGTTATTTAATTGGACGCTAACCAAAGCTACAGCCTGATTAAGCAAAGACCAGAAATGTGGTTCTTTGTTCATTTGCATTATTTTACAGCTGCATCTCTGTAGCGTTTCATGCCCATGATGAGACACCAAGGCGCTTTCAGTGGACTGGTAGCACGCTACTCAGAGCAGCTTTGGATGTGTGAGAGCTGTATTGGATGAACATGGACTTTGACACTGTCCCCTGGGATAAAAACGTTCTACTGGGGCCACCTCATTGCCCATGGATGTGGGGATGGTTCTGTAAGCCTTAGTCGAGCAGCTGGAGACCAGGTCACTTAAAAGCGGGTGATAGTACACATTGAGTGATGCAAGAACCCATGTATATACACATTGAGTGATGCAAGAACCCATGTATATAGAATTTGTAGGTCTGGCCAGTTGGGGTTTGACCAACATGCAGCTTTTAGTTCTCAATGTCAAGAACCTCTCGCAGCTGTAGGTTCAATGCAATTGACAAAACACTCGTCGCACAAATGGAGCAACTGAAATTTGAAATTTAAGCACCTGACTATTCCATGTTGGTGAATGTCGCATGCCATGAAACATTACAGTGAACCGCATACACCATAATGAACTTGAGAATTCTGGTGCTAGTATTCTAGTAGTGTGCTTCCATGACCTGTTATTGGAATCCATGGGTTGCCGACACATTCATTTAACCAATAACCAGAGGGTTGTGTTATCTAAACACAAATGTTTAGAGGAGTACTAGGACACTACATTGGAACGTAAGATTATTTAAAAAGTAATTTTTATTACAGGGAGGTAGCACTTGAAGATGCTTTTTATAACCACTTGAGTTGCAATTTTTGTAAACTTAACTTGAATTCAGAATTCTTCCATTCTCTTTAAAAAACAAGCACCACAAAACATCTAATCTGTTGCGGAGTGAAGGGGGTTTTGGTTGCAACAGAATGGCTTCAGTGGTAGAGTTTTCTCCAACAAGGTGGTATATGCACTCACTCAATTCATATAGAGTTGAACATTCTTTGACATCGTCCTAAGTGCACCGATGGAACCAACGAATCATATGCATTTTTGTTTTCAGGCCCAATTTTGTGTAATTATGTCTTAGCCTGGCTAATCTGACTGCACCTGGAAATAGGGAGGAGGTGTCTCTGTGTGTCTCTGTTGGAGTCAAAGTAAAAGTGTCCCTCATTAGTAAAGTAGATAGCCAAAAATGTGCCCCAGGTTTGCAGAGTAGGGCAGTATTAAACTAGTAAACACAAGGTGTGTGTGTGTGTTTTGCAAGGTATATGGGGCTGCAGGGATTTGAGCTTGCTGCATGCAAGGTTTGTGGTAATATCAGTAAAATCTACAGTAAAAACCTGCCCACCAGAGTATAAAACTGGCCCACACACTGACCTGTCAACCAGCCCTTTGAGCATTACCTGATTCCCCTGAAGGCCAGCCCCACCCCGTGGCTGTACCACAGTGCATGCTGGCCTTTTACTTGGAATGCCTGCAATTTTATAGCAAGTATTGTGTTGTTTGGATTGGGTCAAGAAATGGCACTCTGGAACCCAGAAGCAAGTGTTGAAACTTTTTATAATCCATGGGATTCTGTAAACGCTGTGTAAACGGCAATCTCTAATTTCTAATGGCGATGCACCCATTCACTGATTATAAAGAAAAGATGTCAGAACTAGACTATTACTGTGAGGTCTGACCTCACAATGCCTGCTGCCAGAGCCAGCAGCTGAGGTGAAAGGCAGGTCAGGTAGCTAATTGAAGTAGCTGTTTATAGCAACAAAAAAGAACTTGCTTTTCTTTCTTCTGCTCCATTTTAACAACTTACAATGACCAGCAGAGAGAATGTATTTTTTGCGACCCTTAAATAGAGAAAAGCTAGAATCTTTATGCATGTTTGTACACGTTCTGAGCTACCGCAGGTTTTTTTTAAACTGACTTGCATTGAACTGTTTCAAGTTTTTGATGTGTCATTTTGCACTAGAGGTTTTATTTTTAATGTTCGTGTTTGCAAATATTCTTGCTATACATTGATGAGGATAATTTCAAGTCCCCTTAGAGTTCCCCAACCTTATTAAGGAACTCGCCCAACAACCTCGTTCCTATGTATGCTTCTGGAACTCCTCGGTGTATTGCAATATCCTTATAATGTACGACTGGGGATTCTTTATCCCTTATATAAGGGTTTTTGGGGGCCAGAATATACCATGGCCTGGGTATCCAATCAGACATCCAGCCATATTGGTGTGTTTGTGTTTGGCTATTGGCTTATTAAGAACTGTCTTGCTTTATTTTTTAGGTATTAGAAGGAATTTTATATGTTTGTTTCTTAGTTTCTTTTGGGGCATGGGGGGTTCCATTTTGTTTCTTCAGGTGATCTACAAGTAGAGTTATAAGGGGGCAGGCTACTTGGCTTTGGAGATACTGTGCAAACTATTCTACTTTTGGAGTGGTGTGGCTCACTGGTTAGAGGCGGCAGACCGGGGAGCAGAAGTCTGCCCGGGACCAGGGTTCATTTCCCGACGCGGCAGGGTCGTGGACCAGGGTCAGCGGACTCGACAATTCTCGCCTCGGTGCCTACTCTAACCTGGGGTCCCACTCGGCAACTCTGGGCATTAGCTTGCCTAATCTCCACAACGGCCCCATCAACGCTGGGGATGCCTGGCTCCACCTTGGGGATTCCCAGTAGGGACCATCCCGCAGGGAAAGCCAGGACGGGTTCCCCAGCGGTATACAGCGCCGGGACGCCCCTTTGCTGGGGCAGCTGTGCGCTTTACAAGTATACGACATTTAACATTTTGCAATGTAGTCCAGTTAGTTAACATGAGGTTGCCCTGAAATTAAACTCCTAGCATTCATGGGTTGTTAACTGGACGTCCAGGACTTGTACACTGTTCCCCAGATGGCATGGATCCACCTGGTGGCTTTACTTACAAGCTTAAGTGTGGTTGACCACCTTCAGTCATTCCAAACCTTTTTGTCTCTCTGCTGTCCATCAGACCATTGATAAAACTGAAAAAATCGTGCTTCTTGCAGACAGGTAGCCCTGGTTTATTTTGGCATGAGATGCCTGGCCCTCTATTACTTTTTTTTATTTTTTATTATTATTATTACTATTTTATTTTGAGCCATTGTTTCCTATTTTCCCTCCGATATAAGGGTGACCGATGTGTTTTAACATCTTTGAAGTCTCGAACAGTACTCATTTCAGACACACCAATCTTTTTAAGTGGGGATATCTAAAATTCAAACTTCAACCCGTTCCCTGCAACCAGATGAGTCAGCACCGGATGGCCAGTATTTCAGATGGCAGGGAAGTGTTTTTCACGCTGGCCCTTGGGGCCACCCTTAGGAACAGCAGGGACGCCCGAGCTGGTTATTGACAACCATGTCATCCCATTTCCTCGCTGCCTGGAAGTTCTACCCTGGGACTTGTGGTGGCTGGGAATGGAATGTACGCACAGCTTCTGATGTAGTAGTGACGGCTAAGCTGTATATTCACTTCTCTGGGCATCTGCGGGAATATTGGTGTTGTTGCAGTGTTCTTTATCTTATCACACATCACATCTACCCTCATTTGTTTTATTTAAAAATAAAGCACAGTGCTATAAAAGTTTTTTTTGTTTTTGTTTTTTTAAAGAAAAGATTGATAGCCGCAGACAATTTGAGTCCAGTTTCTCTTCAGAAAGGCAAGTTGACAACAATGGCCGAGTTGAACGCATACTTTGTTCACACAATACGGATCTTCACTTGCGGGCATGACATAGCCCTGGGAATACCCTCTTGCACCCAGCCCAATACACTGGAGCCTATACTTTGGATTTTTAAACGCACAAGTGTTGAACTTTCGTGTTACTAAGCCCTGATGAAGTTCTCCATGTGAGAACGAAACACGTTGGCTGAGCTGTATGTTCTATTAACTTAAGGAAACGATAAAGTTGAAATAAAGACGTTCGATACTAGAAAAGTGTCTTGGACTTCATTGCCTGGTGCACCCCCACTTGCGGCTGCTTAGACACCAATGGCCCTTGACAATGCTTTAGTATGTTTCATCAGGGATGGGAGTATGGGGGGGGAGATCAAATGCGGCACCCACCTTCATTAAAAATCAATCCAAAAACATGCCTCATTCTTATTCACACCGATCAAAATTACTGCTTATAACTTCGGTCTGTCGTTCAGGTATAAGCCCTATCTGTCATCCAGGCGCAGTGAGGCAGCCCCCCCAAAATATGATGTAAGGGCAGCGTGTAGTGCATGCAGCCATAACACAAGTATATAGTTACCCTAAAAAAATGAGGAGTCACCTCTCCGAAGTAACTGAGGGTACATTGGTTAAACTTGCAATTTCCTGGGCTTTTCAACATTTGTGGGCTCTTGCGAGTGCCAGAAAACAGAATAGACCACTTATATGTGGTTCTATATATAAACATCCATGTGATTGCCTTCTCTTCATTCAACAAGTTCCTCTTCTGGTACACAGCCATGTTAGTGCAGAATTCATAGTTGTGTCCAGGCCAATCCACCTTCATTAATGTTTGACTTGCACATAGTTAAAAACATATGTCTTGTTTATGCCTTTTTTGAATGACAATCCAACACCTTTCATTTCCTTGTTATACAGCAGCTTCTTCAGGGCAATATGATCATATTGGTTAAGATTGGAAATAAAAAGTAACTTAAAGTCCACCCATGCGCCCTTCTATCTGTAAAGGCAGTTTGTTTTGTTTGTTCTATCTGTTTTTGTTCCATGTGCGCTCACCTTCAGTTTCTCAGACTATAAAATCCATTGTTTGATCGCGTTCTATATCTATTGCTCGTCCTGCAGGCTAGATGTGAGAATTATAAGCCAGTTGAGTTTCCCTGGGACCTCTGACCTGGAATATAAAAGCTGACAAACGCTACTAAAAGGCATTGGTGTGCTCTCAGTGGGCCTATAAAGGGATAATGGCGGCTGATACGTCCAAGGTACCCTGTGTTCCACACTTTTATGTACCTTTCTGTTTACTGAACTTTACTGTCCTCAGGGTTCAGACCTTTATAGCTTCAACTCGGTAATCCCGGAAGACTGCAAAGACCTTGTCTATTGCGTTCATATGTCTAAGGCCTTTTTCTCAACCGCCATTTCCCCTCAGGAAAAAGGTACCTCATCAAATGAAAGAATAAATACTCGGTCCTCCATGCTAGCTGGAACCCGGACGCCTTATATGTTTCCAAGTCATCCGCTCCATTCCTTGTCCTAGCAACTTCCAGTTGCTCTTCCATATCGAGGGCTTTGTCGACTTGGTTGCTGTTAATTATTAAATTCAATATCTTGTCAGCCGTGATGAATGCTTTGTCAAATTACATTTGCAAGCTGGATTTAACTGCAGTCACTCCCAGCAAATCAGTATTCAGTTTCTTCATGGGAATATTTTTTGTAGTTTTCTGTTCCTCATATTCACTTTTGTTATCCAGTTTTCACTTGTATTGCTCAGTTACTTTTCAAGTCTGTGTTTGCTTAAGACGCGTCGTTGTTCGCTCCCTGCACGTCAGTATTGACTTCTAGTAATGGTGTTCACTCTTTGCTTGCCACTGTTAGAGTCCTGACCGTCATCATGAACGTGTAGCTGCTGTGTTAGCTTCTAATTTGTTGATGTTTGCTCCTTGTGTGCTAGTGTACAAATCCTGCAAGTATGCACTTCCTTTCATACATCTACGTTCCGTTTTGACTGAAAGTGTTTGGATACCCTGTGCGTGGAAACAGCCATTGCAACGCGGCTGTTACCACACATAGCCTTTACCACGTGTTTGTTACAACACGAGTATCGTTACCACGCATAGCCTTTAACACGCATGCCTTTACAATGAGTTATGTACAGGTGGTAAGAGCATATGAGTGGTTAAGTCAACTAGCTTCGTTACTATGAGACCCTCTGAAATTGGCTAAGTCTACTGCTTAAAAAACACCTGCTCATCAGCCTGGAACTGGTAAGGCCTCTCCCCTATGATGGTAAGGGATATTGTACACAAGGCTGTGTGATGGTGGGGTCAGGAGGGTTTCTCAGCCGGTACGGCAGTGGGTCTGGCTTTAAGGTTCAGAGCTGGGGGTGGTGGTGTAGGGCATGGGGATGGGGCAGCACCAGGGGCCAATTTTAGAGTACGGGGCTGGAGCAGTTTAAAAAAAAGTATATATTTTTTATTTTTTTAGGGCTTGGAAGGGGGGGGGGGTTTGTGCAAGGGTCTGGAAAAACCTTTGCTGCATATGCCTATAACATACATGCCTTTACAACAAAATGTGTGGTAAAGTCATGCATGGTAAGGGCTGTTCTTGGTAATAGCAATCGCGTTGTAACGGCCAAGTTGTAACCGCATGCGTTACAAACGAATGTGTGGTTCCGTCATAATACCCCCTGGGAGTCATGTTTTCTTTTTGCATTACATAGACCCCTCTAATACCGGACACAGGCCTACACACTGTGTACTCCCTTTTCCTTCCATCCCATCCATTGCTCACTCCACTCTGCTTTTAATTGTTTTTATTCACCGCTGTCCGCAGGCTCCTCCACTGCCCCCATGCTCACTTTAATTTCCATCTTCTCAAGCTCGTCCGTTGCTCCCTTGCCCACTCACTGTTGTTTCCTCCACCACTTCCCTGTAGCTGTTCCTTCACCACACCTTGCAGTCCTAATAATATTGCTGTTTTTTTCCTATTTTGGGCAGCTGCCAGGCGACTCAATTTTTTTTTTAAAGAATTTCCACACCAATATTATTTTTTTCTTTTAATTTAGCACTTCATCCGACATCTTAGAACAGAAAAACTAACAAAAAAATAAATGGTGCCAATAGGTAAAAAAGTCAAAGACCAGTCCAATTGGCTTTGCCAGAGCTTCTTTTTAAAGTATTATGTCCCTTAACCTAAAATCAATCTAATCTAAGCACGCAGGGAAAGAAATGTGTGCAACCATTCGTCTTAACAACTTCCAGACGGCGATCCTTGAAATTCCTCTCTGTGTAAACTTGGAGACCGGAGGTCGTTCAGTGCAGAACATTTAGATTTGCTCAGAATGTGCAAAACATTATATGTTTAGTTTTTTTCCCCTTCACTCCAGTCGGATCTGGTTGACGAAGGCCTGGTTTTGGCTGTTTGATTTGGTAGGGGGCCAACCCCAGCACATGTTCAGGCCCCAGGTGGAGGGAAAATGGCCGCATTTCTCGTAATGAACGAGAAGACCACGCCTGGCCTACATCTGCAAATGGTGATGATAGGACAGTTTCTGAACTCTCAGCAGCTTTTTCTTGTCCTTATTTTTTCCATTTTGTCTTTAAAAGATCAGCCTCTCCCCTCGAATATAGATCCGCTCTGCAATCGGATTTTCTGTTGTTGATTTATAAAATGGCCTCTTTTCCACTTTTAAAGCCTCTGGATCGCAGCGCGCATTTGTTTACATAAAATTCAACATTTTGCATGTTTAGTTGTTTTTTAGTTTACTTTTTGCAGGCTTTCGTTGAGACCCACAACAAAAATAGTCTGCCAACTGGAAATATTTTGTTAGCTATGTTGAAGAAAAAAGGTTTTAAGAGCTGAAAAAAAGAATATATATATTCATTTGTCTTGTTCTAAACTATATGTGGACATTTATGTTTCAAGTTGGTGTTAAGCTTAAGGGCCTGGCCTAGTGTTTTTTTTCTGAAGCATTATTTTTGCATACATTTGGTGCTTTGTCGTTATTGGTCTAGTTTTTTTCCTCCCCCAGTCTTGAAGAGGCAAGGCGAGGGACATCCCTTTCATGTTCCAAAAGGACGATGCACTGGTCACGTTCTGTCTGGATTGCCTTAGGGTGTTGGATATTTGATGCTGGACAATTGTATCTGGTCCTATCTCAGCCCCCCTCCCACCCCCACAGGACTCGTTTAAACGGTCCCTGGGGCACAAAAGAGAACTTAAGACAGCAAAGATGGAGTTAAGATGGATCACTCCTGCCACAGGAAGCTTTCCCTTTAGGCGTCTCCCAGTGGTCCTTCATCCTGCCCACCACACAAACGACTCCCGCCCTGACCATCACAATGGATGTGTGCCCGGGAAGATCCTTTTACTGCTGACTTGGGTATCATACAGAAAATGGCCTGGCAATTGCCTCTCAGGGGTTCTTCATGTGAATCAAAGATTGGTTGAAGGAAAAAGAGAATTTAGATGAGTCATCCTTATTTTACTAACCAGTGTGTGTTTGAACAAGTCTAAATCTGACATGTGACATGGAACACTGAATTCTTTAAGTAGAGTCAGTGCATGCCAGTTCAGTATAACAGCAATTTTTTTTTTAATTACTTTGTTTGGACATTTCAGATGATTATCTGTTTTACCTGTGGCTGACTCGTGTTGACCAATGGAGTCTCTCCGCATTATTTACCAGTTGTGCTTCAACATGAGCCCAGCCTCTTGTCCAATGTGAGTTGAGAAGAATTATTACAAAGTTTTTAAATCCGCTTGCAGGGTTGTAGAGCAATCCAGGTAGATTGTAGCAGCAAATGCTCCTCCATCTCCAAAACGCAGATAATAACTTTAATTTTGCAGCATCAGCTGTTGTAGATTCCCTTACTCTACATTGTTCTGCCACCCAATTGGGTCAAAAAAAATTCAAAATATATGGTCAAGTTGGATGACCAAAAGTATCCATAAATGCCCTCAAGGCAGTGGTCTTGAAACTTCTTAATGCCGCTCCCCACAGTGGGGAGGGGGGTGGCATTGTGTAGTAAATGACTTCTCCACTGTCCTCCACTAGATGTACTGTGACATCTGTGACATCATAGAATGCCTGGGTGTCTCTCTGGCTCACAGTGCCTCTCTCTGCCCGACTGTGGCAGTTGGTCAACTCGGATTGAGCTGCTAACAGCTGGCTCCTGGTGGGGTTTTACATCTGTACTTCCTATCTTGTCCTACTCATCTAACCTAGAAGGGATCTACAATAAAGGATTATCTGACCTACACAGTTGGACTGTGCATCTTCCTTTACCACAACTTGGCGACGATTGTCAACAGGATGAACCTACGTGTGAATTAAGGAGAAAGGCCAACTAAGAAACCAAGGAACTATAAGAAAAGGAACTAAGGACATTAAGGACTTCAAAAACGTCAATTTAAACCCAAAGGTAGCCCCACCAGTGTCCCGTACTATCTGGACAGCCTGCACCCAGAGCGTTTGTCAGTAATGAGCCTGCTGTCACCCTGCTACTGTCTGGAAGATTCCTACAGTGAACGTGTCCCATTAGCAAAACTGATCAAGTCTCTCCTACAAAACTCTTTCCCCAAGCGTCATAAGTTTCCTGTCCTGCTGTGCTAGTAGGGACTCAACATTGTCCACTAAAGAGACGCAAACTCGCACATCGTGAGTATTTAGCTGGCGGTCCCAGCGTGCGTGTTGCGAGAGGCATCTATACTCAGCCGACGCGCATTTTTGGATATGCAGAGACTGGGGCCATGTTATTCCGATGTATGGGGCATTTAACGTTACTTATTTGGATATTTCAGATGTTACCTTTGATCCATGACAGTTCGACTGTTGGCTTTCAAATGGCCCACGAGCCCCCACCGCGCGCCTGCACTCGACATGTCTACAATCACTCTTCTGTGACGTTCGTTCCTCTCTGTGACTTGCTGCAATGGACGCTTTGGTGCACGCTCCTGCCGCAAGCCATCCTGCACAGCGCAATGTATGCGTGCCGCCATTTTGTTGTTACATGTTTGGGAATCTTGGCAACCTTTACTGCGGTGTACTTCTTTTGCCGATAAACCGCCAAACGCATTGCCAATAAAGTTTTGCGGACAACAAATAACCCGCTCTGCTCCAGTAAGTGAGAATTGCGAGGCGGAGGACTTTGCGCTAATTTGAAGGAGGTCACTATGCTCCTTACGAAGTCCACGAGGAGTTCCCTGGTGTTGCCTATTTGAGCTGGGATTAGAACAATGTTCCTGGAGCTCTTGTGAATGCGTGGACAGCAGAGCGGACAATACATGGACCCGCAGCTCTTTACAACGGAACACACAGCAAGTTGACATAATGCATGTCCTGTTTGGTATATGGTCTGTGTGTAAGGATCCCGGGTGAGAAACCGCTCACCGGTGCTTAACTAGTGCTCTGTGTTTACAACATCTGTTCTCATCATTCATGTCCTGTATACCAATGTACTTTAATTTGGTGGGGTGTGTTATGTGTATAATTAGGTTTACCCTATCTAAGGGAGGTTGTGTGCTTGTGGGTAGCCAATGCCCATTTCTGTTTCCTAGGGTGATGTTGAACCTTGTGGTGTACCCTATGTAGGGGATGTTGTAGTCTTGGTCCCAGTGTTAATTTCCTGTGGTGTACCCTACTTTGGGCAGGTGGTAGTGTTTGTGGGTAGTCAATGACCATATCAGTTCCCAGTGTAAATTTCCTGTGGTGTACCCTACTTTGGGGAGGTGGTAGTGTTTGTGGATAGTCAATGCCCATATCTGTTCTCAGTGTAAATTTCCTGTGGTGTACCCTACTTTGGGGAGGTGGTGGTGTTTGTGGGTAGTCAATGCCCATTTCAGTTCCCAGGTTGACTATCCTGCGGTGTACCCTATTTAGGGGAGGTTGTGATTTTACAGGGTTAGTACCCTGCGTTGTTCCCTATTTTTGGTGGAGATTTTTAAACATCTTTTCATTTTTGACACTCTGCTTCCGTCAAAGTCTGCCTGCTTGGAATTCATGGCCAAGGGTTTCATGTTGGTAGGACTTTGAGTGAGGAGCTTTATCATATTTTTCAGTGTCAGCATGCTTTTATCAAGGGAACTTTTCTCTGGTGAATTTTGTTATGGGTCTTACACTCTTCTGGGAATCTAGAGTGAATTTTACCCCTGTTGTACCTTTTTATTCGGTATGTTGTATTTCTACACTCAATTTTGTTTCCAGGGTGTTTACCCTGTGGTGTACCCATGTATGGGGAGGTTGTGAGTGTGACCACCTTTCTTACCTGTCTTGGTCTTGTTTCATCTAAACCATGCTGTTTCACTAAGGGAGGGGGATGTGGCATGTTGTTGTATTTTTGCTCATTTAATGTTTAGCATCGTATCGTAGTTCTGCTCCTACGAAAGATACCTCATATCGTACATTAGATTTTGTATCTCATTTTTGTACTTTCCTGCAAATGTTATATTTGAGGTATCTTGCCTATCTTTTCCTCTATTCTGTGTCATTCCCTAAGGAGAGAGGATGTGTAGTAAATGACTTTTCCACTGTCCTCCACTAGATAGACTGTACTATGACATCTGTGACATCATAGAATGCCTGGGTGTCTCTGGCTCACAGTGCCTCTCTCTACCCGACTGTGGCAGTTGGTCAACTCAGGTTGAGCTGCTAACAGCTGGCTCCTGGTGGGGTTTTACATCTGTACTTCCTATCTTGTCCTACTCATCTAACCTAGAAGGGATCTACAATAAAGGATTATCTAACCTACACAGTTGGACTGTGTATCTTCCTTTACCACACATTGCCCCCCTCAGAATTTCTCACAATTATTCTATTAAATTGGAAATGCTTAAATATGTCTAGCCTTATTTAAACATTGCAGTTAAGTTCTATTACCATTTTAAAAATGCAATCCAATACATGATTGGCACACATGCTGTTCTGGTGAGGTAGGCCTTACTATCCTGTACAAGTACCCACAATATTATTATTCGAACTGAGGGTGGGGGGGTTTTAAGGAATATTTGGAATCCCTTCCCTTTTTACACATACTCTCACTTAAGATATAAATGTCATACTTCGTTTTAATAACATGTTAGCGATAGCCTATTACAGAGCGGCTTACTGCTGCTCATTTTTTCAGCTTAAAACAAAGCATTTATTACAAAGCATCTTTTGGTCAGAGCCTGGTGATTCCCACCCCCACCCCTACCCCCAGGATCCCTGAGGCCCCTCTAGGAGGGCAGTCCCCAGTTTAAAGACCCCTGCCATAAGGCATATTAATGCACATAAAAATGGAAGATTTTTAACAACTCCTATTACCTAGCAGATGTGTTTCGTAATACTTTAATAATCCTTGCTAAGGTGAGAGAATCAGAAATCTGTTTAAAGCGCGAACACAGGTATATTAACCCACTAAGCTAGCATACCAGCACTATAAAACATTTGTGTTGATATTAAGTTGGCAGCATGTACTTTATCAGCTCCGGCCATCCCCTTTACATCATTGATGCCTCCAGCTTGAGGCCTGTTGTGAACTTTCTTAGATGGTGATGCAGTGAATCAGTCCAAGTCTGTGCTTGTTTTGGTTTTTTTTAACGCTGGCGTACATCCCTTGACCTTGGTTAATTGTGCAGAACTTGTAAATGTGTTTATGTATTTGCACTACCAGTTTTTTTTGTATTTTTTTTTTATAAACGAGCTTTATTGTTTTCCAAGCAGCAGCACAGAGGCTTTATTGTTCCCTGTGCTCCCCTCTTATCTTGCAATGACTGTTTGAAAATCGGATAATGTTCTTTGAAAGTTTGTTTGTTAGGTCGATTGGCATGGACTGTGGAAACTAATCAGGAGACCGTGAGAGTGAAATAAATTCCAAATGCATAAGAGATACTTCATTGATTTGCAGGGAAAAGTTACGTTCTATAGCTAATTAAAGCACACAATTATGGCTGGTGCTTTTAGCACGGTGCTGTAGAGAACACCGCATGCACAGGTTACGTGTTTTGGTGATGCTTAATTTATATTAAAAAATGCGGGGGCTCGGATATTTCTGAAAAGCCTGCCCTTGTGCTGCCACATGCCGGGGTTGCCGCATACCATGGCTGCTTAGCCTTGATTCTAGCTCATGCGTCTTTCTTCCACCACTCTACACCTCCTGTCCCCTTATCTCACTCCTGCTGGTTGTTTTCATCTCTGTTTTCTCCCTTTGTCGCTGTTTTCTCACCTCTTCCTCCTCCTTTCTTTCTATGTGCCGCTTTCTCGCTCTTGCTCGGGGCCACCTGCAACCACTGGCGCAGATTTAGCCCTGCTGTGGTAATTTTGTAAAGTAATGCTATGATTACGTACGGTAATCCCCATTACTCTTAGTCCTACTCGTCCTCGACCCAGTCATCACTCATGAGGTATTCCACACGACAGGAAACAAAACAGGAAACGCTTTCTGACTCCACCCACCCTCCTCTCAGGTGCTATAATACACCCCACCACCAGAAACAAATCCTGATGTACCAAGCACCAAAGGCCTGGAAAGGGAGGGCGGGCGGGTCGTATGACTGGGTCGAGGACGAGTAGGACTAAGAGTAATGGGGATTACCGTACGTAATCATAGCATTACCTCTACGTCCCTCGTCCTCGACCCCGTCATCACTCATGAGGCATACCAAAGCAACCCCACAAAGGCCTTTGGCACACCACAAACAGAAACAGAACAGAGACCAAGGAGTGCAGCAAGACACAGTTTATTAACAAAACAGAAATAAACAGAATCAAACAGATGGGGGGATCCCCACAGCTTGCAACACACCAGAACCAAAATTAGGGCGGCTAGACAGAGCACAATTCAAGCGATAATGTCGCACAAAAGTGGACTCGGACGCCCAGGTACCCGCCCTACAGATCTCCTCAAGGGGAACCCCATGGAAGGCAGCCCAGGAAGCAGACACACCCCTGGTAGATCTCGCCTGAACCCCAGACGGGCAAGGCAAACCAGAGCCCTGGTAAGCGAACAAGATCACAGCCTTGATCCAGCGACCCAAAGTAAGACGAGAGGCAGCCTTACCCCTACCAGCCAAACCAAAGGTCACGAAGAGGGAGTCAGAAGACCGAAACCCAGCAGAACGATCAACATAAACAGACAACGCCCTCCTCACATCCAAAGAATGAAGCAAGACATCAGAAGGAGAGGAAGGAGAAGGACAGAGAGAAGGAAGAACCAACTCCTGGGAGGAATGGAAACGGGAACGAATTTTTGGCATAAAACCGGGGTCCAAGGAAAGGACCACAGCGTCGTCCAGAAACCTCAAAAAGGGGGGAGAACAACGCAAAGCCGTAAGCTCCCCCAACCTCCGAGCAGATGTAACAGCCACCAAAAAAGCAACTTTGAAAGACAGGAATTTCAACTCCACGGACCCCAAAGGCTCAAAGGGAGGGGACTGTAAGGCACCCAGAACCAAAGAGAGATCCCAAGGAGGAACCGGTGAGCGGACAGAAGGAGCAGAAAGAGAGAAACTCCTAAACAGACGGGAAACCAGCAACCCGTCCGAAGGAAGAAGAGAAGCCGGATCACGAAAGGCCCGAATAGCAGCCCACTGACCCTTCAAAGTGGACAAAGCATAGTGTTTTTGAAAACCCTCCAAAAAAAACTGCAGAATAGAAGAAACATCACAAGAGGTAGGAGACAGATCCAGGGCAACACACCAAGAAGAAAAAGAAGCCCAGTGTTTCGAATAGGAGGACAGAGTGGACTTCCGACGAGACGCCTGCATCACAGTGATGAGGTGGTCGGGCAGACCCCGGACTCCAAGAGACAACCGTTCAACCTCCAGACCGCCAAGGTGAGAGGAACCAACAGGGAGGGAGACGGGAAACACAGTGGAGAGGGGTAGCGGGGCAGGATCCACGGAGGGCCCACCGCCAGACCCAGAAGCAGAGGAAACCAGGAGCGGCGAGGCCAATAAGGGAGAACAGCCACCACCTGAGCCCCCACCCGACGAACCTTCAGTAAGAAAGCAGGGATCAGAGGAAAGGGGGGGGAACGCATAGAGGAACCAAGGAGGCCAAAGGACAGACAAGGCATCCACCCCCCAAGCCCCCGACTCCGGGTCCTGGAACAGAACAGGGGAAGCAAGGCATCGGACCGGGAGGCAAACAGGTCCAGAACCGGAGTCCCGAATCTCCGGCAGAGCAACCGGAAAATCCGAGGGGCCAGACACAGGCAGAGAGAGGACGGGAACTTCCGACTCAAGGAATCGGCAACCACGTTGTCCACACCCCGAATGTGCACAGCAGAGAGAGCCACCAGATGACACTCGGCCCAACTCGCAATTGCACATGCCACCAAATTCAGGGAGAGGCAGTGGGTACTGCCCTGGTGGTTGATGTAGGCCACAGTCACAGTGTTGTCCGACCTCACCAATACGTTGCACCCCAGAAGATGATCCTTGAGAAGGCGGAGAGCCCTCTCCACCGCAGACAGCTCCCTCCAATTGGAAGAGCGGTGCGACTCCGAAGGAAGCCAACGTGCCTGCACCGACCAACGGCCCAGAGTCGCACCCCAACCGAAAGCGCTGGCATCCGTCGTCAACACCAAGGGGGCTGGAGGAAGGAACCACATGCCCTTCGACAGATTCGAAGAGTCCAGCCACCACTGGAGAGCAGACACCAACTCTGGAGTCACAGGCACAGGAATCGAGAAGTCCTGGACAGGAAAGGGGACCCAACTCTGAACATGCCACAACAGAGGTCGAAGATGAGCCCTGGCCCAGGGCACCGTGAACACCGTGGCAGACATGTGGCCCTGAACCACCAGCCATTGCAGCAGAGGAGCCGAATCCAGGGAAAGCAACCTCCTCAACAGCAACTGAAGACGCAGAATCCTGGACTCCGGGAGAAAAACCATGCCCAGAACTGAGTCGAACACGGCCCCAATGAAAGTTCTCCGAGTGGCAGGCTCCAGGTGACTCTTCGGCAGATTGACCAGGAACCCATGATCCTCGAGCGTACGCATGGTCAAGGAAAGGTGGCAAGACATGACCTCTGGAGAAGGAGCCTGCAGCAGCCAGTCGTCCAAGTAAGGAAAAACGGACACCCCCAGGAGATGGAGATGAGCCACCAAGGGAGCCGCCACCTTGGTGAACACCCTGGGGGCGGACCGGAGACCAAAGGGGAGGACGCAAAACTGCCAGTGACGACCCTCCAGGCAGAAGCGCAGGAACTGCTGATCCACCAACGCCATCGGAACATGAAGGTATGCATCCTGGAGATCCAGAGAGGTGAACACCCAGCCCTCCTGGATCAACGGGATCACCCTCTGCAAAGTATCCATTTTGAAAGTGATCTTGCGCACAAACAAGTTCAGGGCCCGAAGATTGATGACAACACGGAAACCCCCGTGATCTTCGGGACCACAAAGACAACCGAATAAGTCCCCAGTCCACGTTCCAGGGGGGGAACCGGGGCAATCGCCAGTTTGTCGAACAGAACCTGAACACCCTCCAACAACCCCAGACGACGAGACGGGTCCGAAGGCAAGGGGGTCACCACCACACCCGAGGGAGGCGGGGGAGACAGGAACTCTATCCGGTAACCCCTGGACACAACATCCAGTACCCACTGGTCGGAGGTCGTCAACAACCAAGCAGGGAGGAACAGCCGCAGTCTCCCACCAACCGCGGGCCGACCACCAGCGAGATCGGGCACCGGTGCGGCGTAGTCAGGAACAAGGAGCGCCAGACCCACCACCCGGCTGGGGCTTCTTCTGGAACCTCCGAGGAAAAGACCCACGAGCACCACGCTGGCTTTTAAACGAGGACTGCTGAAACCTGGAAGGCTGGCGAAAGGACCTTGCATTCAAAAAGGAGGATCCCTTATGAGAAGGGGCAGGACGGAAGGACAAAGAATGCTTCCTCTCCTTGAAGACCTTATGGAGCTTGTCCTCCAGGGCGTCCCCAAAAAGAAGAGTACCTGAAAATGGCAACCGCAAGGCCATAGAACGCTGCGCCGCATCCGTCTTCCAACCCCGCAGCAGCAAGTTCCGACGGGCAGCCACAGAGGAACCACAAGACAGAGCAGAAGCCCGGACTGAGTCAAAGGCAATGTCCGAAAGGAACTCCGATTGACGTTCCATAGACTCCAGCAACTCCGGACAAGTGCCCCCCTCCTGCATAGTAGAAAATAAAGTCTTGAAGTCAGCCAACAAAGACTGCGCAACATAAGCACCATAAACACCCGACCGAAGAGCCAGGTGAGAGCCAGCATAGGACTTCTTCAGAGCAGAGTCTATCTTCTTATCAACTCCATCCTTCAGGATATTATCATCAGCCATGGAAGGCCGACCCACCAGGGAAGCAACAATAGAGTCCACCTGCACCGAATCAGGCAGGGCAACCTCCGAATCCTGCAAAGGATACAGTTTAGACATGAACCGGGGCAAAGAAATATGGTCCGGGTCTTTCCACTCCTTAAGAAGGACATCCATAACAAAGGGGTGGACGGGCATGGAAGAAGACACAGGCCTCCGAAACTGCGGCAGAACAGCATCCTGGGAGGTACTGGGCACAGAGACCTCAGGGAAACCCATATTCTCCCTAACATGACCAAGAATATCAGGCAACAGTTCCCTTGAAATGTACTTGCCCTGCAGATCCACCGCACCCAAAGCGGACTCATCAGAGGAAGCAGAGGAGGAGATATCAGAATAAAGGTGAGCAGGGGACTCCGAGCGACCCCCAGCACCCTTCTTGGAAGCCTTGAGCTCGGACAGCGTCTACAAAATCAGCAGCTTCAGCCTCTTCGAGTCATCCAGACCAGCACTCCGACCAGCAGGGGCAGAATCACCACTGTCGGAAGAGGACGACCCAACAGGAGAGACATGCTTTCTCTTCCTATGGTGTTTCCCCATCATAAACAGCAAACCAGCAAAGCAACACAGCAACTCCACAAGTGGCACAGAAGAAAAGAAAACAAATCCCGCCATAAATAGGAGGAAAACACTCACCCCACAGCTGCAGCCCCTTGGAAACAGAGGATGTAGAAGGAGGTGGCAGAAAAACGAGGCATCCAGGAGCACCGACGAAGGAAAAACACCCCGAGTCACCAATGCGGAAAGGAGACGATGACGTCATCGCAAGGAGCCGTGCAGCCAATCCAGGAAGGAAGTCAGGGAACCCGGAGCCCACCCGGGTGCCCGCTCAAGCAAAAATGAGGCTCCGAGGACGAGAACGGGATCCCGCATCCAGCCTCGACAACGCGGCTCCAACACAGGAAGAAAAACGGCCCCCGCACTGCCAAGCGAAGGGAGGACGGAACCGGAGCCAGGAGGTGAGCGCGCCCCGCCCGAAAGGAACGGAGAACGCGGGCAGCCAGTCCGCTACCTACCGCCAGTAAAGCGAGTGCTCCACCACATGGCCCACACCCCTGTGACCGTCAAAGGTCAGGGCGCGAGGGAAACAGCCCAAATGTGCGCGGAGACAAGGAAGAGTCCAGGATCCAGGGGCAAAAACCACGGGGACCCGAGAAGCCCCGCAACCCAGGGTCCCCGCCATGAGAGAAGTGCAGGAAGCCCAGCAGCCCGCCTTCAAAAAGGTCCCACGTAGGTCCATGAGCATCCCCAAGGCCCAGCAAAGGAGGAAAACCACAGGACAATCGAAGCAGGTAAGTGCCCGGCACTCACCCAAGCGTCACCCATCAGTATCCAACCGACAGGAAACAAAACAGGATTTGTTTCTGGTGGTGGGGTGTATTATAGCACCTGAGAGGAGGGTGGGTGGAGTCAGAAAGCGTTTCCTGTTTTGTTTCCTGTCGTGTGGAATACCTCATGAGTGATGACTGGGTCGAGGACGAGGGACGTAGAGGTAATGGCGCAGTTGCTGTGTTTGGAAAGGTTGAAGTCTGGCACATGCTCTCCAAACAGGTTCAGGAAAGGGCAGGCCGTTAGGGTGGTCGTGGTCGTCGTTGAATCTAATCTGTGAGGCAGCGGAAGTGACGTCTTACGCCTTTCGACCACATCATGGCGCCCTTAGCCCCTCCACATAGCTGCCAAGGTTTCAGATTGCCATGTGTGACATTTTTGTAATTTTTGCGAAAATATGAGTGACATTTCAACAACAATGAGTGACACTTTCTCGCGGGCAAAAATCATGCAATGAAGACTTGGGAAACGTCTAAATATCAGAAATTACAGCCATTTGGGACACCAAGAAGTTCTTGAAAATGCTGCAGAGCCCCAGAAATGGAAGGGCACTAACCCTAGCACGCTCCCTGGCCAGCTTCTGCCTGAAAAATCTTGAGAGTATGATGAGAGGACTCAGGGGTCTCTGAGAATGTCACAAATGTGTGAGTCAGTCAGTGCCGTGCGTGCAGCTGAGGCTGAGCTCTGTGTGACATTAAGAGTAGAGACACCCCTCACACTACACCACGACAAGTTAGCCCAGCCACCGACGTAACTACTGCACTGAAATGCGTGAGCGTCACACCTGTTGCGTGACGCTTGGCAGGACTGCCTCCACTATCTTTGTGTGGAGCTGGGGGCGGTTAAGAGAATAGCCAGGGATGTCAACAACCGAACTTAAACCAATGGCAGGAGGAGCTGTTGAGCGCGAGCCGTGCACCGTGTGACGTAGGACAACTGGCAAGGAGGATTGGCTGCACTTTGTACCAGGTGTTCTATAAAGTAGAGACGGGAACAGGAGGCACATTCTTGAACCTCTGCCCGGCCGAACTTTCCTTGCGACCTCGCGCTTCTTCTTGTAACAGAAGGGTTAAGTGCTCTAAACATCGCCGCATATCACTGCCTTCCTGTCAAAGAAAAGACCCTTTGTGTACAAAAGAAAACCCCAACAGCACGGAATTAAAAAGTTTGCTTTAAGGCCGACGGTAATACATCTACAGGCATTCGCCACAGTTCCACATCAATCGCGCGTAATTTTGAATGACTTTGTTTTTCTGTCTGCTTTTTATTGCATTGTGAGTGACAGTGTACTAATGAGTTTTTTTTTCCTGGAACGTTCTGTGCCGCGATTGGTCTAACAAGCCCTCCTTGTGCCCTCTTCCCTCTATAATCAGTAACCTGTCTTTAAAGTGTTTTCAGCAGCAGGAATGTGTGCTTTAACAACTAGCGCTTTGTCATATGTTTCATCTGTTAACTTGCCCAGCCAGCTTTGGGAAGGACTGCAAACCTAAGGGCAGGTGGGGGTGGATGGCACACTCGCATCAGTTTCATAGATGGGCCTACCTTTCGGCCCTATATTTTACTTTACCAAACCAATATGGCGCATGCGATTCTGAGCCAGGCATGGAGTGAACGAGGAGAGCTGCAACGATCGAAAAGTTCTCTTGACGGCTTGGGTCTGTTGAACCTCTATGTGTATAGATAGAGGCACATATATGTTGGGGGGAGTACATATGGCCCCAGATTTAAAAATCTACATTCATCTTTTGACATTTCTTATTCCACTTTTACAAAATGTAAAACTCATTGTGAACATTTCCAAACGATTTCTACTGAAGTTGCAACATTTGGTTTTATGAGCTTTAGAATGTCTTTTCATTATTAAGTAAGACCGGTTTAATACAAACCCCAATTTCAAGGTGGCACTGGACTTGCTGGGATTTGTCATAGCTGTTCATATATGTCCATGGTCGGAGCGCTACAACTGTAACTAGGCTGTCAACCTAGGTCCAGATAATTTTCCTAGTAGATTTTCAGAACCGCCCCAGAAAATATATAGATGAATGAAATGAAAATAATTGGCATAGTGGGATTCTGAAAATCTGGCATGGATCCAGCCATAATGGCTCATGGACCTATGTTGAGCAGCTACTCTGAGCTAAACCGAGGCAATTTGCAACTGGTCAACTGCATTTTACACAATGACCCTACGACTGGCACAGAAACACTTTGTGCCACAGTTAGTTGCCTGCTAATGTGGGGTTACCAGTCCACTGGATGACTTAATACATTCCAAAATAAAAGTAAATTGCTGTTCCTCTTTTTACACTTATGAAGATTCCGAATTTGTGCTCTGTTGAAAATGTTGGTATGCTGAACTTTGTCAACGGCCTAATGGACTGTGCCGTCTTGCTGTGCATGGCTGCCTCCACTGCTGCGCAGAGGCCACAAGTTGATGCTGTATTTGGGGCAAGTAACACCAATTCAGAGTTCAACTGCCCCTTACCCTATCCGGCACGCAAACAGCCTCGTTCCCAGCCTGCCCAATGGATCTAAACAACCATTGCATCCCCCGCATCCGAACGCGCTTGCTCTGCATCTGTAATAATATAATCCTGGCTACTGCTCCATGCGCTTGCACTTATAAATGCATTGCTAACAATAAAATGTGCTTTTGCTTCTTTTCTCTCTCTCTCTCTTCATTCCTCCAGTTTCACCTAAAGCCAAGGTTGAAGTAGAGTCGTATACTGCGCACCATGGCGACTTGCTCCAGTTGCGCTGCAGGCTTCGGGATGATGTTCACAGCATCAACTGGGAGAAAGATGGGGTTCAGCTGGCGGAGACCAACAGGACGCGCATCACTGGGGCAGAGGTAGAGGTCAGGGATGCGGTGCAGGAGGACTCAGGGCTGTATGCCTGCATGACCCACAGGCCTTCGGGAACCGAGACCACCTTCTTCGCCGTTAATGTCTCAGGTTGGTAGCTTGTTTTGGACCTGGGCGCTTTGGAGGATGCCCCTAGGAACACCGGTGATGGGTGCAGGAGTCATTGTGGTCAGACTGTGACTTGTCTTTCCAGCACTGAATGAATGTGTCAGTAGACTTTGTGTTTCATTACTGTCTGTGGTGGAAACCTAGAATGAGGGAGGAGAGCCGAGCTCCAGGCTCACGCAGCCTTTCCACTTTGTTTCCGCTCTTCCCAGGCATCCTGCTTTGGTGTCCCTCCTCTTGCAAAGGAGCAGGAACACAGTGCTACCAGAGAAGTTTCCAACAGTCTTGGACACCAGCGAATGACTGACAATTTCAAATTGAAGAAGATCAGAGAGGAGGCAAGCCAAAGTTGCTTTAATGCAAGCCTGTCCGCTCTTAATGTAGCATGTAAGGAGATGGGTAGGCACAGTTTGCTACCAGTGGTCCCCAAAAACTGGACAATGCTAGAAGTTGATTATTTTCCCCCTTGTTACGAGCATGTGCCCTCCATTGACTTGCTTATTTGATCACTCCCTAATCCACTATGGTTTTTCCTAGCCTTGCCCATTCACCTCACCGTCTTAAGTGCTCACCCCCACCTTACTATCTAAATGCCAATTTGCTGTTCTCAGCGACACTACTCTCCTCTTCCCTGATCCTCTCCACAAGACCCGTCCTCTCCTCGCACCAACTCTTGAAAATCGCTCCTCATTGTTACTCTGTTTTGACAGTTTCTCAGCACCACTGCCCCGCCTGATGCCAGGTGAGGAGTACCACAGCCGTACTCCTCACCCCATCACTCCTAGTATGACAGGATAGCTGTCTTTAGCCATGTTACCTTCCCCTAACCTAGCCTCCGCCACCCACCTGTCCAAACACCTGCTCCAGATGTTAGGAACTATGATCTTGTAAGCACATGCAGGCTTTACAAGTTGGAATTTCACACACACAGCTAGAGACATGAATTCCTCTTCTGTGTGGGCTTCTTTTGTTTGTGTTTTCTACCAGGAATGAGTGTAGGGGGACTGGCACTTCCCTGGAACCCCAGCCCTCTACCTCACATGCTCCAGGGTTTCCAGCCCTTTCTGCGGTCTGAAATCTTTGTGGCTTTATGCGTTTCTTGCAGCCCCCCCTACCCCTTTTTCCCGGGTCTGTCACCACTGTGACATAATTGTCATGTTAATTCTACAGGTCCAAGATTTTTGTGTGTCTGCTCTCGGACTGTTTTGTGTTACATCTTTGGTTGCGTTGCTCTTATTGTGTCTCTCTGAGCCTAAATTTCCCTGGTGCATGTTTAATTATTGGCCAGGAAAGTTTTCAGTTTGTTGGTTGCTACTAACTATTAACGTTTGCATCTTACCTGTGCTGTTGCTTTGCTGAAACATGTCTTCTGTGATAAGGAACATCAGTGGGGGCGGGGGTAGTGCTTTCTATGGAATATAGAAGTTAAGGTACTTTCTCTTTGGAGTACCTCTTTCTTTATCTGATTTGCAGTACCGATGAGAAGTGCAGGTACCAAATTAAAGAATGCAGGAAGGTACTCAGTAACAGGTAGTCAGTACCTGTCCATTTAAATCACTGGGCATATGTAATCAGGTCTTTGAAGCCGCGTGCCAGGGGAGTCATGAAAGGTTGGTGCCCACTGCCCAGAAGTCATTATGTGCATGTGCCTACGGACCTTCATTAGCCATGGGGGGCGACGTCCATCTTCAAACCTTTGGAACAACTGTGCACCTCACGACCATCCTGTTTGGAACGATCTTAAAATATTGAGGTATTTTATAGTTCACAAAAGAAACAGAATTTAGCGTCGCTTTATTATTTTTAGCGGCCAATGGCGTTGAGATTATATGTTTTTTTTCTAATGTTGTTAAAATGAACCTATGCATGCTGGGCGGGAGTCGGGCTGAATGGCGCTCTGCTTTCCCTGTCCAGCCTCAGCTGGGCCTGGGTTCCTCGAGGGCCGCCGAGTCCAAGTCTTCCTGCCCCAGGACAGGAAGACCGACCCTCGAGTGCCGCGCATTAATCCCGTGCTCGGGCAGCTGCACAAGGCCCTTGCTTCCCTGCTCAGCCGTGCGGGGCCGGGACGGGCTGGAGTGACGGCTTGTTTGCCAGGAGTGTTTAACCCCTTTCTCACAGGAACAAAGCCCAGAGGGACCGCACATCCAAAAGGCGGCAGGGAGCAAAGAGCAGACTTCCCCGGAAGACATAATTGGCGGGGTGTGCGGGAAGGAGTGAATGTTTACCGGGCCCTTTCACATCTGGCTATGCAGCTTGGTAGGCCTTGCTCAGTGAAGGTTGGCGGGTGTTGTGGAAGTGTCCTGTGGGGGCTGGTAGGGGGGAAGCGGGGACTGTGCAGGAGAGGGCCTCATGGGGTCATGCAAGACTGGCCACCAGGCTCGCCTGTCTCTTCCTTCTAGCCCGATTCTGCGAACCTTCCCTCGAATCAGCTGGGATCTTAGTCCGCTCCCTCCCTCTTTAAAATTAGTATAATTTGGTGCCAGGCCCTCAGGAGGAGTTGTGGAACTCAACTGAGAAGATGCCTTACCTGAGAAATCCTCTGCTTCTGTGCAGGACAGGAACTCTCACAAAATGGCGGCAACGTAACTGCTTTTGACCAATCATTAGAATGTGTTTGGGGAAGAAAGAGGCATAGCTGACATAAATGGAGTTTATGGTTGTCCTTCTACCACTCCTCTTCCTCCTACACTTGCACTTGGTATGAGCTGTTGTACATGTTTTACCCCCCCCCCCCATTAAACTCTTAAGACTGTCTTCCTGCCACTGCCTCCTCTCTGGTACCCCTCACCCCATCAGAGTTCCTCATCAGCCTCCCCTTCATCTCTACCCGGTCCTGTCACTCAGCGTCCTATATTTGCTGCCTCTCAAATGTCCATGAGCACTGCGGGTCTGTCCAACGAGCAGTAGGACAAATCTAGCAAGCAAGTATATCCTCATTAAGTATGTGTTACACCGCCATCTCTCTACCTTCCTGGCCCATCCCTGTCTCACCTACAACTTCTCGCTTCCTTTTACCCCAGCCATCCCGGGGGGCGGGTATATGAAACCATCTAGCATGCATGTTTCTATTCTTATCTGGTGGAGGGGAAGAGTTTCTGTGGATTTTGTGAAATATTTCAGCGCGTTACTCCATACTGCTGAGCCACGACGCTGCAGTATTTTCAGTAGGAGAACTGTTTTGGTTAAAGGGAACATACACTTTAAACTGCCCGTACCTATTAATTCGAGGATTTCTACTAGTTTTCTAATTCAAAAACACTTAATCTCCATTTGCCTTTTCCGCATTTTTTTCTTTAATGTTCTGCTCTATTTGGTGAGCTGCCTTGAAACAGGAAGTGACAGGAAGAGAGCAGAAATTGCAGCATTTTGGCCGATTTTGACCCTTTACAGTAGCCCATTCAAAACATGTATGTTTGTTGTGGGTGAAAATTGAGAAAAAATCCAGCTTTAATATTCCACCTTTTCCTACTGTAAGAGATTTGCCAACTGTTCTTTTTTGCCATACTCTCTCGCATACCAATTCAAAAGTTGGAGGCAGGTCCCAAAATCGAAAATAGCCCATGTAAGATATGTTTGAAAAAAGTTAACTTAAGATGGATGCAAAGAGATTTTTATTGGTGATTCAGGCAGAAGTTAAAACACATAATAACAAGGAACCACAAATGTAATTTTTGAGCACAAGTGACAGCCCATTGTAACCCTGCAAAGAACAAACAAATACTGTCCGGTCTTATTCTCAAGGGCTACCATATTTGAGTTGGTATTAACAAAATTTGCCAAAAATTTTAAGATTTATGAAATTTCAACTTCTGGGTTAATCAGTAGGCAGATGCTTTATTTATTATATTTAGGTCCTGGTAAACTAGGGTGTGAATGCATCAACAAAATGTGCCCAGCCCATTCCCCCAGGTTAACTGAGTCTAAGGGCTGATATGTGTGAAATATTTCACTTGTAATCTTGGTAGAGCGTTGTTTTTCTCCATTTTTGAACTGCAAGTTTTACCTAAGTGAGAAGTTCTCCAAACACAATTTCCATATTTTTAATTACTCAGTAATGAGGGAACAGCAACTCCTCTTTGTCAGATTTTTCCCCCTCGATTGGCCAACATCCTGCACCAACTGAGACATGGGCACAAGATTAATTCACCAAGCTGCCATCTCTAACCCCAAAACCTGATTCAGGGTTTTTTGAAGCAGAAGCGTATTTTATGCAGAGCGTTATATGAATGGAAGCACACTATTGCATATCCCAGACACCTTTGATATCTGGCCGCTCGGTTTTCCAGACTATTATGTGAGCTAATATTTTCCTGGTCAAGAATTGTCTCTTGTCCTTAAGTAGGATTGAGCAGCAGTTGGAGCATCAAGCAGTAAGTAGTATACAACATTTGTTTCTGTAACTAAGCCCCGCATGTGGTCTGCATCATTGTTTGAACATATTTCATGCGAGCATTAAGTTTATTCTGAGGATGGGTGTCCTGGCAGAAGCTAGACACAAAATAAACTTTGACCAATCTAACTGGAATTCGTACAACTACTAGATAGGGCCCTATTTTACTGTCATGTAATGTTTTCCTATAGATATCCCAAGACACAGCCTGAGTTCGCCATTTTGAATTTTTGGGTATTACCATTATAGTTCAACTTTCTTATTCTTTCATCAGGATTCCACTTTTCAAGCTTGCAAGTGACCCTCCCCTCACTCCCAATTAATCTGAAAAATTCCCAGTGCAATTCTCGCTAATAAACATACGCACCATTTGTTTTTGTGCAGATGCACTCCCTTCAGTTGAAGATGATGACGACGATGATGAAAAATCGTCTTCTGAAGAAAAGGAAGCGGAGAATTCGAAACCAAACCGTAAGTATTTTTTTCTCCATTTGCATACGTTGCAGTTTTGCTGGCGGTGCTACTGTACCATCTCTGCACGGTGACTTCCAGAGAGACCTCAAACCCCGACTTTTGTATTGATTTCGAGGCTGTTCCCAAAAAAACACCTTTAAGGAATCAAAAGGATTGGTATTACTAGGCTGTATGTCAAAGTGCAGTGTGAAACTTACACAATGTATGGTGGTGTGGCTTTATACTCGCTGATTGGGTAAAGTGCAGTATTCCCAAAACCTTTTACTTGGGGGTTATGTTTTCAACGTGAACATACTAGATTAAATTTTACAGCCATGCGCCTTCAGAGTTAACCACTTCACCTACCTGTAGCCTTCAGTTGTTTTACTTTTCAACCTGTTATCATTCCTACCCCCCCCCCCCCCCCCCGGGCATCATTTTTCAGCAGAGGTATGTGTAGCCCTTGAAATGGAGTAAGATGTTTAAATGAGGGTTGTTCGAACTAGTGACTATTCTGTCGAGAGTCATTCATGATTGGTTTTATGTACATTTTGTTACAGTGTACATTTTTATTTTATTTTAGTTTTTGAACACAATAGTGGTCAAAATTAGACTATGCCCAGTGGAAGATTGCTCAGTATTAAGGATCACTTTTACACTGTGCTACCTGCAGCAACTTCCAAGCAGCTTGTCACTGGAAAAGATGGACTTCACGCTGGCTTCTTTGCAGCAGGTTATCTCTCCTATAGAAATGTGATGGCGGGGAAATGTTTAGAGAGCTATTCTCCTTTGCCTGTGAAGGAACATTTCCTGAATCCTTGACCCTTCATGCTGAGTTGAGATGTTCTCCGTTTACTATTTGGCAGCAGATAGAGAGATTCCAAGGCATATATTCTTGAGATTTTGGTTCAAGCTGAATCCCGTGTTTGTCACAGGCAGATTTAGTGTGGGGTTCAAAACCTGCTCTCTCGATGTCGGGTTCAGAGTCATGCTATTCATACTCCCTTTATTTTATTTTTTGCGCGTCAGACCAAACAAAGAATTCCCGCCGCTGCGGGTTCTACTGTGGACTGTAGAAGCTCTGCCCCCCACCACCAGTTTTCACCAGCACAATGAAGAGGTCCTGATACCTGCTAACAAAGCCACATAAATGGCGGCGAGCAGTGGTTTTGAGCTTTGACCCATTCACGCATTGGGCTTTTTTCCCCATTCATATTTCAGTCTAAGGTCATTGTTGCGTGGCCCAGAGTGAGGGACTTGACAGCAGCACTTCCGAGCCCATCCTACCACGCCATTAGCCTATGAATGGCCATTGATGGACAGTAATTGGGGATTTGTGGGGTTCGATTTAGTATTTGAGGAAGCCTTGTTGGTCTCAGCAGGCTAATAATTAGTGGTGCAGATGGACGAGCAAGGTTCTCAGAAGTGCATGACATGAATCTGTGCCTGGGGAGTTTTAGGAAGAGATATCTGTACCTTCCCTTTACTTCTGCAGCCCACAGAGGAACCCTCCTTACCGTACATTCATGCTGCCGCTTCCCACTCTAGGACAGGTTTGTTACCCAACGTAATCCAGAGATGATGATTTTCAAAGAAGATTGGCTGGGATGGCCACTGATTTATAAAAAAAAAATATATATATATATATATATATATATATATATATATATAATCCTGGTAATTATAGTCCTTGTGTGGTAATCTGACATGTTTCCAGTCCATGCTGGCACACCACCTCCATTGTGAATTATGAACGTAGTAAAATTGGAACAAAAATGACCAATTCCACTCCTGCCCCAGCCTATAGCACCTGCCTTCATAGGACACCTCTTTATCAAGGGCTGCACCCAAAACTCTGACCAAAAGCAGTGGATACAAATTACTCACCATAGATCGTTCGTCTGTAATGTGAAGAGAAGCAAGAGTTCATTCCAGACATCGTGAGATGCATCAACCCTCCAAAATGTCATTAGACATTCTAATCGAGAAACTACTGCCAATTCCCTGCATATAAACTCCATTTTGCAGAGTACATCTCTATCAGCTAGACGCTCTGCATTATTCTACTGTCTAGTGCCGTAGAAAAACGAAAACTTGGCACACAGTTTACTATGTCCCCATTCTCGACTGTGGTACATCTGTGCATCCTTCTGAGCACTTAACTCTTGAAAGATTTTCTATTAAACATCTGAACTTTGCTTTCTAAAGAGCTGTGAAAAAATGCAAAAGCACAGCGTTGAACACTGCTGCACTTGACACATTTCATGGAACATCTGGGCCATGGCTTCTCCTCTCGCCATGTGTTCTTAAGGGCCGCTGCTTCCATCTGTGCCACCCAGCTGCTGTTCTTGGAAGCCCCGGACTGCACTTTGGGAGAACATGAGGGATTCGTGGTTCCAGGAAGAAGCAAGGCATCTGTTTGTCTCTGGTTCCCTCTATCCTTTGAGTGAAACTGGTCATCTTTTTTTCCCCCACTTGTTGGCTGACCCTTTGTGATCGACTGTCCTCTTTTATCAAAATAACGGATATAGCCTGGTCTCTTACGCTTGCATCTGGCTTGAAATTTGATTGATTGCTCCAGCTGGTGTTTTCGAAAACACAAGTCATGTGGGATGCAAAGCAGGAGTCTAAACTACATGGTCTGCAGCTCAGAGCTGGGTTTGGGGACTCCTGAAAGCTTCCCGCCGCAGTGGCGGGAATAGAAATCAGAAGCTTGTGGTCACATTGTGGGGCATTGTGGCCTACGTCCATGCCTTCCAGAAGGGAAGGGCCTGAAGTTGGATTCATAGATTTGAGAAGTTTGTCACAATTTGGATCTGCTGGTAACATCCAAGAATCAATAGAAGAAATACATCTGATCCCTTACAGGGAGGGTAGCAGATGGTACATATGTGGGTTTTGTTATTTTTAATTGATGTGGAAGGTTGAGGGTTGTTGTATCAACTGAAGTATAGAGATTTTGCCATGTGTGAAGCTCAGAGAATGTGCACCAAACTTGTCACATCTGCATGTACTGGCACTCTACATATGATGTAGCATGCAAGAAAAAGTGTACAGTTAGTTTGCAACCACGTTGTACTAACTTGTTACATATTAGGAGAGACCACATCTTTGATGGTGTTCTGAATACAAATGACTTTGACATGGCAAGTGCCAAGAAAAGTGCTCCCCTATGGGGGATATGGACAACTTCCAACCTCTGGAGGCACTGTTATAACACCAGTATACCACTGTCCAGCCTGGAGCAAGGAAGGAGTGAGATAGGAGTTGTCCATGGCCTGCACTGGTTACAGGCAGCTAGATAAAGACCCACTGGGTCCACACACAGAGGCGACCTAGGAGCAAGGCATGGCATGTACTTGTCAAGACCACCAGCTAAATGACCATCAAGTACACACTGGAGTGAGATGAGCTATTTGTCCATAAAGATATATAATTAAACATGGCTTTTAATGTCTAGGCAGAATGCACCTGCTGCGGCCACTGCAGGTAAAAGGATTTGAGAGACGACCACAAGGGGAAAAATAAATAGTTTTATCTCTTGGTTGTCTCTCGACACCCCTCCGCCATCCCAGAAGGCCCCACCGCTCTTACCTGCAGCGGCTGCGGCTGGCCTGCTTTTTAGGTCGTATTGCCCGAATCAACCCTCTTGTGTGAGATTAAATGTGAGACTGAGATCTACATATTAACGTATCAGCACTGTATGGGTCTATCATACCGAAAGGGAGGTTTCGGCGAGAATGACTGCTAGAGGACCTTTTCCTGATTTTTGGGTTTTCCATCCTCTGTTCCACAGTTGAATTATGGGTTGTTTGGTTTTCTGGTAGGCTGGTTCTGTCCTATGTCTTCCGCCTTTGGCTGCGTTTAGGTTTGCTATGGGTAACGTGTATAGGTACAGAGCTTTTGTTGAGCATTTTAAGGGACTGTACCCTTATATCTTGGGTGTCTTGAGTCCAAGTCCGATTTAGTGGGCAAATAGACTGCTCACCGTCTTGCTTTGGGCAGCCTTGCTCCTCTCGGGGATAGGACTGCCTTTTGTAAAACCATCACGGTCGCCCTGTACCCTAGTTGGCGCCTTGTCTGGGCAATAGGCAGTCTCCTAGGCTTGGTTTTATTATTAAATGCCTGCTACAACTGGGTGTGTTCTCGCGAGTACCAACACTAAAGGATTATGGTTGGGGCGATTTGATTGTTTCACTTGTGAGGCTATTGTACTGAGAGTAAATGCTGCTGAGCATTCGTATTTGTAGAAAGAGCGTTGAGGTGCCATATAGTGGCGTACAGCGGTGGGTGTGGAGATTTCCAATGCGCAGAAGGGGAAATGGGTCATTATTAGGTCCTCCTAAACAGGACTGGTGTAAGGCTCTCCATATGTTGTTTGAAGTCTACCAGTGGGTGGAGTAATGATCTCTTACACTTTCAAGGGAAGGAATTACAAAATAGTATGAGGGTTTAGCCTCCTGCTTACTGCTGACAACTCACAATAGTGTAAATAAGTTATCCGGTACACACAGGTAGACACACTCGTCCTGTTCTCCTTGTCTTGCTGTGCAGTGTCCTCAAAGAAAGGAAGATACTCCGCTGTATTCAGTTACCTTTGTGCTTTCTCATGATCTGCTATAACAAAGGCTGCTTTTACCTTCTTGTCCCTCGGGTCCCCCCTTTAACCTATTCTGTTGCATAAATGTGAGTTACTACATAGAAATGTGAAAGCGTATCCCATGCCCCGAGGGATGAAGTGTCTCCCTTACGCCTCACAGCGACAGCAGGTGTCAGTGTGTGGCCTTCAGTGCAGGGCAGGTTAGCAGGTAGCTCTTAAATGTGACTTTGGGGGTGGGGGTGTCATTGATAGCTGCTGCAGGGAACAAACAAATGCTGTGAGGATGGAGTAGATCAACTTTCATGTCAGTGACGCCCTCCAGCAAACTATGTGTTTGCAGGACCTAACCGGAGAATGAGAAGCAAGGCTTGGTTTTCAAGGCCCAGTGGGGTGTGGGGCCGAGGTATACTGAGATTCAGAGGCAGGCTGGCCTGTAGTGAACTTGTGAGGATTTCCACCCAAGTGACTGGTACCTCTTAAATTCTGCTAGGACCGGTGCAAAGTAAGTCATCAACTTGACGCGCTTGACGTGAATGACTTAGTCAACTTTTCAGGCAACCTGCATAGAACCTTTCCTTTTTTTATTTATCTGATGGGCAGTGCACCTTTTTTAGATAGCCATTTCTTCCTCATCTTTAATGTGCTGCTTGACTATGGCAAATCACCATTTTCCAAAGCATCTTTTTTTGTTGTTGTAATATGACCATCCTAAACATGGCTAGTTCTTGCAATATGTGGAGGAAGTGATGAACAATCCCTGTGAATGTCAATTGTGTAACTTCTACCCACATAATGCAAACGGCATTCAAACACAGACTTGTCGGTCCCGCTTGTTCTTCATGTATAGGTATTCCTCCTTGAGCTTTTCATTGTAGTTTTTCTAATAAATTAGCCTACATCCCCTAAAACCCACAAAGCAGCAGAACATAGACTTCATGTTAAATTGCTGTTGCATTGGGCTCGGAGCGCATTGCTGGTCTTCTGTAAAAATACTGCCCACGTAAAAATACTGCCCACCATAGAAAAAATGCTGTGCAACAAAGCCTGGAAAAAGCTTGAATCAGGGGTTTTATAAGGGAGTCTGATTAAGTAAGGACTCTACATTCTGTAAAAGTGAAAGGAGTTGTTGACGGTCTGGTCACAATTTAAAGACGTATTTGCAGACAGAATAGAGAAAGGGAGTTCATTTAAGTGTTCGCTGAGAACGATCTGTTATCCTTTGTTTTTGAGGTTGTCCTCGGCTTTTTTTAGGGCTAGCTTTATCCAAGACCATTTGATTTTACTAACGTTTTTAGGTATTATATTTCTAGAGACTTTCAGTTAGTCGTTTTTACACATTTATCTTATACAGTTTCATTCCCATATTTCTTCTGTCCAGTATAGCATACAGCGTGGGGCAGCGAGCCAGCCCACTTTAGTCATTGGCTAGCTCTTCTATGAGTGGCCACATTCTGGCAGTTCACAAGAAGCACATCCACACCAAAGTAATTCCCTTAAGTGCCAGGGACTACTATGGCACTGTGTTCTTCTTGAGACCAAAGTGTTTTCTTGTAACCAATGTTTAATGTATTTTTTTCGATTAAGGGCCAAGGGATTTCCCCCCAACAATAAAGGTTTGCAAAAACCAAAACAAAGCACAAACTGAAAATGTCAAAAGGCTAGCTCATAACGCCTGACCATTGCTTTGCCAATGCTTGTTTATTTGAGCCTGCATCATAAGCAGTGGCTCTTGCAAATAAGATGTATGAACTGCATGTCTACAAACTCCTCCTCTTGAAACTAGTGCAAGAAAGCTGAAACTGGTTGATTCATTTGTGTAAGGTTCAAGAGACTGTCTGGCACAACATTTTCTGTTCACTGATTTTTTTGAAGGCCCAAATAAGTGCGTTGGAGTAGTCAAGCCTGAAACATCAGTGGCGCCCACTGCAGCCTTTTCTATATTTAACAAGCCCAAGGTTCCCTTTAGGATCAGACTTTATTTTTTCTCCCAGTTTTCACCTGAATGAGACTGGAATGTAAGACAGTGCTTATAGAAGACACTATCTTGCTTCACTGTCAAGCGTCCTGGTGTTTTCTCATATTCCAATGAGCTCCATACAAACCAGTCCCAATTCATTGAGTGGGCCTAAGTGGGGAAAAGTTGTTAAAAATACAGATCGCTAGAATGTTCGGGTGACTTACAATTTGAGGACGTTTTCTGAACTTTAAAATTCAGGTTGTGCATCTGTACAGATAGATATGGGGCAATATATAAATGTTTTCATGCTCTACTTTGGAAGCCAGGTCCCCAATCGAGAGCATGCATTTTTAGTTCTCCTGTTCCAGCTAAAAGCATTGTAAAAGAAAACTGTTGTGCAACATACTTGCTTGTCTGCATCTAACAGCTCTTGAACATTTTAAATCAATCCCAGTTCCTGCTGTGCGTTTTTAATATCAAAGACACTTTGTGTGTAGGTCTGTAGATCTTATGATACATGAATAGCTCTTAATGAGGGGCCAACAACCCTGAAGATCTGTAAAATGCGGAAGTGAGTTGGGGGTTAGGTGATCTCCCAAATACCCAGCAATTGAAGTGTTGAAATTCACAATCCTAAATAGACCTGCAAATAGCCATGCTTTGCCGTGAGTTTCAACGAGAACTTCACAAATATTTACGATGAACTTTTGAGATGTTTGCCCTGGCCGCTTGTGCAAATTCTGTTCTTTCCTTATTCTTGATTTTAATTGAGAGATTCTGTTCAGCAGATCTAACCTTGTTTTGCTTTGTCTTGGGTTTCCTTCTGTAGCTGTGGCTCCATTTTGGGCTAATCCTGAAAAAATGGAAAAGAAGCTTCATGCTGTTCCAGCTGCAAAAACGGTGAAGTTCAGATGCCCAGCTGGTGGTACCCCATCCCCGACACTCCGTTGGCTGAAGAACGGCAGGGAGTTCAAGCCTGATCACCGTATCGGTGGATATAAGGTACAACAGTCCTCCAGCATCTGACAGATACTTAAGCATGTGAGTAGGTAGGCTAGCTTTTAGTCCAGTAAGGGAGCATGAGTTGAGAGTGAAGCTACTGTAGTTAAGCCAAAAAGGTTGTGTGGTTGACTGTTTTATTGATTCAGTGCTTAATTTTTTTTTAAAAAGTGATTGAGCCATTTTTACCTACTAATGATTTCACTCCAATAGGTGTGAAATCGTGGACTAGTCCAGGTCACCTGAAACTGGAGGGACGTTTATCATGGTTTATCATATTTCTATGACTATATTATACACTGTAACGCACCAGTAATGTGGACTACTCCAGCTCACCTCAAATTTTAGGGACAGCCTATTTTTATTATATATTTTAAACAATATCAAACAGGAAAATTTTGCCCTTGATTTGCTCTTCTGAACATGTAGATACACAGCACCACCAAGGGGTGGACTTTGAAAAATACATGCCAGTGTTTAGAAATGAATGCCGGTGCCGAGGGCCAGAAAACACCGGCACCAATTAAGTATAGTATGAAGTGGCCTCCCCTTTCTTACCAGTTGCTCTATGATGAACCAGTGTACAAATATGTGCTGTTCTGTCTTGTGACTGAACCAACAGCTAAGCAGATGAGTTATGTTTTCATTCTGCATTTTTTAAATATCCGTGGTGGCTGCTAGTCCATCTGGAGTACTGCTATATGGTTGCATGATTCATCTTAAAGTTCTAACATTACTATAAATGCACAATTTTCATTTTAGTTGCCTTGCTAAAATGTTATGCAGTTGGCATTTGCATAGCGCACATTCTTTCATTGGTATGACCTTCCAGCACTTTCGTCTGCTCTGTGGTTTGCGACATGGATGTCAAGGTACAATTGCAGACCGGAGTGTTCTTGAGCTTCTAGTGATATTTTGTTTGTAGTATGTCCAGGTCATACTCCCAGGTAGATGGTTGTAACTTTTTCCTTGAATTGTGTGTGTGTGTCACACATCTTCATGTTTGAGATGTGCTCATTGCCTTGTGTGGAGGCAAGTGTTTGGCACCATGGTGGTCAGCTTTTGGGCATATTGAGCCATGGTTGATGCTCAGAGGGAGTTTTTGTCGGATGTGTTCTATAGACTGTGAATGTGTGTTATATCATGGTGCGAAGTACTGTTGGGAGCACAGTGATGGCCAACTATGTGGCCCATCTGTGTTGTGTTAGGAGTTGTGTATGTGTCAATAACGTAGCTTGTGTATGGTTTCCTAGTTAGTAGTGATCCTAAAGAGTCATGGTAGTTCAAGATATGGCAAACCTTTGCTTTGTTGCGTGTTTGAAAGAGTACGTTCTACTATGTTCCATTTGAAGTTCGTGTTGGTCATACTCCTTTTGAGTCACAGAAAGAATAATAATACGGAACTAAAGTCCTTGCAAAAAAGTTAAAAGGTGGCGTGGCACAACTGTTCTCGGTGGAACACCTTATTTCTCATTCCATAACTAACTCTTCAACATTGGAAGGTTTTTGCCTGAGGTATTTGGACATGCACAATTAGCGCCAGTTTTCCCATGTTGTATCAAGTGCCTTTATTGATTTTACATAGGTATTGTTTCAGATTCTTTGTTTTTTTTTCTTTTGCAGTATTCACACACATCGCTTATTTTGGGTTTAGTTCCTTACATTACCATACCGTTGTAAAAAAAATATATATATATATTTAAAATAGAATCTAGTCTATATTGGCTCAACTGCAGACAGAAAGAAGTAGTCGAAGCAAATGTGGAATGTGAATACACTTCTCTTTTAGGGCAAGGCAGGGCGTAAACCAAAATGATAATGAAAGGTTTGGAAGCCTTGCCCAAACTGTGCACAACTCTAAGAACTTAAAATGAAAAAACCTGGAGGCTGCTGTATCTTCTGAATTCTACACAAAGAGAAAGGAGTTCTAATGACAGACTCCATTAGCTGAGTGGTGAGGCGGCTGACTCACCCAAGTATCGGAGGCTTTCACAGAACTTTCACTGGCCCCTACTCACAATTTACAAGCGATCTGGTGGGCTAGTGTGTACTTCTACACACCAGCACAATTACCCACTGTTGCTGCGGGATGCTGGCGACCAAGTCATGGATTCACCCACCCGTCCTTCAGCGTATGCCTGCACCACATCGGAAGGACAGTTTGGGGGTGCTAAAAGGGGAATTAATCTGCCTGTGGGCAGAAAGGTTTACTTATAGTCCATAACTTCCTAAAACACAGGGCCACTGTAATTAAGCACTGTTTCAGCTTTATTTTTTTGCGTAATTATGGATTTGCCGCATTGCCACGTAATCCATCATCTGTTCCATAATCTGCAGATTATAACAAACATGTTTGTTTCTAGCTCAACCAGATACAAAATTACTAGAAATGTTGCAACATGTGTTCTCCGCGAAGGTTATCTGGTCATCTTTCAGTTGCTTATTTCTGTATTGGGTTGTTAAACTGGTACTGTTGAGGTGAAATGTTTGCCCAGGCAGTGTTAACATGTGTAAAAATGACAAAATAACGAAGTAGTACTATTAAAAAATGTGCTGCAGTATACAGCATACTTTTTCCTTTCTTGTAGCATAATTTAGTCAACCATGCTGCATAATTTGGTGCTCCCCTGCTGCAAGGTTCCCACAACCACAGTCTCACCGGCCCGCTCTCCTTGTGTTCACAACTACAGGAGACACCCGTAGTCCCAGTGGAGACCTGGGTAAATATGGTAACATATAACAATGTCTCAACGGGAATCCATAAGGGGCTAAACGTAAAGAAATAACTTAATTATCATAAACATTAAATGTTATCAAGAACATCATTTAATCTAATAATATTGTCAGAAAAGGACAACCAGATCAGAGGTGTATAAATCAAATTGCAGCCTCTCTCCTTAGCGCATTATGAGTGCAGGTACACGTTTGTTGTCTGTACGCCTTGTTGCGTTGTGCACATCAGCATAGACCAGCAGCTCCCAGGACCTGTGTGGGAGGCTGTTTAATAACAGATCAAGTTGTGTATAAGGTTACATTTGCTTAAATGTACCCGGATCTACCAACCTCCCCTTGGTGGTTGCCATGGATTGCTGGGGGCTGCTGTTAGTCTTACCATTCACATAGCACCATTTTCTAACAAAACCCCTTCTGTGTCCCTCCTGGTGGTGCAGAAATGATTTGCTTCAGGTGTAAATGACACTGGAAGTGCTGGGATATTACAGGCCGCATTGTCCCACCGAGAACCCGATACTGTAATGAGGAGATGGCTTTCTAGCAGTAAAACAATAGGGTGGAAGCAGTTCAGCCCTCGGGTTAAAGGTTTCCATGTGAAAGCTTTGTCGCAGGCTAGCTCAAGCATCTTGTGTCCACAAAATGGACTGATTGTACTACACACTCATGAACCCGTGGACGTTAATCAATCGGCCTGTCGTCCCTCGTAGCCTGCCGATTGTAAGGCATGTGCGATGGCAGTAGTAGGGTAGTATACCTTCCATGGGCATCTTGCTTTTACTGTCTTCAGTAGGTTTTACTTTTGCTCCCCTAGACCAGCAGTGGTGCCCTCACTGCTCAATGTCAGAACTCCTCTATCACATAATTAAAAATATCCATTTTGGGGAGGGGGTGAAGCCCCCCCATGTCTAAAAATGCGGACATGATGCAATGACTTCTTTCCTTCCTTCCTTCCATAACTCTCCCAGTAGCAAGAACCCTTCCACAGTGTCTAGAGTACCTCCATTCATTTGCTGAAGGTCCATCAACTATCTTCTTCCAGTAGCATCTTTCCAGTGAGGCTTAATTCCCTGTCGAGTGGTTCCACATCATCCTATGTCAAGGCACTGAACTACAATTGTTGCCACTCATTTCAGCCTGAAGGGCCATTCGTGTTTCATAAAGCAGGGGAAGGTGGTGCCTTTTTAGGGAAACAGGGTACACCATTTGCAGGACCATAACCATTTATGGTCACGCACAGGTCATTTGGGAGATCCTGGCATTGATCAGAGCCTATACGCTTATGGAAGTTTTTTGTCCAGAATTGGCTTTCTGCGTTTGTGGTCAAGCCGATTGAAGATCATTTTAAAAATTGCCGCTCATTGAACCATGCAAAATGTGCTCCCGAACAGGAAAATATTCTGGAGTCTAGAAATATTATTTGAAAGGTGTAGAAGAAGAAAAAAAAGACTTTTACATTCTACATGTCATTCTCCATTTTCCAATTTTCCAAAAAGAAATATAAGAGAACCGTTATTAAATCAGAGGACAAATAGTACATGTATGACATGCATGATTCACTTAGTCTGTCTGTGAATCTTTGCACATACCTAGAGACCACTTAGTTGGCAATGGGCTTGCATCATATTTTGACAGAATATTTGTTCTAGTCAACTACCTGATAACCATTTTTCTTTAATCAAGCCTCCTGGTGGGTGGGGCGGCATCAAATGCGGCATCAAATGGTGACCATTTTGTTTGCTTTTGAAACATTTAGCACAAAATTATAATCATTGTTTGCAAACTGGTTTTATTTTGTGGGCACATTAAATTCAATTTTGTTTTTAAAGGAAAGCTTTTATCCACACTTGGTTAATGGAAGCATGTTGCATCATGATTCTTGATTTTGAGCTCATTAATACCCCAGTTATTCTCCAGCATGCTTCGGACAGGCCCCCTCTGTGCTCATTTTTGCATGTGTACTGGCGTGTCGCCACAATTGATCGAAAGAATGTGTCATCATGTGAATCAATTTATTATTATTGATTTTTTTCTCTTTCTGTTGGGTGTTACCAATATATACATTCTGTAGACTTATTTAATGCATGATGTTCCAGCTGTGAATCAATCTTGAGATGGAAACCCGAATCTGAAAAAGCACTGCAAATGGTCTTTCCACCACCCTCCTACACTAAGCTATTCTGTTGATTGAGTAAAAAGCAACCAAGGGACAAATCAGACCCTTGATCTTTTCATTTAGGAAATTATTGAAAACTGAACTTTTTAATAACTGAGCATTCATCTATCCTCTATGTCCTCTGCTGTCAGTGCGGAGATACACCTTTGATGGTGATTCCAGCGCTCTACAAATCTTTCATTTATTCATTCATTCGTCTGTCAGGTGGTGGAGGACATTATATCGGGCACTTTGATAGAAGAAGACCCCCATATTTTGGAGTTTGCTGCCGCTGGCCTGACAGTGATCTTTGTGAGTTCAGTAGCCACCACCACCACGGCGCCTCTTACGTAGTCACTGAAAGTTTGGTGTGTGGCTGGCGTTATTAGGCAGCAGAGAATCAAACCTTTTTGTTTTTTGAAAACAACTCCCAAAGCAATGGATTTTCTAAAAAACAAAAAAAACAAATGTCCTCCATACCCTAAGAGTTTTCTTCCAGGGTGTGAAGTGGCCATTATTTACGTTATTTTTTGTGACCACCAAGTTTGTCTAGCGGTGACTGACCTAAAATGGACATCAGAGATTCTGCTCTAAATATGGGAAGCAGTCTGGTAGGACTCCACCATCTGAGAACTGAAGGCCCGCCCAACTCGAAATAGAGCAGGCAGACTGAGGGTTTGGAGGGTATTTATTTATTTTATTTATTATTTAAGCTTGTAGAGCGCGACAGCTACCCGTGAGGGTAGGGTGCTCTAGCACGTTTATGATGTCCACCAAACTGTAAACCGTGCCCCAAGTCACTGTCCCGTTCATGACTGCTACAATCATCGACAATTTATCTCCTGCATGGGGTTCTTGCAGCAGTATCACTGAGCAACCTGTGGGCCAACAATTACCCCCCACCGCATATTAGGTTTTTACAGTGTATGATAGGATGAACCTCTCAGGGTAAATATTCCTCCAGTATTGGGCAGCAATGAAACCATAATGTTTGCCTGCTTTGTATATTCATACATCAAAGATGGTGGCTGATATGACGCAGCCCTGTCACGTGATCTGCTGCAGATTTCACAGAATTCCACAGTTCATCAAACTTTACAATCGAGAACCTGTAGACTAAAATATTGCTTCAAAAAAAGGAAAGTGAGTTCTAGCCAGGGCCACCGGAATAATCCAAATGTGTGGCCTCAGCATTTTTCGCATAATCATAGATTTGCCACATAATCCATCATCTGCTGCATAATCTTCAGATTTTAACAAAGAAAATTGTTTCTAGCCCAAGCGGTTCAGAAGTTACTAAAACCGCAGCGACACGTGTGGCACAAAGTGGAAATCTCTATGCAAAGGTTGACTGGTCACCTTTTTGTTTATTGCTATATTTGGGTGCTAAACTGGTACTAATGAGGTGCAAGCATTACCCCGACAGTGTTAAAAAGTATAAAAATGTCAAAATAATTAAGTAATTCTATCTCAAAATGTGCTGCATAATTTGCCCTTTTTTGCCTCTTAATTTACGCCACCCTGCTGCATAATATGGCCCTTCACTTTCCAGTGGCCCTCGATATACCCAGCACAGAGACTGAACTTGTGTGCTGTATTCCAACAACCTTAGGCCTCCGCCGGGCATTCAGTCTGTACTCTTCTTAGTACTGTGCGCCATTTTACACTAGAGCATTTTTTCCTCCCCAGCACGTTCTCCGCGAAGCTCTCCATTTATGGAGTAATGGATCCTTGCCACACAGGTTGCGTCACATCCCTTTTTGCCAGTCGCCTTTCTGTCCCGCTGCCGAGGCCGAATTTACTAAATGGTTTGGAATGTTCATTACTGCCTAAAGTAACTGACGAGGCTTTCCTGAGCCCCGCCAGTGGGGTCTGGCAGGTTCTATCAGTTAGTCTTGGGCAGCCCTCGCCCCCCAATGAATTGGTTTGCAGTATATATTTGTCATTGCCCGTCGGTGTTACACATCACATGGAAGAGGTCTCTGGCTGGACTTCCGTACTGTGTGAATGAGATGTCGTCTCCCAGGAGACTCCTGCCTTTACGCAGGTCTCAGCTGGCAGCACATAATGCGCTCTGTCATGCTTGCCTTTTATTTATTCATTAAACCTGAGTCATCCTGGTTAGTGCGCAAATTAAATAGAACGCTCAGCCCAAATTCCATTAATCCTGACCGATGTGTTCAGCTCCAAAAGGAACAGAAAATCCCGTAATTTCTACTTTCTGTTCTCATCTCCTTTTATGAAGATTCATTATCTTAAATCTGCACAACTGGCTTATTTAATTTGTGATCATCTCTGTTCTGTCCCTCCTGCGTGCTACAAAAGTGCGTTACTTTTTTGAGGTCTGGGCTTTGACAGCTCAGTTAACAAGCAGACCAAATCCTTACAATATACATTAGTGGTCTTCGTTCCGCCCCTTTTAATCATTGGCTTTCTTCAACAAGCCTCTTTCCGTTATTGGCTTGAAACTTTGTCAATCGTTTCTTGGCTCAGCCCATTACAGTATTAATCTCTTACCTAATGTTATTTTCTAATTAGATGTATCCTTCCACCATCACTTGAATGCTTGCATTGACCTGTATGAGGGACTAGTTTACAGCTACAGCTCTCTGCCTGCACTTGCTGGCTTTAATGTGCTACATGCTTTAGGCATGTAAACCCAAACCGGTTGGCTTTGGCAGTGCTTTTTCTGGACCACTGTTGTCTTGGAAAGCTTTATCTCAGTTATGCCGGAGATTAGACTTGGAATCACAAGGGAGTCTCATTAAAGGCAGTTACCCGATGGACACCTAACTTTACCTCAAAACATATTCAAAAGAACAGTAACATTTCCACCCAACCTCTAGGTATCAGGAATATGCACAACATGTAAATCTCTACCAACTCGAACACAAGTCTGTTGTGGATAAATAATTTATTTCAAATTTTTTTATGTGCTTCTAGTCACATGCAAGTGCTCTGAGCCTGTCGCAAGCTGGCGTGGCATGCAGCGCTATACAAAAACCCCTATTGAAAAAAATCACTTCTATGTCTCCTTTCTGTGCTTGTGCCCATCTTGTTTTCTCCATCCTCTTCCTGCAATGTCTAATATAAATTTCCTCATTCAGCATTCTTGTCTACAGGTTTATCATATTCTGTACCCATGGCCTCTTACAAACGTGGGTCATTTCTGTATTTAAATCGCTTTGGTGTGCAACCCGACTTAAGTAAAGGGTTTGCCCTTCTCTGTGGACCTAGTAATGTGCCAACCTTGGGAATAGCTGGTAAGGGTTGAACCAAGAAGTGTAGAAAATGTGTTAGGAGTGGAATCCCACCAGCCCCATTCTGAAATGGATGGACCTGGGGTGCAAACTGCGTTCACATATCAGTGGGAGGTCTGTGCAGGGCTACCATGAAAAGCCTGGTAGATTGAGTGTTGGCTTGGGGCAGAGGTCATGCAGGATTGTGGGTGCCTCCCCATATAAGCAGTTTGCCCCATTAATATAGGGATTCTCTTACTTTCTTCTGGGTTTCTGGATGCTTGACACAGCTTGATGGCCTCATTTGCATATTGAGCCTTAACTCCAAATAGTGCTGCCTCCCCTGGGCACCCTGATATGGAGCCTTGGTGCTTCGGTTCACTGTGACTGTGTATGAGTGATTGTGCGTCATTACTTATTAGGATACTAAGGCTTAACTCGCAATATCTGCCCATCCTTGAGCATGGGTCCAAATCGGGATTATAAAATATCGGGAAATAAAATATATATATATATGTATATGGGTGTGTTTTTCCAATACTTGTATTGAATGTTCGTTTTTTAATTTCCCATGCGTCCATTTAATGGCGCCTCTGAGTACTCTGCTGCAGTTGCTTGTATTTAAATATCTGAAAGTAGAAAGTTAGTTATAGGAGTTCTGAACCTCTTGTTTTGCAGTGTGAATCCTTTTCTGGATTCACATGCTGTGCGTTATTCCGCCATCTACTGGTTGGTTCCGAAATAGTGAATTTTTGTCTTCTGGGCGTTGCCCACTACTATTTGGTGCCAGTTACGTCCCTTGTGTGACATCAGGCGGCACCCTAGAGGTTGTTGTGCATGGTAGCCAGCTTCAGATTCATTTTTCCTCCATTGGGTCTGGAAGTAAGACTGGACGCTCCAAAGTTTTCAGGAAAATCCCTGAAAAAAACTCGAGATTTTCAATAGAAAACCAGCATTGAACACAGACATCGCAACCGGAGAGCACAACTTCACTCTGAGAACAACATCCCTAATACCAAAGACATCAAGGTTCGACATGGTGAGGTAGGGGCCATGGAAAATGCCCCTTTCAAATACTGCCCCGAGAGCCAACACAGATTCGCACAACGCTATCCACACGGCGTGTGCAACCTCTGCCTGCCCAGGGACAACAAGGACTGTCAGGCCTGCACAGTGTTCCTGATAAAAACTCTCAGGACACGCCAAAAGCAGAGAGAGGCCCACTACGCAACAATGTCCCAGGCTCCGAAGAACCCTTCCCTGAAGGACCAAGGCCTCTCCAGCAACGAGGAGGACCAAGGAGTTCCTGCAGAATCGACATTCCAAGGTCCGGACGTCGATATTCTGGAGTGAGACTCTGAAAAAACCCACGCCCACAAAAAGATGGCGAAGAACACAGAGAAGAAGATGGATAAGGTAAGACACCAAACACATCCGTCAGGACCAAAGGGCCACGATAATAAGGCACAGCCTAAGGCTGCCCAACGTCAAAGAAAAAGGCGACCAAAGGCCAGCCGCGATCCAAAGAACCTCACGGAACCTCTTGTTACTTCATGTGTGCTGGTGTCTGCTGTGGCTGAATGTTTACGTCCACAAACGCCCAGAAGCAAACTTCAGCTGCGTATAGCACTTTGAGCAATACAAATGTGTGCCCCTCTGAACTGTGATCTTTATTACTAAACCAAGCAAAACACACACTTTATTTTTCTCTTTCCCTCTCTGTCTTTCTTTTTTTCTTTCTCGCTTTCTTTCATACTCTTATTTTCTCTCTTTATTTATTTATTTTACTTATGGGATTTATAAAGCGCACAGCTACCCAGCAGGGTTTCCTGGCGCTAAAGCAGGACCCCCATGCAAGTTGCAAAGAAGCCGAGGGGTAGTTAAACCTGATTATAAAGGAAGCTCTTTAATTTTTTGTGGAAAGTTAGGAGCGAGTGACACAACGAGGAAGAGAATTCCACCGTGTGTCTCTCTCTATATATATATATATATATCTATCTATCTATCTATCTATCTATCTATCTATCTATCTATCTATCTATCTATCTATCCTCTTTTCTCTTTCCCTCTCTCATTTCTCTTTCCCTCTCTCTTTTCTCTTTCCCTCTCTCTTTTCTCTTTCCCTCTCTCTTTTCTCTTTCCCTCTCTCTTTTCTCTTTTCTCTTTCCCTCTCTCTTTTCTCTTTTCTCTTTTCTCTTTCCCTCTCTCTTTTCTCTTTTCTCTTTTCTCTTTTCTCTTTCCCTCTCTCTTTTCTCTTTTCTCTTTTCTCTTTCCCTCTCTTTTCTCTTTCCCTCTCTTTTCTCTTTCCCTCTCTCTTTTCTCTTTCCCTCTCTTCTCTTTCCCTCTCTCTTTTCTCTTTCCCTCTCTCTTTTCTCTTTCCCTCTCTTTTCTCTTTCCCTCTCTCTTTTCTCTTTTCTCTTTTCTCTTTCCCTCTCTTTTCTCTTTTCTCTTTTCTCTCTCCCTCTCTCTTTTCTCTTTTCTCTTTCTCTTTTCTCTTTTTTCTCTTTTCTCTTTTCTCTTTTCTCTTTTCTCTTTCCCTCTCTTTTCTCTTTCCCTCTCTTTTCTCTTTTCTCTTTCTCTTTCCCTCTCTTTTCTCTTTTCCTTTCTCTTTCCCTCTCTTTTCTCTTTTCCTTTCTCTCTCTTTTCCTTTCTCTTTCGACTGTCTGTGGTCTTCTTGTCCAAGTCTTGTCTTTTGTAGTGCCCAGTCCAGCCTCTGCCCTGCTGCAGGTGCCCCTTCTTCAGCGGTCTGTAAGTACTTTTGGCCCATCCGTACAATTACCCGACGGCGTGCATTGGTGGGGGGTAGATGCTTCCTGCTGGGCCAGGGTTGGCCGTGGCGGCCTGCAGAGACAGCTGGGAGGCATTACCATGGCCCAGCCATGGAAAGAGCAGAGGTGACCTCTGTGACCAATAATGCAGAACAGGGTCAAATCAAAAGAACATGTCCCTGGCACCCCTCCCACCGACAGCAGAATCAAAGCTCCAGCTGTGGGTGGAGATAGTCGGCCCGTATTTATGCTCATTTTTGATGTCAATTTAAATGATTTTGTCAGCTTTGCAGGATGTTCCGCATTTGCAGGCTTGTTTGGGCCTGCATGGGGCTTAGTCAGTGGGATTTGGTTGACCTGCTACCAGTGCAGTGAGGCCTGAATATTTAAATACCTCTTCTGTTTGTGTCTGTGGTAAAATACTGCAAGTTAGACTGCAGATCCAGAATGGCGTGCAGATTCTACTCGCACACTCAAAATTAGTTAATACATTTCTTCCATTTTATTTTGGTGACCCAGAAATTGCTTGAAAGCCACTTTAGTGAAATTCCTAAGATGGCTGACGAAGGTCTGTGTCTGAGAAGCACCACTAACCTGTCCTTGTTGGGTATGAACACACTGTTTCTTAAACACAGGAAAGAAAACGACAACTAAATGTTTCCCCCCCCATTTGTAGGTTCGCTACCAGACGTGGAGCATTATTATGGACTCTGTAGTGCCGTCCGATAAGGGAAACTACACTTGCCTAGTGGAGAACAAATACGGAAGCATAAATCACACGTACCAGCTGGATGTTGTTGGTAAGTCCATGGGGGACGCAGTGGGATTGTTGACTCCTTTACATTTTCCATTATGTTCTTTTTTAAACTTGATCTAGTTTCAGTTCATGGTCTATCCAAGGTCGGTAGACTTTCCTGCAGGATGTTCGTCATATAATCTGGGATCGGTACTTTTGTGCCAGCACCACATACGCGGAAAGTCACACTGCTCAGGGTTGCAGACAGGTCTCGAGTCTGGGTACCACGCGGGTGGACGTCGTCCCCCCACATATTTTACCGGGTGGACGCCATCCCCCCTGCCAAACAGCTGGACTTTAATCTTTGGCCTCTCTGAGACGAGATCAGAGCGCACCTTTCGTGACGTCACTTCCTGTCGTGACGTCACTTCTGGTGACAGCGTCCCCCCACTTCTCTTTTTAGGACTCCTGCCCTGGTTGCAGATGAGTTGTAATGATAGGCACTGCCTTTGATAACTCACACATGTACATACACACTGCTTAGAGGGTTGCAGATGAGGTAGGACGGAAGGACGTCATTGTAATTTGCTGGTCACGGATACCATGGTGTTGGCGAGTAGAATTGGACTCTATCGAGTCGCAGAGTTTTCCCTTGTGAAGGAAGCCCCTTCCCACATGCTTGTCTTCATTTCTCTCACGTCTGTGCAGGTGGAAACTTTCTGTCGAAGTCCCTTCCTTGCTTGTTCCACCCACTAAAGTCAGATTTTTTATAGGAGGCCTCAAGTTGACCTCCTGCTGACTTGCCAGCTATTGCCACACACAAAAAATAAGAAAGCTTGGCAATTGTCCAGCTCCTCCCCTGATGCCAGTGTGTCAGCAGGAATCGTTGTGCTGTGATGTCAGAGCCTCCTGGTATTATATGTGCCACAAAAGTAATCTTTTACTTAAAGGAGGAGGCTGACAGAAAAACTTTCCTCTACGCCCCCCCCCCTCCAAAAATATACATCTATTGTGAATGCAAAACTTTTTTTTTCAATGAAAAGGTATGCAGGTTATATTCGTTTAAAATGCAACACTAAATGAAGGTAAAATATTAGCTAATGGGCATATTTTAAAAAACACATTATGCGAGGTGAGCTTTTTAAAGTGTCACTTTTTTTAATTTGTTTGTTCGCCCTCCTTTTTCTTTTTAAATGATTGCTTGATGGCGTTGTTCATTGTTGCTGGAGTTTCCCTCGGTTAGAAAGTCCAATCTTGGCAAAGTAGAAATACTGGGCGAGTTCCATGATTTTTAATGCACGAAAGAAGCCTAAAATGTAATCGCCTTAATTACTAGCTCGGGAGCCAAGCAGCGACAGCCACATGTGGTCACCCCCTAAATGCCAGTAAATGAAGCATTAAGAATGTGATTTTGTCTGATTGCAAAGAACAAACTGAAGGCAGCCATGGGGGGAGAGTAACAAAAGGAGCTGCCCGTGCTTATCACCACGATTGTCTTTGTTCACCACTGGGACCTCCTCGAGCTTCTCTGACCTTTGAACTATAGCTGAATGGGCAGCCATGTTTGCACACCTCCCCCCTGGTGAAGATGTGTTTCACCTGCCCAGTCTTTTTTATCAAACTATTTGCAAGACAAACAAATTCTTCCATAGCCCAGGCAGCCTGTCCGTCTGAGAGGAAGCAATGCTGGGTCGCTGAATATTGGTTTAAGGAAATCAAGATAGGAGCTACTGAGTGAGTGCCCGCTTGCCGCTAAGCACAATACTATCACACAAAATCTGTGTACAGTCCACTCAAGTCACTTTGCATGACTAGCAATTTTAATTTGTCTGGATCCTGGTAAGGCTGTTGCTAGGACTTCATGTAGCCACATACGGGGCGTGGCCAAGATGGTGGACGGCTAAGACATGCTTTCCCGTCTCTCCATTCTTGCCGCCTTTGGCACCGACCTTCCACCTATATGTGAAGCTAGAGGCACCCACGGAGCACCCCAAACTCTCGAACACTGCGGAGCGCCGACGAACGCATGTGCAGCAAGCCCCAATCCTTGTTGCATGACCCTGGTGAGCAGCGATAGCAGGGAGAGATGCGCCAGGGAAATGGCGGCACCATGCGGCGGTGAATAAGATCAAGCCTGGATCCCGCAGCTCCCCATTGCCAACCTACCTGCCAGTGCTGCTTGGATGCCCCCCTATCCTGGCCGAGCAGAGCAGGGACCAGCGAGGGCGAAGCACAACAAGGAGTCCTGCCCAGGCACACGAGCCCTGACTGGGTGCAGCCTACCACATGTGACCTGCCTGGACCTCAGGGCCTACCCTGAAATTATCCTTGCCCACTGGCAGGCCTCGCCAATGACGACGACCGAGGAGCTGGACCCGAGGCGGAGGTGCAAGGGTGGCCGCTTACAGAGTGACAGCGTTTGGGCAGTCCCTGGCCTTCAGGGCCCACACGGCGCCCGGAGCCTAGTGAGCAACAACAGCCTGTGGCCCCTGAGGGCCCAAGATACTAACGCCAGACCTGGGTAGCGAGAATTGGGGCGCCTTGGAGGCCAGCTCCCATAGTGATTGGCAGGGCTGGACTGGGAACTAAAACTGGCCCTGGCAAACTGCTCAGCCTGCCCCTCCAGGGAGGCTGAGGGGGTGCGGCAGAGCTGCTTGATAGGGCTGGTTTTGGCCTATTTTGTTACCGGGGGCTGATATTGCCACCCCCGCAATAAAAAAGGGGCCCACCCTGACGGCCCACCAGGGAAATTCGCGGTGCACGCTACGGCCAGTCTGGCCCTGGTGACTGGCTGCTCATGGGATACTCTCCACCTCACTGACGTCTCTGAGGGCTAGATTATTCTGCAAGCGGAAGCAGAGGGATTTCTGCCCAGTCATGGCTCGCCTTCGAGGATGGGGAATATCCAAATCATGGGGACACCCCTTCCGCATCGTCTTCTGCTTGGAGGAGAAGTTACACCAAATCCACTCCTTGTCAGAGGCTTGCATGGTCCACCTCCTTTAATTATTAAGCGCTCCTCCAAGATTTGAAAATGGTTTTGGCACAATGGAAACTTTATCCGTCTTCTGCCTGGAGGAGATGCTACACCAAATCCACTCCTTGTCAGAGGCTTGCATGGTCCACCTCCTTTAATTATTAAGCGCTCCTCCAAGATTTGAAAATGGTTTTGGCACAATGGAAACTTTATCCTCTCTCTTGGCTAGCCCGGATAGCAGCAGTAAAGATGACAATGGTCCCGAAAATCCTCTTCCTTTTCCAAGCGCTACTGGTTGAACCTTGACAGTAAAGAGTTTAACCATGTAGCCCCATAGACCATCCTGTCTGACTCTCTCAGCTCAGACTACCGCCACTGTGGCATGGAGCTAACCGTCCTCTTCTCCCAACCCCCTGCCCTCAATCCGCCAGTCCACAAGCTTTGATCTGCTTCACTCATAGGTCTCAAATTCCTACGATTGGTACTTAACAAGCCATCTAAAGCTGTATACCATCTCAAGAAGTGGTAATATTGATGACAAATCCTGCCCTCTCTCACTAACCCTCCCCTCCAAACGCAGTTTTTATCGTGCCAAGGGAGCCAGCCCCACTGTTACAGAGCAGGTGTGTTAGGAGGGCCTAAGTGCCCTTCTCTACTGTCCATTAATAGGTGGGACAAGACTAAATAGAAGGATGTAAGGGTAACTTGCCCATATTTCTGGACTGGTCATGCTGTAGGTGGTGGATTCCTTTAGAGACCAGAGCCTTGGTGTGCATACAAGTAATGTGCGCTACCCTCGGAGAAGGGATGCTGTGCTCCAGCAATCTTGAACCCTTCAGTTCCCTGTGACAGATTTTACCCGAGTCGATTTATTAGGTGCAGTGCAAACACCATGTTGTGTGTGCAGTCCCTCCACCAGATGGTTAAAGGCTCAGAGCCTAATGGAGAAAACAGTCCTTTCATGCTCAGAAGCAGGAAACTAGGGCAGCAGCTGACTGACTTTTGACATACTCTTCAGCCCTCCTGAGGATTCCTCCTGTTTACATCAGAACAAAATGGTCACTTACCTGTAGGAGTTGTTTTTCCAGACCCAACCACTAAATGGCGGAATAATGCACAGCATGTGAATCCAGAAATATTCATGCTGCAAACCTTTTTCTGCCTTCACCTAACAATCCTCCTCGGCGGCGGCAGCTCTTGCAGTTTTCTGCAGTAGGGTTCTTCCCATTCTGGACTTGTTGGGAACCTGGCCGACTGCCTAGTAAAGTGTTTTTGGATCTGTTCTGAGCAGAATGTGGCCTTATCTTGTAAAGAGTTCAAGGTAGCATTTGTTCTTCTTGATTATTGAAAATGTTATCTCATTTTACCAAGAGTAGAAATATCCAACCTACATTTCATTTGGTTTTACCTGTAGTGCTTTAAAACAGTGGTGGTAGCCTCGGAGCGCTGTGGTTCAGATACATTGTTGAAGCGATCCATTAAAGAAGTATAAATTTGACATCAATTGCAAAATGTAACAGAGAATGGGGACAACAAAGTGAAAAAGCCTTAGCAAGGAGTTGAAGTCCAAGAGTAGACCTCTGTCGACAGAGCTGATTTATACACGCTCAACCAGCAGACCGCGTCCAGGATACTTGTAGAGTAAAAAAAGTTATAAGTCATTTTGTGTTTAGAATTGTGTTCCGTGAAGGCCACTGAGGTCTTTTCTATCCATGTGAGAACCCTTTCACACTGATTTGTTAAAGAGCAGGTGAAGGTGTTGAAAGAAAAGGGGTAACTTTGAGAATCCCCACCCACCCCCACCACCCCGAAGAGCCTCTGCTGCTGGTTGATGTGGAAACAAACATTAGCTCCTTTTGAAGAAGTGTTTACACTACAATGTATGGACGTTTAAAAAATGTATACATCGCTAATTTTACTAGTGTTGTAGTGGTGTCTTCCAGACTTGGGGATTCTCCTTTCTATGTTGGAACTTAGGCCGAGACCACTTATGTCAAAGCTAGGAAACTCGTTTTAAGTAAGCATACAAATAAAAAAATATGAAAAATGTTTGTATTGAACTATTCCAAAGAAGAATGCGAGCTGCATAACAAAACACCAAGTAACGAAAAATAGATACTCAACATGGTTTGTTTCATGGGAATATGTATGTTTGTTCCCCATGCGCACTTGAAGACCTCTGCTGGATGCCCATTGGGTGGTGCGGAGTGTAACATCATGGCATTCATTTAGTGTGGTTACTGGACACCAATGACCAGGTCAATGAGTAATCAAATTAAACTGATGAGCGATGCAGTGAATGGACCGGCCCTGCCAGCTGCCGCTGAGCTGCTTGAAGTCCATCCATTGTTCGGCTTCGGGCTGAGCTTAATTGCAAATCAAGAGACAAAAGCTGCAAAGGACTCCTTTGATCTTAATTAGCTTTTTGGAAGCCACCTCATTGCAGAGAAAAATGGACCACCGTAGTACTGGGCTCTAATTTGCTTGCTCTCAGCATATTTAACATGGTCTGTTAATGGCTAACGAGAGCGCACTACAGTGTATAACAGCCGAGAAGAGAAATGGCCATAGTATTATGGTGTGATTTATTCCCCGTTAATAGTAAATATTTAAAGATTGTTTAAAGTCGCACATCTGTGCGTGAGTTCATATGTGCTCACATTGGACACGTTTGAGTGCACAGTCCTTCACCGGGTTGACTTTCTTCTATTTAATAATGGGCAGGCAGCTTTCTCCCCTTCCTCACCACTTCCTATTGGCTGGCATCCGGTTCTGTGACTGTACACAACTTGCGCTACTGGCCAATCAGCACCCTAATATTGGCTGCCACATCTTTCAACGGTGTAGAGGAAGAGGTCCAGAAGAGTTCAGGTCTCAATGAGTGTGGCAAAGTGTCTCGAATCACTTTACGTTGTGATGAGTGGGTGCCCTAAAAAAAAGGTTGCGGATGAAATGAGGAACCTTTACATTCATAGTGCCAGCACAGAGAACACTTACATTTTGCATCCGATACAGTTTGTGGTGTCCGCAGTATTCTATGCCAAAATAAAATAAATTTGATAGCTTGTTGGCGGATTAATAGTAACTACCTGGGTCTTATTATCACTTTTCTACTGAAATCATTGGTAATGTCTATGTAGGCGGATTATGATTTACAGGCTTACAAAGCAACATGTCCCTGGTTTATTGCAATTATATGATGTGTGATAGATGTATGGCATTAATATTGTATGTATTCCAAAACCTTATTTGACTTGCGGCAGCAATTTTAAGTTAAATGCAATGATTAAAACATTGGAAGATTTTAATATGGATTAACTTGCCTGGAGCTTAGCTTCCTTTCCAGCAGAAATAGTTGGGGAAAAAAATGTAAACGGTCACAATTCTTCTGGCACTTTCTATCGCCTTTGGTGTAGTGGGCTGTGCAGTGCTTAATTTGAGTCGGTGGCTGCAGGTGGTGCCTATACTCCTTTTTAGGTCTCGCACTGCGAACCGATCGCGAAGCGATCGTCGCTGCAAGACTCTATAGCAATAATTTCTGCTTTCAAGGAGCCATGGGAGACAGGAGACAAGTGATGTGCACGCGCAACCTTGCGGACTCGGATCAGGTCGCACGCGCTTCCTGTCTCCCATGGCTCCTTGAAAGCAGACACACACACACACACACACACACACACACACACACACACACACACACACACACACATACAGACCCCCCACCGCACACACACACACACACACACACACCTAGAGAACCCCCGCCGCGCACACGCACTCACACCCACATAGAGAAACCCCCCCGCCGCGCATACACACACACACACACACACACACACACACACAAAGAACCCCCCGCCCCGCGCACACACACCTTTACCCAGCTAGCGGCCGCAGCACTCGTCGCTTACCACCACCTCCTCGATGCGCCGGAAGGACACAGTGTTTAGGCTCCAGTCCAGCAGCAGCAGCCGGGGGTCAAAGAACAGCGTGTCATCCGGCATCATGGCAGGAGGGAGCGGCTACGTGTCCAGCCCCGGTCGCCGATACCAGGCCGGCAGGAGCGCGAGCCTCTAACGTGGCACGGTGGGTACGGGCTTCTGGCACGCGCAGCATTATCTATGGAGGAGGCGGCTTCCGACGCGCGCCTTAGGATTGGGTCGGGCGTGAGCTTGTAACTTAAACAGCTCACAACGCGACCCAATCCCAAGGTGCGCATCTGAATCTTCCTCTGCCATGCTTGTATTCTTAGGTTAACGTTTAGGGTTCAATTGATTTGTTTAATATTTTGATCTGAGGATGCTCAGGAGCTTTCTTACGAATGCACAGGGGTATCCCTCCGCATTGGACAGCACGTGTAAGCGCCTGCCATAATGCCCCCACCTTCCCCCCTCACTCACTCATTTTAAGACTGCCTCGTTCTACGCATTCACGTTTGACAAGTGAGTTGTGGGGTATCAAGAGAACAAAAGAGGGGAGGGTAAGTGCGTTCCCCACAAAGCGAGCACTGCAGCCACAGAAACGCAAGGCTAATTTGGGGGTGCCCTGGAAATGCAGTCACTTAACTTGTTTTTCTTGAAATAGAAAATTCTGGCACATAAAACTGGGTGCGAAGCTGTACAAAAACACAGGTTTAACTGGCGTATGAGGGAGGTGGTTCGTCGTGGCCGGGCTCCTGACAGACAACGCGTTCCAGCGGCACGGGGGGAGGGCAGCGCCCTGGCTGAGAGGTTGGCATGAGTCCGGCCGGAGCAGCGTAGTGGGCCTCGTCCAAGTGCCTGGCACAAGCCGAGAATCCGCCTGAAGCTCGAGGCGCCCTGTGCCTCTTCAGCGGTGGGCGCTCTTCGCCCCTGTGTCAGGGGTTTGTAATTACCACACACAATAGAGACCCTCTAATGGAAGGCCGGGCTCTTACCACTGCTCCTTTTCAGTGCGTTTCTTCTCAGCGCGCCGCCCAAGCTCCCACAGCCTCACTTCTCCCAGCACCACTCAGTGTGTGAGGCCAGGTAAGGCTGCAGGGCACTGGTCCTATAAATTACTGTGTTTGTTTATTGGGACGCTGGTGACAATTGGAAAGTATTGTTTGCGTTAGGTAGATATTTTGCCTAAACTGTCCATGTTGCAGGAGTTAAGTTTTTAGTCAGGGGTAAGGGGTGCGCTGTTGAATATTGACTCAGAAGTTAGTTTTTTGAACGAAAATGCGTGATTGCTGTCCAAAAACATTTATTAAAGTCAGTGGTCCCATAAGACACTGGCTGCTCCAAGCCTAGGTGTGAGACTCATGAATGCAAAAGAGTGACTGCTGCAAAGTGTGAGATTCGCATCGACTGCTCCAGGGTATGGTACTCCCATTAAATGCCAAGAGTTAATTTGCCGTGTGGTGTGAGACTCCCCTTCAGTGTGGGAAAACCTTGGTGTCTACTGGTGGTCTGTGTGCCAACCCCACTTGAAGCGTCGTTTGACAGCTTTCTTTTTTTTTTTTTTTTAAACTAAAGCGTTAATGCGTCAAAACGTGTTTTTTTAAAAAAAAAAACTTCCTGCTTAACCATGGCTCACTCAAGGCCAGGTGGCATCCGCCCTCCTTTTCTGCAGAAAAGTTTTGCCATTGGGTGTTCCCAAGTGTTGACAATCATGCTTCAGGTCCGTGCATGCTAGTAACGCTCAAACGCAACAGCTGTGTTTCAGGGGGAACATGCGGTAACCTACATACACCAAGGGGGTTTTCTTTTGACTGTGTGTAGAATTGGCACGTGCACTGCATGTTGTTTATTTTTTTGACAGCGCTGCTGGACAGGACGCGGTGCAGCCCAGGCTCTGCGGGAGAGGGAGTGGGGAGTAAGGGGCGGGAAAATCTGAAGTTCGTGTTGGGAAATACATGACGCACCTACATTTGTTCCTCCAGGCGGACACCAGGTACATGGAAGGTGCGGTGGGTTCCGCATTAGTTTTTAAATTGACAGTTCTGGCGAATTCATCAAGGCGCCTATAATAATGTGGAGAAGTGTGGCTCACTGATTAGAGCGGCAGACTCTGAAGCAGAGATCAGACCCGGGACCAGGGTTCAAGTCCCGACGCGGCAGGGTCTTGAGCTCAATGTCCACGGACCTGATAATTCTCGCCTCTGTGCCTACTCTAATCATGGGTCCCACGCTGCAACTCTGGGCAATAGCTTGCTTAATCTCCACAACGGCCCCTACAACACTGGGATGCCTGGCTTCACCTTGGGGGTGCCCAGGAGGGGCTTCTCACAGGGAGAGCCAGGAAGGGTTCCACAGCGTTATACAGCGCCGGGACGCCCCGTTGGGGCAGCTGTGCGCTTTACAAAATACACTACATTTACATTTTACATTTTATATTATCAGAAAATAGTCCATATCAGAACGACGACAGTATGAGAGTTGGGCAGCGAAGAGCATGATGGACAGTCAACAGTGTTTCAGATGGGGCAAGCCAGAGAGATGTGAGACCGCAGTAAATGTTAATGAACCTATGCAGGCTCCTCCTAGCAGTTTTTAACGAGGTAGTTCTGGTACTTCTTAGTAATACCTCCCAGTGCAACCACAGCGGGCCTCATGTTACTGTCCAGCAATACTTTTAATGGGGCATTCTTTGCACTATTTTTGATGGGCAGCACCCAGTCACAGATTCATATGTTTAAATATAAAGTATTGTCATACCATGCACCGGAGTCACTGCAAGGGGTGCAGCAGTGTCAAAGGAGAGTCAACATGCTCAAACTGGCAACGTTGTGTCTTAAAACCTTTTGTTTGAAAAAGGCTGGGGAGCTGGTCGAAATCTGTCGAGAGGATGTTTATTTGCACATTGCACTTTGCATTTTTTCACCAAAATCATGGCTGGAAATTAGTAGGGGTGACTTTCTCTTGTTTGCTGCTGGAGTGATCAGAGCATGCCATGGAAATAGGGTGACCCTTCCATATTGGTGTGTTTTTTTGAAAATTAGGTAATATATGATGTACACATTTACTCACCCATAGGTGCTGTCCTTTTATGCAACGAACTATGGGGTCGTTGACTTGCAAATGGATGGTTCCTTCAACTGTACCCAGTGCTTTAAATGGAAAAATAGAAGTGCAGGGACTCTGTACCAGAGTACCTGCTTGTTTTTGAGAAGTGCTGGTACTCTCCCATTAAAAGTATTACATTTCTCTTATGAAGTGCCAGTATGTTCCCTTTCAAAATAAAAAAGTGCTGTTACTCAGTACCGGATAGTACTGGCCCATTTAAAGCACTAACTGTACCATAACGTGGTGTGATAGCACAATGCACCGAGTGTTGTGCAACGAGTTAAAGTTTAGATCCTTTATCAAGGAATATTTGCCTCTAGAACCACAATATGTGCCGACACCTTATTTTGAAGTTAGAGAAACACTAACTGCCACAACCTGGCATAATCTTGACCAATAACCGTGCTTCACCTGATCGCTTACTGTTACTCATGTTACCTTTTTTAGGTCTGGCCTAAAAACTGTTTTTGCTGTATGGTTACCACATCCTTTCCAAAAATATAGTCAAATAAATCATGCATGCATAAATACAGGGGCTAGGAATCAGTTATCCAGTGGTCTGCTGAAGTGTCCTCTGCATTCTGCTTCCGCTCACCACAGCATGCAGCACATAACAGTAGGTAAGCCCACTTCATCCATCGGCTTCCCTCACTGTAGTGACCCCAGTTTTCCTAATCACATGTGCACACCCATCTAAAAAACGAGTGCACTTTAGTGATAGGGCTGATGGACTGCCGGGCCACTTCTTTAAGTTGTGCCCCTTTTTTGCACATTACAGATGTTTGCAAAACGAAACACATTAAAAAATATGCACACTTCAAGTCCCAGACCTATTGGTTTTGCCAATGCTCGTTTAGTTTATGTTCTTATTATCCTCATTGTGCAGTCCGCCTTTTGGCCGCTTGGCACTTCTTTCCTCACACTCTGTCTTCTCCATTCCCATATTTATTAGAAGGTGGCAGAGCGGTGTTCCGTGCCAGCAGACAGACTCCGAGCTCTGGTGGAGCTTTGGGAGAGGGCCTGGCTCGGACCGGTGGGCACCGCGAGGCAGCTTTGATGCTGTGAGTGTATCCACCTCCAAAAAGTCAAGTGGTGCACCCTCAGTTCACCCTAGTGCCTGGCGACCGACAACAGTGTGCGCTATATAAAGAAACTCGGTCCCTTAATTCTGGTGTGTCCCAATTGAATCAAAAGCAAGAGGCCACCTGCTTCCAGAGCTGGAATTCTTTGCCAAATAGTGCATTCGTTGTCACTGCTGGACACTTGTGAGTCACGAGATTACTGCGCCGCGACTCGGGGTTTGGATGTATTGTGCCACTCAGAGCTTCCTTCTTCCTAATAAAAAAGTACATATACAGGAGTAGTCCCAATTTCAGCCAGACAGCCATCTTAAAGGGCTAAAAACAGTATTTGCACATGGTGTCTCCTGCCTTAGTAAGTAATTCTTTTTGAAGTTGTTTAGACATAGGATATTGTATTTCATTGTGTCCAGGTTTGCAGCGGGAGCAGGGCCTGTTGTAGAGGGAGGATGTGGCCTAATGGCTAGAGCGGTCAACTTCAAATCTGGGGAACCGGGTTCGCGTCAGACGTGAGTCCCAGGCTCTCCACACCACTGGAGTCAAGCTATCCAGGCTGATAGCCAGAAACCGGTCCTTGGATGCTCGATTCAGGTCTGGGAAAGACATGGCTTGGTAGTTCGGACTGGACTGTTCCCATGAGGCACAGGGTCAGAGCTGATTTGCATATAGCCAGTGTCTAACCCAGGGTGGTGTGGAGTGCAAAAAAACGATGGATTTAGGCCCAGATCCTTGTACTGGGGTGAATGTATGACATTGTTCTACATTCTGTCCATCAACTATGCTTTTTGCAATTTTCACCCCGAGTGGGCAGGGTATGCTCAGACGTGAGTCCCAGGCTCTCCACGCCACTGGAGTCAAGCTATCCAGGCTGAATGAAGGCTGATAGCCAGAAACCGGTCCTTGGATGCTTGATTCCGGTCTGGGAAAGACATGGCTTGGTAGTTCGGACTGGACTGTTCCCATGAGGCACAGGGTCAGAGCTGATTTGCATATAGCCAGTGTCTAACCCAGGGTGGTGTGGAGTGCAAAAAAACGATGGATTTAGGCCCAGATCCTTGTACTGGGGTGAATGTATGACCTTGTTCTACATTCTGTTCATCAACTGTGTTTTTTGCAATTTTCACCCCGAGTGGGCTGGGTATGCTCAGACGTGAGTCCCAGGCTCTCCACACCACTGGAGTCCAGCTATCCAGGCTGAATGAAGGCTGATAGCCAGAAACCGGTCCTTGGATGCTTGATTCCGGTCTGGGAAAGACATGGCTTGGTAGTTCGGACTGGACTGTTCCCATGAGGCACAGGGTCAGAGCTGATTTGCATATAGCCAGTGTCTAACCCAGGGTGGTGTGGAGTGCAAAAAAACGATGGGGTTATGCCCAGATCCTTGTACTGGGGTGAATGTATGACATTGTTCTACATTCTGTCCACCAACTGTGTTTTTTGCAATTTTCACCCCGAGTGGGCTGGGTATGCTCAGACGTGAGTCCCAGGCTCTCCACACCACTGGAGTCAAGCTATCCAGGCTGAATGAAGGCTGATAGCCAGAAACCGGTCCTTGGATGCTTGATTCCGGTCTGGGAAAGACATGGCTTGGTAGTTCGGACTGGACTGTTCCCATGAGGCACAGGGTCAGAGCTGATTTGCATATAGCCAGTGTCTAACCCAGGGTGGTGTGGAGTGCAAAAAAACGATGGGTTTAGGCCCAGATCCTTGTACTGGGGCGAATGTATGACATTGTTCTACATTCTGTCCATCAACTGTGTTTTTTGCACATCCTCTCCATATCCTCTGTATATACATTTCTAACCTATGCTTTTGGTCTTGTTCTTGTGTGTTTTGTTTTATTCAGTTTTTTTTTTTTTTACGCGTGGTGAAGTAACTTCGTCTTTGAAAAAACATGGTCATGAAAAATAATATGCTCTAGTTTTTTTTTTTTGCATAGTTTGACTCCTTTGAAAAAGGAGGCTGATTTGCGGGCCTAGAATTATTGTCATGAAGTGTGTCCACTCCGAGCACCACACTGAGCCATTATATTGCACCGGTTTGTAATGTAGTGGATTTAAACTCTGCTCCCCCAGCTCGAATGGATTAAGAGACACTTCCATTTCTCTGTTCAGTTTGGATCGAGCAGTTCCGTATTCTAGCCTTTCTGACACGTTTTGCTTCTGAGACATGGGGTATTTTCTTCTGGTAATGAATGCTTACCATGAGGCGCCCTGGAGACAGTTTTACATTTAATCATTTCTTAAAATCAGATACAAAACAAATATTGATTCTGTCAGTAGGTCTCAGCTTTGGGACCTGTTGCCTTTGCCAATGGTTTTCAGCAATGCTGTGCAACAGTCCTGATGCTGAGCAGCACAGCTGAGTAACCCAAAAAAAAAAGCGCTGTGACTCAGTAGCCTTTTTTTCTTATTTACAAATCTGAATTGGATCGGAAAATAAAAACGTAGCGTGAAAGTGTCTTTTTTTTATTTCTTTTTTTTTATTCTTTGAGGTGGGGGAAAGCAACACAGGGTGCAGGTGGGGAAGGAAGCAAAATGGGGCAAAGAAACAAGAAGGGCAGAGGGTGGAAGCAACATGGATGATGGGGGAAGCCACAGGGGTGAGAGAGAGGAACTTGAAGCATGGGGGAAAGAGAAGCACATGGGCTAGAGAAAGGAATGTGGAGCTGTTGGCAGGAACATATGTGCTATAGACACGGAGCATGGCAGAGGGGCCAAGAACAGTATATAAGGGAGACAACTGGCAAACATATGTACTCTTGTAGAGTGCTTAACCAAAAAGAAAAAAAATTGTGCTTCAAAAGTGAGCAGTGAATGAGCACAAGTAATGCATCCATGTTTCAGGGAAGGGACATACACAAGTAAAGGAAGTGAAGCACACACAAGCTGACAACAAATCAACCAATGGTAAGCAGTGGGCGGGCTCTATGCCCACAGTAAACAGACAATAGGTCTTTAGACTTGTTTGCTTTGTTTGGTAGGAGATACCTAAAAATGTCAAACACCTGCTCACTTTCTTTTTACCAGAGCGTATCTACCAGTGTTTCCCATCGCTTTGGCATGGTAAGACTTGCATGCAAATCAAACACTTTTTTTTACTATAAGTTATTTTGTTGTGGTGCATTGTAACTTTGGTACAGTCTGGAAAACTCGACTTGTATTTTCTTGTGTACTGTGCAATTTAGTTTTATTTTCGGGTGTTTTTGATTAGGGCATGGAGTGCTAGATAAGATTTTTTCTCAGTGAATGGGTTCGAAATTATTGTTTTCGAAACCAGGGCCGGACTGGGAACCAAAACCGGCCTTGGCAAACTGCTCGGTCGCCCCCCCCCCCCCACACACACACACACACACACTCGGGGGGGATTGGAGGTGCCACCAAGCGCTTTGCTAGGGCCGGTTTTCGGCCGATTTTGTTGCAGGGCCGATTTTGCAGCTATGCTGCAAAAACGGCCCTTTAACAAAATCGGCCCCCACACTTGCGGTGCACCGGGGGATTGCCCGGTGCCCGCTATGGCCAGTCCGGGCCTGTTCGAAACCATTGTGGAAGGGAGTGCTCAGAGAATTAGTTGCCATTTCCTTTGGAAAAAAAGCTATATTCTTTGTTGTTATTCATTCTATATGTAAGAATATAAAGAATAAAACAGACAACATTCGTAGAGTATGAGACCTTTTGAATGACTATAGCAAACGTTGCCTGCAGTCTCTCAAAAACGTCATAACCTGTAGACTAGCACAGCTGGCACACGGTTAGTGGATTAATGTGAGCAGTGCATAGATCTGTGTGTAGCCTGCTGGTCACAGTCGACCCTTGCCTTTTAGCCTTTGCTATCTCATTCTTCCAAAGCTGATTTAAGAGTGAGTATTGCTCAGGTGTTTTAATATAAATCCGAGTGCCAATTGCCACTGCATAAAATATTGGTATTATTAATCAGGGGTATGATGCCAAAAAAAATGGGAAGCGAATATGTGTAGGAGTCGTCTCATTATAATCCAGTTTACAGTAGACACAGTGAGGGATTCTTGGATCAAAACTAGGTTTGGACTTGAGGAGACAGGACTATATTGTGGCTAGACTCAGGCCTACTTCTGGTTTATGGTTTCACCTTGACGCGCTAAATTCGTTCATACCAGCCAAGCTGTGGCATTGGACAGGAACTGGTAAACTTACCTGTCCATGTGAGCAAGGGTATATTTGTCCTCTCTCTGGCAAAGGTAAGGAGGGGTGAAATACGGTGCATGGTAAAAGGAGGGCACAAAGCCTATGAAGCTGTCCTAAGTATACTTCAAGAATTTTCCCGATCTTTTTTGCCATCTCTCAATGCTTGCGGCATCTCAAGGGCTTCCGTATCATATGCAAAAATCAGCCTACTTGTGTGATCAGCGAAAAACCCCATGAGACAACCAACCATATTGTGTGCATTTCAAAGGTAAGGTGAGAGGAAAGGGCTTCCTACTTTGATGCGCAACATCCTACCTCCATCGTGGCCCTGGGGTTTGTTAGACGATAGCTATCCAGTGATTGGGCATCAGGAATCCACAACCTCAATGCTACGGTGATGGTCCAATAAGGGCAGGCGTAGAAAGCCCAGGCTCAAGGCTCGCAGGACTGCAAACCACACCAAGCGCAATAGGGTTATGGAAATAATTGTTCTGTTGCTTGCAATACAGGACATTACCCTGTGGCGCACACTGCCTCGTGAGGTAGGTTAGTTTCTGCCATTGCATCTATCTAAACAAGTATTGGCAAAATCACTAGATCTGACTTGCACTTTGAGTCCTTGCTAAAGATTTAAAACAGCCTGTTGCTGTGAAAAGAGACGAACTGAAGACAAATACTTTCTGTATGTAATTCTTTTATAAGAAACAAAAGGTAATAATGCATGATGGTTCATTTTATTTTTGAGATGAAAGATAGTCCTTTCTGCTTTACAGTGAAATCACTCTTGGGAAGTAGGATGATACACCAAACAGCCAATAGTAGGTGGTGAGAAGGATATACTGCTGGGTGGAGTGATAACTTGCATTAATATTTTAAAGTGTAGGTAACAGTAGGTATCCTACAGTTGTGCTATCAAGCCCGACCTAAAAACTTGTGTTACCTGGAGAGTCATTGGAGCTATCCAAAAATGTATAAACTGCCCCCCCCCCCTTATCCTGCTAAAAATCACTCCAAGGAACTCTACTTCTTGCTGCTTTTACTACCCCCAAAAAACCGCACCAATAAGCATTTGAAATATTTTTGTTGGCACTGTGCTTAAAATACAGCAGGGTAGCCTGTCAGATTTCTTTCAGCTATTGAGTGAAACCACACTCTTTCACTGAGTACTTTGAAGGAAATAACACGATCGTCGGGGGTATAATATAAAATATGTTTTATTTTGTTTGTTTTTGCTTACAATAACAGGAATACACTTTCTGTGATGTTTAAACAGCGCCAGCAGTCTTTCTGGAGATGGAGAAGTGATCCAAACTTAACACACAAATGTACATGTGAAGGACGCCCCCCCTCCCCCCCCACCCCGTTAAGCAAAACATCCTCTTAAAGCACCGCATGGTACCAACCCTGTACACGCCTTCAAAAGAGCTCATTCTTAACGTAGTAACTGAATTTAGTGCGTTAGTGTGAGAGCGGAGCGTTCTGAAAACTGCTCTCGCAATTTTCTGGTTATTTTACTACTATGGCAGTCATCTACCTATGGACATAGCCCTTATTCATATATGCACCTACCTCTTTCGGCTGGAAAATCCTGATTTTCTTTAAGCAAAAAAGATCGTATTTTACTGTTCTACCTGTTAAAATTATCTCCCCTCATATGCAAGTCAAAGGGGGAATTAAATTCCCACAATTTATGTTCTTTTTATTTTTGGTCTCCCTCATAGGTGTTTTCGAAATGTAGGCATGTTTGTTTCATCCTCCCAACCGAATTGCATCATTTAAACTTCTTGTCTAGGACCCCACGTTCCGTTCATGAGGCCTTTCCTGTTCCAACGCCTGCTTTTCTTTCAAACTTCCCAGTCACAGCTGGGAATTTTGGTGTACTTACTTTTTAGCTCTTGGCTATTTAGCGCACTCACTGTCTCGAAGAGACGTGTTTAATCTGTGGGCTTCAGCCCGCCTACAAGTTTTCCATTTGCTCACTCCATCGTCTGTCTCATATTCTTTGTCACCATTTGTTCCTGTCATGCATGGTCATGCCTATTCTTGTGCTTAGCCCCCCCCCTGCTCCCCAGGACATGGACCAAGTAATTGTGATCATCCACTGCTCCCGTTTTACAACCTACTTTTTTTCTTTCTTTTTCAGCGCTGTACAAAGTGCTTGTGCTTTAACCAGCTCTGCCTCCTCCCACCCGCCCTCATGGGCTGTCCACAGATCACTCCCTGCCCCGTCACTGATTTTTAGGTCTCGTCTGAGCCAATGCGCTTGCGCATTGCTCCGGCGAGATTATAGTAAGTTCAAGAGAAAAGTCTACCAAAACGGCTGCGGATCGCATACAGTTCATGTGATCTATGCGCGTGCACGCCACATAACACACCACCATTTGTCTGTGCCTCGGCATCAGACTTCAAAGGCTGCCGCTCCCCCGACCCCCCCCCCCCCCCCCGCGTGCACATCGCGCACCACCATTTGTCTGTGCCTCGGCATCAGACTTCAAAGGCTGCCGCTCTCCCCCGCCACAGCAATACCGAGAGCTTGTTTCTGGACGAAAGTGAAAGCCTACCTTGCTTGTTTACAGTAGCCTTGCTCCTCAAATGCTGTTGCTGTGTTGCCATCTCTCTGGGGACACTCAGCTTAAAAACACTTGACTTGCTAGCTGCAATGCTACATCCGCTATGCTTTGCCTCTAGACACGTTGATCCCTCGCAGACTGTGCTGACTCTGCCCCTCCTGATTCTGAAACTGACCAACGCAGTCACCACCAGTGTCTTCTCTCTGTCTCATGATGTCTGCCCTGCCACCATTTACTTCGGACCCTCACGCACCCTCTCACCCTCACGCACCCTCTCACCCTCACGCACCCTCTCACCCTCACACACCCTCACTCACACTCACCCTCACCCTCTCACCCTCACCCACACACCCCCTCACCCACCCTCACCCACACACCCCCTCACCCACCCTCACCCTCACACACCCTCACCCCCGTCACCCTCACCCACCCTCACCCACCCTCACACAACCTCACTCACTCACCCTCACTCACCCTCACCCACCCTCACAACCTCCACCCTCACACCCTCTCACCCCCCACATCACTCAGGAACACCACCACATCACTCAGGAACACCACCACATCACTCGGGGACACCACCACATCACTCGGGGACACCACCACATCACTCAGGGACACCACCACATCACTCAGGGACACCTCCACATCACTCAGGGACACCTCCACATCACTCAGGGACACCTCCACATCACTCAGGGACACCTCCACCTCACTCAGGGACACCTCCACCTCACTCAGGGACACCTCCACATCACTCGGGGACACCACCACATCACTCGGGGGCACCACCACATCACTCGGGGGCACCACCACATCACTCGGGGGCACCACCACATCACTCGGGGGCACCACCACATCACTCGGGGGCACCACCACATCACTCGGGGGCACCACCACATCACTCGGGGGTACCACCACATCATCCCTCGGGGACACCACCACATCATCCCTCGGGGACACCACCACCACATCCCTCGGGGACACCACCACCACATCCCTCGGGGACACCACCACCACATCCCTCGGGGACACCACCACCACATCCCTCGGGGACACCACCACCACATCACTCGGGGACACCACCACCACATCACTCAGCACCACAACAGCACTGTCCTTGCTTGCTACCAAAAAGCATTGCCATGGCCAATAGGACTCGCATTAGGAAAGTGTAAGCTATTGGCTTTGTGAATAACAATGCTATTAATTTATATATTTTCAAAGCCAACACATATTTAAAAAATGTGTCATTTACAATACCAATAGCTCACACTTTCCTAATGCGAGACCTATTGCATTGCAAATGCTTGTTGAGTAAGAGAACGAAAAACGCACAAGGAGGAAAGATAGAGGAAGGGAGAGACTGAAAGACCGTGATAAAGGGAGAGTAAAGCAACTGGTGAGAGTGCGACGGAGGCAGGGAGTGTCTGGTGGTGGAATAAAGAGGCATGAGGTGGAATCAAGATTTGCAGCACTGGTATTCGGGATGCCCACATTCAATAGCGCCAGCCACAGGCTTATGAGTAAAATGTTGGACCCCAACACTTATTCTTTGACAAATTAAGCATTAGAGCTCTGGTCTTCCCTCCTGCTTGGCATTACTGACCTTTGACCAGTCCTAATAGTCTTTATAGATGGGTCTGTCTGCCCTATAACTCACTGTGCCCTGTGCCTCGCTCTGCCCCAATAATACTGACCTCCGAAGCACCGGCCTGTTTTTTGCACTAGCCCTACCGCCTTTTCAAGTTACTGGCCTTGTCGATACTCTGTCACTTCTCCAATAGGCAGCTAAGGTTTGGGAAGAGTTTGAGGGTGAAGGTTTTGACAGAATTCTGTAGCCGAGCAGTCATCTTGGGCAGACGCAGTGGACATCCCGAGCTCCCTTGTGAGTTGGCCTTCTCTTTCAGATCAGATGGTTTGATGGTTTGGAAGCACTGTTTGGGGTTCTGGACATACTAAATCTGAGCCTGGACGCACCTCTAGTGGCACTTCATCCAGTTGTCTATCCAAAAGCTTGTCTTTTGTAGCTGAACCTATGTGGCAGAGTGCTGTTTCCATGGCGAGAGAGACTTTTGTCAGGGAGGACTTTAATTACCTGAAAGTCAATATCTGTTTCCAGCATGACTTTTATTTAGACTTGAATTGTACAGCCCGGGGGCCCTCGCTTGTGTCAAACGATCTGTATTTTATTACTGTTAAATCATTTTACTCCAGTTACAGATGAGATTGCATTACTCCTGAATATTTCATCGGTCACAGTCTGCCCGAAGCAGTAGCGTAGCCAGCATGTCATGGGCCCTGGTGCAAGCAAGGAAATTTGCCTTTCAGCAATAATCCGGGTTCAGTAGGCCCCTCGGCCTCTGGGCCCCGGTGCCACTGCACCTGCTGCACAAATGGAAGGAACGCCCCTGCCCCGGAAGTGTTTTTGCACTGGTCCAGGCCTGTGGCAGGAGCTTATCGCCGTTTTCTCCGCTTCCAAATGGCATTTCTTGGGGGGGGGGGGGGACGACATGGGCGGTACAGGAACAAGGGCACGACCTGCAAAGCCTGGAATGCTGGAACGACACCTCTCGGCCAGTTGGCTGCTGGCAGACGGCTCCTCGGAAAACAGCCGAAGCATTCACGAAATGTAAAGGAAGGAGAGCGAGCGCCTTCCGCCAGGAGGCATGCCTGCCAAGTATCACGCATTGGGTGTGACACTAACGCATTTCAGTGTGGTATTCCGCATTACCGCACTGAAATGCATGGTCACGCATTTTTATTCATGCCCGTCTGAAACGCTACATGGTGGTGCCCTGGCTCTGCTGCTTCCCACAGACTTGCGTTGCCAGCAGCGCTCTCCCTCAGTAAACTAATAGTTAATCTGACTCCTCAGATCTGGAGTCAGAGTGCTACAATGTTACACTCTGCCTCTCCTGCTGCCTGGCGGCATTTCATTTCCTGCCGCCGCGGCGGCGTGGCTTTCAGACCCACTGGCTCACACTCTCATCAGACCCGGGGGCTTCTGGGGCCTGCCCTCGCCAGTGGTTGCTACTGGCTGCTGGGGCACAGTGGGGGTCCCCGGGATTGGATGTGACTTTGAGCTTCGTCGTGAGGTCCTGGAAGAGCAAAGAGGAAGGGAGGTAAGGTGTTGGCAGGTCAGAGAAACGGCGGGGGATCCAAGAGTCGGCGAGTCCTCTCAGTGGTTCTCTACTACTGTCTCACAGTCTGCCCAGTAAAACCCGCGTTGGACCGGCGGGAGGCGGCCAGCATCGAGTGACTTGACTAGTCACTCACTTACTTGAGTCTTTCATGGCCGCCGGCCGCGGCGCATCATCAAAGGCGCCATCAACATCGTTGTGATGATCGCTGTGTGCGCAAAACTAGAAGTCGGGGGTGGCTACAGTTCAACTCGTGGCAGGCTGCATGCAAAGGCAGCGCTGCTCGCAGCATGATAAAGTTGTACAATGATTATTATATCAAAAAGTAACGGACCCTACCAGCGGCTCAGCTAAGACCCCAGCACAGACCGGGGCAGCCATTGGAGTTGCTGAGCCACATCATCATGCCAAGGCCGGTGTTTGCTGCTGCGGGAGTCATTAGGCAAAGTGCGGCCCGTATGAAGAATCATGTCGCAAAGTCATTAAGTACTGCCTCGTGATGTATGGCTCTGTGCTGCAAATCATTGTATTAATGGCGTGTCGCCGTGATGCTGGTCGACTTGGAGTTGGACCGCGGTCGCTGGCTGGCTGCAGTGCTGGACAAGTGGGTTAAGTGGCCTCTGTTGATGCTGCGCGAGTCCGGACCCTGCAGTCTGCAGTCGAGTTTGGGGCCTGCAGACTAATGATGAGCTGGTCGATGGTACCATGCCTCGCCCTGAGAGACTGCCACTGATGTTACTGTCTTGGGTAATGTAATTGCTATTATATTTAATTTATAATGCGCCATGAACATACCTGCTGAAAGACGGGTTTTACAATGTACCTAATTTACTCCACACAACCACCAATCAGAGGCAGCCTTTCAAACGAAAACTTGTATTCTTCGGATTGGAGGCTAAATTGCTCTCTGATAATTTGGGAATTTTGCTATCTAAAATTATTCAGAGTGGAAAGGATTCGAATTGTGGCTGATGCCGTGTTGCCGGGGCAGAGCTATAGCTTCTTGCATAATGGGTGGAATTGTTTTTGGTGCAGCGTGATTTCAGACATAACTGCTGAACTCTAAGTGTGCGGAGTCTAATTTAATTCATTACTGAAAGCTAAAATACACAATCTAAATTGCCTCTCGCACGGGTTTGAATCTATCGGAGTTAAGGGAAAGCCATAAATCTTGGATAGAAATTGCAGGCCGTGGAAAGCAGGGAGTCCCATGGCATTATCTTTATGGAAGACACAGTGTACCTTCACTGAGCCGAACTGGTTTCAGATTTCATTTGGCCAGCTCAGATCTTTCTATAACACACTGCAGGTGCAGAGCGAAATGCTCCTGCCAGTGCAGAGGATGCAACAAAGAAGGTGTACTTTGACATCACCAAACTGTCTTTTATGTAGATAGCTCAGCGGGTTAATGCTTTTGCCAGGGAGATCTTTTAGTTACTTGTGGTTCCGCCGCACAAGCTGAGGTGAGGAAGGGGGCTGTGCTTAGACATAACTTATGGGTGTAAAAGCTCCTGCTGGAGAGTTACTTGTCTAGTAGCAGTTTTGACTCACCAAAAAGTAGCGCAGAGGGTTACAATGCATTTTGCAAAGAGCAGTTTGCACCAATTACAAGATCACACAGTTTCTCGTTGCTCAAATGGCTGTAATTTCTTATATTTATGTTTTCCCCTTCTTCATTGTATGTTTTTGCCCACGAGAAAGTGTCACTCATAGTTGTTGAAATGTCACTCACGATTACACTGAAATTGTGAAAATGTCACACATAGCAATCTGAAACCTTGGCAGCTGTGAGGAGGACGCTTCCAGGGACTAAACTTGTGATGCACAAGATAGGGGGAGAAACCGAGAGAGAGGAGGAAAACACTAAACTTGAAAACAGTGTGCTGAAAACGGGCCCTTTGACTCCATTCTCTGTGCTGTGTAGCCTAGAATATATACGCTGCACACAAAATGGCCACCGCGTTTCATTTCGGAGGCAGGAAGCTTGACGTGTCCCTGGCGTCTGCCAGTTTCCACTCTTATCACGTGCACACAAGGGGTAATACTTTTCAAATTCGACTTCTTGTTATTTTAATCGAGCTGGCATAAATGGTGTTTGGATGGACTTTGTTACTTTATTAGTTCCAGCTTTATCATCATTTTAACGATTTAAAAATCAGGGTAGGTCAGGCCAAGAGTTATTTCACGTGTACCTAATGTTATTGCTTTTCTTCTCCAGTGCTTCTCCCGCTGCCTCTTTTCCGACTCCTCACCAAAGTACTGCTGAAAATATTGCTAAACTAGTACCATTTAAATTTAGAAACACATCCTTTGTTCACATACAATCTAGTAGCATCCCCTGAATGGTTTAAAGATGGATTGGTGTTCGGTGCAGTTGATACTGCAGGATCCATGCCAGAGTTTCAAGCAACACACTTTCTAAGTTAATGAGTTGCATTAGGATGCGCTAAATGCAAAGTTATCCGAGATGGCTATCCTGAAAATCTGGCATGGATGGACCATTTGTTGGAAATCCCAGCTGCATCCACTGCTTTGTTGTTGTAGGTTCAGCATGTATCCCTTAAAATGAATGCCCACATTTTATATATAATGCCTTTGCCTTTTTAGCCAACAGTACATAGATTGCCTTGACTTTCTGAGACTCACTGCTTTCTTTAGCATGTTATGTATGTACCTATCAAAAAACCGCTTTGTGAAATACTCCTGGCTAAAAAGCCAGGACTCGCTGAAAGTGGTAAATGTCAGCGAAGCATGCTCTGTTTTTCACTTTTAATATTCCAGGGCAATGACTACCATTTAGATTAATGTGTGTAAATGTATGCTCTAAAATGTGGGTTGGACTCAGCCCCTGCTGGACCTGTATTGGACACTGTCCTGGCCTTACTTCAGAAAGGTTTACTCGAGCAATTTATGCGTTACTTCCTCCCCTTCGCCCCATGCCGTCTGTGGAAACAGCTGTCGGTGTAGGCCTCAAGTGGCTCTCGGGACAGGAAGTAGTTGAAGCTTAATAGGAACTGTGCGGAAAGAGAGGCGGGGAGGGGGCCGAGTCATCAGCTGAAAGTCTGCTCTGTAATTTAGGGCGGATGTTTAGTGCGAGGAGAGTTGGCACAGGGAATTGCCAGGTCCTGTGATATTTAATTCAGGAAGTTGAATATGATTTGAGGATACAGAGGTGGGGTTGTGGGACACTTACCGAGGCTTTTTTTTTTCCTCACTCTCCTCCCCTGGTGGGATTCGATAGAAAAATAAAACTACGCTGCGCACTCTGTCCCACAACCCACATGCTTGATATGTCTTATTGCCCTACGCTTCAGCTCCTTCATTTTCAAGAACTTTATACCCCTGGTTTACCATATATGAAATAAAGATAATCACCCATTTGATTAATTAGCACCAAATTTGTCAGCCGCGTAGTCCATCGGTTCTTTGTTGCTAATTTAGAACTAATTGGGGAAGTAGGGAAGAAATTATAGGGGAAAACATGTGGGGACATGCATTAAAAATCCTCGTGTTAATGTTTTTTTCTTCTCTGCACCAGCTTTAATTAAAGATAGATGTGCACTGTCTTGCCACAAAAACAGAATCTTGGCAGAATAGGTCATTTTTGAGGTTTGATTTAAATCTCTGATATTTTTGTAGATAGTGGCGATTAAGAAAAACAAAAAATACATCCACAACTGATGGGGTTCATTTTTTGTTATGATCTACTAATCCGTCTTTTGATCAAAACTTCACTGTTTTTAAGTAACCACATATAGGTAAGCGACATTTCCAGTTCCACCACCCACCAGTTTAATGGTTTCCAGCGAGATAATGTTGGATGGAAGGGAAGAAGAGCCTAACCTTGGATGAAGGCTTATTGCAATGAAGAAGTGAATGCTACCATTAGCATTTCATTTCTCTGGGTTCTAAGGATCAAGAACTGGTGCTTATGAGCCCTAGGGCAATAGAGAACAATGTTGAGGGGTGCAAAATGCACATATTAACTTAAAGGTAATAATGTGACACACTTTCGCAATGTGTCACTCTGCATTGAGTGATTTTCCTTTTGGATGCAAAAACATAGATTCAAGTGTGTGTTCTCACATTTCATAGAACCCAAAACATAGAGTTTGGGGGCAGAAGCGGCCATGAGTAAAATCCAAGGCTGCACACATTTTCAATATTTGATCAAGATTCTGCTTAAATATCCAGAATTATTGGTTTCAGTTTTCACAGTTCATCTGGGATGTGTTTGCACTTACTTCTGACACAATGAAAGTGTGCTGATGTCCCACCTATAAATGGCGGACACGGCAGAAGTAAACCCTGCGTAGAAACAAGTTGCTGTTTTAGTATACGCAAGAGGTAACTCTTCTCTTTCTGAAGCAAACTGTCTGTCTGCTGAAGGGTAATTCCATTTTAACTCACTCAAGTTGCCATCTGGTTGTGCCTTCGATGTATGCAATGTGTCCTTATTCCATTTCACAAATTTCTAATGTTTTTTTTTAAAGCGCTATTAGAATGTCACGTCAATATGCAGGTTAAAGGCCGACTTATATGAACCTTCTTAATTTATAATTAACCTAAATCCACTCATTTTGGGTGTGGTTTACATGTTACACCAATACTGCTTATCGGTGCGGAGAACTTCAGAATTGAGTTTACAAGACTAGTTTTATTATTTGTATTATACACGCATGTATTGCAGTGCACTACATCTCGTACCTGGGGTGATGCCAGCAGACAAATTATCAATGTTGAGCTCCGGAAGGGGGTATTATCCTCCCCCCTTCTCACCTGCATCATCTTGAACTTGAGATTCCTGTTGCGCTATGTTAGTTTTGGGACCAATTGATATTTGTCCTACTTTTGAAACTGCAACTAGCCACAAGGATTAAGCTTCTCGGTCAATTGAAAGGGTATACTTGTCATTTGGGAACTTTTTGTGAGCCAGATGAGTGTGTGTTGGCCCACAGCACCTCAGGCCTTACCATGGCAAATACACAACGGAGCAGCAATCGCCCACCCATCTGTGGCTGACACCTTGTAAGGGGAAGCAGTTACCAGGTGTGGGAACTTGGTTAGAAACTCCCCAAATGAATTACTAGTGGTACTCCACATCCTTACCCACACACCCAACCTCAGTGGCACTACATCCAAGTGGTTTTCGCCCTGCCAGCTCTTACCCACAATGGTCAATTCTGAAGGGTTCCTGCCCACATTTGTCTTGATTTTCTCAGTTACTTTGGTTAATTTCCAAGCAGCTTTCAGGACGGATATGAAAACCACGCATAATCATGCAGCACTACGGGCAAAATCTTCCCCACACATCATTTCGGAAGCTTCCTGTTCCCATCAAAGGCCCTCTCATTGCCCTGCACAAAACCACATCCCCTCACCCCCAACGTAGAAACTTGACTATCTTTACATGGTGCTTTAGGCATAGAATGCCAGCATCCTGCGCTAACCCCTCAATCTACCCAGTTCTTCAAATGATTACTGTAAATATTATTCGCATTTAAATAGTAGCATCCTGCCATTAGCAGGGACTTCTAAATAAACCATGGCTAGATTTATGGATTTGATTTCTTGGGTTTTTCTGTGGTTTTAAGGCCCATAATGCAGCGTGTTGGCATCTCAAGCCATTTCCTTAGGCTTTGATGGAGTTAGAGTACTGTTTCTCTTGGCCATTCTTTAGCACATGCCTCTACATTGTCTTCCACCATGCCCACTAGATCATGCATTTTCGATTCATGCCCACACTAGTGTGGCTTTTGGTTCCTGATGAAAGTCACATGTGTCTTTTACTATGTCAACTGTAATGGAACCCAATAGCAGAAAGTAAAATTCGAAGAAGATGGCCGTGTAGTCCTGCATTGTGGGCATACGCTCGATGCCATCATGAACCATGTTGACTCTGCCTGTTGTCCACTCTTAAAAGTAACATGTTTGCAGACCCAACCACTTAATTGTGGGAGCTGCAAAACAATTGCTACAGGTAAGTAACTTGTTTGCCAACCCATTATAGATCTTCAGAGCATGGGCTTTGGCACCCACTTGTCTAGACAATGTGTTGGAATTAATCAGAAATATATCAGAAAAGATACTGGGGGGGGGGGCTCTCTTGCAACATCATTTGAGAAAAATCATTATTTTTACACACATATATATATATATATATATATATATATATATATATATATATATATCCTTTCCTCTGCTATGCTAGTGTTTAGCAATAAGGACGTTGCACTCCTCTTTTGCAGCCGTGTGACTTTTTGCTTAAAAAAGTGGAGTTAATTCAGTGCGTTAGTGATCTGTGACTTCCTTGTACACTAGATACAGCAGTAAATTTAAAAGCTTAGCCGTTGTTCGGGTAGCTTTTCCCCTGTCTAGCAAATTATATGGAGAAACCTGCATGCATCAGTTTGTAATGGAAGTTGTGCAGCTTTCTGCCCTTGGTTGTGAGGGGCTGTTGGTCTATCCTGACTGCTTGTTATTTTACGCTCTGTACTTCTGGCCTTTCACTTATTAGATCACCAGGGCTGCTATCGCAACTCCCCTTCCCAAGACGTGGCATCCTGTTCTTACGAAATGTTCTACCGTTTCCTTCACTTCCTGTGTTATTGCTCCCTAAGGCAAAGCTGTCTTCTGAAAGCAAAGGCACTCTCCTACCATTCCAACCTATTAGAAATCAGCATTGGTCTGCTTTGCTGCATTTCTCATGGCTGCTATGATCGATGAAAGTAGTTTAACAAAAGGTTGCAGTGCCCTTCAAGAAGAGACTGCCTAGAAGCACTATGTGTTTAGAGCATACATGGAAGGACCTGAAACGGGTACAGGTGTACCCGCCCACCTGTGCTGTGGGGGCAAAGCTTCATTCAATCAAGTAGAAGGGTTGTGAGCACTGAGAAGATGGGGTGAAGAGTGCATTTGGGCAGAGGGAGATTAGGAATTCTGAATCCCTAGCGCAAGGGAGACCTCTAGTATAGCCTTAGAACCTGCTGTAGCCGGCTCTACCAGCCATTAAAGGCCCGCTTCAGCGTTTCGGCGCGGGCTTTTAACAAGGGAGCGGGCCTTTAATAACCGGTAGAGCCTGCTGTGGAGGGCTCTAAGACTATTAGAACATTCCGCCCCAAGAGGGCAGAATGTTCTAATTTGTAAAACAAAGGCCTCACTTAGTCCGTGAGGGTTGAAATTCCCTCTGCCTCCATGAGGCTTTTGTTAAACATTAGAATGTTGATGCCCTGGGCTTATACCGGCCATTAGAAGCCCGGAGAACACCATTTATTTATTAATTTTATTTTTATTTTTAAAGTTTTCTGTAGCGCGAACCAGACCCAAGGTAGGATAACAGAGCACTTTACAAGGTGTACAAGGAATGAATAGCACATTTCGTATCAACAAAACATACAAAAACAACACATACAAGTAACAACAAAAACATAATAGAGTTCGATGGATAAAGGCAGAGTAGAGAACTGTTCTGAGAGAGAGGAGTCAATTCGAGATTGTGTAAGTCTCAACTTCGAGATATCAAAGGATGAAGAGTGTAGTTGAGTTTAAAGTTGAAGCTAGCTTGGTGTTTGTGCGTATTTTAAGGGAGGAATTTGCTCATCAAGAATTATTTTGCTTCCTTTTTGAAGAGGGGCGTCAAGGTGATTTTTCTGATGAATGGCGGAAGCGAGTTCCAAATTCTTGGTGCCACTCCAGAAAATACCCTGTTGGAGGTTTTAGTCTTGTTGAACTGTGTGGGTTTCAGGAGTAGATTATCTGTGCTCCTAGAATGTCTGTTTCATCCAGATAGTGTAATGTTTTGGGCTAGGAACTGCGGGTGTTGTGGTGTAACGCCTTATGAGTAATGCAAGCAATCTTTAGGTGAATACGAGCTTCATAAGGTAGCCAGTTGAGTGCCTTCAGGTGTGGTGATATGTGGTCAAATTTCCTCGATCCTGTAATGAGTCTTGCTGCGGCATTGAGACAGGCTTTTAGAGGTGTGGTAGAGATTTTGGGAAGCCCTGAGAGGGTGGAGCATCCGTACTCCAGCCTTGAAATGACTAATGACTGAACTGCAGTTTTGAGGTCCGGGATCTCGATGAATTACTTCATTTTTCTAAGATAGCTGAGGTGAAAGCTGGCATTTTTAGCCATCAAGTTAATGTGAGCTTGCATGTTAAGGTTCTTATCCAGTGTGATTCCAAGTGATATTGTGGTGTCCACCAACGTTGGCGTGCAATTCTGAGCAGTGATCATTTTGGTCCATTCCTTTATTTCTTGTAAGTTATTAGGGGGAGATTAATAAAAATTCAGTTTTTTGTGTGTTTAGCTTGAGGAAGCTGGTCGTTAGCCATTGGACGTTTTTTTCCGCGAGCTAGAATAATTAACTTTATCTCTTCAATGAAGGTGCAATATAGCACTAAACATTCCAATGTTCTAATAAGGTGTTCACTTCTATCCACATTTTACATTCTAGAGCACCCTAGTAACCTGATATGGCAGAGGGCTTCTGTGGGTTACAATCTGATGGTTGATAATGATGAGCAGAGGGAAAATCCAATGTTATCTCACTTGACTCATTAGGAAAAATCCTGTGCAAAATGACATGCATGAGGGCAGCTTCTTTAGTAAACTACAAATGGTCCAATTCTGGCCATTTTCTTTGTGCTCTACTTTGTGATCACGTGAAATCCAGTGTTCATGGGAAGCAGCCCATGTCAACATTTTTCTGGTTTTTGGACAGGAAAGTCACCCCTGATGTCTAAAGCTGAACACAGTGTTCTGTCACTAAATCCCCTGAATTGGGCCAGGGGTGCCTTTGGCTGCTGTGGCATGAATGACTGTCTACAAATAGTGAGGATCTCCACCCGTATATGCAGACCATGGTTACTGCGTGTCCATTAATGATCCATAGACTACTGAACTGTATAGACACTCACACACTACCTGGCACTCTTTCGCACTATTCTCTGGTGCATGGTTTTTCCAAGGAAGTTGTGTGCCACTGTAGATGGCCTTTGGTTCAGGGGTTTGTTTTTCCACTGTAGCCTGCATTCTGACTTACTCACTAGGGCACAACCATCTGCTGCATGGAAAGTTAAAACTGAGATATTAGGAAACATTTGTTTTGTTTAACACGTTGACCGCAGCGCGAATTCCGCTGCAGTGCTGGCATTCTAATCAGTGGGCGGGGTTCCGCCCAAGCCCACCATCACGTGTGAAAGCCGGGGGCTGTCAGCAGCACCGAAGGGGTTAACATTAGTGTTCTTTTAAACATGAACATGGGGAGTTTGTTAGAAGTAGCCCTTCACCAAGATGACTAAAAATGTAACACCTCATTGTTGCTTTTGCCCTACTTCATGGTAGGAAAAGACTTCTAAAAGCTGGACAAGTGTCAAATGCGAATCTAACACAAATATTCACTTTGACTTTCTCCCAGAGCGGTCACCTCATCGGCCTATTCTCCAAGCTGGGCTTCCTGCTAACCAAACTGTGCCTGTGGGCAGCAATGTGGACTTTGTTTGCAAAGTATACAGTGACCCTCAACCCCACATTCAGTGGCTGAAGCACGTTACTGTGAACGGAAGCAAATACGGCTCTGATGGCCTACCCTTGGTTCAAGTCCTAAAGGTAAGCTACCTGTTGTGTTTTTAATGTGATCTTTTTGTTGAATCCTCACCTATAGCCCGGCTGTGCAGTCCTAGCTCCGTTATAAAAGAACAGTCTAGAAATGATCTGAGTTTTTATAACTCAAAATCCACTGTGTTGTTGCATGGTACAAAGCATTATTTAATTCAGTTGCAATAATTTTGTGTTCGAGTAGAGAAAGTACAATGGTGTCTGAGTGAAATTCATTGAGGGAGTCCTATAAGGATTGGGTCTAAGGCTGACGCACAAGCCAATGACCTTATAGTCATCTATCCCACCCTTTAATCTTTAATAAAGGAAACACATGGGCATTCTGTATTCTGTGCGATTGCTCTTGGGTTGTGCTTGGTGGTTGAACATGCATGCCGCACTTTGTAATGTGGGGAGGGGCAGGGGATAAAATCACTTTGCTTAACTGTTTGGTATTGCATCATCCATGCTAGCCAATGTACTGTGGGGCATTTCACAGAAAAAGGTTCAGAACTGTAAGATAGTTCTGTGGTTCTGTGTTTGGTCTTCTGGAAGTTCTGGGACTCCATAGCACCAGTTCACTGTCTAATGCAAGTGCTAGACACATAAATTGCTGTTTACAGTAGTCCCTCCTCGGTGAGACCGTAGATGTGATTTTTCTTCACCTGCTGCAAGCCCGAATACAGAATAGTCGATGATGCCTTGATCATCTAGACCTCTTAAAATTCTTCATACCTAAGGTGTGAAAAGGGGAAGGATATGTTGGTTGATAATTTATCCTTACTGGAACATTTTGATTTCAGGAGCATAAAGGTATGCCTTTTATGCTTTCAGATGTTACTGAGCTCCTAGGTTTGTATTGGCTTAACTTGTGCCCAAACCGTGCTCACTAGTATGTGTCAAAGATAATCTGATATTGGTTTTGTGTCACAGCACCTTCCTGTTTATCTCCTGTTTTCTATATTCATTTTCCTTTCAATTTACAAGTTACTGCTCTATAGAAAACAGTCAACTTCTATTCCATATAGTTTATGAAGAGTGATTCTACTATGCTACAAAGGGTCGTTGTTCTGCTGCCAGCGGGAAGATGGCCTGTAATCGCCAGTCACCGGTCTACTTAAATGTCCTCATACAAATGTGTCAGGATGTATTTTAATGTGTTTATTTTCTATTGGTCTTGTCCTTGTGTAAGACTTAAGTGCATCAGTTGGGCATGATCATGCTGTACACCTAGTGCTCATACTCAAGTGGAAGATGGTCCTTGGGTGAGATCACTAGGGGACTAATGCAGCAGGTGAAAAAAAACAGACCCCTTCTATTCAGGAGGGAATGTCTTCCTCCTGTTGGTAACATTTAATTGTTTTTCAGTCTCTTTCCAACTGTGTCAATGTGACCTCCTGTATTATTGGTTTGTTTTAGCATTCGGGGATTAATAGCTCGGATGCGGAAGTGCTGACCCTGTACAATGTGACAGAGGCTGAGAGCGGCCAGTATATTTGTAAGGTTTCCAATTATATTGGCGAAGCTAACCAGTCTGCGTGGCTCACTGTCAGCAGACCCGTGGCAGAAGGTAAACCCAAGAACCTGCAGCAGACAAACCTAAGCCTGCAAATGTAGGGCAATCTGTCCCTAGTGGTGGGACAAAACGTTTGATTTCTCCCTATTTCTGCTCCGTTTCTGGTGCAAAGAGCCATGGAAAAATACTCTGAATGGGCATATGGCTCAGTTTCGACCCACGTCTCCTTTTGTCTTCCCTGTGTTTTCTCCTTCCTTTCTGTTTCACACTATTAACAAAACACCTTTATTGATCAAACCAATCCTTTATCAATATATTTTTAAGAGCATAATCTTTGATTTCAATAGGAACTCACAGTTTGCACCATAATTCTAACAGCAGTCTTGCCTTTTATTAAGCCAAGTTTTAATGACAGCCACATGGTATCTACCCTATCTTTGGCTCACTAATTTTTACACTGCTTTCTCTTATATAGTCTTTTGTTGCTCTCCTATAGCTGTAATTCCTTCCTTGTGTCGACTTTACTGTTTACGAAACTGAGCTTCCCCATTTGTACCGAGTTCATTTTTCCATGTTGCCCATCGCCAGCATGTTCAGATGGGCAGGCGATTCAGTCTGGTGAAGGGTTAACTGACGAGCAAACCTCTCCTTAGGTCGGCTTGGATCTGATGTTCTCCTAAGGTCTTTTAACAGGTCTCCAGTGGTCTTTACTTCCTCTCTCTGCTACATGATGGTCCGGCAAATGGCACTCACGAGGCAAGTTCCCACCTAGTTCCCGTGAAGGTCTCATGTCGTTTGCTTGTCCGTTTTGCTTCCATTTATCTCTTAGGCAGCTGGCGTTAACACGACAGACAAAGAAATGGAAGTCCTCCACTTGAGGAATGTCTCTTTTGAGGATGCTGGGGAGTATACGTGCTTGGCGGGTAACTCTATTGGGATCTCTCATCATTCTGCATGGTTGACGGTCATCGAAGGTATATATGGTTCTCCTTACTGTCCTTTCTTAAACTTCTGTTTTACAACGTATGCATTCCAGCCTAATGGGGAGGAGTCAGTCGAATGTAACCCATAATCTGTTTCCCTAAACAAAATTACATAAACTTCTAGTCCCAATTTCTTTGTACTTAAGTGAAGGTCTTTCAAAGGCTTCTTAATGGTTTGTTTTGGCACATAGAGGAATACCTCTTAGATCATTTGATGTTCCCATGCCACCGAGGACCGTGATTGGTTTTGTTTAGAAGCCTGCTTTTACTAAATCATAGCTTACATCAGCTCGAAAGACAAACTCCCTCATTGGTCCAAAAAATGCATACAGGTGATTATTTTAACGAGTTCATGTTATTTTCTCAGTGGCGCTCTTCGCTCCTTATGCCAATGCCAGTTGTAACCATGTGTGCTAAAGCCACCACTGATGGCTCTAAAGCTCTGGACAGACACGCTTTGCATTAAGATTACCAGGACAAATTTGTCAATTAAAAATTGGTCACTGAAAAATGAATTGCCTCTGCTGCAAAGTAAAAGTTAAAATGCAGTAAACCATCCACAGCCGCCCTGCGTCAATGATGACCACAGACATCGAAGCGCTCTGAAGTTTGCTTAAGTATGGTGTTCAGCCACGTCTGCCAAGATGTAATCGAATAAATGAAGCCATTGAACGGAGCATTTGAGATGTTTTTGGCATACTACGGACTTAAACAAAACTTTAGAAGCCGGTTTGCCCTTTAGGGCCAAGCGTGGTTATTTTACACTTCTGAAGGCCCACCTTCCTTCCACCATTCCCTCAAATTTCAATCTATGTCAGTGTCCCCATTGACATAGGGAGCTACTAGCCGTGGTTGCTTGTAGAATACAGGGGGGGGGCACCTGATTTGGCTTTGGCAAGGAGTGGAGAGTACGCTGTGGTGCAGGAGTTACTCCTGTTCATAGGCTGCTCAATTGTGTTTGTTTGTGGCGCTGCTTGGGTGTGTTCTCGTTTTGGGCACGCTCCATTGATGTGAGGAGTACCTCGCCATCAATGTGGCAATTGCTGATAACTGACACCTATGGAAAGGCTTTGGGTTTAGCCAAATCTTTCTCAGTTATCGGGCTCCACTCTCTAGTCATGCATGTTCTGTTTGGAGATTTCCATCTAAATACTTCATATTTCTTTTTTCTTTTTAGCCTGTTTTTCCTTTGAGATGCTCTTTATTTCTCAGTAGGTTGGGGGGGGGGGGGGTGGCTCATGTTGAAGTGGTATGTGGTTTTTAAGCTTGTTCACTTCATTGGTACATTGACTTTTCCTGTATTGCTGAGTTTAATGAACCTGCGTTTCATGGCATGTTGTGCATTTGAGCGTACAAACTTATCTAATGTCTACAGCTTTCCGTGATTATTTTCAAATTGAGTCAAAGTAATTTGTGTACCTTCACATGTGCATGGTTTGACTGATAAAGCAAATTTCAATTTCCAAAGCAGAAGGTTTTATTGCAGTGTATCTGAGATGAATGAATGAGCAATTTAGTATGACTTAAGCATTTACCCAGGTTCTAAAAAGAGTAAACTGGAATCGTCATAATTCTCGTAGGTTTTGTAGAATCCCACTGGAGCCTGGAAGCTGCTGATGTTTAGGGGCTCCAGATGTGTTTCCCAGCAGATGTTCACACCTTGGCTCCCTTTTTAATATTTTCCGGCCACAAGTTGCACCGGACTTCATGAAATTCTCTCCAGAATTAATGAAAATAATCCCAGTTGGGAGCTGGATATCTGCAGCTGGTCGAAGGAAATCGTAAATACTTGTTTTGTCTGAGAAGGCACAAGTTCTAATAGCAATTTTGCGCAAAAAGCGAATCTGAGGTATATATGACCCAGTTAGGGAGATAAGCTCATAAAACCAGTCTCCTGTAATGCAGTTGACTTTGTGGGCTCTTCTCAGCCATGGAAAAAATGTCTTCCTCACTCACTCCTCCTTTACAAAAGATGTTGAAGCAACTCCGGCTATGCATGAGCGAGCAGAAGTTAAAATTGTTGCCTTGTCCATCAATTTGCTTCTACTTCCTCTATATAGTAGTATTAATCTTCTTTGTGAGTTATTCCTGCTGCTGTAGGACCTAAGTTATCATAGTCCTGAAATAGTTACCTGACTTAGAATGTCGGGTGCCTTCAGGAAATGTTGATTAGTTGACCCAAGTCTGCTTTCCCTATTGCTGAAAGAGGAAGGAACCCCTAGTGATGGCTGCTGTCACCGCAGTGAGCTGAGAAGCCATCCCCCGTAATAGCAATAGAACATCTGTGCCCTACTTCTACGAGCACATTGGTGAAATAATTTCTGTATCAGTCAAAGATTTTTGCTTCCTTTCAAGATTGCAGCAGTCTTCAACTCCTAAATATTTACCCAATTTACATAACCTTAAAATAACTATCCTCAAAAGAGCCTCTTACAACATGAACCCTTATAAACTATGGGCCCTATTGCTGACCTCCCTTTCGATGTTAAAATCCTCTTCACGGTAGCCTGCATGGTGTACTACTTCATCATAGTTGCCTAGTGGTCAAAAGCAATTCCTCAAAAAGGTCACCTCGATAGTCCTCATCTCAGTTTGACGTAAACTCCTGTTGGACTCTGATGGGTAATTGTTGACATTCATATCCTCTCAAACAGTCTTGAGTGTCTGATGGTCCCTCTATGACTCTGTTCCACCTGGCCCATTTTTATTAGGTCTCAAGAATGATGAGACATTTCCTCAAAAGGTTCATGTACTTCCTGCTTGCAAAATCACATGGGCAAAACTAAACACTTGAAGGTCTCTGATCGCCTTAAAAGTGCTCCTGTGCTTAAATCTATATGATTCCCTGAACCAAATCTCTTGCTGCAAGCTCTGTAGGGGCAACCTGAGCCATGAAAGTTATGGATCATAAAGAGTGCTAAGAATTTCTGCTTCTGGAACTCTATTTGAAATTCATATCTATTCCCAAGTCTTTCCTGCTTTCCTTATGGAATAACACGATTTTTAAAGAGCCCATCAGATCCTTGTTTTGCCATTTGCAAGTGCTGTATATAAAAGATGTAACGATTAACCAATTTAATAGTACTTTTAGTAGTGTCAAACAAACCAATGCCTGATAAGGTGACCAAAACATTGTATGTTACTGGTTTGTTGTCAACTTATTGACTCTTGGGGCTCTTCCTGTTGATTGATTACTGACGGAGGCAGGGACTCCGACACATATGGAATTGGGGGTTATTTTTCCCTTCCCCGCCTTTTTCCACCGAGCCTCAAACTTCATTTCCCCTACCATTCTAGAATTACCAGCTGGTACATATACTGCAAAATTCCAAAACCAAAACATATATTTCCGGGCAAAGTAGAAATAAAATGCAGCCTAGCAATTTGTGAGGTTTTGCCTTAATCTGTTTTTTCCTTTTCCGAGAAGGGCAGCCATTTAACTGATTAGAGGATGGCGCTTCGGAGCTACAATTCAGGGCCCCCTCAGGGCTTCCACTCTCGACTTAATTTTTTCCAGCCTTTATTATTACAGTGAATTCCTCTTGCACGAGCCTGCCAGTGAGAGGACAAGATGTTCCTCTGAGCAGGCTGCTCTAATATCCGCAGCGCATTCAGCAGGAGCTGCCTACTGGGAGCTGCAAGAGAGGTCTCTGAACACAAAAACTCTTTGAAGTGGGCCTCAGTTGTCCACTCGTATGGAAAACTTGGATTACAGATGCAGAAATGTCCTTGGTGTTGTGAATATCATCAAAGTATGTCGGCGAGTGACTTGGTATAAAGCTTGCCAGGAAGCAGCGCACCCATAAATTGCTATTGCGGGCTTAGTGGTTGTATCTGCTGATGTGGCAACTCTTCGCTTCTTGCGGTCACTCTAGGCAGGCTCGCTCCATCCGGATAATGGTCACCACTATGTTGCTTCCAGCCGGCACACAGAAGCCATCTTCATGGGTCGGTGTCCTAAAGAAGGTTCGACAGATGACTAAGAGTTCACACCAGCAGACGCAGACTTTGTGAATAAGTCTGGCTATGGTACTATGTTTCTATCCAGCCTCTTTCCATTGAGAAAAGTCCTGTTTAGGTTAATCTCCACCCTATTTAAATGCATATGAAATAGTTTGGGGTCTTGGATTCCTTTAATGCTAAATCTGCAGTCACTGTGTACATTTTCAGACCCAATTGGACTCAAGCCAGGTTAACCCATGGGCAAGTTCTCCTGCTCTTCAAGAGCTATAGGGATGTTGATCACTTCAGCCTGAGCTACTTCTCCAACTCTATACTACTTTTCTAAACATATTGTCTTAATCCCAGGATTACTCGTATACCGTCTCTGGAAACGACACTACATTTGTTTTTCATGGCAATATTTTTTTGATTCCAGGTAATTTTCTAATGAATGGTCATTGTTAAAATCCATAATATGTTCTCCGATTAGGACCCATTCCTTAAACTTCGACCGTTCATTGAGTACTCCAGGAAACAGAAATTATTGCAGGAAACTCCTATTTTGGTTTTCCTTTTCGACAAGCTTGTCAAATGTCCCTCATGGTTCATCCCATTCAGCATTTCTAGTACACTGTAGTAAACTTCAGCTTTGCACTGTAATACAATATTATACCAATATGTTGAGTGCTGGAAGTGGAACCGCCTGCTTTATTTGTGTCGTGATAGAGTGGATCCTGTGTGTGGGAGGGGTTAGAATGTCCGTATGAAGAGCTGTGGCTTAATGACTTACAAACCTTAAAGTTGTTTTTACTCTGAATCGGACAAGTGTTGTACTCATCTGATTGCATAGTGCTCCTTGTTTGGATTCGTGCTGCTATGGGCATGGAATGGGATGCCTGGTTCCGGGGTGTATACCTGTTGGTCATTCTGTCCGAGGTGATCATGTGAAGTATTTGTATGTTTACTGTCTTGTTCTCGCCTACGCAGCCATTTCAGAGAACCCCGTGATTATGACCTCCCCACTCTATCTGGAGATCATCATTTACTGCACGGGAGCGTTCCTCATATCGTGCATGTTGGTTACGGTCATCATCTACAAGATGAAAAGCACTACCAAGAAAACGGACTTTAACAGCCAGCCCACCGTGCACAAGCTGGCTAAGAGCTTCCCCTTGCAGAGACAGGTAACAGAAAGTATATAGGGGGTTTCCAAACTTATTTTTCCTTGGGAAGAAACTATAGAGGATGGACTGCACAAGAGTGTGAGGGGTGGTAGATGTGTTGGGTATGGGGACCAGAGTCATACAGAAATTCTCTCTTGATGCTGTAGTAGACCGGTACTGAGTGCGATAATACTTGATTAACTAAGAGGGATATTTTTGGTTCCCTCACGGAGTATCTTCCAAGTGCATATTGAATTGTTTTGCCAAAAGAACAGGAGGGTTTAAACTAACTTCCCAGAATATCTTTGATTTCTTCATATTTGTCACATTCAGTTATGAAGAATGATGGATATCCGGTTGGCAGCAACACCACCGTATCAATGGTCAGGACCATACTTATCTCACCCAAAGTTGTACCATGTAGTTCATACAACAACCTTCCACTAATTCTACAAGTCTTCCTGTAATTGCCCCCTGGCAGCTGTAAGTGATACAGTTGTGTGCTGTGCATATACTAGATAACTTACGATAAAATAAGTGGACATTAATTATTTACCCGAGGCAACTTTTCTTGATTTCCTCTTGGGCGTCTTAACACCAAGAAAATGTGATAACTAAATACTGTCATAGGGATTACCACCAAAGATTATAGTGCTCATGGACTGCAGTAAGCGGTGTCTATCAATGGTTACTGTGAAATCCGAGCTCGATTTTGACACCCTGTTCCTATACATAATGACAGTGGCTAGTAAACTGTACATTTAGACTTAGTACTCGATTTGTAAAGAAAAACCCAAACAAAGGTGCCTATGGGATTAATTGTAGACCAGCAGCTATTGACAAAATCAAGACAAGTGTCTCAGTAAAATGCTGGTATCACTGAACTGAATCAAAAACCTCAAATAGACACACAAATGAGTTAGCACTATTTGCGTAGTAATGGCTGTATGTTAGGAATGGTTGTAAGTTGGTAAACTCCATAAAAGTTGTATTATCTGAGGTGAGTGGGGCATGCAACTTTTTGTAAATTTATTTTTGCTAATCATTGCCTTATCATTTTCTCTGCTTTGTTACCATTAAAATAAGTATGGATTAAGTGTGTACAGTATCTTTTAAAATTTCAAAGCTAAAACAAGTCGCTGTATTAAGGATGTGTTCCAGTTCTGCCCCTGTCCCAGCCTTTCCTAGGAAGGTATTTTGCACCACAATCCTCTCCGGCTTTTACTACCTTTCATTAGTGAGAGTTGGTTTTAACTCTTAACTTCCTTTCTTTCAATCACATTGAAGAAGCGATTAAGGGGGGTTTTGAAGGTATCATCCTAGTGTTGTCTGCTGTCAGTTTTGAGCATTACTGCCTGGCATCAATTCCTGTCATAATTGCACAGGATTATTTGGAGCAGAAGTTTCTCCATTCCCTGTAGCCTTTGCGTTGGTACATTTGTAAACTGTCACCACATGTGAAAATAGGGGAGATGTGAGAACGGGGACACTTTGTGAAGTAGCATAGAGGACGATGACTCTTTAACTGAACTCTCGCGAGTGTATCCTGTGTGTGTGGCCGCGTGTGTGTTTTCCTTGAAACATGTTATAGTCGGAATTTAAAATCTTCAAAACAACTGAAGTAGGCTATTTAATTCTAGTGACACAATTTAAGCATATACTTAGACTTTACAATCTTCGGGATGCAAACCCTTATTCTGAAGAAATTGGACCATATCACCCTGACTACCAAGAAGTATCATTGGTACCAAGTGTGTCAGAGAATAAAGTTTGGACTACTTTAGTACTTTTTTAAAGCACATTGTGGGTCCAGTCAAAAGTACTCACAGAACACCGCACCGCCTACTTTCCAGCCCCAGGGCAGACCAAGCAAATCCGATCACACAAACCAGATTCAAGCATAAGACTCGTGGAGATCAGACCGTTTGTATCTTTGCTGCTCATTTGTGCTATATAGAAAGGCCAGATCTTAGAAACCAACCTAATCTCTCCGCATTCAATATAAATTGTAAAGCAAACCTATTGGAAAACACCCATGGGACAAAGCCCCATTTGGTACAGTTAATGTTCCTCAGAAGTCTAGCGCTGAAGAGAAACCGTTGATCTCTCCTCCTCATTGAGCGACATCTGCAGACTCAGACCCTGGGGGGAAGTCTGATGTGATGGATCCAGTATCATTTATGAGTCCTACAAAGTGACATTTTGTAGCCATATAGTCCCCTTTAAGACATGTGTTGTGTGTCAGCAGATCTGTGTGCTGACAGTGGAGCTAAGGGTTTTTATTGACATGTAATGCCTGTGGGGGCATATGTGGGCATACAGAAGAGATTTGAATGGCTTCGATTTCTCTGTGAGGGCATCTGTTGAGTGTCGCTGAAAATACACATTTAATTTGAAACCGATCTGTGAGAATATCTATTCCAGAATGAAACCCCTTTTCTTCAGCTGTAGCCAAGGCCACATAAATACTGTGCTTCTGCAGCCACTGTGTTTTTTGCCTACTTATGATTTCCTCACTTGCCACATAACCCACCATCTGCTGAGTAATCTACATATTTCAACAAAATCAATTGTTTCTAGCTCAGACTGGTCAAATGTTTCTAATAAACGTTCAGCTGCGTCATTGTTAGCGAGTTAGCTGATCACCTTTGAGTAGTTGATTGCGATTTTTGGATACTGAACAGGTACTAAAGAGGTGAAAAAGCTTTCCAGGTAGTGTCAGTGGCACCAGTGGATGGTGTAGGAAGGGTGTCTGCCTGCAGCTTGAATAAACCTTTCCAGTATTCATTGTGATTCATGCAGGTTAAACATGACGATTCCTTCTTTGTCATGAAAATAGTTTTCTTTATTCATGCAAGCTCATCTAACACTACCAACGCTATGCCACATCACCAGTTACTTGGACCAAGGCTGAGAAGATTCTTGAGGATTGCTTTGTGGAAACAAAATAAACCTAAATCTGAAGACCAGTTTTAAAACTATTTGCGATGCGCCGAATGAAAAGGGAACATCTTTCATTACAAGATGAGTGAACATATAGCTATTTTACTTCTCAGTGAAACATTAAATGTTTCATACAAACTGTTTCACTCTGGAGGTGGGCCAAGAGGGCAAACTAAGGTGTCTTTCTGTGGAAGAAAAATCATTGTTTGCCGGTGCATAACATCTCTTATTGTACCTGCTAAATTGTTATATATCTTATTTCTTAAGAAAACTTATATTTGTAGTATTATTTGGGATCTCTTCTCCATCGTCTATTAAAATATCAAAAACTTATCATGCTCTATAATGGCATATATTATGGATTCCCTTGACACGTACTTTACTGAAGCCTGCTGCTCAGTATGATCCTTCACTGCTGCATTATTCTAAAGGACTTGCTGATAATTTGTCCCATTTAACCAGTCTGGACCAAACGTTCTGCTGAAGGTCAAAGGGAGGCCAAGATGTAATAAGAGTGCCATAAAAGTAAAATTTTCTATGGAGCATATATTTATGTATGAACTGATATTCTCATCTCGGTCCCCACAAAAATTCAAACTGATATCTTGTTAAAGTTCTGCACACTATCCTCTGAGACACTAGTGGTTACATTATGTACAGCTGTTAAAAAGACATTTCCTGTAGGACTTTGAAAAAAGGGATAAAGACTGGGTTTAACTAAGATTACACCTCATGGAATCATTTGATTTGAAGGACCAGTCGCATACCTTACCTTATAGACCGCTTACTCCAGGTAAAATTATTATTGAATAATGGGAAGCAGAATCTTTAATTCAGAAATCCACAAACATATTATTTAGCACCTCATTAGATGCACAAGAGCACCAATGTTGTGCTGAAGGCTCACACACACCTCTCTGATCTCACTCCTCCTCAGCCCTCCATTTTTCCAAATTCATATCTTGTGCAGAATCTATTCTTCCCATCAAGCTGTGTTTCTTGTGTGTTCCAGCAGTCAGCTACTTCCACGTAAACCACCACTTGATCTCGTTATCAGGGGCCCACATTTTATCTCGGTCAGTGGGCTATACCTGCTTCCCCATCCCTTCCCGAAAACGTAAACCACTCCCAAGACTCAGATGTTGTGCATTTGTTCGCCATCTAGTGGTTGGTTCCAGAAGTATTTATCTTTACAGAGTTTTTTTTCCCATAAGCCTACAATGCCCCAGTAGGTGACCTGTTTTAGAATCATTTTTTTCACTAACATGTTTTCTCCGGTGTGTGGCAAGTTTTATAATCAATCAATCAGGATTCCTATATAGAACTACTCACCTGTGAGACCCCTGAGGGTCTCCAGGTGCATTTCCAAAATCATCCTCTGCCGCCTCAACAAGCTTTTTGGAACCACATGTCGGATGCTGTGGTCTTGCAGTATCTGAAGGTGTGTTGGGAATAAAAGGGTGATAGGTACTCGGGGAGCTATTCATGTTCAGGGCCGGCTTTAGGGCAGTGCAACTGGTGTAGCCGCACTGGCCGCTGACCTGTGAAGGAGGCACTGTGTTTAGCAATAGCTTATGATTGGAGAAATGAGGAGCACTTTTGCACAGTGGTAGTGAGAGAAAAACCGAGGAGACAGTCATGAGGTGCGGCGGCGCCAAAAATGGTTGTCACACCGGGCACCACCAGCGCTAAAGCCGGACCTGTTCACGCTCCACAGGTGTTGCATAGAAAAGGCACACTTTGTGATGTTATCCGCTTTTAAGACTGCCCGCTTAGGTCAGTAAAGCCTGAACACCAATGTTTCCATTCATCAGTATTCCAAGATCTTTCGTCATGGTTATGTGGGTAAAGCAATGCTTTGATCTTGGAAGGAAACGACTTGCTCGAGTTTTATTTTCAGCTTTTCTTCCATCTGTACATTCCTCATTTTTTGGGCTTTGTGATAATGGTACATATTTCCTTGAAAATTCAGCGGCCCAATTCTAAACTGTCTTAACCACCACCATCCTCATTTAGACATAGGCTGTAGTCTAGATTTCAGGTCTGATGTTAAATCTTCCATGCTCCCTACAGTTGTGTGCATGTAAGGGCAGTTACACTGTTCAATTATGCAGATAATGCATTTGAATGCTTTGCATTTCAGGTAATTCTTTCTTTGGATAAAAGCCATGTTCTCATTTCAAACTTTCATCCATCTGTCTCTTCACAGAGCCGCCAATACACGCTTTTGGAGCTTAAGTCAGCCCCTCTTTTATCTTAGTCCACTGATGTGGAGAAGTCCCTACTAAGAGGCCTGCATGGCTTACTACCCTTGCCTCCTTAAGAGGGGTGTTCAACTACAAAGCATTGTGATCCACATCTGATCGCCATTTCATCGAAAAGTTGAAGACTCCTCTATTTGGAAACTGCTGCTATTTTACGATGAGAATTAGTCATATTTTTGTCTCATGTTTTTATGACCAACACGAAATAAAGGAAACTGTCTCAGCCCAAATCGCAATCGTAATGCTTAGCATTGTCCTATACCATCCCGCAGTTTCTTCACTTCTTTGTACTTTTTTTTGTTAATAACTCATTGCCAAATCGGTCAAATCTATATTAGCTTATAAGTAAAAATGTGTGTTTTTCACGACTAGGTTGATAATTAGGGGCAACAGTTCAACATATGCCTGGTTGTGAAAGTGGGGTATTGGAAAACGTAAATTTATTTTCATGTTTTTATTTTTTTTGCTTCTCTGCTTCCTGATAAGTGGAAACTGGTATGACTATATGTATCCTTTCACTACTAAAATGTCAGGGATAACTCCGCCACATCCTCGGCACTCTGCTGTGCATCGCCATACCCGCATGCCACTTGTACCTCTCCTGGTGGAGGCAAACCTGTGATGTGTGCACCAGGGCATTCCCTCACACCCACCACTATGTTGGCAACAAAATCTCTTCTGCATCTATTCAAGGCCAGTTAATCACATCTGCAAGAATGAAGGTGTTACAGTGTTTTTGTCCACACCGTATTTCCTGGGTGGTGCCCCTTGGGATGGGTAAAGAAGACCTGCCCCACGCAAGGGTTCCTGCTTCAGAATCGTGACCGGTCCACAGTCCTTAAGTAGACCTTGAGCTGAAGCACGAGGAATGCTCAAGCAGCACGCATCCCCCAGGACATGACTTGTCCCCCTACCTTCCTCACCATTCACTTACAGCTGCCAAGTGGGCAATCGATCAGCGTAAATAGCCGATGAAACTATAACACATACACCTAAAAGGAAAATGCTGTGTTGGGGGGGGGGGGGGGGGGGGGTGGTCACGCATAGGCCACCCTTCTTTTTAAATTTTTTTTTTTACTGAGTTTTATATAGGGCAAATTTGACCCGGTATCCAAGCGCTTTACATAGCACCAGTTGCGTTACATGAGGACACATTCATTTTTGGTAGGCACGGGGAGATTAAGTGATTTGTCCAGAATCACAGGATGTTCAGCGTCCTTGCCGAGACTTGAACCTGGTTCCCCAGATTCGAGGTTGACCGGCCTAGCTGTTAAGCCAACTCCTCTCCCCTCTCTTATAGCCTGACCTCACCCTTCCTTCTCCCTCGCACTGAATCCATGTATCCCTTTTCATGTCCCCATGAGACAGATCAATACGATGCACAACTAGACCTGAAGAGTGTATTCATTTTTTTTTTTTTTGCTATCTATGAAGTATTACTTTTCTGGGTGGAATCCGCCTTTTGTTGCCTCGCCACTAGTCACTCTCTTTCAGCACTCTAGAGCCCCCTTTTGGTGGGTGAGAACATAAGGCTTGCTCCTTAGTTTCCACCCCCTACCCAGAGTTAAACAACTCACTCACCCTCATCAATCAGTAAAAAAACACAAAGGGTAATGTAGCGGGTTGTTGGACTCAGGACACACGGCCAAATTCCACTGTATTCCTCCCACCTGCGCACGTGCCTTTCAGGTCCATTATATGCTAGATCATCGGGTATCCGAAACGTTATTAATTCCTGGTGATTTTAATATTTCTCCAATAGTGCATTGTCATAGTGGGGGCCTGTGGTCTGGGGCGAATCTGGCTTCAAGACCTGTGAGAGAGACCCCGTTCAATCCCCAAGAAGGATCGGGCGATACTGGAGCTTTACGGCGTACTGTGATCCCACCCATAGTGGAGCTCAAAGAAATTTTATAACCTGAGATTAATATAGGGGAAATTCCAGTAGGAGTTAATCCCATATGGTAGGAACTTCTCTATTCTACTGATTTGATTGGCTTAAGGGGAATGGCCCCTGAACTTGTCATGTCCTCCCTTACCTTAACTTCACTGGGGGAAGTTTCTCTTAAATCTGCCACACAGAGGACATGACCTGTGATGGCTGGCATGAACTGAGGGTGGTGGGGCAGGTGGCAAAAAAATAAAATAAAAAGACCACCACTTACCTTGATGCACAACGTCCTCCTCCACCGGTCTTCTCTCTTCTAGGCAGGATCCAACGCGGGACCCAGCCAACCCCTCTAACCAATCCTGGCGCTGCTCTCGCCAGCATGATTGCAGCACCAGGATTGGAGGGAGTGGCCTCACTAAACGCTCTTAAGAGCACTGGAGGACTGCGCTTTCTCTAACCCAGCTGTCTTAGACAGCTGCGTTAGAGAAGTTTAAAATGCGCCTGGCTGGCCATCGCAAGTCGGCTGTCCAAAGGGACATGCGCATTTTAAACGTCAGCACACAGCTCCCTGCTGCCACTCTGCAGCACTGGCCCGCCTCGCCCTGACACTCAGTTTGGGACGGGTTGGTTGCTGTAGAATAAAATGGTACTAAACTTTACCATTTTATTTTTCAGATTTGACCTGGGGCTTTTCTTTGTGGGGGCGATGTTCCTCCACTCAAACGGAATGAGCCACTTCTGGAAATTCCAGAGCAGAGCCCAGTGTAAGAGCAAACACCTAACAGTGGCCTCAAATACTCGTGGAGTGGTTCTTCTTTAACCCCTTCACTGCGGGGCAGATTCCCCTGCTGTGCTGGGGGGCGGGGGCTCGCACAGCGCCCCCATGCTCATGACGAGCTCAGCTCGTCATGAGCCACGGTTCTCGTGTGCTCATGACGAGACCACGCCCGTTTCTTAGAACGCCCAGCACAGCAGAGGAATTAGCCCCGCGTGTGAGCGTTCTAACGGTCATGATGAGCTCAGCTCGTCATGAGCACACGGGAACCGTGGCTCATGACGAACTCAGGTCGTCATGAGCATGGGAGGGGTTAAGAACTGTATCTAGATTTCACCTACATGTTACTCTGGTTATCTCAACTATAATCAATGTCCCCCTGATGCGCATATGGTTTCGTTCAGACTCTGACACAGGAGGGGTTCGCCATTTGGGATCTTGATTCCCTATTTTGTATTGTGCTCACCGTTATCGGTTTTCTTCATCTCTGGGAACCAATGCCAGGTTTTCTTGTAAGGAAAAATCATTTCCCTAATGCCTGATTTGATGGGCCTAGGTTCCACTTCTAGTGTAACATCAGTATTTGCTACAGGAAAATGTCAGTCATCTTGTTTGGCAATGGGAAAGCATAAGCACCACTTCACTGGATTGTTAGGAAAGCACCCGGCACGGGGCATTGGTAATGTCTTGAGCAAATGACCTCCCCAGTCTCTCCAGAGCCAACTCCACTAAGCGAGATGTTCATGACCAGGGTACTATGGAAATGCTACTTTAGGAGCTTCTTACAATTATTTCACTACAGTACATGGACACCTCTCCTTAAATTCAGATGGGGCTTACGGTTGGGAATCCTGTTTCCAGACAAGTGTTGGTTCACAACCGATTTCGTGTTTGAGGAAATGCTGGGGTTACGCCATGTTTCTTGTCTTCCCTTGGTAGGCCTCTGCTTCAATGTCATCTATGCTGGATTTTGTTCCCAAAGGTAACCTCCACCTTCTGTTCATCTTTCTCCACCATAGGTGTCTGCAGATTCCAGCTCCTCCATGAGCTCTGGCGTTATGCTGGTGCGGCCGTCGCGACTGTCGTCTAGTGGAAGCCCAATGTTGAGCGGAGTCTCCGAGTATGAACTGCCAGAAGATCCTCGTTGGGAATTCTCACGAGACAGGTATGATGTGTTTCTCTACGATTCTCAAGGTGTGGTGTGGCTTCAGGGTAGCAACAGTATCCCAAGCCTACCCTCGTTGCCAGCCATTAGCTGATGTTGTGCAGTAAGGAAATTCAGCTAAGTGCTGGTTGACCTAAAAGGGCAGTATACCCTCTGTAGATAAAGGGGATACGCTCATTGGATGTTGCTCAATTGTTAAAATTCTCATTACTGTTTCCTGGCTGATTTTGAAGCTTGAGTCTTCATTCAATCCTTGGCTGTGGTGATGGGTGTCTGACATGGCACTTAGTGCCAGTAAGGACAAGATTGGGTGCGCTTCTCCTTTTTTTGCTCTGAAACTTCATTATACATTATTGGTGTCTGATCTCAAAATCCATGACACTTCTGCATTACTTTCAGTCACATGTACAAGTATTCACTCGTTTTGTGTTATCACATATTTCTTTGCCTTTTAATTGCATTTTTCTATAATCGTGGCCTTGTTTGTCCTCTTCTGCTGGTTCTGTCAAAGCTCACTGCTTGTTTTGCTGTCTGTTAACTGCATTTTTGCTCATTTCACTACTTCGCACCTATATTGTTATTTTTCATTTTCCTGTTCTTTCTTAATTTCACACTCTTTGCTGGGATATTGCTTCTGATTCAGGGTGAACAAAAGCTTTGTGTATCAGCGGGTATCGTGTCCGTTTCAGAGGTGCATAGTAAACTTCTCGAATACTCTGCCTCCGTGGCTCGCTTCCACTTCCTGCAATTGTTTTAGCCATGCTTCTTTCTTCTTTTTCCCGTGCCGCAGCATGTCTCCTTTTTTCCATTCCGAATCTGTTCTGCCACCTTCTCTGCTTTCTGTGAAATTGCTGACTTCCTAAACTCTCGTTGCCTTTTACTTGGAGTCTATTAAATCTGCAGTGAATTGTGTCTTCCTACTGGCTTTTGTTATCCTTCCATTGCATGGCTCCACCGTTTCCTTGCTTCACGTCTTCTTTAAGCAGAAAGTTTGTGGGTTTTTTCTGCATTTTGTGCCTCTCTGTGGAATACGTAAGATAATAGGGTTTCTCAAAATATCTTCTATGTAAGGAATGAGAAGTTAATTAAGCGGACCTCCCATTTGCCAAAGGTTACTTAACTACAGACAACATTACAAGCTTGTGGCCAAACCCAACTTTTCCATGCCTTTTCACTATGCAACTGGATATAGTGTTGTAGAGCCTGTTCCTCTCCTGTCGTTTCAAAGCAAAGGTGTACTATGCCATGTAGTGATTGTCTGATAGTCTATTTCAAAGGAAGGAAGGAACCCCCACAATTCTGAATCCCTCTCCTTTTTGTTCCAGGTTAATCATGGGCAAGCCTCTTGGAGAAGGCTGCTTTGGTCAGGTTGTAATGGGAGAAGCAATCGGCTTGGACAAGGAGAAACCCAACCGAGTGACTAAAGTAGCAGTGAAGATGTTAAAATGTAAGTCATTTTGTAAGTCCCTCCAAAATCTCACCAGCAATTAAAATACACTGTGCAGCCTTTTCCACCCACGCGTCACTTGTGTGCTTGGAATTCAGTACATCCACGTGTGGGACAAGAGTCCGCTTGCCTTATTCCTAGGTTAGCCCCATGTAAGAAAGACACCCAACGTGTGCTACATGTTGGCTGCATTGCTGCAGTCCTTAGTTCAAGCAGATGCGTGTGAAACGTGCCTCCATGTATTTTACAAGGAGTCTGTCCTGGTTTATGGAACTCCTGCCTCTTGGTCTGTATGCGAGCAGTTGCACACATTTAAACATGGTGTTATTTTTATGTGGTCACCTAGTATAGTGCTGAGGAGCCTGTGTTCTCGGCTCCTCTCCTTTGCTGCAGTTCCTGGCCTGTGTGTTTCTACACGGTTACACTGACTGTGCCTGAGTTATCCGACTAAGTGCACAGCGATTAGATTACGTTAAAAAAATGTGTATGTATTGTTAAAAAAATTATCCTCAACATATAGTAGGCCTGAAATATAATTTGTAAAAGAGCATAGGGCTGCATTGGGCATTTTCCAGGAAGGGCACATCTGTGTAGAAGGTATTTACTTCTAGTGGAAAATTGCAATGAGCTTAAGTCTTTCCTCTTTAGTATTGTTGGCTGGAAAACCAGGACTAGCTGGAAGTCCTTATCTGTCATGACCCAGTTGACCACTTCTGTTGTCAGACCCTAGCTCCCAGGGTTTCAATAGACCTTATTCTGCCAGATCCCTACCCTGTCCCAAAATGGCAACCTCATTTATTAGTTGTCTGCAAAAACACTAAAATCCTTCTTTTTGTTTTTAAGAATTAGTCATGGTATAGAACACACCTTCTTCTCAAGTATACAGTAACACACCAAGTATAGCAGAAAAACTTCATTTTACCTATGTGTTCCCTTTTTATTGGTGTAACTGGGAACCCAGTGACAATGTGGGTGTCTCATCAACCTCCACTTTAAAATCTCTTGTGTGCTCTCCTGTTGCCAGATCGATACATCTTTTATAGACTCGCTTAGTTTTCTTAATGATGCCACAAGGTGGTATACGTGTACAATTTCAGAGCCCATGAAAGATTTATGCTACAACATAGATGTTAAAGGTAAATAATTTTCATGCAGTTTGGAGACCTATGCAGCCAGTTTACTGATATTCGTGTTGTATAGTCGATATCATTTAACACACACTTGGTTTATTTTTAATTTTTTTAGCTGATGCAACTGAAAAGGATTTGTCGGATCTTATTTCTGAGATGGAAATGATGAAAATGATTGGAAAGCACAAGAATATCATCAATCTTCTTGGCGCTTGTACGCAGGATGGTAAGGGGGCTTTTTCCACTTTGACTAGTCGTTGTCTTGAGTTCTACCCAATGCCTCTAGCAATTGTTTTCAGGAGGTGCATTTGTTTACTGTGCTAGTTAAAGATATAGAGCGTTCAAAATTGCCTTCTTTTCCAATGCCTACTCGTGGACCTCCTCAATCAATCGTTCGTCTTTGTGTTGGATGCCGTCACCGAAAAGGTAAAATGTCCGTGGTGGTTCTGCTGCTGAAATTCAACCCATTCCATTTAAGGGTCTTTGCTATCCACTTTGTTTGCTAGTTGAACCAATGTAACATTCATGGTAAACTTAGATCTTTTTATAATACAGTGGGCATATCCACACTCTAGAAGTCGCTGTGGCAGCAGTAACGCTCTTAATACCATTATCCTCCTGCAGAGAACAATCCAATGGCACCAGTAAACCAGTTTATTTTGTCAAAAAATAATCCAAGACTGACTTGCAGTGGGAAATCCCTCTAGTTGAGTAACTGTACCACTTGTGTGAAAACCACTAAGAGTAGCATGAGTATTAACACTCCAATGCCTACAGCAGGACGACACTCCTGCAATAACAAAATGCTGGCTAAATGCATCCAAATAGGATCCTTTTGTGGTGTGACAAGATCATAGCGTATCTTGGATAATCCCCATAGTAATGTGAGACTGTTCCAAAACCATTTTGATGTTATAAAAGCATGCACAAAATGGGCTTCTTAAAAATGGTAAATTAAGATGGCTTCTTCTAACTTCAGATTCCACACATTCTAAGTTCCACAGGCAGCAGACTAATCTGGAACTTTTCCTGCAGCAGCTCCTGTGCACTGGAAGGTGGCATCATCGGACTCCGCAGCGGCTTAGTCCCACCTACGAAGCAACAACATGAGACCGCATATAGAGACACCCATGCATGCTGGCATCATTTTTTTTCTTTTCTCATGCTTTAGTGCAACCCCAGGTTTCTGCTCCCAGACTTTGTCTATATTCACCAACTTTCACAAAATGTCGAACAACTTGAAATTTAGGAAAATATCCACTCTGAAAACTACAGGTTTGAAACCATGCCGCACTTACAGAAAACAGATATCAGTCACGCGCTCTACCACATCTGCCTTTGGTGCCTGGGTGGCAAGCATGAGGAAGTCTTTCTATAAGTACTACTTGATGCACCCCAAGACTGTCAAAGAGCATGAAGGGAAGGTGCATATTACAGAGCACAAGAAGCAAAGTTGGTGGCGTTGGGTGTCCCAGGCCCATTCCCTATCTAAGTCTGGGATCTGGTTCAGGTCACTGTCTTTGGGCAAGTCCAAGGCGAAGTTGCAAGGCAAGTTCTGGTGCAACATTCTAAGAGGGGCACAAGGTATTACTTGCTGTGTTTTTAGTAGCCAAGGAAGATGGGCTGAGACCAATCTTAGATCTTCGGTTCTTGAACTTCTTCTTTCGAAAGGACAAATTCAGGGTGCTGATCATGGCTCGGGTCCTTTCTACTCTTAGACTTGGAGATCGTATAGTGTCCTTGAATTTGCAGCTCAGGTGCTTCTAGGTGCTCATCCTGCTTTCTCTCAGGTGTTTCCTCCACTTTGTTTACTGGGTTGGAAGACTTCCAATTCACCATCATTCATTTTGGCCACACATCAGCCCCCTGGTGTTCATCAAGGTGATGGCAGTGGTTGCCACCTATCTTCGCAGATCGGGAGTTCATCTATTCCTGTATCTCGACTACTAGCTTTTGAAAGTAGGCTCAACACAGTCAGATGCAGGCCATCCGCAGAAGGCAATACTATTACTGTCTTCCCTGATGTTCTCTGTGAGCTAAAGTTCCACCTTCAGCTGTTGCAGAGGATCCCATTTATAGGGCCTTTCTGGCAAGTTGTCTTTCAAAAACTTTCTGACCCCAGAGTGAGTCTAGGGACATTCAGGGTGTGATCCTGATGTTTCAAGCTCATTCATAAGTTCTGTCCTGGATGGTTCTGAGGCTTCTTGGTCTTTTTTCTTGCATATTGCTGGTGCCTCAACTATTGGCACCTAGTGGTCCTGAAATGAGACCTTCGCATTCAGTGAACTCAGCACTGGGGGTGCCTCACGGATGACTCATTGTTGGACGTAATGGTCTGAGACCTCTCCTGTTGGTTGAAGGTAGCCAACATAGCCTTCCATCAGGGACAGCCCTGCTGGGATTGTGATGGACAACACAACTGCCAGGTGGTATTGCAAGAAGCATGGAAGTATGGGGTTATTTGTTGTGCTGATGCCGTATCACTGGCTGGACAGTCAAGAAATTTCCCTGACTGTTAACCACCTGGCAGGTTCTCTCAGTGCCAAGGGAGATGAGCTAGGTGTGGGTCAATTAGCTGACCACGAATGGCTTCTGTTCTGGGAGGTAGTTTGAAGCATATTTGCCGGTAGGGCATACCTGGGGCATATCTTTTTGTTACCTCCAAGCGTGCTTATTGTTGCGTCTTTTGAGTTCTGGATTTTCTGTCCCCAAGGCTCACTGGGAGGCACATTGTGTCTTCCATGGGATTTTTGGTCCTGATCGGCCATCTGTGTTTTTTAAAAGGAGTAAGCGCCATTTATTATGCCAAAGTAGAACCTTGTTGTTGGTCCTTGCTTAGAGTGCACACCTTTTGAACTCCTGCACAGTTGCCCTTTGATATTTTGGAGCCTGAAAAGTTTCAAGCTGTGAAACCATAATTACTGGTAAGTATCTGGTTTCTTCTCATTGCAGTCACCTCTGTGTGTGTTAGTTAGCTGCCGGCATGGTCAGTGAAACCTTCTTATACTGCTATTGTTCTCTGACAAGTTGATACTTTGCACTTGGGCATCCTCCGAAAGTGGTATCACTATTCCAAGTGGGGCAGTCCATCATGCTTCCTGCTATCTCATCTTAGTCCTATCCCTCTGAGGAGGTGGAAGAGGGGCATCACCGATTGATTCCCAGGAGAGCCCTTGGGCTGTATATCAATCAACAGGGAGCATCTGGTTGGACAGCCAACTCTTCTTTGGATTCACAATTGCAAAGAATGGAAGGGCAGTTCTGAAATGGACGTTTTCAAGATAGATCACCCTTAGTATTAAGACGTGCTATGCCAAAGCCAATAAGAACCTTCCTGAGGGTTTTCAGGCACATTTCACAAGAACTAAAGTGCCCACTACAGCTTTAGCTAGTAGTGTTCTGGTGCTCGACATCTGCCAGGCTGCTAAATGGGTGTCTGTTCAAACCTTCACCAGGCAGTACTATATCAGTGCTCAGGGTCCACAGGGAGGGGCAGTTCGCAAAGTCGGTCCTGCAGGACTTCCCAGTGTAAAGTCTGCTCTTCAAACCCATCAAGGGGTATTACTTGGATGTCTAATCAAATGGAGAGGAATCTGCGATTAGAAGTATCCAGCAGGAGGAACAAGTTACTTACCTTCGGTAATGCTCTATCTGGTGGATGCTCTAATTAGCTGCATATTAAACACCAACCTATCCTGTGGAATCCTGATAGTTCAAAACGTCCCATTTTAGTTTCAACACACCGTTCAACTACCAAACCATCAGTAGCTACACATCTGAGGCTGCACAAGTTACCTTTGTAAACTGGTGTCCGCATGCATGGGTGGCATCTATATGCAGATTAACCTCATCACTTCAAGAGGCTGGATGAAGCTGTTGGGGAGTCGGATGGTGCCACCTTCCTGAATGTGGGAACTTTTTGCAGGAAAAAATCCAGCTCCAGACTGGTGCCTGGGGGATTTATGAAGGTGAGAAATCTGTGGGTAGTTAGTGTATCCACCAGAAAGAGAGTTACCAAAGATAAGTACATTGTCCTTTAACCTTGTCATGCTGGCTGAGTAAGTAATGTAATATTGACATCAAGGTAATGTTCAGACTATCTCTACACATGCAAATATAAACATACCGAATACTAGATTGAAGATATTAGTAGCATAAAAGTGCAATTTAGCACAATGCAAGTACTTTCACGCAGGTGAACTGCACTCTGTAGAACATCCTTTTCCATTGTTCAGAGATTTATTTATCCTTTTGATGCAGGTCCACTCTACGTCATTGTGGAGTACGCCTCAAAAGGAAATCTGCGTGAATACTTGCGTGCCAGACGTCCACCCGGCATGGAGTACTGTTATAATCCCATCCATGCATCTAAGGACATGCTGTCTTTTAAGGACCTGGTGTCCTGTGCTTACCAAGTAGCCCGAGGAATGGAGTATCTCGCTTCCAAGAAGGTGAGTCTGAAGGAGCTGGTCCGCCACTGCTTTGTTGTGCGATGTAATGGACCCAACATTGATCGTATTCCAACCAATGCTTATCTTGCTTCATTTTATATGTGGTTTATCTGCTAGGAGAACAGCTTTTGCACAGAGAGAAGCCTGCGGCTCTTAAATACAAAAATGTCTGTCTCTGCCCAACTCCTCAAGTATATCGCAACAGATTACTGGGTCACAGGATAGTGTGCTATGAAAGATATTTTCTTGATAAAATGTAATTCCTGCACATTTTTTCTTCAGTCATGAGTCCGTGGTAGGGATCCTTAAATGACCACTGCAGTGATTGCAGCAGTTTTTCTCTTTCCAAAGAAACACCTACGTTTCTTTCTGATATTGGCAACGTCACATGTACCTTATATGTGTATATATATATATATAGTCTAGAGTAATAACTGATCTTGCACACCTTGGCACTTCTCTATTTTCAGTGAATTACTTTCATGTCCATGCAGTTGATCGTCTGATACAGTGGATGCTTTAGCTTTCCACAATTGACCTCACAGGGGAGCTATGAGAAATGTATGCTTGTCTGATACATATTTTTCTTTTCAGTACAGCAGGGCAAGTATTTAATAAGAGCAACCAAGAAGTATCTTCGAACTAGTGTATAAACCTGCAGAGACATTGCATTTTATTCAGACTTATTTGTTAGCTGGATGTTACCATGATAGTTGTTAAGAGGTTGTTTTTGGCCTTGCAGTGCATCCACCGAGACCTCGCAGCTCGAAATGTGTTGGTAACAGAAGACAATGTCATGAAGATTGCAGACTTTGGCTTGGCGCGAGATATCCATCACATTGATTATTACAAGAAGACAACAAATGTAAGTAAAGTGTGCTGTTCTTTAATGTTTTTTATTTTGTATGGCTGCCAGTTTATAGCATTAAACATGATGTCCCTTTAGTCATTGGTCACAAATAAAAGCAGAGAAACCTGCTGCACAGTTAGTCTAGTTTGTGCTTGATGCACTGTAGCCATTATTAAGAAAAAGGGGTGACCCTGTGTCCCTCAGAACCTGGGTAATTAATGGTTAATTAGAAAGTGGTTCTGTCGGGTAGAAACACAAATAATTTACAACTGCTATTTAATGCAATCAAAGAAAAGAACCCCTCTGGAAATCGCACACCCGTCTTGAGAAAGACCCGCCGCGACATTACACACGGGCGCCGAAGGGTCGAAACGTCGACATTCTTCACAGGCCCAGCACCTCTAGAATTCTATCAAACTGAAATAAATAAATAGGATTCTCGAAAATCATACCAGCAGACAGCCTTCAGAAAATAAAACACATGTATATATTTGTACATATCGATTGCATTGGATTGTATCGTCACTGTATATATCTTTTCACCATGTGATCACTATTCACCATTGTCACACTTTTGCACTTTAGATTTATCTTGACAGTCATTGTACTTAATGTATGAAAAATCAATTTGAATGAATTTAATTCAGATAAATACAAAGTACAACGAATCACGCACGGGTCTTCTTTTCATTCAGTGTAAGGGCCTGGTCTTGTGTTTTCCAGAGGGGTTCTTTTCTTTGATTGCATTAAATAGCAGTTGTAAATTATTTGTGTTTCAACCCGACAAAACCACTTTCTAATTAACCATTGATGCACTGTAGCCAGCAAGAAAGAGAGAAATGGATGGTGTGTGTTCCTAGACAGTATATAAAGTATGTGTAAGTATGAGTAAACTGAACAAGACTTGTGATGGACATAGAGCAGCCCAGGTGGCTCACTCTTTAAGGAGCTATTTTATTTATTTATTTATTTATTTTATTTAAATCCTTCTAGAGCACAGCTGCTACTTCTGGAAGTGTTCTGGCTTTCTATCCAACTGCACTCATACAGAACTGGGAAAATGACTCGCAGGTTGTAGGCCCAGGTTTTTAAAGCTTTGTGGAAATAAAGTCCTCAATGTCTCTAAAATGGCATGGGAGGTTATTCCAGATGCAACTATCCTGGACTGAGAAGTATCTGCCCCCCCCCCCTTTCCCGACCGAACCCAATTAAAGTTAGGGAGGGTCAACAAATTGGATCCAGAGGAGCGTAAAAAATGCATAGGTTGCCAGCGTAGTTGATTTAATGTCACAGAAGCTGACAAACAATATGGCAGAGCTAATGACAGACTTGACTTGCTGTAGTGTTTTGTATTCGTGACAAGCTTTTGAGCTCGTATTCTGGAGAGTCCAAAAACAAGTGTTGTAATAGTCTAACCGCCTCTAGATAGCTGCATGTACTACCAATGTCTGTAAATGTTTTTAGCAGCACAAAGCAATTGGATAGCTTATTAACTTGATTAATTAAGGAGATCGCTTTCAATTTGAAATCCCAAATTTCTAACAGCTGAAACGGCAGAGGCGACATCCCAAACCAATGGCAAAAGTTGGGGGAGGGGGGGTGAAAAAAGAACCAACTGCGATGTATCAGTAGGATGACCCCCTCAATCCAATCTCGCTCAACCTGGTGATTAGAGTGGAATGGCTGACCATATCGAAGGCAGCAGACAACTCCAATAGGATAAGAGCCACAAAGCTGCCCCAGTCTGAAGATATTAACTTAAATGTTGAGTTTGACTGCTTCAGACAAAAGGTGGCTCTTGTCCGACATGAAAGGCTGACACAATGATCAGAAAGCACTTCTATACTCCGGCATCATAGCAATATCGTGAGGCTTCTTCCAGAGATCCCTACCTACTATATTTCTAAAGCCCATGTCAACCATATCTCCCTCTAGTGAAAATGATTCCCTACTCTACCTATGGAACGAGACTTTGAGGAACACTTTTGCCTCGCATGGTCTCTGAAGGATGTGTAGCTGCGGTCTGATCTACCACAATCTCACGAGTTTATGCTGTAGTTCAGGGACCTGGCTGCATCCTAGGCTTCCGTTGCTCCAGTTGATATTCTGCGAATAATGCTTTAATTTGCCATCTATGAAAGGTAACGCAAGTGGATGCCTCTCTGGACAATGCCACCACTTTGTACAGCAGCTTTCCCAAGAAACCAATAGTGAAGCCACAAGCTGTTTATGTAGTGCTTGCCCACTGCTTTAGAGAAAGCACAAATTCAGCCACAATTCGCCTAGAGATGTATTGACTTCTAGGAGAGATATGAATGCAATTGTAGATCTTTTGTTAGTCTGTAAACCCACCTTTAAAGTCTTGTATACTGGTACAAGATGATGCTCTATATTTTACAGGGTTCTCCGAAGTTGGCCCTGAAGGGGCGAATCCATGGCAGCTTTTTAGCATATGGCAATTTAGATAAATGTAGTTATCTTGAATATTTGGCATGGATCCAGCCCCCTAGGACTGACTTCGGAGAACCCTGCTCTATAAAATTGCAAAAAGTATGCAATACTGTTCCTAGAAGGGTAACCTCATTCCTCTCAAAGCTGAGAATCCCAGAATATTTTCCTGACTTGTTGAAGATATGTATGAGGATATTATGCCATTGATATAATTTATTTTACCACAGGCTGGTCTTCCCTTTGTGCACTGTACTGTCTGTTTTCCTGAGTCATAAAATAAAATATTTTCAGCTTTTCAGGCTTGATATCGTTCATTGCAAAGGCAGTATTAGTATTAAAATCTGCCTACATATCTTGCTGGTAAATGCATTCCATTCTGTACTTGTAGTATTTGCAATCCAGTAGTAATGTTTCACTGGCAAGTTTACTCCGGAACCAGGATATCCTTCTGGTAAATGGACTTGAGATCTTACTGATAAATGATTTTGAGCCTTTTTTCATGGTAAATGCAGATTGTTGTGAGCATGTGACTCTTAAAAGAAGTCTGCTGTGACAAACTCAGGAGAGTGGTGTTTGTTGAATATTCTCAGCCAAATCGAATTAAGAGATTAATATGAGTCTTTCTTTTAGGGACGATTACCGGTGAAGTGGATGGCCCCTGAAGCACTCTTTGACCGCATATATACTCATCAAAGTGACGTGTAAGTGTTCAAGTTCCACATAAAGTATGTGATCTTTAATTTTAAACAACTCTGGTTGTGCAGTCTGAGTGTACGCAGGGTAAAGTGTATTATGTGCTTGATGTTAGCCATGGCTCATTCTGCAACCACATCTATAACAGACTATTAACGATATCGGCATTGGCTCTGCAGATATGGTGGCTGTGGTGACAGAGGAATGGCAGAATAATATTACCAGGGCCACACGTGTAGGTATGTTGGGGGCATGTAAAAACAAAATGAAGGGGAAAAAATGTAAAATCTGACAGATCATGGCAGTTGAAAGGAAACGGAACAATTATTTGGAGGAGAGGTTGTTAGGACGGACTAGTTGAGGGGGCTTGGTGAATAACAAATAACACATGTAGGTGAGTGGTGGACTTTGACCAAGAAGAGTAGTCTCATCATGGCCCGCACTTGCTGACAGGAAAAGAAACTATCAGTGAAGCATAAAGTACAAGGTAAGGAGACATTACCAGTATAATTGAAATTTGGGACTGATCCACATGTACCAGTGGAATCAAACCTGGATCACTAGTGTTACAAGTAAAAAAAAAAAAGTGCATGTGGTGTGGTGAATATTTCTTGCTAAATTAATCTAGAATCAAAAGGTCTCTCTGTGCCAACAAGAAATATATTGTCCGAGGCATGTGTAGCTGTAGATATACATGCTTTGCATACTTCTGCTATCTAGTGTTGGATCCGGATGCGTGCAAGTTGTTTTTCTTTGAAGAAGTCTTTCGAGTAATGATTTTGAGTGACTCCTCCTCTTGGTGATAATGCGCATGGGAATCGACTCCATTTTTAAATTGTTTCCTTTCCTCTGTCGGGTTCGAACGTTTGTGCCTGCACTCGTGGTCAAGACCGTTACGGATCTCTCTTTGGTTCCTTATACACTCTAACCCACGCCAGCATTGTTTTGAATGCGCTTACTACTTTGCCTATCTAGGTACAATCGCTCGTTGAGTAAACACGCTTTTACCACTGCCCCTTCAGAGTCTCACCTTTCAGGTCCTTCAAACTCAACATCCATCAGGTCCTCCATTGAATCCCCTGCTGGTAGTTGAATTTGGTGTGTCCTCGCTGCCGCCCCAAATACCAATGGACCGACTTCCATCAGGTCTGTAACCTGTGTTTGTCACAAGAACACAGGGAGGCGGATTGCGAGGCCTGTCGCTCTTTCCACTCGAAGAAGACACTTGGAGACTATTGGGCATGCTGGCTCAAGATGCAGTGGAGGACCACCAAGGACACTCCTCATCAGGCATGAAGACGTCGGTAAAGAAGCCCACCACCTAGCACCTTTTGTAGTGGAAGAAACAGGTGTTCTGTATTGAGGGCAGTTTCGAACCTGAACGCAAGCTCACCTTTGAGCTAACAAATGTCATACTGGAGGCTCAAGTAGTGAGTACTGTACCCCCTGCCTCACGACCCCAAAAACACATGGCACCTCTTGAACAAGAGGCCCAAGGACCACCATTGCATCAAGGCCATGGCCGGCACCAAGCGGCTGGTTCAGACACCCCACCCTCCGGTTCAGCACCGAAACACCAGCCGAACCCTTCGCAGACAACCCTGGCACCTACTCGCCCATCAGTGCGGAGTTGATGGTCCTCATCCACTGCTCCGATCCGAAATATTTCGAAGAAACGTGCCAAAAATCCAATGGCGCTATTCTCCATAAAGTACAGGAGAATTGGATGCTCGACAAGGGCAGATCCATATTCAGCCTCAAACTAGACGTTCATCGCAAAGCCTCCGGCTCCAACAGCATCCTAAAAAACACAGTTGTCTTTTCAAGATGCACTTGATTCACCTTCTCCACTGAAAAGGACAAAGCAAGTAGTTTTTTGCCTCTTCCGCCACCCTCTCCTCCTCCACCACCATCTCCACCACAGTCTGTTGAACATCACCCCTAGACACCTCACCTCAGGGATCCCCTGGTAATGGTACGGGTGGACATAATGCAGGGGATGACACTTTTGGGACACCACGACATGATGACCCATGGGACACCTATGATATAGATCCTCCAGAGGACACTGATCCAGACTTATACACAGCAAGTCCATCGCCTCCTGATAATTCCACTACTTATCAGGATTTAATTTGTAGAGCTGCTACTTTCCATGATGTGCAGCTGCACAAAAAGCCCTAGAAGAGGATTTCTTTACGAAACACTCATTTACACATAGGGGCACTCAATACATACCTATGCTAAAGGGCAGGTTACGCCACATGGACGAAATTTTCAATGACCATGATAGGGCTAAAATAATAACACCCAGGGTGGATTAAAAAATATAAACCCTCTCCATCAGATCCCATATTATATTAAAGGACAGATACCACCAGCCTTGCTAGTGATAATCATCGCTCATAAGGGCAAATTCACAAGGTAGCGGTGGTGTTTCCCCTCCCCCCTCCCCCACCTGTGAAGGAGAGCAAGCGCATTGATGCGGCAGGGAAAAGGGTGGTGGCGCAATCTCGAAGGGTTTGCTTGCCAGATATGACCGTGCTCACTGGGACAAAATGGAGAACTCCTCCATTATCCCCCAGATGAGCACAGACAAAGGGGACAAGAACTTGTAAAGGGCAAACTTATATCTAACACCTCTATACTTTGTATCCTAGACTCTTGCAACATCGTAACAAGATGGATTAGCACCAGCGTCCTGCTCCGCTGCCATGCAGGACTGCATATTTCAGGCTTCAAGCCAAGGGGTCCCCCAAAACACCAACACCTCCGGGCTCCTTTCACCACTCAGCTATCATGAAGGTACCAAAACCACAACTTCGGATGCCTCTACCTCCTACCAATGTAACCAAAATTAGTATTACTCCTCTAGAGGGTACTATAGAGGCTCCTACAGGGCCAACAATACCAAGGGTAGAGGCAAAGGTGCTTCCCCACATGGTGGAACACCCGCCACTAAACAGTGACTTCTGTCACCTTTACGCCCTATTCTAGATTTAAGGCCCCCAAGCCACTACGTCATGTCTGAGCACTTTCATATGGTCACCCCAAGATGTGATCCCACTCCTCCAGCACTGCGACTTTCTCGCTGCCCTCGATTTAAAGGACGCCTATTGCCACATTCCAATGCACTCAGTACATCGCAAATATATAAGATTTGTGATAGCAGGAAAACACTACCAATTCAAAGTCCTACCATTCAGGGTCGCTTCTGAACCTTGGGTGTTCACCAGGTGCCTAGCAGTAGTAGCAGCACATCTGTGCAAAGAAGCCATCCATGTATTTCCTTATCTGGACAACTGACTCATCTATGTCAGCAACACACACACAAGCTTCCAGAAATCTAATTAATTATTAGGCTTCAGTGTCAATATAACCATATCTCACCTTCAATCTCAACAAATTCAGCCGTATCTGGGTGCAATCCTAAAAACAAAACTAGGATTAACTTATCCCAATACCTCAAGACTTCAAATTTTCCAAACATTAATATCCTGTTTTCAAACCAATCATCAGCTCACAGTAAGGACAGTTGTGCGGCTCCTAGCCATGATAGTTTCCTGCATTGCTATAGTACCTAATGCTCAGCTTCACATGCATCCATTACAGGGACGCCTAGCACTACAGTGGTCTCAGTCACAGGGTCAGTTAGAAGTTCTAGAGGTGATAAACAACCTCACTCATCACTTTGCAGTGGTGAAACACCAATACCTGTTTCTAGACCGTATTCCCCACCCTAATCCCTATCTGTTCTCCTCCACCGGCCACATCTGTCCGACCCTAGATGCATCCGCCCTCTCTTTATCATCCTTACTCGCCCTTCCTCCTCGTCACTTCCCCATCCCTGTTTACCACCTTCACTCTTCCTTGCAACCCCCCTTCCCTTGTCCACCCTGAGCCCTCATCCCCTCCAACCCCACCCACTTCTGCCCCTCCCTGGGATCACAGCTTACTGGACTTTGGACGTTGCCTTGACTCGTCTACCGGTTTGTGTCCCCGTCACCCTTCTCCTCTTCTCCCCATGCTGTGTCTCTCATCCCTCCCCTCCCCTCCTCTTTCCCCCTTCATTATCTGTCTACTTTCCCTGCTCCAACCCCCCCTGAATCTATCACCTTACCTTCTTTTCCCCTTACGTATTTGTGCTTATTGTTTATCTTGACCTTACAAGTAACTATGTTGCCATGCTCTAAGAACTGTGTAACCTTTGTAACGATGTAATCTGTAACTATGATCTGATGCTCATGTAAAGCGCTCTGATACCTCTGGGTCTAGCCAGCGCTATATAAAACTTTTAAAATAAATAAAATCATTCTGACAGTGGATGCCTCCCTCACAGACTAGGGGGATAACTTGCAGGATCTCACATTTCAGGTCTTTGGGATTCCAAGTACCTGACTCTCCACATCAACTACCTAGAGCTTCAAGCTGTTCACCTAGCATTGAATGCGTTCCTACCTCACTTGATTGTCAAGGTTGTCCTAGTCTGGGTGGACAATACAACAACCATATACTAACTAAAAAAAACAGAGGGGGCACACTCTCCACAGCTCTCATGCCTATCTCAGACAATTTGGCACTGGGCCCTACATCGCAACATTCATCTGTTAGCAGAACACCATTCGGGGGCGGACAACAATTTGGCGACCTCTGAAGGATGTGACAACATGTTCACAAATGGGAATTCCACCCCAAGCGGTCCTTTACTTCCACAAATGGGGATTTCCACAAATAGATCTGTTCGCAACCACAAACACAAAATGCCCACTCTTTGCCTCCAAGTTCCAACACCCACTATCCAAGGGCAATGCTCTATAGATGAATTGGTCAAGGATATTTGCCTGTGCTTTTCTGCCTTTCTTCTTCGTTTCTGTTTTGGAAACTCAAACATCTCTTACACTCATACTAGTAGCTTCCACATGGGCCCGACAGCCGATGTTACTCAACTCTACTAGATCTCAGTAGATCCCCGCCATAAGCTCGACCGTCTCACTCAGAACCATGGAGAAATCCGGCGCTAGATCCCAAGGCACTCAGCCTAGCGCTATGGCTCCTGAGATCATATAATTCGGCTACCTCAATCTCCCAACCATATTGATGACCATTTTCAAAGTGGCATTTTAACTTACCACAAGGGCATACTATGTGGCTAAATGGAAAACATGTGTTGTTTGTGTCACGCTAAACAAATGAATGCATTCAATTCCACTATACAAAGCATTATTTGTTACTTGATGCATTTACAGCTCTCTCAGATCACTTTCACATCCATACCATTACAACATGTTGCAGTAGATGCCTATCTGCAAAATAGATAACACCCGTCTTTTCAAAGTGCCTATTATTATAACCTTCAATACATGAATCATGATTCCACCTTGGATTCTACTTGCACCTTCCCAGAATCTTGACATTGTTCTCACAAGACTCATGGGTCCTCCATCCAAACCCCTTCATTACTGCGCTCTCCAATTTTTCTCTTGGATGGTGGCATTTCAAATTGTCATCACATCACTTAGACGTGTTCGTGAACTTCAGGCATTAATCTTAGAAGAACCCTTCTTCCAACTTCATAGAGACAGGGTGGTCCTTCGCAAAACATTTACTAAAACATTTAGAAAAACAAAACAACTTTTGGTTGCGTTCTCACCACGACAGAAAGGACAGCCTATATCCAAATCTGGTCTCACCAGATGAATAGTTAAGTGCATTCCAACATGATATGTTAAAGCCAAAATAAATTTACTTACACCCCCTAGAGCATGCTCTAGTCAAACAATAGGGGCTTCTATGGCTTCCCTGGGCAACTTCCCAGTAGCTGACCTTTGCAAAGCAGCTACATGGTCTACATTACACACCTTCACAAAGCATTGTTGTGTGGATTTTCTAGCACACCTTCAAGATAAATTAGGACAGGCAGTGCTACGTACACTCTTTCAAACAACTGCAACACCCACAAGTTAGCCACAGCTTTGAGGAGAACTGCTTTACGGTCTATTCAAAGCATGTATATGTACAGCTGCACATGGCTCGAACAAATTATTTTACTTGCCCTGTAAGCATCTTTTCGTGGCATGTAGTGCTGTGGATACACATCTGCCCACCACCCTCTCCAAACACCCGTGGGCGTTGCAGTTTACCTTTTTGCTATGCATGGACATTTCTTTACTGCTCTGACTTTACACTCCATTCTCACCTGCCTGTGGAAAAACAATCTAACAATGGAGTCGATGCCCATGCGCATTATCACCAAGAGGAGTCCCTTAAACTAGTGGCTCAAAAGACTTCTTAAAAGAAAAACAACTTGCACACATCCAGATCCAACACTGGATGGCAGGAGTATGCATAGCACCACTTACTACGAACAAATGCTTACAGGGTAAGTAACATAATCCTTAAATATTGAGGTAGTGGTGCCCATTATGAATACTTGGGTTATTTTCAGCTGACAATATCCACTTTCTCTCAGCATCTAATCATGACCACATTGACCAATGCATTAAAAAAACATTTTACATTTTTCCAATACTTTTCTCTTCTGCCACTGTGCTCTGTGGAAAGTCCCAGTTTATCGAATTTCCTCAAACCCCTGATCAATATGCTCTCATATTTTTTTTAAAGACTTCCAAATTCATCCTCCATTATCAGCTGTAAATTAACAAATATTAAACAACAAGTAAAACATTAAGGACTTTTGCACCCGCATCATGCATGGCCCTATGTTCAAATGTCATTGTCCGGTCCAGTAAGCATAGAAATATGTATACAGCTTAATGTTCTGATTTTCCTTGGTATCTAAACTACGACATAAAAGTGAATTAAAGGGGGTGGATGATACAGAATTCTGCTACAGATGTGAAAAAATATGTACCTTTCTTGTCAGTTGCTGGTCAAAGCATTGACCTGGTATAGCCGCTTTGAGGAACTTTTATTTTGGACCACAACCAATGCAAAAATGTGATGCTTTTTGGATAAAGAAAATGTTAAAAGGACAAAACTAGATCAGTCAGTCACAAACCTTTATTTATTCTTAACAAAGGGTCAAAAAAGTACAAAATACAGATCGTACAAAAACATCACAGATCAATATAAACACATAAACACAATGTTAAAAGGTTTAAGATCAGTTACCCTTCCATATACTTCCTGCTTCGAATGGACATAAACAAAACATTTTAAACTCTAAAACATATCTATTGATTGCTTAACATCTGTAAATACAGATGGGCCTCCCTACAGTTTTTTAAAAGCCATCGATTTCACTGTTTGCTTGAGGCAAAGGCGAAAAAAATGTACAACGCAATTTACAAAAAGACTAAATGTAACAATGAAAGTTCCGTTGTTCTGTCAGAAGAGCAAGGAGGCAACTGGGAAACACACACATGCCCCTTAATACTCACATATAGAATGCTGTCATAAATATCCATCAAATCTTCGAGAGGGGGCCAGCTCTTCAAAGTGGGTCTTTAACCGTCCCTCATCCAACTTGCTAATGGTGTCTGGCGCGGAGAACAAGTCTGATACTCCGATCTTCGCTAAAGTCTTGTTGATATAACTCAACCAAGGAATGGCAGACCCTTGTCAAGATTAAGAAAATCATGAATAACCTCTATATTAAAAACAGCTTTGCTATTGGACAATATATGCAACTACAGCAGAAGGGGGGGCCAGCTTAATATGGTTGGTTACATAGGCCAAATTAAGCTTGAATGCAAAGCCGCCTCAACTTCTATGCTCCCACACGCCAGCTTCGATCGACCGGCTACGCCCTCGCCGCCGTCCCCCGCATCCGAAGAGCCACCACAGGAGGAAGGTCCTTCTCCTACCTTGCCGCCAAGACTTGGAACTCCCTCCTGACCCACCTCCGCCTGAACCAGGACCACCTTGCCTTCAGGAAGCAGCTCAAGACCTGGCTGTTCGAACAGTAGCGGACCCCCCCCCACTAGCGCCTTGAGACCCTCCGGGTGAGTAGTGCGCCATATAAATGCTTTGATAGATTGATTGAAAGTAGAGGGCGGTAGTACATTAATCGCTTGCAGATCTATTTTCCTCTTTCTGTATTGAAGTCGCATTATGGTATCCCGTCATCCACGCCCCATAGGTGGCCGTGGGGTTACATTGCAAGCTATACATCTCTAATTAAGGAGAAATGGTACTCGTGCCCCGTCTGAGAGAGTTTGGATAAGGGGCCCTGCCGCCTTCCCTAGCTTTGCTTGTGCAATATTCACCTGCGAGTGCCAAGAATTATTTGCATCAAACATAATGGCAAAATAACAGATATTTCACTAAGAGCACAGATACTGCTCTTGCTTCTTTAAGAATGACAACTGCTTCCGGCCCAGCCCACAGACCATTATGTGTGACTTCCCAAAGTTGGTTTTCATGTCAAGACTATCCATAAATATTATGAATGAGTCAATCAGGCGCGGAAAGCACGCAGTGTCCTAGCCATTAGCACATTCTCATCGGTACATAATAAGGCCGAGACAGGAATATTTGCAAACTTAGGGATGTCCCTAATTGAGCTGATAGCTGTGTGCAGAGAACATTTATGTAAATAAATAGCAGGGAAGCTAACTCACACCCCTGATACACCCCACTCTAGAAGAAAAAATCTGAAAGTTCTACTGCCTATCCATACCATGCCCAGGTGTTCGTGGAACGAGTGAAGGAAATTAACGAGAGACATCAACCCCTAGGTTTGAGCAACATCAACCACTGTTTGCTTCTGTTCACCGGATCAAAGGCTGATGACTGGTCCAGGAAGCCCAGTTACAGAGGGCAGCGCCTAGCCACTGTATACTCACTCACAATCAAATGTAAATTCAGGCACTGCTCTACTGTACCTAAACCAGGACAGAAGCCAAACTTGCAAGGTGACAGAATATTGTTCACCCCCCCTCAAACCCTTCACGGTACTATCAATGAGGGAGATGGACCTATAGCAGGTAGGTGATCCTCCATCCCCTTTTTAAAAGATTGGGACTATGATGTATACAGCCCAAGATTCCTGGACCCAGGTGCACAGAAAACATTTACAAGCAGAGGAGCTCCTAAATCTGTGTTACATTTAAATAAGTCCATATGGATCTCATCAGGGTTGGGAGCCTTACCATTTGGGCTAAGTATAAGTGCATCCTCTTCCTGAATGGAGACCTGGAAAGGCACGAACTGCACTAAAAGCTCCCAAACCCTGTCCAGGCAGATGATAAATCATAGTAGAGTGCTTAATCCAATCCTGACCAGAGATATTGCCCATCAGGCATTGATTCAGGGGAGCATCATGAAGGCGATTAACCAAATCTCAGAAGACCTCACTGCAGTTATGCGCATCTGCAAGCTCAAAAGCTTGCTGATCCCATTTAAATAAGGCATGCTTCCTTTCCTTTAAAGCAAGCTTATAAGCTTGCCTTGCTACTCCTATCTGCCCTAACATCTCTGGGTATCCCGGACAATGCCTGCCTCGGATGGCCATTGGCTGCAGAGCAGCTAGCGTCAAACCAGCGTGTGTTCTGATTCAGAGATGGCTGGTTTTCAACAAATGACCCCTGGTGGCAGCACCCAGTGCGGCCTCAGTCTCTTTAAGAAGCCACACCACCTATAGTCTGTCCGTGGAATGTTTATTAATTTGGTTACACATTGGGGGGAGGTTTATCTCTCAGAAGAGGTAAACCCCCAACATTTGAGAGTGCGTTCTGATCACCCACTGGGTTTCGACTGTCTTGCTAGCTAAGCACCACTGCATCAATTGCTTAGAGGTTGAAGATGCAATGTATTACCGATCCGGCCCCCCTCACCTATATGTGGGTAGAAGAGGCCCAGTGCCCAGAAATAATCCATTTCGTGTAAGTCCAGCATGGCATTAAATCTCCTAGCCCCGCCCCCCAGGATCTCCAGGTGCGCAAAGTGCCACTGAGCTCACACATCTAGCTCCACTATCCCATCCACCAATTTAGCATTTAAGTCCCCACATAAAAGGAGCCAAGGCTTCAGAGTATGCTCTACCCCTTGCACGTCAAAGCCCATAACAAAAGCAAATAAATACTCAAACAACAATAAGAAGTTGAAAAATCATTTATAAAAATTAGATAAATACAAGAAGCACTATGCCCATCTCTTATGAACAAGGCTTGAAAAGATTGGCTAACTGTGTCAACTATTGACATATCTATCCTAGGGTTCGCCCTAACCCAAATCATGGGGCCACCCCTGGCCCTTCCATGAGAGTAAGCCACCGCAGGGATCGAATAACAAGAGAATCCCTTACAAGCTTTGAAAGATAGCCCAGGTCTCCTGCAAAACTAGTTATAAGAGTATCCCATCAAAGTTTATCAAGACATGCAGAAGCCTTTGAACTAATCTAAAGTATTTGTATGCCTGAAGTACAACTTACCGTAACATTTTCTTTTACTCCAGCTGGTCTTTCGGCGTGTTGCTGTGGGAGATCTTCACACTGGGTGGCTCTCCTTACCCCGGGGTTCCAGTCGAAGAACTCTTCAAGTTATTAAAAGAGGGACACAGAATGGACAAACCTGGCAACTGCACAAATGAACTGTGAGTATCAAGAGTGAGACAGATCAGATAGCGTGGCTAAGAGTCCAATTGTTTCAAGACAATTGGGTCATATTCATGAAAAAGTGACTAATCGTGTAAAATAACTGATAGCCTTGCAAAATTAGCTTAGTAATGGGAGGGCCCTGTTGGATTTGCCAGTTGCCTTTCTCAGTTCGTAGATCTTCACTTATTAGGTGTCCCTTTACAGATGCTGCCCTTGTTTTCTCACTTCTGCACACAGAGTAATGCCTATTACAACTTTCCCCCAGTCGGCTGTTTATCTCTGTTTCAATGCTACAAATATTACTGCACAGTGATTTAGGGCATTAAGTGTAACAATTGTTGCATTTAATAATTACTGTATGAAGTCTGTTACAGGATTTTAGTTACCTGCTAGTTATTTTCTGAGGCCAAGTTTATAATACTGATGAAAATAATTTCTTTTTCCTCCGCAATCACTCTACCAAAGAAGTTTTAGTTTACTATCTGCTTTTTGTGTGTTTTTGTAGTGATTGCCTCTTGACCACGTTCTCCACCCACCTTCCGTTCTCCTTACGCCCGACCATATTTGGACTGTTCCCTAGTTTTCATGTATTCAGAACTGTTTCCAGTTTCATCTGCCGTGGCTGAAATGTTTGAGTTCCAAACTATGTTTGCATTAATTTTCCCTGCTAATCTCGCCCTTAGTTTCTCGCTATTGGAGTTCCTAACCCTCGCTACTTACACAGGACAATTCAGGTGTAGGCCATTGTTACGGTATAAGCAGCATGGAGAAGTGCAGCCAACCATTGAAATTGTATTCCTTTTTTCATTTCCGTTTTTAATCCATGCAGATCAGAAGTGGACACTTCAGTCTTACTGAGTTGCTCAGCTGAAATGTGTAATTTGCAAGATGCCCGTATTCTAAGGATACTTACTTTTTGTACCACCTTGTGCCAGTTGTGCAGACTCCACGTATCTAATGGATCAAATCCTTAGAGATGGTTAAAAGGAGCTTGGATTTTAACCTCCAATAAACCCTACCACAGTGCCTCTAAGCACTTGTAGAGAATGAATGACGTGATCTTCATCGTCTAATATTTCATTTAACTTGTATATTCCGAGGCTTTTGACACACAGAAAAGGTTTAGGGATGTGTAATCCAAGTAATCAATGCGTAATAAATCCAGAACCAGACATAACACACGAACAAAAGAGCAGTACTACACAGGGGAGCCTTCAGACTAGCATAAACCTCTCTTGGATTCAACGTAGCCTAAGTACGTGCCAGACATTCAGAACAACCATTCACTATGTAACTGACTTCCTCTCAGATTAATTAAATAACTTGAACATCTGGAATGAATACAGCCCTTCGTAGGCCTATGCTGGATAGTCTCCCCCTTAAGTCTTGGGTTTGGGAATAAGGGTTCCTACAATGGGAGATGTCTGCATAAGGATCCCATTCTGAATCCTAATTTATCATGTAGGCTTAGACTAAGATTTCAGATTTCAACTGTCTGCATTAATTTGTTGTGAAGATCCATTTAAGTCCTGGCCAACACCACAGGACCCTGGGATTTGCAGTGATCAAGTCCCGGCCGGCTGTTGACATGTCTAGACTTGACACTTTGGTTTCTGCAGCAACACCAATGTCCTTTGCCAGGCTTTGACCTCTCTTTTTAACAACCCCCGCCTTCTTTTCTGACCAGATACATGATGATGAGAGACTGCTGGCATGCAGTTCCTTCCCAAAGACCAACCTTCAAGCAGCTGGTTGAAGATTTGGACCGAATTGTAGCAATGACCTCCAATCAGGTATTTCGTAAGCTTTTTCTTGCGTGCCATTGTATGAATAAGTGCTGATGACTCAAAGCCTTCAGGCCATCACTCAGAAAATGGTGCAGACTATAATTTAAAAATGCAGAAGCCAACACAGAATGTAGCTGTATGATAAACATATACTCACTGGTACTCTGTTTGATTACCGTTGATGTAATGACCATGGGGAGAAAGAGTTCTAACTCTGTACTGTAAAAAAAAATATATAACTCTGTATGGGTATGGAACATGGAATGAAAAATGTAACATCAGTGCTGTAGTTCATTGCACAATATTACATGAAAGCCATATAATAAAATGCAAGTCTAAAAATATGGTCTTTAATATATTAATTGCTTCAAATCATGCAGTAGTAATCTACTGGACAGAAATGGCTCATAAAATGTAAAAAAGACTATTGGTATAATCTGAGAATTTTAGAATCGACCTGCAAATTTAGAATCAACCTGCAAATTTAATCTGTCACATCAATTATTGCTTCTTGCACTGTACCAATCGTAAACAACCACCCTTCTGAGTGGGAGCAAATAATGTCACTATAGTTTAAGCTATGGAATTCATGCAATCAGCACCTTAACATTTCTACCACCAGTTTTCTGTCTGGCAGCAGCATTGACCGGTCTTGTATATTATAATGTGAATTAAAAATGTTGTATAGAGATGAATCTATATAACTAAATCATTGATTGGTGAAGCTGAGGCAGCGACTCGGAGCCCACACCCTGCCTATCGGTTATAAAGGTGTCCCATGGTCTAGGTATCTTAAAGTTGTTGTTGTCCGCAGATCAGTAGATGACCCAAGGATAACCCAAGGACATGTATGCAGCCATTTAGCATAGTTGTATTATCTGGGGCGTTAGCAGCTAATGCATTTTGGTCCTCCACATAAAAATGTTGGTCAGTTGATGTTTTGAGTCTCTTCAAGTCTCCATTGAAGCAGAAATTTAAAAAGGGAGGGCTTATGACTGGAGAATGAAACCTATCTGATCATATTTAGAAGTATGGCATCCGTGTATGTTTTGGCACTTTCTTGACAATTTCCCTTTATCCCTGCAGGAATATTTGGATCTGTCTATGCCAATGGATCAGTATTCTCCAGGTTTTCCAGACACCCGCAGTTCTACGTGTTCCTCAGGAGAGGACTCTGTGTTCTCTCATGATCCACTTCCAGATGAACCTTGTCTTCCCAAGTATCAGCATGCCAATGGTGGCCTTAAAAAACGCTGACAGTCGTGACTTCCAGACAACAGAAACTGTGACCTCGTTTCTACCATCCGACCTCTTGGTTTTTAGTTTTTTGAGGGGGGAGGGCAATGTTGTCCAGCCATCGAACTACCAGGAAATGTCTTATTTTTTGTATTATGGACCATAACATGCGCCGGTGTAGCATCTCACCAGACCAACGCCACCAGCCCACTGCAGCATGCCAGTTTAACAAGCCTTAATCTTGTATCACGTTGAGTTGTGTTTTTTTAACTTGAACATTTTCCTTACATTTTGGTCAATGTACTCCTCAAGTAGGCAGGACCATAAAGTCTCTGGGAACAGTCTGCTATCTGGGACCTTGATGGGAAAAAGTGAAGCAGTCTGACCTCTGTGGCTTCTTGAGATACATTTAAGACCAGAATGCCCTCCATCGCAACCCAGAGTGCAAGAAATAGACACCTAGGAGAATAAAGGGATGGAGAATAGTCTACCCGCTTGCAGTTCCATACGGCTGAGAGCAGTGTCTACTCACGGAAACTGGATGAACCTATTGTGGGGAGTTCTAATGAGCCTTAACCCTCTTTTGTTTTGGATTTTGGAAACTTGGATCGCCCTTTAGTTCCAGAGTGATCCACCCGGGCCTTGCCTCAAGGACACAGCAACGTATGATTGTCTCTTCTCTTTAGGGATGATTGAAGGTTCCTTGCCAGTCGTTGTGGTTGCAAAGAGGCGACCTGTTCTATCACAGAGTAATAAGCTAGTCCAGAGGAGATCTTCTCCAGTTCCAACAGTAGTTTTCTTGCCTTGACGTATGAAGGACTGTGGAGTCATAGCACATTCAGACCAATCTTTGGACTCTTTTATTGGAGCACTAGGTACTGACATGCCTCGTGTTTTTTTTTGTTTTTTTGTAATATTCATAACAGGGCCCACAGTTTTGATAATTCCGGTACTAATGTTCTTTGCTGACCAAACAGACTGTACTTTTAAAATGGCCAATTGCGGCCTATAAACCTTCTGCTGAGCACTGACAAATAGAGCAGGCAGCCAAATACAACTCCAGTGCTAAAATAAATCTTGTGTATATAGCTAGAACTGTATAAATATGAATTATATATTTACATGTTTTTTGAAAGGGTGGTTACCTGAAAGATGCCAGTTTAGTAGTAAGTTACTATTAACTGGTAGAGATGTTGATTGCTGTAAACAAACAAAAAAGTTCATATATTTTGCTACTTTCCTGTTTATTTTTTTAAATTATGTTCTAAACTTCCGTATTCCAATGTAGGTCCCTGAATAAATACAGAAAATGCTGCTTTCGTTTTATATCGGCTGTGTTGAGTAATGATTGTGTCCTTGTATATGGGTTCTGGATTCTGGAAAAGTTCCTTCATGGTCTATATAACATTGCTGCACCCTAGGTAAGGGCGCAACCGCAAAGTATCTTTCAATCATATACCCTGTGGGGCTCCTCGTTTTGGGAACGACTCCCGATGGCACTCATTCTCAGGTCTTTCCTGACCCCAAGTGACATTTAGATGAGGGTCAAATAGCATCTCTAGATACGGAAAAATTACTGATTAATTCTACAGTAGAAAAGAAATAATTCTGCCTTCTAAGCTGGCCCTGCTCAGCAATTTATAGAACTATTCAAAGGACAAGCAGAACTTTTGAAGATGCACAATTTTCATAGGAGAATGCTCACTATATGCTGCTATGACACCATCCAAAAGCTGAGATTCTTGTAAAAAAATAAAATAAAAGGAGGTATTTGTATAAAGGTGACTGTCAACCAAAACTTATGAATTCTCTTCTAACAGCATATTTGCGAGCTGTTCAACCTCCGACAAGCCTGAGTGTTACAGCATCCCTGTGGCGTTTGGTTTCACCTTACACGAAACTTGTTGCACACGTCTAAGTTCATTTCAAGGCACCTTCAAATCTCATTTCGGATGTTCTTTTCTTTGCAATTCATTCCCAAGTCTGTTTGTAGCTCTCTTTGTAGTTTCTTGACTTGCTTCCACCATCCTTCATGGGTGCGAGTGGTTGCGTGTCTCTGCATATGTTGGTGGTGTTGGCCACTGGGTATATAGAATGAGCATGGGTCAGTCTCCATGTGACTCACTAAAGCTGTAGATGTCGGGTTACAGTACTGGTCTTTGTAGTCCAGAGCAGTGGCAACCAATATTCCTGGTGAAGGGAACTTCTCATTGTTACCCCTAGTGAACAGCCAGTGTTTTCAGGAAGTGAAGAGCGAATGTGCTGCATCCCCCACATACACTGCTTTGTTGTCATCACCAAGCTGCCATTTTTCATCTGACCTTCCAATCTACAGTGGTGATAGGCTTTGCTGTTCTCTGCTTCCCAACAGCGCTGTTACTCACGGTTTATTTGCTGCACTGGTGAATGTACTCATTTGGCCAAGCGAACCGATTCTCTATGCACGTTTTTGTTTTATTCAGCCATCAAGCTGTTGAGACCAGAAAAACGTGTATAAAAAAATAAAATGTTTCTATTTGTGCATCATTCGCATATGGACTCTGTGTCTCATCGCCTGAACCGCAAGCCTACAATACCAAACTATGAATTTGTCATCTTTCGTTTTGCCTATTATGTCTAATTCATGTTTCTATTAAAACAGTAAACCCAGCATGGACTGGAGTGTTTTGGTGCAGTTTGTCCCAGTCAGCTGCTTGATGCCTTCTATTGGGTGCTTGTAGACGTGGTCTATGTTGTACGGTCAGCTTCAAAGGCACACATCTTCTGAGCTCGGACTGCCTGTAAAACAAGTCATTTCTGCCCCATAATATTTGAGAATCCGTTCTGGGTTCTCAAAGTAAGCAAACTTTATGAGCAATCCTGTTTAGTTCTGTCCTAACGTTTACCAAGTAACCCACCACATCAAGGTCACACCTACTGCATAGCTGCCAAGGTTTCAGATTGCTTATGTGTGACATTTTCATAATTTCAGTCTTATTATGAGTGACATTCAGTGCTTATGAGTGACACTTTCTCGCGAGCAAAATCAAGCAATAAAGATGTAAAAATAGCCTTGACAATCACCCCTCTCAACAATACACTCAGTGTCAGACGTTACAAAGCTCCAATTTTTACCTGATTCAGACTTGCAGTGTGCATAATCTAGTGCTTTCAGTCGCATACGGGACATTGTAGCAGTAGAATACAGACGTCACAGACCACCATTGGCACAACTAGGAAAAAATGTAGTGACTATAAATCAATCAAATAATTAATGCAAAAGAATGCTTTTCTCTTTTATTTTGCTTAATTTGCCAGGTCAGCTCTTCACCACTTAAGCTGCAGAAGCATGCAGGAATTGAAGGGTGTGTCTGAGCCAATGTTGGACTGGCATATAGGTCAATTAGGCAGTGCCCAAAGGCCTGGTCTCCTAGGTCAGCGTGTGCGCTGTGTTTTTAGGTCTCGCCTGTCGATGCGCATGCGCATCGAGCAAGGCGAGAGTATTGGGACTTATCCGCTCTTTATCCACACTGCAAGGAATCGTGGCGATTCCTTGCAGTGCCCGTGACTTTTAAGCTCAATGCGCATGCGCATTGAGCTTAAAAGCGCGTGCACGTCCGTCTTTGTTTACCCGCTCCGCCCCCTCCCCTTCCCGCCGTCTCGCATTTCCCCTGTCGCACTTCTCCTCCCCCCTCCCCTCTCTTCCCTCCGTCTTGTTTATTGTACCCGCTCCGCCCCCTCCCCTTCCCGCCGTGTCGCATTTCTCTTCCCCCCTCCCCTCTCTTCCCTCCGTCTTGTATGCCACTCGCAACGCTCCCTGTCTCACACAGATCCGACATTAGTTCATGTTAACTTTGTATGTGGTCATCGATTCTTTAGGATGTTAAAGTTCACAAACTGTTCTCCTGCTTGCAATTGACAATGTACATAACATGTACTGTATTGCGCAAAACACATCCTGCTGACAAATTAGTTAATCCCTAAGCTATAACACGCAATTCTCTGGACTACAAGTTTTTACCCGCTCCGCCCCCTCCCCTTCCCGCCGTCTCGCATTTCCCCTGTCGCACTTCTCCTCCCCCCTCCCCTCTCTTCCCTCCGTCTTGTTTATTGTACCCGCTCCGCCCCCTCCCCTTCCCGCCGTGTCGCATTTCTCCTCCCCCCTCCCCTCTCTTCCCTCCGTCTTGTATGCCACTCGCAACGCTCCCTGTTGCTGTCTCACACAGATCCGACATTAGTTCATGTTAACTTTGTATGTGGTCATCGATTCTTTAGGATGTTAAAGTTCACAAACTGTTCTCCTGCTTGCAATTGACAATGTACATAACATGTACTGTATTGCGCAAAACACATCCTGCTGACAAATTAGTTAATCCCTAAGCTATAACACGCAATTCTCTGGACTACAAGTTAATTTCAACAGGTATGGTCGAGAAAACCTCCAGTTCCAGGTTTTAAACTCAGCGCCATACACAGGTTAGAACGTGCATGCTAGCACGTTGGCCACGCCACGCAGTATTTAAACAGGACCTCACACGCGGCACTTCACGCATCACCAGCCACATCAAGAAGGAGATAGACCCTTGCAGCTCTGCTCGAAAGTAAGTCTGCCCCACTTTTGCTCTCGCTAGACGGCAGAAATCACCATTTTAAACAAGACACCTTACCGGCACAAGTCCACGAAAGACCCGTATTAACAGCTCACGGTTTGTTTAACTGATTGCACCCAATGTTTATGAGGATAACAATTACCGTTGGTCCTCTCTTTAGACACTTCCTGAATCACGCTAGGTAAAAAGAACTCCGCCCGCGCCTACTATAATGACGCTTATTCTGCATGTTTATTGTTTTCAACGAGTGGCACATATGGCCGACCAACTGCATTATGAGCTACCTGAGACATTCTGATGTTAGGTTTTCCTATTCTTTATCCCCGCAGGTAATCGCTTTCGCTGCACTTAACCCCCACCCCCCCCATTTGCAGCAGCCCTACTGTCCTGTACCTGTACTCACAGTGCAAGCACCCAGTGCAGCCCAATCCAGACTTGCAGCAGCCGTACTGCCGCTGTACTCGTACTCACACTGAGATCAAGCAGTGCATCTTCTTAATCCCTACTTGCACAACTCCCTACTTTTTCATTACCAGGACACCAAGCAGTTGTCCAGCCTTGCAACCTGACCTGCAGCGCCCCCTTATGTCCCAGTACCGAAGCACACACACATACAGTCCCGTCACTACCCTAACTGTCGGACGCGTCCCAGCATCACTAGTTTGTGGCACTCACCCTAGACCCCCCGAAAACAGCAGCGCCGTGTCCCGCTGCTCGCATTCTTCCCTGACAGCACCGCGCATCTTGCCCGCCTTCGGCTCGAAGGAGATTATCCCCCACAGCTGCCCCGGAGCGTGGCGGGAGGAGGGGCAGGGACCAGATAGACTCGCCGCCTCCCTCCGTCCAATCGCATCGTCTGCAATCTGGTATCAATAATTTAATTTATAGGCACGATAAACGCTCCCAGCTCTGGCCGGTGGGGGGATTTGCTCAGCGTTTTTGCATCTGTCTAATTTGATGTGGTGTAATTGGTTATTTAGATCCGCTCACCCACACTCACCCTCACTCACCCTCACTCACCCTCAACCCCTCACCCTCACTCACCCTCACCCACACTCACCCTCACTCACCCTCAACGCCTCACCCTCACTCACCCTCAACCCCTCACTCACCCTCAACCCCTCACCCTCACTCACCCTCACTCACCCTCACTTACCCTCAACCCTTCACCCTCAACCCCTCACTCACCCTCACTCTCACTCACCCTCACTCACCCTCAACCCCTCAGCATCACCCTCACTCACCCTCACCCTCACTCACCCTCAACCCCTCACCTACCCTCACCCTCACCCTCAACCCCTCACCCTCACCCTCACTCACCCTCAACACCTCACTCGCCCTCACCCTCACTCACCCTCAACACCTCACCCTCAACCCCTCACCCTCACTCACCCTCACCCACCCTCACTCACCCTCAACCCCTCACCCTCACTCACCCTCACTCACCCTCAACCCCTCACCCACCCTCAACCCCTCACCCTAACTCACACTCACACTCACCCTCACTCACCCTCACTCACCCTCACCCTCACTCACCCTCACTCACCCTCACCCTCACTCACCCTCAACCCCTCACCCTCACACAGTGCAATAGGTCTCGGAGCATTTGAGTTAGAGCTTTTAGAAATGTTTATGGCTTTTTTTTTTTATTCTTTAGCATTGGCTACAGGAAACAAAAATGCTAAAGATTTACAAAAAAACCCATAAACAATTCTAAAAGCACTAACTCTAATGCTGCGAGACCTATTGCATTTCCAATGCTTGTTTGTCTGTGGCCCTGTTTTGTGGTATGCTGAGCCAGTTTTCACTGTTAGTTTGCCTGTTATTAAACACAATGTGGCTCAAATTCATTAAGTGTTCCATTTCTTGCAAAAAGCTTGTACGATGTGTCTGAAATGGCACCATGTGCAAACATCGGTCTGGTCGCTTAGTGGCGTACTTTTATTTTGGTGCCTGCGCCTAATTTCTGACCCAGTCTGACTCTGGTCGGAGCAGACGCAGAGTCACAGGCCGTGTGATCTCTCTTCGCTGGGTAGTGTTAATTATCCAGTGTCTGCGGCCGAGAAAGACAATGATAAAGTAAGTAACTCTCACAGGCCTACGTGTGCCCCCTCAAAAACACCCATGCACAGTAGCACGAGTGATGACCTCTTGAATAGTGGGAGAAACAAGACACATTTACACCCATGAAAAGAGTAGCTCCACAGTACCAATTGCTGGAAAACGTAGAAGGAGGCATTTGGAGGAAGTTATTATTAAACAGATGTGCATTTTCTTAAAAATCGTCTTTACGAACTACGGGAGTATAATTAGATTAGCACACATGCTGCAGGTGACTGAGTTGAAACGGGGAGGGGGGTGACTCACCGTTCTGCTCTTTATCTTGATGTTTCTTCTGGGTGAAGCTGTTGTCTCCACTGTATTCCGTTTTTTTTTTAAACGCTGGTGTCCGGGTAGTGCGGTTATTTGATGAACGGGGAAAGCAGGGCAGCCATGATTCTGCCTGTACCAGTCCTGCTGCAATCGGTGTTACTCCATGTTGGGATGTCAGTGACTGCAGAACTCACTTGGCCGGGCAAAGCTCCGGTTCGGAACTGTATTCGCCAGCAGCCATAATTATTCAGTGAGCCTCTCGGGGATCCGCGGCCGGCCAGTTAAGCGTTCAGAGTCCAATGACAAAAGTCTCCGCTGCCGAACTCCGAACAGTCCGGGGTCAATTGTGAATGATTTTTAAATATACTGCAGTTGAGCCACACACCTCTCTGTGTGAACACTGCAGGCTGCGCTGCGCCCAGATTTACTCAAAACCAGCCCGCCTCCATGGGGCCGGACGGGTCGGGACCCCCTCCTGCGGCCAGCCCGGCCTGCTGCCTGTGCGTGCTGCCATGATGAGCGCCAACGGTACTAAACTTCCTATTGGCGGCCGGACGTGACGCGGGAGTACCGCACATCCGGATTTGATCCCAGCTTTCCTGGCAGACAGAGGTGCAACTCGATACATTTGTAGCGCCGGCTCTCAGAGAGCTGCGGCGCAGTCTGATGTAATACTGTTTGGGACACAGGCGGTACCTCAAGCAGCAGAGAGCCACGGTTCACGGGCACAGTGTGACAGGTGCCGGTTGGCTCGCCTGGCAGGTCACGGTAATGCGTGACATTTCGTTTCAGTGCGGTGATGCGGATCACCGAACTGAAATGCGTGGGCGTCACAAGTGTTGCGTGACGCTTGGCAGGACTGCTACTGTAGATGCATGTTATACAATATTGGTAACACGCGGTCTTTGTCTAGTAATGTGCTTAATCTAAATTATCATTGGTATGTCAGAACACTGTTGCTTTGGAGCAAGGAAGTGCATTGCTCTGTGCTCCAGCACCGTCCTATCTCAAAATGGCTCCCCCACTTCCTGTACTGTGGCTGCTGCACATGCTGGGATATTTTAGGGGGCGTTTCTGTTGCTGCAGCTTCCTCTAGTGAGGCATGGCTACTTTGTTTCAGTGGTGGGAGCTTTCCTGCTGCCGTCCTCTCTTCCTGAATGTCTGATCGCAGGCTGGAAAACCTGGTTCCTAGCTGCTTCTTTTCAGATGACGTCTTGCTTTGCTTAGGAGACATTGCTCATCTTTAAGTGGTCTGTAGTGTGCTGGCCAGGAGACACTGTCTGTCTGGACTAAGAAGGATGCAGGGAGCTGGCAGTTGGGTGGAGACGAGATTTCGCTGCGTAAACCTCATGCTGTGAATGCTCCTGCCATCTCTGTAGTTAGACCTGGAATAGATTTTACAAGTTTGAAAAACAACTTTTTGGGCGTAGCCTATGAGGCTTGTTTAAACCAACGTGCTTGTGATTACGACTGGAACCTCCGCACGTAAACTTTTTTATATCCTGCTGTTACCTTTGGTGTTTTTTGGAGCATTTATTTTCAGCATCATCTCAAACTGATAGAAACAATGTTTTGAATTGTGTGACATTTGGTTTTGCTCTCCAGACATCTAGGCAATTAGCTTTCTCTGTACAGAGTGTAAAATAAGCCCTTGGTGCCATGTATGCATTACAGATGGAGCGAACTGCAGCCTAGTATGAATCGGGATAGCTTCATAATGAAGGCTTGAGCAAAACCACATGTAGAGGAATGTAGCGCCCAGGAATCTGAATGTGGTAGGATGCTTGCACTAACAGGGTTCTAAACCTGAACCATCACAGTTCACTTTCCCTTATAAAGAGACTGCTCTCAAAGTTCAAGATTTGATTCTGTGTGCCCTGAAAAAGATCTTTGACAATGACAGCCCAAATTGGGTAACATCTTTAATTACAGGGATTTCTTAAGTCAACATCAGAAGAAGGTAAACCTGGAGAATGCTAGAGATGTATATCATCAAGGTTGCACCTGTTCATTAGCGGCCTGTGGATGTACAATGCCATGAACTTCAATGTCTCTCATGACTGAGTCTTTGGCACCAATAGGCTGGCATCTATATCTCCTCAGTTATGGCTTTGTACATTACAAATGAGCAGAAAAAATGCAATGACTTTCAATCCACTAATCCCGATGCATGGTAATTAGAAGGTTTAACCTTCATGGCATTCGTGCGGCCAGTATTTGCAACGAGGTTAGAATAAACACACATGGAAAGAACAACGTAAAACGTTACTGTGGCAAAGATTGGTTTGTGGAGATGGACAGTTTCTGTGATGTACCTAATGGCTATATTTTTTTCATGTGTCGCAATTGGGTAAGTGTCACCAATGCTGGAAATGAATGTCTGCACATGGCAAGAAAATTCACCATCCCAAATTCCATCAACCCACTTACCTCACTCGGTCATTTTAGCGGATGCAACCATGGGTGGTAAAATATGTATGCTATTCACCATCAAGGAGGAATGGAGTGTATTGGGTAGTCCTATATCCTCCAGAAATGTAGTATTTAAGATGAATAGTTAATGGTCAACTATGGAAGGTGTCAATAGGTGAATCTACTGACAGGCTAGATACTAGCCTTATTCAAAATCTTACTTGGCTGTCATGGCAATTCCCTTCCTGTTGCCCTTTATCCATAGTTACAGGATACAGAGCCAGATTGTTTACTCTAGCTTTGGTGTAATATCACGCCATTTTTAGTTCACACGTTGCATGATCCCATTCTACCACACAATCGCCTCTATCCAATAGATTTAGGATACTAGTGGGTAGGTGTATGAGGCCCTGATCTTAGATCAAACCATAGACTGCATGGAGATGTAAAAATTGGCTGAAACATATCAATCAGTGAAAGAGGGATACAATCTACCCTCATTAACCTAAACTGGTTTTAATCTTCCCATAGGAGAAAAAATAATCAAGTGTCTATCACTTGATAATTTTAACTGCCTTATGGCCCCATTCTCTTCTCTCTCAAGCAACAGATGGTAAAAGTCAGACAATATTACATTTTACAGCCATAGGAGAAGATCTACAAAGTGCTCCTACAAGAGGACCCCTTGAATGCAAAATAATTGTTATTCAGATGCAGAGCAGGCCCACTGATGACGCCTGCCATCTCAGTGGGTGAGGGTCCTTTAATAAACCCCCTTTGGTATAACTCTATTCACTGTTAACACAGAAACACCATAGCTGGATTTCATGTATGCGGTCAGTCACACCTGTACATATGAAGTAGGAAAATATGTACCGCGTCATCATAATCCTTCTGGAGAGCCAAGTCCTTGATGGCACCGTTTTAGGGAAGTAAATGGAGTGAGAAATTGAATACCTCCTTGATGATTGTGCGTCTCACAAGTGACATGTAACCCTTCACAGATACATAAAAGCCAGCAGTAAATCAGGGAACTATGCCACAAGGCTGATTTCTTCGCCCTACATGACGCAGACACTCCAGGCTTCATGATTGTAAAGAGGTACAAGCACCTCATAAACCTGGAGTTTATTGTTAATCTTACATTTGTATACATTGAATCAAATAAATTCAAGGACTGATGCCATCAACATTATGGTAGCTTTGCGCAGAGAAACTTGTTTTGTGAGCTAATAGAAAAATATCTACATAAAAGTACAACCACGCCAAAACTTTGGTGGGCTTGTGTAGATTCCATCACAGTGGCCCCAAGAAGAGAACCGTCTCAATGCTCAACAAGGTAGTCAATTATCAAATTATAGAAGAGGATCCAGCAGAGGTAATGCTCCTGGATGGGCATCTCTCCCTCCTAAAAGCAACAATGGCCTAAAGTCCTCCATTTCTGGACAAGAATTAGATGGGAAAGCAAAGGGCATGCAGTGCATGTTACGTTATGTCACGTGTGTTTGTAGAGTGCTCTATTACATGGAGGGTATCCTAGAGCTGTGCAGGTGTGGAGTGTAGGCTAGAGAGTGGAGTCATTCAAAAAGCCAAGTCTTAATCTTCTTGCGGCACTCAAGGAGCGAGGAGACTCTCTGATGTGTGAAGGGAGGTTCCGCGATTTAGAAGCGATGTATCCGAAAGCTCGGACTCTGAATCGGTTTCTTTGTATGTGTGCGAGCAGGAGTCCTGCTGTCATTTCGCCTTGTCAAGCCGTGTTTTGTTTTCTAATGGTTATTGTAAAACTTTATTGTTGAAGGAGCTGCCTGGCCTTCACCAATATAAAAAAATGCTAAAAGAAACATTTCTGGTCTCACAAGGCACGCATTGCCACACTAGTCTGACACTGAATGGAATTTTCTTTGTGTGTGGATGTACTACTTGTGAAAGAGCAGACTGCAGTCATTTACTGTCAGGTTAACTAATGACAAAGTGGTTTTGCCACTGCCCCATGGTGTATGAAGAAAAATGTGCATAACACAACCGAAAACCAATAGATAAATAGGGCTTGTTGATGACCCTATTATGAATAAGTATATTGTACATGTAACTTTAATAAAATCAAAAGTACTTGGCTTACACAAGGCCTAAACATGATAGAGGGCATAATTTTGGGGAGAGGGTGAGTTATACCCCTTTACCCTTGGTCTGAACAGTCAGTGGTTTTGTAGCATAAATCTTTTTTTGATTTACATGCTGTGCATTCTTCCACCATCTAGTGGTTGGGTCCATAATTGCCTTCTTTCTTTTTCTTTGTTTTCTTTTTGTTGTGGGTATTGACGTCGATCACCATTTGGTGGTATGCCTGTTCCCTATCTGACCTGCTCTCCTGAAGTTCCAGTGCATGGTCGCTAACTTCATTCTTTTTACTGCCTGTAGGACTGGAGGCAAGATGCAGGAGCTCTGAGAGAATCACAAATAACCAGCCTATTGTCTAGGAACACACAGATTAAAATGGGTTTTTAAACCAACCAAATACTACAAGAGGCCATTTGAGGAAGCTAAAGGGGCTTATCTTGGCACTGACGGAGGACTCGTTGGACCAGCAATACCAGGCTAGAAAATGCAGGAAGGTGAGGCAGCGAGGTGAGCTGGAGAATATCCCCTTTAAATGTTGCCCCAAGTGCCACCTTAAATTTGCGCAGAAAGACCAGGACAAAGTTTGCAATACGTCTCCTAAAATACTGTAGCAACAGGGACTGTGAGGCCTGCGCAGATTTTCAACCCAAGAGACTTAAGGTGAGGCAGAGACAACTCTGGGTACACTACACTATGATCAACACCCAGAAGTAGCGGCTTTCCCTGAAGGAGGGGGGGCGCTTGATTTTATGTTGAGACACTGAACTAGCACGCGGGAAGAGTCATACACGGAGGTAGGCATATTCAACTCCGAGAGATTGGGTTCCACAAGGAGAGCAGCAAAGCAAGCCTACTGGAAGATCAGAAGGTAACTCAGCAGCCGAAAAGTTTGTACTCTGTCGTAGAAGACTGCCTCGAGGTTGAAAAGGACAGCTAGAACTAAAGGAGCTGCATTGTTCCAAACACAAGGCCACCGATGGAGACAGGTCTTCTAAACACAACTCAACACTGGGAGTCCTTCTAGACAGGATGAAGAAAAGGGAGCCAAAGGCCAAGAAGCGCTCCTTCAGAGGAAGCAGTATTTTGAGGAGTCCCTAAAGGATTTGCGTGAAATCACCTATGCGCTCAGAGCTGATAGTGGCCGAAGAGGAACAATTGGAGCTCGAACATCTCTCAACGCCTGAACTTCATAAAAAGAACAAGACTTGTTTTTGACCTCATAGTCAAAAAACCTAAGTCTTCGAGTAACAGGAACAACAGGCAACAGGAGGTGTGGCAAAACCTCAACATTGAATCTCCTGAGGAAGATGTCAACACCGATCCCTAGAGTCATTCCTCTTCCCCTCCCCCCCCCACCCTCCCCAGATGATCTATCGATCTATAACATGCTGGTCAAGAGGGCTATAGACAAGGGGTGCAATTCGAGGAGTAAAATAAACTCCTATTTCCTACTAGAAACATTGATGTCCTTGCAAAAGAGGAATTTGTATCTACGCATGTAGCCGAGCATGCACGACCAGGGAAAAAAGGCCTTCTGGTTTTCAGCCACGTCATATGCTGTGACACCATGGGCAAGAAAAATGCATGTACTACTCGCAGGACCCCATCTACATCAATGGAAATGCAGTTGTGGACTCCATCGTTATGGCGACTGCAAGGAAAAGAGGTAACATCCTCATATCAACAGGGCCCCCACCAGACTGGGAAAGTAAACTAATGGAGCCGGTTGCAGAGGAAGATGGAGAGCGGTGTAGCTACCCAATTGAGAATTGTCAACTCCAGCGCCCTTTTCAGCTGCTATGGTCAACAGTGGTGGGACTCGATTGAGGGTTGCATGCAGCATCTCCTTGAGGAGTACATGAAGAGTCAAGACCATGTTACAGGAAGGCAAGACCATCACCAACACCTGTCTGTCAGCACTCGAAGCAGTAGAAATGGCCAGGAGGCATAAGTGCAATTATTAAATATTACTCTAGCTGTCTAATTTGGATTGGTATTTTTATCGATTTGAGGATTCACTTTATTGCTGCTTTGGTACTGCATAACACTCCTGCCTGAGAGTCTCGGGGTTCAAGACCGAGGTACAAGCCTCCTAGATTAATATGCACTTATGCTGGATGTCCTCTTTGGTCTGGCAGTAGACCAGGCGCTACAAAGAATGATGGAAGACGAGACGGCAAAGGCAATGAGAAAATTGCAATTCTGTGGGTCTTTCACCCAGGGATGCATGTCGGCCAGAAGGCCACAAAGCAGAGGAGGGATCCAAAACTATGCATTCCCTCAAGGGTTTTGCTAAGCAACCACGACTGAAGCTGTACCCCAGCAATTTCAGCCTTTAGAGGGAGAGCAAGAGTAAGAGGACAACAGCCAAGAAGGGGTGGGAGGGGCAGCAAACAAGTGACTCCCAGAGATAATTTCCTCAACATAAAACACCAGTGGGGGAAAGAATAGGGGATTACCTCCAAGAGCGGGCATCAATCACCTCAGACAACTGATTGATAAATATAATAAAACACAGCTACTGTATCAAACTCATTAAATGGCCTGCGCTACCACCAATGGAGATATCACAAGCAAAGGAAGAACTCCTGTAACTACACCTGGAGGTTAAGAAGTTCATCAAAAAAGAGCCATAGAAAGAGTTCACCTCAGAAGTCATCAAGAGGGTTTACTCATCATATTTTCTTGTGTCAAAGCAGAATCAAACCTTAAGGCCAGTCCTGGACCTTAGATACATGAACACGTTTATATGAAGGCAATGCTTCAAAATGACAACGCTTCAACGGGCCATTCCACTATCAGTTCAAGGTGCTTTCATTCAGCATAAAATCTGCATGAAGGGTGCGACTGCACAGTTCAGGAGACAGGGTGTTCATGTTTACCCATACATAGAAGAATGACTAGTAAAAGCAATTTCAAAGTGCTAATTTCAACAGAGCATACAGGCTTTGAAGGAAACACTATACAAGAGGGGTTTCTCAGTGAGCTTAGAGAAGTTGTCTCCATGGCCAGAACAAAAGTGGTGTTCTTGAGATGTGACAATGAACTCAAGAATAGCAAGGGCCTACCCAGTACACAGAAGACAAGGGGCTAAAAGAACAAGCTTGCCGATACCAGAAGGGAAAGCCTCTGACAATAAGGACAATAAAGTAACTAATGGGTATGATTGCATCCTGCTCACATCCCGGACAAAGCTACATAGGCCCCTAATCTAGGAATGGCTGTACTGCAGATGGTCACAAGCCACTGAGAGTTGGAGAGTCTAGTGGTTGTCACAAAGCATTCAAAAGAGGTACTGTGAGGAAACTTGTAAACTAACCATCACCCCAGACGCATCCCAGTGGTGATGGTGAGTGCATATGGGAAAACTAAAAATCAGGGTTCTCTAGAGCCTAACGGAGGCCATGAGACACACAAACCTTTTGGAACTCAAGACTGTTTCTTGAACAACCTTCTGTGCACATGTAAAGGGAAAACTGCACAGATCTAGACAGAAATGACTGCAATGTTCTTCCTCGACAAACATAGGGGGGAGGGAGAAATAAACAGCTACCCACTGTTATGATTAGCACAGGACATATGAAGATGGAGGAGTCGAAATAGGTCAACACAGGTGGTGATACACGTACCAGAAGTCCAAAACATCAAAGCAGATGGGTTAAGCAGACCGGAAAACTCGTCCCATGAATGGGAGCTAAAACAGGAAATGGTAGAAGACATTTTCCACAGATTGGATACACCAGAAAAATGTGTTTACAAGTCTGGAGAACAAAAATTGTCGACTTCGGGTACAGACACCCACACAAACTGTCCAAGGGGAATGGGCTGCTGATAAATTAGTTGGGGACATTTTTGAACTCCTTTCCACTGATACCAATGGTAATAGACAAATTCAAACACCCAGACATGATCCATATCCTAATAGCCCCGCAGAGGGCCAGACAAACTTTGTTCTCTGATCTAGTGGAAATACCTCTGGGAATAAGTAATCCTGCCAATGACTGAGGATCTACCCATAATACAATGAGGACTGATCTGTCACCTGAACCTAGCCAGCCCACATCACACAAAGTTCACCTGGCTGCCATTGTGACCTGCACCAGAGGAGTCATGGGGAACAACTTCTTCACCCTACCAATGATAAAGAGATTCCTGGAGGAGGCAAAAAAGGTAGCTCTACCAGGTCCTCACCATCACCTATGTAGAACTTAGATACAGTGGGCATCACTTTTCTATGTAGGGTCAGTTAACAACAAGTGCTCACCACCCTTGGAACCCTGGCTACAAATCCATAATGACAGGGTAGTCATGAGGACTAACCCACAGTTCCTCCCTAAGGTGGTATCACACTTCCATGTTAACCAAGCTATACAACAAAGTCTTTTTCAAAAAGCCAAAGACATTCTCAGAAAGAACCCTGCAAAAACTACATGTATGAAGATTGCTCATGTACAATCTCCAGGAAACAAAGACCCTAAGAAAGTGAAGTCAACTCTTTGTCTCCTTTGCATGAGTGAGTATAGTGGCACCAGTAACTAAAGGAACTGTTGCATGATGGATAGTAGAGACATTCAACCTTGACACACAACAGCAGGGGAGGCAATAGAACCAAAGTCAAGGACACACTCCACAAGAAAAAGGGATCATCACTGGTCTATTTAGCAAAATTGGTGACTTTCCATGGCAGCAACATGATCATTCAAACACACCTTCACAAAGCACTACTGTGTGGACATCCAAATACACAGAGGAGCAGAGGTTGAACAAAGAGGACTGAAACATATGTTTGCAAGTTCAAACGCATTTCAACCGAACCTTCCTTACCACGTGATGATGCACTTATGCATCAATCAAGGAGTGAAGCCAGCACGACGAAGTTTGGAACAATCTTGCACTTTGAAACCGTTTTTATAATTTATCTTTGTTTTATGTTTCAATATAAGACTGATGCTTGTTGGATACTTCTAGTTAACATTATGTTCTTTATGCCTTTTAAGAATAAAGTTAGACTATTACCTTGCGCATTTTGAACACTATACCTTCACCTAGATGTGCTTCTAGCCAGGAACGATGTACCCATTTTTGTCGGCTTATTAACTTAAATTATCTTCAGATGATATCCTGAACACGCTTTAAGGTAACAATGCAAGAATGTCATTTGCATTTTTTAGTTTTTGTTATCTAGTTTTTAGCTTAAGTCTATTAATTTGATTACTTTGGTATAACAAACTAATGTTTGAAGTGTTAATTAAGCTTTTTTTTCTCCGAATGTGGAGTGTAGTTTTAATATTGTTGTGGTTTTAATTAACTAAACAATTAAAAAATTACCTTGCCTACCACAGAGAGGCAGATACAGTTACAAAATCAATGTAGGAGAATCAAGAAATATCCATGCTGCAAAACAAAATAGTTACTTAATGGTAGGAGTAGTTTTACAGTTTGAAGAGTTTTTTTAGATTTACATTAAACAAATCTGCCTCCCTAGAAATGAGAGGCAAACAGGTGAGGCCAGCAATATAACAGGTGAGGAGGAAGTCGAAACAACCACAAGTTGCCCGCAGGAGAAAAATAATCTAAAGATGGTGACCACGCAGAAAAACGTCTGGGGAGCATGTTTGACATCACAGAGGGGACAGGCATACCACCAAATCGTGGTTCATGACGATGCCAATAACAAAAAAAATAAAAAGGAGAAAAAATAAGAGAACGCATTTTCAGACCCAACAACTAGATGACAGAATAATTCACAGCACGTAAATCCAAAGAACTCGTCAAGCTTAAAACTAATCTCACATGTAAGTAGCCATTTAGTTATTGGGCAGCAGCTGTAGCAGCAGCTGTAATGGGCACTGCCTTGTGCCCGAGGCCCCTGGCCGTATTGCACTTCAACAGATACCCTGACAACACTTGCCATGCCACTTATTACTAGTCGAGCAGTCCAACCTTGTTGCAGGATGCATCAGCATGTTTGGAAAAGTAATAATTAACAATAAACTCCATCTCCTCTCTGCTGTATAGGCTCCTCTTACTGTCCTTTGTGGTGTGATAATATGCCATTTTGTGGTTTAAATATTCTCTGTACCTTTAACTTGTAGAATCCTGTATGGGGTTCTCTCTTAGAATGAAGGCATCTCTTGAAGTCAGTTGCTAGTTGGTCGTTCGTGGATGAGGTTAATAAAACCCACCTATCTACATTTGATGTCTCCTGTTTCTTCCTTTTTATGTGGTGAACACCACATTAATTTGGCGACGATCGGGAAAACCTCAACACAACGAAGAATTGAGAACAACCCTCCTCCAGCGGCTGAATTGAAAGAAGTGAAGCGGTGACTTCTCGGCGGCTGAAAAGAAGGTTTTGATGCTTCTCTACTGTATGGTGAGGAGAGCGGTGGGGATAATTTAAACTCGGCGTAAAAGAAACCTTTATTTAAAACTAAAATAAATGTTAAAAGTCGCGAGCGCATATCGGATTGCTGAAGGGAGCGCGAGCACAACCGAACGTTGATTTCTTGGTTGACTACGCGCTTCACTCTACGTCATTTACATGCGTTTCAACAGTGCGTTCCAACTCTGCGTCAGACTCCGCATTCTTTCATTTGTCTTTGGTTGCTTGATGTTACTTAGCAACCTGAAGACAATGGCTCGATCTACATGAAAGAGTGGACTTTGTTAAAGAAATTCAAATTATTTACCACGACGAACATTCCTTTATTTCTTTGTGACGCATATCAAAGCAAAAGGAAAGGGAAAGAGCTTAAAGGAGACAGAGAACTATAAAAAAAAAATAATAAACAAATGATTCTTTTTGTATAAAAGAAAGAAAAGGACATTAAAGGAAAGTAGAAGACCTTATAAAAAAAGAAAAGAAAAATGCAGAATGTCACTCAACCAGCTTTTTTTTTAGTTAGTCCTGGAGAACCAAATGTAAAGTGGAAAAAGTGGAAGAAAATTTTTGCTAATTATGCCAGGGTTTGTGGTACAAATTTGAGCGCAGAAAGAAAAATGGCTCTTCTTCTACATTGTCTTGGTGGCGAAGGGCAAGATGTCTTAGAACACTTACCAGATTTGCCTTTAGCAGATCAAAGAAATCTGAATGAGTACGAGATTGCTATATTACAATTGGATCGTCACTACTTGCCAAGATTAAGCACTATAATGGAGCGGTATCACTTCGGTTTGAGAGAACAAAAGAAGGATGAGACAGTTGAAGAGTATGTATCATCGCTTAGAAAATTGGCTTCATCGTGCAACTTTGGACAAACTCTTGATGAGAGAATACGAGACCAATTTGTTTTGAGATGTGCACATGATGACATCAGGAAAGAGTTATGGCTGAAAGATGAACCTCCACTTGAGGAAGTTTTAGTTATTGCAAAACAAGTGGAGCATATGACTAAATGTGTTGGTGAATTAAAAAAAGAAAAAGAGAAACCTGAAACAAAAGAAGAAACAAAGGTGGAAGATGTTGTATGTCAAGTAAAAAAACAGGAGGGTGGGGTTGGGCCAGAAAAACAAGGTGCCATGGCAAATGTAATGAATTCTAACATGTCTGATACTTCATATGCTGGTCAAGCTAACAAGTTTTCTTGTTTCAGGTGTGGACAATTTTCACATTTAGCAAATTCCTCTATCTGTCCTGCATTAAAAATATTGTGTAACTTGTGTGGCAAGAGAGGGCATTATGCAAAGTTCTGTAGAACAAAGATGTTTAAAAGGGATGTAACGAAGAAAAAGTGGTCACAACCTCAAGTCAGAACTGTGAGTTTTGAGATAAAATGTACAAAGACTGATCATCCCTCACATTTGGTCAAGGTGGAGAATAAGATGATAAATTTTAAATTTGATTCTTGTTCTCGTATAACAATAATTGATGAAAAATTGTTCAAGGAAACTCTATTGGGAAAAGTTAAGTTGATGAAATCTGATATAACACCTTTAGGTTATAGTGATAAACCAATTAAAATCTTAGGTTATTTTTTGGGTGAAATAGAGTTGGGAAGCCGAATAATTGTTGGTAAAATATATGTAGCAAAGAAAGGTGATGCATTGCTGGGGTGGTTACATCAAGGAGAGCTTGGAGTGAAACTTGATCCCAATGCTTCGCCTCAGGTTCAAATTCAGGAGGTGCATGAGAGTGAACATGATAGTGTGAGTGAATATTTGAGCAAAGTTTTTTCTGAACAATTTCCTAATGTTTTTAAGGAAAACTTGGGATGTTTACGTGGCTATAAGCATCATATCAAGTTAAAAGAGAATGCTGTTCCTATAGTAGCAAAAGTGAGGAGAATTCCTTTAATGGAACAAGCAAAAGTTCAAGAAGAAATTGAAAACTTATTAGTAATGGAATAATTGAACCAGTTGAAGCCACTGAGTGGTTGGCTCCTATTGTTGTCGCAAAGAAACCGACAGGTGAAATTCGAATTTGCATAGATTTGAGGTCACTGAATAAGGAGGTGGTTGTGGATAGGTTTCCCTTACCAAATATTGATGAGTTGGTTGGTACTTTGGGTGGAGCAAAGTATTTCACTACGCTTGATCTAGCATCTGGTTACCACCAGGTGGAACTGGATGAGTCCTCCCAATCTGACTGCTTTTATTACACCTATGGGCACATTTAGCTATAAGAGGATGCCTTTTGGTCTCGTTTCGGCAGTCTCCGTATTTCAAAGAATCATGTCTAAGATTTTGAAGGGTTTGTGTGGTGTGAAGTGTTATCAAGATGATTTGTTAATATTTGGAAATAATCTGCAGGAACATAATGAACGTGTGTGTGTTGTACTTAGACGTTTAGATGAAGCTTGTATGTCTCTGAAGAAAAGCAAATGTAAATTTGGTGTGCAAGAAGTAAATTATCTTGGACATAGGATTACTGGTGAGGGTGTTTTCCGAAAAAGGAACTGGTGGAGACAATTTGGAAGGTAAAGGAACCTGTTAATAAGGATGAGTTACACTCTTTTCTGGGAATGGTTGAGTTCTATGGAAAGTTTGTCACTAATTTTGCGGAGAAGACACATAGTTTGAGGAGATTGACGGCAAAGAATGTTGTTTTTGATTGGTCTGATGACTGTAGAAGGGAGTTTGAAAGTATATAAGTGGAGTTAAGCAAAGCTCCCTCTTTGCATGCATTTGTTCCTGGTCTTCCGACTTTCATGTTCACTGCTGCCAGTGACAAAGGCCTGGGTGCTGTTTTGATACAAAGAAAGGATGGGCAGGATTCGTTGATTTGTTGTTCATCGAGGTGTCTCCGGGGTGCAGAAATGAATTACTCCGTGATAGAGAAGGAGTCTCTTGCCATTTTTGGGGCCTTGAGAAAATTCAGGAATTTGATTTGGGGTTCGAAGGTATGTGTTTTGTCACATCACAAGCCCTTAAGAGAGGTTTTTTAAAAAAAGGGTTGGATGCCATTTCTTCAAGAATTAGAAAATGGGTGATTTCTTTACAGGAGTTTGATTTTGAGGTGGATTACATACCTGGTGTGGCAAACAAGTCAGCAGATTGTTTATCAAGGCGTGTTAGTGTTGAGAATTTTGTTGATGAGGATGTCTATGAAGCAGATGAGAACATCAGTGTGTGTGAAGTCACTGAAGGAGCGGTTGATGAATGTGAATGGAGGAGTGAGTTGGTGAAAGATGAGGAGATTTCTAGGGTTATTTCATTCCTTGAAGAACAGTGTTCGTTTGGAAAAGCCTTGGTTATTAGTTTCAGAGGAACTTTCTGTTACTGATGATGGTCTTCTCACTCGTGGGACGAAGTTGATTCCACCAATAGGTATTAGAAAGAAGTTGTTGTCACATGCTCATTGTGGTCATTTAGGCATTGTCAAAACAAAGGAAATTCTCTGTTTGCAGTTTTGGTGGCCCGGCATGGATCTGGAAATAGAGAGAATGGTGAGAGACTGTCCTGAATGTTGTGCGAGTGATAAGATTTTAAAGACTAAACAGATACCTATGGTTAAAAGAATTTTACCTAATCATCCTTGGGATGAGGTTGCGATGGACATTGTTGGTCCTTTGTCTGGGGTTTCTGATACTCCATATTTGATTGTTTTGATAGACATATATTCAAGATGGATTGAGGTTAGTGCTGTAAGAGACATAACCTCAGATGCTGTTATTAGATTTTTGGACTCTGTTTTTTCAAAAGAAAGCTTTCCTAATAGTTTGCTTTCGGACAATGGGCCTCAGTTTTGCTCGAGGATGTTTGAGGATTATTTAAAGAAGTGTGGTGTGGTTCATAAAAAATGCTCTTTGTATCATCCTGAGTCGAATGGAGCTGTCGAGAGAGTCAACAAGACACTTAAAGAAGCTTTTCAGTTGGCAAGGTCATCTGGTTTAGACTGGAAGGAGTCTCTTAGGGACAGAATTAGTAGTTATCGTATGGCCCCTCATTCTACTACAGGAAGGTCTCCTTTTGAATTGTTCAAGGGCAGGGTTCCTAATTCTTTGTGGTGTCCAGGTTGGATGAAGTTGAATAAAGGTTTGGTAGATAATAGTGTTGGGGAATGGAGATGTAAGGAGTTGGATAAACAAATTGCTAGGAAGGAGTATTTTGATAGTAGGAAGTGTGTGTTTTTTCAAAAGTTCAAACTTGGTGATCTTGTACGTATCAGAGCGCCTGTTGGGTGTAGGCCTTGGTCCAAGTACACTGAAGTTCGTTCTGTGGTAAAAGTCTTCAAGAATGCTGTCAAGACAGAAGATGGAAAGATATGGAACAACAGTCGTGTGGTTTTGGTTAATTCAAGGTTCCCTGTTGTTGATGTGGGTAGAGATGTACCCCGTGCTGGTGGTGGTTCGGGTAATTCCCATAACGATACTCCTGGGGCTCCGAATTTGTTTTCTTCAAGAAAAGGTCAAAGAGCGCGTAGACCTCCTTCCTACTTAAAAGATTATGTTTAGGTTTTTTTTTTCTTTCTTTCTTTCCTTTATTTGTTTTGTTGGAAAGGAAGATGTGTGATAATATGCCATTTTGTGGTTTAAATATTTTCTGTACCTTTAACTTGTAGTATCCTGTATGGGGTTCTCTCTTAGAATGAAGGCTTCTCTTGAAGTCAGTTGCTAGTTGGTCGTTCGTGGATGAGGTTAATAAAACCCACCTATCTACATTTGATGTCTCCTGTTTCTTCCTTTTTATGTGGTGAACACCACACTTTGTGGTAGCTTTTGATTCATGAATAGGCATAGTAGTCCCTCCTTAGTACCGCCCCCTCTTCTGTTGTTACCTCCCATGAGGACAGCCCCTCTTACATGTGTCCTTACTTTCTAGGTTTCATTGCCAGTTAGTGAGCACTATTTAGTTAATTAATGTCTCGCTCTAGCAGGCACAACAGGCTGTCTGGCTTTAGTAACCCGCCCTGGTTTGTATCTGCTGCCATGTCCCGCTTCTGCAACCCGTGATGCTGCAGAAGAGATCATTTTTTAAAAGTCTGCTTTACTGTAAAATTTAGAAAGTAGAGCTTTTTCCTATTTACTTACTTTGGTAGCATTCACATTCACGGCACGCTGCCCTTTAGCTTCACGCGTTTAAAGCTAAAGCGCGGCGTGCTGCGATTGCTACAAAAGTAGATAAATAGAAAAAAAAGCGGGCAGCCACAGCAATTCTTTTCCATGTATTTACTTTTGTAGCAATTGTGGCACGCCGCATTTTAGCTTTAAATGTCTGAAGTTAAAGCACAGAATGCCATAAATGCTAATAAAGCAAATAAATACAAAAAAAGGCGGGAGGCTACTTTTACAATATTGTTGCTTTTACCTTTTAACATGGCAGCTGCCCGCCTTTATTTAGGGTATCAGAGCACTTTACAGAATTGACAAGGGCGAAGAAAAGAACTTAGGAGGGGTGGATACATTAGGGATAAAATAGATAGTTACTTTTTACAAAAAACAAGGGGTCTCCGATCCCAGGGTGTGTGTATACATTTGGGATGAAACAGGTAGATACATTTTACACGAAACAAGCAGTCTCCGATCCCAGGGTGAGATGCCCAGAGGTGCCGGGTGGCTATCATCTGGGAAAACCATGGTGAGGCAGTAATAGGACGTAGTACAAAGTCGCTGAGGTGACTGTAATGCAAGAGTTAGGAGAGGAATTTGCCCATTCGGAAGGTTTTGGCCTGCTTGTTGAAGCGTGCCAGAGACGGGATTCTTCTAATAGCAAGCGGGAGTGAATTCCAAATTCTTGGTGTGGCCCCAGAGAAGGCCCGATTGTACTTTTTTTTCCGCAAGCATGCTGGTTGGAGCAAGAGGTCTCTGGCGGACCAGGAGTTTATGGCTCCTCCGGATATCACAAGTTTCTGGGTGAGAAATGCAGGGGAATTGGAGTATAAAGCCGTGTGAGTGATGCAAGCCTGATTAAGTTGGATTTTGGACTCAAGGGGAAGCCAATTCAGAGCTTCAAGGTGTGGAGAGATGTGGTCGCATTTCTTTGAACCTGTTTGGAGTATGCCATATAGCTTTAAGCATACAAAAATAAAGTGCTCTACTTCCTAATGCTGATTTTAACTTTATTCACTTTAAACATGGCAGCTACAAGCCATTCATTTCTATTTATTTTGTCCTGAAATAGGATTTGTGGTGCAGCAAATACTTCTATTCCCTTATTAGGTCTCAAGGAAAGGGTGCAGTACCACAGGCTGTTTACTAGGTGTCCCTGTGGAGTTCAATAAACACAAATGAAAGCGTATACTCAGAAATCTTTATCACTACATTAAGGGTGCAGTACCTTATGTGGCTATTAGAGATCCCTTTACAACTCAACACGGGTACCTAGTAACATACTCTGGTACTGCACTCTTTCGTTCATTCATAAAATGTATTTTATTATTACTTATTTTACTGATATTTAAACAAAAGGAAACGCAGCATATTTAAAGCCAATAGCTCAATGTTTCACGAATGCGATACCTGTTGCATTGCACATGCTTGTTTTATAAAGGCTTACAAGGCAAAAAAAGCGTAACTGAACATCCTAGTTGCTTCTGTGGCCAAGATGGTACAGTTTCATAGCGAGCAGTATGACTGAAATTTGAAAGGTCAGATAATTTATCCCTCTTTTTAGGCATGATGCATAGTTTTTTTTCTTTGGCACTTTAGGTAAATCTCGAGGTCCAGCTTTCCTCCACATCTACCATTTTTTAAAATGTGCTCTTCATTTTGACTGTTTTGTAAATTCTCTTCCGCCCTTCTCTTTTATTCTAAGTAAAAGAACCTCTAGATTCAATTCCTGTCCCTCCTTGTCTGTACTAGATCAGAATGTAAATCGATATTTTTAGTTTTTCCTGCTGAGAAACAGCAGTTTTGTCCTCTACATATTTGGGGTAGGTGCAAGCATGTGCTGTGCATTTTGCTCTTTTTGGGGAGTTTTTGATCAAAAGGTGACTCATGCACGACTAAAAGACTAACACATAAAAATCACAAATGAGAACCTAATGAATATCCTTTATCAAAATACAATGGAAGAGAGAAATAGAGTCTGTAAAAATACACCGTAGAAAACACATTTCCTTTAGTAAGGACACTGACTGGTATGAGCCAAAACGCTGAAAGATGGTTTACTGAATAGCTTTACAAGCACATATTGGAGGTACTTCCTCCCTCCACAACTTCCTTTTTTCAGCTAATTGTCCCTTGATAATATCGCTTCCAGGATATGAGGGGATCAGTGGTGTAACAATAGCCCACATAGCCCCCGTGGTGCGGGGGTGAGCTCCAGGCAGCCCCCTTCACCACTGTACATGGTCCGCAGGTCCCTGCCATGAGAGATCCTGACTGGGTCCGGAGCATGGCAGACCCCTCTCCTTCAGAAGCGTAGCTTGGTCAGTAAGATTGGGGTGAAATTGGGATTGGGATTTTGGGAAATTGGGATTTTCCAACAATCGCATTGGCATACAATATTAAAATACACAATATGTTATGTTATGTTATATGTTTATTTTTATAGCGCACGGCTACTCCAGGGGAGTGTCCCGGCGCTTTATCAGGCAGCTCAGAATAAAACAACATAACACCGATGCAGAAAACAACAAAAACAAAGAAAAAAAACAGAAAGAAAAGGGACTCCTAAAGATTAAAAAGCCAAGTCTTCAGGCCTTTCCTAAACAAGAGCAGGTTTGAGGAGGAGCGTAATGCCAAAGGCAGGGTGTTCCACAACTGAGGGGCCCTCAAACTAAAGGAACGACCCCCAGTGCGTGCCTTCCTCACTCGTGGCACTATGGCCAGGAACAGAGACTCCGATCGCAGTGATCTAGTAGGACGGTAGAAGGTCAGCCTGCGCTGCAGATACTTTGCTCCTGCGCCAAATAGCGCTTTATGTGCCAAGGTCAGAGCCTTGAACATAACCCGCTTTCGGATGGGCAGCCAGTGAAGCGCCTGCACCAATGCGGAAGCTCTTGCTCGCCTATGAAGGCCGAAGATCGCGCGGGCCGTGGAATTCTGCAACACCTGCAGCCGCTGAACCAGATAGTCTGGGAGTCATAGATAGAGGACGTTGGCATAGTCCAATCTAGACCCCACTAAGGCCTGTATGGTGATCTTCTTATGCTCCTCTGTGAGCAAAGGTAGGAACTTCCGGAGCATCTTGAGCAGCCCATAGCAAGTCCCCGTCAGACCCCGTATGTGTGGAACCAACGACAGGCCATTGTCCAGCTTCACTCCCAGGTTTTTGGCCACCAACGATGCCTGTGCCGGAGGACAACTATCCATGGGCCACCACGCACGCCAGTCAGGGTCTTGGAGGCAGCCGAAAAATAGCACCTCCGATTTACTGGGGTTGGCCTTAAGACTGTTTCGCTGAAGCCAGCTAAAAACCAGCTCCAGACACCCCCGGATGTTCTCTCCATCGAAGGCCTGATCCTTCCCACACGCAAAAAGCAGTGGCGTGTCGTCCGCGTAGGACACGATCTGGGCCCCAAAAGACTCCACCAGTGCCGCCAAAGGTGTCATAAAGATGTTAAATAGAGTCGGGCTCAACACAGAGCCCTGTGGAACCCCGACTCCCAATGGCGGCATTTCGGCGGAGCTCGGAGAGGCCCAGACCGTTTGTCGGCGGCCCTCAAGAAATGATGTAAACCAGTTGAGCACCGTCCCCCTCAGACCGATGTCATGTAGTCTGGCGAGGAGCACCCCATGGGGGACGGTGTCAAAGGCCGCCGATAGGTCAAGCATGACCAACATGGCCCTACCTCCAGCATCCAGAGTCTCCCTAATGATCTCCGACACCTCCAACAGTGCCGTCTCCGTGCTTAAATTAGGGCGGAAACCGGACTGCGAAGAGTGAAGCAGATCGTTGGACTCTAGATAGCCGGAGAGGACGCCATGCACATGCTTCTCGGTGATCTTGGCCAACGCTGGAAGAAGGGAAATTGGCCTGTAGTTGGCCAGAACCTCTGGGTCCGAACCGGCCTTCTTCAGAAGGGGGATCACCATGGCTCTTTTCCAGGGCGACGGGACCTTCCCGGCACTAAGAGACAGATTCACAAGTGGATTAACCACGGTAGCCATCCTAGCCAAGAATTTGGCCGTACAGGGGTCTAGAGGCGAGCCCGATTTCAGGTTGGACAAGAGCGCTAGTGAGGCATCGCTGGAAATGGCAGGAAACTCTTCGAGAACCACAACCGGCACAGACAGCCGTGCCGGTCCTGTCACCGCACTCACACCCTCCTCTGAAGACTCCACTGTGAACGAGTCCTGTATAGTTTTAATCTTATCTGTAAAGAATTTGGCCAAGTCACAGACCCACAGCTCCGATGGAACACCCTGGGAGATGTTGGATCTAGGGGTCATAAACTCCCTGACCACCGAGAAAATCTCTTTACAGGAGTTGGAGGCGGCATCAATCCTCCTAGCCAGATAGTCTCTTTTTTCCCGAAGAATATCGCGATGATATAACTTAACCATGGTCTTATAGGCCAATCTCGCCCCCTGATCATAATTAAGGCGCCACGCCCTCTCCGCCACCTTGCACTGACTGCGGGCAACCCGCAGAGCCTCGGTAAACCACGGTGCCAAGACCCTCTTAGCCGTCTCCCGCAGGGCCATCGGGGGGGCCAGATCGTTCAGCCTCTCCACCAACCATCCCTGCAGGGACACGACGTCCTGTTCTAAATCGCCTATAAGAGGGCACGGGTGGTCCGCAGCGGCCATGGCTAGCAAATCAGGTGAGACTCTATGCAAGGCCCTTCTAGCAGGGCCAAGTTGTCTGGGCGCACTACACGGGGGTGACTCATTGGCCAGGATGGCAAATCTGGCCAGCCTATGGTCAGTCCAGAGCACCGGGAGGAGCTCAATGTCGACCAGAGGGAACGAAGAGAAAATCTGATCAAGAGTATGCCCTTTATCATGAGTGGGGGCTGTAAGAAAAGGAACAAGACCCAAAGGAGCCGTAATATCCAACAGTTTGTTGGTGTCCAAATCGTCGCCCACATCCATATGGAAATTGAAATCTCCTGCCAACAGGCAATGCTGTGTGCTTAATGCCAAACCCGCAATCGCCATCTGAAGGGCGTCAAAAAAAGAACCCACTGGGCCAGGGGGTCTATACACCACCAGTCCTTTCACGGCTTGTTGCGGGGTCAATCTAATAGTGAATGCTAAAGACTCAGATCCTGTAATGGTGTTAAGAGAAAGAGTAGAACAGGATACTGATTTATTCACTACCACCGCCACCCCTCCTTCCTCTACCTGTGATTCTATCCTGCCGGAAGATGTTATAATCCGGTGGAATTGCCGCCATGATGTCCGGACTGGACGTCTCCCCCAGCCATGTTTCAGTCAGGAGAAGAAATAGAGGTTTTTCTCTAACAAGGAGATCAAAGATTTCCAGCGCGTGTTTGCCTACCGACCTGGTATTCAGCAGTAGTCCTAGATGTCTCACACCGGCCTCTCCTCTCCCTCGTGGCGCAGCAGGGGTATAAGTAGGTGCCCAACCACATCCAGGACACAGACGTTTCCCCCTGTATCGGGCCGGAAACACTGACCGGCAGGCACCAGAGTGTTTTTGCAAGGCGCAAAGTTCCATAGCAGAATAGCGAATCATTCTGCCCAAGAGTGAATGCAAGGAGGAAGAACAAGAAAAATAAGAATAAGCAGTAATAAGAACCTCCAGCCCCCTACCTCCGCTCCGCCGCCTCCGGGACGCTGACGGACGCAGACGGGCAGGACTCTGGCAAGACTCAGGCAAACGCGAGGGCCCCGCTGCGCGATCCCGCTGCGCTGGGAGGAACGGTTTAAGTAGGTCCTCCTAAATGTGTCTCACCTGCCCCACAAGGACACTCAAGATGGCGCTACCAGAGCGCCACTGCCCATTCAAATATGGCAGCCAAAGTCAGGAAACTGCTAAGCCCAACCACCCCAGAGCCCGGACCCACTGAAATAGCGGTGTTAAAACAATTATGTGCAGTCAGGGGGCCGTCCTGGTAAAAACAAGGGGACAAAACAGAAAATAAAAGCAAATAGAAAAACTGGAGTTTTTAAAAAAGAGGCAGCGCTACGTGCAATGCTGAGCCGCCCTTCCAGGCGAGTGTACCGAAAACAACCGAAAACAACAATACAACAAGCAGGGTGCATGAGAGGGGCTAAAGGGGCAGTACAAAGGGGGACAAATGAGGATTAGTATGGGTACAAAGTGAGAGTAAACAATATTTTGAAAAACAACTAATATTTTTGAAGACTTTTAGAACAGAGAGGGAGAGAGTGTGTGTGCACATTTTTATCTGTGTGTATGGAACAAATCATGGAGAAATCCAACAGATCCCTCACCTTACCTGGCTGAAAGCACCTGGACCCAACTATTTACCAGAAAATACATTTACTAGAGGGGTGTAATACCCCCAAACACTCCCTGAAGCTATGTCCCTGCCCTCTATGTACTTTGCAGGGGAGCCCCCCTCAAGTTTCGTTCCTGCACTGGCGGGGACTCCTCTTACCAAAACCAAAGGGATGATGGACGGAGTAATGAACAATGCAAGCACTCGCCCGCAGTCAACTGATCTGGGTTTAATCCATCATTCTTTAGCTCACTCCGCCACCCACGTTCAGACATGACGATAGGCAATCAGTTTGACCAAGTGCCTCATTGGAACAGTACAGCCCGAACTGCCAAGCCATGTCTTCCCTGGACCGGAAACCTGCATCTTGGGACTGGTTTCTGGCTAATCTGCCGTCATCAGCCAGGCTAGCTTGAATCCAGTGGCAAAGTGAGGAAGGGACCCACGTCCAGGCATATCCTGCCAACTTAGGGCGAACAAAGCAAAACCAAAGGAGATGATGGACGGAGTGTTGAACAATGCAAGCACTCACCTGATCTGGGTTTAATCCATCATCATTCTTTAGCTCACTCCGTCACCCCAGTTCAGACATGGCCATATGCAAATCAGTCTGACCCTGTGCCTCATGGGAACAGTCCAACCCACACTGCCAAGCCATGTGGGACTCCTCTTACGTCGGCAGACATTTGTAGTCTCTTGAGTTGATGTAGTACAATCCAACACACTGCATCTGATATCTTGGAACAGTGTGGCTAGAGTGGCAGGGACCACATGATGACTCCCAAGACTTCCTCTACAGTGCAGCTCGAGATCCTAGAAGCAGATCAGTGGCAGATTGCTGTGTGCAATACCATGATCCCACCACTCATGCATCTTTTCCAATTGTTGGACGCGTGCCATCATTGAACATCGTATTGTCTAGAGGGTGTGCCACAAAAAATGCTAAAAGTAGTCAGTGTTGTTTTGCAGTGCGTTTTTGAGAGCCCTCTTTGACTGATTTCCCACATTAATCTGTGTGTTGTCATGTGCATTTGTATCCTGCTTTGCTACCATTTGTATGTTTCATGTCATAGCACTTTCAGAATCTGGGTACCCTTATGGTTCTGGGGTGCCCATTGGCTGGAGTCAAAGTGACACTGTATTTGGTCGTTTCACATTGTTTAGAGTGGAGTTACAATGATATTTATTGCTATTTAGTTTGACAGACTATATTTGATTAACCTCTCCTGAGTCGTGGGCCCTCCCCACACTGAAGAATGATAATAAATAGCGTTAAACTGTATCTGCATATAGTGCATATGTATGTTCACATAAAAACATAGTTCATGTAAACCAAATAAAACTGAAATTTGTCAACTATGTTTAGCTGCAATCCATAACAAAACCATAGAAACAGTAACTTGCACACCAAATGTAATGCTTGTGCCCTCATCCCTTGATGTGGCAGATGCAATCACAACCATCATAAATATTCTAATAAGTCAGATTATATGTAGCACATTGACGCTACCAAAGAGACAACTCTGAAAACATGCTCATATATTTGAGTGTGTGTTGTTTACAGACGTTGCACTTTTAGGTGTTGCAGATTATTGGTATAAATATTGTGGATAGAGTTTGCAAACTACAGCAGAGGACCCAACAGGGGTCCACAATGTTCATTCTTTATGAAACATGTACCAGGTTTGAGATCTTTAAAACACAGACACTGTGGACTTGTGCCTGTTGGGGTTTGCACAGTCTAAGATTACTTTGCAAACATTGCACAGCAAACCATTTTCTTCAACGCATGGAGGGACCTTTCAGGAATGCCCCACTAACATCTAGGCCTAACATCTAGGCCTAGGTTTCAGATTGTGCTCACCTTGTAACCTTAACTGCTTTTTTTTCTTTTCTTCAGAACACGGTGACAGTGTTCATGTCCATTAAGGCAGTCGGGCAATCAAAGCCCTCAGGGTCGTGAATCTAGGTTTTACCAAGAGTCCATCAAATTCTTCGTGTACGTGTTGTTCCATGATGGTCTACAAGTAGACCCGAAGAAAGCTATTGCCATCCAGACTGTACAGATCCCCACCACCCCAATGGAGGTCCGCTGTTTTCTATAGATGGCTACATACTGTGGTTGGTTCACACCAAACCTCGCCTCCCTGTCGGAGCCCCTGAGAGCTCTCACGCGCAGTGTTGTGCCTAGGGAATGGAGTTCAAAAGCAACCGCGGCCTTCCATGCCATCAAGGATGCTCTGAAGAACAAGACCACCATGGCCTACTTCCACCCAAGGAGGCACACAGAGTTGATCATGGCTGAGAGCCCAGTTGCCCTAAGAGCTGTACTCTGCAGGAAAATGCAAGCAAAGACTGGTTACCCAAGGCGTATTCAAGCAGAGCGCTGTCGGAGACAGAGATGAGATATGCCCAAATTGAGAGGGAGGCTTTTGCCATCAAATGGGTCTGCCAGCACTTCCACCTCTACGGCCACGAGTTCAGGGTGGTAATGGCCCACAAGCCACTAATTCCTTTGTTCACTGGGACAATATGCCTGGCATCCCCCAGGATAGAAAGGTGGGCGGTGCAACTCCAACTTTTGCCCTGGTGCCAGTAACCCAGCTGACTACCTGTTGTGCCATCCTGTCACTACATATACACAGCAGCCCCGCAGGGAAGAAGAGTGCACAGAAGAATTTGTCAAAATGATTACCAGAGCAGCGTGCCCCAAGACGCTGACGCTGAAGGAGATCGGAGCAGCGACTGAACAAGATGGGAACCCGGCGAAGGCCAAAGTGGCGTTGACACACAGGCAGTGGCAGCATTTTCTGGATGGTTTCGGTCACTAACCGCAGAGGACCAACATACGAGGCACCAACTGTGGAGAATCAACAATGAGCTCAGTGAAGGAAAGTACGGAGTGGTGCTGCAAGGCTAAGTAATTGTGATTCCAAAAGACCTGTGGAACAAAGTCATTGATCTTGCCCGTGTGGGGCACCAGGGAGCAGCAAAGACTAAGGCCTGTTTCCGCAGCAAAGTGTGGTTCCCAGGTATGGATGCTTTGGTAGATGAGGCCGTTCGCCAATGCTACTCCTACCCGATCAGAAGGGGAGATCCAGCACCTGCAACAATCCTCACCGAAGGACCCAGACACGAACAATGGGCGAAAGTCAGCATTGACTTTGGATGCCTCACCGATGGCCGAAGTACCCTAGTCATGATGGATCTCACATTCCAAGTTTCCTGTGGTGGAGGTAGTCTCGTCTACAGCTTTTCCCCAAGTCAAGGTGGTACTAAAAAAAACATTCACAATACTGGGCCTCCCAGATTAGATCAGGTCGGACAACTGGCCCCCATTCCCATAGTTACCCTTGGTACTCTTAGGGTTCCAAGAGTATCTAGCTTCTTTCGCCATCCGGCACCGGAAGATCACATCGCAGTGTCCCCAGGCTAACGACAAGGTGGATTGCTTCATGGGGACCCGTAACCAGATGCTGCAGATTGGGGCTGAAAAGGGAGAAGATGCCAAATGCTGCCTCCACAAATTTCTGAAAGCCTACAGACAGAGTCCGCACAGCGCCACTTGCTGTGCTCCATCTCATCTTTTGTTCCGTAAGCCCCCAGTTATAGCATCCTATCGGATCCTGCTTGGTACCCAGTAGAGTTTGACGGTGAGGCCACCCAGGCCAGGAGGGAGGCTACTAACCAAAAGGTGAGTCTCACACGGAGGGCATACTCATTCTATGTGTAGGTGTGTAAGTGGTCATAAAGAACAGGTATCCTGGCTGGAAATTCAGGACACCCTATGAGCCGGAGGTGTGGAAGATCATCGCCACCAACGGACCCATGATCTACACATGACGAGGGGCGTGAGTGCTAACCAGGAATGTATACTGGTTCAAGAAGGTGACTGGACCCCGACCAACCTGTGAGCAGGACAATGATCTTGAGGTGGAGCCCAACAAAGTTACTGATCTGGTGTCTTCCACTGCACTGGTCAGAGGGTGCCGTGCTCAAGAAGGAGTGGATGGAGCGATTCTACATGAAACCCCACCTTAAAGAGCCCCTGGAAGTAACACCTCCCCGGGTAGCCCAGTGGGGACAGGACCCAGCACCAACTCCAAGAGCCAGAAGTATGGTCTCTGGCCGAATCCTGCCCCAGTCAGCGGTTCTGACACTTTGTGTGCCTCCTGCATCCAGAGCTGTAGCTGATTCGGATGTGACCACTAAAGGAAAGGAAGGATGTAGAGAGCCACTCGGCATCTGTACAACAAAGTTGCACCCTGCAGCAATCCTCGGGCGGGCTCGCCCAGAGCAGATAAATAAAGGGGCTGAAGACCGCTTGGGATCTTCGCCCACACAACATGTAACTGTGGGGTGCGTGTTTGTGTGTGGTGCTCTGCCAGGCCCTGCTGTGAACGAGAAACAGTTCGCAGTCGAGACCCTGCCCTCCACAAGCAGGAGCAACTCCTCTTCTGCTCCCAGGACAGGAGAAGCTAGGGAGCTGGGTGCACATGCCCACCGAGGCAAAGGTATGGTGGGATAGCAACACACTTCACAAACTGGTCTCTGCCTCTGGGGATGGATTCCTAGAATCAGGAAAAATAAATATCTGCACTGGCCTCCAGGGAGATGGGGGCCCCTGAGGCAATAACTGAGTAAGGGGAGGAGACCCCATACATCTCCTTCACAAGAAGGAGATCATTTTTAAGATAAATTCTGCCTTGCACGAATCCCCAGGCTGTGGACCACTCTAAGGGGAATTCTTAAAATAGCCACAGAGGCTACTCACTCGATTTTCAGTTTTTTTTAAATAGGCAAATCTATAAAGCATATCCTGGGTACCGCTTGGCAAATCTTATTCATCTTAGGCTCATTTTGCTCCTGGTGACTAGACCTAGTCACATGGAGCATTTTCGTCAGACTTTCTGGCCTCTAAAGGGGCTCATAATGAGGAGAGCTGGGTTTTCTGTCTCCTTGAAAACACAAGGAGATGATGGAGAGAGCGCTGACACCTTTCAGACATGCCCCCAATCACAGATCTGGGTTGAATCCATCATTGTTCTTTAGCTCACTTCGCCGCCTCAGTTCAGTTCAGATCCAGCTCCATGTAAATCAGTCTTGACCCTGTGCCTCATGGGAACAGTCCAGCCTGAACTGCCAAGCCAGCTCTTCCTTGAACCGGAAACAAGCATCCGGGGACTGGTTTCGGGGAAACTTCCCCTAATCAGCCAGGCTAGCTTGAATCCAGTGGCATAGTGAGCAAGGAACCCACGTCTGGGCATACCCTGCCAACGTAGGGCGAACAAAGCAAACACAAGGAGATGATGGACGCAGATTTGTGACTGGGGGTGAGTGTCTGAAAAGTTTAAGCGCTCCGTCCATCAACTCCTTGTGTTTTCTGTCTCCTTGTGCCAGCCTTTTCCTCTGCTGTATCCTGGGGACCCTGGCAGGGGTGCAAGTTACAGTTAGGTCAGTAAACTATAATGGTAAATTTCAGTGTTTTTTTTTAGTTGTGGTTTTTAAATGCTAGTTGTTATCTTATTTCAACATCTAACTATAAATTCACTTTGACCTTTGTTTTTTCAGTGAAGTTCTAGGGTGTATTTTAACATAAGCTATGATCTTATTGCCATACTTAACAATTGCATCAATTTAAACTTTATTTTTCAGTGTATTTCTGTTTTTTAATTTTTTTATGTAAGGGTGGATCTAATTACCATACCTAACTATGTCACTTTAAGCTTTGATTTTTTCTGTGAATTTCCCAAGGGGTTTAGATCATAGTCTGCTAATTCCCCCGCTGTGCACCTTGCCTGCAGGACTTGCCCATGGCCATGCTCAGCGCCCTTCCCTGCCATGTACATCAAACCCCCTGCTACACATGGCCTTTTGGCCGTGCACAGTGGTGGGGTTGGGCGCAGGGCCTGGCCTCTGGCTGAGCCCTGCAGCAACTCTGCTACAGGCATACAACCCCCTTGTTGGCCAAAGGCCATGGGAAGCTGGGTGTTGGCTGCAGGGCTTGACCGCTGACAAGGCGCTGCATCCAACCCAGCTGTGACCAACCAACCTCCTTGCAGAAACCCAAACCACATTTATCTTTGTTTTTCAGGAGTAACGCAGTACTGGAACTCAAGCTTCCACGTCATGGTAGTGTGGTACTGTGCTACCTTCTCTGAGGAATCTTGCATGGTATTGTAGTACTATGAAGTGGAACTCCTGTGGCAATAACATGGTACCTCCCAGGAGGGCTGTACTGGGTCCCACAGGATTGCACGCAGTTTGCACTTGGTCCCAGGTGAGTACCGCAGTACCCATGGCTCGAAACTTTTTTTATAAAATATAAAATTGTGCCCTGGTAGGTCACTCTTGTTCCCTACAGAAGTGCCAAGAGGTCAGGGTGTCACTTCACCCTTCTACCTTTTTTTATTTGACATTTCCAGGACAAGATTAGTGTCCCCAAGTCAGCTGCAATATTTTTCTCTGGGTTGCAGCCAACCAATCAGATTCCTCTGTACCACAGAAGTGGTACCAAAAAAGCCAACAAGAGAAATAAAACCCTATGCCAATGCCTATGGGATTTAACATGGGAAATCAATGGAGTGCTCACCAACTTTTCTTGGTCACTTTTGACTGATTGGCACAAAACATTCGAGGAAGGAGCTGACGTGGATGAACTTTTTTTTTTATAAAGTTTTGTGCAGATTTGTCAAACAGCACCAAATTTATTAGCAAAAGATGGTTATAATACTTTTATTTGATTTGTTTAAAAAATCATAAAAGGGTGGACCTTACCACCATGCGATCAACATTTACATCTTTAAAACAACACAAAATAACAACAAATCGAATTAAAAAGAAAAAAAATAATAACATAAAATTACACAAGCTTTACAGACAATGATCTAAGGGGGGAAGTAGAACTTAGAATAGTGGTGTAAGTTGAATCACGGTACACTTTTTTAACTCAAATTAAAATACCTATACTACACTAGTGAATGGAGAAAATAGTGTCCATTGAGCAAAATGAGAGCGGGTCCATGGCCGGCTAGAGCCAGGCCTGTTATCCTGAGTCCTCTTTGGTTTATACCTTGTTTTCCAGCTCTTGAGCGGCGTACTCCAGAAATGTTATGGTATTACAAGATAATTGTATCCAAGACCCACTAAGGCATTTAATGACAGCCGCCCTGCAAGTTCTCACCTGAGCGTCTCTTAAGAGTGGTAGCAGGAGCGTTTTCCTTAATTCCTGAAGTGCCGGACATATACATATTAAGTGCAGTAATGACTCTGCGCCATTGCCACAAATGCGACAGTCGGATGTTGGCCACGACCGTAGCCATTTGGGGGTGAGGTCTTTACTCAAAAAGCAACACAGCCTTAGCAGGCTTAATTTCCTTTTGTAATAGTCCCTGAAGCAGTCCTGCAAATATGGATGGGGTTTCAGATGGATGTATGATGGCAATACGATCCAAGCGTGGCTTTTACCAGCCACTGCAGCTTTGTCCATTAATAGTGACGCTTGTTTAATTGCTTTGTTGGTTAACTGTTTGAAAGCAGTGTAAGTCATGGGTAAAAGCCAGGATTCTTCCAGGGATAACGCTTGAAGCGCTTGCCTAAGGGACTTATATGTGGAATTGGGGAGCCCTGCCTGTTTTTCAACTTCTAGCCAGCACAGATGAGCCAGGGAGTGATCTTCTGCATCCCTCATTCGCCAGTAGTATTTGGCGAGGGCTCCTTGTCTTGCCGGAAGCTGATTTGTGAGACCATATTCCAAGCGTATTTGGGCTTGGGGAATATAACGCGGGATTGAAAAAAGGTTTTTAAACAGGCTGGATTGGGCGAGGTTTAGGACTATAGAGTCCTGGGTTGCCATCATCTCAGAGCCGTATGTAAGCGATGGCAGAAATTTAGCAGCTACAATCTTTAAAATGTGACCAGTGGAATTTCCGCATAAATGTTTTTGGACGGGTTTAAAGGCAAATTGGAGTTGTATGACTTTTGATTTCCCCTGTTCCAAGTGCTGTTTGTACTTTAGCTTATAGTCCAGTAAAATGCCCAAGTATTTGTATTGGTCTACCTGAGTTAGTGTGGTGGAGTTTATCTTCCAGACAAATTTTTGTCTTTTCTTGCGAGAGCCGGAGAAGCTTAAGATGTTTGTTTTTTTAAGATTTATTGTTAGTTGTGCATTCGAGAGATACAACGCAAGTTTGGAAATCATGAAATCATGCGTTTTAGGCCGAGAGGAGTTTGTGACAGGAGCACAATGTCGTCTGCGTATTGTAGACTCATTATGGGTAAATTACCCAGTTTTGGTGGAGCTCCCTGGATAGAGCGTAAGTCACTTTCTAGGTCCGCGGTGTAAATGTTGAAAAGGCAGGGGGCCAATATGCAGCCTTGCTTTAAGCCGTTAAGTGTACGAAATTTGTTTGTCAGGCATCGGCCATCTCCTTTTTTCACTTGGACCCATGTATGTGAGTAAAGCTCTATGATTGCTCCCATTAGTGTTGGCGGCGCACCCCAGGCTTTCATTTTGGCCCAGAGTTTAGATCTAGGGACTTTGTCAAAAGCCGCTTTTAGGTCCAGAAAACAAGTGTACAGCGAGTTCGAGTTATCAATTGCCTTTTCAGATAGGAGGGTTATCGTGGATAAATTAGTAAGGGTGCCCATTCCTGGGCGGAAGCGTGTTTGTGTCAAGGGGATTAGCCCTATGCTGCTGACCCAAGCTTCCAGTTCTACCAATAGATTTGACGCGTAGATCTTAGCCTCCACATCTATTAAGGCTATTAGCCTATAGTTGTTAGGATCTGAGCGGGACCCGGATTTATGTATTGGGTGTAGAATGCTGCCCCTCCACGATTCGGGAATGTGCCCGGTCCTTAGGCTATGGCAGAATAAGGGGAATAATTGGCTGGCCCAAAACGTGGGGTCTTTCCTAAATAAGGCGTTGGGAAGACCATTTGGTCCAGGCGCTCCGTCTGCTCTCATTGATTTTATGGTGTTAGAAACCTGCGTAGGTGTGATCAAATCGGTTTCTCCTGTGTGCTTTATTGTTAATGATTCACTGGTAACTTTAGGATCGAAGGGCTTTAAATCTGCTGTTGTTCTCAGGCTTGACGAGGAAGTCTCTGGGAGAGACTCGACTTTATTGTCTATGGATATATCGTGCGTGGAGTTATATAATAAATCGATGTGGCTGCGCCAAAGCTGATCAGTCATGTCTGAATTAAACTGCCGATGTTTACCATTGAGCAAAACGTTTATTTTTGCCCAAAAATCTTTTGAGTGCTGCAACTTGCTTGCATGGAGTATGGTGCACGCTAGTTTTTCCTTATGTGTTCGCTTTGCCTGATCGATCTCTCTTTTTAGTTCTTTTTTTAAGGCTTCAATTGTTTTCAGAGTTTGTTGTGAAAAATGAAGATCCTTTTTGCGTTCAGCCCTAAGAAATTCATTCATTTGCCTTTTTAGTTGTCGCAGTTTTGGGGTGAACCATTTCCCTCCTCTGTTTCTTATGTTTTTTTGTCCTCTGTGGTTAGGTTGAAATTTCTTATTTATGTCCTCTACAAAGGACTCCCAGAACTTTATTATGTCCTTTGATGTGTCAGATGGTGAAAGCAGTGTATGGCATGACGCCATTAGGTTGGAGAGGTTTTCTTCCTTCCAGTTTAGCCGTTGTAGGTTAAAAATTTGGGTGTTCAAGGATAGAGGCAGCACTTGCTCAGACTTTTTTGGTAGGATAGTCAAGGTGAAGGTCTGTTGGAAATGATCACTTTCTCCACGTTCCTGGATGTGGAAGTCTCTAATATAAGGGAATAGGTCGGGGTCGGCCAGGGTATAATCTATAGTTGAACCTGAGTTCTTGGAGACCCTCGTTAGGGCAGCCGGTGTATCTAGGTGGCCCCTTCCATTTAAGGTATACAAGTGGAGCGCTTCCAATTCTGTAGCGCATTTCCTTCCCGTTGCACTTTGTCTACCTTGATTGCCCTGCCGTGGATCAATGTGGGTGGGAAGAGTTCCCTCCTGGCGTTGGATTAGATTCATATTGAAATCTCCGGTTATAAGCATGTTTTCGCTTGGATAGGTGGACTTTAACAGGTTGATTACGGTTACTAGTTGTTTTATCCTTTTCCCTTTTTGTTTTCTGCCGGGGTGCATATAAAGGTTCACAATCAGGAGGCCCATGTTAGGGGAAATTTCAATTTTGATGCATTGCATCCATGTAGAATCAAGGTCAATACGACTATGTGACCAAAGGAAGTCCATCGATGTAAAAATGGAACGGCCTCCTTTTGCCCTGCCGGAACGTGCCTCTTTGTGTGCTGGTATGAAGAATTTTTTGTATCCCACGAGAGGCGTGTTTTTGGTCTGCCATGTTTCCTGGAACAATAGTATTTTAAATTGAGTAATGAACTCTATAAAGACTTCTTCCTCCAGCTTCGCATTTAGTCCGTTGACATTCCATGAGCAGATCGTACAGCACTGCTCTTTCCCAGCCGTTGGTCTACTGTTAATTCATTCTCTGTTCCTATGGATTGATGCCAGAGGGGCATGTCGGTGCCTTTCGGGCGTGTCTGCCTCCTGTTGGGCAAACGTGATTGTAATTTGCCTGAGTTGGTGACCTTCTTCTTCTATGCTGCTTCTTAAATCTGGGCCTTTTAGGAGACTTCGTTTTAGATTTTGTTTCCGCAGCGGGCTGGGATATCGAGCGGGCTCCACTTTTTTCAGATCAATACCCCATAAGGCAAAGTCCTCCCAATGAGTCAGGATCAATTCTGCGACGATGTGGTCAGTCCATGTTGTTATCGTGGAATCAGAGCCTTGTTGGAGAGGGTTTGGTCTGAACTCTACTAATTCCAAGTCGCTTGATTTTAAATGTTGCAGGCCTGGTAGTTCTTCTAAGAGTCTTAAAATGGCCCCTCTTTTCAAGATGTCATGGATCCCTCTTGAGCAGTATTGCGGAGTTAGCTCGATTTTGTTGCTTAAGGTGTGCCGCTTTTGGATTTTTGATCGTCTGCTCTCTTCGATGATTAGGGGAGCCGTACCTGCCCGGTCCACCTCTGGCTCTAATATATGCAGGTTGACTGTCTGTACACTGCTTGTAGTTGCTTGTCGGTTGAGGTCTGGAGCTGATGGTACTTTGGTTTCTCCACCCTGCGTGTCTCGTGAGGTTGTTCCCTTTATCTTTGCGGGTTTATCTATATCGACTTGTCTTTTATTTCCTAGTGCATGAGTGGATAAGATGTTATCCTTTAATCTGTTTCTTTGCTCAGTGTTTGTGGCTTGCTCTTGGGTTGGTGATTTGCAATTTGGCTTTTCTCCGGGTGGATTGAAAATACTGTACACTTTTTTTGCGTTCTGGTTGAATTTGTGCAATCTGTGGCTCCTTTTGGAATAGTAGTTTCCTTGTCAGGGAGGTAAACTTTTGAAGTAGACCCTTGCTCTGAGGTTGTTCTAATTTGAGGTGGAACACCCTCTAGCGGCTCCTTAACTTCGATGTTATTGGAATTGTTAATTTTTTTGGGAAGCGTTGGTGGTACGCGTCGGCTGTGTGATTTTGCTTTTCTAGCTTTCCTTAAGCGCTTCCTTTCTCTCTTAGTGAGCATGTGTACCTGTACAATGAGATTGGAGCTGGGTACAGCGTTTAGTAGTGGTGCTTCCTCTCCGTGATCTGCTAGGTTATGTTCGTCTGAGCTTGCTGGCGTCATGATGTAGTTAGAGGTGGGGGAGTCTAGTTGGTCTTGGGATTCCAAGCTGACTTCGCCACTACTGACCTCAGTCGGCCTGCCTAAACCTTCTATGGTGTACTGTTGGCCGGTTGCTTGACTTATGGTTGTAATTGTTTCCGAAGATGAATCCGTTGAGGATTCCGTGACAGCCCCCAATATCTGCATCATCAGGCTGGGTACTGTAGCCAGTTTATCAATTATGTCGGAACAGTGGCAAGTATAAAAGGTGGAGTCCTTGTTAAGTTGCACCTTTATGATCACATTATTTAAGTCTTGTAGATTTGACTCAATTCCCTGAACATGGAAGGCCAGGAGGTTGAGCAGGTCGACTTGCGTGTCCAATTTGTCCGCATGGTAGGACATGGCAGCACCTATGGTTTCCATTGTCTTTAATAGTTGCGGCCAAATGGAGGCCGTATGAGTGCTCTCTGGTGTTTCCCCCTGAGTATGACTAAGTGTGGGTGAGGTGGCAGGATGCTCGCGGGGGTCTGATTGGTTGCTATGCTCACACGGTTGCACACTCCTTGGCGATGGCCTTTTAACGGTGCTTTCCTCCTTTACAGGACTTTGATCATATTGGACTGAGGACTGACGCATACTTCGTTCCAGTTCTACAGTCTCCCTTGCTGTTACATTTTCTTCCTGTAGCTTCGATGACTGAAGGGGGCGCTCCTCGATTGTTATCAGGGTCGTTTTCTGAATGAATTGTGGACTTTGCTCTAGAAAAACCAAGTCATTAATTGTGTCCGGTGCCCAGTGGGCCAAGGCGCGTGCCGGTGATGTATGGGGTATTTGTTATAGCTTGGGAGATAGATACCCCCTAAATTGGTCCGAGCCTTTGGCTAGTTGTCGGGTATTTAGGTCTTCTGACCCGGGAGGGCCAGATCCCCCGTTCCCAAGGTTCCTTCTTGTTTTTGTGTTGAAAACATTGCGAGGTTCGCTGTGACACCTTGGGTGAAACGGTGGTGATGATGGCAATATGGCACCTTTGCTCGTGCCCTCCTTGAAGGCGTTAAATTGAGTGCTGTTAGATTTAGAGCTAACTTCATGTGGTGGGAGTTCCGATCCACTCCCAGTGGAAAGTCTTTGTCAGACTTTAAGAAAGTCGGTAATCAATGCCCGTTTGCTTGCTTTGAGGAGCGGAGTTTGAGCTTTGTGGGTCGGCGATGGCGTTACGTCGTGATCAGGTAGAACCTTGTTCTTAGCTGCGGGGCTACAAACTGTGCTGATCTTGTAGAGCCCCATAACTCCCACATCTGAGCTCTGCAAACCTGGTTTGTCATGTTGATGTGTCGAGCCCAAAGGTTTTTTTTCATGATCTGTTGAACTGATACCTTGCTCTTCCGAGATTGGCTTTTTGGGGCTTTTGCCTGCAGCAGGCCCTTCCTCTGCCTTATTGGTCGTGCATGGAGGGTCCCCCTTGGCTTTTTTTATCTTCCCCTGTGATTTTTCCGCAGGGATTTCCTCGCCTCGTAGCTTCCCTGATCTCATGATCGAGATGCTTCAGGTTGGGCAATACGATTAATCCTTTGGTTGGTAGAGTTACTTGAGCTGCGGATTCCGTCGGTGGGCCGGAGCCGGCCTGCTTTTTAACTTTATGCTAGTTGATTTTGCTGATTGAGTTTTGCAACTTGTGATGATATGGTAAAATGGTGGGCGGATGGCAGGCCGCAGGTTGAGAGGCGCCTGCTGACCCCTCGTGGAGTAACTACGAGAGGGGTGATTTGTGATATGCCGACCCTTAGCGTTTGGGGTTTTGGGGGCTTGGGCGGCTCTGGGCACTTTTATTGCAGAGCGGGGGTACAAGCGCCGTTGGTCAGCTTGTCCCCAGCTTGGACCCAGCTTTCCGGTTTGGGGGGGCACCAAGCAGAGCGCACAGGGGGACCGCAGGCTGAGAAACCTAGTCACACAGCCTCCCTCGGTCTACTCCCCGGGCTCTTACTTTGCAGCTGCCTCTAACGGCAGCCGCGCTTGTGTCCTCCCCTCCTGCCTCCGCCTCTTACCTCTCCAAACACCAAGACGCCGTAGGAGTAATGCTCAATTCCTTCTGCCGCAAGGGGTGCAGCCTTGGAACTGAGAACCGGACCCAAGCCGCTTCTCGCTTCTCACTTCCTAGGGAATTCCGGAACCCCCTGAGCTTGCGATGGCCGCTGTGCTGCGGAGGAAGAAGGGGCAAGATACCAGAAACACCAGCTTCTATCCCCCTTCTCTTGTGGCTTCTCTTGCGGCTTCTCTTGCCGCGGCTTCTCTTGCAGCTGCTACCGTGCTCCTCTACTGCCGGACTCCTCTGACTGCTGCGCTCACAGTGGCTCACTCAGCAAAAGAATAAACACTCTACCTATGGAAACTCTAACCTAGCAACACATTTGCGACCGCTGCTTTGTAAAATGAGACATTCTTAGCTTTGTATAAGGTATGGCGTCCCTACGGGTGCTGTTCCAGGTTGAGAGATGGTAATTGTTTGTAGATTAATTTCTTGCAGATTATATGCAAGATGCACCCATACCCCTGCAAGTTGAAATATACTAGTAGTTAACCAAACACAATAAACCTGCATGGTCATCATAACATTTTGGGCAGAAGTGTGCTGCTTTTGGAACATCCCTAACCTCTGGCAGTCCAAAGAGTAAATCTGATGCATGAGACCAAAGGGGAAATTTCACCCATGGAGCACACTGCCAAAGTCCTGTCCCTGTTTGCAGATCTCATTTTTTTGTTGAGAAAAATAGAACAGCGCCCCTCCCCTGCCTCTAATAACAGCATGGCTCCGGTTTACATGACATGGGAAGCAGGTAATGCTACCCAAATCTTGCTGTTTTGCTGGTTCAATTCTGAGAGTGTTTCTGGGAACCTCTAGTAGATCCATCAAACATATGGCAAGATGTTGAGGGGGATGTGTAGGAAGATGACTCTGTATATACTATACCAAAGTACAGTATAGTGTGCACAGAGTCCAGTGGATCCCCAAAGATAGGCAGAGGTAAAAGTAGATAATACCTTACTCTCTATTTATGAAAGTGTGGGTGAGCAGTAAGGCTTCATCAGAGGATATATTTAAGCATCTGTTGTACACACTCAGGCAAGAAATGATGTCTCACACTCAAAGACTTAACTCAGGCCAATTTGTTTATGTACAAAATATTATTTAGTTATTTTATTTCTAGAACCAAGCCAAGCCTGGTGCAGGTAAGTGAAATAATACTTTGCAAAATCGTATGCAGTGATTTACAGTTGAATACAGGTTCAAAATTACAACAGTTTGAAATGACTTTTTAGTTACTTTACAAATTACTGTGCACGTTACTTTTTAGATTACTTTTGAAGTTACTTTTGCTAATCAGTGTGATATGCTGCGATATCACAATGAGACATTTCCTAGACAAAAGGTAAGTCACTTTTAGTACATTTGCAGTTTTTCAATGTCTCATACAAACCAACTCCACACTTAACAGAATTTTCAAGGAAAAGCAGTCAATGCTGTGCTGAGGCCCAATGTTATCCAAATAGGAATAGGGGGCATCCAGTTGGTGGCTGCTCACGAGCAGGCCACAAGGTTGTGGGAGCCAAGCTCCAGGTGTTAGGCTCAGTGCAAAGGGGTATCCGAGTTAGCACATAAGGTGCACCTGCAGCGGCGCAGGGACGGCTGGGTGCAGGGTGCTGTTTTGACATTGGGTGCCCTGTTGTTTTCAATGGGAGTTGCCGGTTTTTGATTTTGGTTGCAGGTTCGGTCCAGAAAGACTTCTGGGAGGAAGCAACAGCTGGGCAGGAAAGTTAAAGGGCTCGGGGACGTAGGTGCTCTCTTCTCCGGAGCGCAGGGTGGTTGGATGCAGGGGTGTCTTTTGAGGTCAGATTTCACCTTACCGGGGCACTTGCGGTTGGGGGGTTCTCCATGCAGAGGCTGCAGGCCACATCGGGGAGTCCTGGAGGGATCAACCCATGGTGGACTCGGATGCTGGAGTGTGGTTGGGAGTTTCTCCATGCAGAGGCTGCCAGCGACGTTGGGGAGTCCAGGAGGGGTCAATCCATGGTGGACTCAGACTCTGGAGTGCTGGGGGACCTCGCTGGGACTAGTGGGCCACCCGGATTCGACTGTAGGTGTCAAGTGCAGTGGTAGATCCAGGCATCGGGTTTCTTTGTCCTCAGCAGTCTCAGAGTCTGTCTTGGGAGTTTCTTTTGAACAGAGCTGCTGTTCACAGGAGACCTGGTCTTTTTTGAAGCCAGTCAGTTCTCTAAGGGTTCTGGAGGTCACTGGCTGCAGGCAGGGCCGGCTTTAGGGCAGTGGGACTGGTGCGGTTGCACAGGGCGTTGACCTGTGGAGGGGCGCTGGCCTCAGATGGGGCGCTATGTTTAGCAATAATTTATAATTGGAGAGATGAAAGGGCACTTTTGCCTGGTGGTAGTGAGAAAATCCAAGGAGGTAGTCATTGGGCGCCGAAAATGATTGTCGCATCAGACGCCACCAGTGCTAAAGCCGGCCCTGGCTGCAGGACAAGGCAACTTCTGGCGCAGGGTCTCTGGAAATTGCAGACGGGCTGGTAGGGCTGGGGGCAAGTCAGTTCTTCTCTGCAGTCTCATCTTCTGGGCGTCTCCTTTCGTCCTTCTTCTTCGTTGGTTGCGGGAATCTCCCTTCTTGGTTCAGGACTGCCCCTTAAATACTGTATTTAGGGAGTGTTTTAGGGGTCTCTGGGTCAGTTGTCAATGGGCTACTGACCATAGGGTGACTACACCCTTGGTGTGCTCAATCAACGTCGGGGAGTGGGCACAATTCCTGATTGGAGATTGCTTGCCATCTGCAAGATGGCGGGCACTGAAGAGTTGGCTTCACTTTTCCTCCCCCACCTGAGGGGTGGGGTTGGCAGAGGTGGGCACACCTTCTGGGCTGTGCTAATTTTTCCCGCCTGTCTTCCTGCCGAAAAGGAGGGTAGACAGGAAGGAGGCCTGCTCCTGATAGCAGGAGAGACTGGGGGTCGTGTTACAAAGGTGGCAAGGCCTTTGAAGCTCCCCTGCCAGAGATGGTTCTTGCTGGCCTGGGGGAGGTGTGACCCCTCCACGCAAGAAAGGCTTTGTTTGTGGGCCCAGGGAGCGGAGGCTCCCACCCCAGGGGTCCAGAAACATGTCTTGTGGTGGCAGGCTGGTGTTTTCTACCAGTCAGGGAACCCACCAGAGGCTGGTCGTTTTTCTGGGGTCATGTATAAGATGCCCTCCGAATGCATTGTGTAATAAATCCCACACTAGCATCATTGCTATATGATACCAAACTTCCTAGAATTCAGTGAAGCGATTGTTGTGCTGTGGAGTTTGTAATGACAAACTCCCAGACCATGTACTGTTTTATGGCTTTATTGCACTTACAATGTCTAAGAATGGACTTAGACACTGTACCCTCACCAGTGATATAGTGCACGCAGCTAGAGGGGCGTCTTACCTATAACATAGGCAGTGGGTTGCAGGCATGGCACACAGGTAAGTGTGCCATGTCGACTCTTCACTTTTCTCTGCACCAAAACACGCAGCCTGCAGTGGCAGTGTGTGTATGTGTTAAGGTACAGGACCTCTAAGGGTGGCACAATATTTGCTGCAGCCCTTAGAGGCCTTTCCTGGTCACAGTGCCCTTGGTGCCTATGGTACCCTTTACAAGGTACTTACATGTGGCCAAAGAGGTACCAATTGGAGGTACAAGGTACCATTTTTGGAAAGAACTCAGGCCCTGGGAACCTGATTGGCAGGGACCTCGGGCACATCAAGTCAAGTGCATCAGAAATCTGGCAAAAAGTGGGGGGTGGTTACTGCAACAGAAACCCAGGGTCCTACAAGATGATCTCATGGAATCAAGAAGTTCCCAAAAAAGAACCTTGGATAACCCTTCCCTTTTTTGAGTGAAAATGGAGAAGTCAAAGCCATTCCAATACTGAAATCCTACTAGTAGGTAAAAATGATGTAAACAAGAGCAAAGGGCCCACTTAAACACCCAGGCTAGTCTCCATTTTGAGTCCCTAAAATGAAAACTCAGGAATTGTAATTGCATTTATGTAGCACTTACTGCCCCAGACAATGCATTAAAGTGCTTTTTGGCAAGTAGCACGCTACTCGGGAACTCAAAATGGATTAGTGGTGGATTAATATAGGGAAATATAATTTGTTAATTTGAGCATTAGACATGTGAGTCTGTTAGTTGGATTGAATAGGATAAAGGAGGAGTAGGGGAGTGAATAGTCTAGAAATAACATTTTTGTGAGATCATAGTAGAAAAATGAGGTTTGGGGTGAGTCAAAGGACGGATAGAGGAGGTAAGAGTCTAGAAAGGTTTATTAGGGATGGATGTGAAGATCCATTAAATGTGCTTCCTGGGGTATTCTGTATGTACTTTATATAGCTTTGCATACCAGTTGAAGCCTAAACTGTTGCTATATCAGTAAATGGAGTTCACCTGGGGGCCTGGTTTTGGAGCTAAATACTTATTTTCCAAGATGCTGGTGTTTCTTAAACTCAAATGTAGCTAGATGGGGCAAGTTGCCTTGTACGTTTTCCTGATATTTGTCCCATCCCTGGTGCCTTTGTGACTCTCCAGCTCTTTGAGTGTTCAGTCGTTTTTTTTACGGCTTTTTCTCTTTGTATCTCTTTTGGGACTTTGACACACAAATCAGGACCCAATTGGCCTGGCAGGCCAATCCTAATCTCTTTGTTTTCTTTGTTCTTTATTTTCTTTACACCTTTTCCCTAACTTAATTATTATGGTTTTGCTTTTTAAGTATGGTATCGAATCTAGGCTGGGAAGAATGCCTGCTAATATGGATCCCAGGAAATATTAAAACATTTTAATATGGGTTTTTAAATGTCAGATATTGGCATTCTATTCTGTGCATTTATTTGGCATAGAAACAGAACACAAGCCTACTAACAGAAACAATTTAACAAGAGGATCGTGCTTAAGGTACATAGTTCAGTTCGACATCCAATGTGGACGTGTGTAGCCTATACTGGAAGGCATGGAAATTAGAAGGGAGGCAATTGATGGTTTAACACTGATACTTACTTTCCTCTGAATATTGTCCCTTGAAGGCAACCTAAATATTCCAGAAAAACCTCGTAAACATATTAACAATTTATTTTATTCAAATATGATTGTGATTAAAATTGTATTTCATTTAAAGCTTTAAAATTGAACTGTACTAAAAGTGCATTATGCAAGTGGTCAAGACACAACGGCACTAAAACTCCTGTGACTGGACATCTTTTGGTTCTGCTGAAGATCCCTTGGCAGTCTTCTTGGGTAGAAGCACGGCCTGTATGTTCGGTAGCACACCGCCTTCAGCATTGGTCACACCAGAAAACAGTTTGTTCAATTCTTCGTCATTCCTGACCGCCAGCTGCAGCTGTCGAGGAACAATTCTGGATTTTTTGTTGTCCCGGGCAGCATTTCCTGCCAGTTCCAGTACTTCTGCAGTGAGGTATTCCAAAACAGCAGCCATGTATACTGGAGCACCAGAGCCGATACGCTGTGCGTAGTTTCCTTTCTTCAGAAACCTGTGGATGCGGCCAACTGAAAACTGCAGACCAGCCCTGGAGGACCTAGTCTTGGGACCAGCCTTCTGCTTCACAATTTTCTTGCTACGTCCAGATATGACCTTTTACTTGCAGTTACACCAACGATTGCAACTTCAAATGCCTGTCTGGTGGCTCAGTGGACTAATGCATCCCTCTACAGGGTCTCGTGTTCGACCCCATGGTCACAGGTTCAAATCCCGGTGGGTCCACTCAGTCTTTCATCCGTATGAGGTCGACAAAATGAGTACTATTGAGTTGTGTAACAATAAGCATCTGTTATCCAGGACCAATATTGTGATTAGGCCGTAAATCATGGGGTTAACGATGGAGGAATGCAATGGATTTTCTTAGTGATAAAGCACACAGCACTTATAACATGTTTATATATATTGGTGTGCCTAAATTCCTTTATTATAACAAAACACTGAAAGATATGTTCTGATCGTTAGGATCTCATAAGAAATAATAATGTATTGCACTGAACTGGTGGTCAAGGCATACAGTGAAGCATGCACCAGTGTACTGTGTATGCTGGTACTTCAGTCTCCTTTGATGCACCAAGCAGACTCTTTTCTTTAAAATGTTAAAAGCACCCCACGAGTGATGACAACATTAACAGTTTTATGTTTTTGAGATTTTATAATGCACAGGATTCTCCAATTATTCGGCCTCCTAGCACCTTGCAGTTTAACAAATCCTAATAGAGATATTTATAATCATACTTATATTTTAAGCCTGCAATTAAGTATAAAAGGTTTAAAAAATAAAAATTTTGTCTGCCTAATGTCTATCACTGATGTGGAAACAATTGGAGAGAATCATATTTTTCCATAAAATGTGCATCTGTTGTCACCCCTTCGCCTCTGAGCACTCTTCTGAAAAACTCAAAAAGGGCTTTATAGGCCTTCGGGCGCAAGAAGATCACCGCCGTCTTGCTACTTTTATCAAATCATCCTGTTTCTCAGGGCAGATTGAATCATTCAAAACAGAAACAAAATAGATTTTTAGTTGCTGTTTCATAGCTTTTGATACTATTAATCTGAGCACTTTAATTAGTCAGTCACAACAGTTGTCCAGGACATCTCCAACACCCCCAAATGTTTTCAGTCTTTTCTTTTAAGTCAGACCCACCAGGTAGATTGAAAGTCCCAGTGGTGGCATCTGCACTCGAAGTTCCTCAGGGCTCGGCCCTATCCCATTGTGTTTTTAATGTGCATATAAGACCTTGGCATCACTAGCTCGATGCATGGTGAAGGTGAAGGTGAAAGCATCAGGGATCTTTTCAATAGAGTGAGTATGGAGGGTTAGATTAATCAATTGACCAATTCTTGTTTTCATCATATTTTTTTCCAACTAGGCTACAAGCGTAGGTGATGGAAGAAAATGGTGACACTATGACTAATGCCATTATTGGATTTAAATGATTCAGAAAAGGGGGTGGTGATGAACAGAGTGCCTGAATTAAGCAGACCACTCTTACCCAGTCCAAAGATCAGGGCTTGATCCATCACCGTTTTTTAGCTCACTGCACCATCCCAGCTCAGAACTTGGCTATATGCAAATTAGTCTGTTCCTGTCCCAGTGCATGATGGGAACAGGGCAAACCAAACTACCAAGCCAATTCTTATACTGGGAAGGAAACAAGCTACCGGGGACCGGTTTCTGGCATTTCAGCCTCGTCGGCCCGGCTTGCTTGAATCCTGATGGTGCAATGAGCAAGGGACTCACATCTGAGTATACCCTTCCACGCTTATGGTGGACAAAATGATTCAGAAAAGGGGGTGGTGATGAACAGAGTGCCTGAATTAAGCAGACCACTCTTACCCAGTCCAAAGATCAGGGCTTGATCCATCACCGTTTTTTAGCTCACTGCACCATCCCAGCTCAGAACTTGGCTATATGCAAATTAGTCTGTTCCTGTCCCAGTGCATGATGGAAACAGGGCAAACCAAACTACCAAGCCAATTCTTATACTGGGAAGGAAACAAGCTACCGGGGACCGGTTTCTGGCATTTCAGCCTCGTCGGCCCGGCTTGCTTGAATCCTGATGGTTCATCACCACCCCCTTTTCTGAATCATTATTGGATTTAGGCTGGATCATTTAATACTATTCTGGTGGGCAAATCCAAGAAAGTTATAGTGTGAATTCTGAGATTCCAGAAATATGCAGGGAGCCATAGAATGTTTTAGACCTCAGAATTATAGCAGCCCAGCGTGTCAAATATTGTATTGGCTGCCTACTGCCACCAATATAAAATATCAAAAACTGTCATTGATTTTTAGGTTGTTTATCAGGGTGGACAAATCAACAGGCTACTTAAGTGCAACAGCAAGAACAGGAATCCTCAACCCAAAGGTGGTTGGTGGTAGCTAGGATCAAACAACTTACACTGGGATGTAAACTAATTCACACAGAAGACCGATGAAGCACAGGCCTCACCCATGAATGCTGACTTTCAAAATATGTGCTCCAGTATAGCAGCTGACAGAAAAATTTCCTGGGGATCAATAATGCATGGCCACCGAATACCTTCGGGTTTGGTGTTCACAATGTCATTTGATTTGATGTGAAGGTGGACTCCAAAATCTTAAGATACTCTAGCACAGGATAGAACAGGATAGCGAACAGGAGAAGTAGGGAGTTAAGGACGTGCTGTGTCTCATCACACATGGTTGTATCTTCCTCTTGGGGAATCAATTGACTTGAGACATGATGTGATTGGAGCACAAAAAGGCATCCAGGTGTTTGGTTCATCCAGGGACCTCCCACATGAGCTCACGGCTCTTCTATCACTGGAACCGCAGGTAGAAGATTTGGATTTCCACAGTAAAGGTAAGCTCCTTGAAATGGGCTTCTAAAGGAGAGTGGTCTGTTTCTCTGATTTCTGGAGATTGTCCCAACTCCTTTTTGTAACAAAAACCGGTGACAAGTCATTCTTATGGTTTCACCTCTTGTAAATATCTCAGGGTCTCAGCTTGGATGAAAGGGAACCCAGTTTGTCAATCTTTGCGACAACATAATAGCTGCTAAAGAGAAGGGGACAGGAGAACTAGTTGGAATGTCCAATCATGGAGCAACATAGTTGAAACATTTCATTGAGCCAAATCGGAACATAGCGGGTCTAGGCATGGACAGGGGTAGGATCAGGGAGTTATACTGCATTTTGATGTGGTAGGTCTTATCACCCAATAGTGAGGCATTTTGTATTGGAGTCTACAGCTCAAGCCTTACCTTTCTTCGTAGTCTGCAGTTTCCCAGACACATAGGACTCACTACTTCTCTATTTCAGAACTCAACCCTTCATCCTCATCTTCCAAAACCACAGAAGGGTTAATCTTTTCCACCTCTTCCCAAACTAATCTGCTCTCTTCATCCCTACAGTGCTCAAATTATTCTGATCCAAATAATGCCAGACGTTGTTTTGGCTTTACTACTCCTTACTGGGGACTAGTCAGAGCTTCATAGTATTGTCTTTCTTTCTTCCTACTGCATTGCTGTGTAATTTAGCGTTATATTTAAATTAGGCAAATACCTTTGGGTGCAAGGGCTAAAGTATTGAAGACCAGCTTGACCCTGAGATTCCTTTTGAACTTTCTTATCCTTAGGACCCCCAGAAGCACACAAGACACCCCTTTGAATGTCCTGGCCCTTTACCATGTGTTCCTAGATCCCGCTCTGTATGCATTCATTCAGTGGAAGTAAATGATCCCAGCAATGGTAAACCTGGCTAATTGTAGATAGGGAAGAATTGGTTTCTAGTACTGGAGAGCATAGTTAAATATGGCTGTGCACCAACTGTCTGTTCCACTACCCCCAACCATTGACTAACAGAGTACTAGCACTAAGCAATAATCGTAAAACGTGGAGCCCTTCAAGCAGGCCATTATAATGGGTGCTTGCAGGAAAAACAGAAGGCTGGTTGGAATGCTATTTCCAGATGATTACAAACACTGACATAAACTGGTGAGTGTGAACATCACAGACCACAAAAATTCAGTGCTTCGTGTATCTTGACAACATGAGGCAGAGCCTTTGCATGTGCAAGGGGGGCTCTACCACCACTATATATATTTTTTAAATCCATGTAAAGACATCTGTCTGTGAGAGAAGGTTGAATGGATGTATGGATGAAAGAAGACTCAATGACTTAAGGGCTCACTGACGTGTATTTTTCAATCAATCAATCAATCAATCATTTTAAAGCGCACTACATACTCGCGAGCGTCTCAAGGCGCTGGGGGCGGGGGGCGTTACTGATCGAACAGCCAGGTATTGAGTATCCTCCTGAAGGTCAGCAGGTCTTGGGTCTGTCGTAGGCTCAGTGGGAGGGTGTTCCATGTTTTGGTGGCGAGGTGGGAGAAGGATCTCCCACCGGTGGTTGTTCTTCGGATGCGCAGGACGGTGGCGAGTGAGAGGTCGGCGGAGCGTAGCTGGCGGTTGAGGAGGTAGAAGGAGAGCCGTCTGTTGAGGTAGGCTGGGCCGGACTTGTGGAGTGCCTTGTGTGCTTGGGTGAGGAGCTTGAAGGATATCCTCTTGTTGACGGGGAGCCAGTGCAGGTTTCTCAGGTGGGGGGTTATGTGACTGTGGCATGGTATGTCGAGGATCAGTCGTGCCGAGGCATTTTGGATGCGTTGTAGTCATTTGATGAGCTTGGTCGGGGCTCCCGCGTAGAGGGCGTTTTCATAGTCAAGTCTGCTGCTGACAAGGGCCTGGGTGACTGTCTTTCTTGTATCTGTCGGGATCCATCTGTAGATCTTGCGGAGCATGCGAAGGGTGTTGAAGCAGGAGGAGGAGACGGCGTTGACATGCTTGGTCATTGAGAGCGTTGAGTCGAGGATGATTCCCAGGTTGCGTGCGTGGTCCGTGGGGTCGGGGCTGCCCCCGGTGACGTTGGCCACCAGGAGTCGTCCCAGGCTGAAGGGTTCGAGCCGCGGCTGAGGACCTCCTTCTTGTTCGAGTTCAGCTTCAGACGGCTGGTCTTCATCCAGTCGGCGACAGCCTTCAATCCTTCGTGGAGGTTGGCTTTGGCGGTGATGGGGTCCTTGGTGAGGTAGAGGATCAGCTGAGTGTCGTCGGCGTAGGAGATTATGTTGAGGCCGTGCTGTCAGGCTACGTGCGCGAGCGGGGCCATGTAAATGTTGAACAGCGTCGGACTGAGGGAGGATCCCTGGGATACGCCTCAGATGATCTTGGAGGCTTTGGAACAGAATGGGGGGAGGCAGACGCTCTGGGTTCTGCCGGAGTGGAAGGAGGTGGTCCAATCCAGAGCCTTGTCTCAGATCTCTGCGGCATGGAGGCGTGCACGTAGTGTGTGGTGGCAGACGGTGTCGAAGGCGGCAGAGAGGTCTAGGAGGATGAGTGCTGCGGTCTTGCCGTTGTCCAGCAGGGTCCTGATGTCGTCGGTGACGGCGATGAGGGCAGTCTCAGTGCTGTGGTTGCTGTGGAACCCTGACTGGGAAGGGTCCAGGATTTTTTTTTTTCGAGGTATCGGGTTAGCTGTCTGTTGGCGGTTTTCTCGATGACCTTGGCTGGGAAGGGGAGCAGGGAGATGGGCCGGAAGTTCTTGAGGTCTCTTGGGTCTGCCTTAGGTTTTTTGAGTAGGGTGTTTATCTCAGCGTGTTTCCAGATCTCTGGGAAGGTCGCGGTCTCGAGGGAGAGAAAGATGATGTTACACAGGTGGGGTGCGATAGAGCTGCTTGCTCTGTTGCAGACGTGGTGCAGGAATAGGTCTGACGGAGAGCCGGAGTGGATTGTGCGCATGGTCTTGATAGTGTCATTGATGCTCACACTGGCCCAGGCTAGCAGGGGGTCGTGGTCGATGGTGTGCAGAGGGTCTGTTGTGTTGCTGTCGGTTGGGGCTGTCTGGGTGTTGAAGCTGTCGTGGATGTCTGCTATCTTGCGGTGGAAGAAGGTGGCGAGGGAGTCGCACAGGGCTTGCGACAGCGGGATGTCTTTGGTGTTGGAGCTGGGGTTGGAGAGTTGCTTCACGATGTTGAAGAGCTCCTTGCTATTGTGTGCATTGTTGTCAAGGCGATCTTTGAAGGAAGTCCTCTTGGCCGCCCTGATGAGGTGGTGGTGGTTGCGGATGGCGTCTTTGTGTGCTGCGTGGCTGTCCGGACTTTGTTCACTGTGCCATTTCTTCTCTAGTTTCCGGCAGGCTTGCTTGGAGGCTAGGAGTTCTGGGGTGAACCAGCTGGCCCTCTTACTGGTGTCTCTGTGGGGGGGGGGTTCTTTAGCGGGGTGAGGGTCCTTGATCCAGTGTCTGAGGCTGTGGGCAGCGCCGTCGGTGTTGGAGGGTTCGGTGGGTGGGCTGAGAGCGAGGTTTGCGTGTAGTTGGTATTCGGTGATTTTGTTCCAGCGGCGGGGGATCTGTTGGGTGTGCTGGTGTGTGGTGGGTTTCTGGAAAGCGAAGTGGATGCAGCGGTGGTCGGTCCAGAGGAGTTCGGTGGTGTGGCTGACGGAGACGTGCAGGCTTGAGGAGAAGACGGGGTTGAGCGTGTGGCCGGCGGAGTGGGTGGGTGTTGTGACGAGTTGCTTCACACACACAAACTAACAATTCCAATCCAACCCACATAATTCCACTACACACCACATGCATACACTCCATAACACATGGCTAAAAGAAATTGCCATTTACAATGCCAGTAGCTCTAACTCAAAAAAATCCGAGACCTTTTGCATTTCCAATGCTTGTTCATTAAGGGATATTTTAGGCAGGGGTAAGTCAAAATGTTTGGAGAGCCCACAATTTTAGGTAATAATAAAATGTTATAAATACGAAGATGTGGAATATATCTATACAGTGGTATAATGAAAAATAACTAGTGCACTTCTACAGTTATCAGTGAAAGGCCCTTATAAATAAACCTATGTTTCAATTAAGGACTTACCTGATTGGGCCTTGCTGAGGATTGAACTTCTCCTGCAATGCAGAGGCCTAGATTACGTCAATATATGTTGTCCTAGAATTCCCTCAGCCACATAAAGGATCCTAGGGCGTTGATGGCACTGTCCTGTCAGATTAGGCTTCAGATCAAACTAGGAGACGGACCCACAACAACTGAGTAGCAACTCTCTTTTGGCCCTGATTACAAGTGCAGGTCTAAATTCCGGCCCCTGGGCAAGATTGGAATTACGAGTTGCGTATTAATTATTACAACCTCACAGTTTCCCCTCATTAATTCCAGCAGGTCTACAACTATGCCATCAACACATGCATAATTCAGTGTGTTAAATTACGATTCTGCATGTTATGCCTCATTTGCAAGTTAAAAAGTTGGAATATTAAGTATTTACTACATGTGGTAAATATCTCGCTCCCAAGTAATGAAGTAATGCGGTTTCCTGGTGCTCTGACTATTGACACTGTTTCCTTTTTGCTTGAATTAAATGAACTAAAAAAAAAAGTTAAACAAATAAAGATAACAAAGACCACAAAAAAGGAGGACAAACCAAAACAACCCCAACAGTTCAGGCAGAGATGCATTATAAGTTACCACACACATTCCTGAACACTTTTAAAATTATAAACAAAAGGACCATCTGGTAACGATAGACCGAAAAACTGGAGGAAAACAGGCTCGACTGACAACTTGGGACTGGTTAAAAGTCCTGGACATGCGGCTGTCGCTAAAACACACAAAGGATTTGACATACCTTTTTATCGAAACAGAGCTGCACGGTACATTAAGAGCTGCTTTGTGATATAAATTTAGTAGCATTTCGAGCCCAAAAATCCACAGACAACAGAAGAGGGAAACATGGCCCTCTGAAGCCTCCCTGCTGCTTGCCCTGACCTGTCAGTGGGTTTAACAAAATGCTTTGAAAATAACATCTGGTCGCGGTCTGGAATACCACTTCAGCTCTGAATGGGACTGAAAACTGGGAAATGCTTTTAGCAGACCGTGTGTCGGTCAAAGAGAATGTTCTTCCTGGGTCGATGCATCACGTCGGATCACTCTTACACAGATGGGCTGTTACAGGAGTGGCTGGTGTGTTAATGAGGCCCTGGAGCACTTTTCTGCTTTTCAATGCTTTTAAAAACAGTTTTATGACATCCAAACTGTCCACGACATTATTCTGCTGATTAATGTCGAATACTGATTAGTGAAATTTATTTTCAATTAAGTGATAAATAAAACTTGGCTGTGATTCCTCTCAGTTTTAAAGGTATTCTTTTTGGAAACAAATGTTGCTGAACTTCCCTTGGGCTATGTGTCTGGTGTGGTTAGGACTGGGAGCACAGATACTAACTTTATAACACTCTTGGGCCTGATTCACAAAGGTAACTTATACTTTTTAGTAAGATTACACTGTTGAGTCAGTTTACTACTTTTCGGTATTCACCAACTGCTGTTTTGTAGTCACTTCAGCGGCGGCTCCTCCACTATGGCGGAGGAGCGACGCCCCCCACACCCTCACCAGCTGCCTCAAAGTGGCAGGAAAGGAAAACTCATACGATAATAAACATGTTTCATTCTCGCTTTATTTTTCCTTTCCTGCTGAGTCTTTGGGGTGGGGCCATGAGAGTGACAGGCGCAGGAGGAGTGGTAGTGCACTATGATCAGTTTGGGCTTGCTAAACCGTCATGCGCACTGAAGCTCTCTCCAACCAGAGTTGTGTTGGAGACAGCAGGCACAGGCTCCTAGTCTTACTGGGAGAGCAAATTAGCGCAAATTCAGTGCGATTAGGCCAATCCTGATGCTGCTTTCATGATATGAGAGCAGCCTTAGGATTGGCCACAGTGGAGTCTGGGAGCCAGTGCATGCGAGGAGAGGAGCAGAAGAGCGCAACGCGGCTGCTCCAGGTAAGATTTTTTATTTTTTATTTTGTCATCCTGCAACCCCTACACCCCGCCCCTCCACTCTTCTGCAACACCAACTGCTACTGAGTAACTTAAACTTTTGTGCAACTTACACTTTTGTAGTACGTCCAGAACTACTCGTGGCCAACCACTGGTTCTGCAACACCCTCCTACAGAAATGAATGGAGGTAGGGACTTACTTCAAAAGTGTAAGTTACTATAAAAGTGCAGTTTTGAATATGGAATAAGTTAACTTACTCAAAAGTGCATGTTGCTACAAAAGTGCAATTTGTGAATATCACTTTGTAGTACTACAAAACATTCTACGAGGTGCAGGTAATGCATCAGGCACAAAGTGTTTTATGGAGCATAGCTCCCCACCTACAAGGAACATTTAAATGTTCTCATTGCTTAAATTGTGCAATAAAATATCTTAATGCCTACCCTGTAATAGGTCTAGCCCTTTTTACATATATGCCCACCATTTACAGATTAAAAGTTACACAAAAAACTGTTGTTTTGTGCAAACCGCCAAATTCAGTGCAGCTTCATGTTTCTCATCAGTCATGCAGCAGCAATGACATCACCAACACTAATAACACAGTGTTTGTGTGTATTGCTTTACAGCGCAAAGCTGATTGAGTAGTCTATCACATAACTTTTGTACTCCAGACATAAATCTGTGTACAATTATCTTCGCACAGACGACCATTCTACGTTACATTACATAAGTTGTGTATCTTTTACACTTGTACGTATTACACATTAAATTATAACAATGCGACACTCTGCCTTCTGCTTTTCGTTTGTCATTAATGTTGGAAAATGGGCCTCTCTGAAGGTTCATCCCAAACTTTTTGCCTTCCTCTTCCACTTTTTCTGACCTTCTTTTTGTTGGATTTAGGACTCTGTGCATTTTACCACTGCTAACCAGTGCTAATGTGCTTGTGCTCTCTCCTTTAATGCATGGTTTGATTGGCGTATACCTAATTGGCATATTTAATTTACATGTAAGTCCTCCGTAGAGTGGTATACCATATACAAAGGACCTGTAAATTAAATGCTACCTGTGGGCCTGCAACACTTATTGTGCCACCCACCTAAGTAGCACTCTATGTCCCAGCTTTGCCATTGCAACCTGAATCCAATGTTACAGTACCATGCCAACATGACATTTAAAACCCCTTGCTAAGCCTCATGTCCCCATTTTATTAGATATATGACACCACTAAGGTAGGCCCTGGATAGCCCATAGGGCAGGGTGCTATGTAATTAACAGGTAGGACGTATACTTTAGAGTTTTACATGTGCCAGTAGTTAAAAACTCCAAAATGTGTTTCCCACTACAGTGAGGGTTACACCTCTCATAGGATAACATTTGGGATTCCTTTTTAACTTTAATTCCTAATTGAAAACAGGTGGGTCTGACATGTTTGGTACCTATGGAATTGTAATGATAAATCCTCTTTAATGGCAAAGTCAAATGTATCATTACAGTTTTGAAAATGCCACTTTTAGGAAGTTGGCATTTTGCTGCTCTTAGCCCTGTGTGCCTGCAATCTGTCTCTGACTGCATGTCTGGGTTGGCTGACCGCTGGGCTTTGTGTATTCCATCAAGACAGCCACACACAAAGGGAGCTTAGGTGTGACTTGATGGACCATCCTGGGAGAATGGGAGGGTGGAGCTTGGCACTGCCTCACAGTTCCTAAGCTGTATTCTGTACCCACACAAGGATTAATCCATTTTTGTTCAGCAGGGTCCCGTATCCAGCTTGCGCTCCATTGCAGTCAGCCTGAACTTTTGACTTTGTCCCGGTCCGGCGCAACCAGATATCCAAAGCCATTGCTTATTGTTTCTAAATGCTATTTTACTGTTTATTCTTTGAAAATTCATATCACAAGTTTTCCTTTTGGATTTTTGTAATTTTGGTCTTGTTTTATTTATTAAATTAAGTGATATGTTTCTCATTTGGTATGAAATCTTTTTGCCTGGTGTTTTTATTGTTTCACTGATTGAAGTGGAAGACAAATACTTTACACATTGCATCTTTAATAAGGCATGACTGCTCTGTGCCAAGCTACCAGAGGGTGAGCACAGGTTAATTTAGGGTGTATTTGTGACTTAACCTGACTAGGATTGTGATTGCTGCTTGGGCAGGGCTTGTATCCCAGTCAACCAGGAACCAAACTTCTAACAATTAGTATTCCATGCAAACCTTAGTCACACTACTTTGCATGACTTTAATAGGTATGGGTTGTATTGTCTGCTCTCGGTATAGATGCCATTCCCGCCCTGTAAGATTCAGTTTGCATACATTATCAGAGGTTGTCCACTGGTGGTGCATTGCCATCAGTGCTGTACTTACAGAAACTCTCATAAAAAAAACTTTTGTGGAGTAAAGTAAATATTCATTTTAGTTGACGATGCTTTGCGTTGCCCAAATACCCACCCATAGCTTTAGGAAATCTAGATCCAAATGGCGGGTTAAAAAATAAATGTGGTCATGTTGGCTAAAACTGGCTGCAGATAATATTCTTAAGAGGAGTTTTTGGGGACTCGTGCAGATTTGCCACCTGCTACTGAGATTTGAGACTGTGCTGCCACAGAGCGCACACTTGAAGTGAACAAAAAGAGAAATTTGTAAAGATTGATGCAAAATAGATGATGGCAATGGTAAAGATAGAGATTAAGGCGTGGTAGTGTTCAACACTTGTCTAAAGAGGAACAAGTGTTGATTTTTGCTGAATGGTAAATCGTGTGCTGGTTTGCACAACGAAGAGTATGGATAACCTACAAAATAGAGAACCTCCATACTGGAGGTTCTACTGCCAACTCTTGGGATTTTAGCTCCTTGTTAGAAAACTGGATAGTTTCTTAGCTCTTGTGTTTTATTAGTACAATTAACATTGAATTAGGTCAGATACATAGGGAGGTGCATTGGTCCAGGTATTCTACCATTTGCAGATACAATAACCATTGACTAGAGAAGAAGATTTAGCAGAAGGATATGTCAATTACAAAGTAAGTTCAAACCAGTGGGGCGTGGCCGAGTAAGCGACCAAGATGGCCGCTTAACTTCGTAGCTCCCGAGGCGTCAGCTGACTTTCCCCACCTACCTGCATTCCCATGCCAGCAGTCCAACTTTTGCAGCAAAGCTGGTGATTGTGGTGCCACCCGGGGATGGATAGGACCAACCGCGGTCCCCGGTGATGCCCGTGGTGCCATGCTTTGGCTGCCCACAATCCCAGAGCTGATGCGGCCCTCAGAGGCCCCGAGACGACAGGGGTCTCGGGTGAGCCTCAGGGCGGGGTCTGATGAGTGCGTGCGCGGGAGCGGGCTGACACCGTCCTGGGAACTTCGGAGAGCCAGCAATTCTGGGGCACGGAACAGGAGCCCCGGATGAGAATGCTGCATAGTTAGCCCCTTCCTCCGGACTATGTCCTGTTTTTTCCACTTCTTTTTGAAGTAAACACCATGAGAGTGCCGCAAGAACCCTGGACCCAAATTATGTGACTCTCCACACCTGTTCAGATGGAGTAATGACACGACGCCTATGGTGGGCCCATTACCATTGCAGGACCTAAACACTGCGCCAACACGAATTGCTGAGGTACGCATTGCCTAATAGCTTCATATTTGGGGGATTCATGCACAGCGTCTTATACACAGCTTACCTGCCCCTGCATTTATTGTGTATCGTAGATCTTCCACGTACCGCCCGGCTGTTAAACCAGGCCTTTACGCAATATAAAGTGTCTGATCCCACACGTTGATCTTTCATCTCAACATCTATTTGACTTGTGGGGACACCTCTTGCACCTCTGCAGTATCAAAATGGGTCGAAACGACCCCAAGCAGCGCCAGTTGAGTTCAGAGGCTGGGAAGAACCCCCGGTGTGAGGACCCCAAAAGCCCATAGAGCCAGAGCCCCAACAGTTGGAAGGTGCTGCCTCTATACTGGCCAAGCTATGGGCCGGATCCCAGTCCATTGATGCCCAACTAGACACTCGTACCACATGCCTTGATGACATACATGGCCAATTGGAGGCGCAGGACCCTCGAATCGGAAATGCGTAATAGCGAATTTCAGATCTGGAAGACACGCAATCCACCACGCAGAGAAGTCTAGAGAAGACAGAGGGCCTACTTAAAAAACTCGCCATGAAGGCGGATAATTTAGAAGCGCGATCGCGCCTGAATAACCTCCGTATTGCTGGTATAGCTGAATTTACAAATACTGGCCCCATGGCCAAATTTGTCAAAACCATTCTCTTAAAGGTGTTTGGGAGAGAGGCTTTTCCCGCCACATTCCCAGTGGAGCACGCACACTGGATGCTAGGACCCGTTCCGGGAACCGGGAACGACCCCGAGAATGATTATTGCCAGAGTACTTAATTACCATGACCGGTATGTGGAACTACAATTGTCAAGGGAACGTGGCTCCCTCAGCTGTCAAGGATGGAACATCTCAATGTTTCCAAATTTTACGCAAATGGTGCAGGAGGCGCACCACAAGTATACAGATATTAGCGCTCCCTCCAGAAAGCAAATATTAAATACGCTTTGCTATACCTTGCCAGGCTCCGAGTTCAGATGGGTGGCAAAACACACATTTCCGACTCTCCTGATGAACATGTGAAATTCTGGAAGAAGCAACAAACCAGGGATAAAACACAAGGGAATGCTGATGTACAAGACCCTGGGTCCTAACGAACACCAGCTGTCTACTGACCTGCCACCCAGCTGGACCCACTCCTGGTTCTGAGGTACAATACTGGCAATTTCTTTGGTGTGTTTGGGGCCGCTGATGGCAGCTGTGCAAGATCCAGTGACCACAACTCTACCACACTGCAATCCCTCAAAATGAACAATTGTTGATGTGAAACCGACACATATTAGGCGGACACAAATTTGTTAAATGCATATTCCATAGACCGACGGCTCAATGGAGTGTTGCCTCCCCCTCAGGATGTTCTCATGTTTGTTCTTTCCTTCCTTCCCTTCTATTTCCCCTTTCCCTTATGTCTGTGATTATTTGAACGGGATTCACCGGGTACCTTGTTTTTGTGTATCTGATGTGGGTGGGGGGGTAGAGGTGGGGTTGGGTTTTCTGGTTTGTTGGTTATTGTCTTGATTCTTGTTGGTACGGAGCAATGTCCCAATCATATAATGATGGGTACACTTTTTAAAACCTTACAAGCAGCAGTGATTTGTCTGATAGTGGTTAAATGATCTCCAAAGACATGCAAGGCCAGTGTCTGAGCCTCAAATACCTGTCCTGGAATGTGAGAGGATTATCTAGCCCTAAAAAGGATGCCAGGTGTAGTGTAGTTCCTATATCCCTGATAGGCTCTGCGCATTGGAATAATATACACTGTAGTTGTGACATAGGACTGAGGTCAGTATGCCTCTATTGAGTACTTAATTACTTGTGTGTGCCAGCTAACTCGGAGGTCACAAGAAACTTCTCAAATGAACAAGAAGGGATTAGTTTCTGACAACCGCATAAACATGACAACTTTGTTTCCTCTAGAACCGGAATTATATCTTTAGAGTCGTGGAAACAATAGATAACTATTTCACTCAGTCAATCGTGCATGCTTCGTTTCTACAGAGTTCTCACAGAAATAAGGAGACAGGGATTTCAATAAAAAGGGTTTATTGAACAGTCTTATTTCTCATGCAAGAGATATGAACTGCTACAATCGTAAGATAGAATGCGAAGTATAATGCGTACAGCGTTATCAGTAAGATAAAATAATACTACAATAGCATGGCTTGTAGCTATGACATATATTCATAAAAATACATACATAAATAACACAGGCTGAAATACTCAGCTGGTGCTTCTAAAAGAATCCTACCCTAGTGTACCTAACCTAAGTGTAGTACGAAGGAAGAAGTAGGTGCTGTTTAGCTATAGTCTAGTTTAGCCAAGAGTTGCCAAAAGTTTCTCTAGGTTCTAGTCCGCTCCATAACTTAGAATGAGTGAGGTTGGAATCTCTTTCCGGGTCTCAATCTCTAACACCCCGCAAGGGGAGTCAGAAACACTGGAGCTGGATACTCTGAGAGGAGGATGATAGCGTCTGGTCAGTGTGTCAGTTGGGGACTTGACTTCCTTCCGAACTTGCCGTGATGAGCCGCGTCGTGCAAGTAGGCAGCCGAACCGTGCCGTACCGTGATTTGCCATGGCAAGTGAAGGTATATTTAAACCTTGAAGGTGTTTAGGAATGCCAGTATTGACGTAAAAGTCGTGCATAAGAACGTCATGAATGAACCCCTAAGGAATAGATGTTCATGCATAATAAATGAGTTCTTGGAGAAATCAATATCCAAGCAAGGGGAAGTCCTAAAGGCTTAAGAGTCTGGTTTTCCAAGAACTCGTTGTGACATGGGTAGACGGATGTAGTTGACCATGCATGTATTTGGTTAGCATGAGCAATGCCTAAATGAGGGCTGGATTTCTATGCCTAAATAAGGGCAATGTGAATTGTACCTATATAATGGCATGAATCGGGGAATCTATATACAATATCTAAATCGACACACAACACAGGTCCTAGCAAATCTGGCCAGACATACTATCCATGTTGCCTTCCTTCAGGAAACACACTACGCACTGCTCCCAGCACACAGTTTTGCGTCCCCTTGGAGGAGCCACCATTTCTTTTCCAGCTCTAGCACATATTTGCGGGGTGTGTATATCGATACATCGCTCTCTCGCCTTTTAGGTTTCAGAGGTTGTAACGGATGACAAGGGCAGGTATCTGTTGGTATCAGGATCGCCTGGGGGGAGAACCAGTTCTTTTTAAATGAATTACCAGCATTTGTGAAACGCACAGCTACCTCTGCAGAGGTGTCCGCTGTCTGAAAGATTAAGCAAGGTATTTCCCAGAGTCACATGGTGCTGGGCTAACCTGCCACCAATGCCGGGGATCGAACTGTGAACCCTGTGGTCCGGAGTCAGGCACCCTGGCTGCTGCGCCACACCCCTTCTTTTTAATAATATGTATGCTCCAAATGTTGATACTACTGATTTATTTCCTAAAATTACGGCATATATTGATCGCCTGGTGCTGATAATATACTTATGGGTGGCGATTTTAACCTCACTCTTGACCCCATGTCTTCCACTACTGGTGCAGACCGTACCACAAAACCCCATGCCACACAGCGACTAATCAACTTGCTGCAGTCCGCTTCACTTGCAGATTCCTGCCACGAGAAATACATGGGAGGCTGTACCTACTCTTTTTATTCTGCCCCGCATGGCTCATGGTCCCGTATAGACCATTGGTACCTCACGCCAAAACTACTCTTAGAGGTACAGGGGATTGACTACCAAACCCGTACACTATCTGATCATGCCCCATTGTTGCTCTTGGTGAATTTCTCCACAGTCCCAAAACGCCGACCATTGTGGAGATTTCCTGCATCGGCACTACTCGACTCTGTATTCTATAGTGAGGTGGGCTATTAGAGAATATTTCTTGTTAAACGAGGGAACTGTAGCCTCACAACTGGTGCTATGGGATGCTTTTAATGCATTTATCCGGGGGGTCTGCATATCTAAACATGCTGGTGTCCTCCGATCCATACGGAGTGACCTTGAGAACATAGAGAAACACCTAAAAGATATGGATGCAACCGCGCAGACTGCCTCATATCCAGAATCCCTGCGCAACCGCGCAGCTCTCTCGACTGAATTCACTGAATCTGCGGCCCACGAGGTCAAATATCCCAGCAAATATGTAATGGCCCGAATATATGGAGAAGGTGAGAGGACCAGCAGAACACTTGCCCGCCTCCTCCGGCCCCAATATCAATCTGTATTCATCACACACCTACACACTGACACTGATATCACATTGACAAGGGTGTCAGACATCACTGCATCCGCGATTAATGGAAGTATATGACGAGGCTCTACAGAGCGGGTCCCTTTCTCCGACTATGCGAGAAGCCATTGTAGCACTGCTGCTCTAACCGGGCAAATCGCCACGTCAAGGTTCATCATACAGACTACTATCGCTACTTACCCACAATTAAAAAATCTTGGCTAAAATATTAGCAACCCAACTAGCATTGCTGGTGAATACTACATTATGCCCCTTTCAGGCTGGATTCATCCCGTGCCGATCTACGGCGCTTAATCTGCGTGCAATTTTCTCTGCAATTAACCAAATAGAACCCACATTGCCGGCAGCCGTCGTTCTCCCAGACGCCAAAAAGGCTTTTGAGTTGTTGGAATGGCCTTTTTTATATGCCATAATGCAAAAACTGGGTATCCCTGTTGGGTTTTTAGTCTGTCTCCTGTATTCAAGCCCAGTGGCCCGACTCAAACTTAATGGTGAAATAACAAATCAATTCCATCTATTACGTGGCACTAGGCAGGGATGTCCCATCTCGCCCCTATTATTTATTGTGGCTATGGATCCCCATGTACGCCACATACAGGAACAGCATCTCCACCACGGTTTGCATTTACATACAGGCTGTCTAGCTGCGACGTTCTATGATGACGACTTAATGTTATTTGTGCGGAAACCGGTTGAAAATCTGTCCCCACTCCTGAGGGAGGTGGTCCGCTTTGGGGGTCTACTCAGGTTTAGTAATGTATTGGACTAAGTTGGAAATGTTCTCGCTGACCCCGGCAACTACTCAAGAGGAGTTCGAGTTCCCCCTGAAGTGGTGTGCATATCCCTCTCAGTACCTTGGCATTTATTTACATTGCAGTGCCCCTGAAGTAATTCGACTAAACTATGGACCTGCAGTGGACCGTCACTCGTCACAGGTTGAAAAATGGATTAAACTCCCCCTCTCCATAGCTGGCAAGATTGCCATAATAAAAATGGTGGTCTTGCCACATTTTTTATACCTCTTCCTAAATATTCCTATCGCTTTAACCACAAAAAATTTGGCCAATGTGAAACGAATCTTGGCTCACTGCAGATATTGTTATCAAGAATGTAACTGATATACCACACTGTGGCTACAATCATTGACTTCTGTTTTTTGTGTGTTTTTTTTCTCTTTTGGGAATTGCTCTTCCGTACCTTGTTTCATTGTTGTAATATTGATGTTTTTCTTCATCGTCACAAGCGTATATTTATGCTGCTATGATCCATGCATTATTATGCATTCACAAGTTGGTGTTAAGCCAGAAAATAAGACTCCCTTCAAACCCCAGTTCGTCTTCCATCGTGATAACCCACCTCCTGAAGTTATCAGTCAGGGTGGCTTGGAGCACATAAAAAAAGAGAGCTAGTACACACAACCATTAAGAAGGCTTCAACAACAGAAGTAAGTAGTTCTCAATAGACTAATACGTACTAGCACCCTCACGATTGACATCACAAATAAAGATGGAGTACAAAAACCCAGGCTTAAAACTGATGGCTCCAAAATCTAATCTACCTAAATTGCCAACCATAGTTTAGGTCAATATTTCACCAGGCTTACTAATTCCAAACAGGGGCAATCAATTGTTGAAAATTGTGGATGCTATAATATTTATAAAAATAGCATAACTGAACATAATGTTGCCAAGCACTGGTGGGCAGTTAAATCCGGTTGAATCCCTATTATAAAATGGAGGTGGCACAAACAATGCACCAGTGTATCAAGTTCAGTCCCAAATGTGCATGGTAGAGTTCCAAGAGACTGATTTAGAGTTTCCCGAAGTTGGAGCCTCCATCGGAATGGTGCTAGAGTGCGCTCGCTACCAAATTCTCTGTCCACCCACCCAATTTAATGGTGGTGAACAACCAGGTTTACGGCAATGGGTGAAAATTTACTCAGTTGCCATGAAATTTCCTCCGAAAGCCCTTTGAAGTAGGTGCTGTCAGAGGTAAGCCATCCAGCTGTCCACCCTATTTAGAGTGGATGGTCGGATACCTTTCTTTTTTTACTGTCTCTTACTGCCAAGCATCTCCTGGTGGTAAAGGACCGTAAAACATAAAAATTACCCCCCCCCCCTTTTACCAGGCAAGAAACCTCCCACGGTGTGGAGTTATTCGTTATTTATTTTTGGGAAAAAAACTCTTGTTGTTTTTGATCTTCAAAAATACGATTTTGGGGAAAACGTTGACGGACAGCCATCCTGTTTGATGGAGCTGTCTGTCAAACGTGTTCCTACATTGACAGAAACTGCCATGATGGCTGTTCCTGCCAATGTGTAGAGATAGCCACAGGTCCAGCAGACATCTCTAAACTTGGTTAGCAGACTATAGGCATGGTGGCAAATGTAAAGTCCAATGCCACTCTATATGCCTTTAATCTTTCCACTAAGCCCTAAATCTCACTCTACATTACTACTCTTAAACCCAGAGCTTCTTTAATTCCAGTTAGTCTAAGTCTAAATTCCACTGAATATACCCAACCACTCACTGGATAATTTAATTTAATGAGGGGTCTGGTTTGCAAGATCTCTCAACCTCTTACATGATCTCACTGACCAATGATGTATTTACCAGAATAATGAATATACCATAGTAAAAGCTTAGGAGTTTTGAGTCCAGTAATAGATTTAGTATGGTAGAGATAGGTCCATCCAATGATGTATCAAATGTAGCAGAATGATGATGGGGTGACCCTAGTAATCCTATCAGTTTTAAAAAAAAACTTAGGAAATAGTTGAGAAGTTGAAAACTGAAAGGAGAAATAGGAAAGTAGGAAGCTATACTATCCCTCTCTGTGAGCATCTTGTGGACTCCATGAATAGGACAAATAAGAATAGTACTCAGTATGATCAAACCCCTCAGTTGGCTTCTTTTGGGTTTACCTAGAGAAGGTTGGGCACAGAGAGCACATTCATCTTACCTAACTTACCCCTTCAACTTACAAGTGATGCCCAACGAAGAAAACATAGGCAATGATTCCAAACATTAAGTATGCCCAGACCCATTTGGTTCATACCATGTGTTAAATGCCACAAAAGATCACCCTGTATATAGACCGGTTACATCTTCCTAATGGTTGGAAAAGTCAAGACATTGTGAGAAGTAAAATAGATGATTGGATCAAATGTATGTAAATATGAGGTTTGATAATCAGTGAAGACATCTGAGAAGGCAAAAGACTGCATGGTGCAGATAATTTACTATCACAAGTCAACTGACAGTCAAGTGGTGACTGGGTTAATAAGTCTTAAATTTAGGAAATCTCTTTCCAAAACATTTCAGGTTAAAATTTTCAATAATCTAACATAGGAAAACCCCTATGCTTGCCTCTACGTGCATAGTGACCCAAATTACCATCTCCTCCAGGATTAGCAGGCATGGAAGTTTGACTTCCACCCCACCAAAGTTTTTAGGCACTACCAAAAGCCTACAACTGTGCACACTCTGCCACATACTTTTTGGTGCAAAATAACAAGGACCCCCTGTTTTGGAATTGGAATTCCAGACGACAGGGATAAACACTTTGTAAAAACAAATAGCTAGCAACAAGACAGCTGGTTAGGAAAATATTTTACCTAATATATAGACTCATCAGCATTCTATGTAATCACAAATGAAATCAAAACATTTCAAATCAATGTACTAAATTTTAATTATTTGTACATAGCAAAAATTATAAAGCACAATAGAAGAGGGAGTTAATACACATGTATATAACACAAAAAGAATTTATTATATCACAATAATTAAAAAAAGGTGAACAAGAAACCACAATTCATAAAAACTTCTTTTATCAATTTATATTTAAAATATACAGATAAACAAATAGAATAGACTTTCAACTGTGAACGGCTAAAGTTCTTTCTAAGTCCTAAAGTTTAAAAAAAACACATATTCACAAAGGCATAAAACGTGGCAAAAAAACTAATTCTGTTCGACGCGCGTTTCGGCGTTTCCACAAATGCCTTCTTCAGGAGCCAAAAGTTTAAACTGTAATAATCTTTAAGAAAAAGGAAGAAAGGAAGAAATATTTTATAAGAGAAGGCGAAAGACTGCATGGTGCAGATAATTTACTATCACAAGTCAACTGACAGTCAAGTGGTGACTGGGTTAATAAGTCTTAAATTTAGGAAATCTCTTTCCAAAACATTTCAGGTTAAAATTTTCAATAATCTAACATAGGAAAACCCCTATGCTTGCCTCTACGTGCATAGTGACCCAAATTACCATCTCCTCCAGGATTAGCAGGCATGGAAGTTTGACTTCCACCCCACCAAAGTTTTTAGGCACTACCAAAAGCCTACAACTGTGCACACTCTGCCACATACATCAGGGACAGCAAGCATCTCTAATGTACAACTCCCACGAATAAGTCTAGCGAATTTGTCGCTGATCTTTAAAATGTCAGTGGATAGTCAGCAATAGGAATCATCCAATCAGATATTTCTCAATTACAAGATAGAATATGCAACAATTCTCCCTCATACAATTGTAATGACAAGCCTTAAATCCAAGATGGGCAATGTTGATTAGCATGAATACAGTGCATATTTTAACATGTGTTTTAAATGATAGAACGCATGTACTCACTGGATTTCATTATGATTGCTTTGCAAGGCTATCTCAGGATCTCATCTGGGAACCTGATGACATGAGTAAAAGTAAGGCGATACCTGTTAACTCTGGTGACAAGGACATCTGCAATGATGATAAGCAATGGCTAGAGGCAAGAGTAAAGTTTATGCTTTTATAGTATGTTATTTTATGCTATGTGATGTTAACTGGTACTTAGGACACTCCTCTAAGTTGTATTTGTCTTGACTTACAGGTGGCTGGAGGTGATAATAATTATGTAAATTATGTACTACTAGATTATCTTAGTTATATTGTGTTTGGGTTGCTAGGTTTGTACAGGTATAGAGTGGGAAGTTAAGTAATTATTAACAATTAATTATTATTTTATTAATAATTATTTAATTGACTATTCATTATGTATATTGTGTAATAATTATATATTTTTGTTGTGTTTCAGGTGTGGGCTGCTGGGCAAGTAGGAGTTAAGGATGGGGAGTCAATCAAGTAATAATCAAGTAATTGTTAATTAACTACTTAATGGATTAGCAATTATGTAAATTGTGCTATACTTATTTATTGTAATTACATTTTAGGTTTGGGTTGCTAGATTTGTAGGGGTTAAACGTGGGATGTTAGTTAAGTAATTAATTAACAATTAATTATAAATGTATTGATAATTATTATCCTGATTATTAATTATGTATATCGTGAAATAATTATATATTTTAGTTATGTTTAAGTAACAATCACTTACCAATTCATTATTAATTGTTAAACTATTTGATTCTCTATTATATAAATTGTGTTATACTTATTTATTTTATTTATATTTGTGATACAGGTTGCTAGGTTTGTAAAAGTATAGGGTGAAAATTTCATTAACAATGAATGATTCCTTTATTAATAATTATCGCTTTGCTTATTAATTATGTAAATGGTGTGAATAATTATATATTTTTGTTATGTTTTAGGTGTGGGCTACTGATTTTGTATGAGTGTAGGGTGGGAAGTTATTTACATAATAATTAGGGTGGGGAGTTAAGTAAGTAATAATGACATATCAACTATTTATAATTGATAATTAATTATTTCTTAATTAAATAAATACAATAATTATTAATTATTAACTGTTTTATTAATTATGTAAATTGTGTTATTGCTTCTACTTTTTAAATAATATACATATTGTTATGTTAATAATATTTATATTAAGAGGATAATGATAAGTCTAAATTAATTGGGTTATTTAAATATGTAATGGGTTTGAAGTGAAGTACTGTCCCTACTGTTGCTAAGACTGGAGTGGGAATAGTCAATTTAACCTCTCCTAAGTCCAACGTTTTCTCTACTGTTGCACACACTACAGTAGAAATAGTAAATCTAACCCCTCTGAAATCTAATGCTTTCCCTACTGTGGCTTGAACTGAAGTAGGAATAGTAACTTTAACCCCTCCAAAGACCGAAGCTTTTCCTACTGTTGCACAGACTGGAGTGGAAATAGAAAATCTTACCCCTCCAAAGTACAATGCTTCCTCTGCTGCTGCATAGACTGTAGTGGGAAAATTAAATCTAACCCTTCCGAAGTCCAATGCTTTCCCTAGTGTTGTGATGTTTGGAGTGGGAATATAAAATCTAACTCCTCCGAATTCCAACACATACCCTACTGCTGTGCTGTTTGAGGTGGGAAAAATAAATCCCTCCAATGTCCTTCACTTTCACTATTGTTGCATACACCAGAGTGGGACTAATATATACAATATTCCCAGATTCCAATACTTGTCCTTGTATTAGTTAAATATATTTTTTAATATAATGTATTGCGACTTATATAGCGCACTTATCACCCGAAGGCATCAAGGCGCTTGCTTTGGGAACCCGTCCTGGCTTTTCCCTGTGAGATAACCCCTACTGGGTATCCCCAGGGTGAAAGTCAGGCATCCCGCAGCGGGTGGGCCGCCGTCGTGGAGATTAAGCAACTATTGCCCAGAGTTGCAGCGTGGGACCCCATGATTAGAATAGGCACCGAGGCGAGAATTATCGAGTCCGTGGACATTTTGGGCTCAGGACCCTGCCGCGTCGGGAATTGAACCCTGGTCCCGGGCCACACCTCTGCATCAGGGTCTGCCGCTCTAATCAGTGAGCCACACTCCTCCACGATCACGATAATGATTTGTTTATTTTTGTAATTTTATATTATTTGTTGATATATTTTTTTTATAATGTTTTGTAAATGTCTTTTTTAATTTTGTATATATTTTTGGGTCATTTATTGTATGTTTTTTAATTGAATTGTTAACATTTTTTGTTTCATTTAATTATATATTTATATAGACAGATAGATAAATAGGAATGTGTGTGTGTATATATAATGTGTGTGTGTGTATATATATATATATATATAATCTGCTGCTGTATATAGTAGTAAATGTAATAAATTAACTTTAAACATTAATATAATGTAAAATGTATATTTTAAATATTGTATTATACTATATGTATATATATATATATACATGTGTGTGTGTGTCATGCTCCAGGTCGTGTTCAGGAGCAGCAAGCGGCAGGAGAACACTCGTATCGCCAAGGAAGACGAACGGAACTACAACTCCCAGTATCGGGATCGGGACGGACTACAAATCCCGTGATGCCGTGCGCGGCGCATGTGCAAACCCCAGAGGCGTATATAACGATGGCGGCGCCAAGAGCAAACGTCGGATATTGTCGAGCTGTGCCGAAGGCTGCGAGAGACTCCGTAAGGTAAGGAACAGCGTTCCTATCTGCATTCCTGATTTATGTGCCGAGATCGGGTCTCTGAGCACTTCGAGCTGCAGCTGCCTAAACGACCTGTCTAGTGCGTGAGCACCCGTGGGACTGTTTTGGTTTGGCGCTACTTGGGGACATTCAATGCCTTGTTGATATTCCCGGGACTTCAGATGCGAGTCGAGCGGCTGCTCCGGCGCGTCCCCTTGACACACTGTGACATCCAGGAGGTGCCTGTGAACTGAACCATAGTAAGGCATCTCAGTGTGGGTCCTTGCCTGAGTTACAGGACAACGTCCCTAAGACATTACGCTATTGAGAGACACCGCTCTTGGTACCTCAACAGGAATCAAAATAAGGTGCCGTTTGGTGACGTTAACCACGGTATCCCTGTGCCCCCCGTTGGCGAGTGCCAGGACGGGCATTCTTGCGGGGGACGGTAAGACGGCTTAAGCTGTTGAGATCTCGAGTGGCATTGTCGGCCACTGCTTAGCACAGTGCCCTCCGTTGGTGAGTGTCAGGAACGGCGCTCATGCGGAGGACGGTGTGAACACAGAGAGAGATCTAGGGTGGTGTTAACCCTTTCTCAGTATTGCTGGACGTATCAGCTAATATACGTGGACCGTGTTTTTGGTATTCCATAAAATGGCTTAAATACATATTGTCTGGCGTTGCCTTATTTTCTATGTTGCAGGTCTGAGGTATTGAGGTACAACCACAACCCAATCCCGAGGGCATTCAGGAATTACAGTGTGTTTATAGAAGTATAGATTTATATGTGGTATTAAATATTTTTTATATCTATTTTTTAAAGACATCTTTTATTGTTTGCAGTTTGGAAACAACAATACAATAAAAGAACAAGGAAACTGTAGCCATCTCCAAACATTTGACATGAAGCAACAGGTTATTACGGTTCAAACCCCACAAAAATACATATGCATCACATCCCAACATTCTCCTCTAAAGGTACTGCAGGTGCTGCAACATTGGAGGTGGGAGGGGAGTGCACCTCATCCTCTGACGTAGTGTCCTGCGACTCCCTGATCCACAAACCTAGTCAACATTGCCCCCCAAACTTGCAGGTCCTCTTCCACATTCTCATTGTGACACTTTACAATCATTTTTGTATGTTTTTGGATGATAGCAGTGTGAATTGATATTTTATTCCCGATATTTTTGTACATACCATTATAAGTATAGGGGCATTATATTTTGGTAAAGCAATATTTTTGACACAATTTGTGCAAACGATATTGTTTACCTCGATATGGTGACAGTGATTCATTTCTGGAACGGCTCTATACAGTAATACCCTCTCATTTTCCTTATAGCATAGCATGATGACATGATGACATACCATATTCCGCTGTCTCACCCCTCACTCAACGAAAATGCTATTGATGCTCTTCTAATTAATACTTGCACCCCCTTGGCTCACACAATTTGAGTGCCATGGTCCAGGAAATTAAATCAATGCCATGGAATTCTTCAGGAAGAATCTGAAGTGCCACCTACTCCAAGTGGAAGGATGCCCCACTGTCAGTACTTTTTAGTAAAGACAGCAGTGACAGCTGCCATGCACTGAGGGTGGTGGGGCAGGAGGTGGGGGTAATGCAAAAAGAAATAAAATAAAATAAATCACTTACCTTGAGGCATGACGCAATGTCCCCCTCCACCTGCCGTCTCTGTTCCAGGCAGGCTCCAACACGGGACCAGGAAACTGCACTAACCAAAATGAGAGCAACACCAGGATTGGATCGAGCTGGCTCTCTCAACGCTCCTAAGAGCACTGGAGCCCTGCGCTTTCTCTAACCCAACTGCTTGAGGGCCTTATTATGACTTCGGGGGAGTGTCAGCAGGCCCCACTGCGACACCACCAAATCCATAATGAGACTGTGCCATATTCCGACTGGAATCCAGGTCAGGCAGTCCTGTGATGGCTGGCCCACAGCAGCGCAGTGCAAAGGCTCATATGTGAGCCTTAGCAAGGCACCGCAATGGGAATGCCATTGCAAGTTCCTCCAGGGCATGGACTATCAAGTACATGCCCTGCAGGAACTGGGGTGCATGCATACAGGAGGGCACACTATGTGCCCCCCTTCATGCATCCCCTGTCGCAGAGGCAACAGGGGCCCTATAGGGCCCCCTTTGTTTCCTCATGGCCACACTTTTGGTGGCGGCGAGAAATCTCCTAATATGCTGGATGGTGCCTCAGCCGTACTGCCAGCATGTTAGGGGCCTCAGACCGCTGTAAGACTGCCAGGGATCGCAGATCCCTGGTGGCAGTAGTGGTCCCATGGCGTTCCGACCGTCCAACTTGTAATGGGGCGGATGGACCACCGGTACAGCCATAGCCACACCACCACCATGGGTTTGGCGGTCCATTGGACCACCAAACTCAAAATAAGGCCTAAGACAGCTAGGTTAGAGAACTTTAAAATGCGCATGTCTGGCTGCCCGTCCCAAAACGCCGGCGAAAGAGGCGTGCGCATTTTAAAGTACCCAGTTCCCTGCTGCCACTCGGCAGCACTGGCCCCACCTTGTCCTGTCGCTCAGACAGGATGGATCGGTTGCCGAAAAATAAAATGGTACCAAATAAACTTTATTGCCATTTTATTTTTCAGATCTGGCATGTCGGGCGAGGCGCCTCTGCTCAAACGAAGGAGCCGCCTCTGATTTCAGCTTCTCTTCGTTCACTTCTACCCTGCGACCGCTTGACCATTCCAACAATGGGCTATGAGCTGTGTTCCCAGTAACGTGCGCGGCCGCGCGGGCGCCCATGTCTGATCCCCCGAGCGCGCAGTGCTGCGTGTGGAGCGCGCATCCACAGCACATCTTAGGAGAGCATTCCTATTCTCCTATTCTGAAAGCGGCGGCGCTAAAAAATTTAATTTACGGCTTCTGGTGGCTCCTGTACTTGCTGCGGTTTTTCCTTCTGAATGGAGCGCAGCTGGGGGCTGTTTGTGGATCATTGTGAAAATATTCCTGTTAATTGTAGCACAGTAGTGTGCTGCAATTAACATAAATATTTTCACAATGGCCCTCAATCAGCTCTCAGCCGCGCTCCATTAAGAGTAGAAATGCAGCAAGTCCAAAAGCATGACGTGTGCTTTACACGTCGTTCTTTTGGGCTTGATGCATGTCTTCCCTTAAATGGAGCGTGGCTGAGAGCTGATTGAGGGCCATTGTGAAAATATTTATGTTAATTGCGGCACACTACTGTGCTACAATTAACAGGAATATTTTCACAATGGTGCACAATCAGCTCTCAGCAGTGCTCTATTAAGAGAAGACATGCAACCAGCGCAAAAGAACGAAGTGTAAAGCACACATTGGGATTTTTGGCTTGCTGCACACCTTTGTTAATAGAGCGCGGCAGATTGTGTGCCTTTTAAAAAAGTTTTTATGTTAAATGCAGCCCCGTGCATCAGTATGTCGTGCTCTGCAATTAACATGAAAACTTTCCAAAAGGCACGTAATCTGCCGCCCTCTATCAACAAAAGGCATGCAGCAAGCCTAAAAACATAACGTGTGCTTTTACGATCACTAATATATGCTAGTGATTCTAAAGGCACACGTCCAGCTTCTGGACTTGCAGCATGCTTTTTTTGTTGTTAATAGAGCGTGGCTGCGGGAAGATTGCGTTATGAACACAAACAGACTACAAACCTAAGAGGGGAGACATGAAGAAGTTGTCCAAATATGGGAACAGTATCTGAAACCAAATAAGTGAAGTTCTGATTTCATTTTGCATTAGATTGTTTATAGGTTTTCTGATTTGAGATCGGGGTGTGGGGAGGAAAGTAATGAGTAATAAACAGGACTACTCTTGTAACATTTTAGATTAATTAGCTATTGCATTGTATCTTATTTCCACTCTAGAAAAACGCATTAATCAATGATTGCATAAATGAAAGACACAATGAGAACGTGGCAGTGTTGTATAGTTTTAGTAATTAATCGTATTTATTGATACTAAGAGTGCCATTTATACATAAGCTGACAGCACAGGCCACATTTACCTGCACCATAGTAGACATGTATTTTACTATATGGAGGTGCAACCTAGATTTTAGTCAACCTCCTTCAGTCTTGCTACTCTCTGCCATGTTCACCACCATGTTTATAGCAGCAGGGCCTCCTATGCTGATGTTACAGTGACGGGACAAACTAAAAAAAGCTGCCCCATCCCTCCCAAGTTACACTGTTGCTGGTGCCTGATGACTGTACTATATACTAACCTGAAGGAATCTTGTACTGTGTATGTGGCTGTGGTTTGCACAGTTGCTGCTCCAAAGACCAAGTGTGCACTCTAAGCGAGACCACATCATTCCATTCCCTTCAAAGATGAGACCATATGAAGCCTATCTGCAGATGGGAGCGTAGGGCACATAACATAGCGTGTACAGCGGACCATACATCAGCAATTGTGCACCACGGGCTGAACCATAAAGTCCTGGACATGGCAAAGAGTACAACACAAAAACAAGCCCCCACTTTAGATAGGATCAATAGTGCATGAAATCCCATGACAAGGAATGCATGCGTCAATCTGCATGGTTGGCCTGACCCTATCATAGTTAGCAAACATGGGGTCCCATGTTTGGAACCCTGTGACATCACGCATGCAATGTGGGCTGCAGTTAGTCTGCACAGTGGGAGTACTTCAGCACGTCAGCCTTGCAAGAGCCTGTCTCTGCAAACTAGAGGTGGGCACCTCAACAAGCAAAATAGCTTGTTCCTTTAGAAGTTTTCCATCACACTGGGTACATTACTGTCACTAGCTTACGTCAACTATAAACATGGTCTCATATCTAGAGGTTGCCATAGCGCAAGGTGGCACTGCAAGGCTTCAGCCCTGTGCCAACAATTGATAACTTCTCCGAGTTATGAGATAATGAAGGTTGCAGATCCGCCTAGAAAGGGATGCAATGGAGGGAGTGCACATGACCGTTCCTTGCTAGGCAGGGTCTTGTATACACACAGGGAACTCAAAGGCCTCTCAGGCGAATGCTGCATTGATACCGACAGGCTGTTCAGCTAGGAGCAGAGCATCAGGGTCATGGAGATTCTCAGCAGTAATCTTGGCTAGGACAGGAAGGTTCCCATCTGGTGGCAACTTACACCAGCCCCCTCTGAAAGTTAGAGAGGCATCAAATGTAGCAAATGCCACTGATAATTGGTCACTTACAGGCTTGAAAGTTGAACCAATGGTTAAGCGAGACTTGCAATTGTAGCCCATGGCTCGCCAAAGCCCAGAACACCCAGATGGCTCAAGTAGAGTGACCCCCAACCGGGCTTGTCCTGATGACCTTGAATAATTCTTAAACAGATTATTGCAAATAGCATTCTCCTTTCATTTTTTTTAATCTGAGTAATGTGTGAGATTGTATTATAGACATTATTTTACAAATGTGTTTATTTTAGATTTAAACAGGATCTCGGATATGAGAAATGGGAGGATGGCACAGTGATTATTTGCAGTAGTATTAGTGGGTTTCTACTGCGTTACAATATTGGAAAAATACATCACTATCCCTGAATATTAACTATAAACACATTTGGAATTTGAACCAGTGTGTCTGTGCACTGTTTGTGATCTGGCCAAAAGGACATGAGAAACTGGATCATAAATTCAACGCTGATCCGCACAGAGGCCGCCAAAATACGTTTGGCCGAGGGAGCTCAAAGTCCTTAAGATGTCCCTGAGCCGCCGCTGTGTGGTTAGTAAAGAAGAGGTTCACTGGCACTGTGGAATGAGGCTGGTTGCCCCGTTTTCCTAATATATATATATTAGTGTAGCTTTGTTGAGGTTGCAGATGCTCTGCACTGCACTCTTTCATTTCGAACATGACACAACCATTGTACAGCAGTCACCAATACAAAGGCCCCCCTCCTGGCTGGATTGGCCTTAGCAGGCATCAGGCATTTGCCTGGAAGGCTGGGGGTCAGTTTTGTAGCAGTGGGGGCCAGTTGTGTTACTGGGGGCTGTTTTGCAGTGATGCTGCAATATGGGCCCTCAGTAACAAAAGCACCAGTGCTGGGGACCGGGTTTAAGCAGTAGTGCTTGACACTTGGCACCCCCACCTCCCTCCACCCCACCTCTGGTGGGTGGGAGCCAGTGCAGCAAAATTGCCATCGCTACTTTTTTGGGTTCCCAGTCCTGCCCTGCCTGCCACATCAAACAGGCCTCCTCCTTTCTAGTACCTAGGTCATTTATCTGCACAATCCAGCAGGAACTCCAGTGTCAAAACCCCTGTCGCTGCACCCACACACGCTTTTGGGTTCTTGGCGCACATTGCTGTGGCTGGAGCGCACAGAGACCTCACACTGCCGCACACAGAAGACAAAAATTAGAGGGAACATTGGCTATGAGACCGATTTTTGCCAGCTTGTACTCTCCCACTACCCAAAGCAAAGTAAGGCATTGGTTTCTGAACACACTCTCCGCTGTGGATGCACAAGTACACCAAGTAACTACACTAGAGGAGTGTCGTAGGTCAAACAGGGACGAATCAATGCCACATTTTTAATATAGTCATATAATATACGTTTCCAATAAATTAATCTAAATAAATGTAAGCTGTGTACCAAGTCCAAAGTTTTTGTCTAAATCTGGCACGGAATTGACCCTGTTGGACGTGCCTTGGACACACCTGACGGAAAGCATTTCTTTTTTTTGAGTTTAGAAAACTTTATTAAGTAGGATATACAAAGTAAAACATCATTACAAAAACAAATGGCAAAGAAAAGAGATAGAAATATTAAAATGTAACAATATGTAATGCAAACCCAGAAAGGGATATAAAAACTGTACCAAGGAACAAAGCTTTTAAAAGGTATTTTGTTTTGTGGGAGGGAGAGGAGAGGAGAAAGAGAAAGAAAGAGAGGGGAAAGAGAGGAAGAAAAGGAAGGGAATCAATACTTGAAATTGCTATAAGAAAGACGGAAAGCATTTCTGATACAGAAGTACAAAACACAAAATACAATGCAACCCCCATCGGACCACCTAGGTTCAGAATTGAGAAATCTTGCAAGAAAGGTGGAAACTAAATGGCACATGAGCGATGCCACATCATTTGCTGGTATTTTTTTAGCAATAGTGAAGTCACCGCAGGCCTTTCTCCAACATGTCTTGAAGCCAAAGCTGCAAAATTGAAAACGTCAGAGTCTGCTGCGGGTTCAATAAGCAGTGCAGCCAAAGCACAAACAATGCAATTAATCTGCTGTAATTAAAACATGCAAATCAAGACCCGGGCTATTATTTCACTCCTTTAGGGAATGAACATAGTACTGTGCAGTATTAAAGACTTTTTAAAAGCCTTTTTCTTGAAAAATAACACAGTACTTGCCCAAAGGTAAAACATTTTTTTTAATAAATAACGTTCATTCATCATTTAACGAAGCTTTCCTTTTATTTAAATGGTTGTTTGCTTTCACGACAGTTTAACTCTGTTACCTTACAGAGAGGTCAAGACAGACCGGCTGTTTTATTTAGAACTGAGACAGATGGGCCTGGAGGGAAAACATGTGATTGCTATTCAGTCTTTTACATTTAAAAGGGCAGTAGGAGTGAGGAGACAGACTTTCACTCTGCCCGTGCCTCTTGCTTCAACTTTTAAACCCGTTCTAGGATTTAGACATTATTGGATAATGCAAGCTGAGCATCCTTTGCCCTCAAATTATTATTAATCGCTGCTGTCTGACTCAGAAAGTGCATTTATACTGCTTCAACATTTGGATCAATTGTATATTCATTCCACCAACCCTTTGCATGAACTCACACTAATGAATACACCTAACTCCCATTAATTTAATCCACCACAAACAAAAACAAAAGTTTAAGTGCGTGGGATGATTTCCTTAAGAGCACCAGGCTAATCCCAATAGTTTATTTATTTATTTATTTATTTATGTATTATACGTTTTGTATAGCGCTAGTTGGAGTAAACAATAAACAATAGCCACTGGATTACCCACTATCATTGGGTTGAAGTGCAGAGTCACACCCCCGTAAAGTGCTTCAAGGCCTTGAGATGGGTCCTTCAGTTCCTTGCGAGGAGTAGTTAAAACTATATACATTTAATGCAATACAGTGCAATACAGCATTTAGCTGATTTTTAGAAAGTCCCGCAAACTCTAGAAAATCTAGAACAGTTACAGATTACGAGGACAACTCGTGTGCCCAGAATTTACTTATGTGGAATTTACACTAGGTGGAAAATTATGCAGAAGCAAATGTGACACAAATGTTCACTAGAACATGTGAAAACAAATTCTCCACAGGGCGAATCCTCTTTTGCTACACCCCCATTTAACATGCGGTTGATTATCCTCATAACCATTGTGGAAGTACATTTCCCCTGCCTTTACATAAAACAAGTTTACCTACAATTTCTGGGTGGGATAGTACCTGTAAGGAGTATGTGAATTCTAACAAATTTACAGATCTGTGGGTATTTACTTACTATTGAAGTATGCCCTGAAAATACAAGAATTCTACCACCTAAACTGGCAAATACAGCAAATCTGCAAAACAACTGGAATTTCACATTTGTAAGTCCCCCTTACGAGCATCAAATACCACCAAAGATAATTCTGTGAATCAAGATTGTGATTTCACGTTTGTTAAATAATAGTTTTAAGCACCTAAATTCAACTTAGCAAAGCAATATGTTGCGTGAATTGAAGATGCTATTGGACAAAATGTGGCCATCCATAGTTTTGCAATGTTTTCTTCTGAATAGTCATGGGTTGATTCGTTTTTTTTTCATTGGAATACCAACATCTCTTTTGACTCTTTCAGGTCCATGCCGTTACCCGCACCAGTGGTAAATGAAGATATTAAATCCCAGAGATTTTTAAATACATTCTTACTGGGTTTCATTTTGACATACACACCTACCATTTTGTAACACTTTATTTTTATGACACTTAAAAAACGGCCTAAGAATTTTAAAATAGAGTCTGTAGTTTCTGGTCCACATTTCTATTCAATAAAGACACAAATCACAAAGCAGTGCTTTAATATTTGAAATTACCAATTGGTTTAGGATTTTTTTTTATTTGATCCTTAATGTCTACACACTAAAACCAGATGTTGCTTACGTACCCATAGGAAGAAGTCCACCTCGAGACCTTTACCATCCTATAAGAGTTAAGCTCTGGCTACTAGGGCAACTAAGGCCCCCCATATTTCGACTCAGTGGTGCGGTGAGTGCAAGGTAAGGGGTTTTATAAATTTATTTTTTGTTCACTATCCCGTCGTACGTCGACTTCCACACCAACCCCACATCGCCCCACCGCGTTTACCTGCATGGGCCGCGAATGTTGCCACAGCAAAGAGAATGACATGGGGTGGCTCCTCCACTAGGGCGAAGTAGCATCACCCACTGCTTTCTCGCAGTGCGAAAAGCAGAAAGATAAAATGGTAATAACTACCATGTTATGTCTCTGCTTCTCGCACTGCGAGGAATCAGAAGGGGTTGGTTGCGGGCGGGTGGGCAGGGCTGCTCTGTGTTTAAGGCTGGGCAGGGGAGGAGTGGTGTGCCCACTCCTGAGTGTGCATGACTGGTTTAGTCGGCCCTCGGGTGCCGACCAAACCAGTAGTGCGCACTCTGCCCTTCTCCAATGCACGCTGCAATGTAGCCTACATCGACAAAATGGCAGGGCCATTAGCCCCTGGCTGGGCGGCGTCCTGATCAATCACAATGCTGCTTGCAGCGTTGTAATTGGCTTAGGGGTGGGAGCCTGGCAGCCTCCGTCCTGTTCCTGCTGGAGGCAGGAGAGCAGGAGCAGAAGCAGAGACGACGGGAGACCTGACAACAGGGAAGGTAACTTTAATATTTTTTTTAATAATTAAACTAAACCCCCCGCCACGTGAAGTCCCTCCCCGAGCGAACCCTGTCCCCCCCACCCACGAGTCATGCCGGCTTCAACTGAGAATGACACAAGACTGACAAAGAACAATAACCGATAAACCGGAGAGACCATACGAAGAAATAGGATGGATTCAACCCATCTTCATGCTACTTACTGTGACCAAGAGAATCCAATGTTTCTTCACCGTACTTAACACCTTAAAAAGATCAGGGGCATGGTTTACCAGAGCAAAACACAGATTAATTTCTAAATTGTTAATCGTTGATGGAACCTATAATAATATTTATCCATCGGAAAAAGAAAGCTTGGCGTTCTAGAAGAAGGTTTTTGTGTCCTTTTGAAGAGTGCTATCAGTTCATTAACTATTGCATTTTTAAGGTTACCTGCACTGCAATAGTGTCAGGCTAAGCAAGCATAAATCAGAACAACATAGTTTTTAAAAAACACCTGAGCTGAAATGATGTTAAGATTGGAACAAAGTTTTGTATGTGGCAAAATTCCTCGCACAAAGCACAACCTTTTATTGTTGATGACTTTTCAAATAAGTTGTTCGTTAACGTCCTTCTGCGCTATTAATGAGTACACAAAAAGTTGGTGGAATTTGCACCCTGTCTTATCTGAAACAACTGAATTACTTTGCGCGCTGACCTATTTACAAGCAGGTCGGTTAATAAAATATGGAATTGGAGTAGGTCACAATCTGGCCTACCTCATAAATACTAAAGAGGTAGGTTTCAAATTGGGACATTCCAATTGGAGGACATCACAGGGATGGGGTAGACTGTTGGGTGTCAGCAGATCGCCATGTCTATTATTGTTTTTTAAATGTAGCAAACCTTTTCTTTAATGTTGAGCATTTTCCTTAAAGGAAAGGTGGTGGTTTAAAAAAAAAAGTTTCTTTTTTTCTGTGCGTTTAGCTCCTCAACCAAACTTTTAACATTCACAAATGGGAAAATAAGACAGGATCTAAGGTAAAGGTGGGTGCGAGGACAGAGTTTGAGATATGGAAATATACAAAGATGAGCTAGAGAGGAAGAACGTTTATTATTCCAGAGGGCCCCTTGGAAGTTAGGGGCCCTGGGCAAATGCCAACTTTTAAAAAACGATCTGCTTGGTTTTCATTCATGATACTGACTCCATCTTTGTACATTTTATACCCTACTTCTATCTCATCTGTTTGGCAAATATCACGTTTTAGTATATGGAACCCCCAAAAACTTAAAAATATCAACTATATTTCCAAGGAACAAGGTTCAGCATGATAAATGATGACAATATTCAAGTGTATTAAAAGATCACAAACTATACAACCCCTCACGTCCGTTTGCTTCTCTTCCGAGAAAGGCCTGCTCTGAGCTGGGAGCCCTGCGAGTTATCGCTCATTGTTCAATCGATGGTAAATTAATTGTATCAGACCCGTTCCAATCCACTGTCAGAGTTCTCTAAATTAACCCAAAAGCTTTTAATCAAGAGATTGATGTCTGCCAATAACACTCAGATACTGGTTCCTGAGTCTTAAGAATAAGTGGGGGTGGTCGGAAGAGGCCCGGTCGGCCCAGAGGTAAACATCTTTCCTGCGAGCTGTTTGTAGGCGCCGCGAATAAAAGTATAAATCATGTTTGCGTCATTGCTGGCCACTCTATTACGCGCATTGATTTCTTACCAGGGGTTACAAAAAGGACAATTAAATCTGAGGACATGGCGCTGCTTTCACAAAGCGCATTTACGCAAAAAAATCCTGGTCAAAGATAAACATGTTATTTACAAAATCAAATGGCTTTCTGACGAAACTGTCCTTTCTATACCTCCATGTGACCTTCTCTCTACACGCCACCAGCCATTCCATTGTCAGTGGTGATGAAGTAAATACATTTGAGGAAAACCACCTATCTGGGGACTAGCTAATAATAAAGAAGCAGCCTTTTCTTATAATACGTTATTTATTTATTATGTCCTAACTTGCTGCCAACACCCCATTTCGTAGGGAGTCAGATGACATGTCAGTAACCGTTACAGCAATGGCGAAAGATCAAATCTTTATGCCATCACCTCCCAAAAAAGAGGAGGTGGTCCCCTTAAGTCCGATCAAGAATTAAGGCCCAAATTGATGAAACTTTCACGCAACTCTGGAAGACACCTTGCTGCGTGAAAGTGAGAGGGTAGGAATGCGCCATATTTAACATTATATGGAGCATTTCTGCCCTCTCCTTGCGCTGATTCAGAAAAGGGGGTGGTGATGAACAGAGTGCCTGAATTAAGCAGACCACTCTTACCCAGTCCAAAGATCAGGTCTTGATCCATCACCGTTTTTTAGCTCACTGCACCATCCCAGCTCAGAACTTGGCTATATGCAAATTAGTCTGTTCCTGTCCCAGTGCATGATGGGAACAGGGCAAACCAAACTACCAAGCCAATTCTTATACTGGGAAGGAAACAAGCTTCCGGGGACCGGTTTCTGCCATTTCAGGCGTCGTCGGCCCGGCTTGCTTGAATCCTGATGGTGCAATGAGCAAGGGACTCCCATCTGAGTATACCCTTCCACGCTTATGGTGGACAAAATGATTCAGAAAAGGGGGTGGTGATGAACAGAGTGCCTGAATTAAGCAGACCACTCTTACCCAGTCCAAAGATCAGGGCTTGATCCATCACCGTTTTTTAGCTCACTGCACCATCCCAGCTCAGAACTTGGCTATATGCAAATTAGTCTGTTCCTGTCCCAGTGCATGATGGGAACAGGGCAAACCAAACTACCAAGCCAATTCTTATACTGGGAAGGAAACAAGCTTCCGGGGACCGGTTTCTGCCATTTCAGGCGTCGTCGGCCCGGCTTGCTTGAATCCTGATGGTGCAATGAGCAAGGGACTCACATCTGAGTATACCCTTCCACGCTTATGGTGGACAAAATGATTCAGAAAAGGGGGTGGTGATGAACAGAGTGCCTGAATTAAGCAGACCACTCTTACCCAGTCCAAAGATCAGGGCTTGATCCATCACCGTTTTTTAGCTCACTGCACCATCCCAGCTCAGAACTTGGCTATATGCAAATTAGTTTGTTCCTGTCCCAGTGCATGATGGGAACAGGGCAAACCAAACTACCAAGCCAATTCTTATACTGGGAAGGAAACAAGCTTCCGGGGACCGGTTTCTGCCATTTCAGGCGTCGTCGGCCCGGCTTGCTTGAATCCTGATGGTGCAATGAGCAAGGGACTCACATCTGAGTATACCCTTCCACGCTTATGGTGGACAAAATGATTCAGAAAAGGGGGTGGTGATGAACAGAGTGCCTGAATTAAGCAGACCACTCTTACCCAGTCCAAAGATCATGGCTTGATCCATCACCGTTTTTTAGCTCACTGCACCATCCCAGCTCAGAACTTGGCTATATGCAAATTAGTCTGTTCCTGTCCCAGTGCATGATGGGAACAGGGCAAACCAAACTACCAAGCCAATTCTTATACTGGGAAGGAAACAAGCTTCCGGGGACCGGTTTCTGCCATTTCAGGCGTCGTCGGCCCGGCTTGCTTGAATCCTGATGGTGCAATGAGCAAGGGATTCACATCTGAGTATACCCTTCCACGCTTATGGTGGACAAAATGATTCAGAAAAGGGGGTGGTGATGAACAGAGTGCCTGAATAAAGCAGACCACTCTTACCCAGTCCAAAGATCAGGGCTTGATCCATCACCGTTTTTTAGCTCACTGCACCATCCCAGCTCAGAACTTGGCTATATGCAAATTAGTCTGTTCCTGTCCCAGTGCATGATGGGAACAGGGCAAACCAAACTACCAAGCCAATTCTTATACTGGGAAGGAAACAAGCTTCCGGGGACCGGTTTCTGCCATTTCAGGCGTCGTCGGCCCGGCTTGCTTGAATCCTGATGGTGCAATGAGCAAGGGACTCACATCTGAGTATACCCTTCCACGCTTATGGTGGACAAAATGATTCAGAAAAGGGGGTGGTGATGAACAGAGTGCCTGAATTAAGCAGACCACTCTTACCCAGTCCAAAGATCAGGGCTTGATCCATCACCGTTTTTTAGCTCACTGCACCATCCCAGCTCAGAACTTGGCTATATGCAAATTAGTCTGTTCCTGTCCCAGTGCATGATGGGAACAGGGCAAACCAAACTACCAAGCCAATTCTTATACTGGGAAGGAAACAAGCTTCCGGGGACCGGTTTCTGCCATTTCAGGCGTCGTCGGCCCGGCTTGCTTGAATCCTGATGGTGCAATGAGCAAGGGACTCACATCTGAGTATACCCTTCCACGCTTATGGTGTACAAAATGATTCAGAAAAGGGGGTGGTGATGAACAGAGTGCCTGAATTAAGCAGACCACTCTTACCCAGTCCAAAGATCAGGGCTTGATCCATCACCGTTTTTTAGCTCACTGCACCATCCCAGCTCAGAACTTGGCTATATGCAAATTAGTCTGTTCCTGTCCCAGTGCATGATGGGAACAGGGCAAACCAAACTACCAAGCCAATTCTTATACTGGGAAGGAAACAAGCTTCCGGGGACCGGTTTCTGCCATTTCAGGCGTCGTCGGCCCGGCTTGCTTGAATCCTGATGGTGCAATGAGCAAGGGACTCACATCTGAGTATACCCTTCCACGCTTATGGTGGACAAAATTATTCAGAAAAGGGGGTGGTGATGAACAGAGTGCCTGAATTAAGCAGACCACTCTTACCCAGTCCAAAGATCAGGGCTTGATCCATCACCGTTTTTTAGCTCACTGCACCATCCCAGCTCAGAACTTGGCTATATGCAAATTAGTCTGTTCCTGTCCCAGTGCATGATGGGAACAGGGTAAACCAAACTACCAAGCCAATTCTTATACTGGGAAGGAAACAAGCTTCCGGGGACCGGTTTCTGCCATTTCAGGCGTCGTCGGCCCGGCTTGCTTGAATCCTGATGGTGCAATGAGCAAGGGACTCACATCTGAGTATACCCTTCCACGCTTATGGTGGACAAAATGATTCAGAAAAGGGGGTGGTGATGAACAGAGTGCCTGAATTAAGCAGACCACTCTTACCCAGTCCAAAGATCAGGGCTTGATCCATCACCGTTTTTTAGCTCACTGCACCATCCCAGCTCAGAACTTGGCTATATGCAAATTAGTTTGTTCCTGTCCCAGTGCATGATGGGAACAGGGCAAACCAAACTACCAAGCCAATTCTTATACTGGGAAGGAAACAAGCTTCCGGGGACCGGTTTCTGCCATTTCAGGCGTCGTCGGCCCGGCTTGCTTGAATCCTGATGGTGCAATGAGCAAGGGACTCACATCTGAGTATACCCTTCCACGCTTATGGTGGACAAAATGATTCAGAAAAGGGGGTGGTGATGAACAGAGTGCCTGAATTAAGCAGACCACTCTTACCCAGTCCAAAGATCATGGCTTGATCCATCACCGTTTTTTAGCTCACTGCACCATCCCAGCTCAGAACTTGGCTATATGCAAATTAGTCTGTTCCTGTCCCAGTGCATGATGGGAACAGGGCAAACCAAACTACCAAGCCAATTCTTATACTGGGAAGGAAACAAGCTTCCGGGGACCGGTTTCTGCCATTTCAGGCGTCGTCGGCCCGGCTTGCTTGAATCCTGATGGTGCAATGAGCAAGGGATTCACATCTGAGTATACCCTTCCACGCTTATGGTGGACAAAATGATTCATAAAAGGGGGTGGTGATGAACAGAGTGCCTGAATAAAGCAGACCACTCTTACCCAGTCCAAAGATCAGGGCTTGATCCATCACCGTTTTTTAGCTCACTGCACCATCCCAGCTCAGAACTTGGCTATATGCAAATTAGTCTGTTCCTGTCCCAGTGCATGATGGGAACAGGGCAAACCAAACTACCAAGCCAATTCTTATACTGGGAAGGAAACAAGCTTCCGGGGACCGGTTTCTGCCATTTCAGGCGTCGTCGGCCCGGCTTGCTTGAATCCTGATGGTGCAATGAGCAAGGGACTCACATCTGAGTATACCCTTCCACGCTTATGGTGGACAAAATGATTCAGAAAAGGGGGTGGTGATGAACAGAGTGCCTGAATTAAGCAGACCACTCTTACCCAGTCCAAAGATCAGGGCTTGATCCATCACCGTTTTTTAGCTCACTGCACCATCCCAGCTCAGAACTTGGCTATATGCGAATTAGTCTGTTCCTGTCCCAGTGCATGATGGGAACAGGGCAAACCAAACTACCAAGCCAATTCTTATACTGGGAAGGAAACAAGCTTCCGGGGACCGGTTTCTGCCATTTCAGGCGTCGTCGGCCCGGCTTGCTTGAATCCTGATGGTGCAATGAGCAAGGGACTCACATCTGAATATACCCTTCCACGCTTATGGTGGACAAAATGATTCAGAAAAGGGGGTGGTGATGAACAGAGTGCCTGAATTAAGCAGACCACTCTTACCCAGTCCAAAGATCAGGGCTTGATCCATCACCGTTTTTTAGCTCACTGCACCATCCCAGCTCAGAACTTGGCTATATGCAAATTAGTCTGTTCCTGTCCCAGTGCATGATGGGAACAGGGCAAACCAAACTACCAAGCCAATTCTTATACTGGGAAGGAAACAAGCTTCCGGGGACCGGTTTCTGCCATTTCAGGCGTCGTCGGCCCGGCTTGCTTGAATCCTGATGGTGCAATGAGCAAGGGACTCACATCTGAGTATACCCTTCCACGCTTATGGTGGACAAAATGATTCAGGAAAGGGGGTGGTGATGAACAGAGTGCCTGAATTAAGCAGACCACTCTTACCCAGTCCAAAGATCAGGGCTTGATCCATCACCGTTTTTAAGCTCACTGCACCATCCCAGCTCAGAACTTAGCTATATGCAAATTAGTCTGTTCCTGTCCCAGTGCATGATGGGAACAGGGCAAACCAAACTACCAAGCCAATTCTTATACTGGGAAGGAAACAAGCTTCCGGGGACCGGTTTCTGCCATTTCAGGCGTCGTCGGCCCGGCTTGCTTGAATCCTGATGGTGCAATGAGCAAGGGACTCACATCTGAGTATACCCTTCCACGCTTATGGTGGACAAAATGATTCAGAAAAGGGGGTGGTGATGAACAGAGTGCCTGAATTAAGCAGATCACTCTTACCCAGTCCAAAGATCAGGGCTTGATCCATCACCGTTTTTTAGCTCACTGCACAATCCCAGCTCAGAACTTGGCTATATGCAAATTAGTCTGTTCCTGTCCCAGTGCATGATGGGAACAGGGCAAACCAAACTACCAAGCCAATTCTTATACTGGGAAGGAAACAAGCTTCCGGGGACCGGTTTCTGCCATTTCAGGCGTCGTCGGCCCGGCTTGCTTGAATCCTGATGGTGCAATGAGCAAGGGACTCACATCTGAGTATACCCTTCCACGCTTATGGTGGACAAAATGATTCAGAAAAGGGGGTGGTGATGAACAGAGTGCCTGAATTAAGCAGACCACTCTTACCCAGTCCAAAGATCAGGGCTTGATCCATCACCGTTTTTTAGCTCACTGCACCATCCCAGCTCAGAACTTGGCTATATGCAAATTAGTCTGTTCCTGTCCCAGTGCATGATGGGAACAGGGCAAACCAAACTACCAAGCCAATTCTTATACTGGGAAGGAAACAAGCTTCCGGGGACCGGTTTCTGCCATTTCAGGCGTCGTCGGCCCGGCTTGCTTGAATCCTGATGGTGCAATGAGCAAGGGACTCACATCTGAGTATACCCTTCCACGCTTATGGTGGACAAAATGATTCAGAAAAGGGGGTGGTGATGAACAGAGTGCCTGAATTAAGCAGACCACTCTTACCCAGTCCAAAGATCAGGGCTTGATCCATCACCGTTTTTTAGCTCACTGCACCATCCCAGCTCAGAACTTGGCTATATGCAAATTAGTCTGTTCCTGTCCCAGTGCATGATGGGAACAGGGCAAACCAAACTACCAAGCCAATTCTTATACTGGGAAGGAAACAAGCTTCCGGGGACCGGTTTCTGCCATTTCAGGCGTCGTCGGCCCGGCTTGCCTGAATCCTGATGGTGCAATGAGCAAGGGGCTCACATCTGAGTATATCCTTCCACGCTTATGGTGGACAAAATGATTCAGAAAAGGGGGTGGTGATGAACAGAGTGCCTGAATTAAGCAGACCACTCTTACCCAGTCCAAAGATCAGGGCTTGATCCATCACCGTTTTTTAGCTCACTGCACCATCCCAGCTCAGAACTTGGCTATATGCAAATTAGTCTGTTCCTGTCCCAGTGCATGATGGGAACAGGGCAAACCAAACTACCAAGCCAATTCTTATACTGGGAAGGAAACAAGCTTCCGGGGACCGGTTTCTGCCATTTCAGGCGTCGTCGGCCCGGCTTGCTTGAATCCTGATGGTGCAATGAGCAAGGGACTCACATCTGAGTATACCCTTCCACGCTTATGGTGGACAAAATGATTCAGAAAAGGGGGTGGTGATGAACAGAGTGCCTGAATTAAGCAGACCACTCTTACCCAGTCCAAAGATCAGGGCTTGATCCATCACCGTTTTTTAGCTCACTGCACCATCCCAGCTCAGAACTTGGCTATATGCAAATTAGTCTGTTCCTGTCCCAGTGCATGATGGGAACAGGGCAAACCAAACTACCAAGCCAATTCTTATACTGGGAAGGAAACAAGCTTCCGGGGACCGGTTTCTGCCATTTCAGGCGTCGTCGGCCCGGCTTGCTTGAATCCTGATGGTGCAATGAGCAAGGGACTCACATCTGAGTATACCCTTCCACGCTTATGGTGGACAAAATGATTCAGAAAAGGGGGTGGTGATGAACAGAGTGCCTGAATTAAGCAGACCACTCTTACCCAGTCCAAAGATCAGGGCTTGATCCATCACCGTTTTTTAGCTCACTGCACCATCCCAGCTCGGAACTTGGCTATATGCAAATTAGTCTGTTCCTGTCCCAGTGCATGATGGAAACAGGGCAAACCAAACTACCAAGCCAATTCTTATACTGGGAAGGAAACAAGCTTCCGGGGACCGGTTTCTGCCATTTCAGGCGTCGTCGGCCCGGCTTGCTTGAATCCTGATGGTGCAATGAGCAAGGGACTTACATCTGAGTATACCCTTCCACGCTTACGGTGGACAAAATGATTCAGAAAAGGGGGTGGTGATGAACAGAGTGCCTGAATTAAGCAGACCACTCTTACCCAGTCCAAAGATCAGGGCTTGATCCATCACCTTTTTTTAGCTCACTGCACCATCCCAGCTCAGAACTTGGCTATATGCAAATTAGTCTGTTCCTGTCCCAGTGCATGATGGGAACAGGGCAAACCAAACTACCAAGCCAATTCTTATACTGGGAAGGAAACAAGCTTCCGGGGACCGGTTTCTGCCATTTCAGGCGTCGTCGGCCCGGCTTGCTTGAATCCTGATGGTGCAATGAGCAAGGGACTCACATCTGAGTATACCCTTCCACGCTTATGGTGGACAAAATGATTCAGAAAAGGGGGTGGTGATGAACAGAGTGCCTGAATTAAGCAGACCACTCTTACCCAGTCCAAAGATCAGGGCTTGATCCATCACCGTTTTTTAGCTCACTGCACCATCCCAGCTCAGAACTTGGCTATATGCAAATTAGTCTGTTCCTGTCCCAGTGCATGATGGGAACAGGGCAAACCAAACTACCAAGCCAATTCTTATACTGGGAAGGAAACAAGCTTCCGGGGACCGGTTTCTGCCATTTCAGGCGTCGTCGGCCCGGCTTGTTTGAATCCTGATGGTGCAATGAGCAAGGGACTCACATCTGAGTATACCCTTCCACGCTTATGGTGGACAAAATGATTCAGAAAAGGGGGTGGTGATGAACAGAGTGCCTGAATTAAGCAGACCATTCTTACCCAGTCCAAAGATCAGGGCTTGATCCATCACCGTTTTTTAGCTCACTGCACCATTCCAGCTCAGAACTTGGCTATATGCAAATTAGTCTGTTCCTGTCCTAGTGCATGATGGGAACAGGGCAAACCAAACTACCAAGCCAATTCTTATACTGGGAAGGAAACAAGCTTCCGGGGACCGGTTTCTGCCATTTCAGGCGTCGTCGGCCCGGCTTGCTTGAATCCTGATGGTGCAATGAGCAAGGGACTCACATCTGAGTTTACCCTTCCACGCTTATGGTGGACAAAATGATTCAGAAAAGGGGGTGGTGATGAACAGAGTGCCTGAATTAAGCAGACCACTCTTACCCAGTCCAAAGATCAGGGCTTGATCCATCACCGTTTTTTAGCTCACTGCACCATCCCAGCTCAGAACTTGGCTATATGCAAATTAGTCTGTTCCTGTCCCAGTGCATGATGGGAACAGGGCAAACCAAACTACCAAGCCAATTCTTATACTGGGAAGGAAACAAGCTTCCAGGGACCGGTTTCTGCCATTTCAGGCGTCGTCGGCCCGGCTTGCTTGAATCCTGATGGTGCAATGAGCAAGGGACTCACATCTGAGTATACCCTTCCACGTTTATGTTGGACAAAATGATTCAGAAAAGGGGGTGGTGATGAACAGAGTGCCTGAATTAAGCAGACCACTCTTACCCAGTCCAAAGATCAGGGCTTGATCCATTACCGTTTTTTAGCTCACTGCACCATCCCAGCTCAGAACTTGGCTATATGCAAATTAGTCTGTTCCTGTCCCAGTGCATGATGGGAACAGGGCAAACCAAACTACCAAGCCAATTCTTATACTGGGAAGGAAACAAGCTTCCGGGGACCGGTTTCTGCCATTTCAGGCGTCGTCGGCCCGGCTTGCTTGAATCCTGATGGTGCAATGAGCAAGGGACTCACATCTGAGTATACCCTTCCACGCTTATGGTGGACAAAATGATTCAGAAAAGGGGGAGGTGATGAACAGAGTGCCTGAATTAAGCAGACCACTCTTACCCAGTCCAAAGATCAGGGCTTGATCCATCACCGTTTTTTAGCTCACTGCACCATCCCAGCTCAGAACTTGGCTATATGCAAATTAGTTTGTTCCTGTCCCAGTGCATGATGGGAACAGGGCAAACCAAACTACCAAGCCAATTCTTATACTGGGAAGGAAACAAGCTTCCGGGGACCGGTTTCTGCCATTTCAGGCGTCGTCGGCCCGGCTTGCTTGAATCCTGATGGTGCAATGAGCAAGGGACTCACATCTGAGTATACCCTTCCACGCTTGTGGTGGACAAAATGATTCAGAAAAGGGGGTGGCGATGAACAGAGTGCCTGAATTAAGCAGACCACTCTTACCCAGTCCAAAGATCAGGGCTTGATCCATCACCGTTTTTTAGCTCACTGCACCATCCCAGCTCAGAACTTGGCTATATGCAAATTAGTCTGTTCCTGTCCCAGTGCATGATGGGAACAGGGCAAACCAAACTACCAAGCCAATTCTTATACTGGGAAGGAAACAAGCTTCCGGGGACCGGTTTCTGCAATTTCAGGCGTCGTCAGCCCGGCTTGCTTGAATCCTGATGGTGCAATGAGCAAGGGATTCACATCTGAGTATACCCTTCCACGCTTATGGTGGACAAAATGATTCAGAAAAGGGGGTGGTGATGAACAGAGTGCCTGAATTAAGCAGACCACTCTTACCCAGTCCAAAGATCAGGGCTTGATCCATCACCGTTTTTTAGCTCACTGCACCATCCCAGCTCAGAACTTGGCTATATGCAATTTAGTCTGTTCCTCTCCCAGTGCATGATGGGAACAGGGCAAACCAAACTACCAAGCCAATTCTTATATTGGGAAGGAAACAAGCTTCCGGGGACCGGTTTCTGCCATTTCAGGCGTCGTCGGCCCGGCTTGCTTGAATCCTGATGGTGCAATGAGCAAGGGACTCACATCTGAGTATACCCTTCCACGCTTATGGTGGACAAAATGATTCAGAAAAGGGGGTGGTGATGAACAGAGTGCCTGAATTAAGCAGACCACTCTTACCCAGTCCAAAGATCAGGGCTTGATCCATCACCGTTTTTTAGCTCACTGCACCATCCCAGCTCAGAACTTGGCTATATGCAAATTAGTCTGTTCCTGTCCCAGTGCATGATGGGAACAGGGCAAACCAAACTACCAAGCCAATTCTTATACTGGGAAGGAAACAAGCTTCCGGGGACCGGTTTCTGCCATTTCAGGCGTCGTCGGCCCGGCTTGCTTGAATCCTGATGGTGCAATAAGCAAGGGACTCACATCTGAGTATACCCTTCCACGCTTATGGTGGACAAAATGATTCAGAAAAGGGGGTGGTGATGAACAGAGTGCCTGAATTAAGTAGACCACTCTTACCCAGTCCAAAGATCAGGGCTTGATCCATCACCGTTTTTTAGCTCACTGCACCATCCCAGCTCAGAACTTAGCTATATGCAAATTAGTCTGTTCCTGTCCCAGTGCATGATGGGAACAGGGCAAACCAAACTACCAAGCCAATTCTTATACTGGGAAGGAAACAAGCTTCCGGGGACCGGTTTCTGCCATTTCAGGCGTCGTCGGCCCGGCTTGCTTGAATCCTGATGGTGCAATGAGCAAGGGACTCACATCTGAGTATACCCTTCCTTGCTTATGGTGGACAAAATGATTCAGAAAAGGGGGTGGTGATGAACAGAGTGCCTGAATTAAGCAGACCACTCTTACCCAGTCCAAAGATCAGGGCTTGATCCATCACCGTTTTTTAGCTCACTGCACCATCCCAGCTCAGAACTTGGCTATATGCAAATTAGTCTGTTCCTGTCCCAGTGCATGATGGGAACAGGGCAAACCAAACTACCAAGCCAATTCTTATACTGGGAAGGAAACAAGCTTCCGGGGACCGGTTTCTGCCATTTCAGGCGTCGTCGGCCCGGCTTGCTTGAATCCTGATGGTGCAATGAGCAAGGGACTCACATCTGAGTATACCCTTCCACGCTTATGGTGGACAAAATGATTCAGAAAAGGGGGTGGTGATGAACAGAGTGCCTGAATTAAGCAGACCACTCTTACCCAGTCCAAAGATCAGGGTTTGATCCATCACCGTTTTTTAGCTCACTGCACCATCCCAGCTCAGAACTTGGCTATATGCAAATTAGTCTGTTCCTGTCCCAGTGCATGATGGGAACAGGGCAAACCAAACTACCAAGCCAATTCTTATACTGGGAAGGAAACAAGCTTCCGGGGACCGGTTTCTGCCATTTCAGGCGTCGTCGGCCCGGCTTGCCTGAATCCTGATGGTGCAATGAGCAAGGGACTCACATCTGAGTATATCCTTCCACGCTTATGGTGGACAAAATGATTCAGAAAAGGGGGTGGTGATGAACAGAGTGCCTGAATTAAGCAGACCACTCTTACCCAGTCCAAAGATCAGGGCTTGATCCATCACCGTTTTTTAGCTCACTGCACCATCCCAGCTCAGAACTTGGCTATATGCAAATTAGTCTGTTCCTGTCCCAGTGCATGATGGGAACAGGGCAAACCAAACTACCAAGCCAATTCTTATACTGGGAAGGAAACAAGCTTCCGGGGACCGGTTTCTGCCATTTCAGGCGTCGTCGGCCCGGCTTGCTTGAATCCTGATGGTGCAATGAGCAAGGGACTCACATCTGAGTATACCCTTCCACGCTTATGGTGGACAAAATGATTCAGAAAAGGGGGTGGTGATGAACAGAGTGCCTGAATTAAGCAGACCACTCTTACCCAGTCCAAAGATCAGGGCTTGATCCATCACCGTTTTTTAGCTCACTGCACCATCCCAGCTCGGAACTTGGCTATATGCAAATTAGTCTGTTCCTGTCCCAGTGCATGATGGAAACAGGGCAAACCAAACTACCAAGCCAATTCTTATACTGGGAAGGAAACAAGCTTCCGGGGACCGGTTTCTGCCGTTTCAGGCGTCGTCGGCCCGGCTTGCTTAAATCCTGATGGTGCAATGAGCAAGGGACTTAAATCTGAGTATACCCTTCCACGCTTACGGTGGACAAAATGATTCAGAAAAGGGGGTGGTGATGAACAGAGTGCCTGAATTAAGCAGACCACTCTTACCCAGTCCAAAGATCAGGGCTTGATCCATCACCGTTTTTTAGCTCACTGCACCATCCCAGCTCAGAACTTGGCTATATGCAAATTAGTCTGTTCCTGTCCCAGTGCATGATGGGAACAGGGCAAACCAAACTACCAAGCCAATTCTTATACTGGGAAGGAAACAAGCTTCCGGGGACCGGTTTCTGCCATTTCAGGCGTCGTCGGCCCGGCTTGCTTGAATCCTGATGGTGCAATGAGCAAGGGACTCACATCTGAGTATACCCTTCCACGCTTATGGTGGACAAAATGATTCAGAAAAGGGGGTGGTGATGAACAGAGTGCCTGAATTAAGCAGACCACTCTTACCCAGTCCAAAGATCAGGGCTTGATCCATCACCGTTTTTTAGCTCACTGCACCATCCAAGCTCAGAACTTGGCTATATGCAAATTAGTCTGTTCCTGTCCCAGTGCATGATGGGAACAGGGCAAACCAAACTACCAAGCCAATTCTTATACTGGGAAGGAAACAAGCTTCCGGGGACCGGTTTCTGCCATTTCAGGCGTCGTCGGCCCGGCTTGCTTGAATCCTGATGGTGCAATGAGCAAGGGACTCACATCTGAGTATACCCTTCCACGCTTATGGTGGACAAAATGATTCAGAAAAGGGGGTGGTGATGAACAGAGTGCCTGAATTAAGCAGACCACTCTTACCCAGTCCAAAGATCAGGGCTTGATCCATCACCGTTTTTTAGCTGACTGCACCATCCCAGCTCAGAACTTGGCTATATGCAAATTAGTCTGTTCCTGTCCCAGTGCATGATGGGAACAGGGCAAACCAAACTACCAAGCCAATTCTTATACTGGGAAGGAAACAAGCTTCCGGGGACCGGTTTCTGCCATTTCAGGCATCGTCGGCCCGGCTTGCTTGAATCCTGATGGTGCAATGAGCAAGGGACTCACATCTGAGTATACCCTTCCACGCTTATGGTGGACAAAATGATTCAGAAAAGGGGGTGGTGATGAACAGAGTGCCTGAATTAAGCAGACCACTCTTACCCAGTCCAAAGATCAGGGCTTGATCCATCACCGTTTTTTAGCTCACTGCACCATCCCAGCTCAGAACTTAGCTATATGCAAATTAGTCTGTTCCTGTCCCAGTGCATGATGGGAACAGGGCAAACCAAACTACCAAGCCAATTCTTATACTGGGAAGGAAACAAGCTTCTGGGGACCGGTTTCTGCCATTTCAGGCGTCGTCGGCCCGGCTTGCTTGAATCCTGATGGTGCAATGAGCAAGGGACTCACATCTGAGTATACCCTTCCTTGCTTATGGTGGACAAAATGATTCAGAAAAGGGGGTGGTGATGAACAGAGTGCCTGAATTAAGCAGACCACTCTTACCGAGTCCAAAGATCAGGGCTTGATCCATCACCGTTTTTTAGCTCACTGCACCATCCCAGCTCAGAACTTGGCTATATGCAAATTAGTCTGTTCCTGTCCCAGTGCATGATGGGAACAGGGCAAACCAAACTACCAAGCCAATTCTTATACTGGGAAGGAAACAAGCTTCCGGGGACCGGTTTCTGCCATTTCAGGCGTCGTCGGCCCGGCTTGCTTGAATCCTGATGGTGCAATGAGCAAGGGACTCACATCTGAGTATACCCTTCCACGCTTATGGTGGACAAAATGATTCAGAAAAGGGGGTGGTGATGAACAGAGTGCCTGAATTAAGCAGACCACTCTTACCCAGTCCAAAGATCAGGGCTTGATCCATCACCGTTTTTTAGCTCACTGCACCATCCCAGCTCAGAACTTGGCTATATGCAAATTAGTCTGTTCCTGTCCCAGTGCATGATGGGAACAGGGCAAACCAAACTACCAAGCCAATTCTTATACTGGGAAGGAAACAAGCTTCCGGGGACCGGTTTCTGCCATTTCAGGCGTCGTCGGCCCGGCTTGCTTGAATCCTGATGGTGCAATGAGCAAGGGACTTACATCTGAGTATACCCTTCCACGCTTACGGTGGACAAAATGATTCAGAAAAGGGGGTGGTGATGAACAGAGTGCCTGAATTAAGCAGACCACTCTTACCCAGTCCAAAGATCAGGGCTTGATCCATCACCTTTTTTTAGCTCACTGCACCATCCCAGCTCAGAACTTGGCTATATGCAAATTAGTCTGTTCCTGTCCCAGTGCATGATGGGAACAGGGCAAACCAAACTACCAAGCCAATTCTTATACTGGGAAGGAAACAAGCTTCCGGGGACCGGTTTCTGCCATTTCAGGCGTCGTCGGCCCGGCTTGCTTGAATCCTGATGGTGCAATGAGCAAGGGACTCACATCTGAGTATACCCTTCCACGCTTATGGTGGACAAAATGATTCAGAAAAGGGGGTGGTGATGAACAGAGTGCCTGAATTAAGCAGACCACTCTTACCCAGTCCAAAGATCAGGGCTTGATCCATCACCGTTTTTTAGCTCACTGCACCATCCCAGCTCAGAACTTGGCTATATGCAAATTAGTTTGTTCCTGTCCCAGTGCATGATGGGAACAGGGCAAACCAAACTACCAAGCCAATTCTTATACTGGGAAGGAAACAAGCTTCCGGGGACCGGTTTCTGCCATTTCAGGCGTCGTCGGCCCGGCTTGCTTGAATCCTGATGGTGCAATGAGCAAGGGACTCACATCTGAGTATACCCTTCCACGCTTATGGTGGACAAAATGATTCAGAAAAGGGGGTGGTGATGAACAGAGTGCCTGAATTAAGCAGACCACTCTTACCCAGTCCAAAGATCAGGGCTTGATCCATCACCGTTTTTTAGCTCACTGCACCATCCCAGCTCAGAACTTGGCTATATGCAAATTAGTTTGTTCCTGTCCCAGTGCATGATGGGAACAGGGCAAACCAAACTACCAAGCCAATTCTTATACTGGGAAGGAAACAAGCTTCCGGGGACCGGTTTCTGCAATTTCAGGCGTCGTCAGCCCGGCTTGCTTGAATCCTGATGGTGCAATGAGCAAGGGATTCACATCTGAGTATACCCTTCCACGCTTATGGTGGACAAAATGATTCAGAAAAGGGGGTGGTGATGAACAGAGTGCCTGAATTAAGCAGACCACTCTTACCCAGTCCAAAGATCAGGGCTTGATCCATCACCGTTTTTTAGCTCACTGCACCATCCCAGCTCAGAACTTGGCTATATGCAAATTAGTCTGTTCCTGTCCCAGTGCATGATGGGAACAGGGCAAACCAAACTACCAAGCCAATTCTTATACTGGGAAGGAAACAAGCTTCCGGGGACCGGTTTCTGCCATTTCAGGCGTCGTCGGCCCGGCTTGCTTGAATCCTGATGGTGCAATGAGCAAGGGACTCACATCTGAGTATACCCTTCCACGCTTATGGTGGACAAAATGATTCAGAAAAGGGGGTGGTGATGAACAGAGTGCCTGAATTAAGCAGACCACTCTTACCCAGTCCAAAGATCAGGGCTTGATCCATCACCGTTTTTTAGCTCACTGCACCATCCCAGCTCAGAACTTGGCTATATGCAAATTAGTCTGTTCCTGTCCCAGTGCATGATGGGAACAGGGCAAACCAAACTACCAAGCCAATTCTTATACTGGGAAGGAAACAAGCTTCCGGGGACCGGTTTCTGCCATTTCAGGCGTCGTCGGCCCGGCTTGCTTGAATCCTGATGGTGCAATAAGCAAGGGACTCACATCTGAGTATACCCTTCCACGCTTATGGTGGACAAAATGATTCAGAAAAGGGGGTGGTGATGAACAGAGTGCCTGAATTAAGTAGACCACTCTTACCCAGTCCAAAGATCAGGGCTTGATCCATCACCGTTTTTTAGCTCACTGCACCATCCCAGCTCAGAACTTGGCTATATGCAAATTAGTCTGTTCCTGTCCCAGTGCATGATGGGAACAGGGCAAACCAAACTACCAAGCCAATTCTTATACTGGGAAGGAAACAAGCTTCCGGGGACCGGTTTCTGCCATTTCAGGCGTCGTCGGCCCGGCTTGCTTGAATCCTGATGGTGCAATGAGCAAGGGACTCACATCTGAGTATACCCTTCCACGCTTATGGTGGACAAAATGATTCAGAAAAGGGGGTGGTGATGAACAGAGTGCCTGAATTAAGCAGACCACTCTTACCCAGTCCAAAGATCAGGGCTTGATCCATCACCGTTTTTTAGCTCACTGCACCATCCCAGCTCAGAACTTAGCTATATGCAAATTAGTCTGTTCCTGTCCCAGTGCATGATGGGAACAGGGCAAACCAAACTACCAAGCCAATTCTTATACTGGGAAGGAAACAAGCTTCCGGGGACCGGTTTCTGCCATTTCAGGCGTCGTCGGCCCGGCTTGCCTGAATCCTGATGGTGCAATGAGCAAGGGACTCACATCTGAGTATATCCTTCCACGCTTATGGTGGACAAAATGATTCAGAAAAGGGGGTGGTGATGAACAGAGTGCCTGAATTAAGCAGACCACTCTTACCCAGTCCAAAGATCAGGGCTTGATCCATCACCGTTTTTTAGCTCACTGCACCATCCCAGCTCAGAACTTGGCTATATGCAAATTAGTTTGTTCCTGTCCCAGTGCATGATGGGAACAGGGCAAACCAAACTACCAAGCCAATTCTTATACTGGGAAGGAAACAAGCTTCCGGGGACCGGTTTCTGCAATTTCAGGCGTCGTCAGCCCGGCTTGCTTGAATCCTGATGGTGCAATGAGCAAGGGATTCACATCTGAGTATACCCTTCCACGCTTATGGTGGACAAAATGATTCAGAAAAGGGGGTGGTGATGAACAGAGTGCCTGAATTAAGCAGACCACTCTTACCCAGTCCAAAGATCAGGGCTTGATCCATCACCGTTTTTTAGCTCACTGCACCATCCCAGCTCAGAACTTGGCTATATGCAAATTAGTCTGTTCCTGTCCCAGTGCATGATGGGAACAGGGCAAACCAAACTACCAAGCCAATTCTTATACTGGGAAGGAAACAAGCTTCCGGGGACCGGTTTCTGCCATTTCAGACATCGTCGGCCCGGCTTGCTTGAATCCTGATGGTGCAATGAGCAAGGGACTCACATCTGAGTATACCCTTCCACGCTTATGGTGGACAAAATGATTCAGAAAAGGGGGTGGTGATGAACAGAGTGCCTGAATTAAGCAGACCACTCTTACCCAGTCCAAAGATCAGGGCTTGATCCATCACCGTTTTTTAGCTCACTGCACCATCCCAGCTCAGAACTTGGCTATATGCAAATTAGTCTGTTCCTGTCCCAGTGCATGATGGGAACAGGGCAAACCAAACTACCAAGCCAATTCTTATACTGGGAAGGAAACAAGCTTCCGGGGACCGGTTTCTGCCATTTCAGGCGTCGTCGGCCCGGCTTGCTTGAATCCTGATGGTGCAATGAGCAAGGGACTCACATCTGAGTATACCCTTCCACGCTTATGGTGGACAAAATGATTCAGAAAAGGGGGTGGTGATGAACAGAGTGCCTGAATTAAGCAGACCACTCTTACCCAGTCCAAAGATCAGGGCTTGATCCATCACCGTTTTTTAGCTCACTGCACCATCCCAGCTCAGAACTTAGCTATATGCAAATTAGTCTGTTCCTGTCCCAGTGCATGATGGGAACAGGGCAAACCAAACTACCAAGCCAATTCTTATACTGGGAAGGAAACAAGCTTCCGGGGACCGGTTTCTGCCATTTCAGGCGTCGTCGGCCCGGCTTGCTTGAATCCTGATGGTGCAATGAGCAAGGGACTCACATCTGAGTATACCCTTCCACGCTTATGGTGGACAAAATGATTCAGAAAAGGGGGTGGTGATGAACAGAGTGCCTGAATTAAGCAGACCACTCTTACCCAGTCCAAAGATCAGGGCTTGATCCATCACCGTTTTTTAGCTCACTGCACCATCCCAGCTCAGAACTTGGCTATATGCAAATTAGTCTGTTCCTGTCCCAGTGCATGATGGGAACAGGGCAAACCAAACTACCAAGCCAATTCTTATACTGGGAAGGAAACAAGCTTCCGGGGACCGGTTTCTGCCATTTCAGGCGTCGTCGGCCCGGCTTGCTTGAATCCTGATGGTGCAATGAGCAAGGGACTCACATCTGAGTATACCCTTCCACGCTTATGGTGGACAAAATGATTCAGAAAAGGGGGTGGTGATGAACAGAGTGCCTGAATTAAGCAGACCACTCTTACCCAGTCCAAAGATCAGGGCTTGATCCATCACCGTTTTTTAGCTCACTGCACCATCCCAGCTCGGAACTTGGCTATATGCAAATTAGTCTGTTCCTGTCCCAGTGCATGATGGAAACAGGGCAAACCAAACTACCAAGCCAATTCTTATACTGGGAAGGAAACAAGCTTCCGGGGACCGGTTTCTGCCATTTCAGGCATCGTCGGCCCGGCTTGCTTGAATCCTGATGGTGCAATGAGCAAGGGACTTACATCTGAGTATACCCTTCCACGCTTACGGTGGACAAAATGATTCAGAAAAGGGGGTGGTGATGAACAGAGTGCCTGAATTAAGCAGACCACTCTTACCCAGTCCAAAGATCAGGGCTTGATCCATCACCTTTTTTTAGCTCACTGCACCATCCCAGCTCAGAACTTGGCTATATGCAAATTAGTCTGTTCCTGTCCCAGTGCATGATGGGAACAGGGCAAACCAAACTACCAAGCCAATTCTTATACTGGGAAGGAAACAAGCTTCCGGGGACCGGTTTCTGCCATTTCAGGCGCCGTCGGCCCGGCTTGCTTGAATCCTGATGGTGCAATGAGCAAGGGACTCACATCTGAGTATACCCTTCCACGCTTATGGTGGACAAAATGATTCAGAAAAGGGGGTGGTGATGAACAGAGTGCCTGAATTAAGCAGACCACTCTTACCCAGTCCAAAGATCAGGGCTTGATCCATCACCGTTTTTTAGCTCACTGCACCATCCCAGCTCAGAACTTGGCTATATGCAAATTAGTCTGTTCCTGTCCCAGTGCATGATGGGAACAGGGCAAACCAAACTACCAAGCCAATTCTTATACTGGGAAGGAAACAAGCTTCCGGGGACCGGTTTCTGCCATTTCAGGCGTCGTCGGCCCGGCTTGTTTGAATCCTGATGGTGCAATGAGCAAGGGACTCACATCTGAGTATACCCTTCCACGCTTATGGTGGACAAAATGATTCAGAAAAGGGGGTGGTGATGAACAGAGTGCCTGAATTAAGCAGACCATTCTTACCCAGTCCAAAGATCAGGGCTTGATCCATCACCGTTTTTTAGCTCACTGCACCATTCCAGCTCAGAACTTGGCTATATGCAAATTAGTCTGTTCCTGTCCTAGTGCATGATGGGAACAGGGCAAACCAAACTACCAAGCCAATTCTGATACTGGGAAGGAAACAAGCTTCCGGGGACCGGTTTCTGCCATTTCAGGCGTCGTCGGCCCGGCTTGCTTGAATCCTGATGGTGCAATGAGCAAGGGACTCACATCTGAGTTTACCCTTCCACGCTTATGGTGGACAAAATGATTCAGAAAAGGGGGTGGTGATGAACAGAGTGCCTGAATTAAGCAGACCACTCTTACCCAGTCCAAAGATCAGGGCTTGATCCATCACCGTTTTTTAGCTCACTGCACCATCCCAGCTCAGAACTTGGCTATATGCAAATTAGTCTGTTCCTGTCCCAGTGCATGATGGGAACAGGGCAAACCAAACTACCAAGCCAATTCTTATACTGGGAAGGAAACAAGCTTCCAGGGACCGGTTTCTGCCATTTCAGGCGTCGTCGGCCCGGCTTGCTTGAATCCTGATGGTGCAATGAGCAAGGGACTCACATCTGAGTATACCCTTCCACGTTTATGTTGGACAAAATGATTCAGAAAAGGGGGTGGTGATGAACAGAGTGCCTGAATTAAGCAGACCACTCTTACCCAGTCCAAAGATCAGGGCTTGATCCATCACCGTTTTTTAGCTCACTGCACCATCCCAGCTCAGAACTTGGCTATATGCAAATTAGTCTGTTCCTGTCCCAGTGCATGATGGGAACAGGGCAAACCAAACTACCAAGCCAATTCTTATACTGGGAAGGAAACAAGCTTCCGGGGACCGGTTTCTGCCATTTCAGGCGTCGTCGGCCCGGCTTGCTTGAATCCTGATGGTGCAATGAGCAAGGGACTCACATCTGAGTATACCCTTCCACGCTTATGGTGGACAAAATGATTCAGAAAAGGGGGTGGTGATGAACAGAGTGCCTGAATTAAGCAGACCACTCTTACCCAGTCCAAAGATCAGGGCTTGATCCATCACCGTTTTTTAGCTCACTGCACCATCCCAGCTCAGAACTTGGCTATATGCAAATTAGTCTGTTCCTGTCCCAGTGCATGATGGGAACAGGGCAAACCAAACTACCAAGCCAATTCTTATACTGGGAAGGAAACAAGCTTCCGGGGACCGGTTTCTGCCATTTCAGGCGTCGTCGGCCCGGCTTGCTTGAATCCTGATGGTGCAATGAGCAAGGGACTCACATCTGAGTATACCCTTCCACGCTTGTGGTGGACAAAATGATTCAGAAAAGGGGGTGGCGATGAACAGAGTGCCTGAATTAAGCAGACCACTCTTACCCAGTCCAAAGATCAGGGCTTGATCCATCACCGTTTTTTAGCTCACTGCACCATCCCAGCTCAGAACTTGGCTATATGCAAATTAGTCTGTTCCTCTCCCAGTGCATGATGGGAACAGGGCAAACCAAACTACCAAGCCAATTCTTATATTGGGAAGGAAACAAGCTTCCGGGGACCGGTTTCTGCCATTTCAGGCGTCGTTGGCCCGGCTTGCTTGAATCCTGATGGTGCAATGAGCAAGGGACTCACATCTGAGTATACCCTTCCACGCTTATGGTGGACAAAATGATTCAGAAAAGGGGGTGGTGATGAACAGAGTGCCTGAATTAAGCAGACCACTCTTACCCAGTCCAAAGATCAGGGCTTGATCCATCACCGTTTTTTAGCTCACTGCACCATCCCAGCTCAGAACTTGGCTATATGCAAATTAGTCTGTTCCTGTCCCAGTGCATGATGGGAACAGGGCAAACCAAACTACCAAGCCAATTCTTATACTGGGAAGGAAACAAGCTTCCGGGGACCGGTTTCTGCCATTTTCAGGCGTCGTCGGCCCGGCTTGCTTGAATCCTGATGGTGCAATGAGCAAGGGACTCACATCTGAGTATACCCTTCCACGCTTATGGTGGACAAAATGATTCAGAAAAGGGGGTGGTGATGAACAGAGTGCCTGAATTAAGCAGACCACTCTTACCCAGTCCAAAGATCAGGGCTTGATCCATCACCGTTTTTTAGCTCACTGCACCATCCCAGCTCAGAACTTGGCTATATGCAAATTAGTCTGTTCCTGTCCCAGTGCATGATGGGAACAGGGCAAACCAAACTACCAAGCCAATTCTTATACTGGGAAGGAAACAAGCTTCCGGGGACCGGTTTCTGCCATTTCAGGCGTCGTCGGCCCGGCTTGCTTGAATCCTGATGGTGCAATAAGCAAGGGACTCACATCTGAGTATACCCTTCCACGCTTATTGGTGGACAAAATGATTCAGAAAAGGGGGTGGTGATGAACAGAGTGCCTGAATTAAGTAGACCACTCTTACCCAGTCCAAAGATCAGGGCTTGATCCATCACCGTTTTTTAGCTCACTGCACCATCCCAGCTCAGAACTTAGCTATATGCAAATTAGTCTGTTCCTGTCCCAGTGCATGATGGGAACAGGGCAAACCAAACTACCAAGCCAATTCTTATACTGGGAAGGAAACAAGCTTCCGGGGACCGGTTTCTGCCATTTCAGGCGTCGTCGGCCCGGCTTGCTTGAATCCTGATGGTGCAATGAGCAAGGGACTCACATCTGAGTATACCCTTCCTTGCTTATGGTGGACAAAATGATTCAGAAAAGGGGGTGGTGATGAACAGAGTGCCTGAATTAAGCAGACCACTCTTACCCAGTCCAAAGATCAGGGCTTGATCCATCACCGTTTTTTAGCTCACTGCACCATCCCAGCTCAGAACTTGGCTATATGCAAATTAGTCTGTTCCTGTCCCAGTGCATGATGGGAACAGGGCAAACCAAACTACCAAGCCAATTCTTATACTGGGAAGGAAACAAGCTTCCGGGGACCGGTTTCTGCCATTTCAGGCGTCGTCGGCCCGGCTTGCTTGAATCCTGATGGTGCAATGAGCAAGGGACTCACATCTGAGTATACCCTTCCACGCTTATGGTGGACAAAATGATTCAGAAAAGGGGGTGGTGATGAACAGAGTGCCTGAATTAAGCAGACCACTCTTACCCAGTCCAAAGATCAGGGTTTGATCCATCACCGTTTTTTAGCTCACTGCACCATCCCAGCTCAGAACTTGGCTGTATGCAAATTAGTCTGTTCCTGTCCCAGTGCATGATGGGAACAGGGCAAACCAAACTACCAAGCCAATTCTTATACTGGGAAGGAAACAAGCTTCCGGGGACCGGTTTCTGCCATTTCAGGCGTCGTCGGCCCGGCTTGCCTGAATCCTGATGGTGCAATGAGCAAGGGACTCACATCTGAGTATATCCTTCCACGCTTATGGTGGACAAAATGATTCAGAAAAGGGGGTGGTGATGAACAGAGTGCCTGAATTAAGCAGACCACTCTTACCCAGTCCAAAGATCAGGGCTTGATCCATCACCGTTTTTTAGCTCACTGCACCATCCCAGCTCAGAACTTGGCTATATGCAAATTAGTCTGTTCCTGTCCCAGTGCATGATGGGAACAGGGCAAACCAAACTACCAAGCCAATTCTTATACTGGGAAGGAAACAAGCTTCCGGGGACCGGTTTCTGCCATTTCAGGCGTCGTCGGCCCGGCTTGCTTGAATCCTGATGGTGCAATGAGCAAGGGACTCACATCTGAGTATACCCTTCCACGCTTATGGTGGACAAAATGATTCAGAAAAGGGGGTGGTGATGAACAGAGTGCCTGAATTAAGCAGACCACTCTTACCCAGTCCAAAGATCAGGGCTTGATCCATCACCGTTTTTTAGCTCACTGCACCATCCCAGCTCGGAACTTGGCTATATGCAAATTAGTCTGTTCCTGTCCCAGTGCATGATGGAAACAGGGCAAACCAAACTACCAAGCCAATTCTTATACTGGGAAGGAAACAAGCTTCCGGGGACCGGTTTCTGCCGTTTCAGGCGTCGTCGGCCCGGCTTGCTTAAATCCTGATGGTGCAATGAGCAAGGGACTCACATCTGAGTATACCCTTCCACGCTTATGGTGGACAAAATGATTCAGAAAAGGGGGTGGTGATGAACAGAGTGCCTGAATTAAGCAGACCACTCTTACCCAGTCCAAAGATCAGGGCTTGATCCATCACCGTTTTTTAGCTCACTGCACCATCCCAGCTCAGAACTTGGCTATATGCAAATTAGTCTGTTCCTGTCCCAGTGCATGATGGGAACAGGGCAAACCAAACTACCAAGCCAATTCTTATACTGGGAAGGAAACAAGCTTCCGGGGACCGGTTTCTGCCATTTCAGGCGTCGTCGGCCCGGCTTGCTTGAATCCTGATGGTGCAATGAGCAAGGGACTCACATCTGAGTATACCCTTCCACGCTTATGGTGGACAAAATGATTCAGAAAAGGGGGTGGTGATGAACAGAGTGCCTGAATTAAGCAGACCACTCTTACCCAGTCCAAAGATCAGGGCTTGATCCATCACCGTTTTTTAGCTCACTGCACCATCCCAGCTCAGAACTTGGCTATATGCAAATTAGTCTGTTCCTGTCCCAGTGCATGATGGGAACAGGGCAAACCAAACTACCAAGCCAATTCTTATACTGGGAAGGAAACAAGCTTCCGGGGACCGGTTTCTGCCATTTCAGGCGTCGTCGGCCCGGCTTGCTTGAATCCTGATGGTGCAATGAGCAAGGGACTCACATCTGAGTATACCCTTCCACGCTTATGGTGGACAAAATGATTCAGAAAAGGGGGTGGTGATGAACAGAGTGCCTGAATTAAGCAGACCACTCTTACCCAGTCCAAAGATCAGGGCTTGATCCATCACCGTTTTTTAGCTCACTGCACCATCCCAGCTCAGAACTTGGCTATATGCAAATTAGTCTGTTCCTGTCCCAGTGCATGATGGGAACAGGACAAACCAAACTACCAAGCCAATTCTTATACTGGGAAGGAAACAAGCTTCCGGGGACCGGTTTCTGCCATTTCAGGCGTCGTCGGCCCGGCTTGCTTGAATCCTGATGGTGCAATGAGCAAGGGACTCACATCTGAGTATACCCTTCCACGCTTATGGTGGACAAAATGATTCAGAAAAGGGGGTGGTGATGAACAGAGTGCCTGAATTAAGCAGACCACTCTTACCCAGTCCAAAGATCAGGGCTTGATCCATCACCGTTTTTTAGCTCACTGCACCATCCCAGCTCAGAACTTAGCTATATGCAAATTAGTCTGTTCCTGTCCCAGTGCATGATGGGAACAGGGCAAACCAAACTACCAAGCCAATTCTTATACTGGGAAGGAAACAAGCTTCCGGGGACCGGTTTCTGCCATTTCAGGCGTCGTCGGCCCGGCTTGCTTGAATCCTGATGGTGCAATGAGCAAGGGACTCACATCTGAGTATACCCTTCCACGCTTATGGTGGACAAAATGATTCAGAAAAGGGGGTGGTGATGAACAGAGTGCCTGAATTAAGCAGACCACTCTTACCCAGTCCAAAGATCAGGGCTTGATCCATCACCGTTTTTTAGCTCACTGCACCATCCCAGCTCAGAACTTGGCTATATGCAAATTAGTCTGTTCCTGTCCCAGTGCATGATGGGAACAGGGCAAACCAAACTACCAAGCCAATTCTTATACTGGGAAGGAAACAAGCTTCCGGGGACCGGTTTCTGCCATTTCAGGCGTCGTCGGCCCGGCTTGCTTGAATCCTGATGGTGCAATGAGCAAGGGACTTACATCTGAGTATACCCTTCCACGCTTACGGTGGACAAAATGATTCAGAAAAGGGGGTGGTGATGAACAGAGTGCCTGAATTAAGCAGACCACTCTTACCAGTCCAAAGATCAGGGCTTGATCCATCACCTTTTTTTAGCTCACTGCACCATCCCAGCTCAGAACTTGGCTATATGCAAATTAGTCTGTTCCTGTCCCAGTGCATGATGGGAACAGGGCAAACCAAACTACCAAGCCAATTCTTATACTGGGAAGGAAACAAGCTTCCGGGGACCGGTTTCTGCCATTTCAGGCGTCGTCGGCCCGGCTTGCTTGAATCCTGATGGTGCAATGAGCAAGGGACTCACATCTGAGTATACCCTTCCACGCTTATGGTGGACAAAATGATTCAGAAAAGGGGGTGGTGATGAACAGAGTGCCTGAATTAAGCAGACCACTCTTACCCAGTCCAAAGATCAGGGCTTGATCCATCACCGTTTTTTAGCTCACTGCACCATCCCAGCTCAGAACTTGGCTATATGCAAATTAGTTTGTTCCTGTCCCAGTGCATGATGGGAACAGGGCAAACCAAACTACCAAGCCAATTCTTATACTGGGAAGGAAACAAGCTTCCGGGGACCGGTTTCTGCAATTTCAGGCGTCGTCAGCCCGGCTTGCTTGAATCCTGATGGTGCAATGAGCAAGGGATTCACATCTGAGTATACCCTTCCACGCTTATGGTGGACAAAATGATTCAGAAAAGGGGGTGGTGATGAACAGAGTGCCTGAATTAAGCAGACCACTCTTACCCAGTCCAAAGATCAGGGCTTGATCCATCACCGTTTTTTAGCTCACTGCACCATCCCAGCTCAGAACTTGGCTATATGCAAATTAGTCTGTTCCTGTCCCAGTGCATGATGGGAACAGGGCAAACCAAACTACCAAGCCAATTCTTATACTGGGAAGGAAACAAGCTTCCGGGGACCGGTTTCTGCCATTTCAGGCGTCGTCGGCCCGGCTTGCTTGAATCCTGATGGTGCAATGAGCAAGGGACTCACATCTGAGTATACCCTTCCACGCTTATGGTGGACAAAATGATTCAGAAAAGGGGGTGGTGATGAACAGAGTGCCTGAATTAAGCAGACCACTCTTACCCAGTCCAAAGATCAGGGCTTGATCCATCACCGTTTTTTAGCTCACTGCACCATCCCAGCTCAGAACTTGGCTATATGCAAATTAGTCTGTTCCTGTCCCAGTGCATGATGGGAACAGGGCAAACCAAACTACCAAGCCAATTCTTATACTGGGAAGGAAACAAGCTTCCGGGGACCGGTTTCTGCCATTTCAGGCGTCGTCGGCCCGGCTTGCTTGAATCCTGATGGTGCAATAAGCAAGGGACTCACATCTGAGTATACCCTTCCACGCTTATGGTGGACAAAATGATTCAGAAAAGGGGGTGGTGATGAACAGAGTGCCTGAATTAAGTAGACCACTCTTACCCAGTCCAAAGATCAGGGCTTGATCCATCACCGTTTTTTAGCTCACTGCACCATCCCAGCTCAGAACTTGGCTATATGCAAATTAGTCTGTTCCTGTCCCAGTGCATGATGGGAACAGGGCAAACCAAACTACCAAGCCAATTCTTATACTGGGAAGGAAACAAGCTTCCGGGGACCGGTTTCTGCCATTTCAGGCGTCGTCGGCCCGGCTTGCTTGAATCCTGATGGTGCAATGAGCAAGGGACTCACATCTGAGTATACCCTTCCACGCTTATGGTGGACAAAATGATTCAGAAAAGGGGGTGGTGATGAACAGAGTGCCTGAATTAAGCAGACCACTCTTACCCAGTCCAAAGATCAGGGCTTGATCCATCACCGTTTTTTAGCTCACTGCACCATCCCAGCTCAGAACTTAGCTATATGCAAATTAGTCTGTTCCTGTCCCAGTGCATGATGGGAACAGGGCAAACCAAACTACCAAGCCAATTCTTATACTGGGAAGGAAACAAGCTTCCGGGGACCGGTTTCTGCCATTTCAGGCGTCGTCGGCCCGGCTTGCTTGAATCCTGATGGTGCAATGAGCAAGGGACTCACATCTGAGTATACCCTTCCTTGCTTATGGTGGACAAAATGATTCAGAAAAGGGGGTGGTGATGAACAGAGTGCCTGAATTAAGCAGACCACTCTTACCCAGTCCAAAGATCAGGGCTTGATCCATCACCGTTTTTTAGCTCACTGCACCATCCCAGCTCAGAACTTGGCTATATGCAAATTAGTCTGTTCCTGTCCCAGTGCATGATGGGAACAGGGCAAACCAAACTACCAAGCCAATTCTTATACTGGGAAGGAAACAAGCTTCCGGGGACCGGTTTCTGCCATTTCAGGCGTCGTCGGCCCGGCTTGCTTGAATCCTGATGGTGCAATGAGCAAGGGACTCACATCTGAGTATACCCTTCCACGCTTATGGTGGACAAAATGATTCAGAAAAGGGGGTGGTGATGAACAGAGTGCCTGAATTAAGCAGACCACTCTTACCCAGTCCAAAGATCAGGGCTTGATCCATCACCGTTTTTTAGCTCACTGCACCATCCCAGCTCAGAACTTGGCTATATGCAAATTAGTCTGTTCCTGTCCCAGTGCATGATGGGAACAGGGCAAACCAAACTACCAAGCCAATTCTTATACTGGGAAGGAAACAAGCTTCCGGGGACCGGTTTCTGCCATTTCAGGCGTCGTCGGCCCGGCTTGCCTGAATCCTGATGGTGCAATGAGCAAGGGACTCACATCTGAGTATACCCTTCCACGCTTATGGTGGACAAAATGATTCAGAAAAGGGGGTGGTGATGAACAGAGTGCCTGAATTAAGCAGACCACTCTTACCCAGTCCAAAGATCAGGGCTTGATCCATCACCGTTTTTTAGCTCACTGCACCATCCCAGCTCAGAACTTGGCTATATGCAAATTAGTCTGTTCCTGTCCCAGTGCATGATGGGAACAGGGCAAACCAAACTACCAAGCCAATTCTTATACTGGGAAGGAAACAAGCTTCCGGGGACCGGTTTCTGCCATTTCAGGCGTCGTCGGCCCGGCTTGCCTGAATCCTGATGGTGCAATGAGCAAGGGACTCACATCTGAGTATATCCTTCCACGCTTATGGTGGACAAAATGATTCAGAAAAGGGGGTGGTGATGAACAGAGTGCCTGAATTAAGCAGACCACTCTTACCCAGTCCAAAGATCAGGGCTTGATCCATCACCGTTTTTTAGCTCACTGCACCATCCCAGCTCAGAACTTGGCTATATGCAAATTAGTCTGTTCCTGTCCCAGTGCATGATGGGAACAGGGCAAACCAAACTACCAAGCCAATTCTTATACTGGGAAGGAAACAAGCTTCCGGGGACCGGTTTCTGCCATTTCAGGCGTCGTCGGCCCGGCTTGCTTGAATCCTGATGGTGCAATAAGCAAGGGACTCACATCTGAGTATACCCTTCCACGCTTATGGTGGACAAAATGATTCAGAAAAGGGGGTGGTGATGAACAGAGTGCCTGAATTAAGTAGACCACTCTTACCCAGTCCAAAGATCAGGGCTTGATCCATCACCGTTTTTTAGCTCACTGCACCATCCCAGCTCAGAACTTGGCTATATGCAAATTAGTCTGTTCCTGTCCCAGTGCATGATGGGAACAGGGCAAACCAAACTACCAAGCCAATTCTTATACTGGGAAGGAAACAAGCTTCCGGGGACCGGTTTCTGCCATTTCAGGCGTCGTCGGCCCGGCTTGCTTGAATCCTGATGGTGCAATGAGCAAGGGACTCACATCTGAGTATACCCTTCCACGCTTATGGTGGACAAAATGATTCAGAAAAGGGGGTGGTGATGAACAGAGTGCCTGAATTAAGCAGACCACTCTTACCCAGTCCAAAGATCAGGGCTTGATCCATCACCGTTTTTTAGCTCACTGCACCATCCCAGCTCAGAACTTAGCTATATGCAAATTAGTCTGTTCCTGTCCCAGTGCATGATGGGAACAGGGCAAACCAAACTACCAAGCCAATTCTTATACTGGGAAGGAAACAAGCTTCCGGGGACCGGTTTCTGCCATTTCAGGCGTCGTCGGCCCGGCTTGCTTGAATCCTGATGGTGCAATGAGCAAGGGACTCACATCTGAGTATACCCTTCCTTGCTTATGGTGGACAAAATGATTCAGAAAAGGGGGTGGTGATGAACAGAGTGCCTGAATTAAGCAGACCACTCTTACCCAGTCCAAAGATCAGGGCTTGATCCATCACCGTTTTTTAGCTCACTGCACCATCCCAGCTCAGAACTTGGCTATATGCAAATTAGTCTGTTCCTGTCCCAGTGCATGATGGGAACAGGGCAAACCAAACTACCAAGCCAATTCTTATACTGGGAAGGAAACAAGCTTCCGGGGACCGGTTTCTGCCATTTCAGGCGTCGTCGGCCCGGCTTGCTTGAATCCTGATGGTGCAATGAGCAAGGGACTCACATCTGAGTATACCCTTCCACGCTTATGGTGGACAAAATGATTCAGAAAAGGGGGTGGTGATGAACAGAGTGCCTGAATTAAGCAGACCACTCTTACCCAGTCCAAAGATCAGGGCTTGATCCATCACCGTTTTTTAGCTCACTGCACCATCCCAGCTCAGAACTTGGCTATATGCAAATTAGTCTGTTCCTGTCCCAGTGCATGATGGGAACAGGGCAAACCAAACTACCAAGCCAATTCTTATACTGGGAAGGAAACAAGCTTCCGGGGACCGGTTTCTGCCATTTCAGGCGTCGTCGGCCCGGCTTGCCTGAATCCTGATGGTGCAATGAGCAAGGGACTCACATCTGAGTATATCCTTCCACGCTTATGGTGGACAAAATGATTCAGAAAAGGGGGTGGTGATGAACAGAGTGCCTGAATTAAGCAGACCACTCTTACCCAGTCCAAAGATCAGGGCTTGATCCATCACCGTTTTTTAGCTCACTGCACCATCCCAGCTCAGAACTTGGCTATATGCAAATTAGTTTGTTCCTGTCCCAGTGCATGATGGGAACAGGGCAAACCAAACTACCAAGCCAATTCTTATACTGGGAAGGAAACAAGCTTCCGGGGACCGGTTTCTGCAATTTCAGGCGTCGTCAGCCCGGCTTGCTTGAATCCTGATGGTGCAATGAGCAAGGGATTCACATCTGAGTATACCCTTCCACGCTTATGGTGGACAAAATGATTCAGAAAAGGGGGTGGTGATGAACAGAGTGCCTGAATTAAGCAGACCACTCTTACCCAGTCCAAAGATCAGGGCTTGATCCATCACCGTTTTTTAGCTCACTGCACCATCCCAGCTCAGAACTTGGCTATATGCAAATTAGTCTGTTCCTGTCCCAGTGCATGATGGGAACAGGGCAAACCAAACTACCAAGCCAATTCTTATACTGGGAAGGAAACAAGCTTCCGGGGACCGGTTTCTGCCATTTCAGGCGTCGTCGGCCCGGCTTGCTTGAATCCTGATGGTGCAATGAGCAAGGGACTCACATCTGAGTATACCCTTCCACGCTTATGGTGGACAAAATGATTCAGAAAAGGGGGTGGTGATGAACAGAGTGCCTGAATTAAGCAGACCACTCTTACCCAGTCCAAAGATCAGGGCTTGATCCATCACCGTTTTTTAGCTCACTGCACCATCCCAGCTCAGAACTTGGCTATATGCAAATTAGTCTGTTCCTGTCCCAGTGCATGATGGGAACAGGGCAAACCAAACTACCAAGCCAATTCTTATACTGGGAAGGAAACAAGCTTCCGGGGACCGGTTTCTGCCATTTCAGGCGTCGTCGGCCCGGCTTGCTTGAATCCTGATGGTGCAATGAGCAAGGGACTCACATCTGAGTATACCCTTCCACGCTTATGGTGGACAAAATGATTCAGAAAAGGGGGTGGTGATGAACAGAGTGCCTGAATTAAGCAGACCACTCTTACCCAGTCCAAAGATCAGGGCTTGATCCATCACCGTTTTTTAGCTCACTGCACCATCCCAGCTCAGAACTTAGCTATATGCAAATTAGTCTGTTCCTGTCCCAGTGCATGATGGGAACAGGGCAAACCAAACTACCAAGCCAATTCTTATACTGGGAAGGAAACAAGCTTCCGGGGACCGGTTTCTGCCATTTCAGGCGTCGTCGGCCCGGCTTGCTTGAATCCTGATGGTGCAATGAGCAAGGGACTCACATCTGAGTATACCCTTCCTTGCTTATGGTGGACAAAATGATTCAGAAAAGGGGGTGGTGATGAACAGAGTGCCTGAATTAAGCAGACCACTCTTACCCAGTCCAAAGATCAGGGCTTGATCCATCACCGTTTTTTAGCTCACTGCACCATCCCAGCTCAGAACTTGGCTATATGCAAATTAGTCTGTTCCTGTCCCAGTGCATGATGGGAACAGGGCAAACCAAACTACCAAGCCAATTCTTATACTGGGAAGGAAACAAGCTTCCGGGGACCGGTTTCTGCCATTTCAGACATCGTCGGCCCGGCTTGCTTGAATGTTATGTTATGTTACACTTTATTTGTATAGCGCACAGCGACTCAAAAAGAGTATCCTGGCGCTTTCACAGCGAGACCTACAGAAAGTAACACAACACGACAACAAAGCAGAAAGAAAATGTGATGAACAGAAAAAGAAACCTATAAAGTAAACAGCCAGGTCTTAAGACCTTTCCTGAAAGCCAGCAAGCTAGTGGCACCACGAAGTGTCAGCGGCAGAGCATTCCACAGCTGGGGGGCACGCAGACCAAAGGAGCGACCCCCAATGCGGGCTTTTTGAACGCGCGGCACAACCGCCAAAAACTGTGACTCAGATCTAAGTGCCCGAGCCGGTTGGTAAAAGGACACTCTCCTTTGGAGGTACTTTGCACCTCCAGAGTGTAGGGCCTTATAGGTCAGAGTCAGCGTCTTAAAGATAATACGCTTGCGAATAGGCAGCCAGTGCAGGGCCTGCAAGAGACATGACGCCCTAGCTCGCCTATTAAGACCGTAGATGGCTCTCGCCGCCGCGTTTTGTGTCACCTGAAGGCGCTGTAGCAGATACTCCGGCAGGCCCAGGTATAGGACGTTGGCATAGTCCAACCTGGACCCAATCAGAGCCTGCACAGTCAGTTTCCGGTGTTCTTCCGACAACAGGGGTAGAAACTTTCTTAATACCTTCAGGAGACCGAAGCAGGTGCCCGTCACTCCCAGAATCTGGGCTCTCATTGACAGACCCTTTTCCATCTTGACACCCAGATTCTTGGCAACTGCAGATGGAACGGCAGGGGGAGACATGTCTATAGGCCACCAGTCATGCCAGTCAGGATCAGACGTACACCCAAAGAAGAGCACCTCAGATTTCTCGGGATTGCACTTGAGGCCACTCAGATTAAACCATCTGAAAACAGCCCCAAGGCAATCCCGGATGCTCTCCCCATTAAAATCTCCTCCCCTCTCACAGGAGAAGAGGAGCTGAGTGTCGTCTGCGTAGGACACGATCCGGGCCCCGCAAGACTCCGCCAGAGCCGCCAAAGGGGTCATGAAGATGTTAAAGAGGGTCGGGCTCAAAATAGAGCCCTGAGGAACCCCAACACCCAGTGGCGGCATCACAGCAGACTCCGGCGTGGTCCAGACCGTTTGTCGGCGGTCGGCTAGAAATGAAGAGAACCAGCTGAGCACCGTCCCCCTGAGGCCTATCTCAAAAAGTCTCGAGAGCAGGCGTTCATGGGGGACGGTGTCAAATGCCGCCGACAGGTCCAACATGACCAGCATGGCCCTGCCTCCGGAGTCCAAAACTCCTTTGATGTCTTCTGACACCTCCAGAAGTGCGGTCTCAGTACTGAGATTAGGGCGGAAGCCTGATTGGGACGGATGCAAAAGCTCATGCCCTTCCAAAAAATTGGAGAGCACCATTTGAATGTGCTTCTCCAGGATTTTCATCAAGGCAGGCAAGAGTGAAATTGGTCTATAATTGACCAATGCCTCCGGGTCGAGGCCAGGCTTTTTCAATAAAGGGATCACCATCGCCTGCTTCCAGGCTAATGGGACCAAACCCTGGCTCAATGAAATGTTGAGCAGAGGGTTGACCAGAGGATTAAGAACTTCCGCCATTCTAGCAAGAAACTTTGCCGGACAAGGGTCCAAGGGCGAGCCAGACTTAAGAGCACCCAGGAGTCCTAACGACTCAACGGCCGACAGGGGAGGAAAGACTGCCAACAACGGGCCAGATGTGGCGGCGCGGAGGGGGTCCTCCCTTATCCAGATTGCACTCACAGGCGCCACCAGGTGGAGAGAATCCTGAATGAGCTTAATCTTGTCCGTGAAGAACTTGGCAAGGTCCGCCGCCCAAGACTTTGGGGGCGTATCGTGGACAACATTCGAGCGAGGAGCTGTAAATTCCCTCACTATGGAAAAGATTTCCTTGCAGGAGTTAGCGGCAGCCTCAATTCTCCCAGCAAGGTAAACCCTTTTTCCAACACGGATGTCCCGTTGATAGGCCTTCACCGCAGATCTATACAGCAGTTTAGCCTCAGGATCGTATTGAGCACGCCAAGCTCTTTCCGCCGCCCTGCAAGACTGCCGGGCCGACGCCAGTGTCGCCGTAAACCACGGGGCCGAAACCCGTTTCATCGTAGAACGGGGGGCCATCACTGGGGCAAGATCATTGAGTCTATCCACTAACCAGCCCTGCAAAGCTTCCAGGTCCTTCTCAAGATTCCCTGTGCAAAAGCACGGGTGCTCAAGAGCCGCCTGCGCTAGCATTGCTGGTGTTACAGAGTGGTAGGCCCGATGGGCGCGCCGCTGTTGCAGAGACCCCATGTTAACAGGTCTCATCACACCCTTGACCAAAAATTTGGCCAACCAATGATCAGACCACAACACCGGTATTATCTCCTTCACCTCGAGGGGAAAGGTAGAAAAAACCTGATCCAGGGTGTGCCCCTTCACATGGGTGGGCCCCACGAGAAACGGTGTTAAGCCCAAGGGGGCGGTGGCCTCCAGGAGTTTGATAGTACTGAATCCTGATGGTGCAATGAGCAAGGGACTCACATCTGAGTATACCCTTCCACGCTTATGGTGGACAAAATGATTCAGAAAAGGGGGTGGTGATGAACAGAGTGCCTGAATTAAGCAGACCACTCTTACCCAGTCCAAAGATCAGGGCTTGATCCATCACCGTTTTTTAGCTCACTGCACCATCCCAGCTCAGAACTTGGCTATATGCAAATTAGTCTGTTCCTGTCCCAGTGCATGATGGGAACAGGGCAAACCAAACTACCAAGCCAATTCTTATACTGGGAAGGAAACAAGCTTCCGGGGACCGGTTTCTGCCATTTCAGGCGTCGTCGGCCCGGCTTGCTTGAATCCTGATGGTGCAATGAGCAAGGGACTCACATCTGAGTATACCCTTCCACGCTTATGGTGGACAAAATGATTCAGAAAAGGGGGTGGTGATGAACAGAGTGCCTGAATTAAGCAGACCACTCTTACCCAGTCCAAAGATCAGGGCTTGATCCATCACCGTTTTTTAGCTCACTGCACCATCCCAGCTCAGAACTTGGCTATATGCAAATTAGTCTGTTCCTGTCCCAGTGCATGATGGGAACAGGGCAAACCAAACTACCAAGCCAATTCTTATACTGGGAAGGAAACAAGCTTCCGGGGACCGGTTTCTGCCATTTCAGGCGTCGTCGGCCCGGCTTGCTTGAATCCTGATGGTGCAATGAGCAAGGGACTCACATCTGAGTATACCCTTCCACGCTTATGGTGGACAAAATGATTCAGAAAAGGGGGTGGTGATGAACAGAGTGCCTGAATTAAGCAGACCACTCTTACCCAGTCCAAAGATCAGGGCTTGATCCATCACCGTTTTTTAGCTCACTGCACCATCCCAGCTCAGAACTTAGCTATATGCAAATTAGTCTGTTCCTGTCCCAGTGCATGATGGGAACAGGGCAAACCAAACTACCAAGCCTATTCTTATACTGGGAAGGAAACAAGCTTCCGGGGACCGGTTTCTGCCATTTCAGGCGTCGTCGGCCCGGCTTGCTTGAATCCTGATGGTGCAATGAGCAAAGGACTCACATCTGAGTATACCCTTCCTTGCTTATGGTGGACAAAATGATTCAGAAAAGGGGGTGGTGATGAACAGAGTGCCTGAATTAAGCAGACCACTCTTACCCAGTGCAAAGATCAGGGCTTGATCCATCACCGTTTTTTAGCTCACTGCACCATCCCAGCTCAGAACTTGGCTATATGCAAATTAGTCTGTTCCTGTCCCAGTGCATGATGGGAACAGGGCAAACCAAACTACCAAGCCAATTCTTATACTGGGAAGGAAACAAGCTTCCGGGGACCGGTTTCTGCCATTTCAGGCGTCGTCGGCCCAGCTTGCTTGAATCCTGATGGTGCAATGAGCAAGGGACTCACATCTGAGTATACCCTTCCACGCTTATGGTGGACAAAATGATTCAGAAAAGGGGGTGGTGATGAACAGAGTGCCTGAATTAAGCAGACCACTCTTACCCAGTCCAAAGATCAGGGCTTGATCCATCACCGTTTTTTAGCTCACTGCACCATCCCAGCTCAGAACTTGGCTATATGCAAATTAGTCTGTTCCTGTCCCAGTGCATGATGGGAACAGGGCAAACCAAACTACCAAGCCAATTCTTATACTGGGAAGGAAACAAGCTTCCGGGGACCGGTTTCTGCCATTTCAGGCGTCGTCGGCCCGGCTTGCTTGAATCCTGATGGTGCAATGAGCAAGGGACTCACATCTGAGTATACCCTTCCACGCTTATGGTGGACAAAATGATTCAGAAAAGGGGGTGGTGATGAACAGAGTGCCTGAATTAAGCAGACCACTCTTACCCAGTCCAAAGATCAGGGCTTGATCCATCACCGTTTTTTAGCTCACTGCACCATCCCAGCTCAGAACTTAGCTATATGCAAATTAGTCTGTTCCTGTCCCAGTGCATGATGGGAACAGGGCAAACCAAACTACCAAGCCAATTCTTATACTGGGAAGGAAACAAGCTTCCGGGGACCGGTTTCTGCCATTTCAGGCGTCGTCGGCCCGGCTTGCTTGAATCCTGATGGTGCAATGAGCAAGGGACTCACATCTGAGTATACCCTTCCTTGCTTATGGTGGACAAAATGATTCAGAAAAGGGGGTGGTGATGAACAGAGTGCCTGAATTAAGCAGACCACTCTTACCCAGTCCAAAGATCAGGGCTTGATCCATCACCGTTTTTTAGCTCACTGCACCATCCCAGCTCAGAACTTGGCTATATGCAAATTAGTCTGTTCCTGTCCCAGTGCATGATGGGAACAGGGCAAACCAAACTACCAAGCCAATTCTTATACTGGGAAGGAAACAAGCTTCCGGGGACCGGTTTCTGCCATTTCAGGCGTCGTCGGTCCGGCTTGCTTGAATCCTGATGGTGCAATGAGCAAGGGACTCACATCTGAGTATACCCTTCCACGCTTATGGTGGACAAAATGATTCAGAAAAGGGGGTGGTGATGAACAGAGTGCCTGAATTAAGCAGACCACTCTTACCCAGTCCAAAGATCAGGGCTTGATCCATCACCGTTTTTTAGCTCACTGCACCATCCCAGCTCAGAACTTGGCTATATGCAAATTAGTCTGTTCCTGTCCCAGTGCATGATGGGAACAGGGCAAACCAAACTACCAAGCCAATTCTTATACTGGGAAGGAAACAAGCTTCCGGGGACCGGTTTCTGCCATTTCAGGCGTCGTCGGCCCGGCTTGCCTGAATCCTGATGGTGCAATGAGCAAGGGACTCACATCTGAGTATATCCTTCCACGCTTATGGTGGACAAAATGATTCAGAAAAGGGGGTGGTGATGAACAGAGTGCCTGAATTAAGCAGACCACTCTTACCCAGTCCAAAGATCAGGGCTTGATCCATCACCGTTTTTTAGCTCACTGCACCATCCCAGCTCAGAACTTGGCTATATGCAAATTAGTCTGTTCCTGTCCCAGTGCATGATGGGAACAGGGCAAACCAAACTACCAAGCCAATTCTTATACTGGGAAGGAAACAAGCTTCCGGGGACCGGTTTCTGCCATTTCAGGCGTCGTCGGCCCGGCTTGCTTGAATCCTGATGGTGCAATGAGCAAGGGACTCACATCTGAGTATACCCTTCCACGCTTATGGTGGACAAAATGATTCAGAAAAGGGGGTGGTGATGAACAGAGTGCCTGAATTAAGCAGACCACTCTTACCCAGTCCAAAGATCAGGGCTTGATCCATCACCGTTTTTTAGCTCACTGCACCATCCCAGCTCAGAACTTGGCTATATGCAAATTAGTCTGTTCCTGTCCCAGTGCATGATGGGAACAGGGCAAACCAAACTACCAAGCCAATTCTTATACTGGGAAGGAAACAAGCTTCCGGGGACCGGTTTCTGCCATTTCAGACATCGTCGGCCCGGCTTGCTTGAATCCTGATGGTGCAATGAGCAAGGGACTCACATCTGAGTATACCCTTCCACGCTTATGGTGGACAAAATGATTCAGAAAAGGGGGTGGTGATGAACAGAGTGCCTGAATTAAGCAGACCACTCTTACCCAGTCCAAAGATCAGGGCTTGATCCATCACCGTTTTTTAGCTCACTGCACCATCCCAGCTCAGAACTTGGCTATATGCAAATTAGTCTGTTCCTGTCCCAGTGCATGATGGGAACAGGGCAAACCAAACTACCAAGCCAATTCTTATACTGGGAAGGAAACAAGCTTCCGGGGACCGGTTTCTGCCATTTCAGGCGTCGTCGGCCCGGCTTGCTTGAATCCTGATGGTGCAATGAGCAAGGGACTCACATCTGAGTATACCCTTCCACGCTTATGGTGGACAAAATGATTCAGAAAAGGGGGTGGTGATGAACAGAGTGCCTGAATTAAGCAGACCACTCTTACCCAGTCCAAAGATCAGGGCTTGATCCATCACCGTTTTTTAGCTCACTGCACCATCCCAGCTCAGAACTTGGCTATATGCAAATTAGTCTGTTCCTGTCCCAGTGCATGATGGGAACAGGGCAAACCAAACTACCAAGCCAATTCTTATACTGGGAAGGAAACAGGCTTCCGGGGACCGGTTTCTGCCATTTCAGGCGTCGTCGGCCCGGCTTGCTTGAATCCTGATGGTGCAATGAGCAAGGGACTCACATCTGAGTATACCCTTCCACGCTTATGGTGGACAAAATGATTCAGAAAAGGGGGTGGTGATGAACAGAGTGCCTGAATTAAGCAGACCACTCTTACCCAGTCCAAAGATCAGGGCTTGATCCATCACCGTTTTTTAGCTCACTGCACCATCCCAGCTCAGAACTTGGCTATATGCAAATTAGTCTGTTCCTGTCCCAGTGCATGATGGGAACAGGGCAAACCAAATTACCAAGCCAATTCTTATACTGGGAAGGAAACAAGCTTCCGGGGACCGGTTTCTGCCATTTCAGGCGTCGTCGGCCCGGCTTGCCTGAATCCTGATGGTGCAATGAGCAAGGGACTCACATCTGAGTATATCCTTCCACGCTTATGGTGGACAAAATGATTCAGAAAAGGGGGTGGTGATGAACAGAGTGCCTGAATTAAGCAGACCACTCTTACCCAGTCCAAAGATCAGGGCTTGATCCATCACCGTTTTTTAGCTCACTGCACCATCCCAGCTCAGAACTTGGCTATATGCAAATTAGTCTGTTCCTGTCCCAGTGCATGATGGGAACAGGGCAAACCAAACTACCAAGCCAATTCTTATACTGGGAAGGAAACAAGCTTCCAGGGACCGGTTTCTGCCATTTCAGGCGTCGTCGGCCCGGCTTGCTTGAATCCTGATGGTGCAATGAGCAAGGGACTCACATCTGAGTATACCCTTCCACGCTTATGGTGGACAAAATGATTCAGAAAAGGGGGTGGTGATGAACAGAGTGCCTGAATTAAGCAGACCACTCTTACCCAGTCCAAAGATCAGGGCTTGATCCATCACCGTTTTTTAGCTCACTGCACCATCCCAGCTCAGAACTTGGCTATATGCAAATTAGTCTGTTCCTGTCCCAGTGCATGATGGGAACAGGGCAAACCAAACTACCAAGCCAATTCTTATACTGGGAAGGAAACAAGCTTCCGGGGACCGGTTTCTGCCATTTCAGACATCGTCGGCCCGGCTTGCTTGAATCCTGATGGTGCAATGAGCAAGGGACTCACATCTGAGTATACCCTTCCACGCTTATGGTGGACAAAATGATTCAGAAAAGGGGGTGGTGATGAACAGAGTGCCTGAATTAAGCAGACCACTCTTACCCAGTCCAAAGATCAGGGCTTGATCCATCACCGTTTTTTAGCTCACTGCACCATCCCAGCTCAGAACTTGGCTATATGCAAATTAGTCTGTTCCTGTCCCAGTGCATGATGGGAACAGGGCAAACCAAACTACCAAGCCAATTCTTATACTGGGAAGGAAACAAGCTTCCGGGGACCGGTTTCTGCCATTTCAGGCGTCGTCGGCCCGGCTTGCTTGAATCCTGATGGTGCAATGAGCAAGGGACTCACATCTGAGTATACCCTTCCACGCTTATGGTGGACAAAATGATTCAGAAAAGGGGGTGGTGATGAACAGAGTGCCTGAATTAAGCAGACCACTCTTACCCAGTCCAAAGATCAGGGCTTGATCCATCACCGTTTTTTAGCTCACTGCACCATCCCAGCTCAGAACTTGGCTATATGCAAATTAGTCTGTTCCTGTCCCAGTGCATGATGGGAACAGGGCAAACCAAACTACCAAGCCAATTCTTATACTGGGAAGGAAACAAGCTTCCGGGGACCGGTTTCTGCCATTTCAGGCGTCGTCGGCCCGGCTTGCTTGAATCCTGATGGTGCAATGAGCAAGGGACTCACATCTGAGTATACCCTTCCACGCTTATGGTGGACAAAATGATTCAGAAAAGGGGGTGGTGATGAACAGAGTGCCTGAATTAAGCAGACCACTCTTACCCAGTCCAAAGATCAGGGCTTGATCCATCACCGTTTTTTAGCTCACTGCACCATCCCAGCTCAGAACTTAGCTATATGCAAATTAGTCTGTTCCTGTCCCAGTGCATGATGGGAACAGGGCAAACCAAACTACCAAGCCAATTCTTATACTGGGAAGGAAACAAGCTTCCGGGGACCGGTTTCTGCCATTTCAGGCGTCGTCGGCCCGGCTTGCTTGAATCCTGATGGTGCAATGAGCAAAGGACTCACATCTGAGTATACCCTTCCTTGCTTATGGTGGACAAAATGATTCAGAAAAGGGGGTGGTGATGAACAGAGTGCCTGAATTAAGCAGACCACTCTTACCCAGTCCAAAGATCAGGGCTTGATCCATCACCGTTTTTTAGCTCACTGCACCATCCCAGCTCAGAACTTGGCTATATGCAAATTAGTCTGTTCCTGTCCCAGTGCATGATGGGAACAGGGCAAACCAAACTACCAAGCCAATTCTTATACTGGGAAGGAAACAAGCTTCCGGGGACCGGTTTCTGCCATTTCAGGCGTCGTCGGCCCAGCTTGCTTGAATCCTGATGGTGCAATGAGCAAGGGACTCACATCTGAGTATACCCTTCCACGCTTATGGTGGACAAAATGATTCAGAAAAGGGGGTGGTGATGAACAGAGTGCCTGAATTAAGCAGACCACTCTTACCCAGTCCAAAGATCAGGGCTTGATCCATCACCGTTTTTTAGCTCACTGCACCATCCCAGCTCAGAACTTGGCTATATGCAAATTAGTCTGTTCCTGTCCCAGTGCATGATGGGAACAGGGCAAACCAAACTACCAAGCCAATTCTTATACTGGGAAGGAAACAAGCTTCCGGGGACCGGTTTCTGCCATTTCAGGCATCGTCGGCCCGGCTTGCCTGAATCCTGATGGTGCAATGAGCAAGGGACTCACATCTGAGTATATCCTTCCACGCTTATGGTGGACAAAATGATTCAGAAAAGGGGGTGGTGATGAACAGAGTGCCTGAATTAAGCAGACCACTCTTACCCAGTCCAAAGATCAGGGCTTGATCCATCACCGTTTTTTAGCTCACTGCACCATCCCAGCTCAGAACTTGGCTATATGCAAATTAGTCTGTTCCTGTCCCAGTGCATGATGGGAACAGGGCAAACCAAACTACCAAGCCAATTCTTATACTGGGAAGGAAACAAGCTTCCGGGGACCGGTTTCTGCCATTTCAGGCGTCGTCGGCCCGGCTTGCTTGAATCCTGATGGTGCAATGAGCAAGGGACTCACATCTGAGTATACCCTTCCACGCTTATGGTGGACAAAATGATTCAGAAAAGGGGGTGGTGATGAACAGAGTGCCTGAATTAAGCAGACCACTCTTACCCAGTCCAAAGATCAGGGCTTGATCCATCACCGTTTTTTAGCTCACTGCACCATCCCAGCTCAGAACTTGGCTATATGCAAATTAGTCTGTTCCTGTCCCAGTGCATGATGGGAACAGGGCAAACCAAACTACCAAGCCAATTCTTATACTGGGAAGGAAACAAGCTTCCGGGGACCGGTTTCTGCCATTTCAGGCGTCGTCGGCCCGGCTTGCCTGAATCCTGATGGTGCAATGAGCAAGGGACTCACATCTGAGTATATCCTTCCACGCTTATGGTGGACAAAATGATTCAGAAAAGGGGGTGGTGATGAACAGAGTGCCTGAATTAAGCAGACCACTCTTACCCAGTCCAAAGATCAGGGCTTGATCCATCACCGTTTTTTAGCTCACTGCACCATCCCAGCTCAGAACTTGGCTATATGCAAATTAGTCTGTTCCTGTCCCAGTGCATGATGGGAACAGGGCAAACCAAACTACCAAGCCAATTCTTATACTGGGAAGGAAACAAGCTTCCGGGGACCGGTTTCTGCCATTTCAGGCGTCGTCGGCCCGGCTTGCTTGAATCCTGATGGTGCAATGAGCAAGGGACTCACATCTGAGTATACCCTTCCACGCTTATGGTGGACAAAATGATTCAGAAAAGGGGGTGGTGATGAACAGAGTGCCTGAATTAAGCAGACCACTCTTACCCAGTCCAAAGATCAGGGCTTGATCCATCACCGTTTTTTAGCTCACTGCACCATCCCAGCTCAGAACTTGGCTATATGCAAATTAGTCTGTTCCTGTCCCAGTGCATGATGGGAACAGGGCAAACCAAACTACCAAGCCAATTCTTATACTGGGAAGGAAACAAGCTTCCGGGGACCGGTTTCTGCCATTTCAGACATCGTCGGCCCGGCTTGCTTGAATCCTGATGGTGCAATGAGCAAGGGACTCACATCTGAGTATACCCTTCCACGCTTATGGTGGACAAAATGATTCAGAAAAGGGGGTGGTGATGAACAGAGTGCCTGAATTAAGCAGACCACTCTTACCCAGTCCAAAGATCAGGGCTTGATCCATCACCGTTTTTTAGCTCACTGCACCATCCCAGCTCAGAACTTGGCTATATGCAAATTAGTCTGTTCCTGTCCCAGTGCATGATGGGAACAGGGCAAACCAAACTACCAAGCCAATTCTTATACTGGGAAGGAAACAAGCTTCCGGGGACCGGTTTCTGCCATTTCAGGCGTCGTCGGCCCGGCTTGCTTGAATCCTGATGGTGCAATGAGCAAGGGACTCACATCTGAGTATACCCTTCCACGCTTATGGTGGACAAAATGATTCAGAAAAGGGGGTGGTGATGATCAGAGTGCCTGAATTAAGCAGACCACTCTTACCCAGTCCAAAGATCAGGGCTTGATCCATCACCGTTTTTTAGCTCACTGCACCATCCCAGCTCAGAACTTGGCTATATGCAAATTAGTCTGTTCCTGTCCCAGTGCATGATGGGAACAGGGCAAACCAAACTACCAAGCCAATTCTTATACTGGGAAGGAAACAAGCTTCCGGGGACCGGTTTCTGCCATTTCAGGCGTCGTCGGCCCGGCTTGCTTGAATCCTGATGGTGCAATGAGCAAGGGACTCACATCTGAGTATACCCTTCCACGCTTATGGTGGACAAAATGATTCAGAAAAGGGGGTGGTGATGAACAGAGTGCCTGAATTAAGCAGACCACTCTTACCCAGTCCAAAGATCAGGGCTTGATCCATCACCGTTTTTTAGCTCACTGCACCATCCCAGCTCAGAACTTAGCTATATGCAAATTAGTCTGTTCCTGTCCCAGTGCATGATGGGAACAGGGCAAACCAAACTACCAAGCCAATTCTTATACTGGGAAGGAAACAAGCTTCCGGGGACCGGTTTCTGCCATTTCAGGCGTCGTCGGCCCGGCTTGCTTGAATCCTGATGGTGCAATGAGCAAAGGACTCACATCTGAGTATACCCTTCCTTGCTTATGGTGGACAAAATGATTCAGAAAAGGGGGTGGTGATGAACAGAGTGCCTGAATTAAGCAGACCACTCTTACCCAGTCCAAAGATCAGGGCTTGATCCATCACCGTTTTTTAGCTCACTGCACCATCCCAGCTCAGAACTTGGCTATATGCAAATTAGTCTGTTCCTGTCCCAGTGCATGATGGGAACAGGGCAAACCAAACTACCAAGCCAATTCTTATACTGGGAAGGAAACAAGCTTCCGGGGACCGGTTTCTGCCATTTCAGGCGTCGTCGGCCCAGCTTGCTTGAATCCTGATGGTGCAATGAGCAAGGGACTCACATCTGAGTATACCCTTCCACGCTTATGGTGGACAAAATGATTCAGAAAAGGGGGTGGTGATGAACAGAGTGCCTGAATTAAGCAGACCACTCTTACCCAGTCCAAAGATCAGGGCTTGATCCATCACCGTTTTTTAGCTCACTGCACCATCCCAGCTCAGAACTTGGCTATATGCAAATTAGTCTGTTCCTGTCCCAGTGCATGATGGGAACAGGGCAAACCAAACTACCAAGCCAATTCTTATACTGGGAAGGAAACAAGCTTCCGGGGACCGGTTTCTGCCATTTCAGGCATCGTCGGCCCGGCTTGCCTGAATCCTGATGGTGCAATGAGCAAGGGACTCACATCTGAGTATATCCTTCCACGCTTATGGTGGACAAAATGATTCAGAAAAGGGGGTGGTGATGAACAGAGTGCCTGAATTAAGCAGACCACTCTTACCCAGTCCAAAGATCAGGGCTTGATCCATCACCGTTTTTTAGCTCACTGCACCATCCCAGCTCAGAACTTGGCTATATGCAAATTAGTCTGTTCCTGTCCCAGTGCATGATGGGAACAGGGCAAACCAAACTACCAAGCCAATTCTTATACTGGGAAGGAAACAAGCTTCCGGGGACCGGTACTGCCATTTCAGGCGTCGTCGGCCCGGCTTGCTTGAATCCTGATGGTGCAATGAGCAAGGGACTCACATCTGAGTATACCCTTCCACGCTTATGGTGGACAAAATGATTCAGAAAAGGGGGTGGTGATGAACAGAGTGCCTGAATTAAGCAGACCACTCTTACCCAGTCCAAAGATCAGGGCTTGATCCATCACCGTTTTTTAGCTCACTGCACCATCCCAGCTCAGAACTTGGCTATATGCAAATTAGTCTGTTCCTGTCCCAGTGCATGATGGGAACAGGGCAAACCAAACTACCAAGCCAATTCTTATACTGGGAAGGAAACAAGCTTCCGGGGACCGGTTTCTGCCATTTCAGGCGTCGTCGGCCCGGCTTGCTTGAATCCTGATGGTGCAATGAGCAAGGGACTCACATCTGAGTATACCCTTCCACGCTTATGGTGGACAAAATGATTCAGAAAAGGGGGTGGTGATGAACAGAGTGCCTGAATTAAGCAGACCACTCTTACCCAGTCCAAAGATCAGGGCTTGATCCATCACCGTTTTTTAGCTCACTGCACCATCCCAGCTCAGAACTTAGCTATATGCAAATTAGTCTGTTCCTGTCCCAGTGCATGATGGGAACAGGGCAAACCAAACTACCAAGCCAATTCTTATACTGGGAAGGAAACAAGCTTCCGGGGACCGGTTTCTGCCATTTCAGGCGTCGTCGGCCCGGCTTGCTTGAATCCTGATGATGCAATGAGCAAAGGACTCACATCTGAGTATACCCTTCCTTGCTTATGGTGGACAAAATGATTCAGAAAAGGGGGTGGTGATGAACAGAGTGCCTGAATTAAGCAGACCACTCTTACCCAGTCCAAAGATCAGGGCTTGATCCATCACCGTTTTTTAGCTCACTGCACCATCCCAGCTCAGAACTTGGCTATATGCAAATTAGTCTGTTCCTGTCCCAGTGCATGATGGGAACAGGGCAAACCAAACTACCAAGCCAATTCTTATACTGGGAAGGAAACAAGCTTCCGGGGACCGGTTTCTGCCATTTCAGGCGTCGTCGGCCCAGCTTGCTTGAATCCTGATGGTGCAATGAGCAAGGGACTCACATCTGAGTATACCCTTCCACGCTTATGGTGGACAAAATGATTCAGAAAAGGGGGTGGTGATGAACAGAGTGCCTGAATTAAGCAGACCACTCTTACCCAGGCCAAAGATCAGGGCTTGATCCATCACCGTTTTTTAGCTCACTGCACCATCCCAGCTCAGAACTTGGCTATATGCAAATTAGTCTGTTCCTGTCCCAGTGCATGATGGGAACAGGGCAAACCAAACTACCAAGCCAATTCTTATACTGGGAAGGAAACAAGCTTCCGGGGACCGGTTTCTGCCATTTCAGGCATCGTCGGCCCGGCTTGCCTGAATCCTGATGGTGCAATGAGCAAGGGACTCACATCTGAGTATATCCTTCCACGCTTATGGTGGACAAAATGATTCAGAAAAGGGGGTGGTGATGAACAGAGTGCCTGAATTAAGCAGACCACTCTTACCCAGTCCAAAGATCAGGGCTTGATCCATCACCGTTTTTTAGCTCACTGCACCATCCCAGCTCAGAACTTGGCTATATGCAAATTAGTCTGTTCCTGTCCCAGTGCATGATGGGAACAGGGCAAACCAAACTACCAAGCCAATTCTTATACTGAGAAGGAAACAAGCTTCCGGGGACCGGTTTCTGCCATTTCAGGCGTCGTCGGCCCGGCTTGCTTGAATCCTGATGGTGCAATGAGCAAGGGACTCACATCTGAGAATACCCTTCTACGCTTATGGTGGACAAAATGATTCAGAAAAGAGGGTGGTGATGAACAGAGTGCCTGAATTAAGCAGACCACTCTTACCCAGTCCAAAGATCAGGGCTTGATCCATCACCGTTTTTTAGCTCACTGCACCATCCCAGCTCAGAACTTGGCTATATGCAAATTAGTCTGTTCCTGTCCCAGTGCATGATGGGAACAGGGCAAACCAAACTACCAAGCCAATTCTTATACTGGGAAGGAAACAAGCTTCCGGGGACCGGTTTCTGCCATTTCAGGCGTCGTCGGCCCGGCTTGCTTGAATCCTGATGGTGCAATGAGGAAGGGACTCACATCTGAGTATACCCTTCCACGCTTATGGTGGACAAAATGATTCAGAAAAGGGGGTGGTGATGAACAGAGTGCCTGAATTAAGCAGACCACTCTTACCCAGTCCAAAGATCAGGGCTTGATCCATCACCGTTTTTTAGCTCACTGCACCATCCCAGCTCGGAACTTGGCTATATGCAAATTAGTCTGTTCCTGTCCCAGTGCATGATGGAAACAGGGCAAACCAAACTACCAAGCCAATTCTTATACTGGGAAGGAAACAAGCTTCCGGGGACCGGTTTCTGCCATTTCAGGCGTCGTCGGCCCGGCTTGCTTGAATCCTGATGGTGCAATGAGCAAGGGACTCACATCTGAGTATACCCTTCCACGCTTATGGTGGACAAAATGATTCAGAAAAGGGGGTGGTGATGAACAGAGTGCCTGAATTAAGCAGACCACTCTTACCCAGTCCAAAGATCAGGGCTTGATCCATCACCGTTTTTTAGCTCACTGCACCATCCCAGCTCAGAACTTGGCTATATGCAAATTAGTCTGTTCCTGTCCCAGTGCATGATGGGAACAGGGCAAACCAAACTACCAAGCCAATTCTTATACTGGGAAGGAAACAAGCTTCCGGGGACCGGTTTCTGCCATTTCAGGCATCGTCGGCCCGGCTTGCCTGAATCCTGATGGTGCAATGAGCAAGGGACTCACATCTGAGTATATCCTTCCACGCTTATGGTGGACAAAATGATTCAGAAAAGGGGGTGGTGATGAACAGAGTGCCTGAATTAAGCAGACCACTCTTACCCAGTCCAAAGATCAGGGCTTGATCCATCACCGTTTTTTAGCTCACTGCACCATCCCAGCTCAGAACTTGGCTATATGCAAATTAGTCTGTTCCTGTCCCAGTGCATGATGGGAACAGGGCAAACCAAACTACCAAGCCAATTCTTATACTGGGAAGGAAACAAGCTTCCGGGGACCGGTTTCTGCCATTTCAGGCGTCGTCGGCCCGGCTTGCTTGAATCCTGATGGTGCAATGAGCAAGGGACTCACATCTGAGTATACCCTTCCACGCTTATGGTGGACAAAATGATTCAGAAAAGGGGGTGGTGATGAACAGAGTGCCTGAATTAAGCAGACCACTCTTACCCAGTCCAAAGATCAGGGCTTGATCCATCACCGTTTTTTAGCTCACTGCACCATCCCAGCTCAGAACTTGGCTATATGCAAATTAGTCTGTTCCTGTCCCAGTGCATGATGGGAACAGGGCAAACCAAACTACCAAGCCAATTCTTATACTGGGAAGGAAACAAGCTTCCGGGGACCGGTTTCTGCCATTTCAGGCGTCGTCGGCCCGGCTTGCTTGAATCCTGATGGTGCAATGAGCAAGGGACTCACATCTGAGTATACCCTTCCACGCTTATGGTGGACAAAATGATTCAGAAAAGGGGGTGGTGATGAACAGAGTGCCTGAATTAAGCAGACCACTCTTACCCAGTCCAAAGATCAGGGCTTGATCCATCACCGTTTTTTAGCTCACTGCACCATCCCAGCTCAGAACTTAGCTATATGCAAATTAGTCTGTTCCTGTCCCAGTGCATGATGGGAACAGGGCAAACCAAACTACCAAGCCAATTCTTATACTGGGAAGGAAACAAGCTTCCGGGGACCGGTTTCTGCCATTTCAGGCGTCGTCGGCCCGGCTTGCTTGAATCCTGATGGTGCAATGAGCAAAGGACTCACATCTGAGTATACCCTTCCTTGCTTATGGTGGACAAAATGATTCAGAAAAGGGGGTGGTGATGAACAGAGTGCCTGAATTAAGCAGACCACTCTTACCCAGTCCAAAGATCAGGGCTTGATCCATCACCGTTTTTTAGCTCACTGCACCATCCCAGCTCAGAACTTGGCTATATGCAAATTAGTCTGTTCCTGTCCCAGTGCATGATGGGAACAGGGCAAACCAAACTACCAAGCCAATTCTTATACTGGGAAGGAAACAAGCTTCCGGGGACCGGTTTCTGCCATTTCAGGCGTCGTCGGCCCAGCTTGCTTGAATCCTGATGGTGCAATGAGCAAGGGACTCACATCTGAGTATACCCTTCCACGCTTATGGTGGACAAAATGATTCAGAAAAGGGGGTGGTGATGAACAGAGTGCCTGAATTAAGCAGACCACTCTTACCCAGGCCAAAGATCAGGGCTTGATCCATCACCGTTTTTTAGCTCACTGCACCATCCCAGCTCAGAACTTGGCTATATGCAAATTAGTCTGTTCCTGTCCCAGTGCATGATGGGAACAGGGCAAACCAAACTACCAAGCCAATTCTTATACTGGGAAGGAAACAAGCTTCCGGGGACCGGTTTCTGCCATTTCAGGCATCGTCGGCCCGGCTTGCCTGAATCCTGATGGTGCAATGAGCAAGGGACTCACATCTGAGTATATCCTTCCACGCTTATGGTGGACAAAATGATTCAGAAAAGGGGGTGGTGATGAACAGAGTGCCTGAATTAAGCAGACCACTCTTACCCAGTCCAAAGATCAGGGCTTGATCCATCACCGTTTTTTAGCTCACTGCACCATCCCAGCTCAGAACTTGGCTATATGCAAATTAGTCTGTTCCTGTCCCAGTGCATGATGGGAACAGGGCAAACCAAACTACCAAGCCAATTCTTATACTGGGAAGGAAACAAGCTTCCGGGGACCGGTTTCTGCCATTTCAGGCATCGTCGGCCCGGCTTGCCTGAATCCTGATGGTGCAATGAGCAAGGGACTCACATCTGAGTATATCCTTCCACGCTTATGGTGGACAAAATGATTCAGAAAAGGGGGTGGTGATGAACAGAGTGCCTGAATTAAGCAGACCACTCTTACCCAGTCCAAAGATCAGGGCTTGATCCATCACCGTTTTTTAGCTCACTGCACCATCCCAGCTCAGAACTTGGCTATATGCAAATTAGTCTGTTCCTGTCCCAGTGCATGATGGGAACAGGGCAAACCAAACTACCAAGCCAATTCTTATACTGGGAAGGAAACAAGCTTCCGGGGACCGGTTTCTGCCATTTCAGGCGTCGTCGGCCCGGCTTGCTTGAATCCTGATGGTGCAATGAGCAAGGGACTCACATCTGAGTATACCCTTCCACGCTTATGGTGGACAAAATGATTCAGAAAAGGGGGTGGTGATGAACAGAGTGCCTGAATTAAGCAGACCACTCTTACCCAGTCCAAAGATCAGGGCTTGATCCATCACCGTTTTTTAGCTCACTGCACCATCCCAGCTCAGAACTTGGCTATATGCAAATTAGTCTGTTCCTGTCCCAGTGCATGATGGGAACAGGGCAAACCAAACTACCAAGCCAATTCTTATACTGGGAAGGAAACAAGCTTCCGGGGACCGGTTTCTGCCATTTCAGGCGTCGTCGGCCCGGCTTGCTTGAATCCTGATGGTGCAATGAGCAAGGGACTCACATCTGAGTATACCCTTCCACGCTTATGGTGGACAAAATGATTCAGAAAAGGGGGTGGTGATGAACAGAGTGCCTGAATTAAGCAGACCACTCTTACCCAGTCCAAAGATCAGGGCTTGATCCATCACCGTTTTTTAGCTCACTGCACCATCCCAGCTCAGAACTTAGCTATATGCAAATTAGTCTGTTCCTGTCCCAGTGCATGATGGGAACAGGGCAAACCAAACTACCAAGCCAATTCTTATACTGGGAAGGAAACAAGCTTCCGGGGACCGGTTTCTGCCATTTCAGGCGTCGTCGGCCCGGCTTGCTTGAATCCTGATGGTGCAATGAGCAAAGGACTCACATCTGAGTATACCCTTCCTTGCTTATGGTGGACAAAATGATTCAGAAAAGGGGGTGGTGATGAACAGAGTGCCTGAATTAAGCAGACCACTCTTACCCAGTCCAAAGATCAGGGCTTGATCCATCACCGTTTTTTAGCTCACTGCACCATCCCAGCTCAGAACTTGGCTATATGCAAATTAGTCTGTTCCTGTCCCAGTGCATGATGGGAACAGGGCAAACCAAACTACCAAGCCAATTCTTATACTGGGAAGGAAACAAGCTTCCGGGGACCGGTTTCTGCCATTTCAGGCGTCGTCGGCCCAGCTTGCTTGAATCCTGATGGTGCAATGAGCAAGGGACTCACATCTGAGTATACCCTTCCACGCTTATGGTGGACAAAATGATTCAGAAAAGGGGGTGGTGATGAACAGAGTGCCTGAATTAAGCAGACCACTCTTACCCAGGCCAAAGATCAGGGCTTGATCCATCACCGTTTTTTAGCTCACTGCACCATCCCAGCTCAGAACTTGGCTATATGCAAATTAGTCTGTTCCTGTCCCAGTGCATGATGGGAACAGGGCAAACCAAACTACCAAGCCAATTCTTATACTGGGAAGGAAACAAGCTTCCGGGGACCGGTTTCTGCCATTTCAGGCATCGTCGGCCCGGCTTGCCTGAATCCTGATGGTGCAATGAGCAAGGGACTCACATCTGAGTATATCCTTCCACGCTTATGGTGGACAAAATGATTCAGAAAAGGGGGTGGTGATGAACAGAGTGCCTGAATTAAGCAGACCACTCTTACCCAGTCCAAAGATCAGGGCTTGATCCATCACCGTTTTTTAGCTCACTGCACCATCCCAGCTCAGAACTTGGCTATATGCAAATTAGTCTGTTCCTGTCCCAGTGCATGATGGGAACAGGGCAAACCAAACTACCAAGCCAATTCTTATACTGAGAAGGAAACAAGCTTCCGGGGACCGGTTTCTGCCATTTCAGGCGTCGTCGGCCCGGCTTGCTTGAATCCTGATGGTGCAATGAGCAAGGGACTCACATCTGAGAATACCCTTCCACGCTTATGGTGGACAAAATGATTCAGAAAAGAGGGTGGTGATGAACAGAGTGCCTGAATTAAGCAGACCACTCTTACCCAGTCCAAAGATCAGGGCTTGATCCATCACCGTTTTTTAGCTCACTGCACCATCCCAGCTCAGAACTTGGCTATATGCAAATTAGTCTGTTCCTGTCCCAGTGCATGATGGGAACAGGGCAAACCAAACTACCAAGCCAATTCTTATACTGGGAAGGAAACAAGCTTCCGGGGACCGGTTTCTGCCATTTCAGGCGTCGTCGGCCCGGCTTGCTTGAATCCTGATGGTGCAATGAGCAAGGGACTCACATCTGAGTATACCCTTCCACGCTTATGGTGGACAAAATGATTCAGAAAAGGGGGTGGTGATGAACAGAGTGCCTGAATTAAGCAGACCACTCTTACCCAGTCCAAAGATCAGGGCTTGATCCATCACCGTTTTTTAGCTCACTGCACCATCCCAGCTCGGAACTTGGCTATATGCAAATTAGTCTGTTCCTGTCCCAGTGCATGATGGAAACAGGGCAAACCAAACTACCAAGCCAATTCTTATACTGGGAAGGAAACAAGCTTCCGGGGACCGGTTTCTGCCATTTCAGGCGTCGTCGGCCCGGCTTGCTTGAATCCTGATGGTGCAATGAGCAAGGGACTTAAATCTGAGTATACCCTTCCACGCTTACGGTGGACAAAATGATTCAGAAAAGGGGGTGGTGATGAACAGAGTGCCTGAATTAAGCAGACCACTCTTACCCAGTCCAAAGATCAGGGCTTGATCCATCACCGTTTTTTAGCTCACTGCACCATCCCAGCTCAGAACTTGGCTATATGCAAATTAGTCTGTTCCTGTCCCAGTGCATGATGGGAACAGGGCAAACCAAACTACCAAGCCAATTCTTATACTGGGAAGGAAACAAGCTTCCGGGGACCGGTTTCTGCCATTTCAGGCGTCATCGGCCCGGCTTGCTTGAATCCTGATGGTGCAATGAGCAAGGGACTCACATCTGAGTATACGCTTCCACGCTTATGGTGGACAAAATGATTCAGAAAAGGGGGTGGTGATGAACAGAGTGCCTGAATTAAGCAGACCACTCTTACCCAGTCCAAAGATCAGGGCTTGATCCATCACCGTTTTTTAGCTCACTGCACCATCCCAGCTCAGAACTTGGCTATATGCAAATTAGTCTGTTCCTGTCCCAGTGCATGATGGGAACAGGGCAAACCAAACTACCAAGCCAATTCTTATACTGGGAAGGAAACAAGCTTCCGGGGACCGGTTTCTGCCATTTCAGGCGTCGTCGGCCCGGCTTGCTTGAATCCTGATGGTGCAATGAGCAAGGGACTCACATCTGAGTATACCCTTCCACGCTTATGGTGGACAAAATGATTCAGAAAAGGGGGTGGTGATGAACAGAGTGCCTGAATTAAGCAGACCACTCTTACCCAGTCCAAAGATCAGGGCTTGATCCATCACCGTTTTTTAGCTCACTGCACCATCCCAGCTCAGAACTTGGCTATATGCAAATTAGTCTGTTCCTGTCCCAGTGCATGATGGGAACAGGGCAAACCAAACTACCAAGCCAATTCTTATACTGGGAAGGAAACAAGCTTCCGGGGACCGGTTTCTGCCATTTCAGGCGTCGTCGGCACGGCTTGCTTGAATCCTGATGGTGCAATGAGCAAGGGACTCACATCTGAGTATACCCTTCCACGCTTCCTGCACTGGGCCAGGGACAGACTAATTTGCATATAGCCAGGTTCTGAGCTGGGATGGGGCAGTGAGCTAAATAACGGTGATGGATCAAGCCCTGATCTTTAGACTGGGTAAGAGTGGTCTGCTTAATTCAGACACTCTGTTCATCACCACCCCCTTTTCTGAATCATTTTGTCCACCATAAGCGTGGAAGGGTATACTCAGACATGAGTCCCTTGCTCACTGCTCCATCAGGATTCAAGCAAGCCGGGCCGACGAGGCTGAAATGCCAGAAACCGGTCCCCGGTAGCTTGTCTCCTTTCTGGTGAAGAATTGGCTTGGTAGTTTGGTCTGCCCTGTTCCCATGATGCACTGGGCCAGGGACAGACTAATTTGCATATAGCCAGGTTCTGAGCTGGGATGGGGCAGTGAGCTAAATAACGGTGATGGATCAAGCCCTGATCTTTGGACTGGGTAAGAGTGGTCTGCTTAATTCAGACACTCTGTTCATCACCACCCCCTTTTCTGAATCATTTTGTCCACCATAAGCGTGGAAGGGTATACTCAGACATGAGTCCCTTGCTCACTGCTCCATCAGGATTCAAGCAAGCCGGGCCGACGAGGCTGAAATGCCAGAAACCGGTCCCCGGTAGCTTGTCTCCTTTCTGGTGAAGAATTGGCTTGGTAGTTTGGTCTGCCCTGTTCCCATGATGCACTGGGCCAGGGACAGACTAATTTGCATATAGCCAGGTTCTGAGCTGGGATGGGGCAGTGAGCTAAATAACGGTGATGGATCAAGCCCTGATCTTTGGACTGGGTAAGAGTGGTCTGCTTAATTCAGACACTCTGTTCATCACCACCCCCTTTTCTGAATCATTTTGTCCACCATAAGCGTGGAAGGGTATACTCAGACATGAGTCCCTTGCTCACTGCTCCATCAGGATTCAAGCAAGCCGGGCCGACGAGGCTGAAATGCCAGAAACCGGTCCCCGGTAGCTTGTCTCCTTTCTGGTGAAGAATTGGCTTGGTAGTTTGGTCTGCCCTGTTCCCATGATGCACTGGGCCAGGGACAGACTAATTTGCATATAGCCAGGTTCTGAGCTGGGATGGGGCAGTGAGCTAAATAACGGTGATGGATCAAGCCCTGATCTTTGGACTGGGTAAGAGTGGTCTGCTTAATTCAGACACTCTGTTCATCACCACCCCCTTTTCTGAATCATTTTGTCCACCGTAAGCGTGGAAGGGTTTACTCAGACATGAGTCCCTTGCTCACTGCTCCATCAGGATTCAAGCAAGCCGGGCCGACGAGGCTGAAATGCCAGAAACCGGTCCCCGGTAGCTTGTCTCCTTTCTGGTGAAGAATTGGCTTGGTAGTTTGGTCTGCCCTGTTCCCATGATGCACTGGGCCAGGGACAGACTAATTTGCATATAGCCAGGTTCTGAGCTGGGATGGGGCAGTGAGCTAAATAACGGTGATGGATTAAGCCCTGATCTTTGGACTGGGTAAGAGTGGTCTGCTTAATTCAGACACTCTGTTCATCACCACCCCCTTTTCTGAATCATTTTGTCCACCATAAGCGTGGAAGGGTATACTCAGACATGAGTCCCTTGCTCACTGCTCCATCAGGATTCAAGCAAGCCGGGCCGACGAGGCTGAAATGCCAGAAACCGGTCCCCGGTAGCTTGTCTCCTTTCTGGTGAAGAATTGGCTTGGTAGTTTGGTCTGCCCTGTTCCCATGATGCACTGGGCCAGGGACAGACTAATTTGCATATAGCCAGGCTCTGAGCTGGGATGGGGCAGTGAGCTAAATAACGGTGATGGATCAAGCCCTGATCTTTGGACTGGGTAAGAGTGGTCTGCTTAATTCAGACACTCTGTTCATCACCACCCCCTTTTCTGAATCATTTTGTCCACCATAAGCGTGGAAGGGTATACTCAGACATGAGTCCCTTGCTCACTGCTCCATCAGGATTCAAGCAAGCCGGGCCGACGAGGCTGAAATGCCAGAAACCGGTCCCCGGTAGCTTGTCTCCTTTCTGGTGAAGAATTGGCTTGGTAGTTTGGTCTGCCCTGTTCCCATGATGCACTGGGCCAGGGACAGACTAATTTGCATATAGCCAGGTTCTGAGCTGGGATGGGGCAGTGAGCTAAATAACGGTGATGGATCAAGCCCTGATCTTTGGACTGGGTAAGAGTGGTCTGCTTAATTCAGACACTCTGTTCATCACCACCCCCTTTTCTGAATCATTTTGTCCACCATAAGCGTGGAAGGGTATACTCAGACATGAGTCCCTTGCTCACTGCTCCATCAGGATTCAAGCAAGCCGGGCCGACGAGGCTGAAATGCCAGAAACCGGTCCCCGGTAGCTTGTCTCCTTTCTGGTGAAGAATTGGCTTGGTAGTTTGGTCTGCCCTGTTCCCATGATGCACTGGGCCAGGGACAGACTAATTTGCATATAGCCAGGTTCTGAGCTGGGATGGGGCAGTGAGCTAAATAACGGTGATGGATCAAGCCCTGATCTTTGGACTGGGTAAGAGTGGTCTGCTTAATTCAGACACTCTGTTCATCACCACCCCCTTTTCTGAATCATTTTGTCCACCATAAGTGTGGAAGGGTATACTCAGACATGAGTCCCTTGCTCACTGCTCCATCAGGATTCAAGCAAGCCGGGCCGACGAGGCTGAAATGCCAGAAACCGGTCCCCGGTAGCTTGTCTCCTTTCTGGTGAAGAATTGGCTTGGTAGTTTGGTCTGCCCTGTTCCCATGATGCACTGGGCCAGGGACAGACTAATTTGCATATAGCCAGGTTCTGAGCTGGGATGGGGCAGTGAGCTAAATAACGGTGATGGATCAAGCCCTGATCTTTGGACTGGGTAAGAGTGGTCTGCTTAATTCAGACACTCTGTTCATCACCACCCCCTTTTCTGAATCATTTTGTCCACCATAAGTGTGGAAGGGTATACTCAGACATGAGTCCCTTGCTCACTGCTCCATCAGGATTCAAGCAAGCCGGGCCGACGAGGCTGAAATGCCAGAAACCGGTCCCCGGTAGCTTGTCTACTTTCTGGTGAAGAATTGGCTTGGTAGTTTGGTCTGCCCTGTTCCCATGATGCACTGGGCCAGGGACAGGCTAATTTGCATATAGCCAGGTTCTGAGCTGGGATGGGGCAGTGAGCTAAATAACGGTGATGGATCAAGCCCTGATCTTTGGACTGGGTAAGAGTGGTCTGCTCAATTCAGACACTCTGTTCATCACCACCCCCTTTTCTGAATCTCTCCTTGCGCTGGCGCACAATATGCGGCCTTGCACCAACACATTCACCTTTGCGTCGTGGGTCAAGGGTGCTTGCATTGTGGGAAGGATTGTTTTTGTGCATTAAGGGACACCTTCTTGCACAAAAACAATCACAATCCTCTGAGGCTTTTTGCTCTTTCAATGTGTGCTGTAGAAGGGGAAATAGACATATTTCTCCTTGTTACACCTCCCCTGGGAATGTGTAGCATTTTGATATATTCCCAGGTCTACCACTCAGCAAATCAATCAGAGAGCAAGGGTTTTGAGGGGCGTGTCTTGTCCCCGAGGGTAATATAAAGAAACATTGTGGACTAGCCCACTATGTGTGTATGTGTATTCTTAGTCACTTATGTTAGTGGCCTAGAGACTGGACCCATTGGGTGTTGTTAAAAGACCCCTCACACACCAACCTGGTTGGTATCGTGCTTCATCATCGGGGTCCCAACCAGACGGCCGAGTGCCACCTGGTTGTGCTTCGACGCCTGACTACAGCGGAGCGGGTGTCGTGCAACAGTGTGGTGTGAGTGAAGGTGATCTAAAAAATACCTCTGGGAATCCTTACCTAATGTTTTATTCTTGGTGGCCCAGGGTATTGTTTAAAATTATGTGAGATGCAACTACAACTGGAACTTTCTTCCTATGTGTTGACTTATGTGCGGCGGTCTACATGTTTCAGTCCTCTCTAGGTGTATCACAGGACTTTCTTCAGGACCAAAAGAGTGAAGTGAGTGGCAAAAAGAAGGTGCACCGTATAACAGTGTTGTACCTACACACTCGCTAAGGTGTGTGGTGTATAAAAATTAATAAGTGTCCAATAACTCACGAGCACTTATCGGTAGCAGAAAAATTCTTTGCTACAACATGCTAAGGCAGATTCGGGGCGCGGGGTGGAGGCACTGCTATGCCGATTTGGTGCTGCTGTGTCCTCCGCCGGTATACCTGCTGTGGGTCCCTCCGCATCCCGGCTGGTCTTTTAATAACACCCAATGGGTCCAGTCTCTAGGCCACTAACATAAGTGACTAAGAATACAAATCTGGGAATGCACCAAAATCCATGTGTGGGTGGATGGGAACACCCATGCTACATCAATGGAACACCTCTCTGCGCAGAGTAACACAAGGCAGCGACTTGCGCTGCCTTGAGTTTCTCCAGATTCACCAAGCGCCGCAGGGGAAATGCAAGGTGGCCTTTCTTGGCAAATCTGACTTTAGTGTTGCTTTGCCTTGCGTCACCTTGCGTGATGCAAGGGCAACAAAACACTATTATAAATCTGCCCCTAGATGTCTTCAAGAAGAGGTTGCTTTTCAAAGCAATTTTTTGTGATTTTAGATTGGCTAGCATCTCAGATAAGGATGTAGCGTGTTCCAAAGGTGGGCTGCTCTACTCTGATGGGCTGTATGCCATGCTTTGAGGTTGAAACTTACTAGTCACTGCAGCTGTCTGGTTGCTAAAGACTTTTAGTGGAAATTGTGAAAGCTGACCTAAGAATGCATTCTGCCCATTGCTTACCATTGGCTTTGTGGTTTGTAGCTCACTTTTGCTTTCTTTCTATTTGCTGTCTTTATTTATTTTAGGCTGTCGAGCATGTCTTTGTCCCTCCAGTGGAGCACTACCTGTTTACTGAATCTTCCATGAGGGCTTGTTCTCTGTAAACAGGTCTGTACATTTAGTTTTTATCTTGTCACATTTGCTGTGCATTCAAAGACAGAGGTCAAATGTCAGGCTTTGTCTTCAAAGGGAGCTTGGTATTTACTTTTCTTTGGAACTCACAAAAAACATGTCTCTTGTGAGCAGGAAGTTGTGTATTGGAAAGAAAAGAAAGCAGAAAGTGATCCTTTATAAGGATGAGAACCCTCACTCACCCGAAGTTGACATGCTTAATTATTGGGCTTCCTCCTCACATTGAGCCAGCAAGATCTCAGATGTGGGCTACAACTCTCCACCAAAGAATGGGGTGGGTGGAGAGGAGCTGAGCTGTTTAGTTCAAAACGTTAATGTTGTCACTGACATATTCACCTAATTATAACATTACTTTAACCTTTTTTTCCAGTGAATTTCTAAAGTTTTTTAAAAACAAAAACTGATTTTTTTTATCACACCTAACTATAATGTTGCTTTAACCTTTCTTTTTTTCTGTGAATTTCTAGGGCTTTTTTTTAGCATAAAGTGAAATTTTATTACCATACATAAAGCCAACCCTCGCTGAGCACTGCTGTCCGCGGCGGTGGCTTCAAGTAATCCCACCACAGGCAGCCAACCTCATACTGGGCATGGCCCTTGGCAATGCACAGCAGGGGATGGCCAACCCACCCAGATCCAGCAGCATTGCTTACTACGGGCAGAGCTTGTACGTGATTTGACGCCTTTGCATACATTTAAAAGTGAGAACCGTGGACTCTGACCTCAGGCCAGGAGAAGACAAGAAAGAACCCACTTGTCTTGGACAATCACTACAGAAGAGATTGCCATCCAATAAATCAATGATGCGTTCATCTCCATCAAGGATTTCAGATAGTTTTTCAACATGCATTTGTAGCGAAAAAACAGTCAGCCAGCCTGGAAAATGGCAGGAATTCCATTCCATACTACTAATGTGGAAGGGGAGTGCTTGTAGGTGATTTAGTGCCTTTTGAAAGGGGAGGCGGCCAGCTGCACCCCCTTCACCAGCCAATAAAAGGCCCTATGGACCCCATCCCAGAGGGCAGTGTTTTTTATTTAAAGGAGAAAGAGGCCACAAGGCCTTCATTCCGGAGCCTATTTTGGCCCCAGAAATCCCATCCCCCGGGGTCTGAGTTTAATATAGGTGGATGCCCTGGTGTCCACCCAGGGCTCCCACTATATGCAACATTGGGGAATGCGGGGGGAGCCCCAGGGCCTCCCTGCCCCTGTCAACACCCCATATGCTGAGAGAGCTGGCATTGCTCAGGCTAGCAGCGAGCAGCTATTTATACAATATCTTGAACTGTTTCCCCGCTCGCATCAGTGCGGGCAGGGAAACAGATCTCAAGTCTGCTGACCGCCGGTATTTAAAGCTCCTGCCCACTGGGAGCAGACTTTGTGTTTGCTGCAGTTTCGCTAGAGTTTTAGAAATACTCCTGCTAGGTGGAAGCAGACATACGTTTGCCTGCCTGTGCCGGTCTGAGTAGGGAAACTGCTGAGTCCCAGGGGTGGGCTCTCTTGGACATAGCCAGTTAGCCAGCCCGGGGACTATGAATGGCTCAGGGGGGGATGGGGGGGTGTGGCCCACTCTCCTTTTTTTTAAAGTAGCGGCCCTGGGGAATGGGGTACCCAGAGCCTTTTTAAGGCTTGGGGAGGGGGTCCATGTTGCCCCCCACTCCTTTAAAAGCCCTGGGGCAGAGGGTCCCCAGGGCTTAATAAGACTCTGGAGAGGGGGCACCCTTCTCTTTTAAAGTACATAATGCCCTGGAGGATGCGGTCCCTAGGGTCTAATGAGGGCTGAGGAGAGGGCAACAGAGCCCTTCCCCTTTTTTATTGGTATCGCCCCGGGGGATGGGATTCCTAAGGCCTAATAAGGCTCGGGGAAGGGGGATGCGCAGCACCCTTCCCATTTTTTCTTGTATTTGGCCCTGGATGGGATCCCTGGGGCCAGAAAGCCAACTTTATGCTGTTCAAGGCAAAGGCCATGTGCATTGTGGGGTTGACTGCCTTCTGGGCATTTGTCTGACCAGCCTACTGATGCGCATGGCCTGTGGCCATGCATGGCAGGGGGTTGACTTTACGTATGGTAAGAAAACAATTATCTTTCATTAAAAAAACTAGCAATTCACTGAAAAAAACAAAGCTTAATGTAACATCATAGTTAGGAGTGATAAAAGGTCTGTTTTTATTTTTTAAAGAACCTTAGAAATTCACTGAAAAAAACAAAGATTTAATTAACGTTATTGTTAGGTGAATAGGTCAGTGACAACATTAACGTTTTGAACTAAAAACAAAACCACATAAATTCACTGGTTATACTTAACAGAGCGAGCTATAACTAACGCCTTCGGCATGCACTCCTTATGACCTCACATATTACATCACTTATGACATGTTCTATGACACCATTTATGACATCATAATGAGCGGAAAAACAAAATATATATATATATATATATATATACATATATATAGGCGTTGAAGCCCGAAACAAGTTAGGCCGCTGCTGAAATAATTTAATACCTCCTGCTGGCCTCACTACAGTCTTCATTAAAGGATTAAAACCTATCTGGGAGTGCGTCTCCTTTCGAGGGCAACCTTTTTTGTGTGTATATGTATATAAATATTCATATATATATATATATATATATATATATATATATATATATATATATATATATATTGCTAGAAATGCCTTGCCCATAAGACTGGTGACCGGGCATCGCGCAAGCAGATGCGGTGAGGACTGTTGGGCATATTCGAGTCTTTCATTCACCGGTCCCCCTCCATCTTGAGTATGTGCCTGTTTGAATATATACTTGGTGCTGCGGGTCCATTATTGACATGGTGATTTAGATTTCTAAATGAAAGTAATTTATTTTGCTCATTAGACCCATGTTTTTGCCCTTTGACCCCGGAATAATATGTGGATAACTCTGACTAGTTCACAAACATTTTTCCCCGAGAACTGCTTCTGAATGTGTTTCGGCCAAGATGCATTATGGGATTGGCAGTCCCGATCAGAAGACAGGCACGTGCTGGGAGGTTTGCATTTCAGGCATTCAACTATGATGTAGTCCCGGTGGTGCATTCACAATTGCTCTGTCTCCTGTGGCTTCAAGGTATTTCAAGATATTTTAAACAAGCAGTCACGAACATTAATTTGGAGCTGAGGTCAATTACCGGGGATTCTTTCACGAACTGGGCAAAGCAACATTTGAGCCAAAGTAATGGCATGTCTTGAGCAGCGTTGTTCGTTTTTAATTATAACTACATATTGAGTCTTGAAGATAATGGCATAATATCACAAGTGATTAGTGCCGCAGGTTTTTATAGTTGAATGTTCCTTTAAAGGCCTATGTCATGCAGTTGTACTTTGCATTTGTTTGCACTTATGCTTTGAGCGTCTAGGTGAAACCACATTATGTGATTTGAGCATTGTGCCCAGCATATATAGTTAGATGTTGTTTTACCTGCCATAATAGCTGCGAAACCAGCACATTGTGTACATTTGCATATATTCATGTATTTAACCTGAAAGCATTTTTTCAGTATTTACCATTGTCCTTAGAGGGAAACACGCTACATATACTTACTGCAAGAGGGCGCTATTCAGATTGACAAAGCCTGTTGTGCAGGGCGAAATGCATCTCTCGTGTCTCTGGGTTGAGCGTGACCTGATCCATTAAAGAAGCCATATTCTTACAGCTTCGCGTCTGTGCCTACTTCGTTGGTTGGTTCTGAGGAAGCAGGATTGGTTGTCCATATATATATATATATATATATATATATATATATATATATATATATATATATATATACACACACACACAAACACAAAGTTTGCCTGCAAAGTAGAGGAGCCCACGAGCGAGGTAAGGAATTCAGCTTTTATTCATTGTAGAAAGCATCCTGCGAAATGGATGCAAATACAGCAGCAGCTTCAAAAAGTCAGCCTGACGCGTTTCGTTTTCCAACTTCTTCAGAGGCACTGACTCAAATACTCCCAGGCAAACATTTTCCAGGCAGCTACACAGTAATTTAACTCCCGCCTCAGTGGGCGTGCCCCAAACCATGGCCTCATGGTATATGTAGTGTCCTGTCTTTCTCTAGTGAGTTGCCTGCCTCGGAGTCCTAATATTGTTCAATTAAACCACAGTGGGGTGTGCTTCATCACATCTCCACTTCGCAGCTGTCATTACCTTCCCACAATAGCTCCTTGCTCCCATACCGGTGGCGTTGTAAAGCGTCTCCGTGGTGGGCTGAGACAGCCCCAGGGCTACCTCCGCGGCTCAGGCACGCCGCTCCAATCCAAACACAAAGTTTGCCTGCAAAGTAGAGGAGCCCACTAGCGAGGTAAGGAATTCAGCTTTTATTCATTGTAGAAAGCACCCTGCGAAATGGATGCAAATACAGCAGCAGCTTCAAAAAGTCAGCCTGACGCGTTTCCATTTCCAACTTCTTCAGAGGCATTGACTCAAATACTCCCAGGCAAACATTTTCCAGGCAGCTACACAGTAATTTAACTCCCGCCTCAGTGGGCGTGTCCCAAACCATGGCCTCATGGTATATGTAGTGTCCTGGCCATGGAGACGCCCGACAGCGCCACCGAGAGGGAGCAAGGAGCGCTTGTTGGCAGACTAGGACAGCTGCGTTGTGCGATGTGATTCAGCGCACCCCACTGTGGTTGATTCCTATGTGTTCAAGAGCAGGCTACCCACTGGGGAGGACAGCCAACTACAAATACCAAGATGCCATTTGATTGGCCACGCCCACTGAGGCGGAAGTTATAATGCTGTGTAGCTTCCAGAGAAATCGTTTGCCTTTGAATACTAGCCCGAACCTCTGATGAAGTAGAGATACGAAACGCGTCAGGCTGGACTTCTATGCTGTTGCTAAAATTTGCATCCATTTCACTGCTGCTTCCAACAAGGATATTAAAGGCTGAATCTTACCTTGCTTGTGGGCTGCTCCTTTTTTGCAGGCAAACTTGCGATGGTATATATATATATATATATATATATATATATATATATTTTTGTAAACAAAAGGCAAGGACGCGGCACTCCTCTTGAACACGATAGTTTATTTTTAGGTCTCTTTGCAAAAACTCCTACGCGTGTAGAACACTGCCGTGACCAAGAACGTTAGTTCGAAACGCGTAGGAGTTTTTGCAAAGAGACCTAAAAATAAACTATCGTGTTCAAGAGGAGTGCCGCGTCCTTGCCTTTTGTTTACAAAATTACTTGGGAGACACGTTCCCGGTCTCCAAACGCGTGCACCAACCAATGGAGTTCCCTCTGCTACGGGGACATTTGTGAGGAATATATATATATATATATATATATATCTGTATATATATGTATATATATATATATATCGAAACTCCACAAACGTCACTTCCTGATCCACCCGGGACCGGCGAGGCAGGCAAAGTAGGAGACGGACCACTGGAATCACAGGTTCTTTACTTTATTGCAGCTGATAAAACAGGAGGGCAATACGCGTTTCGGGCTTCAAGAGCCCTTGTTCACATGCAAGGAACTAGTGCAACTTTTTTGTTTTTATAATGCTCTAAGTGAATAGCATAAGCCCCGCCCTTCAAACAGTCACATGACCATAGACATAAACCACATCTTTAAGTGTTTCATAGCTATTCTTCGTGCAAATACGCAAAATAAGTTAAAACACAATTATACAAATGCCAGTTAATTAATAAAACAGAGCAATTTACAATTTCATTGATAAAAATATTTTTGTAAAGTGTTTCTTATTTCAGATTTGTAGACGAAGTATATAACAGGATAAATCCATGAATTGACAGAGTTCTAAGTCTATAGTATAAAATTCAAGTGTTGACAGGGTAGGCTAAAAATAAAGTGCAAACAACAGTGCTGTACTAGATCAGTGTCTTACTGTTCATAAAGTGCGATCAAACGTGCTAAAGGGAATAACAATTTAAAATGTGGCAAATACATGATAAAGTAACCTGTGTAAAAAATTTATATGAATACTAATTTCGACAATTAGGAATACTCACAAATTTGTCTTATAAAAAAAGCATAATTTAAAACATTTTGTACAGGTATAAAAATATTATCATGTTAAAAAAAGTGATAAAAACACCCATGTATAAAAAGTGCTAAAATCCACAATGGTGATAAATGTGAAAAACTAAATGGAGGTGAAGAGTTGGTAACTAATATTACCGAGGCTAACAAGGAACTTGACTAGCCACGGAATGCAGGAAAACAGAAACAGTTATAGAAAACCTGGACACAAAGTTCACTATGCACAGCAATTATCTCTAGGTAACAGGGAACCTGACTACCAGAGGGAATAAGATTTTTTGGAGCAAGGGGTAAAGTTTTTAAAGAAAGTTACGTAAATCTTCAGTGTTGTTGAGCCCATTCGGCCACTTGCTGTCATATTCAAGAATAAAGCGAGATTCTAGTTGCCTCAGTTTAAGTTCTCGATTACCACCACGTCTAAGAGGGGGGACTGAGGCTACCACATAATAAGATAGACAATTAACATCTTTATTATGTGTGCTTTGAAAATGACGAGCCACTGGGTAGGATTGGTCACAGTGCAAAATGGCCCTTTTGTGTTGTAAGATCCTGACGTGCACCTGCTGCTTGGTACTGCCTATGTAATTAAGGCCGCAGGTGCACGTCAGGACATACACAGCATGGTCGGTCTTACATGTGTGGTTGCCAATAATAGGCGTATCCACTGATTTAAAAGGGGTGCTGTAGTGAGTTTTATTAGTGCCAAATTGGCAAGACCTACAACTAGAGCACTTACGGAACCCCGATGCTGGTTGAAGCCAGACCGCCTTTTGCTTTAATTCTGGACTACTTTGATCCAACACTGTCCCCATGCTCTGTGCTCTTCGGAATGTTACCAGTGGTTTATTTGGCAACATACTTCCTAGCACTGTGTCCGTTAGAATGGTAGGCCAATTACGATTAATGATCTGTCTAATCTTTTTCTCCTAACTGCTGAATGCAGTAATAAATCTCGGACATTCATTAGAGATTTCCACAATTGGGGTTACTGCAACTGAAGCATTCTCAGCAGATTCAGGGAATAAAGAGGATCTAGATCGTTTGTCGGCTCTAGCCAGAGCACGATCAAAAACTTGATCAGAATATCCTCAAGCTTTAAGTCTTATCCTTAGATCTTTGACACATTTGAGAAAATTTTCTTGGGAGCTACATATTCTTTTGATCCTGAGGATTTCTCCTAAAGGTATATTATCAATGGTGTGCCGGGGATGGAGACTGGAAGCATGCAGGGTTGTGTTGCCTGCAGTGGCTTTTCTGTGTAGGGTCGTTTGTAATCTGTTGTCCTTATCTATATAGACACTAACATCCAAACATTCAATTTGTTTGGCACTGATATGGGACGTGAATTTTAGGTTTAGGGTATTGTTGTTGATTTCATCAATAAATTGATGCGCTTCCCCTTCGTCTCCCTGCCAAACTATAAAAATGTCGTCTATATAGCGTAAAAACGTAACAATTTTTTCTCTGACCCAGACCTGATGTGTGACGTTGAGGACCCGCTCCTCCCACCAGCCCACGTGTAAACACGCGTAACTGGGGGAGAAGCAGGCCCCCATCGCCACACCCCGAAGCTGTCTCCACACCTCCTTTCCAAAAGAAAAGTAATTATTTTGTAAACACCATTCTATTAAACTCAGAATCATTTTGTTATGCTGATGAAATTCCAATGGCCTTTGCCCCAAGAAATAGGCTGTTGCATTTATGCCACAGCTGTGGGCAATGCTAGTATATAATTGCTCAACGTCCAAAGTTATCAGTAGCATGTCTTCCTGCCATTCCAAGCCTTCTATTGTTTCCAGAAAGTCGCTCGTGTCGCGAACATAACTAGGCAGTCCACTTACCAAGCTTTGCAGAAAAAAGTCTATATAGCGACCAATATTCTCCCCGCTGCTTTTAATAGCGGAGATAATTGGCCTGCCAGGTATTGGTGATATTCCTTTGTGGACTTTTGGTATTAGATAGAAGGCCGGTAAGACAGGAGACTCGTTGAGCATAAATTTGAATTCGTCACCTGACATGAGGCCTTCCCTGCGCCATTTAGGTAACAATTTTTTCAAATTTTCATTAGCTTTTTTGTAATCTTTCATATTGGATTTTTCATAGCATACATTATCTTGTAGCTGTCTTTGTGCCTACATATATATTTCCACAAAATAGGAGTCTAATTGAGGCACGCTCACTGCAGGTGCATACGGAGGGCTTGACTCCAAGGCCCAAAACAGTTTTCTATGTACAAAGTCCGTCGCTCAGTGATTCTTTTGGTTTACTGCTTTATTTACAAGACAGCACTACCACACCAATGCGTTTTGACCTCCCAGGGTCTTTTTCACAGTGAGTTGGTCTTGTTACAATTACTATATAAAATTTATCTTTTTTGCGCATATATATATATTGTAGTTGCTGTATTTGGCGCAACAATCAACAGGTGTGCGAAAATGAACTCTTAATTGGGGGAGTAGTAATCAGGACGTGTCAACATAAACTGAGCAGGATTGGGCACATTTGAAGCAGAACTCCATGCTGTTATGGCGCTGAGGAAGGCTTATTGCTGAAATGCATTCGCCGATGCTGCAATGTTCCAAATAAAGCGGTTTTCCTTACTGAAAATCCCTTTGGCCTCTGATCTTTTCGTTGGGAGAGATGTGGCGATATATTTGCTGCGCCGGCCAGGGGGGCAGAACAGATGGCCCTGCTGCACAAGCGACCCGGACTTCCTACTGGCACCACGTTGTTTCACAGCGTATTATGACTCGGGGGACCGAGATGTCCGGAGACCACCAAATGTGAATGCGGCCTGCACAAGAGATTTGAGGTATTCTACCTACATGGGGGTGCTTGATTGTCGGAGTGACGGCCCCTACTCTACTGCGGTCATATCCATATTGGTAGCAGCAGTACGAGGGGACTCAGTGAGGTGCCGTGGATGTTGGACTTCATGTGGGGACAAGCATCACCTACCTGCAGATTTATTACACGCCGCACCAATGTGTTTCACTGCTCCCCATGCCGCCAACCCAGGTGCATAATCATGATGCACTCTGGGAATTGTAGTTGGTGTATTTTGCGCAACGAACAACAGGTGTGCGAAATTGAACTCTTAATTGGGGGAGGAGTAATCAGGACGTGTCAACATAAACTGAGCAGGATTGGGCACATTTGAAGCAGAACTCCATGCAGTTATGGCGCTGAGGAAGGCTTATTGCTGAAATGCATTCGCCGATGCTGCAATGTTCCAAATAAAGCGGTTTTCCTTACTGAAATCCCCTTTGGCCTCTGATCTTTTCGTTGGGAGAGATGTGGCGATATATTTGCTGCGCCGGCCAGGGGCGCAGAACAGATGGCCCTGCTGCACAAGCGACCCGGACTTCCTACTGGCACCAGGTTGTTTCACAGCGTATTATGATGCGTTGGGCTGTCTACGAACCTGAGAGTGAGACTGTTACCCTGCTGTGCCACAGCCATTCATTAAAGGTATTGAACTCTCTGCTGTGCGGTATCTTCACTGTTTGGGCAGTTTTGGATTTGGATATATATATATATATATATATATATATATATATATATATATATATATATATACATATATATATATCATTTCAAAAGATGCCCTGCATTAGAGATGCAGCCCCTCCAGCAGACGAACTTTCAAAGTTCTTTTATTTCAGAAACAGGCATTTTCATTCCGCTTTCATACATCCTCCTGCCTGACGCATTTCAGAGCAGACGTGCTCTTTCCTCAGAGGCAAGCTGGCTGCACACAGTGGCTTTGGCGCCCATAGTTCCCTGCGTTAGCTCATTAATCAGGCCTCCGGTGTGCCTTACTCAATGGTTTTCATTTCCTGATGCACGCTGGAACTTGTGGTGAAATTATATATATATACCTGCTATCGATGTAGGTAGTTATTTAGTACCTAGTTTCCATAGGAAAGGCATTTTTTGTTTTGCCATTTTATATGAAGTGACATGGTCCGGGGAGCTGAAAATTGATCTTCAAACTAATAGAAGGGGGCAAGGTAGAGGTACCCTGACCCTATGGGTGCAATATAGGGGTCTCTGAGGGACTCCTTACGGGCAACAAAAATGTCCCAACATTTTTTTTTGTACCACTGCAGCGGATTCGCAAATTCTGCAGATTTTTAAAAAAAAACATAGACACTCACACACATACTCAGACACTCATGCACCCAGTCACAGACCCACTCAGACACTCATGCCCCTGAGTCACAGACCCACTCATACACTTGCGCACTAATTTTTTGACCTATTCAGAGACTCACACACCCAGTCACAGACCCACTCAGACACTCATGCACCCATTCACACACCCACTAAGACACTCACAGACCCACTCAGACACTCATGTACCCACTCACAGACCAACTCAGACACTCACAAACCCACTCAGAGACAGCTGCATCCACTCACAGACCCACTCAGACACTCACACACCCACTTAGAGACCCACTCAGACACTCACACACCCAGTCAGATACACAGAGTCACTCACGTAGTTGTGAATCCTAAATGTTGCTGTGTATTGATAGTGTGCTTTTGTTTTGTGGATTTGCGACGTATTCACAAATTCAAATAAGACATTTAAAAAGGGAATCAAACTGAAAATGAACCAGTGTTTGGTAAAAGGGGTGGTTCTGAAAAGAGCCTCTGTGTTTATTGTGTGTAGATGCTAACTACACATAAAACACAATGCAGTCTTTCAAGTTATTGAGCAACAATCTGTTGCCTTTCTTAGTTAAATGTACTCTTTAACTTATATATATACCGTCCATGTAAAAGCGTAAATAGCTGCTGTATATATAGCCCATGTTACGGTCTCTGAGGAAAGCTGACAGTTTTATTAACATGTTTCCTGGCTTTGTCTATTTGTGAACAGAATTTGTTTGTCCACTTCAAATTCTTTCTTTGGCAAATGTTGGAAAATGCCAAGGCAGTGTGAGGGAAAAGAGCGATTAGGATTTTCAGTCCAACCCCAGTAAGTCCCACTAGGTCCTTGCCACTACAGTGCACACATTATGAGGTCTGGATGTTGGCAATGCACAATGCTTTCAACCAAAGGCAGCAATTGATACCACTTTAACCCTCTCTAGCCAACCCAAGTAATGTCCACATTAGGCAAACCCAATTCACTGTCAATGCCACTCTTTCTAGCACACTCTCTAGCCCAAAACACAAAGCTGACCCACAATCCACACTCTAACCATTTTGATGGCAAGAAGAGTTGCAGACAGGAGAAGACTGGAGCTGAGTGAGACAATTTTCAGAATTAAAGGCAGTTAACCACATGGCTGCTGCCCATATTCCTCTGCTGTGCTGGACAGCAATAAAAACGGGTGTGGTCATGACGAGCTCAGCACGTCATGAGCACAGGACACTGTACTGCAGGACGAGCTGAGCTCGTCATGAGCATGGAAGGGGTTAAAATGGAGGACATGACCTGGTTTAAAACACGGACATATATGATTGGATGTTGTAAATATGCTAGTGACTAAAATTAGGTAGTGATTTTAATGGAAAAGTAAGTAGATCTGTGATTGGGTCTGGAAATATTTTCAAAATGTAACGCTATTTTGGGTATGCTTTTATCTCTTAACAGTCAACAACACTTGATACAGTTGATTTTGAATGTGTTGTGAACGTTTAACCTACTGCTACAAGAGAGTATCCCAAAAGGGGTTGCTGTGGAAACTCAGCTAAAAGATTGTGGTGGGAAGGGTACTAAAGAAACTGTAGTGTGATAGTTAAAATTAGAATGGTTTAGACACATTGCTTATTATGGAAGGCTTATAGACTTATTCAGTACTATCTTATAAAGTAAAATGTGCATGTAAAGTATTAAGAGTACAATGTTAAAGCTTTTACTAATATCCATGGGAATTCGTGAATCTGTTGCACAGTTACATGAGGAGGCCGCGCTGAGCGTTGCGACGGATTTGCAAATCTGGGCAAATACAATAACAGATTGGGCATTTTAACACAAGTCCCAGAAAGGGTTAATAAAGAGTGACCATTGAGAAGTGGAATAACAAGAATAAAATATGAAACAAAGTTTGTGATTTGCTAACTGCAGCAGTATCACTGAAAGTAGATTGGGAAAGGTTGCCATTAGTGGTATATCATTCTTGTACTTTACACTTCACTTTTTCTCTGAGAAATGAAAGTGATACTGAGTAAAAATTGGAGAACAGCATAGACATTTCACATATATGTTAAAAATAATCTACTTACTACTAGGCCATAGGGCAGGGTGCTATGTGCTTCAAAGTAAGACATGTACTTGAAGTAGGTCGCAAAACAACAGAACATGGCATGGAGACTCACTATTAGGAAGGGACACCCCTTCCTAATAGCGAGTGTCAGCAAAATAGCATTTGAACACACCTGGAACATTTTTTGCGGCGATCTCCCGTTGAGCCAGAGTTGAACATTTGGCACTAAATCTTATAAGAACGCAGATAGTTTAACAAGAAGACAGGAGCAATTTTAAGAAATAAGAGTCAGAATGTTTCGTAGTAGGGTAATATAGAATTGAGTGTGAACTATGAGGCAGTATAAAAGGAGAAGAGAAGCAGTCAAACAAAAACAACTTATTGAGGTCATAGTTGATAAGGCATTAGCTCTGAAGAGGAAGCTATTTATTATACGATACTGAACAAAATGAGAACGCTGGATAAAACAGTGTTGTCTATGAAGCGAAGAAGCCAAAAAACACTTGTGAACAGAAGTAATTTGTTGTAACATTTTCACAGGAGAATGAAAGCATACGTCCAGTACTGGGCCTTTCCTTAATGAAAAAAGTTACTTCCAAGAGAACACATTAGTGCATGCAGTTGAAACAACTGGTCGATGTTACGAAGTGAAAGATGGTACTCCCATTGCAAAAGAGGAGATGTTTTCTAGGAATGTTGAGAAAGTGATAGCTGAAGAGGTACAAACAAGATATAGACAGGCCCCTGTATATAAATGGAACTGTAGCAGTATTTGCAGTGTTTGTCATGAATCGATTGACATATTGAGAAATTTCCTACGTGAGATTTAATGCAGAAGTCTGAAACGGAAAATTGGAATTTTGTAAGGATTAGATCCAAGCAAAGTAAGGAAGTACTAATTCACACGGACATTCACTGGCATGTCTATCGAAGATAGTATGTAGAAGCAGCTTCATCACTAAAGAATGTTTGCTGTTCAGCACTATAAAATGCAGAATTTAGTTAGGAGACTTTACTTTATGAAAATCCTGCCATATGCTTAAGAGTAATTAATAGCGCTCTATTGCATGGTACAGTAGGAGTGGTAGAAAACGTTTCTGAAGATGTTCAGTTTCGTTTCTTTGGTCCTGAAGAGGAGTCCGAGAAAAATGAGTAGTTGGTATGTGCAGGTGTAGAGGAACAGGACACAGGTATTAGTCTTAATACATTTACACAAGAGTTGCTTCTTCATAGAACTCGATACACCCACTACAAAAGCCACACTTGCAATGTTGTTTTGTTCTCAAAAACTTATCAAGAGAGCAGAAATAAGTGGCAAGAATTTGCTGTATATTTATTTGTAGAGGAACACTTTGTTTTGTAAACACAGCAAATTATATGTAAGTATTGCTATGATAAGTTACAGGATAACACAATGCCAGTAAGAGCAATACATAACAAGTTAGAATTATTATCAATTCCAAAAGAACTTAGAGAATTAATTATTTAGGAATCAATTCTCATACAATGTATACACCCTTCTCAAGCAATAGTTTGTATGGAACGAAAAACAGAGAAATTACCTCCGACAGAGCCACCGAAAGGCCTAAGGGAAGAGTTGTCTACATACCTTTAGATTTTAAACAGAATTTTTAAAAGGTGGGTGTAGAAGCAGATATTGATGAACCACTTAGAATTCTAGTAAATGGTGTGCCTACCAAAAACAAAAAAAAAATCTGTCAAGAGTTAATGGATGGTAATAAAGTATAAAATAGCTACATTATACCTGAAACAAAATAATATTTATTATAAACATATTGATGTTGTTAGAGATTTAAGTTGTATAGAGGATGAAATATTACCATCAAGCAGACAGCTGAATTGGATAGATCCAATTCAGAAAAAATATATGAGCACCATAGTATCCATCCACTACATTCCAAAGAAATTATTGGAGATGCTATTGATCTCTTTCAAATGATCAAGCAAAAAGCGCTCCAATGCGAGTGTGGGAGAAAGGTTTAGAGGCTCGCTAATTTCCACAGCTATTTCCCCACTGAAGCCGGTGGCCGGTATGATGACCGCCACGTACAAATACCAGTAGCTAAGTACAGGTCAACCAGATTATATTCACTCACAGGACGATCAATTTCACCAGTGTATTCCATACATATTCCACCTATTATTTGAGAGTGACTTGTCTAGACTATTATATGTTGTACACCATATGCTGTAAACCATATACCGAAGATAGGAGTTAATCTACATAATCTCTCTGCAAAGGAATTTGTTGACAAAGTTCATGGTAAATATGAAAATTTGAATGCAATTTGATAAATTTGATGGCATACCAATGTAGGACCAATGAGTATTGGTATCATTGTCATGGAGACCTGAAATGTATGTTGCGAAACTTAGGTGCACCTACTTGGTTTGTGACACTCAGGGGCATATTAGCAAGGCGGGCGATATGAAATTATCGCCGCTTTTGCTGCCATTTTCATCCGAGAAGCAGCGATAATTCCATCGCCCTATTAGCAAGCTGTCGCTAACAGCAGTTAGCGACAGTTTGTAGGCGATAGCGAGCGGTTTGGGACCCGCTTTGCATGTCAGCGATATTTATCGCTAATGACATTTAAAGTGGGCATACCCAACCTGTTAGGGACTGAAAGCAGTCGCTAAAATCTCTATCGCCTATTATCAACGCAGGCGTAGCGATGAAAAAATTCACGCCTAGCGCGAATATCGCTGAAAACGAACGCCTGCTCAGACCACTTCTTAACCAGTATATCCAGTGGGAGTTGGATATTCATGTTAAGACCCTATTGGCGTTAATGCCTGAATATCGCTGCATTTCCAGCGATATTCACGCATTAAGCCGCTATCGCCGGATATTGTATCGCATTTGAGATAAACTTTGCTAATAGCACGTTATCTCTGCGATAAAATCCGGCGATGAACGGCGATAGAAAAATTGTCGCTAAGCTTATTTAGCGATGAATATCGCTAGTTGTTGATAATATGCCCCTCAGTTGTGCAGAGTACGCGTTGGATGACTTAGTTGAGTTTTTGAGAGACGCAAACTCACACATTAAGGACATCATATGGATGACAACAAGAGAACTTTACTCTTTGTGTCCTGCTAAAGTTTTTAGATATTTTAACTACAGGTTTCAAGCCATGCTGTCTTTTATCTGTAACAAAAGAAATCCCCTTTCTTGGCGAAGTAACTGATTACTTTTGGCTTAAAGAGTACCAAGCAAGAGGTGCTCCCCAAAATTCACATGCTGTTATGGATAAAAGATGCACTGAAATTTGTAACAGGTTTTGATAACTCTGTACTCTCTTTCATAGAGAAGTATGTGACATGTGTCATCCCGAAAGACAGTGGTAAAAAAGGCCTGAAACAGCAAGTTCTGCGCTTTCAAGCACATAGATGTGGCAAGTACTGCGTCAAAAATACAGGTCTAAAGGAAATTTTTACACAAGGTGTTGTTTTGGAATTCCAAAACCTGTGATTTCCAAAGGAAGCGTGAACCATTTTTTTTATAACAGTGAGACATACACTGACTCTAAATTAACGGAAAAACACTCAGAAGAACAGAGGCTTCCAAATATATTAATGACCATAATCCTGTGATTCTCAAAATGTGGAATGCTAATATGGATTTATAGATTGTGGCAGACAACTCCATAGCTGTTGCTCGACATGTGACTTTCTATATAACAAAATTAGAGAAATTGGAGATGAAGATGTGAGAGGAGATTTCGGCTGAAAAGTCTCTAACAAAGAAATTGTACAGCGTCAGTTTGAAGATGCTTTCTCATGGGCAAATTAGTCCCTATGAATACTGTGACTGGTTGAGCTCAGCCAGTTTGTACTTGAAGTCAAGGGGAAATGTTTGGGTAAGTCTAGGCCTCACAAGTACGCAAAATAGAGGGTTGAAGTATTTTCCAAAAATTCAGTACCTAGCAGAGTTCGATCCAGAAAGAACAGATATTGTGAAAGTAAATATGGTAGACACTTACTATCCAAAACGGAGTCCATATTTAGAATACATGTGCCTCTATGAAATACTTCAACACTACAGATATAGAAACAAGGTAACAGAAAACATAGATGAAGGGAAATCTGCAGTTGTTGGTTGTGGTGGTTCTTTGCTCCAACACACAAAATGAAGTCTAATTAACTACAGGAAGCTTAGTTGGCAAACTCCTGATTAAAGAGAGTTTTTCTATTTGCCACTTCTACAACTATTCAAGCCTTTGCATTCTGAATCTGAATTCCTCAGACACTTTGACTGCTATGAAGATTCTTTCAACACTGTGAAAGACAGCATTCAGTGTTTCCAAATTATTTGAGACTGTTAAATGATGAGATTGAACAGGAAGAAACAATTACTGCTGAGATAGATATGGAGAGTTCACAAAGCAGCCAAAGTTCAAGACCAGTATTCCAAGATTCTTTTGGACAACCATTTATTGAAAATGAAGCTGCTGTAGCCATAAATGAGGTGGAAAGTGCAATGCAACAAGCAAGACAGGAAAATATTGATTTGGAACAGTTAATTTGACAACTGAATGACGATCAAATATAAATATATATGGAGGTAAAAGAGAGAATAGAGCATGAATTCCTTCATGAGAAGAAACAGTGAACATGCGCTTCATGTAAGCAAATATTATTATATGTCAGATATCAAGCTGGCAGCAGAAACAGCTTTTAAATTGAAATTATCATTGCTTTCCTACAGACGACAACAGACTCTAAATTGCCTTATGTAGTAACACCACCCACTGAATTAGCCAAACACAACATTAAAGGAATTACTTTACATTGACTTCTTATGATGCCAGTGGAACATAACAACAAACTGGAGTACCAAAAGTTATCCGGTCACCGAGTCTTAAGAGTACTCAAGAAATTGAAACTTTTCATTATTGATCAGGTGAGCATGGTCTCAAACCTAATGCTGCCTTTGTACACTTAAGAATGCGACAGATTCTAAAGATAGACTAAGATGGGTTGTTTGGAGGAAAGCACTTAATTCAGTTTGGTGATATACTACAACATACCGCTGTGAAGGGACAGCCCGTGTTCAAGATATTTCTCCACGATGAAACTGGAAATTTATTGGCAAATATTGGAAACGTAAACATTTTAATAAACTACTAATACAAAGAACTACTTAGGAATATGCTGCAAGCATCTGATATTGAGTATGAGAAGATTCTCAAGGATATTAGAGTGCTGGTTCTCACAAAAGAGGGAAAACGTCGGTTAGAAAGTCGACTTGTTAAGAAACTTTTTACTACAATCAGGAAAGCAGCAGAGCTAATGCTTAGTTTCATTTAAGATGAAAAGTCAATTGTCTGCCTAATGCCTACACTTCAAGAGTGCTTCTTTTTTAATGAAGAATTACTAAAACTGGAAAAAGAAGAAAATGTGCAACTTACAACATAAAACAAAACTGGAAAACCAGGGTGTGACAATACTCCTAAATGAAAAACTACAAATGAAACTGAATTCATTAGAAAAGTCTGTATCCATAACTGCAGGATTAGAGAAATGTGTGTTTGCAAGACATGTATAGTAATTTTGCATCCAAATTTAAATGTTGAGGAAGGATAATTAAATGGTGCTATGGGTAAAGTCATTGATTTAATTAATTTTCCAAATAGGAATGAGGTTGAATATTTAGCAGTAAAATGGGTTCAGATGGATGGTGGAAAGCAGATTGGCAGTTGCATTGTACTTTTTTTGCTTGTAAAATACTTGCATGTTCAGCTGCAGCAAGTTCCATTTTCTCGAGCATATGCTGTGACTATTCATAAATCTTAAGGTTTAAGTATAGACGCAGTTTTTATTAATATTGGTAGTACTGTATTTAAAGAAGGTATATTATATGTCTCAAGTTAGAACATTGTCCGGTTTGTAGTTGGTTGCTTTTGAGGACAACAAAGTAAGTGCAGATCAAAGTTGTTTTAAAGAATACAATTGGTCAAGAGGTGTAGATGCCCATAATTTAGGACAGTATCCCATTTATAAATAACGGACAATCTTTCCAAAACAAAAGCTTACAAAGGTTTGAACTGATGTTGCTGAAAAGAAGGAAAAGAATAAGAACAAGGAAGCTGTTGTGAAGAAAACAATTGACAATGAGGGAGATATTCTAGGTTCCCAGTTGTCAAACCCTTATGGTGTCAAATGCTATGCAAATGTTGTTCTCAATGTCTCTTTCAGTTACCTAATCTTGTGCATTCAATTGAACAGAAACTCCAGAAGAAATTGTTGTTCCACACTGTATGGTTTGTTGCAACGTTTACGTACTGATGGGAATGTAATACATTGTGCTTCAGGCATTCAAGACCTTGTAGATATCTGTAGTGGATCAGTACAATTTACTCAAAACACTCAACAGGATGCACAGGAGTTCATAATGGTCATCATTGGGGTTTTAGAAGAGGAAGAAATAAGTGTTGATGACTTATTTAGACTGAGTTACTCATTGAACCATGAGTGTGAAGATTGCACTTTCATGTCTGTACACAAATAAATTCAGAGCGATTTCTTTTTTTTAACACTACTGGATTGCAAAACATTGGAGTATATTTACAAAGGGATAACACCACTGAATCTCACTTCTAGAGACGTTTTGGTGGCGCTAAGACATTCTCCATAGTTACAAAGCCAAGCCAAGCTACTTTAAATGGCTTAACACTGCCTTGCTATTACAGCCCCTTTACACACATTAGTTTGCATGAAAGGGGCGTGCAATGGGTGTTGCTGTGGGTGTTCCACAGAAAACACACATTGCCTTTTGATGCTGCCCTAGGTTTACAAGGATGTGAAAATCTGAGGCAGCGCCAAAAACTAATTCCATGCAATAGCAGGCGGTAGAATGGCGCAACAAGTAGAAATAGTTTTATTTCACCATTAATGATTGTTGATGTGCAGGAAGGTGTACCTTCCTGCACATGAACAATCAATAAATAATGACTATTTGCTACTCCTATGTGTACTGCAGAATGCAGCACACGTAGAAGTAAAAATCACCATTATTGTTTAAATGCAGGAAGTGACACCTTCTTGCGCATAAACATTAATTCTCTGCAATGCAGGCACTCTTGCACTATGGTTGAAGGGTACCCGCCTTGGTGCTAAGCAGCTAATTTTAGCGCAAGCGCCAGGAAAAACACAGGAGTGCGCCATATTGTTGTAAATATGGCGCATCCCTTCATTTTGGAAATGTCAGAGAGCGGCGTTGCCAAATTTGCTTGTAAATATGCCCCTGTGTCTTTTGACAGATTGTTCAAGAACGCTAATCAAAACAATACCTGTCCAAATTGTTGATCAGATCTTTTGGCAACATTACATGTACAAAGAAGTGGAAAGTATCTCATATGCTTCAGGGAGGAAGAGCAATGGAAGTAAATTAGAAACAGAGCTTACAAACTTCAAAGTAGGACAACTATCTATTTCTGGAAGGACTTATACTACTATGGCTATCATCTTTCACAAAGGACTTGGTGTAACAACTGGACACTATGCTGTCTATTTAAAAAGTGAAGCTGGATGGACGGAATATAATGACAGCAATCTTAAAATCAAGCTAAACTGCCTTTTAAGCTACCAAATTCTTATCTTTTGTTTCTTCAACCAAATTCGTAAGGAGGAATACTGCAAAATAAAGTGGTATAATGCATTTGTTCTAGATGCACCGTGAGTATTTATGACATCATTCAGCTTAACAGGGGTGATGTCTTTATAAGGGTCTCCATATCCCAGTGTCCTTTATATCTGTTAGTAGTATTGGACCACTTTTAATAATAAAGGATTTATTTTTAACATATGTTTGTTTAGATTACTTGAGTAACTACAGGTAAAACAATTGCCTAAACAATTGTAGTGAGTGCAATGCATAGTGTCACTTATTTATTGTGGCATACTATGCAGTTCTGTTTTTCTTTTTCTTTTTTACAATCTATATGATTGTTTTTCCCCACAGTTCAAGGATGGATCTATATACAGTACATCATTTATGGTGTACAAGTATGAAAGCAGAGAACAGAAAAAAAGGGAAAATGAAATGTTTTACTATAATGTGATATACTGTTATAGCATAAGCAACGTGTACTGTTTTGTTTCTGAAATGTTGTACATATAATACTAAAACATATTTATGTTCTTTTTTTTTAACAGTTGTTTGAGTTATATATCTTTAGATGTGTCAACATACTTGCAGTGCCACTCGAGTATTTCTTTGACGTACCCCTGGAGAGGGCTTTGACTCATAAAAAGCACTTGACATGCTTTGCCACCACTTTGTTTTGCCTGGAGGGGATGGTGAAAAACTCACATGCAATTGTTTGCTGCTTTGCTTGGGGTTGCTCCTCCAAAGAACTGTGTTAAACAGGGTGCGAGATCTGATCCTTACTGCTACCAGATGCCATTTTATTTGGAAATTATGTAAAAACCATCAAGATTAAGTTTCCAAAAAGTAAATAGCAGGTGCTGAATTAAGCACAAGGGTTTCTTTTACTATCTTTATGATTGTTTTCCCTCACTGTTCAATGATAAATCTTTATACAGTATTTTGCTTATGGTATACGAGTACAAAAGCTGAGAACAGTAAAACAGGGAAATGGAGTGTGAAATACTACTACAGCATAAAAAAAGACGACTTTTTTGTTATAACTACGAACATATGCATTGTAGAAACTAAGAGATTATTGTAGATTTTTATAAGAAGTAATACTCTATGTCCTTTTTGTTTTGAAGCACTATCAATTGGAGTGAAACTGTACTGCAAGAGAGACTGTCATACAGCCACATACACACCCAGACACTCACCCATTCAGGTACTCATACACCCATACACTAACTGACACATCTACTCACAGATCCATACAGCCACTCACATACCAAATCACTCACCCATACATCACTGACACAACCACTCACTCACTATTATAGCTACTCACATACCTACTTACTCACTCACCTACTCACCCATACACTCACTGACACACCCACTCACAGATCCATACAGTGACTCGCACACCCACTCACTCACCCATACAGTTACTGACACAACCACTCATTCACCCATACTGCTACTCATATCCACTAAATCATCTATACAGCCACACACACATCCACTCACTCACAAATACAGCCACTCAAAGCCACTCACTCAACAACATTGCCACTCAGTCACCCATACAACCACTCATACACCCACACAGCCACTCATACACCCACTCACTCACCTATACAGCTACTCACATACTCACTCACCCATACACCCACTCAGCTATCTACTCAATCATACAGCTACTGACACATGCATTCACCTACACATACAGCTACTTACATACCCACTCACCCGTACGGGCACTCAGGTACCTACTCACTTACCCATACAGCCACATATACAACCACTCACTCATTTTCACTCCCACTAACACACCCACTCACTCACTAATATGCCCACTCACATATCATGCACCCAAATATCCACCCATTCAGTCACTCATTCACCCATACTGGTACTCACTCAGCCATTCACTCTCTCATACAGCCACCCACACATCCAAACAGACACTCACACATCCACTGATTCACTCATACAGCCACTCACATGCACTCACTCACCCATACAGCCATTCATACACTTACTCACTCACCTATACAGGCACTACCACACAGACTCACCTACCTATACAGTCACTTATACACCAAATCAGTCACTCACACCACCAATTACACAAACACTGAGTCACCCATACATTCACTAACATACAAATTCACTAACCCATACAGTCACTGACACAGCCACTGACTCATGTATACAACCAGTCATACAACCACTGACTCACATACCTACTCACTCATCCATACAGCTACTCACACACACCTACCCATTACAGACACTCACACACCCACGCAGTCACTTACACAACTACTCACTCACCCATACACTGACTCATACAACCACTCACACAGCCATATAGATAAAGACACATCCACTCAGTGACCCATACAGACACTCTGACACCTACTCATCCACCCATGCAGCCTCTCACCTACACTCACTCACCCATACAGACACTCAAACGCCTACTCACTCACCCATACAGCCATTCACACATCAACTCACTTACTCATACAAGCACTCTCAAAACCACTCACCCACCTACCCACATAACCACTCACTCACCCTCTTACTTACTAACACAGGAGTACGCTCACTCATACTCTCAGTTACACATCCAGACATTTACAGATTTTCTTTTTTCAAACCAAGAAAGATGGTTCTAACAAGAACCTTTTTTTTTACTTCTGTGAACCTTTTTTACCTTTTTCACCATTATTGGAGTTTTATAACACTTTGTCATTTTTTGTGGTATTTTTTTAATTTAAAATGGGAACTGGTAAAAAAACTAAAAACTGAAAAAACAAGTGTCATTGTGGAATAAAATTCAAAAGAAAATTAGCACTTATGCTTTCTCGCTGACTCTAAAACTGCAGCAACTGTTAACACCTTTTCACAATCTGTACAGAATGTTCTAAGTTTCTGTAATTCAGGTAGACATTGCTGGACATCTGATGGTAGAGTGTCTCCAGGAGTATTCCATGTTACCGCAGATGTCGATGGCCACCTGAAACCATTTTAAATAAAGTAAAAACACAACCAAAACTGGAACTATTATAAAGCAAGGCTCCAATTACAGTAATATGAGATAAAAAAAGAGAAAAATGGGTGGGGACTTCATTCTTAGATTGATGAAAAGTGTTTTATCCAATGAAATCCCTTATTTCAGTAGACATTTGGGATTTGTGAACAAGGACGTAATCGCAGTTTCAAGGAAATGTAATACAATTGTCTACTAACATAAATTTAGTTAGTAAAGTGTAAGTATGAATCCCATATTTGTAACCACTGACCTCAAACAAAAATTTCATAATGTATATATATGTTTTTAAGTGCAAATGTTCGTGGTACCGGAAACTTTTCACAACAGAGTCGCAAATATTTAAAAAATACCAAAAAATCTGATCGGTGCTGACTGTGACGAGTGGTTTGTTTTTTTCATGTGTCCTGATGAGACCACGGTGCATGGCTCTCCCTTTTATTTATCTTGAGTATGCAAAAGCTGAAAACTGAAAGCTCCACAGATTTTGCATGTCCCATTTACCATACTCGTATGCAAAGGTCTTCTCACATTTTCACACATTGATCCACAGCTTACCAAAAGGCCCCAAGCCCAATTCCAATTGCTTTTGGTGACACATTCATGATGCACAGGAACACAGGGACATTTCCACCAAACAAAGCAGTTACTTCACCACCACTCATAGACCCACTCAGACTCACACACTGAGTCAAAGACCCACTCAGACACTCCCACAACAACTCACAGAGCCACTCAGACACATGCAACCACTCAGGTACCCACTCAGACATCCACTCAGACACTTACACATCCAGTCAGAGTCCAGCTCAGACACATATGTATCCCCTCACAGACCGAGTCAGACACACATGCACTCATGCATGTTACAGTTAGGTAAGAACATTAAAATAACCTTAAAAATTCACAGACAAAAACAAAGGTTATGGGGATATTATACTTAAATAAACAACAAAAGAGTGAATTCTAAACAGAAGAAGAGCTGGCAGGAGTCACTCCTGTTTAATAAAAAGAACCCTCACTCACCAACCTAGTTGGTGACATACTTCATCATTGGGTTCCCACCAGAGAGGCCGAATGCCCCTCTGGTGTGCTACAACGCCTGATTACAGCAGAGCGGGGTTTTTTTGGATTTTTTGTGGAAGTGCAAAAAGTGAAGGTGCAAAGGTTAAAATTCCCTTTGCTTGTCCTGAAAGAGATTTATTGGTGGAGAAGTAAGGCAAGGTTAAAAAGTGGTGAGGTGGATGTATAAAACTGGTTAGATTGGCCAGTCACATCCCAAAGTGGTAGTGAAAAATGTGGTCTACATGTTTCAGCCTACTTATGCCTGTAGCGAGGCTTTCTTCAGGACCAATGTCACGGCGGTATGCCCACGCTAAGGTGCACACTAACCTGTGACATAAAACACGGCACAACTTACGGTTGGAAAGCCCTCACGTTTTCTGAAAGCAACATGACTATGTGATGTAGGAAAACCTTACATCATGGATCCTAGTGGGGGGGTGGCTTGTAGTCACACGTATGCTAAAGCCAGACGCCCATATGGCACCTTGTTCAACCCGACACACAGGATCCCAAGGATATTATAGTTAGACCAGGGTCTCCAAACCGGTCCTGGAGGGCCGGATCCATGCCAGATTTTTAAAATACCTACATGTATCTCAATGGGGATATCCAAAAAATCTGGCATGGCTCCGGCCCAACAGGACCGGTTTGGAGACCCCTGAGTTAGACAATCACAGTTAAAAAACATTAAAAATTCACTGACAAAAACAAAGGTTACAGGGATGATATAGTTAGGAAATAGCATTTAAAAAATGTTAGAAATTCACAGAAAAAAACAAATTTTAAAGGGATGTTAGGAAGGCTCACATTTCACTCATACAAAGCCAGTAAAATTCAGCAGTTGTAGTTACCTAAGCTAACTATAACTTGCACTGCTTATAAACTCACAAACTACATCACTCATGACAAGGTCAGTTACATCACTCATGACATCTCAAATGGCATCACTGATGACATAATTCAGAGCAAAAATCACACACCCAGTTACAGCCCAATACAACCTTACATACACTCGCTCAGGCACCTACAGAACCATTCAGACACTCATTTACTCATCCATAGAGCCACTAACACACCCACTCAGTCATCCATACAATCACTCATACACCCACTCCCTCACCCATACAGCCAGTCACACAGGCACACACAAAACCCATGCAGCCACTCACACACCTATTCACTCATCAATACAGCCACTCACACACCTACAAACTCACTCATATAACCACTGACAAACTCCCTCGCGTAGCCACTGATACACCCACTTACTCACCAATACAGCCACTCACACAAAGTTTCATGCGGGCACTTTCACTCCCACTCACAGACACTCACATGCCCACTCACACACCCACACAACCTCTCAATCACCAATACAGCCACTCACGCACATGCTCACAGATCCATACAGCTGCTCACACGCTCAAGCACCCACAGTGCCACTCACACACCCGCTCATATACCCACTCACTCACTCATACAATACTGACACAAGCACTCACTCACCCACACAGCCACTGACACATCCACTCACCCACCTATACATCCACTCACACACCCACCAATACAGCCACTCATACACCCACTCACTCACCCATACAGCCAATCATACACCCACTCACACACAGATTCAGACAGTCACACAGCCACGAACACACCAATACAGCCACACACACACACCCATTCATACATGGATACCCACAGTCATACAGACACTAACATTTGGTAAGTTTGTATATATCTTTAAGCCTCAGAAATGTTGATGAAACACCCACAATCATTGAATGATGTCATCAGTGATGCCATTTGAAATGTCATCAGTGATGTCACTGGCCATGTCATGAGTGATGTAGTATGTGAGATCATAAGCAGGGCATTGTGGAGGGTAAGTTATAGTTTGCTCAGCTAACTATAACTGCTGAATTTCACTTTTTGCCTTGAAAAATGGTGCTGCCCACTTTCTGGCCACCACACAGGCACAACAGGACATAGACACAGTAGTCACTATTGCAATTGATACATTTGCAAATGTTCCCAGTTTTTCCAGTGGGCAGTGTGTAAGTTTTGACATTCTTTTTCTAGTCAAAAAGAGAATTCTTGAACATTGAAGGGCCATCAAGAATGGGGACCACAACTAGCCTGGGGCTAGGCATTGGTGTTCTGAACATGAGAAAAACCCTGACACTTTGTCTTTTTTTTGGTATTGACAGGATCGCTGTGAACCGAAAAGGAGGCAACAGGAAGAGGAAGTGTAGGGTCATGGAATCAGAATACATTATTCTCCTCGATATTAAATCTCAGAGAGATTTGAACGAAGACGAAAAACTGTTCGTACATATTGGATGAGTATCAGGCCATGTTCCTGTCTTATACTGAAACTCGTATCCCTACCACTTCCCACTGATACCTGTTTTTACTGTTTTTCTGGTTGAGAATCCTTTCGTCCCCTCAGAGTGACTCCCGTCAAAACTTTCCAGGAAGTATTAACCTTTCCTGACAATTAGTCCCACTCACCAGTATCCACCTTACATGCAGCTTCCACCGGTTGTTTTAAGCCCCCCTCTCCATTTTTTGCATTGTGTGCCAGTTTTATGTTTTGATTTCTTACACTTCAGTTTTGTTTAGGGAGTAGCGGGAAAGGGCATTATGTTGATGTATTCTTTTCTCTTGACAGATGGGTACAGACTGTATAAAATACTGCTAAAAATAGGATTTTGATTTTAAGATGTGTTTGTATATTTCCACAGAAGAGGTTTGTTGCATTGCAAGCTCCAGCAAACCATGAAATTCGGATTATGAATTGTTGGTCACTAGACCTTGTTAGGGGTATTACAACATGTGAGGAAAGTGATTTCTAAGATATCCCCTTACAGTGGCGGCTCGCAGAGGTAACGCTGTGAGGCGGTGAGGCGGGGTGGGGACAGGGCTGGGTGGGGGGTCGTAGAGTCTGACTGCAGATATTTATTTATTTATTTATGTTCACCTTTGCAGTTGTATGTCGAACTCCACTATCCTCCCACCCAGCCCCGCCCTGCCTCACCGCCCTACAGCATTACCTCTGCGGGCAACCACTGTCCCCTTATGATTTACATCCTAGAACTTCTTGTCACACAAGCTTGATTGTGGCTCCCCCCTCCCCCCCCCCCGGGGTATGACAAACACTGACAACATGTTCAATCCACCAGAAAGCTGAAATGTATGTTAGCATTTAATCTTATATAGAATTTGCAGGACTGAGGGTTAAAGCAGTAGCATGCATTTTTGTGATTAATTCAGTGTGGGAAACACTAATTATGAGACAAGTTGTCACATTCCAAGAGAGGCTGAGTGATTTCTTATTTTGCTGCTTTCTATGTTATGATGAATTCATTCTTTAATTGTTATACAATAATGGAAAGTTTTAGTGCTTGCTTGTCGCACTGTATAATAATGATGTGTTGAGATTTATTTGCAGTATGAAAATATTGTTTTTTTCTGTATGGAACTGTCTTTGTTAACATCTAGGGGAGTTTATCCTCCCTATCCATGAATTCACCTGCCAGAGTGGTCCCTCTTGTCTGTCTATGTATTACTTTCCACTTAAAGGAAGTAACTCACACAAGCTACTTAGACTGTGATTAAGACCGTGAGGTGCCTGCCACACGGTGCAGGGATTCACACCTACTCCAATTTTTCGATGGGACCTTGTGCTTCAAACTAGGTTACGGCCGCAGAACAAGCTCTCATTGGAAAATGGGAGTTTGTGACCGCACCATATGCGGTTGCATTGTAATTAGGTATGCAGAGCCTCATGCCAATGGTTGGGTGGTTCACATACCGAGAAGGATGTCGGGCGGACGCAAGTCCACCGACATCGTAACAAGGCCCTAAATATTAATTCCAATGTAAACTATTTTAGATAAAGCTTTGGACCCTTAAGGTGTTACATTTACTATACCTACTCTAATCTAAGCCATCTTGGGAAAGGTCATGGTCACTAAAGGGGTACTATTTACTGTTCACACTCCAATCTAAACCCTTTTGGAGAAGGTGTTGGTCAGTAAAAGGGTGAAATGTATTATAAATATTCCCAGAAAATAAAGGGAATGAGAAAAGTATTTCTAAAATAACCAAAAGTGTACTAAAATATAAATTGTACCTTGTAAATATTTAACATTCCATTAAATTTAAGTATTTGAAAATTAAGTTAAATGTAAAAAATGTATATTGATTAGCTTATGTACCAAAAAATAAACAATAATGATTACTTTTAATTACCAAAATATTCACCTAAATCATTATTGATTATTATATATGTAATATGGCATACATTCGTTCTAATATACATAACATGTAAACATTATTTGTAAAAACATAAATATACGTTCAAAGTAAAAACCCTTTTTCACATAATTAAAAATATATTAACAAAATTCAATGTTATTATAGTTTTTAAATATCCATTTATTTTAATACACAGTAATTACATTAGCAAATTAACAATTTAACATACAAAAAATACATATATCTCTACTTCATAAAAAATAAATTAAAGAATTAGAGGCCGATTATGATGGCGGACGGACCTGAGTCCGTCAGCCACCATAGAGTAGGAGGGAACCTCCGCATGGCCTGCGGAGTTCCCTCCTGTGCAATTAGGATGTGACCGCCACCTGGGCGGTCACATCCTCTATTTTTACCATTGCGGCGGGTGCGGCTTCAAGCTGCATCCGCCGCAATGGTAAAAATGCATACATTGCATTTGTATGCAGAATGCGGCAGGCACCGTGCGGTGCCTGCCGATTTCTGCATACAAATGCAGGGGAGGTACCCCCCATGTGCACCCCCCACCCCCCTTCACCCAGGGGGCCCGCAACGGGCCCCCGCAGTGAAGTTACACATGCTTTTCCACGGCGGAAAACCCGCAGCGGAAAAGCATTTTTTTCAGCACATCCTAATCTGGCTGACGGTGTCTGAGAGACACCGTCACCATATTAGAGCTTTTCCGCCACGGTTGTAAGCCAACCGCGGCAGAAAGGCTGCGGACAGATTTCTAGACCCACCGCCATCCTAATATGGCGGTGGGTCTTCTGAGGCTCCTCAGAGGATTTTCCGCATCTTCCGGGCCGGCGGTGGCATCAGCCGGCCCGGAGGATGCGGAAAATCCTCCATCAAATTTTTAAATATTTTGTCTAAACAGATTTTATGAATTTTATTTTATAGAGAAATTATACAATAATACAACAAATTATAAATTGTATTTAAAATATGCATACATATTTTTAAAACAAATAACATCCTATATTTAAACATTAAAAGTTATTAATTACAATAACTATTATTACATTTTTATATTAAAGTTTACAAAATATATGTCTACAAATCAATAAATATTCTATTCGATACTCACAAATATAACAATTTTTTAACTGAACTATGTCACACTCAAACAAATGTATACATTATATATCAAATAATATTTACAAAATATTAATATCATAGTTATAGATTCAAACAACCTAATCAAAAATGTAGTTAATACATTTCATAAAAAGTAACATACAAATTAATTTAAATTGGCAAATTAAAAAAATCTCTCCACTCTTTTACACTAAAAACAAACATCCCACTCAGTGGCAGCCGCCAGCTACGGGGAGTGGTGGGACGGGCCCATGGGTGCATGCATGGGCAAAACTAAATTCATGCCGACATGCATTACATTATAGTTTTAAAGTTATAATGTTTAACTTTAAAACAGTAATGTAATGCATTTCGGCGATTTAGGAAATACAAACACAAACAAAATACATTTAAAAAAAGAATAAAAGTAAGTCACTTACCTGGCTGCACATCCTCGCTGCAGTCCTGATCTTCTTCTCTCCTCCAGCATGGCCCCAACCAACTCCCTTAACCAATCATGGCTCTCCTCTCAAGCTGTTAACCAGCATGAGAAAAGCGGCAGGATTGTATGGAGTGGAATGGCTGGATGCTTTTTCAAGCCCTGTGCTTGGCCTCGAACTTCAAAGGGTGCATGTCGCTTTTGCTGGTACAAGATAGCCAGCCAAAGTTACATGCGCACTTTGAAGTGTCTAGCCAGCCAATGCTGCTGTCCTCTGCTGCCAATTGGCAGCAGAGGATAAGTGGACAGACCCCATATGTTTGTTGGCTTGGAGCAGACTCTCTGCTGCAGTGCACACAAAGGTAAAAAATAAAATGGCAATGAAATCTTCATTTAATTTTTTCCTGCATGGCTCACAGCGGGCAGGGGATGGGCGATGCTTCTCGCCCTCATGAAGAAACCACAGCTGATCCCACTCCTATACATTAAATACATAAGGAATAATGAAAAACCTTATTAAAATTTCAAATAACTTGTTTTTATAATTTTGTAAAAATGACTGGAAAATAGACTAAACATATTTAACACGAAAATGAATGTACAAATGAAATAAAACACATGTAAAAAGAACACATATAAATGAACCCATAAAACGATATTTTTAACAACAATATTTTAATAAACAATATTTTAACAATATAAAAAACAACATTCAAAACAATATTCTTACCTTCGATATTTCCATTGAGAATATTTTTGTCAACATGATATTCTTAGGGCGAAAAAGCAAAAGACATACGATGGGCGGAATGCAGAACAAATCAAAACATTCACCCCAGTCAAGAGATCTGGGTTAAATCCATCATTCTTTTCTTCACCATGCCACCCCAGTTTAAACCTGCCATTTGCAAATCAGTCTTGACCCTGTGCCTCATGGGAAAAGTCCAGCGCGAACTGCCAAGCAAGGTCCTCCCTGGACCGGAAACAATCATCCTAGGACCAGTATTGGGGTTTCACCCCTCTTCAGCCAGGATAGCTTGAATCCAGTGGCCCGTTGAGCCGAGGACCCATGTCTGGGCATACCTGGCGCACTTAGGGCGAGAAAGCAAAAGACACACAATTGATGGACAGAATGCAGAACAAATCAAAACATTCATCCCCAGTCAAGAGATCTGGGTTAAATCCTTCATTCTTTTGCTCACCATGCCACCCCAGTTTAGACTTGGCCATTTGCAAATCTGTCTTGACCCTGTGCCTTATGGGAACAGTCCAGGCAGAACTGCAAAGCCAGGTCCTCCCTGGACCGGAAACAAGCATCCTAGGACCGATTTCAGGGGTTTCACCCCTCTTCGGCCAAGATAGCTGGATTCCAGTGGCACAGTGAGCCCAGGATCCATGTCTGGGCATACCTGGCGCACTTAGGGCGAGAAAGCAAAAGACGGATGATGGATTTAACCCAGATCTCTTGACTGCGGGTGAATGTTTTGATTTGTTCTGCATTCCATCCATCAACTGTGTATTATTTTTCAATATTTTGTCGAGACATCATTGGACTGTTCTTGTTAAAATAGTCCCAAGCAGCGTACATCTTGCTGGGCCTGCCCAACCGGCTGATGTACCCCCTAAAGTCCCGGAAAGGCAGACAGATAGCAATAGCGCTGGGGTCAGCCATTCAAAATATTCTCATAAACTGGCGCACTACTACACTTCCCTCCATTACGGGCTGGCTGCACAGATTATGGCATGTCCTGGGTATGGGAAAATTATCACTCACAATGGCGGGTGAGATAGAGCAGTTTCACGACCTGTGGCAGCCGTTTCACTCATTGCTGGTTACGGAATTTAAGGAACTTATGTGTCCTCGATATCTTCGACTCTTGAGACTGACGTCACCTGCAGACTCAACTGCTTGATGAGGCTTAGCGTGGGAGTGCCGGAGTGGAGAGGCAGAGTGGGAGGAGCGTAGCGGAGATGCACACTTGACACTGGACGGGGGGGGGGGGGATTGGTGGGAATAGGAGGGGTGGGGGGAGTTCTACAAGGGGGTTGTTTATGTGTGTATTATTGTCGCTGTATGAGCACCAGCTCCGGAATCAGATGTGCACTTAAGTTGCAGAGACTTTACGCGCTAGTGCGCTCTTGACTGGCTGTATTATTATGCACAATCTTTGCGACCACTGTTTTCCTGTTTTTGTAACTGACTTAATAAAAATTGCTTTAAACCTAAAATAGTCCCAAGCAGAGTCCACATAGTTGCTCTGTGATAGTGCCAAGCCGAGTCCACATCGTTGCTCCGTGATGGAGACAAACAGTGGGATTGAATGCAGCTGAGAGTAACTACTATTGGCTGGGATTCATTCAAGCCTGCCACTTATTATTTTATTTTTATTTGCAGGAACTGTATGATCAGCAAAGCTGTATTTAGCGCGCAAATAAAAGACAATCTTTTTTTTCTTGCTTATCTTCCTTTAGCTTTGGTCTCTATGTCGGTGACAAAGAGAAAGATATAGTATATTGGCAGACTGCTTGGGCCAAGAGCTGCCTGGTCTATTCACTATTGTCTGCATTTTTAAGACTAAGGAGCTAATTACGATGTCGGGCGGAGTTTCCTGCGCCCAACATCGTCTCAGTCATGGGACCGACCGACACCCAGTCAGAGGTCCCGAAGGTCCCGACCAGTCCATTAGGATGCGATCGAACACTGTTCGGTTGTATACCTACATTTTACAATAGGAGCATGCATTCCAGCCGTAAACCGGCTGGAATGCATGCTCCCATTGTAAAATGGAAGGTACAATTCATACCTGCATCCCGTGACAGGCACCTCAAGGTGCCTGCCACAGGGAGCAGGGATCAACAGGGGGGCCCCAACCGGAGGCCCCCAGCAGAGCACCCAAGCGGGCCCTGCTGGGTGCCCCCAAATGCGAGTTCCAGCTGCTTTTCTGTGTCGGATAGGCCAGCACGGAAAGGCTCCCGACACCCGTCATCATAATCCCAAGGGCGGAAAGAGCCGTCCTTGGGTTTACAGGCCGCATTCCGACTGGCCAACAGGCTCTCCGAGCCCTTCAGAAGCCACCTGGAATGACCGGTCAGATTCCTTTTCGACTGCCTCCATTGTAATGAGGCAGTCGGAAAGGAATTAAACCGTCATATTACGATACAGTTGTAAAGGCTCCGACCGTGGGTTGGTGCATTTTACGACCACATCGTAATCGGCCACTAAGTTGAGGACTTCTGCTGGTCTCCTGGAGAATAATGGTAAACGATTGAACAAACAACTCGATTAACTATCTATAAGTGTATACAAGCTAAGGAGTGCTCCTCAAAGACAATTGTTTCCTCAACCCACCACCTGACATGTATGGTTTATCTTTATTCATTTATTTATGTCTTTTGGGGGGCTTTGTATAACACTACAAGCCTCGTGGTATTGGTGGTAGCCTCAGAGCACTGTGAGTCAGGTACATTGGTAGAGTAATTGAATGAGGAAGTATACAGTTGACAACAAATGTACTGGATAATCTGATATAAAGATTTAAAAGTCTTAGATCGAGTCTGAGTGTGGATCTCAGTGCTATTGAGTGGTCTTAGGCATATAACTGACAGTTCCAGGTCTTGGGAGGTCCACCTGCCGCCTTAGGCATTCCTTGGTTTATTAGGGCTCGCGCCCTGCGTTGCACTGCACAGCAGTGCTCGCAGCGCGAGCCCTTTAGTAGGTGAAAAACGGGGTTTGGAAGCTGCCCTAGGAATCGCACACGCTCGTGCAGCTATTGGTCTTTACGAGCATCTTTTTGTAAAAGACTGCACGCAATTGGCCAAAGGCGGGCGTATTGCTCCGCCCATGGCCTACTGGTGTCTATTACGCGCTTGGTGCACGTAAAAGACACCAATGTGCCATGGCTCGCAGTGGCGCAGGCGCGCGCACCACTCGCGAGCTTCCGTTTTTATTTGGATCCATTTCACTTTGAAGCAACCAGTAGGAGCCGGCTCCCGAGGCAGTCTTCAGCAAGCGGGCAGTTGTGCACCTGCATACTTCCATTCCCATTGTGCTTGTTTTTCACAGAACCGCATTTCGGCAGCACAATCGAAGCAAACTTGTTTTTATTTGGTACTGTGATGGACTTGAGGACTTGCTTCTTTGTCAACAACCACTCACCTTTTCCCACATTGAAGCATCACATAGTTGCATGAGGGAACTCATCAAGTACCTTGATTACTATCCTATTCCTGCCTCACATGCATGCAATTCTTTTAGTCCCTGTGGAAGACCTTTACGTAATTTGCAAACAAAAATGCTTTTTCAACTGTTTTGGGAATTTCAGGCTCTGATGCAGCCTCATAAAGTCATAACCACTGGGGACATGGGTCCAGATGTAGGAAGGCTATTACCAGTTGGTAAAATCGGCCGTTACCGACCAGTAATAGGCATTTCTGATGTAGGTGGCAAATTTACCGATTTTGTAAATACCGAATCATCAATTACCGATTCGGTATTTACCGAATCGGTAAATGACATGTAGGAAGCACTTTAAAGAGTGCTTCTGCGCTTTAAGGATTCGTTATTTACCACCAACTATTAGTTGGTGGTAAATAACGAATACCTTTGAAAATGCTAATTTGTGCATTTTCAACTGTGCCATGTGACAGACATACATGCCCTTAGGGCATGTATGTTTGCCACTTGTGCACACAAGCACTATTCAGGGGTGCAACAGGGTGTCAAAGTGACACCCTGCCACCCTTGACCCTTTCCCTACCGAATCAGTATTTACCGATTCGGTAATTGACATTCATTACTATGGGCCTCCAAGCCAAGAGGAATGAATGGCAATTACCGAATTGGTAAATACCGACTCGGTAAATACCGAATCTTAACGATTCGGTAATTTTTACTGAATAATTACCTACATAGGATTTACCGATTCTAAAATACCAAATCGGTAAAATTCGGTATTTTAGAATCGGTAAATCCTATTTACCTACATCTAACCCATGGTCTCGAGCTGAGTTTTCATTGAGGAAGTGCACAACTGAATATAGCTAGTAAACAGACTTGGGAAGATGAAAAACAAATGTAATGTGCAGACTGAGGTGTGCAGATTCCAACATTTCATTCCTTTTTAGAAACCACATGACAGGAAAGCCTACCTTTATTCGGGCACTGTGCAATGCATTATATCAAATTATTTTCAATTTCTGCTTTTGTTCACAGCTATGCCAACACTTCGGGAAATACTTTGGAAATGTGAGGGGAGATTGTAAATTTAATTCACAAAAGCTATGCATGTATTATTTGTTCACGCGGGCGGCGGCCTCAATATTAGCAGACAAGACTTGTTTTTAAGCTATATTGTGGACATCGTTTTATCTTGGTGCTGTTGATGGCCTAGACACTTATTTCTAATTGAGATGGTAACCTATCACGTTGCTTAGGCTTTTCTGCATACTCGTTTTCTTATCAGTGGAACTTCTTGGGTATTTCTTGCCATGATCTTTATTGTTCCGACAACATTTAGATTAAGAAAGTTATTGTGTAACACTGTTTCTTTTTTTCAAAGCAAATGTTAGATTGTGCAGAAACAATGGTAAATGTAAAAATCTACATTTGTGTACTTTTACAAAAGAAGTAATCTGTTAACAATTATCTGCAAACCATATTTAGAATGTAAACTGAAAAAACTCTAATTGGAAAGAAAAGACTATCTTTATGTAGTTCATATTTTTGATTGCCAGCATTGAACGGGGTCTTCTAAAGGCCATTATGTTTTTTGCAGTCTGAAATCAATGGACATTGCCAATAGATTATAGTGATGTCAATTCATGGTAGTTGAACTAAGGTCTGTATCTAATAAACTGCAGGGAGGTGTTGGAATCTTTCATACTTTTCTGTATTAACAACATACTTTATGTCTTATGCTCTTGTAGTTTGTGCATCGATCTCTTTGAGCCTGGGTGATCAGTCAGATGGTGCCATAAAGTTGTTCCCTCTGTCACTTTGGAGTTACATCTCTAATGGGGCAGTTAGTGGTTGCTTTACTACGCTCAGATGCTTCTTTCATTGCCCTAAATCTCTTCTGGGTCGCGATTTTAAAGTCTAGTATGCATCATCTTAGCCTTAGCATCTTCTAACCATTATTGTGATGTGCCGCTGTTAACTATTGGTTGTGGCTGTTAGCAAGCATAGTTTGCCACTGCAGTGACAAATGCCCTCACATTGTTCAAACATTTGTGATAATCTGTCTTTTTGTTTGGCTGATCCTCTGTTATCTTACTAGACCATTGAGTTCCATTAAAGATGCTTATGTTGTATTCATGTGTTGCAGAGCTGAAGAGCAAAAGGTTCTAAATATATCCCATCTATAGTTGAGGATGACTACTGCACTTTCTTGAACTGATGAGATTGCTAGTTGGTGGCAGTTGTGGTTATGAGAGATGTTGTTGGTTATACATGTAACGGTGGTAGAGGAGTCTACCCACGCTCTGAAGGTAAAATCTTCAGTCCCCTTTAATGTTGAGACTTTTTCAACCTTATTGGGTGAATGTGGGTTTACGTATAGTGTGTGAAGAAGACCGAGAGCATCAATAATTTTTTCATCAACAGTCATGTGCTTGTATCTTCCTTATAAAGGAGTATTTTATTTTGTAACTGAGCATCTCAGATTAGTTAGATTCTGTTGTCTGCCGGATGACTCGTCAATCAGTTGCAAATCCGCAGTTAATGTCCCTCTCTGGACGACAGCTTCAGGAATGGAGAAGTGTTAATTTGCCTTCACATGTCTGGGCTTTGAGTGTAAAATATTAAAGGGTCCTAAAACAGCAGTTTGAGTAAAGTCTAAAGAAGGACTTTAGACAGCTTTCATCTTCTCCAGGTGGGGCTCCAATCTTTGCAGCAAAAAAATGGCAATTTATAGACCACAAAGAATTGAAGGGTATCACTTTCAAAGTGAGTTACCTTTTGCTTTTAAAAGGTAACTTATTGCATCAGGTGGAGGGTGCTTTGAAAACTATACTCTCTCCTGTTTTGTCTGTATGTTATAAATGCAATAAATACAACTACAAATAGGGTGCTATAGCATTTTCAAAACTGAGTTCACAGTGAGTTTATAAAAGTATCCATAAAAGAAGGAAGTGAAATGACCAATATGTTTAAGACAACATTGGCTAATTTGTAAAATAGCATTTTGTTGTACACTTTTAAAAATATTTCTTGGGGTATTGTATACTACGTATCAACAACCAGTTAGTACATATCGGTAAGTATGGGTTTACTATACTTACCTCCACATATATGTGCAGACTGAACACAGAAGGTAGCGGTGTCAGTGGCGTACTTCTATCGCCCTGTATTTTATCATTTTAATTGTTTAACTGTTTGAACTATTTAAAACGATTTTTGCACCATTATTTCTGTGAAACACTTACCAGTAGTGAGAGAGGGTGTTTCTCACTCGAGCAGGCAGGCAGGTACCTTAGAGTTCTGTAGAGAGGTAGAGTTACCCCTCTCTACCACAGAGTTCACTTGCGTTGGGGGTCAGCAGTCTAGTTCTAGACCTCTGATGCTTTAAAATTAAGGCTGGGTGGCAGGCCCGCAGCGGGGGCACGCAGCGGGGGCGCGCAGTGGGGACGCGCCCCTGGCACACCAAAGGCAAACCCGCCTGCGCCCATCCGTGCCCAAACAGATCCAGGGGCCAGGAACTCTGCCCTAACTCAGCTGCCACAGGCCAAATACACCAGTAACCAGCTATGCATTATTGGGCCTCCTCATTAACCTTGCTGTGAGAAGGGTTGGCAAATCGATAGCTCGTTAGCAGTAGATCAGGTATGTAGGCACTGCAATTTTGAGATAAAAATGCCTGCAGAGCTTAAGATGGACGCTTGCCGTCCACGCACGGAGCTGAAGGCCTGGAAGCTAGGCCTAATTATCCCTCCCTAAACACAAAACAAAATCTGCCTGTTATTAGAGGAGGCAAATCTCGACGTCTTGTTCATAACTGAAAGCTGGTTTAATGACAGCTCCACCCCAGATATCTTAATGGCCCTCCCTCCAGGATTTCAAATCTATAAACTGGACCGCATAGGTCAGGTGGGGGGTGGACTTGCCATCCTGATAAAAAATGAATTTAAATGCGTCTTTAACCCCCATTCCATCCTTGGCTGTGATACCTGCCAAATTACCATTACGCTCTTGCCAACATATACCTTTTCAGGGCTACTAATATACAGGCCCCCTGGCCCCTATGGGGAGTTCTTAGATTGCCTGATACGCTAGCCAGCTTTTTGGTGAAAAAAAGCCCACATCACCATTCTAGAAGATTTAAATCTTCATTTGGAGGACCAGAATCTCCCCAGTGTCAAGAGGTTGTTGCTAGATCTCAAGGGACAACAACTATCCCTGCTGATCACGTCTGCCACACTCATCAAGGGTCACATACTTGATCCAGTAATCTCAAACAGCCCTAGTAGCTCAGTCTCCAACCCAAAACCAGTACCCTGGTCAGACCACTTTCTTATCCAGTGTGCACTTGGCAATAGGGAAGCTGGAAAGAAAAAGCACCTACCTTCGGGAGTTATGAAGACAAGAAACTGGTCTAAGCTGAACACAGTCACGTGGGGGGATCTCCTAACTTCACTGGCCACTAAGATACATGACAAGGCTGAAGAAGTGTACTCCAGCTGGGAAAGCTGGATTACAGTATAATTGAATAAACTGGCCCCTAAACCAAAACCTATGCCCAAAAAAGCACCATGGTTTAACACTCAACTAGTATATCTAAAGAAAAACTGCAAAAAAATTGAAAGGGAATGGAGGAAGACTTATGACTTACAACTCAAAGCCAAGCATAAGGCAGCTATTAGACTGTAACACAATAGTATCAAAGAGGCACAGGCCAAATTATTTGAGCTAATGATCAAACAGGGTCAGAATTCCTTGAAGGAACCTTTCTCTGTGGTCAAATCTGTAACCTCCCTAACACACGACAACCACACTGCTGAGGTTACGGAGGAACGATGCAACGAGCTAGCCACTTACTTCCTCAAAAAAGTTACAGACATTTATAGCTCCTTCGTGACCGGGATAGAGACATCTACGAGTCAGAATAGTAATCAGGTTCAGCCCCCCCTCCACGCCCTTTCTGAGGTAGCTTTCTACCAGTTTGAGTCATTCTTGGATAGCTCTGCCTCAAAACCCTAAAAGTCAGGTTGTTTTGCATTGAGAACCCTCTGAGACCTACTATAGGAAGATGCTTGTGTCTTGAACTCTTTCATGAGCACTATTGGAAGAGGATATAGATTAACACTAAGAGACCGTCTGTCACAGATCTCTAGTTCAGGTGGTGGCAGATAGGACTCGGTCTCATTTTGCACATTTGTACTTGAATGTTTATTATTTGGTGCATGTGAATAAAAATATTTTTTCTTTTTACAAGTAAAGACACTGGACATTGATGTATTAAGACTTATTGCGCGCTTTGTGTGAAGTTCCTTAATGCCTCTTTAATCCCTTTAGATGCCGTAGTTGTTTTTTTTTTGGCTTTACTGTTTTGAACAACATTGTTGATATTCAATTCCGGATTCAACAAAGTGTTAGTAACGCTGACTTGCCCCTTACACTTCAGGAATGTCCTACTTCAGAAGCGTGTTTGATGACCAACAACCTCTTATTGCTGAATGCAGATACAAAGTATGGGGCCGATTACGATAGCGGATTTCCCGCATCCACCGGGCCGGCGGAAGCCACCGCCGGCCCGGAGGATGCGGGAAATCCGCCGGGAAGCCTTGCAAGACCCACCGCCATATTAGGATAGCTGGTGGGTCTTACTATTTGTCCGCCGCTTTTCCGCCGCGGGCGGATTCCGCCCGCGGCGGAAAAGCATTAACATGGCTGGCGGTGTCTATTAGACACCGCCAGCCATATTAGGATGACTGCGGAAAGATGCCTTTACACGGCGGCATTTCCGCCGTGTAAAGGCATGCGGCTTTGTGTTTGGGGGCCCGTTGCGGGCCCCCAGGGGTGAAGGGGGGGTGGGAGGTGCACATGGGGGGTACCTATGGTACCCCCCTGCATTTGCCTGCACAAAGCGGCAGGCACCGCGAGGTGCCTGCCGCTTTGTGCATGCAAATGCACAACTTACTTTTTTATCATTGCGGCGGGTGCTGCTTCAAGCAGCACCCGCCGCAATGATAAAAATACAGGATGTGACCGCCAGGGTGGCGGTCACATCCTAATTTGCACGGAGGGACCGCCGCAGCCCCTGCGGACGGTCCCTCCTTCTCTATGGTGGCGGACGGACTCAGGTCCGTCCGCCATCATAATCGGCACCTAAGTGTTGGTTCTGGGGAATCATCCTGAGACCTGGTCCTCTCTTTTGTATTATTTGTCTCTTGGCCCACCCCAACACCTGGTGCTATGATCAAACATGTTGATGTTCACTTTAACACTTATCTAACCTTCTGTCTGCATATCAACCAGATCACTGGTACATTTTATACCCATTTGAAGTGCTTAATGGAAACAATCTTTCTTACCTGTCAGTTATAGGAAGAACTTTAATAATCTATGCATGCATCTCATCTTGTTCGTATTACAGAAATTAAGTCAGAATGTGGCAAATGCAGCTGCCATGTCTTGTTTAATTTACCTCAACATATTTCTGTTAAACTACAATCTGAATAAACAGATCTTGTTTAAGACACTTTGCATGTTTCAGAAGGCACTTTCTGGCACCTGTTCTGAGTATCTCTGTTCTCGGGTTCAGCCTTACGTGCCTTGTCAAATGCTTCCATGTTCCCCAATACCATTGTAGAAATTACAGTCCTTCTTGTTTCTTTTTTTATCGGAATCTTTTTATTAATTTTTAGGACTATGAAGCAGACAATGCTGTACAAATGTAATACATGAGGATACATGATACAGATCACATTATACCATTCAGACATCTTGCACCACAATGGCAAGTAATCGCATCAACTTTGCTGTATTCACAGGAACACGCACCAACGTCAGCCCAGGCTGTGTGGACCGGGACATAGGGAGACTGATGGGTGGGTCAGGATCCCCTAATTGGGAACTGGAGTAGGAGGTCACATCATGTCCAGCCATGTTACCAGACCTTGCCATACTTTTGGGGACATTCCCCAACGTTTGAGGGCCTGTCTGGCCTCTCTCCATTCATCGTTTATCATGCCCAGATCCCCTTCCCAACTAGTTCCCAAGTGTGCCCTAGGTTCTGGGCTGTTGACCTATGACTGTTATATCTGTGATATGCTGTCCTTATCCAATGTATCTAGCCTTTGTTTAACCTCTAGATGGTTGAACTCCACGAGGTGTGTCAGTCTGTTGCGTAGCGGTTTGAGAATGTATCTCAGTTGGAGAAATCTAAACAATTGAGACTGATCCGTTTTGTATTCTTCTCTAACATTTTCAAATGATTTCATGTTTCTCTCTCCCATATGTCTCTCAGTATGGAGATCACAATATAGCTCCAACATTTAAATTTGAGTGGCTTAGTGGTGGAGGGGAGCTACATTGGGCCACAGTGGGATCTCCAGTGTGAACCTTTTGTGCCAACCAATATTATAATTGTATTTATAATATGATGCAGTGCCATGTGCCGGGCAGTTACTGTCAGAGTATGATAACTGGGAGAGTGGTGGGGATCTTTGAGTGATACAGGAATTGTAAGGGACCTGGTGGCATGGAAGACATATAAATCCTGTTGGAGTGTAGGTTCAGCTCTCTTTCTGAACATCCAATTGTTAATGTTAATGATGTGAGCTGCCCAGTCTAAAACTAAATGTTTGCCATACCAAGTCTTCTTTCAAAAACTATTTGTGTGTATTTGGCTTCAGAAACTCCTGGTTGCTTGCCCACCCAAAAGAACCCCCATAGCCTGGCTTTCACTTTATCAAATAACATCCGTGGGATGGTCTGTGTGAAAGTTTGCAAAACATATAAAGGTTTGGGAGGGCAATTATTTCGAACAGCATGACCCTGCTCATTATCGATAAGTGGAGTATCGCCCATTTACATAGCTTTTTATTGGTCTTGGCCATTATGGGAGTTATGCTAGGATCCCACGGTAGCTGTGGGTGGAATGTTATGTGTAGCCCCAGGGACTTGAAGCCTGTTGGGCAGACCTGAAGGTTAGGTTTAATTGGGAAGGGGTCTGAGAGAGTGCTGTTAACTTTGATATGTGCCCATGGTCACGGGTATAGGGTCCTGATGTAAGCCAGGAAACAGGAGCTGAACTTTATATTTTGAAGAACTTGGATAAAGAACCTCAAGCCTATTTAATCAAATGCCTACTTAAAGTGTACCAGGAGAAGAGTGTGGGGGCCAGACAGTTTTTGCCATATGCCCATAACCAAGTGCATTTTCCTGAGACCGTGTGTGGTGGTTTGACCTCGCATGAGCCGATTCAGATCCCGATGGACCAGGGTGATTATAGTCTTTGCCAGTCAACATGCTAGTATTTTTCCAAGGATTTTTGTTTTAACCGTAATATTGGCCGGTAAAATGAGTTGTGTTCAGGGAGGTTCTGTGACTTAGGAATGACAACTATTGTGGCCCTGCATATGGCCTATAGTAAGAGGCAGGTTTGAGACGTTTCCTCATACATGGAGTGCAGATAGTGACTAATTAGTAATAGATTTATTTTTAGAAAATCCACCAGGAATTCCACCTGGAATCAACCATGATCTCCTACTTCATTAAGGGTAAATTCAACTCGGTCCGGTCTATGGGTTGTGACAATTTGACTGGGAGGTCTGTGATTAGCAGGTTATTTATTTCAGCCAGAAAGCCAGATTGTGGACGTTTTGCACATAGGGATTTGTAGTAAGAAGCTAACATGTCTGCTATGCTATTTGGCATCAGAAATTGAATTACCCTTGTTGTCTTTAACACTGGGATCACTTTTGTCATTGTCTTGTTATTGGCTATCTAATATGTTAGTTAACCTGACTTACCTCCCAACTTATATATTCTGTTTTGCCAGCAATCCAGTGGTTGTCTGTGTCTAGCATCAATTCCTTCATCTGGACTGTGGTGGTCTCCAGTTTTTGCAGGATGGGCATTGCATTGGACTACAATGTCTAGCACTCAAGCCGCATCACCTTTGTCTCCAGAGACACTATATTGGCCTCCCGTTCCCCTTTTAAAGATCTAACAAACGCCATGGCCCTCACTCTAAATACTGCTTTGATATTGATTTGATAATATGACTGATGGTTTCTTAATTTCAAAGTATTCTTCGATGTCTCCCCTTAATGAGGCCACTTAGTCTCCATTCATAAGCCACGACGTACTGAAGTATCAAGTAATTTTGGTTTGGACCCGGTACCATACAGCTGTAGCATCAGTGGGGAAGTGATCTGATCTACCTCTTGGGAGCGTGCCAATGTTTACCATGTCTTGACTGTATGGGGTCAGCAAGGAGTAGTCTAATCAGGAAAGTGAGTCATGTAACATTGAACGGAAGGTGAATGCCCACTCACTACACTGTGAAATGTGGCACACATCGGCCAAACCCAGAGAGCCTGCCCAGTCCAGGAAACTAGTGGAATGGCACATGGCGGAAGGCTTAAATTGCCATCTATCATGCTGCCTATTCAGACTGCAGTGGAGTCCCCACCTATTATGTGTTTGTTGCAGGTTAACTAGGGTATTGGTCAAAGACTGTAGTGTAGAGTCAAAAGGAGTTGAGGAGCATACATGCTCAGCAATGGCCATATTGTACCAGGAGCGACCCTCCAAATCGAATTTTCTTAGAGTCTGATTTGGAGTGTTCTATTATGATAGAAAATTATTTGTGTATTAGTATAACCACTCCCCATGAGTCATATCAGTTAGTGCCCATAAGATGAGTTTTCTGCAGGAAGAGGACATTGGCCTGTCTTTTGATGTACTGCACATAATTGGTGCTATTTTTAAGTTTTTTGTTAACCCCATTTATATTCCATGATGACATTGTTATGTTTGAAGGGAGTAAGTGCCTCATTATGGCCAACCATTGGGTGTTATCATTTGAAGGCCTGATGGTCTTGTATGGTCAGCCTAAACTGTGATAAAACCAAACATAAATATAAACACTCTCCCTTCCAACTCCCTCCCCTTCCCCACACATCCACCTAAAAGTCATAAATTGCCCATATTTTAACCTGTTAATGGCAAAGAAGTTGGAGTAGATACAACATCAAACGACCGTCAAGCCTGTTGGGGTTGAGGTATAACAGGGGGAGCTATCTGAGCCAAACCAGGATACACAATATGGCACTCTTATTCAGAGTTCTTTCCGTGACACCAGTTTTCCTGACCATTTGGATGAGTCATCTGTGAGCCCCAGGAGTTAGGTGTCCCCAGATGGTGACCGGTACTTAGGTCTAGTACCCCTGCTGTCAGTATTCCCTGGGTTTTTGGACCCTATGTCATGATGTTTTTATGTGATTTTAAGTCAGTGTGTCATTCTGATCCTAGGGTTAGTGAATGAGGTCTGATTCCTCTGTCCTGTCTTCCCCAGTCCCTGGAGAGTGGCTTCTCTTAGCACCCCACCGAACCTACTCATCGGGCCCACTCTCTGCTCCATGATGGGGGTCTCTACCTACCCTGCCTCCTTCTACCCCAGGACTGGTGATCCAGGGAGAGGCTGGGAATGCCTGAAACTCTTCCTTACTTCCAGCCAGGTACAGACACCCTTGGAATGTTAAGGAACTGTGATTTCCCTCTATGAAGCACCCTCAGCCGAGCTGGAAAGAGCAACATGTAGGTCAGCTGCCTGCCTTTCCGTTTTTGCTTTACCTCCAGGAATGATCAGCTACGCTGCTAGACATTTAGAGTGCAATCTGGAAAGACCATGATTTTACTAACGCCAAGGGCCCGAGTACACTATTTTCTTGCAGTTTGGAAATTACATTACAGTTCATGTAGTTGAGGAGGCAGATTTGTTGAAGAGGTCTGGGGGGAGCGCAAGGAGGCAGCCTCAGCACCAGGGAGCAATGGGCTAGCTCAACCGTAAACATTGTGACAGATCCTCAACTAGCAAGCAGGATTTAAGCAAGTTTGAACTGAATTAGATAAACTAAAATCCCTCCATCCCCACCGGCTCACCCATAACTCTAATATTGTTGTGCTGGTAGTGGCTCTCCACATCCTTTGCTTTTCTTCCAACTCCTTGGTGACCTAAAGGAGTTAAATGGCAATTCCTTGGAGGGTATGTGTTGTGTCTTCTGCCATAGATAACCTGCCCTCCACATCTGTCCTCTGTCCAGCCCCTTTCTCAGGTTCTGGCAGGGAAGGGACAGGTGTAGGCTCCTTCCTTCTAGCAATGAACATGTTTCTTGTATGGCCTGCAAGAAGAGTGCTTTCATATTGTCTGACACTCCTAGCCTGAAAGTGGTTGAGGTGGAATTTAGTGAACTTGTCCATTGTTGCCTGTTCACACCCCCCCCCCTTTGTGACTGGCTCCTTGCTGAATTTTTTGGGCTGACAAGCTTATTGAGGTGCACCTGCACTCTTGGAGTGGTAACAGTAACCTACGAAGACTGTCTGCAGCAATGTCAGTACGCCAGACTTAAAGGGTCACTCTCTATTGAAGAAGGACAGATAGCCTGAAACACATGTCTAGAGATACACAGCACTGACTGCACCAACAATGTTGAACACAAAAGACTATCCACTAAAGTGAGTGTTATCAAGCACTGCATTTGCCACAGTGCACCTGGCCGAACTGTTCGCTGGTATGCCAGGCACTGTGCTCCCTCCCCCCTTCTGTTGCCTATCCACCAGACGGGCCTTTCTTGCCTTTGACCATGGTGAGGTCATGAGAAGACTAGTCTGGGGTTCCCTGCTACTGTCCCCACTGTCCCACGTGGCCACGGAGAAAAGAGAGTAAGGGAGATATTATAGATCCAGCAACCTCCTGAGATTCAGCTAACAATGGTGTCTTAACTCGATGAACAGTGTTCCATGGGGCTCTGTGGTTAGTATTATGCTGTTTTCAGGGTTAGCCCCCTTCTCAATGTGTGTAACTTGACGTTTGGTTGAGTACTACATGTGGAGTATCTTGAGCTCATCATAGGCACAGGAGAGCAGGTGAGTGCAGGGGCACAGCGTCTTCACATTCAGTCGGAATTAGGATCTTCTAGGATGCCAGGGTCGGTGTGGGCTTGATTGTTTCAAAGGCCAGATGTTTCACCAGCAAGGTGGCGTATGTTAACACTGTTTCCAGGGCCCACCACCAGCCTCTGTGCACAAAGGGGAAGGCCGGGGCCAGAGGCCACCCCATAATGCAGATCTCACTGGCCCGTAGTTTTCTTCCTCTTGTGAGGGTTGCCTGCCAGCCCCCGAAGGAGAGGTGCTAGACTACCAGTCAGAGTCTAGCACCACCACTTTTGCAGACTTTCTTTTGGGGCATCTTTCCCCTCAGTGCCCCACGTACCTTGGTAACTCTATGATTCAAAGTGGGATAAAACAATGAGCGGCCTCAGCGGTTGGGAGACGAAGCTCCCCTACCTCCTAGGCCTCAGTGGCCCAGCCACCCTTTAAGTAAGACTCCATCTTGTCCCTCAGCATGGTCTGCAGCGTTGTAGTGGGGCACCGAGTGGGTATGCTGTCAGCCATGATGGCAGATCCAAGCCACCCCGGCATAGGTTTGCAGGAGTGAGCTCTCAGAGGAATCTATGACATAATATCGACAGACAGAATATCTACATACAAAAATATCGACACAAAAATATCGACATCAAAAATATCGGAGTTATATCTTCATAAAGGTAAGTACAAAAATATCGAAAAAATAATATCGTAGTACAAAAATATCGAAATTAAAAATATCGTTTTTTAAATGTATTAATAATAATGTAAAAAATAATTTAAAAATACATATAATTTTACAAATATTAAATACAAACATTAAAACATATTTAAAAAATTATAACTAATACATATACATGTAAAATAAATAAAAAACTCTACATATAAATTAATATATATACTTACTCCACATATTGCAACAGTAGGAAAAGCGTTGGATAGCGTAGGGGTAAAAATTACTATTCCCACTCCAAAGGGTTCAACAGTAGGGAAAGCGTTGCATAGCGTAGGGGTTTAAGTTACTATTCCCACTCCAGAGGGTGCAACAGTAGTGAAAGCGTTGGATAGCGTAAGGGTAAAAATTACTATTCCCACTCCAGAGGGTGCAACAGTAGGGAAAGCGTTGGATAGCGTAGGGGTAAAAATTACTATTCCCACTCCAGAGGGTGCAACAGTAGGAAAAGCGCTGGATAGCGTAGGGGTAAAAATTACTATTCCCACTCCAGAGGGTGCAACAGTAGGGAAAGCGTTGGATAGCATAGGGGTAAAAATTACTATTTCCACTGCAGAGGGTGCAACAGTAGGGAAAGCGTTGGATAGCGTAGGGGTAAAAATTACTATTCCCACTCCAGAGGGTGCAACAGTAGGGAAAGCGTTGGATAGCGTAGGGGTTTAAATTACTATTCCCACTCCAGAGGGTGCAACAGTAGGGAAAGCGTTGGATAGCGTAGGGGTAAAAATTACTATTCCCACTCCAGAGGGTGCAACAGTAGGGAAAGCGTTAGATAGCGCAAGGGTAAAAATTACTATTCCCACTCCAGAGGGTGCAACAGTAGGGAAAGCGTTGGATAGCGTAGGGGTAAAAATTACTATTCCCACTCCAGAGGGTGCAACAGTAGGGAAAATGTTGGATAGCGTAGGGGTAATAATTACTATTCCCACTCCAGAGGGTGCAACAGTAGGGAAAGCATTGGATAGCGTAGGGGTAAAAATTACTATTCCCACTACAGAGGGTGCAACAGTAGGGAAAGCGTTGGATAGCGTAGGGGTACAAATTACTATTCCCGCTCCAGAGAGTGCAACAGTAGGGAAAGCGTTGGATAGCGTTGGGGTTTAAATTACTATTCCCACTCCAGAGGGTGCAAGAGTAGGGAAAGCGTTGGATTGCGTAGGGGTAAAAATTACTATTCCCACTCCAGAGGGTGCAACAGTATGGAAAGAGTTGGATAGCGTAGGGGTAAACATTACTATTCCCACTCCAGAGAGTGCACCAGTAGGGAAAGCGTTGGATAGCGTAGGGAAAAAAATTCCTATTCCCACTCCAAAGGGTGCAAGAGTAGGGAAATGATTGGATAGCATAGGGGTAAAAATTACTATTCCCACTCCAGAGGGTGAAACAGTAGGGAAAGCGTTGGATAGCGTAGGGGTAAAAATTACTATTCCCACTCCAGAGGGTGCAACAGTAGGGAAAGCATTGGATAGCATGGGGGTAAAAATTACTTCCCACACTACTCCCCCTTTTACACACAACACACTACACATACAAAAAAACACAATTAATATAAATATCAATTAATAACAATTAATATTATTAAATTGATGTAATTATAAATGAACTAATTAACACATATTAATTACCAATTAATTAACAATAAATACCAATAAATAAATACAATCTCTTTAATTAATTACATTTAATTATATCACACCCTATTCCCCTATAAACACACAACCCACTACACATAAATAAATAACATCATTTAATCACTTAATAATTATTAATTACCAATTAATTATTAATTAACAATAACAAAAAATTAAATATATTAGCACATTAACTCTAATTAATTTATTTAACTAATTAATATGATTTAATTACCAATTAATTATTAATTAACAATAACAAAAAATTAAATATATTAGCACATTAACTCTAATTAATTTAATTAACTAATTAATATTAATTAATTATTAATTAAACATATTTAAAAAATATATTAATTAATTATTTATTATTATGTTACTTCCCACCCTATTCCCCTATAAACCCACAACCCGCTCTGATACTAAAACGCAAAATGTAAACAAAATTACTAATTTTCAAACATACATTAAAAAACATATTTAACAAACATATAAACAACATAATAAAATACATAACACTAAACAAAATTTCGATATTACTAAATTTCGATATTAGTAACATACATACCTTAAAAACGATATTCTGGCTGTCGATATTTTGCACATCGATATTCTATACCATCGAAATTAAAACATCGATATTATTGTATATCGATATTTTAATTTCGATATTTTGTCTCTCTACCCTCTCAGAGGGGAGCAGAGGCCACCAGAATCCATCCAGTGCCTGCAAGCCCACTGGAAAGGTAGGGCAACTCTGGCGGCTAGTGACTTTGGGCATGTTGCAAACAGGCCTGTGCTCCACAAACAGTGCAGCCCCTACCAGAGGGTCAGCGGCAAGCCGAATACTCTGTGGACAGTAACAATCTCAAGGTCCCAGCGTCAGTCTGTGCGGGGCCCCTGATGGGTGCAAAGTCAACCAGGACATTGTGTTTGGGATGCCATGTCCCAGGTTCCCAAGAGTTAGCCCTCGTGGGGAGCGAGGCTGCCAGACACCTCTTGATGCCAGCATGCCAAGCCGGAGGGCACAATCAGCTCCAGTGAGCGACTTCAGGAAGGCCACAACCAGGTACATGCCCCAGCAAACAGTGTTGTGCCTTTTACAGTAGTTCAGCAGGTGAAAGGGTAGTCAGGGAACTGCAACAGCCTCTAGGTTCTCGGCCCCAGTCTTCAGCGATGTTTCGCTAGAGAGTAGGAGGCCGCCGGGGCCTGTCCAAAGCCGGGCTGTCCCAAACGCAGCTCACCTGGATCTAAAGATCCATTCGAATTTACAGCGGGTAAGTCTGCGCTCTTGTGACTGGATCAGAGTTGGGTTTGTGCTGATTATATCGATATATTCTGCCAGATTACAGTGGCACCCGCCTGGAATTCAGAGATGATGAATCGCAACCATCTTTGGTGGCTAAGTCACGTTACCTTCTATCTTGGTTCTTGTTCCTATTCCCAGTACACCAAAACAAAACTCTTCCCCTGTGACTGCAAGGTGATCCGTGTGTATGTTATAGTGAAACATGCAGAACATTAAAATCAGACCTATTGGCTTTGCCAGTGCTTTTTGCCCTCTTGGAGTGCTTTGCTTCTTTTTATCCTCCTTGTATCTCATTCTTTCTGTTGTTTGCTTTCACTGTCTTCAGTGATTTTCTTTTTTACTCCAGCATCTTTTAAGTCATATATGCATCACTGTTGTTTTTATTTCTGTCTTTAGTGAATTACAAAGTTTGTTTGTAAGAAAGGAGATACCCCACTCCACGAATGGTAGGGTGAATGTCATTATAATTGACCACAAGAGGTTCTGATCTACAATGGCTTAACATTCATTTAGGATTTACAACAGGGTCTTCTGTCAGGCAAAATTTCATTTTCGTAGGGTAATTAAAGAATACAAACCTTAAATTAAGTAACTTGGTGGTCTTCTCTTGATCACAAAGTGTAACAGAAAGGTACAATTTTAATTAAGCAGAGCAGCGTGCTCCACAGAGTCTACTGTGCTCCACTGCTGCAGTTGGGCTGGGTTGGGCTTCCAGCGTGGTTCAAACTTTAAAGAGTTACCTTCACCTATCCCACATGAAGGAATCAATTTCCACCTTCAGTGATTCGTCTTTGACGGATTTGGGTACCCCAAAAAACAGTAATGGTTACATCGAACCATTGCTTAATTTGTACCAGTGGTTGCAGGTGATATGCACCAGCGCTTATTTTTGGGAACCAGGACTTATTTTTTGTCATCAGATGCTGAGCAAGAGAGATAAAGATTGAAAAGGAAGATAAAGGAGCAAGGAAAAGATAAGGAAACAGCAACAACGGGAGAAGGCAGGGATGCAAATGAACCTGCAATAGTAGGATAAAGAGACAAGAAGTGTAGGGTAGTGGAAGAAAGAGGCATGGCTAGACTAGGCAGCCTTGGCATTCCCAGGATTTCAGCAGAACCAGCGATGCGCTCCGAAGAAAAACACGAGACTTGATTAAGGCCCAGAAGTCCGAACCCCGTTTTGTGGGGTAGCCTTCTGCACCATTAAGAAATAAACTTTTGAGCACTCGCTGTCATGTGAGTGTGTCTCTTGTGTTTCCAAGGAAATACTCTGAAGCATTGAAGTGCACACAAAAATATATTCAAAATGAATAATAAGGTGACTAGACTGGTTTGATACTGGTGCAGACTGAGGGGTATATAGTGAAACACTTTTCTTCTTTTCAGCACTATTCTCATATTTCTATTAATGCATTGAGCAAATATGAAACTGGCAGAAGTAGCACAGAGGCTCTCAGTAAAACAGTCAAGTTTAAAATGTTGTGTACAAAAAAATCTTAGCATAAAAGTTACAAATGTATAAAGTCGTGGCAAAAAAGGTCCAGCACACATTAAAATCATGAAATGTTGTGCACTTAAAAAGTGCAAAATAGCTGCATTTACATTAAATTACACAATTTCAATTAAAATTAAAGAAAATTGATACTGGTTCTAGGACTAGTTTAGTAATTTGACCTAGTTCCTTGAAGACTGAGGTCCAGAAAGCTGCGACTCCTGGGCATGACCAGGCCAGATGGAGGAAGTCAGCTAATAGTGCATAGCAGCGGACGCATGTTGCGCTATCTCGCAATTCGTATCTGTGCAGTCTCTCCGGTGTGTAATATACCCTGTTTAGGTATTTAAAGTGTACCAGTCTGTGCCGCCCATTAAGTGAGATCCGCTTGGTACTGGTGCAGCAATAGGTCCACATAGTGTCAGCTATTTCATCATCATCATTGATAACTTTATTTCGGTCAATGGAGACCATAAAAGTACAGAAAAAGAAGTACATAAGAACAGAAAAAGTTAAAACAATAAATTAGATATGAGTTAAAACTTGAAGCTAAAATTAAATTCAATTTGATCGTTATCAAGCTTTACAGTACATTTGATAGGATTAAGAGATGAGCACAGATATTATAAAAATCTTCTCCTTCTACGCCACATACCCAACAGAAACCTGGATACAGCAAAGTCGATGGGAGGGTGGGTATCATATCTTAAAACCCTAGCAGCTTGGGCACATTGGGTAAAACCTAAGTTCCTGCAGAGTGGAACCCGCCAACATTTCCTAATTGTGTGGTACGCCGGGCAAAAGAACAGGACATGGCATACAACTTCTTGCTTATAGTTACAGGCCGGGCATACAATGTTCTCTGCATTAGCCCATTTACATGTAAATGCCCTAAGCGGGAGGCAGCCGATCCTAAGCTGCATGTAAAGCTTCCTTGCAGGGGAGGGATTGATTAGGTCCAAGAATTCCTCCATTCTACGCTCAGTATTTACTAGAAGGAACTCCACCGTCAGAGGTACATCTCTGGAGAGCTAATAGATTCTGGTTCCTAATATAGTGCAGGAGCTCAGCTTGCGTTATCCTTGGGCAGCTATCTGCAGGGTTCTCCCACAACTCAAGCAAGCCAATTTGCCCACAGAGTGCCCTAATGTGTGAGAGCCACGAGATGTTTTTGGGTTTTAGAGCGGCCCATACCTCTGTGAATTCTTCTTTATAGCAAGCAAGTTCAGGCACGGACCAGAGCCTCTTCCAGTACATCATTAGTTGTGCTGCTACTGCCTCCTCTATAGGTTCAAGCCACAAATACATGCATAGGGGAATAAGCGGTGTACTCACTGGTAAACCCAGTAGGTTTCCCATAAAAGCATGCTCTACCCTTGCAAGACTGGTTATACGTTTATGACCCCATAATTCTGCACCATACATAGAAGCCGCCCTGGACTGAAGTTTGTAAATTTCTATGACCGGTGCATCAGGCTTGAAAACCGAAGTTCTATGGACTTTACTAATTCCCCCCACCACTTGAGACAGCCTAAGGGCCACCTTAGATGTCTGAGGGCCCCAATCATAATTTTCCGACAGGGTGATACCCAAGTACTCGAAGGTCTTCACTCTTTCCAGATATGTCCCATTTAAGAGAGGGTTGGGGGGGTTCTCTTGGGAGGGTTAAAAATCATAAACTTGGTCTTGTCCAGGTTTATCTCTAGCCCACGCAATTTGCAGAAAACTGCAAAGCCATCCAAGGTACGGTGAATTCCTGTTGATGTTTTAGATAACAACAAGGTGTCGTCTGCAAACATCAAGGCAGGCACCCGCCCAGTCACCAACCTTGGGGCGTCATTATCTTTTACTCTCTGCAAATGATCTACTAGCCCATTTATATAGAGGCAGAACAAAGTTGGGGCCAGGACACATCCCTGGCGTACCCCTTTGTTAACAGGGAATCGACCATACCTCCCACACCTGCCTCGGGCACAGTTGTTCATATGGAGTCTCATCAAAATATCCAGCAAATAGGTGGGTAAACCCATAGCTAGTAAAACACCCCATAGTTTTTCCCTCTGTACTAGATCGAATGTGGCCCGCAGGTCCACAAAGATGAGGTGGAGGCTGCCACCTTCCACGCACACCGATTTCCAGAATAGTACCTGCAGCCTAAAAATTTGATCTAGTGTGGAAATGCATGTCCTGAAGCCAGCTTGGAATATAGACAGAATCCCATTTTCCTCTATCCACCCTTGGATTCTATCTAAGATGATCCTGCCCATCAGCTTTTGTGTAGTATCTATCAAGCTGATAGGCCTATAGTTAGACGGGGTTAACGGACAACCTTTTTTGTGGATAGGGACAATCTCTGCTCCAAGCCTGGTATCTGGCCGGTCATTCCCCTTGAGTATCGCGTTAAATAAAACGGCCAGATAAGGTGCCCAGATTTTGGGTTGAGCTCGAAATAAATCCCCGGGAAGCTTATCCAAGCCGGGTGCCTTATTAGGTAGAAGTTTGGTTATTGCGGTCTCAACCTCCGCAAGGGAGATGTCTGCGAGCACACCCAAGCGACGCTCAGAGAGCGGAGCCACTATCTCCTCGCCCCGCTCGGTGCCCAAGGCCCCCACCAATCGATGCTCATGGCGGGGACCTGGGGTAGAGCGCAAGCAGACCTCCTCCTCATCACCAGCCACTAGAACCATCGGCCCCTCCAATCTATACTCATGGAGGGGTCCGAGGGTAGAGAACGAGGATAACTCTTTGGCTGGGTCAGCATATAAGGCTCCAAAATGGACTTCCCAAACTACGGGTGCTATATTTACCAAGGTAGGTGGCCCACCCCCCTGGTTCCCCGTACTAACAATGGCCCAAAACGTTTTAGAATCTTTATTCAAAAGTGCTAATCTTAAATCTTCCCACCTATTCTCCTCCCAGTTCTTCTTTTCCCTGTTGATAACCTGCTTGTACCTAAGTCGACACTGCTTTATACTAACTCTGTTCTTGTCTTTTATTGCGACTAGCAGGTCTTTTTTCGCATTCCGACATGATGCGATGCACCAGGGGTGAGTTTGGACTGGGGTAGCCTGCATTCTTCCACAGGGGTAGAACACGTCTGATAGCTTTGTAATCAGCTGCCTGTGGATTTCTCCAGTCTTAATATGAGCCTCTCGGTCAAGGGCCTTTTCTCCCACCTCCCCAATTTCTATCAGCTGTGGTAGTGCCAGCTGGTATATTCCTGCCAGTTTGGTCGGCGAGACCCCAAATTTCGACCACGTAATTCGCTGCCGATAATTGGATAACAGAAAAGGCGGTTGGGCAGAATTAGGCTCAGGGGCCGGGCTAGACAGACCAAAACTCCCGGGTTTCAGTGTCAGAACCAGAGCATTGTGGTCACTATCGCTCCGCGAGTGGACCTTAAACTCCAAAACCCTATCCCAATGTCTGCTTCAAACATTATGTAGTCAATGTTGGAGTTTTGCCCTAATCTATTAAAAGTAGATAGGCCCGGTCTGTCTGGATCCACCCTCCCGTTACAAGCCTGCAAAGACGCTGTAAGGGATAATGATTTAATCTGAAGAACCAGGGGGGTCCAGGCTCTGACAGGGGCTATCCGCGGCTCAGGAATACGCCAGTGCTGGTCCTCATCCTCCAATCCACCCAGACCTGAGCTGGTAAGAGGTTCGAACTGGCAGTTGAAATCTCCTCCAACTAGTAGGGCAACTGCAGGATCAAGAGAGAGAATAAACTGCCCCAGTGTGACAATGGTGGCAGATTCCTTCCCGCCCTGCGAAGGCCTTGAATAAATGTTAAGCAGGGCAATCTGTGTGGAATCTGAGAGGGTCAAGAGAACGCATTAGACATCGGGTGAGTTGGTAGGAATATGGACTGCCTTGGCACCCAAGTGCACACCCACCCAGATCGACAGGCCACCCGAGGGTCTCCCCCTATCCCTGGTTGTGGCCGGGCTATCAAAGGTGGCAAAGCCAGCCCACGCAGTCTCCTCCAGCGCCCATGTCTCCTGCATCAGGCAGATGTCAGGATTTCAAATAAAGAGGCCCCACTCAGGAATAGATAATTTGTTTCTCAGCCCTGCCAAATTCCAGGACAGGACTTTAATATTGCCATCCTTAATCCCAGGGCTGGATGAGCCTGGAGCTTCCATTGGGGCATGATCGCCAACCACTGCCCCCCTAGAGCACACCTGCCTCTCAATCACCTGCATTCGTTCTATCGCTTCGCCGATTAACGGCTCGGCAACAGAGCCAATTACACCCTCCTGCATCTCTGGTAGTAGGATTTCACAGACAACAGCCGGCTACTCCCTCTCCGTACTCAGCCCAACATTAGCTCCTGTAGGCCCTTTTCCCCGCACACCCTCCTGTTGGATAATAATAGGGGCACAGGGGGGCTTGGCATCAACATTGCTCCCCATACTCACTACCAGTGGGCCTAATTCACTGGCCATTAGCCGTAGTGGGGATTTATCCTCCAGGCGTCAATCCACTAAGTCTAAGGAGCTGGACCTATTGTTCTAGGGAAACAGTGAGATCAAGGGGGTATTTGGTTGTACGCCCTTCCAGTTATTTGCTCCTCCTAGATCTCTATGTAGTGGAAAGGTCCGGGCCCCCCTTAGCTGCCCACCTCTGGTTTGCTCAGAGCCCCACTGGGGAACAGGATAAAAATAAGAGAGAAGTAGGGATAGGATTTGTGTTGTATGCCCCGCTGGGGCCCCTCTGCAGATATAATCCACTGCATAGATGTTCCTAAAGTTGATAATTACACATTTTCCTGCAATGGTTTTTGACCTTGCCCCTACCCAGTCAACCCGCCTTGCGAACAATATTTCTCCAGAGACCTGTGGGGGAAGAGGCCTATTAAAATTGAGCCACTGTATACATTTGTTCTTAAGATCAGGATACGTTCCAATTTTCCCCTTGTCTAACACTGGGACCCCAGCAAGCACCACCACATATGGCAGTGAGGCTGGGGGGAGGTCAATGCGGGGTAGGGGTTTTACAGGCTTCTCCTCAACTACATTTCTACAAATTTGGAGTTGCTCATCCAAGTGCCCCGCTAACCCCCCAAGTGCCCTACTTTTATGTGCTACATCGTTGTTATCTACGGATCGTTCCCTTAGTGGTAAAGGCACAGGATTAGTCGGCGAACATTGGTTTACCACCAACGGCAGTGCAGTAGATGTGTTATCATTATTGGGCAGATTGCTAGGGTTGGGTTCACTATTTCTAAGTTGATGGTCCCCATCGCGGAGATCATCCACCCCTATGGCTTGCAGATCTGCCCGCACCTGGGCAGGATCAGATCGTGACTCTAGATGCAAAAGTCGCTTTTCAATCTGGGCAAGTCTGTCATATATGGGGAGACAGGTCCTTGTGAAAATAATTTCCAGTTTCGCCCAAAATGCAGTTCCCAGATCTGCTGGATCGACATCTGTGAAGTCCGTTCGGATAGTTGCCTTGTGGGTAGCCTGTAGAGTAGTTGCTGGGATATTTGGGGGTCTTGTCCTTGCACCCTCACTCGTGTCATTCCCTTTTTTGTTTTTTAAGTTTAGCCTTATTATTAACTATAGGAGCACCACCCCGCTTCCTGTTCATGTCCGACTCTGCTACCACCTTCGCGGCCTCAATTTTAGATTTCTGTAGAGATCTCGTTTTAGGTCCCGTATTCGGTGGGCCAGGTTCTTTGTCGTTAGGGTCGAGGGCACTTGTACTAACCGGTCCAGTGATGAGCGCTTATCAAAGGGTGGATTCAATGAGAGTCTTTTTTCAGTCAATTTGATTTCGCGCGAAAAAACAGATGAAGCCCTGGTGATAAAGCGGTCCAGAGTGCCCACTAGAGAGCCACCCTTATTGGGCTTCCCTCCCTTAGCCTCATTGTTGGTAGCCATATCAGAAATTATGGGGCTATAACTTCTTTAGATGAATCGCTGCAGGGAGGTGCAATATATTATAATCAGTAAAAGCACTGACCTTTATTCCACAGATGTTAGGGAGGTGGCCCCGTCCCGTCCTCTGCCGGGCTCGAACGTGCTATAATGGGCCCGCCCTTGGCCCGGGCTTAGCCCGGCGCCGCCCGCGATGCGGGAGGCGTTCTGGTCTTTTCAAGAGCCTCCGGGCGCTTGCCGTGGCGTCACGGGTGCGCCCTGACCCCGGGGCACCTGGGAATTGGAGTCCTCGGCCGTTGCCCTCACGGCGTTGAGAGGACGCGGTATTCAGAAGCCGTTGCCCTCACGGCTGGAACTGCGGCAAGGTGAGTGCTGGCCTGATGCTTTCAAGTCCCGCTGCCATGCCAAACGAGCCTTGGTGTAATGGTTCGCTCAGTATAACATGGGTGTGTTATAAATAGTAGCAACTATTCGCTTTGGGGATTTCGCCTGTGTAATGTGTGTTAAAGCTAATAGTTCCGGGGGCTCGAGGTATTCTTCCCACAGTATTCCTCTCAGCGCGTGTCTTGTTCTGTGGAATTGAAATTGTGTCAAAATGGTAGGTCCTGGTTCATTGGAGCTAAAAGCCTCCCAGACTTTTGATACCCCACCATCGAACCGCTCCCCCACTGTATGTATACCTAGAGTGTTAAGTGCTTGTGTGACCCCTCTTTCTCTGCAAGGTGATAGCCATGTGCATCAATCTAGTGGGGCCACCGGTGAGTACAGGATTGCACCAGCTTGTAAGTGCAGTAGATAGTGCCAGGCATGTGTCGTGGCATTTATAGAATCTAAGATGCCTGTCCTCCGGTCTGCCGCCTGAAACAGCATCGCAGGAAGCGGGAGCGGTGATGCTACCTCCGATTCTATACGAAGGTGTGGGATGTCTGGGGAGCCATGTATCCAATTGTATTCATGTGCACCTTGCGCGGCCCTGTAATATAAATCTAAATCTGGTGCTTCCAGTCCGCCCATAGAATAAGGTAGTACCAGTATTTGCCACTTAACAGGCGGCTACTTACCAGCCCATGCCAACCTAACCATTAGTCTGGTAAGGCGGTCGGAGAAGGCACGCAAGAGAAACATGGGAATATTGGTAAATAAAAACAGAAGTTGCGGCAGCACCACCATTTTCATGATGGATATTCTACTGAGGAGGGACAGCGAGAGCTTTATCCACCTCTCAACATCATCTTCTAGCTTGATAAAGGTCGTCCTGTAAAATTTTCCCTGAACACTATTTTGGAGTCCGTGTGTATCTTTATACCCAAATATCTTACCGCGTCTGTGGTCCATAGCAGAGGCTAGTCTAGTTCGATTTGAGGAGTGTTTGGCGTAAGTGGAAAAATGATGGACTTTGACCAGTTGACATGTAGACCTGACAGGACACCAAATCGCACCACCTCACGGAGAACTGCTGAAAGATTGGATTCAGGGTGTCTGACGTAAAGGAGTGTATCATCAGCATATGCGGATTCTATAATTCTATAGCGTGGGAAGTAGATACCCCGATTCTGATGATATTCCCGTAGCGCACAGGCTAGAGGTTCTGCCACCAACCCGTAGAGCAATGGCGATAATGGGCAGCCTTGTCGTGTACCCCTTGAAATGTGTATTGGTCTGTCACTATGTTGCCTATTTTTATTCTGGCCGAGGGTCTGTTATAGAGCGTGCCCAATAGTTGGAGGAAGGCAGGGCCCTCACCCATCCTAGTCAGTACGTGTGTCATAAACGGCCATTCTACAGAATCGAATGCCTTCTCTATATCTAGGAAGACCGCCACTGCAGGTGCCTCTGTTCTGATACGTTGTAGGGCTCCGAATACAGTGCGTAAATTATAAGTCAAATTTCTGCCAGGGACAAATCCCGCTTGTTCCGGTGCTACTAAGATTGGGACTAAAGGAACTAGTCGGTTAGCGAGGATTTTTGCAAATATCTTCGTGTCCACGTTAAGCAGTGACAGAGGTCGATACAAGGCACATTCCTCCGAGGACTTACCGGGCTTGAGAAGAGCTACTATCACTGCTTCTGACATGGAGGGTGGCATAATTCCCGTAACACACATGTCATCAAAGAGCGTAGCCAGCTGTGGAAGCAGTAAATCTATGAAGGCCCTATAGAATATAACCGTGTGGCCGTCGGACCCTGGGGAACTCCCAGCGCGCATGCAGATAAAGCTAGAAGAATTTGGTTTCTCTCTATGGTTCTCATGAGGAATTCCCTGTGTGTATTAGGAAGCCACTGTAGTTGTATGTGCGCTAAGTAATCAATAATCTCTTCATCAGTGGCAGCATTTCGGGAGGCATATAGTTCGGTATATTATTGACGGAATCTATCGCCACCTCTGTGACTTCAGTCAAGATCTTGCCCTCAGCCGATCTAACTTCCACCGTTTGCATCGTTTCCCTGTGCTTCTTGAGTAACTGTGCTAAACTGACCCTGGTCTTTCACTCTCACCATACGCCCTGGCTGTAACGTATTTACCCAGATGTTTGATTTCATCGTCTGCTGCCGTATTGTGTTCTCCCAGCAACTCTGTGAGATCCTTCCTAACCGAATTATCTGTATCTGCCAACAGGCGACGCTGTAGGATCTTAATTTTACCCTCTAAGTCTGATAGGCGGTTGCGTATAGAACGGAGGACCCCCGAGTGTTTCCATATAGTGATCCCCCTAATGTAGACTTTGAAAGTTTCCCAGACGACTTGATAGTCATCCACAGAGCCCACATTCTTATAAAAAAAGGTCTTGATAGCCTCAGCGAGTTCATCCTTGAATACCGCGTCTAGTAGGGAGTAGGGTGGAAATCGCCAAGTAAATGGGGGTATAATCCTGCAGGGAGTGTCCAGCACTAATAAGATCGGCGAATGGTCAGAAAGTGTATGTGGTAACACCTGGCAGGTGCAGACCCTGACACAGAGTGACCTAGCTGCAAGCCAATAATCAATACAGGTGTGTAAGTTATGATATGCAGAATAGTGAGTAAAGCCTCCCGTGTGCGGATGTTTCAGGCGCCACACATCACTTAAGTCAAACCTGATTAACGTGCAATCCACCTCCCTAGCAGCTGCAGTAGTATGTCTCTCAGGTCCCCCTATCTATCCAAACTGGGGTTCCGAACCAGGTTAAAATTGCCCCCCCATAGCTGGAATCCCTCGCTGTAATAGCCCACTCTGTTGGCTAGTGTAGAAAAAAACTCAGGATTATCGAAATTTGGGAGATATATATTCACAATGAGTAAATCCATGCCCTTCCCACCTCACCTAATGAAGACATATCTACCTTCGGTATCGGTGGTCAACGGATTAATGGTGAGTGCTGATTTAGGGTTGACCCAGGTGAGCACACCTCGAGCGTGTGTGGTGAAGCCGGCAGCATGGATGTTACCGTGCAGGCCTCTACAGCGTAACATGGGGGAGTTAAGTGGGAGATGCGTTTCCTGCAGAAGTGCCACATCTATGGCGTGCCTCGTCAGATATGTAAGGACTTTGCAAACTTTTCTATAATCATTCAGTCCCCTAACATTCTATGTGAGTGGTCTGAGTGTGTCCACCCTGGAATCCAGGCCGTCCTCGGATATGTGTGTTTTGGGATCATTCAGTGTCGCCATGTCACAGTTGTGCATGATATTGTCTGATTTCATGTGCAATATATATCGTCTGAGTCCCATCAACCCACTGCCCCCACCGACATCAAGGCCCCCCAACCAGGACCTTACGAAAAAATACCCAGAATTCCCCCCTGAACAAAACGTGCAGAATACTGTTTCCAACAAACATCCTCTATCCCTCCCACCAGGAAACAACAATAACAATACCCCAAGTGTGTGTTTCACTCGCAGGCGGAGGTTGCCAACAATGTACTGTCGACCTGCCAAGTGTTAATTGTAGGCCCCCTCCGCACACCAACATGCCAATATTATGCATTAGCAGAAGATATACGTTGCCTACCCTCAGTACATCAGTGCTGCCAAGCAATTAACGAAGTCCATACCTCAGCTAGACACTAAATTATGAAACTGTGGGAGGTGGTAAAAGCACCACTGTGTGACTATGCAACTCTTAAGTCCCATGCTTCCCCCCAGTACCTCCCGAGGACTGGAATATCTCATAAGCGACATTAGAACTCTCCATTCCCCACAAATGCATGAGTCTTATCTGTGTCGCGATCACGCTAGAGATCAGTCCTGCTCCTCCAAGGATCCTCCAACTGCTCCAGTCAAGACGTCCCTGTCCGGGCTGCACCTCTGCTCCCTAGACCAGCCCTTCATGGCTTTCTGCAGCATCTTGAGATCTGTGAAAATGTGCGACCTGCCCTGGCGATTGACATGGAGGCGAGCCTGGTATAACATTGCATAGTCAATGTTTAGCTCCTTTAACTGTTTCTTGAGTGGCACAAACTGGCAACGCGCCTCCTGGACCTTCATAGTAAAATCGGGAAATAAAGAGAGCGTAGAACCCTTGTAGTGTAAAGTCTGTTTCTCCCTGGCGACTCTTAACGCAGCATCTCTGTCGCAGTAATTTAGCAACTTTGCTATTATCGGCCGAATAGAGGCGCCGGGCGAGGGCCCAAGGAGCCATGCGCTCTTTCCACCACAAGTATGGGCGAGTAGGTGTCACTGCCCAGGAGTGTGACCAATAATGCTCAATGAACTGTTCCATATTGCCGGTAGATATCGATTCCGGCAAGCCAGTAATTCTTAGGTTACTCCTCCGGGACCTCGCCTCTAAATCTTCGCTTTCATCCTGCAACACCTGGAGCTCCTTATCTATACATTTGTGGCCACTGTCCATTTCCGTCTGTGCCTCCTCCACTTCTGTGATACGTCGTTCGGCCATGTCGATGCGTTCCGCATGCTTGCCGAGCCTTTCAGACATCCTATCCATATGATAGAAGATGGAGTCAATCTTCGTTCCTACAACTGTTAGTGAGTTTTGTAGGCCCTTTTCCATCGAGGCTAGCATGGACTTTATATCGCCATCTTGCGACTCCCGCTCGCCACCATTGTCGCTGCCATCTGCAGACAGTGCACAATATCTAGGTTTGCGCTGCTCGAATGTCAATCTCGGCTGCGTTTTGTCCGCTCTGCCCATATTTGTCAGCTACAGCAGGACTCACCAGGTCAAGGGAGACCGACGTGTTCACATCTAGTATTATTGTGGGATGTGGCATGTTATATAAGGGTCGGTGTTCAAATACGGCCTGTTGAGCTTCACTCAGGGACAGTAGCCCAGCTTGTACAGCCACTCTGAAGGCCACAGGCTCTCTAGCGTAGGTACCGCTGCAGCTGTGTGCACCCCAACACTCTCTGCCTGCAGCCTCGTGCAGGACAATACGCACCTTACATACCAATACTGCCTCCCAGCAGCAGAGAACAATAGGCACCAGACAGCAAAAATCAGGGAAGCTCCTTGTGTCTGTGAGATGTAGATATAGTACCCGGGGCAGTAGGGGCGCTCAGTAAAGGTGGCAACTCGGAGGCAGTCAGCACCAGGAGCCAGGTACCTCCAGGACGCGGGCCAGGCAGGGAGCAAGCTAAGCCTTGTCGAATGGCAACCAGTGCAGTGGCTTAGGCTGAGCTGCGGCGAATGGCGGGTCCTACCCCGCTCCCCGCCACACTCACAGGCTCCAGCGGCGTTATCCTGCAGGACGGGTCGCATATTAGATCTCCCGGGACACGGAGCATACACTGGCTCATAGATGCCTCTACTGGCTCGCCACACCCCCGAGCTGTCGCTACGAGTGACCTCGACTGCGGAGCCTTCGCCGCTCACAGCACTGTCCCGGGCGAGCGCGCCGTCACTACACACCACTCGCTGGGTTAAGGAGTCGCCAACGTCGCTGCCCACTCTGTTGTCGGTATCTGCCTCCAAGGGTGATCTGCGCCGCTCCGGGGCCCCGACCAGCAGCACGGGGCCCCGACACGGCCGCCCAGCTAGGTCTCACTTCTGGCTGGCAGGTGATATACTCGGGTCTGGGGATCCACGGCCCAGGCAACACGCCGCTCAGTCACGCCCGCTGCACTGCACACACTGCTCCACAGTGCGTCGGGGAAGGATCAACAGGCAGCGGATCTACTCCGCTATGTAGGGCTCTGTGTTGTTGGATTGGTTCTTCAAGCTGATGCCGGATACATGGAGGATCGTGCGCTTGCAATGCGGAGCCCTTGTTTTAGGCAGCCATCTCCGGCGCCGGCAAGCTCTGCCCCATATATATATATAATGCCAGCAATAAAGCGGTACAAAGAACTGGAGGTGATGTACCAGCACTCCTGAGGACAATGGGGAAAGGGGGCAACGTACCCACTGAGGTCGCTACATGGTGCGGACTACATCTCCCAGGAGGCCTTGCAGCAACGCCCAACCGGGCGGGAGAGGTTTTGAGCAGAAGCACCCGCAAATCGTTTTTCCCCTTGCATTTCCCTCACAGCCACTGACGAAGAGGACACTCGAAACGCGTTTGGCTGTACATTGGTGGAATTTGCTCACCCCCTGTTTCTTTGTTTGCAGGCTGCATTTAAATAAACGTCTGGTGCACATCAAGCTGGTCTCTTCGGGCTCTCTCTCAATTTGGGACTGTTAGTTTTGGAATATATATATATATATATATATATATATTTCTTAGATTCTTCTGACCTCGTTTCTCGGTAATTGAAGTCACGGCACAGCAACAGGTAGTTTGAACGAAAAATATATTTATTTACACACCATGTGCAAAATAACGTGCAACGATTAGGACGGGCTACGCGTTTCGGCTACTACAAGCCTTCCACTGGACCATAGAGTCCTTGGTGTCCAGGCCCTTTTTAAAGTGCAATGTGCAGTACAAAAAAAGTAAGTCCCCTTTTCCATTTCCATTAAAAGTCTAGACTGTCAACCTTGTATCTTTAGAAACAAAAATTGTCGCCATTTTGTAAGTATTTTGAAAATGCATTATACTGACTCTTTGCAAATCAATTCAAACATTACTATGAAGTACTTGTTATTAGATTGTTGCATTAATTATGCATTCCATTTTACATATTTACAATCTATATACAGTTTATGATTCTCTATTTAAAAAGTAGTTGTGTATTTACGCAAAATTTAATTCTGATAGCCAGTAAAGTACTGTTGCCCTTCCCTGTATTAAAGTGCGAGAGACACAACTAGATGTAAAGTACACTTAAGCTGTACATATTTCACATTATTTACAAGATAATTCAGTCTTTTTTCATTACCAATTTCCTGATGTGTACATTGCAATCTATTTCCTCAGACAACTTACACAGTTCGATATTTTGCCTGGTGTGTAATTTAAATTTTGTAAAGTACATTTAAAATTGGATCACAGTATGAAATGTTTTGGATTTTGAATTACACTGAGTTGTGGTCTTTCTATATGTACAGAATAAATTTTTGTCACAAAGTTTTTTAAAAGAATCTTAAGTATATAGATTGAACAGACTAAAGGCGATTTTTCGTTTATGAATAATTTCACAATCTTGCAGATGTTGGAAACACAATACAGACGGGCACTTGGATTCGCAAGGCATTTTTTAACTTCATATTAATTTCACAGATGTACGTGTAGTTCGGCATCCAAGTTGTGCCCAAAGGGGTGTTCTGTGCCCATTGCTAGAATCATTCGCGATTCAAGTTTGCGTTACATTAGTGTTTGATCTCCCCCTCTTTCAGAAAGTTTGCATAGTTTTATTCCAGCATATCTAAGCAAACTTGGATTGGATTGATGGCATTTCGCAAAATGTGTTGCCATAGGGTAACTCGTATCCACATTCTTGATCGCTCTCAGATGTTGCAAGATTCTAAGTTTGAGTTTGTTGATTGTACTCCCTATGTACAGTTTTTCGCAAGGGCACGATAGTCTATATACCACACATTTGGATTCACATGTTATGTGGTCCCTTATTTTTTCAATCCGTCCACACTGTAGTTTGTATTCAGTTATGTTTGTACCATGTTCGCAGGCCTTGCATTTGAAACATTTCCAGAACCCCGGTGTTGTTAGCCATGCTGTTTTCTTGGGGATTTTTAACTGTAGGTGACTTTGAGTTAAAATGTCACCTAGTGATGAAGTTTTTCTGTAACAAATGCTGGGGTAAGAGGTCAGATTTTCCTTTAATGTTTCATCAAGCATTAAGATGTTCCAATTTCTTTTTAAAGCTTTTTTAAGTTCCTGACTCTGATTGTTATAGTCGATAATTATTCTTGTTACATTTTCCTTTTCCATATTATCTGGGTTGTAGTTCTTATCATTGTTTTTATTCTCCCTAGGTAGGAGGAGATCTTTTCTTTCCTTCAGGTTCATCCTTTCTTTTGCAGATGTAATTACTTCCATAGGATAACCTCGTTCTTAGAATCGCTTGCTCAGTCCATCAATTTCCTTTACCAGATCAACATCTTCTGAGCAATTCCTTTTAGCTCGAAGCATTTGGCCATAGGGAATGCTCCACTTGAGTTTGTTTGGATGTCGACTGTTCGCATGCAACAAACTTATGCAGGACGTTGGCTTTCTATGAATTTTCGTACATAGTGTTTCATTTTTGATAAAAACTTCAACGTCGAGAAAGATCAGAGTAGTTGCACTGATTGATGAAGTGAAGTGGAGGTTAAGATTATGTTCTCCAATGAGTTTATGAACATTTGCAAGTCATTGATGTTACCTTCCCAGATTATGAACAAGTCGTCTATAAAACGACACCAGAATTTAATTCTTGATTCATGCTTCTTCTCTTCTTCCAGCACTTCAGTCTCCCACATGGCCATTAGGAGGTTCGCATACGTGGGCGCAAATGATGTACCCATTGCGGTACCCTGTTTTTGTAGGTACAGGTTGCCCAAGAATAGAAATGCATTATGCGTTAAGCAGTACGAAAGCATTTCTATTAGCATTGCTGAATGTTCCAGATGACTGATGGATCTTGTCTCCAGAACTTTCTTGACGGCCTTGATCCCATCTGTATGGCGTATTGAAGTATACAGTGATGTTACGTCTATACTCGCCATCAGGTAGTTAGATTTCCAATTGATTCCTGAGATTTTATTGAGGAAGTCCATTGTGTCTCTTAAGTAGGATGGTAATGTCATTACATAGTTCATGAGAAAGATGTCAATAAATCTTGATGTAGTTTCGAGTAATGAACCAATGGAGCTCACAATCGGTCTACCTGGAGGTCTTGTAAGTGCTTTATGTACTTTCGGTAGAAAGTAGATTGTAGCTGTAATGGGATTATCCGTCTTGAGGTAGGAATATTCATCAAAGTCAATTAGACCTTTTTCTTTCCATCCCAGCAGAAGAAAGTGGTATTCATTCTTCCAAGTTTCTAATGGGTTGTTCTTTAGTGGCTCATAGTGATCTTTATTTTCCAATTGTCTATTTGCTTCTGCAATATAGTCTGTTGTATTTTGTACCACGATATTCCCACCCTTGTCGGATGATTTTATTATGATTGTCGGGTCATTTTTTAATTCAGATATTGCACGATATTCCTCAGATGTTATATTATTCTTGATGTTCTTATTCTTTTTCAAATCCAACGGTTTCCCTGAAATTTTTGTGATTCCTTCAATCATTACTTCATGAAAAAGGTCGATTTTGTTCCCAGGCGGGAGTTGTGGACAAAATCTGGATTGTCTCTTTAGACCACTTTCTCCGCCTCTGTTGGTGCTTGTGCCCATTTGTTTACAAAATTCAATGTCACTTGCGAGTGAGTTTGTGGTATCTGTTTGATCCAACGATGATGTTTCTTCAATTGATGCTAACGTCATTATTGCTGGTAGATCCCTGTGTGTTATGGGGGATAATTCTTCCACACCCTTGATCATCAATGGTTTTTTCTTGTTTCTTTCAGCAAAATATTTTCTTAATTTTATTTTGCGGCAAAATTTGTACATGTCAATTCTTACATTGGGGATGTCAATGTTTTTGTTTGGGCAATAAGAAAGTCCTTTGTTCAATAATTGAATTTGTATATCTGATAATTTCTTATTTGATAGATTGATGACAATATTATCAGATATTGTTGATTTCATATTTATTATTTTTGCTTTCCTTTGTCTCTCTTTTGTTTTGTTACGTCGTCTGCCCCTTCTTGTTGTGCCTTTGTTGTTTGTCTCGTTTGAGGCTTCGACTGTCCTCTTCCCCATGTGTTGACCCTTCCTCTTCCTCTTTGCCGCGTGATCATTTGGGCCAATTGCATCTCCCCGCGAAAATCTAGTGGTAGACTTGAAGCTTCTTCATCATTGGAGCTTATTTCAGAGCTATCCACAGTATCCATATCCACTGCTCCTGAATTCTTGTCCATTACCACCAGGCTTCTCAGTGTGTCATATTTTCTAGCGAATGTATAAATTCGCCCATTCGCATAGTCTAGCCTGTCTCTGGTGAATTTGTTGGCTTTGCGTTTTTCTACTTCAAGTTCGTGTTTTGACACTTTCTTTTCCATGTTTTCAATGCCTTCCTTCTTCTCCTCAGTGGCAGGTATGTCTGCCAATAATTCTGACTCCAGTGCTTCAATTGTACTTGTTATTTTTTCTAATTTCCTTTCGGCGTGTATGATGAGGGTCCTCATCAATTTGAAAGAACATTCATTGGTGTCTGTTTGCCATAATTTGATCAGATCAGGGTCCAAGTCGTTGAGGGTGGGCATAATGAGTATCCTCAGGCCCCAAGGGTCCCTCTTATATTCTATATATTTTTCCAAGGTCGTTTTTTCCCACCATTTATTTATTTCGATGATCTTTTGTTGTTGTAATTCCCTTATTATGGTTAATGCTGTTCTGTTGTCTTTATCAGTCCCCCCTGTCTTTTTCTTAGTATTCGTGCTTGTTGTGGGGGTGCTGTCATCATTGAGTAGTTCACTTGCCCTCATCTGACGACTTCTTGACTTATCTGCCATTGTGTGATCAATTGTTTAAAGATTTACAAGGTTAAACAGTTTAAATTAATTCTTTTCGTTGCTCCGTTATTTTTGCTGGTGTGCTTAGTTTTATGATTTGTTTTTCATAAGGGGGGCCGAATTCCTGCTCCTCAGGTGTATTGGGCTGCCCTTGTTAGTTCGTTCCTGTTGCTCCTCAAGAGTACTTCGTACTCTCTGTGGTTCGAAAAAATGCTGTTCTTCCCCTTTAAGAGTTCATTATATTCCGTTATCAGTTCAATAATTTCTCAGAATGTTTTACTCCAGTGTCTCTCTGGGTGATTGAATCGCGCTAGACTTGTGCTTTTCCTGACTGGTTACCACAGGCGTTTGGCGTATTTGCAGTCACATATGCACAGATGTCGTGCTCTTTTTGAAATACTGCTCGTTTTTCACGCTACTGCCTCGGCTACTCCTCGCAACGGCTTGTCTGCAGGCGGAGTTTAACAGCCCCACCTCACTCGCACACCGCCTCCGCAGTGTTCGCGAGCGACGCAGTGCACGCCCACCCCCCAGCCCGCACACTCACCGCTGGATTTTCGCCGTTTGGTTCCTCCGAGGTTTTATCCTCAACGCTGGCGTTCCGGCGTTTTTCACCACGGCGAGTCAGGAAATACAGCAGAGGTGTTGGTCGCCTTTTCTCTTCCCTTGGTTTGACTGGATTTGCTTCTACCGCTTCCCCTCAGTTTCGAGTGCCTGTGATACACGCCCCAGTCTGCGTGTGAATATTTCTTAGATTCTTCTCACCTCGTTTCTCGGTAATTGAAGTCACGGCACAGCAACAGGTAGTTTGAACGAAAAATATATTTATTTACACACCATGTGCAAAATAAAGTGCAACGATTAGGACGGCCTACGCGTTTCGGCTACTACAAGCCTTCCACTGGACCATAGAGTCCTTGGTGTCTAGACCCTTTTTAAAGTGCAATGTGCAGTACAAAAAAAGTAAGTCCCCTTTTCCATTTCCATTAAAAGTCTAGACTGTCAACCTTGTATCTTTAGAAACAAAAATTGTCGCCATTTTGTAAGTAGTTTGAAAATGCATTATACTGACTCTTTGCAAATCAATTCAAACATTACTGTGAAGTACTTGTTATTAGATTGTTGCATTAATTATGCATTCAATTTTATATATTTAACAATCTATATACAGTTTATGATTCTCTATTTAAAAAGTAGTTGTGTATTTACGCAAAATTTAATTCTGATAGCCAGTAAAGTACTGTTGCCCTTCCCTGTATTAAAGTGCGAGAGACACAACTAGATGTAAAGTACACTTAAGCTGTACATATTTCACATTATTTACAAGATAATTCAGTCCTTTTTCATTACCAATTTCCTGATGTGTACATTGCAATCTATTTTCTCAGACAACTTACACAGTTCGATATTTTGCCTGGTGTGTAATTTAAATATATATATATATATATACAAGCCATAGCTGCTGCTTATTTATCTTATGCAATTAACAAACATTGACAAAGGCAATAGTCCTGACTTGTTGTTGGTATGATGTTACTTGTATCATATATCTGGATGCAATTACAGAAACAGCAAAATACCAAGACAGGCAGCACACTATGGAAAGCACAGATTTTTAGCTTACGTGTTTTAAGCCACGCCCTTAATTACATTGGTCACGCACCTTTGAGAGACCACCCCAGTTTTTTCATCCCACTTAACTTAATGCCCTGGGTGGTCATCAGCTTTTGGGCAAAACTTTGGGCCCCAGCACTTATTTTACAGATTAAGCACTGTGTATGGGATGCCAATGACCGTCTTACCTCAGTGATGTCTCTGAAACAGAGGCATACCGAAGAGTGACTGAGAAGGCTGGAGAACCAGCGCTGCTGACCGCCTATATCAGATGATTTTAAAATGGCGACCAAAGATGAGTTTTTCATTCTGATCTAAATATTAAAGCTGCGACTTCACGTCACGGAATTGAAATAATAGCCCATATTTGAAACTTGAACGCTGGATCTCTTCGGTGCTTCCTATGCCGACCCCCCCCCCCCCCCCCCATCAGCGGGAAATTGGCCAGTATATAGCTGCACGCTTCTTCTACTTGAGAAGGAAGCATGCAAAGCATAAACCCACAATCCTCTGCTCTCCCCACAACTCTAAGAAGCGCTAACTTCAGAAACCTAAAACAAGCACCCCTTGCTGTTCATGTGAGCATATCACTGTGTCCTAGAGCGGCTCGTTTGCATCCAACTGCAGACAAAGCGAATCCTGGCCACCTGACACCCAATCGCCTGCCCAGGTGCAGCCGCGGTGGGACCTCTTTGTCACCGCAGTATGGATTCGCTGTCGCCTCAGGCACACCAAGTAAAGAGATACAGGCCTCAAAGATGGCGTTGCCTTGGCTACCGCTCCTGAACGCATTTCTGTTGGCGTCTTTGCGACATATATTTATGAAACATGCTTAGTGGTTGAAAAACAGAAATGTAACAGATCCCAAGGGCCCCCTCTCCGCCCCCCCCCCCCCCCACCACCACCCGCTGCTCACTTTATTGGTGACATTGTGGTTCTTCATTTCTCTCTAATTTCCCTCTTCCTGGAGGTTTAGTCGGGTCGGTGCTCCCAGAGGCCCTGTTTCCTGTCAAGAAGAAGCAATAAACGTGGCTGCTCTGGGAAATATTGCCAGTCTATAGAATGGTGAAAGGCCATATGTTACCAAAGGCACAAAACCACAAATTGACATTTTTTCTTTCCTGAATAATCTCATTTTTGCGTTATAGGAAACCCGATCGCTGTGTTTTTTGCTGGCAGGTCGCCAGTTTGACAGCAGCTACAACTTTAATTAAAAGTCGAGAGTGTATCTGTTTTGTACCCTTAGGGTCCCATTCATCAAAACAGGGGGAGGGGCATGGTAGAGCGTGTAAAATCAGTCCCTGTCTTGTAACTGTCACCCACGTGCGTCACAGTAACACACACAATGCATTGTCTCTGACATTTTATTGTTTGTTAGCCTTTAAATGAGAAGATTTAACTCATTGGTTCCTGGTTCAGACACCGCATATGTCATTTCCGTTTCACAGACCAGTTCCACCAACATTGGTGCGCATTATTTGTCTCAGTGCAGCTGCCCGTGGGTTTGTGTCCGGGCTTTAAGTCTGGCTCGACAAAGCAGCTGAGTGCACTACCTACTGTTACTACCACTTTTTGGTCCTTTGGCTCAACAGACCATTGTTCTCTCGCCTCATACCACTGCGTACCAGCATCGCAATGCACGAGGCACTGTTTTACAACTACAAGGTGCACGAATCAGCACACATTACATTGTTTAACTCAGAGACGGATTGCATACCGAAAGCTTTGTTCTTTTCACTGCAGCAGGCTTTTAAATATTTTCGTCACGATTCACAATGAAAGCTAGGCTTACTTGCTTCACCAGTGGTTGTTATAATGGACACACTCTAGCTGTCTTCTTTTGAGCTTCCCTCAGGAGGCATGGTCTGTCTGAAAATCAGCAAATATTAGCGGGAGTAGTACAGTTGAGCATTGATGTATCAAGTGTGACATGGGCTCAAGTGCAAACAATGAAATTGTGCCCCCTCAATTCTGACTGAGTTGTAAAATACAACAATTATCAGGGTTCACTTGACCTCCCACAGGCCTTTACACCTGCTGCTCTAGTTTTTGCTATGTGACTAAATTTAAGTCAAATGCAGTGATGTCAGGCTCTGCAGACATGGGACTGGCTCTTCCCCTTCCATACTAATTTTCCTAGAGAAGAGCCAGTCAGCTTCTGAACTCAGGAAAGAGGGACAGACCTGCATGCTATTGGCACCTCAGCTGCTCCAGAGCCAGCTACAGATGCCCACTCTGCTTCCGAAACCGGCCCTAGGATGCTTGTTTCCAGTCCAGGGAGGACCTGACCTGGCAGTTCGGGCTGGACTGTTCCCATTGGGTGCAGGGTCAAGACTGATCTGCATATGGCTGGGTCCACACTGGAAAGGCATGTTGAGCAAAAAAAACGATGGATTTTGGCCCAGATCTCTGTACTGGGTTGAATGTATGACATTGTTCTGCATTCTGTCCATCAATTGTTCTTTTTGCATTATTTTTGCACTCGGCTTCCATGGCACCGCTGTATTGGCATTGAAGGAGCGGTCATTTATTGCTTCTTGTAAATGATGCATCTGATTATATGCAAGTTGAGTTTCAAATTAGTTTATTATACCAATGGTCTGAAACAATAGAGCTAAAATGCAACATTACTGTACATCATACCACAGTTGCACAGATTATACATTTTATAATGAAACCATTATTGCAAGGTCGTATATAGATATACCCTAAAAGACAATGCAATATTTATTTCCAGAGCCCCCCCCCATACACCCACCATCACGGGTCTCCACACCCACCTTACAGGACGTTACCTCCACACTTCAAGGATCTACATCCACAACCCACAAAACTATTTATGGCTTCTACTAAACACACAATACGGCTACACAAGCACACTGACAGCACACATATTCACATGGATGCCACAGGAAATATGATAAAAATAAAATACACAAACATCAAACTGTTAATCTTTTCAGTTTCTTCCCTTCCTCCCAGTACAAACTGGAAACCTTAGAGCCTCCTCAGAATTGAGAATTGTAACAAGAGAAACTGAGTAAACATGGAAATAGGTCACGTGAAGCAGACATCAAGCTGTACAAGCTCCTATCTCTGACACCCCTCTGCTTGGTGTAATGTTCTTGCCTACTGTGCCTCCGGTTAAATTGTTTCTCAGAGAATGCATTATAAACACCAGTAGTAAGACGTGTACGTCCACGTCTTTACGTAACCTGATCATGGTCTGATTTACAGCTTAGCTTGGCTTCTTAGCCAAGAACACCACCTAAGTAACAAGCATTGGCTAAACCAATAGCTCCGGCACCAGCTGCAGGTATTTTGGCTTTGTCAAAGTGTTTTTTTAATTTTTTCATGGCATTTGTAAACCTTTATTGTTGGGAAAACTGCAGGGCTCTTGCCAATATAAAACAATTGCCCAAAGGCAAACTTGTTTTTAAGTCTCAGAAAGCACATATTGCCAGACTTGTCCTTGGCAACTGCTTGTGTGTGCATTTCGCGCCCTGTGAAAGAGCAGAATCCCGCCACTGAAAGGAAATTGTCAAAAGAACGATGTTTTTCTTGTTATGTATTTATTCAGGCATGCTTCCTTTTATATCATCCAATTATGTCCTAGATTCAAGTTACTTTATTCAATTATCTTATTTTAGTTGCAATTGACTTGGGTTTTTCAGTCAAAGTGGGGGGAGGGAGTGATGTCAAACTTTTAAGGCTAAAAATGTGTAATCTGTAAGGAAAGTAAAGTGCCCCTTTAGTGAACAGAAGATTAATCTGCCCTGCCATTGTGGAGGCGACTCGACGATGCGGCGAGCACAAAGTAAATGTTTTTTTATTTTTATTATTTAATATTACCTATCTAGTCATCTGTTGACTTCCACCACCTACACCCCACCCCTGCCCCGCTTCTTACCTGTGCCGGCCGCCACTGCTCTCACTATCTACCACAACAACCATCCAGTCATTCTGCGCTACCACATAGAGTGAATCATTACCACACCTGTGCAGTATTCCTCATCCACTCTTAAGCGTATGCATGATATGCACCCACTAAAACAGAAACTCTCCTAAATATAGTTGACAATTCAGAACTCAGTCAAAAACTTCTCATCCACATTGACCTTTACATCCAAAAGAAAAAGTTCTGGTTTCCAAAGATGTAGCTACCGGAATCAAGCTTCCCAGGACTGGTCGTGAGTCCCTTGCTCACTATGCCACTGGATTCAAGCAAGCCCGGCTGAAGACGGCTGCAATGCCAGAAACCGGTCCTAGGAAGCTTGTTTCCGGTCCAGGGAAGACATGGCTTGGCAGTTCGGGCTGGACTGTTCCCATGAGGCACAGGGTCAGACTGATTTGCATATGGCCATGTCTGAACTGGGGTGGCAGAGTGGGCTAAAGAATGGTGATGGATTAAACCCAGATCAGTTGACTGGGGGTGAGTGCTTGTATTGTCAACGCTCCGTCCATCATTTCCTTTGGTTTTGCTTTGTTCGCCATAAGTTGGCAGGGTATGCTCAGACGTGAGTCCCTTGCTCACTTTGCCACTGGATTCAAACAAGCCCGGCTGAAGACGGCTGCGATGCCAGAAACCGGTCCTGGAAGCTTGTTTCCGGTCCAGGGAAGACATGGCTTGGCAGTTCGGGCTGGACTGTTCCCATGAGGCACAGGGTCAGACTGATTTGCATATGGCCATGTCTGAACTGGGGTGGCAGAGTGGGCTAAAGAATGGTGATGGATTAAACCCAGATCAGTTGACTGGGGGTGAGTGCTTGTATTGTCAACGCTCCGTCCATCATTTCCTTTGGTTTTGCTTTGTTCGCCATAAGTTGGCAGGGTATGCTCAGACGTGAGTCCCTTGCTCACTTTGCCACTGGATTCAAGCAAGCCCGGCTGAAGACGGCTGCAATGCCAGAAACCGGTCCTGGGCAGCTTGTTTCCGGTCCAGGGAAGACATGGCTTAGCAGTTCGGGCTGGACTGTTCCCATGAGGCACAGAGTCAGACTGATTTGCATATGGCCATGTCTGAACTGGGGTGGCAGAGTGGGCTAAAGAATGGTGATGGATTAAACCCAGATCAGTTGACTGGGGGTGAGTGCTTGTATTGTCAACGCTCCGTCCATCATTTCCTTTGGTTTTGATATAGTACCTTATGCCTGCACGTGAATGAATGAAACACTTATAAAGTGTATACAGTTGCCCAATGGCATTGTGATGTTAAGAATGGTAACCATCTACCAGGGGGCTAAGCCCTAAAGGTAAGTCTTAAGTGTTTTTCTGGCCAGGTGTTAATTTTCCATCTGGTGAAGGCAAAGAGAGAGAGAGAATTCCATAAAGTTGTCATATTTGTATAAAACTCTTTTCCCCCTCTTCTAGCTCTTGCAAAATGAGGAACAGCCAATAGGGGTAATGGGCCTAAGAGGTTCTCCTGGCTGATATCGGAGCAACCGACTTTGCAAGAAGATGGGGCCAGACTTATATAAGCCTTTATAACAGAAGCAGCGAATCTTGACTTGAATTCACCTTCAGACCGGAAGTCAGCGTAGTGTGCACAGGGTCTATGAAACGCCATCGATTGTGGACAAGTCGAACAGCCATGTTCTTAACCCCATGCAGCATATGGAAGGTATTCATCAAGTCAAAGGCCAAGACTTTTAACTTTTTCAACTTGCGTAGACGCGTCTTCCAGAGTGGAAGATCAAGTGCCAAGGACCATGGACAGTGATATCCTATCAGCAATATCTTCTGCTAATATTAATATCTGTCCAGTTTTGTACATTGACCCAGGTTTGATGCAGCTCAAACACACCATTCATAGCGAATACCTAATCCGAATGCAGGGGGGAGGGTGCAAGGAGGAGAGACGCTGAGAAGGGGTTATATGCAGAGGCGAGAGGAGGAGTCCACCGGCACGCTGAGCAATGAGGTTACTCAAAGAGCGAAACCCAGGGTTCCATTCCATGCTGTTTCCCAGGATTTGTGCCTTTCATTTTTCCCAAACACTTAAAAATATGTGTTAGTGCAGTAATTTCAGCTGTGTCAGAATACTACAGATAACAGTACTTGTACGCAGGGATTACTTCCTGTTAGCCCTTCATCTCCAGTGTGGGCTTAACCCTTGTCAGCTAATGAGTGAACAGTTATCATAGATCTTTTCATACCTACAGCTCAACAGAAGCCTAGGGATATCTATCTTTAGATCTGAAATCCTAAAACAAGTCTTCAAGTTCAATAGGTTGTATGGACTGTGGAAGAAGAGGACAGTGTGAATGTTACAGCATCAATTATCTTTACACAGTAGACTTTATCTCTGTGAACAAATGTACTTATGCGAATGACAAAGAGGTGCAGAAAGACCTGACCGAGCCATGTCTTTCAGTCTACAGGGAATGGGGCTACAATATCTCCAGGAAGGCACCACTGCAGCATTGATGAATGATGAAATAACTTTACGAGAGAGGTTAAGAAAGCATGGCCGTGAAAACATTCTCACATGAGTGATTCTTGTGCCACTGGACCTTAAGCAGTAACCCTCTTTTACGCGCTTTCTTGCGAGAGAGTAGCAGGCATAAGCGCACAGTGCATTATGTACTTCTGGCACACAAGAGGGCAGATGAAGCTAATTGTTAAGCATTATTTGATTTGTATTGATTCCTTCTTGTCTGCGGCACTGAGCATGCTTCTGTTTCTGTTGCCGCAGCGTTCCTGATCCAAGATGATCTGTTTGCTGAAATGGAAATGAAAAAGAGTCCCCCTGAGGAGGGAGAGAAAAGGTGCTTTGAGTGCCTCAGTGGACAGAGGGTGGTGGGATGGAGGGCTTCACTGTTGGTGTAGTGAATTAGGAACCTACACCACTGATTGAGAAAATTGATGATGTTAGCCACTTCTGATGCAACTAGGACTAGAGGCTCATAGCCCTCATTATGAGTTGCCTTCCCGTGAGGTCAGCGTCGAGAGTTACCACCCTCTCGCATTACAGGTTGCGCAGTCGCCCAATGCTTTTTACAGAGGGACTGTGGCTGGTGGAAGCAGACACAGTCTCCTGTCAGCCTAGGGAAAATAAAGAGTAACAAGCAGATTTGGGTCAAGTATCGGTAACTCGGGGAAGTTACAAGGTGGGTTAGCACCAAACTTATGCCCTATTGTCTCCCAGTCAATCAACTCATTGTTTTATCATAAGTGACTCATGTTTTCTCTAGCTTCTAGTGCAACACACCTCTAGTGTACTTGGTCAAAGCCCTCTCTCATGGATTCATCTGGTCCACAATCCTTATGCATCTAAAGGCAAGAACACCCACAGTGCTGATGAGTTACTAGGGTTTTGGGTCAGTAAGCCAGCCCAGAGTTGGTATGGATACAAGTCACACAATCCTGTAATCCCACCTGTTTCCCAGTGCTGGGTTAACCCATGTCAGTCATCGGGAGACCAGTTAACAGAGGGCTTCTAGTAAGCACAGCTCCACCTTTATTCAAGAAGTTATGCACACACCCAGAGCTGACTTTAGTGCTGTGCGACTGGTGCCGCTGCACTGGGCGCTGACCTCCGGGGTGGCACTGTGTTTAGCAAAAATTCACCATTTAAAAGCACCTTCTGAAGAGTTCCTTGTGGGCCCAGCTTTCAGGCATCAATAAAAATGTCAAGATAACTCACATGATTAATGTTCCTGCTAGAGAGAGAGATTGAAGTTTTTTCTAGTGGCATTTTTGACTTGCCACAAAGTAGCGCAGAGGGTTAATATGCCTGCCGCAAAGAACAGATCTGTATTTTATGTGGATAGCTGCGTGGATTAGTAAAGCCATCCTTTACCAGCGCTTTAAAAATAAATTAAACATATGGAAGAGAGGGGCTATGGAGGGATGAGGGGCACTTTTGCCTGGTGGTAGTGAGGGAATCCAAGGAGGAAGTCATCGGGGGGCAGCGGGGGTACCAAAAACGATTGTTGCACCAAGCGCCACCAGTGCTAAAGCTGGCCCTGCACACACCTAATACATCAAGAGAAAGCTTTGAATTGGAGAGGGCTTGTTGATTTTGAAAGGAGGGGGCAATGCCATTGATGGCACGCTTGTATCACACTAAAAGCGCTTCGACGCCTCGTCAGGGGTAGTAAGCGCTATATAAATGCAATTACAATACAATATCAAGGGCAACCATATCAACCTGCAGTTATATTGCATCCCCTACATCACCTGCCACTATATCGTCATCATTAGTATACTAGAACTATATCTACTTTTACATCGTCGACCTAATCCTGTTAACTATTGCCCACATCGTATACGCTAACCTTGCGATGAATTACAATGTTGATTCAAAATAATTATAATGCAATAAATAAATGCGAGATTCGATGATATACTGTTGCAATTCCTATTGTTTTATACAGTAAACTGGTTACTGTATCGGGTATGAAATGTGTTTCTCTGACAGATACAGGGGTGGGCGGAGGACTTGACCGAACATCAACCTTTAATCTACTAAGAATGAACTACCATACCATTAACAAAAGACGCACTTATCAGATAATTCAGTACTAATGCATCCCTGATGAATGATTAAAAGATGCTAAGAGAGAGGTTAATAAAGTCTGGTCATTGCAGAAGGTCTTACATTATTAATTGTAAGTGTTGCTGGGCTGCTGTGACCTTGGGTTGTTGCCTTCTTGTATGCAATTTCCTGTGGAGAAAGCAGCCAAGGCTGGTTTTGCACAGACCATACTGGCTCTCAAGAGGGCAGGTGCAGCCTATTCTTTGAGCTTTATTTGATTTGTATTGATTCTTTCAGCAGGGCAGCAGGTCTGCTTCCGATTCTATTGCCACCACATTCCTGGTTCAAGGTGCCTTCTTGGCTTAAGTGGAAATGAAAATTGAATGGTTTCATCTGCAGAAGGACACGAAGGGCAGAAGGAGGTGAAATAGATATAGTAACTTATAGTCGCTATTTTGTAAATTAAGCATTGGTAATGTCTAGGGGTCAGGCTTCGATGTGCTGCACCCTCCTCTCTCATTGGCACACCGCTCACCCTGCAGAGTCTTTTACCCTTGATGTACTGAGAACAGGTGTGAAAACACAGAAAGAGAGCCTATCTGTTCTGGTATGATAGAACATGGGCACAATCAAGCCTGCATGAGAAAAATGAAGGACGTGAGAGGGCACGGAGGGCTGCAGCTGAGATACTCACGACAAGTGCCAACAAGTACCTAAGTGCCTCCTGCACCATGGAAAGTGCATTTGTTCACTCGTAACCTGTGGAGGAAGTCTAACTGAATTTAGCAAAAGAGTGCTGAGGTAAATTAAGTAACAAATGTGGCAACATCATTTTTCACAATATGAAGGTGGCAGATAAAATATGTCGGTAAGCCAAGCAACACTGCATTCCTATAAACCAAACAGGATGAGGACGTTGGCTGGATCTCCAAACTTCTTCCAGCAACTCAGAGGCAAGAAAGAATTCTTGTCAAGTTCTTCATAAGGAAGTAAGATGTACAAGCACTCTTGGTGACATGCAGGCAGAAGGGCAGATGAATGTTGACAGTAGCTCCAACATTTTTGGTCATAGCAGCAGGAGTGGGAGTGGGCCAAGAGCTAGTAACTACCAAACAGAAAACCAGGTCTAAAGATGATTCTCTAGAACAAACACCTCCAATTTATCTGCATTCAACTTCAAAATGTTATTGATCATCAAAAATCTAACCAAAGCAAGACATTCCTGACCTTTAAGGGGGAAGTCAGAGTAATTACAGCTTTATTGTATCAGGTATTATATACCAACATCGTAGATAAAATGTAAAGCCAAAAGGATGAACTAAAGGAACTAAAAGAGTTAAATAAAGTCCCAGAGCTATGATCTGGCGTGGATGTGGAAAACTTGATTTAGGTTTCATTTGTGGGCCAGGGGTGTCACAAATAGCCCAGGGAGGGGTTCTGGAAGCCCAGGGAGAGCTTTCCAGTTCCTGCAGGGTTGAAAGCTCAACAAACCCTGACAAGAGCATTGGCCTGTCCAGGGCCTGGGGCCTGAGCTTTAGACACAGACTCCTGGTGCCTCCTAAGACCCAGGACACACGTGTGCGGGCCCATCGAGGACTTTCCATGCTCTGCAAGGTATGAAGCTCTGACTGACTTCCAGTCAGATCTGGGGCAATCACAAAGTGATATCCTTTAAGCTTGAGCTCCATTCACTAGCCCTTGGAGTCAAAAAGTGCTCAGGGTGAGGTTTGGCAGACCTGGAAAGAGCTCCTCAGCTCTTGCATTTTGACAGCTATGATAGGTCACAGTCATAGCTCTTGTCTGGGCTGGGGCATGGGCTTGTGGACCGAAGTTCCATTTGCCAGCCTGTGATCTTCCAGACTGCCTAAGTTATGGTTTTGCGGGCCCGCAAGGACTCACTGCTCCAGCAGCCAGAAAAAACAGTAACCCGTAAGAACTTTGGGATGCCCTGCCTGCTGGCTCAGGGAAGAGACCCTGAGGTCAGACTGTGTCTAAGGGGACCAGGGGGACTTGCAGAAGGCTGACATGGTTCCTTGGCACTGCAAGGGAAATAAGCGATTAGAGTCCCCCTGCCAGAAATTAGCTCCAGTGCCCAAGTTTCAGTCACTGGCCTGGGGAGTCCCTCCATACCCACCCTAGATTGTGAGTGCAAACAGAAATGTGCCTGCATTTGGAATGAGTACACTTTAAATCCTTTAACGCAGATCTAGTGAATGGTAAGTCTGGTGCTAGCAACTGCAACAATTCCAACTTTAATAGTATGTGTTAAATTTGCTGCAGTAAAAACAAACTCATACCTGGATTTTGGAATAAAGCTGGCGGTCTGCATTGAGGCAAGATACTTTCTGTCACTGCCTCTCCACACTACCTTGATACTCTTGAATCGGGATCCTGGGTGCGAAGTATTTATACTGAAAAACCTGAATGTCAAAGAAGACTGCTCTCCTAAATACTTCAGCTAGGAATGATGAACTAGGATTCCAGTTCTAATGTGGTGGTTTTCTAAACTCAGACTATGATTAGGAGGGATAACGAGATGCATTTGTATTATGCCACTAGAGATTAAATTCTTGGACCACGCAACTCGAACCAAAGTGAGAGCATTTAGTGAGAATGTTTTCATTACTGAAGAGAGAACACAGTAGGAGGTTCCAAAGCATTTCGATATTGTTGTAGTTTTGACAGTAAATTATGCTAACCAGCGATATGTTGACATTATTCCAATGAACTGCTAAGCAACTTCTGGGAACCCAAGGGTTCTTGTTTCTGGAGTCGGAGAGGGTAGAGTATTGTTGCAAAGCTGAAACTTAAAGCAACTGACAGAAGTGCTCCACCAGAATTGGATCCTGGGGCTTAATATGACTCAAAAAGGGAAACCTCACCTGGCCTGAACATGGAAAGGATTGACTGATTGATATCGCATTCTCAATTCTGTCTGTGGTGGTGCATAGCCATAGTTTGCTGGTGGAGCAGTTGGTCTATTTAAGTCTGATAACGAACAAGACACCTCTATTCTCATTAGTTATGCGACCATGGTTGCTGTACAGGTGCAAGAGGCATTCAGCCAAACGAGTCCGAGGGATGTACTTCAGTATAACGCGATCTTTTAGATCGCGGTACTTTACAATGCTGCCATTACAACGCAAGTCGTTACAACGACTTGCGTTGGTGTGCGTGGATTGAGGATTATTATAATTTTATATTCCAACACCAGCCCACGTAACAGTAGGGAAGGTGTTGGAATATAAAATTACAATATTCCTTATCCAACAGCGCCATCCAGCGCAAGTCGTAGTAACGACTTGCGTTGTAATGGCATCGTTGTAAAGGTAGTGCGGTGTAAACACCGCGTTATAAACGATGTTTCCCGAGTCCGAGCAACAACACCTCTGAAAAGGTCAGCGTGTGTCTACTCATCGCAGACTATTGTTGATAACCTCCAGAATCCCTTCATGCTAAGAATTGGAGATTGCAACTACATCCAATAAACAAGAAACTCCCAGTAAGTGCATTAGTTAAGTTCCCATCTTTTGTATGTACTGCTATTGCATTTGAAATCTTATGTAGATGGAAGGTTGGAAACAGATGGATGGAAGGTTAAGGGAATGGATCATTCTGAGCATTGGCAGTGGCTGTTGATTGGGGGCACCTGGAGGATGCTTGCTCAGATCTTAATAAGACCTCAGTCCTGGTGTTGCTGAGGTCGTATTAGTGGTGAAGATTTGGTGTCCTCCAGCGTCTCTAGCTGAATTCCAAGGAGGACCTGAGCGGCATCTTAACAAGATATTTGACAGAGTTGTGGCTGTTAAAGTGCCAAAGACTGCGACGAGGGATCTTGTGGTTTAGCAACTGAAGCGTGTACTCAAGCTGTGTGACACACCCTGCGGTAATAATAGGCAATTCTTTAACTTTGATGTAGTGCTATTGACCTACGCCACTGACCCATCCACCAACAACAACCAGCTTTGGCTGTGTGCTCACCCAGGTCACCTAAGCAAGACAAACTCAGAGGTCACACCTTCAAGCACTTCCTCATACTATGTTCATTAACTGAAGCTCGAGCACAACAACGTTGAACGTGCTAAAGCATGGCCTTGTACCTCGTCAAAGCATGTAAACACTTGATTGAAAGATGCTACACAAAATACTTCAGTATGTTTGTTGCCTAACTTCCATCACAGTTTGAGGACTATTGATTGTGCATCAAATCAATTGAATGGTGGCAAGAATTACACAAACATGGAAGTAAGTTTTATTAATCTGAAAACAAACTAATTTTGCCTTATTAATTTGTGTTATTAGCAGTAACCAGAACCTGCACAATTGAAAGGGAAAACATATAATAAATATGATTTATTTTGTTGAGATCTGATAAAAACGGATGTATGACGTTACAACGCAGGCTATTACAACGCCTGCCTTTACAACGCGGTTTTTACATCGCAATCCATTACAACGCATAGCGCTTTGGGGTGCTGGATAGTGAAAAGTTTAATTTACTATTCCAACACCAGTCCCCGTGGACACTAGGGAAGGTGTTGGATAGTAAATTAAACTTATTCCCTATCCTAGAGCGCCCCCCAGCGCAATGCGTTGTAATGGTTTCGTTGTAAGGACCGCGTTGTAATGGTAGTGCGTTGTAATAGTTTCGTTGTAAAGGTTGTTCACCGATAACAACACTTCTTACCTTGCTTGGTATACTTCACTTATCATATTCTGTTTTTAATCTTTTTTAATTAATTATGGCAAGTTTGGAGTTTATAACAACACTTTTTACATTCCTTCCTACTCCTGGAGGTCGTCAGTGTTTAGGGGAGACTGGTGTGATGCATTCAAAACTTACATGGAAGCTACTGGGGAAGAGGTAGTCTTACTTAAACCCAAATTGGCTATATTAAAACATAATTTAGGTGTTGAAGGCAGGAAATCCTTACAAAATGCCATGTTCCATCGCATGACCCACTAATGGATGAAGAAGATATTGACACTGCAGAAGATAAATTTTTTTTGCAAGCTTTGAGAGCACTGGAGGATAATTATAAGGCAAAATGTATATTGTTGTGGAGTGTCACTTTTTTTTCTTGAAAAACAAATTGCTGGTGAGACTGTGGAGTAGTATGTTGTGGTATTAAGGACGCTTGCATCCACATGCAAGTTTAAAGAACTGCGTGATGAAATAATCATAGAGCAGTTAGTTAATAGGACTAATAGTAAAAAAATCATGAAAAAAACTCACAGCTGGGGGAAGGGTGGAGGACACTTGTTCAGATCTCAATAAAACTTATCTTCAATCATGGTGATGCTGAGGTCTTATTAACCGCTTATCACCATTACTATTGGATTATTTAGTGAGGTTCTTAGTCTTTAGCAGCCCTGGCTGAATACCTAAGACTATGATCAAACTACACCAGCAACAGGATGTAAAAGCCATGGCAAGGTTTTAGTAGGTGAATGTGCAGAAGGAACATTAACAGCAGAGCATCCAGAGAGGCAGTGCAAGCCCAACCTAGAATGCCTCCCAGGCGTAGCCCAGGCATAGGGCTTGGCGGCTTGGCTATTCCCTTGTCCACTGGTTGGTCTTAGTGGCCCTTAACTCCACACGGTCCAGGTGGAAACTATCCTTTGGAGGACAAGTCCTGCGTAGGAAAAGTCTAATAAGGAACAGATAAAAAGGATGTGACAACGTGTACCATCCAGGGTAACATAGGTCAGAGAATTCTAAATGAGTAAAGGCAAATGACAAAACGTAAGAGTATATTTCCACATGAGGTATTTCCTGGACAAATAAAACCCCTTTAGACAGTTGGGGTTACTTCTTTCCACAAAAACCCAACCCCTCACTGGACTAATAAACCACATGCAATTTGTGCCATTAAGTAGACGAACATAAACAGTAATGATCCATTTTCAAGATGTCATTCACCTTCACAAATTGGAGTAAAGTGATGTTTCCAACATTACATAGTTTCTACTAGCCATGCAAAGGAGGCATTGGTGGAATCTTTGGAGTTCTTTTGAAGAATGATATGATGGAATTAGCCACTTGAAAATGGCATGCTGTGTAATGTTCTATATGTCTCATTGTCAAAAATCTGATCTAAAGAGGTGTTGACATTACAATAGAGGATTTCAGAAAGGCATTATGAGAAAAGTTGAGTGAGAACATGCAGAAACAAAGCAATATGGCAGATGATACACCAGTCAGCGAACAGAGCGCTGTGTGAGCTTTATCAAGACCACTCTCTCTGCTGGCTCATGCTGTTAGGTAATAGGGGCTGGAACTAAGTAATATGTGAGAGCAACATTTCATTCCAAGAATCAAATATTAGCAATTCACAATAACTCCCTGTCTACTTTCAAGAGATGCTACTATCAACTGGGAAAAGAATGGGCTTGGAGTCACCTGACCCTGTTATGTGCAATGCCCTCCTTTTTCCTTGAGAATTCAGACGAGTTAGGTCCATGAACTCACCCACGCACTCCAGTCCAGGAGTCTTAATTTTACCTGTGAGTGCTTACAACTTATAGTAACAAAGAGCCGGCTTGCATCACTGTACTCATACATCTGTTCCGCATCAATGCCTCTGGCCTAGTGCCCAGTGCCTAGTGCTTAATTAGTGTCAGTGGTTGAAACTGCCCTTCATGTTTGGGAACTGGCACTTATGTTTCCTTAGCAAACCTTGATCCAGAGCAAGAAAGAGAAAAACACAAAAGAGGGATAGAAGGAGGAAGAGAACATGGAAAAAAGTGATGAAGTGAGAAATCAAACATAAAAAAAAATCTGCAAGAGTGAGATAAAGTGGCAGGGAGTGTCTAGTGAAGTTTAAAGAGGCAAGAGGAGGAATCAAGTCTACGCAGCCTTGGTATTCAGCATCCTGACCTTTGATAAAGCTTTCCATGGACTTGGATCCCAGCATTTATTCTTTTTGAAAATTAAGAACTGCTGTGGAGCGGTGTGATCTCTGGACCACGGAGAGACACAGAAGAAGCACATTGAGGGGCTGAAAATCTCAGAAGAAGCACGAGGAAGTAAAGAGCTTGGAATGGTTTGGAGATGCTGATGTTAGCGATTGGGGTCAAACCTCTGTGACCCTCTCACTAAATCACAGGCCGGGTAGCAAACTTCTATCCAGGAGAAACTTTCCCAATTCCTTCCTTGACATTTTGATCAAATCTCTCAAACAGGGCATAAACACTCTCAGAGAGACATGAGAACAGGCTATCTTACCAAAAGCTAAACAGCAAAAAACATCTCTGCTATCGAGACTGGCAAGCTAGAAAGAGGCAGGATAGCGGATCGATTATGCCTCTTATATTCTGCAAACTACTCTTCAGTACTCAGCAGGATTTAATTTTATTTTATAGCATGCTAGATTTTATTAACCATCGCATTGATAACTACCAACCCTAATTACCTCATGAACAAAAGACTCAGAAAACTGCAGCACTCAGACATCTGCTTCCATGTATACAAAATCTATGTTTTGAACAATTTTGAAAGAAGTCCACATGATCAGGAAGAACCAGACTGAACACGTAGCTAAATTCAAAACCTTGCCTCAAAAGGTACACTCTTTTGAAAAGCAATTGAAGTAAGTCTTTTTTTAAACAAGCAAAGAAGTTAAGATAACAATCATGCAACTAGCAAACACTATGAAAGAGCATTGAGCAAGCGCTAATCAGCAGGTTACATCTCTGGCATGGAAATAAGAGGAACTGTAGAATCGCTCATGTCGATCTAACCTTTGTACTGTCGCCATTATTGAGGGAACTGAAGTAGCAAGTACCCACATGATTCCAAGGATTACTAATCTCATAAAATGATACATTCTTGATGAAGATTCAGACTCTGTAATATAATCAAATCAGAACCTCTCTGCAGCTAGGGCACATAGGGTTCCAACTGGTCTATCAAAACTAGGCGGGAAACCTCGCACAATTATTGTCTTTTTCCAAGACTTTAATACCAAAGAGAAGATTTTAACCCTTCTGCAGGGGCAGGATGGTCAGAGGAAGGGGTTAGCACATCATCGGAGGCAAGTAATTTAGACACTGATGCTGAAGAAAGTGACAAAGCACAATCTATAACAGCAAAAAAAATTAATCAACGCCTTAGTACACAAAGATGAGAAAGAAAGGACCTGAAGTGGGATTACTCATCTGCGACTCAGCTGTCCGGTCCCTTGTCTGGCACAACCCTCCTACAGGCTAGTTTGGTTCCCCCTACATTGGAAGTACTACATCAGTCTATTCTATCGCACAGGGAAGAAACACACCAAGACAGCCAGAAAGCGCAGGCTGCTTTGCAAAAAATGCAAGGGGTTGTTAGGAAGCTCTCCAAATCCTGTGTCAATATAGGGGGAAGGGTGACCAATCTCGAGGCAAGAATCATCTCTACGGAAGCAGAGGCTTCAGGCGCTGCAGCCCAGGCAGAGCACAAAGCTCCAAATCAAAGATATTCAATGGAAACTTGAGGAGTTTGAGAACAGACAGAGGAGGAACAATCTCAGGGTGTTAGGGATCCCGGAGGGGGTTGAAGTGTCCGACACCAGGACATATATAATTGGGCTATTTAAATCTTCGTTCCCCGAGTTATCAGATTGGAATTGGGCAGCAGAAGTCCAGAGAGCACATCGCACTCCTTTTAAACCAAGGATACAAGCAAACGAAGGAGCCAAGCCACATGCAATTCTTGTGTTCTTTGGCAATTTTCTCCTCCGTCAGGCAATCTCAGATAAGGCAAGACCCGATTCTAAGAGAATAAGTGGGGAGGTTTCATTTTTTGTGCGCCCAGATTTCTGTCACACCACGGTGGAGAGACAATGGAGGTTAAGGCAGCTCATAAAACCCTATCAGGAGAAAAATATCCAGGTCTATTTGATAAATCCAGCTCAGCTCAAAGTGATCCATGATGGGCAGGCACGTTACTTCACGTCGGAAATAAAAGGAATATTTGGACACTATGGACAAATAAAGTTATGATTGTAAAAAAAAGGGGGGGGGGAGGAAATTTACGATACAAGGCTTTTTATATCTAAAGTGATGTAAGCTCGTACCCCGTAATGTAAGACGTTTTTTCCCTAGAATCTCCTTAGAGTTAGTAATAGCGGTTAAAAAAAAAAAAGTTTAAAAGAAAAAGAAGAAAACTCGTTTAGGAAAGACGAATGAGTTTAAAAATAGGAAAGTAATGGAGAAGGGGAAATAAAAGGAAAAAGGGTAATGCCATGAATGTGTAGAATTAGACCTATGAATTAATAGGATTAGTCAGGGTAATTTAAGACAATCTTGGAATAGGATCAGCCATGTCACTAAAGCTGCGAACCTCCTATGCACAGACCAAGGTCTGAGTGCTTCAACGGGGAGGTGGGGGGCCACGATAGAGGGAAAGGAGAAAGACGGGGACGGGGAGGGGTCAGAGGACTGGGTAGGGGGGGCAGGGAGGTGGAGAGGGTCACGGGGAGGAAACGAATACCCGGTATTTTATAGAAAGATAGTTGAAGGTTCTGTAAATTAAACAGTCGATTAATGAGAGTAGTAATGGATGGTCCAATCTTATAAAGGAGAATGGGAAAGCTTAAGATATACACTGTGAACATAGGGGACTTAAATGATTGGGGGAAGAGGCAACGGCTGGGGGAATTCATTAGGTAAAATTATTTTGATTTGGTCTGTCTACAGGAGACCCATTTACCTTGGGCAAAAAGAAATGTACTGAATATAAAAGGATATGATTTATTGGCTTGTTCTTCCCAAACCTCTACCACCAGGGGCGTAGCAATATTGGGTAAGGTTGCTCTTGGTGGTGCGAAACTCAAAATAACAGACACCCTTGGGAGATGGGTAGTGGTGGAGCTTGGAATTGGAATTACCTTGTGCACAATATATGGATCTAATCAAGATGTTCCCGAAATTTTTGATCACCTGGAAGTTGAGTTGACGACATGGCCGAGTCCTATGATATTATGTGGAGATTTTAATATTGCCGCTGACCTTGTTTTGTTTAAATCATTTTTATTAACTTTTTCTTTTGTTTGTTTGTGCACATTGGTCAATAAAACATACAGTCAGCATGATACTCATGTAACAGAGAAATGAATTGCCAAAGGTTAGGTACACTTGGCCTGATTACAATATGGTGATGAAAATTCAGAATACATCAATTTCATTCAAGTTTACAACAGTGCCTTAAGCAAAAGCAGGGTAGCGCTGCCAAGGTGCGGCTTTGGGTAATACGCAAGGAATATAATTAGCAGTGCATATAGGTAGGGCATCACTGATGCAACAGGCGGAGAAAAGGAGGAAAGAAAACAGATTGCCAGCGACAGTGTACAGCTGAGGTGATAGCTTCATGACAATGAAAAAGTCAGTGCGCAGTAATTACAACAAAGCTTGCGGCAATATCGCAGGAAAGACAGAGTGGTGCTGACAGGCCGCAGCATCAAGTAATGTGCGAGCAATGTAGGAGCAGTGCAGTTCAAACGTAACCGGGGACATGGGGCACAACAAAATGAGGGCAACGAAAGCGAACGAAGGATAGGATAGAGCCGCGTAAGACCTGCCGCCATAGCTAAATTCGCTGGAGGACCTCAAACACCCCTAAGACTCAGCAGTAACGGAGTTCCACGGCAGAGGGGTAATGGCAGACTGGGTAGTGGTGTCAGTCCTGAGCTGCATTGGCGGGGGGCACCCTGAGTGATAGCCCTCTGTGATGCAGGCAGGGGTCCGTGTCTGTGTCCACCCCTGAGAGCTTGGAGACCATTGCATCCCACTGAGGCTCCAGGGGGAACATACGAATGCCAAGTAGATCCTCTCTGTGCAGCACCGCACCCTCAGCCCTCGCCCAATTAGACAAGGATCGGCACCAAGCAAGAGGGTGAGGTGGTAGGGGGGATTTCCAGCACTTGGTGAGTAGGCGCTTGGCTGCTATGAGGCCAAGGTCAAAAAAACGTGTAGCTTCTCTATATTTCTTGTTACTACTAAAAAGATGCAGTATATGACCTTCCCATGTCATAGGAATGGTGCGGGCTGTGCAGCTTATGAGGGTGTTTGTCACAGTGCGCCAGTAGTCAGTCCGGGTCGAGCATCCCCAGTGCATATGCATCAAGTCAGCATCTAATTGCTGACAGCGGGGGCAACCCGCATCTATGCGGAGGAAGTACCTGTTTATGTGAGCCGGGGTAAGTGCATATACATCAAGTCAGCATCTAATTGCTGACAGTGGGGGCAAACCGCATCTATGCGGAGGAAGTACCTGTTTATGTGAGCCGGGGTAAGGTATGAAAAATGGTATCTGCCGGAACCGTTGATTTCATGGGATGCGGGTAGGACCGCCACGGGCAGCTAGCCATTCCCTATCAGTAAACGTTCTGCCCAGAGCCCCCTCCCAGTGAAGCCGAAGACGAGTGAGATCTGTTTCCGTATGTTGTCAAAGAGAGGATGCGTACCAGCGCGTAAGGTGTTTCTCCCTCCCCATCACGTGTAGGTATTGCAAGGTATGATGTATGGGAGGCTCCTGGACGAGCGTACCCCATTTGGACACTAATGAGGCTATGAGTGCTCTGTGTAATAAGAACTGTCCTGGAGGTATATTTTCTCCTACTATGAGGTCCTGGAATGGAATAAGAGCGCCTTCTTGAAAGAGGTCCCCCATGTCTTGCACCCCCTCTGAAGTCCAGTGATGTAACTCCGCTGCCGTCGTGTAGGTGTCCCCCTGTGGAGTCCCCAAAAGAGGGATGGCAGGTGCGTATGGGACGGTGGCTCTAGTGAGGAAAAGGCACCTACGAAGGCATTTGTGTGCTACAGTGAGGAGGAAAATGTCCTGAGGCCTAAATGTGGAGCAAGGATGGAAAATCTGTAGTAGGGTTTGTAGTAGTAGCGGGGGTTGCAGAGAGGCCGTGTCTGGTAGATAACGAGAGGACATCCACCTGGCGACCTACTGCAGCTGGGAGGCCAGGTAGTAATGCTCAAAATTGGGCACTGCAAGTCCACCCAGTTCGGCAGGTAGATAAAGCTTTCCCATGGGCACTCTGTGGCGAGCAGTCCCCCATATGAAATCTCATACTACTCTTTCCCACTGCTTAAAGAAGGGGGGTAGATAATGAGGGGTAGCGTGGCAAAATAGTAAAGGAGGCGGGGAAGGACCACCATTTTAACCAGCGCAGCCCTACCAGAGATTGCCAACGGGAGAGTCTTCCAGAAACTCATCTGAGATCGAAACGCCGTGGTAGCTCGGACCACATTCCCATCAAAGAGGTCGGCTTTGGCGCGATAAACTTGAACTCCTAAGTAAAAAAAAGGGTTGGTGCACCAGGTTACTACCTCCGAGTGTGAAGCCCGGGTTCAGTGTATACCCCTGGAACGGGGAGATTATGGACTTTGACGGATTGACTCTCAGCCCGGAGGCTCGCGCAAAGTGGCTAAGGGCTCAATCGAGGGAGGGGGGAATATCATGAAGATCCCTGGCGTATATTAACAAGTCATCGGCATAGAGTGAAATGGTGTGAGTGCTATCGCCCAGTTCTATTCCCATATCAACATGCGTGCGGATATGAGCCACCAGCGGCTCCACCGCTAACGCAAACAGCAGCGGGGACAGCGGCCATCCCTGCCACGTCCCACGCCACACTCGAATCGGGTCATAAATATATGGGCCCGTCCGAACCCGAACCGACGGTTCACAGTAGAGCAATCGGACCAAGCTGAGGAAATAGGGGCCGACTCCAAAGCGAACCAGAGCAGCAAATAGAAAGTTCCAGGCAAGATAGTCGAATGCCTTCTTTAGGTCTAATACCATACAACCGGAGCGCGGCCAGATGGTTGGGGCATATTCCACCAAGGGAAAGTAGCGACGTAGGTTCAGGGCCGTGTTGCACTGTGCAACAAAGCCATTCTGTTCAGAGTGTACCAGATCAGGGACTAACGGAGCTAGTCGATTGGCGAGTAGCTTTGCCAGGATCTTATAATCTGAATTTAATATTGCAATCGGCCGGTATGAAACAGGCAATGTGGGGTCCTTACCAGGTTTCAGCAAAGACACCACATTAGCGGTACGCATGGTGGGGGGTAAGATTTCTTCCGAGATTGCCTCCAGAAACATCGAGTGCAGCTCCGGCACCAGATGCTCCGCGTAGGCCTTGAAGAATTCCGTCGGAAAACCGTCTGGCCCCGGAGGACAAGGCCCGTAATGCATCCCGCACTTCATCTACTACTATAGGGGAATCCAGTTCCAGGGACTGGTCCACCGTCAGCGTGGGTAACTCCACTGTGTTCAGGAAGGATCCCACATCTTGGGCATTGCCCGTCAGTAGAGTATCATATAGACGGGTGTAGTGCCAGGTCATCACTGCGTGAATGTCCCCCTGGGTGTTGCGCTCCCGACCAAGGTCGTCAAGTAAGAAGTGTATGGGGCGCTGGGGGTGTTCCTGCCTAATCAAATAGGCCAGGAGTCTCCCGGCTTTGTCCGCCGTCGAGTGTGAGCAGATCGAGTGTGCTAAATAGTTATGACAGCGCAGGCGATCGAGGAGTACCACGCGCTCGGTGTGGGCAGCAGCAAGGTGTCGCTGCCTTGTCGGGTTGGTGACAACTTGCGACTCAAGTAGAAGTAATCGTCCTTCAATGTGGGTCATTGAAGTGTCTAGTTGTCTACGAATACTCCAAGTCTGCCCCAGACAATGGCCCCTAACCACCACGTTAAAGACCTACCACTCAGTGAGAATCGAGTCTGCGGAACCGGTATTAACCGCAAAATAGTTGGCTATTGCTCCCTCCAGTGAGCCTCAGTAGAGGGAGTCCTCCAGGGCTGCAAGTCTACAGGTACCAGGTCGGAACCGGCGGGGGTGGCGCCTCCCAGGCCAGGTGCATCAACAAGGGATTATGATCGGAGTGTGTCCGACCAAGGTAATCCGTCGCTCGTATCAAGGGGAGAAGGGCTGCGGATACGAGTATTCGATCAAGGCATACATGTAGTTTATGGACTGGGGTATAGAAGGAGTATACCCTGGAAGGAGGATGATGTTTTGGCCAAACATCTGAAAGGGCCCAATGTCCTAGCCACGTTTTTAAAAGGTGAGCGTTGGAGGAAGCCGTAGTGCTAGTAAGGGGGGAAAGGAACGGTCAAGGGAAACATCATGCACTGCATTAAAATCCCCACCCAGGAGCCACGGGATGTCCCTCCATCGGAGCAATATCTCTGAGAGATCGCCCAAAAAGGTGCCCTGAGCAACGTTGGGGGCGTATAAAGCGCCCAGCAGTATCGGTTGACCGTTCAGCCTGCCATTTATCAGGACGTACCACCGCATTGGGTCTTCCAGAACTTCCTTTTCTTCCCACGGGACCCCAGCTTTAACACATATCATCACCCCTCTAGCCATGGACGAGTAATTGGTGCTGTATATCTAACCACACCAATGCCGGCGCAAGCGTGCGGCTTCAGTAGTTACTAGGTGTGTTTCCTGTAAAAGTGCTATACTTGTCTTGTGATGCTGTAAATAGGCATAAATGGCATAGCGCTTAGAAGTTGTCTGGATGCCCTTAACATTCCAAGTTAGGACGTGTAAGTCTGTCATCGGGGCTACTAAGGCCAGTGTGTCCAACCAGGGGGTTGCAGGGCTCCCTATGTGAAGGACTCTCTTGGGCGGAAAGAACGGGAAGGCGGCAGGTCTGCATGGGTGGCGACTCGTATCGTTCGACTGTGGGGGGAAAGTAGACCAGTGAGTAAGAGGAGGCAACGTATGGACCTTCCCCTTCAGTTATCGCCAATAAAACAGGAGGTAGAGTATCGTAAACAATGGTACAAGAAAAGACATGGACTGAGCCACCACGGTGCCCTAGCAGGCTTATACAGCCCAAGGCCATTATCGCTGGTGCCTCGGGGGAAAAATGACCTGAGAGAGGAAATAACCAACATATGCCGCGCTCCAGCCAAACGTCGGGGGGTGAGGGGGTCCATCACGCAGCCGCCAGAATTAAGCAAACAAGTCCTGAAGTAGTATGATAGTCCAACATGCACTTAAAGTTAACATCAGATAATGCCATCTGCGGTTTGTGGGGTGACACCCCAGAGTGAGGGGAAATCTGCGTGCAATGACCCCTCTGGTGTGGTTTCAGGAGCACCGGATCAAAGCGGAGAGGCAACAGAGTCCGCTGGGGATGGAGATCTGGGGGGCTGGAGGGCCGCCGTCGCTCGCAGGGCCCCCTGTCGCTCTAATCTGATTTGGTCGGGGCCGGGGATGGTCACTGCATGCCTCATGCTCCTGGCCCTTCCCCCTCTGCGCCTGCCACCGCGAGAGCACTCACGAGGCCAGGACTCATCAGACGATTTGGGCGCCATCGCCAACCCCTGTTCCTCGAGCCATTCCCATGCCTCAGCAGGGGAGTCCAAGTATTTAGTAGCACCCTCTCTGATGACTCGCAGGCGGGCCAGGAAGAGCAAGGAGTAGCGGAGGTCCAGATCCCGGAGTTGTTGTTTCACTGCGTAAAGGTGGCTTGCCTCCTCTGCACCTGTGCTGTGTAATCTGGAAAGAGAGAAACAGATACGTTTTGGATGTTTGCCCAACTCCCGCAGAATAGCCTCCCTGTCTCTGAAGTTCATGACCCTGAACAGGAAGGGGCGAGGGCGCGCCCCAGGAGGGGGCCTGCAGGGAGGTATTCGGTGGGTTCGCTCCACCATGAACTGTGGGGAGAGCAATCCAGGTGGCATGAGCTCCTTCATCCAGGTCTCCGTGAAGGTCTCCGGGTTCTGCCCCTCCGCTCCCTCAGGAAGATTGACCACGCGCACATTATTCCGGTGTGAGCGACCCTCCGCGTCGTCCACCTTGTCCTCCAGGGTGCAAACCGGATCCAGGAGATCTTGAAGCACGGAGGAGCAATTCTGGGCTCTGGGTTGAAGGTCTGCCAGTACGGCCTCCGCATCCCGCACTCGGTCTGAGAGTTTGTGCTGGTCGGCCCGGAGAAGTGTGAAGTCCGAGGTAATAGTGTCCATGCGGCCCTCCAAGGATGCACGGGTCAGGTCCAGGGCGCCGCCGATGCGCTCCACCGCCGCCAGCACAGAGTCTAGTTTGGTGGCAATGTCAGATGGGTCCATTTCTGCCGCTGCCCCGGAGGTCGTGAGTGATGCCCCAGCCGGGCCCCCTGAAGGTGTATCACGAGAGGGGTTGTTGCGTAAGCGGCCCATGGCGATCGCTCTTCATAGGCCGCAAGATTGAAACACTCCGTCAGCGGCCGCGCCAGAAGGCAAGGCTCCAAAAACGGGTCACCGTTGGCACAGTAAATAATGACCACAGCAGTAGGAAGGGTGACACTGTGTGCCAGTATTAGCTCCAGAGACAGCAAGGCACAAACACAATCCCCCCTCCAGAGCTACAGCGAGCGCGGCCACTCAGTCCCAACACCGCTGTGACTAGGGCCCTGGGCCCGACCGACCCCCGGGGCCCCACCTCACACGGGCTCCGCAAACCAGGAACCCTGTAGGGGCTGCAACGGGCGCCCAGGCAGTGGGGTCTCCACAAGAGCCCTAGGCCCGACCAGCCCCCGTGGCCCACATCAGCCAACCGACTAGCCGGAGCAGCTGCGTTGTAATCAGGCAGGGGGCCCCCAAGGCCCGACCGACCCCCATGGTCCCCTACTGCCACCAGCCGGCGCCACCAACGCTCCCCGCAGGCCCACCTCAATGGTGTATGTTTCATCCAGCAGCTCCAGCGTGGCCTGCACCAGCCTCCACCCCAGAAGGCCAGGCCCCGGAAAGGGCCACCACTGGCCCAGTGGACAACGACTGCTGTAGCAGGAAGGGCGACACAGCGCGCCAATATGGGGCCTAGGGGTAGCAGGATACAGGCAGCAACCACCTCACTGCAGCCACAACAAATGCAGCCACTCAGCCCCAGCAGCATGTAGGTGAGGGTCTCTAGGCCCGACCGACCCTCGTGGGCCGCAATGTCAAGAGATCTGCAGGGGCCGCAGCATGCGCTCAGGCAGTGGGGCGTCCCCCTGCAAGGAGCCTCCACAGGAGCCCAAGGCCCGACTGACCCTCATGACTCGCCCCGGCTGTCAGGTCAGCAGTAGCAGTCGCGTTTTGGGCAGGTAGGGGGCCCCTAGACCCGACCGACCCCCATGGTCCCCCACCGCTGCCAGCTGGCACCCTAAGCTCCCCTTGCAGTCCTACCTCCATGGTGCCGGCCTCACTCCAGCGCCGTATTGGCAGTCTCTGCTGCCTCAGCTCGCCTCGCTAGGACCGGGCCTCTCCCACAAGCCGCCCTGTAATCTCTGCCGCCACCGGACAACAGAGAGCATGAGGCGCCCCTCACAGTCCGCGATACTACTAGGGCAGGGGCCAGCGGCGTCAGGAGGATTGCGGCACCAAAGTCACCCCACACGGGCAGTAGCACGGCCACGCTATCGGGCCCAGATCATAACCACGCGGCAGGCCGCAATGCTCGGGACCGCTGCGGAGCAGTTCCAGGGCCCGGGCAGGTCTTCCCCGGCAGCGCAGGTTCGGCTCGCAACAGCAGGCATGTACAGGGGCCAAGCAGAGTCCCATAAACGCAGGATGCACAGGATAACCAGGGGATACGATACGGAGCGTTAGTAATACGCGTCCACCATCTTCGGTGCCTGGCCACGCCCCCACCGCTGACCTTGTTAATAATAATGTGTATGCTGGGCAAAAACCCAAAGTATATCGTGCTCTGAACTCCTTAATCACCAGCCATGGGCTGGTAGATGTTTGGGGGAACAAAGAACCAAACAAGTCAGGATTCACATATTTTTCATGACAGCACAAAAAAATATACAAAGTTGGATTATTTTCTGATATCTGCGACAGTAATAAAGAAAGCAAGGATTGAGAAATTGCCAAAAGTAATATCGGATCATAATCCACTAGTATTACATTTAGAAACCGAATCCCCTAATAAGAGCTACTCAAAATGGACCTTCAATAGGAAGGTATTGGTCAATCTGAAATATTTAGAATGTATGAAGAAATGGGCCCAAGACTTTTTTGATATGAACCGATATAGCGCCTCTCGGAATACAGTCTGGGACTCATTTAACGCCGCTCTCAGAGGGCAAATAATCAGTTTTATTGCTAGGGCAAGGAAAGAGGCTCAGACGGAAAATTACAGATTGCTAAGAGAGTTAATGATAGCAAAGGAACAACATACGGACGATATAGGTCAGGGAAAATTTGTTCTAGAGGCACAGCACAGGATCCTGACCATAAAATCCGAGCTGCATAAATGGTTAGCTCAGAAAGCTGCAGATGATTATCAAACTCATAGGGGCAAGTTTTTTGAGACGGGAGAACAGGCAGGCAAACTCTTAGCGCTACAAATTAGACAGGAAAGCACCAGAAATATAATCATCGGATATACGGGAGGAGGATCAGGTGTATACGGAGCCTAAAAACATACTTAAGATATTCAAGGACTATTATCAAAAGCTGTATAAAGAAGAGACTCCTACGGAAGCTTCCAATATGGAGGATGTGGGAGTAGGCCCCAGTTAGATAGTCAGACAAAAGAAGTAGAGAAAGATTTCTCGATAGAGGAAATAAATGAAGCTCTTCAAGAACTGTCACCAGGAAAGGCAGCCGGCCCCGACAGCATTCCCCTGGAAGCCTATAAATGTATCCAGAGTGTGATCGCCCCTATTATGTTAGATTTATTTAGTGGTATATTATATACTGGTAAGCTCCCAGAATCCTGGAAGGAAACTAGCATAGTAGTGTTCCATAAAAAAGGTAAACCAAAGGATAACCCAGCATCTTATCGTCCAATATCCCTCATTAATGCAGATACTACAGTATACTCAAATGTGCTGGCGAAGAGGTTGGGAAGGGTCATTGGCGGATTGGTCTCCCCGTGGCAGCATGGTTTTATTCCAGGGCGCGGAACGACCGAACATATAAGGCGGATCATCACACTTTTCGATATACAGGCGGGCCCAGGGAGCCGTGTGGCCATGATCCTTCTTGACGCAGAAAAAGCCTTTGACCGAGTAATGTGGACGTATTTGTGGGGGATATTGGAACAAAAGGGGTTTGGCCCAAGAATATCTAATAAGGCCATTAAGGCAATGTACTCGGACCCAAAGCCCAGAATACAATTAATTGGGGGCAGCTCTGATAATATCTTTATTTCTAGAGGGACAAGACAGGGCTGTCCCTGCTCACCGATATTGTTCGCCCTATATATCGATAGAGAGAATATTGAGGTGTCAAGACATTAAGCCTATAGTCACCAATGGCTTTGAGACCAAGTTGTTGGCCTATGCAGATGACCTGGCTATACTAACTCCGGATCCAGTTAGAGCTATTAGTGCAATTACTAAGATTGCCAGGGAATTTGGGCAGAGGTCTGGTTATTTGCTGAATGAATGCAATACCCAGATAGTCTGCACTGATAATATCAAGATGTATAGAAAGTGAAATCTATTTAGGGGTCAGAATTAATCCAGCAATTGATACAATAATAAAGGTTAATTGTGATCCTCTGGTTAAGTCAATCTCAGCGGATCTAAAAAGGATAGATGGTATGCATCTGTCTATAATCGGGAGGGGCAACGTATTAAAAATGACTATGCTCCCTAAAATGTTGTATTTGTTCCAATCTGTTCAACTCATGAACGACGAATCAATTATGAAATCAATTGAGTCAACATTTATGAATTTCATGTGGCAATTTGAGAAAATGTAGACGTGCCATGAAATATCTATCTCTCCCGCAGGCAAGGGGAGGGCTGGCAATTCCGAATGTTAGATTTTATCAGTGGGCCTGCCTCTTGAGTCAATTGGCAATATTACTCGACCCGGAAAGGAGTCAAACAGTTACGGTAGCAAGTAGTTACACCCTCCCAACAATATTTGAGCTGATGCTAGGTAGAGAAGCCATAGGGCTCTTGCTCCGTAAAACAGACAGGCGATATTACAAGAAAATGCGGTACAAGGTAATGGTAAGCGCCTGGGAGGTTTGGAAGGAAATACAAACTTTGGCAATCCCAAAAATAAATTATTACACCCCTCTCTGGAAAACAAGTGTACTGCCGCAATTATTATATGATAGGATGGGTAGGATCTGGGATAAGAAAAATTGGTGATATATTTGAAGGAGATCAATTGTTGAGATTTAGCACCATACAGCAGAAATGTGGGCTTCCTGCAAGTCAAGGCTTCAAATTTATACAAATTCAGAAAACCTTATGGGGTTTTAGGCGACGAATCTCTCCGGGGGGTATAATTAATCTGATTGAGTACTTAATAGGGGGTGGAAGTAAAATAAAGATGATATACAGTTCCCTACTCCTGAATGTACAAGATGATATGGAAAAATGTATAGCCACCTGGGTAATTAAATTAAATGATCCTGATATAGATATGTATAAGGCGCTGCACTTAGCAGAAAAGTTATTCCGCTCTACTAATTTAAGAGCCCAACATTATAAAACCCTCTTTAATCTCTATTTTACTCCAGCTAAATTGTATGATTGGGGTAAGAGAGAAGACGACAAATGTCTGAGGTGTGGAGAAGGGCCGGACCATCTGATACACATGTTTTATCAATGTGAAAAACTAAGTGTAATTCAAGGAGAGATTGGGGTCTTTTGGGAGGGGCTGCTAGGATCTAAGATCGACCTATCCCCTACCCTAATGTTAATGGGGCATGATAGCAGCTTGGGCCTCAGTAAGGAAGAGGAGTCCTTTGTTTTTATATGTGCTGCAGTTCTCAGGATACTTCTAGCAGCAGGATGGAAGGACCCCATTGCACCACATGTGTCAAATGTGGCTGGCATGCCTCCTAGGGATACATAATCTGGAATCTTCCCTATATACAAGGAGAGGTAGGAAGCTGAGGGAGTTGGGGTCGAGAATTTGGGCTCCCATCAAGAGATGGAGAGATAATGTTCAGTGCCCTCCTACTATCGAAAGCGAGGGAGTGGGCTAGGAGACCCGGCCAGGTATGACACAATATGCTTCTAGGCTAAAGGTGACTGGCTGTAGTCATATTAAGTCTTGAGCAATAGTATTGAACGTCTGATGGTATATACGTCTCTGTTTGAAGGAAGCTTCCCTATGTTGACAAGGTTGCTTTTACCATTGATTGAACTGCAAGACAATTTAATTTTATCTATGTTTTCTTTTCATGTTTTATCTCTCACCAACCATATTAACTGTCTAGAGAACCTTTTGGTTTTATGTACTAGCTGGATTCTATATTTTATACTTTTTAGTACAGAATGAATTGTAAAATGTATCTATAATTGGTATGCCGGGTATTTAAAAATAAATAAATAAATAAATAAATAAAAATAAAGAGATCAATTAAAAAAAAAGAGAAGATTTTAACCATTTCTATGGAAAGTCACCTCTCCTCCACTCAGAAAGAATACACGGTCTCCATTTTCCAGATCTGGAAAATGAGAGCCCTAATCCCAGAATTCAGTTCTCTCTCTCTCTATCACTGCTAATCTATTACCTGGAGCCTCACTTAAAATAAACAAACACAGTGCTTGTCTGACTTTTATGGGTCCCTTGCAAGTCAAGCATTTCCTATCTGAATGCCTTTAACCAGTCAAATACTGCTTGACTCGACAGGATGACATTCTGCAATGATATATTATATCTAATAATGGTCATTACAAGCCAGCCAAATTTGCTGCATGGGGAGGTTGGCAAATAGGGATACCCCCCAAATATCTGGGATGTATCCTAACACACTGAAAATATATTTCCATTTCCATACTCTCTTGCACAGTAGATAGGTCAGGGAGGGAAGAAGAGATGGGAAAACAGTGACAGAATCTATTAAATTAATGTCTTCTGTTCTCCTGATCTCACAGTGTTTTATTTCCATATACAATGGTTAGAATTCTTAGCTGGTACATGCATGGCACTTCAACTGCATCCTGAATACCTAGTCCTTTTAATCCTACCATACTGGACGTATGAAACAATCTAGACTCAGCATTGCTGAATGATGAGTACTCTTAGTCTCTTTGACATCTGGTGACACCACAATGTGGGTTGTAGGGGTTACACTTTTCTTCCAAACCCCATATCAACATTGCTGTTTTGATATCAGTCAGTCAAAATACTTTTGTTCCGATGATAACCATAAAGGTATAACGTCAACAAAAGTGCAAATACATACAAGCATATATGCAATATAAAATCACAAAGGATAAAAACATGTATGTGTCAAAATTCATAATACTGTCTTGTAGCGCTTGGGGTCTGGCTATATTGTGGTGATCAAGATGAAACATAGATGGAAAGTAAAGGATCAACACATGCAAACATATTAACAATATAAAAACATGAAAGATAAAAGCATAACAGTAAAAAAAACAAATTATAATCTTGTAGTGCTTAAGGTGTAACCGTGATGTAAGGGTCAAGACAAAGCTCAGATTAGACAGACATGTACGAAATGGCCACTGAGAAAACAGATTTCTCTGGACCTATTAGACTTCTCATGTCTTCTGATTCTAATAGTTTGTCGGATGAAATGGCTAAACAGCGTTGTTCCTAATCTAAAAGCTGTAAATGGTGCAGGATTTCAATATGTGATCTAGCGCCATATGTGACCAGCACTAGACGTAAAAATTGTGCTCAAGGACGTACATAAAAACATACAATGTACAAGCATAAAATGTACAAGCAATTGCTTGGAGATATTATCACAGGGGCAAAGAAGGGATAGGCTACCAGAAAGTTCAAAGTGCTAAGTCTGAAACTTGTTAGGTAAAATCAATGTTCTGGGCTCAAGATCCACAGTAAGTATGGTTCCATTCCTTCTCAGAGTTTTATTTCTAAATAACGGGAGACCAAACTCATGGATAAACATTTTGAAAGTCTGGCCTGATATCCATGTTGGAAAAAAAAGGTATTTTGCCCACGTTTTAGACTATTATCAATTTCTTTAGGGGAATAAACTAAATCTGTCAGACTAAAGTCGGAGAAGGCCCTCTTAACATAAGCTAACCAAGGATTCCATGCAGCCTTGTCTTAAACAGTCTTCAACGACCGATCGTGAAAGGGAAGTATGCAGTGAGAGCCAAATCTTAAGCCAAAGAAACAGCAGAGAAGCCTTGGCCATATCGTCCAGAAAAGGAAGTCGAAGTTCCAAATGAACAATAAGGCTGGTAGTACTTCTAGAGGAGGCCAACAGTCTGCACAGGAATTCATTCTCAATCATTTGTTAACTACCTGGGTGAGTATAGTCCCAGACACCCGCCCGCCCCACAGAAAGGAATTTGCTTTTATACAAGGTAACTATTTCTTTAATGGCCTTATGGCCAAGTTTCTTAAAGAACCTAAAAATTGCATCTATGACCCAACTCACATTGACCGCCAGCAAGACCCAAAGGTAATTAAAGCTCTGATTCTTAATAATTGGGAAGCCATCTATGTTGTATGTACGAGAGCGGTTTATTTTTGGTCCTCGTGTCATTATGTGTGATTTCTAGTGATTTTTTTTAAGGTTAGGCTCTCCCATAAAAACGTTAAAAGAGTCGGGAAGCAGCTGCAGCCTATTTGCGGTGCAGGTGATTAACACCGAGGGGCATATTACCAAGGGTGGCGATAGGCAATTATCGCCGGTTTAGCGGCGATAGTTAGTCTATCGCGCTATTAGCAAGCTGTCGCTAACTGATGTTAGCGACAGCTTTTAGGCGATAGCGAGCGGTTTGGGGCCCGCTTTGCATGTCTGCGATATTTATCGCTAATGACATGCAAAGTGGGCGTACCCAACCTGTTAGCGACTGAAAGCAGTCGATAACGTCGCTATCGCCTATTAGCAAGGCAGGCGTAGCGTTGGAAATATTCCCGCTATCGCAAAAAACCAACGCCTGTTCAGACCAGTTCTTAGCCATGTTATCCAATGGGAGGTGGATAACATGGCTAAGAGCATTTCGTCGCTAATGCGTGAATATCGCTGTATTCTCAGCGATATTCACACATTTCGCCTGATTTTTATCGCTTTTGAGATAAACCTTGCTAATAGCAAGTTATCTCAGCGATAATAACCGGTGATGCGCGGCGATAAAAATATTGCCGCTAACCCTACTTAGCGATAAATATCGCTACTTGTTGGTAATATTCCCCCGAGTCATTTGCGCAAAGTCCTGGGCGGTTCCCAAACACAGGGTGGTGATCCTTGCTTCTTATCATAAGCTCCGACTCTAGAGCATTTATATACAAAAGAAATAAAGAGGTAGCTAAAATAAAACCTTGTCAAATGCCTTTGCTGGAATAAAAGGAGGCAGTATAGTCATCATTTTGTATTAAAACAGAACTGGGGTGTCGTGCAACAATGCAAATGTTTAAAGAGGTCGGACAAAGCAGGATCAATCCCTATTTTACCCATCATGACCCATAACTTGCCCATGTCATTCAAATCAAACGCCCTGGAGAGGTACATGTAAGCCATAAGAAGAGCACCTCTCCTAGCTTGGACGTGCTTTCCAGTCAACAAGAGCAAACTCGACTGTGCCAACCCCCGGGAAGAAACGATATTGTACTTCTGAAAAAAAGTTAACTCCACAGCCCAGTCTTCCAGTTTTTGCAGAACTTCCCTCCCAACGATCTTTACAGAGGAGTTCAAGAGGGAGATGGGTCTGTAACAGGCGACTTGGCTTCCATCCCCTTTTTACAAATATGGGGACAATAAAGGAGTTTACAAGGGATTCCTGAATAATGCATGGGCTGGGGGGTCACAGAGGGCTCTATAGGTCTTACTAACCGAAGATTTGAAGATTCAGCTGAGTTTCCATCCTTAGATTTAGACAAAGTGTCCACCTTTGGGGTGTCAGGTGGCCCGGGAGGGTAATTTATTCAAATTAAGTTTGGAAAAGAGTCTATACGGCTCTCCACAATCTCTAATTCCGTAGAAATTGCTACCATGGCTGAGGACAGATAGGAAGTTTTGGTGTTGGAATGAGAGTCAACTTTTCTGCAGGTTTCTTTTGGGTGGAATGATTCTTTTTCCCCCATTGTTAAATAAACAAATGCGCAATAGAGGGGTAGCAAGTAAGATGGGAATTAAGCCTACCCTGCCTTGAAGTCAGCCTTATTCGGTATATCTGGAATTCAAGGGACGGGAGAGTGGGCCCAATCCAGCCTTGTATAGCCGCGGAAAGGAACAGACAGGCCCCCTCTTCGCCTGGTCTTCATCCAGGCACATGCACAGGTGTGTCACGTGCCACGGGAGACACCAAGGTGCTTTACGTATAGGATGGCAACACTGAGAATGCAGGTGAAAGCCCCTCCTCTCCTGGGCTGAGCGAAGCAGTTTGAGTCAGTGAGTCCCCACCGTAGTCAGTTGTGTGCTGGAACCCACGCCGCGTGAGACACCAAGGTGCCTTTTGCCATTAATCCTTCCAATCTAGCTTAACATACTTCAACATCTCTGGGGCAGTATCATGCTTTACATACCACCAAAGCTAATAAAAAAGTATTCAATTTGAATCTAAAACCTTTGAACCAGGAGAACAATCTGAAAAGATGCTCCTTTTTATGAGCATACAGCTTGAAAGGTCTAATAATATAAGTGATATTAAAGATTAAACCACTATTAAAGCATTTGCCTACAATCTTTAGACAATACTCTCATAATAGGGTGTTTTTAGAAAAAGGACAAAGAACCACAATTTGTAAATCTTACCGACCAATATCCTTGCTAAAATCAGACATCAAAATATTTGCTAAAACAGTTGCTAGGAAGATGAATGGCATTAGTTCATCATTAACATCTATTGTTCAACATTACTTTATACCAGGCAGGGACATTACTTCCGAAACTAATGTAACTGTAGCACTAATTGACTGTGCAGAAACCTTACAAGGACCACTTGCTACCATATTACTGGATGCTGAAAAAGCTTTTGATTCAGTCTCCTTGGAAATTTTTGTGGGAGGTGCTCCAAACTATTAGAATTCACGTGAACTTTATTATAGGATTTTCGACACTGGGCCGGATTTAGAATTCAATAGACATTACATCTGCCTGAATGACTACCACCCATCAAATTTAGAGATCACCGCTGGCACACGGTCAATGGAGGCATTGCTGACAGAAAGCTGAAATCCCATCTGACTTAAAATTAAACAGGCAGTGTGCCAGTTTGGCAGGCAGGGTACTATGTCATTTGTGACACTGTACCCTGCCCACCAAACTCTTAATATGAACTCTGTCACAATCACCCAAAGCTTGTAAACACATTAGCGAGGGTGTGTTCTCTGTCTTCCTTATCTTCTGCGGTACCAGGTAGGAATGTAATTTCCCCATGTTTTGTACAGGGAGCCATCCATAAGGCAGCTTCAAACACAATTTCCTTCAATTCCCAATTTAAAGCCCTCTACCTCAATAATGATACATACCAATAAATCCCCCACTTTTTCACCCATATTAAGACCCATCCTTGAAATCATAGAACTGTTTTTACATGCATTACAAAACTATACACCTGCTGCCTCTTTAAGAAAATGTATACTATTATTTCCCGGATAATTTGACAAGGCAAAACTCATTACAAATATTTGAAATTACTTAAACTTCCTATCGGTAGTGGTGGCTGGGGCCTTCCTGACTGAAGACTTTCTCATAACGTTTGTATTGGAAAATACTTCAGATTTCTGTAGTCGATTAATGTGCTAACAGAATATTGGCTCGATTGTTTATTAAATGACAGTCCCAGATGATTTTCAAGGAAGTGTGAAATTTTTGCCAACTGAAAATTCTTTACAAAAGTTAAACTTAAGACGCTGGGCAGTTTGGGGAAGATATGTACAGGATCAAATAATTTTTACACATCCCTGATCCCCATTTGTGAACTCCACTACTGGATAATCTTGAACTACCAAGCATTTTTAGGCTTAACTATTTTGTTAAATGGTATGAATTAGAGATTACTACATTAGGGGAACTATTTCAATATCAAACACTGAAACCTTTTCTATTGCTTTCTGTTACTGCGGAATGAATTTAGCCTACATTAAAAAAATTGTTTAAAAAAAATATCTACAGATAATTTTTCTCTCCAAGTACCACCAACCTTAATCCTTCCACAACATCAATATAGTTTCTAATGCTAATTTTCTGTGAGAGCTATTCATTGATCTTTAATATATACACATGTCTAGCCGGAATTAGTCCTGATGACATTCTACACTGGGCCAAGCAGCAGTCTTTATGGCTGTCCGAACTTATAACAATATAAAATAGAGAGGCCCGCTACTCCAAGAGACAGGGTTCCTTGGAGAACTCAATTCATTCACCTCTTACATACTACACTTCTCTCGAGCTCATGCACTCCTCTACACCGTCTTTTAAGGTACCCACAAGACTATTCTTAACGATCAATTTTTAATACCACACCATATAAAACAATTTATAAAATTACATAAATTTATTCTGATTAAAAATAATATAAAACCCAATAATAATAATTATTTTATAAATCATCACAAATATACTGTAAAAGGAGAGACAACACATAAGACATACATATTTGTCATCAAAAGTTTGTTAATTTGAAGGGATCAATAGGATAATGAGGTTATTGAGGTTTTTTTCAACATGTAGCACATTGTTCCTCAAATTTAACAGCAATAGACATTGACGCGTTTTGGTGGGTTGACAGAGTAGAACCACCTTCTTCAGGACAGCAAAAATATTTTTATCCTTCCTAGCGAATATGCTGTATTTGCCTACTACCCCTTAGAAAGAGGCACAATCTAGTCAGACACAGCTGATCTTAAAAACTTGGGGATAAGCTGCCAGTCCTAATATAGAGCTATGTTTTCCATACTATGATGACAGAGGAGATGGTGAAGATTAAAAATATGAGGTCTTGGAGACAGAGGTCTGAGTTTAGTTTAATGGACCTTTTAAAGTTAAAAGCTGTGAATCTTAATTCTGCCAGGTTGGATGATGGTAGATGCTGGTCAAAATGGAATTTGGTTTCAGAGTAGAATTATTGCAGAGAATTTACAGAATTCAAGTTTGTTTTTACATGATGGTACGTGTGTCCCAGGTTCTTTAGTTAAGAACTGCATGAAGGATACATGTAACATTTCACAAGATCATAATACATCTTGTCCCTATTCTGATGTATAGAACCATTGCAGCACAGTCAACTCAGAATCATCTATTGACAGTGCTGATGCAGGAAATGTGTTAGCCATGACTTTTAATACTGAATCCTTACTGGCTGTGATAATGAACACAATACTAGAAATCACAACGTGGCCACATATTGTGGTCGGATGTACGACATTACAACGCATGCTTTTACATCGCATGCTTTTACAACGCGAGTTTTACAACGCATACTATTACAATGCATAGTGCTTTGGGGCGCTGGATAGTGAATTATTTAATTTACTATTCCAACTCCAGTCCCAGTGGATAGTAGGGAAGGTGTTGGATAGTAAATTAAATATATTCCCTATCCTAGAGCGCCCCCCCAGCGCAATGCGTTGTAATGGTTTGCGTTGTAAAAGTTGCAATGTAAAAGCATTGCGTGGTAAAAGTTGCGTTGTAAGTGATGTTCCCCATTGTGGTCAGCTTTCTAATAAATCTATATATTTACATGATTTTGAGACATAATTTAATTATTATGTTTAATGTACCTATAGTTCAGGTTTTTTGTTTGGTGTCTGATACTGCAAGATTGATTTGTTATCAATTTTGTATGTTTTTTTTATTTGTGTTGCTGGGGGAGATGTCATAGGCCATGACATATGTACAGTGACAAGGGTTATGGGGTGTTGGAATGTATAGTTTTGGATTTTGGGGGTCTTTTGGGGGACCACCCAAAAGGTTCAGGGATCACCCTATAGTCCACGGGTCCGGAATGCAAACTGAGACCAACTCTGGAGCACGGAGAGAAAGGATATTTATTACAATCTCATGAGATGGAGAGAGCATCAGCAACAGACACCCATAGCTGTCTGAGGAGGCAGTCTGCAGATGTTCTTACATTACATCTTATATACCCTCTATCTTGCCCTAGGCATGTAAGGGAGTTGTACCAATAATAATTTATTGCATTCGTAAACAATGGTCAATCCGGTGGATCAGCAGGTGAGTAGCTTTTGGAGGTTTTCGCAGGACATGGGCAAAACATTATAATTACATAGTACACAGAGGTCAATCTGATAAGCACAGGTGGTAGCGGTGAGGCCCCTGCAGGGTGTAAGAGAAAAGCATGTTTATACAAATAAGTCCACAAATGTTAGTTGTTTGGACCCCTGCAGGGCACAGGCGAGAGGTATGATTACACAGCAAGCAGGGATAGGCCTTTTGATGGACGCCTGCAGGGCGTGGTGTGCAGGGTGAAGACGATAAACATCTGAGAAACTCCCTGTCCGACTGGTTGAGCATGGGCTGGTCAGATTGTAGCAGGCAAAAGCACGAACAGGGTGTGAGTGTCCGTGCAGGAATGTGGCAGGTCAAAAGTGGAGCTCCAGAGTGTTCATGATACAGAAACAGAAGGTCAGTCATGAAGGGTGTAGCACAAAATGGTGAAGTGAATGGCAAGATAACAGACCTACTTTTCCACATAGTGAGTGCTTGTGTCGGTACCTGCGTTTCTGTTCCAGATCTCTGGTGTTTGTCAGTTGAACACATGGTTAAACCAGAGTGGTACACTGGTGAATAGCCTCCATTTGACACCTTTTATATTCTTGAATAAAACCATTTTAACTCATGCTGAGCTAGCTCATTCTTGTACATGGATTCTATTTACCACAGGAAGATTGCCAAGAATCATGAATCTTTTGAATGCATCATAGAATGTGGAGGTGTGCCGTGTATTTCTGAGTTTGCTTACAGCAACCGAAGTGATGGAGGGAATATTTAAAGGCAGATACTATGACGTTATGCTGAGGGTTCCATATTAAATTCCTGTTGAGAAATCCAGTAAATCAGATTTCAATACCAATGGATGTTCGATGAAAAACAAGTACTCCTTTGTGTAACATTAACTCTGAACCTATTAGGTAATATGTTTAAACTAGCGTTTACTACAAATATTAGAATTAGATTCACATTCATTGTTAGTGTTAGACTTTGAGCATTCTGTAAATGGATAACTATTAATATTTTAAAGTAGGTGGGAAGTTTGACTGAGGAGGTTGAATTGTAAAATGATAATACATGTGTTCTATAGTGAGCTCAGGGAAGACAGAAATCTCCCATGGAGCAGAAAGGCAAAAGCACTCTTGATCTCCATTTTCAACATGAACACAATCTTGCTGACTTTTTTGGAGGGGGTTCAAGCAGGAGGTGTCCTGAAAGTTACCATAGGGAAACTGACTTGTGGCAGCCTAGCGTTCATAACACTTTTTGATCCTTCAATGTCAGCTCTTCCTATCATTGTAAAGCAGAAGCACCAAGCTATGGATTGTCCATCCACTAATAGGAAATGTGACTTCGGTTTAAACCCTCATCGGACAGGTTAGTTTTACCCTAATTATGATGTGCTTTTGCAATAGTAATCGTGCTCAGTACGAGAAGAACCATAGGTTGACACATTTGCTGTATGTACTTGGCTGAAGAGCTAATGGGGCAAACTAGCAGTTTGTGGAATTATAGTTGAATGCTTCCTAATAAGAATTGCCTCTAAACCTGATCAATAGTGCTGTGGAGCATCAGTTAGCTGGAATTGCTTGCTAAACCAGTGAGAAGAGTTGCTCACTTTGCAACTGAAGCAAAGACACAATGAGGCACCTCCATTACCACTTGCGCACTGCTTGTTTCAATCAATCCAATCAATCAAGACATTTGTAAAGCGCGCTACTCACCCATGAGGCTCTCAATGCGCCTTGGAGGGTGCTGCTATTGCTCGAACAGCCAGGTCTTGAGTAGCCTCTTGAAGGTTAATAGGTCTTCGGTCTGCCGAAAGAGGATGGGGAGGGTGTTCCAGGACTTGGCAGCAAGGTAGGAGAATGATCTGCCGCCGGTGGTCGCTTTTTGGACACGTGGGATGGTGGCGAGGTCGGCGGAGCACAGCTGGCGGTTCGGGGTGTAGAAGGTGAGTTGTTTGTTGAGGTATGCTGGTCCGGCGTTGTGGAGTGCCTTGTATGCATGGGTGAGGAGCTTGAAGGTGGTCCTCTTGTTGACGGGAAGCCAGTGCAGGTCTCTCAGGTGGGGTGTGATGTGGCTGTGGGGAGGGATGTTGAGGATCAGGCGTGCAGAGGCGTTCTATATGTGTTGCTGTTGTTTCAGCAGTTTGGCCGGGGCTCCTGCGTAGAGGGCATTTCCGTAGTCCAGTCTGCTGCTGACGAGGGCCTGGGTGACCGTTCTTCTGGTGTCGGTGGGGATCCACCTGTAGATCTTTCGGAGCATGCAGAGGGTGTTCAAACAGGAGGATGAGATGGCGTTGACTTGCTTGGTCATGAGAGTGTTGAGTCTGGATGAATCCCAGGTTGCGTGCATGGCCGGTGGGTGAAGGTGCTGCTCACAGGGCCAACGGCCACCAGGATTCGTCCCAGGCAGATGGGGTGGAGCCGATGAGGACTTCCGTCTTTTCCGAGTTCAGCTTCAGATGGCTGTTCTTCATCCATTGTGCGACAGCTTTCCTTCCTTGGTGGAGGTTGGTTTTGGCGGTGAGAGGGTCCTTGGTGAGGGAGAGGATCAGTTGTGTGTCGTCAGCGTAGGAGATGATGTTGAGGTCGTGCAGTCTGGCGACGTGGGCGAGCGGGCCATGTAGATGTTGAACAACGCGGGCTGAGAGAAGATCCTTGGGGTACACCTCAGATGATTTTGGAGGCTTCGGATCTGAAGGGTGGGCGGCGGATGCTCTGTCTTCTGCCGGAGAGGAAGGAGGTGGTCCTGTCCAGTGCTTTGCCTCGGATTCCTGCATTGTGGAGGCGAGTGCGTAGGGTGTGGTGGCAGACTGTGTCGAACGCGGCAAATAGGTCCAGGAGGATGAGGGCCGCGGGCTCGCCGTTGTCCAGCAGGGCCCTGATGTCATCAGTGGTGGTGATGAGGGCCATTTCAGTGCTGTGGTTGCTGCGATGTCCTTCGCCAGGAACGGGAGAAAGGGAGATGGGCCGGAAGTTCTTGAGGTCCCTCTGGTCTGCTTTGGGTTTCTTGAGCAGGGCGTTGATTTCGGCGTGCTTCCAGCTCTCCAGGTAGGTCGCGGTCTCGAAGGAGATGTTGATGGCCTTGCGGAGATGGGATGCGATAGTGGTGCTGGCTTTGTTAAAGATGTGGTGAGGGCACGGATCTGATGGGGAGCCGGAGTGGATGGTGCTCATGACTTTGATGGTGTCGTCGTCGTTGATGTTGGTCCAGGTGAGTAGGGGGTTGCTGTGGGTGGTGGCCGTGGGGTCTGCGGTGTCGTTGGCTGTCGTGGTGGACTGGTGGTTGAAGCTGTTGTGGATGTCTGCGATCTTGCAGTGGAAGAAGGTGGCCAGGGAGTTGCACAGATCTTGCGATGGTGGAATGTCGTGCTGGAGCTGGGGTTGGAGAGTTCCATTACAATGTTGAAGAGCTCTTTGCTGTTGTGTGCGTTGTTGTCGAGGCGGTCCTTGAAGGAGGTCTTCTTGGCGCATCTGATGAGGTGATGGTGTCGGCGCATGGGGTTCTTGTGTACTGCTTGGTTCTCCGATGTCTGTTTGTGGCGCCATTTCTTCTCCAGTATTCAGCAATTTTGCTTAGAGGTCTGGAGGTCCGCGGTGAACCAGCTGACATTCTTGTTGGTGCATCTGTTGGAGGAATTATTAATCGGGGCGAGGGTGTTGGCGCAGTCCTTGATCCAGCGTCTGAGGTTTCTGGCGGCGGCAGCGGGGTTGGTGGGGTCTGTGGGTGGGCTTCGGGCGAGGGCAGTGTGTAGCTGGTCTTCGGTGATTTTGCTCCAGCAGCGGCGAGGGATCTGTTGGGTGTGGTGGTGCGTGGTGGGCTTCCGGAAGGTGAAGTGGATGCAGTGATGATCGGTCCAGTGGAGTTCGATGGTGTGGCTGAAGGAGATGTGGGAGCTAGCGGAGAAGATGGGTTCAAGCTTGTGGCCGGCGGAGTGGGTGGGCGCAGTGATGAGCTGTCTGAGTCCGAGGTTGGAAAGGTTGTCAATCAGGGTGGTGGAATTGGTGTCGTTGTTGTTCTTGAGGTGGAAGTTCAAGTCCCCGAGGAGGATGTAGTCCATGGACGCAAGGCCGTGCGTGCTGACGAAGTCAGCGATGGAGTCGCTGAACTGTGGCCGGGGGCCTGTAGATCAGAGTTCCTCTGAGGGTGGTTTTGGGATCAGTGTGGATCTGGAAGTGCAGGTGTTCAGCGGTGTTGAGGGTGTCGTCGGAGTTGGTCGAGACCTTGAGAGTGGCTTTGTGGATGATGGCGATTCCACCTCCTACTCCGTTGGTGCGGCCTCTGTGGGTGATCTTGTAGCCGTCCAGAATGGCTATGGTGATGTCGGGTGCCGAGGAGTCGTTCAACCAGGTCTCTGTCAGGAAGGCGACGTCTGGGGAGGACGTGCAGCGCAGGTCCCAGAGTTCGACGACATGTTTGCGTGCGAAGCGGGTGTTCAGGAGTATGCATCTGAGGTGGTTGCATCCTGTCCTGGTCGGTGGATTTGCGGGTCTGCTGCTGGTGAAGCTGCAGTTCAGGCAGGAGAAGTATCCTTGGGTGCGCTTCGGTGCAGCCTGGAAGCAGGTGTGAGCTTGTCCGGTGTTGAGTGCGTGGAGGGTGCCGGCATTGTAACGAAGACAGGGGTCGTGGCATGCACGGGGGCCAGGGGTTCTGGCACTGGGCGCGGTCCAGGCACTGACGGGTGCAGACGGGCTTGCCTCAGGCACGCCAGCGGCGCGCCCGCTGAGCGCGCGCCATAACAAGAGGAGATGGGACGGAGGAGCAGCTGGGTGGAGGGAGGGAGCGGACGAATGGGAGCGGGGGAGCGGACAAATGGGAGCGGGGGTGGGTCCGCAGGGGATGCAGCGGCGGGAAAGCGGGACCGGCAAAGGGTACAGAAGTGAAAAAAAGGGCACAGCAGAAACAGGGGGAATGAAGGAGGCGAAAAACGGATACAATAATAACAATAACAAATTCAGCCAAAAAACAAAGCAAGCAAGCAAAGCCTACGGCCTACCACTGGCCACCAGGGATGAGGTGCAGGTGGTTGCCTGCGGGTGGAGGCGGACATCGAACACAGTCAGCAGTGGCAGCTGGGCTCAGGACACGGGCACAGTCAGGTTGAGCTGCGCAGCGTGGGGAGCGACCTGCCTGGAAACAGGGTCAAGGGTCGCTCTCTTCACCGCTGCGCAGCCCCCATAAGAAGGGGAGGTGGGTGGGAGGAGCAGCTGGGAGGAGGGAGGGAGCGGACGAATGGGAGTGGGGGGGCGGGGACGCAGCAGCGGGAAAGCGGGACCAGCACGAAGGGTACAGAAGTGAAAAAAGGGCACAGCAGAAACAGGGGGAATGAAGGAGGTGAAAAACGGATACAATAAAAACAATAACAAATACAGCCAAAAAACAAAGCAAGCAAGCAAAGCCTACGGCCTACCACTGGCCACCAGGGATGAGGCGCAGGTGGTAGCCTGCGGGTGGAGGCGGGCCTCGAACACAGTCAGCAGTGGCAGCTGGGCTCAGGACATGGGCACAGTCAGGTGGAGCTGCGTGGGGAGTGACCTGCCTGGAAACAGGGTCAAGGGTTGCTCTTGACCCTGTTTGTGAGGCCGTCAATGTTAAATTATTCATAGATGACTTCTGGATCAGGGTTTCATAGGTTTCAGACAGCAAACTTTCTGCAATTCATTAAACTCAGTATGTGAGCCAATCTCTTAACTCTGTCAGTGACAATTGGCAGCATCACTCTACTACCGGTTAGGACGCTAGCCCGAGGGAGGCTACCTCCACATGCCGAATGATACATGGACCTCTCCCTGCAGCTGTGCGCTGCTGGGTGCAGGGTGGGGACACGCTCTATTTGCATATCAGCATAATGAACAGAAGGCATGAGTGGGCTCTATCGGAAAACTTATGTAAAACATATTCTTCTTATTTAATAATATCCCTCCTATACACCACAAGAATATGCTACAAATACCTATTGCATAAATATTATTCTATATTTATTTTATTTCTCAAATACACGATTAAAAAACGTCCTAAAGTTTGAGTATTAAAACACATAGCACCAAATATTGCACAACACCTTTACAAATGCACTCTTGATAATTCATACACTTTTACATAAAAATATTTTATATAAATAAGTAAAATCGTATCCAAAAAATGGTGATGTGGTGTCTCAATGGACTCTTTGTTCACTCCACCTTCATCAGGACATATTGAATAGAGAGAGCGAGAGAGAGAGAGAGAGAGAGAGAGAGCGAGAGAGAGAGAGAGAGAGAGAGAGAAAAAGATTTAACAGCAATTATTTAATTAATTTACCAGGGATGAATCTGTGTTTTTCTTTTTTATCTGAGATTCAGCAACATGTTTTGGGTTTGTAAAAAAAACCCTGTCCCCTTTGTTAGTGAGGGGTTGCTCCTTGTTGATAATTAATTGGCCTCAGGAGGCAAGCTGGTGAGTGCATCTAGGGCCTTGGGCCTTCTTGTCATCTTTTCCAGTGAGGATGGGCTATCTAGTCAGCAACTGGCCTGGCCTATCTGGTTGGTGGCTGGCTTGGGCCAGGCTTCCTGTGTAGTGCAGTGGGTTAAACCACTTCAGCTAATCAGGACTGGCTTCCATGAAGGTAACTAGCACTCTTTGACATCCAAGACTGACAGACTGGGGTGGCAGTCCAAGGTGGGAACGGGGTGCGACAGACTCAAACAAGTCCCGGGTATGTGAATCCGTACCTGCCAGAGGTGTTTTAGTACCCAGGACAGGATGCTGCTAGGCCGAGAGCAATCTGTTGCACCTCTGGTGCATCAAGCTCAGACATGACTGCAGTGAAGCTCGCATAAATGCCTGGGGCTAGTCCCCTGGGCCAGGGCTCCAGGTACTAGCTGCTTTAGGCCAGCTAACTCTCTGAAACCCCAGTGAGAAGAGCATGAAGCCTGTTTGGATGCCTGGGTCTTGCCTCCCACCCCCTTTCAATTCTGAAGTCTCTAGCAAGAGCCATGTGCACTACCAGAGCAGGGTGCCACCGGATGGGGAAAGTAATCTCATGCCCTCCTGGTACATCAAGCTTAGGCAAGACTGGAGTGAGAGATCAGTAAACTCCACATAAATACCTTAGGTCGGACCCCGCCCCAGACCAGGGTTCTAGACACTGATCCAAGCCTTTTTCTTTACCAAAGGGACCGTGTCTTGCCAGTCCACTAACTTTGCAAAAATTTAAAAATAACTGCCTATTAAAGTTTGTTATCTTTCCAAATTACGTTTTGCCCAAACTGTCACCAGGGATGTTTTTCCTGCTTAGCGTTCATTCTAAGGAGGATTGAGCCAACGCCAAGTAGGGTCCTGCCCACTCTGAGTCCCTCCCATGAACCGCATATTCTTGTTGTATAAAAAACTTTTTCAGGCATAATACATTTCGCGCACACATAGGGCCTCATTTATGAGAAATTACGCATCGCTGCGTGAAAGCAGCGATGCGTCACTTCTCAGTGCGCAATCCTTGCGACATACCTGATGCGTCATATTTAATGTATGACGCATCATGTCGCAAGAAGTTACAGATACGGCAGTATTTCTGACGTATCTGTAAGCGCAAAAGTGACGCATTGCTGGAGTGTGTCACAAAAGTGACGCAACTCCAGCAATGCGTCCTTTCACATGGGGTGAGCCCCATGTGAAAGGGCCTGCGTCAGTCTTACGCCTGCTGTGAGGCAGGCGCAAGATTTTGACGCAACGGGGTCCTAGAAGTGATGCAGTGAAATCTCATAGATTTCACTGCGTCACTTCTACGAAGCTTTTTGTGAGGGAACGCCCCCCGCATACATTATACCTGACGCAGGTATAATGTAGCGCAGGGGTTTACAAAGTGACACAACTGCTTAGATGCGTCACTTTGTAAATAGTGCGCAACAGGAGGCATGTTCTACGCTGCCAATGCGTCACAAAAAGTGACGCATCGGAAGCGCAAAACTGACGCAAGGCCTCCTAAATTAGGCCCATAATTTTCAGTCACCCCGCATCTAAATCAGAATATTTCAAAGTATTCAGTCTCGAATGGAGACTTCCATGCGGACCCAAGTGCTCGATCCCTATTCCAGACCAAATAATATGCCCTTTTCCACTCCCATGTAGCACCTGCTTCAAGCAGATGGTGAATGGGAGTAGGAATCTCTGAGGGTTGGGGGGGGGGGTCAGTGTCAGGAAAGGCTGTTGACAGGCGGGGGGAAAGAGTTCCATGCCCCTCCATGGGATTTCAGGCATCAGTTGCTGATGACAGAAAGCGTTCCTAACCTTCACAGACAGGGGTCGCGACTCGCCCCCGTGCTCTCAGGCAGCCGATCGGTTGAACAGGTGAAGACAAGTATCCTGGGGTGTTCAAAGTACCCAGCACTCAGCTGTGTAGATGCAAAGAGTCCTCTGCTCTCTGCCCTGTCTAACCAGTGGCGTACTGGAGGGGGGCGGGGGGGGGGTAACCAGTGGGGTACTTGGGGGGGAGTTCCACCTCGTGCGACACTGTTTTGGGGGCGGCGGGAGTCCCCCCGTCCCCGGATACAGGTCTGCAGACACCCCCCCCAACTCCCCTCTCACCCAAAAAAGTCAGTCGTTGGTCACCACTCTTCCCCCCCACCCCAAACACCTCTTACCTGCACAAAGGCAGCAAACTTAGGATCCGCCCCGGGTGGCAGTACAGCTAACTACGCCACTGTACCTAACCCCTCTCTAGTTGTACATTACTTGTACAGAGCCCTTTGCTTCCTGCCATCTCTGACTGTGTATAATCTGTACTGTGCCCTGGCAGGAACCAGCATACCCAGAGACGATTTAAGGCAAAGTGGGCTCTGGCCCAGGGCCCCAGCCTTTCCGGGCCCCCTGATAGAGCCAGCTCTGTTCTGCAGAGAGTCTTGACCGTGAATAATTCTAAAACAGATTGTATTAAATACCGTTTTCCTTTAATTTATTTTTAATGTGGTTGATGTGTGAGTCTATTACAGACATTTTGCAGAGAAATGTTGGGTTTATGCTTCATGCAACATCCATAAAAAAAAAGATTCTTGTAGATGTAGTTGAGCTTATATAGCGCACAGCTACCCGCAGTGGGTTTCCCGGCGCTTGCTTAGGGAACCCTTCCTGGTATTCCCCTGTGAGATAGCAGGGTATCCACAAGGTGAAAGTCAGGCATCCCGCCACGAGGGGCCGTTGTGGAGATTAAGCAAGCTATTGCCCAGAGTCGCAGAGTGTGAACCCGTGAGTCGAGGAGGCACCGGGGCGAGAATTATCGAGTCCGTGGAATTTTTAGCCCAAGACCCGCCGAGGCGGGGAATTGAACCCTGGTCCAGGACCGATCTCAGCTTCCGGGTCTGCTGCCTCTAACCCCTGAGCCACACTTCTCCAAAGATGAAAACAGGACCTCACATGTGAGTAATGGGAGTGTGTCACAAAGATTATTAAGAACCTGCTGCTGGGTTAAAATATTAAAAACACACACAACTGTCCCTGATTATTAGATGTCAGCACATTTAGAATTTGGAGGAGAGTGCCTGTGCACCGTCAGTGACCTGGCCAAAGAGAGACACAATAAAGCTAAACTTGTATCATAAATTCAAATCTAGTATATCTCGAATAAAGCTACTTTGGATTGGATTGGATTGCATAAATTCAAATCTGTTCCGAAAAGGGGCCCACAAAATGTGTTTGGCCATGGCGCCCAAAATCCTTAAGATGTGCCTGAGCATGCCATAGGCCTGTGCGCCAGTTCCCCAAAGGAATAACCTGCCATACGAAGTGGCCCACACTCACATCCTGTCAGTGTCAAGGTCATCTTTGTGAGTACTTCATAATGTGTGTGTGTGTCTAGAAAAACACTCTGTGTGGTGAAATCATACCTTTTTTAAACACAGGATGCGATTTACCAATGTTTTCATACTTAATGGGGATTAAGCGAGTAAAATAGCAATTTAAGACTGTAAAATCCCCCGCCTGACTTTAGTGGATTTTCACATTCATAACGTGCAATTACAAATATGGAAAAACATCAATATGACGGAATGGGTGTTTTTTTCACGTGTATGGTTAGAGGTAGGGTTGTGGGCATTTCCTGTGGGTCAAGCTGCATAATCGTGAGAACTCCCAGAAGCTCGAAAGGTTCTTGGTAGTTTTCCACACATAAAACACGTGCACATTTTATGTTAAACGCAGCAAATAACTTTCCACTTTGGGAAATGACAGGGAAAAATCACCATATTTAAGTGAAAGGCATTTATCCATAAAGCAAAATATTTTCTCTGTGAAGGGAAGAAAGCTACATATGGAAATGTTCCAAACTGTCATCAGTTTGGGCCGTTTCATGTACACATGGAAAACAACGTACACGAACTCATGAAAACATGCGAAATGTGAAACACATGAACATGTGGAAATCGTGTATGCCTAGAATGAATCAATTTGAGTACTAAATAACATCTTGTACATTCATGGAAGTAATTTGGGGTCAGATGTATGAAGCTCAAATGGGTTCGCAAACGCCGAAATTCGGTGTTTGCGAACTCATTTGAGCAAAATGGTATGTATGTAGCAAATTTCAGTGCAAAATAAGGAATCGCAAATTTGCGATTCCTTATTTTGCGATTGCATTTAGGAATCGCAAAATTTGCAATTCCTTAAATGCAATGTATGATGAAAAAAAAAATTGCTAATTGTCCCTAAGGAATCGCAAATTACCACCAACTTCAAGTTGGTGGTAATTTGCGAATTTCTTGAAAAATGCCCATTTTAGAATTTTTCAAAGTGCCATGTGATGCACATACATGCCCTTAGGGCATGTATGTGCACCACATGTGCACCCATGCTTATTTCAGGGGTGCAACAGGGTGTCCTTTGGACACCCCTGCACCCTCGAAATTATTCTCAATTTGCGATTTGCAAATTGCGAATCGCAAATTGAGAATAATTTCACATTCATTCCTATGGGCCTCCTGGCCCATAGAAATGAATGGGAAATTATTCCTTAATTGCGATTAGCAATTTGCTAATCGCAATCAAGGAATTTTAAGAAATCGCTAAATAATAGCGAATTTCTACATACATAACATTTTGCAATTCTCAAATAGCGATTCCTTAAAAATCGCTATTTGAGAATCGCAAAAGTGTACCTTGATACATCTGGCCCATAGTGCTGTAGAAATCGACCCTTAATGTGAGAGGGAACCTACTGTAGCAAGTGTCTGACTTTTTAGGTCTGGCTTGACAGTGCAGGAGTCTAATTACCTATTGTTGCTAATTTCCTTAACATTTACAAAGTATGTGCTTTATCTTCACTCAGAGGAGTCTAACTCTTGCCACACGCTCTTCAGTCTTTGGTGTATCATCCTCCTCCTGTGGGGTGCTTGCATTGCCATGCATGAGGAACTATTTTACATTTCAAAACTACCCCGAAACATAACACATCATAGTCTTTGTCTCATAGATGCAATAACTAAAAGCAACTTTTTTATTTGGTTTTTATTGCTGAAAGCATTTTTATTAAAATGCTTAGGACTCATAATGCAAACCCATTACTGTTTACCTAGGGCCCTGTTATGACTCAGATTTATCAAACTTTCACGCAAAGCTACACAGCTAGACAGCTTGCTGTACTGCACTGAGTGCAAGGAAAAGGGCAGGAATGCGCCACATTTAGCATTCCTGTCCCCTCCTTGGGCTGGCGCAGAATGTGCTGCCTTGTGCCAGCACATTCTCTAACTGTGTTTCTCTTCCTTCAGGTAAACACGGCCCCTTTGTTTATTTTACGAGCAATCTTATGCAGTGTAGTCATTCCTAGAGTCAGTGGTGTTTGACCGTTGGTCCCTTTCTTTTGTCTTAAATTTTAGAAATTTCAGAACCTTTAAATTCGTTTTGGGCCTATGCTAACTAAATATTAAGGGCCAGATGTAGGAAGCCGGTCGGTAACTGACGAAATTACCAAATTACGGCCGTTACCGACCGGTATTAGGGATTTGAGATGTAGGGGCCTAATTTAAGGATTCGGTAATTTACCGAATCTGTAATTTAAGGAATCTGTAAATTACCGAATTCTTAAAGATCGATTCGGTAAATTACCGAATCCTTAATGTAGGAAGCACTGAAGTAAGTGCTTTTCACTTGTAAGGATTCGTTATTTACCACCAACTACAAGTTGGTGGTAAATAACGAAAACCGTTAAAAAAGCAATTTTGTGCTTTTTTAACAGTGCCATGTGGCATACTGTATGTGTGCCACATGTGCACCCATGCACTATTCAGGGGTGCAACAGGGTGTCAATGTGACACCCTGCCATCCTTGTAGGTCCTTACCCTCTTACCGATTCGGTAATTCCCATTCATTCCTATGGGCCTCCAGGCCCATAGGAATGAATGGGGAATACCTAATCGGTAAATACCGAATCAGTATTTACCGAATTTTACTGATTCGGTAAAAATTACCGAATGAATACCTTCATTTACCCATTCTAAAATACCGAATCTGTAAAATTCGGTATTTTAGAATCGGTAAATGGTATTTACCTACATCTGACCCTGTGTGTTTAAATTCTACAGTAAATAGGAGATTTCTAGCAGTGTAAACTATGTTACAAGTAAATCAGATGGATCGCTTTTTTTAAGTTTGAAAATATCTACTATTAACTGTGTGAGATATTTCCTGATGGCCCTCACCCTGTCAGGTGCCATCACCCCGTTCTCTGCGTATGGAGCCCATGGGCCCGCCTACAATATTGTCACCGTCCAAACCAGGGTGGCGCATGGTAATTTGAAGTCATTATTATTTATTAACTTTCTTTTAAATGTCAAATACATCAGACACTAAGAACCTCCTATGTTAATTCCCCAGGTGCCCCAAAATCAGTCCTGAAGAAGACCCCGTTGTAAGGACCTAAGCAATCTACTTTGTTGTGGGGTCGAAACGTCAACTTCATCACCATTTTTTTTCTGTGCCAGTTTGGTCAACAGTGCATTTTTCACTGTGACAATTTAATATAAACAATGGCTATCTATTGGTTATTATCTAAATGTGAGGCTGAGTAAAGACGTTTTCATTGTAAATAATAGTGTGATGTATATATTGTCACTACTTTCTCTTTTTCACTCCTCCAACCCTCACTTGATGCACACTTTTCTCTCTCTTCTTTTTCCCTTTTGGGGCACTTGTTTGATTCAGTTTTTCGGATTATTTAATGATCTATGGATATTTGTTCAATGTGATTAAATAACATTGAACTAAGGAATTTTGAGTACTGGTGTAGCAATATTTAATAGATTCAAATGTGTGTGATATTTAGAATTGTTCCACTGGGACCATCTTCCCTACTGTACTGTCTTATACCCAGGTCCCAGGGGCTTATTCGGGTTTACCCTTTTCTATAACCTTGTGCCAACACAGGCACCCTCAATCTGTGATGCCTGCTTTGTAGGTGGAGGTGCAGCATCTTGATGCCTTCCCATATCTACGATGGTAAATCTGGGAATGCTCCAAAATGCATGGGTGGATGCATGGGAACACCCACGCTCCACCTGTGGAGCATCTTCCCAGGACAAATTAACACAAGGCAGAGACTTGCCCGGCCTCATGTTACTCCATGTTTACAAAAACACCACAGGGCCTAGCAAGGTGGCCTTGCGTTGCTTTGTAAATCTGCCTTTAGCATAGTATTGCCCTTGCTTTACCTTGCATGACGCCAGGGCAACACAACACTATGAATGATACATCTGGGTCTGTGTGTTTTAAGACAATATAACTACTTCAGTGCCATTAGGGAAGCTGTGTAACTTTACTTTAGCAATCAGTTAACAATCAGATTGTAGAGCTGTTTCAACAAGGGAAACATACAAACTGGGAGGGATGTACGTTGTTACAACGCAGGCTTTTACTACGCATGCCTTTACAACGCAGGTTTTTCAACGCACGTCGTTATAACAACTTGCGTTGGGGGGTGCTGGATAGTAAATAGTTTAATTTACTTCCAACTCCAGTCCCCGTGGATAGTAGGGAAGGTGTTGGATAGTAAATTAAACTATTACCTATCCTAGAGCGCCCCCCAGAGCAATTCGTTGTAATGACTTGCGTTGAAAAACCTGCGTTGTAAAGGCACTGCGTGGTAAAAAATGCGTCGTAAAGGATGTTTCCCAACTGGGAGCATTAAGCATAATACAGAAGACTCATCATAAAGTCATGAATAAATCTTGTCTCTGATGCATAGATCGAAGCCTAAGCACAGCACAGATCTATAACTTTATCATAATTCACAACAGCCCGAAGTCTACTTTTGGGACATATGTGCCGTTTGTTAATTTCCTGGCATATGCCTGTGCACCCTAACTTTAATCCTGACCCTGAACGTGCAGATCTATGGTAAGCATCTTTCACACCGACTGCGTTACAACACATGTCATTACCCTGCAATTTTTACTCCGTAGCAACTTTTACAACACAGGGCTTTACACCGCAAGCCATTACAACGCATTCCCCATTATAATGCCCCGATGGAGTTAGAATGTAAATTGCGCTGTAAGGGACAATGCGTGGTAATGACGACTTGTGGTGTAAAGCCCTACGATGTAAAAGTTGTTAAAAATGTGGGGTAATGACACTTGTTGTATACGTGTGCGGCGTAAAGTGTCATATTCAGACCTACACAATAAGAAAATCTGGATGCAGTCGAGTAGGGTAAATGTACAACCGTAGACTTAGTTGGTGTTTTCAGTTTTATTCCACATAGAAACCTTTTTTTCCCATTATGAGCTTCTCTTAAACGCCACACCCTTTTGAGATGCACTAGTGTAATAAGGATGCCATGAGCCCTGGTGCAAGCAGGGGAAATGGCCCCTTTGACCGCTGTTAGGGTAGTAAAATCCCTCATTGTCAAGGTTAAATGGGTTGCTCCGGGCACCAGTGTCACTGCACCTGCTGCACCATTGGTAGCTACGCGCTTGTCGAGATATGAGGGCTCCAAACCCAGATGTGCACACATTCCGCACCAGCTATCCTCAGTTGACAAGTTAAGAAGTGTGGGAAAGACTGCAAACGTGTTAAATATCTGCCTACGGTATGACAACAAACCATTCATAATACTGAGGCATGGATTGCAGTATTTTGCTGCATATAAAAAAACTTTGTAGCATCAATATGCCTTTTCTTGTTGCATAGTTTAGTCATACAAAAGGGGGTGGTGATGGACAGATCATCTGAATCAATCAAACACTCACACCCAGTCAAAAGATCTGGGTTTAATCCATCACCGTTCTTTAGCCCACTCTGCCACCCAAGTTCAGACATGGCTATATGCAAATCAGTCTGACCCTGTGCCTCATGGGAACAGTACAGCCCGAACCGCCAAGCCATGTCTTCCCTGGACCGGAAACAAGCTTCCGAGGACCGGTTTCTGGCATTCCAGCCGTCTTCAGCCCGGCTTGCTTGAATCCAGTGGCAAAGTGAGCAAGGGACTCACGTCTGAGCATACCCTGCCACACTTATGGCGACCAAAAGCGGTACAAAAGGGGGTGGTGATGGACGGAGCATCTGAATCAATCAAACACTCACACCCAGTCAAAAGATCTGGGTTTAATCCATCACCGTTCTTTAGCCCACTCTGCCACCCCAGTTCAGACATGGCTATATGCAAATCAGTCTGACCCTGTGCCTCATGGGAACAGTACAGCCCGAACTGCCAAGCCATGTCTTCCCTGGACCGGAAAAAAGCTTCCGAGGACCGGTTTCTGGCAGTCCAGCCGTCTTCAGCCCGGCTTGCTTGAATCCAGTGGCAAAGTGAGCAAGGGACTCACGTCTGAGCATACCCTGCCACACTTATGGCGGCCCAAAGCGGTACAAAAGGGGGGGTGATGGACGGAGCATCTGAATCAATCAAACACTCACACCCAGTCAAAAGATCTGGATTTAATCCATCACCGTTCTCAATCCCACTCTGCCACCCCAGTTCAGACATGGCTATATGCAAATCAGTCTGACCCTGTGCCTCATGGGAACAGTACAGCCCGAACTGCCAAGCCATGTCTTTCCTGGACCGGAACCAAGCTTCCGAGGACCGGTTTCTGGCATTCCAGTTCTTCAGCCCGGCTTGGTTGAATCCAGTGTCTGAACTGGGGTGGCTGAGTGGGCTAAAGAATGGGGATGGATTAAACCCAGATCAGTTGAGTGGGGGGTGAGTGTTTGATTTGCTCAAACGCTCCGTCCATCTTCCCCTTTTGTATCGCTTTGTACGCCCTAAGTGTGGCAGGGTATGCTCAGACGTGAGTCCCTTGCTCACTTGGCCACTGGATTCAAGATAGCATGGCTGATGAGGATTATGAATCCGAAACCGGTCCCAGGATGCTTGTTTCCGGTCCAGGGAAGACATGGCTCGGCAGTTCGGGCTGGACTGTTCCCATGAGGCACAGGGTCAGACTGATTTGCATATGGCCATGTCTGAACTGGGGTGGCTGAGTGGGCTAAAGAATGGTGATGGATTAAACCCAGATCAGTTGACTGAGGGTGAGTGTTTGATTTGCTCAAACGCTCCGTCCATCATCCCCTTTTGTATCGCTTTGTTCGCCCTAAGTGTGGCAGGGTATGCTCAGACGTGAGTCCCTTGCTCACTTGGCCACTGGATTCAAGATAGCCTGGCTGATGAGGATTATGAATCCGAAACCGGTCCCAGGATGCTTGTTTCCGGTCAAGGGAAGACATGGCTTGGCAGTTCGGGCTGGACTGTTCCCATGAGGCACAGGGTCAGACTGATTTGCATATGGCCATGTCTGAACTGGGGTGGCTGAGTGGGCTAAAGAATGGTGATGGATTAAACCCAGATCAGTTGACTGGGGGTGAGTGTTTGATTTGCTCAAACGCTCCGTCCATCTTCCCCTTTTGTATCGCTTTGTTCGCCCCAAGTGTGGCAGGGTATGTTCAGACGTGAGTCCCTTGCTCACTTGGCCACTGGATTCAAGATAGCCTGGCTGATGAGGATTATGAATACGAAACCGGTCCCAGGATGCTTGTTTCTGGTCCAGGGAAGACATGGCTTGGCAGTTCGGGCTGGACTGTTCCCATGAGGCACAGGGTCAGACTGATTTGCATATGGCCATGTCTGAACTGGGGTGGCTGAGTGGGCTAAAGAATGGTGATGGATTAAACCCAGATCAGTTGACTGGGGGTGAGTGTCTGATTTGCTCAAACGCTCCGTCCATCATCCCCTTTTGTATCGCATAGTTTAGTCAACCATGACGCATAATTTGGTCTTCCATTGGCACATAATACAGCGGTCCTGATCATTGGCTTGCTTCAGCATAATGTCAGTTTGGCTTTGGTGCAACAAAGCTATTAGCAAGTTGGCAGATCTCTGGGTGTGCACGTGGTTAATAAATATGGCAAACGAAATCATACCCGAGTTCCCTCACATTAGCTTCAACATGCTTTTCCTCAGAAATGTATCCGCTCTGATTAAAAGGCAACCGTTTGGGTCTAAAACTAACGCGAAAGTAATTCGTGCTATATAAAACTTTATAAATAAATAAATAAAATGAATGTCTGCAATCGCAAATGATGCAAAAACTCCAATTATGTGGTATAATGCGGCATATTTTGAGTCAGTAGTCTATCGCTCTTTTGTCATTTTAAGACGTGTTAATCTTGTCTGATAAAAGGTTTCAGCTCATTAGCGCCAGTTTAACTGCTCATTATAGAAATCAGCATTGGAAAGGTGACCAGTTAGCCTTTGCAAATGGTTTTCCAGTGGGCAGCACCACAAGGCGCTTTTTATTTCTGTACATTTTGATTAGTTTGAATTAAAAACATTTCTTGGTTGAACTCTGCCTGTAATTCTGGAGAGGGAAAGTTATGCGTCAAAGGTGGAAAATACAGAATTGCGTGGAAAATGTCCCTGCAGCACAATTCCATAGCAGCCTGGTTATAAGAGGAGTTGGCCTAACGGCTAGGGCGGTCGACCTCGAATCTGGGGACCTGGGTTCGAGTGAAAAAAGTAATTGCCTAGAATCACACAATGTAGTCAAGCAGAAGCCGCGATTGATGCAAGGTTTCCTGGTTTCACACTGTGCAATTCAGCAGTTACATAATTATCTCTTTCTTTGTCCCATTTTAGATCAAAGATTTATGCTTTATTTTTTTATTCTTTGAGTGGCTAAATCAAAGCTTTGTGCCAAGTACATGCAAATGTTACATTTTATATCAGGTTCACACAAGAAGCCTTATTGAAATCAAAGTTAATAAAGCCAGAAATAATATTTTAATGCTATCACTGGCTTCCTCCCTAGCTGAATAAATAGACCAATTGTAATGCAGATCGAACACCTTAGTGACGTCACAGATGGAACAAAATATTGGAAGAGGACACCTCACAATTTTGGATCCCAGTAGATATCCTTTTCAATTTTTCTCTGAACTTCCAACTATGGATGAGTCTATCTAGATGGGTTTCCACTACTTAGATGTGGAGAAGACACCGATGATGAAGCGTACCACGAAAAGCAGTGTGCAAGGTGTCATTTTCCAGTATTTTGATATATTTGTGACATTCTTGGAGGACAAGAATTATGTCTCACGCCTGCAACTTCTGCATACCATTAGTGTAGTGATGTGAGGTATCAGAGAGAACTGTACGTAGATTGTTTCACCTCCCAGTTGCTGCAGTGTGCTGTATATGCATACCTCATTGAGGCAATTACACCAATTAACAAAACAAAAGGTCTTGGTGATGCAACAGAGACACGTGCCTTCACATACACACAACGCTGTGTTGCGAAGCAATTCTGCTGCAGGTCAGGTGAAGGGGGAAGCTTTTGACAATGAAGCTTTATGAAGGTTGGCTTGTTTATTGCTTGAGGTTTCAAGATGACCTTGTGTTGTGCCAGAGCCAGGCATCTGGATCTATTCATACTTTAGCCTTCAGTACTTCAGTGGCTCAGCCAGCTCTACTCGCTGGTCATGCAGCACCCTAACCTAGAATGGTGCCACAAATCACACAGCAAAACAAACAAGATGATGGACGGAATGTTGCACAATTGCAAAAAATTCACCCCCAGTCACAGATCTGGGTTTAATTCATCGTTATTTTGCTCATCAAGCCACCCCAGTTCAGACACGGCCATATGCCAATCAGTCTTGACCCTGTGCCTCATGGGAACAGTCCAGACCGAACTGCAAAGCCATGTCTTCCCTGGACCAGAATCAAGCATCCTAGGACCGGTTTCTGGCTATCTGCCGTCTTCAGCCAAGACAGTTTGACTCCAGTGAAGTAGTGAGCACAGGACCCACGTCTGGGCATACCCTTCCCACATAGGGTGAACAGCAAAACAAACAAGATGATGGACGGAATGTTGCACAATGGCAAAACCTTCCCCCCCCAGTCACAGATCTGGGTTTAATCCATCGTAATTTTGCTCACCAAGCCACCCCAGTTCAGACACGGCCATATGCAAATCAGTCTTGACCCTGCGCCTCATGGGAACAGTCCAGACCGAACTGCCAAGCCATGCAACTTCTGCATACCATTAGTGTAGTGATGTGAGTTATCAATGAGGACTGTACGTAGATTGTTTCACCTCCCAGTTGCTGCAGTGTGCTGTATATGCATACCTCATTGAGGCAATTACACCGATTAACAAAACAAAAGGTCTTGGTGATGCAACAGAGACACGTGCCTTCACATACACACAACCCTGCGTTGCGAAGCAATTCTGCTGCAGGCCAGGTGGAGGGGGAAGCTTTTGACAATGAAGCTTCATGAAGGTTGGCTTGTTTATTGCTTGAGGTTTCAAGATGACATTGTGTTGTGCCAGAGCCAGGCATCTGAATCTATTCAGACTCTAGCCTTCAGTACTTCAGTGGCTCAGCCAGCTCTACTAGCTGGTCATGCAGCAGCCTAACCTAGAATGGCGTCACAAATCACACAAACACTCCCTCGCCTCACCCAGTCCCCTGGCTAGGCCTGTTGGATACTAGAAGCAGGGGACAGGGATCTTTTTGACTGCTCCATGTGCTACCGTACCAAGATGGTTCCTCACTGGGGTGACTTAGTGACCCCAGAGGCCTTCATTTCCATCACGCCCACCTTCTAAGCTCAGGAATATTCCTTAAGAAGCCTACAGCATAAGGTAGGAACAGGACAGGAGAGGAGAAAGTTACAGGAGGAGAAACAGAGAAGATCTCTGCTCAGAAGGCTAAGCTAACAATGCAGTGAGGCCTACCATCAGCAAGGTAAGCTAACAATACAGTGTGGTCTACCATCAGCAAGGTAAGCTAACAATGCAGCGCAGTCTACCATCAGCAACATAAGCTAACAATACAGTGTGGTTGGCTACCATCAGCAAAGTAAGCTAAAATGCAATGTGGTCTATCATCAGCTATGTAAATTAACAATGCAGTGTGGTCTACCATCAGCAAGGTAAGCTAGAAATGCAGTGTTGTCTACCATCAGCAAAGTAAGCTAAAAATGCAGTGTGGTCTACCATCAACAAGGTAAGCTAACAATGCAATGTGGTAGACTACCATCAACAAAGTAAGCTAAAAATGCAGTGTGGTCTATCATCAGCAAGGTAAGCTAGAAATGCAGTGTGATCTACCATCAGCAAAGTAAGGTAAACTGCAGTGTTGTCTACCATCAGCAAAGGAAGCTAACAATGCAGTGTGGTCTAACATCAGTAAGGTAAGCTACCAATGCAGTGTGGTCTACCATCAACAAGGTAAGCTAACAATGCAGTATGGTCTAACATCAGCAAGGTAAGCTAACAATACAGTGTAGTCTACCATCAACAAGGTAAGCTAAGAATGCAGTGTCCTCAACTCTGTGTAACTGGGGTTGACAGATCCTGTGATTCTGCGCAAATCACTTAATCTCCCCATGCCTAACAAAAAATGAATGTGTCCTCATGTAACACAACTGGTGCTATGTAAAGCGCTCTGACACCCGATTCCTTCGGGTCAAGTTTGCGGTATATACAACTCCGTAAGCAAAGTAGGCAGTAAGCTAACGATACAGTGTGGTTTATCATCAGGAAAGTAAGCTAAAAATGCAGTGTGTTCTACCATCAACAAAGTAAGCTAAAAATGCAGTGTGGTCTAACATCAGCAAGCTAAGCTAACAAGGAGTGTGGACTGCCATCAGCAAAGTAAGCTAACAATTCAGTGTAGTCTACCATCAGCAAGGTAAGTTAAAAATGCAGTGTGGTCTACAAAGTAAGCTAAAAATGCATTGTGGTCCACCATCAGCAAGGTAAGTTAAAAATGCAGTGTGATCTACAAAGTAAGCTAAAAATGCAGTGTGGTCCACCATCAGCAAAGTAAGTTAAAATGCAGTGTGGTCTACCATCAGCAAGCTAAGCTAACAAGGAGTGTGGTCTGCCATCAGCAAAGTAAGCTAACAATTCAGTGTAGTCTACCATCAGCAAGGTAAGTTAAAAATGCAGTGTGGTCTACAAAGTAAGCTAAAAATGCATTGTGGTCCACCATCAGCAAGGTAAGTTAAAAATGCAGTGTGGTCTACAAAGTAAGCTAAAAATGCATTGTGGTCCTCCATCAGCAAGGTAAGTTAAAAATGCAGTGTGGTCTACAAAGTAAGCTAAAAATGCAGTGTGGTCCACCATCAGCAAAGTAAGTTAAAAATGCAGTGTGGTCTACCATCAGCAAAGTAAGCTAAAAATGCAGTGTGGTCTACCATCACCAAAGGAAGCTAAAAATGCAGTGTGGTCTACTGGACATGTGCATGATGGGGGCCTCCATTGGTGTGGCCTCTTAGTGCTTTTGGGCTGACTTGATGCACTTGTTCTGACGGCTGTTGGACATGTGTAGAGGGAGTACACATGCAACCTTGGAGGGTTTTCAGTAAAAATCCAGGCATGGCATGTGTCACAAGAACTGGTAATTGTAGATTTTGGGGAGGGTGGTGAGTAAATGCAGTAGCTAAAAGGAAAACCAGAGCACCCACCCTTGGTCAGAGCAGTTCAACTGTTTGCTCTACGTAGTTAAATGTTTTATTAATTGTCATCCTCTGTTAATTCATCCACTTATTCCTTATCCAACTATTTATTCCTTCACTGAGCTATGTCTCACTCCAGTCTACATCCATCCATTCACTAATTGGACACGATTCTATGGGTAAAAATGTGTAAAATGTACCATTTTTGCATTTTCCCCCAAAAATGTAATTAAGGGCCACCTCCCCACCAAAGCCTATCTTGCAGTTGTCAGACTTGCTCGCGATGCACAGGATGGGGGCTGGTGTGACAACATTTGCCAGAGTGTGTTTGTTTCCCAGGCCGGCCCTTTTGTTGAAAGCCCCTATATGAATGTTAAATATACTATTTTAGCAAGCTCACACGACTTGTTGGTTAACGCCACACTTAAAAATGACAAGTAAGCAAAAGAAAAATAAGAAAACAAACACCAGGTACAGATTTCTATGGTTGTTTATCTGTAAACCGTAAGCTTCGGACCAATAAGAATTTTTTTAACATTTGCGAAATGCAAAGCTCCCAGTACATTGTAAGGATTGGACCTTTTCTGTTCATCACAATTTCAAGAGCTCTTCCCAAGGGAATGGATCACCCGTTTCCTCTCACCAAAGTTGTCACTTCCGCTGTGACAGGTGCAGTGGCGTAACAAAACCTTAGGGGGCCCCCCTGCAATGTGCTTCAAGGGGGGCCCTTTACCCACGTGTTCAAAGCACCTCACCCTCATAACCCACCTCAAAGCTAACAGCAGGGTTTTCACTGATACAAATGGCTTCAATGAAATCAACAAGTTCTGCAGTCTGGGAGACATTCGGGTATATAAAACCAGTGTTGGGGTGTTATTGATTTACAAAATGGAGCTAAAGGGGAAAAAGGGGAGATGCTTGGTGACATGAAGGGATCCCAGGGCACAGTCATAGGGCTACGATCATTTAAAAGTTAGTAGTGAGCAAAACAGATGCCTTTGAGCTAATGAAAATTTCATTTGCAATGCACCAATGGACCATGTTACCGGTCATTCTAATCTTTCACATTTCTCGAGCAATCTTTTCCAGACAGCCTCTCATCTTTAGCCCTCATTCTTTCATCAATTTCTCTACTTTGACCAGTTCACCCAATCTCTTATTCTTCCAGCACTGCTAACCTTCTACAGCATTTTTTGGCCTCTCTCCCATGAGCACTGCTGTCATTTACCTTTGTCGCTCATATTTCTGTCATTCCCAGTTTCCCCGCCCCCTTTCCTGTTTTCTTCTATCTCTCTGTTCTCTTAATTCCACTTCTTTCCTGCGGTTTAATCAATTTCTTTGAGGTTCCTCTGCAAACACAAGCATATGCCTCATTCTCATGCTGCTGTCCGGATCCCTCATGCTGCTGTCAGGATCCCTCATACTTCCCCTTCTTGTTCTGACAATTTCTCCCTCTGGTCTATTTCTCCTGGGTTTCTTTGCACCTCAGTCTCTCATTAGGTCACTCTATCTCTTCCAATGTGCTGCTTACCTCCAACTCTGATTTTCTTATTCTGTAATCTATACCTCTAACTTCTCGCACTAACCCTTTTTTCACCCGGTTTTACTGCCAACCCAACGCTCATTTTCCTCTCCCTTCTCATGCTTTCTTTTTCATTTATCACCATTCCTTTCATTCACTTCCGATAGAGGTGCTTTCCATTCTTTTTCTTTGTTCTACCCCTCACTTTTCATTTCCCTGATCGTTGTCGCTCCCTTTGCCTCCACTTCATTGTTTCTTTTCCTTCACTATTCCTTTTCTTCTCTCTTCCTTCTTTTAACTCTTATTTTCTTAGCATTTCTATGTCACCATGCTTGAGTCCTAACTCCTACACCCTCAACTTTATCGCATACTTGTCCTCAGTTGGTAATATATGACACTATGCCTAAGTTTATAGGATTATTTTAAAAACTTGCAATAGAAAGCAATAGCCAAAGCCACAATCGAGCAAACTTCTCACTAAAAAAACAGGTATAGCATCAACAGGAGCAGTTCAAGGGTAGCAGCAGTGCAACCTTCATTCACACACCCACAGCAGGTATTTAGCAGGTAGCAGCATTTGAAAATAGAGGAAAATGTCTTCATGCAGGCTATGCACAAGCAACACCGGTGCAGGTTTTCTTCACACAAAAGAGAAATAGCACACATAGCTGTAATGCAAGCTGTCCTGATGCAACATAGGCCTAGTAGAGGCAACTTCTGTACAAGCTTCCTTCATACAAAGAACAGGCATACCATGAGGAACAGCACTGCAAACCTTCCTCGATTAGAAAAGGTACCGCATGGACATCAGTATTCAAATCTCTATCACATCAGTGTGTTACTGTGAGTGTAAGCTTCCAAAGCAGAACAGGTCCAGCATGGAAAGGAGATGTGCAAGCTTCTGTCACACTAAACATGAAAAATGTCAGTAGCAGCTGTAGAGGTCTCATGTAAGAAACAGATACAGCACAGAAAACATGAGTACTGCAAACATCCCTCACAAGAGCGATACACCGTGAGAAACTCAAAGCAATGACAGCCACGCTCATTAGAGAGGTGCTGTAGTGGCAGCAGCTGTGCAAGCATCTCTTGCCCAAACAGGTAGAACACCACAGCAGCAGAGCAAGCCTATGTGACAAAACATGTGTTGAAGTATGAAGGGATAGGTGTGCACAGGTGCCAACTGGCAAAATGTCACTTGTGACAACCGTTTAATCCATTGTTCAAACAAGGATGTCTGATCCCATGTTTAAAAGCTAAACACAAAACTACAAGTTCCAGAATGCACAGTGATCGTGGATAAAAAGCTAGAACCAGCTGAGGTTTCTCATATGACGGCAGGAGAGTGTGGATGTAAGTGAAAATGTACCCAACACTATGTCAAATTTGCCAGGCACAAATCGTCAAATGTGATGAAATATACAACCTCAGTGGGCCATTAGGTGCATGTGGGTTTTGTGTTTTTTGGTATCTGTATATTATTTTTGTCCATTCAGGTCATTTAAATGAACAAAACACCTAGGGGTCCATTAGGATGGTGGGTGGAACACCCCCGCCAGGCCGACGGTATCCACCGCCCGCCTGGTGGGGGCGATCCGCCTGCCATCCATGCCGGAAGGACCCCTCCGCCATATTATTATGGCTGGGGGGTCGCAGCGGACGGAAAGACCGTCTGCCGCTTTTCCGCCCAGGTCGCCTTGCGACCGGGTGGAAAAGGATTCTATATGGTAGCGGTATCTATCAGACACCGCCAGCCATATTAGTATGGGCGTTTTTCAATGGAAAGGCATGCGGAGTCTACCTGCGGGGCCCATTGCGGGCCCCCAGGGACTCCGGGGGGTGGGGGGTGCACATGGCGGGTACCTATGGTACCCCCCTGCATTTCAAAGAACAACGTGACAGGCACCGCGCGGTGCCTGTCACGTTGTGCTTTGAAATGCACAACATGTATTCTTAGCATTGCGGCAGGCAATGCATTCGGTACCGCCAGCCGCAATACTAAAAATACAGGATGCACCCGCCACTGTGGCGGGCGCATCCAATTTCCCCCACGGGACCCCCGCCATTATGGCGGGTGGTCCCTTTCCACGATGGCATGGCGGGCGGACAGAGTCCGCCCGTCATCCTAATGGGCCCCTTAGTTTGGAGAGTTCATAGTGATCTAAGTAAAGAGGTAAGTCCCTCGCTACCTCTGCGACTTTCGGCGTTTGCGAAAGCAATTTTGCCAAATGGTATGTATTAAGGCAAAATAAGGAGTTGCAAAATTTGCGATTCCTTATTTTGCAATTGCATTTAAGGAATCGCAAATTTTGCGATTCCTTAAATGCAATGTAAGAAGCACCAAAAAAGTGCAATTGGGCCTTAAGGAATCGCAAATTCCCATAAACTTCAAGTTGGTGGTAATTTGCGATTTCTTTGAAAAATGCACTTTTTTGTATTTTGCAAAGTGCAATGTGAAGCACATATATGCCCTTAGGGCATGTATGTGTGCCACATGTGCACCCATGCTTATTTTAGGGGTGCAACAGGGTGTCCTTTTGACACCCCTGTACCCTTGAAATTGCATTCTCAATTTGCGATTCGCTAATTGCTAATCGCAAATTGGGAATGTCTTCCCAGTCATTCCTATGGGCCTCTAGGCCCATAGGAATGAATGGGGAGGTATTCCTTAATTGCAAATCACAATTTGTGATTCGCAATTAAGGAATATGTAGGATTTGCAAAATGTATTGTAAATCCTACATACATAGCATTTTGCGATTCTCAAATAGCGATTTTTTGCGAATCGCTATTTGAGAATCGTAAAATGACTTTTTGATACATATGGCCCTAAGAGTTATTTCTCTGGAGAAACACAAACTCGGAATTTAAAATGTAACAGTGGTTGGGGTTGTATATATCAATGAGAAGTTTTTTTTACTACTAAAATAAATTCTTTTTAGCAACCTTACAATAACAAACGTTTGAGGAAAAAGAAGGTTGTAAGCTCGTGCCTTGCAGTTTGCATGCAGTTCTTTAATAATGGTACATAGCTCACTGTGTGATATTTTGAGGATTGTAGCTTACAAACTGCAAGCACCAAAACATTCTCTGCGAGAAAAGCAGTAGCCTACTGAGCTATCACCATAAATTGCAAATCTGTGATCTGCTGGTTACACATTTGCAGGAAGTTCATGAACCCTTTCTACTACTTCATAAGTCAAAACCATGGCTAGACAAAAAAACAACTCTCTGCAGCCAGTACATTATTCACCAAAGCAGGCCTACTGGTAGTAGTGTGGCTCGAAACATTTGGGGCATACACACATCTATGCAGGCTGCTTTTGTGTCCCCTGTCGTCTGACCTGCCTTAAAGACCGCTCTGCACTGCTTTCCAGTTTCCTGTGTAGTGCTCATCTCTGAGGCACTGTATGTGTAAATTGGAAGTGCAGCAGAAGAGTGAAACATTTTATAACCCTCCAAGAGCCCCTCGCTTTCTCTAATAAAAGGCACTCTTCAGTGATTTTTTTTCCGTTCACCTCTTTCACTAATGACAGGCCTCTGACCTGCCTCAGTAGCTGGTTATGGTTGCATTGTTTTAAACGAAATCGATTCTCGCCAACTGGGCTGCTGGATCTGAGGGGCCCCCCTTTGACCTCCAAGGTGCAGGCCCCCCCCCTGGAAGTTCACTACATAAAATGGGCAGAGTCTCTTGACTCTATTTATGATTCAGGACCCGGAATTTACATTCAGCGTTCATTCATTTTCTGCATGCAACTCAAACACCAATAGAAAAGCATTTTGCAAGTCGGTCCCTAAATGTGTTTTTATGGTACGAATTTTGAATATTGCCCATGGACGTCATTTAAAGGTCGCAACTGTGACCCCTGGCTTGCGCCTTGCTACCCCTGGCACTGCCTGTGTGACCCCTGGCATCAGAGGTGGCAAAATCAGTGCCCAGAACGCAGGAGCAGCTTACCATAATGGACATCGTTTGGAGCTCCATTTTCATGGTTTTCTGTCAAATTTGTATAACACACTAGTGAATAATATTATTCACTATTAGTGTAGTAAAAAATTGAGTATAATTTGCTGGAATATGACCCTTTCTGACAGCTAAGGTAAGAAAAAAAATGTTTTTAAATGTATGATGTATGCATGCTTTTTGGTGTGTTTATCTCAGAGTGTGTAAATTGTGTGTGTATGTTTAAGCATGTGTGTGTGACTCAAAGTAAAGGTCAAATGGCGCGTGATGTCACTTCCGCTATGCCAGGCATTATGGTGAATTGACCCCATGATATTGCCGTCAATGAGACGAGTGATTAATGGCGGTTCCACTATCGCAAAAAATGATTTATGTGCTGGGAGGCCAAACCTCACATAAATCAGTGCGACTGTTCCTTCCTTATTTGAATATTGCGTGCCTCAACCTTTTGACAGTCAATAAAAACATGTTTTCAGTGTTTGTGACCGTGTTCTTCGAAGACGTAATCTCCATTTTAACAGTTCGTGTCCTTCCATAAATTTTCCCCTGCTGAGTGATGCGACTGCAAATCGGTTAGGAAAAAAAACAAATCTTGATGAATAGGTGGTTTCCAGCCGGCTCTTATTTGTTTAACTACATGTTATTAAATCGATGCTGCAGGCCGTACAGTTGCACAAGCTCTTTATTTATGCGGCAGGTCAGAGAGGCCTGCAGACAATGATGTTCTGTCTGCTTCCTAAACCAGTGAGTGGCTGTTTACACACAGTGCTGGCTTTGGTAGATGTGTCACTTATGTTAATAGAAGCCATTTTGATTTTTACTGCTTCGCACCATAAAAGTGTTTGTCACTGAGGCAAAGTGACGTAATGTTACAGTATGGTTGGTGTTCACATGGTGCCACTATAATAATATATGTTATTGTTTATTGAACTTGTTTTTATTTTATGTATGTATATAAAAAAATGTATGTATTTAGTATAATTAGAGATACGTACGAATTTTTATAATGGATTCATTAAAAATATTGTGTTTTTAGAAGATTATTGTTCCTTCTGTGTCTTCCCTTACATACCTGTTCCATGATTTCTTGTATTGATTGCCTAGGATTTGATATACATAATTTGCTTTCCCTGTCCTAGGAGTTGATCTACTTTTTATTCAGGGGGTTCTTGTTTTTCACAATTTGTTCACATGGTGCACTACAGTGTTCAATATGTAAAAAAAAAAAAAGTACAAATGCCAGTGTTGCTGAATACCAAGGCTGCCTAGTCTTGTTTCTACTTCGTGCCTCTTTTAATCCACCGACTTTCACTTCGTGTCTCTTTACCAGGGCCGGACAGACCGTAGCAGGCACCGGGCGTTTTCCTGGTGGGCTGGAAGGGTGAGAGCTGATTTTTGTACGGTGGGGGGCGGTTTTCGAGCGGTGGGGGCTGGTTTTGCAGCAGTGCTGCAATATCGACCCCCTGTAACAAAAGCGGCAGCAGTGCGAAAGGGGGAAGCAGTGCTTCTCACTAGAACACACCTACCCCCCCCCCCCGCGTCCCCCCCACCAATTCAGTAGTATTGCCAGGGCTGCTTTGGGTACCCAGTACGTCCCTGCCCTTTACCCCACTCTTCTATGTCCTTTACAAACCGCAGGCACAAATTACGCACCGGAGTACTGCATCCCTTTAGGCGGATTTTATTCTATGTACCTCTGTCTAATTTCTAGGATGTTACTGAGCTCATCGTAGACATCCAGGCTTCTTGAAACTACTGAAATCGACAGTGCTGGTAGGATGATAAAGTGTGAGTGTGAATATCATCAGTGTGGCTACCCTCAGGCATCTATCACTTCTAGTAAGATTGCTCTTGTGTCCCGTCTCCTTTTCTTATTGTGTGGGTATTCCATGTTCTCACTGTCTTGTGGTCAGTATGATGGAGGGGTGGTGCCTGTGTTGGAGATTGGCTGTCAAATGTCTTAAGATCCCTTTTTCAAGCACCCAAGCTTGCCTTTTTTAAACATATCCTTCTGAACTGCTCTGGTTGATAAAGTGAATGAAGAGAGATTCTGACTTCTTGCAATGAACTCTAACGAAGTCAGAAAATGTATGTACTTCCATAAGTGGATTCTTTCTGTTAATGATAGTCCCAGGGGCGACTCCTCCTCAGGAGCGGAAGTGTTGCCCCACCTGCTGCAAGCGCAGCAGGCAAACGCAAATAAATAAAATGGCATGTCAATGGCATTTTATTCACTTTCTGCCGCACCGGCTCGTGCTGTGTACAGCACTAGGTTGGGGCGGGGCTGGAGCCTGCAAATACAGGATTACAGCACTGGTCTACAGTGCGCATGACGGATTGGCCGGACGCCTTGCGACTGCCAGCCTGACATGAGAACTGTAGACCCAGCAATCCAAAAGCTGTAAAAGAGTCCAGGGATTGCTGGCACAGGCCTCAACCTCAAAGTAAGCACAGGGTGAGCCCAGCGGCAGCTGGCACAGGTAAGCGCGGTAGGGCGATGAGGCAGGGCGGATTGGCAGCAGGGGGAAGTTGACAGACAACGGAATAGGTATAATTAAATAAATACATAATAAATACCTATTCCTTCATCAGTCAACGTCGCACCCCTCCCCGCCCCACTGCGCTTACCGGTGCTGGCCGCCGGTGGGTGAGCCTGCTCTCACTAACCCTTGAGCTGTGTTCACAGCATGAGAGCACCTCCAGGAGTGGTTGGAGTTGCTGTCCATGAGCAGGAAGGAAGTCCTTCCTTTTCCTGCTCGTGGATAGCAAACAGAAGTGCCGCACCGGTGGCACTCCCAAATTAATGGTGAGTTGTGCGCCTCCCGCCCACCGTCTTCTTTTTAAGCCAGCAGCCACTGGATAGTGCATTTCAGAAAAACGGTTCAAAAGAGTTGATTTCTAGTTCTTGTTGTCATTGTTTAACTTCAGTTGTAATCCTTGAGGTGTTCTTTCACAGTCTCCCTGGACTTTGACAGCAGGTTTCGTGTCGTCCCTGCCTGACCCTGCAGTGAGACCGGGCAGGCAGAAGGAGGAAGAGGCGGGGGGAAGACAGGAAATGAGATACCGGAAAGCAGTTACAAGGTAGGCACGAAATAATAAAGACGTGTACCTCTACAGCTCCTGGCTCCTGGTCGTCCTTTGGGGGTAAACGTTACAATGGTGACGAGGGTGGGATGGTGAGACCCCCACCGCGAAACCCCCTGCCGTGAAGAGCCCGGCCGAAGACTGGAGAACCTGCAGCACTGCGGTACCCGGAGGCGCGAAAAGAGCGCGAAATCGCGGAAAGCTCCGCGTGTGCTGTGTGAAGCTGCTAATCGTCAGGAGCGCTGCACTGTGTTGCAGCCTGAGCGCCAAGATTGTCGACTCGTCTCAGACCCGGCTGTGCGGTTGCTGACCCGGCCATAGGCGCGGAAGGCGCAAAAAAAAAAAAAAAGGAGCAAGTGAAGACCGGACTCGAGACTGCCTGCCGGTAGAAACAGAAGAAGCGAGGGGTGAGTCCTAAGCACTGCGCTCCCACTAAGCGAGCCCCAGAAAGTATCAGAACAGTTAAACAACATTTACAAGGGGAAACCCTGAATAATGTGAGCAAAGTCTGTCTCGAACGGCGGCCATCTTGAAGTCAGGCACCGGCCATAGACCTCCATTGGATTTTTTGTGTCGGCCATTTTGAAGTCAGGCAAAGTTGAAACTTCACTAGAAAGAAGCATACAAATCAGGTGGCAGCCAGCTACGCGACTGAAAGGAAGTCAAGATGACGACTCCCAACACGTCGAGCCCTACAAATGCGGGAACAGCGGCTCAGACCCCCCCACCACCCCAAATGTTCATGGGGGTGTCATACCTGCGCCCACCAGCCCCACTGGAGCTGACGTCTGGGAATAGCATGGGGCCCAAGTGGAAAAGCTGGGCAGAGGACTTCGAAGACTTTATGACGGGGTCACAGGTGCAAGACTCCAAACAAAAATTAATAGCTGTACGGAACTTAGTTAGGAAGGACATTGCGCAAATTATCAAGGAACTGCCTGCCGCAAATGCCGCCTCTTATGATGACGTAAAAGGGGCCCTTGACCGGAAATTCTTACACAAGCATAACCTGGATTACGAGCGCTACACGTTTAATCTAGCCTCACAAGAAAAGGATGAACCTATGTGCGACTTTATTGCGCATATTAGACGTTTATCCCGACACTGCGAGTTCGACGCTTTCACAACAGAAGATGCGTTGCGATTACGCATAATCGAAGGCTGTCTGTCTGAATCTCTGCGGAGGCGACTACTGAAGAAACACTACACCCTCGAAGAAATAGAGGAAATTACGCGAATAAACGATCAAGCAGAAGATCACGCGAAAAAGATGGAGGCAACCAAGTCAGAAAAAAAGGAACAAGCCTTCAGGATGCAAACACGCACAGACCTGAAACATCGTTTGGGCCATCACAAGACAAGAAAATCCCCGGGGGACGCCATCACGTCATGAATCACGACACCGCAAGGACAGCAAATCCATTTCAAAGTGCTATAGATGCGGCCAAGAATACCCTCACTCAGGGCAGTGCCCTGCCATTGGTCAACAATGTCATCGTTGTGGAAGGGAGAATCATTTTGATGCAACCTGTCAAACTCGACGGTCACAACGAAGAGCAACCACGGCACGTTCAGGCGCACGTCACCACGCTCGAGCAATAAAGAGGAGAGAAGGCCGCTCCTCCAGCTAGTCGAGATCAAGCGTTCGCTCAACCAGCTCACACCGGTCTCGAAGATCAACATCGAGTGAATCATCACCTACACCTGTGTCGCAAGACAGCGACGAGTACATATGCATGGTCTCCGACCCAGACCGGCCAAAGAAATACCCCAAGTTGGACATTCGTATAGGCAACCACCCTGCTAAATTCGTGCTGAATTCGGGAGCGTCGCTGAACTATATCTGCACACTTGGTTGGTCAGAGTCCTCATGGTATTGTGCAAGGATGGCGCCGAGGCCCACTGGGCCGGCGTCAACGGTTATTCCAGTCTTTCTCTTAGTGTCAAAATATGCTAGGTTGATGGCAGAGCTGACCGCTTTCTTGATCTTGTTAAATGCTTGGTCACGGGCAGGCGTCCAGGTGAATTGTTGTCCCTGCCGAGTGAGTTCCCTGAGCGGGTAGCTGATGGTTGCGTAGTCTTTGATGTAACGTGCGCAATAGCTTGCCATCCCTAGGAATGATCGGAGGTCACAGACATCTTGAGGTTGGAGAGTGTCTGTGAGGGCTGACACTTTCTCCGGGTCTGGTTTCATGCCATCCTTGGAAAATATTTTACCATAGAATTTTAGAGTTGATTTGTGGAACTCACATTTGTCCGGGTTCAATGTGAGGTTGGCTTATAATAGTGCGTGACATACTCTGTCTAAGGCGGTGTCATGTTCGGTCTGATCGTTTCCAAATACCAAGATATCCCAGACGACACATCAGACGACCAGCGCGCCTCATCGAAGAACTCTAAAGACAGTAAGACTGTTTGTACAAAAGGGGGAGATGTCGTGTCGTCCCTGCCTGACCCTGCAGTGAGACAGGGCAGGCAGAAGGAGGAAGAGGCGGGGGGAAACAGGAAATGAGATACCGGAAAGCAGTTACGAGGTAGGCACGAAATAATAAAGACATGTACCTCTACAGCTCCTGGCTCCTGGTCGTCCTTTGGGGGTAAACGTTACAGCAGGTCTTGTGACGTCACACACTCACAGCTCAACAGCAATAAGTTAGTGCAGTTGAACCACCCGCGTAGCTAGGGGGGGGCGAGGGGGGCGGTCCGCCCCAGGCGGCACTGTTTTGGGGGTGGCACTGGTGGCCCGTTGCGGCCGCATTTATAATTTATTTGCGCGCGCGGCCGCCGCCCAGTTATGTACAGTGCTACTGCAAAATTGCCGCCGCGATGACATCCCGCATAACGGCCGCATTGACTAGTGCTGACATTTCCACCAGCTGCCCGATCCCGAGCCGAATGGCAGGCCTTACTGTAACTCGCGGCGGGCGGGGCCTGCCCTCAGCAGTGGTTGCCTACTGGTGCCGCCGGGGAGGGGGAGGGATGTGACTTCACATCCTGGATGTAGGAAGTGAGGTTGGGATTGGTAGGAACCTGGGCGGGAACTCGACCGGAATGGATTGCTGCGCGCAGACAGAGTAACTGTCCTGTCCTCGTCCCGGCGCATGAACTCAGTGTGTGTGGACGGTGCTGCGCATATTTACTGGTGTTGGACGTGGGCAGCATCAGCAGCATAACGCCTGAGTGGCCTCGGCCGGTGTGCAGTCACCGTCACCCCGGAATACAAATGCCAGGGTAGGAGCCAAGGGGCCCTGTCGGCATACGCTGGCTACAACATGGCATCATGATCTAATTATTGGTCCGCCGGCCAAGCAACACACATGCCCAACTAGTGGATGTGTCTGATTGTCAATTTCCTGCCTCAGCGTCTGGTGTAGTGTGCACCAGCCTAAGTTAAAGGAAAGCAGTCAAGTGTAATGAATGCCAGAACACACTGCAGTACTGAGCCCCAGTAAGGATAACCACTGCTTCAGCCTATCTACTATCATGCCAGCACCAACAACATTCAGCTAAATTATCAGAGAAAATTGCATTAGAAAACCGACACCAGTACAGTAAGCGTTTTAATATCTTGATAAATACAAAAGGTATTTTACCCATATTTGTACATACTTTAAACCGTGCATATGATATAAAAACATTATACAATGTGTTTCCAAGCTGCCCTAAAAACACCTGACTGATAATTTAAACAAAGACAAAGTGTATTTCAAAAATTAATACGGACAATTTCATATAAAGTTCCCTTAAACATTAAGTCAAGGCCTTATCAAACTGTTAAAGGAATGGTGGCTGGTATTTTTTCTGCAAAAAGTGGCAATCCTAAGTGAGTACCTATTGAGGCCGCATTTAGAGGCCACCACTCTCTGCAGCACTGAACCCCTGACAGATGACAGTACGATCATCTTAGAAAGGGGCAGTAGGTGAGTGAACTTCCTTTTCAGGTATTTTATAGTGGTTTCAACATCTTTTTGAAACTTCTCATTACTTGAAAGTGTGTAATTTCAGATCTCTATGTCAATGCACTTCATTGCTTGATTTGACTTGTGGAAGTGTCACTGTATGTGTTACACATGTTGTCACATGTTGCCATTGAATGTCACTCATATGTACAGTGAAATCATGAAAATATGTGACACATAAGAAGCCAGAAAACCTGCCAGCTTACGTGCTTGAGACCGAGAGACAGTATAATCGCTTAGCTGCACTTGCTATGCTATAAAATTTGCTTTTTAGGATACTGTGTGGTCATAGGATACTGTGTGGTCATGAATGATCAGATTAATAATATCTTCTGAGCAGCTGCAGTTTATGCCCTCTGTTACTGAGAACTGCGGTCACCCTTTCATTTCTGGTGCTTTGCAGCAGTTTTCAGATCTTCTCAGTTTCTTGTTGCTCAAATGGGTGTAATTTCTGATATTTAAATGTTTACCTCGTCTTCTTACCGTGATTTTGCTCTTGAGAAAGTGTCACTCATAATCGTTGAAATGTCACTCACAATTACATTGGAAGTATGAAAATATCACACATAGCAATCTGAAACCTTGGCAGCTGTGCAGTAAGTGGCTGGGCGATTAGTGGCTGGACGATTTGTTGGCTCTGGAGTTTGGCTGCTGCAGTCAGAGAGCAGCAGAACTTGAAGTGACTAGGTGAATGAAGTTCGAACTTCAAGTTCGAACCAACCACCCCTGCCTGCCATAGAGTAGAGACCCTGGAGCGAGTGAGGTAAGAGGGGAGCAACAGTAGCTCAGCTACCTAAGCGTTTCCAGAGGGGGGGGGGGGCGGCTGAGTGGCTCATCATGCATAACTGCCAAGGTTTCAGATTCTAATGAATGACATTTTAATAATTTTTTCAGTGTAAATATGAGTGACATTTCTATGGCAATGAGTGACACTTTCTGGCGAGCAAAATCAAGGAACGAAGCTGAGGGAAACATATAAATATCAGACATTGCACCCATTTGTGCAACAAGACTGTCAGAATCATACTGTGTGTGCTACCCAATACCGTTCATTAAAGGGCCATCTAGTGAATGAAGTCACAATAGGTATCAATATCCAAGCAAACGTCGCAGTCATCAAATAAACAGCATTCTGGAATTCTTACTGGTGGTGCTTGTTAGTGGTGCAGGACAGGCCTGTTGCTTTTTCTTCAGATGATGCCTCTTTAAGAGAGAGGCAGCAGCTCGAAGAAAGCGATTTATGATATGATAAAATTATTAAAAGATAATTTCACTGTGGGGGGAATGCGGTTAGATCCTCAGCTCATTTATCACTGGTAGTTGGGACAGAGCTGGCATCATAGGTTGAAAACTTGAATGAAACACTGGTTTTCATCAAGCCTCTCCATTCTCTCTCTCTTATCTTTTTCGTCCTCTTCCCCTCTTGTCCCTTATAATTTTTACATCTGGTCTTATAGGGGCACAGATCCTCTTTCTCTCTACTTTCTTTTTCTTGCCTCAGTCTGTTTCCTTTCACCACTTCCTTCTCTTTCCTTTCTCCCTCTTCTCTTCCCCCTCCTTCCTCTTGCATTTCTTTCCTCTTTCCAAACCTTTTCTTTTTGCCCACTCTCTCTGCAATTTATATAGCAGAATTATAAATTCAGCTGACACAATGCTTTAATGTGCCTGTGAGAAAAAATGCTTTTAATTTTCAGAAATGCTCATCAGCAGGCACATTCCAAACCACTTGCCAGGTAGCTGACTCTATTCTAGTGGTTTTAAGGAGCACGAGACCGAACAGTTACCTGGGGGCCTTAATGGTGATCAATCAGGTCATGATATTGCAGAGTAGCCCGCTACTCTTCGAAAACGAAGTCCTGAGTTTCCCAGCCAGCTGCCAGTTCCTCTCAGCAATTAATTGTTCACGCAGCTCTCTGATGGATGTCACATGCGTTTTTTCTGAGTCGCCAGATAGATCATGCAGTCTGTGTGTTCTCTTTTGTACTGCCAGTCACCGGTGTATTCAAATGTGAAGCCTTAGACTGTGCCATGTATGTGCATTTAACTTGCATGATCGAGGTAACTATTAGCGGCGATACTACATGTCTCTCGGACCTCTTTCAAGTGCTCGTCGTCTTTCTTCCCCAGTACCCCACCCCCCCTTCCAGGGGCGGCAATCTGAGGGATAGCCCCGGGCGCCACAAGCTCTAGCTACGCCCCTTAGTTGAACACCTACGTTGCTTTCATATTACATGTGACTAGTGATGTCACAGACAGTGAAAAGAAAATTAATGCATGTTTTTATACTGGGATGGGGGACTCTCATGTATTATAACGAGATTACAGCCTCACTCATAATATACGCGCGTGTTCGGTGGCATTTTTAAGAATTAAGAAGCCTGGAAATTTTTATAACGTGTACAAATACGATACTTTTCATAAAATGTGAGTCCTTATCTACTACTTGGAACAAAACAGTGATCACGTGACCTAACATTTAATTACTGGCGTCCTAATATCTAGACACTGAACATGCACGTGACAATTGCATGGCAGCGTTCCCTCCTCTGAACCTCAAACCTGTAAGGAGTTAGAGTACATGGCCCGTGCTTACTTTGACCACAGGGTCAGCGAGTTTATAGGAAAAAGCGCCTGCCTGGACAAACACAGAAAATGATTTGGCACATGGAGGCCAGGAAATGAGGTTTGAGATTTATAGGCCGCTGCGCTGTGGAGAGGAAAGCATGTCCTTTCCCTTCCATGATTATTAAAAGGCAGTAATCTAGGATACAACGTGAATTGTGCTTTACATCACCGTTCTGGGTAATTATTTACCGGGGCTGTCATCGCACCCATGAAATATACGAGCACTTTGCCATGAGACATATTTATGATTTTGCAGAACGTTAAAAAAAGTAAACAACAGATTGCTACCACTGCTGGGTTCAATTCGGGAAGGTGTTTTCGTTGTGCCTGAGGTGTGAGTTCCAGTTGCCCGCAGGGTGTGATGGAACAACCATCACTCTCCAACAACTGTGACAATCTAGTCTATTCCAAGCCACCCAAAGCTATACAAAAGGTGTGAGCGGCAGGTATTATTAATTTTTTATGTATATTGGAGTATTAAACCCTATTGTGCTCTTCTCAAAATTGGACCCAATCATTTTAGAGAAACATGTTTTTTTTTTGCCAATCATGAGATATCAACACAAGACCATAGTGGTCTTTTATCCTTGATTAAAGACACATATTCACATGGAGTACACCACATTAAATGGTAGCACTCCGATTTGCAATCATATTGTAAAAGTCATGACAGTCATAGACCACAATTCTTAAAGGGACAATGGCATTTATAGGATCCGAAAAGAGCATAAATATATGTGATCACTCTGTGTAGTTAACTCTATGCATTTCACTGCAAAACAAAAGTGAATGAGTGCCAATGTAGTCTTTAATCCATTTAACCTTACCCAATTTAGGTTCCTATTACTGTGATACTAGAAGATGGGGGATATGCCCCTGTGGTCACACAAAATGGAGTCCAATGTCCCATAATGGTAGGGAAAACGAAAACTGAAGGGAAAAAAGGGGGTTAGTCGCACTAACTTGGAATAAAGTAAAATGCCAAATGCTCCTCCGGGAGAGAGCTACTTACTTCATCAAGGGTGTAACGTCACTTTTCGGCATATACATTACCCCCAATATCTTCCTGGCTGTGTGTACAGTCGGAGCCTCATCTTTATCTGAAGTCGCACAGCGATACCAACACTCATTACTATGTTAGTGTCGTCACCTAATGCGTATAAATTCACCTGCGTGTCTCTACAGGAAGAGGTGTGGCGCCGCGGCCAGGGCGACTGACGCTGGAATCTGGGGACCACGGTTCGATCCCCGGCTCCGGCGGCAGGTTAGCCCAGCACCATGTGACTCTGGGCAATAGCTCGCTTAATCTTCCCGACGGCCCCCAGCGCCTAGAGACCCTTACGGGTGATTGTGCGCTTTACAAATGTGGACTTTCTACATGGCACGCAAAGGCACATGTGAGTGAAAAGAACAATGTGAAATGTGGTTCTCATTGTTTCATGATGGAAACATATTGATGACGCCACCGAGTTCTCTATTTTGTAACAGTCAAGACACCAGAAGAATAGTTTTATTATATTTCATAAATGCCAAACCACAATCTAGTGTCATCAGAAAAGTCTAATAAAAAATGTCTCTATTGTTCCCATGGTATGGGTAGTCTCTCTTGTGTCTAATAGGGCCAGTGGGAAATCAAGGTGAAGCAATGTATATATACACATAGGAAACCCTGCGGTCAAGATAAGGGTTTATGAAATAACTCTGGAAGTGTAGACATATCTACTAAGGGCAACACAAATGATTTTGTTGTATAATATCCAATTGAGTCCATGGAATTTCATCATCAAAGTCAAATTTATATGTTTGTAACTTGTAAACCCATCACTGTTCAGTCAGTCAGTCATAAACTTTATTCGGAGTTACCCATGAATCCATAAAAGCACAAGAAAAAAGACAGCTCGCTTTACAGCCTACAAGGTGCATTTACATAACATAATTATTAATACAAGAGATTAAAAAAAAGTTATAAAATATACAGTCTCGGCTAAAAACACATAAAAAGCCCAAGTCCAAGAGGCTTGCTGCGGTGCGGCGAGCGATACCGGGGGAGTGCAACGGCTGCTGCTCGCGCAGCAGTCCTATGCCTCTATCTTGCTGGATGAGGCGCGCCAGGTATGGTTGGCGACTAGGAGCAGAATCTATCAGTGGGGAGACAAATCTAGTACGATGCTGCACAGGCTCTGCCAGCACACGTATCACCCACAGGTACTGCCGGGCCTCAAGGGCGACTCTGGGGAGCCGATTTCAGCCCCCAGGTCTCTGGCCGACAGCTTTGCCCGATACTACGCGACCCTCTATGTCCCGAGGGAGAAACTTCCCCTCTTGGACATTGACAAATTCCTTGCAGATATCCCGCCACGGGCTCTGTCAGACGACGCGAGGGACCGCCTGGACGTGCCGCTATCGGCGGAGGAGCTGGGCACAGCTTTGGGAGAACTCAATACCGGAAAAGCCCCGGGACCCAATGGGTTCCCGAGCGAGTTCTTTAAGAAATTCCATCTTCAACTGGGACCACATTATAGGCGAGCCCTTGAGGCGGCGAGAGAGCAGGGGCTCCTGCCGGTGGATTGGAGACATGCTGAGATTGTGGTGTTCTGTAAGCCAGGCCGGCCACCAGACAGGCATGATTCATATCGCCCGATCTCTCTCTTGAACACCGAGGCCAAGATACTGGCCAAGGCCCTTGCGAATCGACTCCTCCCTTACATCACATAACTGGTGCACGCAGATCAGGCGGGGTTTATGCCCCATAGGGCAACACGCCACAACATTAGACGGGCTCATATGGCGGTAGAGGCGATCGGTGGTTCTGGAGTCCAGGCTGCGCTGCTCTTGGCAGACATAGATAGGGCGTTCGACTCCCTCAGCTGGACCTACCTGTTTGCCCTGCTCTCGCGGCTTAACCTTGGACCGCACTTCCTGTCCTATGTGAAGCTCCTATACACAAACTTGGCGGCTTCGGTGAGGGTGGCTGGAGCCACGTCGGTGACCTTCCCCATTGGGAGGGGCACTCGACAGGGGTGCCCCCTCTCGCCTTACCTATTCGCGCTTGCTATGGAGCCGCTGGCGGCGTGGGTCAGAATAGACGCTCAGTTACGTGGTATAGAGTGGAAAGCGGGGCCATCGGATAGAATCGCCCTCTATGCGGACGATGTCCTGTTCTTCCTCACGGATGTGAACAGGTTGGGGCCTAGAGTCCTAGAAATTATGAGAATCTTTGGGGACGTGTCAGGGCTGTTTTTAAATCAGCGGAAATCCACTATTTGGACTCTGGGAGATCGACTGCAGTTGGGCCAATGGGCGTCGCCATTGCAAATAGCTGCTGGAGGCCTTAAATAGCTAGGGGTGTTTCTGACAGCTTCGCCCGATGTTTCCTGGGAACGCAACGTGGTGACGGTGTGGGATCGGGTGCAGTCCGAAATGAAGTCCTGGGCCCGTATGCCCCTTAATCTCTACGGCAGGTCGGCGATATTTAAAATGGTTGCCCTCCCGAGACTCCTATATCAGCTGCAGAACCACCCGTTCACAATTTCGCTGCGTTGGTTCCGGCAAGTGAACTCTGCCTGTCGTAATTTAGCAGCGATTAGATTAAGCATTAGCAGAAGACATCCTGTATTTAGAGACTATCTTGTCTTTTTATGGAATCCATTTTGTATTTGGCAGCCATTTTAGATGGCCATGTGCTCACCATGTACTCAGTCCTATCTTGCTGTTCTCTGCTCGGTATATTTAGCCTCTTCCTTCTACTTTGCACATGCTCAGTTGTGCTTGCAGCTGCTAATATTCTGTAACTGTCAGGATGTGCTTGCTAGCATTGGCAAAACTGTTAGCTCCTCCTACTTGTCGACTGTGCATTTTCTGTATGACCATCTATGTGTGTAACTCTTCTTATGTGCACTTGTACTGCCCTTTTGTAGCCCCTGTGAGGGTATATAAGAGATACTGTGGCCTTCAGTCCTCAGACCATCTCATACAGAGTGCTGCGGCTTCTGTGTGACATGGCCTCACTTGTTGTAATTTAATAAATATGTTTCTCTTGATTACAGATTCTGTGCCAACTTTTTCATGCTGCTTTAAAGGATCAGGTGTTAGTGCAAACCCCTGAGATGGGATTTTTGATTTCCCTCATTTGGCGCCCAACGTGGGGCTCATCAGAGCGGTGACTATCTGACGGAGCGATCTTGTCAGGAGACAGACATTTACTGAGGAAGACAAGGCAGGATTCTACTAAAGGAGGTACCAATTCTGGGGGTTCTTAGTCTCTGTAGCCCAGTCTACTTCTGATCTTACTGATGTTTGATCCTCCACATGATGGAACCCCTGACTGAGAACATTTCTGGCGTGAATATTTTAAAAGAAAAGACTGTTAGGTCATTCAAAACTTGGCAGATAGAACCTGAACGCTCGTGCTTGGTAAGAACCATTTTATGGTAATTACTGTGAGCTTATGGTAGCCAGTGACTCGCAAGGCAGTTTTAGGATACGCTTGCTGTGGCTTATGGATATGGATATGTATGGATGATCGATCATATTTATGATATGGATTATGTGATATATGCGTTGCAACACATGTAGGCAGGTAATGTGGAGATGTTTCTCCATTTATGGTTATGAGCGGCGCAATGATTAAGTGCCATTTTAGATTATGATAATGCATATTTCGCATTATGTTTGTTTGCATGCCTGTTCCAAACTCACATGTAAAATGTGTAGTTTTATGAGAGGTACCATAGTGAGATATGAATTGAATTAGCCGGCTTCCCCTAGAGGGAAAACTTAAAATAGGTTTTAGGTATGAAAACATATTTCTTCCTTGGTGAAATTTTTCCCCAGGGAATTTAAATATGCCCATAATACACATGAGGATCCTTTGTTCTGTGCAATTTTATGTATGAAGATATGCAGAGCGGTTTTTGGCGTTCTGCCAGCCTGAATTAGTGAATTGAGAGTATTTCTACTTCAGTTTTTAGAATACTGTTGAGAATAGGGTTTCTCCTTGTAAATATGAGTTACAACTGGAATTTACATAGGTGGTTTGGATGCAGTCTGCGGGCTGTGTTTTGTTTCTGGCTTTAGTGTTGACCCATGGTTTAAAAGGTGTGTTTAAATGTCTAGCTGGTTTGTGGGTTTTTTCCATTCATGTAACTTTTGCTTGTACATTGCGTCGTCGCTATTTACGAAACATGGCTAAAGCGCGCTGTATTGTGTGTCTTTTGTGTTTTACCCCTTTCTGTTTATGTCTGTACTGAGCTCAAATGCATTTTTGTGGTTATTTTTGATGTTTTCAGTCTGTTAAACATAATGTTAGATTAATTAATATTAGGGTAAAAATTCGATAGAAATTCAGGAATGACCTATGTGATGTGCTAAACATAACTATATGTTTCTCCTTAAAGTTATAGGGTAAGGAATAGCGCACATGTACAATTGTTAAATGTTTAAGGGATAAACTTAAAATTCTTATTCACTAGGAATATTAAAGGCCTACAGCAGAAAAATGAAATGGTGTGTTTTTGTAGACAACACACTCATAGCATGTTTACTTAATATACATTGCATTAAGATGCTTACAGGCAAAACAGTTTAGCTGGAGTGAGTTTTTCTGAACTTAAAATATGTATTCTTAAACACGCATTTCAAAGCTTGGAATGTCTGTTTTTAGTAAGGCTGCCTCCAGGAAATTTAACACTGGGTAGGGCCTGCCGTCAAGGGCACAGCTGTTATTTTCGCAGGCCTCGTTTATTTAGCCAGGACTTCTTCCTTAGTTAAACGTGCAACTTTGCATCTCAGAGTGTTATTTTGGAAGCAAGGTTTACAAAAATAAGGTTAATTATTTGTATCACAGACAGACATTTCAATTTCGGTTTTCCTTCTCTTTTAGCATTTTTCTCGTCAGCACATGTCTGGCTCTGTTGCTAAAATCATTGTCCTTTTCAAACAAAAGTGGCGCGAAGTTGTCGTATATTTAAAATTGAGCTTATGTACTTAGGCTTGTGAATAGTTGCTCTAAACACATAAGCAAGGGGCAGATTTATGATAGGGATGCAGCTTGGTTTTAAATATAGGATTATTACAAAAACAAAATATGGAGAGTAATTTTGAATTATGACATAAAAAAAATTTTGAAAAAAAAATAAGTGCTTTTTCAAATCGTTTTTTGATATTCATAAAGTTCAATACTCATATTGTGACCTCCTAGCATTATAATTTAATTTAAGTTGTGCAGTACTGCATATTGAGGACATTTATGTATGGGACCTTCACTTGGCGCAGGCGTAAGAACTCATTTTTAAAAAAAAGATCTATATGAGATATGTCTAAGTCTGATTTCTGCAATCTGTAAAGAACATTTTGAGGATGATTAATATGTAACACAAGTATAGGTTATTTGTTTTTAAGTACCTCAAATTGCAAAAACGATATTGAGTAAAATAGACCATTTTAAAAGGCTTTCTTGCCATTTAAACTAGTTTTATAATGCCTTAGGCTTCAGTGAATGCATACATTCAAGTATAATACAAATGTGCACGTTTGCTTTTTCATAGCTTAGTGAGTTAATGTGCCCAGCGCAGAGGCTTATGTTTAATATCAGGGTTGAAAGTTTTGATTTCAGCGGGGCCTACTGAGCCATTTATTTATTTAAGGTTGATACAATATTGCATGGGATAGTGACACACATTTATTATGAAGCTGGTATGGTGTGTTGTTATGTTCCATAAATTATTCACAGGCTCTGAGAATAAATAAATTGTAGTTCTCTAAAAGAAGTAATATATTTAAAATGTCTTTTTTTAAATAGGGTTGATTATTGCACAGACTTGCAGAGACTTATTGTCTTTGTCAGTTTCACAGGGAGGTTACAAGAAAGCTTGGTGCTCCAGCCAGATTTTGACCTTTAGGTCAGTGTGGTGGGGGCTTAGGAGTATGTGACAACAAATGGTGAAATGATTGCTTGGAAAAGCGTCACGCAAAGGAGCCATTCACGTCGACATTTGAAGAGTGCATTCCTGACACAGCTTTTTATAAACAGCAGGGCCTAAACTGGGGGGTTGGTGTAAGGGACACGCAGAGGCTGTGAAAGAGTTTTTGCTTAAGATATTTTGTACAGTTACAAAAACTGGGTGGTTCTACTTGAGATTTTGCGTGATATGTGAAGTATTGGCTGTATGATGAAACAAAGATGTGTTTTTATGACTTCTTTGAAATGAATTATCTGTGCATTTTCATGTTTTTTGCATTTCTTCTATGAATTTTCCCTGCTTTTCCTGTGTGTCTGACGCGACACAGTAAGTTATATTTGACAGCTGATCTTCACTGACTGCTTGATCTGCTGTCAAAAGGGTGAGGATGGATTAAAAGAAGGTGTTATTTAGGTATAAGTCTGACAAAATTAAAATGGGCCCAAATGTTTTTTTTTTTATGTTATTGGAGTGTTTATTGTGCAGAAAGTGCATGAAATGGTGTTGCATGCTATTGTGTTTTTCTGTGCTTAGGTATACAGCAAAGTATATCTGATGGCTTGGCATGACATGTCCTATATTATGTATGTTTGTGATCCATGTTGGTGCTTTTGTAAGTTTTGCTGTGTTGTGAAGGGATGACATGACGATGTATATCCTTTGAGCAACAGTGGTTAAAACTTGTTAAGTGGTAAAACTTGCTGATACTAAATTATGAAATATGATATTGTTATATTGTGAGCAAGAACAGACAGCACTTCACCAGTGCATGCCTATGTGGTTATAATATATACAGCAAAGTGTGCCACCTTTAGTCGTTACTGCTCTTTTCCCTTAAGGAAAAGGCAGCCTCACATTTATATTTCCTTGATTGGACCTAAGGAAGCAATTATAGATCTGTGACTCTTATGCAAGGTGACCTAATTTCTATATAGTATTAGTTAAATGATGTTCTGTCTTAAAAGGAAACCAGGTTTCATTTTCCCCGAGAAAGGAAGGAATGGGATCACTAGCTGAGATTACCGTAGATGGTGTAGTGGCCAGCGGTAGAGTTATAATATGTGTACTATTTTTGACTTTTTTGTATCACCCATGCTCTTGGCATTATGTCACAAACTTGACTATCACCCAAGTAATTTTTGTCCTTCCTATAGATTTTTCTTTTGCTGCTTCTCCCCTGATTGATGTCACATTGTGCCTAGTTTTTGGGGATTTTAGCTGTGTTCTAGTCCTATTTTCTTTTTCGTTTTTCTTTCACCATTTAGAGGTTTACATTTCCAGACTACAGTGATGTATCAGGTTCCTCTATAATATGTGTAATTCCCTTTTGTATGACCAAACTGGTTTTCAAAATTTCTTCAGGCCTACTCTGATGTTTTCTAGTCTGACTGTTAGGGTAGTGATAGATTATAGTAAGATAAGTTGTCCACCTCAATAGGAGATACTTTCACGTGTATTTAGTATGACAAATTCAAATGCCTATTCTAATTTGGTTTTTAGTTCTTTTTCCCTGCTGCTTTAATTTTTGGTGGGATCAGATGTGTCCTAATCATAGAAATACCAGGACTCTAGTTCTTGTCTGTTGTTTCTACATTGCTATTAGCTTTTGTATTGTATAGTCCACCTGACGCACAATTAGTCTACATGTCCCTGATAATCTGTATTATGTGATTTCTCTTTTTGAGGTGTTCTAGATAAGGAATTTAGGAACACCTGCACTTAATAATTGAGGAAAGTGTGCTTACCCCCTTAGACAATGCCACTATGTGTGAAGACATCCATTATGTAGTTGTCTACCTTTAGATGGACGAGGGTATGCTCTCACATGGAAACCCAATTGAAGAGGCTAGAGGTGCTGTTTTACCTACTACCTTTTGTCTTTGTACTCTATGACAATGACAGTATTTTGTTTTAGATCACTATAGTCCCATGGTGTATGGCCACTCCTTTGAAGATTGCAGGCCACCTGCTTGCAAATCCCTTGCAATGAATTGTTTTTTGTATACTTGCCAATATGTCCAGCCTGTGTTTTTCTTTACTCTCACATAGATAGATGGAAGTGGTTCTTGGGTGCCTTGCTAATATATGGGGCATCCCAAGACTAGGAAGTATTTTCTAACACTCTGTTGATAGACTGTTTCTGTGCCTTGTCTAAAGACAATTTGTTCTGTTCACCAATAGATATTTGCTGCTGTACAAACCACTACCAGAGGGGCCCGGACATCAGATTCAGCCTGGGGAGTCAGCGTCAGCACCAGTGCAGCTTGAAGCCAAAGTGAAGGTAACCAGCAAAGGCATTGCTGGCAACTAGGACCTCAGTGAAGGCGGAAGCCCTGTGATTAAGTGTGTACCCCTGCCACTGTTTTGAGCGAAAGACGGGGTCACAAATCAGAAAGGAGAAATCGTGGATCATGCCCAGCTGAGAGTCACAGACCGACCAGAATGGCAAGGAGGCTTTTGCTTGAGGTGACCCCTTCTGAAACAAGGGTTGCTTCAGAGATCCTAGAATAAGGCCTCTGATTTCTGGTCCTATGTGAATACAAGTTTGCACCTTTGTTTGTTGGTCAAGTGATACCTGGGTACACTGGATGCGAATGTGTAGCCCCAACGAATGAGCAGTGTGCCAGCAGAGCAATATAGGAGTTAGGGAAGGACTTGAGATTAGGGTTCAAGTTCTGTGTCTCTGGTGCCTGTTAGATTGAAGTGAAGAAAAGTGGTGCACTGTTTGAGACACTGGACAGGATCGCTAAGAGCATTTGCCTGTTGGGTGACTGCCCTATCCTGAAAGAAGAGACTTTTTTTCCTTGAAACTGGACTGTGATTCTTGAGTTGCGAGTTGTGCAGCTCCACCGTGGAAACAACAAGAGCCTGCCTGTGAGGCTCAAACGGACACAGGGAGAAGACTCCCCCTCTGGTTGGTTGTACAACGGCTTCAATTTCCCCAAGGACTTCATCTTTTGTCAATAATGTATCCCTTTAGTTGTCCCATTTTTGAAGAGCAGCCCTTTGCAGCTCTTGGTCCTAATTCCTATGGCCCTGTGTGGTCCTCCTGGTCCCAGATATGCTTGATGTTCTAGCCCTCATAAAAGGAAAATGTAACAGTCAATTGGAAAATGTTTTTATTAGATATGAGCTGTTAGCTATTCTGAAATTTAAAATGAATAGTCACTGAAATGAGCCCTGAAAATGTCTACTAGATGATTTTAGGATTTGCTTTAGCTTAGGCCAAGAAAAATGATAATTCTGTTTATAATAGTGGCCATTGCTTTCTCCTACTGTCTGTATGTTTATTATGATCCAATGCCCGTTTTTCTTGGATTCCTGCTGATACCCTTAGTGAAATGTTTAGACTGGAAAATGCTCCCATAGCAATGAATTAGGATATTGATAAATTGTGAAAATTAATGTACAAATATTTTCTATGTTCTTACTGGATCATGGGAATGTCTTCAGCTAATGCTGAAAGGGTCGTCTGTCGTAATTTAGCAGCGATTAGATTAAGCATTAGCAGAAGACATCCTGTATTTAGAGACTATCTTGTCTTTTTATGGAATCCATTTTGTATTTGGCAGCCATTTTAGATGGCCATGTGCTCACCATGTACTCAGTCCTATCTTGCTGTTCTCTGCTCGGTATATTTAGCCTCTTCCTTCTACTTTGCACATGCTCAGTTGTGCTTGCAGCTGCTAATATTCTGTAACTGTCAGGATGTGCTTGCTAGCATTGGCAAAACTGTTAGCTCCTCCTACTTGTCGACTGTGCATTTTCTGTATGACCATCTATGTGTGTAACTCTTCTTATGTGCTCTTGTACTGCCCTTTTGTAGCCCCTGTGAGGGTATATAAGAGATACTGTGGCCTTCAGTCCTCAGACCATCTCATACAGAGTGCTGCGGCTTCTGTGTGACATGGCCTCACTTGTTGTAATTTAATAAATATGTTTCTCTTGATTACAGATTCTGTGCCAACTTTTTCATGCTGCTTTAAAGGATCAGGTGTTAGTGCAAACCCCTGAGATGGGATTTTTGATTTCCCTCATGCCCTGGGCCAGTTTTTGTGGGCAGGGGGGGCCGCGCCCGTACCTGTTTTTTGTCTACCTACTGCGGGGGATTGGCCACATTGGATATTCTATCATATGATCAGGCGTCCCACCTCCTCTTCCTCAATGAATGGTGGTACGGGGATCGAAGGGACCCGGCCTACGCCCTGGAGCGTTACTTAATGGAGCCTCACCCGATCCACACTATACTGTACTCGGCACAGCTGAGGAAAGGGTTGCCCAGTGCCACACAGGTGGTCTTTCGGGTCTGGCGCCAGGCTCTCCACAGAATGGGGTGGTGGGGCAAACTTACTGCAGAAACCCCGCTTTGGGGTAACGGCCGCCTCCCGGCGATGGCATCCTTGCAAGGTTTCGGGGGGTGGGATTCCATTGGAATCTCGACCCTGGGCCATGTTATGAGGGGCACGTCCCTTAAATTGTTCCAGGACCTCAGTCATGAATACGAAAGGCCTAAGACACAGTTCTTTAGGTATTTGCAGTTTCGCCATGCTATCATGCCAGCATTGGAAGGCCTGGACTCCTTGCCCGAATTCAGCCCCATAGAAGCTAAAGTGTTCATGGGGGATCTGGAGGACAAGAAGATCTCCCGTATTTATCAGACCCTAGTGGTGCATTGTTCGTCATCCCTGCAACATCTGCGGGAGGTCTGGGCAGGGGACTTGGGAGAATTGGAGGAAGAAGATTGGCGGGAGGCGCTTGAGGCCCCCAGGGGAGCGGCTATCGCTGTGCGCCTGCGTTTTATTCAATTAAAATATTTGCATAGGGCTTATTACACCAGAGAACGATTGTGGAAGGCAGGATTGATCGCGTCCCCTGATTGCCTGAGGTGCGGACGAGAAGTGGGCACGTTCCTGCACACGGTGTGGAGCTGTGATAGGTTGGCGCAGTGGTGGGAAAATGTGTGGGACTGCTTGTCGGAGGTGCTGGGTTGGGAACTCCCACGCACCCCCAAACTGGGACTACTTCATGTCCTCGAGGGGGTGGGGGGCAATATCTACAAGAGACATTTGCTGTTGCTGGGACTCACGCTAACAAAACGGGACATAGCACAAGCCTGGAAAGACCCTCGGGCACCTAGATTGACAATATGGAAACAGGTAATCACAAAAGGAAGGTCCCAGGGGTATATTAAAGACTCTACCTGTTGAATCCCCTGAACAGAATTGACACCAACAAATCAGCAGGTTAGCGGGACGAGCATGGGAAGTGTTTTTGCTCCCAGTCTCGCTAACCTGCATGTCCATACTTTCGAACAAACACACGTACTCGCAGACACTAATCCCCATCTACAGTGTCTGCGAGTATGGAAAAGATACATCGACGACATTTTTGTCGTATGGCGGGGAACGGTAGACGATCTTCGTCTCTTTCATACCTGGTTGAATGAAAGGAATCAATTCCTCAAATTCACTATTGAGTTTCACAAACATCAGCTGCCCTTTCTGGACTTGCTAATTTCTGCATCAGGAGGAGGCCTACATTCCGAACTATATCGGAAACCAATTGCAAGGAATTCCTTGCTCAACTATGAGAGTTTCCACCCTAAATCACTGAGGGATAATTTACCCTTTGGGCAATTTCTCCAGAGGAATTGTTCAACCAAATCAGCTTTTTGTGAACACTCCCAAACCCTTGAAGTGAATCTACGGGAAAAGAAATACCCTAAACACCTCATCAGTCGTGCGAGGAAACGGGCAGCTAACAACAATAGGGAAAGCCTGTTAGAAATACTACCCCAGAAAGTACAACAAGAGAGGATCACCTGTGTGAATACCTACAGCACTCTGTCCAACAAAATTAAAAACATTGTCACCAAACATTGGAAGATCCTCAACACGGGCACGGATTCAATACCTCCCCCCTTGTTTGCCTTCAAGAGAGGCCGCAATTTGAGAGACCAGTTGGTTCATACTAGACCGAAAACTTCGATTCCCCGAGCGGTCGGCACTCTATGGGACTTACCCGCAGTTAATGGACACCATCCTTGTGGTAGCTGTGCGGCTTGTCCACAAACTAAGAAAACACTCACTATAGACATAGGCACTAACAGACCATGGCAACTGAGAAGGTTCACCAATTGCAATAGTTTGAACCTAATCTACCTAATAACATGCCCCTGCAAATTGAACTACGTGGGGATGACCACCAGAAAAATTAAAACTAGAATTTCTGAGCATAAGAGTTCAATTCGTTGTGGTAAACAAGCAACGAAATTGACGAATCACTTCCTACAAGTGGGTCACCAGCCCTCAGACATCTCGTGGACTGTATTGGACCAACCATGGATTCCTCCCTCTGTAACTGACATCTCAAAATTTCTGTTCAAATGTGAACAGAAATGGGTTTACAGACTTCGGAGTGATGCATGTGGGTTAAATGATGAAATTCCGTGGATGTCGTTGTAAATAGTAGGCATCCTCCCACATACTACAGTTCTTCATGAACTCAAGTGTTCAAGATCTGACCCAGCACCTGTATTTAAGTAGCAGTTTGGCTTGAGTGTATGTGTCATCTGAAACAATAGTTGAAACACTTCTCCGACATACTATATTAGGCATCCTAATCTGATGTACACATATGTATTTAATTCAAATAGGTTGTCCTAATTCATTAGCCCTATTTGATCTGATACTCCACAACATGACTTATCATGTACATAGCTAATGGTGTGGATGTTTGTACTGGATGGTAATGCCATGTAGTGTTTTCACTCACACACTCCCTACAAGTAATGCGGTGTAGCGTGAATAGCCATTTCTGAGTGGTTTGCCTGGTGGTGCAATAGAAGGGGTGACTATTTTGGATTATTTGCCCCTGCTCTGCATCTTTAACTAAGGATTGAAGACTGTCCTGCTTATGAAGTCGATTGTTCTTATAGTTGTGCAATTACGACCATAATTTTATAATTTAGGTAGACCCATCTATCAAGGCTGAAAATTCGAGCCCGGCCGGGATTCGAACCTACTCCTTAGCCTGTAAATGCCTGGGAAAACTACATTTCCCTATGGGCAACAGCGCGCCTGTCGCGCTGCGTGTGACGTCACCGCGTATGGTGCACGTCCGCACACGCCCCCTGCCTGACGCGGAAGCTGGCTGCTGACATATGCACCTCCCGGTACACCGAGTCGGTTCCTCCCCAAGATTGAGCTTAGAGGGACGACCGGTGTACCGACGGATAGGTGAGCTGCCCTGCATTTTCTCACTACTTCGGAATATGATTGGGTGTGCAGCGGGAGGTACTTCATAAGAGAGCGTGAATACGCTGTCAGCACGCTAAAATAGCTGGGGTCAGAAACGAGTGGCTGTGGAAGCAGATAGCTCTATAGCTCCCACGTATAGGCGTTTTGCCTTGAGACTTATGTGAAGTAATGATAACGATTGGGTGTGCAGCAGCAGGGATAACAGATGAGAGCCTGACTACGCTGTTAGCACGCTGAATATGCTGTAATCTTGAATGAGTGGTTGTGGAAGCTGACAGCTCCAGATAACATACCCTCTGTAACTAGAGATGTAAGCGGCCAGATTGTTGATTGTTTGGCTTGTGTTGTTTGGCGCTAGAGGTGGCGCATGCGAAGACTGGTTTGCCCGGGAATACCAGCAGGTGTTATTTACATCAATGTTTGTGTTATTTTCTTCATAGTGCGGTGCATCCATCTACCTGAGCTCGCGCCAGGTGAGGTGGGGCTTTTCCTTCCCATCGAGTGGGTGAGTGAACCTAATGTTGTATACTCACAATTTGGTGAGTGGTGACTGACTTAGACGGTCCATGTGCCGGCCAGTAATTTCACTTGACTGGCATCACACTATTTTGTATGCATAATACTGCATGCTATTTGTATGTTTCACACTGTACCCAGATACTCTCTGATAATTTTTAGTGACTTACATTTACACTTTTCTTCTTATATTTAGGATGGGAAGATGATTACACAGTAACCTACACTATCCAGGTGATATGGTTTATTTATTTTTTGATCCTTTGATCTTATCTAGCAGTAGCACTAATGGTCCTGAGGAAGCAGCAGGAGATCTCGAGACTCTATTAGACTGCAGAAACATGTCGACCTTATACATCTACTAAGTGGTTATTTGTTACGCCACTTAATTGCACTGTTTTGATTGATTTAGGAGTGTGACGGTGTTTATTAAAATTGTTGTCCCTGAACACTACCTAATTTTAGAACCCCTTTTCTTATTCTTTTCACATACACTTTTTCTTTGCACTGCTATTCAGTACTCCACCAGACACGTCTTCTTTCACATCCTACATAATTGCTGTGGTTTTTCCTGGTACATGGTTTGTTATCAGCCAGTGCAGGTTTTTTCACCTTCAACAGCAATAGTCATATGTGTCTAAAGAGATCCCAGATGATGAAGGGCGGTCTCGATGGTGGACTGATGGGAACTTGTTTTTGATAAACTTTTCCTTAGAATTTTGTTTTAGGGTACTTTGTTAGTGTGTGCAGACTCACTGTTGATTTTTGTTGGTGTCAATATGGAAACAGGGCCTTGACTTTTGTATGGGATTGGAACGTCCTATCTATGAGGCCAGAGGATGCCCTAAGAAACATTACAAAATATGGAAAAGGTGGGCAGACTACCGGGGGATATGGCTGGAGCCGCCGCCACGATCTAGAGCTGATGAAGGGTCAGCGGGATGGGGCCAGGGGGCGATAAAGTACACAAAGCATTTGTTTTCTTTTCATTGCTGTATTGTACGGGGACATGGCAACACTGTGCACGGAGGGAGGTCTGGGGCGGGATGGGAGTTGTTCGGGGGGGCCCTGGGGTGGTGGGCTGTTGGGGAGGGGGCATGTAACTATATATTTTATGGATCGATATTGCTGATGGAATGACTTGTTTGTAGTGCCTCCGGGGGTCGGAGTGCTGCGATTATATTGTGATCCTTCAATAAAAAGTGTTTTGGAAAAAAAAAGCCCAAGTCCATTTTGCACAAACAAACTTGCAAAGTACAAGTAGAAATTCAATCAAGTGAATACGATAAGGACAGAAGATAAGAAAAAAGTTCAGCATTTTGAAAGAGCCTAAAAGTGTGGAGAGGCAAAGTCAGTTAAATACTCTTGAACCTGAGGGCTATGTCACTATCTGCACAGGACAGTACTAAAGTGCAGGGTCTTCTTAATGCTCATGCAGGCCCATAAAAACCCAGCAACTGAGCATCACTGTTTGTGTTCAAGCAATGTCTTTCTCATGTCATTACTGTAGGTTATTTTCTCAATTACAGTCCATTTTAAATCTTTGTGTGACTTCTTTCTAGGTAATAGGCCATCATACGTGTTGTGCTTCTCTGGCATCAAATGTTACTTTGGCGTTCAATGATCCTTGTTTTGACTTTTTTAGATGTCATACATACGTACCTTAGTCCAGAAGGACACTCAATAAGGTAAATGACATTTTTTGTAACCTGTCCACAAACACCAATAATGGTTCAAGAATTGAGCCAATGCCTGAAACAATAGGGGGCCTAGATGGCAGGTGTTTTTTGCTTATGAATTTTAGGGAAGGTGTAGAAATAGGGGGTTCTTGGTTTCTCAATTATTATGAATTCTGCCTCATTCTTTGTTATCCAATTGAGTGTTTTAGCCTCTTCCACCAGATAATGGATCCCTGCTTGGATCTCCTTTGTAGGGTCCCTTTATAGCCTTTGTCCCTTAATAGCCTTTGATAGTTTCTTTCATATCTCAACAAACTCATCAAGTATCGTGATAGACTTCAGTGGTTTAGAGAATGATATCCCTGCCCTTATGAGCTTGTTTGATCGCCAGGGTTTTCCTCATGTGAAGTGTTTTCAAGCCCATTCTCTCTTCATTTGTCAAGTTATAGTACTGTATTATATTGGCGTCCAGGGCTTTTATATCCTTCGTCACGCATCCTCAAATGCTAATACTTCAGGGGGTATTGCCTTAGTAGGCAGATTGAAGAACAATTTTTCCTCAAGTCCATGTGTGTTGGATCCAAAGTAGGGGTTAGGATATCTAAAAGAAGACCTTAATCATGATTTTGCGAAAAGGTTCTGCCATTTTGCATCTCAATTTGAATTTGTCTGCATGGTTGGTGGAGACAAAGCCTAGTTCATTGTTCAAAACCTGTTCTTCCCCTTTTGTCAATATTACCTGGGTGAGGTTTATCACTAAGTTTAATTTCCACTTGTCCCTGGCTGGTGTTCCTTTGCTCTGCTTCCCGTTTGTACCCCTCCCTGCTGTTGTTCCTGCCAGTGTATCTTTTTCTCTCCGCTATCCCCTCCATCCACCTCTTCCTAAAACAGTGGTTCCCTTGGGAAATGGGAAAGGTGGATTGACTCATAGGTAGGGGTCAGCCATATGGGTTCGGACAAAAGTACATTTGTTTTCGAGTTATAGGTTGCTGATATTGATTAATAGCTCGTCCACCCCTTCAACTGATCTGTTTGCTACATGTGCTGCTATTAGAGGTGATACTAGATGCATCATCTGAATCTGATTTGGAGTACTCACTCTTGTCCGCTGATGTGTTTTGCTGGTTTGTCAAATCTTTCCTATGTAATTGTCTTTTATGTAGGGATATACCCGGTCATGGGGAAATGCCTTTATATCCTTTTGTAGTTTCATGACTTAGCTCTGGGTCAAAACTCTTAAAACCCATGTTTTAAAGAGCAAAGCAATCACCACTACCCTGTATTACACTGCTTCCCATTAGCATCCAGTATTCCAAGGGAAATGGTGAAAGGTCAAATATAAGACTTTTTGAGAACTGGGTCCTCAGTGATTTACAAACTGTTACTTGTACACAAAAACAGTGTTTGGTTGGCCACACACCAGTTTCCATGGCCCTATCTGAATGAAGAGTACCTTTGTTTGTTAATACCTGGGATAGGAGCATGGAGACGTCAGTAATTTGCTGTAATCAGTGGTGCAGCTATGGGGCACTGATTTTGCGGGCAGCGTAGGTGAGCAAGTCATGTCTGTCAACCACCATCGTCGCCCACTGCCCCCGAGAACAAGACGTCCGTCGGCCTCCATACTCCTCCCCTCCCGACCCCCGGAACAAGTTGTCAGTCTGCCGTCACCTGCCTCCTGGTCTTACCTGCACCGGGCGGCCGCCTTGGGTGGCAGTGAGTCTAGCTACGCCAATTGTAATAAAGTATTAAAAGTGAGTATGTGTGCCCAGGGTCTTTAGCATGGGCAAGCTGGGCCCGGGCCCAGGGCGCCAATTTTCTGAGTTGTGCGTGGAGCTGTGTACATTAGGATTATGCCAACAGCAGCGCCCGTCTCTTCTTACTCCAGCCTTGTCTTTGTCCCTGCCTATACATTTATGTCTGATTTGACAACTTTAAATGGTTTTAGTCCTTCATTATCATACGGCAGGCAATGTTTTTAACACAATCAAAAATTAGGGCCACTGTTCCTAAAGAGAAAGTATCAACAGGTTGTCCTGGATAAGGGCATATGCACGGTGGCAGTCAGCTGGACTGTTTTATGTTGCCCTCACTCATCCCAAAGGGATGTCATGCTTCATCATAGGGCTGTTGCTCCTCATTGGGACAGTGCTGCAATGCCCAACGGGTCCCCCGAAGGGTCACTTTGGCAGAGATCTTTTGTCGGTGTACCGTATGATGAGTGCAAGGTAGAGTCTAGGTGGCGTAGTATCTCATGTGCGATAGTGTGGGTTAAAACTGGTCATGGAAGCCAACAACTACTGTTAATAACCGGACCACCCTGTCAAATTTAAAACCTTTCCAGGTAGATGCTACAAGTAGGGTCGTAAAGTCCCTTGGTAGTCTGGATATGAGTTCCCTCCTTAGGGTCCAACTCTAGTAAGTCACCATGTTTCGTGCCTCTATTGGCCAGAATGATTTGTTTTCTCCTAAAAAGAGTATGTTGCCGTAGTCCAGGCGAGAGGTGACCAAGGCCTGGACTACAGTTCTTTTTGTGGAATCCGGTAGCATCCACAAGATTTTCCTAAGCCATTTGAGGATGACAAAGTAGGTTGCAGCCACCTTTGTTGCTTGGGGTCTCATCGAGAGATGGTCATCGATGATAAGACCCAAGTTACGAGCTTGATTGGTAGGCTGGGGGAGAGCATCCAATTCAGGGGGCCAATGTTGGGGACCCCTGATAAGCGTGGCTAAATTCCACCCGAGTGACTTACCTCACTCACCTATAGTTACCCAAGAATAAGTCAGCCGAACAGTGGAGAAGAATAACCAAAGCAAGTTTATTAGGCCACAAACTCCCATATGAGAGGGCCCTATATCGACCTCACCCCTAAGAGTGTGTCGAGAAGGACTAACTCACATCATCATGGTGATACATTATAATATGAGAAGGCAGAGTAAAACACGCCCATAATGGAAAAGTACTGGTCCCACAAGAGTGTAGACAATGGCCTCATACAAGAGGCATCTGCACCTGCAATAGCAACACTTGTTATCATCTCCCAAGGACACAGAGCCAGGCCGCTACATCTCCAACACATGAGAACGGCCTGATAAGGAGTTTCGTTAGCAGGAGTTTCAGCTACAGTAAACCATGAAATGAAAATATGCTGACATGAGGAATTATTCCTATTCCTACGGGAGGGGGAATGAGCAAGTGCAGTTTGCACGCATAGAGAGAAATGATTCAAAATGGTGGCACACAAGCTAAGCTAAGAACACTGAAATGATGTCACACGCATAAGTGAATAACTGAATAATGAGAACATAAATGTAAATGCGTAAATGCAAGTAATTAGTTAGACACATTCCGCTAACTCATAAGCATAATGTACGAAGGGGGCGGGACTTGAAATTTACGCCTATCAGACCCTCCTTTTAGCGGACTGTGGCTAACACGTTTGTTTCCATTTATTAACCAAAAGGAGGGCCTTTACAGCAAAATCTATGGGCTGGAAAGTCATACCTAAACTAGAGCATCATCATGAATAAACATCAGCCAATTAGCATCAGCAAGCTCAACATCATTGGATACCGGATACTGTGTCGTTGGTCTCTTAGACTTTTTTATATTGCTGGCACACATGGAGCAACAAGGGGGAAGACAGTAAACACAGAGGCAGCATGACAGTAGGAAACCTATTACACCTACAATGACCATGAATATTTTCCAACCCCAGGAAGAGAAAAGACCCCACAACCATGACTGTAAGGACCAAGTACCAGTATCTTGATGAAGTTCGGCAGCTAACCTATGGAGTTTCTGCACAGCCAAATTAACTGTCGGGGCGGAGTCAGGAATATACACGCAACAAGACGTCCCGATGACGCGACAGGCTCCACCCCTATCCGCAAGGATGACGTCAAGCACCATTCTATTCTGGATCGTAAATAATCTCATAGCCTGCATCTCCAGAGACATATTAGCTGCAATGTCAGCTTCAGTATTCACTACCTTTTCCATTACCCTCGAAAGACGTCTGATGGCCCTACTATTAAAGATACGACCCCAGAATGGCAACAGGCCCTTAGAGAAATCTGTAAACTGCTGTCCAGAGGTGTCTGTTTGATCTACGTCATCAACTTGAATTTCCCTCCTTTTCCGCTGTCCTTGTACCATGTCAAACCTCCTATGTGTCTTATGATAATCCGAAGGTGCCACGTAAACGGGAGGAAGTAGATACGCCAAGTAGCATGTCCCGCCCCAACCCTCAGGCAACCACAAATACCCATTATCTCCACATACAAAATAGACATTTGAGGGAGTGACGAGCGAAGGACTAAGGGTCAGGCGAATCGAGGCAGTCACATTACAAAGACTGTCACCCACCTTTATCGGACCTCTACCCTGAATACAAAAATAAGGCGAAGGCCCCACTACTGCTAGGGGCACCAGGGAATGACCACTACTATTTGTTGCTGGAGGGCGTCTGTATACCAGAGAAGAGTTCAACTGTAAGAAACTCTCTCGTACTTTGTCAGTGTCATTGGGTATCAGAAACCTGTCCACCTTCTTCGAACAAGTTTCTAAGAATGTTTGGTCAAAACGTCCGTCAGTAAATAATCGTCCAAGGAATGAGGGAGGCAAAGGGTGTACTTGCATTGTCAGTGTTGACTTACTGCTGGGGAATCGCGGGGTGAGAGAGTCTGGCTGCTGAAAGAACTTTACCATACCTAACAGGGTGTACCAGCCCACGCAGCTATTCACAGGAGTCAATTGCAGTGCCAATAACCTATCCTTCTTATATGCTGCAGAAGGAAGCAACCCACAGACCCAGCAATCTGTCACATTGTATACGGCATGTGCATGATGCAGTGTTTTTATGAAAACATTATCACGATAGCCTTTTCTCATACATTGTTCACCATAATCAACAGTAACCATATTGTGTTCCGGTAAGGGAGAAGGGGTAGGAACCAGTTTGTGGACGGGGTAAGCTTCATCCAGAAAAAACAGTATTCCAAGCATTATCAAGAACACAATAATGAGCACCACAATAACCACAATTTTACTTTTACGTGATAGGGCACGCCATGGTGAATCTTGTTCTGGTCTGCGAGGAGCAGCAAAAGGCTGTTCCTCCTCTGGGATCGGACGGCCAAAAGGGTACATGTCTCCTAAAGAGCGGGGCAAGGGATATCCTAAAAGTTCAAAAACTAGGGGCACTACTAAAAGTTCAGACACTCCAAAACCGGCCAGAGGGGTTCTTCACCCTTCAAATGGGCTCTTCTCCCTATGTCCGTTAAAGCCTCATAGGCAGGCTTTCAATCTCGTAAACCCTAATCCCTCGACGGAGTCACACAACTGCAGCGACTCAGGAGCACAAAAGTTGGGCCTGCATACAACTCTAATGTTCCATTCAGCAATGTCTCAGAAGTGCACTAGGGCTCCTTTTAGCAGTCCATCCCTATTGCTATGCTAACCTATCGAATATAGTCCACTCCTAGTCCCTATCTCAGCCCTTCTTCCAGTGCTCAGTTCATTTGCCTCTCTTTCCTGGGCCGCAAGTTATAGCGAGTGCTCCCTCGCACTTCGGGGTCTGAGAACAGAATTGGTGGGTCGTTTTGGAAAGAGGTGGCTTCGGTCGTTTGGGCACTGTGACCAAAGGAAGCCTCGCTACTCGTACTCAGGGCTGGCTTCTGTGCGTTCTCGTCGTGCTCCTCCCCGATCAGCAAAGCATCAGAAAAGGGGAGATACTGAGGCACTGACTCTATTTCGTGATCTGCAATGCCACCTCTTACCCATGCATCATAGGGTAAAGGTAGTGGAACCTTCTTGATGTGGGAAGCATGTGTCCACGCCTTTCGACCCTCCACTCGAAGTGCGGTGCGGGTGGTGAGCAGCACCAACCGCGGCTCAGACCATCTAGGCTCCAAACAGGACTTCTGCTGGTACTTCTTGACGACTACCCAGTCCCCTGGGTTGATGCCGTGGCCGGGCCCCTCAGGAAGCGGCTTCAGTGTGTCTGCTACCTGCTGGTGAACAGAATGGAGATCTTTAGTCAAAGCATACAAGTAGTCTGTCAACATAGGATATTCTATCTCTGAGAAACATTTAGGTCTAGGAACACCCCACACATTGGCGGGCCTGCCAAATACAACTTCGTGGGGAGAGACACCTGTCTTAGAATTCACTGTAACTCGTGTGGAAATTAAGGCAAGGGGGAGAGCGTCTGGCCAGTGTAGTCCTGTACTTTCCCGTATCTTGGCCATTTTTAGTTTCAATGTACCGTTAAATCTTTCAACTAAACCCGCAGCCTGTGGATGTAGGGCTGCGTGGAATTTTTGAGAGACTTGAAATCCCTTACATATTTGTTTCATCAGCTCAGCATTGAAGGATGTACCGTTATCACTCCAGATCACTCTAGGTAACCCGTACCTACTGAAATATTCCTTAATCAACATCTTAGCTGTCGACATGGCTGTACAGTCTTTTGTTGGAAAAGCCTCCACCCACCTACTGAATGCGCACACCACCACGAGTACGTATTTTAGGTTGTTCACTCTTTCCATTTCAATGTAATCCATCTGTATTACTTCAAAGGGATATGTTGGGGGTGCGAAATTGCCCACAGGGATGGGTGTTCCCTTCCCAGGATTGTGTCGTAAGCAAATCATGCACTGTTGTACCAAACGTGTGGCCACCCTGGAAATGTTCTTATTACTCCACACTGGATCTAATAATTTACATATTCCCTTGGCACTTATGTGAGCTGGTCCGTGAGCCATTGTCACCACTGGGAGGACATATGCATTTGGGAGCAACCATCGTCTTTTGTCCGTTACATCCGTCCAACATTCATCCGAGTCCAACTGCCCCTTTCCATTCTTCCATTCTTTCAGCTCCTCCTCAGTCACTTTCTCTTGTATGTTCCGCACACTCTGTACAGTGTCTGCAAACATGTTAACGTCCGGTACACATCTAGCTGGTCCAGCCACAAAAATTCGTGGGAGTCTTGTCCTAGCAGTTTCCTTAGCTGTGTGGTCTGCAAACGCGTTTCCCCGCCCTACGTCATCCACCACCGCTTTATGTGCACTACACTTTATTACTGCTAACCGTTTGGGAAGCGTTAGGGCTGTCAGCAGTCGTAATATCAATGGGCCATGTTGAATTCGTTGTCCATGTGATGTCAAAAATCCCCTCTCCGCCCACAGTCTCCCATAACTATGAGCCACGCCAAAAGCGTATTGGCTGTCAGTGTAAATGTTCACGTCCAACCCTTCACTCAATTCACATGCACGCATCAACGCTATTATCTCTGCAGCTTGAGCTGAGTTGTACGGGACTCTAGAAGTCTCCACCACTGTTTGTAAGGTCGTGACTGCATATGCTGCTGTTGTGGTACCGTCTGCTAGTTTAAAACAAGACCCATCAACATACAGCTCCCCGTCAGGGTCATCTAAGGGCTTATCCGTCAAATCTACTCTTCCTTTTGTTTCCTCTTCTGTTCGGAACAGGCAATCATGCACTTCATCATCTTTCTCATCTGAAGGGAGAGGCAGTAGCGTGGCTGGGTTCAGGGTAGCACATCTTTTTATCGTTACATGTGGGGCAAATAGTGTCATCTCATAACCAGTCAGACGAGCACTAGTTAAATGCTGCGTCTGCGTTCTGTTTAGCAAAATGTCCACCGCATGTGGTACCATTACCGTAAGAGCTGAACCCAGTACGAGCCCTGCCGATTGTCTTATCGAGACCGCAGCAGCCGCTGTAGCCCTTAGACAGCTCGGAAGCGCTCTTGCCACGTTGTCAAGCATTGCGGAGAAGTAAGCACACGGTCTCTGTTTCCCTCCAAAATCCTGTGTTAAGACAGACAACGCGTAACCTTCCGCCTCGTACACATAGAGTACAAAAGGCTTCTGGTAATCAGGTGTTCCCAAAACAGGTGCAGAACATAGAGCAGTTTTTAGTAACTCAAATGCTTCTTGACATGCAAGGGTCCAAGGTAGGGGCTCGCGCACTTCTTTGGTAGTCAGATACAGAAGGGGTTTTGTTAGTAAAGCATAATTAGGTATCCACTGGCGACAGTACGATGTTATGCCCAGAAATGCGCGCACCTCTCGCTGTGTGTTAGGTACTGCCATGTTAGTTATCGCCTTGACGCGCTCCGGTGTCAGCCTTCTCCCGTCCTTCGATAGGAGATGACCGAGGTAGGTGACCTCCTGTCGACAATATTGGAATTTAGGGAGAGACACCTTGTGTCCCTTACAAGCCAAATGGTGTAACAATTTAACAGTAGACTCACGGCATCCCTCCTCATTGTCGGATGCAATGAGAATATCATCCACATATTGCAACAAGACATTGCCCTGTGGGAGCTCCAAGTCATCCAACTGTGCTTTTAATGCTTGGCTGTAAATACTGGGACTCTCTGTATAACCTTGAGGAATTCTACAAAATCTAAAACTTCGGCCAGCCAATGAGAATCCGAAGAGGTAACGGCTATCCGGATGCACAGGTATACTAAAGAACGCATTCTTAAGGTCCAGCACAGAAAAATATTTAGCTGAGGGAGGTATCATAGTCAAAATGGTAGTAATATCAGAAACCACTGGGTACTGGGGCTCAACAACCTTGTTAATGTGACGTAAATCAATCACAAAGCGATAGACATCCGGTGTACCCTCACCTGTCTCACCTGAGGGTCTTTTAAGTATTGGAAGAATTGGACTATTACAAGTATTTGAGTCCGTTTCCTCTACTACCCCTGACCCAATCAAATCCTGTATTATCTGCAACAAAGCCTTCTCTCCATCCCGGGATATCTTGTATTGGGGTATGCGAGGTAGCTTCGCCCCCACCTTAACATTTATGGACACCGGTGCAATGTCCATTTTTCCCACATCGGTATCGCTGCTGGCCCACAGACTCGCAGGGACATCCCTGAACTCAACCGGGAGGGGCTCTTCCTTCGAAAAACATTGCTGCGCACGCGCAACGGAAGGGCCCAACGTGAGGTACACACCATCTGGGGAACAGTAAATCGTAGCATTCAGCCGTTTCAACAAGTCCAAACCCAGTAAATTCTCACCACAATTCGAAGTCAAAAGGAAGGAGGAGTCAATAGTGAAGGGGCCAATCGTAAGTGCTAGGGGCTTAGAGATGGGGCTAACCACTGGGGTACCAGAGAACCCCACTGAAATATTAGTCTTGCCAGACAGAGCCGCCCCTGGAACCTGGGAACGTGCTACAGAACTTTTCGTAGCACCTGTATCCAATAAAAATTTCTGATGGGATCCCGACAAGTCTGCCGTTACATAAGGCCCACGTTGGTCAACATCCGCAGAAACAGGTCCCACACTCTGCCCTACGCTGTCCTAGTTATAGGAAAATCCTGTCAAATCATCCATAGCGTATGCATCGCTGTAGAACTGTCGATCCCTGCAGTCATCGCCTTCCCTCTGAAAATGCTGTCTATCCTTTCCTCCGTCAAAATAATTTCCTCCCTGTCTCCTGCCCTCCTCGGACTGTCTAGTATCCTTATTCACATCTCCCCGACCCCGTCCTCTGCCAGGTCCAGCATGGGACCGTAGCAGTGGACAGTCTTTCCACCAGTGCCCTTCCTGTTTACAGTTAGCGCACTGGTTGGGTCCCAAACGCTCTCTCCTCTCTCCCCTTCCGTAGCTACTTCCTCGACCAACCGACACGGGCGGGGCACCCCGTCCTCTGCCCTTCGCCACTTGCTGCAACAAAACCTTTGTCTTTAAATCTTTCGCCTTCTTTTCTTGCCTGTCCTTATTCTCATTTTCTCTATGTTCATAATACTGGGCCATGCTCAAAATCCCTGAGGGGGTAGATGTCGTCCATGTACTCTCTGACGCTTGCAGTCGGGCCGATATTTCTGGCAGCAGATTCGTAACAAATCTGTTAACAAAAAGACGTAGCCCTCCATCTTGAGATATATCTTGTCCGCTAAAATCCATAAACGTTTCTTCAAAACGGGTGAAGAAATCTGAAACTGCCTCATCCTTCTTCTGTCTGCAAGCCGTTAACTTATCCCAATCTACCTTCTTGGGAGGGATGAGTGAGTGCATATATTTAATTATGCGCCCTGGTAACGCTAATATCTCAGCCTTCGGCTTCTCACCTGGCTTTCATTCCTTATCCCAATCCGTAAATTCTTCCCAAGTACCGCCCAACTCCTCTCTATGTTCCGAACCCATCACCTGTCTCCACACGTCCACAGGAACCAATAATCCCAAAAATAATTCAATATCTGCTAAAGCCATTACTGTTGAGGAAGCTGCCTCCGTTAGTTCTTTGTAATAAGCTGTTGGATTTTTTTCTCGAGTCGGGTAACTGCGCCTTCAAAGCTAACACCTCGCTCCTTTTCCAGGGCGTATACACCCATTGTTCTTGAAAATGAGCATCTATACGAGCTCTAGTCACTACCTGTGTTGTCGGGTCTACTATTTCAGGTACCTCAGGGTGAAATATAGGGTGCACTTCACGCATCGGATGTATCCCAGGGAAATGGGCCTCACCTGCCGCTGTTAACTCATTCCTGTACTCCAACAAGTACCTCAGACTACGGAGCACCTCTGTTACTCCAGTGTTAGCCCTATAAGCATGAGTCTTAATATCACGAAGAATCGCTGACGCCTCCCCACCATATCCCTGCTCCCACAGCGCTATTAGTGTCGTTGACATGTGCCACAAAGCATGCTGTTGCATCAAAGGCTCATAATCTTTCATAGTAGACCAAATATCCTCTAGTGAATAAATATTATTCCTGGCCCATTGACAAGCTTGATTAGCTACCATGGTCCTCTCATCCAATCCAACATTAGCACGCGTAAGTAACTTCCGTACCTGAGTAAATAGTCCACCTCCCGCTCCTCTAATGGGTGTTAGCAACGTGCTCTGGGGGGTGGCACTGGCAGAAACAGTGGGGATAGCGGGACCAGCGGAGAGCACCGGGGATAGCGCAGCAGACGCAGGGCTCGTCACCAAGAAAGGGAGCAAGGGTGCAGTGGTAGAGGGGGAAGTTTGTCCCACTGCAGCGGAAGCAGGTGCACCGGACAAGGGAGGGGCACTTACTTGGGGAACTGAAACCACCGCTTGTGAGGCGGAATCTCCGAGCACGGGGTACAGGGGCTGTGGAGCATATGGGGGAGGGGGTCGGGTGTTCAAAATATCCTCCATCTCATCTATATCCTCTTCCTTCACCACATAACACTTGTTATCCAATAGCCTAAGACGCCTATCTGTGCGCTCAATCCGCAGCTCGTTCTCTTTCTTAGTATGTTCCCTAGCCTTCTGCGCCATGGTCTGTGCCGATCTCTTCAGAGCCACCTTCTCCTCCCTCATCTGTCGTTCTCGTGCCTCCTTCTGCCACATCCGCAAAGAATCAAACATACTCTGACGGCTGCGCCTAGCAAACAATTTGTCTTGTAAATAATCTAATTTTGCTCCGTCAAAAGAGCCCAGTAAAGGCCACTGTAAATCCACATTATCCTTTGTATACTTATGCCACAAAGTGGAAAACAAAATGGGAGGTAAGCCATGTTTGACATACATGTCGAAATTCGGAGAGCCCTCCGCCGGAGCGGGTTGGCTCTCAGCCAATCTAACATCTGAAACCTCATCGCAACACCCGAAACACCGCAATTTACTAAAACACGGCATCTTGTTCTCCTACAATCACACAACGGCACAAAGACTCACACTCATATACTCAGTTACCGACAGGTCACACTCACAGTTTCGATATACATATATTTATTACATAGAATCCGCACCAAAACACATGTTACCAAAATGGGACAAGGCCCGTCGACCAAGTCCTGGGGAACCTGGACCCTACCGCAGACCGAACAGCACACACCCGCTGTTCCGAGACTGGGGAACCAATCCGTCTCCTGGGCAGCACTACAAATCGGCATGCACCACACCACGCGGGACCCGGCACTCTCCCGCAAACCACCGTCTTAGGTGTTCGGGTGAGCCCAAAATCCTCACGTAGCAAGCTGCTCACCAACCTGCAGTATTATCCAGTCGGATTTTTACAAACCAACGTTCCCCAATCTCCATCAAGTCTGTCAGAGCGCCATTTGCACTCTGAGTTCCCCGGAGCACACTAGCCCCAGGAGCACACCGGCTCCTCCAATCACCAGAGACACACCGGTCTCACGGAGCTCTCCGGCTCCTTCAACCACCAGTCGGACCACTTACCTTCTGTGCGCGGTACCGACCTCTACCGTTCTCCACTTCCGGCTGCCTGGACCAACACGGTCAGCTCCAAAGTTCCGCCTTCTGGACTCCGGCGTAGGATCATGGACCGAGACCTCCTCCGATCAGCAGGGCGGGGCAGCGCTGCGAGAACCAAGCTCGGCATCAAGTGGGTACCCGGGCCCACCGTGCCAACCAGAGGGTCTCCGGCCTTCTGCTACCCGCTTATGGGTGAGAAAGGTCCTAATCGCGGAGTCCCTGTTCGGGCGCCATCTGATAAGCGTGGCTAAATTCCACCCGAGTGACTTACCTCACTCACCTATAGTTACCCAAGAATAAGTCAGCCGGACAGTGGAGAACAATAACCAAAGCAAGTTTATTAGGCACAAACTCCCATATGAGAGGGCCCTATATCGACCTCACCCCTAAGAGTGTGTCGAGAAGGACTAACTCACATCATCATGGCGATACATTATAATATGAGAAGGCAGAGTAAAACACACCCATAATGGAAAAGTACTGGTCCCACAAGAGTGTAGACAATGGCCTCATACAAGAGGCATCTGCACCTGCAATAGCAACACTTGTTATCATCTCCCAAGGACACAGAGCCAGGCTGCTACATCTCCAACACATGAGAACGGCCTGATAAGGAGTTTCGTTAGCAGGAGTCGGCTGACTTATTCTTGGGTAACTATAGGTGAGTGAGGTAAGTCACTCGGGTGGAATTTAGCCACGCTTATCACCCCAACGCTCTTTGTTCTGCCATAAGAACAGCTGAGACATTCCTTCCCCTTATGCTCCCCCACTCCTGTAATTATAGTGCACTCCTCGGCGCACAAACAGAGGCTGGGACCTGTCTCACGGGGCGGTGACCAGGAAGCTGCCTGGAGTTAGCGAAAGGACCAAGAGGATACCTCATTGGTCGAAGCAGAGCCCTGTGGGGCGAACGGGATCTGAGGAAGAAACATGGGACAGCAACATACTTCCAACTGCGGATCAAGGCAGAACCTAGGAACGAAGAGCCTGGAACAAGCTTCTTATGGCATATGCTGGAGGCGGGGGCTTGCGGCAAACAACGCCCCTAGCCAGGCAAGAGACATTGCAGTCAGCACTGATCAGAATTACCCAACTTGCCTAGACACTGCTGGTTGCAACGGAGCCGGCCCTATCAGGGTACTAGAATACGTAAATGCATAAACCAAGAGGCAAGATACAAGGACCCCCCACGAGGTCCGGGAAGCTGAAAAGGACCCTGCAGAGATGTCCTGAGACACGCTGCCCCAACCGCTGCAACACACCCTGAACAAAATCTTGGCTGCCATAACAGATGAAAAACCATGCTTCAGCAGGATTCTGCTGGAGCAGAACATCACAAATTGGCTGACTGAGTCAAAGAGTCAGAAACTGCCATAACTGAAATGCAGCCGGCACAAAAAAGCCATGAGTGTCCAATTGTGGGACCAAACGGACCATGTGTGCAAACTTGATAAACTGGCAGAAGATGTGAAATGCTGCAATAGAAGGAACAATTTACAAGTGGTGGGCCTTCCAGAGGGCTTTGAGGGCACAGACATAGTGGCTAACTTGGAAGCATGGTTGCAAGACACAGTAGCCCAGACCAGGTGAGCCCCTTCTTTGCAATTGCAACGGCGCACAGGGTCCCTGCCTGGCTACCTGCACCTGGGAGGCCGCTCAGACCAGTGGTGGTGAAACTGCTACATTATAAAGACAGAGACACTCTCTTGTAGAAGCTCGGGACGCAGGCCCATTCTGTGTGGGAAACAGCCAGGTGACACGGTTCCCGGACTACACAGTGGCTGTCCAGGCAAAGAAGGCATCCTTCCTGGAAGTCAACAGGGCAATGCGAGAGGAAGGTCTTCGTTACTCCCTTATGTTACCAGCTTAACTGAAAACTATGAAGGATGGGGTTTCATACTTCTGCCGAGGCCCAGAGGAAGCGTGGGCATGGATGGAGTCATAGAGGGCCGGTGAGAGGAGACAAGTGCGTCCTAAATCTGATCGTAGGGAATTACCTAGTAGCAGGTGATGCATGAGGGGGACGAGGCACCATGGAACGACGGCAAAACCAACTAAAACACAGGCTGACATGTATTAGGCGGGGGCCTTGCAGGAAACAGCGGAGATCACGTATGCTAAAGGGACAGACACAGAAGGGGCTCAGCCTCGGGACATGTAACTAATGACTCAGAATCTGATTGGCCGGAGCAGGCAGACAACAGTCCCCTGACTGTCACCACCCAGACAGTGGATGTGATCCTGTAGGGGGGAGGGATTCCTCATCAGGGTGGCCCATGGAGTGCTGGAGTGACTGCAGTAGTTGGTCAAATCCCATCCAAGACTTGGGCGGGAGTTCTACAGACAACACTGAGGTCATGTGGTAAGCTGAAGGCAGAGTTTCTGGCCAGACTTTGAGCCAACCCTCACCTCCGGCTCCACTTAGCTGGTGTGGAGGATAACTGCAATGTCAGTCCTGATGACTTTTATAGTTTAGGTGGCCAGCCATTGCTGGGCTGCTCCAGGGATGGGGAGTTTGGATGTTAGTTTCACTTTGTTTTCTGGTTCATGGGAGAGAATGCAGGTGTGGGGTCCATCTCAGGGGCAGGGGTACCAGTGGGGGTGGAGCTGGGAAGAGTGGCAAAGCCACCATGACTTCCCCCTCACACACATTTACATTTATGACATGGAATATCAGTGACATGGGGGCGGCCAAATGCCATAAAATCCACATTTAGCTTTTATAGGCAGGGGGTTCTTGTGGCTATGTTATAGGAGACCCATCTCACGAGGGTTAGAGCAGACAGGCTTCAACATTATTGTTGGGAACAGGTATATGCCACCAGATACTCAGTGTTTGCATGTGGGGCCTTGGTCAGAGTAAAGACGAGAGTCCTCTTTGAGGCTACGACATTCAGAACTGAAAGGAGGGCAGATATGTCCTGGTCGAGAGACAGCTTCGTAGGAAACAGATTGTGATGGGCAGTGTGTAAGCACCAAACCTGAGGGAGCCTTACTCCGTAGGGGAGACTTTAACTGTGTGCTAGATAATGCCTTGGGTCGTTCAACCCCCTTACTGCCGGGGGAGCAAGCCCATTGAACGGCTGAGCGCTTCAGGGAATGACTGATGCACTGGGACATGGAGGATGTGTGGTGCACACAGCATGCACTTGATACAGATAATTCATACTACTCGAGTATGTACCAGGTGCAGACTGGACTAGATCGATGCATTTGCTCAAGGGGGACTGAATATCTTGACTTCATGTTATCCAATCATAGCCTACTCCTACTTATATTCCAACCAGTGGACAAGCACCCAAGATCCAAACTTGACGTTTCCACACATCGGTTGTCATGGACGTAGTATTCCTGGCACTTTACTGGATCAGATTACACAATACTTTGACAATAACCCTGAGATGCCTTCGAATAGCCTGATAGAATGGGAGGCCTTTTAGTCAGTAGTGTGATGACATTGTATGGGTTAAATGGTGGGAATCCGCTGAGATTTAGACCTAGAACTCATGTGCCTCGATGAGATGCTAAATAGATTGGGCAATGCACTGTACTCGAACCCGGACTCATTTACCTGCTTATTGGAGACCAGGGAGCAATATAAAACGGCCCTGGAGCCATGACTACAGGGACTATACTGCCCACGCTCACAAGGAGGAAGGGAGGCTGGGAAGACTATTGGTGTGGTTGAGCCGCAGTGGGCAGTGGCCATCACCAGAGTTGTGTCCCGGGAGCGGATATGCCTTACTCCCCTATGGAAATTAATTTGTCATTTTGGTATTTCTATGTCTTTCTCTGTAGACCACTGAGTGTTGACCATTGTGCAGCCCGACACCCTGCTGGACCGTATAGAGACTCGTAGACTCTCATCGGAGGTTGCTGCATATCTGAGATAACCGTTCACTGCCCAGGAAATAAAATATGCCTTCAAGTGCATGGCCTGGATGGGATCCCCTGGGGTTTTAGGCAACCTGTACCGGGGTACTGATACCACAACTGATAACCCTGCATAAAGATGCCCTTGAGTTGGGTCAACTCCCAGACTCAATAAGGGAGGTACTGGTTGTGCGTTGCCCAAAACCAAGGCTCCTGAGACAGGCATGGCTGACTTCAGACCCCTTTCCATGCTTACTTTTTATTTCAAGATCCTGAGCAAGGCCCTTTTCGCCCGCCTGTGGTCTCATCTTACTTTGATACATGCCGATCAGAATAGATTCATACATGCCCGCAACACCTCCTTCAACGTCCTACAGCTTTATTACACAGTTCATAACCCTTATTGGACAGACAACCCCCAGGCAATGGTTGTGTCAGTGAAATTAGAAAAGGCCTTTGACACCGTAAGGTGGGACTACCTTGAGGCAGCCATGCTCCATTTGGGGCTGGGGAGGGATGGGTGAAATTGGTGCGGCTGCTTACTCCGACCCCAAGGCACAGGTAAAAAAGAGACAAATTATATTGAACCCTTATGACATCTTTTGGGGTACGAGGCAGGGATGCCAGTTGTTCCCACTCCTTTGTGCCATAGCCAAAGAGCCACTGGTGGAGCAATTCAGAACAGAGTGCCGGGGAAGGGTCTCACGGCGGAGGGGGAGGAGCACATTATCTCCTTCCATGCAGATGAGCTGTTGATCTATTTAAGAAACTGGGAAGATGATATTAACTTCGCAATGCAACTCCTCAAGGAATATGGAGCCTTTATAGGTCTACGAATCAACCGAGCCAAGACATGTGTCTTCCCGCTGCTGCAGGAGTCCCCCGCCCGGCGGAATACCAATCGGACATCCTATGGGACCCACGCTCATTTAAATACTTAGCTATTCACATTTACCATATAGTAGATGATTTGTGGGAAGGCAGTCTGGTTAAGGTAATGCACTCCCTGAAATCCTGCATCATGTTCTGGCGCTGCCTCCGACTGCCTGTTATGGCATGTATCTCAATATCCTAGATGGTCATGCTCCCAAGGCTGCTCTATTATTTTGCAAAACTACCGGTGGGAATTCTGGTGTTGTAATTTCAACTGTTGGATTCACTCCTGCGTGAGCTGATTTGGGCAAAGGCTGCCAGAGGGTCTCACTTTCCACCCTCCGCCATCCACCCCTGGAGAGGGGACCCGAAGTTCCTGACTTTGAAGTTACCATCCGGTGGCACAACTCCAATGAATCACAAAATGTCTAGACGGGGCTGGGCTGCCAGAATTCGGTCAGGTAGGGACCGAGCCAAACCAGGGAATGCTCATTGCAAAGTTACTCTGCCTGGCACTGCAGCGCGACCAGGATTGCTGCTGTCGACGGCCTTGAACTACTGGCGTCGCTGCACTAAACACATGGATGGAGCAACGTTGTATGCCCTAGCGCTTCCACTAGTTGGGTTGCCACATGGCAGACTGTTAACGTACTTCAGAGCAGGGTAGATGAGCTCTTGGACGAAGGCAGGGATAGTGACCATAAGAAACTGTTACCAGTTGTGCACCCTTATCCCACTGCCGGATCTAGTGGTGCAGACCGCCCTGCCGGAAGGCAAATTCCTTCTACAAAGCTATAATTAAAAAAAATATATATTTTGCTGAGGATCACACAAGCATCTTTCACCTTTCTCACTATTTAGACCATGTAACATTTTGTTTAGGGGAAAACCCGTTCACCAGCTCTAATAGGTATTGTCAGCTCAACTATACAGGCTAACTGATAAGAGACTTGTGATACCTGTGCACCAAGTACCGACCTATTGTTCCCTTCAAAGGTCAAATAAGGAAACACTAGTCTGGGGCGTCTGTGCGTGTCTTTTTATCCCTTTCATCCCTATCCAATTAAAATAATCCTTTAATAAAGACTATCAGTTTATTTTCACAGACTAGCTAATAAAGAACTAGCAATGTACTTGCAAGACTACAATAATGGTATTATCACCCAACACTTGTAGAACAAAACTACCCACATCTAATTCCCCTTTTAGATCAAAGCAGGACAGGCTAATAAAAATTTGAGAAGAGGGGGGAGCAATATACATGTTACCTAGTTTTAATTTATAAGAGAGCTAGCGGGGAGCTAGCTTCCAGCGGGGTGCTAGCCTCCTCCCCCAGTTTGACAGGAGGAAATCTGAAACATATTTCACTTCAGTCAACACCATCAACCCCTGGGTGTAGCACTGCGAATAAACAAAATTCTAGGAGATACATAGCACTTTTAAGAGGGCTAGAAAGCCTTTTAGCACATGTACAAATGTAATTGCCACAAAATGATATGTGTGCCTATTAATATCTAATACAATGTAACTAAGGAAAATTCATTATAATTATTTATCTATTACAAAACACACTATTTCTTTTTTTTTTTTTAGGCCTTTCATTCCCATGAAGGAGTAAGAAAAAGGAAATGGGACTGGGATACAGCTAAAGTCCCCCATAACTAGGCACTATGCGACATTCATTAGGGAAATGGCGGCAAAAGGGAAATCTTTAAAAGAACAAAAATGACTTAGGTGATGGTCAGGCTTGTGACACAACACCATGAGTACACCGTAGAACTCTTGTATTTTTCTTCTATACCATTTGACCAAATAGACATACACTGCTGAAGTGTTGTCTGTGAAATTTAGGGACCAGAACAAATTCCCCACAGAGGAGCTTGTACTAGTATCAAAAATAGAATTGTCAAAACAATATAAAACAGAAACATACATAAAATAAAAACAAGCATACCAAGGCAGCTGGTATACTTGCTGTGCTAAGCACAGAAAGCATAGACAAATCACAGTAACACATGCAAATGAGCTGTGACACACAACACGATGCCATGCATTTCATGCACAGTGAGCCTGTAGCCGAAAACCCAGCATGCTGGCCCGCTTAATTTGTCAGTCTTAAGAACGATCAGCATACCTACCACGCAGAACACAACAAACAATGCACAATAAGCCAAAGAAAACATAAAACACACAATATAGTTACATGCGTATAACATAAAATAATACACAATAATACATATACCAAACACAAAGGCCACAAAAGGAAAACACAATATTAGTTACTCAAAGGACTATATTTTTCTCATGCATGTCATGCATCATGCGGTGTCAGTGCACACGTAATCTGTCTAGCACAAAGTTGCATCAATACTCACCGTCGCACACAGATAAAAATATTTCCCATTGCACTGAAACAAAACAAATCAAACCACACAAAAAACAACAACACACAAAATATTGGACAAAAAGGCAACCACTTAGTAAAAATACCTTCTACAAATACTTACTTTAAAACCTATGCTTGGAGCTCATTCACACCAGTTCATCTATATTATTTATCATCACCCTATATATACTTATCCCAATCCTAAAGGAAAAAATAACATCCTTTCAATGTAAAAAAAAAAACAAGTTCACTTCTAACAACCCTTTCTGCTGTCTTAGACAAGAAACAGACCTAACCTCTTTTAACCTTCAGCCAAAAAGACAAAACATTTAGCAGCAATGAAAATCACATGACAATCTTGTAATGACATTTAAGGCAGCATCAAAAAGGGGAAAAGATATACATTTACTTTCACATCTTTTACTTGTCATGAACCAGGAATTTCCATATTGTGCGTAAACATTTTATTCTTGTTATTAAAGGTACCAAATCTATTTCTGCACAGACATCTTTCCCTGCCTAAATGGGCCATTTTATAACCAATGCACTTTCTCATCTTTAAACAAAAAGGGGCATCTTACTTCTGGGTAAAATCACAGCTCTAACTGTGTTATTTTAACATTTCAAACTTCTGAATCATACACATTTAATCCTGTTGCCAAAGATATATTCTCACCCCCAGAACATACTAAATACTCCAATGCACACTAGCAGACATTTGCACAAAACACACACTCTGCACCTCCACTCAGCGGGTGGGGCACTGGGCCCACTGCAATGGTGTCCCATGGACAAACTGCATACAAATACTGTTATACAAATCCAATATATATACACACATATATACATTCCCACCAGGCCGCTCTTATGAGCAACACAATCAATATTCTTTACCTAATAGGCGCTATGCATTTACCTACCCTCGCATGATCAGTACTCTCCACTAGGGATCCACTAGCAAAGTCACTAATCAGTATGCCAATCAGAGAACCCCAACTCAATATTTATTTAAATAGAAAACGTTTATACTATGACATGGTCCAACAGTGAAACAAAAAAAAATCAACAACAAAAATGGACACAACAGACAACCAATAAATCTCTTTTTTCTTTTTGCCATTAAACTGCACACAAATCAATCACTGATTCTGAATACAATTCAAACAATAGGAGTAACAGGTGCTTAAACTATTGCATCTGAAACACTCACTAATATATTTAGTAAATTAATTTTTCTCAAAACAATCCTTCTTTTCTCAGACTAGGCCATTTTAAAGTGTAATTCTCTATGTCCAAATGGAATAACCTGTTGAAAGTTATTCATAATTTTGTTCCTAATACTAAATCACATGTGTTTTGAACAACTGCATTATACTTTAGTCTAAACCAGCAGCAGTTTGCACTCATAATTATGCAGACTCGCTCCAAATTCACAATTCACATGGCTCCAACTGTGTATCTCTGCCTGTCTGTGCCAAGAGCTGAGCCTCCTAGCCCCCCCACAATCTGCTGCCTGTGCTCTGCGAACCCATTGGAATGCTCTTATCACACTAAGATCACATCTGCTCTGCTCTGCATCCATTTTCCCTTTTCTAATTAACCCTTCCAGAACGGAATAAAAATTCACACACTGTTATTCTAAACCTTACCAGGCCAGAGCTCACATTGGCTCACTGAACCATTAAAAGCAACTTTAAATGGGAACAACCTGCAAATTCCAAATGTACACATTTCGTCTTCTTTTAAAACTAAACCTTTGATCTGTCCATATTCTGGGCTATCCTCTTATCTGTCTTTGCTGAATCTCTTTCTGCCACAACCTTAGGGAATCAAACATGCTCTGACAGCTGTGCCTAGCAAACAATCTCTCCTGCAAGTAATCTATCTTAGCTGCATCAAAAATATTAAACAAAATCGGGATAAATCCATATTCACGTACATCTCAAAATTAAAAGAGTCTTCTACAGGAGCGGGTTGGCTCTCGGCCAATCTGACATCAGTTGAACTGCAGCAACACCCAAAACATCGCAACTTACTGAAACGCGGCATCTTGCACACTCAATCAAACACCACCAAACTCACTCAATCAGACACCGCCAAAGAACCCACACATACCCAGACACAAAAGAACCAAGCAACTATCTCCACACACAACCACTTACAACCGCACACACACACACACGCACGTCCTATGCATTGAGTCCCTGCCAAACACGTGTTACCATAATGGGACAAGGCCCGTCGACCAAGTCCTGGGGAACCTGGACCCTACCGCAGACCGTACAGTACACTAACTGTTTTGAGGTTGGAGGACACATCCGCCACCCGGGCGGCACTACAGACCATTGCGCACTTTACCCCGGAAGATCTGGGACTCTTCCATCAAACCACTCACACTAGGAGTTTGGGTCCTTTACCAGTATTCAACCGTGATGAGCCACACTCCAGTCTCAGTACCACCCGGTCGGATGCTCTAAGACAGACATCCACCCGAAACCCTCATCACCAATAGTCTGTCAGAGCGCCACTTGCACTCTGTGTTCCCAGGAGCACACTAGCCCCAGGAGCACACTAGCTCCTTTAACCACTGGGGACACACTAGTCCCGGAGCACACTAGCTCCCTTAACCACTGGGGACACACTAGTCCCTGGAGCACCCTAGCTCCTTCAATCACCGGTCGGACCACTCACCTCCTGCTCGCAGAACCGACATCCACCGTTCTCCACCGCCGGCTGCTGGGACCAACACGGTGAGCTCCAAAGTCCCGCCTTCCGGACCCCGGCGCAGGATCATGAACCAGGACCTCGCCCGATCAGCAGGGTGGGGCAGCGCTGCGAGAACCAAGCTCGGCATCAAAGTGGGTACCCAGACCCACCGTGCCGACCAGAGTGTCCCCGGCCTTCTGCTACCCATTTACGGGTGAGAAAGATCCTTATCGCGGAGTCCCTGTCCGGGCGCCATCTGATAAGCGTGGCTCAAATCCACCTGAGCGACTTACCTCACTCATCTATCATTCTCATATAATAAGCCAGCTGGACAGTGGAGAAGAATTAGAAATATATTTATTAGGACATAAGATTCATCTGCAGATGGGCCCCGTCAGGTCTACACCCCAGGGAGTGCACCGAGAGGACTGACCCATCCCATCATGACAATACATTATAACATAGCATGGCAAGGTAAGGACACGCCCAGACTGGAAAAGTACTGGGCTCAGCAGAGGGCGAACAATAGCCTCACACAAGAAGCATCTGCACCTGAAAAAGCAACATTTCCTCTCAAGGCCACAGAGCCGAGACTCGGCTTCTCCAGAGCATGGAAACATTTCTGCAAGAAAAATACCCAAGGCGAGAGATGCTGAAACCAGGGATTTTCTGCTCATAAGGGAGGGGGGGGGGGGGAACTGTACCATGAGACATTGGAGCTGCAGAGCAAATGTCAGCATCAGAAGTCTCTCTGCCATAGACAAGTCTCTCTCTCTTATGAGAGAAGTTGAAGCTTGCATATTACAAAAAATAGCTCAGTGGGTTGCAGCACCTGAATAATAAGCTGTAACTGCATATTGGTTAGACACATTAGGCTAACATATTCATAACATCATTAGAACATTCTGCAACAGGAAAATTACTATCTATCAATCCACTCCAGCGAACACTCCCCAACCTCTAGGGACAGGGACACGCTGAACCAGGGACCCATGTAGTTCTGCAATTGTTCTTCAAATAATGGAAGGCGCACTCGTAGAAGTAAAACAGAGATCTTCTTTATTCCAAATGATTAGATTCTTTATTGTGGTAATTATACCAAACAAACCACACAGCCAGCGCATTTCGTTCCGTAGCGGAACTTCGTCAGGGCATGAGTTTGAAAAGTCCAATGGACCGGCGAATCAGCAGTTGATGTGAGTGGGCAGGCAGTGAAGTTAGGCTCCTGTCCTGTCTCAAGGTGAATCCAAACATCCAGGTATAATTCCTGAATTTGGAAAAGATGATGTCTAGCGACACGTTTAACTGCGTTCCTGGTGCCCGGATAAGCCCAGGAGTGGAGTCTAGTCCTTGAGGTAGTAACCGGCACAACGCGCTTCGGTTCTGTATATGTTGTACGCGATCTTGAGAAATCGGCAGCGGCTTCCAGCGTAATAACCGGGTTGAGGCGAGCAGGTTATTATGCTGGAAGCCGCTAGGCTATGCGGTTTTGGTGTTGTTGGACCTTTCCGTGGCCTTTGACACCGTGCCTCATAACAGATTACTGCGCAGACTAGAGGAGGGCGGTGTCAGAGGAACGGTATTGAGATGGTTCACCTCCTTCTTAAACAACCGTTTACAAACTATTTGGTCCCCTCCTTTCACCGCTGACATCCCTCTCATGAACGTTTGGAGTTCCACAGGGTTCAATTTTGAGGCCTACTTTGTTCAACCTGTATATGGTCCCCCTTGCACTCCTTGCCGAGAAGTACGGTGCCAAAATAGTATCTTAAGTGGACGACACTCAGCTGTTGTTCACTTGCGAGATAGATGCTGAGTTCAATGGTGATGTGATCGACACTTGTCTCTCAGAGGTTTTCTCTTGGCTTAGACAAAACCAAATGAAGTGTAATTCTGAAAAGTCAGAGATTATCTTCTTTGGCTCAAGCCCTTGTGAAGCATGGCACAACTGGTGGCCGCAAGACATGTCTCCCCCATTGTCACCAGTTACTATTGTGAAAAATCTTAGGGTCAAATTGGATGCTACCCTCTCGATGAAGGCTCAGATTTAATCAGTGGCCAGGACCTGCTTTGGGGTATTGAGAATGCTGAGAAACTTTCTCCCCCTTCTCCCAGTCTCTTACAGAAAGACGGTAGTCTAGGCTTTGGTGGTCTCGAGACTGAACTACGTAAACTCCCTGTACTTGAGCCTCCAGGAGTACTTGCCGTCTGCAGATGGTCCAGAATGTGGCGGCTAGGGCCATCTTTTTGGCAGGGCCTAGGACACACACCACCCATCTGCTGTCTTCCTTACGCTGGCTTCCGATTTGGAAATGAATCCATTTTAAGGCATTGGTTTTGGTCTTCAAAGCCTTTCACAAGATAGGGGCCCCCTACCTCAGGGAAAGATTTCAACACTATATACCTCAATGTACCTTGAGGTCATCTGCTCAGCTTCTGACCTCTACTCCTAAGGTCTTGCAGTCCCAGATAGGGGGAAGATCCTTTCAAGTCGTGGCTTCTCGCTTATGGAGCAGTCTACCTCTGTTTCTTAGACAGGCACAGGACCTCCTCACCTTTAGGAGGAAATTAAAGACCTGGATTTTCCAACTTTAGGTTCCGGCAGGCTTTCTGCATTGGGGTGTTTTCTCTGTCAGCTGTTATGTGGTTTTTGTCTTCAGCACCGGGACACTGCTGGGAGTAACCATGTGCTTTATAAATACCATATAACATAACATAACATAACATAACATGACATTGCGTCACTACACAATGCTTTTGTAAAATGTTTGTGACAGTGTGCTCCAAAATGCTCCACCGGCTACCTATCATACCTTTACCATTCTCCTGCTGATTGACCATGGCTCATTTGCTAAACTTATTTTTTGTGTTGCGCATGGATTTTTAACAAACTCTATGCATTCAGTGATATAGCATTGATGATAGCGCCCCCACTCTGAAAATTGTCCCAGCACCAATGGCAGTGTTATTACCATTTATTAGTACTGTGCTGCATTAAATAGTTATAAAATTGTTCTATTATTGCACGTTTTATTGAGACTATGACGGGAGAGACAGTGGAGCTCATTTACAAGCCCCTTGCGCTGCCTGTGCGTCACATTTAATATAGGAAAAAGTGACGTACCGGCAACGCAAGGGACATGTAAATAAGCCCCAATGTGTTTCTTAGCCCTGGGGATATCTTGTTTTGAAAGAAAAGCCCAAATGGCTTCGTTTATAAAAACTGTTGCATCGCTGTGCAACACCATGGATGCGCAGTATTTAATGTACAGCGCTCCATGTCGCAAGGAGTTACAGTATCTGTAGGCGCAAAAGTGATGCATTGCTGGGGTGTGTCTGAAAATGGACGCATCCCCAGCAATGTGTCCTATGTGAAAGGGCCTGCATCAGTCTTACGCCTGCTGTGAGGCAGGCGTAAGATCTTGACACAGTAGCATCCTAGAAGTGTCGCAGTAAAATCTTATCGATTTCACTGCACCACTTCTATGACCCTTTATTGCGGTGGGGACGCCCACCCTGCATACATTATACGTGACGCAGATATAATTTAGCACAGGCCTTCACAAAGTGACGCATCTAAGCTTAGATGCGTCACTTTGTAAATATGGCTCAACGTGGCACATTATTTACGCCGCCGCAGCATCACAGTGATGCACTGGCGGCGTAAAAGTGTTGCAGGCCTTCATAAATAAGGCCCAAAGTATGCGTTTCCAAAAAGCTGTTTCCTGTGTTCCTTTTTGTAGTGAAGCCTACTTTCCAATGCAAATGGATTCTGACCTCCACTCTGTGCCATCCCCACAACGCTGCTGCCTGTCACATCGCCAGATGTGCCTGGCATGCAGGGGCCTCTGGACTGACAGAATAAGGTTTTCTCCTTATGGTTGTGTTTTGCCTGCCTGAGCAGACTGTGTCAATTGACTTCAGAGCTAGGGCCGGGCTCTGCGGCCTCTTCAAAAGAGCAAGTAATGAGAAACTACTTCTGAATCCATTAACTGAAGGAAAACCAGCGTGCAAGCAGACAGGAGTTTTCCTCCCTTCCCAGACAGGCAACCTGTCCTTAAAAAGACTTTGACTGAGTAAGAGCTTCATTTTTTGCGGTCTGGCTGCAGACAGTTTCGGCTGGCTGTTCCAGACAGCATTGTGCACACGTGCCCAAGAAAAAGAACCCACTTAAATACAATGTTCAAAAGTTCAAATATAGTCTGTGGCACCAACATTACTCATAACATCATTTATTTCTCATTCTTTTTAAGATTACATCTTTTATTTCATTTCTATATAATAGTTGATCATGAACGAGGCGCTGCAAAACATTTAGGTAACAATCCACATTATTGGTTGAGAATACCCCTAAAACAACCTCTCTCATTTCTAAACCACACTTATTCATACACATAAAAATCCACCCTACCTTGCAAGTTGATCCCAACCCATTACCACTTGTATTGATTTACACAATTCTAACGTAAAGGTGGCCACATCCAAAGGGTCCATAAAGCATATGACAAATGTTTCAGCCGACCAAGACCAATAATGTGCAGTCTTCCTCAGGACGAATATATATATCCAATCATAAAATCAGTACAACGGCTTCATATCTCACTGAACCTATCCCACTTTTTTGGTATATAAAAATAGAAATACACACACCTGTGCTACAAGGTAAATTATTTAAATCCATAAGTTAAATACCCAAGGGAAAATACTTCAGAATACATTTATTTATTCTTGTTGGCAGACAGTCCTGATACATGAGTTGTCTTATTCAAATAAACTTACTATAATACCTATACTTTAGGTAAGTTAATAACATTCCATCATTCAAGAAACACAACATCTACCTCTCATTAGCAGAAGACTCTCAGCCTGTCACCGAATATGGCCCTGGGAAATCATACATCAACAAACAATAGAGCACTTCAGAAAAGTGTTAATAGCTCCTTAGACCCCCACACAGAGAGCCCATCTGCTTACCTCTACCCTTCACGGGGCATCTTCTAAAGGAGTTGTATTATATTCATTCTACATGTATTAAATGTTTATATGCAACATGTTACTAATAATAGCCTATTGATTTAGCGAAGATTAACCAAATCTTAGGCCCCTATAAATACCTTTTTTTTTTTCCTCATGGGTCTGATGGTAAACGAATTTAAGGATAAGTTGCTAGTGCCGCACTACACATAAGGTTCATAAATCGATTAGATTATCAACTATTTATCAAAATGTTCCTGCGGTCGATGAACTTATTTGCAAAAACTGGTCAGATGAAATGAGCGACAAGAAGTTCTTGTATTTCTGTACAGAATAAGTGAAACAGCATTTTACAATTGCCTTTTCAAGACAGCAACTCTATACAGAAAAGGTACTATGGAGATAAGTCAACAGTGGACAAACCTAAGTACAAGAGTAGATAGTGCTGGGGTAGACTCTAGTTGTTTTGGTTTGGCAGATAGCATTGTATACAGTTCGAAAGAGTGGGTTTTGAGTTGGTGCCTTTCTCATGATTGGATGGCTCCCGTGTCTATTTCAGTTCCATTCTTATTGGACAGCTTTCCTTCCTAGCCTTGTGTCTGTCCTATTCAAGTTGCATTTCGTCTTTCCCTTTGCTTTATATTGGATACAGTATATCTTTCAACTGCTCATGTCCGAGAACTACTTTTCTTTTGTTACTAACTTTCATTTCTCATTTAGTAGTCCAGGGTAGTTCATGTCCGGCTCCTTCCTCTGCTTTTTCTACAGTGACAATGTGTTTGCACTAGTTTGTATATCTTCCCTATGTATATAGAGATAACTCTAATCACTAGTATATGCGGTTGACCTTTGTACTACCTACCATTCCTATGTGACTCTTAGAGTATATTCATTTGTATCTCCTCCTTGTGTGACTTTACATCTTGTACATTTGCAATTTTTCTGTTTGTATCCTTTATGTAACGCATGTAATCCTAAATCCTTATGTTTCTCAACTGGTTCTTATGTAAAGCGCTCTGACATCTTCGGGTAAAGTTCGCGCTATATAAAATCGCATAAATAAATAAATAGTTCTCTATCTACCCAAACCTTTCCGGTCCAGTCTTCTTCCCAGTAGTCCTCCACCATGTTCAATTCCCTGAATGTTTTCAAGCAGCCATGAACCTTCCCCACCATGTCTCTCCTTTAGTACCCCTCCGCAGCCCTCCATTTGCACATTGTGCCGTGTGATGGACCTGGGGATGCCCTAGCTGTTACCCTGCAGTGCTGTCCTATGCCCCTTGATGACTCATTTCTCCAAACGTCTCTCCATCTCCTGCCTCCCCATCCCCAACTACCTTTGGTTTAGGAAAAAGTATGGAAAACACTGTTTTCTATACTTTCAATATGGCTGCCACATAATGTGAAGCTATTGTAAATGTTGTCCTGAAGCCAAGCACTGACTGTCCATGGAGTAAACAGTACAGGCCCCTTTCAGTGATCAACAAAGATCTTAAAATTCTGAGCAAAGCACTAGCAAATAGGTTATTAAAGGTATTAAAGTAAAGTCCTATACTGACCGAACGGAGGACTAAGCTGTCAACACTAGATCCTGTAAAGGAGTTCAATACCGTTGGGTAGAAATATCTGATTACTGTACTGCAGAGTACAAACTACAGGAAATACTTTAAAGAGCGGATCAATCTGTTTTACTCTTAAGCTACTTTCATTGTCATTAGTGGGGTTCAAGGATCAGATGAAAAGGTTACTTACCTTCAGCAACATTATTTCTGGTGTATACTATAACTTCCCACAGAATCCTCATCTTGTAAATATCTGCCAGATGCTAGACTGTACCCAAAAACTTTTCCCACCACCAAAGGCTGCCAGGCATCACAAGGTAGCATCACACCGCTCCAGCCATGACCCGGTCCGCCCAGGATTTGGCTAAATATTATGCTCCAACTGATGAGCTGTCATCAGTTTCTGTTTCTACCCGTGTCATCTATGTGGGTCTGGTGCCATTCTCTGTGCTTGACTGACGAGATTTATCAGCAGCTAGGTCAAATGACTCCCTTTAAGATTTCAGAGTTCAAACCAGGCTACAGATGCCACAAGAAATTTACTTGTGGACTCACATGGCATCTGTATGTGGTATTTGCGAACGGAGCATAACCCTGCAGTCTGCGACTCCTCGTCATTGATTAATCTGAAGGCTTTCAAAGAGTTTGAGGCCAGGGTACTTTTGGCCATGGCTCACAGCAACTTTTGGAGCTATTCTTTCAATGTGGTGAGGTTCAGAGTAAGTGGAAGCAAGCAATTGTTCTCCCCCTTAAGAAAAAAAACATCAGCAGACCCCTGTTTGTTGGACAACCTACGTCCCATTTCACTCCTGCCTTATTATACTAAAATAGCAGAGAAGATGGTGAACATGCAATTGGTTGCACATATTAACCAGCACAATCTATTCCACCCCATGCAATTAAGCTTTAGAGCCACGTACTCTACGGAGTCAGAGTTATTCCTTGCCACATAGACACTACGCAGATGTGCGGATGTTGGTCAGACTGTAGCTTTGGTCCTGATGGACCTCAGTGGTGCATTTGACATGATCTGCCACAAATTGCTCCTGCAGCGACTCTGGTCAGTTGGGCTGGAAGGAGCAGCTCTAAAGTGGATGACCTCCTTCCTACAGGATCGTAGCTTTCAAGTTGCACAACGTCCACATAAGTCCAAAAGCACGCCAATCTCACAAGGGGTCCCACCGGGCTTAATTCTGAGCCCAACTTTCTTTAATCTTTACATCGGACCCCTAGCGGAGATTTTGGAAAAACACAATGTTACCATTGTGTCCTATGCGGACGACATGCAGCTGGTTGTCACTTTATACCACAACTCAGAAGGACCTTGCTTCCTGGATGTCAAGCAATTGCCTCCAGTTGAATGGCAGTAAAACTGAGATCATGGTCGTAGGAAAGTCCCCTTCCATCTGGTGTTCAGCATGGTGGCCCCAGATGCTGGGTCCCATGCCTATCCCTAAAGAGGAAGTAAAAAACCTGGGAGTCTGCCTTGACCCCAAACTATCTTTCGAGACCCACACCAGGAAGGTTACACGGAAATGTTTTGGAATCCTCAAAATGTTAAAGAAAACTTTGGATATCCTCCCCATTTCAGCCAGGAAAACCCTGGTTCACACTCTTGTTATGTCCCAGCTGAACTATGGAAATGTCCTTTACCTTGGAGCAACAACACAAAATCTCCATAAGCTGCAACGCATTCTGAATGCGACAGCCCGCTTAGTTCTCAATCTACTGAAAAGAGCTTCCTCAGCGAAAGCCCTTGAATCCCTGCACTGGCTGCCTGTTAACAAAATAATTCTCTTTAAAGCCTTGTGCTTTTGTCACCGGAGTCTACAGGGCAAGGGACCCAGCTACCTGCATGGTCTTCTTAACCCCTATAACCCGACACATCACCTTAGATCAATAGGGGCTCACCTGCTCAAAGTCCCTAAAATCCAAAGAGCAAGAATGGGTGCGCCCTCATTTGGTTACCTGACAGCCAAAAACTGGAATACATTACCTCCTCTTCTTCTTCGAGCTAAACCATCAGAAAACGCTTTCCGGAAAGGATTGAAAACTTGGCTTTTCCAGTTGTGAGTTCCGTATGTCTGTATCTGCCCCTCCTGCACGGCTTATGCCCTCTCTCAGCCTTTTATGTAGCAGCTCCTAGAGTGGGCGGATACACCAGTCAGTGTAACCAATCTATATAATCCTTTTATTGATTTTATTCATTCATTATTCAGAGGGCCACGCCAAAGCATTTTCCCTCCCCTTCAGATAAGTCCCCTGACAGAGAACGATATCCAAAAAGATTATCCCACAAAAAAAGAAAACAGAGCTATTTCCCAGTTCCAGGCTCTTCTTCGTCGTCGGAAATGATTTTGATGCTAAAAAAGATAATAAAAATTGAATTTCCAACTACATTGGCAGACCCTCCACATGTAGATGATTTCAGGTAACCCATGCTGTTAAATTTTAAAATCACTCTGATATCCTCTGGACCATTCTCCAAGGCTGAGCATGAACCTAGGGGTTTTGTGGTTCTAGCAGCTTATGCTGGCACCTCCTGACTCTGATCCTCCATGTGCCCTGGACCTGGCACTGCTTTCATCAAAGCCCATACCCCCCAAGGGACCACTCACTGTGTGCTCAGCACCACCTAAGAGGCTGTCCTCAGAGACGATTTTCACACCACCTCCCAACCACTCAAAGTCAGTGGATATTATGCGAGTGGAAAAAAGAAAGTGCAATGCTTTCAATGAAAGACCTTTGACAGAAAAACTTCTTAAGGCCCAGATATTTGGCCATATAGAGGATCTCTTTGAGTCCAACTCTAATGATCTACTAAGGCTAATTTATGGCTTTACTAAGAATGATAAGTCACAAACAGATAACCTCTATTGGTCTTACTATATTGATTCCTGACTTTTCTTGGATTTCCAAAACAGGTGTGGTCTGTACATATCTCCAGAAGGGGATATCCATTAACACACTGGGCCTCCTTCTCAGGACATTTATTCATTCATTTCGTGGCACTAAAAGCAGCAGTTTGTGAATTAATGCTTCCCACTAAAGACTCCATGTCTAACATCTGGAAAGAAATATTTCAAATCTTCATCTGTGATTCTGCTGCTTTTCAACAAGCCACTCTGTGAGCCTGTATAGGTTCCTGGTGAAGCCCATCTCAGGCCCAGCAACTGTATCTATCGATCAAGCCATCAGGAAGACTAATAACATTGAATTTCACTACTTACCACTGGGAAGGGGCATTCTCAGAGCAAGACTACCAGAGACGAAGACTTTCTTGGCCCATTAAGTCCAAGCTCTTTGACTCCATCTGAAGTTGCCATAGGTAAGACATTCTAATTTAGCTTAGTGGAGGAGGCATGTATCATTAGACTTTATGGAGAAGGATGCAATGAGATAAACTTTGGATCACACAGTGTGAGTCTGGGTCATCAGGCGATTTTTAACCCACAGCACCACACTTTGATACATTCCACTGGCTTCTCTGGAGACATCCAGGCAGCTCTCATAGACATACCCCTGGATGGTGAGAAGTTCAGAGAGAAGGCTGATTCCTTCCTCGAACATTTCATAAATAGGTTGCAAGTCCTGGCCCCCATGCAATGCAATTCCATCAGAAGTACAGGGCGGTTCAAGGCTAATACAGGGTACAAAAGTCCTGGCAGCACCAGCCTTCGCAGCTGACCCAAACACCAGAAAAAAATACCACTCCTTGTGAGACAGAGGTGAGTATAAGGAGTGTCATCAACACCAACATCATCAGCTCCAGACCCTGCTATCTTTCACTGGTTTTGCAGATTCAAAACCTCTCCACCTTCCCCTTTCTACACCACTAACATCTGGTGATGGTGCAGGGAGTCATCCATCTAATCCACAAGGCTATGACTTATCCTTTCTGTCCTCACATTTTGACTACCCTTCTTCCACCAGGATATCCTATGTAGCTATGCTTACTTCAGAAAGCCCGTAGAGGTGGTGTTGATAGAGGAAAGAGCCATAGTATTTTACTCCATTTACCTCTTAGTCATCCCTAAGGACAGCAGGCTGAGACCCATCTTGGACCTTTGCGTTTCAAATCTTTTCACTCAACAGGTCAGGTTCATGATGCTGTCTTGACTCAGGTCCTGCTTACCCTGGAATTCTGAAGGTGATCTGTATTTTTTGATTACTGATTTTTTGAAGTTGCTTCTCTTGGATGGCATAAGTGGATAGTGCTTTGGAAGGAGTGAAGTAAATTATCACTAGAGGTGCGTTCCTATTAGTCCTCTGGACACTTGGTTGGTTAGCGCATCACCTGGAAGATGTCACTTGCCCAATTGAATCTGCACCCTGTTGGGTGATATAAGTACACATGGTATGGTGAGACATGGCGAGTACGCTAGATAGTGATTTTGGGTGTTCCCACAGTGAGCCGCAAGAGACCTGTTGGTTTTTACATACCATCCGGTGACTCTTTCATTAAAGGATTACTAAGTAGTAACTAGTATCCTGCATGCCAGTAAGGTGGGCATATTTTACTTCATAGGATATTGTTACTACTGTTTACGTCTGAACACAACCCATAACTGAACCCATAGGCACCCGCTTCCACACCCCATCCACTTTCAACCCCCCTTCTTCTTCTATGCCACCAGAAATACTTGCTTTTGAACGCCTAGTTCTAGGAGAAGTCACAGATCTCCAAACCCATTTCGAATATGTTCCATACAACCGCCCCTTAGCTGAAAAACAAGCTGTGAACAATCTCAAAAAGAAGACAGACTAAATTATCAAACCAGCGGATAAGGGTGGCGGAATTGTAGTCATGGACATGGAACACTGCGACCAAAAGATGAAGAGACAATTAACTAACACAAATCACTACCGCCCACTCCCCAAAGACCCTTTACCTGACCTTAGAACCAAGATACAAGAGACTACTGGTTAAGCAAGATCGTTGAATATCATCTCCCAGAAGGAGTACAACTTCCTTAACAACCAACATCCCGCACTCTGGTTATATATGTACTATCAAAGATCCACAAGGAGAGCACCAACCCACCTGGACGTCCAATTGTGTCAGGTTGTGGCTCAATACTGGAATCACTAGGCAAGTACATTGATGCGATCATAAAATACTTTGTTCCATCCACGAGTACATTTATCAGGGACAGCATGGATCTCACCCAAACCATTGAGGATAGACCTTTCGACATCCAAACTGAACTCATGGTGGGTCTTGATATCGAATCATTATACACAAACATCCCACACACCAAAGGACTCAAAGTCATTGAACAACTATTGGAAACCAGACCAAGACCCACCTTAATCCCCACTGAATTCATCATAGACCTACATGTCACCCGTGAAAATAACTACTTCCTCTACCGCAACACATTCTATCTGCAAATCAAAGGCGAGTCCATGGGGGCATGCTTCGCCCCCAACTTTGCCATTCTCTTTGCCCATAACCTAGAAATTACCAAAATACTCACCCCAATCAATCCCTTCCTTGCCCAGATTTCCCTCTGGCGTCGCTACATTTACGACATTCTTCTATTATGGAAAGGCACCACAGAGACACTTGATCCCTTCATCTTATGGCCTAACCAATTACAACCCCACCTCAAATTCACCTGTGACGCCATATCCAATGATCTTCCTTTTCTGGATCTGACCACACATGCTGAAGATGGCAAGATAGGTACCAGTCGGTACCGCAAACCCACTGAGAGAAACACCTTACTCCAATACTCAAGCTACCATCCACGAGGCCTCCATGACGGCCTCCTCTATGGTCAATTTCTGCACATCCGCAGGAATTGAAAATGTTGGAAAGACTGCTTCCGCGAATCAGATATCCTCATCCAGTAGTTACTTGACAGGGGATACCCTAAACACCTGATCTCCAGAGGTCGCAAAAGGGCTAGGTATTGCCACCGCGAGAATCTCCTGACCCCCCAAACCAAGAAAACCATGACTTGCATACCATTTGTTTCCAAATTTAGCCCCTGCAGCAACCAAGTGAGCAAGATCATCAAATGCACCTGGTCCCTTTTACGCACACATGAAGCATTCAGAGAACCCCCGTTTTTCTCGTACAGACGAGGGGACAATCTATGTACTCACCTAGTACATGCGATCACATGGCCCACCAATCCTGCTAGACAAAACACCCTCTGCTGCCTGGGGCCTACCACCAGTAGTTGGACATTACAAATGCCAATCTTGCATAATATGTGATCTCACATGCAACACAGAAGAGTTCAAAACGAACAATACTACCTACAAACTCAACAAGTTCAGTAACTGCAGGTCACAAAATGTCATTTATGCCATCCGCTGCCACTGTGACCTTGTATACATTGGCCAAACAACACAGATAATCAAACAGAGAATAATCCAGCATAAGAGCAGGATACACTGCAAAGTTTTGAGTGCCCCCCTTGTTTCCCACTACATTGAGAAGAAACACTGCAAAACCGACATCACCTGACAGGTGATTGATTAGCCAACACTACCCCTCAGAGGCGGCAAACCTCAGAATGCAAATGGATCACTATTAGGAACTCAGTCAATCAGGACCTCAACATGATTGACAAATGGAATAGCACTATTCTACTGTAACACTACATTTATCCGACCCCCCTGTAGATTGTTATATGTGATATCTTCTTTCCCTTGACCGATATTCAACAAGTACCACGCTATTTATTAATTGTTCATTGTTTTGTCCATCCTTGATTGTTGTTTTCCCCAAATGACCTGCACTCCACTATTACTACTGACTATTAACTCTGGCTGTGTAACTTGTATTATCAGGGCGCGTTGGCCTACTTGTTAACTCTGGCTGTGTAACTTGTATTATCAGGGCCCTTTTGGCCTGCTTGTAAACACTACTGTATCATTGTATCACTGTCACGCACGAACAGCCGTGCAGATAATAGCCACCTTGTCCATTCAAATTTTCAGTATATGCCCCCATATGCTTTGTTCAACCCAGTACCACGAGCGCTTCCAGCCACTCGCTACATTGCGCATGTCCTGGCAACTGGTTTCCTCCATTGACAGGCTTATACTCCTTCCCCTACTGTCTCACTCGAACAATTCCTCCAGTACTCCCCTGCCATTGGACGGGCTCCGCACTCGCTGCACTCTGCTCCCGCCCACCCTGCCTCCACGCAACACCAGTTCCGTCCTTGCGGACATGCCCACCGCTCACTGATCATATGACCACCTCTTACTACTTTTACGGCCATTACTGAGCTGATAACGCAACCAGACACAAACGTGGCGGTTCAAGGCTGATAGACACACTGCTCCCCTTGGCCTGGATTCACTCCCATTTATTGGGTAAGTCACCTTACAGGCCGATGGTTTGCCCAAATCCCATAGCAAATTCTCCTCTGACCCTGATGCAGCCGGTCCTTATCTCTTCCCAGTAACCAGGAACCGGCTCACCACCCCAGACGCATCAAGGACTCCTTACCGTCGGCCACTGGTCCTCGGGAAGCTGACTTCCCTCCCGTGGTGCCTTACCTGCACCCTCCAATCCCCGCCAGTGCGACTCGTTCCCTGGCTCCCGCCCAGGTAAGACAGCTTCCTCTTGCCCCCGCACTAACTCCGGGACCCGCCATGAGCCCATACTTACTGTTGCCCCCTTCATTTCAGATTAATTTCCGTAGGACTTTCCACGCAATGCTGTGCATCGCCCAACCACACCGGCTCGGTCTCACCATTCCGATGTGGACCCGGGATCGCCCAAAGTACACAGGTACCTATATCAAACTACCCAGTTACCACTGGCGCTCACCCCCCCTCACGCTTCCCCGTGCCTTTCCCCCTACCCCTGCGAACACCGCCAGCCTGACCCACCAGTAGCCCCCACCGCTTCTTATCACGCGTGCCTTCCAGCTTCCCCGTCCACACCCTGACCCCTCTCCCTTCCCTCCTGTGCAGCACTTTTAAAGACAGCAGCCCCGTCCTGAAGATGATCCTAAGTTCATAGGATCGAAACGTCGTTGACCCCTCAGCGCAATTGTAGGCGCCTTTTCTCCATGTGTTTCTATCCAAATCATTTCCAGCTATTCCTGCGCAACCATTGTAAATCATTTCGTACTGAACCACACAGTCACTTGTATATATTATTTCACTTGTTGTCACTACGCGCCGTTCCATTGTTTTCACTTTGTCACTTGCGTCGGCACTTATTATATGTAAATGTAAATGTAAATGTCGGAATTTGTAAAGCGCACAGCTACCTCCACCGGAGGTGTCCCGGCGCTGTCCGTATACCGCTTAGGAACCCTTCCTGGCTTTCCTGGGAAATGTCCACTCCTGGGCACCCCTCAGGTGCAGCCAGGCATCCCAGCGCTTTTGGGGCCGTTGTGGAGACTAAGCAAGCTATTGCCCAGAGTTGCAGCGTGGGACCCATGATCAGAACAGGCACTGAGGCGAGAATATCCAGTCAGGGGAATTACTGAGCCGGAGACCCGCCGAGGCGGGAATCGAACCCTGGTCCCTGGCCAGAGCTCTGCATCAAGGTCTGCCTGCTCTAACCATTGAGCCACACTTCTCCACCACGAGCACATTTATTCACCAAGTCCTAAGTTGGGCTGCCTATGCAACTTACGTTTACAGTGCTGATACAACTGTACCATCTCTAAAACCTCTCTTTCTAAATATATGATGCCATGTGCACATTTGAAAAACTTTACGCGAGTCTCCTGTTTTTTCCTTCCTCGTAATGTATTTTACATACTGGTATAACTGTCTCCCATATTGATACCTCTTGAGATATTGTTGTTTTTTATTGTATATTTACCCAGATCTCAAAGGGTTTATGGGTCATACTCCTGTGGTTTTTTCCCTGAACAGTTGTGGTGGCATAGACTCTAATTGATTGAGGTTTTTGACACACTCAGTACACTCATTGGTGAGTTGTAGAAGCATGAATTCATGACATTTTGAACAGAAATTTACATCTAGCTGTGTTCTATGGAGATTGGCGAATAGTCTGGGTTTCTGTCTCCCTATAAATGCAGATACTGAGCCAGACGACTTGGTTCTCAGGAGACCCTTTCACTCATATAGCTCTCTTGGCTCTCTGATCATTTAGAATCCACATTGTGCTATATTGTACGCACATTAATTTTAAACAACTTGGCTATAAACCAGGGAGAATCGATGTATATATTTATGTATGTATGCATGCACACACTTAAGCACTGTGTTGTCTCCAGTTTTGTGATTTTAGTCGTACTGCCATTTGCATATATATTGGAAGAGAATATATAACAGCACCAAAAATCTTCTCAGTCTGGATGTTGTGGGTAAATGCAACCCAAGTGAGAACTTACCACTAGGTTGTTACAGTAGCACAATGATTGTTGGTTTCCCCAGACTAGTGTTAGAAGGATACCACATTTAATAGAAAGTGATCCACAGTGGACTCTGTATATGTAGCTGACCCTCAAATGAGGAGTCTGGTGTCCCTGGACCACCACAGCACATATTTTTATCTGGTGATCCTATCCACTCTGTCTGAGGATTACCGTAGGGTCCCAGCAATATCAGTTTGCAACTCTACCCTCTGGGCTGATGACCAAAGGGATGGCATTTTTGTGACTTCCCTGCGGAGGCCAGGAGTCCACATATTTTCAGTGCACCATGACTCTGCTTCATGGCCTGGGCTTCATGATCAGCACCCAGAAGTCCTATCTTGCACCAATGAAAAGGCTGATCTTGTGAGGGGCAGGCTAAACAGGACCTCTATCATGGCTTTTCCTCCTCCTTGAGGACTACAAATATTCAGGAAATGATTCTGATAGTTCTAGCTCAGATACTAATCCTGATTCTGTAAGTCTGCACTTGCTGAGCCTGATGGCTCCACACGTAGTCATTGTGATCATTTCAGTAGTGCCTAAGGAAACAATGGCTCCAGTGGAATCTCTCATCTCGAGTACAGATTTAGATTTCTATATTCCCAGATCTGCATTGGTGGATATGTCTTTTCAACCTATCTTTCTGCATTGACTGGATCCCAGGTTTGCAGTGTTTTACTCCATCGACCTCACATGACAGGACAGAGTGGAGGACCAGCTCCTTATGGTCTTCGTCACTCCCAAGAAGAGCAAAGCATTGTCCTTATCACACCATTTCCTGTTGAGTTACACTTTGTCTGGAAATTAGCTATGACCTGGCCAAGAAATACCCTTTGCCAGACATTCTTGTCCAATCCACTTAGGCCATGGAAGCTTCCACAGCACTCACCAGAGGGGTTTCAGTGGTTAGCATTTGCCTTGTGGCCACTTAGTCATCCTTGCATATATTTGTGAAACATTATTATCTCTAATCCAATGCATGCAGTCATTGATAATTTGCTAGGGCATGCCTTCCTTCGTTAATCAGCACTACTGAATCCATCCTCGCTGAGGATCATGATTTGGGATCCATTCATAAAATGAGGAATCTGGAGGAATCAGTGTCCGTAAGAAGAAAAAGGAATTTACATCTGGTCATGATATTGCTGGGGCTGTTACTAATAAGATCCCATGATATGCAAAATACCCTATGCATTATTGTGTCTGTCATAGATGTTCTCTTGGTTCCTTTTTGCGTGCCTCAATTGGGTGCAGAAAAACATACCAGGAACTCAAGACAGTGTGCCGGTTGGCACCTTACATACTCTGATGCTCTCACATCTTGTGGCAATAAAGTCATGCCTGAAGTCCAGTGGTGCCAACCTAGCAATGCTGGAGAGCAAATGCTGGGGGAAAACGTTTCAAGATCTAGTTTGACACCTGGAGGATATTTGTGAGCCATGGATATAGTTACCAACTTTAAATAGCATTTTAATCCAATTGTACACCCGCAGAACTGACTACTACAATGGGTGTCATAGATGGATCCACTTCATGAAGGATCGTTCTAAATATATATTTTGCATTAAAATAATTATGTATTAGCACCCAAATATATTCTCTAGGACAGATTGATGTAGGGCATGAACAGGGCCGGATTGGCTACCGGGCGTTTTTGCATGCTGCCGAGCTGGGGGCTGATGTCACCCCGGTGGGGGCTAATTTCGTTGATGGAGACCTGCGTGTGCTACGAAATAAACAAAGCAAAACGAATTTCGGTCAGCACACGCAGGTCCCCATCAACGAAATCAGCCCTTAGCTCGGCAGCATGCCAAAACGCCCGGTAGCCAGTCCGGCCCTGGGCATGAATCAGTCTACTTAGATAATACATGGTTTTTCTGTGAGACATAAACCTATTCTGCTCAGCATTCACTTGTACTCCAGTTAACTTCAATAACATATTTTCCACCTATTCACAGGTGTTTTTCTCAGAATTTCAACATCGGTATGATTATTGAAAGGAGCTAATGAGACTTGCTGATGGTGGCGGCCATCTTCAGTGCCTAGAATGTAACTTCTTCATGGTCAATATCATCCTTGCTAGGAAATCAGGATACATAGTTGCAAAAACCCGTACCTTCATGAATGTAGTTAGGATCTTTGGAACGTGTTATCTAGAGAAATCAATTAAATACATCATTGCCATCAGAGAAGTATTATTGTACCACACTTTCAAAGCATATAGTCTTGCACTTTGTGGATTTTCACCAGTAGTCCTCAATTATGATTACAAACTACTATTTTGCACTATATTATTTTTACAAGGAGTTTCCCATCAATTGAGAACAAGATAATGAATGCAACACTTTCATAAGAGAAGTCAGTGGAATCATGTTGTCACAGAATTGTTGTTGTTAGACGAGCCTCGTGTAAAATATATTTATAATAGCAATATATGATTATCAAGATGATAGGAAAACTATGCACCATTAAGAAATGCCTTTAATACTGAATGCAATCAGAAAGGTGTTGTATAACTTTGAAGTTAGCTCTCTTTAGCAAATAATATATAGTAACTCAGATTCTTCTGCACTACATGTCAAGCCCACCTGTGCAACCAGGCAGAGTGACAATACCCATTGCTTCTCTTTCTCTCTGTTGTCCTATTCCCTTTTCCAAAAGTCTACTGCTAACTCACACAGTGATTGGCTGTGAGTTCAGCAAAGTGTGAAAGTCCCATTGCCTCTATTGGCTCCTGATTGTAATATTAGTGCATCTTGTCCAGCTTCAGGACAACATTTAGAGTAGCTTCTCTCATCCTCGGGAACAGTGTTCTGTATTTTCTTGTTGCCAAATGCACCTCAAGTAAACTGTCTATCAGAAAGTGAATGAGACAAAGTTACCATTAGAATAGTCTCAGAATTTTCTATAAAGTAAACAATTTTTTAAAATATTGTCACCATTTGCAAAACATGTCAAGTGTACATTTTTAACAACTGGTCATTTTCACAGAATTTTCCTGCAGAACTACTATATCCTTCCACATTAAACTGAGGCAAAACTGCAATTGAATAACAGCATGGAGATATTCAAAATGTCTTGGTATGTGCGAATCATGCTACCGTGTCTGCACCTCTATCACCAATGCTTCCCTCTTGAAATCATTTCAGTGCATTTATTCAACTGGGGTTTTGCCTGAATGCAATACTTACATCTTACGTAGCGGCTCAAGACTTATTTCCTCTTTCACAGTCGGGTTTCAGGACCAGACACAGCACTGAACCCACCGTCCTTGAAGTCACCAAACATCTTAGACGACTCCTGGATGAGGGTGGTATGGCTGCACTTATTCTATTAGACCATAGTGCAGCCTTTGATACTGTGTCTCATTCTTTCTAGTTCAAATGATTGCCATCTTTAGGTCAGGAAGGAAAAGCCTTGGCCTGGTTAAAATCTTTCCTTGAGGAATGCATGTTTCAAGTCTTTTCATCCAACGCTTGATCTGATTTACTGGCCTTAAGCTCAGGTGTTCCGCAGGGTTCTGTGCTAAATCCTCTGCTATTTAACGTCTACATCCACCCTTTGGCAGATGTGGTGGAGAGTTGCGGTTTGACCATTTTTTCTTACGGAGATGACACCCAAATGATTTTTTCTTTGTCATCTGCAGAAGAACCTGGGCTTGAGTTGAATGGCAACTTGGATGCGTGCTAACTCTCTCAAGCTTACTGGTGATAAGACGGAGGTCATGGTCCTGGGTAAGCACGCTCAACTCTAGCGCCTGTAGCACTGGCCGGAATCCTTAGGATCTCTCCTCAATCTGTCTGAAAAGGTTCAGAATTTAGGTTTTGTTCTTGATGAAAAACTATTGATGAAACCTCAGGTGTCTACGGTTACCTCCACTTGTTTCACTGTGCTGAAATGGGTGAGGAAGATCAATTCAATTCAATTCAATTTAGCTTTATTCGATTTTAGTGCAAAAAATCATAAAAGCATACAGATTAAAAAGCAGTTATTAAATTAAACATACATACAATAATACATAATATCTGCATATTAAAAAGAGAAACTTTTGCCAGCCCATGCGAGTAAGTGTCTTAATTGTCTTGACGGGTATAAGTAGGAAAACTTCTGTCTGTCAACATGTTACACCCTGCCTTTAGAGTGGATGTGGGGGACCGATAAAAGTCATGCAAATCCCAAACGGAGATTGGACTGTCTCCCACTTGAGGTGCGCAAGTGCGCAGGTACGGGACAATATATCTTTGCCTAAATCTTACAAGCACCAAATCGCCAGCGATATCTTTATGGAGGGAACCCAGCCAACTCACCCTTCTTACACTCATTATTGTACCCACAAGATTGGGTGGCAGGGGTCTATTGTTGGTCAACCAAAATTTGACTTTGTTCAACAAGTCATGTTGTCTCTCAGTTTTCCCTAAAGGAAGTGCTGGTACTCCCGCGAGGACACACACGAAAGGAGCTGCCTCCGGGGGAAGTTGGATGGGAGTGACTTTGTTATAGTGTTCTCTAGGAACTTCAAGGTGCGAGAAGGTAGGTGTAGGGGGGGTTCTGCGAAGTATTTGGACTGGAACATTGGGGACTATTGGTTGGGTTAAGACCCTTTTACCATGAATAGTTGGCTTTGGGTACTTCGAAAGGGAAGATGGATCGGAACATTTGGATGCTACAGTATTTGAACTAGCTGGCAAGGTGGGCTTGGTGGACTTTATGGTTTCTTCTAAACCCTTCAGCCTGTCCCCTAGTAAAGTAATTTTATCTAGCAGTGGTGTTATGATAGAAGTGACCAATTGTTCGATAAAAGATAATAGCTCTACCTGTGTAGAGGATGGTAGGACAACTTGTTTGTCAGCAAACTCAGATATCGAAGAGGGGTTGCTGACAGGAAGTGTAGGGCTTAGGCACAGTGTTTGAGGTTTAGGTAGATTCCCTATGTTGTTAACCTGGTTACATTTCCTTATAACGATTGAGGGATCAGGATTGGCGAGCCTTTGGGTATTTTGGATAACATCTTGTTTAGATGGTGGGAGGGGTTGCAGAGAACTGGGAGTGTCGGATAATGCGCAGAAGCTTACAACAGGAAGCGGTGAATCCACTAAAACGTGTGAGGTTTTACATAGAAAATTTAGCTCATCTAACCATGAGAATACTTGGTCAGCGTCTACTGATTGTGAGGTCTCAGATGGCATTGTAGTAATTTAAAGGCCTGGGTCAGAGTCAAGATCGGTAGATAAAACACCACGTAGGTGTTCTTTACCTCATCCAAGCATATAGTCACGAAATCAGGGGGGGGGCCCCGTCCCGTCCTCCTCAGGTCCGCCGAGGGCCACAGAGGGCCCGCCCTTTGCCCGGGCTTCGCCCCGGGCGCTCCCGCGCGCTACCGCGCAGCGGTCTCCCCAAACAGTTAAATAGAGGTAGGGCGGGGGGGCGTGACCGGCAGGGAGAGCGGCCTCAGCTGTTACGAGCAGGGACTCCTGGTCAATTGAGTCCCTGCCAAGCTGCTCGCAGCCCTGCCGGTGTAAAGAAGCACAGTTTTGGTGAATCACAAAGAGCCCCACAGAGGCAAGGAGTTCGATTTTCAAAGGTCCCACGAGGTCCCACGGAGATCAGCAGCAACAGGTAGGGGCCTCAGACAGTCCGTAGGGCGCTCCCCTCCACAGAGTGAGGAAGTGAGGAAGATCATCTTGAAGATCCCCCAATCTGCCCAAAGGACTGTGATTCAAGCCCTAATCTTATACAGATTGGATTATGGCAACATCTTTTATTTGGGAATAGACCAGACATCTATCATGCATCTGTAGATGGTCCAGAATTCTGCTGCCAGATTGCTGTTTTAACTTCTTAAGCACGCTTCAATCTCACACCTCTTCCTTGAGTTGCACTGGCTCACAGTCACTAAGCGGATTCAATTTAAGACTCTTTGCTACATGTTTAAAGCCAAAGCTAGAACAGGTTCAATTTATGTTCAGGATCTAGTGACTCCTTACATACCTTCACGTTCCTTGAGATCTTCCAACCTGGCCTTTTGCACTGCACCCAGGTTCCATCTGGCCTGGATAAGAGGGCGTTCGTTTGCAGTGTTGGGTCTAAGATTGTGGAACTCCCTTCCCAAATCCCTCAAAGACTATACTTCTCTTCATGCATTCCACAAAGGCTTGAAGACAAGGCTATATTAAGTTGGCAATCTGGTTTCTTGTTATGCTAAGTGCCGGGAAACACTTTTTGGGTAGCTGTGTGCTTTATAAGATTATAAAATAAATAAAATAAATACATTTGAATTGGGTGGGATATAGAATAAGACACTGCAGAAGAAGTTTAAGTCTCAATACAGGAGACAGTGTGCCTGTATCCTGTTGGGCAGCTGGGATGTACTACACTGGATAAGTATAGTATTAATGACTATTGTCCTGATGAATATGCAAGACCTGGAGAACTTACATAGCGCTGAAACTAGTTGACTGCCTTTTTAAATTGGTCATCTAGTTTGATAGATAAAGTCTGAATGATGATTTCAATTCTATATTTTCATCCAAGTCATTACAATCAAGATAATAAACGTGGATGTCCTGCAGTGTGTGATATGTTTACACCTGTTCCTTAAGTCATGTCCAAGCCAATATGTCAGTTTGGCACACAAGGTGCTCATTAAGTTTGCAAAGGAGTACCCTGTCAACTAAATTCCAGATCTCTCCATTAGTCCTTCACAGTTTTGTAGGTTTGTAAATGGAGGTTGGACTAAGTGTGTGCCTCATTAGTTGGTGTGATGTCACAGAGTGTCCATCCGAATGGAGTGTAGAAAATTAGAGTTGAGTGGGGAAATATCTAGAACAATGTTGCTATTTACTTTTTAAACATGTTCTTCCTTTAATTACCTCCTCCAAAATGCTGGTGGTAAGAGTAAGGGCTATCATGTGGTAATGCATCAAACTATCAGTTTTTCTAGCAATGTCAGTCTAGCTGGAATAAACACTGCTGCAAACAGTGACAACATCAGCACACATTTTAAAATAGTGTATAAATGCTATTTTTCAGTCTGCTAAATCTTCTAAAACCACTTCAAATAGACAAAACAAAAAGTTTAAAATTGAAAACATTACTTTTAAAACCATGTTCTTAAATTGTGCAGTTGGGAACAGGTAACAGGAGTATAACAATATTTTAGGCATTTTTACATCAGGAGGCTAACAGCAAGTGCTTCACAGGATATAGATTCTAGTGGGATAGGAAAAAACTGAATACCCAACTTCAAAAGACCTTGCAGCGTCTTCCATTTGTCTGCCTCTCCACATCCGCTTAGTCAAATCATGATGTGGTGCGAGCAAACCAATGCAAGATTGTAAACCGTATTCAAACCAAGGAGCTGCTCATTACCCAGTGGGATTTGCATAAACAAAAGGTAGTATGTGTTGGATTTCACCCTTTCTGCAGGGTCAGCCTCAAACTTTTTGCACTCACCCTCTTCATTTCTTAACCTGTTCTTGTGGCATTTAGGACTCTGCACACTTTACAACTCCTAACCATTGCTAATGTGCCTGTGCTGTCGACTTTAAACAAGGTAAAGTTGGCTTGCACCAAATTGGCACATTCAATTTACTTATAAGTCCCTGGTAAAGTGGCACTACATGTACCCAAGGCCTGCAAATTTAATCTACTAGTGGACCTGCAGCACAGATTGTGCCACCAACTTCAGTAGGCTTTTAAATATGTCTCAGGTAGGGCTACAAACCAAAGTATTGTGCAAGATTACTACTGTGTTATATATACACTGGTACTTAGTGTTCAAACACCAATACACTAAATGGATACAGCAGTGTTCTATTGATATAAACTGGTATTCTGGGACAATAAAACTAATGTTACAGTAATAAACCAGTATAGTCCATGTAAATGAATACACCAATTATATGTCATACCTAACCTAATTTATTTGCCATGGGACTACTAGGATTGAGAAAACCCAGGGGCATATTATCAAGGGGGTTTATCTCCGCTTTTTTGGCTTTAAAAGCCAAGAAAGCGGAGATAAAATTATCTCCCTATTACCTAGCTGTCGCTAACACCAGTTAGCGACAGCTAGTAGGAGATAGCGACCATCTTGGGCCCCGCTTTGCATGTCAGTGAAATTTATCACTAATGACATGCAAAGTGGGCGTGCCAAGATGTTAGCGACTGGAAACAGTCGCTAACATCGCTATCTCCTATTACCAACTTTTGGAGATATTCGCGCTAAGCGCGAATATCTCCAAAAGCTAACACCTGCCCCTGAGCAGTTTTTAGCCATGTTATCCAATGGCAGGTGGATAACATGGCTAAGAGCATTAGCTCGGTAATGCATGAATATCGCTGACTTTTCAGCGATATTCATGCATTTCGGCCAATTTTTATCGCTTAGGAGATAACCCTTGATAATAGCAAGGTTCCTAAGCGATAAAAATCGCCGCAGCTCGGCGATAAAAACATTGCCGCTAAGCCAACATAGCAATAATTATCGCTAGTTGTTGGTAATATGCCCCCCAGTTTGTGTCATATGTGGTTATTTAATTTTGGCCTGTGTGGTACTTCATAAATAGGACACATATGTGTTACACTAAGAACCATCGTAAATGCCTAAAACTCAGAATTATCACCATTCATTACAATTGGATTGAATCTCACACTTTTGCCCATGAATTACCTATTATGCAGAAGTGGGGCATATGAATATAGTAGCGATGGGATCTAAGTCTATGTAAATGTCTTGAGTATTGTGCAAGTGCCTCTGAGGCTTAGTCTTTGCATACTGTCATTCTTGTTAACGGCAGCATCCAGGGCCAGACTGGCAGTAGCGGGCACCAGGCATTTTACCAGTAGGTAAGAAGGGTGGGAGGCGGTTTTGGACCAGTGGGGGTCGTCTTTATTACTAAGGGGCCGGTTTTGCAGCAGTGCTGCAATATTGGCCCCCAGTAACAAAAGCAGCAGCAATGTTTCCCACAGCACCGCCCTCCCCGCCGCCCTGCAAGCAGAATTAATTGCAGGGCTGGTTTGTGTTCTCATTCCGGCTCTGGCGGCATCACACTGCCAACACGAAATAGCGGATATTACCTGGTAGAAAGGCGGGCCCCGGATGCAGGAGGCAATATTAGGACATTGGACCCAGGAAGTACAACAACTATGTTGGTCTAACAGTGGTGGTCAGATGTCCTATGATCTTTTCACTCTTTATTATTACCGGCTATTTTTGGATATGAAATGGAAATTGAAAAAGAAGCTAGGTCACAGAGTCCCTAATGGAGTCCACCAGCATTTATGTATCTTTCTAAATGAGGCAGATAATATGCCAAGAACGAGGAGTCAAACCTTAAACTACTCTGTCTTCAAACTGGACAGCACTATTACTACAGCTTTAACCAGAACCCTCTTGATGCAATGTTTGCCATTCTCTGGCCATACTCGTTGAGATGGGCCCAAGACGCTTGACATCACTCATGCCATCTACACACATCCATGCCAACAAGCCTCTCCCCCCCAAAAAAAATCTTATAACCCAGTAAAGGTTTTTAAGCTCAGGGAGTATACAATTACGAGACCAGACATTAGCCTCATAACCCCTTGGACATAGTTACATCTAACTGGTCGTTATCACTATCCAAACTACCCCGATAACCTTTCTACGAACTCCACATGTCGAATGGGCTGCAATTGATTTAGGGTTGCCCTATCGTGATGGATACCCTGCAATTTCAAAAACACTATAATTTCTAAAAACTTCCCATTATTGTTTGTCAGTTTTGTTACTGAAAATCCCTCTCTACAGAGTCCTCTTTTAAAAACACAAGGTACTTGCATAGTAATATCTTTCAAACACTCCATCACAATCAATATAGACAGAGGATCTATCATAGCCATAGCAAACATTCGATCACAAGGCAAATCAGAACACTGAATTCTAAACTTAACATTTCCCATCCTTTAATCAGTACCCAACACTTTCCGTCGGCGTCAGATAAGTGACCAAACCTTTTTTCCCCAGCCTTTCACACATATACCTTCGAAGCCATGCCTCTACTTCCATTTCCATTAATTTCCCTTTTTTCTCAGAATTGTCCCCAAACGCAACTCATAGGCACTCTTGAGTCCATTATGTTAGTGGCCCAAGCAGCACAAATTGCTGCACGTTCATTAAGACATCTGACTCTACCAACAACTCCTTGAAAAAGTCTGAAAAGTGCCTTCTATATTCATTATTTACATCGTCGACATCACATCTTTTTTCTGTACCATCATCCACCTCTCATTACACACAACCGCCAAACCCTACAATACATCACGCTATCAACATAATTCTCATGCCTTGCTTAACTCTGCCTCACACATTCCTTTCCAAAGGCATCTGCCAACCAATATGTCTACCCTGAAACATACTCCAGCCTACACTGATACGCCTGCAATGTTTCACATCTAATTGCACCATTTGCTGAGACTTTTAAATGTTTTTGATCTGACCGTAAAATTAAAACATTGTAAATTACACGGTCCACTCCTAAAGTTACAATATATAGAGTTCGTACCAAATATATTCGGTATTTATACGAATTCTGAACGTAGTAAGATGAACAATATCAGTTAGTTTGGCCTCTCCATTAATTCTTTAAGGAGAACAGTATTTAGCAACATGTTGCTCTGCAAGGTGAAACCAAACAGAAATTATGAGAATGGTTACAGGAAAAGAAAACACTTTTGTATAGATACTTGTACTAGAGTTAATGAATTGGTAGATACGCAGGGCTTCATTTATGAGAAGTGACGCATCGCTGCGTGAAAGCAGCGATGCGTCACTTCTCAGTGCGCCCTCCTTGCGACATGATTTATGCATCATATTTACTGTACGACGCATCATGTCGCAAGGAGTTACAGATACGTCAGTATTTCTGACGTATCTGTATGGCACAAAAGGGACGCATTGCTGGATTGTGTCACAAAAGTGACGCAACTCCAGCAATGTGTCCTTTCACATGGGGCAAGCCCCATGTGAAAGGGCCTGCTTCAGTCTTACGCCAGCTGTGAGGCAGGCGTAAGATATTGACGCATTTGCACCCTAGAAGTGGTGCAGTGAAATCTGGTAGATTTCACTGCTTGACTTCTACGAGGCTTACATACGTGGGAACGCCCACCCTGCATAAATTATACCTGATGCAGGTATAATGTAGCGCAGGAGTTTACAAAGTGACGCTTCTGCTTAGATGCGTCACTTTGTAAATTGGGCGCAACAGAATGCAGGTTTTACGCCGCCGATGCGTCACAAAAAGTGACGCAACGGAAGCGCAAAACTGTTGCAAGGCCTCATAAATAAGGCCCCTCATGTAAGTCATGGATGGTAGGCTAAGTTAAGAAAGTTTCACAATGGTATAGTAGCCGTAATGTGGTCTGAACTAATTATATGATAGAGAAAAATTAAACAGAAAAAACGAGTAGCCCTATAACTCTACTCCATGTTGTATCACTAACCCATCAAAATAAACTCTCACATTGAGTGCAATTAAAAGCAATCCTCAATATAGTAATATGTATACTTTTTTGTTAATTGGAGAATAATAGTCTTAGGTAGAAAGTACATGTTATGAAAATGGAAATATTTTAATTGGCACTCTATCTTGGAATATCTATTGTTAATATATGCCAGGCCTCAACAACCAAAACTACTTCTCTCTCTCTGGTTGATTTTTGTAGCAGATGTTTTTATCTTTAAAAGGAGAATGCTGGTTTTGGCCTAATAATGACTGTGTAACAATCTATTTGTATGACGTTTGATTATTAATTAATGTCTCCATAGTCAAGTCTCTGCTTAAAGGACTCTTCCGTTATAAAAGCATTACAAGCTTTGTCTGATAAAAGTAGAACTGCTTTCAGATTGTACCAACATCTCTAATATTGTGTTTGTTCCAGGGAGAGTAGTAGGGATAAGTAAAATCAAATTTTTGTTTTTGTTGTTAAGTAAAGATTGAATTGCCACTCTATCTGTTTCTAGTGTATGCCAGACCCTAAATTACTGTGTTACATTCATTCCCACCCCGGACATCTTTAAGGGAGTGGTTGAGCTTGTCTACAGCACAGCTAGATAGATTAGATGATGAAAAATTACACTTTGGTGTTTCCCACGCGTTTTATGCCCAGGCCAATGGAATTCAGTGGTTCTGCAGATTTGGCATATTCCACAGAACCATAGATTTTTCAGCATTTGCTATTTAATCACCATCTTCTGCATAAACTGGTGATCTGAATAAAAAGCAGCTTCTAGCTCAAACGTTACAGTACCTCCTGTATTCCAGTGGAATCAGTTACTGCATAGTACCAAATCTTTTGGAAGGATGAAATGTCACCTTTTAGCTGCTGACTGCTCTATGTAGGTAGTAAACTGGTTCTAAAGAGATGAGACATTTACCCAGACCGTTTTAAGGCCTTTCTAAATGAATACATAATTAATATCGTGACAGAATAGGCTGTATTGAGGAACTTTAGTAATGGACCACGACCAGAATATGCTGTATTGAGTCGCACAATCTGCCTTTTGTAGCCACATAATTGATTCAACTCTGCCACATTATTTGGTCATTAATTGAAGCATAATTACAGTGGTCATGGCTGTGCTCTAGCATCAAAGACTTGTGTTCAAACCTTGCAGCCATTTTGAGTGGTGATGTAAGGCCGCTGCCAAAATTGGCCTTGGTGTAAAACTTGCCCTGTTTGTAGGCTTCTTTGACTTCCCTACACCTTTCATCTGGAACTCTACTATCTATTCAATGAGCAAAGTTTAATTGCTCCTGCTTTGTGAGATAGGTAGGCAACAATTTTCCGTAGCACAGAAATGGGCAACTGTTTATCAAAGTTGCCAGATGAAGTTCCCAAGATAAAAAAAAACGAATATTACTTATACCTGGAATGGCCTTCCCATGCAGCTCCAGGCCACCACCTCACTTCCGGAATTCTAAAAGGTCCTCAAGACCTGGCTGTTTGAATGAGCCGCCCGGGACTGCTAAGCACCTGGATACCCTATCGGGTGATTAGCTGCTCTTTATAAATTCTGGTTTATTGATTGACATTTTATCAAAAAAATGGGGGCACTGTTCCAGTATGAGGGGTGCAAATTGTCTCCCACTCAATGCGAAGAGAGGGGAAGAGAGGAAAGAGAAAGAGGGAGAGATATGTAGTCCTAGGAATAATTAGGACCCACTTGTGAGAGGGAAGAGCAAGTCTTGCCTCTTGATGCCCTCATACACCCCGAAGGATGTCATGCTTCATCATCGGGCGTTTTGCTCCTCGTCGGGCCGGCGCTGCAATGCCCCATGGGTCCCCCGAAGAGTCGCTTTAGTTAGATCTTTTGAGACAAAATGCCGTAAGGTGCATGCGGGTGTGTGGAGTGAGTCCTCTAAGAAGGTGGTGTAGTGTGTGCAACGTGAGTTAAAACTGTCCAAGGGTTGCCCAGATTGAGGTTTTTTAATGAGAGGGTACCCTTGACAGAGTAAAAAACCCGTAGGTTAGGGGTTATCTTGGTAGGCTTAATGAGCCCCAAGTAACTATAATGTAGAAGACGTCGACATGTTTTGCCTCTGATTGGTCTACAAGATCCGCGGCGCTTCTTCTCTGTCAAGGGTACCCTCTCATTAAAAAACCTCAATCCGGGCAACCCTTAGACAGTTGTAACTCACGTTGCACGCACTACACCACCTTCTTAGAGCACTCACTCCACACACATACATGCACCTTATGGCATTTTGTCTCAAAAGATCTCCGCTAAAGCGACCCTTCGGGGGACCCGTGGGGCATTGCAGCGCCAGCCCGACGAGGAGCAAAACGCCTGATGATGAAGCATGACATCCTTCGGGGTGTGTGAGGGCATCAAGATACAAGACTTGCTCTTCCCTCTCACAAGTGGGTCCTAATTATTCCTAGGACTACATATCTCTTTCTCTTTCCTCTCTTCCCCTCTCTTCGCATTGAGTGGGCGATAATTTGCACCCCTCATACCGGAACAGTGCCCCCATTTTTTGATAAATGGTTAAACGTTAGGAGCACGGGCACTTGACCTTCATATAGCTCCTGGTCCCCCTCTCTCTTTTTGCATTGATACATTATTGATTGACTTGCCATGTCTAGAAGCAATGGAGAAGATTTTTCCCCACCCAGACTAACACCCAAAATGGATGTGATCTTCAACTTCTTAAAGAGGAACTTCAAACCTAGGTTAATTTGAAATATTCCAGCTCAAACATCTATTCTTTTGCACTTGAGAACAGAGAACTTTTTAAGCCTTTCAGCTCTGATCAAAAGTACACCTTCAAAAAGACAACCCCACTAGTAGTGCTACTGTCTATTAACAAGTCCACATTCAGCAAATGAGCACTGTTTCTGGCACTATTAATAATGGTACTGAAGCAGAATTATGAACTGTCCCCGATGTTGGCTGTCAAATTCTGCTTAGTGGTATGTTTTTTTTATTTTTATCCTTAAATAGGTCCAGCTGCAAGTGAATGTTTGATCAATACTGCTATGTATTATATAAACCAAAGAATATAAGCCTATGTTGTCTCGTACTTGTGGCAGCTTCTATTTTAGAATTGCATGATCTCCTCAGATAGGGTTGTAATGTTGACCACTTGTCTTGAATTTTTGCCCTGAATTTTGATCCTTTCTACTGAGTTTTTACAGTCACTGGCAGAAATTGCATCTTTGCCAGGTGTTCACTTTAACTTGTGTGGGGTTTTTTAAAAAAAAATTTTTTTATTATGCAGAAAGAGAACAGGGGAAAAAAAAGTAGTAAAAAAAAAAAAAAAGAAGACAAGCGACAGTCCCGCAATGTTCCCCACGCAGGGGGCATTTGAAGAGGCAAAATAAGATGCGAAAGGGAGGCAATATAGAAAGCTATCAAAGTGCAGTTCGAGGAGTCAGTGTCCGACGGCAATTATATAGGAAATCGAGGTCAATCCCCCTCTCGAATCTCAGAGGGGTAGCAGCCCTGCAAAGAAGGGTGGTGATCCCCAGGCGAGGGGTCAATGCAGCAAAAAGAAAGAAAAAAGTCCGGCAGCCTCCACATGCCCTAAGGTGTCGCAACAAGTAATGTAACCAACTTCTTCCCCCTCCCAACCCCCCCTCCCTACCCACCCCCCTGGTGGTGGCGACAACAATGCACAATCATTCCCATATTCACACATCCTTGATTAAATCTGAAAGAGGTGAAGAGCGCGCACTGCGGACGGGCAGACTGCAGAGGGTAGACCTCGTGAGAGGAAGCGGACCAGAGGGCCCCAGCGGAATAAGAAATTCTTGAAGTTGCCCAGGAAGATGTCCGCCATTCGCTCCATGCTCAGTAACCTCCACAGCCTTGCGTGCCACAGGGATATCGCCGGGGCGTCCGGTTTCTTCCAGGCTGCAGCTAAAGTGAGTTTGGCGGCTCCGAGGCAGAGCCATAGGATTTGTTTATCCACTCTCGTTTGATGTTCCAGAGCCGGATCTCGGAGACCCAGTAGGACATGAGCCATGGAACCAGGTATCGGATAGCCTAGGATGTCTTTGATATGGGACAGAATTTCTTCCCAGTACGGGCGGATGATCGGGCAGTCCCACCAAATGTGGTGGAAGTCCCCCAGCAGACCACAGCCCCTCCAACATCTGTCCGAGAAGGCCGGAAATATTCGATGCAGCTTGGATGGGTACAAGTACCAATCCATAAGGGTCTTTAAGTGGGCTTCTCTCAGATCCACCGAATGGTTGTGTGCAGCGATGTCCCGCCATAGACCCTTCCATTCCTCATCCGTAATATCCCGGCCCAGAAGTTCCTCCCAGTGTCCCATGTAGCGGGGACGGGGAGACACTGCAGTGGTAAGCAGCAAACTGTACAGGAAGGAGATCGCGCCCTTCATGGTGGAAGTACGTAGGATAAAGGCCTCAAACGATGACGGCGGTCTCGTAGCCGCATCTCCCACTCCCGGCGAGGTTGCCCAGTGGAGGAGTTGGATGTGACGGAATCGTTCAGTGGCTGGGACCCCATAATCTCTCATGCAATTGTTAAAAGTGAGTGGTGCAGACCCATGGAACAAGTGTGTAAGAGACTAGAAACTCTGAAAAAGAGGATGTGGTGGATAACCAAAGGACACTAGATAATACCAAAGTAGTGGGAACCACCAAATGTGGAATGTGTAACATCTGTGATCAATGCATAGTGTCAACGGAAATTACCTGTAACAACATGACTGTGAAGTGTAAAACCCATAATAACTGTAGGAGCAAAAATATTATTTATCTCCTCATATGCCCATGTTGGCTCTGTTATGTTGGAGAAACTGGGAGCGAAGCACGGATCAGGCTTCAGGAGCATAGGTCAGCGGTTAGGACTAAAAAAATAACAGCCCCTATTGTTGCTCATTTTCTGGAGAAGAAACATGGAGAATGTGACTTTAGATGGTTCATTCTGGAGAGGGTTAAGATAGGAAAAAGAGGTGGCAACATTGTTAATATTCGTAAACATAGAGAACAGTGGTACATTTCCTACCTTAACACAGTGAGGAATGGACTTAACTCGCGAGAAGAGTGGGATTGCATCATTGGTGGGAACTAGGCGGGTTGTTGTCCAACTTAGACTTGGCTTGTAAGATACGTGTTTTAGAACCTTGATTTTTCTAACGTATCAATTAATATGGGCTTTGTCTATTATGTCTAGCATGATCTATAACATTCTATTTCTGCTATAGGGCTGTAGAAATATGCTCTCGAATTGCACTATCTTTTATAAGCCAAAATCTTATGAACTGGAATGTATGTATTTACCTGAATATATCTACCTAAATGTCTTCGGGGAGAGAAATGTGATCTCTATAACATGTCCCTACAAGTTCTATTACGATGGGTTTTGACATCTACCTGTTGATGTAGATCAACAGGAAGACGCCCGCGGGTATTAGTCGCGCTTTACAAATGGCAAAAACATAAACATAAACATATACAAAAGATAGAATCTTACCAATATGGATATGATTGCCCCTTCGGAGGGTGGTGGATGGTGTAGCCGCCCCCATGGGCTTTCTCAGAATGAGTTACTCGTTATTGTCCCGAGATACATATCTATTAATTAGATATGCATTGCTTAAGTATTATGAGGTCTTAATATCTGTGCCAAAAAGATTATTTCATCGATATAAAGTTTTATGTTAAAAAATAGGATAGAGTATATTTTTCCGATCTATTATAGAACCTGATATTGATACTGGGAATGAGGTGGTTGGTATATTTGCTACATAATATGATGGAGTGATTTTGACTAATAGGCTGTAGTGATTTCGACCAGGGACGTTGGTGTCCTTTGTTGGTGTCATTGACTATAGTCCTTCTTTGCTGCCCATGAATTGGGAGTTTTGGTACCACTAGTACCGTGAAAAAATATATACATCGTGCTAAGAGGTGAGTTGTCCACCTTTTGTGTCGACTATGTAAGTCCTCTATTGATTTCCATGAACTTTCAGCTCCTACGTAATTACGGAGTAAGTGGGTGGAACGCGATGTCGAATATATAAACCGCGCGCTTTATCTCTAAGGCGTTTTGTCTACGAATCTACCGGGTCTGCACGCGGGACGTTGGTGTACTCTTACTCAAGGTATGGTTAGTGGTAGTGATACTTAGGATAGTTCAGCTTTTGGTATTCAATATATATAATTAGAGCTTGTGATTTCCTTCACAGAGGCTGTACATAGTGTAAGGAACAAAACTGAGAGGCTGGATTTAGCTCTCTAGACTGAGGGTCACCGATATAAAAGTAAAATGTAAGTAGAGTGACCTCATTATTTGGAATCTATAAGCTATAGAGAGGATGGATACTGATGGGAGTCCTTCTTTATCGTTTTATCTCTTTAGCACTACGATTGAGAAGACGTGTGTAGATACGCTTTTTTATCGATGTGTCCACCCTAGCGCGTGCACATTAATCATAAATTGAACGGTTTTTAAGTGAGTATTGAGATCGGGCCTCTTATAAACTTTGTTTGATATGGAGGGCTATTGGAGAACTAAGCGGATATATGTATATATCTTGTAGGTTTGATGTCTACACAACCACAGATAACCACATACATCGTGCAAGCAATATAAGATCTATTCCCAAGTATCTAGACGGGACTTAGATGTGAGTATAGCGTCGTTTGATCCGTATATTAAGGATTGCCTATTGAGAATTGGTGTTATCCAATATCCATTTCCCTTTGTGATTATAGTCTTCATCTCATCCACCTATATGGGGCTGAAAACACATGAAGCATAGTCTGCCTTAGATGAGAGCCTATATAAGGTAGATATATAGAAATTGGTACAGTTCTGTTCAATATAGGAGAAGTATACATATCTTATGTCCTCTCATATTATATATTACAGACATTTCTGTGTGGCTTTATCTAGAAAGTTGTTTCGCTGGACGAGAACTTTAAGATCCATAAAGGAGGTTACTTACCCCGAGCCTATAGGTCGTTTAAGGTATGTGTATGACTATAGCATTTAGAGGGAATATCTGACTGCTCTGCTATAACAAACTTCTAGCCAGCATGAACCATACTAAAGGGGTAGCATATACATATGTTATTAAGTCTATATCAATGGCAATGTAATATGAAAAATGTATACCCAAACTATTGCTGTGAAAAAAATGAGAAAATGTGATATGATTCCTTTGTAAACGTACTTTAAAATCAAATACGAGTTTCTCTTGGTGTTTATCAATGTCTGTTTAAATGTCGATATGTGAGCGGTTTAATATGCATGTTTGTGTCAAACTAGATAGGCAGCATGAAAGTGCTGATGTGTCTAATTACGGAATGTATCTACCAATGGAGCAATGTATTGATAATTTTATTTTACTTTTTAGGTTTAGCTGACTAAGTATTAGGTTATTTTTAAATAAATTCTGGATTCTAAAACAAATTTTGTTTGAATTTCAGAAGTTTTGTGGGAAGACAGTTAATATATTCCTGATGAAGGCGGCTAAATGTATACTGTCCGTCGAAACGCGTTGAAACAAAGGGAGAAGCACACTATATACTAATTGAGGATTACTCTGACTGTCGCAGAACGTTAATCTTTTTTGTGTACTCTCCCTTTTTTAGGAAGTGCTGATGAATTTTTGTGTATAATTTGTTCCTTTATTATATATTGTCTGTGTTCCCAATTTTAATTATATCTTAATTATGTTTCTATTTTATTGCTTTTTAATGTAAATGAATACACTGTGCTAGCTGAAGTTATTGGTTTTTATTATTGTTTTATGCATTGCTTCAATTGATAGATTTCTGTGTGATTTAATATTTGTCTATGTGTTTGATAGAATTGTTGTCTCAGAACTAAGGTGCCCAAAGGGAATCTTTTATGACATAAAGACAAGTGTGTAAGAGCCCTGCATCCTCCCTCCCTCCATAGCTGAAAGGGGCCTTCCTGCAGCGCCAGCGGAAAGGCCGGGTTGAAGTGTATAGGTGTAAAGGGGGATGGGAACGTAGTCCAGCGGTCGTCACCAGAGACCGTTTCCCAAACTTTCAGGACGGTGCTAGTGGGTGTACTGATCTAGGCGTTTTTGGGGCGATCCACCTTAGGTTTCCAAGCCAGGTCCCAGCTCGATCTCCCAGCTACACTCCTGTCCATGTGCAGCCAGTGTTTTTCTGAGAGTTGTTGGGACCATTCCACCAGGACCCGTAGTTGCGCGGCCTTATAGTACAGGTGCATATCGGGGAAGCCCACGCCCCCCTCCTTCTGCGGTCGTCGCAGAGTTGCGAAGGAGAACCGCGCCCGCCCTCCCTGCCAGATGAATCGCAGCATCAAGGTTTTAAGGCGTCGGAAGAAGTCCACGTCTATGGGAATGGGAAGGGCCTGGAATAGATATAAAAACTTGGGGAGGAGGACCATCTTAAGAGCATAGATCCTGCCCAGCCATGAGATATATTTTGGCTTCCACCGGTCCAAGTCCGCTCGCACCGCCGCCAGCAATGGGGGAAGTTCGCGGAGAACAGTGACCCTATGGAGGGTGTCAGTCGGACCCCCAGGTATAAGAGAGAGGTGGACGCCCACGACAGAGGCGTGAGCAGCCGCACACGCTCCATTTCTGCCGGAGGAAGAGTGAGATTTAGGATATATGATTTATCAAAGTTGACTTTGAAACCGGCCACCCTTTCAAAGTCAGACAGCACTGACTGGATATGCGGTAATGAATGAGCCGGGTCCCCCACCGACAATAATACATCATCCGCAAACAGGGAGATTTTATGCTGCTCACCAGTAAAGTGGAGACCCTGGATCTGTTCATGTTCCCGCACCGCTAAAGCGAGTGGCTCGATGCTCAGCGCGAAGAGGAGGGGGGAGAGGGGACAGCCCTGTCTGGTACCACGGGAGTGAGTGAAACAGGCAGATCGATGTCCATTAATCATTTCTCTAGAGCGGGGACTGCTGTAATTTGCACGTATCATTGATATGAACTGAGGCGAGAAGCCAAAGGCGACCAGGGTGCGAAACATGAACCCCCAGTCCACGCGGTCAAAATCTTTTTCCGCGTCAAGACCCACCAGCACCGCCGGGATGCGAAATCTAGCGGCCTTTTCTATCAGGTGGATCACCCTCCTCATGTTGTCGTGTGTCTGCCGGCCTTTGATAAACCCAGACTGGTCCGGGTGAACGAGAGCCAGCATTAAGTCCTGGAGCCTACGTGCAATGATAGAGGAATACAACTTAGCATCAATATTGAGAAGGGCTATCGGGCGATACGACGAGCATTTAGATAGGTCTTTCTCTGGTTTGGGAATAACGGAGATCACGGCTTCGGCCATAGACCCCGAGGTTTTCCCGGTGACAGCCATTTCCTTAAAGAGGGAGACCAGATAGTCGCACAGCTCCGTCGCAAACGACTTGTAGAAAAGAGCAGTGTAGCCGTCTGGGCCCGGTGCTTTATGGAGTTTCAGGGCCTTAATAGCGTCCAACACTTCTACTCTGGAGAAGGGAGCCGCCAGGAGGTCATTCCACTCCTTAGAAACCTGTGGTATCGGGAGATCAGCCAGGTAGCTACTCTGGGCCTCCTGGTCAAGAGAGTCTCCCGCGTAAAGCGCTGCATAAAAGTGGCCAAAAAGGTCCGCCTTGTCCTCATCTCGGCGTTGCAGGGTCCCCGTCGAATCTTGGATCCCCCCAATGTATTCCCTCTCCCTCTTGTCCCGAAGTTGGCGGGCCAAGTGCTTCCCCACCTTGTTCCCCTGCGAATAGGAGAGGCGCCGTAGCCTCAGGAGAGTGAATTCAGCTCGATTATTGTAGTCGGCTTTTAGTTTCCCCCTCACCGCTGTCAACGGCCGGAGGGTCAGCCTGGACGGGTTCGATTTGTGTGCCTGTTCCAGAATAGCAAGTTCCGCCTCGAGGTCTTCCAGTTCCTTCCTCCTCAATTTGTTAAGGTTCGCGTTGAGGGCTAGGCAGGTGCCCCGCAGCGAAGCCTTGCATGCGTCCCAGGTATTGAACACAGACGAGTCCGAGACCGGGTTGAGGGCCAGAAAGTCCCTAATGGCCTTCCGCAGCTCCTTACAGGACGTGTCGTCCTGGACAAGCGCAGCCGGGAAGTACCATTTCCACTGTCCGTCCCCTACCACCGACCAGTGCAATCCCAGGACCAGCAGGCTATGATCAGACACCGAGAGTGGAAAAATGCTGGAGTCGCGGACATCTCCCCTGAGGGCTGGGCTCAAAAAGATGTGGTCTAGGCGGGAGTAGGCATGGTGGACATGGGAGAAGAAGGTGTAGTCTCTGGATTGGGGGTGCAAAGAACGCCAGCCGTCAATCAAACCTAAGTCCTCTATAAGGCGCTGCGTTTCATTGGAAAAAACGCCAGTATCTGCTCTCTGGGTGCGGGAGCTATCCAGGTTCTTGTCCCAAACCAAATTGAAATCCCCCATTAAAAACAGGTGCCCTTCCACAAAGCTCCCCACCTTATCCAACAGCTCCTGGAGAAAGCTATTCTGCCCGGCATTGGGGACGTACACCACCACAAAAGTGCATAACCTGCCATACAGCAATCCTTTGACCATCAACCAGCGACCCTCCTTATCACAACACACTCCCATAGGCTGAAAGTGAAGAGACGCCCGAAACAGAAGAGCCACCCCCCCTGTGTTTTGTGGAGGCAGACGACCTGTAGATGAGGGGGAAGTGTTTGTGCCGGAGCCGGAGCTCATCTTTGCGCGCCAGGTGGGTCTCCTGGAGACCCACCACATCTAATTGATGGTCAGTCAGGTATTTCCATATTTTCTGGCGCTTCTGTGGGGAGTTCAGGCCCTTCACATTCCACGTGCCAATACTAAGTGGCATGACAAAACATTAGGTCCAACCGCATTGCATCCACCCCGGCAACAGGTCCCAGGCCCCTCCCCACCACAGGCAGCCAGGTGCCCCTCCGCCCCTCATCCCCACCTCGCATCCCGTCATCAAGCCCGCCTCCCATCCAATCAACCACCAGAACCAATCCCTAGGCCCCACCGAAGGCCATCCCAGCATCAGCATTAGGGCGTCTCTATCAGTATCAAAGACCCATTGGGCACCATAGCTCAGGGCCAGGCTATCAAGAAGCACACGTCTCATACTTCCAGAAATAACGGTTCTCACAAAAAGCACACATCGGTCGCCACCACCCCCTTGTTCAACCCCAACACAGTCCCCAACTACCCCCCTCCCCACTCCCATCACAACCCCCCCGGTTCCCACCCCCCCAGAAAACAAAGAGGAACAACATACATAACAGTCCCAGTGCATAGAAGTCTGTAGATTCCACCATGGGGTGAGGACGGGGCACTACTGGGAGTGCCCCTTGGGCCATGGACCGGGGTGTCTTCCCAAAAAGTACAAATTTACCCACGGTACCTGAAGATACGTGCCCCTCCGGCACCAATCGGCCGTCGTCTCAGAGCTCAGGCTGCCCCGGAGCTCTGCTGGGAGGTCGCCACCGTTGCCGAAGCCACAGAGGCCACCGCCTCTCCCCTCTCCTGTAAGCTAGTTGTGCGATCAGGTCGTCTCCGATCCGTTTCTCGACCCACCCTCTGCCATGAGGAGGACCGCCGTCTTCTCCGCGGAGGGGAGCTTCCGCCCCCTGGGGAGGGGGCCGCGCCATCAAGGCCCAGGAGGTCTTTCGTTACTTGAAGGGATCGGATCTGCGTCAGCCTATTCTGCCATTTGAAAATAATGCGGAAGGGGTGGCCCCAAGAGTAGGAGACATTGTGTTCCCGTAGAAAGGTAGTCACTGGACGAAATTCGCGTCTCTTCTGGAGTCTCGATGCCGCCAAGTCCTGGTATAATTGAGGATGATGATCTCGGAACTGCAATGACGGGATATCCAGTGCTTTTCGGAGAATGCGTTCCTTCAACTGAAAGTCGTGCACGCAAACCAAAATGTCGGGTGGCAGACCTCCTCCCCGTCTAGGCAGTCCGACCCTGTGGACCCTGTCCATCTTGATTTCGTGTAGGTCCTCATCATCCAGGATCTGCAAGAAGAGTGCCAGTACATAGCCCCGTAGATCACCTGCTTCCCCGTCTCATGGCCCTGCACGGATGCGGATGTTGTTCCGGCGGGAACGGTTCTCCAAGTCCTCCGCATGTGCTTGGAGATCCAGGTTCTGCTCCGTGAGCCGAATTACATCCTGCTGCAATTGGTGAACATCGTTCGCTACGCTTAGGTCGTGATCCTCCAGAGTAGCTACCCGCTCTCTGATACCGTCCACGTCCCTCCTCACCTCGCGGAGGTCCGAGGCCAGCTCAGAACGGAGTTCAGAGATGTCCTCCTTGATAGAAGCGAAAAGCTCCATCATAAAGGCTTTGGTTGCGGGGGCCTCATCATCCTTCTGCCTAGGCAACACGCTGGGTCCGGGGGACGCCGGCGGCTGGAATCCTTTCGGGGGGCCATCCTTACCGGGCTTCCCTTTGCGCTGCGTGGAGGACATCGCGTTGTCCCAGTCCCCTTCCTCTAGTATGTAGCGCCGCTGGCCCGACTTTACACCTTCACCGTCCAGATTTTGGCCCCAGAGCGCGACGTCTGCTTCAGCGGTCCCCTGGTAGGCGTCGCGTTCCCCACTCGGTATATGGCGCCCGCCACGTCTCTCACCAACCGCCCTTCCGTGCAGAACCTCAGCCAGCCCAAGCACGGTCAGCTGGGGGGTACCGCAATTCACTCAGCTCCGCCCCTGCTGGAGTAAACCCCCTGTCGGTGGTGCCGTAGCTCAAGAGGGAAACAACGTCCAGTGGTACCACCACAGCAGCGCCGGGAGAGAGCACCACTCACCAATGCCTCGATGTGTTGATCGCCTCACACCTCAGCTCGGGGGCCCCTAGACGCCGCAGGTCCGGTGTCCAGCCGTCGCAGGCCCCCAGCCCACAGGCTCGATTTCTGCACCGGTGATCCCGCACTTCAGTAGCCCCACGGGGCCACCCCTCGCATGCTCCCAGACGCCACAGGCTCAGCTCTCCGCCGCAGTAGGCCCGTAATCCCCGGGCTCGATTTTGTGCAGGCGTCCCCTACTCCTGGCCCAACCCAGGCTCCAGGGGCGTCAATGTCCAGATCACCGCCTCACCGGCCCCCACAAGCCGTCTCCCCTCCAACCTCAGTGGGGGAGTGAGGGTTATCCCAGGAGGGCCGTCCGGGCCACCAACAGTCCGCCACGTGGGTCGGGGATCACCGAGGTGGATTCCTGCTCCTCTGGGCCTCACACAGCCCTCCGTTTCACGCCGTCCAGCGCCCGCATACCCCCAGTAGCAGCTCCGCAGCCCAAGAAAGCTCAGCGCCAGGGCAGGCCCCACTCCACGGCCACAACCTCTGGGACAGCTAGGCCACAAAACACGGGCTCGCGTGGGTCGGGGGGCCGGAAGGCGCTCCCCCAACCGCGCTGGGCCTCCGTCACTCCGCCTCCTTCAGGGCTTGCTGCCGGGTCCAGGTCAGCCTCTCGCACAATCGGGCAACACCCGGGCGCCTCTCACCGTGCAGCCCCAGCGCGCCGCTCTCCCCAGCCGGGCCGCGGCTCCAGTCGTCAGATCACCGTCGCGTCCCGTTCGCGCGGGCCGCCAGCTCCAGCTCCGTCAGGTCGCTCTCCGCCCCCGGGACACCGTGGCAGGGCAGCGGAGAACCAGCAGTGGGACACGGATCTCCGGGAGAGGCAAGGGGACCCGGAGGGTCGCAGTCGAGACCGGAGCAGAGTGCCAAACAAAGCTATAGAAGGCCAGGCGCCGGAGGGACTTAAAAGCACGTCCTACTCCGCCGCCATCTTGGCCACGCCCCCTGGTGTGGGTTTTTAAACTCGGAAAAAATCTATGAGGAAATTCAGATTGCATATTTTTAGACAGAGTAGCTAGACCGTTGGCTGGCCGTGGTGGTCCCTGCGTTTGCTGCCCCGCAGCGGCTGCATGTAAGAGCAGGGTGGGTGCTGGCAATTCCTGTGTTTGCCGCCCCGCGACTGCCACAGGTAAGAGCGGGAGGGGGGAGACCGCCACCCCTTGCTACCCCAATGTTTTTAGACATATTCGCTGAGTAGGGTCCTCTCCTTTAGCTTACCATCTGATGCTGTAGTTCCCCGCCTACAACAAGGGGCATGAGGGGACAGAGCACATAAACTGCACCATGTCATCAATCATTCATTAGTGTAGGGAGGTTATGCACTGGTCATTGGTGCAAACGTCACTGAAAAATTTACCCACTCCAGTTCAGAATTGCCCACCACCGGGGCAATTGACATAATCTTCCAAGGGTTAAGGAACACGGAATTCTGATGGCTCAGATATTTTGATTGGTTGAACTTTCCATTACATGGAACTCTTGGCTTGCAAAATGATGGATCGCTGCCCTGCACTGGTCTTCTCAGAATTAATGAAAAGCAGCGTGCATGCCCAGAGCCAGACGTCTTCTGGGTAGAATTCAAAACCTATGTTCGAGGAAAAGATTGCCATATTTGTAGAGGGTCACATGAGACCTTCAGCAAATGCTGGCATCTGACTTTCACATCTGCTCGTTCCTGTAAAAGTACAATTATGTCATATGAGTTCATTTTAATTATTCCACACTTGTAGCTAATTAAGGCAGAGGTCAAATAATGGTATCAATTACGTTTAATAATATATGCGGTTCATTACCCGGCCAGGGAAGGTGTATTCCACATTGATTTGCAGAAACAAACTCCAAAGTTGGCTTTTTCTGCAAAAAAACGGCAATTATCTTGAGGCACTGGAAGTTTGCTTCCAGTGTCTGGGTGCCACAGTATTTTTTCCTGTTCTATTTTTTTCATGGTGGTCGTGAACAGGAAGAAAAGAGTTTTGGAACACATGACCGACTTAAGGTGGGCCTGTCAAAAAAAACGTTTCCACTTGCTACACCCCGGATTTCAACGTAAAATGTAGAGTAGTCAGTTACTATGTATTTAAAGCACATTAATTACATCCGGGGAATAACTGGAACTAATAAGGTTAGTAACCATCATTTCCATACCATCAATCTGGCAGACATTAGGGGACAGATTGACAAACATTTTGATGCAAACTGGCACAAAATGTTTTTTTGTTGGATTAACTGTCGAGCGCAAAAACTGTTTCGCACTGGAAAGTTGCCTGGAAGCAACGAAAAGCAGCGCAAACCGTTGTTTTGCGTTAATCTGCGTCAAGGTGGCATTCCCATGAAACTACCCATAGGTTTTTGGTGTAAACTTCTTTCTACTAACAATAGTAGACAGGGTTTGCACCAAAACACTAATGCCACTTTGAAGCAGGTGTTAAAAAGGAGAATTTTTTTTATTTTTCCTGCATTTTCCTACTTTGCATGTGCGCTGCACACAAACGTTTTAAAGTTAGTCTAAGCACAGAATTTTTTACTGGAAGGGTAACTTTCCAGTACAGAACCTAAGCTAGACTCACACAGACAACCATGCACTATGGTGCAAAGGTGTGTGCGTGGCGCTCGGAAGCCTGATTGTTTCCTAGCTCTAAGGAGTAGATCTCTGCAGTTATGGTGCTTTCTGCTCTGTTCTGCTCTCCCCCCCCACAAACTTTGGTTGTTACACTGCGTTGTGTGAAAAATTTCTAAATCTGGGCCTAGATGTGGAATCATTACTAAGGGCGGGTATAGAACTCCGCACCGCCAGCGGAATGTGCGGAATTTTGCCTACTCCGTGCTCCGCTGATAACACGGAGTTCAGGCAAAACTCCGACTCCGCAGCGGAGCGGAATTACCCAGCCCTCGCATGCGCAGTTTTTGCAAGACGTACATCCGATGTAGGGGTTTGCAGGAGAGAGACCACAGAGAGGAGGAGAAGGGCAGCCCGGAGACGCCACAACAGAGGTAAGTGTTCTTTCTTTTTTAATTCTTTAATTTATAGTTTTACAGGGGGGGTGGAGGCAGGGAGCGGAGCGAAGTTTTTTCCCAACTCCGTGGAACTCCGGATAGTTGCTCTACGCCAGCTTTGCCCGGGGTTAATCATTACTGGACATTATTGAGGTGCATCTTGGTTACCAGAACATGTTCCCACTCTGCTGCATTAAAGAATGTTTCTAAATGACTCCCAAATTCATGAGGTTAAGTCTTGCACAAATGCTACTTGCACTGCAAGATTTACCTCCCAATTTAGCACAAAGCCCTGAATTGGCACCTGTGAGTATACCCTCTGCCACTTCTATGGACTCAATGCATGTATGGTTTTACCAACTGGCCCCAAACATCTAAAATGGGAATGTTCATCAAATATTCACATACAATTAATGCATATAGAAAGGACTGTGCCCTCTGATAACTTTTCCTAATAGGGAGCTAGGCATATTTTGAGACAAATTCACAAAGGGATGTATTATTATGCAATGTGGCACTCCTGTAATACTAATTTGTGTATTCAGAAATGCCTTTGTGAATCAGCCCTTGAAAGCTCTGAAATGTTAACCAACTCAGTGACCTTTGAAAAGAATTCTATCCTTTACTTACCACCCACTATGTTTCCCCTTGAACAACCCCCAGAGCCATTTTATGCCACCTTATTATATCTAACTTCTGTAGCATCAGATGAGAAAGGTGGCTAGTGTTCTTCTACAGCACCACACACCCAGCCTGTATTCATGGAGCTGTGTCTGAGGGAGGTGCCAATTAGAAGTGGAGATTTAGGGCTCTATCTAGCAAAATTCAGGAGCTGAGTCTGCAACTATCAGCCAATTCCAAAGATGAACTCCAACCAAAAATCAACATAAAGACAAAAGCAGATCTGTCTAATTTAAATACACAGATGCAATCTACATTTGATGTTCACATGAAGGCCCAGATTTACTAATATTTGATGCACGGCAGCGCAGCAAACACAATTGACAGAGGAACAAATGTGCCTTATCTAATAAGATATATAAAATGTTTCTCTCCTCCAAAGTTGGCACATTTTTGGATGCCATTAGCCAACGCGCACACCCTTGTGTCATAGTGAAAGGATGTGTATGTTCTCTAAAACATGGGGTTTGTATTGGAAAGGGACCCTTACAGTATAAAAACTCTCCTTTAATAGTTTCCTCACTTTTTATTTGTGCTCTACAATGCAGCACACATGCAAAGTTGGAAAAATAAGGTAAAAATTCAAACATTTTTCCTCAATATGCCTGCCTTGAGGAGGTGTAAGGTTTTGATGCATATCCATGTCTATGAAGGTTAGACAATAGAGATTTGTGTCAACACCCATGAGTGACTGCACAGGAGCACACATTTACCACTGATGGAGTGCCCCACTTAACGCCAAGTAACTCAAGATGCAAACATGGTATAAAGCATTAGTAAATCTGGGCCGAAGATCCCAAAAACACAGCAATGCCAAAGCTATTACAGCCAAAGATGGGATATTAATAGACCACTCAGAATGTGTTATCAAACGGTCCATCCAAGCACCTTACAATATAATGAGCACCAGGGCACAGACTTGATCATTTCTGCCATGAAGCAGGCTACAAACTGATGTCAACCTACAAAAGCAAAAAAACATGCTAATGTCCCAGCAGAGGAATGCAGTGCCTTTACAAATCAATAGTGAAAATTATACCAACAGAACCACAAAATGGCACTTGCGCTATTTTAGTGTGTTACAACAAAATCACTCAATCACACTACAGTGCCAGAACATAATATTGCACACCTTCTTTACACAGTCACTTTGATTTTCAAAATTAAAAGTATCTAACATTTTCGGGGACGGTAAACCATTGGCATTTCAACCCTGGGGGATGTCGTGCCGGATGGGTCCCTTAAGTCCTTCCGGGATTAACAGGTGGAATTTTGCATGCCCCGGTCCCAGTTCTATCGGTACCTCCAGTTCCACCATGTGCTTTCCCTTAGTCTGGAGGGCCTTGACTCTCTCCCCGAGTTTAGTCTGTTGGAGGCGAAGGTATTTATGGGGGATTTGGAGACCAAGAAGATCTCACGGATATATCAGTCCCTAGTCATCCACTGCGCTCCTACGCTTGAGAAGCTACAGGAGGTATGGGAGGAGGCTGTGGGTACGCTAGAGGAGGAAGACTGGAGGGAGGCCCTAGCCGCCCCCCCGGGAGCGGCCATAGCGATACGGCTCAGCCTCATTCAATTTAAATACCTCCACCGGGTCTACTTTACTCGGGTACGACTATGGCGGGCGGGATTGATAGCCTCCCCGGAGTGCCTCCGGTGTGGCGGGGAGGAGGGCACATTCTTGCACACTGTTTGGCAAAGCCCATCACTGGATTGATTCTGGAGGGGGATTTTCTCCTGTCTATCGGAGATTTTGGGGTGGGCACTTCCACGCACACCACAGTTCACCCTGCTGCATGTGATTGAAGGAATTGGGGGCAATGTTTATAAACGGCATCGTATGCAGCTGGGCCCTTACATTGGCGAAACCTGATATAGCCAGGATGTGGAAGGATGCACAGGCCCCCTCAGTGGCCGCCTCGAAAAATGGCCTGAACTTCTGTATAGGGCTGCAACAGCCAAACTTTGTGGCCCGTGGATGTCCGCGTAAGCACTACAAAATATGGAAGCGGTGGGCGGACTATAGGGGTTTGTGGCTGGAGCCCCCGATTGCTGGGGACGATCTTCCAGTGGAATGAGGGCAGGGGTGGGTTGGTCGGATTTGGCACAGGGGGGTAGAGGGGTGGCCTGTGGTGGGTGTGTGCTAAGGCTGTTTTTTTCTTTTGATGTTCTTATTTCTTTTTCATTGTTTCTTCTAGCCCGATATTATGTGCCTGTGGACTGGTCTCAGTGGACTTTGCGCAACTCAGAAGGGTGCGGGAGGGTAAGTTGGGGAGGGTGGGCTTAGAATCCTAACAGATACTTTATGTCAAGTATTTTGGTTGCTTTGTTGTATAAAAAAGAAAGTCAGTTGCTATCTTGCAAATGTATAAACCGATACTGCAGTGGTCTCTGGGGTACAAAGCCCTGCGACTTCTGTGCAATCTGACAATAAAATATGATTTAAAAAAAAAGTATCTAAAACTAGTTTTCTTCAGAGAAAGCATACAAGGCTCCTCTGTAACACTTGAGATCATGTATCCCCTAAAACATGTTTGATCATGGGCAATATGTTATAGAAACCATAAAAGTTAGAGAACAGCATTTTAGAAGGAGTACTAAAAGAAGACCATGGCCACCATTTACTAAAACTTTCCGCCGGGTCTGCATCACTAATGTGATGCAAACCCAGCTAAAAGTGTTGTGGTGGGATTTACTTTCCATTACAAACCATGGTTTGACTTGGAATGTTGCCTACAGTAACACAAGTTACCTTGTGGTACTTAGAGTTAAGGGGGCGCACCATGGGTGGAACATGGGCGTTCCCCTGAAATTATCTAAGGGTTTTGATGCAAATTCCTGGCTTCTCGTCTGCGGAGTTCCACAAGGATCCTTGCTGAGCTTGACCCTCTTCAACACACACGTGATCCCTCTAGTCAGCATCATCTGCCCTCACAACATCAACATCTTCTCCTGCACCAATGACACGCAACTCATTCTTTCCCTCACAGACATGACATCTAGTACCTGAATCAAGTTCAATGCCTGTATGACTGAAATCACCTACTGGATAAAGACCAACGGTCTGAAGCTGAACACTGACAAGACTGCAATTTTTATCTTCAAGTAGAGCACTTCACAGTAGGACTCCACCTGGTGCCCAGCAGAGCTTCGACCAACACCCACCCACAACCCATGCCAAGAATCTCAGGATCGTCACTGACAGGAAACTCTAGATGACCACCCTAAGTCAATACCATCCCTGCCTCATGCTTCCATACCCTGAAAATTCTGAGGAATATTTTCAAATGGATCCATGCAGCACCCAGGAAACATCACACACCCTGCTCACAAGCAGGCTGGACTACAGAAATATACCCTCTATGCCAGAATCAACAAAAAGCTCACCAGAAGTCTGCAGACCATTCAGAACTCGGCTGCTGGAATCACTCTCAACCTCCCTATAGTCTTTTGACCTACTGATCAGAAGGATGCACAGAGACAGTAGTCTGGTTGAGCAGGGACTATTTATTGAATTATTGTCACTGCTTCATAAGTCTAGCCTAAAACACAGAATGTGGGAGCCTTCTTCCTTCCACTCTGCCGGCTTGAAAGGCATGTCATGTTGACCCTCAAATGAAAATATACAATACAGGTTCAGTTATAATTTGACGGTTTAGACATCTATAGTTGCTCAGGTGTTTTTGCCCCTCACAGGCGCTTATGGGGTTAGTGACTCCTCTCCCTGTGATATAATCACATGCATCACGTGTGCACCTGTATCCCAGCCCACCACCTCTGAAAGACACTCACACGCAGAGGTTTGACATGTCTGTGGCCGCTGTCCTCCTGGGTTGTGGCTTTGTGGGTCACAGCGTCCACGCCTCTCCGGGGCTCACTGGAACCATTCCCAGTGCTCCTAGACCACGGTGACCTCCTGTTTGTCGTAGCGCATCATACAGCTCCTCTTCTCGCGTCTCCTGGTCCTCTCCTAAATTGTGTTTATTCATTCGGCTGAGGTCGGGGTTCTCCTCCTTTGGTCGGCTGGGATTAGCGTTTTCTCCATCACAGTCTCCTCCTTCCATTGTGCCAGGAAATGGCTAGTCCTTCTTTTATGCCAACTGCAGTCGCAGGCAATTGGTGCTGGGTTGGCTGTATTACAGAGGCAATCGGCGGCGGCCATGTTGGAAGTAGATGGTGCGCCTGGGCCGTATTGCACTCCCACACTGCACTCATATCACACCCCACCTGAAGGAGCTCCATTGACTCTTCATGCACAAACAAGCACATTTCAAACTCTGCACCCACATTTTCAAGGTACTACATAACACTGGCCCAGCATGGCTCAATAATCACATCTGCTTTCACAAACCTTACAGATACCTCTATTCATCTGGACTCCGACTTCCACAAATTACATGCTTGCGGGAAACCAGATTCAGCGGTCGAGACTCTCCTACATCGCTCTTAAAGTGTGGAAAGATTTGCCACTACATATAAGAGCATCCTTTTCACTTCTTGAACTCCGCAAAAAGCGGAAAACGTGGCTTTTCCAATAGTCCCACCAGGCCTGAGGTTTGGCTAGAATCACCTGTTCTGCGCCAGGATGCACCCCGGGTGATAGTGAGCTCTACAAATCTGCATAACATAACTTTCAGAATTACAGGGGAAGTCATAATACAATTTTATGCTAAAAACAGTAATAAAGACCATTTATAATGAGGGCCTAACTGAGCAGTTAGCATACCTTTTAAAATGTCACAGTTGTGAAGAAGGACCTCTGGCTTTCAAAGGTGTTCAACCTGAACATACTATTGGTATGCATTATAATGAGAGGATTTCTTGGAGGACCTCACCGGAAAATGGTAATTTTTTATTTGAAATTAATGGTGTCGAAAGTTATATTTTAATTGGTGAAGTTTTGCAAATGTAACAAACATCATACACTTTGTCACCCTCACAAAACGTCTGCTAAAGGCAAAAGTCCCTACAAAGCAATAGCTTTGCAAAAACTGTTCCAAAAAAAAAATCATAATTATGAGAAGATTCTTCCATAAAAGTTGATTTTTCTTGGGTTTTGTTTCCACAAACCCTGCTTTTCAGCGCTATTTCCCAACAATCAAAAAAAATCTTCACAATGTTTGTAGAGCAAAAACGTTTGCAACTTTGCAGAGCTGTGCCAAAATTGACAGTGAAAAGAGGGTCAGTCTATCCAAATGAGTCTCCTGAAAGCTATGACTATAATGTGCTTGGGCATTTTGAAACTATACCAATGTATTTAAGGTGCTGAACAATTTTTGCAAACTGGACAGCACAGTGTGCCAACAACTATACTGTTTTGCAGATTGGACAGCACAGCATGTAGTGGGCATTAAAGATTATCTTTTAAAAGAAACTATTTTTACTCACTCCCTGTCTTAAAATCAACTTAGGTCATACCCCTTTAACCATTTTGTAATGAAGTCCTTGAATCCCATCAATTTTTGACTTCCAGAACTCCTCTATCAAAATGGTCTTTAAATTCGCTCTAAATTATTCCTTCTCACCTCCTTTACCAACAAGCATTGGTAAAGCTAATAGGTCTCACCTATAAGACCTGTTGGCTTTGTGTATGTTTTAGCTCTGTTGAACAGCATTGCAGCTGCTGTACACCAGCGCATGTAAAAAAGACCCAATGACGAGACTGTTGCATCATTTCATAAGCGTGCACATGCGTTCAACACACATGCATGCACTTCCATAGGCACCGTTTTGTCTTTTTTTGTTACGTGAATTAATCTTTATATTTTAAAAAGTAGCACAAAAGCGCTGTTTTAAAATGCAAATAGAAGCACTTTTAAAAAAAAAGATAATAATGGATCAGCTGGTGGCGGTGGTGAAGCAAATTTGCTGGTGGAGAGAAACAACAAGTAGGAGAGAACATAGGTGAAGGAGAGCAACGTGGAGTGTGGGGGCAGAAGCACATGATGAAAGAGTGCAACATGGAGCGTGGACAGATAGCTTTAAAATATGCATTCTCATGCAACGCTTCAAAAAATAAAAAGAGTTCCCAAAAAGCAAGCAGTCATGGAAAAGTACAGGAAGCCACTCAGGGAAGTGGTAAACAGGCTATACTCCACAGGAAGGACCAACTTAAGCTGGGCAGCCTAGAGCAAATAAAGCCAGCAAACAGAAAGCAGGCAAATATGCAAAAAAGAAAAGCCAATGATAAGAAATTGGCGGAATGCATTTCTAGGGCAGCTTCTAGCATGTCCCCTATACATCTTTGCAACCAGACAGTTGTGCCGTCTGGTAGACTCCAACCTAAAAAGAGCTAAAAAAAAAAGCATTTTTTTCCACAACTCATCCACCATCAATAAGAAACTTCTTTGCACCTTTTGTCGCATGTATTCTATGTGAAGAGATCCCCAGGTATGTCCAGCATCATACATCTTTCCCTTCTCCTGCCATATACAACATTCCTTCCCTTCCTAGCTCGGGTTTGTGTCACACACAATACAAATCACTGGTATGTTTGAATCCCAAATCCCTCTAGTGTATTTAAAAGCTCAGAACTTCTAAAAAAACACAAGAAAGATTCAAAGCAATTGGCATACCCAAAAGTAAGCTAAGTGGCCATAACATCAGAATTTCCTCTCCCCCACTCATTGTGCATACCGTACACCCATAGAAGGCATTCCGTGATGCAAGGTATGTGTGGGGTGCATCGGTCCATTCTTATTCCACAGTGGCACTTCCTGCTTCACCGGAATTCTCTATGAACAAGTTGGTTGGGTCGTTCCTCAACATGTTGATAGATGTTGAGGGATGACCCAACTTGTTCATAGAGAATTCCGGTGAAGCAGGAAGTGTCATTGTTGAATATGAATCATGTCACATAAACACCATCTAAGACAAAAGACAGGTGATGATTCAGAAAATAAAAAACAAAAAAGTTTTAGAGGGTCCTAGGGATATTTATAGACCTAACACGGATTCTATCCCCTAAAGATACTGAGTGAAACAACATAACTATAGTATACGTCGAATTCTAGGTATCAAAAATAGAGAAACCCAACAAATCAGGGAATACACATATGGAACCGTAGCCCCTACTTCTCTAGATTAAAACCAAGGGGCCTGCCCGAATGCACCCTCACCAGTAGGATAGTTATTGTGTCTGCAGAGGCCAAAGGCCCAATTATTATTACACTACATGAAATTGCAAATCCTACGGCTTGCTACATAATAGTTCTTAGCCATTCCAGAAAATACTGATAATGTGATGACACCCTGGTATTGGTGATGACACCAGGGTATTGAATCATTCATACCCTGTGTATCACTGTGAAGCTTAAACACCCATTGTTGTTCTCTAATGAAAATAAATTTAGCCACATCACTCACATGTGTAGGAATGTAAGGTTTTTCTAAGACGTCGAATGAGAAATCCTCGACTTGATGGTTGCATTCCACAAAATGCCTTGTCAATTTAGTAATTGTCTTCTTACATCTAACAGTGCTTTTGTGTTCTAGCATTCTAAACTTCACTTTATTATCTCTCTATGATCACTATGATCACTCTATGATCAAGATGGACAGTGGGTGGTAGGAAGGAGACCCAGATGATGATATTGATAACTATGGTGAGTGATGGGATTCCGATCTCTCGCAAAGGTCTTTTCACTCTAACCTTTGGCCTTTTGTAGTACTCTATTTGTTACTTTTTGTTTTGAGTTCTCCTCCCAGAAAAGAGACCACCGGATTTAGATGATTCAGAGAAGCCACCAATACCTGATGCTAGTCGATAAGAGATTTGATGGGATCAAAGTGGAAGCCACTACAATAAGTTGCATTTTATTAATTGTATTAATATTTTTTTTATTTTGGGGGGGGGTTTAATGTTTTATCGATTTGTCACAAGAGGAATGCACAAAGCGAAATACAAGTGAGACTGTAAAACACACTACAAATATTATCAACCTGTGACATAACTGTGTTTCTGCAGCAGTTTTTCATCATTCTCTGTGGTAAATACATTTCTATACCTATCATATTAGCATGTGACCTTGCACTTCTTCGTTAATCTGGAAAAAGTATTACAAATAATTTGCATAATACAGTGAAACAATGCTGACAAGCATATCTTGGAGGATAATTAGAATTTAAGATGCCATGTATTCCTATCTAACATTCTTTCACAGTTAACCGTGTGAGTTTGCTCAGTTATAGGACGATTTGAACTGTCCTGTCTCCAGTAGTATTCTGATGCATAGTTAATTCTGTTAAGGCCTAAGGTGAGGACTATGGGCGCGATTCACAGAATGAATTTAAGACTAAATCCTAAACTTACTACTATTTGGTATTCACAGAATGCACTTACTACTTTCGGGATTCACAGAGTGAACTTACTACTTTCGGGATTCACAGAATGAACTTACTACTTTTGGTAGTCACAGAATAGATTTAAGACTACTAACTTTACGTCCGCACTCGGGCTGGAAATTCCGGCCCGGAGGCAGAGCTTCCGGCTTGGGGCGAAGCTTGTGGCCCAGAGGCCGAGCTTGCAGCCCAGAAGCGGAGCTTCCTGGCCAGAGGTGGAGATTTCAGCCATGGCTAAATCCCCACCTTCGAGACGGAAGCTCCGCCTCCAAGCCGCAAGCTCCGCCTCTGGGCTGCCAGTTCCACCCCCAAGCCGGAAGCCCCGCCTCCGGGCCAGAATTTCCGGCCCGAGTGCGGACGTAAAGTTAGTAGTCTTAAATCTATTCTGTGAATACCGAAAGTAGTACGTTCATTCTGTGAATCCCGAAAGTAGTAACTTCACTCTGTGAATCCCGAAAGTAGTAAGTGCATTCTGTGAATACCAAATAGTAGTAAGTTTAGGATTTAGTCTTAAATTCATTCTGTGAATCGGGCCCTATGTTACTTCAACAGACTGTGGCCTAACACACCAAGGGACCGAACCACGTGGCTCAATCATTCAAATCAGTTTGTCTGAATTAAGTTGAAGGTGGCTGATCCTAGGACATTTGTTGGAATATAATGTGGTGTCAATATTTGTAGGTTGGTTGGCCTAATTCCCCCTTAAACCTGTTGCATAGTACACAAGACCATGAGTTTAATTCTGAAATAACCTGTTAGCTTCTGTTTGCTTAGCTTTCCATTGGTTATTTGGAAAGCCCTCTTCTGTTTGTATTTGGGAGGGATGTTAAAATGCTGTTCCCACCGCAATTGTGCTTACTACTTGGTGTACTATGGTGCCAAAACTATGTTGAGTAGATGTTTGTGATTCTATGTGTGACAAGTGGCTTTGTGTTCTTTAAAGTACTTTTTGTTTTTCAAAGTAAAAGCACTGACTGCACAATCTTTTATTGAGTGTTGTTATATCCAGAACTGAATTCTGAATTTCTAGTCCACCTCACCTCCCTGAGGGAGCCTTAGACGGCTCTGCCATCGCTACCTTGAGCGTCAAGTGCTGAAGGGGTGTGCGTGGCTTTCAATTTGGGGTGACAGTGACACAGGAACCCAGGACTCCAGTGGTAAAAAACCTTAGTTGTCACAACTGAGTAACCGCTGGATGCCCTTAAGCCCCCGGAAAGTCATTATAGTATTATCTTGGGTTATCTGAATTTGTGTATACTTTTGATTGGGCTATCTGTGCTTTTCTAGTATACGGTAAACGTTTTTTTTCAAATCTACCCTCCATCAATTTAAAATGTTTGCGATCTTTGTTTATCGACAGGCATGGTAAAATAAGAAGAACACTTCTATCCCTATAGGGTGCTGAAGCAACAGTAGGACTGTGGAATTTCATTCTTTCAAAACTAAAGGGTCATCCCTTTGTTGCAGCTTAGATAATTGACCAATGGATCTTTAAATGTTTTTGCTTTTGAAAGGGTGGGAGGCAAAAGTAGACAGTTACAAGTCACTGCAGTCAAAACCTATTTTTAGGAACTTTATCCATGACCTCCAGTTCTTGGAATATTTGGAATATCATTAGAAAAAAATTAATATCAATTTCCATTGAATTTTTCTTAGAGGGTTTGATTCAAAGTGTCATGTACCCAGATTCATTATCTGATTAAGGAAAGGCTTCTCCATCTTAGATTCGTGTTATATTGTACCACGAGGACAATATTAGATCCAGTGAGATGGAAGAGGCTCATCATAGGCTCATAGTAGACAGTGTTCTGCCCACTGGTTCAGAGAAGGGGGGTCTCTATGTTCATAGATAGTCTCCGCGTAGGGCATCAGACAAAACCGCCCCACAGACTGATATGTCGTGTTCCTGAACTCCTGTTAGTTATTCATAATGTGATTTCCCCTACGGCTCTGCAGAGGAAGCATGAAGTGGATCCCGTTGGGGGTCGCAGATTCTTGCAATACTTATTTTTTGTAACATTCTAAGACAACAGCTGTTTCAAACAAGTTCAAACTGTTTCCAGAGCCTACATGTCAGTACAAACAGATCCACAAAACTCCTGATATAAAACATTGCGAAAGAGTGTCAGGAAGTCAGCCGGAAATTGCTTCTTGTCAGTAACACGTGTTTGGACCTTGTGTTCTCTAGTGGAAGAGACCTGTGGGTATTCTTAAAATTCCAAAAGTGTTGTCTGATCTCAGTATTCAGGATGCTTCCTTGCTTCAAAGAGCAGTTTCGAAGTTTGGTTTCCATAATAAAAGCTGGAGGAAAAGCCATGCCAGCCAGAGTTCCAAGAAATATATGTGTGGACTTACAGCAATGCACACAAGATGCATCGCACTGATGCTTCAGATATTTAATAATATATAAACATGATTTGGTGGACGCAAGCAAGACGATAGACATTATTTAAGACTCCTTTCTGGGAATACAAGGGGAAGCTGAGCTGCCATCTATGGTTTGCCTTGGCCTTTGATCCTCTGGCTCAGCTGTTGCTACCCTTGTCTCAGAGGTCATGAAATCAACAGCAAGTATAAAATATAAACTGGATTTTGTGATTAATCAGAACGTTTTTGTATCAACATCTGTTAAATTAATTTATGACTACAATAGAAGGTCTTAACAGGATCAATAGATCAGGCTTGTCGTCATTAGCAGCAATAAGCAATGACAAAGCCAATAAGTCTGGCTTTAATATACTAACACAGGCAAACAGAGATATGCACAAATGCTGTTTACATGCACGAAAGCTATTTGCATGCACGAATGCTGTTCAGCACGTTAAAGTCAGACCTGTTACCTTTGCCAATGCTGGAGAAAAAAATAGCCAAAAAGGTTTGCTTTTGTATAGACTGCAGATAGAAGAATAATAACTGAATTTAATAGTCTGAGGTCTGAATCTTCTTTTCAGATGAAAATTAGTCTCTCATGCAATCCAAATAAAGCACTTCCTGTAGGGCGGAATGATACATCAAACAGCAAATTGCATGAGGTGAATGAGACATATGCTTGATTTGGGTGGAGCCAATGCTCACTCTATGTGCATGTTAAATACTTGGTAGCAAGAGCTAGTCTGGCACCTGTGTTGTCAAGGCAGAAAATCTACTGCTGAACAATGCCAGGAGGGACTACAGAGGGGAGGCTGAAGGCAGGTGATGGACGTTGGGTCTTACTCAACCAGGAAGCATAAGCAAATGAAACACAGATGCAAGTGTTTGGCTCATGAGGCCATGTACTATGAATGCAGTCAGAGGTTTGGAATCTTTTGCACTGATGTATAGCCTTCTCAGACAAGCCAGGCACTTGGAAAAAAACACAACCGTTGTTTAAATCCATTACAGATTTTACTCAGAAAGACAATGGATTGGTGTGAGATAAATCCACTGCTGAACAGCGCCAGGAAATACTACAGAGGGGAGACTGAATGCAGATGTTAGGGCTTATTCAATGAGGAATCATAAATATCGCTGCATGCAAGGAAGGGTTGCATTGCATTGTATTGCATTATAATTGCATTTATTTAGTTCTTACTACCCCTGAAAAGGCATTGAAGCGCTTGATGGCAGGCAGCACACTATTTCAGAACCAGGGTTAATAGTTAATCTAGTGGTAATTGTTTACTGTTTGGTTTTCAGATTAGTTTTTCACTCTCAGGAAACTGTTCCTTGCATTTCCTCTGGCATCTTTGTGGTATATTAAGTTATTAGGACTTACGTGAGATCAGTAGTGTGAATTCATGCAAATGGAAAGTGGGATGAATAGTTAGAATAGAGTAGGTCAGATATTGTTAGATTGAAAGGACTGGCTACACAGAAAGAGAGATTTTGATTTATGAGGAGAGCTATGGTCAGTCTACAGAAATATAGGAGATAGCATAGCAGACAGGCATGCAAAAGAGTAGGGGTGGGCCCAACCGGTGAAGAAGATGGTGGCTAATACCTATAGCTCCCAGGACCTCGACAGAATCCCCCCTCTCATCCGTAACAATATCCATCCATAATAGCCATTTTGGTACTGGAAGATGCTAAAGAGATGGTAGAGAGTCAGTGACTGCACACAAGGCGAGAGATGCAGTGACTTCGGGGATGGGGGGAGCCGCAAACACAGCCGCCACAGAGAGAGAACATGGGACCAGATCGGGGCCTTACCCAGTTAATGGGGCGTAGCTTCAGGGGGTGTTTGGGGTGTGACACCCCCTTAATAGATACATTCTTTGCTTGGTAGTCAGGTCTGCTGTGTCTGGATTTGTTTTCTTGGCATCCTGATTTCACTAAGAGATTTTAACTTGGTAATTGTTTTTATCTGGAACAGTTGATTTGTGTGACTTTGTAAGAAACAATTTACAAAACAGTGTATTGCTCTGCCTTGTGTTCCTTTGCCGCAGGAAGGCATTCCATGGATTTTTACACAAACCCATATTTAAAATTAAAGGTAGACAGAGCTTTGCACCAAAATGGTATGCCTGACTGAGGCTGGAGTAACGAGAAATACCCTTATTTCTCCTAGTTATTTCCTCTTTTCATGTGTGCTTCATTCCGCAGCACACATACATTTAGGCAAAAGCCTCCAAGGAAAGTTTTTGTACAGGACGGTATTCCTTCCTGCACAAAACTATCCTGACCACAATGCACACACCCTTGCACTATGGTGCAAGGGTGTCTGGTTTGGTGCTGGGCAGCCCACAGTGCGCCTGCGCACAGAGAGAGCAGAACAGCACCATTTCTTGAAGATATGACTCAATTCTGCTTTATTTAGGTTACACAATGCAGTGCAGCTACTTTGCTTATTTCTCTGCATTGGGCCACTTCTTTGTAAATATGCCCTTTAATGACCAATTTACCAAATAAATAGCAAAACTGCACCCATAGAAATACTCCTTGAATGGATCCAAATTTGCTACTTTTTAAACATTTTCAAACATTAGCAGTAGTAGACATGGAAAATTACACCTGTCTCATGTTTCCAAGCATTCTACTGGCAATCAAACACCCAAAAGTTGATGGGATAAATTCTTGTGAATAGTCTAACCACTGTCAATCCCTTGGGATAGCATTCCAAACACTGTTTTTCTCCCACTGTGCCACTCTATACAGCAGGCCTGATTTAGGATTTAGCAGACAGAGATAGGGTGGATGAGGACTTTACTCCCTTTACTTTGCCTGCCAAATTTAGAGATGTCTACCAGCACAGCAGACATTTCTGTACATTGGCAGGAACTGCTGTCATGGTGGTTCCTCTCAATGTAGGAAGATTTTAACAGACAACTCCGTCAAACATGAAGGCTTACCGCCAAACTTACTCAAAGTTTTTTATTTTTCAAAACAACCTGCCATAGTAGGAATTTGTGTTTTAATTTAAAAAAAACTCTTGTCCCCACACCAATTTTCTTACATGGTGCGGGTGTCATTTTTCATTTTTTACTGTCCTTTACTGCCAGGAGAGGCCAGGTATATCCTGGCAGTGAGGGACAGCACTAAATAGGACAGACGGTTGGATGGCTTGCCCCTGATGACATCTACTCTGTTGGGCCGTTGAAGGACATTTTACATTGACAGAGTAAATTATAATCTGCTGGTGTAAAACAGTTTGCCTGACTTGAAATCAATGTGGTTGAACCTTGAGTACATTGAGTCTGCCGGAGAGGATACTCCTTCATCGTTGCAACAGAGTAACTGTCTGCCAAACTCTAAATCAGCCCCAGAAGCCCACCTAATGCCAATCAGTGCTGACCCTGCTCCAAATGGGAACAGTCATTCCCGAACCTTGATTACCTCACAAGTTCACCATGTGTCTAAGCCACGCTCTGCCCATTACGCTGGTGGACTGAAGCCAGGAGGAAGATGGTGATGGCTCTTGGTGGGCTCCTGGGTGCACCAGCAGCAGCAACGCGACACTGCTAGAGGAAGGAGTGCACCCCCCTTATTAGAGACCCAACAGTTCATTGGGTTGCTCACAAGGGAGCAGAGAGTATTCTTCCCTGGAATAACTACCTGATGTCTGAACAATAACCCATTGGGAGGCATCGAACCCTCATGTGGTGACGCTGAAGTAAAGGAGTAAGCCCTGCACCAACATAATTCACAGGGGTAAAACCTGGTTGTGCAATTGTACTTCTCTGCATGGATGTTTGGGCTCTTATACCTAATAAAGGGTGAACAGACACCAAAATGATAGTGGGGGTATGTTAGAGACCTTCTGAGAAGCGATATACATTTAGTGGCTAAAAGATACTGCATGACAATATGGGTCAGGATAGAGAGACCAAGCAGCCACAACAACAAAATAAGATAGATAAATGTGTCCTTCTGAGGGCCAGATCCCCTAGAGGGGAAACTGTAGAAGTGAAATGTAGGATGGCTGTGGGACCAAATCCTGCATGAAAACCAGAGCCCATGCTAAGGGGCGTCATTGCTGCGGTACATGAAACAAAAATCACACTGCAAACCAAAACTGACACGGGTAAGTCAACTAACTCAGATCGGATATGCATAAAGTTAGTGATAAAGCCACCAAAAATGAACTGGCCATATCAACACCTCAGGGAGAGATAAAAACACTACACAGAGAAGGTACCAAACTTCCGAAGGACAATGCGCTGACCAGTGGTGGCTGGTGATCTTTGAAAGGGGTGGCGCATAAGCTGTGTCATGAATTTCTTCAAAATCCTCCATAGTGGTGCGGTAGTGGCTATCACGCGGTAATTTTTTTCTTTAAAAAAAATGACGTGTACAATTTTCATAGGAAACAGCTAACAGGCAATAGCTACTTCAAATGTATGTGGCAAATGTATGCGACTGTCCTATTACTGTGGCAGGCCAAACTGTATGCATACTTATTACTGATTGACTGTGCCAGATCGTACACTCTGAATACCCAGTTCAGGGGTGGCTCGAGGCTCATGGCAGCCCTGGGCAGGGAGCGTAGGTAGGGGGCCCCCAGAGGAACGCAGGCGCGGAGGCCAGCGAAGAGGGGGGGTCAGGGTGTTTGGAAGTGGAACAGAGCCGGAGGCCGCCAAATCCCTGCCAGGGGCCACCACGCAAATATGTATCCATCCTCAGAGGATTATTATATTAAGGATATATATTGGCGTGGTGGCCCCTGGGGTTTGGCGGCCCTGTGCAGGTGCACAGCTTGCACATGCCTAAGGCCGCCCCAGCCCAGTTATGTGCCAGGAAAAGCCCCAATATGACCAACTTCTGTTGGTTCTGTTTTTTTGCCTGTTGAGCAATATAGCCCTTCTTCTGAATGTGATGGTTTTGCCCCACAACCATTTGCAGGAATGTGCTCTGTACGACAGTGAGTACTCACAAACGAAATGCCTTACAGTGCACCACTTATCTTTCCAATTTATATTCCATCTGCAGTTTTGTGGGATCTGAGGGAATTCCAGTATATCAAATGGAAATTTAAATAGGGTTTTTAGATGATCACATCCATCAGTGAAAGTTAAAATGGTCAATTACATCACACTTAAAATATGAAGTTTAAAAACACGGGCAATTGGTGAAAACGTTGTCACTATAAGGCAAATAGCTAAGGGTCACCATAAATTACAATGTTTTCCATCCATATGACCTGTCATCTCATATTATCACTGGCTTGTAAATGTTAACCTTAAAAAACGACATTCATGCAGTGATATAAAATGTATAAACAATGACTACAGTATTGTATTTCATCTTTTTAAACTTAGAAACCGAAACAATATAAGGGTTTTTTTCAGGGACAGCTCATGAAACAACAAACTGTCTGCTTCAATAACTAATATGCAACATTTCATTTTTTCTTGAAACATATGTAAACATAGCATGGAATCCAGGCAGACGTAAGGGTCCAGGCCTAGCCACGAATATCCCATAGGAACAAAATGCACTGTTTGTTTAAAGTGGGTCTGGAGATTGCTAGGTATGTTTGTAGTAAAGCTGTTGCCTCTGTGCCTTTAGAACAGTCAAATCACTTTCCATCCCAAGCATGCCCTCTCACTCATCACGTCTCTTCCTTATCCTCTCTCTCACCCTATTTTTTCTCATCACATTTGTCTTCCTCTGTCCCTCACGGTTCCGCCTTCTCCCTCTCTCAGCACATCACTCTCCCACCCAATGTCTCTTTTAATTTCTCCCCCTTCCCCCTTGCTGCATCAGAGGATACATGCAAAGTATTTCGAGGAATTAATGACAATGCCACACAATAAAAGGTCACCAAACACTGTAAATAAAGCTCCAAAGTATAATTTAATAAGTAGCACAAATTCAGCATCTATTTTTTTATGGGCTATTTTAATTATTTGCAACAACAACTAATGGTACAAAAGAGAGTTCGCTCTTGTCGCTTGACTTTTTTTTAAACTTAAGGTAACCCTGCAAGCCTGTTGTCATATGTTAAGATTAGAAAAAGTCTCTTACTTTCCTAAAATTCCACTCACTTCACCTGACAGTACAATCATATATCTTCAGCTTCTTAATCTCTTCTTCTACGAAGAACGTTTAAAAGACAAAAACTGATAGAGTGGCAGAAGCCTACCTCAGATTCCATCTCAGCCTCAGACAAGGGTGGAAGTTTGATGCCTATAACGAGCTGGGAGAGGTCTTGTCATCTCGCCCCATATGTACTACACGGGCGGTAATTGGTGACAGGGGCTTTTTTGATGCCTGCCCGTTGATATTCCCATAGCAGACATTGTGAGCTTCTATAACACGTGCGCAGTATGGGTTGCTGAGGCTAATGGAGCGTGTCCTGTGTGAAAGGACGTTTCTAATTCACACCCTCACATGAGTGCTCGATCTACAGAGTGAAGTGTGTTTACTCTGTAGCTCGAGCACTTTCAAAAAGTCCGCTCTCCCTGCACTGAACATAGGAAGGACAGGCTCAGCACTTACATGTGCAGTGTGAGTTTGCTTTTAAAAACACTTTCTAACAAGAGCATGTTGTCATGCAGCACGGTTGCCGGAAGGCTTATGTTAAGCTTTCAATGCACCAAATGTATGTTATGGGTGGCAGCTCAAAACATATGGCAACGTGCCGCTCCAAAGCCCCTATGGATAATTCTCCCCTGGCGCTGACACATGCAAGACTGGAGGATTCTGAGGGAAGGTCCAGAAGGGAAATATATGTATAATTGGTATGCCTGAGAGAGCAGAGGGTCCCACTGCAGACCTCTTCTTTAAAAATTGGATCCTAAACGCTCTCAAGCATAGGGATCTCTCACATTTTGCTCTCCATGGATCATCCTTACAGGGCGATCATAAGCCTGACATGATCCCTCAGAGAACAATCATTGTCCTCCTCTTTAATAATTGAGACAGGGACACAATTCTTTGAGCAGCCAGAAAAACCAGAATAATTTTGTAAATGCAACAATGCAGACTTTTCCTGACTTTACCATGCTGGTCTAAAAGCAACACCACTATTTTGAGGTCGTCAAAAGAGGTCTGAGTGACCATGGGATCAAATATACAATGTTGTTACCCGCGAAATTGAGAGTAATGGCTGAAAACAAGATGTGGAACTTCCAAACAGCGGAAGAAACATGGGGATGGTTGCAGGTTTGGTGGACGGAGTTCATTCTGTCGCCCTGACAGAGTAAACACCGACCACCAACTAATAAATGAGACTGTACATTCTCTTGTGTGCAAGGCAAAGGCAAACACAGGGAGTCATGGCAGAAGATCTTCAACCCCCGGGTGCAGACAACTCGAGGGGCAACCGACACAAAGGGGCTAATGGATGAAACAATGAAGAGATAGATTGACGCCCACACACGGCACAGGATTTACACAAAGGTTAGCAACCTATATACAGGAAGTGCTCGAGACTGGAGGATTGGAAAAATGGGCATGGGTTCCTATCAACAGACTTGCTCGGATATGAACAGTGGCCGTCAGTTGGTGGGGGTAAGGAGGAATGTTGCATGACACCTGGGTGGCTGAGATGGCATCTCTAGGCAACAGCACAGCTGAAAGAGAGAGAGAAAGATGTGCATTTCTGTATTAAAGAAATGGTAAGGGGCCAACATATAGCTCATGTGGGACACCATTAAGAAGGCCCACCACACAGAAGAGACACATCTCGTACTAGTAACAGAGGAGGTTCATTGACGGAGGAAGCGATGTGGGAAATGACTATTGATGCTACAAGTCGCAAACAGTCTTTAATAGTAATATGTAAGCCCCCTCTAAGTAGTTAAAAGGGAATGGGTGGGGCACAGGCCTCCTGCAAATTGGTGAGGCAGGCAGTTTGGGGGGCAAGGAGAACATTTATGGTAAAGTTGCAAAAACTAGATTTATTGGAAGAAACAAACCAATTGACATAGGGGTGTGAATGCATTTAGGTAGCTCTACAGGGATGAGTAATAAGTGACCTACATGGTGAGAATCCCATCTCTTCATTTGAAGTATGCACACCTAAATGTATGATCCTGGAATGTTAATAGGCTAGACAATAAAGCCAAGAGGGGGTGGTACACAGGCACTTTCAGCAGCATGGCCCCAACATTGTTATGCTGCAAGAGACATGCCTAAAAGTGAATCACTGTAAGATGTTAAATATGGGTGAATAAAGGGTTCTGCCCCACTCAGGGCTTGCAACGGACTGATGAGTGTAATGATCCCTTCATGAAAGGCAGTGTGAGATAAAGCAATGTGTGGACCCCATTGGACAATACGTTGAACATGGGAGAGGAGACATTTTAACCTCATCTGTGTGTGCTTGCTGTAGAGACAACCCTAGTATAGGACCACTGCTGTTACAATTCTAAGCTAGAACTTTGGTGATGGGAGGTGACTTAAATCTTATACTCTCAAGTGACCTGGATAGACCACATAGTGGGAAAATAGGGAAAGATGCCCAACTTGATCAATTTTTGGAGGTGTCTGATTTATTAGACATTTGGCAGGCCCAAGATCCACAGATCAACAAGACAGGCAATATTCATCCTATTCAGCTCTCCATTTTAGCTGATCCTATATAGTTTACCTAATCATACATGGCACATCCTAGCCAAATTCAAGGATGCCAACTTCCTTGCCAGAGAAATATCTGACAAATCCCCTCTGTAGGTGGTGCTGGGAGAGTGGAATATAAATTAGGGCATGGTTGGGGGTTGGACCCCTGGCTTTGTAAAAAAGCAGCGGCGGCCGGCTCTGGTAAGCGCAGTGGGGCGGGGCACGGCACGGCAGGGGGGAAGCCGATGGACGACGGAATAGGTATTATTAATTTATTTAATTATACCTATTCTTTCATCCGTTGGCTTCCCCCATCTGCCGCGCGCTGCCCCGCCCTTCCGCGCTTACCTGAGCCGGCTGCTGTTGGAAAATAGGTCAGTTCTGATGAAGGTCAGGAAAGCAACAGAGTTATATTTCACCAAAAATAGAAGCCATGTCCTTGGATTTACTCCAGGAAGTGCCAATTTAAGTTTGAATTACAGGGTTTCAACTATTTTGGTATTCATATCACGAGGGGTAGGGAACAGTTTTTTCAGCGTAACCTATATGCAGTCCTTAATAGATTGAGGGACAGCATCACTTACTGTCCGACCCCACTATTATCCTTGTTAGGATGAGCAACAATGTTCAAAATGGTCGTGCTGTCTAAATTCATGTATGCCCATCAGAACTCACTATATGTCATCTCAGAGGATTTCCTCAAAAACATAGATGAAGGACTGGACATTTCTGGAGGACGGAGGAGCACCATGGATTGCCTTGGCCAAACTGACTAGGAGTGTATGAGGTTGCCATTTCCCTCCCTGATATACAAAAGTATTTCCAGCTGACAGTGATTAATGACTGGGCCTTTGCCCACCCCCCAACTGAAACATCAGAATTGATGGGCACACAATGGAACCAGAGGGCAATTGGGCCAGCACATACCAAAAAAACCTAGAGAGATTTTGCCACAATACATGCAAACAACTCAGAAAAACCGGAATAGCTCATCTGACATCTTAAATGGAGGGTGCTAGCACAGGGGAAACACTATAGGATAGTGATGCATTCATGACTGGGAAGGCTTGAGGGATTCCATCAGTGGGGCACATTGGAAATCAGTAAACTAGGTGAGGTGTAGGAATGGTTTGAATACTCACTTGGGCACAGCCACAAAAGGGAGTCTTCTGTGGCTGACACAGAGGTATTGAGATATTTACAGGCAAGACTCACCCTAGCCACACACGTACCTCTGAAAACAGCAATGGCAGACTCAGCCCCGGTTGAGGGTAGGATATATGTCTTGATCCTCTCTCACAGAAAGCAATTTCGCTCATCTATAAAAAGATAGCAAACGAAGGGGACCCCTTGCAATTTTGATGGAACAGTAGGATTAAGAGTTGGGATGCTTCTAAGAGGGGGAGTGGGGCAAGACAATTAGCTCCCCAAAGGATGTTGTAATAAAAATAGTATTAAGACTGGTCCAACTAAATAACGTGATTAGAGAGCTTATCTAACCAGGACACTCCTTTGTGGGGCAGCCCCGCCCTGACACCCACACTTCTGTGTGGGTGGAAGCTTGTCTTAATGACATGATTGAAACAAAAATTCCAGCTAACCCAAAGTTGTGCACCTTAGACATCTGGGGAAAAACTGAGTTGAATAGTTATAAAATGGTCTTCTTCCTCAAGGGGCTAATGGTTGCAAGACGGAATATTGTATGCCAATGGGGTGCACCTGAAGCCCTGAGTTTATAGCAGTGGGAAAGGGATGTAGATTGGTGTATGTTGGCAAAAAAGGCGGCGTACAAAGGGAGCAGCTGCCAAAAAAATGGGCAAAGATAAGATCGCACAGGACAGAACATAGGGGAACATAGGTAAGATAATATAATATAGTATAATAATACCACTATGCAGGGTGCAGCTACAGAAAGGAAATAAGATGTTCTTGGGGGAGAAAGAAAGAGTCCAAGATACCTAACAGTGTAATAGGGAAGATAACGGAAACGTTAAGCATTGCGTACCTGACTATGGCCCAGATGCATGAAGGTAAAAACCGCTCGCAAAGGGGCAGATTCTCAGAATCTGCCCATTTGCGACCGGTATTTTTGCATTTGGCATGCATCATCCCAAATGCAAAAATCGCAAATTGAGAATTCGCTAAATTGCGATTACTTGCATTTAAGGAATCTAAAATTGAGATTCCTTAAATGCAATGCATTAAAGTTTAAAAAATAGCGATTTCGCTAATAGGGCTCGCAAATTACCATGAAGTACAACTTCATGGTAATTTGCAAAAACTTTGAAAAATGCACTAAAGTGCATTTTTCAAAGTTTCATGTTGCGCACACACATGCCCTAAGGGCATGTGTGTGCACAACATATGTGCACAGATCAATTTCAGGGGTATAACAGGGTGTCCTTTGGACACCCCTGTACCCTTGAAATCGCATTCTCATTTTGCGATTCGCTAATTGCGATTCGCAAATTGAAAATTCTTCCCATTAGGAATGAATAGGGAGGTATTCCTTAATTGCGACTCGCAATTTGCGAATCGCAATTAAGGAATTTTAAGAAATCAATATTTTTAAAGTGGTTTCTTCTTGCATACCATTTTGCTATTCCTTATTAGCGACTCCTTATTTTTCGCTAATAAGGAATCGCAAAATGGATGCTTGATGCATCTGGGGGATAGTATCTATGTGTGCTGCACTTGTTTTTTGATCAATCATTTTTTTAAGGTATACAAAACAGTAGGTCATGCTGGGAGAGGGTATGGATTGCAGGAAATGATGGGTAAGAAGAGGGTCATTTGATAAAAAAGAACAGAGGTTTTTTGAGATTGCATGCAATCTGAGAATGTAGCAACTGTAAAAGAAGGGTTGATTGTTCTCGCCTCTAAAACAGGTGCTATATGTTGTTGTATTTTTGGTTGTACCATTTGGCTGGGGATGCAGCTTGTATAGTTTATCATTTGTTAGGGAAAATTAATAGCAAATTTGTATGTTAATTAAGTGTGCAAGATTAGCAAAAAACCTAGTTTATTTACAGAAGGGTGACGGCATAGAGTATTCATGGTGGGCCAGGTGGACCATCAAATAATCCCTCAGGTCCTGTTATTCATTATTCACTCTCCAGCCCTGTAATGCTGGCGTATGCAGCCCATGTGATGGAATTCACAGAAAGCGTGTCTGCAGTGGTGTAGCAAGAGTATCTTGGGCTCACGCACAGGCAAGGCAAACAGGGCCCTGCACCTACCTTTGGCTAGAAACAGATCATCCATAAGTGAGGTGCAGTGGGTCCCAGAGCCAGTGCACCTGCTGCACTAATGATAGCTACTTCCCTACATATCTTTTTCATTTCTTTCACTTCTAGGGATCAGATAAGACAATACTAGGCCACAGCAAGTTTTTTTTCCCACTCAAATATAATCTTGCGTAACTCACAATAATTTGGCTACATGTATTTCTCATAATTTTTGCTTTTCATCTATTTAGGTTTTACGCATACTTTCCACTCAGGAGAGACTCGTTTGAGCGGAGAATTGTCTAAAAACTTTCAAATTGGTTGAGTGCCATGGCTATGCATGCGCTTAATTAGCGACTTTCACAGAGGGACTTTAGAAATGACGCAGATACATTGAACAGAGCTCTAGCATGACTATTGTATGTTAGGACATACCCACCTTGCAACCCATTGTCACACAGGCAACCCTTAAGTGTAATTTGCAGAATAGGCGTTATTTCATTGAAAATTATGCATAGTGACTGTGGAAACATTTACACAATTTTGCCCTCTACTAGACAATATCACCCTTCTACTGATTTTGGTGCATTTGTAAGAATTGGGAGGTGAAAGGAAGGGTGAAAGACCAAGTTTGTATTGCAGGATCTTCTTTCATATAATTGGTAGCATAGTCATGACCTCTAAACATCCTATAATATTTGGGTATTTCTGTTTGATTTTGAGTCCAGTTCTGTGGTTTTCTTTAAGCTAACAACAGAAGACCCACAGACGCTGACCTTCAGGAGGACACTAAAGACCTGGCTGTTCTATCAGTAGCGGCCCCCACCTCCCCCCTAGCGCCTTGAGACCCTCACGGGTATGTAGTGCGCTTAACAAATGACTGATTGATTGATTGAAGCGGGGGCTAGCTACAAGACGGCATACATCACCTCAAAGTTCTGTATACTGCCCACCCTTGTTACATAGCAGCCTACTGAAAAGATGACTCAAGATCCCTGGTAGCGTGCACACACTTCTTCCAGATCTTCCACCGTCTAAATTGAATTGTAAGTTGGCGCAATCCTTCACTGCGAATGAGACTACAATTTAGAACTCGCTTCCTCCAGATTTACGAACCAACATATCCCTGGATACTTTCAACTTTGGCTCAAACTTCTCCTTTGCCAAAGACAGCTCATTTGAGCTCCTAGTTAACTCCACTGTCTGTCCAAATACTTAATTTTCTATTAGTTATTTTGTCTCATTTCCTACTCATAGCTGATCCTCTTATCCCTGCACCCTCCTTCTCTTATGTTTCCTATTTACCCACCACCATTGCTATGTTTATTTCCTGCCCCTTAGATTTGCATTGTTCACTTCAAACCCACTATGCTTGTCCATTTTCTTATGGTTATCCCAGCTGTCTTGCTATACTAAGAGAAGTCTTGGATTCTTCTCCTGGTTTATGGCATTCTTCCCCCTCCTGTTTCCCCTAGTTTTGTACTTTTTCTCCCCAGTTGATCTTTATCAAACTTTTGAAAAAACAAACGCAACAGTGAATCGTAAATGAATCAGAAAAGAACATCTGGCCACCAGCGCAGCCCACGATACAGTGCTTGGCACCATCTTCAATAGCCAATATGCAGGGCACTGGGAAGCAATTATAGTTAAGAGAAAAACAGTAAGGAAATCAATTCTGCAATCGATCATGCCTGCTTAGAATGAAACATATGTAATACATATTTGGAATGTGCACTGAGATGGTAGCTCTGTGTTTATCATGATGAATGGTAAAAAACTGTAAAGGGGAGTGGGGTGGGCGTGAGGGAGGAGGAAGGGTTAGAACGTCAAGGAGGGGGCACCTGGGCACATGTGTGCACTCCATATTCACAAGTGCATAGGGACAATCCCAACTCGTTGTTCAAGGATGTCATCCAATGTAACACAAGGATCAAGGCGGTTTGCTACAGGCATCGAGGTGGGGCAATGTAAAACAAATTTAAATAAACACTTACCTTGCCGCCGGGTCCCACATCTCTGCTCCTGCTCTCCTCGTCGGACTCAAGGAACAGGAAGCACAGCCAGGCTCCCTGACCAATCACAATGCTGAAATGCATTGTTGTGATTGGTAGGCACCCAGGCTCCCCTGACCTATCACAACACTGCAATGCAGCGTTGTGATTGGTCTGAGCGTCCTGGTACGACGCTCAGCCAGATAATGGGGGCCTGGGCATGTTCTCCATGCAGGCTGTAATGCAGCCTGGATGGAGACTGGGGAAAGTGCCCTAGAGGTCCAGCCAAACAGTCTGTGTACTTGGGAGTGGGCAAACCACTCCTCCCCTGCCCTGATCTGAGACCAGAGCAGCCCGCCCGCAAAGCAGCACAGAAACATAAAACGATAATAACTCAAAGTTATTATCATTTTATGGGCATGGATTATAAGATCAAACGCGATTGCGGCTTTATAACTAATGTATATTGTATGCTGTATTCTCTATTTTTCTTGGCTGCTAAAATAATGTTGGGGTTCTTGTTTTCCTCATATTTTAATGTTTTAATGTTTTAAATGCAAAAAGTCTCCCTTGTATATATGTATATATTCTTGAGAGGAGCATGTGAATTTTTATTATTGTTTTTTTATATTTCTATGGTATTTTTTATATATATATTGGTGGGAAATTTCCCTTTTAACAGCTTTGTATACTTTGGTTATATATTTTGTACTGGATTCAGCTTTCATGCATATTTGTCGAATAAAGCTATTATGACTGACTGAGAACTCAAAGTTATTATCATTTTATGTTTCCTTTACTTCGCACTGCTTAAATGCAGTGGGGCGATGCTTCTCCACCATAGCAGAGGAGCTGCCACTGGCTGAAGCACACTCAAAAATTAATCCCAGCGTACTGGGTCCATTTAGGGCATCTTATCCCTCCATTTCCATAATGTGTGCTCCCCAGTTTAGATTTCTGAGCCAGCATGCCAGCAGGGGAGCGAGGGAGTATTTCCAAGTCATTGCTATCCTGCGCTTTGCTAGTGGCAGGGCCAGATCTAGGAAAGGGTGTGTGTTCTCAGATTTGGTGCGTTTCACCAAGCCTAGAAAACAATATGCAGCATCTGCAGGATTATACACCCCCATTATGTCTGACATATTTGTCGTTGCTGCGTCCCAGTACCCTATACTTTGCGTACAAAACCACAATATGTGATAGAAGTCAGCTTCCGTGTCCATGCCGCTCCAGTAGATGCATAGCCTCCAGGTACATTCATATGATGGGGTCAAATAAGTGTGTTGTGGACAATTAAACTTAGTGAATTTGAGCTGGGTGTTCCATGAAACCTCCTTGACTACAGCAAGTCATGCTGCCCCTTGGGCATTCGTTAGTTCACGCCCCTGGTCTCCCTCCCAATGTCTCTTCATTAGTCATAGTAAGTAGTAAGGGAGAGCCCTTCTGTGATCTGTAGTGCACCGTACAAATTCCCCACCTTCAGGGCCCTGAATGCAGCCTCTCTTTCCCATGTTTGGTCAGTTCTGTTCTTCTCTCTGGGTGACTCGCAGAACAACCGGAGCGGTAAAGTATCATAGACGTAGAGGCATAATCATTGGACTATATTTGCCCTTGTGTTAAAGTACCTAGCCAAACCACACATGGTGACCAAAAATCTTTTTTCTTGCTTTTGTTTCCCCGTGTTTCCCTATCAAGCTTCATCGTGTATTTGATAGAAGTTAACCAATCTAAAAACATCAGAGATGTATTTTTGATTCAGCCTTTACAAATTTCTCTCCGTGCAAGTAAGATTAAATAAAAGAATTGCTTATTGTCCTCTTTGGACATTGACTCATAATTTGGTAAAATCCCAAAGAATACCAGGTTTATGCTCACCTGAATATCAGGCCCGAACATGGCTTCCATGCCTCTACTCACAGAAACCCAGAAATGATGTAGCATTGGACAGCTTAAAAACATATTCACATCATTTGCTTTTTCCTGGAGGCATTTCAGACATTTCGGAATCTGACCCTTCGCAAATTTGGAAAGCTTTAAGGGAGACCAGCATACCCTGTGGAGACAAAAGATGTGATTTCTCCTAAGGTTTGCAGCTTGAACTGTGGAATACAAAATGTAATAAGATTCTTGCCATAATTCTTCTGGATAGAAGCCAGGCAAGCACTCTCCCCAAAGATCTGATGGAAGTTTGAAGTTGCCCTCTGCTAGGTCTACCAAGAGCCAGTATAGGTTCGCCACCTCTTTCTTTTTCCCAACCACCTTCCTCAGGGTCGTCTCCAGTTCGTTAGACATACCAACAGTTGAACCAACTGCTTGATGCCAGCTCTTGATTTGTAAATACTTGAATTTAGATAGTTCAATGTCCGTGATGTTCCCTAGATTTTCCCACGAAAGTAAAGAACCCTCTGGAAAATGTTGTACCCAGCATAATATCCCAGCTGTTCTTAATGGATTTACTAAAGAATCCTTAGTCCATTTGGGCGAGCCCGGAGCATCCCAAATAGGCGCCAGTGCACTGTAGTAACTGATTTTCAATAACTTTCTGATTTTGAACCAAGTAGAGGCTAACCCATTTAGAGTTTTTAGGCGTACTTTTTTTCATCGAATTTATATATGAAGCCTTGATCTCCTCCCTTTAGCTGTAACAGCATTTCCTTGAACATTATACCAATGTCCGAGCTGTCTGGTTCGTTCATGAGCATTTTCCCGGCCTGCATTAGAAATATCCAAGCATAGGAAACTAGGTCCGGCAAACAAAACCCTCCCTTGTTTTTCTTTCTACGTAGTTGTTTCAACGATATCCTTGTACCTTTAGAGGCTCATATAAAGCTGTTTATTTTTTCCTGAAGTTTCTTCAATCCTTCTTCTTTGAATACCAAGGGGATGTTTTGAAATAAGAACATAAGTTTTGGTACAACCATAATTTTTACTAGATGAACTCTACCAATTATTGTTAAAGGTAGGCATACCCAGCTCGTTAAAGAATTGCATATCTCTGTACTGGTTTTATGAGGTTCTGTGTAAAGTGCATCCATCTAGATGCAGATCTTTCCACTCAGTGCCAACCTAGAGGGGGCCGCTGAGAAATTCTAATTGCTCTGGGTATATCTAATGGCGAACGAGGACAATAAAAAAATATATATATTTGTGTATGCAGCACCTGCGATGTTGTGGGACATCGTGTGTTGTGCGCCAAATCAAGAAGACTTGTCGTGTTAGTACGAAGTACAAAAGAACACTGCCCGCAGAGAGCCCCGCAGCAGATGTCAAATTCTCGATTGTGCGAAATGAGGTATCTCGTAGTGCTTCCATCTGGAAGTACCATGTGGGAATGGCCAGTCGGGGACACCTCCAAATGAGCGATAGTGTGAGCGATAGTCTGAGGGGATTATGATCAGAGAGGATTGTGATCAGACAATGTACGACCCAGATACTACACAGTTTCCCATCTTGTTAACCACCTTGTGGCTGAAATGAAATAGGTCTATGCAGGTGTGCAAGTCATGCACACCTAAGTAATTGGATAATTTCCTCTCCTCAAGGTCGACTAAACACCAAATTCAACCACCTGTGTGTACCCACTGACAGAGGCATTTCGTCACGCATATGGACTGGGCACCCAAAACAAGTGTAGTGAATCTGTCCCAGTCAGCATCCGGGACGATGTTGAAGTCCCCACCCCAAATGCAAGTACAGAAAGTGTTGGTGAGAAGAGAGGGCGCAAGAGTGTCCATGAACAATGTTTGTTTGTTATTGGGTGCGTAGGGCGAAATTAACGACAAATGGCCCTGTCTAATAGGCCCTCCACTACTATATATAGTTCACTAGGGTCCACCAACACTATATAGGGACCACCTGGGCCAAACCATGTGAGTACTCTCCTGGAGTACCCAGAGTATCAAGAGTATGTGGTACCCACCACTACACCCCTCCAATGTTTAACAAGTTTCTGAAGCTCCTCCTTGCCAAGGTGAGTCTCCTGCAAAAAGGCTAGGTGTATTTGGTGCCGCTTCAGAAATATATGGATCTTGTACCATTTTACATAATTGGCCCTAACCCTAACATTCCACATTAGGAGATACTGATGGAGCAAATTTCATCTGCAGTCAGGCATTGTTTTATTTTTGTGCTTCAGACAGGCTGCATTTAAATTGCCACGCATATTTTGGTGCAAGTTAAAAACATGGCACATGAAAAACATGAAAGTGAGGCCTAGTTAGTCTGAAATGCACTTGCTGAATTAACATGTGTTTTTGCAATGTAGAGAAAAGTGGCCTTTTTAGCTTTGAAGATTAATAGAATGTGTTTCTCTCTTCCCAGCTCATTCCTTGCAATCTAAATTCACTATTTCTGTCTTAAAAGACTTTGACTTGTTGCATATTTTTATAAATATTTTCAGTTAATAATACCTCTTTTTATAATGTGTGTGAATTAATAATGCACCAAACACTACACAGGGGACTAAATGCTTTTTGCATGAAAAGCTATCTAAAACATTAAAGCATGTTGCTGTGTGTGCTGTATTAACTGTGTGCACTAAATTGAATGTGTGTGCTTTTAAAATTTACACTAAAGCATGAAAATGCTATGTTGCACATTGCACATTTATTATGGATGCTGTCATAAATAATAGAAAAGCTGTTTGAAACTAATAGCTTGGCTAGGTAAACATTTATAAGGGGTATTAGTATGGAGTTGGGAAACATAATGGGCTGATTTACATGAAATTCATATTCTCTTTGTGTCTGTTTTATTTTTAGGGCCTACACAAAACATGGCTTGTGAATCCAGCAAGGCTATGACATGCATTTTCAGAAAAGGGTGCATGCGCAGACTGAGCCAGCTTTCCTCATGACAAGAAGTCAAGGACATCTTGAACTGTACATTCTTGTGATTCTGCCAATGTACCAGTGTTAGTTAAAAGTGTCCATCTGACTACGCTGTGGAAGGAAGGAAGGACGAATTTGAATGAAACATTTTTCCTAGTAAATGTTGCAAACGTTTATAAATGTATTAAATAATTTGCGCTTCTTTTGTTAAAACTGGTAAAGTCAGGTTTTTAGAATGAGTCAGGGTAATGAGAACTCTTGCCATCATGACTGACCAATCACGTACAAGTTTTCCTGAAAATGCTACATCTTTGTGTAGTCTGCCAATAATTAGAGTATAAATAATGACCTCTCCGGAGTAGGGGCTGGCTTTCTCAGCTCAGCTGGCTTCAAGGCTCATTAGGGGGTTGTGTGAGCTCTTGAGAGAAGGAACAGATTAGAACAGACACTCTATAGGTTAGGTACGAGAAACGTCCCGGGAGATTGCTGAAGGGCGGAGTTGCGTCCGAGGAGAGTCAGGGGGAGGTTTCTTGCTTCCACGTCATATTTTGGCACTGCAGGCCACATTCATTTGAGGTCTGGTGAAGGGCGGGCTGTCTCCCTCCTTGTTTGCTCTTTAGACACAGAGATGCACAGAGCACCAACAGATAGAAAGGCTCTTTAGATTTAGATGCTAAACTTTAAGTTTATGCTTTGACTAATTAATTAGGTCTAAAAAGATTTATGTGTCTTATGCATTTATTTCTCTATTTAATTATTGATTAGCTTTGCAAGACTATTTTTCTTAGAAACTCTTTAAGAATTTTGACTGATATTTCGCGCCACATTTTCTTTCCTACATGTTATGCTTATATGCAGACTGTAATGTGTTCTTTATTAATGCTATTTTTCCTGTTCTCCAAATTCTGTAACCTGATTGATATTTTACTAATGAATAAAGGGTCAGAGAAAAAATTAACTTTTGACTAGAAAATAAAACCCTTTAAAATAATCAACAACTCTCTTTATTGGCTTGAAATAATAAATTGTATTTTTGACTGTTCAGGTTTATTTAAAGTCTCCTGAAGGTAATACATGGTGTGAAGGGCCCAACACCATTTGAACGGTAAATTAGAGGTAGCATGAAGGTTTTACATTGAGAAACTACCAGAAGTAATTACCGCTCCATCAATACGACTGAGGTCTGGCAGCATCTGCTGTGATTCCCGTAGATCATAGTTGGCCTAAGACCTCCCCATGCTACTCCAACCCTCCCCAAAATCCCTCCCTCCTTAAGTGTCACAAAATTAAACTCAATAATCATCAAAAAACCACTCCTAGTGTCGAAACACCAACAGGTCCTCGCCCAAGCACACTGTATTGTGCTGGGTACAGTCACCACCCATAGATACAGGGAAGATCAGAGGGTGATGTTGAACAATTTCCACCCCAGGTGATGAATGCATGTCCCTCCCCAACCAAGGACATCAGCGGGAGTACTGGACACCTATAGCTCAGACCAGGACATTGATAGTATGTCACCCACGTCCGCAGCACTGTAAACCTGTCCATACATCAGGTGACTGAGAATGACACATCAGGGGGTTATGGGGGTCAGTTCCGGCTGTCACAAAGGATCAAGTCTGCCAAAGCCAGATCAACATTAGTGTATTGCAGAGAGGGGATCAGTGAGAGCTCAGAGGGTGTGGGGCTGGAAGGGCCAGGGGAAGAGCCTGTACATTGTTTCACTTCAGCCACCCCCAGCACTCGTTCCCTAGCTGCTTGCTCTCTAGGTGGGATGGCATTAGATTGTCCCTGAGGCCGGCACCCGGTGTTCACTGTGGACCATCCAGATTCATTGCTTCCCCTGTCGCTTGGTGTTGGATCACCATTCCTCTCAAGTCAGTCCTAAACCTCGGTCGGCAAGGAGTCAAATGTGGTACTGTCACAATGTATGATCTTAAGCATGGCAGGGAGTGTGAAGGCAAAACGTATATCCAACTCACAAAAGCGTTGTTTCACTTTATAAGAGGATTCCCTCTTTTTTGCACTTCCTAGGTGTCCCTAGTGTTTTCATCTGTCCAGGGTCCTTTCATGTGGGCTACTTGTAGGATGGATCATGATCTCAATAATGAAAGGGTCTCACCACCAAAAGCCTTGGAGGCATGCCAGGCAGTGGGAGGCCTGGCGGTGACCCTGTGGGCAAGCTCAACTGAGAAAAAGGTAGATTGTTTGCCTCCCAGCATGGTATTAACCAATCAATCTTCTAGGAAAAGTTCCATACTGGGGCCCTCATAAATTTAGGGAGTCAAACAATGTGAATGGTTCCAACACAAGTGAAACTCCACTATGTCAACCCTCAGTCGCAGCTGTTTCAACTCATCCTGCAGAGTTAGAATTCATGCCTGCGCAGTCGTGACCGAAGAGCACAGAGGAATATGACTCGTTACAACACGAGTCATTACATCGCGTGGCATTAAAACGCGGTCGTTACAATGACTGCATTGTTACCATGCAATGCAGTAGATGGCGCATTGACATTAGAAATGTGTAATTTACTATTCCAACTCCAGCCTACGTAACAGTAGGGAAGGTGTTGGAATAGTAGACTATACTATTCCTAATGTTAGCACGCCATCTACTGCAAGTGAAAGTAATGACTTGCATAGTCATGGCTTTGCCTAGTAACAAAGCGGTTGTTGTAACGACCGCGTTGTAATGGCATCGCGGTGTGGTGACTGCGATGTAAAGGTCATCTCCCGCATAGAGCACCCACGGCAGACTTTTGCACATCCAGCTTCTCCTTCATCTTCTTATGATCAACTCGCAAGAAACCCTTGTCTATTGTGAGGGTGTCTAATTTGGCCTCTAGCATGGTTTTTGTTATCTAGGATTGTAGCGAAGATCTCAGACAAATTTTGAGTGTGCTCATGCAGCATCTGCTTCATTGTGATGGAGGTCGTGGGATCCTAGGTTAAAATCGTTCACCCTGTGTCATCCTGAAAGGGGATCCTGCCAGCCTTAGGTTTTCCCAACATGGGCCTCTCTGCTAGGACAGTGTAACAATATCTCTGCTCCCCCAAGCGACTGCTATGCAGGCAGTAAAAGCAGACTAAATGGGTGACAGTGGAGGCTCCGGCAGGCGAGAGGACAGGTGGGGAGACCAAAAGTCACAATGCCTGCACAGGTGGAATGGACCAGGATGTCGGAAGGGGAGGGCCTGCAGCCTCCAAAAGCACCTAGGTGGAGATCCTGGGAAGGCACAAACAGTTATCAGGTCCTCCATGGTACGCAAGCAGTGGGTGTGCTCCACATGAATATCATGGGGCCTGCAGGCCTAGAGGGGATGTTTGGCTACACCCCTCCCCTAGCACTGTCCTCACCAGCATAGCGCACTGCAGTCTGCTAGCCGTGCCGGGAAGGCACACTGCAAAGCCAAGGCAGCGGCTCATCCAGTGTCCAGACTTCTAGTGAAGGAGGAGGTGGGGGGCCCAACTCCTGACTCTAGTCTTGGTTGCCCCTACACCTTCCAATGGGGCACTTCTTTGCTACACCCCCTTACCACAGGTCAGGCCATACTACTGGCTATGAAAATGCTTCCTGGTAGGAAACAGCAAACAGGTCAGTGGCTCTGTTCACACTCTCAGAGGGCAGGGTAGCCTCCCTCCCAAATTATGGAGCATCCCTTGGTAGGCTGCCGCAGTGTCTGTGGGTGCAGCGCGCCCGGTGGGCTTGTCTATCACGCCATTGGTCCTCTGCAGGCCGCACCACCCTTGGCAACTGCTGAAGCATAGCCAGAAAAGAAAAGGCGGGGCCGGCATCGGACAGGCCAAAAGTATGGCGGGTATGCCGGGCTCTGATGACTCTAGAGGCGGGCCTGTCGCACGCAGTAGTGATGCGACAGGTGCGCCTCAATCGAGATTGGTCGTGGGTCCAGTGTGTGACCCGGAAGTGATTAGAATTACGTCCGGGTCACGCGGGTGGACAACGCCAGGCCGGTTAGAACCGGCCAGGCTAGAGAAGTCCCTTAAAAGGCTAGGGAGCAGAGAAATCGTCCTCTTTGCTCCCCGCGCCCACTGCTCACCAAATCAGCCTCGCTAGGAGGCTGTAATTCTTTTTCTTTTTATTTCAGGTGCTCGACAGACAAAGGATCGTCAAGGCATTGGAGCATGGAGGCATTCGAGATTGTTGGGCGACAGGAGTAGGGATGCGTTGTGGCGAACACAGCGCTCCGGAGAAGGCGGGCAGCGTTGGTGACCGCATCAGTACGGTATTTGTGGCGCGCTGCTTACCAGCGCCTGAGGTGCTGTTGCGATTTGGTGACCCGTATACGGCCGGCAGCGTGTCTTCGAGTTACTGCGCTTTGGGACACAGCTGTTTTCTTCCATCGCATCGTGAGCATTGGTATAGTCCCGCAGTGCGGGGGCTAATCTTTTCAAATAGAAACAGTGGTGGCACAGAAACTGTTGTGTCTTTAAGGGGGCCAGCTGTGCAGCACACATGTAATTAAACAGGAAGGAGGTGCCAGCAGTGAATTGCTCTGGTGGAGCTACAGGGTGACTTGGGATATATCTCTGCTAGAGTAGAGTGTGGGTCACGTTTTTTGGGTGGCATTATATGTGAACACAGCCATAATTCGGGGTGTTGATCGCATTTGGATATTGGGGGTCACACCTTTTGTTTTGTAGTGGAGATGAACGGTGGGGGGGGCTTCACTTGACCTGTCTCATTTGTCCTAATTTTAAGAAACCAACCATCCAAGAGTTCAAAGAACCAGGAAAGGGCACGAGGAGGCCCATCTCTGGCAGAATATCCGGTGCAGCACATGGTAGTCGCTTAAGAGGACACTGACAGGCCTGCGCTCCACCACTTCTGTGAGCCGCACGGGATGAGATTACTTGCCTAACCCATCAGATTAGCTGGTGTGGCCTGGCTTTGGTTGCATGGGTGCTGACAGCCAGTTGTGTACCTCCAGCATTATAAGGTAAGGGCCTGGGCAGTGTGCCATGCCTTGGATGTGCATTGTGGGCCACTGCCAGATTGATCGTACTTAAGTGGGGGTAGCAGTGTGTGTGCTGTTGTAGTAGCCAGCTCTTTCAAAAGTAACCCTGCAATTGGTGGGAAGCAATGGCCAGTAAGGTAAAGCGTGGCGTAAAGCGCTCTCGCATGGAATACATGATGGAGACAATGATGCGCAAGATGGTTACTATGGATAGGAGATGGAAGAAAGTTGATAAACTAGGGCAGAGCCTTGGAGATCTCAGAGAGAGGGTAGAGGGTCAAGGTGAGGCTTTGGAGAGGCCTAGGTGAACCATAGAGCCCCCCAAGCCCAGGGGAGAATCAGCCACCCTTCCTAAGTGGGCTAGGCCCAAGAAAGGGGTTACAAAAGAAAAGAGTATGCCAAAAGCACCTGTGCCAGTCCCTCAGCTCAGGGATGAGGGAGAGGTACCCGGCCCATCGGGAGTGAGTCATCAGGGAGGTGTTCCAGCGGGTGCCCCGGTCCCGGTTGTTCCTGTGGGGGGTCCCTCTGGTAGGTCCGGCCCTGGTTGAGCCTGCAGGAGTGGTTCCGGCAGGAAGCGGCGCACAGGATCCCGTGGCTACGGGTGGTGGGGACCCAAAGGATGCTCCTACGGGCTCTAACCCGGCCCCACAGGACTTAGTGGCTCAGTTAGCCGCAGTTCTTCCATGGTTGGGGAAGGCAGGGATGTTGTCAGATTCGGTCGGGCGAAAGAAATGGGGGAGGACCCATTGGCAGAAGGATGGTAGCTCAGTTTGTTACAACACCTGGGGGATCGTCCAGTGGGGGCTGGGTACACCTTCCCTTCCGGTGGGGTTCCTCCTAATGAACCCAACAATGAAGTGCCAGTGACCAGCCTGGCGAAGCAGAAGTTGACGGAGCCAGCTGGAGCGGCTTCAGTAGGTAAGCAGGTGACATTGCCACTGTTGGGCATGGGTAAATCCCGTACTGGGAGGGAGCATTTGGCCAGACACGTAACACAAGAGGTGAAAGAAATGATATGGTCAGGAAGTTATGTTAGTATGTTCTCTTTGCTCCTTAATGAAAGACAAAGGGAGGAAGCAAAGAAAAAGAAGGACTGGATGCTCCCTAGAGAATGGGCAAGTGAATTGTTAAAATTCAGAATTGAAGAGAATTTGAATAACTGGATCAGAGGTTTCTCAGTATTTATGGCAGTGATGGCTGAACGCTTTCCTAACATATAGGCAGAGATGGCATGCTACCAGAGCCGGATTACTATGGCTCATGACAAGTATGGGGGCATTGGTTGGAAGGAGTATGATAAAGGCTTTAGGAAGGCTAAGGCAGCTGACCCTTCCCTTTCCTGGGACCGCGTTGACACAATCTCGTGGTTATATCAGTTTGGGGTGGGAGCGCGGCCCAATAATGGGGGACCGTCTTCACAATCCTTTCAGCCACCTCAAAACACAGGACACATGCCTAATTCGGGCAGCGGGGGAGGGCGGAAAGCGACATGTTGGGACTTTAACAGGCGGTCATGTACTAGGCCCCCAGGCACGTGCAAGTTCAAACATGCATGTTCTATCTGTGCCAACCCATCACACCCAGAAACCAAGTGTCTCAAGAAATCAAGAGATAAGGGAAGGGGGAAACAGAAGTGAGGGGAGGGTACGACATATGGCACACTCACCCATTGACATAACGGCTATGATTCATTGGCTAAACAAGTACCCCTATCATTCCACTGCTAGGACGTTGCTAGAAGGTTTCATGTATGGGGTTAGGATCCTTGCACCTTACTACGTGGGGGCACCTGAATGCAAACATCAACTTTCTGTTAGGACCAATCCAGGCGTGGCAGCAACAAAGATTGAAAAGGAACTACGCTTGGGCAGAGTAGTTGGCCCATTTGATTGCATCCTGTACCCAATTTTGTCTGCTCCCCGTTGGGGTTGGTCCCTAAAAAAGAGGGTGGTGAATTCAGGTTCATAATCTGTCAGCACCTAAGGGCAACTCATTGAAATATGCCATCAGTGATGAGATTGGTAGTGTGAAATATGCTTCCTTTGACCAGGCGGTGGAGATGCTAAGGGGCCTGGACCCTGGTGCCCTGCTGGCAAAATCTGATAGTGAGTCTGCTTTTCGTTTGTTGCCAGTCCACCCATTGGATTTTCACCTCCTGGATTTTTAGTTTCAGGGCAAATTCTACATAGATATGTGCATGCCCATGGGTTGTTCTGCCTCCTGCGCTTACTTTGAGAAATTCAGTTCATTTTTAAAATGGGTTTTTAAACAGGCGAGAGGGCATCAGGTTGTCATGCACTATCTGGACGACTTTCTTTTCCTGGGGTCGGCGGGCTCCCGGGAGTGTGCGTGGGCACTGCAGGAATTTTGAGCTCTCATGCGGGCTTTTGGGGTTCCCCTGGCACCAGGAAAGACAGTAGGACCAACAACTACGATAGAATTCCAGGGCATTGCGTTTTACTCAGTCCAAGGGTGTTTTCGGTTACCGGCAGACAGGACTAAGAAATTCAGGACAGCGTTGCAGCAGTGCTTGGCAAGATAAGGTGACCTTGCATCAGCTACAACAGACGGTAGGGCAGTTGAATTTTGCTCTGAGAGTCATACCAATGGCACAACCATTTTCCTGCTCCATCTCCCAGGCCATGGCCGGTCTCAAAGAAAAACACCACCACACCAGGCTGTCGGCTGAGGTTAGGCAGGACATGCGGATTTGGATGGCATTCCTGCAAGACTTCAACGGCAGGGTAGTTTGGCCCAGTCCACCCACTATTTCTGCGGAGTTAGGTTTATGGACTGACACTGCGGGTAGTATGGGATTCGGTGCCATACTCTGTATTGAGTGGTTGGCCCAGCATTGGCCAGCTTTGTGGGTGGAGAATGGGCTGACAGCTAACATTGACTTCTTGGAACTGTTTCCAATCTGTGTGGCTTTGACATTTTGGCCAGAACGTCTGCTTAATCAATCAGTAGTGTTCTGGTCAGATAACATGACGGTAGGTGAATGCATCAACCAACAGGCAGTACGGTGTAAAATGATTCTCCGCCTGTTGAAAGAGATAGTGTTGCTATGTATGAAATTGAACATGCAGTTCAAAGCTAAGCATGTACCGGGGTATTGAATTATGCTGCTGACGCACTCTCTTGCTTCAAGATGCAAGTCTTCAGGGCACACCTCCCCTCTGCAGAAGCGACTCCAACATCCTTCTCAGAAGTTCTTAGGCAGATTGGTGCCCCCAACTACCGAACCTCGTGGCAGCTAGCCTAGCTCCCAGGACCAGGAAAGCTTACGAAGAAGTGGCATGATACTGGGCACTTCTGCGTTATTTGGGTGCTTTGAACGAGGAGGGGCGCTCAACGGCAGCAGCCAGGCGGCATGTTGCAGCAATCTCTTTCTTCGCGCAAACCAGAGACAGGGGAGATCCCACCAACAGCTTCACAGTTAGGTAAGCCATCCATAGGGCAGCACCAGACACAAGACGTCCAATAGGGGTGGAGTTGCTAACATCTTTACTAGGGGCTCTCTGTATTATTTGCAGCACCACAGGGGAAGCTCTGCTTTTCAGAGCAGCCTTTTCATTAGCTTTTTATGGGGCTTTTAGGATAGGGGAATTGGTTGCCCAGAATAAACAGGATGAAAAAGGGGGGCTACGATACTAGGCAACACTTTATTGATATCCATTAGGAATTCCAAAACTGACCAAGAGGCCCGTGGTGAGGGGGTAGTACTGCATCAGGCACATGGCAACCCTTGCTGCCCAGTAACACACTTAGAGGCATTCTTACAGCATAGACCTAGTACAAGAGGGGGGACATTGTTAACTCATGCTGACGGTACCCCGCTCACAAGGTTTCAATTTAAAAGAGTCATGGATATGGTAGTACAGAAGGCAGGTTTGGACCCTGGTTGCTTTGGAACCCATCCGTTCAGAATAGTGGCTTCCATGGAGGGAACAGCGAGAGGTTTTCATTGTAGCATAGTGAAAAGGATTGGGAGGTGTTCCTCCTATTGTTATAAATGCTACGTGTGGCTACACATGTTGTTGAACAGGCTGGCTTTAGGGTGTCATTTCATGGAAAGGGGGGTCTCCGTGTTAGTCATTTCAGAGGTTTTGTAATGGACCTGTTGATCAAGGGGGGGGCTCTCCCTTGTATCATTATCTTGCACCTGGGAGGGAATGATCTGGTGAATCTGGGTAGAAGGGGGCTGGTGGAAGCCATAATCACGGAGGTTGGGTAGGTTAGTTAAGACATGCCAAGGGTCCACAATACTATGGTCACAGATGGTACCCAGATTTCAGTGGGGGGGGAGTCTGTGAGGGCACTGAATCACTCAGTAAGGAGGATCAATATTAAGATAGAGAGGTTGTTCAGGTCTCCTCACTTACAGACGATCACCCACTGGTGTATCAGGGGGGAGCCGTGCTTCTTAAAAGACGGTGTCCACTTGTCGAAGGTAGGCAATGAAATCCTTCTAGAGAATCTGCTAGCATGGTTAGGGGGCTTCAGAAACAGGATATGACCTCCTAGTTAACAAATTGGGGGGGGGGGGGGGCAGATAGTCAGTCAACTATGCTGGCCTGTGGCGGTAAGGTCATGATTGGTGAGCAGTAAATTTATGGTCCTTAGAGGGCGGTGCCATTCTTGAATGGGGTTGTCCACGGGGGAGGGACAAGTGGTCTCTCCTAGAACTCCAGCGGCAGTTACAGCCGATTGGCTGGATGGGTGCGGGGAGTGGGGAGTTACGCTTTACCTAGGCTGGTTGGCCACCCAGCACGTGCACAATGGTGCCAGTAAAGGGGGCAGAACTGCAAGGGCCCCTTATGGAGATAGTATACAGAGCGTACGGGGGTAACCGGGGGGCGGAAGTACCCTCACGGTGAATGGGCCCTCTGCGCATGCGCACTCCAGTGGGAGGGCGGGCTTAATTTGATAAGGATCTGACACCAGTTATTGACCTTGCCGTAGGCTCAAATAGGGATACGCAGAAAGGTAACTGCTATTGTGATTATTGATGATAATATGTTTAGACTCGGATAGGAATAACTTGTATTAGAGTTATGTTAAGGGTAGCCATCTGACATCTGTACCTATCAATGTAATCAATGTCATTACAGGTTTTCAGCGTATTTTGTAAATATTGTAAATATTAATTTGTTTAATTTCATGTTAATAAATACGGCCAGGGGGCTATCTACGACCCCCTTATCCAAAGAAAAACTATTGTTATTGATATTGTCTGAGTCTTGACAAGGGAGGCCGGGGTATAGGTAAGTACCTGGCCATATGACGTAGTCTACACACCAGCTGAACTAAGGGCTCTTCGCCATCACCCTGGGCTTGCTGGGGGAAAAGGATGTACAAAAGAAGATATGGCACTGGGGTGAATTGTTGAAGCTCACAGCCAAGTGTTTATCCCACCCCACCCCACCAGTGCTGAGGACCCAAGGAACCACCCAAGGTGAGTAAGTAGGAGCCTCACGGAGAGCGTGTGCAGTGTGAGTACACAACTGTGTTCTCCCTTCAAGTCTACGTGTAAGTCACGGTTGGATGTTTAAAGATTAAGGACTCTTCTCAGTGGACCCTGAAGAAACACCATGGAATACAGAAGGTTGGAGAGCCACCCGAACCGTGGATACCCTAGTACTCATGCTACCTACACCAGGGAAGCCGGGTGCATACGTGTGAAATGGTGTCGGACACCGCTGTTGTTTCCAATGGGGGACTTCAGGAAAGTGCCGCTGCTGGAAGAGGAGAATGTGTCCGGTGGAATCTAAATGTGAATTCTATGTGAGAAGTACGTGCAAACAGGGAGGACAGAGTCTATGTCACTCAGGAGTGGCCAGGAGAGTTGGAAGTCAAATGCCCTCCGATGTTGGGTGTTGAAGGAGTGTTGATGAGGACCTTGACTCTGCAGCTATGAGGACCAGGCGATGCTGAGGAAGACCAGGAGTCATACACGAGCTGTCCCATGAAGGATGTCGAGTGCTAAGGGGTCGGTGTCTGGCTGGAGCACCAACAAGCCTTGGCAAATTCAACCAATGCACGCACTGAAGAAAGAGCAATGTCAGGACCAGCAAGGTCCATGGGGCTTACCAAAAGCAGGGGAGTTAGGGCAAGCCACGGGCAATCAGAGGAGCCCAAGAGAAACAAAGGTGACCCTCAAATGGACCCACAGGCCGGAGGCACTTGAGTCATGAGAGGACCTCAAGCAGCTCACCAAAAGATGCAGACCATGATGGACACAATGTGGTGTGGCAAAAGATTCTGGTCACAGGAGATGTTCGAGGTTGGGGCTACTTGGAGCCCAAAGATCTTCTTGGAGAAAAGTGTACAAGCCTTTGCAACTGCAAGTTTATGTGGGGCACTGGGGTCCAGTTATTGCAACCCCCACGAGGGATACTGGCCTCAAACTTAGTGAGAGGGTAGAGCAGAACATGAGCGCTGTGGAAAACCACTACCTGTATTGCAGAGCTGTTCAGAGTCTGGAGGAGCTCAGGATCAGCAGACCGGTCGATTTAGTTGCGGTGCCTGCGAATGCAGGGGAGTGACTCCTTCACTCCAAGGGAGATTCCTTCAGGTGTCTTTGATGCCCACAGGCCTTGGAAGGTTCCTATATGGTGCACAGACACACGCAATGCAGCAGACAGAAAGGGAGACAAAGTCGAGCCAAACGAAGTTCAGCGAAGTCCAGAGTGCCCAGACAGTAGAAAAAGAAGTGGTGTCTGATCTGAATCTTATCACACGACAAATCTAGGGACCTACACCCACGTAAACCCTTAAGTACCCCAGGGAAAGGGTTGAGGTGATTCAGTGGATCCTCCCAGGGGAGGGTCTGGACAAAGGGGAGGTTACACTCATGTCCTTCGTCCAGTTTCGCACCAGAGCAGGAGCCAACGGCTCCCAGGACTGGTTTGAACTGGACTATGCATGGGGACACCAAATGTGCCCCACATGCAGATTGAGTTGCACTGGCAAGTGCACCCGCCATGCCCCAATACACTAAACCCTGTCTGAGAGGTGGTCACACCTCTATGTGACAGGATGCCTATTGTTCTGCCTTCCTCTGCTCGAGCTTGGCTCAGCAGCAGCAGTGCAGAATTGTGTCTCTGTTCGGCAGCGACCATTTTGTGCTGTCCAGGTATGGAAGACTGGTACTGGGGACATGGAGAGCCTAATGGAAAGCTCTTCCAGTGCTTGGAATCATACCTCCCATACCGTTTATGGTGTGGGGGTATGATTCCAACATGTTTGATACAAAACATGATAAAATTAGTTGCAGCCAGTTTCGAGATGGTCATTGCGTAATTAAGCGGTGTCCCTCTATAATTTTATAATTTAAATCAGTCAGCCACATAATTAGGAGCTACCACTGGCTGACAATTAAAAACCGCATTAAATTGAAATCACTCTGTTTAACTTTTAAAGCCACTCACAATTTGGGCCCAAGATTCCTGCAAGAGCAGCTTTCCATCTACTGCCCGACCAGACAACTGAGATCGATGCAGTTACAACAGTTGGCAGTACCCCGCACCAGAACGGTTACCTGGGGAGACAGGCATTTCACAGTGTCTGCAGCCAGACTCTGGAATTCGCTCCCGTTAACCATTCGAATGGCACAATCTCTGCTCCAGTTTAGGAAACTGGTGAAGACATGGTTGTTTAACCAGTAAGTACTCTCTTGCCTCAACGCTTTATCACCCAGGGACTCGTCACAGTAATCTTAGCGCCAAGACGCCCACGGGCAAACGTATGCGCTCTACAAGTTGTATTAATAAATAATAAATAATAAATAATAAATATATAGTATATGGCTGCTTCACTGACAATCCAGGAGAATGGACTCCGTAGGCTGTAGGGGTGTCTTGCTCATGCAGGGCACCCTCTCACTTACAACTAAGCACCCTGCCTTCAGGATTGCAAAGGCCTGCTATAGGGGTGCCTTATAGGTTTTAAGTGCAGTGACCCTAGATATAGGAAACCTATTTCTTTAGTAAGTGGTGCTAGCACCAACTTACACAGGCTGTAATGGCAGGCCTGTAGTTTCATTTGGAATGGTCTCTCATGCGTGGCATAATGCATGCTTCAGCCCATGGGAGATCTCTGGCAGACCTATGCCCTGGGTACCTTAGTATCATATAGTAGGGACTTATAAGGGTACCCCAGTATCCAATATGGGATGTACCTAAGTATTGAACATAACAATTTAGGGAGAAAGCAGATAGACTGGGCTCCTGGTTAGCAGGATCCCAGTCGACTAGTCAGTAACAGCTTAGTAGCAGGCAAAAAGTGGGGGTAACCATAGAAGCAGATCCTACTTTCCTACAATTGTAAAACAGTGAGAGCAATTTAGAGCTATTGCTGTCCACCACACTGCTCATTGCTACTAGTTCTGTGGGGTTTAACAAGGTTATTTAGGCTGCAAGGACCTGTTTTGTATACCGCACTGCGAACCAAGAAAATACTTTTGAAAATGATCCTCTTTTCAACGAGCAGCCAATGCAGTTCACTTAGCTTGTTAGAGATAGAACAGTGTTTTGGGAGGTTAAGGAACATTCTCCCTGCTGTATTATGAACCAGTTGGAATCTCCTGATCAGAAAAGAAGGTAACCAGAGATACAAAGAGATGGAGTAATCTAATCGGGATGTAATGAGTGCATGTACCACTACCTCTTTCGCATTTGGGGGGTAAAGATCTGATCACTTTTGCAGAAGTGCAACTGTGAGGCTGACTATAAAATATGGAATCTTGGTGTTGAAGGTGCTGGAACTTGGGGCAGTGGTGGTATGTTACTTCTGTGCTGGAGCCTCTTGTGGTATTGCTCATGATTGCCTTGACCGCCCTAATCGTTGTTATCATATTCCTGGCAGCAGTTACCCTTTAGAGGCAATGGCCACTGCAAACTTTCCCCGGCTGCCATGCTAACCTAAGTTGCCTTCAAAAGTGCTGCTGTTCTGCTTACCTGATGCCCATTTCCTACCCTTTGCAGAAGTGACTCTGAAGGAGTATCGGCCACTGTGAAGCCATCTATGCCTACATTTGCTGCCAGTAAGTTATCATTGGTGCTCCAGGCCTGTCATCTGTTCTGACAGCCCAAACCTTAGCCGCACTTAGGCTGCCAGCGCTTCCTACACCTCACTTAGGCAACCAAAAGCCCCATCAGATCATGCCAGCTACCTTAACATGAAACCCCAGCTACTGGACTGAGACCATCTAGATACTTGCTATGCTCTAACCCCTTAGCAACTATATACTACTGAGAGGACTTGAGCCGTGTGTTATGCGATATGGCATGGAGAGCGCAGCCACTTTCTGTCACAAAAACAACCCCGGGCGGAGATCTCCGCTCCTCCCACGGAGTGTGCAGAGATCTGCCTTCTCCGTGTTCCATGGAGAAAGCAGAGAAGGCAAATCTCCGCACACTCCGCGTACGGAGCGGAGTTGGCCAGCCTCCACCTCCACTATTACAAGTAAGTAAACATTAAGTAAAAATATATTTAAAACCACTTACCTACGTTTTGCAGCGTCCCTGATCTGCAGTCCTCATCTTCCTCGTCGTATCGGTAATCCTGGTGAAAACTGCGCATGCGTGTGCCCCCACGCATGCACGTTCTGAATTTTATCCCACGACAAATCTAGGAACCTACACCAAGGTAAGCCCTTAAGTACCCTAGGGAAAGGGTTGGGAAGATTTAGGAGACCCTCCGAGCAGAGAGTCTGGACACGGGGGAGGCTACTCCCATGTCCTTTGTCCAGTTTCGCACCGGAGCAGCAGCCAATGGCTTCCAGAACTGGTTTGAACTGGACAATGCACAGGGACACCATATGTGCCCCTCATGCAGACTTTCAGGCGCTGGCAAGCGCACCCGCCCAGTCCCAAGACACTAAATCCTGTCTGGGAGGTGGTCACACCTCCCTGTGACAGGATGCCTATTAATCCACCTGCCTCTGTTTGAGCTTGGCTCAGCAGCAGGAGGCCAGAAATGTGTCTCTGCTCGGAAGCAACCATTATGTGCTGTCCGGGACTAGAAGGTTGGCACAGGAAACTCAGAGAGCCTAACGGAGTGCTCTTCCAGTGCTTAGAATCATACCTTCCACACCGCTTACTGTGTGGGGGTATGATTCCAACATGTTTGATACCAAACATGATAGGATTCTCTGCAGCCGTTTTTAGGTCGAGCAGACGTACTCTCAATGCGTGAGCATTGAGAGTGTCTGTCTCGACAACTATTGTTGCCGCTTTTTGGGAATGTAGACACCTCTCTGGCACGAGCGTTTCCCTTGCAGTTTTCACCGCGGGAGCGCGCGCGTCTGCCCCGCGCATGCGCAGAGTAACTCACAGCCATTTTTTTTTTTTTTTTTTTTCAGCCCCGAACCGAATCAGGTATCAGAGCGCTTTACATATAGGCAGCCCCCACCCCCCACCCCTCTGCATGCACACACAGGCGAGCGCATGCACACGCAGGCACACACATACAGGCACACGGCACAGACACTCGCTCACACACACCCCCCCTCCCCCACAGTCACACACACGCACTCCAGACACATACACACACGCACGCACACACACATACACAGCCCGCCCCCCCGCACTCGCGCGGCGCGCACACATGCTCCCCCCTACTCGCGTGCGCGCGCACACATGCTCCCTCCCCCGCCCCGCTCAGCAACCCACTCACCGGCTTCATTCGTGCGGCGGCTCTCCTCAGCTGCAGGGCCCAGCAGCAGGACTCTTCTTCCCTCCTTTGGCACCGGGGCGCAGGGTAGGCTCCTGCCAGCTCCGGTGCTCCAAACGCGGCTCCCATCGCGGCTCTCTACCCCTACTTCCTGTTGTCACGCCGGGCCTGCCTGACTTCCTGGTCGCAGGCCGGCACAGTGACGGCGGTGATTTGCGGTACTTATTAATTTAGTTATTTATGCATTTTTATATAGCGCGGACTTTACCCGAAGGCGGGATTTATTTCTTTATGTATTTATGCATTTTTATATAGCGCGGACTTCACCCGAAGGCGGTATTTATTTTTTACTTATGTTATGTCACCGTGTTTATAAAGCACGGCGCACAAAGCCAGAGCAGTCATATACTGTTGATCTGAAGCGCACCTCTAGTTCTAATATGGTTTACCAGCTACACAGCATTCAAGCACACTGATGCATGGGATAAACACATTCCACAAAGTAAAACACATTGGAATGCTTTTAGTTTTGAGACAGCTGCTTATTTCTGACTCTTACTGTATGATCTTTGCCTTCCTCCTGTCTCATACCCTTCCTGATTACAAGTCCTTGGCCAGAATTATCTCAGGGTCAGACACTACAGAATACCTGCCAGCACATCAGAACCTTCCCCAGTACACGTCTGTGTATTTCAAATAAACACACACTGACATCCTGACAATAAATGTCAGTGATTCACTTCCTCTTTGCTGTGGTATTCCTGTACAGTACAGCTCAGATGGGTATTTCACAATTTCAAGAAAGCGGTCCTATTTTAACCCTACCTACTGCGATGATAAATGCCGAATGAAGTAGCCTCAAGGCTAACGTTCAAATAGAGGTTACTCTGGGCTGGATATTGGGCAAGCAGTGATATTCTTTGGTTCGCTGGGGTGCTGTTGATGCCTCAACCTTGATGCTTTGTGATAGCAAATGTGCCAAGTTTCTCTCTTGAGATGCGCTGACAATGGTTAAGTGTCAATGTAGGAGGGGGAGGGGTGTGTGTTTGTGTGTTTTGGATATGGTACAGCAATACCATGGAGGGAGTAGTTTGGTGTCAAATTAACCACAAAGGGAAAGACCGAATGGATTGTAAATATGACCAGCAGCAGACATGGGCCTATTGGACCAGAGTGCACCAATGACCGTATTTGCATTTTGTTTTTTTTACATTACTTGTTTTGTGTAATGCACTTTGCATGAAAACACATTTTGAAACAATTACTTAAATACTTGACTACGTTTTTTTTTCAAAGAGTTTCATATAGCGCAAACTTGACCCGAATCGGTTATCAGAGCGCTTCACATAGCATGCTCTTTGGTTGTCTGCAGTAAAGCTGCAAGGGGGATGATTGATGCTTCGTTCTTTCCTTACTTATTGTGCACATCCGTTAACAGCCAAGCTTTACACATCCTTGGCTATCCTCTCTGCACCCCCAGTCCCACGCTCAGATTTGAACATCATCAACTACATTCAACATACATTCACCACATATGCTATGCTCCTCATACTTGCAGGCACGCTCTGCACACTAGCCCTACCAGGCACGCAATGCCCATAGGGCTCTATGGTTCCTCGCCAGCAATGCTCTATGGTTCCTCCACAGCTATGCTCTATGGTTCCTCTCCAGCCATGATCTATGGTTCCTCACCAGCCTTGCTCTATGATTCCTCGCCAGCCTTGCTCTATGGTTCCTCTCCAGCCATAATCTATGGTTCCTCGCCAGCCTTGCTCTATGGTTCCTCGCCAGCCTTGCTCTATGGTTCCTCGCCAGCCTTGCTCTATGGTTCCTCGCCAGCCTTGCTCTATGGTTCCTCGCCAGCCTTGCTCTATGGTTCCTCGCCAGCCATGCTCTGTGGTTCCTCGCCAGTCATGCTCTATCCCTCTCTCTACACCCCTTTCTCTCTACACCCCTTTCTCTCTACACACCTCTCTCTCTACACCCTTCTCTCTCAGACAGTCACTGTCCTCTCTCTACATCCCTTTCTCTGTACACCTCTCTTCTAACCCCTCTCTCTCTACACCCCTCTCCCTCTCTACACCCCTCTCTCTCTCTACACCCCCTCTCTCTCTACACCCTCCCTCTCCACCCCTCTCTCTACACCCCTCTCTCTACACCCCTCTCTACACCCCTCTCTCTCTACACCCCTCTCTCTCTACACCCCTCTCTCTCTACACCTCTCTCTACACCCCTCTACATCCCTCTCTCTACACCCCCTCTTTCTCTACACCCCTCTCTCTCTCTCTCTCTACACCCCTCTCTCTACACTCCTCTCCCTACACCCCTCTCTCTCTACACCCCTCTCTCTACACCCCTCTCTCTCTGCACCCCTCTCTCTACACCTCTCTCTCTCTCTACACCCCTCTCTCTCTCCACACCTCTCTCTCTACACCCTTCTCTCTCTCTACACCCCTCTCTCTCTCTACATCCCTCTCTCTCTGCACCCCTCTCTCTCTCTACACCCCTCCCTCTACACCCCTCCCTCTCCATCCCTCTCTCTACACCCCTCTCTCTACACCCCTCTCTCTACACCCCTCTCTCTACACCCCTCTCTCTACACCGCTCTCTCTACACCCCTCTCTCTACACCCTCTCTCTACACCCTCTCTCTACACCTCTCTCTACACCCCCCTCTCTCTCTACACCCTCTCTCTACACCCCCTCTCTACACCCCTCTCTCTACACCCCTCTCTCTCTCTACACCCCTCTCTCTCTCTACACCCCTCTCTCTCTCTACACCCCTCTCTCTACACCCCTCTCTCTACACCACTCTCTATCGCCCTCACTCTATCTATCCATCGCCCTCACTCTATCTATTATTCTCACTCTATCTATCTATCATTCTCACTCTATCTATCGCCCTCACTCTATCGCCCTCCCTCTATCTATCTATCTTCGGCCTCCCTCTATCTATCTATCGCCCTCCCTCTATCTATCTATCGCCCTCCCTCCCTCTATCTATCTATCTATCTATCTATCTATCTATCTATCTATCTATCTATCTCCCTCACTCTATCTATCGCCCTCACTCTTATCTAATCGCCCTCACTCTATCGCCCTCACTCTATCACCCTCACTCTATCTATTCATCTAACTATCGCCCTCACTCTGTCTATCTATCTATCGCCCTCACTCTATCTATCTGTCTATCTCTCTATCGCCCTCACTCTATCCATCGCCTTCACTCTATCCATCACCCTCTATCTATCTATCGCCCTCCCTCTATCTATCGCATCACCACAGCATCACTCAGCACCACCACAACATCATTATGCGCTACCACAGCATCACTGAACGCCACAGAGTCACTCGTCGCCACCACAACATCACTCAGCACCACCACAGCATCAATCTGTGCAACCATTCAACAACAACTGGTTCAAATATGTTCTCTCAATGTTTTAAGCTTTATTACAAATGTCACAAAAAGATGTTAATATTTCACTTCTTTTCTTGGATTTTCGTCACAATAAAATACAGTGAACATAATCTTCACAAAAGTTTAAGCTATTGCCATTATAACTTACAATAACTTTTATTTAAGTATTAATTATTAAAGAAAAATAAAAGCCATTGTTATTTGTAATATCAATACATCTAAGTCACGTAAATACAACACATATTGCATTACAAATGCTATAGGTGTCACATTTGAGAAAGTTAAAACTATTGGCATTGTAAATGACAAAGCGATTCATTTAGCTATTTTCAAAACCAACACATAAATACAAAATGTGTCATTTACAATACCAATAGCTCAAACTTTCCTAATGCGAGACCTATTGCATTGCAAATGCTTGTTGAGATGGTCATTGCCTAATTACGTGGTGCCCCTCTATATAGCATATGGCTGTTGCACTGACAACCCGGCAGAATGGACGCTGTAGGCTGCAGGCATGTCCTGCTCATGCAGAGGCACCCTGCCTTCAGTATTGCAAAGGCCTGCTATAGGGGTGACTTATAGGTTTTAAGTGCAGTGACCCATAGATATAATAAACCTATATATTTAGTAGGTGGTACATGAACCAACTTACACAAGCTGCAATGGCAGGTCTGTAGTTCCATTTTGAATGGTCTCTCATGGGTGGCATAATACATGCTTCAGCCCATGGGAGACCTCTGGGGTACCCATGCCTTGGGTACATGGGTACCTTATACTAGGGACTGACAAGGGTACTCCAGTATCGACTCTGGGATGTACCTAAGTACTGAACACAACAATTTAGGCAGAAAGCAGTGGATACTCTGCAAGTGCAGGCTGCAGGTGCTTATTAAAGGTTACACACCTATCTTTAACTGCCGCGTAATGTACTTAAATTAGGCCTTAGATAAAACCAGAAACCGCATTCAATACTTTCAGATTAGCACCGCTATCACACCTTATTTTTAACTGTGCCATATATGCTTTTTTAACACTTTGGAAAGCGCCTACCTGAAAGCAGTTATCTGAGTCTTCGGTCCGCCACGGCTTGTGCTGGTTGAGTGGAGGGACGAGAGGGCGTCAGTGTCACTTCCGGTCTGCCGGCTTGCCAATCGGAAGTGCAGTTAGCATACCTTCATTTTCAACCAGCTTTCAGCCCTACAAAAGGCGGGGCAGGGCAGCGGATGCGCGCAGTGGATACTCTGCAAGAGCATGCTGCAGGTTCTTATTACAGATTACACACCTATCTTTAACTGCCGCGTAATGTACTTAAATTAGGCCTTAGATAAAACCAGAAACCGTATTCAATATTTTTAGATTAGCGCCGCTATCGCACCTTATTTTTAACTGCCCCGTATATACTTTTTTTAACACTTGGGAAAGCGCCTACCTGAAAGCAGCCGCCTGAGTCCTCGGTCCGCCACGGCTTGTGCCGTTTGAGCGGAAAGCTGAGAGGGCTTCAGTGTCACTTCCGGTCTGCCGGCTTGCCGACCGGAAATGCAGTTAGCATACCATCATTCTCAACCAGCCTTCAGCCCTACAAAAGGCGGGTCGAGGCAGCGAACGTGCGCAGTGGCGTGCCAAAGGCAAGGTCGTCTGCGCCCGTCCGCGCCAGACCACTGCCAGCTGCCAGGACCCCTGCCTGTTTTTCTTTTTTTCACATTTTCCCGCGCTTCCTCCGTTTTAAAATTAGTGAGGCACTAAAATGACTTTGTTTAAATACTCAAGTCAGGAGCTGAAAGATCTTAACTATTCATCTCTCAAACACTCAGCCACACTAGAAGTTGCAACAACCAGTGGGGTGCAAATGACTTTAAGCCCTAACACATCAGCTCCACCTAGTGAAACCCAAGTACTATGTAACCTTAATCACACCAAAATCACCAACCCACTAAAAGCACTATATTTCAATGCGTGCTCCATTCCTAAACACGCAGTTGAAATATGGAGTCTCATGGACACGGAATTATCACATATCTGTTTCGTTACGGAAACTTGGCTACATGAGCATGCCTCCACAGACGTGGTCACTGCTTTTCCACCACAATACAATATAATAAGGGTGGACATAGAAAAGAATAGAGGAAGTGGCCTACTTATAGCCACTGTTCCTGGTGTGAATATTATCTCTTTAGAAACCATAAGCACAGATAAATTGGAACTATGTGTCTTTAAAATGGGGGGTTTGTTAGGAGGAACATGGAGAGGAGTATTAGTATATAGACCTCCCGGCCCCAAAAACGACTTCCCTCACAAACTACTTGAGATAATTGCTCCACATGTATTGCCTCTGATTTTTTTATTTTGATAGATTTTAATTACCACGCTAAACTATTACAAGAACCAGACACAGATCAGCTAATCTCAAGTATCAGCACCTTGGAACTAGCCTAACTGGTAACAGGGCCCACACATATCGCTGGTCACACGCTTGACCTACTGTTAACAAACTCTACAGAGGTTAAGGTTGAGCCACCACTACCATTACTCTGGTCTGACCATAGCCTGCTAAAATGTGTTATCCCAGATCACACCATCAAAACGGCTCCTAGGAAAGAACTAATCTGGTGAAGAGCATGGCGTAAAGTCACCTTACCCCTTTTTACTACCTACTTCAGCTCCACCTTACTCAGCCCAAATGACAATATTGATCAAGGAGCAATTTCCTTGGAAAGAAAAATAACTAATACGCTGAACAAAATTGCCCCTTTTACAAGAGTAAAAATTAAACCCAGAGCCGCACCCCGGTTCACGGAACAATTGAAGTTAGCAAAGCTCTCCTGTAGGACAGCGGAGCAGAAATTGAGAAAAAACAAAGATCCAAATGACCGTGAAAGATATAAATGTGTTCATCACAATTATATGGAAAACATCAGACAAACAAAAAACTATTTCTCCTAAATCGGATTAAGTAGGCAGCAAACTCCAACAAGGAGCTCTATCAAATCCTAAAAGAATTCACTACTCCACCTGTTCAGACGCAAGCTTCTATCTCACAGGACTGGATAGATTCCCTCTCTAAATTTTTTGATGATAAAATCATAGCAATCCATAACTCCTTCTCCCCACAAGACACTATCAATGTCTCAGGAAATCCTCCCACAACAGCCTCAACCCCCCTCCCCTGCCCCCCCCCCCCCACATTCTGGATGAATTCACCCAGTGTAGTTCAAAAGAAGTGACCAAAGCTATGCTAAAAGTAAAATCTGGCTCACCCACCCACTGAGAATCCTTTCAATCATAGCCCCAGCGTTGCTAGATAACCTTACTGACCTATTTAACAAGTCATTGTCACAATCTGAAGTCCCTAAGATATGAAAAAATGCCAGAGTTAGGCCTATACTAAAAAAATCTATTGCAGATCCGAAACTTCCTTCCAATTATCGTCCAATATTGCTGCTCGCCCATTTCGGGAAGATGCTTGAGTCACTGGTTAATCAACAGCTCGTTGTCCATCTTGAGAGCCAGGGATTTCTAGACCCCTCACAATCGGGTTTTAGGGCAGCCATAGTACCGAAATAGATCTGCTGAAAGTAACTGATAACATCAGACTGGCATTGGACAGGGGGCAGTCATCTATTCTCGTCCTGCTAGATCTATCAGCAGTGTTTGACACCATCTCATACAGCATTCTTGAACGTCGGCTCTGGGAGATTGGTGTCAGGGGAATTATCTAACTGATCATACTACGATAGTACAGGTGGGGAATACCTTCTTGTGTAGTAGATCGGTTAGGATGGGAGTGCCACAGGGCTCTATTTTGAGCCCGACACTCTTTAACCTATACGTGACCCCACTGGCCAAAGTGATCAGATCCTATGGTTTTGATGTTGTGTCGTATGCCGACGACACTCAGATCCTGATCACTCTTGGCCCAGATCCAATGGAAACAAAGTCACAATTCAAAGACTGCATGTTCCACATTGACAAGTGGATGAATACAAACCATCTGCAGCTAAAAGGAGGAAAAAATGAGATAATGCTCTACGGCAAGGTCCATGAGTATTGGTCACACGAGTGGTGGCCTCAAGTCTTGGTCCTTGCCCAATCCCAACACAGACGGTCCGGAACCTAGGACACAAATGAACAATAAATTGTCAATGAAAATCCAGATTAATAAAACAATTATCTCCTGCTTTGGCATCATGTGTAACTTGCGCAAAGTTTTCAAATGGATTCCGACGGAGGTGAGAAAACCCCTAGTCCAGGGACTGATTATCAACCGCATGGACTATGGTAATGCCCTGTTGGCGTCCAAATATGAAAACCTTCTTTCAAGGATGCAGGGGGTCCTGATTAGCAGGATCCCCGTCAAACTAGTCAAAAACAGCATCACATCAAGCAAAAAGCAAATCCTACTTTCCTGCAATGCACTTCATAATATGGCCCATACCATGCTGCTGAGTCCCTGGCCAATCCCTCTCTTGCTTATGATGCTTTTGCTAATCACCTGTGTAAAGATCTGCATGAAAGGTTGGTAAATGAATACAGATTTATGGCAAGGTCATTTGTAATGTCTACAGGGGCGGGACACCAGAGAGAAACTGCTAACCAGGAATCCCATATTCTATTTCTATAAAATGGTATTGTGTCACAGCAGAAATATTAATCACAGCAGACCAACATTATACCATTGCCTTAATACTGGCCTCCAGCAGACAAACAACCTCCATCTCTCAGGTAATGAGAGGTATTTGCCCTGGGAGACCACCAACACTAAGGTACTCTTCCCTTTGAGATGTGTGCAAAGTCGTCAACCTTTCCTGTTCCTGGATCAAAAATGTGGACTGATGTTTGAAACTCCTTGCAATCAGACTGACCATGGTCCTCTGTTTTGTATATTTCCATCATACTTCAGTTGTCAAGGCTCTAGATACCTCAGTACAACAGGGTAGAGTGAGAGATTTATATATGGACCACCATACCTCCTACATCAGGAATGCATTATCAAACAAAAGAATACCTTGTTCTCTTTGAACATGATCCTTTTTAAATCCTTTTTTTTACCTCTGTAAGTTCACATTAGGTGGCATGCTTCAACATAGGGCTTGCTGCTGATCTGATTCAAAGGTCAGAGCTGGGTTATCTGAGCTCCTATTGGATTGTGTGAGTGCCTATATGTCCTACATTGCCAGTGTTTAATTGCGCTTTTGAGCATTTTGGGAAAATTATGTTAAAATTGTGCAGTAGTTGTTTGTTCCAGTTCTGTTGAATGCATTGGCATTAAAGCTAAATGCAAATAACTCCGGTGTTAATGATCTCTTATAAAATCTTGATTGTGGTGAACTAATCTAAAATCCTATAGAAAGAGAGCGGCAGCACACTGCTCAGATCCAGATACTCAATTTACCCCAATGAATCATAGTAAATGCAGTGCATGATAACACTTACTTCTGTAATAGTCTTTAATTGTTCACCCTTGTTGGTGCAGCCAGTGGTGTAACTCTAGACATGTATCTAGTTTCATTCCTTCATCAGCAGAGAGCAGCAATTTGTTTTGGGGGTACTGGAAATGGTACCCAAAGACTTCTCAGGTCTCTGTACCACTCATTGGGAGCAGGTGCATCAACACAAGCTCGTCAGCTCAGTAGCTCAACTCAGACATTTAAAACAGAAGAAGGGTGGCAGCACATTCCCTCACATCCCAGCACTCAATTAACCCCAATGCATCAAGCTAAATGCAGTGCATGATAACACTTCAGTAGTAGTCTTTTACCTTTTTCACCCTTGTTGACGAACTCGTTTGCTAGATTAACGGGGTGTCTAAAGGACATCGCTTGCTGGATGAACAATAACAAACTGAAGCTTAATACGGATAAGTCGGAGGTCCTATTCTTTGGCCAGGCCTCTCCCCTGCCCACAGGGCTATGGTGGCCACCTGAGCTGGGATCACCTTCAATTCCTGCAAAGACGGCAAGGAATCTGGGCATCAAATGGGACTCTGACCTATTTGAAGCTCAAATCCGTCACATCTCTTCGTCCTGTTTCGGGAAACTGAAAAGCTCAAAGAAATTCCTGCACCTCTTACCGGAGGATAGCCGCAGGGAAGTAGTTCATGCTACTGTGACCTCCCAGCTGGACTATGCAAACAGTCTGTACTTAGGGCTACCGTTGTATCTAATCCACAGAATTCAGATGGTTCAAAATGCGGCAGCGAGACTCATCCGACGGGTGCCATTCCGCCATCACATCTCCCCACATATTAGGCATCTTCATTTGCTTCCAGTAGTAAAATGGATAGAGTTCAAGTCCTTGACCTTAGCTTTTCGTGCCATGCGCGACAAAGGCCCGAGATATCTCAGACATAGGCTTTGCCCTTACCAACCTAAATAAACGTTGAGATCAAATGCCCAGCATCTAATTTGTGTACCTGGCTTTGCTAAAGCCAAAATGGGAGGAAGGTCCTTCACAATAAGGATCGCCATGCTATAGAATTCCTTACCATCGTATATGCGCACGGTGGAAACAGAACTTGAGTTCAGGAAGATCTTGAAGACCTGGCTCTTTAGACAAGGATAGCTCCTAGGTTTTATTTTCCATACCTGATTTACGCACAGCGCCGGGACACCTCTGTTTGAAGTAGCTGTTTGCGCTCTATAAATAACACTATAAAAAAAAGTCTATGCTGTGGAATTCTAGACACAAGTTTCTGGATTAATTCCTTCATCAATAGAGAGCAACAAGTTGTTTTTGGGAGGGTTGGAAATGCTGCCCAAAGTCTTCTTAGGTGTCTGTACCACTCATTGGACGCGGGTGTATTAACACAAGCTCGTCAGCTCAGTAGCACAAGGGAGCCTTTTCAATGAGGTATAAAATCCTAGTTATTTTTTTTACAATTTATTAGTCTGCCTTATTACATTCTAGAAAAAGTATCCCAGGATTTTTCCTCGGTATGTTTTTACCAAGCTTCTTTGTGGTCCATGATGTCAGCTGACCCGCCGCGGTCGGTAGTGGGATGACCTGCAGGGCGGTGACGTGGGGAGGGGGAGGGTGGGGGGTAGTGATGTATGGATTACGGAGTTTTACAGGTAAGTAAACATATAAATAAATACAACGAATTTCGTTGCGTGCACTGCATCACCAAATGCGATGCAGTGCGCGCAACGAAATTCATTTTATTTATTTATATGTTTACTTACCTGTAAAACTCTGTAATCCATGCATTACTACCCCCCACCCTGCCCCTCCCCCTCCCAACGTCACCGCCCTGCTGGTCATCCCACTACCGACCGCAGCTGTGGCTGACGTTGTGAGAACAATATATCCAACCCGACGGGATGGCAACAGATTGTTCTGCCACTTTTCCAGATCCTTCAGTTGCACATCAAACCGTGGACTAATTACCCCACACTTGTTTAGTCTGCCAGTGAGGTTCACAACAATTTTACCAGCTCGGTGATCATCAATTATTTCAAACTCACCAATGTAACCATGTTTCATCATCACAGTTAAGAAACACACAATCACTTTGGAGCATGGCTTGATAAGAACCTGGCATTTTCCACGTTTTTCTGCATTGTGGATGCTTTTCAGAGCATCTGCAAGAACATTCATGTGCAGCATGGTGCCGGTACTGCAATAAGGTGGAAAGAGGTAAAATCCTAGTTATTATTATTAATGTAACTATAATCATTAAAAGTAGTGGTATTATTATAACGCACAAGAAAGCAAGTGTCCATATTGTAGATTTATGAAAGCATTTTTTCTTTTTTTCTTTTTCTTTTTGCATATCACCAATGCCACCAGATATCAAATTCCAGTCCTTTTTACAGGAGGGAAAAAATAAGGTGACACTGTCAATCAGCACAGGGATTGACAATAGTCTACATAGAAGAACAGGCAGGTCTTGATTCATTTATGGAACTCCTTGTAGTCTGGTTCAGAGAAGATATGCAGTATGAATGAGTTCCAAATTGCTGAGTCTTTTGAGTGTGTTATTCTGACCCTGAAGTTCCTATTTTGTCTTCTTGGTAGACTCGGAGGTCAGCCTCAGGCACCTGGTGGACTGGTGTATATAGTTCACAGACCCTGTATGGTCAAGGCAGAGGATTTTGAAGCCTGCACACTCTTCGCTATGGAGGCAATGAAGGGATTTCATGGATGCAGCAGTATGGCCGCATAGCTGCAGCCCAAAAATGAATGGTTTCTGGACTGTCCCTGGAAAGTACCAATACAACAGTCAAGGGGAGACAACACTACAGACCTGATCCATGTGATACTCTGTGATAGGAGGAGGGGTGAGGTTCTGTGATTTTCGACTTCGCTTCGTAGTCAGCCGCCTATTTGTGGCAGCCGCCATTTTGTGTTGCCCTCACTCAGGCGACACGGCGAACATAGTGTTTTTGTCTCTTCAGCTGCTCGCCTCTCCTGTTAAAGAGTAACCCTTTGTCCTTGTTTAAGAAACCGATGTCAGGAACTGGCCGAGTTAGTTAATCCATGTCTAGACTGATTGATCCTTATCTTAGTTGGCTGTGTGGGTCTCACCATTCTTCCTTTATCTTATCCTATTTAACTGGCCTTCACTATTCTTTCTGTGTACTCTCTTGTTACACAACTGTCCTTTGAGGCTCGCAAATACGTCCTGCCACCTGCAAATTGAATTACATGCACTAGCATTGATTAACTTGAGGGGAGGGGAGAACATGGGGTCTGAAAGAAGGGTGTATACAAGATACCCGATAGCTTGTTTTCGAACTTTTCCCATTTGTCAGTTCTGTATGTTTTGGGAGTGAATATTGTAAATGTGTACTGTATAAAAGACTGTACGCCACGGAATGAAGTGGTAGTATCCTAAGAATATACTTCTGTACTTCTTGGATAACTGTGCTTAGCTGCAGCTAATAAACCTGATTTTCTACGCATAACAGAGTGTCTCGTGTCTCTGTCTGATAAGACAGGTGAAACCGGAGATATCAGGCGTGCCCTGCGCCACTAGGCCCATAAGGCCCGGTTCTTCAATTGGCGTCCCAAGGTAGGGCGACTTCAGTGGTAGTGGTTCAGCCCGAAGATCATGAGGAGCTTCGCAAGAAAATTCTGGAGGATTTGCGAACCACGAGAGCGACCCCTGTATGTCGAAGTGGACCGAAGGTCTTTTACAGCGCGGCTACTCCTTTCCGACGGCTGCTGACGACTGCTGCCCTGACTGTCGCCCTGCTTTGGCCCTCTGGTGATGATTGGTATAGCGAGACGTTAGACGGACATCTGTTGGCGTGAGAAAACACTTAGCTAAGTATTCGTGGGTAGCGCCCACTCTTTGTTTTGGTTTTTGTTATTCGATCAGTGCACTTATCGAAGCCGAGGGGTAAGCACGTTTGTGCTGTGACTATATTGTCTTACAAACCCCTTGTAAAAGTCCAGTTCGTTATGAAATGCCTGGATTTAGTAAGTTCAAGAAATTTTGCTGTTTGGGTTGTTCTAGGGATTCCCGGCTAGCGGACTCTTGTCCGATTCCTCCGGTTGGAACTCCCACTTACGAGCTCTATTCGAAACATGCCGTGGTCCTATTATTTTCAATGAAACATGGATTCGATACACAAAAAAAGATGGTGTTTTACAGTGGCCACACAATGGTAGCTTTGATCCTGATATATTAGATAATTTAGAAGCAATATTGTTTAAGAGACAAGCCCGGCCGGCAATGTTTGACTCTTTCCGCCTATGGCGTAAGGAAGCCAAACAGAAAGAAATTACACAAGGAAAGAAAGATTAAAAAGCACACGATATGACGATATTACAGGCTGCCCAGCAGTTTAAAAATGATGAGGCTGATCAGATTATAGAAATTTCAGAAAGACAGCATCGTATGGCAATAGATAGATGTTATCCTTTGTTGCCTACTTCCTCAAAGAATAAGGATCTTGATGAAGATCCTTTTATGTCCCATTTGTTGAGATTACCTCCACCTTATGTATTGGGTGCTAATGCACCCCCATTGCAACTTGTTGTCCAGCAACCAGCTGCTAATCTGGCTGTTCCGGTTCTTGCTCAATTGCCTCTTCCAGTGATTCCACCTCCGCCACCTTTGCCACCGACTTCTGTAACTCAGTCTTCTATGCCTCAGCCTTCTTTACCTTCAGTTTATTTTGCTAATAGCTCTTCTCCTGCTGTACAGAATACATTGTCTCCTGTTCTAGTGTCGGATTCTCCTACAGCTCGTCAACGATTAGTTAATACTGTTTCCGGTCTTTTGTCACCTTTTCTTGGGCCGCTTCATTTTTCTCCTGCCTCGTCTCGAAGGCAATCTCGCAGCCAAATTCCGGACTTGGAAGAGCAGATTAAGTTAGATTCTCTCGCTCGTAATTGGATCATGAGTGGTCCACAGTATAGTGTACGTGATATTTTAGACACTTTTCTTCAATGGAATGCGCCTACGCAGAGGTATGTTTTTAATGTAATGTGTAATACTCTTATCAAAGCATGGGAGATATGGGTTTTGATTTAACACCTCAGGGTTTGTTTGAGATACAGGACCAGTTTGAGAAGGGATTTATTGTGGATTCTGATGTAGAGCATGCTGTCCATAAACTTGTTACTTTCCGGTCTTCCTTTTTCTCTCAAACTCCACTTGAACCTGATCCTGCGGTTTAGCGTAAAATGAAACAATATCCTATGCGAGAAGTTCCTCCAGTATGGAGAGAAGCGGTTGCGCAAGTAGGTAATATTCCAGGTGTCCCTGCTCATTTCCAGCGTATATGGGTACATGATCCTTGGAAAAGATCGGAAGTTCTGGCGCTTAAACAGTCTTTACCGGACCCTCGTAAGAATCCCGCTGGGTATTATAAAGAGCTGTCCCAGACTGTTGATGCGTGTATTATGAATTTGGCAGATATTGATCTGCTGATAGGAAATGTAGTCACACAAGCATTATGGGCTAAGATTCGTAGGGAAGACCACGATCAAGCTTTGGGTGGTGACTGGGATGCTATAGCAGCCGCAGATGCAGGACAAATAGGTGGTGCTAAACCCGATGATTTGATTATAGAATTACCTGGTAAAATAATAGCCTCATAAAAACGATGATGCCTGCTGTACGAGTTAATTGGGATAAGTTAGCGGCATGTAAACAAAAGGCAGATGAAAGTGTCTCCGATTTCTTTACTCGTTTTGAAGAAACTTTCATCGACCATAGTGGTCAAGATATGAGTACTGGAGGTGGACAGCGATTATTCGTGGACAAATTTGTCTTTAATTTACTTTTGGAATTATCGCACAAATTGAAACAATCAGAGAGTTCATGGGCCGTTTCATCGACTGCCCAGATATTAGCTACTGCTCAGTATTATGAGAACAGGGATAAGGAAGAAAAGGATAAAGCAGAGAAAAAGACTAAAGAATTGAAAACGAAGATTCTTTTGCAACAGGCTTATCCCCCTCGTTCCGGTCAGCCCCAATTGCAACAGCCTCCACAGTTTCAGAAATTGTTACAAAAACCTACGCCTTTTGTTTCGCGACCTCCATTGGGAACTAATCAATGCGCCTATTGTAAAGAGGAAGGTCATTTTAAAATTAACTGTCCGGTCTTACTACAACGTACTGGTGGACAATCTGTGCCACGAGGTCGTGGTGGCTTCCAGTCAACCCCTAGAGGTAGAGGGCGAGGTGCATTGTTTCAAGAACAGCGTTCCTTACCCCCAGAGAATACTATGAATTATTTTGATCAACAGAATTCTCAGTCTGCACAATATTATAATGACGATAATTATGCAGAGAGTGAAAGTCCTGATTTTCACACTAGCTAGGACAGCCATAGACAGAGCAAGGGAGTCGTATCAGTTCCAGTGGATCAGAATGGACCTTATGTTGATGTTGTAGCATTGGGTGGTTACAGAGCCGTTTCTTTTGGATACTGGTGGAATGAGAAGTTCCATTATTTACTCCAAACTCCCTGGGGCACCTTTGTCTGGCTTAACAAATGTTTCTGTAGGATTCTCTGGCGCCCCAGTTAGCAACCCAGTTTCATGTCCCTTACCCATTTCTATTGGTGCGTACGATTTGGAAGCCCCGCTCATTTTAATGACTGGTTGCGGTGAGAATTTGTTGGGCTTGGATTTATTGAAACGTCTACATGCAACGTTGTATTGTCCCCCTCTGGTGTACATCTTACGTTGGGAGATAAATTGATTTCTCCTATGTATCTGTCTAAAGATCAACTACCACTTGAATTGCGTTCACTTCCTACTACCCTTTGGGCCACGGGTCCGAATAATGTTGGTTTGCTCAGAATACCACCTTACGTGATTACTGTCAAGCCAGATGTTCAGTTGCCACGTATTCCTCAATACAAGATTTCTAGTGATGGTGAAAGAGCTCTGTTGGCTATTGTGCATGATTTAGTTCAGAAGGATGTTATTGAAGAAACAAGAGGAAACGTTTGCAACAGTCCTGTTTTGCCTGTTCTTAAACGTACCGATCCTTCTAAGCCACCTGTGTATCGTTTTGTAATTGATCTTCGAGAGGTCAACAAAATTGTTGTCCCTCTGTTTCCTGTTTCCCAGATATTACTGCTTTGCTCACAATGGTACCTGCTTCGGCTGCTTGGTGCTCGGTTATCGATCTTAAGAATGCTTTCTTTAGTATTCCTATTGCTGAGGAAAGTAGAGATCTTTTTGGCTTCTCTCTCGGTGGCCAAAGCTTTAGATTTAAACGTGCACCTCAAGGCTATTGTGAGAGTCCTTCCATTTATAGCCAAACTTTGAAATCCCAATTGGATTTCTTCTCTTTACCTTCCGGTGCTACTCTAATCCAGTATGTGGATGATTTGTTGGTGGCTGCCGATTCGGAAGATGTCTGTAAAGATGCGACTATTTTGCTTTTGCGCCACTTGTCTGATTTACATCATAAGGTGTCACCCTCTAAGTTACAATATTGCCGACAAGAGGTTACCTCTTTAGGTCATCTCTTGTCGAAGGAAGGAAGGCGGTTGATTCCAGAACGTATTCATGCAATTTCACGAATGTCTGTACCATCCACGCAAAAGGAAGTGCGTGCCTTATTGGGTATTACCTCCTATTGCAGACAGTGGATCCCAAATTTTTCCCCACTAGCTAAACCTTTGTTGGCACTTACTCTGAAAGACACACCTCAACCTCTTCCTTGGACTGATGAATGTCAGAAGAGTTTTTCTGACTTACGTACTGCTTTCTGTTCTGCTCCTGTGTTGGGTACTCCAGATTATAATAAGCCTTTTACACTCTATGTGCATGAACGAGAAGGTTGTGCATTGTCTGTTTTAACACAACAATTTGGAGACAAACAAAGGCCATGTGCCTATTTTTTGGCTACTTTGGATCCAGTAGCCAAGGCGTTACCTAGCTGTCTCAGAGCAACAGCAGCAGCGGCGATCTCTATTCGCCAATCTGCTGGATTGATATTAGATCACACTCTTGTTGTTATGGTACCACATGCAGTAGATACTCTTTTGAACAGAACGAAAACGCAACATCTGACGAGTGCTTGTTTGTCTGGGTATGAGTTGACACTTTTAGCAAGTCATATACACATCAAACGATGCAATGTTTTGAATCCAGCAACGTTGTTACCTACTCCAGAAGAGGAGGGTACACAAAATCAGCATGATTGTCTTCTCCGAACAGAGGAGGAAACTAAAGGCAGAATAGATCTAAAAGATACACCACTTGTGGAACCGGATGGGATCCTATGGGTAGATGGTTCGTGTTTTAAGCTTCCTAGTGGTGATACGACTGCAGCCTATGCTGTTAACACTTTGCATACAATAGTAGAAACTGCACGTATTACACACAATTCAGCACAAGCAGCTGAGTTGATTTCGCTGACGAGAGCATGCGTGTTAGCGAAAGGAAAGAGAGTGACTGTTTACACCGATAGCCAATACGCCTTTGGCGTGGCTCATAGTTTTGGTCGCTTGTGGAAGGAAAGAGGATTCTTTACTTCCCATGGGACTAAAATACAGCATGGTCAGTTGGTTACTGACCTTCTTGAATCACTTTCTTTGCCTACCCAAATAGCGATTGTAAAGTGCAGTGCGCATAAGAGGATCACTGATGATGTAGGTCGAGGGAATGCATTCGCAGATGAAGTAGCGAAGGAAACAGCGAGGAATGTTAAGAGCCATATGTATGCTGCAGGACCTACAAATTGGGTTAGAGAAGGAGGTATGTGTGAGGACACAGTGGAAAGTGTGAAAATGATTCAAGCAGAAGCGACTGAGAAGGAATTGAGCAAGTGGAGAGAAAGTACGGGAATGTTGGATGAGACAGGATGTTGGACGGAATTGTCAGAGCATCAACGATGGTTGTTACCAGATGCCTATGTACTACCTGTAGTTACTATGGCGCATGGTCCAGCTCATATCGGTGTGAAAGAAATATGCAAGCTTTTGGCTAAGTATGGCAGAATGAAGGTATTCCTAAATGTGCGGAAAATGTAGTGAAGCATTGTATTGTTTGTATAATGCATAATCCAGGAAAGGGAACCCCAACTCCGGCAGGTCATTTTTATACCCCTATGTATCCTTTTGAGGTTTTACAAATAGATTACATCCATATGGAACGTTCCAACAACCTCAAGTATGTCCTTGTGGTGGTTTGTGCCTTTTCCAGATGGATAGAGGCTTACCCCCTAAAGGATAATACTGCCTTGTCCACTGCCAAAGTCCTTTTGAAAGAATTCTTCCCGAGGTTTGGTTTGCCGTGCATTGTCTGGAGTGACAATGGAAGTGAATTTGTGGGTCAAATTATGCAGAAGGTGTGTGCGGGTCTTGGCATTAGACAGAAATTCCATGCAGCAAACCATCCTCAGTCAGCGGGTTTGGTAGAATGCTATAATGGCACCCTCAAGCTCAAATTAGCAAAGATTCAGGCCAGCACAGGCCTCGCTTGGCCTGACGCTTTACCTTTGGCACTTCTTTCTACGAGAACAACTGTGCATTCTCGTTTAGGACTTAGTCCTTATGAGGTCGTTTTCGGACGCCCAGCCAATGTTTGGGGAGTCCCTCGACCTAAAAAGTACTCGGATATTCCATATCCATTGTTGGTTGACTACTTGCATGACCTCACCACTAAATTACGTGTTATTCATCAACAGGTCCAAAACGCTTTACCGGAGGCTTCCACAGATCCAGGTCATTCCATCCAACCTGGAGTTTATGTCAGTCTGAAATATTTTCAGAGGAAGAAGAATTTGGAACCTCGTTGGGGGCCGCCGCGACAAATACTTCTAACAACACGTACAGCTGTGAAGGTCGCCGGAAAGAAAAATTGGATCCACGGCGTGCACTGTAAGAGGGTACCCCTGCCTTTACCCTATGATCAGTGGGTTCAAGAAGGCATTGGCGATAACGAATGTGAGAAAGTACCCCGATTTGTACCTTTTAGTAGTGCACGCCTTGACTGGACAAACTCTGAAAAAGAAGATGATGATGTGCTACAAGAAGCTGTACCACCCCATCTAAGACTGTATACGACGAACCCAGAGACTCTGTTTAAGGACCAAACGGTACCTGGCAAGACCCGGTACAACCTAAGACCCAGGTTGTCAAAAGACAATTGAACTGTGTTTTCTTTTTCGGTGATTACGTTTTTCCTAGAAAATATATTTCCTTTCCACTATCCATCAAGTTGCAGGGTCACGGTAGGAGTCTTGAGCTGTGACCTGAATAGTGACTAGGTCAACAGGACTTGCAGTGTCATAGGACGGCTAATAATCACAGCCAACTGATCTAGGAAGATTATCGTGAGCAACGCCTTTAGAGTAGTGGATACTAAGAAGGAAGGGAATGATGTTATGATTGTGAAAAGAAACAAATACAAGAAATTGCTATTTAGTCGATGTGGCGTAGCACTATGTATTCTAGTGTGTTTATGTATTTTATTAGCTTTTGTGGGTTGGATTGTCCACACTATGCAGCAAGCACCTGTTCCGACTTCTGTTCCTTTGCTCTCTTCATCTACTGACTCCCCGCTTAAATTCTACACACTCCCAGACCATGAACAAGTTAGGAGACCAGAATATTTCAACAATTCTTTCATCCAGTTGTTACATCAGCATCAACTGGTAGTTAACACTACTGATTGTTGGGTCTGTGGGCTTTTGCCCCATAACGCTGAGAATGGGATGCCATATTTAGTTCTCCCATTTTCATATGAAGGTTCCGCTTGGGCTTATTTGGCTATGTTTTCCAATGCATATCAGAACCAACTCCGATATCCTCCCGGTGATATCTATACTGGTGGATCAGACTATAGTCATAGTCCTTTGATAAAAGGAATAGTGACTATGGCTAAAATTGCCGACATTAGTAAGATTCCCGTGGAAACGAGCATATGATGGTTGGAATGTGACTCGCTACATTACTAGCCTCACTGACAGGGCTAAAGAAAGAAGATCCCTACCAATTTGGACTGTACCTCATAAAGGCACCCTGTGTTTGCAAATAACTGGTCAGAATAATCAGAATAAACAGGAAAAGAGTGTTTGTTCTCATACCTACGTCTATTCCCCCTTGATTTCTTCTCCGCTAGTCCCATCCCAAGGTACATATTTTGTCTGTCATGATAGGGCCTACACATGGCTTCCTGCCTATTTTTCAGGAACATGTTATATAGCTTTCCTTCTTCCCCCTACATACACTGCTCCTTCAGGACACCACAGGAAAAGATATGGTAGAGGAGTTATTGATTCTGGAGACACAGCTGGACAAGAGGGAGGAGACTTCATTAAAGGGTTTCTCCCCTTTTGGGGCCCAATGGTCAATAGCTGAAACATTAGACAGTTGGTTCGTGTTGTCGAGGCTACGATAAATGTAACTTCCGGAGCCTTGAGTAATTTGACGGCTGAACTTCAGACGGATCGTCTTATGACTTTACAAAACAGAATGGTGTTAGACATTGTCCTTGCTGATAGAGGAGGAGTTTGTAAATTGATTGGGTCTAGTTGCTGAATTTACATTCCGGATAATGCTCCTACAGTATACCAAGCCATTTCTAAGCTACATGTCATTTCCGAGTCTATTCATCAGGAGATTGGTCTGTGATGGGATGGTTTTGGGGATTACTGTCCACATGGGGATGGAAAGTGTTAACTTTCCTTGGAATGATTTTAGCCATCATTTTCTCCTGTTGTCTCTGTTTGCAATGTGGCCCCGCTCTCTGCGGTCTTTGTGCCACCTTGTGTGTTCCAAAGCCTGTGTCACAGCAAACAGAAAACATTAAAATGATGTTGCAGCAACAGCTCAATGACCTCATGACCATTGACATTGACTCAGACTAGCGTGAGTCCTTTGTGTTTTGCCTGAGTAATGGCAAAAGGAGGGGCTGAGGTTCCGTGATTTTCGACTTCGCTTCGTAGTCAGCCGCCATTTTGTGACAGCCGCCATTTTGTGTTGCCCTCACTCAGGCGACACGGCGAACATAGTGTTTTTGTCTTTTCAGCTGCTCGCCTCTCCTGTTAAAGAGTAACCCTTTGTCCTTGTTTAAGAAACCGATGTCAGGAACTGGCCGAGTTAGTTAATCCATGTCTAGACTGATTGATCCTTGTCTTAGTTGGCTGTATGGGTCTCACCATTCTTCCTTTATCTTATCCTATTTAACTGGCCTTCACTATTCTTTCTGTGTACTCTCTTGTTACACAACTGTCCTTTGAGGCTAGCAAATACGTCCTGCCACGTGCAAATTGAATTACATGCGCTAGCATTGATTAACTTGAGGGGAGGGCAGAACACGGGGTCTGAAAGAAGGGCGTATACAAGATACCCGATAGCTTGTTTTTGAACTTTTCCCATTTGTCAGTTCTGTATGTTTTGGGAGTGAATATTGTAAATGTGTACTGTATAAAAGACTGTACGCCACGGAATGAAGTGGCAGTCTCCTAAGAATATACTTCTGTACTTCTTGGATTACTGTGCTTAGCTGCAGATAATAAACCTGATTTTCTACGCATAACAGAGTGTCTCGTGTCTCTGTCTGATAAGGCAGGTGAACCCGGAGATATCAGGCGTGCCCTGCGCCACTAGGCCCATAAGGCCCGGCTCTCCAGGGGGAGTGGAAGAAACCCTTGGAGAAGGAACAGGTGGTAGAATGTGCTCTTCAAATGACTTGAGGAAGGAAAGAATGTCATGTTAAATAAAACATGACAGCTGTTTTCTGTGCATGCAGCTACATGACCGATTCCTTTATTTATTGTTTTATATAGAACCAATTTCACCCAACTATGTTGCAGAGCACTGTATCTAAGGAGGGCGTGAGAAGAGCAGCGGTCTGTTCTGCTATTCCCATGTCCTTTTGTACTTATTTACTGTTCACGCCTGCATCACTGGAAGGCTGATCCCTGCAAAATTTCAATACAATGAACAATTACCTATTGGACCATCAGGTCCTCTATTTATACATGCACATGTGTTTATATTAATAAACTTTGTTTACTTATTTTCATTTTTTATAGAAAGGTGAGAGCCATCATGCAAACATTATTCTCTGAAGACAAAACACATAGTTCATCTTATCAAGAACTATATTTTTTGCTCTTTCTTTTTGTTAGTTTTCTTTCTTTTGTGACAAAAGCAATAGTACAAGCACAAATACAGCTTTCTTCAGCAGATTTGATACCTAAGAAACTCTATATACAGTAACCCATCAAAGCATGACATAGATCTTCATCTTATTGTTTTCAAATAGTCCTACTGTGTTTGTAATGTATCGGGCCTTATTGATTTATACGTCCTCGATACTGTAATGAATCATAGGACCAAGGTGGTGAGGTCAGGGAAAGCCTGTCAACGTCCGTGGCTAAGCTGTCCAAGTTCAGCTTAGGCTTCATATCTTTCAACGGCTGGGTAGTTCAGAACAGGGAGACTCTTGGCCTCAGTGTGGTGGGTGCCGACGCGTTTTGACCTTCGTGTGGGGTCGTATAGTTCTTACTTATTCGACCTGGTTGTTTCCTACTCCAAACATCTCCGGAAAAGCAGAGAACCGAAGACCCACGTCTGAAGACATTAAAGCCAACGGAGACCACAGCGAAGAGTCCTCCAAAAAAACACAGAGAAGAAGTAAGAACTATACGAAGTGCCACGCCTCCTGGATTATCGTTCCAGAATAAGACACACGATGCACACATGAATGTCCTACACAGAACCTCCCAGCCTTGAGGAAGACCTTCTGAAAATGCTCACGGTCCCCACACAAAGGTCAAACGCCTCGGCATTCCCCACACTGAGGCCAAGAGTTTCCCTGTTCTGAACTACCCAGCCCTTGAAGGATATCAAGCCTAGGCTGAACCTAGACAGCTTAGCCACGGACGTTGACAGGCTTTCCCTGACCTCAGCACCTCTAACCTATGATTGATTACAGTATAGAGGACATATAAATCAATAAGGCCTGATGCATTACAAACACAGTAGGACTATTTGAAAACAATAAGATCAAGATCTTTGTAATCTATATTTTGTATGTCATGGTGTGATGTGTTACTGTATATAGAGTTTTTTATATATGAAATCTGCAAAAGAAAGCTGCATTTGTGCTTGCACTATTGTTTTTGTCACAAAAAAAAGAAAACAAAAAAAATCAAAAAATATAGCTCTTGATAAGATGAATTATTTGTTTTGTCTTCAGAGAATAATGTTTGCATGATGGCTCTCACCTTTCTATAAAAAATAAAAATAAGTAAACAAAGTTTATTAATATACACATAGGTGCAGGTATTAATAGAGGACCTGCTGAGTTAAAAGAACAGAAAATCGATGGTCCAAGAGGTAATTGTTCATTGTATTGTCAAAACAGATTACAGCCTCTGTGGTCCTTAACAGAATCATTCCCCTATTTTAGAAACCCCTGCAAATTTACAGCGCTCCGTCCATCACCTCCTGTGTTTATTTTGTTCGCCCTAAGTTGGCAGTGTATGCCCAGACATGAGTCCCTTGCTCACTTTGCCACTGGATTCAAGCAAGCCTGGCTGATGAGGGGTGTTACCCCGAAACCGGCCCCAGGATGCTTGTTTCCGCTACAGGAAAGACCTGGCTTGGCAGTTTGGGCTGGACTCTTCCCATGAGTAACAGGGTTAATACGGATTTTCATATGGTGGGTCTGAACTGGGATGGCGAAGTGAGCTAAAGAACGATGATGGATTCAACCCACATCTGTGACTGGAGTGAAAAGTTTCAGCACTCCGTCCATCATCTCCATGTGTTTGCTCTGATCCCTGCATTCCCCCTCTTCTTGTGAACGAAGGGGGCTCTAATGTTACTCCCATGCCCCCATTCCCTAGCCCTCTCCTTTCATGGCCCCTCCTGCTAGCAGCCCTCTGCTCCTGAGGCAAACACCCCTTTAGGAGTGTCACTGCCTTTCACAACCCCCTTTACCAGTGAGCAGGCCAGAAAACAACCTAGAAATTGGCAAGTCAGTCTAATACATTAAATATAATTTATACTCTGTGCATGCATTCAATGCATCCTTGGCAATGTTTACCTAACTCGTCATGCCAATAAACTGTGTTGTTTAGCATGGTACAGATGTTCTGGATCTGCTTTGGTCTGGGGGGAGGAGGAAGGGGGCAAATCAGGCCCAAAGTTTTCAGTACTGGCTAGAAATGTTTCCCCCCGGCTTTGCACAACAGTTGCACGCATTTCTATTCGTTATTCAACAATATTCATCATTTAATCTTTGAGAGATGTAATTCTATCATTTGGACCATTTACGTCCTGTTGTGCACACATCCTGTTTTTCTGCTTCCCCCATTCGGTCCCATACTCCAGCTGAGGTATCTACAGCCTGAGCAATCTTCAAGTAAAATGTACTGTATGTTTTTTCCAAAGAAATGTTTTTGTTTTTCCAAAATTGGATTACTGCATTATTCATGGACTCGTTGAAGTAAAGAACACATTGCTCGTAGTTGTTAAAAACAATGTATCTTTTCCCTATTGTTAAGTGTATGATGGCAAACTAAAGCATCCCTGTTCCAAGCTGTCATTCGCAATTACTCGAATACCTCTAATAAATGCAGATTTGCACTGCATCTCCTAAACACCATCAAATCATCCCTCAGCACCACCTCAGCATCACTCAGCACCACCTCAGTATCACTCAGCACCACCTCAGCACCACCTCCTCACAAACACACCACCACCTCAGTATCACTCAACGCCACCTCAGCACCAGTGCAGCACCACCTCCACACCAGCACATCATCAGCACACCACCTCAGCATATTTATTATATAGCGCAAACTTGATCCCGAGTGCAGCACCACAGCAGCATCAGCACAGCAGCACCTGAGTACCCCCACAGCACCACCTCAGAATTAGCACTGTCTTAGCATCAGCACCGCACCACCTCCTCATCAGTGCACCACCAACTCAGCATCAGCACTGCACCTCTGCAGCACCAGCGTAGAACCACCTCAGCACCGGTGTAGCACCCCTCAACATCAGCAAAGCATCATCTCAGCATTAGCACAGCACCATCTCCACATCAGTGCACCACCACCACCAGCGTAGCCACACCTCAGCACCAGCGCATCCCCACCTCGGCACCAATGCAGGACCACACCAGCATCAGCACAGCACCACCTCATCATCAGCGCAACACCACCTCATAATTAGCGCCGCATCACCTCAACACAGTACCAACTCAGCATCACCAGATCAGCACCACGTGAGCACCAGTGCAGCACCATCACCTCAGTATGACTCAGCACCACAGCATCACTCAGAACCACCTGAACATCACTCAGCACGCCTCAGTATCACTCAGCACCACCTGGGCATCACCTCTGCACCAGCACACCACCACCTCAGAACCACTTCAGCATCACTCAGCACCACCTCAGTCTGCCCTCAGAATCTGGCATCTGTTGATTCTCCCCTAGTCTTCATCCGCTGCTTGTGTTGTAATTCAGGTACTTTTTCCCAACCTCCACCCTCCCATTGTTTAACCCATCCCCCACCCCCACCCCACCACACAACAAAAATAAGCTATGTCAAACAAGCTTTAGAAGAGGCAGGAAGAAGTTGCCAGCATTTTAAGGATAAAATACCTAGAAGACATTTTTTATGTGAATTATGTTTTTTAATAGGGTTGTTCGGTTGTACATAATGTCTTATTAGTTATATATAAAGTAACAAACAATTCTTATGACACTTTTTTATTATAAGTTTTCAACAGACTGCACAGCAGTCATACTGCTCTACAACATAGCTTAAAGACATTGGGGGGGGGGGCAGGGGGTGCGGACCACACCGGGTGACACCATCCCATAGAGTGACACCACGAGTGAGCCTCTGCTTTAAATCACTACATAAATCTCCTGAAATCACTCACGGTGTCACCCCATGTGATGAGGACCCCTTACCCGGCCGCCGGCCAATATTGTGCAATTAGCTCAGCTATACGATGTCGAGGACGTTCGAAACGTCACTCACGTGACCCGCCGTTTTCAATGCCTGTGAAGGGTGTTGTCGAAAGGAGCGCGTTTGATTTCACTTTGCACAAGATGCCCTGAGGTCGCCCTGTGCTTTGAAAGAGGAGCTTTGCATGGGCTGTGCCATCCCATGTCTCAACCTAGATGGAGGGTCAGGGGTTCCAGGCACCTGAGGCACGTGAGAACAACATATACCTGCTGCTGATTAAGGTCCAGAGTTTTAATGTACCTGTGTAAAATGTGATTTGTTGCTGTCCCTCCATAACATGCTTTGTTTGTAGTTTGAGTGAGAGGATGGTGGTGGAACAGAAGATTGAGATAGAACAGGGAATCTGCTTAGTCCAGGCATGGGGCGATTGAATTAATTGCCTGAAACTGGAAGTTGCGATTTAGCCTGGTCTCTTGTCCCTTTTTTGTCACTGGTTAGGTGGGCTCAACAAAGCAGGCCACATCGCACATTCAAGCTGTGATAAGTGACGGGGTCCATGATGACTTGACTAGAGAGCTCAGGCTGAGGTAGGGACTGCAGTTGTGGGCTCGCTGGAACGTACACTACCTCACCTGCACTACAGTGCTCATCTGCGCACATTATTTATTGTTGGTGTTACTGCTGTGGTGGCATAGTAACTGCTCCTCATTTAGCAAAATCCCTTCCCTAGGCCAGTCCCGATTTCAGGGCTTCATCTCACCAATATTTACACACCCCTGCATTGTGGTCTATTGGACCATTTGAATTTTGGCTAGCTTGTGATTGGAAGAGTTGCGCAGTAATGGGTAATGAAAGTAGCCAGGCCATTGGGGCATGTGAAGATTCAGGGGGAGTGAGATGGCTATTAAATATTGGCTGCATCACGGTTGAGTAAAATGATACTCCTGGATCTGTGGGATGGGAAGAACAACTAGCAGTTGTACTAATGGTATGTGGAGATGTGTACACACATGATGTGCATATATATATTTGATTTGAACATTCCTGGCGTCTGGTTGCCAAACTGGTTTCTGGTAATGAAAGACCGGCACTTGGGCATTTGAAGTTATTTCAAGCAATGATGCTGGAACAAGGGCAACCATTAGAAATCTGTCCATGTGTGTTTTATTACGTGAGTATTCTAAGGAAAATTATGTACTGATATATATGACCAAAGTTAGTGTCTTAATTAAAAATGAACGCCTGCTATTTCAGTGTAAAGTGTTTATTTGCAGAAAATGATAAGCTGATGTTTGTGAAGTAAGGAAGCAAATCTCTAAAATATGTTTCAATATTGTATTTGCTCTATCATTGATGCTGAGAGGGACATCCTTATTCAAGATTTGTGTACTACTGCTTATTGAAGATGCTATGACATAAATTCCATGCGGTGAAAAACTGTAATTGGTCTAGGCTTGGCAGTTTGGGTTGAACTGTTCCAATTGAAGCAGGACTGAGACTGATTTAGGATCTGCAATGAGTAAAAGGGTTTTGGACTGGAATGTGTACCCTAAAGTAATTTCCAGCGGCTGAGATTAGCTGAAGCATTTCAACAGTTCTTTTCTGTTTATTTTTTTTCCCTCCCATCATGGGTAGATCTAACGATGAGTCTCTTTGAGAGTCCACTTCAAATGTACGGGGGGACAGAGTGGGAAAGAACACAGTGGCGAAAAAACATTTATATGCCGCGCCTTTGTTGTCGTGCCCACCTTACATACAAATGTTTATAAACAATTTTCTATTATATTTCTACTATTAGTGATTAAACACTTAAACATCCAATAAATGAATGGAAGGAGGGCAGTCAGCAAGATTTGGCCGCGACTTACTGCATGATGGAACTCCTCCGAGTCTGCCAGTCACTGGTGGACTCGGAGGAGGTCCATCATGGGGTAAGTCGTGAGGGGGTGACACCATGAGTTACCGCACTGGGTGACACCAACCCGAGTGACGCCACTGGGCAAAGGTAATAGCTCTGGCTAAACACGTGTAGGCTCCCAAAGGCGTGACCTATTGGCAATTCCAATGCTTGGTAATGAGAGCTACCGGAGGTGGTGAGCTTGTCAGACAGGTAGGAGCTCGTCGTCATGGCTTTGTACAAGATTCAGCCGGTTTTAAAGATGGTGAGAAAGGCAAGGAGGGATAATGCTGCTGGTTTTAGTGTAGAAATTGCACACTTGGACGACAACAACAACATGGTCATTCGACAGTGAATACGTGGTAAACACATATAATTCCTAATTGATTTCACATGGAAAAAACAACAGGTTAAATAGCGTCCATTCCACTAATTGTGGCGTTAGTGGAATACTGGGAAATGCGTCAGTTCACAAGGATTGGCAACATATTTTCCCATCACACAGACACCACCAAATCCACTATACCCCCACCATCCTCCCAAACCCTGGAGTGCAAACCTGCAATTCAGAGCTGCAGGCAGCCTCGTAAATGAAGAGATGATGTCAATCTTTTGAAGCGCACACATCAATGGATGTTTTAGTTTTTCACCCTACAGTATTTGCGTGGCACTGAAAATGTGTAGTTGTCAAAACTAAATAAAGGACATCTGAAAAGAAACCCGATTTTGCTCTGCATTTAAAAAAAAATTGAAACGTTTTTCAGACCTGGTCATGCAATAAAAATAAACTACAACTTAAAAAAAAAGTATTTTAGACTGTCATGAATGTAGATGGCAAATGGCAGTGGTGTTGTCTCATCTTTACATTGATTCCACACATCTTGAAGCTCTTGGAAACATGATTGATCAGCCTCTCATGGACCAGCAGGTTCGAGTTAGGTCTGCAGCAGAAACTCAAGAATTGACATTTTTGCGCTTTCCCTGTGAGGAGGGACTTCAAAAGTCGGAGTTGACTTGTGGGATCTGCTCATCCTCTGGTCAACATCTCCTGGAATCCAACCACAAACAGGGATCATCAATACAGGCAGTCATACCGGATCATCCCTGGAGGGATCTGGAGGAAGTGCCTAATGATCCAACCATCTTTCCTGCTGACACCAAACCAGATGAGGCCAAGCTTCGAAGTGTTTGTGAAAAGCACCATGAATCACACCAATCCCCCCTGCTTACAGGTGCTTTGGTTGGAGTTCTGGCTGCTGAACCTTCACGTAGACATTTATGATGAATGCTTTGGCTTACAGTAAACTTAAAGAGATACATACCTACCAGGTGCAGTTGTCTCCCAGGGTCATTCTGTCATAGGATCAAACTTTTACCTCACGATGAAAAAAAACTAGCATCTAGGATTTCAAAGCTGATCTTAGGATCTTTTGCCCTACAGCTGGCTCCATTGTTCTGTTCTCACAAGTATGAGCTTGAATTCTTAGCTATTTTTATGTTACCGCTGGTCTCTTTCATCCTTGGAGGAGGGATGGAATACACATTAAATAGACACTGTATTTGTTCCTTTGGGCCGGTTTGCATCTCTATCCCCTTGGACCCAACATCTGACTATCTAAATGCAAAAGGATCCGTGTTATGCTACGCAAAATGCATGTGATAGAATAGCACAAAAATACATTTTGGCGCACAGATGGCCATAATACTTACCGCCAAAACTTCAATTTGTTTTTTTATTTAGTTTAAAAAGCGTTATTTATTTGACATTTTTAAAACGCTACTAACCAAAATGTAGTAAAATGTGTGAATGATACAACTGCCCAGAGCTTTAAGCGGGCCGGGTCCTGACGGTGCCCAGCATCCGCTGTTCTTCAGAGCCACATGCATCAACCTTTTTTCTGGTCTCAAACGGTCCGATTCTACGAATCGGCCCGTTTGTGAATGGAAAAAGGCCTTTTCTGATGCATGCACCCATTTCCATTTGCAAATTAGGTAATTGCAATTTGCGATTCCCTAAAGGCAATGCAACATGCCTTTCCTAAATGCAAACTGAGCATTTAGGAAACGCTAATTATGATCAACTTCAAGTTGATGGGACTTTGTGCATTCTTTGGAAAATGCACAAAAGTGCATTTTTCAAAGTGGCAGGTGTGTGCACCACATGTGCACACCACATGTGCACACTTACCTTTTTTGGGGGGGAGGGGTGCATCAGGGGGGCCTTAGGCCTCCTAACACCCTTGGAATTGCATTCGCAATTTGTGATTACCAATTTGGTAATTGCAATTTGCAAATGCATTCTCATTCATTCCTGTGGGCCTGTAGGCCCATAGGAATGAATGGGAATACATCCCCGAATCGCTATTAGAGAATGTTAAGGATTTCATGCATAGGCATTTGCGATTACCAAATAGCGAATCCTTAAAATTCACTATTTGGTAATCACAAATGATTACCTTGATGCATCTGCCCCTCTGTGCTTTAAAAGGGCCTGCACTGCCAGGTACAGAGAACCTGCACTACATTATTTTGAGAGGGATAGTACCTGCACTTCTCAGCAAAGGTACAGTACTTTAAATTGGAGAGTACCGGTACTTTTCAGGAGCATGCAGGTACTCTGATATTCTATTTTTTTCCATTTCAAGCACTGACGTCATTCACACACCTTCTCCTGGGACACAATCTTATGACTTAGTTTCCCAGAAAGAGCCTATACATTTCCTCCATGGCGGTAACAAGCTCTGCACTGGCAGGGCTTCGTGAATTGATTTGTTCGCCACAAATTTGACAGCGGCTAAAAAAGACAAAAAACACAACACATCTACCCGCGCGCTAATGTTCTTCCGAAGGGCGGTCCCGCGCGCCGCATGGCAGCACTTTGTCTCATGTCGTTTTGCCTATTTTTAGAGCCCTTTGAATTGGATTGATGCCGTTCCTGCCCGTATCGAGCGAAGGGTGTTGAGTTTCCATCATCCAATATTCACTGTGTGACATACCAAGCACCAGGTCGCAATGCTTGCTCCGAAGGCTGGAAAATCGGACCAGAGACAAAAGGAAATTGGCCCGCGGTTCATTCCGGGCTTGTTACAATTTAATTTGGAGGGCTGGAAATCAAAAACAGGTCCGGCAAAACCAGGGTCGGGCTGGCCTATATATAGAGCAATTAGGCAGTGCCCGATGGACTGGTCTGAGAGGTTAGTATGTGGGCCGGATTTTATGCTATTTGTGGGTCTGTTTTATGGTCTGCTATTCCGGTTTTTGCTGTTGATTTCCCTGATTTTAAAGCAAACATTGCCTACAGCAGGCTAAAATCCATGCAGGCTGCCATACCTTGCAAAACACTTCCACAGCGTAGCCTTAGAAGTCCAGAACTTTCCCAGGTTGCAAAAATGGGTTATTTTTTTGCTATCTAATTTTCTAATGAGAGCCACTTTTATTTTAGTGCTGGGGCTATTTTCTGTCTAGGCCTGACCGTGGGTAAATTATTCAAACCAGTCCCATGCCTCATTGTGTAAGTAATCGTGGTGACCAGACCCAACATTTTCAAATGGTTTTCCTGAAAATGGGTTGTTAGGCTAAACATATTTTGGAAAAAAATGGCTCACAATAGTGCCTAAAACAGCTCTATTTTTAAATGGATGGATCTCGGAAGCCTATCCAACAGTAAAGCATCCACTAGCTTTCACCCCACTGGGAAATGTACTGAGTGCAAGCCTTCAATCTCGGCAGTGAGCTCCCTTCTTTGCCCTCCTGTCATCATTTTTTGATTGCTTTTTAGTTTTTTTCCTGTGGCAGCACATGTGCTGTCATTTGCTAGACATTTTGTTAGCTTACCGGGGGCTTAGAGCCTACCCTTTGCTTACCATTGGTTGGCTCCATTGTCACTCTAATTTGCTTACTTCTCACTCATTTACACATGCATGCTTCATTTTCTATTTTTGCGTTTGTCCTTCCCATGGCTGTTGGACGCATTACTTGTGCCCTTCCATAGTTCCCTTTGTTTTGTCTAAGAAGACAGCGCATTCACTGTCACTTGTGAGACATTTTGTTCGCTTACAGGAGGATCGAGCCCACCCGTTGCTTACCATTGGTTGCCTTCATGCCACTCTTATTTGCTTACTTCTCATTCGTTAGCACATACAGGCCTCAGTTTCACTTCTTGTGCTTATCCCTCTGTTGGTGCATGGACGCATGCAACCCAGATTGGCAAACAAAATGGAAAAAAGCCCCTGCATCATTTTTTAAGCGTGCACCTACAAAATGATGGCCAGTCACGTCAGTTTTTTTATTTTTTATGAACCATACTATACAGCATTGGGGATGCTGTGCAGCATGACTACAACCATCGGCAAAGCCAACTTGTCACAAAGTTGACCTCCTCCAATAATGGATCAATAACCTATTACAGCTCCATCAACCCGGCATATTCTACTTAACTTCATATGTTGCAAACCGAAACATTTAGATAAAGTGCAGCTTCTAAAGAAAACTATCCTCAGTAAATGTGCACTATGTGATAAGAATGCGTATACGTTCCTGCTCATTCTCATGAAGCTCACATGCAGATGATGTAGTGCTTCATTACAAGTGTCTCAGAGAGGTATCTTGGGTGTTATTCTGCTCAAGGTCATTCCAACTTGCCCGCAGTCTCTAAAACCCAGAATTACCACATCCATAAATACTGGACAACATATTCATAGGTCTGCAAACTCCGAATTTGCCAATTTTGGGCCCAGAAACTCCAGAACCACATCCATTTTCATTGCTGTGGGGTCTATAGTCAGCTGCTGCACCTGGCCCAATCCTCACACCATTCCTGAACCACAGGAGGAGTTGTAAATGCTGATCCAGGATATCCCCTCGACTTCTCTTCCCTCCCACCTGCCCTGGCCACCTGCACCATTTGTTTCAATTAAAACCCTTGTATCCTTTTACAACCTGCTACAAACATGTGGTAAATAGATCAGATTTGAACAGTGTGTTCTCCCAAAAGGTCTGCACGGTATTCTTCATTCTAGGGAAAATAACATGACCAAAATTGGAGATTCTGGCTCTTGGTGACACCAAACCTAAACCCAACCTCAAATGACAAAAGCCCAAGATCAAAGCCACTAATACATCTTTTGGTGAGAACGTGGCTGAAACTAAAAGAAGTGCAAGAACCCGGAATGCATATGGTCCAGCATCATCTAAGAAGCTGGTCAACTCTCCTGCAAAACATTAAGGATGGTTTACCACGAGCCAGTAACTTCAGCAAAATGAGTCTGCCTCAACAATTATAGCAGCAAATCGACAAATCCCAAAAATTAGATATTCAACAGTGTTCAATAAATATCCAACCCTAAGTGTTGAAACACTCACCAGTGGCCTCACAGACAATTTACAAAGATTTCATGGGCTTTTTTAAAATCTAAAATCACTAATATCTGCAAATCCAATGCATCACTAAAAACAATTCTTAAAAGCTGTATCTAATATCTTCCACCCTGATCCTCCTTCAAATTTAAGCTGGAAGTCACACAGCTGGCCATGAAAACCAATGTCTCAATCCTCCCAGTGGAACCCTGACCAGCTGCTTTCACGGAGAAAGATTTCCAAACCCTTGCAGCTGACATTACAAGCCTTATTGATGCTTCTCTTATATGTGAGTGAGCAGCGTTGGACTCTTTGAAAACTGCAGTCCTCACCCTCCTCTGCAAGACGGATATGTCTGATCCACATATGCTTTTCAACTACCACCAACTATCACCCAATCTAGTACCTTCAATGCCTAAGTAAAATCTTAGAAAGATCAGTCACCAAATTGGAGTTGGTTGCATTCTGACCTACCTCATTAACATTCATGAGGAAGCTCACAAATTTTGACTCACTCAAATTGGTGGTAATCACAGGGATGGTCGTCTCCTACGAGTCAGTAGACCACAATGTCTGTAATTGCCTTTAAATAAAGTTAATTGTTTTTAAAGTGCAGTCTGTTTTGCTTAAAGGAAACCGGGCTGCTTTAAAAAAAATTACATTTTTAGAAAAGTTTGTTTGAGAGTTGGCAGTGGCCCGTTGCCTACTCTACTTTTTACATTCATGTAAGGAAAGGGGTCACAAGGGGACCCCTTCCCTTTTGTGAATGGGTTTCAACCCCAACTCAGGAGTTGCTAACTTTTCGAGGCTTGCAACCGGATTACAGTTGCAAAACATTTATATATATCCTACCATTTTGCAATTAGGGCAGGAGACCTCCCACTCACCCCTTCCAAATTGTGAATCAGTATCCATTGGCAATCCCATTTTTGGAGTTGGTAAACATTTACAGACTCCTAAAATGAGATTAATAAATTTGCTAAATCTATTTTACAGTTGCAAACACTCTCATTTTCTTGACCACCATAAGTTAAAATTGTATGTTTATAGATGATACTGAAACACACCTTAATTTAGAGATCAGAGCATAGAAGCATTAGAGCAATGAAGAGTGCAGGGGGGTCGTCAACCCCCGCTTTACAGCACTGGGATGCGTTCGGGTTGCCATGGGCTCTATAAATTATAAAAATAGAAATAGAAATTTAGAGGTTGTGGATTTCTTGATGGGACTCTTCTGTCTGCAGCTCAGCAGACAAAGACTCATAAATTACGTGAAACAGTTGAGTTAGTGAAAGGCCGGGTGGATGGGTGTGTGACGGAAAGGGTGGATGGGTATATGGATGGATGAATGAGTGGAAGAATAGATGTAAGGATAGAAGAGTGAAAGAATGGCTGGATTAGGGAATGAGAGGGTGGATGAATGGATAAGTGAAAGAATGGATGGATGAATGAAAGTAAGGGTGGATGGATGGATGGATGAAGGGGTCAATGAATGGATGAGTGAAAGGGTGGATGGATGAGTGAAAGGGTGGATGGATGGGTGAAGTGAAGGTGTGGATGGATGGTAGGATGGAATGGAATGGTGGATAAATGGATGAGCGAAAGGAAGGATGGATGAGTGAAAGGATGGAGCTGGGGCACTGTGAATGCCCAACTTTAGCAGCTACAGAGGAAATGGAGTTATTTATTGACGGGCCTCTTCTGTCTGCAACTTGGCAGACTAAGGAGAATTAGTGAGTGAAAGGATGGATGGATGTGTGAGTAAAAGTGTGGATGGATTAGTGAGTGAAAAGATAGATGGATGGGTAGATGGATGGATGGATGAATGAGAGAAAAGGTGGATGTAAGGATAGGTGAGTGAAGATTGGATGAATGAGTGAAAGGGATAGCAAATGGATGGATGAAAGAATGGATGGATGAGTAAAAGGGTGAATGGATGATGAGAGAAAGGATGGATGAATGAATGAACGAGTGAGTGAAAGGATGAATGAGTGAGTGAAAGGATGGAAGCATGAGTGAGTGAAAGGGAGGATGGATGGATGATGAGAGGATGGATGAGTGAGTGAAATGATGGATAGCTGAGTGAAAGTGAGGGCGGATGGATGGATGGGATGAGTGAAAGGGATGTTGGATGGATGAAATGAAAGGATGGGTGGATGGAGTGAAAGTGTGAATGGGTGGGTGAAAGAAAGGATAGCTGGGTGAGTGAAAGGATGGATGAGTGAAATGATGGATGGATGAATGAATGAATGAAATAATGGATTGATGAATGAATGAAATAATGGATGGATGAGTGAAAGGGAGTGTGGATGGATACATGGATAAAAAGGTGGATGAATGGATGAGTGAAAAAATGGATGAGTGAAAGGGAGGGTGCATTCTATTCTATTCACAGGTTTTTATTTAGTGCATGGCTACCAGAGACAGGCTTCCCAGATCTAACAGCCCTTGCTTGAGTAGGGAGCATTTAGATTTACAGCTAGGTTTTAAGCTTCACTCTGGAACTTAGTAGATTGTTGGGCATCCTAAGGCTGGTCGGTAAGGAGGTCCGGAGTTTAGGGGCTAGATAGGTGAACAAGCGTCCCCCACCTCTGGCTCTCTTAATTCTGGGGACAGTGAGAAAGATTACGTTGTTTGAGCTAAGTTCTCTTTTGGTATGGTAAGGATTAATTAGGTGGTGGAGAATACAGAGGTCTACATTGTGTTTTGCACGATGGGCAATGGAAAGTTCTTTGAATTGTACCCTCCTACTTATTGGCAGTCAGTGAATCATGGTAAGAACAAGGTGCGCTGATTGAGTTTTGGGTATACCGAAGAGTATTCACGCAGCAGCATTTTGGAAGACTTGAAGTTTTTGAGTGACAAAGTGTGGGGTGCCTAAATTAAGGGAATTGCGATAGTCAAGGCAAGATAGTATGAGGCCTTGGACCACTATTATACCCGCATCCATAGGAAGCCATTTAAGGGTCTCCCTCAGTGCTCTGAGGAGGTCGAATCAGCTAGCTGCAACCTTCTTTGCCTGGGAGTTCATGGTGAGATGTCTATCCAGTGTGACACCTAGAATTTTAGCTTCTGGTTTGGGGAGTGAGTGATCACCCACTGATGGGGCCAGTTAAGTTGGTCCCATAGTGCAGGGCTGTTGCCAATTACCAGAACCTCCGTTCTGTCCCCATTTAACTTTAGGCAGCTAGCTGACATCCAGTTGGTAACCTGCTCTAGACATAAGTTTACTTTTTTTAGATATAGAGCCAACATTGGGTAATAGAGAGACAATAATTTGCGTAACATCCGGGTATGATACCATAGTGAAACCTAAAGAACAGATGATGTCAGATAGGGGGAAGAGTTGCAGATTTAAAAAAGTCGAGCTTAAGGATGAGCCCTGAGGCACTTCACATTTTAGCTGATGGTTCTTAGAGAGAAAAGGGCCCTTGCTGACTTGGGAGCTCTTTTTGTTAAGGAACGATGAAAGCCATTTTAAGGCACTACCTGTGATGCCTACTTCTTCCAGTCTGCAGAGTAGAGTGGGATAGGGGATCGTGTCGAAATCTGCGCTTAAGTCAAGGAGAATAAGCGCAGCTGATCAGCCCTGATCAAGGACCATTTTAAGATCCTCCTTGGCCATCAGGAGCATTGTTTTTGTACTGCAGACTGCTCAGAAACCCGTTTGGATGGGTGAAAGGGGGAATGGATGGATGGGTGAAAGAATGGATGGATGAGTGAAAGGGAAGGTGATTGGATGGACGGATGAGTAACAGCGGGGATGGATGAGTGAGTGGATGGTTGAGTGGTTGGGTAAAAGATTAGAAGGATGAGTGAAAAAGTGGAGGGGTGGATAAGTGAAAGGGAGGATGGATGGAGTGAAAGAGTTGATCGATGTATGGATGAATGACTGAAAGGATGGAAGGTGAGTGAATGGGTGAATGGAGAGATGGATGGGTGGATGGATTTATAGAAAGATCGATGGATAGGTTTTATGGATAGGTTTGCAGATGGAGGGACAGGTTTGGATATGGATAGGTGGATGGACAGAATTGTGAAACACTGAATGAGCGATGAAAGAATGAATGGATGAAAGACTATAAAGGTGAAATTGTGGCTATCAGCAGGTGGATGAAAGGATGAATGGATAGATACGTTAATGGAAGACACAAGAGCTCTTCTGGAGAGGGTCGCGATGACTTGCTTAGTTTATTTGGTGCCATAAAAGCTTTGGTTCGAAGTGGGGGGGCATTTGCATTTTTTGGCTACTCCCTTGGAAGAGTGCCTAGACAATGTGCTCTTCTGGATGAAGAAGAGTTAGCTCTGAGCAATTCAAAAACAGAAGTGCTCATTGTGTGAGCTATCGCTTCAAAGTCTCTGATGTTCAACCGCCCTGCCAACAGGAGATATCATCCTCCTCTTGCCAGCACACCAGAAACATGAGATTGAAATTCAATTCAGATTTCACTCCTCAAATAAAAAATGAAACAAAGTTGTATAGGGAACTAATTTCCAACACTCCCTCCTCCAAACAATCTGGAAAAGCCTTAGCTCCCTCAAAACCAACCACCTTATGAAACTGGCACATGCTTTGGTCATAGCCAGACTGCACTACTGTAATGTAATACACTGGCTTTCCAAAATACCTATTTGTCAGACTGCAAAGAGTGCTAAACCAGGCAGCCAGTGCTAGCAAGGACGAAAGTAGGGCCATATCAACCTTCTCTAAAAGCTCTCTATTGGCTACCCGTTGAAATCAGGATCAGATTCAAATCACTATGCATTATGCAGAAGACATTTAAGGGGGAGAAGGTCCCAGTTACCTTCAAAAGATAGCCGCTCTCTCTTCTCCAGGTCCGAGTTACGTTTCCACTGAACACATCTGATTCAAGAATGTGCCTGTAGAAGGCTAAACACTTTTGGGGATCCAGGACCGAAAAGGTTGGAACAAGCTAAGTCCCTGACTCTAAATAGAACTTCATTACCCTCAGTTAAGGGAGCTTCTGAAAACCGAATAGTTTAAATTTACTTTCAGTTAAGACTAGCATCATACCTGCTACTGTAAGGAATTGTCAGAGCTTTGCATCTGGCTGACCGCTGTCTCTCCTGCTTTCTGAACTCTCTCATGCTGACAGAATCTTGGCACTCTAAAATGAACTAGATGATGTGAAATGCTTTAAAAAACAGATAATAAACAAATATATTCATAATGCTTAGGATGAGTCACACAATCCTTTGCAGCAGCTTGGCTAGGGCAGTTCCCAATCCATTTGAACTCCACAACACCTACCTCTTAGGTTCAAACCCCCACCCAAACCACCTGTGAAGAGCTGTAGATCTTTAGATGTACAAATAAAAAGCTGCCTAGGTTTCCCAAGTCCAAACACCACTCTATCCTATACCACTATCAAATCCACGCATCACCAACACAACACAAACCCACATTATACATAACCTTAATCCCTTCGAACACACACTCCCTGTTCATACACAACTCCACTTCCACCCTCTACATACTCCTATCAGACTCCTTTCCATCACCACCACACTTATACTCAACCCTCGCTCAAATCATCCACCAACAACACCCTCCTCTTTTTTCCAAAAACACACAACCATACAATCTTTACACTCCACTCCACCACACATATAACCTCTTCCTGCTACTAAATGTAAAACAAACACTCATAACGCCCTGTCCGTCTCCTCTTAGACACTACATACACCTTCCTCTAATGCACATCACCACCCCCTTTACCACTCAACTTCCACTCACCAACAGTACTTTATATTCAAATCCTTCACAGAACCGCTGTGGTCGACCCAAAAACTTGGGACGTTATGTCATCAACCTGGCTTTGACAGATGGGATACCATCGGTATTTCTACCATCAGACACCTTTGGAAAGAGGGACAATGGTGTCATTCGCACAATTCGCACAATTAGAAAAATGCTCTGCACAGATCGTATTTCACCGGGACCACACTTATGAAAATTGGGTGCAGGGAAGATGTATTTTGCCTGAGACAGTGCCTCGAGGAGGCTACCCTATACCACACTCTATAGGAGTGCTCACATATTAAGGTTCTTTGGAATGGAGCCACACGTCACATGCACAGTGCTATTGGGAAGGATATTCAACTGCCACTGAGATTGGGGCTTCTGAACATCTGGGAGGCAACAGACTTCACTGTAGTGGAACAGCAATGGGTTATACACTGGTGACACATACAATTGCTATGTATTGGGGGGCTGCTGAGGTGTCGACTGTGGGGGATGGGCTAAAGAGCTAGACAAATGCATGATCGCTGAAAAAGAGGTGATTAAATCCAGAGGATCACCCAAGAAGTTGGACAAAAAATGGGGCAAATGGAACACTTACCGGGAGAGATATGCACCTCTCCCACTGTGGAGATGGAGATGCAAGAGCAACAACTGAACAGACATTTATGAAGAAGTGTATGTGGATGTACTAATTTACAATAACTGTAATTGCTTCATATGTAAAGGTGTTTTATATGATATTGATACTGTATTATTGGTCAGCGCTCAGTTCTATAAAATAATACAAATATCCTTCAAATGAATCCTTCACAGAAATTCACTACATCAATATCTCATCTCATTACTACACAGAAACAAACCATAAAATACACACCAGCACATCCAAATTTCACACATACACAATTTCATTCTACATTCCACCACAAAATAGAAACAAATGCCCACTCCCACCTTCATGACTATATAAATAATGCAAATCCTAAACCATATTTATTCCCAATTGTTCTATCTTCACCAACATCTACCACAAAATTTCCCAACACAACAACATACATTCACCCGCCTCTCATCAGTTGCACAATTAAGAGCCTTAAAACATGACCCACAGGCTCTGCCACCACCCCTAACCCAAACACCTTCCACCCTAAACTGATGCAAACCAAATTAACAACATGCCACTCTAGGGGGCGTGGTCTGACCACCGAGCGAAATGGCCGCTTAACCAAGCCAATAATCCGACATTTATCCTTATATCTCACACTGCATCTCGGACCCACGAAGAGCCTACCTGCCTGCCCGATCCTCCGGTCGACTCCCTGACGGAGCCAGCTACATGAGGCGCGAGAACACGGCTCTGCTGCCCGATGTCTGACTGAGGGGACACGGCCTGCGCGAGAAAACCGAGCCGGGGACTGGAGTTTCACCCAGCCCGAGTGAGAGGAGACCAGGGCGGCAGCTGTGGCAAGAGCTGCCGTGGATCATCGCTGGCGCCTGGTAAGCGGTAACAGCCGCCGGCCGAAGCGGGGCCCCCCACAGATGATGTGAGTCTGAGAGCGTGCTGCTGCTCAGGTCCTCCCGACCGGAGCCTCAGAGCGGGCGGAGAAGGAGCGGCTGCCACGAGGGGAGACGGGGAGACGAGCGACCCCCCTGCTGAGCTCCACTACCTGCGGCCGGCAACGTGAGCGGAACAGCGGAGAGGGATCGATCCGGGCCCCTGTGGCGTTAGTCGAGCCGACCAGACGCGCCAGCGTAGGAGCCACCACAGCTGCTTCTCCCGCGAGGGGAGACACAGACAAGCCGCCATTTTGCGAAGGGACGGCCTGCCTGGCCACACCGCCATTCACCCGCTGGCTGCTAGCAACGAGACTGGGCCCTTCCCGAGTCCTGCCGAGGACTCCAGATAACAGCTGCCTGGTCTGATACGGGCGGAGGCACGGCGACCTGAGGTAAGCCGCGTCTTGCGGCGGAGAACTGCTTAGAGGCCCAGGCCACGTGGCCACTGGTGAAACCATCTGACGAACGACGGCGGCTGTGGAAGGGGGGCACTAGCATAACAACACGTACCTCACCTGTGGCTCTGCTGCTGTCACGGGGACTGAGAAACATATGCATGGTGTGTTCTGAGTGACGACATACCGACAGGGGACGTCTGGGCAGCCGCGGGACGCTGATTGCACGAGTGGAGCGCTATTGCCCGGGCCGAAAAGCTGAGTAGCTTTGGTTGCAGTTCGGGACGCACCTAGCTGAGGACGGTGGCGCCATGGGGAAGCCAGACACACGGCAACCGAAAATCACATTTGACAAGACAAAGCAGAAAGCTCCAAACCAGGACCAATCTGAGCCGGATACTGGCAATGAGGGCGCACAACAGTACCCAGCCGAGGATATTCGCCACATGTTCCAGGACCTGAAAACAAGCCTGCAGGCAATTGATGCTAAGATGGACACCCTGGCTGCCCGAATGGATGGCATTACTAGACGCATGGACAGGCAGGAAGGCAGGGTGAGCGAACTGGAAACCAGGGTCACTGAAACTGAGGAGGGCCAGACGGAGCTGGAGAGGAAGGTACGGGGCATGGATAAGGTTCTGGAGCTAATACAACAAAAGAATGAGGATTTGGAAGCGAGATCGCGCCGGAATAACGTACGCGTCACGGGCGTGGCGGAATCCACGGACATCCCGAACATGGAGCGATACATGGAGACCATGCTGAAGGACCTCTTTGGGGACGGCTTGTCCTCAATGTTCTTAGTGGAAAGGGCACACAGATCACTGGGGCCGACGCCAAAACCGGGAGCCCCGCCTAGGCCGATACTGGCCCGGATCCTGAACTACAGGGACAGAGACGCTATACTGCGACTTTCCAGAGAAAAAGGCAAGATTCAATACAATGGCAATAATATAGAAATCTATCCGGACTTTACTCTCCAAGTACAGGCAGCCGCAGAGAATTCATACCCGCAAAGAAGATATTCCAACAAACGGGCACGAAATATGCGTTGATCTATCCGGCAAAATTGAGAGTACAGGGTCCAGAAAAGCCGACGTTCTTCGTTGATGCGAAAGCTGCACTGCAATACGCTAAGCACTTGGCAAAGGAACAAAAGCAAAAGACGAACCAGGGCGAGCAGAGTGTGCCAGACCGGCTCAGTGATGTTGAATGATATCCACCTGCGCCGATTATTTGCGGCATGCTGACTGGGACTGTGCCACGGCGAAGGGGACATAGACGTCTCTGCGGAGGGAGGAGACCTGGACTAATCATCTGACATGATGTACGGTATGGTTTCGATGGGCTCCGGGGAGGCGGTGCTCTTAGCAGTGCTTGGTCACCCTGTCACAAGTACAGGGTAGTAGGTGGTCCCCCCGCGTACCCTCTGGGATGATTCCCACGGTTCTTGCATTAGTTGAACTGATCCCTGGTGGATGTTCTTTCACTGCAAAAAGGGAAGTGTGCTGGGGTGGGGGGGGACATGATACACAACCTAGTTGGGGGGTTGGTGTATGAGGTGGGAGGAGGGGAAGCTTGTTGTTGTTTGCATTCTTACTATTTTTTGGGTCATCGTGCATGCCACTACAATGGAATGTTGAAACTGTCAGATCTACGATATATGTGGCGTGCTTGGTGTGTATTACTCCTGCACTCTGGGACTGCCGGCTGGCATACCCGCGCGACAGTCGCAGTCTTGGCGGCTGTCGCTTACAGATGTTCTTGACTTGACTGAGATATGGCGGTACACGCGACTGCGACTCATATGAACACATTGAAATGTCTCACGTGGAATGTTAGGGGGCTTAACGACCGCTGGAAAATTATGCTCACACACGCATACCTGACAAGGCATGATATAGACATCTGTCTGTTACAGGAAACACATTTGCTCCCTACAGACACGACCACTCTGAGGTACAGGAGATGGGAGGTGATTGTTGCGGCTGGGTTTTCTAGCTATTCCAGAGGGGTGGCGATAATGATAAAGAGGGGCCTACATTGGCGAACACATTCCACGATTGCTGACAGGGAGGGCAGATACGTAATACTAGTGGGAGCACTGTATAATACGACTGTCGCCCTAGTAAACATATATGGACCTAACATTGACAGCCCCGAGGTCTATGGTGAGCTATGGCATGAACTACAGAAACTAGGCCCTATAGCGATACTGTGGGGCGGAGACTTTAATATCCCACTATCCGCGACACTGGACAGGCAGGGGGCTTCACGTACGCACCACCCTAACGCAGCGAAGTTGCTGCATGAGATGATAGGTGATCTCCTTCTGGTAGATGCATGCAGAGTGGCGAACCTGACGCGCAGGGAGGGCACTTGTATAACACACCACAGAGGGGCATGGTCACGGTTGGATTACTGGTTACTTACAAGAGACATACACGCGTGGGTGACTGAGACCTCACACCTTGCCCGCACTCTGTCGGACCACGCCCCTGTACAGTTAACCATTAGAGTACCCCCGGCATACACCCAGCCCTATACGTGGAGATTCCCGTCCGAGGCCTTGAGAGATCAGGTTTTCCGCGAAGGACTTAGGACCAGAATCGAAGAGTACTTCACATTAAATGAGGGCTCGGTGGACTCCCCTGGAGTGCTGTGGGAGGCCTTTAAGGCTGTTGTGAGGGGGGATTGCATTGCTCTAAAAACTGGAGTGCTACGGGACATACGAAACACCCTGCAGAGACTAGAGAGAGAGCTACAAGACCTAGAGCGGAGGCAGGTGGACAGCCCATCGAACGACACACTGGCAAACATTAGATCCGAACTAACGGAATATCAAACTGAGGCGGAAAGGGAAGTGGTATACATACATAAACACGCGCAAGCACGTAAATATGGTGAAGGAGACAGACCTGGCAGGAATTTAGCTAACTTACTTAGAGCGCCGAGAGGCACCTCTTATGTAGCAGAGATACAGACGAAGGGGGGTGAGATGGTGCGCACGCCACCGGACATTCTAAGGGAATTTACTGATTACTACACGGAGCTGTACACCTCTAAACTGTCCCCCACGCAGACTGATCTGATTACATACTTAGATGAGATATGCCTTGCGTGGTTTAATGACGGGGCGCGGCAATACATGGAGCTACCGTTCACGGTAGAAGACATTCAGAAGGTAATAAGCGCCATGCCAAGGGACAAGGGACAAGGCACCGGGAGCAGACGGACTTACGGCTGCCTTTTATAAGGAATATGCTGAGTTACTGGCTCCCTGGCTGCATGATATGTATCAAGAGGCGCTTGAGGTCGGTAGATTGCCGCCCACTGTCCGCGAAGCTATAATTATCACGATCCTGAAGCCAGATAAGGACCCTACTAAAACAGACTCCTACCGCCCGTTGTCCCTCATTAATCGAGACGCTAAGATTTACGCTAAATTGCTTGCGGATCGGCTGACGCCTATGGTACCGCAAATTGCATTAACAGATCAGTCGGGGTTTGTCTCGGGGAGATCCACAGCGCATAACCTGAGAACCTTTTTTGGCATGCTTCATTATTTGGCTCCTCATGTGCAGGCAGCGGCGGCTCTACTGGACGCCACAAAGGCGTTTGACTCCCTGGAGTGGGACTTCCTATTTACCCTGCTGCAGCGGCTGGGTTTCAGCCCACTATTCTTAAAGCAGATTCAGCTGTTGTATACTGACCCCTCTGCCAGGATCCGAGTGAACGGCCGCACATCTGAACCTATCCACATCACCAGAGGCACGAGACAGGGCTGCCACTCTCTCCCCTGCTATTTGCTATCGCGACGGAACCCCTGGCAGCTAAATTAAGACAGCATCACGCCCATAAGAGTATAGGTTTCACTACGCGGGGAATCCTCATTTCCCTATACGCAGACGACATATCGGTATATCTTAATAATCCCCGGGACAACTTTGACACGATCATGCGTGAGTTCATTAGGTACGGCGGCCTGACAGGCATACAGATTAACTGGGCCACATCCACTTTGTTCCCACTGACTGACGATACAGCTCAGATCACCTCAGAGTTTCCTATAGGGTGGGCGACAGAGGGGGTGCGCTATCTGGGCGTCCAGCTGAGTCGCTCGCTGCAGGAGTTGTGGACGCTGAACTATGGCAGAGCCATAGACTGGATAGAGGGCAAGGTGGCGAGATGGAAAAACCTCCCGTTGTCTCTGACGGGACGCATTGCCATTGCAAAAATGATAATACTTCCCAAGCTACTATACCTTGTTGTAAACCTGCCCAACCCCCTGAATGTGCACTTTTTCAAACGCGTACGCACTGCAGTACTGGTCCTGATATGGGCGGATAAACAGCCTCGAATCTCCTGGCAGGTGTTGACTCTGCCCTTATCACAGGTTGGACTGGGGGCTCCAGATTTCGAACTCTACGCTTACAGCGCTCAAGCACAGTACCTACATTACTGGCTACATCCGGTTCCTTACCAGCCGCATGTGGCGATTGAAATAGATAGAGTCTCTCCCACCCCCCTAAACACGGCAGTCTTTCATCCTTATAAGCACCCACGGCAAGATGTCGACACCGCCGAAAGTGTGCGGTGGGCTTGGAGGAAGATAGCAAATAGAGCACACGTTGACAAACTATATGCCCCGTCGATGCCCTTGAGGGGTAATCCATTGCTGACACCACTGATGGATGAGGCGATAGCGAACAGAGCGCAGGCGCACAACTTGCACAAAGGGAGGGACCTATACCCGGCAGGGACGTTCTTGACGCTGCATGCTATGTGCGGCACGGAGGCTCCTACGGCTTCCGATACCTTGCTTTACTACCAACTGAGAGCCGCGTGCAGAGCTACCTATGGCGACTTTCCAAACGAACCGCCCCCACTACCGGCGCTTGAAAACATTATCGCAAACGCCTCGCCTTACAAGCTAGTCACGCGAATATACAGTATCACACAACAGGAAAACCCGCTCATAAGTCCTAGGTCGAGGGAGTCTTGGAATGAAGAGGCAGGCCTGGACATTACGGAGGAACAGTGGTCTTATTGCTGTACCCAATTAAAGCATCTGTCGCCCAATTATAAGCTCAGGCTCATTCATTTTAACTACCTACATCGCTTATACCGCACACCTGCTCGGATGCACCGAATGCAACTGAGTGTTGATGACAAGTGCTGGCGGTGCAATATGCATAACGCCCACTTCACACACATGGCATGGGGCTGCTCGGAGATCTCACGATACTGGGAGGAGGTCCTCACACACATTGAACACATAATCGGAACCACTGTTGAGAGGACGATAGGCCTGGCGTTATTGGGATATGTAGGAGATATCCCGGTGAAGCGGCGGAAATTAACGGCGATGCTGCTGCTGATGGCAAAAAGACAGGTGGCTATTTACTGGCGTAAGAGACAGCCCCCGGTGGCAGCGGCCTGGGTACAGGCGGTTGTATACTGTAAAGATCAACTTGGGGAATACTGGGAACAGATGCCAGAACGGTCTAGACCCAAGGATATATGGGCCCCATTTGAAAAATGGTCGAGAATGAAAGATGTTGACCCCCAGACAGGACGACTTGCACTTAGCTAGTCATACAAGATGGAGACATATGGGGGAGGGTACACGTAAAAGACATGCACTATGCCTACATTGAGATAAATAGGCGGTCTGCGCGATGACATAAGATGGATCATGAATGAATGGCTGCAATCTGTAATTTTAATCGCTGAGGATGTGAGATGAAAATGATGAACTACCTGCTGATTCTTGTAGCACTGCGCTGATTCCAATTGCATAACTGACTACACTTCCTACTTAAATCACTACGCTGCCTGCCCCTGAGGTTGTTGGCTAAACAGCTGTGGATATTGAATAACTGCTAGACGATTGCTGCCGGCCTCCGGGTTGTAGGCGAAGAGCCGTGTATTGCATGATGACCCAATAAAGGTTTTTGAAACTAAAAAACAAACAAAAAAAAACAACATGCCACTCTCACAACTGTCTATTAAACAACAAGGCTACTCTACAAAAACAACTCAAACTCATTCTCAACCACCATCTTCACCACCTACACACACAGACCCAACAAAATGCCCTCTAAGCCTGCTGAATGAGGATTATGATATAAACAAACAACATTATGGCTATCTTCATACAGTTAATACCAACACTAAAATTACACCTGCTACATGGTCAATGAGTACTATTCACTCTTCTAGAAAACAAAGTCACACCACCCCCAAAACACAATCTCTAGACCACCTACTAATAAATGTTCGACCACTCTCTAAAAACAAGCACCACATCTACAACCTATTCATTGACACACAACCTGACTCACTGTTCATAACTGAATCATGGTTGGGAGATGATATGACTCCAGTGTTGCATAAAGTCATTCCTTCAGGCTATCAAACTGTCACACAAAATAGCATTGGCAAAAGAGGAAGTGGACTAGCTTTTATATTCAATGAAACAATAAATCTCACCAAAACTGAGAACATTTCTATACAAGGTTGTGAGGCCCTCATCACCAAATGCAGTCCTACACCAACCTCTTCCTGTAACTTGATCTTTCTTTACAGACCACCACCTAGCAATGCAACATTTCCAGACATGTTTCTAGACACAGTTTCAAACCTTATGACACTACACTCCAACCTGTGCATCCTTGGTGACCTAAACATGGGGTTTTACAAACCCAATATGCTGCATCCAAGAATTATCATCACTGGCCTAGACACACTGAACCTACATTAGATCATCCACAAACCCACACACATCGCTGGACACATCTTATATGTCATTTTTACAAATCCATAACGTGTTACTTTTCAAAGGATTACTCCAGTCACATGGTCAGACCACCATCTAGTAGTTTTACAACACAAAACACCACAAATCAACACACCTAAGGCCGCCATACATGCATCCACCTATCGACCATTAAAGAAACTCAATTTGTAATACTCAGAAACACAACTAACATTCAACACAGATCTAGACACAAGAAATTCCATTCAAAAACTTTATGAGTGGCTCCAGGCAGTTTTTTTTATATCCTAATACCACTAGGAACAGCAAAACAGGACAAAAGAAAACAAGCATCATGGAGGAATGAAGAACTAAAAAAGATAAAATAACAGATTGAAAAGCTTCAATGCACCTGACTAAAACAAATAGCAATCAAGGCAAACTTCACCTACACAAACTTAACAGAATGTACAAGTCAGCAATCAAAAAAGCAATTCAGACAGAATTCAAAATGGTAGATGTGCTAATAAAGAATTGTATAGCATTTTCAATACATTCCCTAAACCTAAATGTAGAGAAGGAACTCATTCCATTACTCAAGAATTTACTGACAAACTGGTAAATCGTTATACAACCAAAGCAACCAAAGCTGGCATGTTGGACTCGTATTTAAAACAAAGGAAAGACAAAAGCACCAACTCATTTCCTTCAAACAACTATAACATAGTGAATGTATTAATCTTGACAAAGCAAGCAGGCCAGTCGGCTGCCCTTCTAATCCTTGTCCACCACAAAGCTTCAAGAACATTCTTTTAACTACATATGCTGCCACACCAGTAAGAAGAATCCTCAAAATGTATTTTTCTATGGCAAACTTTCCAGAAGACTTAGAAAGGCATAAATATGCCCATTTTTAAAGAAAACAAAACTGGACCCCTATGAACCAAACAACTACAGAACGATTACAAATTGACATTTTCCTGAAAAAACTGATAGAAAGAGCAGCATTCACCAAGCTGTCACAATTCATTGAAGTATAACTCCATACTTTCCGACTTCCAAACAGAATTCCATCGAGGAAGATGCACAGAATATGCCTTCATTGCCATCTGGGATGACCTTAAAAAGACAGTAGACTGGATGGGGTCACTTTACTACTTCTCTTGGACCTTTCAGCTGTCTTTGACACAGTTGACCATGACACTCTAATCCAAAGACTCTACGGAGCCGGCATAGAGGGGACTGCTCTCGACTGGATCACATCCTACCTTCAAAATAGAACAAATGTAATCCATATTCCGTCTTTCTCATCCAAACTGTACTTCACAAAAGCAGAGGTCACTCAAGGCTCTTTCATCTCACCCATGCTTTTCAATAGCTACATGAAGTCATTACCCTTAATGATCAATGAATTTCAGCTCACATGCTATAACTACACAGACGACACACATTCACTTTTTAAACTCGAAAACCCCAAAGACATTGGAAACTCAAAAATCTGCCGGTGAGTTAGAGCCGTTGATCAGTGGATGACATGGAGTCGTCTCAAACTGAATGCTTCCAAAACTGAAATACTCACATGTGGCAGCTGGAAAAATTATGACCCACTCTGCGCCTGGCCTGACAATCTGGGACCACCTCCTAAAGTATCTAAGGAAGTAAGAAACCTTGGAAGGGGGGAACTAGGTGGCGCATGTGCAGCATGGCCGCACATCTGTGAGGCTCCTGCAGCCTGGCTAATTAATCCGTTATTTATCCTGCTCGACGGACCATTTGGGGTGATTTATTGCTGCCAAATTGCTGCATGCAACTCGCTGAGGCTCTGGTGCGAGTTTCAGCTTCATGGACCGTGCCCCGCTTCCACCGCAACACTGAGTGAGTTCACCGACGAGAGGCGTGGAGCTGCCGAGTGACTGAGCTGGCGCTGAAACCTACACGAGCCCGGGGCTTGCCACGCGGAAGCTAGTCCCAGAGAACTGGCCTCCCTGCCTGCCGAGGAGAGCGGGCCCCACCTGTGTTGTGTCTGACCCCCCCCCCCAGAAGAAGTAAGTGAGGGGAACAGCCAACGGGACGTAGTATAGCGGCTACAGAGCTCTTTTAGAGAAATATCGGGGGACGGAGAGGTTCGCCTGACGAGACTGCGGCGCGATCCATGGGGCAGCTACCATTACCTGCGCATCAGTGACCAACGTTGCGGAGGGAGGCTCCCGCTGGGGGTACTGCGCATCCTCCGCTGTCATTGACTTGTTGAGACGCCCGTGGGGATATTCCTCCCCCCCCCCCCCCCGCTGCCTCATTGCGAGGAGAACTGGGCCTGTGCCGTGTTGGAGCATCGTCGATAAGTGAAGGCGCGATTGTGGCCTACTGCGGAGCTGGAGGGAGAAGCGCTTACACAGCGGGGCACCTTTGTACGATCGCAGTGCTGTGGGAGATGACCACTCGGCGCACACTGAGAGTGTGACTGTCCCCATGCCGGCTGCGGGTGTCTAGGGGACTAAGCACCTTGAAAAGTGGCGGAAAGGACATAAGAGGAGCCATCAGGCTCTGCGTGACTGGGACGTTAATGCTCAGCTGAGGGGCCAGGGAGAGCTGCCGTGCAACAGGGAACAGGAGTTTCTGGGGCGAACACTCCCCTGAGAGCTTGGTTCGCGACCCCCTCAGCAGAAGTGCCTTTCTACCTTGGGTGGACGCGGAGGTGGGGAAACCTGAGAGGGAGTTGGCAGGCCCAGTATAACTGGGCTGAATATATTTAGCTGCACTGCTGGAGATTGTCACAGAAGGGCAGTGAACGGATATTGCATGGCGCACACACTCCTTTGAAACGCTGAATAGAGACCCCACACTAAACGTGCCTTCCTGCAACAGGTGATACTGGCGATGGCAGCGTAAGACTGGGGCCTGCAGTTTCTTTTGGAAGCTCACATATTTGGGGCCTACGGACACCGCCTTTCGAGCTTAGCGGACGACTGGGATTCAGTGTAGTGTCTTTGTTGCCTCTCCTGGGATGATAGCAGGTGTATGTAATCAACAGGAGAGTAAGGGTTTGAGAGGTCACTCTTCAACCCCTGTTAATCAAATTACAACAACAAAAGAGTGACTATTACTGTGAATTCATAAGTGACAGAATGTCCCTACCTAATGGAAAGCTGTGTTGAAAAGAAAAAAAGAGGGGAAAATTCATAAGGACAAAAGACTGAAAAAGAAAAAACTTATTTCTTAAAAGAACCCTCACTCACCCTTGAAAATCAAGCGTGCCACATGGACGACTCGCCGCCAGCAACATAAATTCAGGGCCACTGTAGTCCGGACTACAGTGGCCCTGAATTTAGGTTGCTGCCGGCGAGTCGTTGTGTCCAAAAAGGAGCACAACGTGAAGAGATTGCCGCACTGAATGTCCATGTGGCACGCTTGATTTTCAAGCTACACTTTGTCTCCAGGCGAATCCTAGGAGCACATGCTGCGGGTAAACCGTGAGTCTAAAAAGGAAATACTTTTTACCTTTTTTACACTTGTGTCCCCACGGAGTGGACGCGCCTTAGCGAGCGTGGACCCCCGGGGGATTTCATACATATTGGTCCTGAAGAAAGCTGAGCATAACACGCAGTATACAGCAGAAACATGTTGACCACCTACACCTGGACACGGGGGTTCTAATAAAAACCACCACGTGGCCCCACCGTTTTTAATGTAAACAGCTGGTCCACTAATAAAGTTTTTTTTTTTTTTTGTTTGGGTCCAGCTGTGATCTTTTAATACACACTCACATCACTGAGCACTCACATAATAAATCACTTACAAAGAAACCCGCTCCGCTGCAATCGCAGGCGTCGCAGCACACAGGGGGGCACTCGGTCTTTCTTATGGGAACCCCATGATGAAGCATGTCACCACTAGGGTGAGTGAGGGTTCTTTTAAGAAATACGTTTTTTCTTTTTCAGTCTTTTGTCCTTATGAATTTTTCCCTCTTTTTTTCTTTTCAACACTGTGTTTTCCATTAGGTAGGGACATTCTGTCACTTATGAATTCACAGTAATAGTCACTCTTTTGTTTTTGTAATATGATAGCAGGTGTAACTGCGCACAACGCTTAATGAACTGCGGTGATCCTCCATTTTTTATATATTTCTAACTGCGCAGCCACTGGGGACGTGTGTGTTACAGTGCAGTGATGGGCAAACCACACACCAGGCAACCTAAATTAAACTTCAAAACGGCGAAATGAGGCCCACGTGGTCCACAGGAGACTCAAGAAGGTGACAAAGGAGATGAGGCACAGCGAGGGCAGGCAGACCAGGTGACAGATGTTCAAAGCATCCTGCAGGAAGTGCGCCATGGGTTTGCTACTATTGTAGATAAAGTTGACAAGATGTCTTCAAGAATGGATGCTACAGCACACAAACTGGAAGGGCACGACGACCGTCTAAAAGAAGCTGAACAACGCATATCTGACAACGAGGGTACGACTGCCAGGGCTACAGAGCAAATTGCCGGAATGGACAAGCTCCTGAGATTGGTTGCCACTAAAAATGAGGACTTGAAAGCGCGCAGTATGCGCAATAACATACGCATCATTGGCATTCCGGAGTCAACCAACACTGGCAGGATGGAAGAGTACATAGAGCAACTGTTATTGACCTCGATAGGGGCGGAGTCTCTGTCTATACAATTTATAGTGGAACGGGCCCATCGCTCCTTGGGGCCGAGGCCTCCCCCTGGCACCGCACCGCGACCAATAATAGCTCGGCTGTTGAATTACAGGGACCGAGATGTGACATTACGTATCGCAAAGAGCAAGCAACAACTAACATATGATGGAAATAAGTTCTCCATATACCCGGATTTCACCCCGGTGGTCCAGGAAGAGCGGCGGAAATTCATGGACGTCAAGAATAAGCTGAGGGCGGCCCACATTGGTTATGCACTGTTGTATCCAGCGCGCCTCAGAGTCACACATCAGGGGAAACAATGGTTTTTCACCAAACCACAACAGGTGGAAGAGTTTCTTAAACACGTAAAACGTACCCAGCGTAGAGATGGAGAACAGGCGGCGCAGCGGCAGGCCCTATTGGAGGAAGTGGAAGAGGACTCATAATGACGGGACAGTCGATGGGCAAATAAGTCTACGTATTGCACTGTGATGTAATAATGGTGGGACAGTGCAAATTGAGTTGTTGTATATACCATTTGCCCAATGGTTTGAATGAAGAGCAGGTCTTGTTGATAAGCCAGGCACATTTGTCCCTCTAGGGCTCTGACGCACAAGCTGCGTTGGTCTCTGGGGAAAAGGGGGATGCTGGTTACTGGCCACTGCGTGGCAAACGCATGATGGACCTCATTTTTCCCTTTGGTTGTTTTTGTTACTGGTTGGGAGGGGGACGAGTGACAATTTCTGGCAAGTTGGGGCTGCTTCAGTGGGTGATGGGGGGAGGGAGGGCAAGTTGGAGGGTGCACATGGTCATTAACAACAAGATTGTATTTTGCGGGGAGTAGTCAGAGTGTCGATTGGTTTCGCTGTTTCCCAGTCAGTACTGGTTCTGATGGTCCGCCTGGAGCTAGACTGGGGCCCGACCTGCGATATTGAGTTTATAACTGCATGGATGGTACCTTTCCGGGCTCATGAATCCTACTGACGTTGATAGGCTGAATGTTCTCACGTGGAATGTGAGAGGGCTGGGAGATCCACGTAAAAAGCACCAGATATTAGCGTATCTCGATAGACATCAGGTACATGTAGCGATGTTGCAGGAGACGCACCTTACCTCACAACACTCCAGTACATTTGCATGCAAGTGGGCAGAGCACAGAATCTTCTCCTCTTATTCCTCGCATGCGAGAGGCACAGCTATCCTTATAAAAAAGCGTACACCATTCACGCTAGCTGGAGCAGCTTGGGATACACAAGGGAGGTACTGCTTAGCCTGGGGTAGATTGGGACCCGATTCAGTTACTCTAGCTTGCTGTTATGTGCCAAATACAGATGATCCGCAGTTTTATGCGGACCTGTGGGCGAAGATTATAGACATTGACTCCAATCACATTATATGGGGTGGAGATTTTAACATTTCATGTGCGCCGAACATTGACAGATCTCACCCCGCCCCCCATCACTACACCAAGGCACGTGCGATACTACAGGCCACACTCACTGAGTACCGCTTGATAGATGCCTGGAGACATATGCATCCCAATAAACTGGAAGGTACTCACTTCACCGCGCAGGTGGTATCCTGGGCGCGCCTAGATTACATATTCCTTTCTGAGGAGCTTGGCCCGGCAATTTCACAGGTGCATCATTTGGCTCGTACCTATTCCGATCATGAGCCTGTCAGGCTCTCCCTGTCTTCAGCGGACTATGGCCTGCCGAGAGGTAGTTGGAGGTTGCAACCTAACATCCTATTAGACACGGTATTCCAAGAGGAGCTCCGAGAGGAGGTACAGGATTTTTTTGTGCGTAACAAAGACTTTGTTGACAGTGTGGAAACAGTTTGGGAAGCGTTCAAGGTCACACTAAGGGGTTTTTGTATAGCGAAAGGAGCTGGCGTACTCAAAGACATTATGCACACGCTGCGTAAACTTGAGACCGAACTTAAAATGCTATAGGCGACAGTCTCCACAACGCCAGATGGTACCACACAATCGAAGATTAAGGAAAAGCTTACAGAGTATATGGAAGTGGCGTGTATGGAATCGCACTTAAGGGGAAGTATTGGATAGCCCGTAGCTACGGGGAGGGGGATAAACCGGTCAGGGCATTGGCAGAATCAATAAGGCGGACGCGTGGTTCCAATGTTGTTCCGGAGCTGGAGGGGTTGGATGGAATTGTGTACAGGGATACTGCGAGCATGTTGAATACTTTCATTGGACACTATACAACACTCTACACTACTACGCGGACGGACACGCTTGACTTAGATGCTTATTTGGGGGATGTGACCCTGGGGTGGCTGAGTGATGTGCAGCAGCAATTTCTCTGGGCCCCGTTTGAACTTGATGAGGTAAGGGAGGCAATCATGCATATGCAATCTGGGAAAGCCACGAGAACAGATGGCATCCCCATAGAGTTTTATAAAACCTACATAGATCTGATGGCCCCCATATTACGGGAAGTCTACGAAGATGCGCTGGAAGTGGGGCATCTTCCTCCCTCAATGAGAGAGGCCCTACTTACCTCTCTTTTAAAACCGGTGAAGCCACCACAGAAGTGGGATTCTTACAGACCCCTGTCGCTACTCAATTGTCATGTGAAGATACTCGCTAAGCTCATCGCCACACGTCTCAGTCTGTTCATGGAAAATTTAACTCTACCGGATCAGTCGGCTTTTGTCCCTGGCGAGGACACTTTTCACAGTCTTGAATAATGTATCATCGGAACTGCCTTTGATGGCTGTCATTTTAGACGCCACAAAGGCTTTTGATTCAATAGAGTGGGACCACGTCTTTGGAGTAATGACGTGCATGGGGTTCCCCATCTTTTTTTTTCATTGACACGATTACTCTACTGCTCGCCAGTGGCCAACGTGATCGTTAACAGTAGAGTCTCCCAGAGTTTCTCAGTCACAAGGGGCACTCGGCAGGGCTGCCCCTTATCGCCCTTACTTTTTGCGATAGCAGTTGAGCCGCTGGCGGCAAAACTGAGACAGCATCATCGGGATAGAGCGCTACGATGGGATATGAGGCCGATATTTGTCTCACTGTACGCCGATGATATCACGCTCTATATACGTGACACACAGCAAAACTTAAACCCCATCCTTAGGGAATTCATAATGTTCGGGAAGATCTCGGGGGTCCAAATGAACTGGGGTAAGTCCTGTATATTCCCCCTCACTGATGCTATGACTCGCTTCCCATTCGATTATCTGATGGAATGGTGTTATGTTATGTTATGTTATGTTATGTTAAATGGCACTTTTTGAGCGCACTAACACCCGAAGGTTTCCTGGCGCTTGCTGGAGGGACGTGTAAAAGGAAAACCGAGGAAAGGATTACCCAGAAAGAGTAAACAGGAGAGTTTTAAGGAGTTTCCTGAACTGGAAGAGGGAGGCACTAGATTTAATGGCCTGGGGGAGGGGATTCCAGAATTTGGGTGCGAGAGAAGCAAAACGGCGACCCCCAAATTTATTGATTTTAAATTTGGGAGTGACAAGCAGATGATGATGAGGTGAACGGAGGGAGCGTGCGGGTCGATACAAAGTGACCAAGGATTTAAAAAAAGCAGGACAAGGGCAGTGAAGGGATTTAAATACCATGCAGCCCATCTTGAAGGCTGCCCTCTCCTCCACTGGCAGCCAATGGAGCTTGCGGAGCAAGTGCTTCGCAGATTGCCACCTAGGGATCTTAAAGATGAGGCGGGCTGCCTGATTCTGCACGACCTGAAGACGGTGCAGAAGAAATCGTGGGAGTGCATGGTAAAGGGAATTGGAAAAATCAAGGCGCGATAGGACAAGGGACATGACGACCTGACACAGAGCCGCATGTGGGAGTAGGTGCCTGATCTTCCGGATCTTTCGAAGTTGGAACATGCACGAAGAGATCGTGGCACCCACTTGAGCTTTAAGTGACAGCTCCGCGTCAATCGTCACCCCCAAGCTCCTAACTGCCTTGAGGGGTGTAGGAGGGGGACCAAAGTCAAGGGGCCAAAACTGCGGGCCCCAATATGCAGCACTTGAGCCGGGGAGGAGCAGCTCAGTCTTTCCAGGGTTAAGCTTTAACTGGTTTTGATTCATCCATTGTTGGATGTGAGTCATAACGGCGTGAAAGTTGTTAACCGCCTGTGGAGAATCAAGTGGAAAGACGAGCTGCAAGTCATCTGCATAATTGAAGACTGTAACGTCCCAATTGTGGAGAGAACAAATTAAAGGGCGGAGGTAAAGATTAAATAATAAAGGGGAAAGTGAAGAGCCTTGGGGGACTCCGCAGTGGTGGAAGATTTAGACGCAGTGAAGGGACCTAGACGTACAGCTTGTGACCTGCCTGTAAGGAATGACTCGACCCACCTAAGAGCAGAACCCTGAATGCCGGCCTGTCCGACACGGTGGAGAAGGATGTCATGATCCACCGTGTCGAACGCGGCCGACAAGTCCAGAAGAACAAGGGCCTGTGGTCTCTTAGCATCTGCATTCCCTCTCAGAGTATCCATGACTGCCAAAATAACAGCTTCCGTTGAATGGGCCGGCCTAAAGCCGGCCTGATTGGGCTCAAGGAAGCAAGAACTCTCGATGAAGTTTGAAAAACACTGGGTGACATGGGCTTCGAGGAGTTTTGACAGATAAGGCAACAGGGATATTGGTCGATAGTTAGAGGGTTCAACAGGATCCGCCCCTGGTTTTTTCAAGAGCGGCACGAGAATTGCTTCCTTGAAGGAGCTGGGAACTGTGCCAGAAATAAGGGATGCATTCAAGAAAGGTAATATGCATTCTGGCAGCTTAAGGCAGATGTCCCGCAGTACCGAGGGAGGACAGTGGTCATTCGGTGAACCCGATCTAACACGGGTGGCTAATTTCGCCAAGGTAGGGAAATCTAGAATAGGGAGCAAAGTGAGGGATAGAGGGTTATCCAGGGAAACGTCGAAAAATGATGACGACTGTGAGGCAGGGATAATGGAGTCTTTAATTTTAATAATCTTCTCGATAAAGAAAAGATTAAGGGCCTCACAGGTTTCCTTAGTCGGGGTTTGGGCTGGGAGAGTCCTGTCGTCAGTAGTCAACTCATTCATAATCCTAAACACCTCTCGAGATTTATTAGTAGCTGAGAGAATTCTATCGGAGATATGCTCAGATTTGGCTGAGAGAATAGCTAGTTTATATTCTCTGCGGGCTGTTACATATCTCTGTCTAGATGAGTTGGAGTAATCCCGCCTCCATGTACGTTCCAGTTGGCGAACCTCGAGTTTTAATTGCTTGAGGTTGTCAGAGAACCACCGGTTGGCATTAGGATGTCTGGTGCAGGGGAACTTGATTACTGGGGCAAATTGGTCACTGGCCCCTTTTAACCAGCCGCCAATGACCATGTCCATCCTATTAACATCATCATGGGGGGAAGTGATAGGGCAGGTAGAGGCCAGGGTTGCTAAAAATCCCTTAGAGTCGTATTTATTCCATTTGCGTGAGGAACCGCCTGCCATCATGGGGGCCTTAGTCCGCCCACTAAGAGTGATGGTCGTGTCAATTATGTAATGGTCCGACCACACACATGGAAGTGTAAAAGGTTGGGAGAGAGTTAAATTAGTGGTCCAAACCTGATCTAATATGTGACCTTTTACGTGAGTGGGTGAAGAGACATGTTGACTCATGTTCAAGCTTGTCAGGGTCTCGGATAGTGCGGTGGCTTGTGCACCTGCATTGGCGTCATTGAACCAATAATTAAAATCCCCAAAAAGGGCGAAACTAGAAAATGATGGCAGAAGAGCAGTCAATTGTTCGCATAGTTTCTCAGCGAAATCCGGCATGGGTCGAGGAGGGCGATATAAAAGGGCAAAAGAGAAAGCCCCGGCTTCCGTTCCCAGACTAATACACAGATTCTCTACTTGTGATAATACGAGTGAGGACGAGGAAATGAGATGAAATCGTTTTGAAATGATAGCCGCCACCCCGCGACCAGGGTGGTCAGCGATACGGTCAGCATGGAGGAAGAAATAGTCTGGGGGAAGGCCAGCCAAAATGTCGGGAAGAGAATCCTCCGTGAGCCAGGACTCAGTCAACAGGAGTAGGTCAGGTTTTTCTTGTGTCAGCAAGATAAAGATGTCTGCCTGATGTCTCACCATTGATCGGGTGTTTAAATATAATACCCGGATGGAGGTATGGTTCTTTAAGGGGACACTCGGAGGGGTACAAAGGTCGTAAAGAGAAGGGGATGGTGCGAGGACGAATTGAAATATTTGGGCGTCCGCATAACAAGAGATAGGGACGAACTGATGCGTCTTAATTATGGGACCACTATGGTGCGTATAACAGACAATATATTGCGTTGGATAACGCTCCCCCTGTCTATGGCGGGGAGTCTCACAAATTAAAATGGTGATACTGTCCCAACTGCTTTACTTGTTTCTGAATATCCCGTTCCACCCGGGAACATATTTTTGTAAGCAGCTGCAGTCCGAACTGACGCGGTTAGTGTGGGGTGGGAAGCACCCAAGACTGCAATGGAAAGTGCTTATTAGGCCTTATTCCCAAGGGGGGGTTCGGTATCCCCAACTTCGAATTGTATTATTATAGCGCACAGGCGCATTATGCCTACTTTTGGGTGCATCAGCCACGTTACATGTCTCAGGTAGCTGCGGAGCACTGGCTCGCCCAGCCAGTTCCCATTATTGGCACACTGTATGGTCCACTTCCCAGCAGGGATGAGACGCCAACTACCGTTACTTGCACTATCACAGCATGGGCTCACATAAGTAAGATGCTGGATGCGCCTATGCTGTATTCGCCATTACTGCCGCTTGTGTACCATCCCGATATGCCTCTTCTACAGGAAGTGCTATTCCATAACTTTAAAGAGCACACGCACATACATACCTGGGGGGACTTATACCATGAAGGAAAATTCCGCTCGAGTGATCATATCTTCCAAGGTTTACAACGGACACCTTTAGATACTTTTCTATACATCTGTCTTAGGCACGGAATCCGTTCTATTACTCCAGATTTCCCTGAGGAACCATTGATTCTTGCACCATTGCAACTGGCACTTCAAGGCGAGACAGCTAAGCGCCTGGTGTCGGTGATATACAGAACAGTGCACTCACAGAGGGAGGAACCAGCCGAATTAGCAAAAACGAAATGGGCTCGGGAACTGGGTATGGACATAACAGATGAACAATGGGCATTCTGTTCACTGCAAACTGAGCGGGTCTCGGCTAGTAGTAGGCTGAGAATAATTCATTATAAGTTTCTGCACAGATTATATTATACCCCAGCTCGGATGCACAGATACAAACTAAGAAACACTGACACATGTGACAAGTGCCGAGCCCCTGGTGCTGACTTTCTGCATCTTGCATGGGAGTGTACGGGGATATACCCGTACTGGCTTCTGGTCTTTGAAGCTTTGTCCTCAATGGTGAATGAGCAGATTGAGCCGACACAGCTGATGGCTTTGTTGGGGTATGTTGTACCATTACGAGCGGAGCACCGTAAGTTGGTAGCTATTGCACTGTTACTAGCTAAGAGGAGAGTGGCATGTTGTTGGGTCAGGGGAAGAGCACCAAAGTTCAAAGTGTGGCTTAACGATTTAATATATTGTCAGGAGCAACTTGCGACTTATGCAGAACTCTTACCTGTTACATCCAGACCGCAGGATATATAGGCCCCACTGCAATGCTATTTATTATCGCGCTCTCTGACAGATCCCTCACAGACTGATGGGCTTACTCACACACCATAGGGCACCTCGTGCGCTAGAGTTTGCTATAACAGATGACCCTGGTGGAAGTGAACTGTCGGGACGTTGAGTGGATGGGTGGTGATAGCAATTGCTCTTTTTTATTCAAATATGTCCGAAATGGGATACGATGGAGTACTGTGGCAATGTGCATAATATTGCTGTATGATGTACATAACCCCCTACTTTCTTTTTTTTCTGTACCTTAATAATCCGCAGCACTTTTTTGACCATGTACCTGATTTGGGTAGCGAGATGCTGGAACTATTAAAGGTGGGTTGATTGTTGTCTCTGGGAAGGTTGCTAGAGACTGCTGACTATAGCTCTGTACAACTGTTACATCACGTTATTATGAGTATGTATGACCACATGTGTACTATGTTTGAGAAAAATAAAAAAAAAGAAATTTAAAAAAAATCTAAAAAAAGTAAGAAACCTTGGAATTACCATGGACTCCAAATTTTCAATGAATGCCCAAGTGGACAAGTTAGCAAGATCAAGCTTCATTACTATAAAAACTTTGTGACGTGTCTTACCCCACCTAGGATTTCCACACAAGGTCCAGGCTGCTATCTCTCATGTACTGTCTAAACTTGATTAAGTCAATGGCCTCTCCCACAGATAATCTTTATCAACTATGAAAAGACTACAATGACTTCAGACCTCTGCCGCCAGACTACTCCTACAAGCAAGGCCACAAGCGAACATCTCCAGTGCCTTGAGGTCCTTACATTGGTTACCAGTTGCCAGAGATCCACATTTAAGCTGCTTTGTATAACCCACAAAGCAATACATGGAACAGGACCACTTTTCATCAGGAACAAAATCACCAAATACATACAACAAAAGAACCACTGCTCCAGATTGGCACCTCGCCACAAAACCCCAGCATACAAGAAAAAAATATAGGTGATATATCTTTCTCCGTTCAAGCATCTAAATTATGGAATTCATTATTCTCAAAAATATGATACACAGATAATTATCTTATCTTCAGAAGACTACTCAAGATTTGGCTCTTTACAACATGACCACCATACTCAAACACAAATGTACAGCATATGCCTATGCATGTAAACATATATAATTTGCTCATACGTATGTATTTAGATATATGCATTTCTTTGTACAAATATGTATACTACTTATGGTTTCAAAATGGTTTCAAAATATATATTCTTATATTCTTATAGGCCTGCGTAACAAATGCAAATATGACCTATGCTTAAAAAAATAAATATATATATATATATATATATATATATGACACCAACTTCCTCGTGAATTCCTTTGTAAGCAAAATATATCTCAAAACAAAACCCTTTCAGAGATAGAGTGACGCATAAATTATTCAAAAAAGAAGGCGAGAACTCTGGGTAGTTTTCAAGTTTGGGTGGAAAGCAGCTCCTGTTAGAGCACTCTCAACACCAGCGACACTGAAGATCTGCTCACCTCAAATGTCTGTTTTGACTTATACTGGGTGCTCCCTTGTGTCTGGACAAAGCTATACCTCTCTGAAGAGCTCTAATTAGAGCGAAACACTGTGTCAGGGGTTGCTTTTACTCATTTCAGATTGGCTTGAGTTGGTATTTTATCAATTCAAAGCTGTAATACTGTGCCTGGAGTGATAAATGGCTTTTGTCATTTTTCAGCTCGGCAAGGACAGCACTGTGCTAGTCCTATGCTTAAAGACTTTGCTGCAGAAATGGCAAAAGACTCTGTCCTTTTCTATCTCGGCATGGATGGCACTATGCTAATCCTATGCTTAAAGACTTTGATAGAAAAACAGACATTTGAGGTGACCAGAACTAGAGTGTGGCTGGTGTTGAGAGTGCTCTAACAGGAGCTGCTTTCCACCTAAACTTGAGAACTACCCAGAGTTCTCTCCTTTTTTGTATATATATGTATATATATATATATATATATATATATATATATATATATATATATATATATATATATATATATATATATACATATATATATATAATGCTTACCATGTAAATAGGTCACTGCATAGTTTACATATAAGTTATTTAAGTGCATACTTATGGGTCTTTGTTTTATTTTTTATCTATCACAATGTGTGATAAATTATATAAATTAATGGATTATATGCACATGGGTCTCTCTCTTTTTTATATTAACTATCACAGTGTAAATATGATCATAACTATTGTATCTATACATACTTCACTATTTAAATAGTAGGAAAAAAATAGAAAATAGCAATAAATAAACATTAAAAAATATGATAAAAAAATACATAAATAAATTACCTTTATTTACAGCAGAGTTGAATGTCTGAGTCTCTAACTATTTATCCATACTTGTACATTTGGAACTTTATAAATATGTTATATCTCTTTGTTATTTTCCATTCACATGTGTCCCATTCTATGTAGTCATGTACCTATATATTTCTTATTTTACTCCCACTGTGGGAAAGAAAAAAAAACCTTCAACTCTCTCTAATTCACTACTCTATTTCTCATACTATACCTCTTTCAATACCTCTTTCTCTACCTCCACTCTCTGACTCATCCCAAACCTCATTGTACTATTATGATCTCCTTAATAACCCTTTCTAGACTCTCCCCTCCTCTATACATCCTTGAACTCATTCCAAACCTCATTTTACTGCTATGATCTCCCTAATAACACTTTCTGGACCAGGGGTTTTGAAACTGGGGGGGCAAGCACTCCTTAGGGGGGCCTCAAGGGAACACAGGAGGGAGCCAGGCTCTGGTAAAAAGAAGCATTGTGGAAGAAAAATGAGCAGCAGGAAGCTGCTCTGTAAAGGGCCATCACTAACATCTTTTGTCATTTATAAATGTATAAATTAAAACCTTATATTTCCTATACTAATCCACCACTAATCCACTTTGGGTTCCGGAGTACAGTGATACTCGCTGAAAAGTGCCTCAATGCCTCATCTGGGGAAGTAGGCACTATATAAATAAAATTACAATGCGTAATGAGCTGCTCCAGTCTAGATTTCTTTCCTTTGAATTCTGGGAAGTCCGGGTTTTATAATGGCTCAAACAAGACTATTAGTCCCTAAATTCATACAAAAGACCTATACTGAAGGAGCTAGTCACACACAAAGCTTGGAAACGTAGCAGGGCTGCAAAGATTCTTGAGAGGTGTTGATTCTTTTAAGCCACTCTAAATGTAGCAAAGAAAGACGTCAAACAAAAGTATACTCTTTCCGCATCAAATTAAGAAGGCAAAGATTTTGCATTTGTAAATTTTAGTCGCACATTTTGTAAAGAGGTTAGGCCCCCTATGAATGACAGGACACAGTGGTGGAGCGGTACGCCGTCTTTATTAACGATATGCTCCAGAGAGCGCCAAGCCGGTGCGACTGTGCTCCCGGGGCTCGCGGCATTTCTCCTGCCTTGCGCGTGCATCCTAAAGATGGCCGCCGGCACGTCGCGTCGTGACGCAACGTGCATTCACTAGAACGTAAACTCTACATATCTCCCTTTTTTCCCAAACAATGAAACATGTAACTCACAGTCCGCCGTTCATATCAAAGTCTCGAAACCTGGCTGGTCTCACCACTGTTCTGCCCCTGCAGCTCAGTCTTACCGCGGTAGCCATGGCCTCTCTCTCAGGAGTCTCTGCGCTACCTCCCCTACTATTCAGCGCGGCCTGGCTCTCCGCCGATCTACTCCTGTTCATCTCTCTCTCCGCTCCTGGGCTACCTCCGTTGTCTTGCTCCTCACTGACTTCTTCACTTCCCAAGTCCATCTCTCCATCAATTTGTTAATCTCTTGCCCCAGGCTCCTCCACACTTTCTAGGTCTTGTCCCCCTTGGTTCCACTGTAGTACTTTGTTGCATCTCGCCATGCGGTCCTGAGACCATACCTTGCCGTCACTCAACAGGGCCGCTCTTTCATACACCTTCTTTACCTGCAGGGGTTTACTATACTTGCTATCCCCCTTCCTTTGCATCGTTGCCAACTTGACTCGCACCCATTCACCTTCCTCGAATCCGGTATCCTTCACGTTCCTTCGCCTGTTGTAGTGCCTTGCGTAGACGGCCTGTGCCTTCTCCAAGTTTGCCTGAACCACCGCAGGGGACCACTTGCTCATTATGGTTTTCTGCTTCCACACTCGATTGTCCTTCGTGAAAGGGTCACGTCCCCTCAAGATTTGGAAGGGACTATATCCAGTTCCTGTGGGGGTAATCCTGTACGCCCATATCATTTGCCATATTTCCTTCTACCAGTCCTTGTTATTAGATATCGCAGCTTGCACGGATCCCATCACCACACGGTTGAACTGTTCTACTAGTCCATTCCCTGCCGGGTAATAGATCGACGTGTGCTTGGAGAGGATCCCATTTCTCTCCATGAAGCTGGTCCATTTGTCTGAGGTGAACTGAGGGCCATTGTCACTCAGGATAGATTTTGGAATGCCCTCTCTCACGAATGTGTCACTTAGAAACCTTAATATCGTCTCTGTGTCCATCACTTCCTCTACCTTCACCTCAGGCCATTTCGATTATCTATCTACTAGGACACACACATACTTTTTAATGCCTTGTCCGTCCAAGATGGGACCCAATATGTCCAGTGGCGGCTGGTGACATTTGAAAGAGAAGGCTGATGAGTTGGGAAGGAGAGTGGTCTACATCACTACATGGCTTGTGTAGCACCAGACAAACAGCTCCTATAATGATGTGGGAGAATACTATTACCTGCTTACCACTGACATGAGCTAAAGCTTGACAGATGCTCAAATGGATTGTATCATAGGAAGACTAGAGATTGTGTGTGTCTGAAGACCTCCAACTCGTTCAAGTATCTCCAGAGTTTCTCCAAGACCTTCCTGGTATTTATTTGGGTGACAGGCAGCAACTTCTGTATATTGACCCTTTACCTCTGGCAAATGCAGCAAGCTACAGCTCATGCAATACTGATGCTCAGCAGACATGTTAACATTTCATTATTCAGAATGTGGACAGTGCACAAGAGATTGCTCATGTTCTTCCAGCTTACCACCCACCCATCCATCCATCTACTGAATCACCCATGCACACAAGAGCCATTCATTCATACAAGCACGCAGCTGTCCATCCATACATGTGTGCATTGCCCCACTGGGCTACGGTGGCACTATCTCAACGTGGTACTCCACGCCCCTCCTCTTGTACTAATGAGAGAATCAGGGAGAAAACATGAGCACACTATTCGAGGATCCATCACCATCCCAGTCACACAGCAACGTTTAGTACCTATACTCGTGCTTTCCGACGACCCCTTGTGCCGGAATGAATAGCTTAATAATCGAGGCGCTCAGAAATCTTAAGTTGTTCTCAGTAGGTCATTTAGTCATGGATGTCTGATTTACATTTTGGCTCTTGTGGGTGGGTGTCACTACAAGTACCAGAATGCAACGTGACTCACGGCCGCAAAACCGCATGCGCTGCTATGACGTGCCGCAGGGCACCTCGCGATCACCGGAAGACCCAGGCACACAGTGGAAAGCGGTGCAGGGCTGCCTTACCTGGAGTGCAGCCTCCTGGTGCCGGGCTCCGGGTGCTCGCTGTGCAGGAGGAGAGCCATGCACTGCAAGAGGAAACACAAAGCTGCTGACACCCTTCCAAACACTGCCCAGCCGAGGCTACCACAAACTGGAGGGGAAAGGCACAATCCACCCCGAAAACACGCCGGCAGCGGCAATCCAGGGGCCAGGACGCGTCTGGCTCCCAGTTCCTGGTCCGTAATGTAACTGTTCATGCTATGGCAGCTAGGAAGTGAGGTATAGAGTACACACAAACTGTGCAGCAGGCCCCGCCCCGTGCCGTGATGTCACCGCAGCTAACATTGTCAAGAGTGTGGGAGAGAGGAGGGGCCGGGGCTGCCCAGTTCTCTCTATTTTTGCCCAGAAGGACCTCGGTCTGTCCCCGTCTGAGGGGACGAGCCAGCCAGACATCCACGAGCAGCGCCGCCCTGTGCAGTCAGAAAGTGTGATGCGCACTACGGAACCACTTTGTCAACTGTGGCGTGTGAGAGTCCTGCTGCCGTCACACCTCTGCTCTTTCACCACCCATGAATCCACATTCCTCACTGCTACCTTTTCATTATGTCATTGCATGGCCCTTCCCCGGGTGTGACAATGCCACTTATGCTTGGGAGGCAGCGAGGTCCTGCAGCTGACCTGGGTGAGACCGCGCCACACCCAGAGCAGACACGTGGCATTCAGTGCCAAAAAATTTTCAAGCAATTACATCTGTCGTGTTAATTATACCTCTCATCCAACATCCCTAATGATTTCAACATGAGATGTAAACAAGTGCCCAGTGTCGGTGGATTTATTACTTTTTGTGTGTTCAAATGAAGGCACGCAGGTTCGAAGGGGGGCCACATCCTTACGTGACACTAGAAGGTGCATTGCCTCATCTTGACATAAGGCTCTAGAACTCTCTATGCATGTGCCAAGCAGGTGCTTCTCTCATCACCTGTGATTTAGGAAATATTAAAACTTTGGCTTTTCTCTGGCCCAATCCATTAATGATGCATGATGTTTAGTGTCCATGCTCTGATTTGTGCCAAGGCTCTCTTATTGGTTGAGACAGGTGCTTAACAAGACCCATGTAGCGTAACGTAGCACAAGTTCAAGCATCCAAGAAATTAGAGCATGATGCTAGGGTCTGGTGTGCGAGTTCTCAGGCTATTCTGTGCAGGAGGAAAAAAAGGTAGGTGGGGCTAAAAAATGTGTTTTCCCATTTTAGCTCCTATAGGAAATATTGCCCATCACTACAACACCAACCACTGAAAGGAATTATGGCAAACTTGGCATAAATGAAGATATTTATTAAAAATGGGTATTTTTGTGGTTGGGTGTAAATCTGTGCAATAGTGTTGAGATACTAGGGTTTAAAAAGGTACAGAGTAGGCTCTAAAGGATAAACATTAGTATATCTAGACAGTTGCTTGACAAATATGCATGAAATTTACCAGACACTTAGCTTACTAAGCGTACTCTTGGGTTTTCAAAGGCATGGAGCTCCATCAAGGGGGTGCTCAGTTAAGAAGGGGGGGGGTATAGAAAGTGTTAATTTGCTAATAATTTGGCACTGGGTGATACATCTGCACAAAATATGGAGAAAATGTAGAAGAATTAGTCTTCTTTTAGTATGTCAAGTATTGTGCCAATATAATGGCGTTGAGGGATTAGGGGGCGGGGGTCAAAATTAAAAGGGGGCAATAAGATTTTCATTTGCTAGTAATAACTTTGGCTCTGTTTGCTCCATGTGTGGGAAATGCAGCAAACAGTGAGCAGGTTACACTCAAATGCAGGTATTTCAGGTTTTGTGTATCTCCAATATAGGGGAGTTGGGCAAATTAATAGGAAGAGTAAAATAACATTTGAATTGGTTGTCACGCTGGCACTGTTTGTCAGACCTGCATGAAATGAGGTAGATGCTTAGCATATTCAGCTTACACTTGGTGTTTTCAGTTTCAAAAGGTCTGTTGAGGCAGGCACATTTAATTGAGCAGTCAATGAAGTGTTCATTTGCAAAACATTTGGCACAGTTTGATAAATCCACACAAAATATGGCAGACATTTAGCAGGTTTCACTTTTTTATGGTATTTCACGTTTAAAGCAGATCCATCAGAGGACAACAACAATAAATGGGGTTTAAAAAAAGTTTCATCATTATTAATTTAGGCATCAATTAATGAATCTGCATGAAATTTTGCAGTTACCAGATTAAACATATTGCAAGAATATCAAGTTTCATGCAGATGTGTAGTGGGGGATGTTTGCCCATGGAGTTTGGGGACTTGGCCTATCCAAGGGCCATATTCTGCGACTGTAGCTTGCTTGCGAATGTCAGGGATTTTTCGGTTACATATTCTCTGAAACTTTCAGTAAAACACACACACACACACACACACACTATGACTCTGAGAAATGAAACCTCTAGTGGTTTAAGATGCCCCTCAACAATGGTGGTAAATAGCATAGTATACTCTGCATGTCTGGATGTATAATTTATGGCATGGCATATTTCTGTCCCTGTGTATTTGTTTTAGCAAAAAGGTATTTAACAAACACCAAGATTCAAGGTGTTAAATTTGTGCCTGCATTGCTGATCCCTCTCTCAATCAAAGACCACCTTGTTATCGCATTTGTTGTCCCACACCTAGAACCGTGGTTGTTCTGTCGCTACAGCTCTGACTAGCAGCAAGGCCTCCCTCGAACTCAGACGTAGGGCCCCAGATTTATTTCTGACAGGAGCGTGCCCTCCGAGCCGATACTCGTTCAAAAGAATTGCAATAGTCATTTCTTTTTTGCGTTTTTAACTGTTTGCCCAAACCAATTTCAAAATCTGCCCCCCCCCCCCATATGGAGAAGCGTGGCTCAGTGGTTAGAGGCGGCAAACCCAGAAGCTGAGATCGGCCGTGGACCAGGGTTCGATTCCCCGCCTCGGCAGAACTCGGGCTCAAAAATTCCATGGACTCGACAATTCTAGCTCCGGTGCCTACTCGACTCACGGGGTCACACTCTGCAACTCTGGGCAATAGCATGCTTAATCTCCACTACGGCCCCTCGTGGCGGGATGCCTGGCTTTCACTTTGTGGATACCCTGCTGGGGTATCTCACAGGGGAATACCAGGACGGGTTCCCTAAGCAAGCGCCTTGATGCCTTCGGGTGATCCGTGCGCTATATAAGTCGCAATACATTTACATTTACAATACATACACACCCTTGGCAATAACTATACTCTTGTCCCTGAGCTGCTGCCACCTTAGCTTTGTAGGCTTGTTTTCCCCATTGAAAAAGCCAGAGTACAAGTCCCAGAATTGAAAGAGAAACCAGGACTGGAGCATTACATCAATCTCATTGCAAAACTTTCGGTTTATATCAGATGACAACAATATTGTCCCCAGCAAAGGTTTTTCACTCATAGGTGTGTTCCCAGTTTCATTTAGGTCTACTGTGAACGGAAGCCTCAGCTTTTAATATCACAGTTATAAAAAAACAATCATTACATTTACAAAATAAAAAAACCAGAAAACAAACATGCTAATGATGAGTAGGTGCACTTCAGGGTATTTTGTTCCATCCTGGAGTTCGAGCCACGTGTTTCAAAAACGGTCTGTCCATCCCAAAGCTTTGCATTCTGGTACTTATAGTTCTGAAGTTCTACCTAGTACAAAAGCTACGAGTAGCAACAACATAATGCATTGTGATGATAGCGCGCGTGGGTGCCAGCATAATAACCCTGATCCCCTGCTCGTGGGTGGGTGTAAAACACTCGACTAATCCATATAAAGAGAAACAACATGAGTACCATGAATCCTCTTGTAAACGGAGTAGGGTAATCACCACGAGAACAATCAGTCGGAGCAGAGCAGATTTTCTGATTGGATCACACAGAAGCAGGGCATGTATTTACCCTCAGAACGCACAGTGCCACTTCTTACTTTGCAATCTCTCAGAGGTGGGCCATCTTTTACCATCGGTACTCGAAGAAAAGAATACAAAAAACTTGAAATGCTCACTACGTTTAGAACTTAATTATTTAGGATGCTTTTTTACCTTGGCATTGGGAGTCTGCATGCTAACAACGCAGGTCCGAATCACACTGCACCATCTTTCCTCCACGCCGCCACCCGGTCCAGGAATCTGCTCCTGGCTGCCAGACAGGCCATGGCTATGTGGTGCCATGCACGTGTAATGCACCTACGATCACTTGGCGCTAATAGTGTCCTTTGCAAAGTGCAGCATGGGAAGCAGAAACCTTGAGTCTGCGCAGCAGTGTGTCTTCAAGAATAGTGTTAAATCACTGCGCAGACTCAATTTGTCTGCTTCCCGCCTGCCTGCAGCCTCTCCCCCCACCCTTTGCCAACTCGTCAAAGGGTGGGACCAACACATTGTGACGAGCTGAAAATGGGTGGGGTAGCCATGCTCTCCACTCCCTGATTGACGTGAAGCCCCGGCACTACAGGGCTTTAGCCTGAAGCGCCCGGGACAAACTTTACGCCCACGTCATCAGGGGGTGGAGACTGGACCTTTGGGCTATGCATTTGCCGAGCTGATGACCTCACAGACCTCAGGTCGGTGAGCTCGTCAGCCCGGAAAAGAGTTCGCCCAGTGTCACTCAGCGTCATTAACTCAGGCTAAGTGTCAGCCTGGCAGTTTGCAGCACTTCTTGACCCGACACGGAGAAAAGAATGAAGTATTTACCCGTGCGTGAGTGCATCATGTATTTCAGCAACCTTGTTTGGTTTTATTTTAGAATTTGGTGATGGGGGGGCGAAAGTAAAGGGGGCGGAGCCCCACCGCCCTGCAAGAGAAACCGCCACTGAATATGTCGATGGACAACTCCTCCCATGGGTTCTGTAGAGGATCAAATCTTCCCAGCGCCGGGTGCAATGGCTTGAGTGTCTTGTCTGCTCCCTGGCACTGTGGGCAATCCCTGACATACCTTTCCGCTCTTAGGTCCATACCTGGCCACCAGTAGCCTTGCTTGGTTCTTAGTTTCATTTTGCCTATCCCCAAGTGGCCTTCATGGAGTATCGCCAGTAGTTTGGGAACTATATCAGCTGGGGGAATAGCCTTGTCCCCCCTATAAACAAACACTCCTTGATCGTCCACCGATAGTTCTTCCCTGACTTCATAGTACGTTCTTAGATTTTCACTGAGGCGCTTCTTCTCTGGCCATCCTTGTACTATGCAAAGTTTTCCTTCCTGTATGGCTGGGTCCTCATTGTATGCTTCTTTCCACTCCTGGTTGCTGATGACCTTCTCCTGGTCATCCATCAGGGCCACCATCTCTTCCTCGCCAGCCTGGCCATCTCCTTCGGGTTCCATGGCCGCCGCCCTGCTTAGATAATCTGCTACTTTGTTCCGACTGCCAGGGATGTGCTCCACATCATATCTAAATTCCAGTAGCTTTAATGTCATTTTTGAGATCCTGGGGGTGGCACTCGCGTGCCCACTGGAGGTTAAGACCTTTACTAAGGGTTTGTGATCTGTCTTTAACTGAAACCATGTGCCCCACAAGAATTGTCTGAATCTTGTCATTGCCCACACTACAGCGAGCATCTCCTTTTCAATGACACTGTATTTTCTTTCTGTGTCGCTCAATGTGCGAGACGCAAAACTTAGCGTGTCCATCACCCCTTGTCCCCAATCTTGCATCAACACCGCGCCCAAGCCTTTATCGCTGGCGTCCGTTGTGAGCACAGTTTTTCCATGAGGATCATATCCTTGCAAGGGTATTGCTCCTGCCACATCTTTCTTTATGCTCTCAAATTCCCCTTGTGCTTCCTCAGTCCAGCAGAACACTGAGCTCTCTCTTGTTAACTTCCTCATGTGGTGCGTCTTTGTTGCGAAATGCTGCACAAATTTACTATAGTATTCGGCCATTCCTAAGAAAGACCTGACGTCTTCTTTGTTGGTGGGTGGTGGTGCATCGTAGATCGCCTTCACATTGTCTGCCTTGGGGGTGATCCCTTGCACTCCGATTTCATGGCCTAAGTAGGTCACTGATTCCATGCCCAGGCGGCACTTCTCCCACTCCGCCGTGAGGCCTTTCTCTTCTAACACTCTTAGCACTTTGGTCAGTTTGGCGTCGTGGTCTAGTTTGTCTCGTCCCATCACTAGGATATCATCCTGGAAATATTGGATGCCGTCCATATTCTTAAACAGCTGGTGCATCAATTTCTGAAACACCGCCGCCGCCGATGCTAGTCCAAATGGCATGCGTCGAAATTGGTAGCACCCGAAGGGGGTAATGAATGAAGTCAACCTCCTGCTCTCCGGGTGTAGTGCGATTTGATGGTATGCTGAGGTCAAATCAATGGTAGAGTACCACTTGACCCCTCTCGTCTTGGCCAACATCTCTTCGATTCTTGGTAAGGGAAACTTCTCTACCACGATATTCTTTTTTAGCTCGCGTAGGTCCACGCATAGCCTGACCTTCCCGTTGGGTTTCATGACCACTACCAATGGCGCCAGCCACTCGGCGCACGTGATTGGTTCAATGATTCCTCTTCTCTCTAATCCTTGCAATTTTTCTTGTACCGCCTCTCTCACTGCAAGAGGTACATTTCTCACCTTGTGAGACACCGTTATGGCGCCTGCCTTGAGGACGATTCTGTGTGCGAACTTCTCGAGTTTTCCCACCGTACCTCCAAATACCTTGGGGTACTCTTCCTTCCACTTGTCCAGGTTTGGCCACACCTCCGGCTCGGTGAGGAGGATCTGCTCCTTACCTCCAGGGTCCAGTTTGATGCCCAGGTCGCCCTGGTCTAACCATCCTAGTATCGATGGTCCCCTTTCGGATATGTACAATTTGCAGTTGGCGGTGCGTCCGCTGAATTCAAATTTTAATGGACGGAATCCCAACATGGGTATGCGATCTCCGTTGTACGTGACCGGCCTTATGTCTAGCCTCTCCAGGTCTGGGCCCAAATGTGGCTTGAAGGTTTCATCCCACACCGCTTTCTGGACTATGGTATAGGGCGATCCAGTATCCGCCACTATACTTATCGGCACTCCTCCAATCGTCATATCCAGCACTGGTTTGGTTGACCTTTTGCTGTCTACGCTCAATACCTGGTCGTAGATGCAGAGTACAGTGTCTTCCTCTTCCTGGTCATTCTCCTTCCTGTCCTCCTGTCCTTGGTCGATGTACTTAACCACGCTTCTGGGGGACTTCCTGCGGCACACTTTCTCGTAATGCCCTACGATTCCACAGTACATACATTTGGCGCGAAACGCCGGACACTTCCTGTCGTGGGCTTCATGTGCCCAACTTCCGCATCTGTAGCAAGTTTTCTTGTTGTTCCCCGCCTGTTTTCCTGGTGGTCCCGGATTCCCTTGCCACCTATTCGGTCCCTTTGGCGTGGCCCCCCTGCTTCTGCTGTCTTTGCGGGGCTCCTCGTCTCCTATCCTGTTCACCATCGGGGCTTGCTGCGGTCTCTCTTTTTGCCGCCTCCGCACATCTTCGCGCCATTTCCGCTCTCTTGACAACTATCATTACTTCCTGCAGTGTGACGTCCCCGCTGGCCCACAGCTTGTCCTGCACCGCGGTGCTCGTGGTGTGCATCACAATCTGATCCTTGATGAATTCATCCTGGAACGTGTCGTATTTACTCGTGGATGCCAACTTCCTTAACGCCGTCACATACTCTTCCACCGACTCCCCTGGTTGTTGCTTTCTCTGCTGAAAGTTGTATCTGTCGATTGAAACACAAACCACCGGTTTGTAATGTTCATTCAATTCCTCAATTGCGTGGGCATACACGTTGTCATCTGTACTCCCTCGTTGTTTGGGTATCAGATTCTTGAAAATCCTGAGCCCCTCCGGGCCTAGATTATGTAACAATATACGCCTCTTCCTTTGACTTGAGAACTTCTCCTCGTTCTCGTCTTCTAACACCTCAATGAAGTTGTCGATATAGTCTCTCCAGTCCACCCACCTCATGAGTGGTTCTCCTGGCTTAGGTAAAAATTGCACAGGGGCCGTCGCCGATGCTGTTTGTGCACACATCCTTTTGCGCTTTACTGTGGGTGGGGTGCCGCTGTGGCTTTTGGGGTTGCCTGGTGCACTGTCTTCCTCTAGCTTCTCTATTTTCTGCTGGGGGGTCTCTGTGTCTGCCCCTTTGCTCTTCCCAAAGGTCGCCAGTGCTCCTGCCCTTGATCGGTTGGTGTAGTGGGTTGTCTAGGGTCGTCTGCCCCTCTGCACGCTCTTACGTTGCTTCCCCGATGCTCCCACTGACTCTCCCTATGTGCCTGTAGGCTCTGCCGCGCTCTCTGGTGTCCACTTGCCTGTATGTGGTAGCTGCTCACAGGCAGATGACTCATGTGGTGCGTCTGGCTCTTGATTTCTGGCTGTGGCCTGACTGCTGTCCTGTTCGTTCTTTTTTTTCCGTTTTTTTTTTTCTTCTTAGGTCCTCATCTCGACCTCATCGCCATTGTAAAGAGGTTAGGCCCCCTATGAATGACAGGACACAGTGGTGGAGCGGTACGCCGTCTTTATTAACTATATGCTCAAGAGAGCGCCGAGCCGGTGCGACTGTGCTCCCGGGGCTCGCGCCGTTTCTCCTGCCTTGCGCGCGCATCCTAAAGATGGCCGCCGGCACGCCGCGTCGTGACGCAACGTGCATTCACTAGAACGTAAACTCTACACATTTTTCATTATTCAGAAGGATGAGGAAGTGTGCCTCAATGCCTCAACCTGAACTCCAGTCTATTATTGAGCAGATACTGTGATTTCAGGCGGAATGGCTGGCCAGGTGAAGGTAGATGGACCTGGAAGTAGTATAGTACTGAGGGTGTCCCTCTGTGCCTCTTTTCTGAACTCCCATCACACCTTTGGCATTGCAGAAGGGATGGAAGTGCTTGCACGACCCACTCTAAGATGCATATTGTGTGTGTGCAAAGTCTGAATCAGTTTAATGCACACAGGATTTTGCTTTATTGTCCTGGGGTGGGACCCCAAGCCAAAGAGCCACCCTATTTTACCTTGTGCCATATTAGGGATGCAGGCTCACAGACAAAAAGAACCTTGAGGGACACACTAACGGCATCACATTGGATGTGGGACACAGTCAGATTGACATTTATATGGAATATAAAATATGATTTAACTCCAAATCCCTTATACTTCTCTGTTGCCAAAGTGGTGGTTTGAGTATCTCAACCTGAGACATTGACAGTGAAAGATATGAAGGACAATTCACCTGGTAATATACCCAAACAAACTTGCACAGCATTTTTTCCCCAAGATCACGAGCTTGACCAGATGGCAAAATATATCTACTTTCATGAACTGAAATTCTGATATCATAGATTCTGCTGTGCGTGCCCATGTTTCAGGATCTCATGCCATGGATGTTCAGAGTATGGCAAGAATTAGCGCCATCCTTGCGACGGAGGGGAACCCCTGGGCCCTAATGGGCTCCCTGTTGAAATATTCCAAAGTCAGTCTGCTATCTTAACTCAACCCCTATTAGTCCTTAATGTGGAGGCCAAAGAGAGGGTCCGCCTCCCAAATGAGCTGAAAAGCCACATATAGTAGTCATCCCTAAATCAGACCACCCCCTCCAGAGAGGTGCAGCTCGTACAGACCTTTAAAAGTGATACACTCTGAAACTATGATACTAGAAAAGGTCCTTATGATGCATCTTGGCCCAGTTATTATGGAACTCGTTCATAAAGACCAGAGAGGCTTTATGCCCTATAGTTAGAAGCAACACAATATTCGGCAACTGCACAGTGCCCTGGCACTGGTTGATCGCCTGAGAAGGCTGCTTGCAATATCACAGGTCAATATTGAAAAGGCATTTAAATGCATCTCTAGGCATATGTGTTTACCTTGCTTGAATACTTTGGATTCGGGTCTCACAATTTTTCTTATCTCAAGCTCCTTTCTGGTAGCCAAACGGCCTGAGTCTGGGTAGGAGGTGCTTTATATGCACCACTGGCACTGCGGAGGGGGACGCAACAGGCGTGATTTGCGCCTGATGGGTGCCCTTATGATAGAGCCTTTGGCCCACATTATATGGCCTGACCCTGAGACAGAGGAATTGTGTTGGCCCGAGACCGGTGAAGACAGGATCTCAATATCCGCAGATGACCTTATGATATACCTTGGCCACCCGCATATTACTGGGCCCAGGATCATGCAGCTCCTCAGCAAGTTCGGGAGTTACTCGGGGCTCTGTGGAAACTGGGCAAAAAAACCTGTTTCTGGTTAGACTAAAGGGCATGATGGAACATTGGGCATGAGACATTGGCCTCACACTGATGATGGCAGGAATCCTATATCTGGGAGTGGATGTGCGGACAACTGAGCTTCAATTCAGGGTAGACACTCTCATCCCTCAGCTCACGTGACACAGACTAACCTTCAACTCTTAACCATTATAGTGGGAGTGGCCACGCTGAAGATAGTCACTCTCCCGGGGCTACTATGCGCTTTGCAAAACTATGCCTACTATATACCAAACTCGGCATTTGTGACATTTTCTTCTGCTCTTGTGGCATTCATCTGGGAGTGAGAGAGAGAGCATAAGGAATACAGAGAAAGGTAAGTAGATAGAAATAGGACAGGCGAGGGCAAGAGAGTGCAATGTGGAATAAAGACGTTAAAATGCAAAAAAAGGGCAGGCTATTGACTAGTGGCTTTTTATGTGATGAATACAATGACAGCAAAAGGTGAGGCCCACTTTATGACCATTGGATTCGAATGCAGGCTGCAAAACTGCTGTACACAAACGCACTAACCAGTGCCTTTCCCCTCACTAATTAGCATTGGTTGGGTACTTTGAAATTTTTGGGTTGAAGCCTACTAGACACTACTCAGCTGTCTGGTTTGCTAAAGACATCTTGGGCACATTCAAAAAGCTGACCTAGGAATGCATTCTGTCCCTTGTTGATTAATTGGCTTTGTGGTTTGTAACTAACATGTTCTGGCTTTATTTATTTTAGGCTGTCTAGCTTGAGTTAGTCCCTTCTATTGCCCAAACCTTGTTTACTGTATTTTTCTAAAAACCTGCTTTCTGTAAACAGGCCTTTAAATCGTGTTCATTTCTTGTCACATTTACTGTGCATTCAAAGACAGAGATAAAATGTCAAGCTGTCTTCCAAGGGTGCCTGGTGTTTACTTTTCTTTCTCTGACTTTAAAGTGAGAGAATTCATGTGACAATCCTGTTGAATACTCATATAAAAGAAGAGGGTGTAGGATGTTTTTTTTATAGCATACAACAAAAACATTAACTGTGCTGATGTTTAAGAATATATCAGAATTATTACAAATGAAGCTAATTTTTTGTAATTCTGAAGTGTGGTGGAAATTAATTGAATATGATCTTATTCTTCAATAAAGCTCTCTTAAACTTAAAAAACCCATCAGTGCAATCGGTAAAACCTAATTTAATTGCAAAAGTAATGGTCATTTCAATTGAAAATTTGTTGTCTGTAATGGCAGTTTGTTACCAAACCATGCACACTCCACACTACGCCGCTCTTCTCCACTCTATGGCCTCCACTCTATGCCATGCCACTCCATTCTACGACACTCCACTCTACAGCATGCCACTCCACTCTGGGCCCCTCCACTCTAAAACACTTTGCACCACTCAGCTCCACGCCACTCCAATCTACACCACTCACTCCATGAGACAACATGCCACTCCACTCGACACCCCTTCACTTCACACCACTTACCCCACTCCACTCTTCCCCTCTCCAATTTATCCCACTCTACTCCAATGTACCCCAATCAACCCCACTCCACTTCACTCTAATCTATCCCAATCTACTCCACTCCAATGTATCCCACTCCGCTCTACCCAACCTACCCCAGTCTATCCCCAATCAACCCCACTCCACTTCACTCTAATCTATCCCAATCTACTCCACTCCAATGTATCCCACTCCGCTCTACCCAACCTACCCCAGTCTATCCCCAATCCACCCCACTCCAGTCTACCCCGCCGCACTCCAATCTACCCCACTTCAATCCAAGCCACTCTACCCCAATCTACCCCACTCCACTCCAATCTACCCCACTCCAATCTACTCTACCCCAAGCTACCCCACTTCACTCAAATCTACCCCATTCCACTCCAAACTACTCCACCCCACTCAATCTAACCCTCTCAATCCCACCCTACTCCAATCTACCACACTCCACATTACACTAAATGTGTGAAAGGTTTCATATTTAATACAGAGGGAGAGGTGTGGCGCAGCGGCCAGGGCTGCAGGCCCCGGCGCACGGGGCTCATGGTTCGATCCCCGGCACCGGTGGCAGCTCAGCCCAGCACCATGTGACTCTGGGCAATAGCTTGCTTATTCTCCCCGACGGCCCACAGCGCCTTGAGACCCCTATGGGTGATTAGTTTTGCGCTTTACAAATACCGGGTTATTATACAAGTAGGAGCCAAAATCAGAGAATCGTACTAGGACAAAGCAGACGGATTTCATGTTATGGTTCATGATAGGTATATGAGGAGGGCTGAGTTACTGTGAGCCTATTTTCTGCCCTCTGACCCTCTACTTGTATGTACAACCCGGAAACAACAACAGTTTTAATTAAACTGTCATTTTACACACCTTCCAAAGCTCCTCAAGAAAGCATTTCTGCAATTCTCCTTGCGATAAGGGATTGCCCGCCATGTGCTACAGAAAGAGCCTGGCACTATACCAAGGAGTATGCACAGAACATGCATTACATGTCTCTAAAATTGACCCTTGGGTCTCAAGCATAGGGTGCTCTTCAGTTCCCCGTTCCAAGCACAGGAAGGCATGTGCTTTGGCAAATGGGGCCCTGGGATGAGTGTTTTGGGCGAGGGGTGGAGTCCAGTCAGCCCATGGGTAGGGATTGGTGAAAGGGGAGGCAGGGGTGGGGTTTGAACTGAGGATAGGATGTTGGGGCAGACTCTATGTTCTGTCATCAGAACTAGAGGTAGTAACTGAAGTCTGTATGGTAGGATGCCACAGTGCTTAATTTGAGCCAGTGGTTTCCGATGCTCAGTACTGGTACTTACTTGTCAACACTGGCACTTATGACAGTCTACCACATGGTGGCATGTTTGGCTAATTTAGAGATTAGCACAACTACTGCTGTTTATTAAATCAATATTCATTAAAAATTACTAATAGCTACCGCCTAAGCCTTTCTTATAGCTTTGGGGGTCTGGAATAGTGTGAACTGTCACACTTTTAGTAGTGTGATGGTTAGTAGTAGTGTTGGTACTGTCATTGGCAACGCTGGCAAGGCCAATTGTGGTGCACGCTGGCACCTATTTTATTACAAATTAAGCGCTGAAGGCACCTTCCTCCCTCCCTATTTTTTTGTGGGCCTTATTAAAGAGTGGATCCATGGCCTTCATGGCATTGGTTTGCATTGTTTGGCAGGGTCAATAGTATGGAGGTGCAATAGTATGATTTGACTTACTTGGTATCTGTGGAGGAGGGTTTAAGGGGTATGTGATGTGGCTGTTAGTGGAATTCTGGGTACAGCAGACTGGCTGTGTGCTTTTTGGGCTATTTTATTTTTATAGAGCAGGTTATGTCTTGTGTGTTGCTTTGCTTTTCCAATAGTAGGACAGATTCTGTGAGGAGAGTGCAGGAGGAAAGGTAGGGGAAAGAATATAGATTGACGGTGAAGTTGTTGCAGGGTGGACGACTCCAGACCAGTGGGGCTCTGGTCAGTGACTAAGGAGGTTAAACAAGAGAGGTGAGACAGCGTCTACATGGCTCACTTCGGGATGGTACAGGAGCAAGTAGGATAAGGTTTGTATGAGGTTGGATTTTTCAGGGGCTATACTGGGAGGTTTAATGTGGGTTTGATAGGTACAGGTTATTGTATTAGTGAGGTCAAATGTATAGTCTGAAAAGTGATGCAGCACAATTTTCTATACCTTCAGGCTGTGGTGTAGTCGTCAAACTGACTGCGCCACAGGTCATATGGACCTTTAGATATCGACAATGTGTATTCTGGGAGCAAACATCAGTGCAACCAATCAAATTGCAGTGAAAATTTGGCTCCACAAGAACGACAGAAAGGATGGTTTCCAAACCCTGAAGGGTTATTAACAAATTAGTCAAAGTTACAGGCTTTATTCATTAAATTGGTCAATTATCAATTCCATCATATAATTCAATAACCAATCCAAACAGAATAATATCAAGCAAATAGAAACATAAATCATTTAAAGAGTGAAAAATGCAAAGCAGAGAAAGTGTGAGTAGCATAAAGGAAAATTCCATCAACTAAATAAAGTAAGAGTAAAAAAGAGGAAATCCTAAACAGAATGTGTGGGTCTGATGTGAACTAAATTAAGGTCCAGGACAAAGGCGTTGAAGAGTCTAACTCAAGAACCAGGAATATGGAGTTTTTATTTATTTAAGCGATTTGTAGAGCACGCAAATACCCTTGGGTGTTAGGGAAAGGTCTTCCCTCAGCAAAGTCAGAATAGGATGTCCTAAAAACTATTCTATGACACAAATTAAGTACATTGCATTTTCTATCCAGAATTTCTTCCTTTCAACTCCTTTGAACTCTGACCAATCAGGTTATGCCGTCTCCTTGGAAAAGGTAAACTCCACTACTTCCCATCATCGAATAAAAGGCAGACACAGCTGCACGGCCTTGGATGTATCAGCAATCCGGACTGTATCATACAGGAGGACCTTTCTCATCCCCACGCCCTGTATAAATCACAACTTCCAATTAATCCTTATCTATTCTAACATTTCTATGAGCTTCTCTTCTAATTAACAAAGGTAATTTTTTTTCCTGCAACAAAAAGGAAAACATGAAATCAAATTTCGAAATCAACAATATGTTTAACAATAAAAGACTTTTGAAAACCGAGGCCTACTCAGTTAGGCCAACACTGAGAAATACATTTGGTTAAATATGAATATAATATAACTAATGATTATATTTCGATTACACAAAATGTGACTTCTTTTTACATACCTGGACACACATTAACATACTGATTAACATATGATTAGTAAAGATTATAAGCATAAAATTCTGCCTCTCCAAAGGCTTATTCATGTGGCCTTAATTTGAGCCAGTGGTTGCAGGTGGGGCCCATAGGCACTCATTTTTGGGGAACTGCATTTATGTTTCTTCATCAGTCTTTAACCCAGAGCAAGAGAGAGAAAACACACAGGTGGGAAAGGAAGGAGGAAGAGAAAGGTGAAGAAAAACATGCAAAGGGAGAATGCAGTGATGTGAAAGGACCCACAAGAGTGAGAGAAAGAGGCAGGGAGTGTCTGAAGGTGGAATCAAGAGCTGGCAGCCTTGGTATTCGGCACCTCTAATATCTAAGCAAAACTTTGGGCCCAGGCACTTATTTTATAAATTAAGCACTGGCAGACCTCTTCTAATAAAGCAGTCTTTTTTACATTAAGTATGGGTTGAGTAATTACTGCACTCTTTTACCTATTATGGATACTTTTGTTATTATGCCTAGACATGCATGGTAAAAGCAGTAACATGAATTTGTATCTGGAACAAAGGATTGAAAAATAATTTTACCTGCAATATTTCTATATTCATCCTGTTAAAAAATTCTTGAATATATTTTTTTTGTATAAACTAGTGCACTCTTTTATTTATCAGAATATAAGATATTTTGAAGTTCTGCTGCATGAATGGCTCCTTTAATTGTTTGTTTCTCCCAGGCAAGCCGAACAATGGTGACAGCCTGAAAAACGTTTCGTTTACTAAGACTGCGCTTTGACATTTAAAAAAATTGTGAGATTGCCTTTATTGCTTTTTAATCTGCTGATGAATGTGTGAATTTGCAGAAGCTAGTCAACTGTTTTTGATATAGACTCAAGAGTAGATAACTTCTACAATGTGATCATGAAATGTTTTTTAACCATATCATCACTTGTAGACAAATAACATTAAATCACGTTTAGATCTTTTTGCCTACACAGTCAGGCCTCCGTCACCTTTTTCTTCTATAGCCTTTTGAGTTTATCTATTACAAACATACAACACATATTGGCAAAGTCAAGAGTTCTTGACAAATCAACATACATTAAATCAATAATTTCAAAATATCAACAGATCACTACTTCCAAACCAGTAATTTTGAGCCTCATGTATAAAGCCATTTTCAATGGCAAAGCCTGTGACTCTCAAAACCACAGGATTTGCAACCACAAATGGACTTATTTTTATTTACAAAAGCCCTTTTACACGTTAGAAAATTATTACGAAAATAAACGACTTTTGCTATATGTCTATTGGTAATCAATACTACTCTCTCTGTACCAATGTGGAAAATGTAATACACAGATTTAAAAATAAATAAAAGGATTTTTGAGATCTTTTACGAATCCCCAAATAGGAGGGGTATAAAAGGGCTGTGACCCTCTTATTTCCAATTCAGAAAGGAATTTATCAATGGTTTACGACTGCAACTGTAGTCCCAAATAATTGATAAGATATTGACACCTGGTTTTGGCTGGTAACTGATTCACAAAGGGGATGGGGTTAGGACCCCTTCCCCCTTGGGGATAGGGTTCACCTCGAAGTTATCCAGAATGGAAAATATTTTTTTTAAAGAAGTGCGTGTTGCTTAATGAAACCAGAGCTAAATATTTAAAAAAATAGTTTGCCATTTTGGAGTGCAGTCAAAGTCAAAGTCAAAAGATACTTTATTCGGTTTAAATCACAAAAACCATAAAAGTGTACAAGCATTAAAAAGGTCCACAGGTCACCAGGCTGCATAATATATGATAAAATACAACATATATAAAAAACAGGGAGTGCCCAATAAGATATGCAGTACATGGTGGCAAGAGTTTAAAAACAACAACATAAACATTGATCACCTAATTGAAGAATTCATACAGTGGTTAACATTTATGGAAAATCAACTAGGACCAAGCGATCTTTTTGCCAAGTCTCACTGCTATGGTTAAAAATGTTGCCACGTTAAAGATTTCCCATATTTCTGTCAAAAGTTGAAGGTACAACAAAGCTGGCTTCACTTGCCTAAAGCCTTTTCCTTTTAACAATGGTATAATAAATTTTGATCTAATGCCCTTAAAGTGATCACAGAAAAACAAAAAGTGAGCAGTGTCCATAATTGAACAGCCGTCGCATTTGCATAAATCTAAGTCCGTGCTCCTGGTCCAGACAGGGCGGCCAAAAATTAGAAGGTGAATTTTATTCAATCAGAACCTCGTTAGCAAGTACCTATGATTGGCATCATTTACAACTTTAAGGTACAGTTCCGGTTCAGAGCCAGAGGAAACGATCAGCTGATGAGTCCTGACAGAGGGCTTTAACAGCTCCCTGCCCTCTCTGTCCATTCCTCTATTCAGCAAAAAAGTGTTTTTTGCCCATTTCAAGTCTCCTTTCACCAAACTAGAGGGTTTATCGAACAATTCGGGCCGGCCCAGCTTTTCGCACATTTGTTGCACATATTTCAACCAGGGAATCTTTTCCCAGTGATCTAGCAATAAACAATCTTTTAAAATGTCATGGTTCACTTCAAGCTCTGGGTTTAACCAGACTGCCAACCATTTTAGTAGGGGGGCCATGGCAATTTTATCCTCCAAGTAACCCACGCCGCATTCCTGATGAACTATGAAGCTTGCAGTGGATCTTGGGAGGGAAAGAAGTGTTTTTAAAAAATTGTCCTGTGTGACCTGAAGCGATGTAACTGGCCTAAAACCCCACAAATCGGCCCCATACATGGCGATGGCGGTACATTTGGCAGCATATACTTTTAGTACTGCCTCGATGGGCTTCACCCCTAGTTTACGGGAGAAGCTCAGCACCGCCGAGATCGAGCGTGCCAAGGCTGTTCTTTTCTCTACCATTTGAGGAAACCACGTGGAGCCTTCATCAAAGACAACCCCCAAGTTGGGAAATCTGGGAACTCGTGATAGCTTGTGTCTATTACAAAATAATGACATCACATTTTTTTTAGTCTTCGCTTTGTGGCCCACTACCATAACATGAGATTTGCCAAAATTAACACTTAAATCAAGATTATTCATAAAAACATAAAAAGAGTTCAACAGGCATTGGAGTCCTACTGCAGTTCTAGCTAGGAGGGCAGCGTCATCCGCGTACAGTAGGGCCGGCAGTAAATATTTCCTTGCCTTCGGGATATCCTTGCAAGCAGCGCCCAAAACTTTACCTAGGTCATTAATATATAGTGTAAAGAGCAGGGGAGCAAGAATGCAACCCTGCCTCACGCCATTAATGATGCAAATTTTTTCTGTGCAGTTCCCCTTTCTATCATAACGGACCATTGCTGTAAGGTCCCTATGGAGGTCTGCTAGGAAATACACTATGTTAGGGTCTATTCCGATGTTAAGGAGCTGGCCCCACAATTTGGATCTGTTTACTCGGTCGAATGCCGAGGACAGATCCATAAAAGCAATAAACAATGACCCTTGCTTAGCTAAGGTGTACTTCCCGATAAGCAATTGTAGGTTTAGGCTTTGGTCAATAGTACTGCGCCCCTTTCGAAAACCCTACTGTAGAGGGGAAAGTGTATTAGTCTCCTCTAACCAGTTAGTCAATTTACCTAAAACCACTCTCCCTAAAACCTTGACTGCAGAATCAATGAGGGATATGGGTCGGTAATTGCCAGGATCCCCCCGGTCCCCTTTTTTGTAAATGGGTACAATGACCGACTGTGTCCATGACTCAGGAATGCCTGTCTTAGAAACTCTATTAAAAACATTGGCTAAAACTTTGGACCAAAATAAAATATCGACTTTAAAAAGATCAGAGGGAACGCCATCTGGTCCAGGAGCTTTATTGCTGGTCATCATACCGATGGCCACTGCCACCTTCTCCTCATTCACAATTAAGGTATAAGGCGATTGAGGGAAGGCAGTCATACCTTCTGCCGCCATAGTCTCTTTTTCATAAACAGACCTAAAGTGCAAGTGCCATCGATCTTCTTGGATTCCACAGTCCAGTTCATTATTACTGGAATCCGAGAAATAAGGTTGGTTGACCACCGCCCAGAACTTGGCGCTGCTTTTTTAGACATCTATTGAGGTCAGATCAGCCCAGGCGTCCTCTCTAATTTCACGCCGCCTTCTTTCGATTGAGGTCTTGTATTCTTTCCTGAGGGTGGCCACGAGCCGTTTGTCTACTGGGTTGGACTTAAGTGCAACCTTAAGTTTATGGTTGGCCGCTGAGCAGTTTTTGTCAAACCAACCTTCCTTCCCTTGTGTTCTACCTTTACCCTGACGAGTCAGGTTGGAGAAAATGTCGAGGCAAACCTTTTTATACGCCTCCATTACTTCACTGTCCCCAGCCTGATCATCCATACACAGCATTAGGTCGTCCCTGCTACTAAGACATAGGTTACGAAAAAATTCTTCTGGAATTAGCTTGCACCATTTAATCCTGCGTGCTTGGTCTGTCAACCGCATATCATGTTTCTCTACCAGGTTTGGGCAACTATCCTTGATGACAAATATGTTCTTTGCTTTTAATACAACAGGATTATGATCGCTAAAGTGGGACCCTAGAACTGAGTAGCTACTGATTTGGACTCCACAAGTACTACTGAGGAATATGTAATCAATCACGGAGCCACTGCCATGACCTATAAACGTGGGGATATCCCCCTCGCACCCATTTGGCAAAACAAACCCATTTTCGCCCAACATTATTTCCAAAAAAATACCCTGCTCTGAATGTTCAAAGTGGGTATTTTCTTCATCCGGGATACCAAACAACACGTTGGGGGGGCATTTATCCTGACAACCGTGAATATTGAAGTCTCCCATCAACAAGATGGCACAATCATGCTCTGCAGACTCTTTAAAATCAACCAAAAAAGCACTTAACATCATCAAGTTACTAACTGGGCTGTCCCTGTCAAATGAATTATAAATATTTATGACCAAACATTATGGTAACTCCTATAAGTGATTAAAACAGCAAGACAATAAGGGCAGCCAGTGGCTAATTGTGTGTATGTCCCAGGAATTTTAGCAGAAATCAGGGTTACCAGACCCCCCCTAGCTCGCCCCCTCGTTGACCCAACAGCCGGTATAGAGAAAGTAGTAAACCCATCCACAGTCAATAAATTTTGGGTGTCCCAGGTCTCCTGCATAGCTATTAAGTCAAATGTAAATGTAAATAAATGTAAATGTACAGGAATTTATATAGCGCAAATCACCAAGCGGTTTCTAAGCACTAGCTTAGGGAACCCGTCCTGGTATTCCCCTGTGAGATAACCCCGGCAGGGTAACCGCAAGGTGAAAGCCAGGCATCCCGCCGCGAGGGGCCGTTGTGGAGATTAAGCAAGCTATTGCCCAGAGTCGCAGAGTGTGAACCCGTGAATCGAGTAGGCACCGGAGCGAGAATTGTCGAGTCCATGGACATTTTAGGACTCAAGACCCCGCCGAGCCGGGAATTGAACCCTGGTCCCGGGCTGACCTCTGCTTCCAGGTCTGCCTCCTCTAACCAGTGAGCCACACTTCTCCACTGTCCATAGAACCTATGAGGTCCCGCCAGATCGGATCATCCACTTTGTTTTTGAGACCCGCGATGTTCCATGTTGCCATAGTAATGTCCTGGCCACCCCAAGCCTCATCTGTTTTTGTTTGCAATGGAGCCCCACCTTCCGCGCCGTTGCCATGAATGGGAATTGGGTTTAACATCTGCCCATCCAGGATGCTATTTTCCTTTTGCAGAAGGGTGGGGGAGTTGTTGGTGGACCTCTGTCTAACTGATAAAACCTGTGTTTGTCAGTCAACCCAATCCAGGGTTGATAGACAATCATAACGATTAGCAATTGGGAAGTTGAAATGGTTATCATATCCGTTAGCAGGCTGATGGTAATGAAATGGGTGACTGTTATAAGGCCCTGCAGCAAACCCCCCTTGAAACGGTCTTCCTCTTCTTCTCCTAACCGGGTTCCATCCCTCATCGCCACCCTCGTCCCGGCCCGGAGGGTGCACCTCCCATGGGGGGTTAATCCTCTGAGTTGCTTTTTGCTCATGTGGGCCCCTTAACCAACTCCATCTATTATCTGATTGGTTCCCGGGTAGGTAGAAATAGGAGAGGGGCCTAGCAATAACAGTGCTTGCATGATATCCAGAGGATCCTCTACATATATATTCTACCACCTGTGTGTTCTCAAAAGTGACCACCACGCAATCCCCTTGTAAGTTTTTTCTATTCCCTCCCACCCATGGGGTTCTCTCCACCATTAGAATGTTACTTGGCATATTTGGCGGTAAGGGATGGTTTTTTGAGAGCCAATGGCACACTTTATTTTTTAGGGCCTGATGGGATTCTATATCAGAAGATGAAATTTCAGTGACACCAGTAAGAATCACTACGTAGGGGCAGGCATCTGGGGGAAGATGGATATTTCTACGGGCCGTTGCCTTAATTCTAGGGGTCGGGTCAAGGTTTGAGGTCGGCAGGGTAGGATCATTTGATTTGACTTGGGGAATTGGCTTGGGTTTAATTGAATTCTCGAGTTGTTTTAACTCGGTGGCCTTGAGTTTAGTGCCTTCCAGATTTAAAGTATTACTAGTGTTCTTAAGAACACTATTATTAGCCGCAGCATCACTTTTACCAGCCGAAGATGACTTATTGGCTGTGTTGGCGATGTGGGATGTCTTGGCATTTAAAATAAGGCTTGGGGCACTTATATCCCTATGGATGTTCTTCAAGATGGTTTCTAAGCAGCGTAATCTGACCTCTATGGGTTCGAGTAGGGATTTTAATATGTTCAAAATGTTGTTATTGTTAACCATACTTAACCCACTCCCATCCTGATTATGTTTGGCTAAATTAGTGACTTCTCCACTAAGTTCAAGAATTTCCTCCAGACTTTTATCAATGATAGTATCGTCTGGAAGGCTTAAAGGCAAACCAATGTTTGTCGAGTGCACCCCCCGTGTCGTTTGCACAGACTGCCAAGTTATTATTCACAATTGGCGGGTCTAAGATGGTAATATTTCGATTGTGGGCAGTTTGTGCTTTCTTCCCTTTAACGGTAGTGGGTTTATTTGCCTTTTGTTTAGAGATTGCCCCTTCTTTCAAGCCCCTTTGATATGTGTCACTTGCCCGGAGTGGGTTGTCTAACTCAGTTCTATCTAAGCCACTCTCTGTCAAGTAATTAAGGTTGGGAGTGGCTTCTAGGTCCTGCAGTGAGCTTAAGACTTCAAAATCACCAGTGTCCCCAATATTATGTACCATTGCGAGGGTATTGGGTCGGGACTCAGGGTTAGGCGTACGTGCCTGTGCAATGAGGCCTAGAGAAGATCTCTTGGCCGTAGCTAGATCTTGTGACACCCTCCTGTCCATTAATACTATCCCCTCGTCAATCAATGCGTTGGTACGAACAATAAAGTCATCCAGAGTCCCAGTTAACTTTTTCGCTCCTGCAACAGCCATGCTTCTGGTCTCCCGACAATTCATGACACTCTCCAGTACAAATTTCAGATGACCTCTTATATTAAAAACAGTTAGATGACAGGCCCATGCATTTAATGCTTGACAATAGATGGCAACTAACAACCCAATATACTGTGATGTGATGTTTAGCAGACTTACAGTTTCTATGTCCAATAATCACTTGGGCTGGGGGAAATCGGGCAGAGGTGGCGGCACAGGCCAGGCTCCTCAGGCCTCTGAGGGCCACAGAGGGCCCGCCCTTTGCCCGGGCTTAGCCCCGCGCTTGGTCCCGCGCGCGTCCCGCTACGCGGAGGGGGCGTTGTTGTCATCAGACCCTGTATTTTAACCATGTAATATAAGGTTATCAAATCAGTTCCTATGAACTCTCTTACGTGTAATTTAGTAGCATAGTTAAATTTTGCTTAGTTACAAATCAAATTAATTTTTATGTGAATGCTGAGGCAGGTATCTATTTGAAGTAGTTAGGGATCACACATTTTAATAATATGTTGTTGCTTAAAGCTCCTATGGACTGCTTGGCAACACCTCAGATTTAACCAACCTTATTTATTGTGGGTGTGCAACTGAATCGGTGCCCTGGTAGCTCATTCAACATTTGCGCCAATTTCTGATCTGGTGGCTCTCCTGTTCTCCTCCTCTGACAAGGCAAGGGTCTGGCAAGTTCGTCTGTGGCGTTCTGGCGTCTGTAGTGTCTATGGCGTTCTCCCACAGCTCTCCGGGAGCGCTGCTGTCTTATGCGCCTCCGGACGCCTGTAGCGCGTCACTGCTGGCGCCCCCGCTAAGGCTCCTGGGGGTTGTAGTCCCCCCACTCGGCGGCCGCTCTGGTGGAAAGTGGCGGCGGCGGGGGGGACTCTGCTCCAGCTGCTGCTCTCCTGTTCTCCTCCTCTGACAAGGCAAGGGTCTGGCAAGTTCGTCTGTGGCGTTCTGGCGTCTGTAGCGTCTATGGCGTTCTCCCACAGCTCTCCGGGAGCGCTGCTGTCTTATGCGCCTCTGGACGCCTGTAGCGCGTCACTGCTGGCGCCCCCGCTAAGGCTCCTGGGGGTTGTAGTCCCCCCGCTCGGCGGCCGCTCTGGTGGAAAGTGGCGGCGGCGGGGGGGACTCTGCTCCAGCTGCTGCTCTCCTGTTCTCCTCCTCTGACAAGGCAAGGGTCTGGCAAGTTCGTCTGTGGCGTTCTGGCGTCTGTAGCGTCTATGGCGTTCTCCCACAGCTCTCCGGGAGCGCTGCTGTCTTATGCGCCTCCGGACGCCTGTAGCGCGTCACTGCTGGCGCCCCCGCTAAGGCTCCTGGGGGTTGTAGTCCCCCCGCTCGGCGGCCGCTCTGGTGGAAAGTGGCGGCGGCGGGGGGGACTCTGCTCCAGCTGCTGCTCTCCTGTTCTCCTCCTCTGACAAGGCAAGGGTCTGGCAAGTTCGTCTGTGGCGTTCTGGCGTCTGTAGCGTCTATGGCGTTCTCCCACAGCTCTCCGGGAGCGCTGCTGTCTTATGCGCCTACGGACGCCTGTAGCGCGTCACTGCTGGCGCCCCCGCTAAGGCTCCTGGGGGTTGTAGTCCCCCCGCTCGGCGGCCGCTCTGGTGGAAAGTGGCGGCGGCGGGGGGGACTCTGCTCCAGCTGCTGCTCTCCTGTTCTCCTCCTCTGACAAGGCAAGGGTCTGGCAAGTTCGTCTGTGGCGTTCTGGCGTCTGTAGCGTCTATGGCGTTCTGAGGATTCATGAGGATTGTGGTCTGCAGTCCCTTGCTGGCCACCATCCCTCTGATGGCAGCCAGCAGCAGCAAGTACAAAATGCAACCTGCCTAATTAATATTCATTAGGTACATCATTCTGGTACTCCCTGAGATTCAGTATTTTATTAACAAAACTATTAGTACAGAGGTCAGTTTGCAAAATACTATTCCATCTGGAAATCATTGATGCGCAATTTGCGACCACGTTTTACACATGGAATAACAGTACATCAGACCCTGTATTTTAACCATGTAATATAAGGTTATCAAATCAGTTCCTATGAACTCTCTTACGTGTAATTTAGTAGCATAGTTAAATTTTGCTTAGTTACAAATCAAATTAATTTTTATGTGAATGCTGAGGCAGGTATCTATTTGAAGTAGTTAGGGATCACACATTTTAATAATATGTTGTTGCTTAAAGCTCCTATGGACTGCTTGGCAACACCTCAGATTTAACCAACCTTATTTATTGTGGGTGTGCAACTGAATCGGTGCCCTGGTAGCTCATTCAACATTTGCGCCAATTTCTGATCTGGTGGGCACTTTGAGGTTTGAAAAGGAGTCAGAACTACTTGAGCATCCCCCCCTCTGTTTTAGAGAGGTCACAAAGTTAGTACAGGAATACTTGTTCCCTCATTTGCAAGATTATGTGGCCCGTGCAAATTGGGTAATCCCTTAGCTCGTGAGCCTGTGCCTTATCACTGAACCATTCACACAGGCAAAAAGTCTATAGAGGGAAGGTCTAAATATGCACTCTAGGTAGTAGAACACGTTTAATGCATACACCCATAATAACATTTGGAAGGAGAATGGTGATCTTCCTCTTCCACTAACATATGGCGACTCAGTAGGCAGCAGCCTCCATGGGTAATCTTAGGCACCTTGGCATCCTTCCAAATTAAGGTGAGGAGTGCCTCAGCACAAACATCTATAGTGCACCAGGGGTTGCACTGTCAATATTGATTATCTAGCGCTTTCCTTTGTACAAATTTCGGGGCCCATAAAGTGCAATCAGATTAATCAAATTTCAAAAATGAGGTTGGTCAGCAAGACAATACATAAATACATGTGAAGCATGTTAGGTTCCACTAGATTCTAAAGGCAGAGAATTATTTAGTTTAAAACCAAAAAGGTTTATTTAAGGTTAAAAGTTTACAGAAGGCAAAAATCGGATTAGTATCATTTAATGATCAAAATGTATATGCTCAATTAGTATGCAATTCAAAAAATGAAATAAAAGTCTTATATATCAGATGTTGAAGAGTCAGAGGAAACAAATCAGAGCATAGAAGATCAGTTTTTCGAAGTAAAGTAGGTAGCAAAATCAGAAGCTGTGAATCAAGGCCTGGTGGAAAGGGGCTGGAAAATGTAGTAACTGATTAAAATTGTAAAGAAATGTGTTGACATTTCAGCAATAAATAGAAGTGATTATTTGCACGCCTTCTTTTAAACTGGATCTTCAATTTATGTACATTTCTATCAATTGTTCAAGATTTGATGGTGGTGCATCTAAAGATTCGACGGTCAAGGGTCTAAAGTCAGAAAATTATGACAACTCTCTCCTGTCGGGAGTGATGTTTGCACAAGGTAATGAATTAAAAAAAAACTACAATATAATAAAATGTTCCTTTATAATCAATTTTTTCAGAGTAAATTTCCATAGACTTTATTGGTCACATTTTCCCATTTTATAAAAACTGCTTCTAAGCTCTTTTCTGTACATAATCAATATTTTCTAACATCCACAGTACAGATGCATATTGTGTACTCAATTCATTCTGATCAAATTTCAATCTTAATCTAGAGTTAATGATACTGTTTAAACATAAAGAAGTAAATCTGCTACAAACAATGTATCTTAAAGAAATGTAAACTATGACCCAGACAACTGGTTTTTTTCTGTACATCTTATTTGCAAGCACTGCCTTTTCTATCTGTCCTCCAGGATTGACAATTACTCTAGCAACTTCTTCCCATAATACTTTGCTCTTGTAATGTGATTATTGAATATTTTCCACATTCACGTGTCACAACAATAAAGTCTTTCGACACCTTTCATTGTTGCTTTTCCTTTGTGCCTCTTGACATCTTCTGAAATAAAACAATTTAAATACCATCTCTGATTTAAATCATATGGTTGTATTGTGTTCATCCTTTCTAACCAGAAATTCTCTATTGTTTCATTCTCATCTGGAGACAGCTTTTAGCTGTTAGTCCTTGAAAACCTATTGTGGGCAATACTATTACTTACAGTGGGCTTTGGGCCACCCCATTGTTTAGCACTGATTGCCTTTAGTATCATTCTCATTTGTTGCTTTTTATTCAATGGCTCTCTTTGCGTTTCTTGCCTTTCTGCTTCACCTGGAGCATAGCTTCTCTGCCATCCATGTGAGCGGGTGAGTGGTATCCTTCCACTGCTTACATTCAACTACTTTCATCTTTCTGCTCTTCAAGGGAGTGCATTTGTTTTTTTGCTCTCTCCTTTGTGTGACGCTTCCCACCCAAATTGCACCCCCTGTATCCTCTATGATTTATCAATCATACCCCACTCCAACTCATCCGTTGCTTCTCTCACCTCACAACGCCGGCCATTTTTTATGCTTTTTGAGTTTATTACCCCGCCTCAAACATCCTCGCATCTGCTTCCTCCACTTGCGCCTCCATTTCTCCTCCCCCTTCCCGTACGGTTTGTTTTTGAAAATGTTTTGCTCCACCACATGACCTGTCCTGCCACAGCAGTTGCAGCCTTTTAGAAAAGCCTTTTTTTCATTTTTTTAGGTAGAGCAGGGCAGCTGCACTTAGCTGCAAAGCCGTTCCTTTACCCAAAACACAGATCACTGTAAGATTAGCATCCACCATCTTGGGGCTATAAATTAAAAAACAAAAAATGGTGGCCTTGCCATATGCATGCATGGTGATGCCTGCATGCATATACGTCATCATGCTGGCCCACCATAACATATGTGCACAAGTGTGATAATGCATGCATTCGTAAACATAATTTGGGTTTTTTTCCCCGATAATATACAGCATATGCAAAAAGCATTGGTAATCAATCAATCAATCAATCATGCCATTTGTATAGCGCACTACTCACCCGGGAGGGTCTCAAGGCGCTTGGGGGGAGGGGTATGCTACTGCTCGAACAGCCAGGTCTTGAGTTGTTTCCTGAAGGCGAGATGGTCCTGGGTCAGCCGAAGGTGGATGGGGAGGGAGTTCCAAGTCTTGGCAGCCAGGTAAGAGAAGGATCTTCCTACGGCGGTGGCTCTTCGGATGCGTGGTACGGCTGCGAGGGCGAGGCTGGTGGACCGTAGCTGGCGGGTGGGCGTGTAGAAGGTCAGGCGGTTGTTGAGGTACATGGGGCCCAGGTCGTGGAGAGACTTGTGTGCGTGGGTGAGGAGCCGGAACGTGATCCTCTTGTCGACGGGGAGCCAGTGCAGGTTCCTCAGGTGGCTGGAGATGTGGCTGCGTCGGGGGACATCCAGGATGAGTCGGGCGGAGGCGTTCTGGATGCGCTGGAGTCTTTTCTGTAGCTTGGCTGTGGTTCCGGCGTAGAGGGCGTTTCCGTAGTCCAGTCGGCTGGTGACGAGTGCCTGGGTGACAGTCTTCCTGGTCTCGGTCGGGATCCAGCGGAAGATCTTGCGAAGCATACGCAGGGTGTTGAAGCACGATGAGGAGACGGCGTTGACTTGTCTGGTCATCGAGAGGGAGGGGTCCAGGATGAAGCCCAGGTTGCGTGCGTGGTCGGTTGGCTTGGGTGCGGTGCCCAGGGCTGGGGGCCACCAGGAGTCGTCCCAGGCGGAGGGCGAAGATCCCAGGATGAGGACTTCCGTCTTGTCCGAGTTCAGTTTCAGGCGGCTGTCCTTCATCCACTCGGCGACGTCTTTCATCCCTTCGTGTAGGCAGGTTCTGGCGGTGTCGGGGTCTCTGGTGAGGGAGAGGATCAGCTGGGTGTCGTCGGCGTAAGAGATGATGTTGAGGTTGTGCTGACGTGCGATGGCTGCGAGAGGTTTCATGTAGATGTTGAAGAGGGTGGGGCTGAGTGAAGATCCTTGCGGGACGCCGCAGATGACTTCGGTGGCCTCGGAGCGAAACGGGGGGAGGCGGACTCTTTGTGTTCTTCCGGCGAGGAACGAGATGATCCACTCCAGTGCCTTCTCTTGGATACCGATGTTGCTGAGGCGCTGGACTAGGGTGCGGTGGCAGACCGTGTCGAACGCAGCGGAGAGGTCCAGGAGGATGAGGGCCACTGTTTCCCCCTTGTCGAGCAGGGTCCGGATGTCATCGGTGGCTGCGATGAGGGCGGTCTCGGTGCTGTGGTTGGCTCTGAAGCCGGACTGCGAGGGGTCGAGGGATCCGTTCGTCTCGAGGAAGGCGGTCAGCTGTCTGTTGACGATCTTCTCGATGACTTTAGCAGGAAAAGGGAGGAGCGAGATGGGGCGGAAGTTTTTGAGATCGGTGGGGTCCGCTGTAGATTTCTTCAGGAGGGCGCTGATCTCGGCGTGCTTCCAGCTCTCCGGGAAGGTGGCGGTGTTGAAGGAGGCGTTGATGATGTTCCGGAGTTGGGGTGCGATGGTGGAGTCGGCCTTGTTGAAGACGTGGTGTGGGCAGGGGTCGGTCGGTGATCCGGAGTGGATGGTGTTCATCGTGCGGGCTGTGTCTTCAGTGGTCACCGTGGTCCAGGTGCCAAGGGTGGCGGTGGGGGGCGTTGGTTCGACGGTTGGGTGCGTGGGTGGGGCGCCGAAGCTGTTGTGGATGTCGGCGATCTTGCGGTGGAAGAACGAGGCGAGGGAGTCGCAGAGGTCTTGTGACGGAGTGATGTTGTTGGTGCCGGTGCTGGGGTTGGAGAACTCCTTGACGATAGTGAAGAGCTCTTTGCTGTCGTGGGCGTTGTTGTCCAGTCGTTCCTTCAGGGATTTCTTCTTGGTGGTGCGGATGAGCTGGTGGTGCTTGCGGGTAGCGTGTTTGAGGGCGGTCATGTTGTCGGTGGTCCGGGCGAGGAGCCAGGCTTTCTCGAGGGTGCGGCAGGTCTTCTTGGAGTCCTTGAGGTCGTCGGTGAACCAGGATGCCTTCTTGCTTCTGGGTCTGCTGGGAGGGTTCTTTAGTGGTGCGAGGTCGTCGGCGCAGGCGGTCAGCCACTGTGTGAAGTTGCGGGCTGCTTCGTTGGGGTCCGTTGTGTTGGCGGGTGGGCTCCGGCTGAGGGAGGTGGTGAGCTGGTCTGCGGTGATCTTGCTTCAATTCCTGTGAGGTACCTGTTGCGGGTGGTGGTGGGTCATGGATCTTTTGAAGCTGAAGTGGACGCAGCTGTGGTCGGTCCAGTGGAGTCCGGTGGCGTGGCTGAAGGTGATGTACTTGCTGGAAGAGAAGACGGGATCAAGTGTGTGGCCGGCGTAGTGGGTGGGGGTGTTGACCAGTTGCTTGAGTCCGAGGTTGGCGAGGTTTTCCAGCAGGGCGGTGGTGTGGCGGTCCTTGTTGTTCTCCAGGTGGAAGTTGAGGTCCCCGAGGAGGATGTAGTCGGTGGAGGGGAGGGCGTGCGGGCTGATGAAGTCTGTGATGTCTTCGCTGAATTGTGTGCGTGGTCCCGGGGGTCTGTAGACGAGGGTGCCTCTGAGGGTCGTCTTAGGGTCGGTGTGAATCTGGAAGTGGAGATGTTCGGCTGCGGCGAAGGAGTCGTTGGCGTCGGTCGTGATGCGGATGGTGTTCCTGTGGACGATGGCGATGCCACCTCTGGTCTGGGTGATGCGGTCCCTCCTGATGATCTTGTACCCGTCCGGGATGGCGATGGCGATGTCGGGTGCAGAGGAGGCGTTCATCCAGGTTTCCGTGAGGAAGGCGACGTCCGGTGATGTAGCGTCGAGGAGGTTCCAGAGTTCCACGGCGTGTCTGTGGACGGAGCGGGTGTTGATCAGGATGCACTTGAGGTGGTTGCTGCTGGTGTTTGTCTTGGCGGGTGCGGGGCAGGTTCGGAGGCAGGTGAACTTGCAGGTGCAGCAGGTGAAGGGTCCGGGGGTGCGTCTCAGGGTGGCTCGGCAGCAGGCGTGGGTCTGGCCAGCATTGAGTGCGTTGAGAGTGGCGGCGTCGTAGGTCAGTCGGGTCGTCTTGCCTCGGCAGGGAGGGCCAGGGGTCCTGGCGCTGGGCGCGGGCCAGGCGCGGACGGGCGCAGACGGGCTTACCTTTGGCGCACCTTCGGCGCTCAATCGGCGCTCCCGCTGCGCGCGGTCGCTCTGGGGGCGTCATAAGTAAGGAGCCGGGAGGGAGGAGCAGCTGGGTGGCGGGAGCGGGGCGCCGAATGGAATCACAGGGGGGCGGGGCCGCAGGGAGGCAGCGGCGGGAAATTCCAAGAAGCAGCGGGCAGCGGGAAATTCCCAGGAGCAGCAGGAAATTCCCAGGAGCAGAGGGAAATTCCCATGAGCAGCGAGCGAAGGAATCTGCAGGCAGGAGGCGGCAAAGGCAGGCAGGAGCGGCAGCAGTGAGTGGGGCGACCAAGCCCTGTGGAGGGCTGAGCGGTCACACCGGTAAAGTCAATAGGTCTGCGTTTACAACCAAAAGGAGCTACCTTTTAGCTTTGCGAATGCCTTAAGAGTAAATGCATTTTTTCAGTTTCCCTATCTATATGTATTTTGGATGATAGATGTTATTTGGAACCATAAGTGATTTCAATTTTGTCCTGCTTCTTATTTTTTTTTTAATTACTTTTGTGTATCAGCAATCTGATTTTCTTTTCCTTTCTGTCTATCATAACAACCAATAAGGGCACTTCACACTGTACATACCAAATGTTGTATCTAAGGTACTTATGTATTCATCTTATGTACAATGTATCAACATTTTCTCTCTTGATTGTGGGTGCATAGTTGCGGCAGCTTCAATAATATTGTTAACGTGTATGTGTGATAAACAGAGAAAAGAGAAGCATTGTGTGAGGCCGGTTCTCTGGGGCCAGGCGAAGTTAGGCAATCCTTGTAACAAGCTTTGCTGCTGTTCTTGGAAACAAAGGAAGGAACCTGTTACTGCTGAGAGCTTTCTTAGTTGCCAACTACCTCCTCTTTGGGCTTTGACTTACAAAAGGTAGCAAAGTCAAACAGTCAATGCTTAATCTTGGGGTAGACCTTCTACATCAGGCTAATGTATCACTTGCAGTAAATAGAATCTCCAAGCAGGGTTATCCTTTTTATGAAAGATATAAAATTGCTATGACCATGATGGTAATGTGCCCATTAATTTTAATAGGCGTTTATGGCCTGAACATAATTTTCTTAAGTTACCCTCAAACTGATTTACAATGTAGTTTTCTGCACATAACTATGAATGGGCATAATCACCAGCTGACTGGCGAGTGATACTGTAGGTGTTCGGTTTATGCAGAGTTCCATGTCTGATAGACTTCGCCTTGTGAGGGGTGAGCGGGCCGAATACAGGGATCATGTTGTTTGGAAATTGTCACGCCGTTTCTGTTTATTGTGGAACCCCGAAGCCTGAGCCACATGGGAGCACAGGCATTGTCCAGGAGGTGTGCACTAGCAAGTCCATTGAGTGAGTGATCCATCGGTTAGAGAAGGGGGAAGGCGGCAGCTGCTAAGGGAGCCTCACTCAGTTACTATCATTTGAAGAAAACACGGTGAATGAAGGGAGGGGCCATCAGCCTTGCACCGCAGTCAGGAGCTTGAGGAAGTGGAGTGACGCAGGCATATGGCTCCCACCGTCATTTGAATGCTTCTAGAGATGCATTGAAGCAGGCTGACGGACTGTGGGCCTCTCATAATTATCAAGTGCTGATAAGGGTGCGGTGATGCAGGGTGCAGGCCAACAGGTGTCTCATAATCATCAGGTGCTAACAGAGATGCAGCAAGGCAGGATGCAAGCCCACTGTCCCTCATGACTGTTCAAGCACACTGCCCCTCATGACTGTCCAAGCACACTGCCCCTCATGGCTATCCAAGCACACTGCCCCTCATGACTATCCAAGCCCACTGCCCCTCATGACTGTCCAAGCACACTGCCCCTCATGACTATCCAAGCACACTGCCCCTCATGACTATCCAAGCACACTGCCCCTCATGACTATCCAAGCACACTGCCCCTCATGGCTATCCAAGCACACTGCCCCTCATGACTATCCAAGCACACTGCCCCTCATGACTATCCAAGCCCACTGTCCCTCATGACTGTTCAAGCACACTGCCCCTCATGACTGTCCAAGCACACTGCCCCTCATGGCTATCCAAGCACACTGCCCCTCATGACTATCCAAGCCCACTGCCCCTCATGACTGTCCAAGCACACTGCCCCTCATGACTATCCAAGCACACTGCCCCTCATGACTATCCAAGCACACTGCCCCTCATGGCTATCCAAGCACACTGCCCCTCATGACTATCCAAGCACACTGCCCCTCATGACTATCCAAGCACACCGCCCCTCATGACTGTTCAAGCACACTGCCCCTCATGATTATCCAAGCACACTACCCCTCATGACTGTTCAATCACACTGCCCCTCATTACTGTCCAAATACACTGCCCCTCATGACTATCCAAGCACACTGCCCCGCATGATTATCCAAGCACACTGCCCCTCATGACTATCCAATCACACTGCCCCGCATGACTATCCAAGCACACTGCCCCTCATGACTGTCCAAGCACACTGCCCCTCATGACTATCCAAGCCCACTGCCCCTCATGACTATCCAAGCACACTGCCCCTCATGACTGTTCAAGCACACTGCCCCTCATGACTATCCAAGCACACTGCCCCTCATGACTGTCCAAGCACACTGCCCCTCATGGCTATCCAAGCACACTGCCCTGCATGACTATCCAAGCAAACTGCCCCTCATGACTATCCAAGCACACTGCCCCTCATGACTATCCAAGCCCACTGCCCCTCATGACTGTCCAAGCACACTGCCCCTCATGACTATCCAAGCCCACTGCCCCTCATGACTATCCAAGCCCACTGCCCCTCATGACTGTTCAAGCACACTGCCCCTCATGACTATCCAAGCACACCGCCCCTCATGACTGTTCAAGCACACTGCCCCTCATGATTATCCAAGCACACTGCCCCTCATGACTGTTCAATCACACTGCCCCGCATGACTATCCAAGCACACTGCCCCTCATGACTATCCAAGCACACTGCCCTGCATGACTATCCAAGCAAACTGCCCCTCATGACTATCCAAGCCCACTGCCCCTCATGAGTGTCCAAGCACACTGCCCCTCATGGCTATCCAAGCACACTGCCCTGCATGACTATCCAAGCAAACTGCCCCTCATGACTATCCAAGCCCACTGCCCCTCATGACTATCCAAGCACACTGCCCCTCATGACTGTTCAAGCACACTGCCCCTCATGACTATCCAAGCACACTGCCCCTCATGACTATCCAAGCACACCGCCCCTCATGACTGTTCAAGCACACTGCCCCTCATGACTATCCAAGCACACTGCCCCTCATGGCTATCCAAGCACACTGCCCCTCATGACTATCCAAGCCCACTGCCCCTCATGACTGTTCAAGCACACTGCCCCTCATGACTATCCAAGCACACCGCCCCTCATGACTGTTCAAGCACACTGCCCCTCATGATTATCCAAGCACACTGCCCCTCATGACTGTTCAATCACACTGCCCCGCATGACTATCCAAGCACACCGCCCCGCATGACTATCCAAGCACACTGCCCCTTCATGACTATCCAGGCACACTGCCCCTCATGACTATCCAAGCACACTGCCCCTCATGACTATCCAAGCACACTGCCCCTCATGATTATCCAAGCACACTGCCCCGCATGATTATCCAAGCACACTGCCCCTCATGACTATCCAAGCCCACTGCCCCTCATGACTATCCAAGCCCACTGCCCCTCATGACTGTTCAAGCACACTGCCCCTCATGACTATCCAAGCACACCGCCCCTCATGACTGTTCAAGCACACTGCCCCTCATGATTATCCAAGCACACTGCCCCGCATGAACGTTCAAGCACACTGCCCCTCATGACTATCCAAGCACACTGCCCCTCATGACTATCCAAGCACACTGCCCCTCATGATTATCCAAGCACACTGCCCCTCATGACTGTTCAATCACACTGCCCCGCATGACTATCCAAGCACACTGCCCCTCATGACTATCCAAGCACACTGCCCTGCATGACTATCCAAGCAAACTGCCCCTCATGACTATCCAAGCCCACTGCCCCTCATGACTGTCCAAGCACACTGCCCCTCATGGCTATCCAAGCACACTGCCCTGCATGACTATCCAAGCAAACTGCCCCTCATGACTATCCAAGCCCACTGCCCCTCATGACTATCCAAGCACACTGCCCCTCATGACTGTTCAAGCACACTGCCCCTCATGACTATCCAAGCACACTGCCCCTCATGACTATCCAAGCACACCGCCCCTCATGACTGTTCAAGCACACTGCCCCTCATGACTATCCAAGCACACTGCCCCTCATGGCTATCCAAGCACACTGCCCCTCATGACTGTTCAAGCACACTGCCCCTCATGACTATCCAAGCACACTGCCCCTCATGACTATCCAAGCACACTGCCCCTCATGACTATCCAAGCAAACTGCCCCTCATGACTATCCAAGCCCACTGCCCCTCATGACTATCCAAGCACACTGCCCCTCATGACTGTTCAAGCACACTGCCCCTCATGACTATCCAAGCACACTGCCCCTCATGACTATCCAAGCACACCGCCCCTCATGACTGTTCAAGCACACTGCCCCTCATGACTATCCAAGCACACTGCCCCTCATGGCTATCCAAGCACACTGCCCCTCATGACTGTTCAAGCACACTGCCCCTCATGACTATCCAAGCACACTGCCCCTCATGACTATCCAAGCACACTGCCCCTCATGACTGTTCAAGCACACTGCCCCTCATGACTATCCAAGCACACTGCCCCTCATGACTATCCAAGCACACCGCCCCTCATGACTGTTCAAGCACACCGCCCCGCATGACTATCCAAGCACACTGCCCCTTCATGACTATCCAGGCACACTGCCCCTCATGATTATCCAAGCACACTGCCCCTCATGACTGTTCAAGCACACTGCCCCTCATGATTATCCAAGCACACTGCCACTCATGACTATCCAAGCCCACTGCCCCTCATGACTGTTCAATCACACTGCCCCGCATGACTATCCAAGCACACTGCCCCTCATGACTATCCAAGCAAACTGCCCCTCATGACTATCCAAACACACTGCCCCGCATGACTGTCCAAGCACACTGCCCCTCATGACTATCCAAGCACACTGCCCCTCATGACTATCCAAGCACACTGCCCCGCATGACTATCCAAACACACTGCCCCGCATGACTGTCCAAGCACACTGCCCCTCATGACTATCCAAGCACACTGCCCCTCATGACTATCCAAGCACACCGCCCCTCATGACTGTTCAAGCACACTGCCCCTCATGATTATCCAAGCACACTGCCACTCATGACTATCCAAGCCCACTGCCCCTCATGACTGTTCAATCACACTGCCCCGCATGACTATCCAAGCACACTGCCCCTCATGACTATCCAAGCACACTGCCCTGCATGACTATCCAAGCAAACTGCCCCTCATGACTATCCAAACACACTGCCCCTCATGACTATCCAAGCCCACTGCCCCTCATGACTATCCAAGCACACTGCCCCACATGACTATCCAAGCACACTGCCCCTTCATGACTATCCAAGCACACTGCCCCTCATGATTATCCAAGCACACTGCCCCGCATGATTATCCAAGCACACTGCCCCTCATGACTATCCAAGCACACTGCCCCACATGACTGTCCAAGCACACTGCCCCTCATGACTATCCAACCACACTGCCCCGCATGACTATCCAAGCACACTGCCCCGCATGACTATCCAAGCACACCGCCCCGCATGACTATCCAAGCACACTGCCCCTCATGACTATCCAAGCACACTGCCCCTCATGACTATCCAAGCACACTGCCCCTCATGACTATCCAAGCACACTGCCCCTCATGACTGTCCAAGCACACTGCCCCTCATGACTATCCAAGCCCACTGCCCCTCATGACTATCCAAGCACACTGCCCCTCATGACTATCCAAGCACACTGCCCCGCATGACTATCCAAGCACACTGCCCCTCATGACTATCCAAGCACACTGCCCTGCATGACTATCCAAGCAAACTGCCCCTCATGACTATCCAAGCACACTGCCCCGCATGACTGTCCAAGCACACTTCCCCTCATGACTATCCAAGCACACTGCCCCACATGACTATCCAAGCACACTGCCCCTCATGACTATCCAAGCCCACTGCCCCTCATGACTATCCAAGCACACTGCCCCGCATGACTGTCCAAGCACACTGCCCCTCATGACTATCCAAGCACACTGCCCCTCATGACTATCCAAGCACACTGCCCCGTCATGACTATCCAGGCACACTGCCCCTTCATGACTATCCAAGCACACTGCCCCTCATGATTATCCAAGCACACTGCCCCGCATGATTATCCAAGCACACTGCCCCTCATGACTATCCAAGCACACTGCCCCTCATGATTATCCAAGCACACTGCCCCGCATGATTATCCAAGCACACTGCCCCTCATGATTATCCAAGCACACTGCCCCTCATGATTATCCAAGCACACTGCCCCTCATGACTGTTCAATCACACTGCCCCTTCATGACTATCCAAGCACACTGCCCCTCATGATTATCCAAGCACACTGCCCCGCATGATTATCCAAGCACACTGCCCCTCATGACTATCCAAGCACACTGCCCCTCATGATTATCCAAGCACACTGCCCCGCATGATTATCCAAGCACACTGCCCCTCATGACTATCCAAGCACACTGCCCCACATGACTGTCCAAGCACACCGCCCCGCATGACTATCCAAGCACACTGCCCCACATGACTATCCAAGCACACTGCCCCTTCATGACTATCCAGGCACACTGCCCCTTCATGACTATCCAAGCACACTACCCCTCATGATTATCCAAGCACACTGCCCCGCATGATTATCCAAGCACACTGCCCCTCATGACTATCCAAGCACACTGCCCCACATGACTGTCCAAGCACACCGCCCCGCATGACTATCCAAGCACACTGCCCCTTCATGACTATCCAGGCACACTGCCCCTCATGACTATCCAAGCACACTGCCCCTCATGACTATCCAAGCACACTGCCCCTCATGATTATCCAAGCACACTGCCCCGCATGATTATCCAAGCACACTGCCCCTCATGACTATCCAAGCACACTGCCCCGCATGACTGTTCAAGCACACTGCCCCTCATGACTGTTCAATCACACTGCCCCTCATGATTATCCAAGCACACTGCCCCGCATGACTATCCAAGCACACTGCCCCTCATGACTGTTCAATCACACTGCCCCTCATGATTATCCAAGCATACTGCCCCTCATGACTATCCAAGCACACTGCCTCATGATTATCCAAGCACACTGCCCCTCATGACTGTTCAATCACACTGCCCCTCATTACTATCCAAATACACTGCCCCTCATGACTATCCAAGCACACTGCCCCTCATGATTATCTAATCACACTGCCCCTCATGATTAGCCAAGCACACTGCCCCGCATGACTATCCAAGCACACTGCCCCTCATGATTATCCAGAAAAACCAAAGGTAGTGATGGATGGAGCGTTGACAATACAAACACTCACCCCCAGTCAACTGATCTGGGTTTAATCCATCACTGTTCTTTAGCTCACTCCGCCACCCCAGTTCAGACATGGCCATATGCAAATCAGTCTGACCCTGTGCCTCATGGGAACAGTCCAGCCCGAACTGCCAAGCCATGTCTTCCCTGGACCGGAATCAAGCTTCCCAGGACCGGTTTCTGGCATTACAGCCGTCTGCAGCCGGGCTTGCTTGACTCCAGTGGTAAAGTGAGCAAGGGACTCACGTCTGAGCCAGATTATCCAGTCCTGGAAGACTCTGGGCCAAACCAGCTGCCCAGATAGATCAGAAATTATGGGGCACATGCATCATTGTAAATTGCATTCGCAAATGGTGCGAATCGCAAAATTCGGCCGTTTGCGAATGCAATTTCAATTTTTGGGATTTATCACCATTTTTGTACTTTTCGCATTTTAAGAAATCGCAAAATTGTGATTTCTTAAATTGCGATTGCATTTAAGGAATCTCAAATTGAGATTCCTTAAATGCAATGCATCAAACTTAAAAAATGTTCGAATTCGCAAATAAAGAGAGCAAATTACCATGAAGTTGACCTTCATGGTAATTTGCGAAAACTTTGAAAAATGCACTAAAGTGCATTTTTCAAAGTTCCATTTTACACACACACATGCCCCTGGGGTATGTGTGTGTGCAAGATGTACTTATAGGCAGATTTCAGGGGTACAACAGGGTGTCCTTTGGACACCCCTGCACCCCTGAAATTGCATTCTCAATTTGCGATTCTCTAATGGAGAATCGCAAATTAAGAATGTCTTCCCATTCATTCCTATGGGCCTAGATTGCGATTCTCAATAAGAGAATCGCAATTAAGGAATTTTGAGAAATCGCTATTTTTTTTGCGATTTCTTGATGCATTGTACTTTGCAATTCCTTAATTGCGATTCCAATTAAGGAATCGCAAAAAGCAATATTGATGCATGTGCCCCTTTGCATCCAATTTTTGCGAGAGCAAAGTGCATGCTCCTTTAGCTGACTACAGCTTCATAGCAACTATTAGCAGATGAAACTGACGCTTTCCTTTTCTGGAATTCGGCTAGACAGTTCTTGTTTTCAGCACAAAGCACAGGATACAACAGACAGGCAGACGGACCAAATCGTTCTGTGAGGGCTCTGCCCCTGGCCATCCTTCCAGCCCAGAATCATTTTCTAAATGCTGCTCTCTGCCAACACCTTGACTAGTAGGAAATGGTTCCTTTTCGGTCAAATACAACAAGCCTTTCTCTTGAGAAGATTCAAGCCACACAGTGAGTGCAATAAGCCTGAGAAAGAATTCAAGAGCAGGGTAGACTCCAAGGATCAGGAAAGCTATCTTTAAATTTATTTATTTATTTATTTTATCGATTTTTAGAGCGCGCAAATACCCGAAGGTGTCTCGGCGCTAAGTTGCTAGACTCTCTGGCAGGAGGGTGAGATTTTAGGCTGAGAACAGCCAAGTTTTCAGATTTTTTCTGAAGTTGAGCAGGGTTGGAGCACATTTGATGTGGAGGGGTAATGTGTTCCATAATTTGGCTGTGCCAACCGTGAAGCGTTTGTCTCCCCAGTTGACCCTCCTAGTACGGGGGACTATTAGCAAGTGAGCCGAGGATGAGCGTAGTGCCCTGGGGTGTTCAAGCGGGCGAAAGGCTTGTCTTAAGTATAGCGGTCCATGATTGTGGATAGCCTTGTAAGCTATACATAGCGCTTTAAATTTAATGCGGCTCCTCAAAGGCAGCCAGTGTAGCTGTCGGATGTAGGGGGAGACAGGTGCAAATTTGGGAATAGATAGCAGGGTCCTAGCCGCTGCATTTTGCACTGTCTGCAATTTATTTAGGACCTTTTGTTGTGCATTTAGAAATAGGGCATTGCAGTAGTCAGTTTTAGAGAAAACTAATGTACTGACTAATGTTTTGCCTGCAGATGATGGTAGATAGGGAATAAGTTTTTTGATCCTTTTTAGAATAAAGAAAGATGAGGAAACCACAGAATTGGCGTGCTGCTGGAATGACAGCTTGTTGTCAAAGACAACCCCCAGATTTCGCACTTTAGATACCGGTTCCGGAGGATGTCCCATCTGGTGTGGCCACCATTGTGGAGACCAGGACGGCTGTAGTCTCCCGAATGTCATCACCTCTGTCTTATCAGAGTTAAGCTTCAGACAGTTTGATGACATCCAGGAGCTTATCGCATTCATTCCGGATTGGAAATTCGCAGCTACAGCGGAACCATCGTCGTATATGGACAACACCAGCTGGGTGTCGTCAGCGTATGTGGTGAGGAGGATTCCGTGAGATTTGATGACCCTCGCCAAGTCCGACACGTATATATTGAACAGTGTCGGGCTTAGCGAGGATCCCTGGGGTACACCACAAGGCAGAGAAAAGGTCTGGGAGGTGTATTGGCCCAGCTTCACAGATTGTGAGCGGTTTGACAAAAATGAGGCGAGAAGCTCCTTAGCTTTGCCTCTTATCCATATAGCTGCGACACGGTCGATCAAGGTGACGTGATCGACCGTGTCGAAGGCGGCGGACAAGTCTAACGCTCTCTCTCTCTCTCTCTCTCTCTCTCTTTCTTTCTAACTCCCTCTCTCCTCTCTCTTTGTCTGCCTGTCTGTCTCTCTATCTCTCTCTCTCTCTCTAACTCCCTCTCTCCTCTCTCTTTGTCTATCTCTCTCTCTAACTCCCTCTCTCCTCTTTCTTTGTCTCTTTCTCTCTCTCTCTCTCTAACTTCCTCTCTCTTTGTCTATCTCACTCTCTCCTCTCTCTCTCTCTCTCTCTCTAACTCCCTCTCTCCTCTCTGTCTATCTCTAACTCCCTCTCTCCTCTCTCTTCTCTCTTTGTCTCTCTCTCTCTCTCTAACTCTCTCTCTCCTCCCTCTTTGTCTGTCTCTCTCTCTCACTCTCGTTCCCCATCTCACAGGATGCACAAACATACTCAGGCACAGTTGCTATACAATAAGGTACGAGGGGCCCGTTCACGACAATCCATGTGGGTTTACTAGGGAGAGTGCCTCCTCACTGGGGTTCACATAAAAAGACAAGTACCGCACTGCTACAATTCAGCTGCCACAACACCTCAGTTGTGTCACAGCAGTCACCATTGTTTAAAGGAGTAGAACCTTGTGAATCTAGCACTCTGCAGCTGAGCAGCTCACCACAGTAATGTGAAGCACTGCTCAGCAGATGTCTCGAATAGAAAAATACTGGGTCAACCAGAATGATAAAATGAGGAGCAGGTTGTCACGTGGACACTGCGTGAGCGACATGTGAACAAGAGCAACGACAAATGAAAGGCATTAATCGCATGGTTTACCAAGGAACAATGAATAAGAATTCTGTGAGTTGCCAACACAGCTGTGTATACATTTTCAAGAAGGAGGAAATGATACTGTGGAACAAGAGGACATAAATTCAAGACCATCCACTCATATCGACCCGGCACGCTGAGCTGTAATCAGTTCTTTAAAGGAACATACATACACCCTCGAAGGCTAGGCCACATATGAAAACTATGAAGGATGAGTCATAATGACCTATTTGGGCAATGAAACAGACTTGATGTCAAAGGGTGGTATGAAAAGGAAACAGGAGATGTATCCAAAACAGGCGCAGGGTACAAGAAGGGTATATCAAGGTGAACGAGACAATTGCATTACACCAGTTAATGTTGGTAGTTTAGGGGAAGGTTGTAGGTACTTGTTAAAGGCACTCAAAGTCTGTACAAGGCCTTGTATCCCACGCAGCAAAGTTAAGAGCTAGGTGTACCGTTAACTTATAAATTATAAGCAGCTTAAAAAAAACTTGCCACTGAACTCAGATAAATGCGAAGTGATGCAACTACAACATACATATATTTCTGATTATAGAAACTCTGGAAAGAAAGCTCTGTAGTGGCATTGTTCCAAAAACCTATACATGAGCAGAGGTGGACTAGGCTATAGGGAAATAAAGGGATTTCCTAACAGGTCAGGGACAATGGAAAACTGGAAGGTTTGAGAGGAGCATTACCACATCCATGTGTATCTTCTTCAGTGCCGCATGGTTGTCCTTCTCCGTTTGAGGACACCACCCCGTGGTTCTTCCTGTGGACACCAGACCCTACTAGTCAGAGTTGTACAGTCATTGAAAGTGAGGGCCGCGGCCATTAGCTGGAATCTAGAACTATGAGGTCATTAAAACTGATAGGTCTTTGGAGGGACATCAGCACCTGTGCAGGTCTTGTGAGGCCTGCATCCTTCATTAATCAAAATAACTGCAGTCTCTGCACCCAGCTCAACACGTTCCACATTCCAGCATCATCACATTCTCTCTTACCTCGCCCTCAGTCTAATAGAGTCCACTTAATAGGCACTAGACAAACAGAGTGACCACATCCCTCCAGGAGTTTCGTTTGGTAGCCTAAAGCATTCTGGATGTTGTAGTCTTGCTTTGGTTCCCTTGAACTACTTAGTCTAACACACCTGTGATCAGTGATTTGTAGGTTTAAAGTTCAGTACTAGAGACAGAGTATATCGTGAATTCGGGTGTGGTGGTCTCCTTAATTGTACAAAACAAGTCTGAAATAAAAGAGATACACATCCTGCATATACACTTTGATTGTTTTGATCTGTTTTTGTGATCACGATATAATAGGAGACACTCAGAAAATTAAAAAAAATTGGGAAGAGTGACATATTAATCAAGGGTCAAAGGTTTAACTTGAGAAGAAAGATCGAAAGATGGGTCAAAGTGGCCATTGCAGTCATATAAAAATATTCAAGAAGAATAGAATGGTGTTGTGGCCCTAAAAAACATAACTTCAAGAGTAACCACCCGGCTGGGGAGATACAGGGCTTTTGGATATAGAAATATTCATGAAGGCTCTTCCATTATGAATTCCCTTCCACTGTCAACATCTCAAATACGACTATAAAAAATGGAAGAAAGGATTGAAACCTCTCAATTTCCGACAGAAGTGCTTAATGCTTGCCTGTGGTTGCTGGTGATGGGCAAGGCAGTACTTTTGGGGGATTGAGATATATTTTTTGTTCACATCTGTTTATTGTGGACACAGCGTTAAGCCTACAACCTCGTATCGAGGCCGGCCGCGTATAAATCTATTTCTTTAGTTCGGCGCCAGCTTGGATGAGGGAGACTTTTTAACACAGCGCCATGCCTACAACCCTCCAGGAGGGGGCCGGCCGCGTGGCTTACTTATGGGCTGTGTAGGGGTGCGCTGCAAGCAAGCATGTGTCCATTTCGGTGGTAGGGCGTTTGGCGGGCAACTGGCCCAACTGTCACAAACTGCGCAACAGGGCGCAACCGTCTCGCTGAAAGTCGAGGGCCAGAGTGGCAAGTAGGAAGAAAGAAAGTAGGAAAGACAGAAAGGTCTAAGAGGAGTCAGAGAAAAGATGAAGGGATGATGAACATGTGCAGTATGCTGGTAGGGTAAGCGCAGGGGGCCACACGCAGGAGCAGGACCATCAGCGGTGCCCGTGGTGGTCAGGTACACAGCCTAGTTGGGTCCGCAGAGGCGAGTGCATCTTCAAAGAGGTGCAAAGCACGAAGTCTAGGGGGCATATGGCGTGCATATTCTGTGGAGCAGAGGTGTCACACTAGGGGTTCCCAAACTGCCTTAAAGCGTGTGTCTCGCGCCTGTAGCCTTGCCGTGAGAAGCTCCATCGCCAGGACCTGCCAGAGGCGTACAAACCAGGAAGTTACGGGTGGCGCCTCCTTTCGCTTCCAGAATAGGGCTATGAGCTGTTTGGCTGCCCCTAGCATTTGAAGTGTGAGGATCCAGTCACTGCGAGTGAGTGCTTTGAGTGTGGTAGGGCGGATGCCAAGTAGAATTGTGCGAACTTCCTCAGGCAGAGGGAAACCCAGCACCCCCTTGATGTGGCTGAGCACCTCCTTCCAGAAGACGGCCAAGGTCGGGCATGACCACCATATGTGCACGAAGTCGCCAGTCGCAGAGTCGCACCTCCAGCACATCGGCGAGGTATTGGGGAACATTTTACTAAGGCGCAGAGGGGTGTAGTACCATTGGGTGAGCAGTTTGTAGGCGTTTTCCCTCTGCGGGATACTGCGATATATCTTGGGCATGTCCCTCCACAGTCTGTTCCAATGGGAGAGGTCAATGTCTGTGCCTGTCGCTGATTGCCATTGTCGTTGGTAGGGGTGCGCAGGCGTCGACGCAGGGTGCTGCAAAATGAAGTATATTTGCGCAATCAGCCTCTTCAGGCCCCCTAGGGAGCGTGCCAGCTTCTCAAAGGGCGTGTATGCCCGGGTGGCCACTCGATACATGTCCTCCCCCACAGTCCAATGACGTAGCTGGGTGTGCTGTAAGGCAGCCGTCGGTGGTACCCCAAATTCCTCCCTACAGTCCTTCCATGTTTTGGGCGAGCCCCCTATGAAGAGGTCCCCAATCACTCTGCAGTCCCCTTGTATCCACTTGTCGAACGCCCGGGTCCGATGGGCCGGGGGGAACTGTGGATTCCCGGCAATCGGTGTGTGTGGAGATGGGAACGTGGTAAGACCCCTAGACACAGCTACTCTATCCCAGATGTCCAGGACAGTTTTTGTGGGGACCGCAAGGTACGCGCTTTTGGAGCGTGCTGTTCGCGGGAGCCAGGGCAGGTCCCATATGGTGCCCTGTCCATACGGATCCAGTGCTTGTCGCTTTCGCGTGAGCCCCATTCTACCACGAATCGGAGGTGTGCTGCCCAGTAGTAATGTACCAGGTTGGGGCATGCCAGTCCGCCTCTATCCCTGGGTTCCATAAGGACCTTCTGCGAGAATCGGGGGCGTTTCCCACCCCAGATGAAGGATGTGATTTCGCGTTGGAGGCTCCGTATGCAGTGGAGCGGAATAGGGGTGGGTAAGCATTGAAATACATATAGGATCCTAGGGAGGATCGACATCTTCACCGCGTTGAGACGTCCCAGCCAGGATATCATCAGGGGCCTCCACTTCCGGAGATCCTCCAACACCGCTCTCCGGCACTCCGTCCAGTTTACCGAAGACCAGGAGCCTAATTGGGGAGTGAGGTCAAGGCCCAAATACCGGATGTGGTTTTCCGCCCATCGGTAGGGCGCAGCCTCCTGCAGGGATGGGAGCTCCTCAGCAGGTACGGTGAGTTTAAGCACCCAGGATTTGGTGTGATTTATTTTCAGGCCCGAGGCCTGCTCGTATAGGCAGAGCACCTCATGAGCCGCCGGTAGGGATTCGCGAGGATGCGTTAGGGTGAGGATCAGGTCGTCCGCAAACAGCGCCACCCTGTTATCTCTTCCCCCGCGTGGTATGCCTTGTATTCTTGGGTCACGCCTAATCAGCGCCGCAAGCGGCTCTACTGCGAGGGCGAACAGGAGCGGCGAGAGCAGGCACCCCTGCCACAGGAGCGGCGAGAGCGGGCACCCCTGCCTCGTAACTCTGTGTATCGTCAGCGGCGATGACAATTGTCCATTAACCCTGATTCTGGCTCGCGGCCCTAGATACGGGGCCATGATCCGCGCTATCATTTTGGGGCCCAGACCTAGTTTCTGGAGGACCTCCCTCAAAAATACCCAGTCCACCCGGTCAAAGGCCTTCTCCGCGTCTAGCGAGAGGAGACAGGCCGGAATGTCCCAGTGCCCCACCTTACCCACCAGATGTGCCAGTCTGCGCACATTGTCAGCACCCTGTCGACCATGGATGAACCCCACCTGGTCCGGGTTCACCAATCCTGGCATGTGAGGGTCGAGTCGCTTCGCCAGTATTTTAGTATAGATCTTCAGGTCAGTGTTCAGGAGGGCGATCGGGCGGTACGAGGCACATTGCGCTGGATCTTTCCCTGGCTTGGTATCAAGGCTATCTCCGCCAGTCCCATATCAGGGGACGGACCAGACACGTCAGAGAAGGATTGAAACAGTCGCAACAGGTGGGGACAGAGCTGGGTCTGGAAGAGTCGGTAGAAGGTCAGCGGTAAGCCATCCGGCCCTGGGGTTTTCCCTACGGGGAGGTCCCTCAGTGCCGCAGAGATCTCGTCCTCCAGTATGGGCCCTTCCAGCTCCAGCGCACACGCTGGTGTTAGCGGAGTCCCCTCGTAGTCGTCGAGGACAGCCCTCCGAGCCTCCGCCGACGTAGGTTCCTCCGCGGGAGGTATAATAGGCTGCAAAGGTATCCAGTTTAGCTCCTTCCGTGACGGCACAGGTGCCGTCCTGGCGTCGTATCATTGCGATGTGGGCTTTAGCCGTCTTCGCCCTCAGCCGTCCCGCCAGAAGGCGCCCCACTTTGTCCCCCCCCCGTAGTATTTCTTAGTGCGTAGGAGGCGGAGTTGTCCCCTAAGGTTCGCCAGCTTTCTCCTGGATGCCAGGGAGGGCCGGTCTCTATCCTGTCCCTCCGCCTGCTTGATCTCACCCGCCAAGTCAGCCTCCAGTTTGTGAGCTGCCCGTCGTCTCGCTATCGCCAGCGAGGTGATGTGACCCCGGATGGTGGCCTTAAAGGCATCCCATACTGTCAGGAATGGGGTCTCAGGGATGTCGTTGAGGGCGAAGTACGAGTCTATGGCTTCCCGGATGCTGTTGACATCCTCCGGGTCTCGAAGGATGCTCGGAGGGAGGGCCCATCGCCGTTCCCGAGGGGCGCGTGCTAGTGGATCTTGCAGGAGCATCTCCACGTGCGCGTGGTCCGATAGTGAGATGTCTGATATGGTAACCTTCAGCGTGTCCCGGGTCAGGTCAGGAGAGGTAAAGAGGTGGTCGATACGCGAGTAAGTTCTGTGGGAGTGTGAGTAGAAAGTGTAGTCTCGGATTCCTAGGTTATGATAGCGCCATGCATCAACGAGCCCCAGGTCAGTGATCTGCCCTCTTAACGCGGCCGACATCGCGCCCGTGCCGCTAAATGCGCCGTCCCCGCGGTCTACGTCTGGGTCCCACACTAAGTTGAAATCCCCTCCCAGTATTGTGCGCAGTCCGCCGGTCTGACAATGTTCCCGCAGAAGCGACTGGAGGTATTTATCTTGCGACTGGTTAGGTGCATATACATTGCCAAGGGTGAATTGCATGCTTCCCACCTGCACCGTGGCCCGAAGGAAGCGTCCGTCTCCACTCTTATAGGGTTTTATGGACCCCCGCCTGAAGCCAGCTCTGCACAATATCGCCACCCCCGCAGTTTTAGTGTCAGCCAATGCCCAGAATTGTGTGGGGTATCTGGGGTGTGCCATACGTCTAGTGTCCCCCCGCAAGAGATGGGTCTCCTGAAGAAAGATGATGTCAGGGGAATGGTGGAGAAGATAGCGCCATACCTGACTTCGCTTGTTGGGGGAATTGAGTCCTTTAACATTAAGTGTCAGGACCTTTAGGGGAGCGGGGACAGTTACCGCCATGGTACGAAGGGGGTAAAAGCCGCTTCATCACCCTGTGTCTTCCACCCCGCGGGACAGAAGGGAATGGCCGTCCCCACCCACCGCAGTCGCGCAAGCACCTGTAGTGGCTGTCGGGTCGCCGCAGTGCACAAAGAGAGAAGGGGCCAAGTGAGAGGGAAACTCAGATGAGAAGTAAGAAAAATAGAACAAGTAGGAAAAGAGAAAGCACACAGAAGGTAAATAACCACAATAGGCCAACAGGGCCGTAGTAGAATGTCCCAAGTTCCGGGCATCCGCTTCCCTAGGGTTTGGATGGTCTCAGGAATGTCACTTCCTTTGGGACAAGTTGGGGGGCATATTGCCAAAGGTGTGAGTCTCAACTATCACGAGGCCCGTCTACCCCGTTGCCCGGTGTGGATTCGAGGGGTAGGTGGTACAAGTGAATCTCAGAGGTGAGTGTGTCACGTCCGCCAGGACAGAGAGATTGGGTCCCCGCAGCGTGGAGTTCATTCCTAAGTCGCAGGGCCGCCGGGTCCGGCCCCAATCACCTCCTGAGGGGTAGTGGCTCCAATCACCGGCCCGTCCGGGCCGCCTCCACTGGTCAGTTGCCCCCCTGTAGAGATACGGCAGGCTCAGGTCCAGGCATGCGCTTCCCCCGTATTGCCGAGGCGCGTGAATTCATGCGGGCTGCAGAAGTGCAGGTGTCTTCCTATCGCCCTTCAGTGGGCGCACGGTCACGGAGGCTTCTATCCCTGCATAGGGGTTTGCAGCGGTGTTCTCCTCAGCAATCGTTGATCATCTAAGTGTGGGAGCTGGTCGACTGGGGGTCATGGAGTATGAGGTTTCGAGGGGTGCTCCTCGCGGTCGTTCTCAAGGGAGCGAATGTGGTCTATGATGTCTTGCTTGCCCTGGGATGTGGAGCAGGCATCTTTCGGGGGCGTCCGGCGACGCCGGGTCACCGTGGTCCAGTCCGGTCGAGCCGGGGATCTCTCCCGGCGCTTGGAGCGGGATGGGCTTCGCTCGGGGGATTCCGAGAGTCCAATCAGCTGTGCCGCCTCATTGTAGGAGCGGATTGCTCTGCGCTTGTCATCCCAGCGAAAGATGAGGGCAAAGGGGTGTCCCCACTGGTAGGGGATGTCGAGAGTCCGTAATTTTTCTGTCACAGGGCGGAAGACTCTCCTTCTATGCAGCGTGCCGGGTGCCAGATCTTGGAAGATTTGAATCTTGTGCCCCTCGAATCGTAGGTCCTGCTTGTCCCTTGCTGCTTTCAGTATGGCCTCCTTCTCCGTGAAGTAGTGTATTCGGGTTATTATATCCGGGAGAAGGCCTGTCTTGCCTCCCGCGCTGAAGATTCGATGTGCGCGGTCCAGAAGCGGCAGGGAGGCCCCTTCGCCGCCTCGCACCTCATGCAGGAGCTGAGCCATATAGGCCATGATGTCAGTCCCTTCTTTCCCGAGTGGTACGCCGCGGATGCGGAGGTTGTTGCGGCGCCCCCTATTCTCAAGGTCCTCCTGTTTGACTTGGAGCTCGATGTTTTGCTCCTTCAGAGCCGCCACCCTCTGCCACAACTGCTCGAGATCTTCAGTGCGTGTGTCGACAACTTTTTCAAGTCCATCGACCCTGTCCCCCAGCTCTGTGACTTCATTGCGCATCTCTTTGACGCATGTATGCACCTCCGACCGCAAGGAGCCTATCTCCGATTTCAAGTCCGCCATGAAAGAGGACATGAAGGCCTGGGTCACCGGAGGGGAGTCAGTGACGGGCGGCGGCGTTTCTTCAGTCGGTGCTGACGCTCCAGCTTTGCCCCACATGGTGACCACCGACATGCCCTTGGTCGTCGTCGCCGGGTCCGTCCTGCCCCCCCTCTGCCTCGGGTCATTGTCAGCTTAGGGCACGGTGTCCAGTCGCCCGTTATGTGCCCCTCGCCGCAGGCACGGTTCCTCGATGGCGCTGCCGGGGCGTGGGGATAGTGCGGAGCGCCACCAGTCTTCCACTCCCCGCTCAGGCACTTCCCCACGTGCAAACTCGCTCAGCCCACAAGACGGGGTTCAGACCCGGGTCCTCCAGGTACCACTAGCGCGCGGGGGATCTGCTGCACAGGTCGGCCCCCTCCTCAAGCCCCGGGTGTCATCCCTCTCGTCCCCCAGGAAATGGCGTCGCCGCTCAGGAGTGGCGCCGGTCCCTCCGGGGCCCCACAGTCAGCGCAGGGGTACTCACATGCCTGTCGTAGCTCCGTTCCCTCGCTCCAGGTCAGCTAGCTCGGTCCCGGGGATGCAGATGTCAGTGGGTGCAGCAGCCGGAGGGGCCAAGGCGGCGGTCAGGGTCCGATCCCGAAGAGTCAAGACGGCGGGCGGCGTGAGCGCCAGTCCCAGCCGTGGTCCATCGGCGCCGGGTAGCAGCGGCGCACCAGTCCGCAGACAGGGGAAGGAAGAGCTCCGACGGGGGGGATTCCGTTGGGCACCCCTGCAGCAGCTTCCAGTCTCACAGTTAAGTCCCCGGGCAGGGGCCCAGCCGGCGGCGCCCCCACGCCAAGTGCGGCTCTGTATCCCCATCAAAGCCGGGTCCTCCCCCAGGGACTGCGGCCGGGCACACACCGCACTCCTGTCTAGGAACCGCCTCGGCGCCGTCAGCTCCGTCCGCTCTGATCGCTGGGTCCTCAGCACGCAATCAGCAGCCGTAGGTCACCCTTGTAGAGTCGGTCGTCCCCTCAGCTCTGCGCGCCCCCCTGGGAGTAGGCAAGGCCCAGTCGCCGGCCGTCCGACGCGTCAAGGAAATGGCTTCTCGCCCCCAGCTGAGCCGCCTGCACAGGATCAAAGGGCCTCGCTTCTCTTGCAGGATGGGCCGGGGGGGGGGTCTTAAACGATGCGCTTGATGTGCTAGGTGCAGCACTGGAGGCTATCGCGGACCTCAGGAATCGCCGCCATCTTGGGGTCAGGCAAGTCGGGCCGACTCCGGCCTGCAGCGGCAGCTTTTCCTTGGGAGTCTCACCTCCTTGACAAGTTGAGGCGTTGGTGGGGTGTTCCTCTCGTCCTCACAGTCTTGCAAAAGGCGCTCGCTGGTGTGAGGGGCTGGATTCAGCTCTCGGCGTCAGGCGAAGTCGCGGTAGCAGGGCAGCGCCATCTTAGGTCCCGGACAATGCCTGAGCGCGCTCCGCAAGGGACTGGAGGAATGTTTGCTTGCAGGCATCTACGGGCTCCAAACTGGCAACCGGAGGGCACCGCATGGAGCGAGGCAGCACAGCACGAGTTCCGATCGCTGTACAGTGAGGAAGCACCCGCAGAGGCGCAACCACCTGGGAGCCAGTCCCCAGTCACAGGACCAAGATGGCGGGCAGGTCCCCCGGCGGCAAGGCGTCCAGGCCCTCCGTGCTGCACCCCCCGGTCTCCCCCGCCGGATCCGCCTCTCCGGTGGCAGACGCGTGTTTCAGGCACCAGCAGCTGTGGAGGTACCCCTTTTGTAGCCCCCGAGTATCGCTTTTAATAGCTAATGTAGGCAACGGGGTGACGGAGCTCGCCCGTGGCACGTCCTCTCACATTGCTGTCTTGGCCACGCCCCCGAAATATATTTTTAACCATCAGACGTTGACCCAGAGTACATGAGAAAAAGTCAGAAAGATGTGACAACAGTGGCAAAGTGAGAAAGCAGGCATGAAAAGGAACATGTGAGTGAGTGAAAGAGACAGGACACAGAGGCTGGTGAAAGAAAGAGGCATGAGGTGGAATCAAAACAAGGTAGCTTTGGTATTCATAAACCCTAGTGTTGTAACCTATTGTTATAGGCCTTCCTGCTCTCCCTCTTACTCCCCCTCCCCTCACCTGGCACATGGTATGGTCCTAGAACCTTCAGGTGAAGGCTGTGATAGAACGTTGTGATTATGCTGGACTAGGGCTCCGACAAGCTGGGGGCATCGTTTACTTCTAACTTGGTTAATAAAGAAGAGTTCATCCTTACATCGAGTGGACCCTTATTACTACATTTCGTGGCGACGAGGTCCGGAGGCTGTGTCAGGGACAGTGGGGTGCCCTCCCCTGAAACTTTGAGAAGCTTGATCGGAGCAGAAAGGAGGATACGACTGTTTGAAAGGAATGAAAAGGAACTTAGTGGTCGTGAGGCAGTCGGGGAGAAGGACACCGTATTGTAGGCTTACAATAGTAGTCCGGTGAGAGAAGGCAAGCTGCGACTTTTACATCTGCGTCCATCTGCCCTAATTTTACTGAGGTGTGTGCAGACAAAATAAGGAAGTATTTCAAGTTTGCCTTACCGGTGTGGAGAGGAGGATCACACTGGCGCTGCTTTCCCCGCTGTTAAGAATTCCAGTGGTGTTGACTTGGATGCTGCGGAGGTTGAGAGGAGTCCGTTCCCCGTGGAGCCTCTTGTCAGTGTTTTCAGTTCCCATGAGGTTTGCTTCGACGCGGAGAAAGGCTGCAGAAGGTTCTATCCCACAAGCGTCGTGCTCCCTAAATCGGCGCAATACGAGTGGCTTGGAAGGAGGCGGATTTTTGAAGAATTCAACGTGTAATTTGGTGGAGTTGTTGCGGCGCTGAAGGAAATAGGGGAAACACGATTACACACTCAGTACTCTTGATGGGGAAAAGTTCCAGGTGTATGCTGATTCGTGCTCTCCTTTTACTTTGCTTGACAAAAGCATTTTTGAGGAGAAATTTGCCAAACACCAAGTTAAGCTAGAGAAAGCAGACATATGCCCAGCAGGTTACAATAGGGAACGCATCCCCTTAGAAGGTATGGCTAGGATGAGGATTTCATTTAAGGACAGTCACACGGTAGGAAAGGTCTATGTCTCCATGAGGGGTTCAAGTCTTCTGGGGTGGAAACATCAGAAGGAGTTAGGGATCACCCTAGACCCCAACAACAGAGAGCAGGTCTTACTGGTGGAACCTCCTAAGATAGGTGAAAATCTTACTACAGACTTTAAGGAAGTGTTTAGTGAAAACCTTGGAGTGCTAAAGAACTACATGCACAAAATTTTCCTAAAAGAGGGGGCTGTGCCTGTCGTACACAAAACTCGGTCCATTCCTCTGCGCATGAGGGAGCCTTTGAAACTGTAATTGGGAAAGCTTGTCAGCCAAGGTGTCATCATGGAGATTGAAAGCTCGGCATGGTTGGCCGCAGTCGTCATCACGACCAAGGATGGTGGGAGGAACATAAGGCTCTGTGTGGACTTGAGAGACTTAAATGCCAACATTCTAGTGGATAGATATCCCCTCCCGAGGATTAGCGAGATGCTGAACACCATTCAGGGGGCAAAATATTTTAGTGTCCTGGACCTTTCCTCGACATATTATCAGATTAAACTTCATCCGGCGTCTCAGTCACTTACAGCCTTTACGACCCCTTTTGGAAATTTTTAATTTCTGCGAATGCCATTTGGCCTGGCGTCCGCAGCTGCAACTTTTCAACGGGTGATGCAACATGTTCTCAAAGACTGTATCAAAACGATGTGCTTTCAGGATGATATCCTGATTTACAGATCGAGCGAAAAAGAGCACAATGACAACACTAAAGGGGTCTTAGAGAGACTTAAAGAGGTGGGTTTCACCACAAAAGCGAGCAAGTGTAAGTTAGGAGTGAGCTCCGTGAACTATCTGGGCCACACAATCTCAGAAGAGGGCATCAAACCAAAGTGTGATATGGTTAATGCTGTGAGAGATGCACCCACTCCAACCAACAAGGAAGACGTCATGTCATTTCTAGGATTGGCAGAATACATGGCGAAATTCATCAAAGATTTTGCTACGATGTCACATCCCCTAAGAGAGTTGGTCAAGAAGGATAGCATTTTCATCTGGGGTAAAGATCAAGAGATGGCTTTGACCAACATAAAGAAAGCTATCTTAGAGGCACCATTCGTTGGAAAATTCAATGCAGATAGGGACACCATAATATCAACGGATGCCAGCAACAAAGGGATTGGAGCCACCTTTGCACAAAGGATGGATAACAAGGTGAAGGTGGTAGCTTTTGCTTCCAGGACGCTCACAGGTCCTGAAGCCAACTACTCCACAGTGGAAAAAGAGGCTCTAGCCGTCTATTGGGCACTTCAAATTCTATGTTTGGGGTGTTCCATTTGAAGTGCATACAGACCATAAACCGTTGATGTCGTTGTTCGCTAAAAAAGACATGGAGAACATGACCCCTCGAATTGCTAAATGGGTTTTAGGTCTGCAAGGTTTCAACTTCAGAACAGCTTACATACCAGGACAACAAAATAAAGTTGCGGATTTCCTTTCGAGAGCTCCCATCAGTGGAGAAGCGGAGGAGGTGAAGGGCGAAGATACAATTTTGGAAGTGAGCCTTGTAGCGGTGGCGAAAGACCAATGGGATGCACACATGGAACAAGATGAAATATTGAAGAGAGTTAAATCGTACATCATGTCTGGTTGGCCAAACAAATGCAAAGACCTAGAGACCGAAATCCAACCCTATTGGAATGTGTGGGATAACCTTTCGGTGGAGGAGAAATTCATCCTAAAGTCAGGAAAATTGGTTCCCCCGGAGGGGCTAAGGGATCAAGTGATTGATCTGGCCCATGAGGGCCACTTGGGTCGCAGCCTCAGCAAAGCAAGATTACGTTTGGAGTATTGGTTTCCAGCAATGGATCGCGACATGGAGGACAAAGTATGAGATTGCTATGCTTGTAGCCTAAGTGACAAGTCAAAAGTGACAAAGCACGCACCTCTGAGCCCGGTTGAGGTTCCGAATGCACCCTGGCACAAGCTTGGTTTCGACATAGCGGGCCCCATTCAAGGGAAGGGTCCTCAGGATTGGTACATGTTGGTGCTAATTGATTATTACTCCAACTGGATAACTCACAAGGTGGTACACAATATTAATACAAAGTCCTTGATCTATTTCTTAAAGGAGGTGTTTTCGAGAGAAGGTATTCCCTCCACGATGGTAACGGACAACGGCGTACAATTGGTCTCAGAGGAGATGAAAGAGTTTCTAAAAGACAGCTCAATTACCCATGTCCGTACACCATTATATTGTCCAAAGGCCAATGGGAAAGTGGAGAGAGCTAACCGCATGTTGAAAGAATGCATACAACTGGCCAGCAAGTCGGGAAAAAACATTGAAGAAGCAATCAGGGACATGTTATGGTCGTACCATACCACGCCTAATTCAACTACAGGGCATTCTCCATTCGAGTTGTTAAGGGGGAGGAAAGCAGGATCGAAGTTATCTCCCAATTGGATGGGAAGGAAGCTTTCTGTGGTGATCGATCAGGAGGAGACTAGTAAGAAGATCGAATACAAACAAAATAAATACAAAGAATGGTACGACAAGAAGTGGGGTGCCAAGGAGAGGAACTTCAAACAAGGACAAAGTGTTTACATCAGGAAACCAGAAAAACTTGGCAAAAGCGGAGACAAGTTCTATGCCCCTAGTAAAATCAAGGAAGTGAAGAAAAATGTAGTTGTCATGGAAGATGGGAAAATGTGGAGTCAGGACCAGGTAGTACCGGTCAGAGGAGGGTATAACAAAGTAGGTGAAGGCAGGTCAGAGGAAAGCGGCTTCAGGAAGGATGAAGGGCAGAGCAGGAAAAGCTCTAGACAAAGAACCTCTCAGCATTGGCACAGACAGTATAGCATGATATGAAGGGATCTTTATTGTTTCTTTCCCTTTGCTTTTAGGATTTGGGTCTTCTGCGTAAGACCTTGCATTACTGTGTTTTTTGCCTCCTCAGGCTCAGTATTTCCCCCCCCCCTTCTCATCCTTCACTCCTTTGGCTTTTCCCTCCCTTCACACTCTGTGTTCCTCTCTCTGTTTCTCCCTAGGGAGGATGATGTGTTGTAACCTATTGTTATAGGTCTTCCTGCTCTCCCTCTTACTCCCCCTCCCCTCACCTGGCACATAGTATGGTCCTAGAACCTTCATGTGAAGGCTGTGATAGAACGTTGTGATTATGCTAGACTAGGGCTCCGACAAGCTGGGGGCATCGTTTACTTCTAACTTGGTTAATAAAGAAGAGTTCATCCATACATCGAGTGGACCCTTATTACTACACCTAGCATTTGGCAGCACACTCCTAAGAAAAACATTGGGAAAAGCACTTATGTTTTTTTATCTACCTAAACTATGCATGATTGAAATTCCGGATTTTTTTTCAGTGACTTACGACCTGCCATAACAACTTTCCGTCGACGACAGATGTCAATCGTCTCTTCTTTTTTTCATTTTACTGATTTGTGGAGAAAGCGTAGTGCATGTAAGCGATACAGATATAAGTGGGCATTTCTCCATTTAAGTAATATTACACAGTCAACTACGAGCATGTGACACCACTAAAGGCCCCGACCTACCTTGTTTTTTCCACCTGTTCGGTTTCGGGGAGGGGATCTTTCCATACTCTATTGTTTTGTGTTTCCAGCTGATTTCAAGTGACTTGTGCACCCAGCTGTTGTCTGGACCCAATTGCTCACATCAGGGGTGCATGCGTTGTAGGTGTCCCTATATCATTGTAGCTGATAACGTTAGGTGGAAGTTAGTGTGTTCTTGTGCATCCTGATACCTGTCTGTGTTATGTTATGTGAATTTGTAGAGCTTGGCTGATCACCCGTGGGGGTATCCAGGCGCTCTGTAGGGCAGACCTGAAGAGGGAGAAATAGATGGTCATGTTGTCCAGGAGGCCATTGTCGTTTTCCCTATGTTACCATGAACCTGTGACAAACGGTCTTCTGCTTTGCACACTTTAGTACATTAACATATTTTGCTTTGTGCCACACTACAACTTTACACAGAACATGCTGTTATTTTTACGTTCTGCTGTTTCCTGGGATTTAGTCTGAACACTGCAGACAAGGCTGAACAACAATGCCCCTTGTTATTCTGTTCTGGTCAGGCCCTAGCACCCAGACAAAACATGCAGAAGCAGCTGTAGTTTGGGAACGTATACTTTGCTCATATAGGGATACACAGGTGTAACACGTTGTTCGAGAGGGATCTTTCCAGAGAAGGGAGCGTGACAGCACCCGTGATGTAAATCTTCCAGAGGGAAGTGTTATCTTGCCTGGGACACAGATTGAAGGTCTCTTGTGGGATAGTAGAAATTGAGGCTATGGTTGACGTAAGCTGGACCAGTGTTGTGGAGAGGTTTGTAGGCATGGATGAGTTGCTTGAACTTACATCTTTCCTGGACTGGGAACCAGAAGATGTTGTTGGGGTGTGGAGAGCTGTGGTTATTTCACTGGATGTTCTGGATGAGTCTTGCGGCAGCTTTTTTAGTGGTTTGGAGTTAGCATAGGACTTGGGCTGGTATTCTGATATAGAGGGCATTTTCGTAATCAATTCCTCTTGTGATATGAGCCTGGGTGGTCATTCGTCTGTTGTTCAGCTGGATCCACTTGAAAATCTTGCATAGCATTCGCAGGATGGGGAAGCATGATGAGGAGATGGCATTGATCTGTCTGCTCATGGAGAGGCTGGTTTCCACGATGATTCAGAGATTTTTGGCATGGTCCACAGAGGTGAGTGGGAGGCCAATTTTGGGCAGCAACAATGAGGTATCCCAAGGGCAGTGGTTGTTGCCGAAGATTAGGACTTCGGTTTTGTCTGTGTTGAGCTGGAAGCAGTTATTTTTCATCCAAGCAGTGACATTGCTCATGAAGTTGACGAAATTTGCTGTGCCGGTTGAGTTCATAAGGGAGGGGATGAGCTGTGTGTGATCGGCTTAGGATAATATGTTGTTGTCACAGGCTCTGACAATGTCCACGAGTGGTGTCATGTAGACGTTGAAGAGTGTTGGCCTAAGTGACGATCCTTGAGGGACTCCACAGATTAGTTTCTTGGGTCTTGAGGTGTAGGGAAGAAGTCTAACTCATTGAGTTTTGTCCCCTATGAAGGAGGATATCTACTTGAGGGCCAGTCTGCAGATACCCAAGTGCTGAAGCTTTCTGATGAGTAACTTGAGGGAGACAGTATCGAAAGCTGCGGAGAGGGCAAGGAGGATGAGCGCGGAAGTTTCTCTGCTTCTGATGTCATCAGTGTCTGTAATGAGGGCTGCCTATGTGCTGTGATAGTGCGAAAGCCTGTTTGAGAGCTGTCTAGGAGTGTGAGTTCTAGGTGGTCTGCAAGTTGGGTATTGATGGCTTTTTCAATGCTTTTAGCTGGGAAAGGCAGGAGCCAGATGGGTCTGTAATTGCTGAGGGAGTTGCTTAATTTTTCCGGCAAAACAGGAAGGTGGCAGTGGTTATGGAGGTGTTGATGAAAGCGGTGAGCGTGGGGGACACGATGGTTCATACAAGCTTGTATATAAAGTGGCGGCATGGGTCTCAGGAGACTCCAGAGTGGATAGTATTCATCAGAACAGTGGTTTCTTCGTTTGAGAGAGACTTTCAGTTGCTTAGATATAGTTTAGCAATGAAGGTGGTGTCCGGCTGGTTGGGGGTTTTCGTCTCAGTATGCTGTAGATTGAATGTGTTGTAGGTCTTGGCAATCTTCTGTTCGAACAAGTTTGAGAGGTTGTTGCAGAGTACCTGAGATGGGATTGGAGAGCTCCTTAACGATGGTGAAGAGTTCTTCACCAATGTTGAAGCTGGCTTCGAGTCTGAGAGTCAGGGCCTTTCTCTTTGCATCTCATAGTTGTTGGTTGTAGGAAGCTAACTCTGCATATGATATTGCCACTGGGTGGCAACACCATGCACAGAGTCCAGGGGTTCACCAAAAGCGTACAGGGCTCAATGTAAAAAACCCAAAGTGCTCTATTTGTGGTAGTGTTGTCAGTAGCTTTAGGCCTAATACATAGGAGTGTAAGACATTTATTGCACACACAAGATCAATAATAGACACACGACTCAAGAGGGGAATTTTTTTATCAAATTCTACTTTGCTTGGAGTTTTCTTTTTTAAGACCAAGCCTTCATAAGGAGGTAAGTATGTTTTAAGTAATGCTACCTTTGACATTTAAAATTTGGCTGTGCAATATTCGGAAAGCTCAAGATCCCTGCGGAGGGAATCTGGTGTGTGTGTGTCACTTACAGTTCTATTCCTCGAAAGGTCAGGACCCACACATGGTGCAGGGTTGGTCGTGTGGGACTAGGGCACCCGTATGGTGCGTATTTCGGTACCTTTACCGAAGCGGTCGATACCGGCAGTGTTCGTCGTCCTCGCGGGTTTCGCTGAGGCAAGGAGCGGGATAGGGCTCAGCAGGCGGCCAGCACAGTTACTGTTGCGGTCGCTGGCAGTCGAGGGCTGTACTTAGGATGGAGGTCCACTGTCATCGGATCGTTTTGGAGAGATAGTGGTCGGATCAGCGGTGCCGGAGGAGACCGGTATGGCCACTAGCAGGAGCCTATAGGCTCTCGGGCCTGGAGCTGTGGGCAACTCGTGTCATGGGCTCAAGAGGATCCCTCAAGGTCATGGAGATCATCCAGCTGTAGGGCGTTCTGTGGGCAGGGCAGAGTTGAGTCGACACAATTGCGGGTCCTCGGCCACTCCTGTCTTTGGGAGATCTTTGGTCACGGTGAGTCACGTTGACAACAGTGTCGGTCCTCAGCTGCGGTGGTTCTCAGAATTTTTGTGCTGTTGGGAGTCGCGTCACCAAGGTCGGTCCTCCATGAGGCGGTTCTTGGGGTTTGGTTCATTTTAGACAGGTCCGCTGCCCTCAGGAGATTGGAGTCTTTGTTGAAGGCAAAAGTCCTCGTAGGGATTTTTGAGGTTGTGCTGCAAGACAGGTCATATATTTTATTACAGTGGGAGACAGGCCGGTAGGGCTGGGGCCAAGGCAGTTGTCGTCTTTGGTCTTCAATTGCAGGGTGTCTTCTGGCTTCCCAGGTCATCAGAGAAATGCAGGTCAGGTCTGAGGAAGCCCCCTTAATACTAGATTCAGGAGGTGTTTTAGGGGAATAGCAGGTAGGGCCAATGGGCACCTTACCTGGGGTGGCTAAACCCTCTATTATGCCACTCTCCTGTGGGAAGGGGCACGGACCGAGCCCTGATTGGAGGTGTCTCCACATCTTCAAGAAGGCAGGAACTGAGAGGTGTGCTTCACTTCGCTTCCCCCAGTTAGTGGTGGGGTCGGCAGAGGTGGGCACACCTCCTATTGTGCTGAGGTTTCTCACCCAAAGTGGGGGTGTAAACCAGCGGCTTCCATCTGCTGCTAGCAGCAGAGGCGGGGTTGCATTACAAGAGCAGCAGGCCTTTGAACTTCCCTCTCAAGCACTGGCCTAGCCTGGGGGAAGAGATTTGGCACCTCTGCCCAGGATTTGCATTGTTTCTGGTCCTAGAGAGCAGAGGCTCTCCACCCAGGGATCCAGAAACATGTCTGTGTGCGGCAGGCTGCCTAAGGCCAGTCAGTGCCCAAACCAGCGTCGGTAGGTTTTCAGGGGGCACCTCTGAGGTGCCCTCTGACTACATGTTTTAATAAATCTCATACTGGCATCAGTATAGATTTATTACAATGAGCTGCTTGGTACCAAACACTTCTGGGTTTAGTTAAGCCATCATGGTGTTAGGAACTCAAGTTGCCAAGTTCCCCGCCCATGTACTCTCTTTGGCTTCCCTGGCACTTACAGTATTAGCAGGTAGACCCTAATACTGTTGGGGCATATCTGCTCATGCAGATATGCCCCCATCTGGGAAATTGCACCCTGCCTTAGGGCTGGTAACGTCTGCTAGAGGGATGACTTACCCATATCTTAGGCTGTGCTAGCTGGCATGGCACACAGGCAGTGGGCCATGTCAACGTGGTCATTTTGTTACCTCGCAAGGGCCCGCCAGCTGCAGAGGCAGGGGCAGTGGCATGGTCTTAGTGAGGGGGTCCCAAGGGACCCTCTTCAGCCTCAGGGCCCTAGGTACCTATGGTACCACTTACTAGGGGCTTGCAGGGAGGCACGAGTATCAACTGTGGGCATGTATTTTAGGGAAAGAACACTGGTACTGGGAACCTGGACAGCAGGGACCCAGTACTCTACAGTCAGGTCTTGTTTCTGGTGGGAGCAGTGCAGTTGGCACAGTCGGCTAGCCATTTATTGAAGAGCTTGGTGTCAACATCGAGGTACCCTGTGTGCTTGCGTGGGCATTCCTGTAGGGTCTTGGTCCAGTTTTCTTCTGATATTTTGCCCCAGTGTCTTGATGGTGCTTTGGGTTTTCTGATGCTTTGGCTTGGTGGGTGGGTATCTTGCATTGTATGGTGGAGTGGTCGGACCATGTAAGAGCGGGGTTGTGTGGTGGTGGTGATACTGTTGCTGGAGTAGAAAATAGGGCTGAGGGTATGGCCTGCTGTGTGAGTAGGTCCTTAGATGAGCTGGGTGAGTCAGTGGTTGCTAAGGCTTTCATGGAGGGCCATGGAGGTAGGCTTTGTGGTGTCTTCCAGGTGGAAATTGAGGTCCCTGAGGAGGATGCAGTTGATTGGTCTGATGGAGAGGGGCATCGATGAAGTCTGTGATGTTGCTGCAGAATTCCACGTGGGAGCCCGAGGGACAGTTGGCAAGGGTACCCTTAAGGGTGGCATTGTAGTTGGTTCGTATTTTGAAGTGGATGTGTTCCATGAGGTTGGTGTCAGAGTTCATGGAGGTGATGCAGTCAATATGGTTTTTGTAGATGATCACAAGTCCTCTGCCTGATTTGTGGGGTCGGTCCAGGCATATGATCTTGTAGGTCGGTGGGATGGCTGCAGTGATGTCCGGGTTAGAGGATTGTTTTGGTCAGGAAGAGAAGGTCAGGTGTGTTGCTGTTGAGGAAGTCCTAAATTTCTGATGGAGTGTTTCCCGAGGGATCGAACATTGAGGGGGATGGTGCAGGTGGTGATGGTGGCGTGCATCGGGTGTTTGGAGGTGGTGGTTTCAGTGTCTCAGGTGTCACAGGTGAATTTGCAATGGGTGCAGGAGAAAGGTTCTACAGTGGTGCTAGGGATGCCTGGCAGGAGTGTGTTTAATGGTGTGTATTGCTGAGGTCACAGAGGGTGGTGGAGGAGTAGTGGCGGCATTTGTTGACTCCTGTGGCAGTTGTAGTTGTGGTACTGCATCGGATGGTCGTGGGACCAGGGTTTGTGGCACTGGGCTCAGTGCAGGCGGGACGGGCGCAGATGGGCTTGCCTTTGGCATGCCTTTGGCACGCTAGTGCAGCCACGGTGCGGCCTGCTTTAAGTAGGTTCTGGTGTGGACGGAGCTTCTGTTGGCTGGAAGAACAGTGAGCGAGAGAAACCTCGGCAGAAAAACCCAGGCAGCAGCAGTGTCATTTGGTCAAAAGGCTGCAACTGGATCAGTCTGGAACAAGCAGAAACTCAAGGACACTGGCAAGTGTAAGCTAGGCGTCCAGGTGCCAGGTGTTGAATATCTTTTCTTGGTGTTGCCTACTAGACAGCGCCTGCACTGTCTCTTGCAAGATGTATAGTTAGCTAATACTGGGCTTATAGTATGCCCATTACTTACTGTTTGTTAGCTTTATTATCAGTCTAATTTGTGTGCTTTGGTTTTGTTAGTTTCTGTGAGCTTTCCTTCCTCTTCTTCTGGTTGTCACTAACCTAGAGCATGGATACATTTCTAATATCTCTCCACAGCTTTTTTTTAGGCACTACTTTTTTCTTGTTGTTTAAGCACACCACAAGAGTGGATGTATTTTGGAGCATTTTTCCTAATTAGCTTATTTTCCCTCCACTGCACTTCATGTTGTGCTCTCTCTTTTGTTTCTCCCTTACCCACTCCCCTAGCTGTCTCGCCCCATTACTTTTTGTTCCTCACATGCTCCACATTTCTCTGTCTTTCTATTAGTTCGATTCCCTCCCCAAGAACTCCTTGTTGCTCTCCCTCACCCACGCCTACTGTGTTGCTTCTGCCACATCCTCTGTGTTGCTCCCATCCACCCTGCTATAGTTTCCACCACCCAATCCCATGTGATTCCGTTCCCCCATCCTCCTCATTACTTCTGACCCTAAACAGTGCTCCACATTGTTGCCTTTCACCCTTCTTTCTCCCTTTGCTCTTGACTCCCAGAAAAGCTGAGGTGATTTAGATCTGCTTTACGAGGGAGCATATGACCTGTATTTGATATTTGGATCAACTTTGCATTTCTAAAGGGCTGTGGCAGCAAGACCTGCAATCATGGCCTAAAGTGTCACACTGGAGGAGATCAGGCCTGAGCTTTCTTTCAATGAAGGGCACAACCCCCATCTATGATGCTTAACATAACCTGTGCTCGTTCAGCGAAAAGGTTTTGGAGTATTCAGAAAAATCTAGCGCACATCAAGTTGCGGTTGGGTGTAGAGGGAATGAATACTAAAGAGCGGTGCTGCTAGAACAAGGGAAAACCAAGAAAACAAGAGCGGGGTGGGAACACCCCTCAACAAATCTTTTACAAACAAGGACTAGAGCACACGCAAGAAGTTCTTTATGGAGTACACATAGGTGTTGCAAGAAAGTAGATCGTTCACGAGAGTCAGTTTTTCTTTTTGCTTTATAGATGAACGTGGTTCTCCTTGCAGAGGAGATCCAAAGAACATAACACCAGCCATGGCTGGTGTTATGTTCTTTGCCCCTTTGCCCCTGTTGCTGCCCTGTGGTGCCACTTGCCTACCAACACGAGCCCCAGTGGGGGACGGAGGTTTTGTCGGAAGGAAGGAAGAGGGCAGTGGCCACCGCTGTGGGGCGGCGATTGCTAGACCGGCGGGAAAGTACGCTATCCTCTCCACAGCGCTAACACTGGGCGCCGGTGGATCCGCGCGTGGGCAGCGCGACCCGGGGGCAACTGTGAACCAGCGGCGGGAAGATGTGACCCCTTCGACCGCTGCAGCCGCATTTGAGCGCGACCCGGAAAGCGTGGCGACTTGGGACCCGAGTTGCGGTCTGTGCAGTGCCCTACTCTTGCGCCCGGAGGCTGCGACTGTGGGCGGACCGTCTCCCACCGCCCTGCACGCTGACCTGCCGCGGCGGGGTCCCCCCCCGCTCCTGGACGACAACATCTGCCATCCACGCAGCAGGAGACTGGCACGCTGTTGGAGCAACGCGGAGGCAACACCAGATGGACCCTACCGATCGATAAGGCTGTGGAAGCCGTGGAGGCCTTAGGCGAACCCCACCGAAGCTACGCCACTGTACAGGCACTGGACTAGCACCTGGAGGTACCAGGGGGAGATACGATGCGCTATTGGGCCCAGCGAGACCTGCGCCCGGGAGTGGCTGTCTCCTTGCTACCACGCTGCAATCCTGAGTGCCTAGCTCTGGGGACCGCGGAGCGCTGCACGTGTGACGATCACCTGCCTGTGAACTACCGGGGGGGACGATCCCCTATGAGGTGAGGAGCCTGGGCTGGCGGGGAGGATTGACTGGTGAGCGAGGGCTGCTGGTGGCCCCCCCAAGACATTGACACTACTGTGGAGAGCCGCAACCCCGACGAGGGTGCTCTCCCTTGCTGCACGCCTGTGCCATACCCCAGTCGCTGCCAGACAGTCGCCGACATTGCCCACTGCAGAACGCCACGCGGGGAGACGGAGAGACACTGTTGCCACTTCAAATTCTAGGTGCGGCACACCGCCGGCGGGGATCCTATTGCAATGAGGCTGCGAAATGTGCGACTCTGACACCCTACACCCTGCACCGCGCTGCCGGCCGCTGTGCCACCGCACCCTTTGGACATTCTTCCCGCATACCCTATCCCATTGACTTTGGTTGGGCAGAACACCACCACTACCTAGAACCCCCCTGGAGCGGGGATGAGTGAGCGCCCTGCCGACGCTCACCCTGTGGCTGGAGCAGACCCCTCCAGTCGCTTGGAGACTGGGGACCTGGTGACCTACTTGCCCCAGCACCGTTGCGGGGGCTCTTCTTTGGGACCTGCCTTCTCTGCGGGCCGTGACCACTCACACACGCCGCCTTGCCCATGTCTGGAGGGGTGAGGACGCGCACTGGAACCGGCGGTATATCTACAAAAGGGAAACAGGCCAAATCGCCGCCCACAATGGATACCGATGTGAAATCCAAACTGGATAGTGTGTTAACTGTGATGGAACGCCTGGAAGAGTCCCTGCAACAGACTCGCACCTCCCTAGAAAATAAGATCGACAGCGTAGCGATTGATCTGACCCATCTCAAGGCCGACCACAAGAAATTACAAGATCGCACCACCACGCTGGAAACCACGGTGACTGATCTGGGACCCCGAGTGACTCAAGCAGACAAACATATACGTGACCTCCTCAACAGGGTTGAATACCTGGAGGAACGTGCTGAGGACGCGGAAGGACGGGCGCGAAGAAACAACATCAGACTGGTTGGCATACCGGAAAAATGGGAGGGGACGGACCCTACGCGCCACGTGGAGGACTGGCTGAGAGACCTCTTGCCGGAGGGAACACTATCGCAGCATTTTGTGGTGGAGCGAGCCCACAGGGTGCCCACGAGACCCCTCCCCCGGGATCTAACCCCAGACCGCTGATTTTTCACATCCTTAACTATAGAGACCGCGACGCCATCCTGCACGAGTCCAGGAAATTAGGAGACGTTCGAATAGACAATGCCACAGTAATGTTTTTCCCAGATTACACCGTTCAGGTACAGCGGCAGAGACATTCCTTTCTAGCGGTGAAGCGCAGGCTGCGACAAGCGGGTCTCAAATACTCGCTCCTCTTCCTGGCGCGTCTACGAGTGGTGGCGCAGGATAAGACACACTTCTTCACCAACCCCGAGGAGGTTGAAGCCTGGCTGGATGGCGGGGTGGAGGAGGCACCTCGTCGGGCGCGGGGCACTGCTACGATGACACGCTCCCAGGGGTCAAGACGGCGACGCCGGCGCAAATCACCTACACCTCACAACTCGCAGGAAACGGCGACCCGCTCCCCGCCAGCAGATCTAGTCTTGCAGGAACAACAGGATGCGCTATGCAGGGTTACGGATATCAGTAGCTCTCCTGCACCGTCCTCTGCCCCACATGCCAGTCCGCGCACTTTCCCCAGTGACGACGAGGCAATCTACGGCATACCGGACTCTCAACAGTCTGCAGACCCACCTGCAGTCACACCGCAAACAGTGGATTTACTCAGCTGAGGGGAGGCCCCCTTGGGATTTTCAGAACATTCACGCAGCGGTGACCGTTCTGCATTCGCATCCCCTGTTCGTCGTGGGGTGCGGGTTATTTGGCGGCGATGGCCGAGGGGGGAGCCCCCCTTGCTCCGTATGGGGTGGAATTGGCGACACACATTGAGTAATACTTTACAGACACTGCAAATGCTTGAACTATGTCATTGCGACGCCTTCCCACCCCCTGCCGTGCTTGCTGCTGGTCTGGCGGTCCCCGACCCGACCTTGCCGGAGGTGTGCGCTTTCGCACAGACTTTCCCTCTACTCATTGCAACAAGCGGACATTCTCCCACTACCTTACATTTGCTGATGCCCGGTAAAGTCTCTTGGATATGGCCCACATTCTTCTTTCGGCCCGGGATGGGACACTACCCCCCTTCACAACACTACTGTTGTGTCGCCACTGTGCCAATTGCTTACCACCCCCTAGAACTGTATAGTTAAAAGTTTATTTCAGCTCACTTGAGTGTTTGGACGGCAGCATGTTGCGCAGCCGACCTTTTGGTATTTCTTACTGTAGTGCCTCTTCTAGGCTCCATGTTTTCCCTTTTACCCTCACCCCTTGGGAACTATCTGGGTCGTTCCTTAATATGTTTGCAGCTGTGTTTGGTCTGGAGATGGGGAGGGTGCCGAGAGGTCAGTGGGGGGCCACACCCAGAAAATTGGGGCTGGATGACAAAGGTGGATCTTGCACAAGTGACGATAATGGCTGAAATTAGGATATGTACATGGAATGTCAGGGGCATGCATACACCAGCGAGACGATACCAGATTTACTCTTATTTGAAACGCCATAAGTTTCATGTAGCGCTATTACAGGAAACACATTTAAACAAGGCGGAGGTGTGTGCTCTGCACAGCAGACGGCGTGGGCAACTCTATGCCACTGAGGATTCCTCCTTCGCACGCGGAGCGCTCCTGTGGGTCCGTCCTGGAACCCCATGGGCGGTCATGGACACACATGTGAACCCGGACGGCAGGTACGTGATAGCCCTGGGTAGGCTAGATGGACAGCCAATAGTACTGGCCTCTCTGTACTCACCAAACACTGACCAAGGTAGTTTCTTTACCTGCCTCTTGACGGTGCTGGCGACCTGGCATGGGGTCTCGTGGATCCTAGGGGGGGACTACAACTGCGTCTTAGACGCGACTCTAGACCGCTCTTCCCCACCCCCGACTGGTGTACCGACACACGTCGCCACGAAAGCATTGATCAGCTGGGCTACACAGTGGGACCTACATGACGCATGGCGGACACGTAACCCAACGACACGGACATATTCCTACTGGTCGGGCGCGCATGATCTACATGTACGCCTGGACAGGTTTATGGTTACCACTGACCTCCTCCCATTGGTTGCAGACACACAATACATGGGCCGTACACACTCGCACCATAATCCACACACTCTGGCCATTGCATGGGAGCGTCCACACCCGCCCATCCCCATCTGGCGACTCCAGCCAGACCTCTTACTAGACGCGGCTTTCCGCGACTCCCTTCTCACGCAAGCTGCCCAATACTTTGAAGACAATACTGATACGGCGTCCTCCCCCCAGATCGAGTGGGACGCCTTCAAGGTGGTGATTCGGGGACACTGCTTGGGCACACAGGGCCACATGCGGAGACAGCTGGAGGGTGACCTGACACGATTAGAAACCGAACTCCTTGACCACGAACGGGACGCGGTGGGTGGAACAGGCGATCCCCTGACGGAAGCAAAAACAGAGCATGTACGTCTCCTGGAACGTTTGCGCAGTCTAAACTTTGCTGCACACTCCGCCCGCACGCATCGCCAATGCGATAGACCTGGCAAACTGCTGGCCTGGCTGAATGCACGGGAAGACCGCACGACCCCAATATCGGCGATATGTGTAGAAGGGAGGGGGCTACTCTACACACAACGCCACATACACGAGGCATTCATAACCCACTACGCAGACTTATATCGCTCCCGGCTCCGCGACCCGCAGCCTGACATAGCAGAATATCTCTTACCCCTGCAGGTACCTCATTTGACGGCCGTACAGCAGGACGACCTCGGGGCACCACTCGCTCCTGAGGAACTCCGTGACGCCATCTTCAACCTGTCAAACGGCAAATCTCCTGGCCCAGACGGCTTACCCGCCGAATTTTACAAGGCTGGCTCGGATATACTCGTCCCCCAGCTTTTAAAGATGTATGCTGCAGCTGCGGAAGACTCCTCCCTCCCCCCCACGCTCAATGAAGCTAACCTAATTTCCTTACTCAAACCCTGCAGGGATGGCGAGCAATTGGGCTCTTACCGCCCCCTGGCCCTCCTCAACACAGATTATAAAATCCTTGCTTCCACCCTGGCCCGGAGACTGGCCCCCCTGGTCCCAACACTGGTGCATCATGATCAAAATGGCTTTGTACCAACACGCCACACCTCCTATAACATCCGCCACCTATTTCGTATACAGGAGTACGCAACACACTACTGGCCACACGCCGAGTGCCTGGTGTTGGACCTCGAGAAAGCATTCGACTCGGTGGAATGGCCATACCTACGGGCGGTCATGGAAAAATTTGAACTGGGGGATGGCTAAGAGACCATGGTTGACTTATTGTACCATAGACCCACAGTTCGGGTCCGCACTGGTACATTACTTTCTGACGCTATCCGCGTACAGAGAGGCACCAGGCAGGGCTGCCCCCTGTCACCCCTACTGTTTTCCTTGGCCATGGAACCCCTAGCCACGATCCTCCGGACCCGGGGTGAGGAGTGGGGAATACCGATGGCGGATGGACTCCACGTGGTATCGTTATACGCAGATGATCTCCTCCTCTATGTCAGAGACTTGACTAATGTCCCGGGATCCCTCGCTGACATTTTCCACACCTTCGAGGAGATGTCGGGCTTGAGAGTCAACTGGGCTAAGTCTGGACCCTATTCCTTTGACCCGGGCACACCTGAGAGCGACGTTTACATCGGTGGTGAGAGGCTGCAATGGTATCCCACGATGTTCAGGTACCTAGGAATCCACATTTACCGTAACCCTACGGATATCTTGGAGGGGAACCTGATGCGAGCGCTCGCCTCCATTCGAACACAAATTGGATTTTGGAGGACTTTACCCCTGAATGTGCCCAGCCGCGTAGCACTGGCCAAGATGATTGTCCTACCGAGACTCTTGTATTACTTTGCCAACATCCCGTCCTATGTCCCCAACAGGGTATTCCGAGACCTCGAGGTCCTACTCCGGGGCCTAATCTGGAACGCAGGCCGACCACGTGTGGCGTTGACAAAGTTGTACATGCCCACTGACTGATTCGGGGGGTCTGGCAGTCCCCAACATGGAGTTGTACTATCTAGCGGCGCAGATGCAGTGGGTGTCGGGATGGCTAAGTGGTAAAAACCTAGGGGACACTGCCACGGACGTCACCACCTGGTCTCAGTTACAGGTACGCACTCTATTTCATCCGCTGACCCAGGGCTCCTCGTCCCCCGCAGCTGTACCTAGCAGTGGCGCGCAGGTGTTTTCTGCGATGCCTGCGACTCACCAGTGCGACGGTACTGTATGCCCGATACTCCCTCTGCTGGGTACCCCCAGGATGACTGGACTACTAACGGACGCTATGCTGGAGAGCTGGTCCAATGCGGGCGTGGACACGCTAGGAGACCTATACACTGACGGTACCCTTCTCTCTTTTGCAGACCTCACGGAAGGCACGGCCCTCCCGAATGGACAATTCCTATTGCACGCGTCCCTCATCCGCACGCTGACTGCCGCCTGGGGCAACATGTCAGAGGAGCTACAGACACACTACTTTATGCAATACCTCCATGTTATGGGCAATGGTTCCCACATAGTGCATTGGCTAGCACAAGTTCTCCTGATTCATACACAACCCTCCACCTCGCAGTTGAGAGAGAAATGGGCGATGGACAGAAGGAGAGATTGGACAGACAAGGAGTGGGCGATGGTGCTGGCTGGACCGGTTAACATCCCGCGCAACCCCCGCTTCAAAGTCATACAATTCTACATATTACACCGTGCCTACCTCACGCCCGACAAGATAAACAGATACTTTTCGGTCACCCGTACTGCCTGCAGACGTTGCTCCCTGGTAGGCGCAGACCTCTTGCACATGCTTTGGCTGTGCCCCAATGTCCAGCAATATTGGGATGAGGTAACAGCGCTGTTTACGCACTGCACCAACGAACAGGTGCCGAAAACGTGGGAGGCCTGCATCCTAGGACTATATAAACGCACAAAACTGAATAAGGTGCCGGTTCGGTTCTGGGATCTAGGGCTGATCGCGGCCAAACGCCTGCTCACCAAACAGTGGAAGGCCAACGCACCCCCACATATGCGGCACTGGTACATGTCCCTCACCAACTGGGCACGAGCGGAAAGCACTGTTCTATGGCGGGAAGAGATGGCGGGACTTAGAAAATCCCCCTTTGCACAGCACTGGGATGACATCCTTCAGTCCTTTCAGCAGAAATGCCTGGAACAGGGAATCACTTGAGGGGTCCGTATCCGAACCTCACACATACACAAGGGACACTGCGGGGCGCGCCTGCGCCCACTACCCCCCATCCACTCCCTCCCCCCCTTTTGGCAAGGTAACTCAAGTCGGGACCTACGCCACCACATCTCCAACATACTGCGAACAATACACTGCGCCTCGCCTGCGAACCTCCCATGCTCCAAAATGTCTACGACGCTTGCCCTGCTGTCGGCGGTGAAGCGCTTTTAGCCCTATCTCCTCTTCCACATATCAGGCTCTCACCATGCGCCCTGGCCGTGGCCACCGCACTGGCTGCACTCTGAAGACGTTATCCATGCGCCCCTGTGATGGAATCCCCCCTACGACAACAAGCTAATTACATGATGCATCCCATTCCCCGACCGCCGGACCTACACTGACGCTGCAATACTGCCTCCCTTTCCCTCAAGCACATAGATACACCTACCCACACTTTGTCCCCCTTTGCACATACCCCCATGTTATGGTTCACGTGTTTATTGACATGCTGGTCCTGTTCACTGACCAGGCTTCTTAGGTTTTGTTAATGAAGACATTGTACACATTGCGCTAGAGACTTTAGACACCATATTCTGGCTGACATGTCAAACCCCCCTTCTAAGTGCCAATACGACACGACAACATAAAAACACAACCTGAGGGGAATGACTGCTACACGCGCTACTTGAAGACGGGCAGATAGATCCGGGTTATGTTTCACAATACCGACCATCGCGCTTGCACCACCATTAATGAGAGACGCCACATGTCCAAGACTAAAAAAAATAAATAAAAAAATAACAGCCATGGCCGTGGCGGTTCCTACCGGACGCCGCCGCCAACACGAGCCTCTCCTTCTAGGCATAGTGAGCTGCATCGACACACGCCTATTAACGCACTTGCGATATCACATGGGATTGCTTTTCAACATCTATGCTCCACGTCCCCATAGGGAAACTTACTGATACAACCACCTGCAATATTTACTCATGGGAGCGGGCTGTTACCCATATGATGAAGATGACAAAACACCACTTTTGTTCTACAAAACAGACAAAACCTTACAGGCCTGTTTACTTATTCAGATGTGTGCTTTACTGATTATGCGTACCACTAAAACAGGATCCCAGGGTTGTCGGCCATAAGGCTGTGTTTACTTGCCAATATTTTATATAGCTATTGATTCACGCGGCTGGCCCCCAGAGGTTGTAAGCTAGAAGCTGTGTATAACGAATTTTGTACAATAAAGGTCTTAAAAAAAAAAATGCAGGGGTGGATTTAGATATCGGGAGGTTGCCCCTTTTTCCGCGAGGGAGAAGATGTCAATTACTCCGTCGCCCTGAAAGAGATGCTGGCCACAGAATTTAGAAATGACCACCAGGTGCTTTCTGTCAATGCATTTCGCAGTTGGGTGTAGGGCTCCGTTAACATGACGGAGCCTAGCACCAAAATGTTTTCTTTTTTATTTTCAGAAAAAAATAAATTCCCAAAGCGCCATTTTCTTTTTGAAAATGAAAAAGATAATGCTCCCTGACCATAGGGGTCATCTCCCATGGCAAGGGGGGCATTTTTTGCTTTTACTGTCCCTTACTGCCAGGGTTACCTAGTGGTGACGTACAATAAAAAAAGTCTATATGTCCCCCCCACCCTAATTGGGCAGACGGACATATCGCCAATTCTCCAACGGCCCTTACTATGCTGAGCTATCGGGGAATTTTGGCTACAGTGGTGAGGGAGTAGTCACCACTATATCCAATTCTATGGTCTACCCGCATTTAAATCGGGTGGGTTGACCACGGTGTTGGAGGGCAGGGAACCCAATCGCCATTGCAACAGAGTTCCCTCTCCACCAAAGTTTATATTGTCCCTTAAGAAACTAGATCGAAGAAATTATCTCAGATTACTTGTAGCAAATCAAATGATTCAAAACACATTAAAAGGCTAATTTAGTACCCTGGTAAAATGAAGCACTACTATTGCCTGAGCCCTTACCATTTGTATAGGGTTTACATTTTTCTCAGGTGCCTGATTACAGATTTATTATGGGTTCTCCAGGTCAGAATTTGGTATAATCTGGTAAGGCTGCCAATTTTAACCATACTGAGCTGTAAATATAGAAGACTAAGATCTGTAAGGGAATTCCATTCAAATTGTAATCCAGATTTAGGTGCAAACTCCTATTTGTGCCTGAAAGGGGCTTAACGGTCCAGTCAGAATGAGGACCTTTATATGAAATTAGAAAGGGGAATAGGTGTGGAAGAATGAAAGAAGAGAGAAACCTGGCACTTAGAAATGGGGGACCGGTAGAAGAGCAAGAGAATGTTGAAAATAGAGATAGAGTGCAGGATAGGTCATTGGGTATAGGGTGCAAAATAGCCATAGACCATTGTCATCAGTCCTGATCACTTGATACTGAAATATTTTAAACAAAACAAAATGGCAGCGAGGGAGCTCGTAAATCAGAACGGATGACTATCGGATCACCGTTCCGCTGTTTAGAAAGATGAGACGAGAAGATGGAATGAACTGACGTTCAATGTGAATCAACTTGGATAATTGGAGATTTTGGTGGTTCTATTTAACCCTTCACCGAGCATTGGATTACTCTCCAATGAAGACGGAATGTCAAGAACCTCTGATTAAATACTGAATATCGGAAGACTGATTACTCGCACACAGGATTGTGGAAGTAAGTATTCCACCTTTAGCCCTGAGGAAGCCCCTCTGGGTGAAACGCGTTGGCTCAAGAAATAAGAATAAAGAAGATTTTCTACAAATTCAAGTCTCCAAAAAATATCGTCGTCATTTGTCTGCATATTATAATGTTTACTGTGTACCTCTCTCTTCTAGTCAAGTTCAAATACTGAAATATTTGCCTACATAGACAATAAATGATCTGTTGTCATTATAGTTGATTTTGGAATTGAGAATTCCATACGCTTATGTTATTGATCAACCACGAACCGTCATGATGCACTACTATGAATGATGTGTGACTCCTTTGTCTTAGCAGTATCAAAATCAATTAAAAGTATTATAACAAAGGTGGGGGTATTCAAAGGGGACGAGCCTTACTTGAAGAGATAAGGTGGCACAAAAGAAGGGAAATTGTCAAATAAGAGAGAGAAAAGGGGGTTCATGTGTAAGAGCATGAGGAACACAAACAAAGAAAGAGGGCAGCAGTTTGGGGAAAAAATGACCCAGTTGTGCTTTTGATCCTAAAGCTTCAAGCCAATGCAAAATCGACATTTCAAAACCCATTTGCATTTGAACCAATGATTATAACCAGATGCTATTCAAAAGAATCACATTTATTACACTGAGTCGTGCATGTCAACCAATGTCAGTTACAAATGATCACAAACTCTCATTTCTGGTCAACATGCTGCAGGAACCCACTTTCCAAAAAAGGTATCTAGGAAGAAACATGGATACATTCATGAACAGAATCTAAAAAAGAGGCTATCTCCTAGATCTCACCTAGAATAGCATTGTGTACTAGAGTCATGGTTAGGAAAGTAATATTTTTTAAGTACTTCTTTCAAATATCACCCTTTATTAGCCACTGAACAACTGGAGAATGGTAGTACCTACAGGGAATGCTCACATTTTTATGAATATGTTAATTTGGGCTGAACTACTGAATATCGGCCAAAAGAATATTATAGTATAAGAATATTAAGGGCTGAATATCAAGGGACACCATATCGAAAGGTAAGTGCATATCAGGAAGTATAAATTTACCATTCATTACTTCACATGCATGCCTTGAAGACATATATATTGCCAAGTTACATATCTGTGGACTTGGTTATAGAAAATCTAGACTTAATTCACTGTTGATATTTTAGTTGTTGAATTGAATTGAATTGAAAGGGCACTTGTATAGCACATGGCTACCCGGAGGCCTCCCAGCGCTGGGCATGCCTAATCAGGTGGAGATGAGGAGGCTTAGGGGAACAGAATAGCTTTTAATTGTCTTCGGAAGACTAAATGGTTGGATTCTGTAAGAAATGGGGTTACCAAATCTCCAGGGGGGTAGCACGGAACCAAGCGGGCAGGCCAAACTTCGGAGGACATGTGAAGCACTCACGCAGTACCCACAGACGACACACCAGGCACACCACAAAAGAGGCACGACACCAGCTTGAGTTGGAAAATTAGTAAGTTCTCTATTGACTCCAACCTGCAAGGTAAAACATAACATAGGCCGCAATCACAACAAGGCGCTAGTGAGCGCCAGGGCAGTATTTGCCCGGGGGATTATTTACAAGGGAATTGGGAACAAGGCTGAATCGGTAAATAAGTCCAAATTGTCCAGCTGAAATATAAAAAGGTTAACACTTGGCATCTAACGTCAGTGTCAACAATATGAGGGAAGAAAACACTTGGCGTGGAAGCCCATTAAGCATAAAAATCAAACATTAGGGGTAAGAACCCAAAACAGCTGTCATTGGCGTCTCCTGCAAACAGAATAGGAATCCCCCAGCATTAACATCAGGCAGGAACACCTGCAATAAAACAGCAAAGCTTGCTCATTAGCATGGGGCATCATCAGGGGCCTGGAACAACATGTCAGGCCAACATAGGGGCACACCGGGCGCCAACCTGTAAGAAAAGACACATTCACCTGCCCTGTGGGCACAAAAGCATACGATCAACCATCAAGTGTAAAACATCAGGATACCTTGGCATCAGTAACATTAGCCACAGGACACGCCCAATCATGGACTGGGGGCGCAGTAACCTTGTGCATGTCACCACTGCGACCATTAGGACAACCCTTAGCAAAGAGGCAGTCGGCCTGACCACCATTAACAGGGGTATTAACTCTAGGACCTAAGCACACTGGGCGCGAAACCATCTGCCTAAACATTAACCCATTAGGCAAGAGAACTGGGCATTTCATTAAGGCACCTTTTACCCAGTATTCAGCAAAAGCACTTCCTTACGCCACACTAACCCAAGCACCAGGGCCTACACTGGCTGGCGTTCAACTGGACCCCCAGGCAGGGGTTAACTAATGTCTTGGCCCAGCTTAGAGGCCTGACAGTCCCGCAGGTACTTCTCACTGGGAGCCCTCGCCGAGTCTGGGGGCTCTGGTGTACAATTAGGGCCAACGAGCTCAAGTACAATGTCTCCCAGGGGCCCTGCTCTTCCTTAAGGCAGTGGGGGCCAACAGGGCCCAATCCCGATTTCCCAAAAGAAGGGGAGGGGGCGAGCACCGACCCTGTGCCCCGACTCCAGCCCCCCAACCAACGGACACTGGGGCCCCGCAGTCCTCACTCACCAACACGGGAGTCCCTCAGGCAGCAACACCATCCCGGCAGCCGGATCTTCACTGCGGAGGGGCCAGGCACCGACAATGTGCCTCGAGGCCCCCCTCCTCCTCCGGTGGGCTCTGACCCTCTGCTGCGGGGTCCTCAGGGACTCTTACGCAAGGCGGGGGAGGGGCCGGCACCGACACGTGCCTCGACGCCCCCTCCTTCTCTCTCCGAATTGGTGGCCACAGCGGGGCTCTCCTCACCCGGGTCCCTCTGCCTCCCGGGAACCCGGGGCACCACTGGACCGACAAGCGGGGCTCTCCTCAAGGGATGGGAGCCCCGCAGGAGGGCAGACTTCCTCCAGCCGGCTTCCTGCTTCACCCGGGTCCCCCCCTCTCTCACGGGGACCCGGGACTTTAAGGCAGCCTCTGTGAGGCTGCAGGCGTCTCTTCCAGCGCTAACGGGGCTCCGTCTTCACCACGGGAGCCCCGCAACACCGCAGCTCCGCCGGAGCTTCTTCCGGCCTCTTTAGGCTGCCCGGCCGGCATCCAATCCCTGCGTGGCCTTCCGGGGGCACGGCTGCGTGGGCCAATCCGTGCGTAGCGGGCTGGGGGCGTGGCGGGTGACGTCACCGGCGCCCCAGCCACGTGATGCTTGCCGCGGTGGCTTCGTGCCTATCGCGGCCCTCTCTTCACTTCGGCGGCCCTCTCCTGGTACCGGAGGCCGCCGCAACGATGCCCACCACAGCGGGGGGGGTCCCCACGACAGCGCCGGGCCGCGGCGGTGATTTTCGGCTATGTACAACCGGCGGTGATGTCGGCGGCAGTAAGGGGTAGGCTCCCTTTTATTTAATTATTAATATCGCGGTGTAGACATCCGCCTAGATCACGGGGCCAAAAGCGCGCCAAAACGATGGGTAAGCTCCCGTGGCGCTACTCCTCTCAGAAAAAGGGCGCTATTCACGGAGCGCAGCTCCTCCCTCGGCCCACACAGCTCTCAGGGCCAACAGCACTTCGGGGGCCACAACCGTCACAGGGCACAGTGCTTTAGCACGCCACAGTCCCTCGGGGGCACAATCCTCCCCAGGCGGCGCTTCACAGGAAGCTCCTCACGGCCCAGCGCTTCCAAAGGGCCACAGCTTCACCAGAGGGGGGTAGACAGTCCCACTTCAGTTCCTCAGGGGCCCACTCCTCACCTCCTGGGTGCTTCTTCCACGCAGCGCCGGCGTGGTTCCAGGTCCAAACAGCGTCAGCGACCTGGGTAGAGGCCCTCCTTCGTCAGGGGCCCGGGAGACAGCATGAGGGGGGGTTTAGGGGTGCAGGGCCCAGCTCACAGGCCCATGTGGCGGTAACACCTCGCAGCAGGTCCCCTCACGTTCCTGTCCCAGCCCTGTTTCAGTCTCTGGTGGCACATCCCCCTTACTTATAACCTCCTCCCAGGCAGTGCCAGAACCTTCTAGAATGTTGGCAAAGCTGGCCTAAACTGGCTCAAGGGGGGGGGGGAGCACCCTGGGTGCCAGGCTTTTATGGGGTGGCTGGGTAATAATATCTAGACCGCTGACCTACGGCAGTCAGGTGGCAAAACCCATGGCCTTGGCATCCATTTTAAATACAGAACATTTCAGTCAGGTGCATTTCTAAAATGGGGGAATATTTCCTGCACACCATTTCGTGACATTACATTTTAAAACAGGGCAACTCTTACCACACATGGCCTATACAGGTTTATTACCATGGGGGAGACATTTCAAATTAGGGGGGCAAAAAGCGAAAAAGTTTGGGGGAAAAGGGCCAAGTCCAACAGATTCCCTCCAGAGCTGGGGTGACAGTGTGTTCCATAGTTTGACAGCATTAAGAGAAAAGAGACGACCCCCGCTTCTGGCTCTCTTGACTCTGGGAACTGCCACAAGGTGGAGGTCTTCCGACCAGAGTTTCCTGTTAGCTTTGTATGGGTAGATCATGGACGCAAATAATGGGGGCCCCTTCCCCTAAAGGGTCTTATGAACGATACAAAGGGCTTTATAATTTACTCTTTCCTTCACTGGCAATCAAGGGAGCGGATGGCAGGTTTGGCTGTGGTGAGATTGGGTACACCCAGCAGCAGTCTGGCTGCACAGTTTTGGACCGTTTGTAGTTTGTTCGTGACTGCCGTCGGGGCTCCCAGGTAAAGTGCATTGACATAGTTGATCCTTGAGAGTATTAATGATTGAACTGGGACTTTCTTGGCTTGTGGAGGAAGGAGGGGAAGCACTTTCCTAGCCATTCTGAGCAGGCCAAAACAGGTGGCAACTGTCTTTCTAGCCTGCACCTTGAATGTCAGGTTCTGATCAAGCCAGATGCCCAGGCTCTTTATTTCAGTTTCAGGAGCTGGGGCTGGGCCCATGCATGCTGGCCACAGGGACTCCAGTGTCGCTGGGGTGTGGTTGCCCAAGATCATGACCTTTGTCTTATCCCCGTTGAGCTTCAACTGGGAAGCGCCCATCCACTTGAGACTTCCGTTAGACATGTATAAAGTTTTCTTCATCATCTAAGCGCTAGGAGCAGAAGGACTGGGATGTGCATGACAAAATACCACACCCTGTGGACAGTGCGCATTGGGCATGACTGCAGTTTGTGGCCACTAAGAACTGTGGGACTGAATATGGAGAACATGATGTGGCTGATGGCCATTTTGGCATAAAACAAGGACCCCCTGAGTGAGATCAAAATCCTGGATCAGGGCAAAGCAATTTTTAGCAACAACATATATCCAGGCATTAACAAAGTAGACAACTGGCAAGAGTAGATCAAAAAAACACAAGTAAAAAATATACTAACACATAATCATGATGTCATGAAATTTAATAATACTGATAAAAACGATGGGCATATTCAAGTACATACTCATAATAATAAAAGATATACACAATAATAAAAAGAGAATTTCACATTCAATTATTATGTTCTTTAAAAGTTAGTGAGGGGAGATAGACTGAAATAAGTTCCCCAGCTGATTGGAGAAATTGATGTCCGTCTGCCAACGCGTTTCGACACCAGAGTGTCTTCGTCAGGACAATATCAGCATGTATCTACAATTCAAAGAGTCATGATTACAATACATATTCACTTGTGTATATACAAATATAATTTGTTTCTTTTTTCTTTTTTCCTTCTTACATAAAGCCAGTTATGTCTTACTATTTGAACAGAAAATTACCACAATGAAACGAACACATAAAAACATAAACAATTTAAGATAAAGACAAAGATAGCTTGTGAAGCAAAAATATGAGCAGCTATTCAATGCTTCTCCCATAAAATTTATCAAACCTTCCCTTGTTGATCACCTAGAGAGTTGGCCCCTACTTAGGCCCCATAGGTGTATACTGAGACATTTCACATTATACATTTTGTCATGCAGCCTAGAAATAGACCACGGAGATTATTGATGCCAATTCTTTCCCTGCTAGCCAATTTATTAGTCATTCCAAAGGGAAGTATAATTATGGTATGATTCTCCCATTCCGATCCATAATACCTGTCGATAAAGGTTTCTACCCACTTATAAGGACTACTATTTCGTTGGAGGGTCTATACATTTCTAAGGAGTTTCTTTCTTTTTTTAAAAAATTATCCTGGAGTCAAAGATAGAGAAGAAGACCCCCTATTTCTTACGTTCTTACCAAAAGGCGTTTTTTTTAATATTATAAAAGTAACACATACTATAGTGTGTATTCCATCTATCTTTGTATAACCTACCACTCGAGGATAGTTCTGTGTTCCTTCGTGTGTTCATTCACTACAACTCGTTCTGGGTGAAACCGGAACTGCATTTCATGTTCTGTTTCTTATATTACTTCACTATCTAAAAAGCAATATTATGGTCTGTTAAGTTACTTCACGTGGTTTTGGATTCCTATATTTATACATATAGCTACTTTCAGGTATTACCGTGTAGTATGTTGTTGTATTGGTTTCCGTGATAGTGAAGCGACTTCTTGCTTTAAAACAATTTTTTGTTCAGGTATTCCTATATTTCAAAGATAAAACAAGTGGTAGAGGAAGGAAAGAGGATTGGAAAAAGAAAAGATACTTTTAGGCGCTAGAACGCTATTGTACATTTCTTCTATATGCGTGTTTGTATGTGGCCGCCGTGTTTCTCGTTATCCTCAGCTTACCTTAGTTAAAAACAGGGCCGCCTATAGTGATATTCAGTGGCGCTTGTACAGGTATTCCCACGTATTCTTTGTTTGAAGGCCAGAATTACTTTCTGTGAGAATAGCAAGAGAATATAGATAGTAAATGGTAAATATCTCCACCGTAACTTCAAAGCGTGCTAGAACGCTATTATACATTTCTTCTCCGTGCGCGTTTGTATGTGGCCGCCGTGTTTACTGGTATCCTCAGCTTACCTTAGTTAAAAACAGGGCCGCCTATAATTATATTCAGTGGCGTTTGTACGGTCATTCCCACGTATTCTTTGTTTGGAGGCCAAGATTACTTTCTGTGAGAATAGCAAGAGAATATAAATAGTAAATGGTAAATATCTCCACCGTAATTTCAAGGCGTGCATAAAATTATTTTACACTCGTCAAAGGAAGGACGGATACTGTTTGCTAGAAAACTGCTCCTCCAATTACCTCATAAGCGCCCACATTCTTTGAAAGGCGTCACAGATGTCGGAAAACTCCAGTTGTAGCGGCGCTCGAGAAGATTATTAACTTCACGGCAGTAGGTTCCCGTCGTCGAACCTTTACGTGCAAAGCGAGACAACCCAGTTTCAGATAAACATTCTGTCTCTAGCATTGCAAGATAACTAATAAATGCATTTTAGCTGTGGCACATACTTTACGCTATCCGTCAGGAAATATTGCGAAACTACCATACGATGTCTTAGTATTTATCTATGGCCACTCACTCCAGTTACGCAAAGTAAAAGAGGGGAAAGTTACTCCCAAGTTTGAAGAGCTAACACGGTTCGGATTCATGCACAAAGCGCATACCTGCTATAGGTGAAATATCACAGCGTCTATGATGGCGGCGAAGGGATGAAAAGGAACAGGACAAGGATTGTAAACTTCCAATCGATAGGTTCTTATATAGTGGTGTCTCATTGGTGGACTTTTCTAGCTCCACCCATATTTAAAGTGCAAGTACACATGTTGGTGAATACACATATGGCCTACATTTTCCATGTAAAATGGTTGGAAAAACCGGGGGAGAAAGAGGGGGAAAGAAAATTTTTTTGGTTGTGATTATCGAGAACAGATTCAGCAAAACAAAAGATATATTCGAAGCCAGATTGGTCACACAGATATAATAGACTACTCTAAGATTGAGAGGTTCATACTAGTCGCGCAAACTGAATGACTGCTTCTAATCCCAATGTTCATTGGTTCATTTACGTAATGGCATTTTCCCAGGGTAATTCCAGATTCGGCCCCCGGTCGAAGGTGCCCAGAGTGAAAATCCAGTACACCTCTTTTTTCTTTCTTACTTTCTCACCTCCATTATGATCAGAAAGGTGTATTCTCTCCAGAATGCACCATTTCATTTCTGTTGGTGAGTGTTTGTATTCAGTGTAGTGGTTCACTAAGGGTGCCGGGTGCTTCTTCGTTTTTATAGCGGATCTATGTTCAGTCAGGCGGGTTTTAATTGCCCGGGAGGTCTCACCTACGTATCCTAAATTACAGGGACACACTATTAAATAGACTACGTTCCGGGTGTTACAGGTGCATAGCTCCTTAGTTTTAATCGAGACACCATTGAAGATCATGGGGTCATTGGTAAAAATAGAGTTGCAAGATAGACAAGTGCCACAGCGGGATGTACCGCCGACTCCGTTTTTTCCATCAATAGACTTCTGTACAAATGGGATCTCAGGTGATTTCACAAACCGAGATCTGACAATAAGGTCTTTCAGATTTTTATTTCGCCGATGAGCGAACATAGGCTTGGCCAGTTTACTCTCATTTTGGTTCACATTAAGAAGGTGCCAATTAGAATTGATCACTTGTCTAATCGTTGAGTTCAGGGTGGAGTGCCTCGTGATACAGACAAGTTTTTGTTCTTTGACCTGTCTTTGAGTATTTATCAGGGAGTCTCGGTCGAAAAACCGTGCTCTCTTATAGGCTTCTCTCACCAAGCGATGAGGGTAACCTCGCTCTAAAAATTTCCTTTTCTAAAAATTTCCTTTTCATTGCGACTGATTGGAGGTCATAATCTTTGATGTTCGTACAATTCCTCCTTACTCTGAGGAATTGAGAAAAGGGGATACTATCCTTTTGGCACCTAGGATGGTAACTTTTGAAGTGTAATAAGGTGTTTCTGGCCGTTGGCTTCGTGTACAAGTCAACTTCAAGATGTCCATCCTCATTACATCTAATATAGATGTCCAAAAACTCCACTCTATATGCATCAATGTGTGCAGTGAAGTGTAAATTCACGTCTGCAAGATTTAGCCACGTCAGAAACTCCATTAGAGTCTGCTCCCCATCGGTCCATACAAAAAAGATGTCGTCAATGTAACGGTACCAATGGGAAACAGACTCAAAAAAAGGCGCGATTTCATTGTGAATGAACTTTGATTCGAAAAGCGACATGTACACATTCGCTATAGATGGTGCCATGGACGCCCCCATACTTACTCCCTTAGTCTGGAGGTACATTTCCGTTCCGAATTCAAAGAAATTTTCTTTTAGGACCAATGTCAGACATTCTTTGATGAAGGGCTTTGAACATGGGATATCATACTTGTCTATGAACCACATCGTTGCAGCGATTGCTTCAGTCTGTGGGATGTTGCTATACAACGATTCGATATCTAAGGTGACTAACAGATCTCTATGTTTATTGAAAGTGAGATTTTCCACTTTGTGGATGATATCCCCCGTATCTCTGATGTAGGAGGGCGTCAGAGGAATGAAAGGACGCAATATTTTGTCCAAATATTTTGAGATAGCCTCCAGGGGAGTCCCTAAAGTAGAAACGATGGGTCTATAGGGTGGATCCAGTTCATTCTTATGGATCTTGGGTAATCCATATATACACGAAACCTTTTTCTCAGATGTATTCAAAAAAGCACATTCCTTTTCTGTTATGATACCCATTACCTTTGCTTTCAGAGTAATTCTTTGAATAGTTTTGATAATTCTCTCTGTGGGATTAAGTTTAATTTTCCTATAGAAAGTAGTATCACTCAACATATTTCGCATTTTTGTTTCGTACATAGTGGTATCCAAAATAACGATACCTCCCCCTTTGTCGCTACTCTTAATGGTGACCAATTTGTTGTTTTTAAACTCATTAATGGACCCATGTTCCTCTTTCGTGATATTATATTTTGGCTTCGGAATGAAGCGAAAGGCTTGCTCAAGACGGGTCATCACTACTTTTTCAAAAATAGCGGTTTCCGGGCCTATCTGATCTAGGGTCGGGGTAAAATTAGAAGGCAGAGATACTACATTGGTAATCCTATTGTCTGTTTGTAGATGCTCACTATCCAAAAAGTATTTTTTAAGTCTAATCTTACGAAAGAAAGAGTGGATATCTTGGTATACTTCAAACAGATTTGCATTGGTGTGAGGGACATAGGAGAGGCCTTTTGACAACAGAGACACATCACCAGCTGTCAAATTATGTAGGGATAAGTTAAAGATAGGGATCACATCCCGTGTCTCCAATACTGCTTGTTCCGCGTTTCCAGGTATTGCTGGGGCTCCTGTGGATATTGATGGTTGTGGTATTGGCCTCTCGGCTGGTTCTGGTATCCCCTTTTCTCAATTCCTCAGAGTAAGGAGGAATTGTACGAACATCAAAGATTATGACCTCCAATCAGTCGCAATGAAAAGGAAATTTTTAGAGCGAGGTTACCCTCATCGCTTGGTGAGAGAAGCCTATAAGAGAGCACGGTTTTTCGACCGAGACTCCCTGATAAATACTCAAAGACAGGTCAAAGAACAAAAACTTGTCTGTATCACGAGGCACTCCACCCTGAACTCAACGATTAGACAAGTGATCAATTCTAATTGGCACCTTCTTAATGTGAACCAAAATGAGAGTAAACTGGCCAAGCCTATGTTCGCTCATCGGCGAAATAAAAATCTGAAAGACCTTATTGTCAGATCTCGGTTTGTGAAATCACCTGAGATCCCATTTGTACAGAAGTCTATTGATGGAAAAAACGGAGTCGGCGGTACATCCCGCTGTGGCACTTGTCTATCTTGCAACTCTATTTTTACCAATGACCCCATGATCTTCAATGGTGTCTCGATTAAAACTAAGGAGCTATGCACCTGTAACACCCGGAACGTAGTCTATTTAATAGTGTGTCCCTGTAATTTAGGATACGTAGGTGAGACCTCCCGGGCAATTAAAACCCGCCTGACTGAACATAGATCCGCTATAAAAACGAAGAAGCACCCGGCACCCTTAGTGAACCACTACACTGAATACAAACACTCACCAACAGAAATGAAATGGTGCATTCTGGAGAGAATACACCTTTCTGATCATAATGGAGGTGAGAAAGTAAGAAAGAAAAAAGAGGTGTACTGGATTTTCACTCTGGGCACCTTCGACCGGGGGCTGAATCTGGAATTACCCTGGGAAAATGCCATTACGTAAATGAACCAATGAACATTGGGATTAGAAGCAGTCATTCAGTTTGCGCGACTAGTATGAACCTCTCAATCTTAGAGTAGTCTATTATATCTGTGTGACCAATCTGGCTTCGAATATATCTTTTGTTTTGCTGAATCTGTTCTCGATAATCACAACCAAAAAAATTTTCTTTCCCCCTCTTTCTCCCCCGGTTTTTCCAACCATTTTACATGGAAAATGTAGGCCATATGTGTATTCACCAACATGTGTACTTGCACTTTAAATATGGGTGGAGCTAGAAAAGTCCACCAATGAGACACCACTATATAAGAACCTATCGATTGGAAGTTTACAATCCTTGTCCTGTTCCTTTTCATCCCTTCGCCGCCATCATAGACGCTGTGATATTTCACCTATAGCAGGTATGCGCTTTGTGCATGAATCCGAACCGTGTTAGCTCTTCAAACTTGGGAGTAACTTTCCCCTCTTTTACTTTGCGTAACTGGAGTGAGTGGCCATAGATAAATACTAAGACATCGTATGGTAGTTTCGCAATATTTCCTGACGGATAGCGTAAAGTATGTGCCACAGCTAAAATGCATTTATTAGTTATCTTGCAATGCTAGAGACAGAATGTTTATCTGAAACTGGGTTGTCTCGCTTTGCACGTAAAGGTTCGACGACGGGAACCTACTGCCGTGAAGTTAATAATCTTCTCGAGCGCCGCTACAACTGGAGTTTTCCGACATCTGTGACGCCTTTCAAAGAATGTGGGCGCTTATGAGGTAATTGGAGGAGCAGTTTTCTAGCAAACAGTATCCGTCCTTCCTTTGACGAGTGTAAAATAATTTTATGCACGCCTTGAAATTACGGTGGAGATATTTACCATTTACTATTTATATTCTCTTGCTATTCTCACAGAAAGTAATCTTGGCCTCCAAACAAAGAATACGTGGGAATGACCGTACAAACGCCACTGAATATAATTATAGGCGGCCCTGTTTTTAACTAAGGTAAGCTGAGGATACCAGTAAACACGGCGGCCACATACAAACGCGCACGGAGAAGAAATGTATAATAGCGTTCTAGCACGCTTTGAAGTTACGGTGGAGATATTTACCATTTACTATCTATATTCTCTTGCTATTCTCACAGAAAGTAATTCTGGCCTTCAAACAAAGAATACGTGGGAATACCTGTACAAGCGCCACTGAATATCACTATAGGCGGCCCTGTTTTTAACTAAGGTAAGCTGAGGATAACGAGAAACACGGCGGCCACATACAAACACGCATATAGAAGAAATGTACAATAGCGTTCTAGCGCCTAAAAGTATCTTTTCTTTTTCCAATCCTCTTTCCTTCCTCTACCACTTGTTTTATCTTTGAAATATAGGAATACCTGAACAAAAAATTGTTTTAAAGCAAGAAGTCGCTTCACTATCACGGAAACCAATACAACAACATACTACACGGTAATACCTGAAAGTAGCTATATGTATAAATATAGGAATCCAAAACCACGTGAAGTAACTTAACAGACCATAATATTGCTTTTTAGATAGTGAAGTAATATAAGAAACAGAACATGAAATGCAGTTCCGGTTTCACCCAGAACGAGTTGTAGTGAATGAACACACGAAGGAACACAGAACTATCCTCGAGTGGTAGGTTATACAAAGATAGATGGAATACACACTATAGTATGTGTTACTTTTATAATATTAAAAAAAACGCCTTTTGGTAAGAACGTAAGAAATAGGGGGTCTTCTTCTCTATCTTTGACTCCAGGATAATTTTTTAAAAAAAGAAAGAAACTCCTTAGAAATGTATAGACCCTCCAACGAAATAGTAGTCCTTATAAGTGGGTAGAAACCTTTATCGACAGGTATTATGGATCGGAATGGGAGAATCATACCATAATTATACTTCCCTTTGGAATGACTAATAAATTGGCTAGCAGGGAAAGAATTGGCATCAATAATCTCCGTGGTCTATTTCTAGGCTGCATGACAAAATGTATAATGTGAAATGTCTCAGTATACACCTATGGGGCCTAAGTAGGGGCCAACTCTCTAGGTGATCAACAAGGGAAGGTTTGATAAATTTTATGGGAGAAGCATTGAATAGCTGCTCATATTTTTGCTTCACAAGCTATCTTTGTCTTTATCTTAAATTGTTTATGTTTTTATGTGTTCGTTTCATTGTGGTAATTTTCTGTTCAAATAGTAAGACATAACTGGCTTTATGTAAGAAGGAAAAAAGAAAAAAGAAACAAATTATATTTGTATATACACAAGTGAATATGTATTGTAATCATGACTCTTTGAATTGTAGATACATGCTGATATTGTCCTGACGAAGACACTCTGGTGTCGAAACGCGTTGGCAGACGGACATCAATTTCTCCAATCAGCTGGGGAACTTATTTCAGTCTATCTCCCCTCACTAACTTTTAAAGAACATAATAATTGAATGTGAAATTCTCTTTTTATTATTGTGTATATCTTTTATTATTATGAGTATGTACTTGAATATGCCCATCGTTTTTATCAGTATTATTAAATTTCATGACATCATGATTATGTGTTAGTATATTTTTTACTTGTGTTTTTTTGATCTACTCTTGCCAGTTGTCTACTTTGTTAATGCCTGGATATATGTTGTTGCTAAAAAGTGGCTGATGGCCATGCCTGTGCCCAATGAGCAGGGGTCAAATTATACTACCACAAAGAAATTCACAAAAACTTTGCTATGGTTAGGGTTGTCTAGTAACATCACAAATTAACAGCGTGACCCTGAATACTGACATCAGAATATTGATGGGACACAATACATTATCTAGGACAAAGTATCAACAACTCAATTGGTTGTGGCTCCCAATCAAGCAACACATCAGACTAAGGCCCTTCATGGGCATTGAAGCCCATAGGAATCAATGGTCATTACCGAATCGGTATTTACCGATTCGGTAAATACCGATTGCAGCAAGGGTGCAGGGGGTCTCACTTTGACACCCTCTAGCACCCCAAATACAGGCATGTGTGCCATGTGGCACACAGACATGCCCTAAGGGCATGTCTGTCTGTCACATGGCATAGGTGTGCATGCACACATGTGCATGCACACCTGGATTCGGTATTTCACCACCCAATTGGATTGGGTGGTAAAATACCGAATTCTGAAGTCCTGTAGCACTGTAAACAGTGCGACCTACATCTGGAATTTACAGAATCGGTAAAATTACCGATTCGGTATTTTACAGAATCGGTAAATTTACCGATTTGGTAAATTTACCGATTGTGCAAAATATTGGCCCCTACATCTCAATCACCAAATACCGGTCGTTAACGGCCGAATTCAGCCGTTACCGATCGGTATTTGGTGACCTACATCGGGCCCCAAGTGCCTTAGGGTTGCAGAGAGTTTTTGAGCCCCAGTATTTAATTTGTAAAACAATAGCAATGAGTGCCAGTCCCCAAAGCCCTGCTCAGAAACCCACAGCCGGTGTTATTAAATGTCCGAGAATCTAATACGAAAGCTGCATACTTGGCATCTCTTTAATCCACTACCAGACACTCTGTGTCCATTTATCTCACTCTTGCAGGTTCCTGCTTTTTCCCTTTGTGATGGGTTTTACATCTTTCTTTTCCTCCATCTTTCCCCTTGGGAGTTTTTCACTGTCTTGCTCTCTGAAAATGTCTAATAAGGAAAACTAAGTGCCGTCCCCAAAAATGAGTGTTGGTGGCCCCCACCGGCAACTACAGGCTCAAATTAAGCACAACTGAGGCCCCTTTTCAAGCACCTCAGGCACTTCCATGTTACAGATATTCCTGTGGAACGTTCTGTGATTCCCCTTGTGCTAGAGCAAATGATGCAAATGAGGGAACATCTTTGCCTTTGTACTGTCGCCATATTATCAATGTGGGCACAAAGGCACATGGGCAAAGAGGCTCTCAAAAGGTGCACTGATGGTGTACCACTGAAAAGTGGTACACAGTCTGTGCCCCCCAAGTATGCCCTTTGGGAAGGTGCACCCGAATCCTCACACTGCTCCAGCCGGAGAGTGAGTTCTCTCCTTCATGTTACCCATGAATGTAGGAATTTCCCCCTGCTTACCTTGCCTTGCCCAAGGACAAGGAGAGAATCTGACCCCCTAGCCTTGCTAAGGGCAAGGAATGGCTGTAAAACAAGACCACTAGGCAACTATTTGCTGCTGTGCTCCTCCGTGACTCTCGCAATGATGAAGACTCCAATGGAGTAAGGAGCGGGGCAGCTGACACCCGCTTCAGTGCTGATCCAAATTGGCCTGCAGCATGGTACAGCCCAAGCTGAAGCTGGTCAGCACCTGACTCTCTGGCTCCCATAGGGAAAAGGACACAGGGACTGGTGGGCTTTTATATTATGATTGACTGCCCCCTCTTATGAATATTAATGGCTGTATTATATTTATTCATGATAGTGGAATGATGCAATGAGCCTTTGTATGACCTGTTATTTTATGTAACTTTTATGATACAGTGTATCGAGATGAATTGAATTGAGTATAGCCCCTTTATCCTGGCCAGGTTGGGAGGTTGGGGGCATTAGTCTGATTTTATGTTGATCTCTTCCTGCTCTTTCAAACAGTCTGGTCTGCATGGTGGCACACCCTCAGAGCGTGTGCCCTCACCCTCAGTTTCTGAATTTCCACTGCCTTGCATAAGGGTTGGGGGTGGAGGTCCACCATTGTCAGCACAATCATTATCACCACCACTGGTAGCACCATTGCAACCACTAGCATATCTCTGCTCTTTGCATTGATTAGCTCATTCGGATATGGGACTGTGTCTTATGCAGATGATACCCTGACTGTGGTATCAGTTTCTCCTGGCGACGGGTACTGAAGGATAATCAGTGCCAGTATGTCTGCAGTGGCCGCGGCCACTTGGATGGAAAATAATTGTCTCAAACTGACGAGTGAAAGACAGAAGAGATTGTCTTCGGATGTATCTCTTCCACTTGGTCTCCATCCTGGTAGCCAACTGAGCTCGGCTCTGCCTTCATGTCCACCTCTTCTGCTAAAACAATCTAGGTATTTACATTAATCACCGCACAGATTATCCATGCAGCAGCTTCTTGCTTTCTGATCATTGGAAGGCTTAGGAACATCTTTCCTTTTCTCCCTTTCTACCTGCAAAAGGAATACCAAGGCTCCTAATGTGTCCACGTTGGTTTTGGCAATTCCCTCTATTTGGCTCTTCCAGGTTATTTAACTCACAATCAGAATGTTGTTCAAAATGATGCTGCCAGGCTTACTCTGAAGCTGCCACCACGCCATTCAGTGTCGACCCAAATGAAAGAATTGCATAGGCTTCTTATTCGCATCTTGAAGACTCTATGCATACTCTACAGAGCCTTTTACCAATCGGCCCTGGATGCCCTGGGCATGAATGTCAGCCTTACTGCCCCTCCCAATCTCCCAACATCCTAATGTTCTTCTTACTTGGATCCCTCACGTTGTAAGGTGCTGCATTGGCAGTCGCCCCTTCTCTTATCTGGGTGCTCATTCTCATCTTTTTATGCTTTCTGTAATACAACTAAAAACCTGGTTGTTTCTACAGAGTTAATTCGTTTTTTTCCAGCTGTATTCTCTTTCTTAGTGCCAGGGCACTGTCTTTGGGAAGCAGAGTGTGCTATAAATATTCATCCATTCATCCATGCATCCTTAGGATGCGCATTACCACCACTCACAATTATATCACCATTAGCAGCCCCATTACAACTACCACTATTATCAGCATCATTATAAGTGTCACCATTATCACAACAATTACCATCACAAATACCACCACCATTAAAACCATTACATTTGTCACCATTACCACTAACACCATTATTTCTACCATTCAATTCACCGCCATAACCATTACCATTACCATCATCACCACTAATACCACTACCACAGCAACCATTACAAGAAACACCATTGTCACCACTATTACCACTGTTAACACAATTACCATCATCAACATAACTTCCACCATTACCACCACCACCGCCATCATTATCAACACCATTGCCATCCCCACTATCAACATTAATAGAACCAACATTACCACTAATAGTACCACCTTTACCGTCACCATTAGTACTACCACTATTCACAGCACTACCATTACCGCCATTACCACAAAAGCAAAAAAAATGGCATTCCTTAAAAAACTAAAATCCAATAGGAATTAAGATTGACTAGTATGTTACCAGAGCAAACACAAGGAGATGATGGATGGAGCGCTGAAACTTTTCAGACACTCACCCCCAGTCACAGATCTGGGTTGAATCCATCATCGTTCTTTAGCTCACTTCGTCGCCCCAGTTCAGACACAGCTATATGCAAATCAGTCTTTTTGTTTTTAGAAATCTTTTTTTTTAAACAGTACAACAAAGACATCAACGTAAAGAAAAAGAGCAATCGTCAAGATGAGCATATCACATAAATTAAACACATCATACATATGATCAATAAACTCAAAAGAGACATTATAGATAAATGATACGGGCACACAATGACATTAGATCCTTAAAGTGATTCCTTATCCACATTGTATGGGGCGTCATCCTCAAAAGGGGTGCACAAAAACCCTCTGCTTTCGTTCCAGGGGCCCCATATTTTAGTTCATTTGCCTGGGCAGCCTCTGCTCTTGTATATCACCCTCTCGGCCTGAATGCGCCAGTCCATGTTCTCCACCCAATCCGTGCGCTGGGGCACAACTCCCCTTTTCCATGTTTTGACAATATTACGTTTTGCTATGATACAGCCCAAGGAGACCCATAGTTGTTCAGTGCGGTTGAGGCCGGTGGCGTCCCAAATATTTAAAATACAGAGTCTAGGGGAGTGTTCTATTGATTTCTGGCATATTCCGGACATGGTGGACAAAATCTCATTCTAATAATGTTGGAGAATTGGACATTCCCACCACTGGTGTAAGAAAGTACCTAAGGAGCCACAATCCCGGGGACAGAGTGGGGAGGTCGTCACACCCATTTTAACAAGTGCTGTGTTGGTGTAGTAAGCCCTGTGGAGTATTGTAAGTTGTATAAGCGTAAAGCGGGACTGGATTGCCACCTCCCTTGGAGATGCCAGGGCCTCCCTCCAATCTTCGTCAGGTATATCCCCTACGTCGTCCGACCATTTCATGCGAAGGTTATCGAGCGGTTCCGGTAAGTTATTAAGTATATATTTTTTTTTGTTATATATTTTTTATTAGGAAATATGACATGTAAAATAATCATACAAAAGCAAAGATAATAAACTTAAATTTCAACCATGTCATAGGTCCCATTTTCAAACTTATACCCCACCCCACCCCCCACCCACCCACAAGGGTCCTTACAGGGGAAAGAGGACAAATGGCAATAAAATCCCTCTTTTCAGATAAAAATACAAAAATATACATACATACATATACATACAAACATAATTTAGTCCATCAGGGAAAAAGAGAGATTAAAAAAAAGGGTATCAATACTCTGAATTTAGCCAATTAGTTAGGCGTTCCAAAATCTGCTCACCCTCCCTCCGATCCCTGAGTCCTCTTCTCTTAAATACAGATATTTCCCATTTGTAAATACTTAAGAATTTACTAAACCATACATGTAAAGTCGGGGGTACGGGATCCAGCCAGACTGTGGCTAGACATAATCTCAACGCAGTCATTGCAAAAAAAAGCCGCTTTCGCTCAGGTTCAGACATATTTTTGACCAGCAACACCAAGCATAATTACCTGAGGTGTCAATAAAACTGTATAACACAAGACTTGTCCTAGGCGCTTTTCTATTTTATGTAACAACTAGCAGCCCGTCCCGACGTTGTCCGGGTATGAATTGCTGCCGGACAGTAGTATATTGTTTTGTAGGATTTCGTTTTGATAGCATTTCTTATCTGTGACAGGCCTGTGAAATGCTCTGATTCACAGTGCACTGCTGATACACCTAAGAGTGCGCGTTCAGTAGTGTGTGAACTCGAGTTTCCCTACTTTATTTCTCCTTGCAATATTATATAGCGCGAACTCGACAACATGGCATGAGCACAATTTACATTACAGAAGAACACATTCATTTGTGGTAGGCACGTGGAGACAAAGCGATTTGCCTGGAATCACAGGATGTTGAGCTGATGCCGAGATTCAAACGTAGCTCCCCAGCTCTAAAGTTCGCAATTCTAGAACTTGTGGCGGGAGGTGTGTCTAAAAGTGTATGTCGGTGCTGGCCATCAACGAGAGAGACCTGTGCATTTTTCAAATCGGTGGTGAAAAAATATGAGTATGTTGCTGGAGATGTGGGCGGCCGTGTCACCAATGTACTTACCGGGGGAGGGTAAACACCCATTATTCCGCAACTTTCTTTCCGCATACCATCACTCCTCATACTTTCATTACGAAAGTACCATGACTGCGCAATGCCATAATAACGCATGGCATTACATTTTATATGCTTTTACTACGCATACATTTACAACAAAATTCGTTGTAAATGCATGAATGGTAAAAGCATGTATTTTTTAATGTTTGGATAAGGTAAGTATGGGTATAGGGGTATAAGTTTTGGGGTACTGAGGTATATGTTTTGGGGTGTTTGGGTATTTTAAGGGTTCAGATATAGTTTTGGGTTATGGGGTACAGGGGTAGTTGTAGGGTTTAGTGATAGGTATGGGTTTTGGGGTAAAGGGGTATTTTTAGGGTTCAGGGCTAGGTTTGGGTTTTGGGGCATAGGGGTATTTTTAGGGTTATGGGGTAGGTGTGGGTTTTGGGGTACAGGGGTATTTTAAGGGTTCAGGGCTAGGTTTGGGTTTTGGGGTACAGGGGTATTTTTAGGGTTCGGGCTAGGTTTGGGTTTTGGGGTACAGGGGTATTTTAGGGTTCAGGGCTAGGTTTGGGTTTTGGGGTACAGGGTTATTTTTATGGTTCAAAGGCTAGGTTTGGGTTTTGGGGTACAGGGGTATTTTTAGGGTTCAGGGGTAGGTTTGGGTTTTGGGGTACAGGGGTTTTTTAAGGGTTCAGGGCTAGCTTTGGGTTTTGGGGTACAGGGGTATTTTAGGGTTCAGGGGTAGGTTTGGGTTTTGGGGTACAGGGGTATTTTTAGGGTTCAGGGCTAGGTTTGGGTTTTGGGATTACAGGGGTATTTTTAGGGTTCAGGGGTAGCTTTGGGTTTTGAGGTACAGGGGTATTTATAGGGTTCGGGGCTAGGTTTGGGTTTTGGGGTACAGGGGTATTTTTAGGGTTTAGGGATAGGTTTGGGTTTTGGGGTACAGGGTATATTTATAGGGTTAAGATGGGTTAGTGTTTAAGGGTGTTGGGGTATTTTAAGGAGTAAGGGTGGGTTATGATTATGGGGTGCAGGGGTATTTAAAGGGAGCAGGGTGGACACAGCACACGATATGAAACATGGCATGAAGGGCGGAACGTACCACACGCCCCCAGCGTTTGTCATGCCCCCAGCACACGCCCACAGCACAACGCAGACACGCCCACAAGGGACTACTTTGCTGGCCCGGTTCTCTTACCTTTTAAATGTATATGGTGGGCGTCTGCATAGCCTATGTCTTTCTGCTGCAACTGCCCTTTCCAACGCTGTATTTGGTGTTGTGATTGGTGCTGTGGTTTCTGAGATTACCCGCCTCAAAGGTTTGGGCTCTCTCTTTATTATATTCAGTATAGATAGATTGAGTCAGAGAGGGGCAGGAGGCAAACATATGGATACTGTCAGCCGCAAATTCCCCACATCGAGAACACTTTATCCCCACTGTGCCTCCCCATTTATGTTTTCGGGAAGGGGTTATATACAAGTTAAGCCACGTCTTAAAACATTGCACATGAAGGTTAGCAGAGATAAAAGCAGATTGGCTATATAGGAGTGAATCCTCACAAACCCCTTGACCCGCATTGGCTATATAGGAGTGAATCCTCACAAACCCCTTGACCCGCTTGTACCCCAACCAGCCACAGAGTGAAATGTTTGATCAGATCATCAGGTCTCTTGGCATTCAGTAGTTTATAGGTCGAGGATATAGTCGATTGATTCCCATTGATAGATTCCACTAATGAGATGCGAGCCCAATAACTGTTCTTTTCCAGAGAAAGTCTCTAATCTGTAAAAATTTGAAGAATTGTCTATTCCCTAACCCAAATGTTTGCTTTATAGCTTCAAAGGTCAGAAGCCCAGAATCAGACATTATATCCCCGACAACACTGACCCCATGAGCGGACCACTCTTTAAAATAAGCATCCCGAAAGATTTCTGGGAAAAGAGCATTCTTTGCAAAAGGAGAATATATATGGAATCTACCTATATCAAACATTTTCCGAACTATCGTCCAGACTTTAAATGCACCTAAGAGGACCTTAAACCTAACCCTTTTGAAATATGCGAAGTCGGTATATCTAAACAAAAGTCCCCGAGCCTCTACCCCAAGAATTGAATGATAAATCGAGATATCTGAGCGATCTACAACACCTATATCCAACAGATCAGCTATATGTCTCAGTGTTATAGACCAATAATATAATTGAAAATTAGGTACTGTCCAGCCCCCCCTGTCTCTGGGCAGAGTCATGTATTTAAGAGCCCTTCTTGGTCGTTTACCGGCCCATAGAAACCATGAGATGATCCCATCTAGTTTTTTAAACCAGATTGAGTCAATCAGCAGAGGGATGGCTCTAAGGCAATATAAAATGTTGGGGAGAAAAATCATTTTAATAACATTACATCTGCCCATTAAGGTGAGCCGTAAGTTATTAATTCGGCGAGCATCCACTTCTAGTTTACGAATTAAAGGATTCAAGTTAATCTCTACTATCTCCTCAGGTTTTGAACTGATCTCAATCCCCAAATATTTAGACTTGCTGTCTATGCGAGGGTACCCCAAGTTGATTTTATCATTACATATTATTTGAGTTTTTGCTTCATTAAGAAAGTAGCCAGATATTGCGCCAAATTCGATGTTAAAATTTTAATTTCTTGCAAAGCTACCTGGGGGGAGTCTGTCAAGATAGCAAGATCATCGGCATAGCCTAGAATTTTAGTATCCCCACCATTAGCCTATACTGGGCAAATTGAAACCTCATTGAAAAATTTCTTAATTAAAGGATCGATGTAAATCGCGAACAATAAAGGGGAGCAGGGACACCCCTGCCATGTTCCTCTAAGTGTATTGATTGTTGCCTACTGAATCCCCATCACAGAAACCTGAGCAGTTGGTTGAATGTACATGCTCTGGATAGCTCGAATATATTTCTCCCCAAGACCATAATGCTGTAATGTATCCCATAAAAAATCCAGGAGACCCTATTAAAAGCTTTTTCAGCATCCAGCAGAATTAAAGCCATAGGGTCTCCTGTAACCTTGGTATAGTCAAACAACGCGATTGTACGGCGTATATGTTCGATAATTTCTCGACCTGGAACAAAGCCATGTTATTGCGGGGAAACCCGTTTTTTAATCACCCCTGCTAGCCGATTGGCTAAAATTTTAAATAGATTTTTATATTGCTATTGATCAAAGTAATTGGTCGATAAGACCCGGTATCCGAGGGCATCTTCCCCTTCTTTAAAAATGTAACAATCCTGGCCTTCCGTCAAGATTCTGGGGGTCTATCGCCATTTTGAACCTGTAAAAACATCTCAAGCATTACAGAAGTGAGCTGGGATCGAAAAATGTTATAAAATTTTCCCGGTAGAAAGTCTGGCCCTACAGCCTTGCCACTTGGGAGAGAGTCTATAGCTAACCATAACTCCTCAATTTTAATTTCGGTGTCAAGCATGCCCAACTCTTCAGTTGATAAAGCCCCTACCTCAATTCCATTGAGATATCTTTGAATTTCTGCCTGAACCTCGTAATTATCTCTGATATCTTCCTCATATAATTCTTGATAACATTTCTGGAAAGCTAGAACTATAGCCCCTTCCTCCGTAACTGACCCGGCCTCTGGATCCATAATATTTTTTATACGTGTGGCAGCCTCTTTTTCTCTAGTTCTAACAGCCAACATTTGTCTGGCTCTTTCGTTATTCTCATAAAGTTTGGAGCGCCAGGCGAGAAATTTACTTGCAGCTTTGGCCTGTGAGATTTCAATTATAGCTGATTTAACGATTATAAGATGTGTTTGTGTAGAATCACCATTCCCACCTCCCTTTTCTGGCTCCCCCATCCATATCAGGTAGTCTCCCCCCTTACTCCTGCTTTAAGTGTATCCCACACATTCTGGATATTAGTACTGCCTATATTCTCATTTACCCCTTCCATGCTCATTACGAGCTCAGCTCGTCATGCAGTACAGTGCTCCTGTGCTCATGACGAGCTGAGCTCGTCATGACCACACCCGTTTTTATTGCTGTCCAGCACAGCAGAGGAATATGTGCAGCATCCATGTGGTTAAAAACTCTGGTGATCCATGTAGCCATATATTCGATATAAACACTATCTCTTAACAGGCCTCGGTTGAAGGTACAAACATCTGTTTTTTTTACCCTGGGCTGTATATTGACCTCAAGTACTAACGGATTATGATCCGACATTACTCTTGGATATCTGGTTACATTAGAGCCTTGTGTCAACCTTGAGGAAATAAAAAAATAATCTGAAGAATGGATTTTATGAGGTGCAGAAAAATAAGTGAACCCAGAGTCATTTCTCCTAAAAGAGGCCCATGTATCAATCAAGCCATGTAGCTCTTGCATTTGCATCAGAGACCGATAGACTTTAGGTTTCCAGCCAAAATACCCTACATCTGTACGGTTGGCGAGCTCACACCCAATATTGATATTGAAATCGCCGCATAATATAAACGGGGCGGGCCAACCGACCAGCTCCAGATTGAGCCAATTATAAAGTTCAGGATCATCCAATACCGGACCATAAACTGAACGAAGTGTAAAGGCTTTATTTTGAAAATTGCCATGGATGATAGCCCACCGACCATACTCATCTGCTGAAGAGCGGGTGATGTTCACCAGCCCCCGACGGACAAGGATAGCTACCCCTTTAGTCTTTGCCTCCAGCTTTGTCCCGGAAGCCATTGAAATCCCTCAAACTCGAGGAGTTTATGACGGCTAGCCTCAATGTGCGTCTCTTGGAGGCAGATAATATCTGCCCGCAAGAATCGGACATCTTCTCTGAACCTGCACCGTTTAACTGGGTCATTCAACCTGCAAATATTAATGGATGCTATCCTAATATTAGCCCTCACAAATGAGTGGTCGTACCATAGTAACCAGAAAGGGAGAAAGTACCCTCCTGATCAGAGCGGTTCTCTTCCCGAAAACAAACCCCATTGTTACCTCCAGCTTCCCCCTACCCTGCAACGGACTCCCTACTCTATCCAACCCCCCTACCCCACCATACAGGCAAAAAAGGTCCTCAGACCCTTGCGATGTCTCCCGCGTACCAAAGTGCCACCTGGTCACCCCCTGATCATATAGATACCAGAAGAGAGAGAGGAAAGAAGGAGACCAAAAAACATTTTTAAACAAAAAGAAAAAAGCCAACCCCGGCGACCATGGCGTCAGAACAAGACCGGGTAAACCTACCCAGCCGATGCCCAGAACAATCCCTTCGCCCTCAGACCACCAAGATCCCCACTCCTCTTCATACCCCCACCATGAAACCAGAAGTGAAAAATTGAGGTGAATGATGGGTTCTGGACAGACAAACTTTCGGCAACCAAAAGAAGAAGGGTAAGTAAGACAAGCTATATAACTTTCAAGCCAGGCTGAGGTCCATTAACCCCTTCCGTGCGGGGCTGTTTCCCCCGTTGTGCTGTGGGGCGGGGGGGGGCGCGTACAGCGCCCCGGTGCTCATGATGAGCTGAGCTCGTCATGGCCACATCCGTTCCCATGGAACGTTCAGCACAGCAGGGGAATCAGCCCAGCATGCGAGCGTTCCACAGAACGGGCACGGTCATGACGAGCTCAGCTCGTCATGAGCACCGTCATGAGCACCGGAGCGCCGCAGCTCATGACGAGCTGACCTCGTCATGAGCACCCAAGGTGTTAACGATCAGTTAATTCCTTTAAATAGATTTCCGCTTGGACTTCCGAAGAAAATACCCGGATCTTCCCTTGATGTATGACCTTCAGCCTTGAGGGGTTCATCAAATAAACCTCACATCCTTTTTTTTGGAAAGGGGTGATCAACTGACGCAGCTGCCACCTCCTTTCAACTGTTGTATGGCAAAAATCAGGCCGCACAAAAAAGTTTGCCCATCAGCGGATTTCCTAGCGTCCGGTCTTGCTTTTTCAAAAATAGCTTGTCTCAACAGAAAGTTGCCAAAAAAAATTAAAATAGCATGGGGTTTAACTTCAGGGCCTGTATTTTTTTTCAAAGTTAGAGGGAATCGATGAACTCTCTTAATCTCGGTTTCCCAGGACCAATGAGCAAGCTCTGGAAATGCTGCCTTGAATAACTTCAGTACAAACCCTCTTATATCATCCCCTTCAGTCTTTTCCTCGATCCCTAATAGGCGTAAATTGTTCCTTCGAAACCGGTTTTCAGAATCCTCCAATTTCCACAGTATGGCAGTGAACCTTTCATCGTTAGCTGTAGTCTTTGATTCTACAGTTTCTAGTCCAGCTTCCAATCCGACAATTCATTCCTCCAGGGCGGTTGTCCTGGCCATAACCTCCGCACAGACTTTAGTATTTTTGCAAATAGCCCCTTGTATTTTCTTTGTCGCCAGCTGTGCTCTTTTATGCTCCTGTCGTGCTTTGCTCTGTATAGACTTGAGCATAGCATAGATCAGGGTATTTGATGGAGGTAAGTTAGACTCGCTGCCGGGCTCCACCGATTCCTGATCCGGCCCTCGATGCCCACCTGTGCCAGCTAGACTGGTCGTGGCTACAGAATAGTTCCACTGTAGATTATTGCTAGTTTCCGAGCAATTACTCCCCCGTCATCCTAAACTGGCCGAAGGATTCCTCCTGGCTTTATTATGCCGAGGTGTAGCCCTTCTTTTTTTTTTTTTTTTTTTTTTTAAAACCTTTATTGTACAGAAAGGGCTCACAAATACGGGCCCACAACCCAGCGGGCCGGCCACCACATGTAAGGAACACATTCAACAGTACAAAAGCGCCAACAGGATATCACAACAAACCATACAGGAAGCAAAGGCTAAAAGCATAGAGCAACCAGCATGTGCAGGATACGAGAAGGTTGATTTTCTAACATAGAAAAGGGAATAACAGGATAATGACAGGCAATAAGTCCCGGAGGGCCGTGGTGGGTCGCGAACAAGCAGCAGTATAAAATACAGGATAAGTCAACAAAAACAAATACATATTGGTAAAGGCAGAACGGGAGCCACACGGTAAGAAGCAGTTTCGTTCGCCGTTCGGCGCCCACCCACCACAACAAAAACATATCATAACAAACAGAATGGAAGAAAGCCTATCATATAAACCCTCCGTCACCACAACCCAGGGGAAAAGGAAAAACCCCCCACGAAAGGGGAAGGAAGAGAAAGGAAAATAGGGGAAAAAGGGCACAAAAGGTGAAAAGAAGAACGCCACCTCAAGCATGCATCCCCTGGCCAACGAAGCAGGAAAACATAGGCCGGTATACGGAACCAGTGGTCACCGGAACAAGAATACATAGGGAGCCTTAATCACAATAAGACCGGAAGGCTCACGCATCAGAAACGCCCCAGGGGGACACATGCCGAGACCGCGTCCCGAAAAAGGGAATACATAAGAGCCATAGAACCAAAAAAGGAGGAAAGATAGGGGGGAAAACCCCCCCCCAAAGTGACAGACCCCATCCCCCACCCCGCAAGCCCACCCTGCACCCCTGCAGAAGGCTATGGCCTACCCCCCAGCAGCGTGCCTGTCGCCCTAATCAGGAACCCGAAATATAGAAGAGCTAAAGCAAGATGGAACAACAAAGACAAAAAAGGGGAGAAGAAGGGATAAGGGAAGAAAAAGCACGGGAGAGGGCCATAAAACAGAATCGTCAGCTCCCACCCTCCCGTCCGAAGATATGCAGAGCCCTCGGGAAGACAAAAACTCAAAGGATAAACTCCAGGAACACGACAAAAATCAGACATAGTCATACCGTTACAAGCAGATCATCCAACCATTACAAGACAACAGTCCATAAAAGCAAATTCGTTTCAACCCTGTCCTTGTTTCACCAAAGCTGTAGTCGTCCGACCATGGTGAACCAGACCACGAGGAACAGGAGGCCGATTTTAACAGGGAGGTTAAACGCCAATCCGCGTAAGATATTCCGAGTACAACCCGGATGATCCGGAAAAGTCAGAAACCAACGTAGGCAATGCAGGCACAGTTCCAAAGATAGTCTGAGGAAAGCCGACCCAGCGGGGCCAGCACAGGATCTACGTTCGGCCATTCGAGGCGAAGAAGGACAGGATGAACCATCAAGACCGGTCCGGACGGGATCCGGCCCACCGACCCACAGCACCGGAGAGAGCACAGCACGATGGAGGGTAGCGGAGCTCCGTACCTCCACAGAAGCGGCAACCACCGGTCCCACGATTTCCAGGACAGTTCCAGCCGCGCCCAGCAACGACGAAGCCGCACACGCCAGGGGGGGCCCAGACGGCCCGGCGGAACGATCCTCCTCCAGGGTAACGGCGGGTGTGGCCACAGGAGAACCCCAGGAGCGTAGGGCGGCGAGGATGTCGGCAAGTGTAGGAACACCTTTACAGTAGTCGGCACCCGGGCCATGCGGCGGACCACCGTCGCCCGTCTCGGCCCGGTTGAGATATACAAGGTCGGCCGCCATCTTAGAAGCCCGGTGGGGCCGCGGTGATCTTCGACCCCCTTCCGGGCAGAAGCGAGGCAAACAGGATTCGGCCAACCATCAGCAGAGGCACATCCAGAGCAGGAAGGGGGGCCACCAGAAGAAGGAGGGTCGCTGGCTCCCCAAATCCACCGGCCCCGTTCTCCGAGTCCAGGCGGAGGGACTCAAAATGGCCGGACCGGAGAACAAAGGGGGGACAAGCCACACATACGGTCAGCCCCATCCACGGAAGGCAGCGCCTCCACACTAGGCCGCGGGACCGCCGACCAGGCCAAAAAGCAGCAACCAGCCGATCCGCACAACGGCCTCTTCGACCGAGCCCACTGCGCCATCAAGGGCCGGCCACAGCGCTCCGCCCCGTCCGGGCGCCGCCGAGGAGACCCAGGCCAGCCCGCTCCGGAGGCCCCGAAGCGAACAAGGGCGCGACTCAGGATCCACGGCACCCAGAGACAACCGGATCAGACGGTAAGTGCCTGCAAAGTGTCTTCGATCCACAGCGTATCAAAGAAGTCTTCCCGGGGCAGGATAAAAACAGGATAAATGCTCCAAACAGGAAAGCGAACGGAGCCGAGCTAAAACGCGGCCATCTCGGACGCGAGCTTGGCTCCTCCCCTGTAGCCCTTCTTAAAGTATCCGCAGTGGTTGGGGGACTCCCACTGTCTTCACCCGAAATATCCTTCAAGTTCTCTGAGTCGGTGGTGCAGTCTATGTCTGATTCCTCAGCCAAAGAAAAAAAACTATCTCCATCATGTGTATCGGGTATGCTGTCAGTACCGGATTTTGTATCTGACCGGCCTTCTACCGGGATTTGAAAAAAAGAGGTGGTCTTGCGATCAATATCCACACCATGTACTTGTTTTTCCAGGTCCCCAATATAACAGTGTGTACTACCGCAGAAGCCTCGGGAATGGCAAGGATTTCGAATTTGTCAGAACCATCGGGAACAGATTCATTAGCTGCCACCTTAGCACTTTTACCCTCGTCATCCTGCTCAGGCATAGCATTAATAGTACTGACAGTGCTCATAGTGCAAAGAGGTGGATTTGCCATCATTTTTATAACTGCAGGCTTACCGGAAAACATCCCTGGGATGGTAAGTGTCTTTACGCGTCCAGTACCATCTTGGGGTTGTGTTGTGCTACGCGGCAGCCCCTCATTCCTGCTCACTGCCTCTTGGTTTATCACGCAGGGGGATTGCGTTCTCTCGGCACCTTTCCCTTTAATCAGAGCCCCTTTCTTGGAACTCACCGCCATTCCTCTGCCTCCAGGTTTATCTGCCATTTTATCGATTTTAACCTGGCTTCTCCTCTATAGCCGGTGTCTTCTTAGCCCCAGTCGCCACTGAGATCAGGGCAGACCCAGGCGCTTTCCTATTGAGAGCAGGAAGATTTCCATTCTTGCAGGGCAGCATAGCTTTTCCGGAGCTGCCGTCCAATTCAGCGTCCTGCTCCTGCTCCTGTATGGGCTTCACTGCAGACCACGCCCACCACGTCCACAGGTGAGCGCGGCTGCGGAGCTCCGTTGCTGTCAGCCGAATAGACCGCAGCCAGGGTTTTTGCCGTTCCCAGCCGCCGAACATATGGTCCCTAGGTCCGCTGTTGTTCCTCCGTTTTTTAGGTATATTTAGCCCTTCATTTCCTTAGTCTCCGCCGCTCCTCCTCTCACTTAGAGACCAGAAAACAGTACATCACCGAACAGGGAGTGACGCCTGGACAAATCATGCGGCAGCCATCTTGCCTCCCTGGTTATGATTAAATTATTAAGTATCTTACAGTGGGTCAGGGAAATGGCCTTGTCTTGGAGGTAGTTGTTGAGAAGCCTGACTTCTAGAGGTGAAGAGACGGGCAGATCGGAACCCTTGGGGAAGACTTTATTTAACGCACTACGTGCTTGCAGCTATCAGAACGTTTTCCCTCATGTAACTGGTATTTTACTTGCAATTCACCTAATGGAACCACCGCACCCTTTGCCCACATATCCCCCACTGCGGAAAGATCAATCAGGTCCCATTTATCAAAACCAGGTAGACTTGTTAGCATACCCTAGTGGCAGGATTCCAGAAATGGAGTAGCTCGCGTAATTTTGCCCTTCCAGCCCAGCGCGGCAGTGGCCACGTGCCAGAGTGAGACTATGGTGGAGGTAGGGGTAAAGGTGGGTAGTTGCTTGGGCCCCCATTACAAAGCCCTAATATAATTGCCCGCCGCCATATTGAACCTATCCATTCTGTACGCTGGGTCCATATTGGGACTGTGGGCCCAGTGGTCGAGGACCACCAATTGTGAGGCCCAGTAATATGTTTTGATTGCAGAAAGAGCAATACCCCCATCATACCAGCTGCGCGTGAGTTTTGTCAGGCCAATTCGGGGAGTGCCACTATTCCATAATAGTGAACGGACCTCGGAATCAATTGTTTAAAAATATTGTGTCGAGTCGGGGTAGGGTGTGTTCTGTAGGGCATATAGGAAACGGTGAAGTGCCATCATTTTGAAGAGGGCAGATCTACCTAGTAGTATAAGGGGCAGTGTCTTCCAATGCTGTACGTCAGCCAGTGGTGATGCAGGGGGAGGGAGGAGGTTTCTCCTGTGAAAGACATCCGCATCTCTCGTGGCGTAGATGCCCAGGTAGCGAAGGCCGTCCGTGACTATGCTAGCAGTTCAGCCCGGAGGAAGCTGTGGAGGGTCCCCACTGAGGACATAGATCAATGACTTGTCCCAGTTGATGGTGTAGCCCGAATATTTCTGGAAGAGAGCGAGAATATGGAGCACCGCGTGAAGATCGGGGTTTGGCCAAATATAAGAGAATGTCATCGGCATAGAGGGAGATCCTGTCCGACCAATCCGGGGCCCAATTCAGTCCATGGATAGATGGGTCACCTCTGATCCATAACGCCAAGGGTTCTAGTGCCAGAGTGAATAACAGTGGTTACAGGGGCCAGCCCTGTCTCGTACCCTTCCCCTCGTACAGCTGAAACGCCGCTCATACCCGGAAATAAAGCGTGCTCTCAGGGGACACAATCTGAAATATGCCATGCTCTTCCCTGCAAACCTACGTGTGTCCCTTGCTCTCTTTGCCACTGTATTCAAGCTAGCCTGGCTGATGAGGGCAGTTAGCCTGAAACCGGTCCCAGGATGCTTGTCTGTGATCCAGAGAAGACATAGCTTTAAAATTTAGGGTCAAGACTGATTTGCATATAGCTGTGTCTGAACTGGGGTGGCGAAGTGAGCTAAAGAACGATGATGGATTCAAGACAGATCTGTGACTAGGGGTGAGTGTGAAAAGTTTTAGCAGCGTTCCACCCTGGTTCAGACACAGCTATATGTAAATCAGTCTTCACCCAGTGCCTCATAGGAACAGTCCAGCCCGAACTGCAAAGCCATGTCTTCCCTGGACCAGAAACAAGCCTCCTGGGACTGGTTTCGGGCTAACAGCCCTCATCAGCCAGGCTAGCTTGAATCCAGTGGCAAATTGAGCAAGGGACCCACGTCTGGGCATACCCTGCCAATTTAGGGTGAACAAAGCAAGCACAAGGAGATGATGGATGGAGCGCTGAAACTTTTCAGACACTCACCCCCAGTCACAGATCTGGGTTGAATCCATTATCATTCTTTAGCTCACTTCGCCACCCGATTCCAGACACAGCTATATGCAAATCAGTCTTGACCATGGGCGTCATAGGGACAGTCCAGCCTAAACGGCAAAGCCATGTCTTCAATGGACCAGAAACAAGCATCCTGGGACCGGTTTCGGGCTAACAACCCTCATCAGCCAGGCTAGCTTGAATCCAGTGGCAAAGTGAGCAAGGGACCCACTTCTGGGCATACCCAGTCAAATTAGGGCGAGCAAAGCAAACACAAGGAGATGATGGATGGAGCTCTGAAACTTTTCAGACACTCACCCCCAGTCACAGATCTGGGTTGAATCCATCATCGTTCTTTAGCTCCCTTCGCCACCCCAGTTGGGACACAGCTATATAAAAATCAATCATGACCCTGTGCCTCATAGGATCAGTCCAGCCCCAACTGCAAAGCCATGTCTTCCCTGGATCAGTAACAAGCATCCTGAGACCGGATTCGGGCTAACAGCCCTCATCAACCAGGCTAGCTTGAATCCAGTGGCAAAGTGAGCAAGGGACCCACGTCTGAGCATACCCTGCCAACTTAGGACGAACAAAGCAAACACTAGGAGATGATGGACGGAGCACCGAAACTTTTTAGACACTCACCCGAGTCACAGATCTGGGTTGAATCCATCATTGTTCTTTAGCTCACTTTGCCACCCCAATTCAGACACAGCTATATGCAAATCAGTCTTGACCCAGTGCCTCATGGGAATAGTCAAGCCCGAACTGCCAAGCCATGTTTTACCTGGAATGTAAACAAGCAGCCTGGGACCGGTTTCGGGCTAAAAGCCCTCATCAGCCAGGCTAGCTTGTATCAATTGGCAAAGTGAGCAAGGGACCTATGTCTCGGCATACCCTGCCAACTCAGGGCGAACAAAGCAAACTCAAGGAGATGATGGACAGAACTCCAAAACTTTTCAGACACTCACCCCAGTCACAGATCTGGGTTTAATCCATCATCGTTCTTTAGATCTAAAGGCCCTTAGGAATTAATGGGAAACAAATACCAAAGAGGTAATCGCAAATTGCGCATGCAATTTCATGGGTGTTAGGGGGCCAAAAGGCCACCCTGATGCGCCCCCAAAATTGGCTGTTGTGCACATGTGGCGCACACATATGTATGGCCCTTTGAAAAATGCACTTTTGTGCATTTAAGTTTGTGCAAATTACTGTCAACTTGCAGTTGATAGTAATTAGCATTTCCTAAATGCAAAGTCGCATTTAGTAAAGGCTTGTTGCGTCTCAAATAGGGAATCACAACTTGCAATTCCCTAAAAGCATTTGCAATTTAGGTAATCACAATGAATTGCGATGACCTATTTTGTGAATGCAATGCCTTTGATGCATGTGAAAAGGCATTTTACCAGTCACAAACCGGCCGAGTCTGCGAATCGTCCCGTTTGCGACCAGTGAAAATGCTTGATGCATGTGGCTTCTGATTATTTACATAGTTATTTTTGATTTGCTAATGCATCCTAACCATGATCATGCTGTGCTGAATTTGCAGTTTGATTAATTATTATGCATAAAGTGAGTATAAAAACCTCTGGTTTTGTGGATTCGTGGGTGAATTTCCATTTTCCTTCTGAGACTCTGTCTGAATATTTCGAGACTTTATCTCTCTTAGGATGCTGTCACTATTCTTCATGAGTTTGACAAATTACAGTCTTTTTTATTTATTTGCCTAATCGGTCATGTTTTTTATGCTTTGTGATTCTGTATTTTCTGTAACCGAGTTTTACTTTGACTTTAACTCTGTTAAAATATTGTTACATGGAAGCGTGAATGTAGACGGAGATGTAGTTCAGAGCTCCGACGCTGGTGGTCTGCTGGGGCAGAGGTCCTGTGCCGCTTGACCTCAGCCTAGAGCCCTGTGGAGCAGTACAGAGCATCAAGGGCCTATAGAGACAGTCAAGGGGCATATCGACCCCGGAGAGGACTTTGGCCTCGGTCTACTGAGTACTGGTAGCCGAGTAGTGGCTCAGCAAGTTGGCGGCTATGCTCGGTGCAGCAATCTAGGCCATGAGTTGTATTTGGCCCATGGTGGTGTTGGCTGTGATGGGGAGGCCCGCACTCAACTGTGGCAGCTAGGTGGTCACAAGGGCCCCGAAGAGGCTGCAGGCAGCCACCGAAGAGGCCACATAGGCCCCGGGAGCCCCTAAGATGAAGCCTGGGAGCCTAAAGGAGGCAGAGAGAATCAGCCCAGGTGAAAGTGGTCCCAGGAACCCAGGACTGAGTAGAAGCAAGGTGGGGCCACTGAAGCAGACGAACTAGAGCGCCCTGAAAAGGCGACGGAGCGGCCCTGTCCCTACAGGAACCCATGTACCTGGTGACTTAGAAGGGCACAGTGCCCAGGAGCAGTGAGAGCGCCCATCCGCCTTGAAGTGGGTGGAGGACCTCCCCCCTCCAACAATGGACCTTGAGATCCAAAAAAGCAGTGGACGGGGCCCCTGGGCTGACTGCTGTGCCTAGGGACTGAAAAAGCTCAGGAGTGGGCCCTGGTAGATCCATCTGGAATGGATGTGACAACTATGAGGAACTGGCGCTGACTGGGTGTGGCTACCCCTTGGCTTGTTGTGGGGATCTAGAAAGGAGTGAAGCCGAGGAGCCCGGCAGCTGGGGCCACAGTCTGCGGGCTGATAGATGCATGAGGACCTGTAGTGTCTGACCCTCATGATAGTCCGCAACAAAAAGGGAGGTGCCGGGCAGGCTAGAAGCGACATGGCTGTGGATGTTCACCACTTGGGGGGTCGAAGACAGAGTTGGTGACCCACACAGCCAAAATCCTGCCAACAGGAGACATTGGAACAAACGTTTGAGGATGTTGTCATAGATGTGGGCCTCCTTAGGGCGGAATACGCCAAACTGGAGGATAGAGCCACGGTTACAGAATCGGCCGCAGCTCAGCTGCAGATGGCTGTGGCGGAGCACGTGGTCCGACTGTCCCAGTTACAACAGGAAGTGGAGGTTTTGTCAGCTCGAGTGTAGCACTCTGCGGGGCACTCCTGTCGCAATAATGTAAGATTGGTGGAAGTGCTGGAGGGGGAGTATGGACCCTGTTCAGAGCTATTCGTGGAGCAATGGTTGGCCCCAGAGGTGCTGGGTGGGGAGGTTGTTCTCTGTGGAAAGGGCTCACAGCGTCCCAGAGAGGCCCCAGGGGCACCCACTATACCTATTGTGGCTTGCTTACTCAGCTTCAGAGACCAAGACAAGATTCTGACACTGGTATGCTCTCATGGGCCCTGGAGGATTGAGGATAGCCCTGTGAGCATTTATTCTGGTTCAGTGCCAGTGGAAGACTTTCCTGGCAGTCAAAAGGCCTTGCGGCAGCTCAACCCCAAATATGCCCTGCTGTTCCTGGCCCGCCTCAGAGTTACGGATAATGCTACCCATTTATTTACTGAAGCGGAGGAGGTTTAGGATTGGTTGGAGCAGAAGAGCTATCTGTTGCCCCAGGACCTGGGAGGCAAGTGCTCAGAATGGCAGACCCAGAGATTATGCTGGAGTTCACGCCAGAGGCACAGAGCAGCCCCCTCCAAGACTGAGGCACAGAAGGAGAAAGATAAGGTGGTCGCGGAGCTGCAGGAGAGCATGATGCAGCATTGCAGGAACCGGTGGGAACTCTTTGGCAGTGACGTGGACAAGTCAACGTGGGAATCGGTGGGTGAGGCGAAGATGCAGAAGAGCTGGACCTTCCGAGGGTCAAGCCCATGTCAGCTAATGAGATTATATGATGTGCAAATACAAATAACAATACGTTGGTGAAGGCACTGAGGGATATTTTTAGACCAGCGTAGGTTGTACCCCTCTCAAAGTTAATAGAACAACAAGAAAACCTAAGGGTCTCTACAGGAAAATATCATGGAAAATCCCTATTTACTACCCTGACGTCTAACATAGTACATCAAGATTGGTCAAGACTAGATAGTTCTGACAGAAGACAAAAAATGTTTAGCAGCGGGCCACCTGTGATTATAGATCAAAACTCTTGTAGGATTCCCATCAAAGACTTGTAATGATCAATGTTATCATTTGGTCATCCTTAGGGTCGTGTGTCTCTGGATCATTGATTCAGAAAAGGGGGTGGTGATGAACAGAGTGTCTGAATTAAGCAGACCACTCTTACCCAGTCCAAAGATCAGGGCTTGATCCATCACCGTTATTTAGCTCACTGCCCCATCCCAGCTCAGAACCTGGCTATATGCAAATTAGTCTGTCCCTGGCCCAGTGCATCATGGGAACAGGGCAGACTAAACTACCAAGCCAATTCTTCACCAGAAAGGATACAAGCTTCCGGGGACCGGTTTCTGGCATTTCAGCCTCGTCGGCCCGGCTTGCTTGAATCCTGATGGAGCAGTGAGCAAGGGACTCAAGTCTGAGTATACCCTGCCACACCTATAGTGGCCAAAAACAATTCAGAAAAGGGGGTGGTGATGAACAGAGTGTCTGAATTAAGCAGACCACTCTTACCCAGTCCAAAGATCAGGGCTTGATCCATCACCGTTATTTAGCTCACTGCCCCATCCCAGCTCAGAACCTGGCTATATGCAAATTAGTCTGTCCCTGGCCCAGTGCATCATGGGAACAGGGCAGACTAAACTACCAAGCCAATTCTTCACCAGAAAGGATACAAGCTTCCGGGGACCGGTTTCTGGCATTTCAGCCTCATCGGCCCGGCTTGCTTGAATCCTGATGGAGCAGTGAGCAAGGGACTCATGTCTGAGTATACCCTGCCCCACCTATAGTGGCCAAAAACGATTCAGAAAAGGGGGTGGTGATGAACAGAGTGTCTGAATTAAGCAGACCACTCTTACCCAGTCCAAAGATCAGGGCTTGATCCATCACTGTTATTTAGCTCACTGCCCCATCCCAGCTCAGAACCTGGCTATATGCAAATTAGTCTGTCCCTGGCCCAGTGCATCATGGGAACAGGGCAGACTAAACTACCAAGCCAATTCTTCACCAGAAAGGATACAAGCTTCCGGGGACCGGTTTCTGGCATTTCAGCCTCGTCGGCCCGGCTTGCTTGAATCCTGATGGAGCAGTGAGCAAGGGATCCATGTCTGAGTATACCCTGCCACACCTATAGTGGCCAAAAACGATTCAGAAAAGGGGGTGGTGATGAACAGAGTGTCTGAATTAAGCAGACCACTCTTACCCAGTCCAAAGATCAGGGCTTGATCCATCACCGTTATTTAGCTCACTGCCCCATCCCAGCTCAGAACCTGGCTATATGCAAATTAGTCTGTCCCTGGCCCAGTGCATCATGGGAACAGGGCAGACTAAACTACCAAGCCAATTCTTCACCAGAAAGGATACAAGCTTCCGGGGACCGGTTTCTGGCATTTCAGCCTCGTCGGCCCGGCTTGCTTGAATCCTGATGGAGCAGTGAGCAAGGGACTCATGTCTGAGTATACCCTGCCACACCTATAGTGGCCAAAAACGATTCAGAAAAGGGGGTGGTGATGAACAGAGTGTCTGAATTAAGCAGACCACTCTTACCCAGTCCAAGGATCAGGGCTTGATCCATCACCGTTATTTAGCTCACTGCCCCATCCCAGCTCAGAACATGGCTATATGCAAATTAGTCTGTCCCTGGCCCAGTGCATCATGGGAACAGGGCAGACTAAACTACCAAGCCAATTCTTCACCAGAAAGGATACAAGCTTCCGGGGACCGGTTTCTGGCATTTCAGCCTCGTCGGCCCGGCTTGCTTGAATCCTGATGGAGCAGTGAGCAAGGGACTCATGTCTGAGTATACCCTGCCACACCTATAGTGGGCAAAAACGATTCAGAAAAGGGGGTGGTGATGAACAGAGTGTCTGAATTAAGCAGACCACTCTTACCCAGTCCAAAGATCAGGGCTTGATCCATCACCGTTATTTAGCTCACTGCCCCATCCCAGCTCAGAACCTGGCTATATGCAAATTAGTCTGTCCCTGGCCCAGTGCATCATGGGAACAGGGCAGACTAAACTACCAAGCCAATTCTTCACCAGAAAGGATACAAGCTTCCGGGGACCGGTTTCTGGCATTTCAGCCTCGTCGGCCCGGCTTGCTTGAATCCTGATGGAGCAGTGAGCAAGGGACTCATGTCTGAGTATACCCTGCCACACCTATAGTGGCCAAAAACGATTCAGAAAAGGGGGTGGTGATGAACAGAGTGTCTGAATTAAGCAGACCACTCTTACCCAGTCCAAAGATCAGGGCTTGATCCATCACCGTTATTTAGCTCACTGCCCCATCCCAGCTCAGAACCTGGCTATATGCAAATTAGTCTGTCCCTGGCCCAGTGCATCATGGGAACAGGGCAGACCAAACTACCAAGCCAATTCTTTACTGGAAAGGAAACAAGCTTCCGGGGACCGGTTTCTGGCATTGCAGCCGTCTTCGACCCGGCTTGCTTGAATCCTGATGGAGCAGTGAGCAAGGGACTCATGTCTGAGTATACCCTGCCACACCTATAGTGGCCAAAAACGATTCAGAAAAGGGGGTGGTGATGAACAGAGTGTCTGAATTAAGCAGACCACTCTTACCCAGTCCAAAGATCAGGGCTTGATCCATCACCGTTATTTAGCTCACTGCCCCATCCCAGCTCAGAACCTGGCTATATGCAAATTAGTCTGTCCCTGGCCCAGTGCATCATGGGAAAAGGGCAGACTAAACTACCAAGCCAATTCTTCACCAGAAAGGATACAAGCTTCCGGGGACCGGTTTCTGGCATTTCAGCCTCGTCGGCCCGGCTTGCTTGAATCCTGATGGAGCAGTGAGCAAGGGACTCATGTCTGAGTATACCCTGCCACACCTATAGTGGCCAAAAACGATTCAGAAAAGGGGGTGGTGATGAACAGAGTGTCTGAATTAAGCAGACCACTCTTACCCAGTCCAAAGATCAGGGCTTGATCCATCACCGTTATTTAGCTCACTGCCCCATCCCAGCTCAGAACCTGGCTATATGCAAATTAGTCTGTCCCTGGCCCAGTGCATCATGGGAACAGGGCAGACTAAACTACCAAGCCAATTCTTCAGCAGAAAGGATACAAGCTTCCGGGGACCGGTTTCTGGCATTTCAGCCTCGTCGGCCCGGCTTGCTTGAATCCTGATGGAGCAGTGAGCAAGGGACTCTTGTCTGAGTATACCCTGCCACACCTATAGTGGCCAAAAACGATTCAGAAAAGGGGGTGGTGATGAACAGAGTGTCTGAATTAAGCAGACCACTCTTACCCAGTCCAAAGATCAGGCCTTGATCCATCACCGTTATTTAGCTCACTGCCCCATCCCAGCTCAGAACCTGGCTATATGCAAATTAGTCTGTCCCTGGCCCAGTGCATCATGGGAACAGGGCAGACTAAACTACCAAGCCAATTCTTCACCAGAAAGGATACAAGCTTCCGGGGACCGGTTTCTGGCATTTCAGCCTCGTCGGCCCGGCTTGCTTGAATCCTGATGGAGCAGTGAGCAAGGGACTCTTGTCTGAGTATACCCTGCCACACCTATAGTGGCCAAAAACGATTCAGAAAAGGGGGTGGTGATGAACAGAGTGTCTGAATTAAGCAGACCACTCTTACCCAGTCCAAAGATCAGGGCTTGATCCATCACCGTTATTTAGCTCACTGCCCCATCCCAGCTCAGAACCTGGCTATATGCAAATTAGTCTGTCCCTGGCCCAGTGCATCATGGGAACAGGGCAGACTAAACTACCATGCCAATTCTTCACCAGAAAAGATACAAGCTTCCGGGGACCGGTTTCTGGCATTCCAGCCTCGTCGGCCCGGCTTGCTTGAATCCTGATGGAGCAGTGAGCAAGGGACTCATATCTGAGTATACCCTGCCACACCTATAGTGGCCAAAAACGATTCAGAAAAGGGGGTGGTGATGAACAGAGTGTCTGAATTAAGCAGACCACTCTTACCCAGTCCAAAGATCAGGGCTTGATCCATCACCGTTATTTAGCTCACTGCCCCATCCCAGCTCAGAACCTGGCTATATGCAAATTAGTCTGTCCCTGGCCCAGTGCATCATGGGAACAGGGCAGACTAAACTACCAAGCCAATTCTTCACCAGAAAGGATACAAGCTTCCGGGGACCGGTTTCTGGCATTTCAGCCTCGTCGGCCCGGCTTGCTTGAATCCTGATGGAGCAGTGAGCAAGGGACTCCTGTCTGAGTATACCCTGCCACACCTATAGTGGCCAAAAACGATTCAGAAAAGGGGGTGGTGATGAACAGAGTGTCTGAATTAAGCAGACAACTCTTACCCAGTCCAAAGATCAGGGCTTGATCCATCACCGTTATTTAGCTCACTGCCCCATCCCAGCTCAGAACCTGGCTATATGCAAATTAGTCTGTCCCTGGCCCAGTGCATCATGGGAACAGGGCAGACTAAACTACCAAGCCAATTCTTCACCAGAAAGGATACAAGCTTCCGGGGACCGGTTTCTGGCATTTCAGCCTCGTCGGCCCGGCTTGCTTGAATCCTGATGGAGCAGTGAGTAAGGGACTCATGTCTGAGTATACCCTGCCACACCTATAGTGGCCAAAAACGATTCAGAAAAGGGGGTGGTGATGAACAGAGTGTCTGAATTAAGCAGACCACTCTTACCCAGTCCAAATATCAGGGCTTGATCCATCACCGTTATTTAGCTCACTGCCCCATCCCAGCTCAGAACCTGGCTATATGCAAATTAGTCTGTCCCTGGCCCAGTGCATCATGGGAACAGGGCAGACTAAACTACCAAGCCAATTCTTCACCAGAAAGGATACAAGCTTCCGGGGACCGGTTTCTGGCATTTCAGCCTCGTCGGCCCGGCTTGCTTGAATCCTGATGGAGCAGTGAGCAAGGGACTCATGTCTGAGTATACCCTGCCACACCTATAGTGGCCAAAAACGATTCAGAAAAGGGGGTGGTGATGAACAGAGTGTCTGAATTAAGCAGACCACTCTTACCCAGTCCAAAGATCAGGGCTTGATCCATCACCGTTATTTAGCTCACTGCCCCATCCCAGCTCAGAACCTGGCTATATGCAAATTAGTCTGTCCCTGGCCCAGTGCATCATGGGAACAGGGCAGACCAAACTACCAAGCCAATTCTTTACTGGAAAGGAAACAAGCTTCCGGGGACCGGTTTCTGGCATTGCAGCCGTCTTCGACCCGGCTTGCTTGAATCCTGATGGAGCAGTGAGCAAGGGACTCATGTCTGAGTATACCCTGCCACACCTATAGTGGCCAAAAACGATTCAGAAAAGGGGGTGGTGATGAACAGAGTGTCTGAATTAAGCAGACCACTCTTACCCAGTCCAAAGATCAGGGCTTGATCCATCACCGTTATTTAGCTCACTGCCCCATCCCAGCTCAGAACCTGGCTATATGCAAATTAGTCTGTCCCTGGCCCAGTGCATCATGGGAACAGGGCAGACTAAACTACCAAGCCAATTCTTCACCAGAAAGGATACAAGCTTCCGGGGACCGGTTTCTGGCATTTCAGCCTCGTCAGCCCGGCTTGCTTGAATCCTGATGGAGCAGTGAGCAAGGGACTCATGTCTGAGTATACCCTGCCACACCTATAGTGGCCAAAAACGATTCAGAAAAGGGGGTGGTGATGAACAGAGTGTCTGAATTAAGCAGACCACTCTTACCCAGTCCAAAGATCAGGGCTTGATCCATCACCGTTATTTAGCTCACTGCCCCATCCCAGCTCAGAACCTGGCTATATGCAAATTAGTCTGTCCCTGGCCCAGTGCATCATGGGAACAGGGCAGACTAAACTACCAAGCCAATTCTTCCCCAGAAAGGATACAGGCTTCCGGGGACCGGTTTCTGGCATTTCAGCCTCGTCGGCCCGGCTTGCTTGAATCCTGATGGAGCAGTGAGCAAGGGACTCTTGTCTGAGTATACCCTGCCACACCTATAGTGGCCAAAAACGATTCAGAAAAGGGGGTGGTGATGAACAGAGTGTTTGAATTAAGCAGACCACTCTTACCCAGTCCAAAGATCAGGGCTTGATCCATCACCGTTATTTAGCTCACTGCCCCATCCCAGCTCAGAACCTGGCTATATGCAAATTAGTCTGTCCCTGGCCCAGTGCATCATGGGAACAGGGCAGACTAAACTACCAAGCCAATTCTTCACCAGAAAGGATACAAGCTTCCGGGGACCGGTTTCTGGCATTTCAGCCTCGTCAGCCCGGCTTGCTTGAATCCTGATGGAGCAGTGAGCAAGGGACTCATGTCTGAGTATACCCTGCCACACCTATAGTGGCCAAAAACGATTCAGAAAAGGGGGTGGTGATGAACAGAGTGTCTGAATTAAGCAGACCACTCTTACCCAGTCCAAAGATCAGGGCTTGATCCATCACCGTTATTTAGCTCACTGCCCCATCCCAGCTCAGAACCTGGCTATATGCAAATTAGTCTGTCCCTGGCCCAGTGCATCATGGGAACAGGGCAGACCAAACTACCAAGCCAATTCTTTACTGGAAAGGAAACAAGCTTCCGGGGACCGGTTTCTGGCATTGCAGCCGTCTTCGACCCGGCTTGCTTGAATCCTGATGGTGCAGTGAGCAAGGGACTCATGTCTGAGCATACCCTTCCACTCCTATAGTGGCGAAAACGATTCAGAAAAGGGGGGGAGACTAATTTGCATGTAGCCAGGTTCTGAACTGGGATGGTGCAGTGAGCTAAAAAACGGTGATGAATCAAGCCCTGATCTCTTGACTGGGTTGGAGTGTTCTGCTTAATTCAGATACTCTCTCCATCACCACCCCCTTTTGAATCATTTTGGCCACCACAAGTGTGGAAGGGTATGCTCAGATGTGAGTCCCTTGCTCACTGCACCATCAGGATTCAAGCAAGCCGGGCCGACGACGCCTGAAATGGCAGAAACCGGTCCCCGGAAGCTTGTTTCCTTCCCAGTATAAGAATTGGCTTGGTAGTTTGGTTTGCCCTGTTCCCATCATGCACTGGGACAGGAACAGACTAATTTGCATATAGCCAAGTTCTGAGCTGGGATGGTGCAGTGAGCTAAAAAACGGTGATGGATCAAGCCCTGATCTTTGGACTGGGTAAGAGTGGTCTGCTTAATTCAGGCACTCTGTTCATCACCACCCCCTTTTCTGAATCATTTTGTCCACCATAAGCGTGGAAGGGTATACTCAGATGTGAGTCCCTTGCTCATTGCACCATCAGGATTCAAGCAAGCCGGGCCGACGACGCCTGAAATGGCAGAAACCGGTCCCCGGAAGCTTGTTTCCTTCCCAGTATAAGAATTGGCTTGGTAGTTTGGTTTGTCCTGTTCCCATCATGCACTGGGACAGGAACAGACTAATTTGCATATAGCCAAGTTCTGAGCTGGGATGGTGCAGTGAGCTAAAAAACGGTGATGGATCAAGCCCTGATCTTTGGACTGGGTAAGAGTGGTCTGCTTAATTCAGGCACTCTGTTCATCACCACCCCCTTTTCTGAATCATTTTGTCCACCCTAAGCGTGGAAGGGTATACTCAGATGTGAGTCCCTTGCTCATTGCACCATCAGGATTCAAGCAAGCCGGGCCGACGACGCCTGAAATGGCAGAAACCGGTCCCCGGAAGCTTGTTTCCTTCCCAGTATAAGAATTGGCTTGGTAGTTTGGTTTGCCCTGTTCCCATCATGCACTGGGACAGGAACAGACTAATTTGCATATAGCCAAGTTCTGAGCTGGGATGGTGCAGTGAGCTAAAAAACGGTGATGGATCAAGCCCTGATCTTTGGACTGGGTAAGAGTGGTCTCCTTAATTCAGGCACTCTGTTCATCACCACCCCCTTTCCTGAATCATTTTGTCCACCATAAGCGTGGAAGGGTATACTCAGATGTGAGGCCCTTGCTCATTGCACCATCAGGATTCAAGCAAGCCGGGCCGACGACGCCTGAAATGGCAGAAACAGGTCCCCGGAAGCTTTTCTCCTTCCCAGTATAAGAATTGGCTTGGTAGTTTGGTTTGCCCTGTTCCCATCATGCACTGGGACAGGAACAGACTAATTTGCATATAGCCAAGTTCTGAGCTGGGATGGTGCAGTGAGCTAAAAAACGGTGATGGATCCAGCCCTGAACTTTGGACTGGGTAAGAGTGGTCTGCTTAATTCAGGCACTCTGTTCCTCACCACCCCCTTTTCTGAATCATTTTGTCCACCATAAGCGTGGAAGGGTATACTCAGATGTGAGTCCCTTGCTCATTGCACCATCAGGATTCAAGCAAGCCGGGCCGACGACGCCTGAAATGGCAGAAACCGGTCCCCGGAAGCTTGTTTCCTTCCCAGTATAAGAATTGGCTTGGTAGTTTTGTTTGCCCTGTTCCCATCATGCACTGGGACAGGAACAGACTAATTTGCATATAGCCAAGTTCTGAGCTGGGATGGTGCAGTGAGCTAAAAAACGGTGATGGATCAAGCCCTGATCTTTGGACTGGGTAAGAGTGGTCTGCTTAATTCAGGCACTCTGTTCATCACCACCCCCTTTTCTGAATCATTTTGTCCACCATAAGCGTGGAAGGGTATACTCAGATGTGAGTCCCTTGCTCATTGCACCATCAGGATTCAAGCAAGCCGGGCCGACGACGCCTGAAATGGCAGAAACCGGTCCCCGGAACCTTGTTTCCTTCCCAGTATAAGAATTGGCTTGGTAGTTTGGTTTGCCCTGTTCCCATCATGCACTGGGACAGGAACAGACTAATTTGCATATAGCCAAGTTCTGAGCTGGGATGGTGCAGTGAGCTAAAAAACGGTGATGGATCAAGCCCTGATCTTTGGACTGGGTAAGAGTGGTCTGCTTAATTCAGGCACTCTGTTCATCACCACCCCCTTTTCTGAATCATCTGGATCATTGAGACATTGATCGTACCCTATGATTGATTAGGGTTCCGACCCATAATCACTGCTGGACCATGTGATATTGATATGATGAAATCAAGTGCAGTGCAAGAAATAATAAAAAGTGGTGAGTTAAAATAGGATAGAGGACCAAAAAATAGGAACTTTTTTATTAGGGAAGGTCTCTTCCTGTTAAAAACCAAGAACAGTGCAAAAATAGCAGTTTTACCAAATATCTGCATAGGGGTCAACATGTTTCAGCCTAATGGGAAAGGGGACCCAGGCTTTCTTCAGGGCCTCTGTTCTCATTAATAATGCTACTGCATATAGTGCAAAAAATGTGCCAACAAAAAATATATAATTATTCAAAAGTGAATCTGTAACAGTAAAGGATATATTTTCCGTCGTCTGTTGGATCTCCTTGGTGCCACCTGGTGTGTTTGTTACATCTATAATGAAAGAATCACACAGTGACCCCACTGTAAAACATATTGTCTAAGACAACATGTCCAAAGCGTTACAAAATGAGGGACAGTATCTACTCACCCAGTGTGCCCGGGGACCAGACCTCACCTCTCCTGGACCTGGCTCAGGAACTGTGAGACCCCGCTCTGTAGAAGTAAGACAACCTGACCTTAAATACAGCAGAGAGAATGAGCCTATCCTTCTCTGTCATGTGTAAGTCTAGCCCAGGCTATCACGCATCTTACTCACAGAGCCACCTTTCTATCATAGTCCTGTCATCATGGATCTAACCACCAAAACACAACACACAATCCTTTTCCAGTGTAGTGGTTAATAGCTATCTTATATATAAGTCATCACTAGATCTTAATTGAATGGCCCTTTTGCACTGGGAGTCTACTGGGGAAACCCCTCCAATAACCCCTAGTGAGGTGTATCTACTGTAAAGCATATTGGCAGTAGGGTATATTAAAAAAAAAAACTTGGTGGGAACCGAATGAATTGCTTACCTGTCCGTCGTTGCCTCTAGCCGGTGCTGAGTCAGGGGGAGGCAACGAACAGGACAAGTACGCCCTTTAAGAATGGTCAGGGGCATTCGTGGTCGGTCAATCAGTGTGGGTTACATATCGAAAAAAACTCCATTTTTTAAATTTAAGCTATTGTAGAGTAGGCAGGCCTACCTGATGCTTCCTGCAGTAAGCCTTCGTGCCTGTGAAGTATTTAAAGTTGATACGAAGGAAAAACAAACAAACAGACAGAGCTGGTATCTCAGACCCTCGGAAAAGCGTACTCTCGCAACAATACTAGAACTACAGAGTGACGTCATGTCCTAGGCACCTGTAGTCCAGTGAGTCGCGGGGGCGTATATCCACAAATGTTAGCATGTTCGTTTATATCAAAGTTATACAACTCCTCGATGTTGTACTGTTCCTCTAAAGATCAAAGCTAATAGAAAATAGCAAATAGCAAATGGTCCTCGCATTTAGAACTACATATTTGCTCTTGCTTAGCGTTTATCAAGGACTACAAAATGACGTCATAAACGTGATAATTGTAGTCCTAGTACTGTGACGAGAAACTGCCAAAGTAGTATATAATTAGATATTGGTTCTCGCTCAGAGTCTTCCACGGACTATGGATGACGTCATGAAGGTGATGATTGTACTCCTAGTATTATGGCGAGAAACTGCCAACGTGGTACTTCGAGTGGACTCTCTAGAGGATATAGAGCTTAAAAAAGGGGGAAGTCGCTGGTCACATCTAGTGACTGTATGGACCCACAGCAGCTAGAAAACGAGTCGATTCAACAGGTCGGACCGATTGCAGAGATGACAACACAGTTTAGTCACGTATAGTCTAGACCGTCCATCTTATCATCAAGAAACAGCCCCTATATGAAGTCAGAATATATAGATATCTAAATGTCCATATTGTGTACAAACAATTGTCATCAAGAGGGTGGAGTTATTGAAGGCTGAACCAAGGTATTTCGTCATTAAGCCCTCGGATGTCTGTATGTAGTTTGTACACCCATTTCTGTTCTTTCATGAACAGAAATCTCGATACATCCCTTATATGAGTGGGAATGAAAGGTTTCTCAAGGACCGTCCAAGTAAAGTCTGATTCACCGTGGTTTTGCTGTATGAAATGTTTAGTCAGTTTCGAAACACTCTTTTTACATCGAAATGTGCTTTTGTGTTCCAGCTTCCGAGTACGGACTTTCCTAGTGGTCATTCCGATGTACCTTTCATTACAAGGGCACGTTAGTTGGTATATGAGATTGGTACTGTTGCAATTCGTAAAGTGTTTTAACTCCCATGGCCGAGTAGTACCAATATCAATGCTGGTTGTCTTGCATGTCTGTGGACAGACCGAACATGCCCCACATGGGTGATGTCCAATTGCTGCTGGAAGGTCCCATAATGTCCCAATCTCTCTTCTAGATGACTCTTTGGGGCGCGTATGTACTAATTGATCCCGTAAATTACTTGAACGTTTAAAAGCGAATAGAGGGTATTCGATTTTCTCGTTAGTACTGTTCAAGATACGTCAATGTTTTCTGATAGTGTTTTGGACACAGTTGGACCTGCTGTTAAATGTACTCACAAAAGTAAGGCGATCCAGAGGAGGTTTTTTAATCCGGGGTTCTAGGAGTGCCTCCCGGTTGTTGTTAGTGGCTCGCTTGAGAGATCGCTTAATGAAACTCATTAAGCGAGACAATGCAAGACAATCAGCATTGATATTGGTACTACTCGGCCATGGGAGTTAAAACACTTTACGAATTGCAACAGTACCAATCTCATATACCAACTAACGTGCCCTTGTAATGAAAGGTACATCGGAATGACCACTAGGAAAGTCTGTACTCGTATGCTGGAACGCAAAAGCACATTTCGATGTAAAAAGAGTGTTTCGAAACTGACTAAACATTTCATACAGCAAAACCACGGTGAATCAGACTTTACTTGGACGGTCCTTGAGAAACCTTTCATTCCCACTCATATAAGGGATGTATTGAGATTTCTGTTCATGAAAGAACAGAAATGGGTGTACAAACTACATACAGACATCCGAGGGCTTAATGACGAAATACCTTGGTTCAGCCTTCAATAACTCCACCCTCTTGATGACAATTGTTTGTACACAATATGGACATTTAGATATCTAATTATTCTGACTTCATATAGGGGCTGTTTCTTGATGATAAGATGGACGGTCTAGACTATACGTGACTAAACTGTGTTGTCACTCTGCAATCGGTCCGACCTGTTGAATCGACTCGTTTTCTAGCTGCTGTGGGTCCATACAGTCACTAGATGTGACCAGCGACTTCCCCCTTTTTTAAGCTCTACATCCTCTAGAGAGTCCACTCTAAGTACCACGTTGGCAGTTTCTCGCCATAATACTAGGAGTACAATCATCACCTTCATGACGTCATCCATAGTCCGTGGAAGACGCTAAGCGAGAACCAATATCTAATTATATACTACTTTGGCAGTTTCTCGTCACAGTACTAGGACTACAATTATCACGTTTATGACGTCATTTTGTAGTCCTTGATAAACGCTAAGCAAGAGCAAATATGTAGTTCTAAATGCGAGGACCATTTGCTATTTGCTATTTTCTATTAGCTTTGATTTTTAGAGGAACAGTACAACATCGAGGAGTTGTATAACTTTGATATAAACGAACATGCTAACATTTGTGGATATACGCCCCCGCGACTCACTGGTCTACAGGTGCCTAGGACATGACGTCACTCTGTAGTTCTAGTATTGTCGCGAGAGTACGCTTTTCCGAGGGTCTGAGATACCAGCTCTGTCTGTTTGTTTGTTTTTCCTTCGTATCAACTTTAAATACTTCACAGGCACGAAGGCACACTGCAGGAAGCATCAGGTAGGCCTGCTTACTCTACAATAGCTTAAATTATAAAACAGAGGTTTTTTCGATATGTAACCCACACTGATTGGCCGACCACGAATGCCCCTGACCATTCTTAAAGGGCGTACTTGTCCTGTTCGTTGCCTCCCCCTGACTCAGCACCAGCTAGAGGCAACGACGGACAGGTAAGCAATTCATTCGGTTCCCACCAAGTTTGTTTTTTTAATATACCCTACTGCCAATATGCTTTACAGTAGATAAACCTCACTAGGGGTTATTGGAGGGGTTTCCCCAGTAGACTCCCAGTGGAAAGGGCCATTCAATTAAGATCTAGTGATGACTTATATATAAGATAGCTATTAACCACTACACTGGAAAAGGATTGTGTGTTGTGCTTTGATGGTTAGATCCATGATGACAGGACTATGATAGAAAGGTGGCTCTGTGAGTAAGATGCGTGAGAGCCTGAGCTAGACTTACACATGACAGAGAAGGATAGGCTTATTCTCTCTGCTGTATTTAAGGTCAGGTTGTCTTACTTCTACAGAGCGGGGTCTCACAGTTCCTGAGCCAGGTCCAGGAGAGGTGAGGTCTGGTCCCCGGGCACACTGGGTGAGTAGATACTGTCCCTCATTTCGTAACGCATTGGACATGTTGTCTTAGACAATTAGTTTTTACAGTGGGGTCACTGTGTGATTCTTTCATTTTAGATGTAACAAACACACCAGGTGGAACCAAGGAGATCCAACAGACGACGGAAAATATATCCTTTGCTGTTACAGATTCACTTTTGAATAATTATATATTTTTTGTTGGCACATTTTTTGCACTATATGCAGTAGCATTATTAATGAGAACAGAGGCCCTAAAGAAAGCCTGGGTCTTCTTTCCCATTAGGCTGAAACATGTTGGCCCCTATGCAGATATTTGGTTAAACTGATATTTTTGCGCTGTTCTTGGTTTTTAACAGGAAGAGACCTTCCCTAATAAAAAGTTCCTATTTTTTGATCCTCTATCCTATTTTAACTCACCACTTTTTATTATTTCTTGCACTGCACTTGATTTCATCATATCAATATCACATGGTCCAGCAGTGATTATGGGTCGGTACCCTAATCAATCATAGGGTACGATCAATGTCTCAATGATCCAGAGACACACGACCCTAAGGATGACCAAATGATAACATTGATCATTACAAGTCTTTGATGGGAATCCTACAAGAGTTTTGATCTATAATCACAGGTGGTCCGCTGCTAAACATTTTTTGTCTTCTGTCAGAACTATCTAGTCTTGACCAATCTTGATGTACTATGTTAGACGTCAGGGTAGTAAATAGGGATTTTCCATGATATTTTCCTGTAGAGACCCCTAGGTTTTCTTGTTGTTCTATTATATGATGTGCCCCAGACGACGATAATGGAGGATGGCCTTGGGCAGTCCTGGCAGAGGGCAGAGGGGCATGATCGGGGTTACAGGGCTCAAGAGGAGTGAAACCAGCTGGGCTGGACAAGCAAGACCCCTTATCGAACATGCCAGACATGGTGGTAAGCAATGCACCAAGTTGGGAGAGTGACAAGTGCCTTGAGCATTGGGGAGACGGAAGGTTGCTTACTCGCAGCACGACACCCGCGTCGCTAGGGGGGGCTGAGGGGGGGCGGACCGCCCCAGGCGGCACCATTTAGGAGGCGGCGGCTGCGCGGCGGCACTAAAGGCTGAGCAAGCAAGCCTCTAATGAATTAAATAGTGCGCACCATAGAATTTACCATGCACAACCAAATAAACCTGCAGCGCAATTAAAACAGGAACACAACTTCAATGTGGCATTTTCTCCTAGCACGTTGACGTCACACATATGGTTACATTCCAGTGTCTGCAATCGAGGGCTGTGAGAAGCACTCGGAATCTCCTGTGCAGTGTGGCTCAACAATGTAACGAGGCGCGGGCGGGCCGGCGCCTCTGGCCGTGGGCACCGCACCAGCAAAGCAGCCCAGACTGTGCACGTGCCGGGGATGGAGGGATGGGGGCAACTGCACGCCCGACGTTTGAAATAATTAAAAGTTGAACATGTCCACTGGACCCCCGGCGGGCCTCTCTGAGCAAGGCTCTTTATTAAATATGGTGCGCGCCGCGTGCGCAGATGACTCCGTAAGTGCGTGTCTTCAGGGTGGGGCATGTTCCCACATTGTCATGCGCAGAAGCGGAATTAAAAGTGCGTGTGAGCGTGCCAAAGCCGCGACGGGACGAGTGAGGTGAGGCATCCCACCAAGAGTGACTACTGTCTGAGGAAGAGACCGGCACCGTGCGGTGCCACCTGCCTGCCCATACTTATTAATTCTGCTCGATTACCTCCAATCGCGGCGGAAATGTTTCAGGGATCTGCGTGAGTTGACGGGCCCTCTAAGGTGAGTACCGATCAACAGAGCTGGTAGTCATGTATTTTCGTGCTCGATTGCTACTTTTAGTGCTGAGGCCTGAGCTCCTGTGCATGCGCAAATAAAACAAGTGTAAACTAAGTGCAAGAAAGGGGCTGTCCCTTGAAGTGGCTGTCTATAACAAGAGTATGAGAGACGTGTGAGAGCGCATAGAAAGGTGGGCATTTGGTGAAGGAGAGCGTTGAAGGATGGTGAAAGTGACAGGTGGGGAGTCAGTTCCTAGTTAGCACAACAGGCCTGAAATGGCAGTCTTTCATGATTGTGACCAAAACCATTTACTGTTTAAATTGCAACCTCGCCAGGATGGGAGGCAGGGACTTACTCATTCAGGTGACCTACCCAGGGACAGGAAGGGGCTTTCTTCTTTGCAAGACTCGAAAATGGAGCAGACTCGGTGGTGTCAGCTCTTAGTGCCTGTGTGTTTACCGGCCTTCATTTAACCAGAAGAGGTGTGCAGGGTTGCAAAGCTTGCTTTTTGTTTTAACTTTCGCAAAGGCGTACAGAAAACTTTGCAACTGTCTGTCACGATTTAAACCATTTTCAGGACGAGTCAAAAAAGTTCTGCGTCAGACGTACTCTTTACAAAGTTGTGTTCTTTCGCCGAATAATACATTATTGTCCATAGAAAGAAATCCTCAGCAAAGGGTGAACTTGCAGAGAGGAATGCTGCGTGCCTTTCCTAGCTTGGCTCGGTTTAGTTAGACAGTTATAACACAAATTGCGTTTCAAATTATTTTGGAATTTACAAAAAACTTTGCACAGGCAAAAGCGAATAGGGAAACTTCACAGAGTAACAACTTTGATAAAGTTCACCAGTACTATAAAGCACACTTTCCTCACCTCTTCATAGACCCCATTTCATTTCAACCACACAGCCCTGCACAGGACATGGCTCATAAACCGGATCTGGTGACTGAGTGGACTAATGCATCCACTCTAGGGGCCTGTGTTTGACGTCATAGTCACGGGTTCAAATCTTGGCGGGTGCACTCAGCCTTTCATCCTTCTGAGTTTGATAAAATGAGTATTATTGAGTTGGGTAACAACAAACCTCTGTTATTCAGCGCCAATATGCCCATGTGGGTGAACGTGTGCTTTACAAATAAACATGCTGTGTTTTATGAACCGACTGGCATTGCACCCTAAGAACTTCTCTTCTGAGCAGTGCTGTCACTCCCTGTGTTGAGCTAAGGCGGGTTTGCTGAAAAGTGCTGGTCCTATAAGATAAACGTTATGTTATATAAAGAGTTGTATTATATACAGCACATATCCAATGGTGTTTATATAGGGTTTGTCTTCCAGATATTGGCCTCTTGACTCCAGGTTTTATTCTATCTCCTGATCTTGGGATAGTCCATGGTTGCCTGATTGGTGTGGACCAAAGAGTTACACAGTTTCGAGGAACGGTTGCATAAGAGCGTATTCACAATAGGCAACAGATTTCATATAAATACTAATCAATAGCAGTATATTAATGTGCATTTGCGCTTGTGATGTGTACATATGTATGTGTATAAGTAAAGAGAAAGTGTATTTGGGTATATATCTATGGGCATCTATGTTAGTGGAATAATATATAGATCTATGCTCTGACAGTGAAAATTAATGTGGCTAAATTAAATATGCTACTGGTTAGAATGTATACTAATACATGTATGCCCCCCCCACTCCCATTTTATACCACAGAACAAATGTCAGATTTTATGTTATTGCCGTAGAGCAACCCATCTAATGTGGAAAAAACATTCTTCTTCTTCAGAGATTATTTGCTACTATGTCTTTAGAATATACTTCACAAGGCCTATTCAGCATGCCTGCATCTCGCTGTATGGATTTAATCCATTATCTCCTCTTAAATTTTTATTATATATAAATGTATTTGATTATAACTACTAAACGTGTTATACATAAAGTATACAAAGGGTAACGAGTTATGTACTACCAATTTTGAGTTAGGGAATAGTCCTCATGACACACTTGAGGCTTTGCTTCATGTAAATCACTCCGCCTCCCATCCAGAACATTGCTGACAAATAATAGATTACACTTTGCCTATAGACGGATCAATAGTTAGATACATAGATATATTGTGTTTACTCGTTCTTTTTCATGCAATTGAAAAGCTTTCTATTAACTAATAGATACAGAAGCTAAAACGAAGACCGTTACTTGGGGAGACCATGATATTTGGTCATTTAATATCAGCTGTAGATGATGGATCCCCAAACAGTGTCATGTATGTGCATGTTTCTATTGTGCTGAGGGGATTACCAGGTATTTGTTCACGCAGCTCTCAGATGGATGTCACATGCGTTTTTTCTGAGTCCCCCGACAGATCATGCGTTCTGTGTTTTCTCCTTTGTACTGCAGGTCACTAGTATATTCAACTGTGTAGCCCTGTACCGTGTCATGTATGTGCATGTAACTTGCATGATCGAGGTAACTATTAGCGGCGATACTACGTGTCTCTCGGACCTCTTTTAAGTGCTCGCCTTTTTCCCATGCCCCCCCTAACCCCCAGGGGCGGCAATCTGAGGGATAGCCCCGGGCGCCACAAGCTCCAGCTACGCCCCTGCAGCACGAGGTGACAGAGAGGGGGCAATGGGACAGTTGACGGGAGCTGCGGTGGTTGAAGTTGGTCATAAGGTACACTGGTGCGCAAACAGGGTTGGGCGGGCTATCGACACTGCTATATATGGGGCCACCAATATTAGGTGAGGGCAAATCCCTTAGGGTTTCTTCATGGAACATGAATGGACTGAAGAGAGGGTTGGTCTTCCAGTACTTGATGCAGCACTTTCCAGATTTGATCCTTAAGCGGGCAGCACACTTACAGAGTTCCCACTGTGACCTTCTAGTAAGCGGAAAGTACAAAACTTTGCTACATTTGGGTACCCTGCTGGAGGCAGGGGGGTAGAAGTCATGGCCCGGAGATCCACCCTATTTCAAGTCACAAAAACATGAGTGGATCCTTCTTGTTGTTGGGCGACTGTTGGGGATGGGGGGGGGTTGGAATGGAGAGCCTTTGATTGTGGCCTATTGGTACCTACTGCCAGGTATGCAGGGGCCGGGCTTGGAGGGATTAGAGAAATGGATTACTTAAAGTTCCGAGACAACACTGCAAGTCGGGGGGACCTCAACTTGACACTTCATGGGGAGATAGATCGCATGGTACACAAGGGGGGGACCCAGAGATGACCCATACCACCGCTCGTTTTTTGGGTGCTATGAGACTGGAGGAATTGTGGTGAGCAACGCACCCAGGGGACTTATATTTCTCCCACGCAGTCAATGCTTCCCGCTCTTTGGCACAACTTGATTGTTTGCTGGTGTCAGGATCTCAAAGCAAAAGATACAGGAACAAGTGCTACCTGACAAACGGGATTTTGGATCACTCCCCAATCACTATGGAATTGTGACAGAGCAGGGCTCGAGCTAGCCCTGGGCACCCAGACCCTTGGGTGCTGACTGGCTGGGATACCAGGTACTCTCTTTCGGAGATGTCAAGCCGATATTTTCAATAGAATTAAGAAACAATTTCCTATGGGAGGCTTATAAGCCTCTGGCACGGTGGCCATTTATTAGCACATGTGGGCGAAAAAAAGCGAAGAGGCTTTACAAGGTCGAGGAATTGGAGCGGGAGATGACAGAGGGGGAGGTAGCCTATGCTGCATAGCTGGAAGTAGAGCGGGTGCAGACACTAGCCCGGCTGAGGGAGGAATATCAACGCCTGGTCCACCTGGAGGTGAGGGTATTATATAGATCACAATAGAGTAGCCTTTATGAGACAGGGAACAAGGAGGGTGAACATGCTGACATGGTTGGCCAAAAAAGATAAGGGCCAAAGGTGGATCGCGGCAGTCAGCACTCAGCACGGGAACTTGGCAGAAACGCTGGTATCCATTGCTTAGACCTTTGCTAGGTATTTGCAGAGGCTGTACACATCCCTCCTCGACCAGACAGAGGCACCTGACATGCATAATTATGTGGGCAACCTCCCGGTGGCTATATTGAGCATGGAGGCCGGGGCACATTGATAGTAGGTATCACTGAGAGAAATATTGTGGAGGCCTTGGCCCAAGTAAAAAGCGGGAAGTTCCCAGGCCCTAACGGATTTTACCATTCATTTTTTTAATGTGTTAAAAGTGAGGTGATTAAACTCCCACCATGTCAGGTACTGCGAGGCCCTGAACGAGGGTGAGCTGCTGTGGAATCTTAGGCAAGCACAGACTGTGCTGCTTCATAAACATGGAAAGCCACCAGAGGACTCCGCCTCGTAGAGGCAAATCTCCCTTTTGAATGCGGAAACAAAAGTGCTTGATAAAATCCTAGCAAAGTGCCTCCTGCAGGTGGTTGACAATATGATGGCCCCGGACCAATCAGGCTTTATGCCTCATAGATCCACATGTCGAAAAAGGACAAGGGAACCCTACTTCCTAAGGAACATGGGTAGGTAAATTATTGTCAGAAAAGTGGATCCTGTGGAATAATAAAATCATATGTTGATAATGAGATGCACAATCGCAATGGAAGGGTTAAGATGATGTCAGAGGACGCAGAAACCACATACACCTATAGTTTAGTTTGAGGCAGTCGTATTTTATATTTTTCGAACAAAATTCTAAATACAGTGAAAAAGGATCTACCCATTAGATGTCCCTATATCCTTAGGTCCTGATAAAACCCTAGACCATGTATAGGGTCGAAACGTCATCGGCAACAAAAGAAAGCGAACCATTAACAGCGCGTATTGTATATAGCTGCTGTGTATTGTGTATAGATTTGCTAAATGGTCTACTTTTTTTAATACTTTGGAAAACTTGTAAAATACTGTCACAATTGTATCACCAATACTTTAGGTTCCTGATTTTCACTGGGGACACCACGCACATTTCCTTTTTCATTGTATATAGAATTTTGTTTGAAAAATATAAAATATGACTGTATCAAACTAAACCATAGGTGTATGTGGTTTCTTCGTCCTCTGACACCAACTTAACCCTTCCATTGCGATTGTGCATCTCATATCAACATGATTTTATTATTCCACAGGAACCACTGTTTCTGACAATCATAGATCCACACAGCATAATCTCTTGAGGCTCTTTGGTTGCCTCCCTAGGAGGTCTCAAGTGTAGGAGCCAGCGATACTCACAGCATTGGATGCCGAGAAAGCGTATGATTCCCTGGAATGTCCTTACTTGATGACCCTGCTGCAGCATATGGGCTTCAGCACACTGTACTGGGTATGAGTGCGGCTTCTCTATTTTAAGCCATCAGCAAGGGTATGGGTGAACAGGATGTTGTTGGCATAATGTGATCTTGGGAGGGGTACCCAAAAGGGAAGTCCACTTTTGCTGCCGTTTTTCGCAGTGGCGATGGAGCCGTTGGCGAGTTGCGGGATGCATTGATCCGGGTCCCTCCGCTGGCACAGTGAATAGGAGGATGTGGTCTGGCTTTATGCCGAATATATTTTGCTGTGTCTTGCCAATGCAGACCAGTCTCTACCGCAGGTTTTGGAGATGCTGCGAATACTTGGTCAGTTCACTGGAATAACCATTAATCGGGAAAATACATAATATTTCCACTGCTCCGGTGGACACCGTGCGGTGTGTGGCCTGAGCCGCTCCTGTGGACCAATGTCGGCTTTACTTACCTGGGAATATATGCGACCACATAACGCAAACTGTCCTATGACAATAATGTGGGACGCCTCCTACGGAACATTCGTAGAGATGTGGAGCACTGGTTTTGGTTCCCCCTCTCAGTGATGTGTAGGGCAGCATTACACACAATGATTTACCTCCCAAAATGTCTCTATGTCAGCAGAATTCGTTATTCCAGGTTCACGACAGAATCTTTCAGGCAGTGAAGGCGAAGGTTTGTTCCTTTTTATGGGATGGGGTTGTCCTGCAGATTTGTCCCCAGAATGTTGGCAAGAAAGCCGGTGGACAAGGGATTGCCCTGTCAGACCTGAACATGTACTATTGGGCGGCCCGCCTCCTGATAGTTAATGACTGGTCCTTTGCAAACCAGAGAAAACCGGTCCTGATGGCAGACCGGCAGGCACTGGTGCCCTACGGTTTCACACAATGGCTGTAAGATACATGGAGATTGAGGACCCTCCCACTGCCGATGGCCTCAGTGATCAGAGCCTGGAGAAGTGCGACATGGAAAATGGGTGGGGCGGGTCGACTGACATTAGAGGCATCATTGTGGAACTCAAGAAGAATGGCAGAGCTTCTGAGAGAATCAGGCCACCATCTCTGGGACAGGATAGGGATCTCCAAGGCTGGTGACCTACGAGAGAAAGCTGGCTGACGTTTGTGTAATGCCAGAGTCAATATGGCATGCCAGGGGGAGCAGTTCTTGTACTAGCTGCAGATCTTGTGCTATCTGCAGGGAGATTTTGGGTACAATGGGAGATGAGGAGTATGGAGCAGCCTGCAGGAACCCTTGAGAGGTTGCCATCCAGATGGGTTTTTGACTTATACAGCTGAAATTGCTGCATCAAGCAGACTTTACACAAACAAGGCACCACACCATTGGTGGAAGCAACACCTATTGTTGTCTGACGGGATGCAGCTAGAGGGGGACATTAGTTCACACACTGTGGGACAGTTGAAAATGAAAGCTTTCTGGGCTGGGGTTCAATGGAAGCTTTCCCTTTCCGGGATACTGGAGAAGGCTCTGATGCTCACCCTCTACCTGACCCTCCTGGGTGTGTGGGGGGAGGTACCCTTGAACAGGTGCACACTCCTCCTGTGTAATACAGCACTGATGGTAGCGCAATGGGATACAATATTGGGGGAGCGATCAGATCCCAACTTTGAGAGACTGGGTATCCAATATGGAATGGTGTGAACAGGCAGAGGAGCTGATATACCGAGCTAAGTGCTGCACTCGGATCCATAGTTAGAGGGGGGGCGTATGGGTGAAAGAATTGGCCCTACCAATGGAAATGTCAGAGGGAATGAAAATCTAAAGGACAAAATTGTACATTCTAGATTCAGGACAACACAGACAAAAAATAATTTCAGCCAAAGATCTCTACTGAATGATATTCCAGTACGAGGAACAGTCAAGTGTTCCTCTTGCAAATCTTGCAATAATATCATTGGAGGAGCTGAATTTATACATAATGGGTTTTCCCTTAAGGCCAACGATATCTGGAACTGTAAAACGACAAATGTAGTTTATTTTATTTCCTGCATTTGCGGCCTTGGCTATGTTGGAGAAACGTGTAGGGCCATCCAGACACGGCTAACTAAACATAGATCAGCCATCAGGACAAAAAAACTGACAGCACCTTTAGTGAAACATTTCCTAGAAAAGAATCATGGCCCTGAGGACTTCCAATGGCGCATCCTTGAGAAAATACGAACTCCGGATGGCAAAGAGGGATGCGCCATTAGGAAGAAAAGAGAGGTCTACTGGATGTTTGTTCTTAATACCTTTAAGAAGGGATTGAATAACGATATTCCGTGGGAGAATGCGATATTTTGATAAATTTATCGCATCAATAATTGTAATTCATGACTCGCCTCCCCGATCTAAGTATTGAGACCAGACTGCCCTCTACTAGTCAGAGTCGTTGGGTGATCATAATTGTGATCTATGATCCCCTTTATTAGGAGCGAGATATGACATCCTTTGGAAGTAGTGTGGATGACCGCGATAATCCATTACTGATGTCGAGTTCCTTATATTTACATAATGGGTTGTTATATTTTTGAAATAATCTTCATATTTATTTTTGTTACACTTTACCATTATTGTCAACATTAATTGAGGAACGAGAATTTAATTATCTATATAGCTCTAATGTTTTTGGTCTATTGAGTGTCCGTAATAATAATCACACGGCCCAAAAACAAGTCTTTCCTGAATCGTCACCGTTTTAGATACTAGCGCTTTAAGAACCCCAGGCAGGTAACCATGTGACTAACCGTAGAATAGTTTTATAGGAAGTAAGCCGTCATTGCTGTTGATACCTTCCTAACGGTCGTAGGACGCCAGCCCTCAGGTCATCAACCTGTTTATTCGGCGCTTTCCATCTACAAACGCCGTCTACAGCCCTGCCAATTAATTTTATTATCGGTAAGGAGCGGACTTTCAAAGTATGCTACACGGGACTACCTTGGATTATTTCCAGGTTAATTGTAGCTTTTCCGTATGGGGATAATTTAGTGTATACTAACAGAATTTGTATTTCACTATATTTCTTGAAATACAGATTTACCTGAAAAAACAAGGCAGGAAGTCCACGTCTTGACGATCGTTTACAACCCCTGACATGAAAGATTAACGTGCGGGTGGAAAATACAACTGCGTTGTGCTTTTTTAAATAGTAAGTGTCAATCTTCCATGCACCATAAACTTGCGATAAACAGTCTAAGCCGCTCTTTTCGCATTTAATAATGAATAGACTCTGACCTTCCCATTGTGGGGTTGTGTTTTATATCTGTAGGCTCGGTGAAGAAGAAATCTTTTCTTAAATTAGACTGCAAGCGAGTTTTATTCGAAGTCGGCAAAACATCACGTGGCTCTAGGATTCTTTACGAGTTCTGTTGCGTAAGCGCGGTTGTTGCTACATAGGAAATGAAATATGCCGCTCTCTATCAGCTAATAAAACCACAGCTACAACAGATTCTGACAGTGCTTATTTCCTTCATTTAGGATACACCACTTAATATAGAATACTCGCAAGTCTTGATGTCCGCTTTGGAAGCTGACATCTGATAATCATTTTGCTGATATCAAAGTAAAATATTGGGTAAGCATATTTAGTGTCTATATTAAAATAAATGTAGGAAGTAGGAATTTTTCTAATAAAATACTTTTTATAATAATGGCGAACTATCGTTCACAGGAATAATGTTAATTGACTGAACTGTGACATTATATGTTTTTAGTTCATAAACCACATGTTATAACATAGATTGGTTCCTGTAAGCTAGAACATCCAACAGTAGCAACCACTAGGACGATTATTTAGGACATAAACATCCGACAGTGTGGGTGTTTTATACTTAGAGTTAGCAGGATCATAAACCCCTTTGTCAGCAAGGTTAATATGTGGCAACTGCTTGAATATGTAAATGTTATTGCTGTTCTATGTTTAAATGAATACTACATGATATGAATTAGCTGGGAGTTATGAGTGTTTTATCTTTCTCAAAAAAAGGAGATGGAAATTATAATTAATATTCTTTCTCCTAAACTGTGTCGAACGCTAAAACGTTTTTGTAATTTTTTCTTTTAAATTATGACGTTAGTGTAAATAACTGATTGTATTTTATGTTAATGTATTTCAGAAATGTTTATGTGGCTCCTGATGAAGGCGTTGGTCTAAACGCCGAAACGCGTGTCGAGAAAGTATAATTTGCCACGTTTTACTTTTTCTTCCTCCCCTCTTTTTTTATTGACCGTCTTAACATGTATGAATTTTACGATAAATTTTGATTGCCAACTAGTACTGATATGTTTATGGTTTTTATATAAATACATTTTTGCATTATTATTATTGTTTAATCTGTCTAAAACCTGTTTATGTTTGTATGGTCACTATATGTTTTTTAATTTTATAAAGATTATTATTAAAAAGAAAATATACTTTTATAATTGCTTTGTTTTGGTGTTCGATAAAAGAATTTCTCCCAGCTTTAATAATATGGTTATGATATTGTACACATGATTACTTTCCCTGTTCCTAAAATTATCAAATTTTCAACAGGGGGTCCTTGTTGCTTACACTATAAATGACGTTTGTGTAATGCCAGAGTCAATATGGCATGCCAGGGGGAGCAGTTCTTGTACTAGCTGCAGATCTTGTGCTATCTGCAGGGAGATTTTGGGTACAATGGGAGATGAGGAGTATGGAGCAGCCTGCAGGAACCCTTGAGAGGTTGCCATCCAGATGGGTTTTTGACTTATACAGCTGAAATTGCTGCATCAAGCAGACTTTACACAAACAAGGCACCACACCATTGGTGGAAGCAACACCTATTGTTGTCTGACGGGATGCAGCTAGAGGGGGACATTAGTTCACACACTGTGGGACAGTTGAAAATGAAAGCTTTCTGGGCTGGGGTTCAATGGAAGCTTTCCCTTTCTGGGATACTGGAGAAGGCTCTGATGCTCACCCTCTACCTGACCCTCCTGGGTGTGTGGGGGGAGGTACCCTTGAACAGGTGCACACTCCTCCTGTGTAATACAGCACTGATGGTAGCGCAATGGGATACAATATTGGGGGAGCGATCAGATCCCAACTTTGAGAGACTGGGTATCCTATATGGAATGGTGTGAACAGGCAGAGGAGCTGATATACCGAGCTAAGTGCTGCACTCGGATCCATAGTTAGAGGGGGGGCGTATGGGTGAAAGAATTGGCCCTACCAATGGAAATGTCAGAGGGAATGAAAGCCGGTGGCCTGGAACAACCTGGGGGTGTGGGGTAACTCCCTAGGGTTCCGATTCTGGATGACTATGGACCCAAGATTGGATTTGCAGTGTCTACGGAACGGGGTATTGCTTCATTAATACTTATCTGCCACTTGCTACATCCAGTAGATTGGCATGCCCCAGTAACCTGAGGAGTTTGATTGATTTATCTTAAGTTGAATGTGTTTTATGTTTGTGCTATGGCAAAATTAATAAAAAAGAATTTAATAAAAATGTTGTTTCATGGATGAGGAGTGTAGACTCTTACTGCTAGGTCAACAAGAGAATTGGAGCCGAATTTTCCAAGGTAAAGATTGGGATACATAAAATTTATGGGGTTCAGTAGATTATTTGGTAGCAGAGGATGATTTGTGTAGACCACCACTTCTTTCAGGGAACCCCAAAGGATTTTTTGTAGATGTTGAGCCATTAATGCTGAAATCAAAAGAGACGAGAATTTTGGGGGAATTTGGCAACTTCCCGGTGTCGGATCCTTCTGAGAAGTGACTGGCTGTATTATCTGTGAGTTCCTGAACAAATGTTTAGTATAAGTATGAAAAAGCAAGTTTGTAAATGAGTTGTGAAGTATGAACTTGTGATGATGGATTTATGTTTCTGTGCTGAGTTGCTTGGGTATGTGGCAAAGATCACGGGTACAATTGGTGGATTGATTTCTGTTGCTTTGATGTATCATTTATATTTGTAAACCCATTTGTTATTTAATTGAGGTGGTGATCCAATTTATTGAAAATTAAAATTCTCAATATATAGGAATTTTGAATTAATGATTTTCTTTTTAGGTTTGGAAGTTTAACCTGAGAATTTGTGCTAACCTTGAGCGCACAGGGTAGAGTACATTGACTTGGATATGGATTTCTGCTTGTGCAGAGTTAACCTAGTGAGAGTTCTGTATTTCTGTTATGCGTTTCCATTCTGATTTTTTATTTTTTATTTTGTTTATATTTGGTTTGCGATTTAAATATTTTACGTGAATACTGACTTTTTAGTTCCTTTCTAAGTTATACACACTAAATAATGTATTGAATTAAGTAGTTATTGTGGTTCTGAGATTGTTTTCCTGTTCACGAAGAAATCGCCCTGATCGGTTGTTTTTTAATAGAGGGCACTTTCAATATCAAAAAGTTAGATTTTCTAAGACAAACCATGTGCGATATGAGACCAACTCCTTGAATTACAGAATTTGAGGTGTTTAGTAAATGAGATTGTATGTTAACAGAGAAGGAGAAGGAAAAGAAAGATACAACTATTAAGTAGTCAATGGTTGGAGAGAGAACATGCTCGAATGTGTAACACAATTTCTTGTTGTAGTTACTGAAAGAGAGCAGGATAAAGAGAAAATCAATAAAGAGAATGAAGAATCAGTTGAAGATGATGACAATTTCATAAGTGTGCTATTGAGTTCTATATCCCCTCTATATACGGGTAGATCAGGTGAAGCAATTCAGACTGCTGTAAGGACTAATAGGGATGCAGGGGGACATTCAGCGACAGTACAAGCTACTGCTCGAGTTGAACCCAGTGCCTGATAGAAATTTCTGAAACAATGGCAATCCTCAGTACAAGTCGAAGGGAGGTACTAGATGAGGCACAGGTAAAGCCTGAATTGTAATTTTAATAATAAGAATTTGGAGAAATGCTTCACGGAAATGTGGATCTGAGCAGACTACTGACGTATAATGCTGATGAAATTAGCTATTTGATCAAAGAAGCAGCCAGATGGAACAAAGGCAAGAGGGAATGGCAACTATGCCCAATAAGAGCCTCAGGTAGTGCTTAGAGAAAACCTCAGCAAGAAAACTGAGATTGGCCAGCAAGAACAATACATTAGCAAACCCAATGAGGAACAAAGACTGCATCTATTAGTAAAAACATTAAAGGTTCGATTTTTGGAATGTGAGAGGGACGACAGAGGATGAAGATAAAACAAGCATTGGCAAAGCCAATAGGTCTAGCCTGTGCAAGAGTTATTGGCCAATGTGTTTTAGCCATGTTGTACACCAGCGTGGCTGCTGGTCAGCATAGCTAAACGTTAGTGGAGTAGAGGAGAGTAGCGTGGAGTGGAGTAGAATGAAATGGCAAAGAATGTAGTAGAGTGTTGTGTATTGGAGTAATAAAGAGAGGCGTCGCGTAGAGTGGTGTACAGTAGAGTGGCATAGAATAGAGTGGACTGGTGTAGAGTGCATTGGCATAGGGTGTTGCAGAGTATAGTGGTGTAGAGTGCAGTGGCATAGAATTCAGTAGTGTACAGTGCAGTGTTGTAGAATAAAGTGGCATAGATTAGAGGGTTCCATAGTAGAGTGCAGCGGTGCAGGGTGGAGTGGTGCAGAGTAGAGCACAGTGGCATAGAGTACAGTGACATAGAGTGCAGTGGTGTAGAGTAGAGTGGCACAGAGTGCAATGGTGTAGAGTGATGCACATAGAGTGGCATAGGCTGTGCAGAGTAGAATATAGTGCCGTAGAGTGCAGTAGCATAGCGTGCAGTGGTGTAGAGTGCAGTGGTGTAGAGTGCAGTAGTACAGAGTACAGTGGCATAGAGTGCAGTATTGCAGAGTAGAGTGTCATAGAGTGCCCTGGCACAGAGTAGTGTAGTGCTGAGTAGAGTGGCATAGAGTGCAGTGGAGTAGAGTACAGTGGTGTAGAGTGGCGTACAGCAGAGTGGACTGGTGTACAGTGCATTGGCGTAGAGTGTTGCAGAATATAGTGACATAGTGTGCAGCAGCATAGAATTCAATGGCATATTTATTTTATTTATTTATTTAACAATTTATAAAGCATGCAAATACCCATGGGTGTCTCGGCGCTATAGACTGAAAGGATAGGGAAGAGGCTTCTATTGCTCAAATAGCCAGGTTTTCACTTGTTTCCTAAATTATAATAGTGTTGGACAGGACTTAATCTGTAGAGGGAGCAAGTTCCAAAGTTTAGCCATTACCACCACAAATCTCCTGTCGCCCCAATTGACTGCCGAGCATAGAGCTCTACTGGGTACATGTTCTCGCAATGCTTTTTTCAGATACTCAGGTCCTGTTCAATGGACTGCTTTATAGGCAATGCATAACGCCTTGAATTTACTTCTGCTTTTTATGGGCAGCCAGTGAAGTTGACGTGACGCCTGACACTCGAGATGGGCTTAAACTTCGGGGTACCCGGCAGTATCCTAGCGGCTGCGTTCTGTATCCGTTGCAATTTATTTAGCACATTTTCTTGTGCATTGAGCAACAGGCCGTTACAACATTCGACCTTTGACATGACTAAGGCACTAATGAGAGTTTTTCCAGCACTCATCGGGAGATAGGGTAGCAGTTCTTTTATCTTCCTTAAAACGTAGAAGGATGAGGAGGCCACTGCATTGACATGCTGTTTAAAAGTGAGGCTTTCGTCAAACATAACACCTAGGTGTCTGGCCTTCTTGACCGGAGTGGGGAGTAATCCCAATTCCTCTGGCCACCATTTTGGAGGCAATCCTGGAGTTAAGTTGCCAAAGACCATAACCTCAGTCTCATCAGAATTCAATTTAAGGCAATTGTTTGCCATCCACGAGCTAATGGCCAGCATGCCATCATGAAAGTCTGCCGCCACTGCCTCACCGTCTTTATGCACTGCTAACACAAGTTGTGTATCGTCGGCATAATACGTGAGGCCCATTCCAAAAGTCTTAATTACTCGTGCTAAATCTGTCACATATACATTAAACAGGGTCGGGCTCAGCGACGACTCTTGCGGAACACTACAGGGGAGAGCAAAGACTGAGGAATTATAGTCGCCCATGCTGACTGACTGAGTCCGTCGGAGAGGAAAGAGGACAGAAGAGCCTTAGCCTTTCGTCCAACACCTAGGGCTGAGACACGGTTGATCAAGGTGACATGATCAACCGTGTCAAAAGCCGCTGACAAATCCAGAAGTATCAGGACTGCGGCACCTCCTCTGTCCAGCACCATTCTGATTTCATCAGATGCTTTAATAAGAGCAGTCTCCGTACCATGTCCTTTCCTAAACCCAAATTGAGTGTCATCTAACTGTTTATTCTCTTCTATAAACTGCGTTAACTGGGTATTCATAATCTTCTCGAAGATCTTCGCTGGAAAGGGTACACAAGCAATCAGTCTATAGTTTTTGGTTTCTCCTGGATCCAGATTGTTTTTCTTTAGCAGCGGCTGAATAATGGCCTTTTTCCATATAGAAGGGTAAGTGCCTGAAGAGAAACATTGCGTTACAGATGCTCGTTAAGTTGGTGCCTATCAAATCCGGGATCGTTTTTAAGACTGACGGGGGGCATGGGTCAGACGGGGATCCTGATTTGACTGTTTTAATCAGATCAGTGACCAGTTCCACTGATACTGGTTTGTATTCCATAAAACAGGGGGACTCTCTAATCATCACAGGCCTCAATAGTAATCACCTCTGTCCTGGCTGAAAACTCATCTCGAGGGATGATTGCCAGTCCCCCTCCTTTCTTCAGAGGTCTATCACATCTATGCGTAGAATAACCCTCAGGAGTGGCATCACAGAAATCTGGGCCAGATGAAGAATCAGCCAATGTTTCCATGATGAACAGTATGTCAAGATCATAATGATCCAGCAGATCTGTGACCTCATATTTATGTTTGGGAAGAGAACATGCATTGATCAGAGCAGAATGAATCTTGTTCTTTTCCTTAATGGTTTTTAGATTTATAATATTATTTCTCTGATGAGCAGGATGTCTAGGCAGTATGTCATAGGTCTCTAACCTAAACCCACAACTTGGGCATGAATCTGTCTCTCTACTAATGGAGATCTCCAAATTAAAATGAGGACAGACCTGCTTGTTGTTACTAACATTAATTTGGAAGGTCTTTAACTGTTTACTAGTGTATGATCTGATCTTCCCCTGTTCCTCTGCTTGCTCTAGATGTCCTGGACCAGGGGTCCTGGCCCTGGGCCCGGTCCAGGCGCGGACGGGTGCAGATGGGCTTGCCTTTGGCGTGCCTTCGGCACGCCTCCGGTGCGCCCGCTGCACGCGTCCGCTGCACGACGGCACCATATTGGTAGTAAATAGAGTGAGAGGTGGGAAGCCTGACGAAGGAAAGGCCAACCATTAGAATGCCTACCTCTCTACTCCCTATTGCCGGAAGTGAGAATCTTTCGGAAATGCCTCCGCTCCTCTCCTCCACTCAAACAGCTACAAGGAAGCTGTGGTGGACCGGGAGAAAGAGCCGGAGCAAAGTGCAAGTAGGGGACACGGTGCCTTTTAAAAACAAAGTTAACAAGCATTTGCAATGCAATGGGTCTCGCATTAGGAAAGTTTGAGCTATTGGTATTGTAAATGGCAAAGTTTTTATTTATGTTTTTTTTTTTTTTTATATTTTAAATAGCTAAATTAATAGCTTTGTCATTTACAATGCCAATAGTTATAACTTTCGCAAATGTGATATCTATAGCATTTGTAATGCAATATGTTTTGTATTTACATGACTTAGATGGCATCCCAGAAGCGCAACGGAAGCATCTATAAAAGGAAACATTTGAAAAATAAAGGAACAAGCTTCTTGGTAAAGCACAGAGAGTAAGCGTTCCTATGTCAGTGCATACTTACGTGTGCAGTTATGTCCTAGTGAAAACACTGCACACTGTGATGTTGTTATATGCCTTACACTGCGCGCAAAGTTTTTAATAACGAACTGTACAATATCCACCGTGCCAAGTCTTCATTACATGGGCATTCTTACTGGTCTCCGAGTAATGGTTAATGTAAGGCAGCCATTTGAAAAATAAAAATATTATTGCCTTTTAACTGAGTCCAGCAGCCAAGAATACCGTTATCAGTACTTCATTACCTTCCCTATCATCTCTTCCATCACAGCCACCGCATGCAGAAACAAATGTACTGCAGTTATCAATAGCCAATATATTTACGGTAATTTCAAGAATAAGTGAATTAGTTTATGTTGGTGACCTCCCTTGCTGAAAGAGATGACAGAAGAATGGGCCAGCAGTAAAGGGAGCCCTTTGTCCGGAATGTCGTGGTGTAGATGACCTTTCTTATTTAGCTTGATTTCTCTGAAGCAAAAAAGGTGACATTTGAAGAAACGCAAATGCCCTACGTCTGCTTGTGTCTTGATTTTAGGATGTAGGTTAGGCAAGCAAGGATGTATTCCAGTGTGAAAGCGATCTATTTTTAATGTTTTAATGAATCTGCAGATCAGTAATGTGTGTGGCGATATAGCCCCTTTCTCCAACATTCCTCAATTATGTCAAATGCTTCAAATCCGAGCAGAGCAAAAATACTTTCCTGACCAAATGCATTTTTACTGGTCCCTTCTGTATGCCTGTCTTGCCTTAAGCAAAAAAACGGAAGTCAGGCACTTTTGCCTGAGACGGGGGCGGGGCCTGCAATCCGGCAGGAAGTCCCGCCCGCCGCCGCCGAGGAAGAAGTGTGGAGCCGGCCGACTGATCGCCTCTCCGCAGCCCGGGGCTCCCAGGTGCTGGAGGGAGCCCCGGAAGTGAAGTCCTGCCCCCTGGTACCAGCGCTGCCGTAGATGAGACACTGAACACGCCGAAAGAGCCCGGTAAGTGGTGGGGGTGGGGGCGGGGGAGGGCATGTGTGTGCGTGCGTGCGTGTGTGTGTATGTGTCTTGGAGTGCGTGTGTGTGACTGGGGGAGGGGGTGTGTGTGTGAGCGAGTGTCTGTCTGGCGCGGGACGGGACGTGCGCATTCGCGCACACAAATCCAGGAAGAAAGCGCGTACCACTTTCTTGTCCGTCCTTCACCCCAGACTGATCACTATACGTCTCCAGCTGGACACATGCATCCTTGCGGATGCATTACCAGCGAGACCCAAAAACCAATTGAACAAATTCTGAGGGATAGCAGCAGAATAGGTCTAATTTTATAGCAGCAATATACAATTAAAAAATCCTGACACAAGATTAAAATGTGGCGTTAATAAATGTAGCGTGATGAAGCCCGCAGCTCTACCCTTAATCCACTGCGCGACGGCTCCCTATCAGCAATAAATAGAGTGAGAGGCGGGAAGCCTGGCGCAGGAAAGGCCAACCACTAGAACACCTACCTCTCTACTCCCTACTGCCGGAAGTGACAATCTTTCGGAAATGCCTCCACTCCTCTCCTCCACTCAAACAGCTACAAGGAAGCTGCGGTGGACCGGGAGAAAGAGCCGGAGCAAAGTGCAAGTAGGTGACACTGTGCAATTTAAAAACGAAGTTAAAAACCAATTAAACAAATTCCGAGGGATAGCAGCAGAATAGGTCTAATTTTATAGCAGCAATATACAATTACAAAATCCTGACACAAGATTAAAATGTGGAGTTAATAATTGTAGTGTGAAGCCCGCAGCTCTAACCTTAATCAATGCAGCGTTGTAGATTATAGTGTTGCAGTTTAGAGAGGTGCATAGTCGAGTGCACTGGTGCAGACTGGAGTGGAGTAGAGTGGCATAGAGTACAGTGGTGTAGAGTGCAGTGGTGCAGAATAGAGTAGAGTGGCACAGAGTGCAGTGGCATAGAGTGGTGCAGTGTAGAATTTAGTGACGTAGACTGCAGTGGAACAGAGTGCAGTGGCGTCGAGTGGAGTGCTGTAGTGTCTAGTAGCGTAGAGTTGAACAATGTATAGTCGAGTGGCTTAGAGTGGAGTGGCATAGGGTGCATTGGGATAGAATTCAGTAGTGTAGAGTAGAGTGGCATAGAGTTCAGTGGCATAGAGAGCAGTGTTGCAGAGTAGAGTGTCGTAGACTGAAGTGGTGTAGAGTGGCGTAGAGGGCATTAGTGTAGAGTGAATTGGCGTAGACTGCAGTGACATAGAGTAGAATGGTGTTGAGTAGAGTGGCATAGAGTGCAGTGACAGGGAGTGGCATCGAGAACAGTAGACTGGTGTAGAGCACATTGGTGTAGAGTGTTGCAGAGTATATTGATACAGAGTGCAGTAGCATAGGGTACAACTGCATAAAATTAATCGGCATACAATGCAGTGTTGTAGAATGCATTGGCATAGATTAGAGTGGTGCAGAGTGGACTGCACTGGTGCTGAGAGGAGTGGTGCAGAGTAGAGTGGCATAGCGTGCAGTGGCATAGAGTGCAGTGGTGTAGAGTAGAGTGGCGCAGAGTAGAGGGGCAGATAGTGGAGTGGCATAGAGTGGTGCAGAGTGGAGTGGAGTAGTATGCAGTCGTGTATAGTACAGTGATGCAGAGTGCTGTGACATAGAGTACAGTGATGCTGAGTAGAGTGGCATAGAGTGCATTAGTGCAGAGTAGAGTGGCGGAGAGTGCAATGTTGCAGAGTAGAGTGTCATAGAGTGGAGTGATGAAGAGTGGCGTAGAGTGCATTGGGGTAGAGTGAAGTTGTGTAGACTGCATTGTGCAGTGGTTTAGAGTACATTGGCATAGAGTGCAGTGGCGTAGAGTGAAGTGCTATTGAGTGGACTGGCATAGAGAGGAGTGGCATAGAGTAGATTGTTTCGGGGTAAAGTGGAGTGAGGTAGAGGGAGTGGTGCAGGGTGGAGTGTAGTGGACCAGAGTACAGTGGCATAGAATTCAGCCTTGTACAATGCAGCATTGTAGAACAAAGTGGCTTAAATTAGAGTGGTGAAAAATAGAGCCCAGTGGTGCAGAGTGGAGTGGGCAGAGTATAGTGGCATAGAGTAAAGTGTAGTAGAGTGCAGTGGTCTAGAATAGAGGTGAAGGGCTAGGGGAAAAGTGGCAGAGAGTGCAATGGCGTAGAGTGGTGCAGAGTGCATTGGTGTAGAGTGGAGTGATCCAGAGTACAGTATATATTTAACAAAAAAAGGGAACCTAATTTATATGGTCAGGGACCTTGGGTGCAAAGTATTTTACAGGAACGATGGTAGCTAACAAAGAAACAATTTGTTGAGAAAATTCATGTAGAGATACAATGATGTCTATATTTATCTGTCCAACTGGACATGATTGTTTTTTTTTATAGCAAATGTTATTTATTTTTATACCAGCACAACATGAGCCGGGAACCGGCACAGTAATAAGCACATCTACATTTGTCATATTGTACCAGCGTAACAAAATAATGAAGACAATAAAAGAACATGTAGTAACCATGGATAGCTTAGGCACCGGGATATCCCCCCCCACCACCACCCCCAATCTGCAATGTCGGATGTCTGCTGGACATCTACATCTAATGTCCGAGAGCTGCCCTATGACAGTACTACTTGACATTGTATGAAAGTACCTTGGGTTTCCACGGTCAGCAGTTCAATACCCCTATACTCCGCCCATCTCTGCCTTATCTTTTGGCGTTTCTGTGGGCAGCCTGAGCCTGAAACACAGCCAGTTCCATACCCATACACCAATCTAGGCCTTTTTCCACTTCCCCACGGGTGGTGGAGAATCTCTTCCAGTATTGGGCGATGTCCCTTTTGGCTAGTGTTAGGCCAGTGAAGAGCAAGTGTTATTTGTATGTGTTGCCTTCAATGCCATCTGTACTGTGAAGTAATATGACTATGGGATGCTTCATGAGAGCTCTGCCCAGGCATGCCAGTATTTTGTCCCAATCGGGCTGAAGGGTAGAACAGTTCCACACTGTGTGTATAAAAGTACCTGCCTCCCGTGCACACCGCAGGCACATTGGCGATGGTATGGCGCCCATACGCCAAAGGCAATGTCGGGTGTAATAACCTCTATGAAAGAATTGAAATTGCATCAGACGATAACGGGATGCTATGGCCGTGCCCCGAGGACTCGCCAGTGCCTCTGTCCAATCATCGTTGGACAAATCGGGTATATCAATTTCCCAACTCCGTTGGAGTGCATCTAATGTTGTGTTGTTGAGTGGGACAACTGTTTGGTAAATCTGCCTGATTTTGTGGGCTCCAAGATCTCCCATCAGTAACCGCCCTTCGAGTGGATGAAATTCTGGAAGCTCTGCTAAGGTTTTGATATATAGGGGATATGGCGTGTCGTAACTGAAGGTATTTATAAAATTGGTTACGATGGAGATGAAATGCCTCCTGCAATTGTTGGAAGGATTTAAGGACCGTCCCCTTCATGATGTTCCCAAGTGTGGAAATACCAATAAGGTCCCAAGAGCGGAATCCGGCCAGCGACGCCACTTGATGAAAGTGGGATCCCTGCCATAACGGAGTTGTCTGCGTTAGCCGTCCTCCCCATCCCATCTGCCGGACCACGCGCCTCCACAGCTGGATTATGACTCTAGTGGCAGGGGGCAGGTGGTTGGACATGATCATTTAATATAGGAAATTAAAAGACCAAGATACAAGTGAGAACATATACAACACTAGAAAGAGAGAGCTCAGGCATACAAAGTAGCGTAGCCAGCGAAAATACATTGCGACACCCTAGCACAAAGTAATGCAGGGTATACAGTTGTGTCAGAGTGCAAGAAGTCTACAACGTTTTTATCCCTTTAACACAATACTGGGATCATTTTCAGGACAAGACAATTGGTGCCTGAGACAGAGTACAGTGGCATACAGCGCAAAGATACATAGTACAGTGGCGTAGAGTGCATTGGCATAGAGTGCAGAAGTGCAGAGTACAGTGGGGTAGAGTTCAGTGGTGGAGAGTGCAGTGTTGTAGAGAAGAGTGTCGCAGAGTGCAGTGGCGTAAAGTAGATTGTTTCAGAGTAGAGTGAAGTGGCATAGAGTGGAGTGTCGCAGGGTAGAGTGCAGTGGAGTAGAGTGGCATAGAGTGTAATAGCATAGTGTAAAGTGGTGTAGAGTGAAGTGGTGCAGAGAAGTGTGGCATACAGTGGATTAGGGTAGCGTGCAGGGGCATAGAGTTGAGAGTTACAGAGCAAAGTGCAGTTGTGCAAAGTAGATTGAAGGGCCTCGACTGGAGTGGTGTTGAATGCAGTGGCAAAGAGTGCAGTTGTGTAGAGTAGAGTAGAGTGGTGTAGAGTGCATTTACATAGAGTAGAGTGGTGCAGAAAAGAAAGGCATACAGTGAAGTGGCATACAGGGAAGTGGCATAGAGTGAAGTGGTATAGAGTGGAGTGGTGCAGATTAGAATGCAGTGATGTGGACTGTTGCAGAGTAGAATGGAGTGGCCAAAGCGATTCATAAACTTTATTCGACAATTAAGTCATAAAAGTGTAACATACACATCCAATATTTACAATATGAGACAAATACATAACATTTTATACATTTTAAAATGCAATTAAAAATTAATTTAAAATATTATTAAACTACCACATAACTATTGTCGAATATGCTATCTCGGTAAATAAAAGATCAAGTAGAATGGAGTGGCATAGAGTGAAGCATGCACGGTGTGGTAGCACACTACCATTACAAACAAAACATCTTCAATTAAAATGACCATAACATTTGCACAGACATACATTTTTTCTAAAAAAAACTATAAAGAGAACAAACAATATTGTGTGGAATTTGCATCACCTCATGTATTTACTTGTTTAGATCATATTAATGTATTTGTTTCCAACACACTTCAGAATTAACTAAAAATTTGCTTCATGTGTGCGTTCCTAATTCTAAAATATTCTGAGATACTTGTGCTTTTCATTTAAATGTTGTGCTATAAAAAATCACCCTTTCTTACCCCCAGTATCCAGCAAGTATGCCACAAAAATCCATAAAAAGTTGATATTCTGGCAAGCACACTGGAATCACTAGGGTTGCGGTGCCTGAATGGCCGAACTAAGAGTGGCACTCCGGCGGCTTACATCTCCCCTTTCAAATTAGCCACACTAGATTATATTCAGACTTCTATTGATCACATCCATCTTGACCAGGACTTCCAGATTACGCCACAAATAGCTAGCGACCATGGAGTGTTGTCATGTAAAATCATCATTGTTTGGTAACGTCGCCCCAAACTATCGCTGATACCCTTAATTGAATTACTTGGAAGTGGGAAGAGTCCCCCAGAAGTAAAATAAATGAAATAAACTTCTTAAACTGAACTATGAGTAAAACATCATTTCTATTAAGGGTTGGGGGAAATTATAATGCCTTTACAAGCAGGGCCGGATTGGCAGTACAGAGAATGGGCATTTCCCCAGGAGGCTGGAAGGGTGGGGCCGGTTTTGCAGCGATGTGCGCCGGTTTTGTGACTGGGGGCCAGTTTTGCAGAAGTGCTGCAATATCGACCCCCAGTAACAAAAACAGCAATAAAGCATTTCCAAACTCCCTCTATTGGGATTGGAAAGGGAGGTGCCATTGGTAAGAGGTAAAGCATTGCTACAAGCAACCAGTAGCCCAAACCAGGGACAAATGGCTTGCCTGCCACACTTCTTAAAGCAGTTCGTCTATGCTAACTGTTGCTGACAGCTGGCGTGGGTAAATTCTGGTGCCAATACACAACAAGCATTTACAATGCAATAGATCTCGCACTGACATTATTTTGAGCTATTGACATTGTAAATGACATTGTTTTTATGTTTTGTTTTTCTTTGGTAAAACATAAATAAAATGCATTGTCATTTAATATGGCAATTGCTAAAAAAAAAGATTAAATGTGAAACCTATTGCGTTGCATTTACACTAGTGTGAGCTATTGGAATTGTAAATTGTACTGGCTTTTATTAATGTTATTGTAATATATGTAATGTAGAGAAGAAAATAAACACCATCAGAAAACCAGTGAAACGCAAATAACAAATGTGGAAACAGCAACAAACAGAAGAACACAAACACACAACAGTTTCTCCCTCTCTCACTCAGGCACACCCAGATACACAGGCTATGCCACATAGGTAGGCCCACAGTAACTTCATGTATTCCCCACACACATGTACAGATGGCCACATAATTGTCAGTCGGTCCCCAGATAAACACCTCTACGCAGCTCAGACACGTTGCAGGTCTAATTTAGAAAAATGTTTGTGCTAGCCGGCGCTTCAATAGGAGCAGCACTAGAACTGAACTGCTGTGGAGGGAAGAGACAATACGTTTCTCGAAAATAAAGCAGTGGCTGCAGCTCACAGGATCAGAGCCTGTGTTGTAGAGAGTACATTGATAGTGTGGAAAAGGAAACAAACATCAAAGAAAGCGGCGAGCGGCAGCGAAGAACAGCGAAGGTGTTCACCGGTCTTGGGATACTTTTTCTCAGATGTGAGTCAATGCAACTGATCCATGCACATCTATCTGGAAAATTACCAAGTGCAATATACAAATATAAAAAGTAACAAGGAACCAATGAAATGTAATTGGTGCCCGCGCCGAAATGATCTAATGGAAATAATAAGGTCTGAAAGTCAGGGGCACATGGAAACTTACAGCGTATTATCACACATAACGGATATGTTCAAGATTTGAACATGGGAATTGTTCTGGAACTTTGCACCCAGCACATATTCGTTGTGAGTTCAATAACTTGTTTAAACACTCTAACATGTGCTATTTCCCAGGTCTTGCTGTAGCCGCTTTGAGTCAAGCTAGGTTGGTTCATCTGTGCCTGCCCACAGATGCTTAGTTATAGAACCGCAGTCATTAGTTCATTGACTGAAATCTTTCGAGTTGGAACATGGGATCCGCAGCTTGGCTCCAGATCTGTTAAGCAGTTGTACTATATTTCCTAATATACGAGTGCCTCTGCTGTACTGTAGGGATGGGGCAGTGTCCGTCGGCCGTGAGTGGACCCCACATCAGAGAGAACACTCCAGATGCACCTGCAGGTGGCACGCTGATGGAAGCGGTGTGAAACATGTACAGTGACCGCGGCCTCCTGACTGCATGATGCGGCAGGGCCCTGTCCTTCACACAGTACCCTCGAGTTGGCCGGCCCGGGCTGCTCTGAAATAAAATTGCCAGCGGGGGGCATTGCCATTATTAGATCCTGAGCCTGTTCTGTCCCAGCGTGGGCCGGGAAAGCAAATAGGAGCAGCATTGAATGAAAGTGGGAAAGTGAAAGTGCAAGCTCGCCATGCGCGCGTTGTCGCGTGAGCCATACGTGTGCACATCGCCTGTCCGGGCGCGTGCACATCTCCTGTCCCCCTTCGCTAGCAAAACCGATGACAATAGGTCTCGCCAAGGCGAGCTCCGCATGTGCTACGTCGCTAGGCGAGACCTAAAAAGGGAAGCCAACTTTTTCCAAGAAATTGTTGCTTGATAGCATTGCTGGACTTTGAGCGGAAATGCTATGCCTGGTTACCAAATGAAGAGCTAGAAGCCTGGGCTACTGAAAAACAAGTAATCCCATGGTTCCAGTCTGGGTTTCAAAGAAACTGCAACATCGAGGACAAATTACTCATTCCGTCATGCCTAATAGAGATGCCTCCTGAACTAAATCTTTGCTGCTCTATGCGACCTCCATCGATTTTACAAACGCCTTCGACTAAGTCCCAAGCGGCAGGCTGTGGGCAAAGTTAAAAAGATGGTGGATTTCTCCCACCCCTGTTACTGAAAGCAAATGAGTAGCTGTATAGCGAAACATGATAAAGATTAAGGGGCTTATTTGCAAGCCCCTTGCGTCGCCGGTGCCTCCCTTCAGAAAAAAATGGACTAATAAAGACCTCAAACAAGGAGGCACTCTTGCACCTGTGGTATTTAACTTTCATATGACAGACCTAGAAAGCAATCTGGCCAGTCCCAGAGCATGCTCCCCCATGCTTGGCCAGGCAGAAAATTCAAATCCTTCAATATGCAAATGACATGGTCATCCTAGATCACACCCAAGTAGGCTTAGATAGATCGCTTGACGCCCTTGCCCGCTACTGTACAGAAAATGTCATCAAGATTAACTTAAATAAAACCACAACAATTATATTTGGCAGCTGCAAAGCACAAATTAGACTGGAATTTAATCTCCACAAAGAGGACCTGGTTTTGTGTGCTAAATAGATATCATTCTGCTTAAAATTTAAAAACAGCAAAAGTCAGCAGAATTAAACAAATATTATGGAGAAAGGACAGGAGCCAAATTCTGAATAGAGCTCCTTTTAACTGAAGTCCATCCAAATTTTGAAGGCGGAAAATCTCATGAGCACACACCTCCCAAATAATGCTATTGCAAAGCTGTTAATGTAGCACGCAAAAGCACTATCAGCGGATACAGACTTATGGGACTAAGGAATAAGGCGCTTGCCAGTTGGCCAACTGACCTTTACACCCCGGGCACCCTGCCAGAGTATTTGAGTTTGCCCCTCATTCACAAGGCAAAAAAAAAACTTATGAGGCTGCATTGCGGTCTGATACCACTAAGATGTTACTGGTATGGACCCTGGAATGTCGGCTATGTGCTAAACCAGAGGAATCTCTGTTGCATGTTATATGCATCTGCGGAAATCTCAAATCTTTGAGGTAGTCTTGGTTACGGCCAATGTTCGTGCACTGAGCATTAGATCATGTAGGGGCGCAATCCTTTGCTGCTTAAAGGGTGAATCATGAGGCACAAGGTCAAGACTGATTTGCATATAGCTTGGTCTGAACAGAGTTGGAGAAGTGAGATAAAGAACGATGATGGATTCAACCGAGATCTGTGACTGGGGTGAGTGTCTGAAAAGTTACAGTGCTCAGTCCATCATCTCCTTGTGTTTGCATCCATCATCTCCTTGTGTTTGTGTCCATCATCTCCTTGCGTTTGCTTTACAAGGTGAATCATGCCAGTTCTCAGGCTGTTTCCTATGATACATCAAAGTTGTGAAAGACCTACAGCAACAGGCAGCAGTCTTTAGCCCCATAACACGAGGAAGGAAATATGAGAGATGTAGTGTCGGAATTTCTGATACTGACTTTTACCTTGGTTCATTCACTCTTCTGTGGGTCACCTGGGGCCACAGATTCTGGTCTGTCAAGCACAGTATTAGGTTGGGTTGCGTGCAATAATTGGAAGGGTGTAATTTTTAATCAAATGTTAATCAGTGGCCAATGGACTCTGGTCGGTCAAGCACTTTATTTGGGTTGGCTGTATGCGATACTGGAAATCGTGCAATTTTATCTGATGGTTGACTAGGGAATACAGACTCTGGTCACTTAAGTGCTCTATTGGGGAGGGTTGTGTGCAATAATGGGAACTGTACAATTTTAATTGAGGGTCTTATTAGAGGTTCTGTTTTTTAGATTGAGGTTTCAAATGGGGTAGTATGTCTGTTTACATATAAGGCCAGGGAATTGTTTTGCACTATTTGAATCAATGCAAGCTGTGACATGACGATAGGTACTAAGAGAAATATTAAAATTGAACCTTCATTAAGATACTCTAAGTTCTGTTATGCCGTGCTAACTAGGTAACACAGTTCCTGGATGGGTCAAGCATTTTGTTGGGGGGAGGAGGGGTCATGAGCAATAATGGGAATTGTGCATTTTATAACTGGAAGTTTCATTATCTGGCATGCGTTTTAAATGGGGTTTGCAAACTAGGTTACAGGCCATCCAAAAAGATGCCTGGGAATTTTTGGCATTGTTTGAATTATCTGAAGCTGGTGTTAGTAAAGCACAAACAATCATCAAAGACTGTGTATGAAGGGATTTATGACAAACTGGAGGGGTTGGGTGTTCGGGAGTGTATACTTTGATGTAAGGATTTTCATTAATCTAACAGTTTAATAAATTCGAATTGGAATTTAGAGACAGACACAGAGGAAGAAACACCCTGAGAGGTGAAATAGAGACTTTGAACTATTTTTTTTTATGAGAAACATACAAAAATAAACTGAAAGAGACTTTGCCAAAGAACTGAGCTAACTCAAATACACTTGAAGTCTAGTCAATCTATTACATTTTTTATGAACTTTTACAAGACTGAATTCTTACAAAGATTGAAAGTCAATACTATTTTTACTTTCTTTTTCGTTTATATTATTGTTTTAATGAAATATGAAGAATTATTGTTTAATGAAAATTTCCGTTGAATTTAAATTTTTTTCACCATTTAAAAAAAATCTCTAACAGGAAGATGGGTAACAGCAAATGCTGTAAAATTGTAGGGATGTCGCTATTAGTTATACCCATATTAGTATTAGTTGGCCTGTTGATGTGCTTACCTCTGTGGGAAATGCTTCAGGTATCACAAATAGTAATGATGCGGTTAGAACTAATAATTAAGAAATTAGGCAAATGATACCAGTTCATGAAAAGCAAATTGTTAGTGGTTTTAGGGTTAATGTATATTTTAAAATGATTAAGAAATATACAGATATAATAAAAATTAGCAAATCTTATGTTTGCACTTACCTCCCTATATCAGCTGCGGGAGGATCAACATATGTATCATTAGAGATTTCATATTTACTGTCATGTAGTGTTTTTGTTGCTATTTTTAATCAGGAAGAATTTATTTCCCTTATCTGACTGATTTTAATGTGACATGGGAGAATTTGTTAATTGATAATGAAATAGAAAAATTAAATATGGTGAATGTTTGAGGGTGATTACACAAAACCATTATGACAATTATGATACTAACCAGAATGGATATTATTCCTGTTCACTGAGTAATGAAGAGTGTGATGTCATTAGAGAATATAATGAAAGAGGAGCAACAATAGGGACAAATTTAAAGGAACAGAAAGTTGCTGTTGTAACTGCTGTGAATGCACTTGAAAGTACGGAGCATAAATCCTTGAATGGGTGACATAGGCTGATTCACTTCAAATTCCTCAACAGAGTGTACTCGTGAGAGACTAAACATGTACAGGTTGCGTGACTCCGCTATATGTGAGCGTTGTGGTGTTGGCGCAGCAGATTTCATTCACCTTGCCTGGCTGTGTCCGGGGAATGCTAACTTCTGGGCACAGATTTTCAAATCAATAGGGGACATCATTGATATGCCACTGACCCCCAGACCCCTGCTTTCCCTGCTTGGATACTCCAAACCTCTGCCCAAAGCTACAAGGAGACTAGTGGATATGGGGCTGCTGATTGCTAGACGTATGGTTGCTGTTTGCTGGTCCTGTGGCCCACTTTCCATTGTTGCCTGCTGGTCGAAAGATATGGTATATTGTTGCACTCAGAATGAGGACTACAGCGAACTCCTTCCCCCACGCAACCATCCCAAATAGATCTGGGAATTATATAGGGTGTACCTAAATGTAAAGATAATGCAGATGGGAACGAGGGATCCCCTGTGCCCCAGTAAGTTATAGTTAAATAGGAATGCCTGCCGAGAGCCCCTGGTGGACCTTATAGTTGAGATTTTGGGGATATGCTGTGCTGATGCGATGGCTGCCTGCCTTGGTAATTAAAAATGTTGCAGTTATTTTCTGGTATTCTGCTGTAACACTTTGATTTACAGGCTCCTGTGACGCGGGTGGACTGTTCCTGCCTTAGTCATGTCAAAGATACACACCATGACGATCTGATGGTATTTTCGGTTGTACGCTGCAATATTTTTGTGGCCTGTATTTGGTCTCTGTACTTTATTTCTTTTGTGTTGGTTTTTCTCTTTGCATTTATGAAAATAAAATATTTTTTAAAAAAACAGAAAGTTGTTTTAGAAGAAATAAAGGAAGAAGGAAAGTTTTGTCATTCAGGTTTACATACTAGACTAAAATGGAAGAGGAAAGAAGAGGTGAGATGTGTATGGAAAAGCATAGTTCTATAGATGGAGAGAGAGTAGAATTTGTTGGTGAAAGTGCATGTGACTAATCTTATGAAGTTAGTGGGGATCTTTTGACTGGAGGAGAACCCATTATGAGGTGAATTTATTATG